>NC_088375.1:16470000-18870000 GCF_037993035.2 Macaca fascicularis
CATCTGCTAATACAGAAAACCAATTCTCTACAAAATCATTACCTCTCCAACACATGTCTGGGCATCTTCAGGGGATGAGTCTCTGCACAGGATTGAATCTACTGGTAGCTCTGCAGCTTCAACCAGGGACACTGCAGCTGGTGCTGGGGCTGCAGCTTCTGGCTTGTCTGGATAAAGCCACACCTGCCAAATACCACGACCCCCACCTCTGTGAACCTCAGGCATCCTCTCCCTCACTGCCTTCGTCTCCTGATGGGCCCTGCTGCTGCTTCTGCCACCTCGTGCAGGATGTTGCTACAGATGTGCCAGTGCTGCTTGGAGGTCTGTACTGAATCTGGGTGCAGTCTTTCTCTCTTTTGGGTCACATTATAATAGAAAAAAGAATGCAATTGGCTTGTGTCCTAGGACCACACTGAATTTTAATATATAATTTTAGAGTATAGCCCAATTTCTCCCTATAATACTGCTATGGGGACATGGAGATGGGCTTCAGGACAAATCATTATGTGTGATAGGCATCATTTTCAGGAGAAAATTATTGTCATTTTTAGGACAAAATGATGCTTATCACTTACATTGATTTATCATGGAGCCCACCTTCATGTTCCCATAGCTGTATTATCATCCCTCTTCTCTAACTATAAGGTTCTAGAAGTGGTTAAATGTGTCTTTTCCCCTAGGATGAATTGGTTCTCTGATGGGACATTAGTCCCTCAGCAGAGATGAGGAACCTCTGCTGGGCTCATCTCCTCATTTACCAGATGCACCAGCAGAGGCCTATCTGGGACTCATGTTGGGATCACTGGCAAAGGCTATTGGGAGGTTCGCAGGTAGGTTGGGTTGTGAAGGAATGTTTTATGGAAGAGAAAGTCAAGGCCCCTGCACACTTCCTGCCTTCACAGAGTGTACATGCTGGTGGGAAAGAAAGAGGTCACACGTAAGAAAGCATAAGGAGATCTGAGAGGGACAATTCTAAATGCCATAAAAAGGAGAACTGATCAGAATTCCAAAAGGCACCATCTTGGATGCCTTAATCCCAAATGCTGAAATCCTAAAAGATCAAAATTCCCAAAATATAATTCTGGAAAAAAATAATAAACTCTTTAAAAGATATGTATTTACACTTTTAAAAGGGGTTTTATTTGAAAAACATATAAACACACAGGACAGGACACTTCATAGGCCACTTTACACAATAAAATAGGCAATAACAACATATATGTTTTTGCAAGCATGAATACTCAGGTATATGAATGGTAGCCACATGGGTATAACAGTTACGAGCAGATAAACCATATTCATAAAGAAAAGGTAAAAAGGAGGTGTACAAAGCCATGCCACTGTGGCTGGCAATTGTGTGCCTCCACTTCAGTCATCTGAAATACTGTGAAGAACAACCTTCGCCTTTTGAGAAGATTAATAAAAAACTGATTACCACTGCATGTGCAGTTGCCAAAAGAACTGAGATTTTGAGAAATTTTATCTTTCCTAAAGAAAATGTACAATAACGACTTCTCTTCATTTACTGAGGAAGCTTCAACGTTTTCACATACGTGCACAATGCTTATCCACAAAGTCAAGATTCTGATAGTGCACTCTTGTGGGCTCAAATTTGCAAAAAAAAAAAAAAAGAAAAAAAAAAAAAAAAGAAAAAGAAAAAAAAGTGTAAAAGAAATTAGAATTCTCTAGAAGATTTCACATGATTTATACCTCCGGTATTGGAAGTGACATAAAGATGAAGTATATAGCATAGTGAATTGTAAAACATAATGCTGACCATTTGAAATAGTAAAAAATGAAGAACAAAAGAAAAAATTAAAAAAGAAAAGAAAAAAATACCTAAAAGGAAAATTCAACATATGAAAAAGTGTGTTGCAGGGCTAGATTATGGGCAATTGCACAGAGATAGTCCATAAGAGCTGGCCTAACATGATACAACTATCCTGTGGTTAGGATTTTGGGGATTTTAGACTTTAGAGATTTTGATCTTTCAGCATTTTGACATTCTGGACTACAGTGTTCAGGAATGTGTGTTTTGGGATTATGATCCAAACCTCCACAAGAAGATAGAGGGTTGACCTGGCCTAGTATAGGGATCAAGAAGGATCATCCTGAGGGAGAGCCATTTGAGACCTGAAGGATGAAGAGGGGTTAGCAAGACAGAAGCAGGTAGAAAAGGAAACTCTTGGCACACGGGAAGTCTGTGTGGAGGCTGAGAGGTGAAATGTGCTGAGTGTAGAACTATGGAAAGTGTTTGGTATTGCTGAAGAATAGGGAGCAAGGCGGGCAGCTGGAAAGAGCAGACAGGGACAGGTTAAGGCAGTTTTCTCTCGAGGGCAATGGGAAGCCTCTGAGGTTTTTAAAGCAGTGGAGGAAGGTGATCTGATTTGTGTGTATGAAGGGCAGATAAATTAGAGAAGAGCTGGACAGAAGGCAGGAAGAGAGACAGAACATTTAGGAGGCTGTTGCTATTGTCTTGGCAAGACATGATGGTGCAGTAAGGATGTTAGGAGAAGTAGATACATGCAAGATATATTTAGGAGGTAGAGATAGAGGCCTGGTCATTGATTGGATTAAAGCATGAGGGAGAAGGAGGGGTTGAGGAGAAGCCCCAGCTTTTGGAAACGACAAATAAATGGGTGGTGATGCTATTACTGAAATGGGGATCACAGGAAATGGAGTCTGGAGAGTTACGTTTTTTGACATATCGGGTTGAAGTGTATTGAGATTGCGCTACCTTTGAGGCATCCAAGTAGACATGTTGACTGAGAAGTACAATTTCATAGTAGTCAGAGTTCATTTTTGCCATGTCGGTATCTGGTATACAATCTATCACAGGAGAGTTCATTTTCACAGTCTTCACCTCTGATACGTATCTATACCTATATCTACATCTATATCTATATCTATATCTATATCTCTATTGATCTATCTGCATACTTAGCTTCCTGGGAGCTGAATAGCCATTCCTAGGCTGTCCATTTTGGTTCATGGGTCCCAGCACAAGGACTGTAATTGTAAACATTGGAAAAGATGAGATTTGCCAGGAAACAGGTGAAGGGTAGGAGAAATCCTGAGGTGCATCAGATGTGAAGGTGGTAGAACAGGAGTTTCAGAGGCAGGGAAGTGTCAGAGAGGAATGAAGGGTTCCAGGAGAAGGTAGCACAATGGGGTAAAGGAAGGTGAATGTTCCACGAAGGAGAAAGTGTTCTGCAGTGGTCAATACTGCTGAGAGTTCCCTCCAGGAAACTAAGATTGGAGGCAGTCTATGGAAGGTGCAAATGTTACGAAGGTGAGGAGAACTTTGATGTTATTTAGTATGCAATGAGAAACCCAGAAGAATTGGGAACTGGAAATTTATGTGCTTAAAGGACTGTGTGTCCAGTGGTTTAGAACGGGGTCCCTGGCCCCCGGCCTGTGGCCTGTTAGGAACCGAGTGGCACGGTAGGAGATGAGTGGCTGGCTGGCTTCATCGGTAATTACAGCTGCTCCCCATCACTGGCATTACTGCCTGAGCTCCGCCTCCTGTCAGATCAGTGGCAGCATCAGATTCTCATAGGAGCATGAACCTTATTGTAAACTGCGCATGGGAGGGATCCAGGCTGTGCTTTCCTTATGAGAATCCAACTGATGCCTGATGACCTGAAGTGGAACAGTTTCATCCCTAAACTATTCCTCTCCACCAGTTCCTGGTGCCAAAAAGGTTGGGGACCACTGGTTTAGAAGCCAGGGGGAAGAAAACAAAGAGCTTATTTAAGAGAGTTGTCCGTACTCAAGGACAAAAGCACCTAAGGAGGACGGCTGCGCTGGTGTGAGAGATCGCTGGAGGAAACCAGAATCATTCTTGTTGGATCATGGAAGGCAGAGAAAGAGAAGAATCCAAGAGAAGACTCTCTTGGGTCCAGTATTTAGCACAGTGACATCTGTATCACAAATGTCATGGCTAGCAAAGGTTGCCAGCCTTCGGGAAAATTTGATAGATTTGGTTTTAGGTCACTGAGTTGTAGGCAACAGCGTCACATGGTGACGGTCTCTGTTGTTGTTGTGTTTTGTAGGTGGATGAAAATGGTGTCTGCCACAGGCTCTTAGGATGAAAATGGTGTCTGCCACAGGCTCTTTACTTAGTCATTTGTTGCATTTCTGGAAATAAAGTAGTACAATTTCATAGTAGTCAGAGTTCATTTTTGCAAAGTTGACACCTGATTTTACAATTTCTGGAAACACTGAAATTAGGAGAGCTAAGGTGTTTCAACTTCCTCTTATGGTTCTTTTCTCCTTACTCCTACAATCTTAAAATATAGTATGAGCTTGCTCTTTCTATATCAAAGCAGTTTCAAAGATTTAATTTTCAGATTATGTGGGTAGGATTTACCTTTCTAACCCTTGGCCACTCTTCTCATGTTTCTCTCTGATTGCCTCCTCACACTGCTCCTTTGCTCCCCTTCCTTCCCATCTCTCTCCCTCAATTTCCTTCCTACTTAGGTCTCCCCCCAGGAAATCTCAAATGCAGTTATTTCTCAGACAACCAGATGTTAGAATGAGGAAATGTGGCCTCACTAATCCACTTGGACCTGGAAAGCAGAAACTACATAGTCTTGATGGAGCATTTCAAATTTATCTCTATTTCTCCCTTATATCTCCTGATTTTTTAAAAACAAAAATCTGTCCCCTTATAGGATTTAAATATCATAAACATTTTCCTCTCAGTGCTCTGACAGTTTTTCTTCATGAGATAGCAAGCACATCCTCCAAAGCATTTAATACTGGGTGCCCAGTCCCTAGTTGTTAAATGAATAAATGAATGAATGAATGATGAAAGCAGGCAGAACAGTCTCTCTACTTTTTTTCATTCTCTCCATATTGCTTTCAACTTTTTCTAGATTATTTTTTCCCAGGGGGTGTGTTTTTCCATCAGCACTGCAGAAAGACTTGGAAATAGTCACCAGGTACTGTGAAATGTCTTCCACATTGAGGCTGCTTAGAGTTTAATTAACAACCTAAACTGTTGTTACAGAAGACTGTTAAAATTAGGAAAGCAAGTGGTTTGTCAAATTATAGGCAGCCCTAGATACACAGCCAATATTAAAAAGAAATCAAATGTAAAATGTAAATCTATATACATATGTGGTATGCTGTATATGCCTTTTCTGTACTGATTTCTTTAGATTTATTACTCGGCAGAGTATGTGTGGTGCTTTTGAGCATTATTATTGATAAACGCCATCTAGTGGTATAGAATAGCAGATGCTCTGTAGATCAGTTCAACTAACACGTCATTATTATTGTTATTTTGTAAAAATAGAACCAAAAGCACTCGTTAAAGGATCCTGTTTGTCCCAAGTAGAAATAAAATTTGGAAGATTAAGATATACACTTTAAATCTGCTATGGAAGAAAACAGAAAAATCAATACAGTACTTTCTCTCAGTGCAATCCATCCACCCACTCCCTACTCATTCATCAGATATCGAGCAAGACCTTGCCAGGTTCTGTGTGAGTTGCCAGATATAAAGTTCCAGTCTCCTCTTTGAAGGACAGAAGCAAGTGGCAAACACTGATGATCTACTGTGTCTTTAGCTGTTTTCCTTCCTCCCTCTCTTCTTCCCTCCCTCTCTCCTCCTTTCCTCCTCTTCTTCTCCTTCCTTTCCTCTCTCTTTTCTTTTTCCTTCCCTCCCTTCTGCCCTCCCTCCCTTTCTCCCTTGCTCCCTCTCTCTTTCTCTCTTCTCTCCTTCCCTCCCTCCCTTCCCTCCCTCCCTTCTCTCTCTCTCTCTTTTTCCCTTCCCTTCCCTTCCCTTCCCTTCTCTCCTCTTCTTTCTCTTTCCAAAGTGAGGCAAGAGGCAGAAGATACCTCTCATAGTGATAAAGTTGGTACAAGGTGTTAACCTGTGGGTCTGAGAGTAGAGAAAGTGAAACAGATAAAAGGGGTATAAAATGTAAAATAGCTATGGCCAAGAGTTTGAATCATCAGAAAAGAAACAAACCACCTGTCTTAGAAGATACTTGGAGATACATTAGATTGGGTACATTACAGCAAAGACAAACATACAGGATTTTAAATTTCTGAAACATATGATTAAGAACTCAAGAAACTTTTTCCTTCTGAAGGACATTTGTCAGTGATCCTTAACCACGCCATCCAAGATTGGCCACTCCAGATCTCCGTGTCACACATCTATACAACATTAAATTCAAATTGGCATTTTAAATGTGTTGTCTTTGCAGTAATCTGAGAATTGCTTCCTCTGTGAAACTCCCAGCTAGGTAGTATTTTATTTCCTTGAGGATAATTTCATTATTTATCTGTAATAATCCGCATTCCCCAGAGCAGAACTGAACACATAGTAGGCCTCCGTAGATATCCACAGAACTGAGACTTTTGTATTAGATGGGTTTCTTCTAAGGCTATTACGGACAGTATAGGGTACTTAGCACATCACTTATGTTGTTCTGTTGGTTTTATGTTATTCTAGTGGTTTTCATTTTAAGATAAACATGTGCTTTGTTCGGAGCTGCAGCTGAACCATTTCTTTAAAAATTGCAACAGAACTTTGCATTTCTTAATTTACTTCACAAGACCATATTCAAACATGTTTCTGTTGTAAGAGGTTTTCTTTAAGAAAAAAAAAAAGAAAGAAAAGTTGCAGCAGCACCCATACGGTTGTCTGCCTGTGAGAACTTCCCTTTTAAGAGGAAAACAGAACCTGGCATGGATGAAGTGCCATGTAAGTGTTTGTTATACAAGTGAATAAGCCTGTGCTTGGCCAAAGGGCACCACTGTTTCCCAAACATGCCTTGCACAGGCGGCTGCTGTGTCTGCACCCACCGTGCTTCATCTCACCAAGGGTAGAGTGCTCTCTTCTCTCCTTCTTGCCTTGTCAGTTTCACATCCTTGGTGAGGCCTTTGCTGGATGGCCCAAGCCAGGTGGCTGGCTCTCCTGCTCTCCCTGTGGGCGCCACTCATTGGTGATCTTGAGCACCTGCTCTCAAGTTCTTCTCCTTGTCATAAAATTCACATACTCTAATAAATATTGCCCTTTGGGTCCTTAAAGAGTCTAATATAATACCCCGAACGTAATACGCATTCAAAGCGTATTTGTTGCAAATTATACCTATTCATTTAACATAAAAGAAATACTTATTAAAAGATGGTTAGTAATAGAAAAGGGAAGGAGGAAATAAGGATAGGAGTATAAACCCTTATTTAACTTAGCTATTCAGGTTTATTACAGTGTACACATTTCATCTGTAAGTAGAATCCTGCTGCAGTGTGTCAAGAAAACAAAACTTCCGTTTTGCTAAATTCAAAGGTAAATAGCTAGAAGTACCAGGTAAGGTCAGCCAAGAAGTTCAAAACCTTGGAACAGGGTAGACAGTTGGTATGTCTTTGAACTCCAGCTCTCTTTACACTTAGAGAAAAATAGGTAAGAGTGATGTTGGAATTATTTCAGGAGTGGATGTGCTGAATCAAAATTGTAAAAAGAATTAATCCCTTGAGTTTGTTTCTTTGGGAACCCCTAGAACATGATGCAATTCACAGAAGAAAGAAGAGTTTTGAGGGATAGAAAGTGAGGCTTGGGCAACAAGGGGAGGGAAAACCTTGGCCTGCGAGAAGGCGAAAGTGGTAAGTTCACACTAGCCTTTAGGCAAATACAATTTTGTAATTCACCATTGATTTTTTTTTTTGATTTAAGCAAAATGTATAGCTTTAATATAGAATTATTTTCAGTAAGATGTCCTGAGGCCAAAATGATGCACTGATATCTTCACACGTGCTGCAATTCCACCGTCTCTGCGCTAAGTTTCAGGCTGTTTGCCTAAAAAGGCAAGAAACAAGAGGGCTGCTGGTAGGAAGACTAGCAAGGAAGGACACACACATTAAAATCTAATACTATTTCTGGAATATTTTATTTGGTGAAGAAGGTTCAGAATCATTCCTGAGATGTGTCTCTTGAAGATCTCTCGCGGTTGACTGTGAGGTGCATACCTTATGGGTTCTGCTCTTGCCTGTATGTATCACCATTGTTCTGCACAGCAAAGGGGCTCACTCAGCACCTGCCGAAGGCAGGAACATTCCGATGAAGGCCAACCTCATGTGACGTGGAGTTCTGGGAAAGTCAGAAAGTCCCATGGACCTTCATAAACGCACACAAATATTTACTCCACAGAATCAATTACAGGCGTTAAAAAAAATACTGTCAACCTTGGTAGTGGGACTTAGGATATTTCAGTTTTAGTTTGCAAAGCACAAGAAGTGGGATGGGAAGGTGAGAGGGTGAGAATTGCGGCTAGCACCGTCATCGAAGAGTGTCTGGTCAGACTTCCATGTATGATCATTATGTATTGGATATTAAGGAGTGGGTTCCTCTTCATCTATTAGACAATGGACATTTGCAGCTGTAGCAGCAAGACCCACCTCAATGACCACCCACTGATCCAGGATCTGCTCCGAGCTGCAGTCGATTTGTGCTTTAGGGATCAAAATGCTGGAGGAGATGTAGTTCTTCTCCTCAAGGCCCTTACAGACAATGAAACGTGCAATAAGGTGAAACGTGAGTATGTCCTCCCTAGGCACTCCCAGGAAAAGTTCCTTCACGGGTGCTGCTCCTGTAGGGTTTTGTTGAGTACATAGGAGATAATGTTGGTATCTCTTGTAGAGTATCTACAATGAATGAGAATACACC
This sequence comes from Macaca fascicularis, assembly GCF_037993035.2. Classification (NCBI taxonomy): domain Eukaryota; kingdom Metazoa; phylum Chordata; class Mammalia; order Primates; family Cercopithecidae; genus Macaca; species Macaca fascicularis. The sequence continues at coordinate 16,478,681 of NC_088375.1, forward strand.
TGTCATATGGTGAGCTCTTGAAGAGCCGAGCCTTATGTCCTGTGCATTTTATATTCCCAGCACCTAGCATGGTCTGGAACATCAGAGGATCTCCACGAATGTTTGTTAAATGAATACATGACAATCTTGTAAATGCTGATAATGGGGTGACAGTTGGGAAACTCATCAAAACCTGGAGTGCTCAGGAATTGTATTATGTCACAGGATTGCTTTTTGACCTGTTTAGTCATACCTAATCCCACAGATTATACCTATAATTTAAAGAGATACAAAAGATTGTATAATGTGTACAGCTTTAGATCACAGAGAAATATAGTGTGGGAGGGACCGCCTGTATTTAACTTTTAACAGGGCTGTGTTCTAGGAAGTGTTTGTGATAGGGAAGTAGAGATAACATTCTCTCTTCAGGAAGAAGTCTGACTCTAGAAGGGGAGGAACTGAAAGCCCCAATCCAGTCTCTGGGAACCCAGCTCAAAACTCTGACAAAAAGGCCTGCTCAGGAAATCCTACGGTGTCGCTGGAAGGTAAGTTAGAGGCTCCCTCCACCTGCTTTATTATTTCTGCGTATAGATGACTGTTGCTGTCCATTTAGGCAGTCAATTCCAGTCTAGCTTAAAAGATTCTTCTGAGACCCTTTAATCTTTCTGCATCTAATTCAAATGTCAAGCAATTTACAGTAATAGTTTCAAGTAATGCTTCCTCAAAGGTGAGTCAACATTTCTAAGAAAGTAGAAACGTTGGGTATAAAAAGTTCAATTTTTCCTCGTCGGAAAAACGATCCAAGACATTTCTACCGTGGGCTGAGCGCTGCCTGGAGGGCAGGGAGGAAGGGCTGAGCGGACCGGGCTGGCATGCGGGTGCCTGGAACTGCTGGTCTCTCCGTTTTCCCTGGCTTCTAAAGGTCTCTTAGCAGCATTTCCTGCACGCTGGCACCCCCTGTCCTCCTAAGATTTTACTGCCTGCGTGTTTCTCTGTGATTCCCCACCCTCCGACCCACCGGGCCCGGGGCGCCCTCCGGGGGCCGGCACACAGCAGGGTCTTGCTTCCTCGCGCTGTCTTCTTCATATGGGATCACTTCGAGATGCGGCCGTTTGGGCGTTTGCGCGGCCTCGGCGATTCTGTGGCGTCTTGGGCTGTGTATGTAGCCCCAGCGGCCGAGGCTCACGGATCCAAACGCCCGGCCGCCGCGTCTGTCCCAAGTTGGGCGACAGGAGGGCCGGGTGGGGTCGCGCCTGCGCCAGAGGAAGGCTCAGAACCAGACTCGGGGTTTTTAACTTATTCCTCAGAGGGACGAAAGCGAGTACCGGCGAGGACGGCGACAGCTCTCTATAAGCCTGGGTTCAGGTAGGCTGCCCGGCCCTCGAGCTCGCCCAGCGCCGCTCATGCTGCGCTCCACAGCCCCCTCCCCAAGAAAGGCGTTCGGGCCCCTCCCGGACGCGCCGCTCCCGCGCGCCGCGGGGCCTGGGAACAGCGCACCGGCTGAGCCTGGAGCCCGGCGGGCGGTGAGACTGACGGCGCCCGCGCCCAATCGTGGGGCGGAGCCGAGGGGGCCTGCAGGCGGCGGCCAATGGGAGCCCACAGAGCGGGCGGGGGGCGGTGCCGCCGGCGGGCGGGCGGTGGCATCGGGAGCCGGCGCGGCAGACTGGGAGCCCGGGAGGAGCCGGCGGAGCGAGAGGAGGAGGAGGACGGAGGAAGAGCGCCGCGCCCCCGCCGGCCGCCCGAGTGCAGGCCGAGAGCTCCAGCCTCCGCCGGCGGGTCCGGGCCGCCTCCGCCGGAGCCCGGCGCGGGGAGAGTCCGGGCCGATGGGCAGCCCGGGGCAGCGGCGGGCGGCGAGGCGGCAGCCCCGGTACGCGCCGCCCGGCGCGCACAGGCTGTAGCAGGTCCCGGCGGACGGTGTTGCGAAGGTTCGTGTCGGGGAATCCGACGGGCAGCGTGGCGAGGGTAGGTTCGGGATGGCTACGGCCAGGCGGTGACTGTCCGGAAGGGGAAGGGGATGCCCTTCGGGGGGCTGACGGCGGCGAGGGGCGCGGGGGTGCGAGGGGCACGGGGCAGGGTCCGGCTTGTAGACGCAGATGCACCCGCGCTCCCGGGCCCAGGCTAGGAGAGGAGCCGTCGCCGCCTGTTCTCTCCAAGTTATCGATCGTCTGAAAGGTTATTCCCGTGTCGGCGACACAGGCACTGAGGAGGACCTCCTCCAGGTGCCCAGAACTCCGCTCTGACTAACGCTCTCTGGAAGGGCTCGCGGTTGCCCGACGCAGCTCCCCCGGCGCGCCTCGCGGGCTGACGCCGAACTTGCTGCGGGGCTAATTCCCCTTCTAGAAGGGGTGCGCCCCGAGCGCGCGCCCTCACCGGGACGGATCCCTCTTTGTAAGACCGTGAGCAGCCGGGCGAGCGCCCTTCTCACTCAGCGCGACCTTTCTTCCCACTTTGCCAGCTCCTGTGCCTCCCCGGGTCTTCCCGTGTCAGTGAGGGTAGTTTGCCCACGTCCTAGGAATATCCCCAGGAAAACCTACAGATTAATTTTCAGCCGTGCCGCAAACCCAAAGAATCAATTTCGGCTCATCATCTACAAGAGGAGCCGAGGCTTCTCGGAAAGAGAGAACAACTTGGCATTACTCCTCTGGGAGATATTTGTCATCATTAACCTGCTTCAGTTAAATTAATTTAGCCCAAGATGACTCTGGCCTGAGTATTGGAAAAAATCAAGTGCATTGGTCACGGAATTATGCTCAACAAAACACGATTTTGGTCAAAATAAAATTGTAGACATCTTTGATTTGGTTAGATTGAGACTGGGTTTTGACAAGGATGGCTTTTTTCAAAAATCAAGGAAAAAAACCCTCAAAGAATCTTGGTGGTTCTCATGGCTTTGCTCAGTGAAGTTCAAAATAGTCGCACAGATTTTTCTTTTCTTTGCCTCTTTTGTCTGCAGTCTCCATTCTAAACGTTAACACTAGATGGCTTTCTTATGACAGACGTTTAGTAAACTGCCCATTTGAGTTGCGTTTGTGTGCAGCCTAGGTTGTAATTTTTCTAGTGTTACAATTAGTAATTGAAGAAAAAAGATCTCCCAAACTGTTGCTTTTTATTACTTTCCTAGAAAACCTACACATACCAGTATCTTTGCGGATATTGAGAGGTGGCCTATTATTTTTGGCATTCCTAAAGTTGAATTTCAAGAGACAACTTGGTTACTGTATTTAGTTACATCATTTAAGAATGTCTGTTTCATGTTTGGACTTACTTAAAGAATTCAGAGTTCTGTTTTGTCATCCCGTTTAGACAATATTTCCACTTAAAAGATGTTTATTGCTTGATTGAATTTCACTGCTTGATTCAGAGTTATAAGAGAGTAGTATTCATGAGAAAATGCCATCTTAAGTTTTGGGTATAAATCACGTTGATTCCTCCAAAAGGATTCCATTGATCCATTTTGGGAAGAGATGCAGTTAAAGTATCTGCATGATTCATACCAGGGATTGTGTTAGGGACATCTTCTCCCCAGAGGATATTTGATTTTTTCATTTCTAAGCACAAGCCCTTTTATGACAAGCACAATAGCCCGTAGTTTCAGCAGTAACAGCAGCAGCAGGCTCCCAGTGATGTTTTTTAAGCACTTTTATTCTAAAGCAAGATCATGGCAGCCTGTCCAAATCTTGCCTAGGTAGGCAAACTTATACGCTGGATAAATATCTTGAAATTATCTTGGTAGTGCTCATTTATTGTGTGCCTTGCCCAGCTTAAAATAAGACATATTGAATTTGTTCTAAATTAGAGTGTATTCATAAATAGCTGAAGGAAAAAGAAAAAAGAAAAACTACAGAGCAAACATCTGGGAAGTAGGAAATGAAATCAGAAACAGCTTTTATCAGTACCCACATGCTACCTATAGATGGGGTGAAATGAACTTGTATAAGAAGCAGTGTAAGCACTTGGTCCGGAAAATAAAGCAAGAGCTGGATCATAGGTATGGGGGTGGAGCTTCTGGCTTTTAGTATGGGCCACAGATTTTACCCAGTTGCTTTAAGTATATGTTTTTCATTAAATGCTTTTTATGTATTTAAATCATGGATTTTCTCAAAGAGCTTTAAATGTATGGAATGTAACTTTTAGTCTAATAGGGGAATTATCAGATCATGATTTGGTTTCTATGATGCTTACTGTAGTTAAAGCTGTGTAATATGGATTTGGAAGGTGTTTTTTTTCTTTTTTTTTCTCTCCCCGTTCCCCAAGACTGGGATGGTGTTTTGAAGGGTTCCTTGATACCTGAGCTTAGTAAACACTTGCCCACCTTGTGGGTCTTTTTACCTGAGGCAAAGAGGAAGCGGGTTATTATTTTGAAATTAGCAGTCAATCTATTTCTTAAAGTAAGGAAATACTAGCTACCCTGAAAAACCAGTTGTTTGGTAATTGAAACTGGTTTAAAAGCACTATGGGCATTGAAACTAGTTTAAATGGGATTGTGTTTCCTGCATACTTTGCAAAGAACTATGTGTTTATGTGAATACGGCCCCTTGCCCCCAACCATAATTGGTAAATAAGTGCAGGGTTATTTTTTGAGATTGAGGAAGGCATTGAGTTTTTGAACTTCTGATCAATTTATGGTGGTGATTTAGGATTACAAATCCTGTTAAAGACATACTGAATTTAAAGAAAATTTAGCCTGGGGTATTAATTGAAAAGCTGCTTTTTTTTTTTTTTTTCTGTATTGAACTTCAACGAAATACAAAGTACAGTCCTAGAGAATACTGAACCGTGTTCTAGGTTTTCTACTTCTGTTAATGTGCCTAATTCACTTGCAGGATGAGAGTAGAAAAAGCTTTAGGCACAGACAGGAACCTTGAGCTTCCTGCCTCTACCACCTGTCACGAATGAATTTGGATGAAAGTATTTTCATGATCCCTTACAGCACCAAAATGTGGGGTTTCTTTAACGTGTAAAACGAATGTATTAGAGTAATGAAAATGCCTGTCTGACTGGGATAGTTTATATTTTTCATGATTATGTCATTTCTTTGCCTTGACCTATAGTAAGTTTATATGTGAATGCTTTGCATGAGGATCATAGCTACTTGGTTTACCTTGAAATCGATGATTCAGAAATTGCTTTTTCTGTTCCAATTGCATTTAGCTGTGACGCCTTTTAAAAGAGTGGTAACAATGTGATAGGAATTTAAAAGGCTCCCAACTTTAGACATAGATTATTTTGATCCTTTCTGAACTTAATTCATAAACTTTGCTTCCAAAGAATAGCAGTTGTAGAAGGGAGCCAGATCTTGACTCACTGTTGAGGTTCTGCTTCTTGAGAGATTTCATATTTAGTGAAACCCAATTCCTTGGTTCGTTTTCCCACCCCAGTACTATATAGCCAAGTTGGGTGGTAGGAAGGGAGAAAATATGCAGCAAGTCGAGTCTAGTTGTCATAGCATCTTTGGACCAGAAAGGACCTTAAAAATTGTCTCGTCATGTTGTTCCTATACCTTTTGTTTTCATCTACCTGTAAAATGAAAAAAAAAAAAAAAACAAACAAAATATTAGGGATTGTCAGATATGTCAGCATTTAATGTTGCTGCATAAGTGTGTTGAAAATTGACAACAGCAGTTACTACTTATTGTCAATGCATTTCGTCAAAATACGTTTGATGTACCAAAAAAAAGAAAAGGTGGGGAAACGGGGAAGAATATGTATGCTGTCAGGCCTAAAGGAGAGTTCTTCCTATCCAGAGAGGAGCTGTGTTAAAACTACCCCGCTCATGGATTTATAGCTATCCTAACACGGACACTTTTGTTTTGCATGGGTCAATGAAAACTTCACTAAGGACCAGGGTTTGGAAATCACTGAGTAGCTCAACTAACCCTTCTTTGATATTTGGATCCTTTTATATAATCTCTATATAAGTGGTCTTCCAGTAATACCTGAACATTGCAAGTAATGGGTGGGGGTCTCCACCTTTTAATGGTTTTGAGTACTAGAAAGTTTTTTTGGCCTACAGAACTGAAATCTAATTCTGCTTGTTTATTCAAATTCTACTGCCTTGGTGGCCTACGGAACAAATCCTTCAGTCTCTGTCAGAGTTGGGCTCCTGGCTGGTGTAACGTGACCTGTGTAGAGTAGAGCAGGAGTGTGTGTCATAGGTTGCATGTTGCTTGCACTGATATAGTCCAAGTTTGCATTCGCTTTTCCGGTGGTCAGACTCAACGAGTTTCCTGTTCACTAAACACCCCCGAGCCGTTAATCACATGCTGCCATTGAACCTCGTCTTCCCATCTTGCGCTGATGTCACTGCAAAGTCTAACATTTATTGCGCTGTGGTTTTGCTTTATTTTAGCTGATTCTTCCCATCATGCTTTTTGGAATTTGATCATATTATTTGGCACCTTTACCTGTGCCCCCAAAGAAATGCTGTCTGTACATTATATCAGACTCTTTTATATCTTTTATATCTTTACTTAAGCTGGTGATGAAATTGTTAAACTGGCTGAATAACATGAAGTGTGTCTCTGGAAGCTTCCCTCGAGGCTTATAAGGAGTCACAGTCTCGGTTACAGTTAACTACTAATGCTCTTAATATCTTATAACTAGCCCATATATCTCCACCTTTTCACGTGGATATCCTGAAAGAGTGTGTCAAACCTCCTTTGCTGGTTCTACTGACCGAGTTTTGCTGAGTAACAATGAGTTCACTTTCAGTGTGTCCCTAGTAATGAGGACTCTGTTCTGCATATGAGTATGAAAATTTGTTGAATGACTGACTGGATTGAGAAACTAGGATCACACTGTGACCTGTGACCTCTGGAGGCCTTAGGAACTGCAATGCTCGTAGGAAAGATCAGAATCTTGTTGGACTTTCTTCAGCTTATTTTTTGGTTTGGTATTCTCTTGTGTTGAATTGCTTTCAGATAGTAGGGAAGAACACCACAATCTCTTCTGGTTCTGTTTTAATTGGTTGATACACTTCTCTTCCTGTTTTGCTAACAAACATTTAGCCAGAAGGGGTGTCTTTAACTCTGCCCATTAGAATACTCCGTATTTTTCACTTCTGCATATTTGCTTAATCTGCTGAGAGATATCCTCATTTGGTTGAGTTGCTCAAGAATAAGAACAGTCCGAAGTAGGTTATTTAGTAGTATATTCAATTACTCTTAAGTAGAAATATCTAGGTAAAGAGCCAGTGTTAAAATTTGTTACTGTGGAAAGGGAGAACTCTTGGGTGAATAAAAAATTATGTATGCTGGGTGGGCGTGGTGGCTCATGCCTGTAATACCAGCACTTTGGGAGGCCGAGGTGGGCGGATCACGAGGTCAGGAGATCGAGACCATCCTGGCTAAAATGGTGAAACCCAGTCTCTACTAAAAATACAAAAAATTAGCCGGGCGCGGTGGTGGATGCCTGTAGTACCAGCTACTGGGGAGGCTGAGGCAGGAGAATGGCGGGAACCCAGGAGACGGAGTTTGCAGTGAGCCAAGATCGTGCCACTGCACTCCAGCCTGGGCGATAGAGCGAGACTCCCTCTCAAAAAAAAAAAAATAAATAAATAAATAAATAAAATTATGTATGCTGAGATGAACTGTTGTGTGGAGTTTTTAAAAAAGTTCTGATTAATGCTTAAGGCACAATATCCTGTGAAGTCAGCGTATCGATTGCTTTCACTGTCTTCTGGAGGTGTTTTTGATAACACATTTGGTTCCTTGTTGAACAGTGGGTAGGGTATTCACATTGTTCAGGAATAGCTTTGGGATACTGTCCTCTATGTATTGAAGTTTCTAATAAGTAATTTTAGAAATTATAGTTTTGATTCTTTTTACAGGGCAAATGCTACCTGTTTCGGGTGTTTAAATGATCTAATGCAAAAAACAGTGGTTTCTTTTGGTAGGTTCTCAAGGTTCTCAAACTTTTTTCAACATGCATCCCATCTATACACAATTGTCTAAGTGTTCATGTATGTATGCATATACTTATATACATATCTGTATACACATTTTTGCATGTGTATATGTATAATATATCTGTATGTATAAACATACTTTACTGTGCTAAGATATTATGGACATTGTAAAACAAATGTAAATTTTAAGAAGATTAATATTGAAAATAAATAGATGTAGAAGTATTTTCTCTGCACCTCAAGGGCATTTGTATCTTTGAAATGTGTGGCCCTGTTTGGAGACCACTGTTCTACTATTACTGGTTAGAGTTTGTAACTGTTGAGAAATGGAATTTCTAGGGAGCCTGTAGGATCTTGTGAGGCAAGCTGAAGACAAACTCCACTCGTAATGGGCCTTCTATTTACTGTGTATTTATTCTTTTTCCTGAAGACATTTCTGACTTTGGCCTGTTTTCTTCCAGAATTGCTTGTGGGTCTTGGTTTGAGGTTTCATTTATTGAGGAGGTTAATGTAATGGTGATGCTATTTTGCTTAGAAGGTTTCTAGTTGAACTCAGCTGTTTTTTTGTTTGTTTGTTTTTTGAGACGGATTCTTGCTCTGTCGCCGAGGCTGGAGTGCAGTGGCACGATCTCAGCTCACTGCAAGCTCCCCCTCCTGGGTTCATGCCATTCTCCTGCCTCAGCCTCCCAAGTAGCTGGGACTACAGGCGCCTGCCACCATGCCTGGCTAATTTTTTTTTGTATTTTTAGTAGAGACAGGGTGTCACCATGTTAGCCAGGATGGTCTCGATCTCCTGACCTTGGTATCCTCCCACCTCGGCCTCCCAAAGTGCTGGGATTACAGGCGTGAGCCACTTTGCCTGGCCTGAACTCAGCTGTTTAAGAAGCATCATACTATCACACTCAGACAAAACCAGTCCCAGGATCAGGGTATGTTAAAAGTGCAGATTAATAGCCTAGCTCTGTCTGTATGTCATTGGCCAGAACGGTAGCACACAGCCACCCCTAGTGCAAGGAATGCCTAACTTCCCAGCCATTAGTGGGTTGGGAATGAATGAGGAGAGACAGCAGGGAGCCCTGCTCTTGTATCTCCAGTAGCTTCCAGCTAAACGAGCACCACCCACCCCCACCCATCCTCCTGTGCAATTTTAGTAATGGAACATAAGCAGCAAACGGGCAGGGACATTTCTGGTTTACTGCTGTATTCCTTGTACTTAAGTGGTTTTTGCCACATAATAGGCTCACAGTGAACTAATATTTGTTAAAGAAGTGATTGGGAGTTGTGGGTTGAACATAAAATAACTTCCTTTATCTTGGCTTTTGTTGAACTAAATACTGTCGAGTTAAAGTTCTAATCATTATTTCTATTGTACATGATCTATCTTGAACAACAGTTTATGCCTAATTTATGTCTTTCCTGGGTTGTTTGAAATGACCTGTGATTGAACTCTGATATGGAACTGGTAAAAATGTGGAAGTTTCTGAAGAGGGTTTTGACTGTGTTCCATCTGTTACATCAAGAACTTTACAGCCCCATTCAGAGGGGTGTGGTTCCTGGGAGCCTGGGCACCCTTAGGTGGCCTCCTTTCATGAGAGAGTATGATTTACACCTTTCCCAGGTTTCAGAGTCTGGTCTGTGCTGATGACTGCACAGCCCTATTTCAATCCCATGAGGCTGCAGTTGACTTAAAAGCCGTGGCTGGGACTTAATCAAGCTTACTGAAAAGGATTTCTGAATTGTGTAGTACTGTCTGTAGTCCTTTAGTTCTCAGTCCATTAGCAGTGTTAATTTCTACAGGAAATCATGTTGTTTAAAAATGCAATCAGTAGTGTATAGTGTGCATCTTTTGTTGATTCAGTACTTTTAGTTTGAGGGTTGCAAAGTACATGAGGATATTATTTATACCTTAAATGTGGTAGGTGTTCAGTAGCCATAGTCTTAATTTTACGTGGTAAAAATCTTTTATCTTTAATATCTTAACATACTGCTAGTTCTTATAATATGACATTAGAGGGATATCATTCTAATTCCTGTTTGTTTACATTTGTGTTTAAGGTGTGCTATGAAATGCTGTAAGCAGGGCGTACATGATAGTAGAAGCATCCAATTTATCAACCAATTTTATTTGAGGGTCGTTGTAACTCATTTGTTTGGAATAGTAGGTCAGTTTTCCCATTTAAAATGTTCTAAGTTGGGCACAGTGGCTCATGCCTGTAATCCCAGCACTTTGGGAGGCTGAGGCAAGGATTGCTTGAGCCCAGGAGTTTGAGACCAGCCTAGACAATAAAGCAGGACCTCATCTCTACAAGAAATTTTAAAATGAGCTGAGTGTGGTGGTGCACACCTGTAGACCTAGCCACTAGGGAGGCCGAGGAGGGACCCTCCCTTGAGCCCAGGCGTTCGAGGTTACAGTGGGCAGATCATACTAGGGACTCCAATCTGTTTGACAGGGTGAGACCCTGTCACAAAAAAAATAAATAAAATGTTTTAAATGACAAGAATAAGTGAAGGAGACTAATGTTGATTTATGAAGAGAATAAAGAATTGGGGAGAGATACTCTTAAAGGCAAATGTAAAATGTTATTGTGCTTGAACTTTCATTGTGTTCTCTCATGTATACTTAACGAGAACCTTATAGGGCTGGTGGGATTTTTTTCCCTTTTACAGATACAAAAACTAAGGTTTAATGAAAGTGTGGTTTTCTGAATCTGAGTCCTTGTATTTTAAACCCATGTCTCTTGGTTCCAGCTATAGCGTTGTTTTATTCTACAGCTCACCTATAAGGTATGGTAGGTTTCAATAAATCATGATAAAAGGAAAGAATGAAAAGAGAGAAAGGAAGAAGGGAGAAAGGGAGGGACTAAAGAAGGTGTGTGCATATGAGAATGGCGGAATTATCCGACTCACTATCACTGAAAGGGAGAAGTGGAGGCTAAGGGTTGGGCTAATGAGCTCATTGTTCTGGTCTAAAAACCGCCCTGTTCTATCAGCCAGTGAATTGTCTGTTATTAACTAGAAATTTCATAATATGTAGTGAGGTAGCAGTTTTGCCAATTGAATCAGGTTATATATTCTTTGTTGGGAAGCGAGTGGGTCCTTCTGTGATCATGCAGAGAACATTTTTTTTAGCCTCTGAGTCTTTGCCAAGATTAAAAGAAATATAAGAGGAAAACAATTTTTGTTTTGCATTTATACTTTGCTAGATTTGCATAATCTTTGTTTAAGCCAGTTGAATGTGAATCCCTAAATAAATTTCAGGCATTTAAATATTTAAAAGGATTCATCCACAGTACTTTACTCACCCAAAGAATAAGTGCTTACAACAAAGAAAATAACACCCTTGCAGATGTAGCCTACATAGACTTTGTTCACCTTGTCATTGAATTATACAACATTAATAGCGAAGCTAGAATTTGAACATTCACTGAAATGCTTAGCTGGCTCTGTTCCAAAATATTGTTTCTCTGGTAGAGAAAGCAGGACAATTTGTTTAAAACTGGCAGTTCGCCAGTCAGAATAGCTCTGACGCAATCATTGCAGTAACTACTTTGCTCTGACTGCTAATTTTAGGGCAGTTAAATCTGGTTGATGTCTGATGGCTGCTGTTGCTGTGCGTCTGGTTATGTGGAGCTTTCTAAATTCATCCTCTTCGCTTGGCACGGTAACTTAGTTCTTTCTGAGATAAGCTGTGGAGCAGAGGGGATGTTGAGTCGGCACAGGATATGTGCATGGAATGAGGAACAAGGCCCTAGGAGAGTTTCAAGAGACACTGCTTTAGTCTTACTACGCTCTTCGTTATTCCAATAGCAAAGAGCACATCTGTACTTCCCTTGCTGTAGCACACTGGGGGGTGTTGAGGAAGGTGGAGAGAAGTGTACATCGAGACACCTGCCTTCATGGAGCAGGGTTTTGGCAATATGCCCTCGCTTTCCTTGTCATCCCTGCAAGCATTAGTGTGCTTAAAAGTGAACTTTTACCTTCTTCTGTTTTGGAACAGGTAAAACTAAGGAGAAAAATGATAATTTAAAAAAATCTGGCCGGGCGTGGTGGCTCACGCCTATAATCCGAGCACTTTGGGAGGCTGAGGCGGGCGGATCATGAGGTCAGGAGTTTGAGAACATCCTGACCAACATGATGAAACCCCGTCTCTACTAAAAATACAAAAATTAGCCAGGCGTGGCAGTGCGTGCCTGTAATCCCAGCTACTCAGGAGGCTGAGGCAGGAGAATTGCTTGAACCCAGGAGGTGGAGGTTGCAGTGAGCTGAGATCGTGCCACTGCACTCCAGTCTGGGCAACAGAGCAAGACTCCATCTCAAAAAAAAAAAAAAAAAAAAAAACTGCTTGGGGTATTATATAAAAGAGCAAAGTAGAATATCCTGCTATTGCGAATGATACAAGTGGGGTAAGGGGTTCTTCGGTGGCCTTGTCTAACTCCCTCATCTTTCTGGGGCAGTGACCTGTAATCCAATTTTAAAATAAGGATGTGAGGCCAGGCCATCGTGAAGTCTGTTTAAATGCTGGCATTCTAAGATTTCCAAGTTAACAGGGTGCACCCTAGGGTGTGAGAGCCCTGAGGACAGGGATCTTGCCCTTCCATCCCTGTCCTTCAGTCCTGGGTAGCTGTCAGGCACAGTTAGCAAATTAACTGACTCTTAGAATTTAGTCCTCAGAGGGACTTTGAGTGTTCTTTTAGTTCAACTTCCTTATGTTACTGATTCAGAACTATCAGAGGGAATGATTTAACCGCTAGACCTATTGTGTAGTAGCATGGGCTACCTTATTAGGTGATGAATGAACTGCCTTCTTAGGTGATGAACTAACTAACTTGGGCAGAGTTGATGGCTATGTGTCAGGTGTATGAGAAAAAGATTCCCGTGTAAATGAGACCATATGATTGGTGGGCAGTACAGCTTCTTTCAGATGAAAGACTGTGTGGTTAGCTGAGAATAAGGTGGGTTTGCATAATTAGGAAAACATTCAAGGAAGATAGAACTTGAGTTAAGCTTTGGAAAATGGTTAGGATTTGAATTTTTATTGAGGGCCTCTTGTGTGCAGGGAAACTGTAGGCCCTCTCCAAGACCAGAAGATACGCACAAAACACTCTCAGTTGTTCCTTTGATCACAGTACTATCTCTGTTAACATGATCTGCTTAAATCCGAACTCATCTTTTTGCCTGGTTTAGGTTTTGCAACTCCAGAAATGGATTTTATTAACAAAAGCAACATTAAGGAGAAGTGACGGACAGTATTTTCAAAGTGGTGATAATTACTTTGTCTATCATGTAAGATGGTCATTATGTTTTTTTTCCTCATTGTAATTTACTAAAGGTTATAGACTGTGTCATAAACCTAAAAGAAAATTATTTTGGATATATCAGAGATATAAATGATGTTTTGGTATAAAATTACTGAATTCGTTTCAGTTAGTCGACAGAATATACACATAGTATCATATTTGCTACTCAAGGTCATGTGTTTTGTTTTGAGACTTTATACTTAGGAATATATAACTTGATAATTGATACACTGAAGTGATTTGCTGAATAACAAGAGTTATTTATTTATTTATTTATTTGAGACGGAGTCTCGCTCTGTCACTCAGGCTGGAGTGCAGTGGCACAATCTCAGCACACTGCAACCTCCGACTCCTGGGTTCAAGCAATTCTCCTGCCTTAGCCTCCTGAGTAGCTGGGATTACAGGTATGGCCACCACACCCAGCTAATTTTTGTACTTTTAGTAGAGATGGGGTTTCACCATGTTGGTCAGGCTGGTCTCAAACTTCTGACCTCGTGATCTGCCCACCTTGGCCTCCTAAAGTGCTGGGTTTACAGGTGTGAGCCACTGCGCCCAGCCACAAGAGTTTTAAACTGAGGCAACATTAGGAAGGATGTCTGTGGACAAAAAGAGCTCGCCTCGCCTCAGCATCCCATCCGCCCCCAAGTCTCTGGGGTGTTGTTCATTTGCTGCCAGTGCTCCCTTCCTTCAGTCCACTTCCTATCTCATGTCTCATGAACTCACAGTAAGTGCTGGGTAAGATTTGCATTCTGCTTTAAACTTCTGAGATTTATTTAAACCAATAAATCTCAATGCAATCACCATATACTTTCCCCCAGCGTTTTATCATGCAAATGTGCAATCATATAGAAAAGCTGAAAATACTGTGTGGTGTAGGGGACACCCCTGTACCCACCTCCTGGATCCCACAGTTGTTAGGTCTGACTTTATTTGCTTTATACATGTCTCTCTGTTTTTACCCATCCATCAGTCCATTTTATTTTTTTGATGCATTTCAGAGTAATTTGCACACATTTGTACACTTTCTCACTAAACACTTCAGCATGTATGTTATAAATGAGTTAATAACTTTTACGTTTTTTGAAGTAAAAGGTATAGAGGGAAATGCACAAATCTTAAGTGTATCATTCTGTGAGTTGTGATAAATGCATACACCCATGTGGCCCATACTTCTGTTAGGATGTGAAATGTTCCTATCACATCTGAAAGTTCTCTCATGCCCCTGCTCAGTCAACTTACTCTTTCATTTCCCACCTTCATCTGAGGCAACCTTTGTTCTTTTTTTTTTTTTGGCCAATGATAAGTTTTGCTTGTTCTTGCACTTCATGTAAATAGAATCATGCAGTATGCATTCTTGTGTATAAAGCTTCTTTCAAAACTCAGCATAATTTATTTACTTTGTTATATACTTTATATGACCAGAGCTTTCTTTACCTTCATATTTATCACACGACCTTTTCTGAGGTCATATCCATTTGTCAAATGATTTTAGGAGCAATTTCTGTTAGATATTTATGTATTTATCTTCAGTCACATCTCAACTTCCCTTTTCCCTACAGGGGTGTGATTTTCCTATCTGATTTGACAATTTTCCCACTGGGTCTCATCTTACATCCCACCCACTCATTCTGGAGATCAGGTGCTTCTTTTGTTAGTTGGCTGACATGTGTTGCAGGCCTGGCTCAGGCCGGCTTACAGCATTGAGTTGAGCAACTTTGCTTCTGAAGAGATGGATCCTGACATATTACTGGTTGATTTGTATCTGATACTTAGAAAATTTTAGGTGAATGAAAATAAATCTGTTTATTTTTGCAAAACTGAGGAATTTTTTCTAATTAGTTCAAACTATTTCCAATTATTTCAAATGCAACAATTATTAAAACAAAAAAAAAATCCTGAGTTCAGTTTTATGATACTATATGAAGGAGACTAATCAACTAGCCCTGAAAAAATACAGATTTTCAATCATTTATGCTGAAGAGATAGATACTGGTTAGCAAAATGAAAACCTAGTTGACATAAGAATAAAATTCTAGACTTAGTTAACCACCCCCTTTTCTATTTCTTCTACTACTGAAGTTCTGAGTTGCTAAACCTCTCCAACCATAAATGAAAGTACTAGAACATTTTCATCAGCTGTACCAAGTTAATGGTTGTTTTGCATGTGAAATGTGCCATCAAGGTGAGAAGACTTTTCTTTAGGGCTGTATTGGTTAAGGTAGCTCTACCTGCTCTAAGAGACACTACAAAATGCTCTGGCGGTGGAAAAGCTGATTTCCACTGAAAAGCAGGTAGGCTGCTCTCCTCCACCTGACACGTGTGGATTCAGGTTCCTTCCACCTGTTTCTGCCACCATAGGGCCCAGCCCCACTGCATTGCCCTGAGTGGTCTGCGCTGAGGCTTGTTGAGGGGGACGGGGCACCCAGGTGTGCATCACCTAAAGGGCTGGCCCAGAAGTGTCTCCTCCATCCCTTCCACTCTTATTCTTCTGGAGCTCTTATTATGACCTGACCTAACTTCAGGGGACGCTAGGGAATGTCGTGTAACTGGCTATCCTTGGGCTTCTGTTCTAGTCTTGTGGAATTAGGCTTGCCAATTGTTTGGTTCTGCTTTGCCCAGCGGGTTTTATGATGCTTTGTGTGATGCTGGATGTTCGAACTCTTGTGTTGGGGGCTTCCCTAGTATTCCTCTCTACTGTAGGATAAAAGTCCTTGTGATCTTGAGCTTTTTTTTGCTGTCCTGTACTCCCAAGATACAGAACACATTTTGGATAGATCAGACATGGGCTAAGACTGAGGGGCCATCTCCATGGCTTTGGGGCCTGTATGTCAGTCAGCGGCTTCCTCTCTAAAAGTCCACATTTCTGAACCTGTAAATGGAAGAAGTTCAATCTGTGTTATAGCATTACAGAGAGGATTTATTGAGATAAGCTGCCTATTGTATAGCTGGTGCTCAGATGTATTCATTCATCAGCTATTTATTATGTGTTCTTTTTTACCAGACACAGTTCTAGGGACTCAGGTTATGGTGGTGAGAAAGGCAGACAGGGTGTTGCCCTTGTGGTGCTCTTATTCTGGAAATACAGATTTTCTAATAATATTTCTCAAGATTGGGCTCCCCCCGACCACCCCGTTGGATGTAGTTTAGTTCTGGGTGGTGGAAGGGAGGATAAAGTCTAATAATGAGATTGCTGACAGATTCTATAACTTCGAAAGAAATGTTACTGGAGACATGGATCAGGGGATGTAATAAAAGACCTAGTCTCTGTTTAAAATTCAGACTCATAATAGAAGGCTTAAGAGACACTTGATGAATGGAATAATGGTAATCACTTATTCAGGAGCCAGAGGGTTTCTTGGGAGCAAAAACCTTTCGAATGACTGCAGGGCCCCTCTGGCTTGCCTGCGATTCAGAGGAAGTTCCATTGGAGTCCAGGGGCCGTCTCCCAGTCTGAGGAGTTGGGATGGGGTCGGGGCAAATAGTAAGGAAGCAGTTGTGCGTGTGATTTTCTCCTTCTCTAATGAGCTCACGTTATGCTGCTTTAGCCTGAAAGGACCTTCAGCAGACTGCTGGCTAGCACCTTGAAAAACTCTTGAAGTGACGATTCTGATCGATTTGAGTGGCCACTTTGGAGACTGTGTGGGGTAGATTCCGATTCCAAGACTGTGTCCAAGCTCAAGGGCAGCAAGTACTGTGGTCAGTGCACCATAGTGTCAGGGGCAGGAGATGGAGCGTGGCCCCCATTCTTGGGCTCTTGAGTTTTGTGTTTCTAGAGTTATCTTGTCGGTTTCCAAGGATGTGTAGCAGCAATTCTGATGATACCAGACGTAAATATTCTTTCCAGAGGGTCAACTCATAACATCCACAGTGTACTATGAACGTGAGCTTATTCCTCTCAGAATGTTGGAGAGTACCGGCTTACACTTGTTTGCTCTAAGTTAGGGGATTATATCTGGCTTTGGACTGGAATTTTCTCCTAGAGATTGGAGTGTTCATGTTCTTGAATGAAGATGTGCAAAAGAATAAACACTTAGTGATAAGGATGTATTTGTCACTTTCCACTATCAAATCAGAAAAAGAGGCAGGAGAAAACTCTTGGTTAAAATAAATGACATTTCAAATTTTTGTAAGATGGAAAGGCTAAATGGTTTTTAACAGGAGCATCGTGGCATTTTGATAATTCGAAAGTTGCATTCATTTCCTTTTGATTACTGCTGTCTGCTCGAGGTGTATTATAGATGGGCTATGCATATATTGCTAATTTTTGCCAATAAGTTAATCATGGAAGGATTCCGGGAAACTCTCAAGCAATAAGAACACAGCTGAGCATTTCTTGAGCCTTTCATTTGATTTGGAGGCAGTAGCTGTGGCTAAGCAGCTGCAGATGGTATGTTTTCAATTCATGCTGTGGCAGTTTGGGAATTTTTTTTTAACATCTTTTTGTTTATAGTGAACAAAAGAGCAGTGTGGAACTTAATCAGTTAGATCAAATGTGTATAAATTCTGAGGACGGTATTTCTACTCTATCTGAACTGAAATATGAAACTTGTGTGTGAGGAAAACTGGCCTGGTGATTTATGGTGCCTGATTAAATCCTACATTAACATGCCTCTAAAATGTGTGTACTTTGACTTTCCATTAATGGGTAAACATTTACACAGGCCTTGGCTGATGGAATAATGAGTTATTCCATCAGCCAAAACCCTTTATCTTTCTCTTCTTACACTGTTACACGAAGTGTCTGGCAATCCCTGTGTGGAGTGTGAGCCTGTGCTTTTCATGACAGTAAGTTAGTGTAGTCTGTTGGTTGGGGATTTTGGAGGAAAAAGGGAAGGCTTCTACAGGAGGGTGAAGGTTTCTCAGAGTTCATGTCTTCATGGGAAGAGTGGGAGGAGATGCCAAATAAATTGCAAATATACTAATAATCCTCAGAGAAGTGGTTTCCGCACAGCGCCCTCCTGCTAAGTGTTCTGTTATTGTTGGAGTTGGAATAAAGACTTGCTGGACTCTGCCTCAAATCCTGTGGGCGATTCTTACATTTTTGTGTTCAAAACCATCCTAGCTTCCTGTTGCTCAGATACTGGGTGTGTTCTGTGGGTTAGAAGGCACATAGCACCTGAAAGATCATGTTCTGTGCTCCTTAAATTGAGATGAACTAATTTGACCTACATTACAACATTTTTGGCATCACATACACACACACACACACACACACACACACACACACATAATATTGTTCTTGAATTTTAACTTAATTGGAAGCTTCCAAACACTGGATCCTTCTAATCTTGTGTTTATGGTAGTATCTGTATTTTGGTCACAGCTTGCTGTATTCTTGCTGTATTCTTCTAAGTGTTTAGATTCCTAGTAACTTCCAGAATTGCTGGAAGACAGTTCCATTGTTGGATTCCTTCAGATAATGTATAGAATGCTGTTAACACCTGGAGAAGATTTCTTTGACTCCATAATAAAAGTGGGTGGTTTGCTAAAGACTACCTGTAACTTTGTGTTTAACTTCTTGCCTGGGCCCTTCTACAACTTTACCACCAGGGTGCCTTCTAAAAAGTCTAGTATAAAGGGTCTTGTGAAAACACTAATATTTTAAGTTCTATCTTTTGGGGTAGAGACATTGGGAAGTCCATTGAAAAAGTACTGCTCACTTTTCCACCCTCTCAAAATGAAGAGGTGACGAATAAGCTGAAGGTCAGTGTATTAGTCCGTTTTCACACTGCTGATAAAGACATACCGGAGTCTGGGAAGAAAAAGAGGTTTACTTAGACTTAGAGTTCCACATGGCTGGGGAGGCCTCAGAATCAAGGCAGGAAGTGAAAGGCATTTCTTACATGGCGGCAGCAAGAGAAAATGAGGAAGATGTAAAAGCGGAAACACCCGATAAAAACTTTCGTCAGATCTCGTGAGACTTATTCACTACCACGAGGACAGTATGAGGGGAACTGCCCCCATGATTCGAGCTGTCTTCCACCAGGTCTCTCCTCCTACAACATGTAGGAATTAGGGAGTACAATTCAAGATAAGATTTGGGTGAGGACACAGAGCCAAGCCATATCATTGCACCTCTGTCCCCTCCAAATCTCATGTCCTGACATTTCAAAACCAATCATGCCTTCCCAACAGTCCCCCAGTGTCTTAACTCATTTCAGCAGTAACCCAAAAGTCAACAGTCCAAAGTCTCATCTGAGACAAGGCAAGTTCCTCCCACCTATGAGCCTGTGAAATCAGAAGCAAGCCAATTACTTCTTAGACACAACAGGTATTGGGTAAATACAGCTGTTCCAAATGGGAGAAATTGACCAAAGCAAAGGGGTTACAGGGCCCATGCAAGTCTGAAATCCAGTGGGGCAGTCGAATGTTAAAACTCCAGAATGATCTACTTTGACTCCAGGTCTCACATCCAGGTCATGCTGATGCAAGAGGTGGGTTCCCATGGTCTCGGGCAGCTCCACCCCTGTGGCTTTGCAGGGTAAAGCCTCCCTCCCAGCTGCTTTCACAGGTTGTCATTGAGTGTCTGCAGCTTTTCCAGGTGAACGATGCAAGCTGTCAGTGGATCTACCATTCTGGGGTCTGGAGGACAGTGGCCCTCTTCTCATAGCTCCACTAGGCAGTGCCCCAGTAGGGACTCTGTGTGGGGGCTCCACCACACATTTCCCTTTTACACTGCCCTAGCAGAGCTTCTCCATGAGTGCCTGCCCCTACAGCAAACTTCTGCCTGGTTATCCAGACATTTGCGTACATCCTCTGAAATCTAGGCTGAGGTTCCCAAACCTCAGTTCTTGACTTCTGTGCACTCGTGAGCTCGACACCATGTGGAAGCTGCCAAAGCTTGAGGCTTGCACCCTCTGAAGCCAGGGCCCCAGCTCTGTGTTGGGCCCTTTCAGCCATGGCTGGAGGGACTGGAACACAGGGCACCAAGTCTGTAGGCTGCACACGGCACAGGAACCCTGGGCCTGGCCCATGAAACCATTTTCTCCTTGGTAGCTGGGCCTGTGAAGGGAGGGGCTGCTGGGAAGTCCTCTGATATGCCCTGGAGACATTTTCCCCATTGTCTTGGGGATTAACAGTTGGCTCCTCATTACTTATGCACATTTCTTCAGGTGGCTTGGATTTCTCCTCAGAAAATGGGATTTTTCCTTTCTGTCACATTGTCAGGCTGCAAATTTTTTGAACTTCTATGATCTGCTTTCCTTATAAAACTGAATGCCTTTAACAGCACCTAAGTCACCTCTTGAATGCTTTGCTGGTTAGAAATTTATTCTGCCAGATACCCTAAATTCTCTCTCTGAAGTTCAAAGTTCCACAAATCTCTAGAGCAGGTGCGAAATGCCACCAATTTCTTTGCTAGAACATAACAGGAGTCACCTCTGCTCCACTTCCCAAGTTCCTCATCTTCCTCTGAGATCACCTCAGCCTGGACCTTCTTGTTCATATCACTATCAGGCTTTTGGTCAAAGCCATTCAACAAATCTCAGGCAAGTTCCAGACTTTCCCACATTTTTCTCTCTTCTTCTGAGCCCTCCACACTGTTGCAACTGCTGTCTGTTTCCTACTAAAGTAACAGTCGGCAAAGTTGCTCCCACATTTTCGGGTATCTTTTCAGCCACGCCCCACTCTACTGGTACCAATTTACTGTATTAATGCATTTTCACACGGTTGATAAAGATATACCCGAGACTGGGAAGAAAAAGTGGTTTAACTGGAGTTCCGCATGACTGGGGAGGCCTCAGAATCTTGACGGAGGCAAAAGGCAGTTCTTACATGGCAGAAGCAAGAGAAAATGAGGAAGGTGCAAAAGCGGAACCCCTGATAAAACCATCAGATCTTGTGAGACTTATTCACTATCACGGGAACAGTATGGGGGAAGCCGCCGCCATGATTCAAGATTGTCTCCCACCGGGGTCCCTCGCACAACACGTGGGAATTATGGGAGTACAATTCAAGATGAGATTTGGGTGGAGACACAGAGCCAAACCATAGCAGTCAGACAGCATTGTTGGCCCTCTGGGTTTCAGGCCTATTATTAGTACAAATAGAGTTTTTATGTTATTTTTTTTTAAAACTCATTGTAGAAATGTGAGTTAAAGCCCTACCTGAACCAAGGTGTTCCTCCCCATCTAATTGCCCTTCTTCTCCTTCCCATGCTGTCAGGCCTGTGCTGGCCTCTGATGGGTTCCAACTCGGGAACGGATGACACGGTGCCGCTCCACACTGAGAAAGGCTGAACTCTGGGCTTTTCTGGAGGCTCAGTGTCAGGCCCAGGTGCCTGAGTTCGTCATTGCTGATGTTGTGTGTATGTGGAGGGGGTTGCTCGTTTGCTTGATTACTAGGTTTTAAGACTTGGAGACAAACTGGCAAACATAGAAGTATTTTGCTGTTTATCAAGATCTCTTAGAATTTTGCATATATTTTATCTTTAGAAACTACGTAGATAAGTAAGGTGCATTTCCCTCCTTACATCTTCCATAGCACTGAGTTTTTGTGTCTTGCTTTAGCCTTGGAAACCTGGTGTCCAGCCCAGTACTGGCGGGGTCCTCACCATGCCCTTCCATCGGCAGAGGCAATTTCTCCAAGCGAGTCCAGGTCTCAGCCAGTGACTTGTTCCCATCCACATTACCTAGCACAGCACTTCTCTGTGGCAGAGAACTGAAGGAACTCAAGTGTCTTTAATTCCCATCCCTCACAGATTGGTACTTCTGAGAATGTAATTAATATTAATTTTTAAAAAAGAAACATGAAGAAATATACAGTATAAAATTTTAAAACCTCAATTTTTATCGTTAGGTTTAACAGACATAAACTTCCATTTCTTTAAATGTAATCACAATAAACATAGGAAAAAAGAAAAGCATTATTAAAAAATTATATGTGTTCCATGAAAATGTGCATATCAGAGATGAATAAAGTGAGTCACAGTTACTTTCGTTACTTTGTTCTGCAATTATAACTAAAGTTACAAGTGAGAGATCGGTTCTCTGGATTAAATGCTAGTGACAGACTTTGAACAGACACCATGCATATCATTATTTTAAGATTTTAATTTGATAAGTGAGCTTCCTTTTTTTTCTTTTTTCTTTTCTTTATTTTTTTTGGTTTGAGATGGAGTCTCCCACTGTTGCCTGGGCTGGAGTGCAGTGGCGCGATCTCGGCTCACTGCAACCTCCGCCTCCCGGGTTCAAGTGATTCTCCTGCCTCAGCCTCCCAAGTAGATGGGATTATAGGTGCCCACCACCACACCCAGCTAATTTTTTTGGGTTTCACTATGTTGGCCAGTCCGGTCTCAAACTCCTGACCTTGTGATCCGCCCACCTCAGCCTCCCAAAATGCTGGGATTACAGGCGTGAGCCACCATACCTGGCCGCTTGCTTCCTTCTTGCTTTGATAATTTATCTACTCAGTTTTGGATTGATAACACTATTTTAGGGGATAATATGTATCTCAATGGTTTCTCTATTTTGTTTTAATAATGCGCATAATAGAGACACCCTTTCACGGAGAAATATGTTGATGGAAGTGGAAGAAGAAATTGTGAAGCAATTTCAGCACATTCATTTTAAACTTCTACCCAGAAAGTAAGCAAATGATATATTTCAAAATTTATCTTTGATCTGTCATTGGTGATTAGGTCCAACCGTTTATTTTATAAAGTAATAGTTAATTTGATGAACAAAACGGATTCTGGATTTTGTATACTTTTGACAGCTAACTATAAAACATCACTGTTGTACCACAGTCCTAATGGTCTTAATTAGTCATGTGACTCACCTTACAAGTTCAACAACATCCAAACTGGTCTATGGCTAGTTTGATGTGGGTGATTATCCCAAATTAGCTTTTAGAGAAACAAAATTAAATTGTGGAAAACAAACTATTAGAAAAGAGGTTACTGTCTTATTTTTTTTTTTATTCACAGCTGCTTCTTTTCTAAAGGAGGGGATGTTGGTTAATGTTAGATATGTGTTTGACTTTAAGAAGACCGGCCTATTGTGAGTAAGTAGCTGGATTGTGAACTCTGTGAAAGATTTATTTTGGGGCTGTGAGTTTAAGATGGAGTAATGGAATCTCACAGTCCCAGGTAGGTGAACCTGCCTGGCACTTGCTTGGCCATTGTATGTGGTTTCCTCTGTGGTGTATTTCTCACCCCTGTGCCTCCACCTTAGCTGGAGTGCTTATCAGTCTTCTACTGTGCATGGATCTCCTCGTGTTTGTAGTGTATGCAGAGATATGGGTGTGCAGCACACAGAGAAACATCTTTAGTTAACTTGAGTAACTTGGCAACACCAAAATGCTAAAATAATTTTTTATTTTGAGAGAGGAGGACCATGTTAATGCCTGAGCTTGTAGTCAGAGGGTAGAGGAAAAGATAGCATTGAAAAGAGGGCACCAACCTCTTGATTCCAACCCACTAATTTGTTTTCTATTATTTGAGAGTTGTTACTGCATTTGCAGGTGGTCTGCCCTCTGCAGCAGTCCCTCACTGGATGTTTGACCCCTTGTGAGAAGCTATCACTAAAAGATTATCTGTCCATTCCTCTTAAGAAGTGAAATATGGAGTTGGGCGCAGTGGCTCATGCCCATAATCCCAGTACTTTGGGAGGTTGAGGCCGGCAGATCATTTGAAGTCAGGAGAATTCCAGACCAGCCTGACTACCATGTTGAAACCCTGTCTCTACTAAAACTACAAAAAAATTAGCGGGGCGTGGTGATGCATGCCTGTAGTTCCAGCTACTCAGGAGGCTGAGGCATGAGAATTGCTTGAGTCTAGAGGTGGAGGTTGTGGTAAGCTGAGATTGCGCCACTGAACTCCAGCCTAGATGACAGAGTTAAGATTCTGGGTTTTAATTTATTTTTATTTTTATTATTTTGATTTTTTGAGGTAGAGTTTCGCTCTTGTTGCCCAGGCTGGAGTGCAATGGCACGATCTCGTCTCACCGCAACCTCCACTTCCCCAGTTCAAGTGATTTTCCTGCCTGAGCCTTTTGAGTAGCTGGGATTACAGGCATGCGCTACCTCGCTCAGCTAATTTTGTATTTTTAGTAGAAACAGGGTTTCTCCGTGTTGGTCAGGCTGGTTTTGAACCCCCAACCTCAGGCGATCCGCCTGCCTCGGCCTTGCAAAGTGCTGGGATTATCGTGAGATATAATCCCACATGAGACACTGTGCCTGGCGTTTTTTTTTTTTTCTCTCTTTTTTTTAAGAGGTGAAATATGGAAAATAAGTGCAGATGGGAACATCACCATGTAACCCTACCTGTGTGCCTGAAGACTTTGAACAAAGCAGCCCTTCTCTTCCATGGCACTGGCTGAAAGATTAATAACTACGGGGAGAAGTAGGGACAGTTTTTGTTAATGCTGAGTGCTCCAAGCATGGCATTCCTTGTCTTCTAGGTTAAGCTCTGTGCAACTTTTCATAATCTAGAAAGTTAATAATTGTGTGGGGATTTGGGATGGGCAATTTACCCATCCCAAATAATCACAAGTGGTCTAAAAGATTTATGTATAAGATTGCCCAATGTAATACTAGTTATATGAAAAATTGGAAAAAATTTGATAGTAAGATATTAAATTATGATACTGCATATGATCAAGTAATTTAAATCAGTTAAATATCCTGTTTTATAAGGCTATTTAATGACATGGGAAAATGTTCACAGAATATTAAATGAAAAAATTTTCTTCGTAAGCAGTATATTAAATATGCATATGTATTAATGGAACCAAGGATACATTTAAAAATTTACAATGGTTATTACTTGTGCTTGTGTTACGTTTAATTATCATTTTCTTTTTGCATTTGTTTTCCAGCTTTTCTAAAATGAACATATTAATTTTATAATAGGAAAAAACATGCTCTTAAAATATTTGAATGACTGCATTATATGTAATCTTTAAAAAATAATTAGTCTGTCTCAAAATAGTTTCCTGATTCAATATAGTTTGGATTTATTTTCTTTTAATTGTATTTAACAGAAGTTTTCAAGGCAAGTAATTAGCAAATATTTACTAGACTCTACTTAACAGAAGGTTTCAAGGCAAGTAATTAGCAAATGTTTATTAGATATAAATGTCTAATAAGTATGTTTTTGGTACATGTTCTTTATTGTAAAGGCCCCTAACATCTAAGTTTAGTTTCATGTATGCTTTGAAAATTATTTGCTGATCTTGTATGTCAGTTTAAGCATTATATTTTTTAACCTTCTGACAACTTTCTTTCATTTAAACTTATTACATAGGAAGAAATACATGTATATGTAATTTAAAGGCATTGAAATTAATTTCAGGATCTTTTTTAGTATTAATAATATATTATAAATCATATAATACATATAATAAATGAATAATATAATTCATTGGTAAGGCCTAGAATGACTTGCTTTATATACATGCATTATTTTATTTAATTATCACTAGTACCTCTCCTTGACAATGGGAATATTTTTCCGCATTGCTACTAAACATTAAGTTAGAGATTTCGGCATTTACTTTAAAAATACTGTTAAAGCTCTCCGCTTATTTCTGAAAGCAGAGATACCTTGACCCAGATAACTTCCATGTCTTTTTAGCAGTATAATTGCCGGCCCTTTGGTACTATGCTTTTTGACATTTATGTTAAAAATAAAAATTAGCTAATTTGTAAGTTATGAGGTCTCAAAAAAAAGTTCATTCCTGTTTCATGCCTGTTAATGCTTCCATTAAAATTCTGGAATGGCTTATTAAATTAAATGCAGTGTCAAAGGCTAATTGTCTCTCTGTAATTAGTCTACATGACTTATGAAAGCATGTTTTAAGAATTACGTTTGAATAGCAATTCTGAAGTCAATTTTTAGTATCTATCAAATTGTAATGATAGTAGATGACAAGTATTAATAGATTATGAGGTTCTTTCTCTTTCTGTTACAAAAGATGCCTATAATGTATATTCGTTGTTAATGTACTTGAAATTTCTTGAACTCAGTAGCATCACGTGTCTGAGACATTGATATGAATATGTGGTTAGAATGTGCTGTGTGTGCTACAGCATTGTCTGATGGATCAGAAAGCAGCAACTGTGTCTGACTGGGGCATAAGCAGTGCACGTATGTGTGATGTGTGTAAGAAGTCCTGCCATATTGTTGGAGAATCAGAAATCTTGTATTTTTTATTTTTATCATAATGTCAAAGTTATATTTCACAAGCTAGTATAATTTTAGTGGAATGAATGTGAGGCTTGGAGTACCTTGTTTTTGTTTTTTTTTGTTTGTTTGTTTGAGACAGAACCTCACTCTGTCACCCAGGCTGGAGTGCAGTGGCACGATCTTGGCTCACTGCGACCTCCGCATCCCAGATTCAAGCGATTCTTCTGCCTCAGCCTCCCAAGTAGCTGGGATTACAGGTACCCGCCACCATGCTCGGCTAATTTTCTATTTTTAGTAGAGACAGAGTTTCACTTTGTTGGCCAGGCTTGTCTTGAATTCCTGACCTCAGGTGATCCACCCGATTTGGCCTCCCAAAGTTCTGGAATTACAGGCGTGAACAACCACGCCCAGCTGGGAGTAACTTTTATTCAGTGTCTTTTGAACACCTACCATGATTTGTTCACTGTGATGTTCCACAGTTTGAACCTGAAGTCTGTACTACCTTGGATGGCTGGGCGCAGTGGCTCACACGTGTAATCCTCCTGGCATTTTGGGAGGCCGTGGAAACTCATTTGAGCCCAGGAGTTTGACACCAGACTGGGCAACATGGAGAAACCCTGTCTGTACCAAAACATACGAAAATTAGCTGGGTGTGGTGATGTATGCCTGTAGTCCTGGCTACTCAGGAGACTGAGGTGGGAGAATCACTTGAGCCCAGGAGGTCAAGACTGCAGTGAGCCATGATTGAGCCACTGCACTCCAGCCAGGGAGGCACAGCAAGACCTGTGTATTAAGTCAGTTCTTGCATTGCTATAAAGAAATACCTGAGACTGGGTAATTTATAAGGAAAAGAGGTTTAATTGGCTCGCGGTCCTGCGGGCTGCACAGGAAGCATGATGCTGGCTATCTGCTTGGCTTCTGGGGAGGCCTCAGGAAACTTACAATTATGGCGGAAGATGAAGTGCAAACAGACACGTCTTACGTGGCCCACACAGGAGGAAGAGAGGAGAGGGAGTATGTTCCACACACATTTAAACAAACAGATCTCCTGAGAACTCCATCACGAGATAGTACTAGGAGGCTGGTGCTAAACCATTAGAAACCACCCCCATGATCCAGTCCCTCCCACCAGGCCTCACCTCCAACATTGGTGATTACAATTCAACATGAGATTTGAGTGGGGACGCAGATCCAAACCACATCACCCTGTCTCAAAAAAACCAAACCAGAACAAAACCCAAACAGATACACCACCTTGGGCAAGTTGAGCCTCAATTCTCACATCATGAAATGGGCATTAGAATATCTATTGTGAAAGATTGTTGTGAGATTCTGATAATGCTTGTGAAAGTGCTTTGTCAAGTGCCTGGCACATAGTAGGTGCACAATAAACTGTAGTTACTATTCTGCATTATTGAACATCTGGTATGTGTTAAATAACTTGTCTGCCTGCACTAGAGCAGAGTGAGAGGAGGCGGCTGGAAAGGAAATGAATACAACAGACTACAAAAGTGGAGTGAATTTTAATGAACGAAGAGGTTTTTAAAGTCAGAATACAAAAATTGTATTCAACGATTAATATTCCTCTCATTAGTGATAGTGAGAGTCAAAACAAAGTTGATTTGAAGGAAGTTGGTATAGATTCTCACAGGGGAAGTTCCCTTATGCTTGACAACGTGCTGGAATCTTTTGAAGATTTTTAAACTGATCAGCAGGAGTCTGTGGATGCGTTGTATCCTTTTGCTTGAGGTAATTAATCCCTGTGGTGGAATCAGGTTGATTTGTTTGAAAAATGCCATTCAGCAGGTATTAAAAAGGATAGTCTGATTGTGGGTTGAGTAAATATGATGTCCACCTCTGTGAAATTCCCTGCTCACTTCACTTCTGTATTTCAGAAGGTCTCTTTTTACTGGGGACCTTTTTACTTAGTCATCAAAAATAGGTAACTTGAACTTTTCTGATAGTCTATTGGGGCCTAGAAGAAATGGTCTCAGTAAAGAGACCCTCGGAGTGTAATGATGTGGCTGGTGTTAGAGCAGAGTCTGAGTGCCCCATGTGGATCTAATGATCACCTGCATCAGTGGATGGCAGGGCCTGGAAGGAGAGGTGCGTTTCCATGACCTTGCTGCTGTGATCCTAACATCCACCAGCTCTTCAACCCCTCTGAACCCTGCTGGTGCTGCCACAGTCTTGTCTTCCACCCATGGCTTTCGTCATCTGGTCTTCCCTCCTGGCTCTGTGGTTCCTGGTATTGCGAATCCTACAGCTTGTCCTCAGGCCCCATCCTCTGTGGCTTTCTGCTCCTCTTGACCCTGAGTAACACCCTGCTGTTCAAGTATCTCTGCGCCTGGTTCTCCTCCCTCCCCTGGTCATTTCTCTTCTGCCTTTGCTGGCCTCTCCACCTCTCAGTGCCTTTTAAACACTGGGGTCTCATGATCTTATTGTCCCTCTGCATGATCGATCACCCCTCCCTAAGTGGCATCTTTCACAGCCTCTGGAAGGAGACCTCCAGATCTTTACCTGTCTGGCCTTTCTCCAGCTGTCCCTAGTCGTCTTCCTTGGATCCTCTCAGTACATTTCACAGTAAATGAATCCTTTCTGGATCTGTTGTCTTCCCCCAGACCTCTGTTGCACTCTGTTCTTTGTCTTAGTATGTGCTGTCACTGTCAACATAGGATGCCCAGTTAGACGAAGCTTGTTGTCCTCCCTAACTCAGTCCTTATACGACGTGTCCGGTTGGTCACCAGCATCTGCTAATTCTGCATCAGAAATGCCTTTGAATCTGTCTTTTTCATCTCCCCTGCTCCTGCCTTACTTAGGACATGTCATCCTTCATGGAATTTTCATATAGCTTTCTAGGTAGTGTGTTCAATATGGTAGCCACCAGCTGCATGAGGCCAGCTACCAATATGGTAGCCACCAGCTGCATGAGTTAAAATTAAATAAAAATAAAAATTCAGTTCCTCATTCTCAGTAGCTACCTTTCAGGTGCTCAGCAGCCCCACGTAGCTGCCATACTGGGCATTGCAGGAGTAACATTTTCATCGCTGTAGAAGTTTCTGTAGATACCGCTATCTAGCTCATCTGTCCATCTCCAGTTGCCTACTCTGCCCATTTCATCCTTCATATTGCTGCCAGCATTTTATGCATGGAAACAGTCATCCAGTTATGAGCCTTCCCTGCTTAAAACCTTCTGAGGGTGGCTGGGCGCAGTGGCTCACGCCTGTAATCCCAGCACTTTGGGAGGCCGAGGCGGGTGGATCACGTGGTCAGGAGTTCAAGACCAGCCTGGCCAAGATGGTGAAATCCCCGTCTCTACTGATAACACAAAAATCAACTGGGCATGGTGGCGCACACCTGTAATCCCAGCTACTCTGGAGGCTGAGTCACAGAATAGCTTGAACCCGGGAGGCAGAGGTTGCGGTGAGCCAAGATCACGCTACTGCACTCTAGCTTGGGCAACAGAGCGAGACTCCATCTCAAAACAAAAGAAAAAACCTTCTGAGGGTGCTTGAGTAAAATCTGCACCCCCTCAGCATGGCCTGTAGGTCCTCAGAGCCTCCCTTCTCCTCCCATACCATTCTCCTTGGTCTCTAGGCTCAGAGGCTCCTGCCCCTTGCCTGTCGTCCAGGTTGGCTTTGCTGCTGCTTTGCCTGTGCACAAGCTCTTCTTGTTGCTTGGAATGCCCTCGTCTTCAGACTTACCTGTGCTTTCTCTCTGGTAGTGACTTCCCCTCCTTGCCTTGTAGCATTTGTTCACTAGGCCACCTTCTCCATGGGAGGGCTTTTCTCAAGGGCATGGTCTTCAAAGGTTTTTGTCTTTGTACCCTCTGAAATAATTTTTAAAAAACTGTATACTCCTTCACATGCTTGTAAGGTGACATCCCATATTTTAAATCATAAATTTAAATAGTATATTTTTGTTAATAGCGAGTAGGAAGTGTTAAACATATTATGAGATGAAAATAATATGAAGATTGACTTAGTTTGATATACCTTTTACAATAGAATTTGAGATAATTGATTTTATCTACCTGTTGAAAAATGTGCTGTAAAGAATACAAGTAAAATTGTTATCTTTGAAGTTTCTGTAACTTGGCTTGAACATTTTGGCATTTGGTGTGTTGGGGGTGTGGAATTTCAGAAACATTTAAGAGAATCTATGCCATTAAACCTGTATGTCTTCAGTTTTTCTGAATCCAGAACATCCCCAAATGGGCCAAGTTTCACCCGTAACAGGAATGTGTTGAAGACACATAAAAACTGGAAGCCATATGGATTCTAGGGGCCATGGGCCGTAATTCATCATCAAAGAAGACATCTTGATGATCAGTGCTTTGAGTTACCCTTTGTTTGGTGCCCTGAGGTTTTTTAAACTTTGGAAGAATGTAAGATTTCAGGGAGAGTGGAACTGTTGCAAAGATAGGAATGCCTGTCTGTTTTCAGAAAGAGTTGCATAGGGAAGGTGAGGGTCTCAAAATTGATTCTGTAGGAGGATTGCTTGGGCCCAGGAGTTTGAGACTAGCCTGGACAGCATAGCCGTTAGCTATTAGCTCTCCTTGAACTGAACACACAGACTTTTCAAGTCCTTAAAGTTGCGTGTCTCTGTTGGACTACTGGAACTCTAGGATGAGGCAGTCTTCATCTTGCCTGTGTCCCAGGGCCTGGCCTGGGGGCTGACTGAATAGGCCTCCTCTCTAGTCTAACTTGGCACAGCCTCACTGGCTGGTCCCTTGCTCTCCTTTAGGGGATACCATTTAAGGGATACCATTTAGGGTATCCCCTAAAGGGGGATCTCCTTTAGGGGCTGTTGTTGGTGCCTGCTCTTGCCTATAGGTTTACTTGAGACACCACTGGCCACAGGAAACAGGGACTGTCATTCTGCCTTGGGGAAGAGTGAAAGTATTTTTGTCATGACACAGTAACTGTGTTTATAGCAGCTTGCTTGATTTTATCAGTTATTCTACAACCCATTTTGTAGGACAGGGGTGACATTGCTGTGCAGGCTGCCTGGCTATCACCT
The DNA here is from genome assembly GCF_037993035.2 of Macaca fascicularis. Classification (NCBI taxonomy): domain Eukaryota; kingdom Metazoa; phylum Chordata; class Mammalia; order Primates; family Cercopithecidae; genus Macaca; species Macaca fascicularis. The sequence continues at coordinate 16,510,011 of NC_088375.1, forward strand.
ATGTGCCCTGAGGCTTCCATGTGAGTGGCTTCCATGAGTCTTCGTGGAGCAACTGCCACCTCCTGCCCTGTCACTGAGGGCTGAGGGGCAGGGGGTGGGGCACGCTTTGGGTGAGCGTCCTACCCACTTCAGAAGTAAGACGCGTGGTGACCATTGTTCCCCAGCTAGATCACGGATAAGCCACATTATGTCATCCAACGGGCATGCTCCTCGCTCCTTAATTTAGGTTATCATCTTTTTTAGAAGTTATATAAACAGACACCCTTGGGCAGAAAGCAAAATCAAACAAAAATGCCTGTTTCAGACACAACAGTTTGATTCTCAGTTACCCCAGTAACCTGGTTTCCTCATCCCTTCACGCTCATAACTTTCATTTCTCAGCGGGTAAGGTTTTGTCCACATGAAGTAACTAAGTTAAAAATACTTGATGAAAAATAAAAAGGGGAATACTGATTTTGGCTATAACTTATTAGGGAAGATAGCTGGAAAAAAAGAGTTGATTTTTAAATTCTTGTTTTCAGAATATGTTTTCTAATTCTGCTAATGCAGCACAGCCAGAAATGAAAAAGAATTTTTTTTTTTTTTGTTAACTCTGTCACCAGCACTGCCCCTTCGTTTGAAAATGCAAACTTGCTATCAGTTTATAGCTCCTTCCAGAACTGAGCATAAAGTTTTCAAGCGTCCCCAGAAAGCACGCAGCAAAGCCGAAGGTCCTGCCTTCAGAGCCATTTCAGGACCAAGGGTGCCACTCCAGAAAGGCACTAAACTCTGGCAGCGGATTAGTGCCCGTGTTCTGGTAGGATCCCCGCAGATGGGCAAGCAGAGCCCCCAAGTGTTTGCTTCCTGATCCTTCGTACATTAGTTGCTAAAGTTTTCATCAGTTAGGTCTAGGTAACATATTTTCAGGAAGGCATTTCCTGGACAGGAGATGCCTAGGTAGATATGTGGTTGATAAATGGTTCGTTGAATACTTCCCAGCATGCACTTCTGCAGAGCAGACAGATTGCGTTGTAGCAGTCCTCCGGCCTTGCCGGGTGTGATTGCGGTCATCTTAGTGTGAGGCTCAGGTCTTGCTAAGAAGCTGTGGGCATAAATGTATCTTACACAGCTCTGCCCGGGGCTACAGCAGGGGACTAGGAAGCATGATTGGTCATCTCCGATCTTAAGAGGGGTAGTTCTACCCCACCGTGTAGCCACTCTCGCCAGAACTCACCAGAACTTCGAGATCATCACAGCTGCTTCCTACTGTGGAGTCACAGAGGGTGGGCACACAGGGATCTGCACTTTGGATTTGTGGGTTTCTCCTGGAATTGGAAACACATTTTGATTTGATAGTGTACAGAAGATGATGCAACTTCCTGCAACAGGTAAAAATTTGCCCTTGGCCACAGTTCTTACTGGCAGATCTTTGCTGAGGAGCAGTCAGCGTCTTGCTGTCCTGGATGCCCTGCTGAGTGGTATGCTTAGAGTGGGAGGAGACAGGTGTTGGGAGCAAGCTTTTGGTTTAGGCTCCACTATGAGACTCATTAAGCTGTTACTGGCCTAGGCAGAGTGGGTGGTATTTGCAGAAGCTGCGTGTTCTGGATGACCAGCCGCCACTGTTTTTTTGTTTTTGTTTTTGTTTTAAATATGTAATCTGAATCCAGAACCCCTGCCCTCATTCTGTCACGTTACAGAGCCGGATGCTGTTCACCTAATGGATGCTCATTATTTGCTAAGGGAGCTAATGTTATTGAATAGAATGGATTTGGGGCTGTGAAGGAAATTGCTCCATAAAGCTTAAACTGTCGAATTACATTTAAATATAGTGGCTAAAAATCGCAGAATTTGGAAGTCTTTTGTTTTTTTTTGAGGGGTAGATGGTTTGTTACGTACGTAACAGGCTTGTTTCGCTGGAGTTGGGCTTCAGTTGAGGCCTGTTTGTCTTGTTCATCTTAGTCTGCTCACCAGTCTCTACTTGCTTGCTCTGAATATTTAATACTTATGTTCCCCCAACGTTCATGTGTTGAAAATCCTCACTTCCAAGGTGATGGTATTGACAGGTGGGGCCTTTGGAAGGTGCTTAGGTCATGAGGGCTGAGTCCTGTTGAATTGAATAAATGCCCCTATAAGATGCCCAAGAAAGGAGGAGACCCCTGTAGGACGGTGACGTTCTGTGAATCAGAGAAGTGGGCTCTTACCAGATCCTGAATGTGCTGGTGCCCTGATCTTGGACTTCCAGCCTCCAGAACTGTGAGACATAAATTTCTTGGTTTATAAACTACCCAGCTTATGCTACTTTGTTATAGCAGCTTGAACAGGCTAAGACACTGCATAATTTATTTGTATATTTCCGATGCTTTATGGGTGAATCAAAAGGTGTCTTTGAGTTAGCTATAAGTTGTCATTTTTGGTTTTCCTTTAGAGACAGGGTTTCATTGTATCACTCGACTGGAGTACATTGGTGACATCACCGCTTACTTGCAGCCTCAACCTTCTAGGCTTCATCAGCAGTCCTTCCACTTTGTCTTCCCAAGTAGCTGGGACTATAGGCGCGCACCAGCACACCCGGCCGGGTTTTCTTTTTTCTTTTTTGTAAGAGACAGGATTTCACTGTTGTCCAGGCTAGTCTCAAACTCCTGGGCTCAAGCAATCCTCCTGCCTTGGTCTCCCAAAGTGTTAGGATTACAGGCATGAGCCACAGAGCCTGGCCTACAGGCTGTCTTTAAAAGGAACATTGACTAAGCAGTACAAGCTTCTCTTTGGGAGCCAGATAATGAAAATCAGGAGATCATGGCCAGGCTGAGGATGAGGACACAATTATTGGCAGGCTTTTGTTAGTTTCAAATTCAGTCTGTTGCCCACATGCAGGTGTGCCTTCCTGTAAGAAAATGTGGAGAGCAGGTTTTAAAAGTGAGGTGTGTATTGCACTTTGGAAGTGTTCTTTCGGGTGCCTCAGACTCAGCCTGTCTGAAAGGAATTCCTGTGTGGGGTTCTGATTTCACCTCTGAAATTGCTCAGATCTCCACTGTCACTACAAGGCCAAGATCAGCCTCTCTTGCCTGGATCACAGTAGGGGCCTGAGTGATTCTTCTGAGTCCAGATCAAATCTTGTCACTTCTTTAGGTTGATGTTCAGACCCCTGAGTCTCCCACCATACAGGCTGTTGTCACCTGGCCTCTGCCAGTTCACTATCCCCACCTTGTGCCTTTTTCTCTGGATTGTTTGTGTTTGGGGCTGCCACCCTGGCCTGCGAGCCTGTGTATGTCTGTTGGGGGGTGGGTATTGATGCCACATTTTAATTTTGGCTGTATTCATAGGTGCAGTATTAGGGTAAGTGCCCTTTTGGGAAGTGAAATTGATACTCTTACCCATTCACAGATGTTGGGGTTTCTGGGATGCTCATAGAACCCTCTTCCTGCCCAAGGCAAAGTTAAAAAACAGTAAGTAAAAGTAGATGCCCACATAATCATTTATCATTGATAGAGGCAAGGTTGGAGGCCACAGCGTGTTGTGAAAACCAAACGACTCTGTTGGTCCTGCCAACAGAGTCTCAGGATTAGGCCATTGAACTTACCAGGCCCAGGGGACATGTTGCCTTCATGGGGGCCTGGTCCCGGAGTAGGAGGAGGCCGGAAATGAACCATTTTCTAATCAGATAAGTCCCTGCACTTCTCAGGAGTGGAAGAATCCCAGAGTTAAGTCATCGAGCCTGTAACAGGTGAAGCAGGAAAGAAGCATTTCTCACTAACAGTAGCCTTCTCAAAAACTCTTCTTCCCTTCAGTGATTGCTTCAATATTAATAAGAAGAAGCTGTTCCTTCTATAAATAGGTTAACTCCTGGAAATTTAATAGAGTATTTAATTCAGGTAGCTAAACATCTTACCCTTCCTTCATATGAACATTGATATTTAGAATATACTTATTGACAAAATGATAAAATGAGAAATATTTAACAGTTTATTTTTCTGTAAGCAATTCTAAATGTCTTATAATAGCATGAATAAATTCATCCACCAAAGAATTATGTTAGGGTCCTTCCTTGTTGGTGATCTGGGGCCCAGTTCTGCTTTGATGGAGCTCTCACGTGAAGTTAATTTCAGCAGATGCCTCAGTGGCAGTGTATGTTTGAAATTCGTTTCACATATGGGAAACACTTAGGGCAGTTTTCTTATAGCCATGTGAGTGTTGGGGAGACTTTTCTAGTGTGATGTTCTGTATGTTTAGTGTTGTTTCATGAGGGGAAATGGATTTGAGAGAGTGAGCAGTGAGCTAAGAGCGTGCAGTATATTCAGGGTAAGCCTGAATTGGACATCAGCAGAACCACTTCAAGACTAGCCCTTTGACTTTCTGGAATCCCGGTTCATTTTAAGCTAGAGCCTTCTTGTCTTTCTCCTCTTCCTGTGTCCAGCCTCCATCCTAACCCCCATCTTCAGCTTAAAACCTCTTACAAACATAGCATCCCAAAGGCATCATTCATGAAGCTGAGCAGTTTTGAAAAGAGCAAGGGAAGTTACTCACTTTTTTTCCAGTGAACTCTATGGGCAGTGGAACTTGAAGGTGATTGTCAACCATTGTGGAAAGCAGTAGTTTCATTTGGTTAACACATTTGGATCCATTCGATCCTCTGTATTAGCATTAGAAACATGATTTCCATCTGTTCCTAATGAAAATAGGTTTTATTTCTTTGAAACATTTATGTATTTATTTATTTATTTATTTATTTATTTATTTATTTATTGAGACGGAGTCTCGCTCTGTCACCCGAGCTGGAGTGCAGTGGCCGGATCTCAGCTCACTGCAAGCTCCGCCTCCCGGGTTCACGCCATTCTCCTGCCTCAGCCTCCCAAGTAGCTGGGACTACAGGCGCCCGCCATCTCGCCCGGCTAGTTTTTTGTATTTTTTAGTAGAGACGGGGTTTCACCGTGTTAGCCAGGATGGTCTCGATCTCCTGACCTCGTGATCCGCCCGTCTCGGCCTCCCAAAGTGCTGGGATTACAGGCTTGAGCCACCGCGCCCGGCCTCTTTGAAACATTTAAAGGAATAAAAGCTTAAATTCCAAATAGTCATAAAACCCTAAAAAGGGTTTCCTTTTTGAATGAGCATTGGAAGAAAATGCTCATTCGTAGCACTGACTCTACCTACACATAGTCCACCATTCCCTCCCGATGGAAAGTTAGACAGTTTATATGAACGTCAGGAATCTGAAATCCTCTTTTGTGGGGGGAGCACGAAAGATGACTTTTGCAGACCCAGAGCAGAGTTTGAGCTGGGTGGCATGAGATCAGTGTGCTGGGGAGAATGTCCGGACCCCTGGCCTTCCCTCCTTTGTGAGGAATGTGACAGCTGAAAGGAGTCAGAAGCCACCTGGTGCAACGGTGGCAGCCCGGCACAAAGGGTGGTGTGCTTTCCGACCTTCGGCTGCCCTTTGCTAGACCTTCAATTGTCGTTTGGGGCCCAGGCTTTGCATTTTTCTCTTTTATGGCTTAATTTAAGTTTATTTCTAGCCAGTTTATTAGAGTGAAGGCCTTCGTCGTTGCCCCGAGGCTTTGTGCCCATTGGACTGGAAATTAGAGGAGCTGGGGGTAAGTATTCTTTGTATGCACGAGAAGGTTGGTGACTGGGAAGACACGGAGGGCCAGACCTCACTAGCCAGTGGACCAATGATTTCAGCCCAGCAAGATCACTTATTACTAAGGGAAGGGGCCGTTGAAAAGTGGTAAGCAAGGTAGTGCTTGCGAAGGGCAGAGTAAGTCCTCACTAGCAACTAGCCATGGTTGTGTAGCTGTTCCTGTTCCTCGGAATGGGCACCTTGGCTGTGTTTCTTTTGTGCCTTCTCAAACTTGGTTCCATATTGGAATCACCGGGAGCATTGGAAACAACAGCAACAATAACAAAAACAGATGCCTGGGCCCCTGCAGAGCTTCCAGTTTAATTGGAATGGGTGCAGCCTGGGTGTGGGCACTGCAGGTCTTCAGGTGATGGTACGGTGTAGCCTCAGTGGAACACCACTGGCCTGCCTGAGACCTGAGGTGCTTGGGCATTACCTGCAGGCTTTACAAAAATGTTAGATGGTGTTAGAGTATTTCAGGAGAGGTTCTGATTAGATCTAAGAATGAGCATATTAAATTTAGGAGACTAGGACCTTTTAGGGTTGTTGAACTGGAAAAACTTTAGTGGGAACAATGGAGCTTACTGATTTTTAAAAAAAAATCCTTAAAAAGGATAGCTAGAAAGAGGCTGGGTAAAGGGGCATTGAACTTAACTCCCTTAAGCAGTGGTCCCAAGGTGTTTGTTTTTCCCAGAAGGAGAGTGAGGATGGAAACTAAAAAAATAAAAGTTGTCTGGCCGTAGCTACTCCAGACAGAGCGATGGCTGTGGGTGATCGTGAGCGTAAAATGAGGCGAGCGCAGGAGTCCCCGCCCAGGCTCCGCTCACTGTTCACTCACGTCTCTCCTGTGTGCTCATCTTTGACACCAGCTCCTCTGACTCAATTTTTCCCTTTGTCTTTACTCTCTCCTTAGCACCAGCTGCTGATTTTTATTCCTTGCTTTCTCCCCACAGCCAGCTCTGCCCGTAGCAGCTCTACCATCATCTCCTTTCGCCTCTGGTGGCAACGCTCTCCTTCGTTCATGTTTTCCCTTCACTTTTTATGTTATCAGTTCTATGGAATCAGTAGGAGTCACGCTCCACAAGCCTGTTCTAGTCGGACTGGGCAGATGGAGTGAGGTCATCAGAAGACTGGAGGGGAGTGCTGAGGATGCTGCCGGGGTGGGGTTTTGAGAATTAATAGGGGGCTGAGATCAGCCTTGTCGGAGACAGGAGGGTAGAGATGACTAGAGGGTCAGAAGTCCCACTGCTTGGGCAGGAGGGCAGGAGGGCAAGAGCCGGCTGAGCAGGGCTGACTGAGGGGCCGGAGCTTGCCCTTGTGTCTTTGAGGCTGGGCGGTTTAGACTGTGCCTGCCCAAGCAGGGTCTGCCCTGGATATCCATGGAGTATAAAGAGGCCCTGTTAGGGGAGGGCAGTGCAGTCATTTGCTGAAAGGTGACTTTTCTAAGGACCCATTCCTATTTTGAATATTGCTTATTTGGCATGATTTCTTAAGTGGGATGTTTCTATTTTGTCTTTTTTGTGTTACTGAGAATTTGTATCTTTTCATTTAATTTCCGCAGCTTGTTGGAAAATGCTGGCCACTCTGACTTCTGAGATACTTAGTGACATTTTATAGATAGTTCGGAATTTTTTTTTTTTTTTTGAGATGGAGTCTTGCTTTGTCACCCAGGTTGGAGCACAGTGGTGCCATCTCGGCTCACTGCAACCTCCGTCTCCTCAGTTCATGCAATTCTCTTGCCTCAGCCTCCCAAGTAGCTGGGATTACAGGCATGCACCACCACGCCTGGCTAATTTTTGTATTTTTAGTAGAGACAGAGTTTCACCATATTGGCCAGGCTGGTCTTGAACTCCTGACCTCAAGCGATCCACCCACCTCAGCCTCCCAAAATGCTGGGATTACAGGCTTGAGTCACTGCACCTGGCCCAATAGTTTGGATTGTTTCTGTGTAATCATTTGAACAAAACTATAACAAATCATTTTATGAAAAGCACCCTGGAGATGGTAAATCCAAGATTGGTTTCAGAATTCTTACTCTGCGAACTACATTTAAAAAAATGCAATGTAGTCTCCAGGTTAGGCCTTAAAATGAAGCGCCCCCATTAATACCCTGCTTATGTTCAGGAATATCTAGGAAAAGGTGTTAGCGCAGAAGCTGAAAGCACACAGCCGGGTGAGTGCTGAGCTGATTCCTCACCCCAGCCTTTCTCCCAGGCTGGAGAAAGGACTCAGGAAATGTGGCCCATCATTATTACTCATGCTTGTTAAACAGGAATTGACCAGATACCTCATTTTAACATTGTAAAGATATCTCTATGAGAGAGTTGAATATTTGACTTAGGACTTTCAGGAAAAAAAAATATTCTTGTTTTTCTTAAATGTGATGTTTTGTGTTGTAAACGTGTGATACAATATGCAATAATTTATGCAGCCTCTTAACACGCTGTCTTCGGAGTCATTTTGCAGCTGCTGTCTGAGTTTCCTAAGTCATTTGGATTTACTTGGGTGTGTTCAGCCCAGGTAAAAATTTGGATTTACCTGGATGTGTCCAGCACCTGCACCACTATTAAAACCAAGAATCTCCTGAGGTCAGGAATTACAGGGGACTGATTCTCTTCATTACTTTGGACTAATTTACCCCTTATTCCATTTTTCTAGTCGTACACCTGAAGACTATGAAATAGAGGATTTAAGGAGAGAAGAAAAGGGTATTTTCACTTTTTTTTTTTCCTGTGAACATTCGGAGAGGATAAACTGAAGCTTGAAATATTAGTGCTCATTTTAATTTTATATTAAATTAGTTTGTTAAGTTTCCTAAGGTTCTTTATGGAAAGGTTATAAAAAAGGTTTGTTGTTGTTGTTTAGTTCTAGAAAACCTAGCAGTTTACAAAGTTTTTGGGTAACAGTAAACATTCCTTTCTTTGATTCAGTAAGTTTTTCAATACCTGAGGCCCAGGAGTATAGACTACATGATAAATCAGTTTTTATTTTATTTTCACAGAGTTAATTTGATTTAAGATCAACAGACTTGATTTATGAAAGAATACTTGTATTTTTAGATCTGAACATTTTAGGTGGCTACAATTTTACCCCAAATTAAGAACCTTTGCAAACCAAGTGGCAGGTGGTCTCATTCAGCTGTACCAGTTCAGATGTGTTTACCTCTGGAGATGGAGTGAAAGTAATTGTATCTGGCAGATAGCAGAGGAAAATTGTCTTCACGGCTAATTATTCAGTGACTTCTATCTATGCAGCTTCCCATTTTAATTCTGACGGTAAGTGTCTGCAAATGTCTGTGCTAAATATTCCTCTTGCTATCAGACAGCCTCTAAGTAAGAGTGTGTGTGTGTGTGTGTGTGTGTGTAAGAATTGATAACTTTATATTTTTTCCTCCCTTTTCTCTGGTAGTTTATTTTTAGTAGTAAAATAGTGGCAATGGATAATGCAGTAATGTTTTCCTTCTTTTTCTTCTTCTGGTAGCCCCTTCCCAAGAGTGATTAGTGGGAAAAAAGGGACACAAGGGCTCAGCCCCACTAGAAGCACCCATAGAAGTGGCCCTTTATGATGGCAGGTGGCACTTACAGGCTTGGGCTGTTGCTGTTTCAACTGTGTTCTTATTTCTTTAAGCAAGAGTCTCAGCCAGTTATAGTAAATTAAAAATTAAAACATAAGAAGTGACTCTTGTTCCTCTTGGGCCAGGATAGGCTGGATTTTGTAGTAGAGCGACCTTGGTTCCCTGACTGCTTGCTCAGGAGTTTATTGGTAGAAGGGCTCGGAAGCATTTTCCCCTCTTCTTGTCATAAGGTACCGCATCTTTTTGATTTTCTTAGACTCTGCTCTAACATGGCCTCGCTAAGGAGACTAGAAGACTGAGAGAAAACCACGCCAGTCAGTAAACTGCATCACGAGGCCTAAAGAGAGAGCTTAAAGGCAAACACACAATACAAGGCAGAGGTGCCAGACGGCGTGCCATTCTGGGTTATAGGTTAAGCCTTGTCCTGTCCTCCATGGAGACCAGCCAGAGGCAGCCACATTCCTGGCCCGGGTGGGGGCTGCTGGCCTGAGGGCTCCACTGCCCCACCCCAGATAGACCCAGGGAGGAGCCAGGTTTGGTGTAGAACAAGTAATGGGCAGCACAGTTCTCACGAGTAGCAAATCTTACAGGACTGATTCTAATCCCGTCATGATCAATATGGAAATTTCAGTACTTGAGTATGTGTGTGTGTTGATCTTCTCTCTGAAATATAAACAGCTAAATTATTTTCCAATTTGATCAAGGAAATAGGGAATCACATGTGAGCTATTTTTGTAATAGGCTGAGTTACTAATTTTTGTTTCACTCTTTCCATTTAAATGCTTTTGGCTGTTTTGTCATTGTTCCTATGTGGGCTGCTATTTTCAGATAGGGTACTGGAGGTCAGTAAGGCCAAGAGAGACGGTGAGCACTCCTCAGTGCCCCCCGTGTGTTGGCTGCATCAGGACAATGGACACACACCTTGAAATCAACCGTATTCTGATTTACCAGGCTTTCCTTTAACCAGCCCTTTAACTTGATCAAGGTTTAATCCCTTTTGTTTGTTGTAAACTATGTTGAGGAAACCCTTACAAAGCAGAGTCTTTCCTGTTTGTGTTGTCTGCATTTTAGGTTGATGGGGTGGGTTTCATTTCTCTCTTAGAGTCACTTCTCTAATCCAGTTTCTTTTGTCTAATGCATGGTAAAGAATTCACTGTTTGATACTGTGACTGACTTTGGTCTGCTGTTAGTTGGAAGATCTCATATTCTTTCACTGCAGGACCATTCCCCGCCCCCCCCCCCCCTTTTTTTTTTTGTGGTGGTAGAGATATTAGGAGGAAGGCAGGGATGGAACTAATTTGTGTGTGGCTGGTTCCATGGGCGAGGCCCAATGCCATGTGCTTCTCTAAGCCACGTTCCCCTTCAGGAAGTAGGTAGGGCCCGAGAGCTGGGGTCTGAATCAGCTTGTGACATCAGGTCCACCGTGTTTCTCCTCCATACCCTCTGCTTTCCAGAAAACAGTGTGTATGAGCTCCAGCTCACTTTCTTCTGGCAATCTTGTTAAAATGCTGGTGCTGTCACTGAGTTAAATTTCTTATTTCTCCTTCAACTTTATTAAGTTTTGGTTTAATTTGTTTGCTTTCTTCAGACTCAAGTTGTATACAAAAATAAATGGAGCTTTATTGAATCTCACTGCTCAATTGGTGACACACACCTTTTAGAGAAATCAAGTCAAGAGTCATTTTTATGGGGCATCTTGAGATAAACTCTTGAGGGATTTTGAGTAGGCTGTGTGGGAGGGCCCTGGAGGTGGAGGTGAGAGACTGTGGGAATGGGGAAAGGAGGACTGTCTGTTCCATGTGCTCCAGCAAGGTGTCTTGACTTCCCCTCTGGGGAAGAGGGTAGGAGAGATGGAATTCCTGGCTTGCGTCGCTGGATTGCAGGCGCACTCCAGTGGGCTCTGGAAGCCCTCAGAGGAACCCTTGACTTGAGATAGAGCAATGACTTCCTGTTCTGCTGTGATTCGTCCTCCTTGGCTGGATGGTTTCTGAACTGCTGCAGGAAGTGTCTGTTTAGCTGTGCAAGTATTGTTTCAGGAATTAGAAACTGCATTTCCTTTCCTGAAATGCGTATGCCTTTCTATAGGTAAGCAGATTCTTTTTTCTTTTTTATAGTTCTTATACCTCAAGCATGCCATTTTTCCAAACAGGAGCCTATACGTGAATGCACTTACCAGTTTTCCCCTGGGTTCAGTAAAATGGATTTATCTTAGATTCTTGTAGGAAAATTGTTGACAGAGAGTTGAGGGAAGATCAGGTAAAAAGTATCCAAGTGTGGAATCCAGTGGAGAACAGAGCTTTGCCCATTTAAGTGTCTGACAACTGAGTTATTTGTAAGTTATGCCAAGGATATTTTTAGAACTCAGTATCTTATCCTTAGGTTTCCAATTATTTTGATTCCCCAGCAGACTCCAAAGGGTACAAGAGAAGTGAGATTGGAAAAATTTCTGCGAAGAGAAGCTCAACTGAATCTTAACTGTGGTAATTAATTGGCAGAAAATCAGTAATTCAGTGAGAGGTCTCTCAGCCAATGGTAACAAAAGACAATGTAGTGAATGTGAGTCGATTTGGGAGAGTATACAAGTACCAGTGAGCTAATTGGGTGAATTTACATACTGTGTTACTGTAGTGTTACACAAGACTAGTCATTTGGGAAATTGATAGAAGATTAATGGAGATCCAAATGTTTAAATAGTTTAATCATTGTCTGACCCTAAAGAGAAACCTCAATGAATATGTATTTGACTTAATGAATTGAAATGAAACTGCGTTTTGTCACCTGATGTTGAGGAAATTTTACCTCACCTGCTTTATGTCTCAAATTCTTTTCCATAAACCTGCCCCTGTGTTTCCTTGTGGGAACTGCCACCTAAATGTTTCTTTCAGATAGTGCTTCTGAATTATTTTAGTCTCATGCCTTTTTTCTACACCCTGGAAAATAATTGAGGACTCCAAAGAGCTTTTGTTTATGTGAGTTCTATCAATCACATAATCTATCATATTAGAAATAAAAAAGGGATTTTAGAAATCATTATTGAATTTAAAATAACAATATACTCACCTATATGTCAACATAAATAATACTTTCGTGAAAAATAACTATTTTTCCAAAACAAAGATGCTTAATGAGAAGTATACTTCATTATTTTTTGCAAATATCTTTAATATCTGGCTTATTAGCAGACAGCTGGTTTCTTGCCTTGCATCTGCATTCAATCTGTTGTGATATGTTGCTCTGGTTGCCATCCAACCAAAGAAAACCTAGCCTCACAGAGATTTGTAGTTGGAAAAGGCAGTGTTTGAATTTCCTTTCAGCAGTGTTTGAATTTCCTTTCAGATAATAGTGGATCTTCTTGGATGTTACACTAGAAAAGTGGTATCTCAAAGTTTGGTTGAGATATGTGTAGATCCTGAAACCATATCTATTAACTTTAAAAACTCTGTTTTATGTTTTTGAATATCATGCATTGGCCACTTGGAAAATCTCCCAAAAGTTTATACATTTCACTTGTAATATCAAAAATTCTTGTCATGAATTAGAAAATTCTTAAATGTAGGGAAATTGTCAAGATCACAGTGGATATTCAAGTTTTCAGAAAGTCTAAAATTTTCATAAAAGCTGAATCTTACTGTTTTCCTCAAAAATGGGCCCGTTTTGTTCCTTTTCTTTAAAATGCCGGCCGGATAGCCTTGTCTGAATAACCATTGTTTATATATCGCTCTGTCAAGTACAAGGTTGGGTTCAATGAAGAAAAGTGGCTCATCACCTTATAGGTCCACCCCACACGTGCTGACCCTTGCGACAGCCATCAATATATGCTGCATCGGGGCTTTCCCTTCCATCACACAGAGTCATAGAGTGTGTGTGCTCAAGAGTCAAGACGTAATAAAATCAGTTTTTTACTTCTCCATTGTATTAGTCTGTTTTCATGCTGCTGATAAAGACATACCTGAGACTGGGCAGTTTACAAAGGAAAGAGGTTTAATGGACCCACAGTTCCGCATGGCTGGGGAGGCCTCACAATCATGGTGGAAGGTGAAAGGCACATCTCACATGGTGGCAGACAAGAGAAGAGTGAGAGCCAAGTGGAAGGGGTTTCCCCTTATAAAACCATCAAATCTTGTGAGATTTATTCACTGCCACAAGAACAGTATGGGGAAAATGCCACCATGATTCAGTTTTCTCCCACTGGGTCCCGCCCACAACATGAGGGAATTATGGGAGCTACAGTTCGAGATGAGATTTGGGTGGGGACGCAGTCAAACCATCTCATCCATCAAGGACAGTAAGTGAGGTGATGGACCTCTTCATTTATTTTAACTGCAGTTATGTGGTGAGATGACAGCTAGTAAATACAGTTTGGGGCCAGTGCCTTGCTGTGTGGTAAGGTACAAACATTTTTACATGCTGTTGCTCTTGTACTGTTGATGCAGTACAAAAGGCAAATAATAGCTTTAGAATTCTAGTTTGACCTCACAGATCCAGTTGAAGAGCCTTGGGGATCCTAAGGGGCCCATGGTTCATGCTTTTTGAGAACCACGGCTTTAAGACATTTGGGAAAGGTGCTAAATGGGATAGAACTAGACTTGATTCGTTATGAACTTAGTATTACAGAAATGGGTCAGATACCTAATATGTGTGTGATAGACGTGTGGGGCCACGTGGGAGGGATGTGTAAGAGAGTTCCTGGAGTGTGCGCTTTCACTGGAGCTGTTGACTCCTGTGTCCTGAACATCTAAATCTGTACCTGGTGTATCAGTTCATACTCTCTGTGGCAGTTTGAATAATTAGGGCAAATGTAATGACTGCGTAAATTCATTGGTTTTTAGAAAGTCAAATGGGTTTTGTGTTCGTAATAAAGATTAGTCAAGGTAATCTTTTTGTATTATAAAAGTAATAAAGTTGTGAAATATAGCTGCACAGCCCCTCCCATCCCACCTTCCTGTGATACCATCATCCTCAGTCTCCCTAGCCCTTGTATGTCTGTTTCCTGTTACCATCAAGGCCCACGACACCAACTGTGTAGACATACTCCAAAAATAATAGATGCAGCATTTATCATTATTCGCTTAAAAAGCCAACAAGTGTTCTTTCCCCTTACTGGGAATGTGCCCAGTATGAAGGGGCAGCATCAGATTGGGTATGTAATTGATGCTGTTTGTGACAAAGACTCCTGTTTCACTCGTGTTTTCCCAGCGATTTCGCATTGTAACTAGGTAGTGATGATGTTTGCTTGTTTTCTATGTATGAAGAATCACAAGTGTGTTCTTGGGTGGCTCTTGAAGAGAAAGCTTTCACGCCTAGAAGAATACCTTGTTATTTCTTTTTTTTTTTATTCTTCCTTAAAAGAAATTTTAAGTCATTTAGAGTAGCTGTTTTTGCGTGTCGATATTTTGGCCCAATATTTTATTTTATTTTTCTCTTCAGTTTTCTGATTTGTGTGATTACATGAGGAGCTCTTCCTGTGGATGTCAAGCACTCAGGTTGGAGTCGTTCGGTCTTTGGAGCCTGTTGGGAGGAAGCCAGGTGCCCTTCAACTGTCCTTTGCATTAGGACTCCCTGGTAATAACTGTGGTGATGACGGACTTGTCTTGATAAAATGACATCTGATAAAATATTAATAAATACATTATAGTGGACACCTGCTTCTGAGGATGTGGATGTGTGAAACCTAGACATTCTATTTATGAATGTCTTTTTAATTGAGTCCCCTGGACACAGAGAGAGGACCCGCATGGTCACTGAGAAAATATCAGAGTACAGGTGGCAGAGCCGTGGCAGAATCCCCTGCTCAAACTGTATCACTGTGCGGAGACAGAGCTAACAAACAGGGTCTCAAGGAGAAACCGAGTCTTGTGCTTTGCTTTCATGCGGGATTTTTCTGAGTTAGCTGATGAAACCAAGCTAAGTAAATATTATCTTCTTTTTGTGTTGGCCTTTTGTTTTGAAATATTCCAACTCTTATTTCCTCCATAGTTTTCTCTTTATTGCTGTTATTATTTTTACAGATTAGAAGTACCACCTTTTCCAGTCTTGCTCATCGTGGTTTTTCCTACTTCAAGCTGTGAACTATTTAATTCAGTTCAGCAAGCATTTTTGGAGTGTTTGCAAGTCAGTAGCTGTGTTATTACCAAACCTGCCATCTTTACTTTCTACTGTTGCTATAAGCCCTTTGATTTGCATGTTCAGTATCAGCACTCTTAGCAGCTTCTTCTCTGTGTTTGCCTCCCTTGCTAGGTTTGTAGATTAAGGGAACCTTGTAATGGAGAATGAGGCTTCCAGGATTGGCCTTCTTCCTCCTTTGTTCTCTTTGTATGGTTTCATCGTTCTACTTTACTCTTTTACATGTGCACAGAGCTTCCAGTATCAAGCTATCTTTTGGAGTAGGAAGTAGTTTTGGAGATGAGAAACACAGGAAGAGAGAGGAGGGAGAATATTAGAGAAGAAAATTATTCTCTTTTGATCAGTTTCCATTATGCGTTAACCATTGGCCTGTCCCTTTCCCCACTGTCCCCTTAGACACTGTACGTCTTCATCTGTACTTATATAATGAGGTCTGAATAGTTCTGTGTGATCCTATGACCATTTCCGTAGCTGAGATTGTAAATATCTTCTTTTACTGTGGGGAGAACGGCACTCAGCTAGAAAATAAGCGTAAGCCTCCAGAAGAGTATATTCTGCTATGTTTATAGAACTGTCATCTTTGGTTCTAATATATTGCTGCTGAGAAATTGATACAAGTTGTGTTTACCTGAATACAGCAAATTGCCTAAATAGGTAGGTAAAGATTATTCACTTTTATTACATTTCAAATGGTTTCATTGTATTTCTCCAAATTGTACATGTGTCACAGAAGTTAGCTTCGTGTTTCTACTCTTAGGTGTATAAAATCAAGATCTCTTCCCCAACTAAGGAGATATATAATGGTTCAAATCTGAACACCGTGAGGTAATTGAGCTTAAAGGAAATATCCCCTTACTACTTAGTGAATGTTTGAGATAAATCAGCCGCAATACTTCCTTTCTCCCCCATATATGGCAGCATAGTTATATAACCTTCTAATGATGGATTTATTTCTTCTCTTCCAGAAGTGCTCAAGCCTATTGCAGACAAATCTCTATAAATTTAGTTTTCTTTTTTTATTTTTCTTCTGTCTCGTTGACCTAGCTCATCACAGCTTTCCATCTAGCGTTTTGTATAAGTAGTCATTTAAGTATGATATAAGAGGTTCATCTGATAATGGGTACTTTGCCTTTGTAGGGGCCAAGGGAAAACTTCCCTGTCACCTTCTGACGGTTCACTGAAAATCACTCACAAGAGGTAGATTAATGGGAGGAAATGCATACTAATTTATTTGATCACAGTTGTATATCGCATGGGAGCCTTCAGAATGAAAGACCCAAAGATACAGGATAAACTGTCCATCTTTATGCTTAGGTTCAACAAAGTATGGACAGCTGTGCAGAAATATGATTGGACTAGGCTGAGATGGGCAGATCACAAGGTCAAGAGATTGAGACCATGCTGGCCAACATGGTGAAACCCCATCTCTACTAAAAATGCAAAAATTAGCTGGGTGTGGTGGTGCACGCCTGTAGTCCCAGCTACTTGGGAGGCTGAGGCAGGAGAATTGCTTGAACCTGGGAGGCAGAGGTTGCAGTGAGCAGAGATCACGCCACTGTACTCCAGTCTGCTGATAGAGTGAAACTCTGTCTCAAAAAAAGAAAAAAAAAATGACTGGACTAAAAGGATATGATTGAATGCTAACCGACTGAAGGGGAAGCCCAGCAAGGCCTGTCTGTCTAGGTTCTTCCTGGCCTCTCTGAGCATGTACCCCTTCCTTCTGGGCATGGTGCAGGACTGTCTCTGAAATGGGCATCTTATGATCTACAATAAAACATGGTGGGTCAGACAATTTCTTTATGGCCAGTTTTTATACAGAGAGCAGGAGATTGTGTGTTTAGATTTTATGGATAGCTTTGGGCAAAAGGGATTCTAGTTTCTGTGAGTTGACTTGGGGAAGAGGGATTCTAGTTTCTGTGGCTTGCTTCGAAGGAGAATGAGAGACCAGAGACAGGAGGGCAGAGAGAGCTCCTTTTGAGGCCTTTATTTTGTTATGTCATTTTCTGAGCCCCAGCATCTGTCAATGTCAGAAAACAGAGACATATTTGCCTTTCATGGACACCTGTAGTCATTTGAGTGAATTTAGACTTCCTTAATTTATTACAGTTGCTTTTAGTAGCTGTCCTTAAAATAGAGAATATTCTTGAATTTAACACGTACAATTTATTCTCTCCTCTCTTTATTGACTTAATGAGTACTATTTCAGGTTTATAATAGAATTCCCCAGTCTTAAAATGCTTATGGCATTGAAACATCGTTAAGTTAGAGCTTTATTCATTCTCCACAGAGAATGGAGGACACTGTGGTTTTCATTGTGCTCAGTTTGACCATGGATCGTCTTCGGGCTGTATCACTATTCAACTCTTAAGATAACAAATATAAACTTCTACTTTAATGAGTGATATTTTCTCATTTTTAGTGTTTTGCTTGTCTACAAGCAGATGGTAAAAGCAAACTAGTTAATGATGGAAAACCCTGTATCAGCTATGTATGCTAAATTTTATGTCCTGTTTTTTTCCTGGATAGGCATGCCTGTGGCGACGCATATTACTTCCTTACTTCTGTCTTTTCTGCTAATAAAATTGTCTCTGCTTCCCATACTAAAATGATACCATTGTTTGTAATGTTTTACAAATTGGATGGAAGAGGTGTGTGTTCACCAAGCAACATCGTGACTCTTCACTGCTCCACCCTTTACCCAGGCAAGTTGGAAGAACAACTATTTGAGTGTGAGAACGAGAGCACCAGGACAAGAAGCTGGCAAAATAAATGGGAGATACTGCTAGTGGCCTGGTTGCCTTGACTGGAAATTTGCACTTTGTCTTCATTGTGGAGTAGTTAAAGCTTTTTAGCTTGAATTTAGCAGGGATGTATTGGTTTCCAACGAGTCTTCCTTATGTATCTTGTTTGTGGGAAATACTGAAAGAGCCACAGAATTTTCAACACCACATGGAGGCTATCCCAATAATCACAATAACTTAATTATTTGTTCTTAAAAGCTCAGAGAAGAATTAATGTAAAAAATTATGGGAACCGTTATACACTGTTGGGGGGAATGCAGATTAGTTCACCCACTGTGGGAAGCCGTTTGGAGATTTCTCAAAGAACTTAGAACTACCATTCGACCCAGCAATTCCATTACTGGGTATATAACCAAAGGAAAATAGGTCATATACCAAAAAGACACATGCACTCGTGTGTATCACTATGCTATTCACAATAGCAAAGACATGGAATCAACCTAGGTGCCCGTCAGTGGTGGATTAAATAAAGAAAATGTGGTATATATACACCATGGAATACTGTGCAGCCATAAAAAGCATGAAATCATGTCCTTGTAGCAGCATGAATGGAGCTGGAAACCATAATCCTAAGCAAACCAGTGCGGGTGTAGAAAACTAAATATTGCGTGTTCTCGTTTATAAGTGGGAGCTAAATATGGAGCACCTATGGACGTAAGCACGGGAACAACAGATACTGCAGACTACTAGAGAGGAAGGGAGGGAGGGCAGGAAGGAGGGGAGGTGGTAAAACACTATCTCTTGGGTACTGTGCTCACTGCCTGGGTGCAATATACCCATGTAACAAACCTGCACGTGTACCCCCCGTGTCTAAAATAAAAGTTGAAAGAAAATTATGGAAAAAGCATAGACAGTGAATTGTGACATCATCATCAGCAAGTGTTTCTAGAATGCAAGAAGCTTGCCTGCTTATTCATTTCACCAGCCGTTTATTATTATGCATCAGGCTTCTGCCCATTCAGGATTCACAGTTGAAGGTGCAGACATGTCCATCAAGAAGTTACATAAGAGACTGACTAAAAAACCTTCCAGCGAAAGGTACACGTAGTATTCTAAGTGAGTAGTAGAGAGGAGGAGACACTGTCTATCTAGGAAGGTTTTCTTTAACAGTTTTTTCCCTTGGAAATGTCTGAGAAAGTTTTGTGGGGAATGAGGGGCTTTTAGGCGCAAAGGATGCTGTTTATTTTGGGTAATGGGAACGTCTTGATAGAAGGGACAGAGGCAGGAACCTTGAGGGCATATTCTTTTGGGAAAGGTCATTTAATATGTATTCTGACTGTCAGGTAGGGAAGTCGAGTTAGGAAGGTACTTGGGCCATAGTATGGAATTATTTGAAGGTTATTTTGAGATTTAAGGTATGCATAGTATAGTTTTGAGTAGATATGTCTGTGTGAGCTGTTATCAGTGAAAGAAACCCAACTTAAAGTAACTTAAGCAAAAAAAGAAAGGCATAGCTCAAGTAACTGGGATGTCTGGGGTGGCATACTGCAGGCATTGTTGGATTCAGGGGCTCAAGCATTGTCAGAAGGCCTCTTTTTTCCCTCTCTCTCTCTGTGCTGGCTCTGCCTTCCCTGTGGTGAGCTCTGCATAACAGCCCTTTCTCTGTGATCTGTGAGACCGGGGCCAGCAGCTGCAGCCCACACCCTCCTAGCGCAGTTCCTTTGGCAGAACCGAACTTCTTAAGATCCCGACATCATCCCAGAGAAGACTGTAGATGACCTTGCCATGGCCTGCACATGTCCTTGAACTAGTCACCGAGCTAAGGGAATGGTGTGCCCAGAGCAACCCAGGGGACGACAGCATGACATCACGGGCAGGGATGGTTCCTTAGAAGAACCAGAAGGGAATGTGGGAAAAGGGCACGAGACGGACAGAAGCTTTAACTGCCATGGTCGCAGCACAAGAGAGAGGGTAAGAGAAGACTGGAGCTGTTAGCCCAGGTCGGGAACATGGGTAGAGGAGGAGATTTGTCAGGAAGGATGTAGACTCCATCTTCTGCATGTTGAGCTATAGGTACTGTGGGTCACTCATGTGGCAGTTGGCTGTGAGGGCACAAAGGAGAGGGATAAAGTTAGTGTTGTAGCAGAATAAGGGATTGATGATAAAGATAATGAAGGGAACCAAAATATTTTATCCTGAAATATACTTTGACATATTTCAAGATGGCTGTTCACTGGGCTTGAAATACAAGAATAGCTGAAAAGCTGTCTTTTGTAGGGAGGATTTGCATCTGTAGGGAATCTGCATTAATGCAGCCAGGCTTTCTCTAAGGCCCTCCCTTGTCCTGATGTAGGCAAGATTAACTGAGAGTCTGACACCTGTAAAGGTCTGAAAAAGAAATTATCATCTATTCTGTCTGAGGGCTGCTACCCGTGTGAGGTTTCGGATGCATAACGAGGCCACCTTTGCTAGCCAGGACTCCTCCCCTTCCCATAACTGTCCCGTCATCATAACTTGAGGCACCATCATAACCTGTTTTTGGCTGTGTTCCTGTCAGACATTTTCCCCAGAGTGATTCTTTCTTGAACAGGGGCTGAGTAAAATGAGGCTGACACCTACTGGGCTGCACTCCCAGGAGATTAGACATTCTTAGTCACAGGGTGAGACAGGAGGGTCGGCACAAGATACAGGTCACAAAGACCTTGCTGATAAAACACGTTGTGGTAAGAAGCTGCCAAAACCCACCGAAACCAAGATGGTGACAAAAGTGACCTCTGGTCATTCTCATTGCTCATTATGTGCTAATTATAATGCATCAACATGCTAACAGACACTCCCACCAGCGCCATGACAGTTTACAAATGCCATGGCAACCCCGTGAACTTACTATACAGTCTAAAAAGGGGAGGAACTGTGACTTCTTGGGTTGCTTGCCCCTTTCCTGGAAAACCCATGAATAATCTACTCCTTATTTCACATATAATTAAGAAATAACTATAAGTATACTCAGTTGAGCAGCCCATGTCCCTGCTCTGCCTGTGGAGTAGCCACTTTTTAATTCTTTACTTCCTTAATAAACTTGCTTTCACTTTACGAATTCACCTCGAATTCTTTTTTGTGTGAGATCCAAGAACCGTCTCCTGGGGTCGGGATCAGGATCCCTTTTCAGTAACACTCCAAGCCCTCGTTCTTTCTGTAACCTCCGAAAAAGCTTCGCCCATCTGGCCATTTCTTTGAGTTCTTTTATTTTGTGAGACTTCTGTTCATATTAATATATTTGCGTTTTCTCCTGTTGATCTGCCTTTATTCATCGAGTTTTGGAGAGTGAAGAGGAAGTTTTCCCATGGCTCCTACAAGAGCATGGAATAGGGAAGCTCCCTGAGGAGGATCAGAGGTTAGATTGGATTGCATGAAATTGCTGCTTTTTTAGGTCAAAAATAGAGAACCATTGGTGGTTTCATATGGTTCAACCTGTTCTATGGATTCCCTTATGGGAATGGCTGTGTTCTTTCCGTCACTTGCTTATCCTGTAGGAAATGCCCTGCCTCTCTCCTTCTTTATTCGTCTCTTTTGGAAATATATACTGGGTGCTTTTTAAGTACAGAGCATGTGCTTAGTCCTGGATATGTGGTCATGATCTGGACCTTGCTGGTGTCTAGAGTCTAGACTGGAGTGTTTTGGGGCTAATAGAAAACTCTGAGGTGTAGTGGTACGGGACTGCAAACCAAACACAAACAGAAACAAAAAGTAGCCTTTTTTTGATGCTGGCTTTCCCCAAATACTAGCAAATCCATCCTAACAGTAAGTAGAGAAACGGGCTGATGGAATATTTGTGTTCATTTCAGTGGAAAAAAAATGTTTGCCTTCACTTTCTCAGAACTTTCTTTTGCTGGAAAAACAGCTGATGAACCTGCAGGTAAGAACAAAGAGCCAGACCTCTGTTTGTCTGCAAATCTGGTTTTCACACAGAGCTTCCTGTTGAAGTGTGAGGAGCCTCCTCTCAGTGACAGACCAGGGAACAGGGGAGAACCTACCCCCCTCACTCTTGGCATCACAGCACCTGGCCCCAAGCTCTGTTGCTTGAGAAGGCTGTGCGCTGAAAGTTCATTTCTTTTTTTCCTGTCTCAAGGCAAAACAAGGTAAAATACAATAGCCAGTTGCCTCATATAAACCACCTGCTCAATAGGAAATGAAGTAAAACTCTTGCAGTCCCTATTGCCACTTGAAGAATTTGTGGTTTCCTTTCCTGTCAGTAAACAAAAGCAGTCAGTTAAAAGAGTGGAACATTAATTGTTTACAGGATGTTTGCTGTGTCAAAGGAAGGAAAAGTGCCTTTTACAGATGGTTCATTGTGTTGGGATATTACAACATCGAGTGTCTCCTAGAGAAGAGACATTAAGCATAAGAGCATAAGATATTTAGTCACAAAACACAGACTGTTTCATTAGCAGGCCTTTAAAAGACTTATTTTGTAAACTCAAGTTGAGGGCTTCATGACGTATCAGCATAAAGAATATAGATGAGAATAGAAAGCTTCCTTAGAGAAAAAATGGGATCCCAAAATTTTGAAAAATATTGATGCTTCAGAGGCTTTGAGGTTTTTTAAATTGTAGAATATCGTGCTTTTTTTTTGCAAGAAACATTTATCTTTTATAGTTCAGTAATGTATTTTACCTAGTCTTCCCCACGTTGCTTTTCAGTACCTGCATACTTTGGAGGTTTGCTTATTTCCAGACAACTGCAATGAAACATGTTGCAGTATAGCAAGTCACACAATTTTTTTGTTTTTTCCAGTGCATTTAAAAGTTACAGTTCACTATACTGGAGTTTATTAGGTATGCAGTAGCATTATGTCTAAAAAATCTGCAAACCTTAATTTAAAAATACTTTTTGCTAAAAAATGCAAATGATTATCTGAGCCTTCAGCAAGTCAGTCTTTTTGCTGGTGGAGAATCTTGCCTCAGTGTTGATGGCTGTTGACTGATCAGGGTGGTGGTGGCTGAAGGTTGGGCTGGCTGTGGCAATTTCTTAAAATAAGACAACAGTGAAGTTTGCCACATCAGTCAGCTCTTCCTTTCATGAAAGACTTCATGCTGTTTCATAGCATTTGACCCACAGGTAGAACTTCTTTCAAGACTGGAGTCTCTCCTCAAACCCTGCCAATTTATGTAATATCCTAAATCCTTTGCAACAATGTTCATATCATCTTCACCAAGAGCAGATTCCGTCTTAAGAAACCAGTTTCTTTGCTCCTCTACAAAAAGCAACTCCTCATCCATTCAAGTTTGATCATGAGTTTGTAGCAATTTAGTTAGATCTTTAGGCGCCAATTCTAATTCTAGCTTTTTTGCTATTTCTTCCTCTATTGAAATGTTGAGCCCCCACCCTAAAGTCATCCTTGAAGGTTGTAGTCAACTTCTTCCAAACTCCTATTAATTGTTGATATTTTGACCTCCACCCATGAATCATGAATGTTCTTGATGGCATCTAGAATGGTGATTCTAAAAGAGTTTTGGTTTATTTTGCCCAGATCCACCAGAGGAATTGCTATCTGTGATAGCTATAACATTATGAAAATTACCTCGTAAATAATAAAACTTAAAAGTCAGAATTGCTTTTTAATCCGTGGGCTGCAGAATGGATGTTGTTAGCAGGCAAGAAACAACATTCTTCTGCTTGTACACCTCCGTCAGAGCTCTTGGGTAACCAGCTGCATTGTCGATGAGCAGTAACGTTTTGAAAGGAATCTTTTTTTCTGAGCACTAGGTTTCAATGTGGACTGAAAATATTTAGTAAATGATGCTGTAAACAGATGTGCTGTCATGCAGGCTTTGTTGTTCCAATGACAGAGCACAGGCAGAGTAGATTTCGCACAATTCTTAAGGGCCCGAAGATTTTCAGAATGGTAACTAAGCGTGAGTTTCAACTTAAAGTCACCAACGGCGTTAACTGCTAACAAGAGAATTAGCCTGTCCTTTAAAGCTTTGAATCCAGTCGTCGACTTCCTCTCTCTAGCTATGAAAGTCCTATAGGACATCTTCTAATAGAAGGCTGTTTGATTGACATTGAACATTTGCTGTTTAGTGTAGCTCTCCTTGTACCTCATGAACCAGCCTCTGCTACCTGCGGACTTTTCTTCTGTGGCCTCCTCACCTCTCTCGGCCTTCATTGAATTGAAGAGAGTTAGGGCCGTGCTCTGAACTAGGCTTTGGCTTAAGGAAATGTGGCTGGTTTCATTGACTATGCAGAACACTCACACTTTCTTCATATCAGCAATGAGGTTGTTTTGCCTTCTTATCATTTGTGTGTTCACTGAAGTAGCACTTTTAATTTCCTTCAAGAACTTTTCCTTTGTATTCACGACTTGACTGTTTGGCACAAGAGGCTTAGTTTTGGGCCTGTTTTGGCTTTTGACATGTCTTCCCCACTGAGCTTAATTGCTTCTAGCTTTTGATTTAAAGTGAGTTAGTTGACTCTTACTTGAACACAGAGAGGCCGTTGTATGGTTATTAATTGGCCTAAGTTCAACATTGTTGTGTCTCAGGGAATAGGGAGGTCTGAGGAGGGAAGAGAAATGGGGGAGGCTGGTCGGTGGAGCCGTCAGAACGCAGTATTTATGGATTAAATACACTGTTTTATATGGGTGTGGCTCATGCCAGCCCCAAACAGTTACCCTAGTTCCATCCAAGATCTCTGATCACAGGTCACCATAGCAAATATAAAAGTACTGATGGAGTTGAAAGTATTGTGAGAAACACTAACTGAAAACTTTGTGTCAGAAAAATGGTGCCGATAGGCTTGCTCCATGCAGGGTTGCTGCGAACCTCCAGTCCGTAAAAGATACAGTATCTGCGAAGCACTGTAACATGAGGTTCACCTTCTACCTAGTACTGTATCTGAGTCCCTGACGGTACTAGACGTCCACTGATTTTATACAGATTGAGACTGTTGTGCAACCATCACCATCATCCATTTTCAGACCTCTTCATCTTGAAAATTCTGTATCTATTTAACAGGAACCCCATTTCCCCTCACCCCAATCCCTGGCAACCGCCATTGTGCTTTCTGATTTTATGAATTTGACTTACTCTACATACCTCATATAAATGGAATCATACAGTATTTGTCCTTTTTGTGACTGGCTTATTTGCTTAGCATGGTATCTTCAAGGTTCATCTGTGTTGTAGTTTGTGTGAGCCTTTCCTTCCTCTTTAAGGCTGAATGATGTTCCATGGCACGTATTTCCCATATGTTGTTTCTGCATTCATCTAATGGGCATTTGGGTTGCTTTACCTTTTGGGCCACTGTGAATAATGCTGCCGTGAAAAGGGCTATGCCAGTTCAGCTTGGAGACCTTGCTTTCAAGTTCTTTTGGCTGTATGCCCAGAAGTAGAATTGCTGGGTTTTATGGTAATGCCATGTTTAATTTTTTTTTTTGAGGTACCCACTATATTACGCATCAGATTTTAAAACTCAGAACTCTATATTGGCTACAAAAATTGTCAGTGAGAATTTCTCTCCCCACCCTAACCGGTGCACATAATCTTACCTTCAGCCACAATTGAGGGGAGTAGTAATTTTTCATCTACTGTTTCTGTGCTTCATGAAAATGGAGACCGATTGAAAAAGGAGGGCTTTTTAAAACTGAGACTAGTCATAGCCTTCTTGGTAGGTGACCTTACAGTTTATCGCCTCCCAAAGTGAAAGGAGCGCTGTTAATACTCTGCTGGGTTAACAGTTGTAAACTGGGACTGGCTCTGGGGTGCCCTCCTTCCTGGGGTCTGTCTTGTCTTTTGTAGGAAGCAGTGCTGGATCTTGCCAGCCTTTAGAAAGCCACACAAGCCACACTGTCGGCTGGGCGCGGTGGCTCAAGCCTATAATCCCAGCACTTTGGGAGGCCAAGACGGGTGGATCACGAGGTCAGGAGATCGAGACCATCCTGCTTAACACGGTGAAACCCTGTCTCTACTAAAAGAAAACAAAACAAAAAACAAAAAAAAAACTAGCCGGGCAAGGTGGCAGGCGCCTATAGTCCCAGCTACTCGGGAGGCTGAGGCAGGAGAATGGCGTAAACCTGGGAGGTGGAGCTTGCAGTGAGCTGAGATCCGGCCACTGCACTCCAGCCTGGGCGACAGAGTGAGACTCCGTCTCAAAAAAAAAAAAAAAAAAAAAAGCCACACTGTCTTTGTAAACCCATGTTTATATGGTTTTGTCTGAAGTGTATTCTCCACATTGTTGCGTTTTGAGTCCATGCAGTGTCAGATCTGAGTGTGAGCCCTGGGGCGCTTGGCTGTGGTTGAGTTTGCAGAAATTCTTACGTTGTTTTAAAAAACGGTGTGTTGAAAGCATGATCTTAGGAGTCCAGCTAACTTGAGTTCACATCCTGCGCTTGCTGATTCGCCTGGGGCAAATAACCAGTGTCTTGAGTGCCAGTTTCCTCAACCAGGGAGGCAGAAAGGGCCAATTGTTTTTTTCTTTTAACGTGCTGGTGAGTTTGGAAATAACATATATGAAGTGTTTTAGTAGAGTGTCTAGTACGTAGCACTGCATACCTAATATTGACCATCGCCATTATCATTAAAAGAAGATGCAGTTCAACAGAATTTAGTACCAAAATGGATAACTGGAGTTCTCAAAATTTTTGGTTTTAGGATTCCTTTGACGTGCTTAAAAATTATTGGAATTCCATGGAGCTTTTGATTATGTGGCTTATCTCTGTTGATGTTTACCATACTAGAATTAAAACTGAGAAATTTTAAAAATATTTATTATTTAAGAATGATAGGTGGGCGTGGTGGCGGGCGCTGGTAATCCCAGCTACTCAGGAGGCTGAGGCAGGAGAATCACGTGAACCTGGGACGCAGAGGTTGCAGTGAGCTAAGATCGCATCATTGCACCCTAGCCCAGGCCACAGTGCGAGACTCTGTTTCAAATCAAAAAAAAAAAAAAAAGGACATAGCTGTGGAGTGGGGTTTAGCTTGAAAAGGTGACCTTGCAATTTCACGTCAACTTCTGGCTCCTCAAACGGTAGGTTGGCAGTAAGGCAGGGTCCCCCTTCTCACTGAGAAGATTGTGGATCTTTCCATATGGATTTTCTGTTACTAATGTTACTCTGATTCTTTGTTTTAAAATAAAAATTCTGAATGTAAACAAAAGAAAAAAAAGGACAGTAGTAACCCCTTTATATTTTATTATAAACAGCATTTTATGAAAATAATTATTTTTCAAAACAGAAAAATTAATAAGCAGAATGATATCGCTGTATACTTAATTTCATTAATGTGTGGCTGAAGAGAAGACAGCTGGATTCTCTTACCTGCTTCTTCATTCAATCTCTTGTGCTGTCGTATGTTCCTCAACCTCTGGAAAACTCCATTGAACACTGGGGAGAGATGAAGAGTAGAAAAGATAAATAGTGCCTTGGTATCAACATGAAAGTGGAAACGTTGTGGACCCCTGGGGATTCCTCAGGTCTGAGGAACCACATGTTCAAATTGCTGACCAAGAGTTGTTCTGGGAGTCTGAACGGGGTCTCTTTCTTCGTTTGTAGGTTCTTGCCAGGCTGTGTGAGCAGGAGCCCGCTGCTCTTCCCCGCTCAGGTAAGCCTGCAGGCAAGGCATTCTCACTTCAGAGAGGCATGTTGATTTTTAAATTCGGGTTTTGTGTCCCACTAATTTTTTTTTTTTTAAAGATTGTTTCAGTTTCCCTAGGCTGATAGAGTATATGTTTTTATTTTGTCACTTCTCCACAGCAAACATGGGTGAGCATTGTTTTAAGAAAGCTCATTTGAATTTTGGAGTTGCCTTGCTTCAGAGCCTCTAGATGCTTTGAAAGGAGTCACTAAAGAGTTCCTGTGAGCATCCCTGAATGTGTTTAAAAGCACTGGCCTTTAATAATTGGTTTCTATGTTATCTACATGGAGCGTCCCTTATATTAGAGGCGCAACCAGTGAGCATGTTGGTGGGTAAATAGCTGCCAAAGGCTTCTCTCCCGGTATAAGATGTGTCCTGGACCCCCGAGAGCAGCCGCTGTGAGGAAGGTGATCAAGGGAGTGGTGGGGCAAAGTCCAGCCTGCTCTGCCCGGGGCCGAGGGCACTGTCACCTAAACCCCTTCCTTGGCTGCAGAATAAAGGCAGAGCTGCTCCTTTACTTGTGCGTGTGCACAAATACTGTATTTCCTGTAGCAGCAGGAAATAAGATGGGCTTGTGAAGGAGCCTGTAGGAAGTAAACACCCCCAGGACATTTGTCCTCCAGCCTTGGATTGTCAAAAATGGATCCCCATCCTTTCCTCTCAGTCTGTGTCTACACAACCATGCACACAGGCCCATGGCACATGCATGCACCCATACACTCGGTTTTCAAGTTATACACTTCATGACCTTTTACCCCTAAGCACTTCAGTGCGATAGAGATAATTTGCTTGGGTAACAGAGGTTTAGTTATCAACTTCAGATAGCTTAATATCGATTGCTTACTCAAACCGAACTATTATTTGTATCCCAGTTTTACCATTTGCCCGAAAATGTCCTTTGCAGCATCATTCCCCTCCATATAGGGTCCCTCTAGGGTTAGGCGCTGCATTTAGTTCCTGTGTCAATCTTTATTTCCACAGCCTCTGTCTTTTATGCGTGTTGATGCATTTTGAGGTCTGTGGCCTGGGAGCGTGCCTTTACGAATGATTTGACGGGCCGGGCATGGTGGCTCACACTTGTAATCCCAGCATTTTGGGAGGCCGAGGCGGGTGGATCACCTGAGATGGGGAGTTCGAGACCAGCCTGACCAACGTGGAGAAACCCCGTCTCTACTAAAAATACAAAAAAATTAGCCGGGCATGGTGGCGCACGCCTGTAATCCTAGCTACTTGGGAGGCTGAGGCAGGAGAATTGCTTGAACCTGGGAGGCGGAGGTTGCGGTGAGCTGAGATCGTGCCATTGCACTCCAGCCTGGGCAGCAAGAGTGAGACTTGGTCTCAAGGGGAAAAAAAAAAAGATTTGAGGATAAACATTTAAACTGTGGCAAAATACCACTGGAGGAGGGGGTGGATGTCCACTACGAGTTTCTCATAAATCATGAATACGTAAGTACAAACATGTCGAGTGGTGAAATTGTGAAAATCCTTACAAGAGAAGAGGTGGAACAGAGGAGAGAACAGTAGAGACAGACTCTGCCTGAAAAGACTGTTCCCTCCTAATGGGAATCAAGAGACTTGGCCGAAGTGCTCATGGAAACCCTTGAGACTGAGTAAATTCTGATGTGGAAATAAAACGAGGGAGATAGTGAACATTTTCAGCACAGGAAATGGGAGGTGCTTCCCACCTAGGTTTAAGGAAAAACCAACGGCTGCCCTTGTCCCTCCCAGTTCCTTGGTTTCCTCTGAATCTAAGTGATGAGTTCTTTCTGTTACTAGCCTGCTGGCCAGCTAAGGGACACCTTGTGCTGCCTGGACACAGCTGGGGACCTGGCCTTTACTGCACTTTGGAGTACTGTGGGAAATAGGCACTGCTTGGACTTCACGCTTTCTGAATTTTCCTTAGTCAGGTCTATACAGAAGTGCACCTAGAGGACATGGTCTCCAGATTAATTTCTTTATGGGTAATTTTGATGAGTGAAGTTCTGGAATATGCTACCCTGTACAATAGGGAGCACATTTGTGATGCGTTGTGTTAACCCCTTTTTGTGTTGGTATAAAGAAATACCTGAGGCTGGATAATTTACAAAGAAAAGGGATTTAATTCACAGTTCAGCAGGCTGTGTAGGAAGCATGGTACTGGCATCTGCTTGGCTTCTGGTGACACCTGAGGGAGCTTTTAGGTGAAAGGCAAAGCGGCAGCCAACACCTCACATGGTGAGAGTGGGAACATCAGACAGAAGGGGGAGGTCCCAGACTCTTTTAAACAACCATGTTTAATGTGAACTGACTGAGGGAGAACTCAACCCCAAGGGGATGGTGCTAAACCATTCATGAAGGATCTGCCTCCATGATTCAGTCATCTCTCACCAGGCCACACCCCCAACCCTGGGATCACATTTCAACATGAGATTTGGAGGGAGCAAACACCCAAGCCATATCATATGTGTTCATGATTTTAGGCAAACTTCATTTTGCCAAAAATTCTTTAGTTTTTAAATTTGTAAGTATATTAATTTCAGGTAACACAGAAATGCATAAAATGGAGCACAGATCTCTCCTGCAGCCTCGTCCCCCAAAGGCAATCACTGTCAACAGACTTTTCAGAAATCCACATGCACACTTAAAAAGATTGAATTATTCAATATGTACTCTTTTTGGCCACAGATATGTTGTACATTGCTTTTATTTTCACTTATCATTGTAGTGAATTGTAGTACATTGTGGACATCTTTTCATTGTCTGGTTTTAATGTTAAAAAAGTGTTTTATCGTTTTAGTGTTTATGTTCTAAAAAATTAACACTGAGCTTAGGTTTACATGCTTATTGGCTACATGTATTTGTTTTGCTCATTTATTTTTTGGAGTTTTACATGTACTGATATTTTTAATCTCTCTATTCTGGATATTAGTCTTTTGTCACGGGTAATAAGTATTTTTTGCCAGTTCTTAGTTTGCGCTTGAGCTTTCTGGAGATACTTTTCACAATAGAGTAGTTCTGATTTCTCTCTTATGAAGTATGTCAGTCTCTCCCTAAGTTTAGCTCCTTTTTTTTTTTTTTTTTTTTTTTTTTTACGGTTTCTGGCCTGATTCTCATGCTAAGAGAAAACTTCCCCACTCCACAATTATAAAAACTACTTTCCATATTTTAGTTTTAAATTTGCATATGATACTTTTTTTCTTTATTTTTGCATGTGGTATGAGTTCCAGATCTAAAATTTTTCCAGTCTGTTAGTCCAACTCCAGGTATTCTCTCTCGTTTTAAAATTAAATTTTATTTGTATTTTTACGGTTTGAGTTGCTTTTGATTTGGATCCATATGATGTCTTTAAGAGCATAGAGGGGAGTAAAGCTGTGCTTCCTGAATAAGCTGCTGTGCCCCAGGTAGTCTCTTTTCTCAGTTGAAAATCCATTTCAAATGCTATTTTAACATGGGTTACAATTGGACTCTAGTTAAAGGGGACATCACAAATCTGTACAACATATCTGTTGATAAAAAAGTATGAATGAAGTTCAATTGCTTTGGTTCTTTTAGTTTTTCTTTTGCAGTGACCTTTATTCCCCAGTTAACTTGTATGTAAAGAACACCTTGTTTAAAATCTACAGATTTTGTGATAGCATCAGAACCTAGGAGACGGCATACTTGTTTAATTACTGACTTGTCGTGTACGCCTTCGTAGATGATTTTACCATTTGATGCCCTCATTTTCCCATTGGCGAAGTTAGGATTTGTTCACTTAACCATCTTAAAGGCTTAGAAACTTGTTTATTAGAGGATTAGGAGACTTGTTCTGTGGGAGAACTCAAATTATTATCATGAGAAGTGACTGAGACAAGTTTGGGCTGAGCTCCAAATTCTTGTCCTTACAAAGATGAATAGAATTTTCTGAGATAGCTGGCACTGTAGTGTTATAGAGGTCTGTGTTTCAGCTTTCAGATTTCTAGTAAGAATTTTTAACTCCTTGGGTGTTTTCTTATCAGAAAGGTACTGTTTTGATGCCTGGAATATTTTGTTCCTCCTCTCTGCTTTCAACTTTACCTTCCGCCTTTTACCCTTTGGGAATCAAAATAAGTATTGGAGGGATGGTGCTAGGCTTCCTTTTGATTCTGCACTTCTTAAATTTTATGGTCAGTTTCGTAAGGCCAGTAGAATTCTATACTTTAATGGATCTTTACAGGGTCCGTAATTTATCTTCATTTATTTATTTATTTATTTATTTAGAGATGAAGTCTCGCTCTGTAGCCAGGCTGGAGTGCAATGGCGCCATCTTGGCTCACTGCAACGTCCACCTCCTGGGTTCAAGCAATTCTCCTGCCTCAGCCTCCCAAGTAGCTGGGACTACAGGCATGCGCCACCACGCCCAGCTAATTTTCCTATTTTTAGTAGAGATGGGATTTCACTGTGTTGGCCAGACTGGTCTCGAACTCCTGACCTCAGATGATTGGCCTGCCTCAGCCTCCCAAAGTGCTGGGATTACAGATGTGAGCCACCGTGCCTGGCCTGTATCTATTTTTAAAATGTTCTGAGACTGAGTTTCTCATTGTCCCGCCCAAGTTTCTGAACAAACATTCTAGTTGCTAGATCTCTACAGGGGGAATGACAGCATTCTTTGCCTGCTTACAGCAGATGTGTGCCATCTCTTGCCGGGATCGGATTGTCAAGAACAAGTCAGCAGGGCTGGTGCTTCATCCTTCACTCGGGGGTTTGACCATTGGGAAATGCAGTTGCCTATATATAAAATGTTTAGATGATTTCATCTCTCTTCCTAAATTCCATTTTGTTTTGCTGCTTATACACAGAATTTCAGGGTGGGAAAACACAAACCCTTTCCAGATTATGTTTTGAAACATTTTATTTCATATTGCACTGTCAGCCAAATTTAGAAAGCTGTAGCCACCTCAGGCAGATGGTCTTAAAATCTGAAGACCTCAGGGGAAGGAGATTGTGGGCTCCTTGAGAGTGATTTTGTACAGTAAATATTTACTGGATAATTTCTGTAAGTGCAGTACTCTGTTAGTTGCTGGGGGAAACAAGACGACGAAAAGGCAGCCCTTCCCCATCAAGAGTTTATAATCTAAAGGGGAAAAAGCAAATGTACACAAATAGCTAAAAAGATAAAAAGTTCAGTTGCTGTAATCATGAAATACTGGGGGAATACTAGTGAGCTGAGATGACCATGGATCTTTGTGTCCTCCAGGGCGCCTGGCACATTGTAGGCACTCAGTATACACGTTTGGGTGGATAAATGAACACATGTAGACATGTGCATTTTGGTGTACTTTATTTAGAGTGAAAAAGATGTATAGAAAGAGATAATGTGTTAGATTTGTGTATGACTTCATAGGGTTTGAGGATTTGATGAGGTCATCAAGGACCTGAGACAAGCTGAGCAGAAATCCAGCCCATGGGCCACTCCATGTCCTCTTGTACCCAGGACAGCCCTACCTGTTCCTTAGCCTCCTCTTCCCAAGGCTTGGAACACTCTTTTTTTCTGCAGCGCCTGAAGCCATTGCACAAAGTAACATTTGGTCCTTAATTCAGTAGGTCTGTGAGAATGAAAAAAAAGTGTTTTTTCTTCTGCTGCTGTCATACCACAACAGTCAACAAGGAAGACTTCCATGACCACATGTTTGGTGGTTTTCCCCCCACACCAAGCAAGCAATTAATCCTGCAGCAAACACCAGCTGTCTTTCTTCTAATTCAACTCAGCTCTGATACTATTTACCTGGAGATAGTGTCAGATCCCACAGGTTAAGGACCCAGTCCCAGGACTCTCCGTCCTTTCTCTGCCGCTTCATGTGCCAGTCTCAAGCTCCAGGTGGATTTCCCTGTACTTCTGATTGACTACATTGGGGTTTCCACAGCCCCCTCCTTGGATGTGATTAATTTGCTAGAGCGGCCCACTGAACTCAGGGAAACTCTTAGATATGCTGGTTTATTACAAAGGATGTTACATGTCTCTTCCACGGATGAAATGCATAGGTCGGGGGGAGGGACACAGAGCTTCCATGTACTTTGCCGTCATTCCACCCTCCAAGAACCTCCATGTGTTCAGCTGTCTGGAAGCTTCCGGAATCCTGTCCTTTTGGACTGTTTGGGAAGCTTCATTACATAGGCATTATTGATTAAACCATTGGCCATTGGTGATCAAATTAACCTTCAGCCCCTCTCTCCTCACTGGAGGCTGTGGATGGGGCAGAAAATCTCAACCCTCCGATTAGGCCTTGGTCTTTCTGTTGACCAGCCCCATCCTAAAGCTACCTCAGGGCTGCCATCCATCAATTAACTCATTAGTATACAAAAAGATGTCACTGGACATTTTAAGTATTTTAGGAGTTGTATGCCAGGAAATGGGGTTGAAGTTCAAATATATATTTTACACTATCACAGTCCAATATGCTGGTTTCTCATGGACTAATCAGACTCAAACCAAACTCCTTTATAACTTGGAATTTTTTTTTTTTTTTTATTGGCCAGGTAGGATATGCTTTACTTGGTGATTAGAAATTTCTTTATTTTCATTCCCTTTTTCCAATCTCTGTTCTTACCGTTAGGTTATAGCTAGTTGAATAAATGACAATGTAATTTATTATATATCTTGATTATATTACTAATAAGGTTTCCCAAAATGTAATGCTGATCAACTTGATCACACAAGCACAGTTTATGACTGAATGTGACAGATGCTGTGTCTCATTTGCAGTGTATTTTCAGGCCATTTCCTCTTCTGTTGAATAATTATTATTGCAGCTTTATTTGCTTACTGTTCACTATGTGACAGGTAATATTTTGGTATTTTACCTTTTTCATTTAATCTTTCATTAGTGCTTTGAAGTAGGTGTCTCCATTTAAAAAATAAGGCCCAGGGAAGCTCCGTGATTTGCCCTAAGGGTCATATAGCTAATTTGTAATGAAGCAAACTACCAGATCTCTGTGACAGTGCCTCAAGGGTAGTGACTTAAGGAGATGGCCAATTCATCCCGTTAGTCGTATTTTATAGATAATTTCAGATCTCTGTGACAGTGCCTCAAGGGTAGTGACTTAAGGAGATGGCCAATTCATCCCGTTAGTCGTATTTTGTAGATAATTTCAGAATGTGGTCTTACTTTGCTTCTGCAGGCGGTGAGGAGAAAAACCAAAAAGAAGCATCTGTACAATTATATTGTTATCTTCTATATGTTCGTATATTGTTCATGCAGGAAGATAAGCATATTGATATTGTGCAAAACCAAACAGAATCCTCATAAGACTTCAAGAATGTGTACTAGAGTAATATGAAACAATTACTGCATATTCTCATACTCAAATGAAGTTATTGATTCGTTCATAGCCTAAAGCCCTGCTTGAAATAATCAGACTTCTGAAAACACATTGACCCCTGAGTGTTGTGAACGTTGGATTTCTGTTTTGCCGAATCTTCAACTTAAGTGGAGATTAAATGGTTAAGATATCTGAAAGAAGTGTGAAATGTGAAAGTCAGTATATTAAGGATTATCCCTACAAATGTTTAAAATGCAATGTCATGCTTTGTACAAGCCTTCTACAGTGTTATTTGGAAAGCATTTACAGTACCATATTATAAAGACAGTTTTGTATATTCCCTTAGTGAAAAGCCACTAATACCACTCTTAGTTCATGAATCCGAAATCCAGCAGGGCTTTTCCACATACCACATTGTAATTTTATAAGTTAAGTCTCAGTATGTATGGTTTGTTTTCTTTCCTTTGTTTGTTTGCTTTCATTAAACATTTCTCTTTGGAGGAAATATCGGTGGAAAGCTTTATAAAGGAAGAATTCAGTGAGGAACAATGCATAGTGTTAAGGTTTTGATTCTTTAATGAGATAACTGTTTTTCCTCAATGAAAGCACTTTCTGAGGTAATGAGCAATGTGTCTGATAGAAGCTGAGAGACTGAGACTCCATCTCAAAACAAAAGAAAACAAAACAAACAGAAAAAGCTTTGTTATTTTAAGCAGTGGTCTAAGCCCTAGCTCTGCATCTCAGAAACTTAAAACTGAATTTCCAACATCTATATTTTCCTAAACTGCCCCAGGTAATTCTTAAAAGCTGTGAAGAGTTGAGAACTTCAGTGTAAGGGCAACTTGAAAGAGCCGTAGTCAATAATTATTATAATGTAATCATCACCTTCATGTCTATTTCAGTGGGCGGGTAGAAGTTCTCTTAAGCGTGACAGTGTACTATAAGAACCATCACATCTTGAGAGTCCTTTCAGACTCAAACATTCCTTCTGCCTCATACATTTCTGGGGTATAGGAAGTAACAGGATATTGGATCATTGTGTCCCCTTCATACCTTAAGGCGCACACAGTAGAAATAAAGGCCCTGCAGTCACCCATTTTAAAAGTTTGTTTAGAGAGAGAAAGGAATAGAGAATCTGTATGTGCAGTAAAGGGTGATAATTTTCTGTACTGATTTTCTTACTAACAAATGGTAACACATTCTAAGTTCAGATTTAATTCTTGGTAATAATAATAGCTAGCATTTATTGAGTACTTCCTGTTCTAAGTCTTGCTGTAAGCATTTTGCAGGTGTTCTTTCTTTTATTATTTAGTATAGAACAGCTCCTGTTGCTGTCTTTCTCGCTCTGTGGATGCAGCACACAGGGGCACAAAGATGCCTAAGGGACTTGTCCAGGTCGCACAGTCAATAGTTGAGCAGGCACTTTGGCCTGAAGGAGATTCTAGTGTCAGGCTCTCAGCCATGAGCCTATGTTGACACCCATGTGTATGCAGAAAAACATTCCGGCAATTGGGTTTAGTGGAAACAGTGAAAAACCTGAAAGAACCTTAATTTGAGAGTTAGGCAACAACCTGGTTTGCCATCCAAGGTGTCAGATTGTTAACTTGTTGTAACACTGGGCAAGTTACTTCATCTATCTAAGGTTTTTATCCAGATTCATCCAGACGATGCTTGTTGATCTAGCTATTTTATTTTATTTGAAAAATCAACTAAACTGTGTTAGAAAGACACTCATTTTTATCTTTAAATTTCATTTAGTGTACTTATTATCAATGTATTTACTTTAAGTTCTGGGATACATGCACAGAACGTACAGGTTTGTTACATAGGTATACATGTGCCATGGTGGTTTGCTGAACCTCTCAACCCGTCAGCTAGGCTTTAAGCCCCGCGTACATTAGCTGTTTGTCCTGATGCTCTCCCTGCCCTCGGCCCCCACCCTGCGACAGGCCTCAGCGTGTGTTGTTTCCCTCCCTATGTCCATGTGTTCTCATTGTTCAGGTCCCACTTATGAGTGAGAACATGTGTACACTTATTATTTATTACTTCTCCCATCTGTATTAATATGTATTAATTTATTAATACTTCTGGGAGAAGAGTGGTACTTCTCCCATCCTGTCCCCACAATAAAAATCCAGAGTAAGAATCTCTTTTCAAATAAATATATTGAGAAAAGGAAAAGTAAACGCTAAATTAAAATTGGAGATTGAGGAGTGTTAACATGTAGCTTTTAACTTTGCATTTTCTTATGATCTCATCTGATGGTTTCTTGTAGCTGCCTATTGTGGCCTGATTTTCATTCCGTCCAGGAGTGCTCGCTAGACGGGTACTCCTGGCCTCTTGGTGGCCCATCCGTTGCAGGCAGGCTTCGTGCTTGATACTGACTGCGTCCCTCCTGGTTTTTTTTGCCTGCCTCCATGACCTGAGAAGTCGACCTGACGTGGTCTAAAAACCTTTGTTGGCCAGCAGTGGTGGCTCATGCCTGTAAGAAGTTGCAGTGAGCCAAGGTAGCGCCATTGCACTCCAGCCTGGGCAAGAATAGTGAAACTCCATCACACACAAACACATACACACACACTCTGGCCAACATGGTAAAAGCTCGTCTCTACTAAAAATACAAAAATTAGCTGGGCATGGTGGTGGGCACCTGTAATCCCAGCGACTCAGGAGGCTGAGGCAGAAGAGTGTCTTGCACCTGGGAGGCAGAGGCTGCGGAGAGTGGAGATCGTGCCACTGCATAGCCTGGGCAACAGAGCGAGACTCCATCACAAAACAAAACAATAAGCTTTGTTGTTTTAAGCAGTGGTCTAAACCCTAGCTGTGCACCTCAGAAACTTAAAACTGAATTTAAAAGTGAATTTCCAACATCTGTATTTTCCTAAACTGCCCCAGGTAATTCTTAAAAGCTATGAAGGGGTGAGAACTTCAATGTAAGGGAAACTTGAAAGCCATATTCAATAATTATTATCATGTAATCATCACCTTCATGTCTATTTCAATGAGAGGGTAAAAGTTCTCTTGAGCATGGCAGTGTATACTATAGAAATGTATGACTCAGTCATGCACCTCACCTCTGTTCGCCTGCCTGGGTTCCCCCCCAGCAGTCCCTCTCATTTTCTTGTGTAGCCTGTAAGGGCTAAAATTTAGGTTTGCTGTGTGTTCAGACAAAATGAGGAAGCTGGAGGAGTCCAGGTGAAGAGTTGACCGCAGGAGCTTAGGTGCAGACTGAAAATACAATTTAGTTTTTTTTCTATTCCTTTGTCTGTTGTTTAGGAGTTTAGTATGTAGGATTGTTCCTTGGTATGATCTGCCTGCCGGACCGTACTATTTTTAGGCACTACACCACACAATAGGTTTATAAAGAGGCTATTGAACCTTTTGAGGCTGCTGTAGTCTGTCTGACAAGGGCCGAGTTACAAGGAGGCTCCCCCACCTCACAGTTCAGGCATGTAGGATTTTTATTGTTTTTTCTTTAGAAAGCATCTGAATAGCTTAAAAATACAGTGGTTTGGCAGTCTGACAGGTGATGCCAGATGTCTACACAGCTCTCCTTCCATGCCCGGGTTCTCTAGACACAGCCTCGCAGGTGTTTGTTAGGTTGCTAATTTTTATTTTTTTCTCCTTTTTAAAACGTGCTAAAATGTGCAGTTAGTGGTGTTAAGGGGAAAAAAGTGCACATGTGAAGCATTTTCTTGTTTGTGGGTCTCTGTCCTCTGTCTGATGATTTGTTTTATTTGCTGAGGGGATCCCCTTGTCCAGATCTGATTATCAAGTGAACTAAACAGTCAGTAGTAAACCTTTATTATTTTACATTTGTTTTTAAAATGGCAATAAGATCTTGTTGTCTTCTAGTCTACTCTTGGAAATATGCATCAGTACATTAGGGTGAAAAAGTGTTAGGTTATTAACAGTTGCAATGGGAAAAAAAAAACTCTCGTTATAAAATAATGTGATGCCTTTAATGTGTCCACATAATAGATTGGGTATTATTTATGATTCTTTTCTTCCTTTATTCTATCTCCTTCCATTAAAATGCTATAATAATAGGCAGTGTATTAGAATTACTATGTAGCTTTGACTTTTTAAAGCACGTATCTTTATGCAGATCATCCCCAAACTAATTTTCATCCAGGCAATTAGCCAAGTAAAGATTTTTCTTTAGCTTAGGGAGGGGATAGACTCTTAAGTTATCTTTGACGACTTCATAATTAATATTGAATATACTTAACTCCTTTCTGCTGCTGTTACAGACGCATGCGTCTCCTTGGCATTCAAAATGTGCAGTTGACGTATCTGCCACTCTGTAAGGACAGGCCTGGGCAGTCTTGCCAAGGGCAGCATTTTGGTTTTCCTAACTACATTTGGGCCATCTTCCCCATTTCTCCTCATTGGTACTTCTCCAGTGTCTTCTGCCCTCCAAAACTCCTTGGGGATTTGTTGGTGATCTCCGCAACTTATCCATATTTGATGCCATATTTACTTGCTCAGGGCCTCTCAGAGCAGCTGGCGCAGTGAGACCCTTCAGGTGGTTGGCTTTATGGCTTCCTCTTTACCTCTGGCCCTGGAAGAGGTTTAGTAATCACTAAGCCTGCATATCAAGAGTCACCTGAGGCCTTTGCTGAAGTACCCATGCCCAGGCGCATTCCACACGCTGCCCTGTGTATCCCTCTCTCCTGCTCCTGCATTTTGACTCAGTAGGTATAAGCTGGGGCTGGAAAGTGGAATTCTCTTTCATCAAGACCATTCCCATCAAAGCCTGGCAATGATAAGTAACTTATCCAGAGTCACTCTGGACAACCTGCCAGTCAAAGGTAAAAGAGCATGTACTCTACTTTTGTTTTCTA
Organism: Macaca fascicularis; assembly: GCF_037993035.2. Taxonomy (NCBI): domain Eukaryota; kingdom Metazoa; phylum Chordata; class Mammalia; order Primates; family Cercopithecidae; genus Macaca; species Macaca fascicularis. Next base: position 16,549,772 of record NC_088375.1, read on the forward strand.
TCTGTAGAATAGGAAAGGACCAACAGGCTCATTAGACTGTTCATCCTGGACACAGGCAAATGGCTATTTTGCTCATTAGTGTTTCATTTCCTGTTACTAGGGGTGGGCATTGTGTGTGTCTCCCTGTGATAGAGAAGGACATCGGATGAACATGTGATCTGTGTATCCAGCTCCAGCCCAAAAGGTAATGAAAATGGGATCCAGTTTGTGGTTTTATATATGGAAATAATTACGTTAATTGCAGGTACACATCAGGGGCCAGTCGGAATCTGGCACGAGAATGTCCAAAATGTAGTCTTCTGGTCACATAGTGACAGATACATATTTGCAAACCCATTTAAAATAATCAAAAGCGGACTTCCTGAAAATTTTCCTGAAACTTTGTTCTCTTTTACCAGGATACATAATGATAAGGAGTTGGGAAGAGAGTTGAGAAAGATGCTGTAGCCATTTGTATCATTAATCAAAAAGGTCTAGGAATTCATATTATTTGACGGACTTTGTCTTCTATTATCTTTATCAGTTGACGTGGAGATTGCAGTATACCTCCCCAGGAACTGGTAGATGGTGGGAATGTCTAAACCAAATGACTTTTTATGTACGTGAGCAAATGTGTAAGAGTCATATCTGTCTGGAACATGGTAGGTTCTTAGTAAATATTTGAATGAAAGCTTAATGCTTTAAGAAAAGACTCCTTTAATGTCTACTAAAGTTCTAGCTCAGGATACTGTAGTGTTTTTATTTACTTTTTTTCCTCTTCATGAAAATCTAGACTGTTAAAATCCAGTATTTTTAGTAGATAATTTGCGTTTATTTATTATCCAAATTTTACATCTTGGTGTTTTTCCGGCATTGGAACCTCTCATGATTCTGTTCCACTGCGAGAAATTATATGCACTTAGAAGCTTCGATTTCTGGTTCATGTTCTTGTTAGAACTTCTCAGTTCATGGCCCAGGGCTTTGGGACTGCTGTGTCCTGGTCTGGCCATTGAGGCTTGTGAAGGCTGAGGCCTCTGGGCCTGCCTCTCACATGCAGAGGAGGCAGGTGAGAGCTGGAGGGCCTCCCTGCTGGGCAAGGTGACCAGTACGCAGCATTTTTCTTCCCGTGAGGATTAAACAATCACTGAGAAACCTTCCTATGTCTAAGGAATTATGCTTTCTTAAAGGAATCTTTAATAAGTAGTCAACTTGATGAGCAGATGATCCAAAAAGATGACTCTGAATTAGATTTTTTATTCCCGAGGGCTTTATTAAATACCAGTGTAGTATATGAGCAACAGGGCATAGCAGCTTCTTTCAAGTGATATTATTGGTTAAATCAATTGCTAATACCATACTACTGATTTCTTACTAATGTTTTGGTGTAGGGCTGGTAGCTGGGGATGTGGTTTGGGATAGGAGATGGTTAAGCCATTTTATCCTAATAGCTGATGGACAGGAAAATGGGATTGCCGGCTGCCATGCTACTACCAACTCACAGGGAAAACTGTTTTTAAAAACACAAAGGACGTTTCTTTACTGTCAAGAAAGGACTGGCCAAGGGCTATTTCTGTTCTTAGTTAATTCCTCTGTGGGCCCTGAAAGTCCCACAGTTCTGTGTGTGAGAGAGATAGCAGATTAGGCAGGGATCAAAAATCAAGAATGAATTGAGGGGAACCGACAGGAAGGAAATTTGTTTCCAGACTGATTTGCTGGTGGGTAGGTATTATTACTCTTTGTGAATCATGGAACTTTTATTTCCTTGATGAACAGATAGTCAATTTATATCTGCATTGAATTAGCTTATAGTGGAAACATTGTAGCTTACTCTAACAATAGATCAATTTATTTATTTAAAGTAATATACACTAATCTTCATTTACTTATATTTCAAAGCAAGGCTTCTTTGTTTTATAGAGTAACCTATTAAAAGTAATATATATTACATATATACTATTCGTATAGAAAGAAAGAAATAAAATTTCCTCAATTGTCGACACCCAGTGATGAAAACAAAATTTTGGAGAATTGTCTTCATCTTTTTTCTGTAAATATATGGTTATGTCTGTGTATGTATGTTTGTGTTATATTCTGTTGATATACTGCATATACAGTTTAGTGGGCCTTTATTAAAGTACGTTTCATTATTTCATGGTCTTTATAAATAGTATTTTGATGCTAGAACATATATATTTATTTTACAGGAGTTGGCACATTTCTTTTCAAGAACACAGACTTGGGCAAAGGGAGGTTTACACTTACTGCCTGTGCAGTTCCCAGGCTTAGTGCTCGTGACTGCAGAACCTAAAGCACCCTATGTGCTGGGTCTAGCTGGAGCTGATTGAGTTTATGTTGTTATTTGTTCATATTGGAAGCATCCCTTCTGTGTTAAGATGTAGAAGAAAAAGTTTATTAAATGGGACACTGGTGCCCTATGATTGAGCTCTGCATAGTGAAAATATTTACTCAGTCTGGCTGACTTCTAGGATAATCCCTGCTACCCCATGGGCTGGCAGGAAGGAAGCTGAGCTCTGGCTTCCTGCTGGGCCTAGAGTGCTGATGTCTGGGGTTGCTGGGGTAAATTCAGACATTCTTCTACTTTACATAATTGAGATCACCCACCCACCAGTGCGATGAGGACTCTAGAGTGTGAAATTAACACATCAAGTGAATTTTATATCATGGTAGCCTTGGGCTGGTTTTTGCAAATTAAATTTTTTGCCTCAGCCCCGCAAAAGCAGTATTAATTTAGTACTGGTGAAACCAAACTTTTTCCATGACACTTCTACCCTGGGACATGAGAGGATTGTTTTATACTAGGATAGTGAGTCTTACTGAATAAATTGTTCTATGTTTGGTAAAAACTACTGTTGACTAAAAGTGATTACCCTCATAAAACTTGATCCACATGGTGTAGAAATTTAAAGAAAATATGCATAAAAATGAAGATTTAGGATCACGCATCAGCCAGGAGAAATGCCAGTTAGTTCTTCCTGAAGACTTTTATGGGAGATAACTCATTAGTTGGGAAAATTTTAAAAAAATTTTTTTGGGGGGCACTGAGAATGGATCTCTCTCTCAGACTTAGTTGCTTTAACCAAACTCACTAGCTGAGTATGTGACAAGAATGCCACTTAGTAAAGTACAAAAATAAATATACTCATCGTGGGAACCGGAATGCCAACCTTTTCTCAGTGCCATGTTCCCTGCCTGAAGGTAGACAGAGGTCTGCAGGTTGCTCCGCACATTTGCCATAAGAAGTGGGGCAGGGGATGGGGCACATTTACCATCAGAACCAGGGAGAGAAGTGAGTTGAACAATTACTGGCTCCAGACAAGGACTGCCCAGGAGAGGACTCCCCGTCTAGTGGCTGAGGGTCCTTCTCCTCTGGATGCCAAAATTTCCTCCAGGATCCTTTTTTCATGTCCCCAGTTCCTGACCAAAACTCTGTTTAATTATGTTTTGCCATTAATTAGGGTACAGTCAAATCTTACAGACCTCGAGGCTTCTTGCTCTTTGAAGTTTAAATCTCAGTGGGTTATCTTTTCTCCTCATTCCAAGCTGTCTGGGGAGGTTTCAGTGTGTGAGATAAAAGCCTATGGCAACTGGCTTTCCAGGTAGGGTTCTGTTTGAACAATGCAGCTACGACTTGTCACTGTTTCGAGTAAGGCTTTTGTTTTGGCTAACTTTCCATACAGACGCTGCTTTGATAACGTGGAATAATGATCCTTATAAAAATAATGTCTAAGTGTTTTAAATGTGTGATTTATCTATGGACTGGAGATGTTACAGTCAGTTCATGCTGGTACAGGGTGTTCGACTTGTTGACACTTCTCAGCACATGCAATGTTTCATTTAGCTGACAACCTTTTGTGTCTTCACTGTGCCAGGTATCTTGTTAGGCAGGGCGAGACAATACCACATTGACTAGGTTTCTCTGATTTCTACATCCTCAGTCTAGTGGGGTAGATAAGCATGTAAACAAATAATGATAATGTTGGGTTATATCTCTCAGAACACAGAATAGAGCAAGAGCTGTGGCTTGCCTCGGTAAGAACACATGGAAGTCACAGTAGCTGGAGGGGAAATATTCTTTGGAATATTGGAATTTTCGAAGTGCCTGGAGTTTGGGTTAACAAGAGTGGGAGAGGAAACTCACTGACTGGGAATGGAAAGACCGGTCGAAGTCATTGTTCGGTGGGGCTTGATGTGTTGTGCGGTTAAGATAGTAAATGATTTGCATAGAAAGAAACACAAGGAGATTTTTTTGTAACCTTTGACCAAAGTTAAACACCTACCGCTGCTGTGTGTGGCTTCCACTATTGAAAAGTGCCTAAACTCTCAAGAGTCCCTCATCACTTATCTTAATAGAGAGACCGATAACCACATTATGGGGTGTCTTAGGTAGAAGCGAATACCATAAATGGAGCCCAACCCCTGGCAGGCATTCACTGTATGTTGTATCTTCCTATTTGTCCTATACACCTGCTGAATCTGTGATAGCAATGAGACCAACTCCACAAACATTTTCACCATAACCTACAGTGGATTGCACTGGCGCTGTGCGGTGTCAGCGTCTCGCCTCCTAGTTCAGTATTTTATTAAGCTGCCCTCATGCGTTTTTGTTAATCCTCTTTTGCTCACAGGACACAGGTTAAAATTTACCTTTGTTGGCTGTGGGATTTCTTCCGCATGGCTTCTCTCTGTCTGTTGTCCCAGAGCTGGCCTGTGTCTCCTGGTCCAATGGATTGCCTCCATCCTGAAAATCTCAAAGATTGCAAAATCCTTGAGATTTTGATACCTGACTCTAAAAAATAGAGGGAAATTAAATGAGCTTTCAAAGAAGTGTGCTTTAACTTTCCCTGGGTAAATTGTCTTATCTTTTTGCAGACTTGAGTCTGACCCCAGTGTTCACTACCTTGGAGCTCTTCCATCTTTTTTTTTTAAAACTGTTTGTATAAGAGAGGATAAGATCCCTAGTTTTACAAAGCAAAGTTCAAAGATTCTCAAGTGTGATTGATAACAGCTCCCAAAGACACATAATTTCTTTTGGTTTTATCTTGTTTCTGTCTCTGTTAGTTTTTCCCAGATGACACACTTATCTATCTGGTTTCTCCATATCTGAATGGGGTTTATGTGCCATTGATAGCTGCCTTTTGAGTTACGTGGATTTTGTTTCAATCCTTGTCTATGCAACATCAGAGTACATTTGTGGAATTTATCATCTGGTGTGTTAAACTGCACTATGGCCATACCTTGTCGCTAAAGGGAGAGAAGAAGTTTTGGGTTCACTCTTTCTTTTAAAAATATAGTTGAGATAATTATTGGTTATCTTTAACTTAAGCAACAGCAGCGGCAACAACAGAAAACCTGACATGCCAACAGATGAAATAGATGTTGGGTAAATTCGAGGGGCAGGGGCTGCCAGCAAAACCCTTGATGAGAGAAGCTTAGTTGAGTTCAGTTCATTCCTCTGTAAGTTTTGTAACAGGCAGGAAGGTAAGCTTTTATCACGGTGTACACATTAAATTTCTTTAAACAGCTTAGTGGATCCTGAGTTCTTGCTACAGATATTTCAGAATGTGTGCACTCATGTTATCTTTAGCAGTAATGTCATCTTTGAGGAATCCTGTGTTAGCTCTTCGTGGCTCTCACCAAGTTTAGGTGATCCTTGAACTGTTGACAGTCTTCTGGGTTAACTGGCTTGTCGTCTCTGCAGAATGCTATTCAAGGACATTGTTGCAATGTGGAGGTTGCTAGGGAAGCAACTTTTTAGTTAATACCCTTGTGAGCTAATACCTTTGTGATGGATAGATTTTTTTCTGTAATAGAGAATTTGCAGAATGGTTTTGTTTAGAAATGTTGTATTGTGCTTTCTAGGACTTAGAATGTAGAGTTCTCTATCTCCTGCTGTTCTGTCCTTTCATCCTTTCATTTATTTAGAATTTCCAAAGACTGCATAGGCTCTGTGGATCTTTTTTGAATCTGCTGATTTTTCTGTGAAGCTGATGTCATGGTCTGGACCTTTACTCTTACATATGCTAATTATTAGATTACATTTGGCTGTTGAGGCTTTGTTAGAGCGGGCTGAAGAAAGTGGATTGTTTATCAGCTGTCTGCTTTGTCTTAGACTTGGTGATACTTCAGTGAGAGCCTCTGTGTGGTGGAGCAGCTGGAGGTTCTTCTCTCTGTTAATTAGGCATTTGGTTATTCTGTCTTGAGGAATTCTGGTTAGAAGTACACCTTGGGGAACCTGACTTCTCACTCCAGCAGGAGGTGATAAAGATCAGGCTGGGGTTATACTGCCCCGGGTTGGCTTTAGGGGGGCAAAGCATGGCATTGTAAATAGAATTACATTCAGACTTAGCTCCACAAATACCTGCTCTCCCACTCTGGCTTCAGATTACCGGTAGAGGTGGACTGTTGAGTCTGAAACCTTTTTTCTGTTTAGTTTTGGGCACGGGAGTGGTGCAGCTGAAAGATAAATAATGTTTGGGTGGTTTCATTTGTTCGAAAGAAGAGTCACTTGTTTTCTCAGAACTACTGAGAGTAGTGATGTGATTTAGAACCTAGAGGTTTTTCAGATGTTTGTATTGTAACTGATTTTAAAGTAAAAGCCTCTGCCAACATTGAATAATTAATGTCCATAACTTTGTAAACTCAATTTCTTGTTTAACTTGTTTGCTTTTGTTCCATGGACAGTTATTGTAAGGAAGCAAGCCAAATACGTTACAGAGAGAAAGGGACATTTAATTTTGCTAATTACAGACACAAATGTATGATGCGCAGATTCTTTCACTTAGAAATTCATTGTTGGAAGTTATTTCCTTATTGTTATTTTGATAAAAAATAATTGTACCCCTTTTAGCCTGTTAGATAAAATTAAACCAAGAAACTCCGTGGAATGCCTGGGAACAACACCCAACTTGCCAGCACAACAGCTGCAAGGCCAGGGCGCACACCAATCACGGCTGATGCAGATCCCATTTCTAGAAAGAAAACATCAGCACGTGTGTGATAGCGTCAAGATATGTGTGCGTTACATAAATATTGCTCTCCAGTTAAAATAAGTGGTTGTTTCATCTTCGTGACACCAGTGTTCTTGCAAAAGCAAACTGAAGGGAAATCTGCATGGTACCCTGAGAAAGAATAAAGGGAACTATTTTTAGGGTAGCATTGTGGAAAGACTTTTCCTGTTGAAGGCTTTGGAATTTGAGAGGCTGGATAAAGTAAGTTTGTTAAAAATAGGACTTTAAATGTAAATATTTTATTTCATAATCCCTTCTTTTAGCGCAGCCACTTAACCATATCCTTTCCTGTATGAGCATTTCTCCTTTGTATTGTGTCCTGTTATTGAAGTTTCAGACTGTCCAGCCACTGATGTGCTATGTCTCTCTTATAGATTGTTCTCCATTTGTCCTTCTCTTCTGGTTTGCTCTGACGACTGCATTTAAATAATTCTAGTGCTTGTTAACATTTATCTCAGAGACACAGACTGGAGATGAAGACAGAAATTTAAAACCAAATGTATCCATTTTGATTCTTAATAGTTACTCTGGTGGAAAAAATAACTTTTTAGAGATTGAAACCAATGTTGTGGAAAGATGTGTATGTTAATCTTGCCTCCTGCAGTAGTTTATAAACGTCCTGGAGTCAGGGCTCATGCCTTAGATACTTCTCATTGCCTACCCTGGGGCCTTGCTGCTTGGTCAGTTCTTCATGCTTAAATGAAAGAATGAACATGGGTTATCAGAATTTTCATTTTGTTGATGGGTTTTATGTTCTTTATGAGAAAATTTGTATTGATCACTTACAGATGGCTCACCTCTGTAATGAATATAAATATGTTTTTGTACTCTTGGAGTTTGTCTGACAATGGAGATAAATATTCACAAACTACAGAAAAGGCCGATTTTTAAAATGAGTTTTATGGTAGAAGAGGATTTAGATATATATTTTATAAGGAGAAGAAAACATTAAATGGATGCTCAGGGGTAAGAGTATAAATATAGGAGACAGTCGAATAGCTAAATCCTCTATCTAAATCCTGTGCTGGCTCCTTGCCTCCTGGCAGCCTGGCCACTTTCCACGTGTAGCTGAGACCAGAGACAACGTGTCACATAGTGATATGGGCAAGAGACAGGAAACAGGGAAATACTGGGTAGAAGAGGGCAGTTCCCCAACAAAGGCCCCACCCCCAAGCCTGGAAACCCACGGCCCTAAGTGGGAACAGGCATTCCTGTTTTCATGCTCAAGTGTTGCCTTTTGGCCCACTACATGCCCCATCCTGTACCCATATAAACCCCAAACCCCAGGCTCCATGAGCAGACGGGCAGATGAAGAGAAGAGCAGAAGGGCAACAGAACAGTGCAGCAGAGGAGAGACGAGGAGGAGCATCTGAACCTCAAGAGAAATTTGGCTAGGGACTGTTGGGGAGGAGATCAGCCACTGGATGGCCAAACTCCAGAGGAAGATTATCTTCCTACTCTACCCCCTCTCCAGCTCCTCATCCATCCTGCTGAGAGCCACCTCCACCACTCATTAAAATCCCTGAATTCACCATCCTTCAAGCCTCTGTGTGACCTGGTTCTTCCTGGACCCCAGACAGGAACCCGAGTACCAAGAGGGCACTGAGCTGGTTAACACTTAGGCCGTTTGCAGATGGCAGAGCTAAAAGAGCACTGTAGCCTGCCCACTGGGGCTTTGGGAGTCGCAGGCACCCACCCCAGATGCTACTGTGTGGCTGGAGCCCAAAAGAGCTCACCCTGGTTCCTGCACCTGCCCGAATGTGTGCTCCCCCATCCATAAGGGGTGCCACCCCCCTGTCGCACATCCAGTGAAGGCAGTCAGGGAACTCTTCTGTTTCAATTGTAGTGTCCATTTTATGGTGTTAAAATACAGGAATCTGCTTTTTATTTCATTAATGTTCTCTCTTTTATACCATATTTGCTAGATATAATCCTTTCACTTAAGCATTCTTTGATTCAACAGATGCTTATTGGCTGTGTGTGGTGGTTCTTGCCCATAATCCCATCATTTTGGAAGGCCAAGGCGGAGTTCAAGACCAACCTGGGCAACAGAGCAAGACCCCAACTCTACAAAAAACACAAAATTAACCCGATGTGGTGGCACACGCTTGTAGTCCTAGCTGCTTGGGAGGCTGAGGCAGAAGGATCCCTTGAGCCCCAACTATGATTGTACCACTGTGCTTCAGCCTGGGCAACAGAGGGAGACCCTTTCTCTGAAAAAGAAACAAACAGAAAACAAATATTTACTAATTACTTAGTCTGTGTCAGGCAAGTTACCCGTTCTGTAAGTCAGTGAGAGCTGCCAATCTCCTGATTTCAACCTTCTACCTAAGAATTAAGAAAAACCTATAATGCCTGGTAAATGCAGGATATAAGCATATTGTCGTCAGTATTAATAAAAGCTGACATTTAATCACTGCTTGCTCTTTGTGAGGTACTGGACACTAAATACTTGATATAAATCTAACCCTCTCTGGCTTAAAAACTTACTGTTCTCAGCTGGGCGTGGTGGCTCACGCCTGTAATCCCAGCACTTTGGGAGGCCTCCCGAGGTGCCTGAGGTCAGGCATTTGAGACTAGCCTGACCAACATGGTGAAACCCTGTCTCTACTAAAAATACAAAAATTAGCCAGGCGTGGTGGTGTGCACCTGTAATCCCAGCTACTCAGGAGACTGAAGCAGGAGAATGGCTTGAACTCAGGAGGCAGTGGTTGCAGTGAGCCGAGATGGCACCATTGCACTCCAGCCTGGGGGACAAGAACGAGACTTCCTCTCGTGGGGAAAATAAATAAATAAATAAATAACTTTATTGTTCTCATGGAAAAGTTAAAATTCCTTGGCCTGGCTTTTAAGGCTCAACTCGTCAGCTAAACTATCACTCTGGCTTTAGCTTTTTAGAAGGCTTTTACAGTTCACAGGAATCTGAATCATTTGCTGCAGCACAGCCCTTCAGCCCTGCTGCTCTGTGGGGCTGTGGGCAGCCTGGAGCGCTCTGCCTCCTCCCTCTGCTGAGGCTGGAGGGTCTTTCCAGGCCTTCTTCTCACCTCCCCCACTGGGCTCTCTCTCCTTCCTGGAAGTTCCCACCGCTCTTCTTGGGAGTACTACTGCTTTGTCAGTTTGACATATTGTCCTTCGTTTTTTAAGATTTTTCAAAATCTCCTGGCTCATCCTCAGTTAGTTCGTTGCTACACTAGTTTGTTATTAGGCTTCCCCAGTGAGCATGGAGCAGTAAACCTACTAGTAGCCAATATTCCTTAGATACTGGGTGTTGAAGTTGTGAGAACTCCTCTCTTAGTTACCCCTTTTCTCTTACAGATGGAGAAAGAGCTGGTTCCGGGTCATATAATAAAAACAACTGATTTTAGGGGAACATGGCAGACGGGACTAAACCGGTGTTTTGTGGTTTTCGTTTTTTGGTTTTGGAGTGCCTATTAGGTCCCAAACACATGCATTCTATTATCTCATCTAATCTTCCTATCAACCCTACTGTTCGCTTCGTTAAGTCTTTACAGATGAGAAAACAGACATAGAAACGCACAGTAGTTTGTCTGGGGCCACCTAGTAGCTAATGGATGGTGGGAGGAGGATTCCCATTCAGGCTTGACTTTTTTCCAGTCTTTGCTGTTTTCACTCCTGGTTGGTCTTTACCTGTCTCCTCACTCCCAGTCCGCTGGTTCTGTTTCATTGTCCTCAATTACATTCTCTGCTTTAAACCAGAACCTAGTGAGTTGACTTAGCAATACCTCTTCCATGTTGCTCTTCCCCCTTTTTTCCATTTAAAATATTCTTGAATATTTTAATAGTCTTTACTATTTTAAATAACAGTTTGGAAAGAGGACTTTAGTGTTTCTGTTTTATAAAGCCCACGCACCTCTCAAGTTTTCTGAATGCGTCACCTCCCCCAGGGGAGAGGAGTTGCCAGCCTTGGTTCTGTTGTCTGCATTATGAAGACAGTAGTGTTGGATACCTTTAAATGAGATTAACGTTGCTGCTACTGCTGCTGCTGCTAATTTTGATCATAGTAGCAAAAACAGCCACAATTATTAATGCTCCAAAAGGCAGAATCAGCTGTTTTTCCAAATGTTGTTCTGATTTATGTAATAGTGTTTAACTGCTTTTCTGGTTGAAAATATTGCTGCTGTCAGGATTATTTGTTATATAAATGAAGGTGGCTGCACAGACTCTTTGGTTGGCAATCCTATTTGCTTATGTTTAAGCTATCCTTGTATTGAAATTTCTATATTGGTTTGAAAATAGATAGTAATTAAGTCTGACTTGTGGGTGGCTGGATAAGAACGTTCATATTTAAAATACTGAGAAATGCAAATATTTGACTAGATATAATGCCGCCATACATCCTGCACTAGATCATGGTTACTTACACCTTCTGTTGAGCTCTTAGACAGATGGTCTTTTGAGTAATGAACACTCTCCTTTGAATACACCCTCCTTTGTGCCATTTGGTAAACTAATGAAGTAGCATTATTAATAAGTATTTCGTGCAACAACCACAACAAAAATCTGAAATGGATGTGGGTAGTTACAGTTTAGAAAAATTTTGAGTTCTGTCTTACAGATAGTTAAGTGTGTAATCCCTCTTCAGGCATTTGATCAGCTATTCTCTATTTCTACACAGAAATGAAAAAGAAATTCACTGTCACAGTTGTCACCATCGCACTGTATTTATTAAGAGTCCCTGTCTGTGGGTGACCAGGCTTCAGAATGGTTGTAGAGCACCATTCTTTTTGCCTGCTGGTTATTATAATCTAAGGCAGCAGTGGTACAGTCAATTAGCAACATAAGCAAAATAAAAATGATCAAGAAAAGTAATATTGACTAGTGATTTTTATGACAAAACTTGAAATGTAAGTTGGATCAGCAGATTTTTCAATTTCAGAAAACGCTTAGTTTTTCCTCCCTTATTTGTGCCTCAGATTCCTCTCCTCAATACCCCCCTCCGCCAATTTTAGGTGAATAGTGGTACCCTGCCTCACTTATTTATAATCATTAGGGAAAAAGTGTCCCACTTACGGAAATTTCCCACATAATATGAGCTCCCGTCAACATCAGATAACATGCTGATTTCAATCACTTTGTGTGTTAACAATTCTTAAGAGTTTTCTTACACTACCTGGCTTCTTCTCTACCAACTGCTTAGTGGTGAGCTTTAATTTTATATACCTTTTCTACAACCTTGAGGATTTGGCTTTCAGATCTCCTCTTTGGGATTAATTAGAGAAAAGCACTGGGAAGAGTGACAGGCAGGTTGGAAAGGATAACAGTGTAAGACTAGGAACATCTGCAGTCCTAAGAGGAAGAAAGGTGGGTGGTCAGAGGAAGGTCCTGTGTCAGCTAAAAGGAGTGCACTGGAAGTGAGGGCAGTGGAATGGGGACTTTGCTGGCTGCTCCTGTCACCTCTGGTTGGGGGAGACCTCACTTGAGTTGTGTGGAGGACAGGGTGCTGGCGGTGCAGGCCCAGCATGAAGGCTCCGTGTCCCTTTTGGTGTGCAAATCCTGACCAGTAAGAGGAAACTCCTTCTTCTGTTTCCCAGGTTATTTCTTGCAGAATCCCCTTTTTCAGTGTTATTCAAGCCTCTGGCTGTACACCAGCCCCTTGGGCTCTCCAGAAGCTTCTGCTTCTTCCTGCACAGCTGGCCTTGGCCTTTCCACTTCTGGACCTCATCTACCACTTGCTTTCCTCCCTTGTCCTTGCATGGATCCTGCTCGCCGTCCCTTCATGTCTTTACAGAGGCTGCGTCCCCTGCCTGGATCCATGCCATCCCTCTGTGATGTATTCTGTCCTGTCCTCATGGTTGGTCTGGGCTCCCTCTGTTCAGGGGAGCTCAGTTCCTGTTGGATTGGAGTTTGCAGTTTACACTACCCCCCAGGCTGTGGGAGGCCTTGCAGTGTCCCTCTTTTCACTACTCCTGCAGTGCTGGGTGTGTTATCTGCCTTCAGGTAGGGGTGTTAGTATATATTTATTGAAAGAGTAAAAGAATGAAGTATATTTATTGAATTTTTTAGTACATATTTATTGAAAGAGTAAATGAATGAAGTACATTGAACTTACCATTGTTTGGGTTTGTAAAACAAATATTTTGTCTTCCATGAGTCTTAGTATTGTGGGAAGGTGGATACTAAACAATAAAGACACTTTGGGTTCCACACTAATAATGAACTGAGACAAGTATGTACAGAGGTTGGAAGCAGAAGGAGGTGGGAGGTTGGAAGCAAATGGAGGTGGCGAATACGGTTGTTTGTAGTCTGAGAATATCCCCTAGGGAGTCAGGGTGGCTCTTCAGCTGTGTTTGCTTATCATACCAAGCCTGCCTCTTGGGAGCTGCAGAAGGAAGCCATACAGTTCTCGAATCTGTGCTTTATAGAATCCATTAGAACCCTTGGAGATTTGGGCTCTGCCTCCAGCACGTTCATGATTACTATAGTAATCATACTAGTGTTTTTCTTTTACTCAAGTAATTGTAGAAGAGCCTGTCTGTAAAAAGTGGATTATGTAATTATTTCTCTAGAAAATTGGCTTTCTACTTGTTCTTGGGATTAGTGTTTGAGAAGACTGGGAATCACGTTTTGGGACAGCCCGTTGTGTGTCAGGCCACAGTGTGTGCTGTTGTGTACCAGGAGGCCACCTTTGCACAGCACAGACCTTGAAGCTGCGGCTGAGAACAGTTTCTTGTGCCTTTGTCACTGCATTCCCAGTCAGCCACACCCAGCAGGTTAGGGATCTTTACTCATGTTTATTATTCTGAAGAAGACTGCTTAAAGCTTGAGGGATTTGGAAATGAGATATGTACTGGGTGAGATAACGTTGGCTAATCACTTATCAATAGGAATTGTTTCATTAACCGCTGTAGAGGCCTCTGAAAGTCTTTGAATAATTTAGGATTTGGATGATAGCAATGCTGGTGTTCTTCCCTAGATTGGTAATTTTCAAACTTTTTACTTTTTATCACTCTTATCTGCCCTACCCTGCCCCCATCCAGCCCCCACCCCCAGCCACAGTGATCCACCCTTGAATAGAATGAGACCTGTGATTCTGCCCCTAGGGCTTTCCTGATTGTTACATGGGACCACCTTACCCCGAAATGGTTATTTCATCTTGGGAGGGTTGCCTTCCCATATCCCAGGGCCACTCAGACGTGATTTGGGGAGGACCTGTGTATACAGACTCCTCCCTGTTACTTATCCCAGCTGCTGTGTGTTCTGCATAAAAAATACTGGATTTGTTTTGTCAGGGGTAGGGGGCAAGAGTTAGTTTTATTTATTATTTATTTAAAATTCTGTTTATTTGGAGAGATATATTCACACTGTCTAAAGCATAGCCAGCGAAAAGTTCTTCCCCACCCTCTGCCCGCCATCCACTTCCTTAACGGTATTACTAGTATTAGCAGTTTATTTGTATTACTGGTTTCTTGTGTATCCTTTCAGAGATTTCTTTTGCACAGTCAAGCAGGTACTGATTTACATTCTACAATTTGCCAGTGCTCTATCACGCTTTAACGTGGCCAGCTGTTCCTTCTACCTGCAGTGCCTTTGCCTCTTCTCTCCACCTGGCAGACCTCCTCCTCATCCTTGAGGATCTGATAGTTCGTTTCTTCTGAGAAGCCTTCCCGACCAGCCCCACCCTGACAGGTGGCTGTTTTCTTCTTGATGCATTCATAGTGCTGTGCAGTTACCGCTTTCACTGTATCGCTATCAACATGTCTTAATGCATGTGTCTTCCCTTTACTAGACTTGTTTTTAGGAACTGAGCTGTTGTATTCCAGAATGCCGACTGTCCTACGCAGTTCCTGAAACAGCCTAGACATTTAGTCAATGAACAGAATGAACTGTGTTCATTAGTGCACTACTTTGTGTTTTTTTGGTGGAACTGTGTTCAGTTTGCCACGCAGAGTAGGTTAGAGCGTGTCTGTGATTACCCCAGGCATCTCTTCAGAGTCGAGTGCCATGTTGTCTGGTACCCTGTGTGCCATCATTTAGTGCCATTGATTGCCCCGCTGGACAGTCTTCCTGTTAAATCTTACTAGACAGAATGGGAGGTTCATAAAGTGTATTGACTCTTACTAAAGAGGAGTGGGCCATAAAACCCTTTCGTAAAAGTAGATGAAAAATGGTAAGTCAATAAAGGTGAAGTCTTGGCATCATAGTGGCCTTTTAGGGTTTTCTTTCCTCTCTCTTATGGAGGCCGGTAGAAAAATCCTTTATCTAGAGAAGAGAAGAAGGTGAAGGGATGTCTTTACATGCAAAAGTAAGGTTATGTTGTGTAACTGGCTGGCTGCCTAGGAAATGTGGAGTGCATTTTCTTGTCTTCAGTCTATTACAATTTATCTATGCAAATCACTCTAGCTTTCTTTAGCCTCAAGATTGAGACAGGACTCCAGGTGTGCTAGAAGATTAAAATGATGCTTTTCTGTCATCTGCACGTTCCTAACACGTTGTAATGACAACATGGCTGCCGACTGTGCCTACATCAGTGACACCAGAAAGAGAAGGGGGGAAGAAAGAAACTTCTTGGTCTGTAAATAATTTACATTCTGCTTAGTAATTCTGCATAAAGATCTGCATCTATATGGTTAACTCTTAAAGGAAGCTGTAACTTATTTAAAGAAGTAATATAGATTTTTATTTATTGACAGGGAAAGTTATTAATACATTAGTTGAAAAAAGATTATAGAATATTATCGCATATATGCTATTATGTAATCCTGTTACTGCTAAATCACAAACATTAAGAGAATTATATGTGAAGTAGAAAACTAGAAGGCTGTATATATCAAACTGTTAATAATGGTTGAGAAAAGTGTTTTCTTTCTCAAGACTGTTTGAATTTTTAAAAAACAGTTATGTTTTATCAGAGTAAAAAGCTATGAATTTTTCAGCTTATTAGTAGGAAAAACAATCCAAGAACAAGAGGTTAGTAGAAGAAATAGACAAAAATCGTAGCTTCTCTAAGGGTGGTAGTATTACGTGTGATTACATACTTATTCTTAAGTCTTATAGTTTTGTAATGTAAGTAGATTACTTTCATAATTAAAACCAAACAAAGCCAACTGTGGTTCTTCTAGAGCGCTTAGGCGCCCACACGGAGCCTAATAGATGTGTGAGTCAAGAGCTTTAATTCAAAGTTTTAAGCCAGATGTGAAAAACAAGTAATGTGTCTAATAGAAAGTTAGAAATCATATAGTCAGTAAGTGTAGCTTGTTTGTGGCCAGGTTTAAGTCCATGTGAAGGCTGTGCTTTTTCAGTGCTATGCTGCAGGGAACCTTGTACAAGAGTTGACACTTATGCATTGCTGAGTAGTCTGGTAAAAATTGAGGCATTAAAGTTGCTATCAGAGTTTTTGTAATTTTAAAAAACATTCTTACAAATCGAAATATTTTATTTTAGTATGAGATTGGCTCCTCTGCTGCTTCTGTAACCATCCACCACTTTGCCTGGTTTTTTCCTCAGGAAGACAAGACATGAAAATGAGCAGACAGTTGTGTCACTGGGCCTGTCCCGTTTACAGGTGTTTAATTCCTGTTAACGCCTTTAAAAAGAATTCATATGCTGGATTCAGAGCGTAGGAGACTTTATGCCCCTATACAGTGATCGTCTGCCTTAGTGAACAGGGGATCTGCTTTCGGAGCTTTTTTGATTGTGATAATAACAATGATGAAGTTTTAGGCATCTGGTGCTTATCTGTCTTTTTGTGCAAGAAGACCTGGCTGTGTTGTGCCTTGGGTGTCTTTTATTTGCTAGTAAAATAGGTGGTTGCAGGGCAGGGATGTTCCAAGCAACCTTTGTATTATTTTCTTCCTTTCCCCCAGCACATTTCTTAATCACTTTGACCAAGCCTCTGTCTAATATGTTAGAGCAGATGCTCTTTTTGAGAGATAAAGATCATTATTGACGTTCAAACACTTTTATATTAGAAAGTCATTACAGCCGTTAAATAAAGTAAAACATTGCCTATTTCCCAAGACGTCTCAGAATGTGGAAGTAGTTCAGTGCTTACTCCATGCATTTCAATGCTTATTCCACGAATAAGAGGATAATAAAAAAAGGAAGGTTTCTGTTGGGGGGTACATAAGTACATGCACATGTGTTTGTGTGTACCTATGCCCATATTTAAAACATTTGTTGTGAAAATATTAACCGTAATTTTAGAAATTCCAGTCTTTCTGAAGTACAGTTGACTAGAACGATGTGAGAGTTAAGGGCACCAACCCCCTCCCTACAAAATTTACTAATGGCTTACTGTTGTTTGGAAGCATCCTTAATAATATAAACAGTCAATTAACATTTTATATTTTATATGTTTTGTTTTTGAGACAGGGTGGAGCCCTGTCACCCAGTCTGAAGTGCAGTGGTGCAATCATAGCTCACTGTAGCCTCAAACTTCTGGGGTCAGTGATCCTCTCACCTCAGCCTCCCAAGCAGCTAGGACTGCCGGTATGCGTCACCACTCCTGGCTAATTTTAAAAATTTTTTGTAAAGGCAGGGCCCCCGTGTTGCCTAGGCTGGGCTTCAACTCCTGGCCTCAGGCTATCCTCTCTCCTCAGCCTGAGATTATAGGCAGCTTGAGCCACTGCACCTGGCCCATTGTATGCATTATATACTGTAGTCCTGCGTTACAGTAAGCTAGAGAAAGGACAATGCAAAAATGTATTTACTGTTCATTCAGTGGAAGTGGATCATATAAAGGTCTTCACATCGAGTAGGCAGAAGAGGAAGAGAAAGGGGTAGCAGAGGTGGAAAAGGTGGAGGAGGTGGAAGGGGCCAGGAGAGGCAGGCACACTCAGTGTAACTTACTGAAAAAAATATGTTAAAAGTGGACCCATGCAGTGCACACCCATGTTCAAGGGCCAGCTCTGTTGATTCACTTGAATCATGACAAAAAGTGTTTTGGTAAATCATGCAAATTAATGTTTGTATATGATACATTTCGATTACTAGTTAGATAGACCTAGATGAAAATATAGTAAGGATAGTAGCAAGGCTTTGCTCTGTGTGTCTCTTGATTCGATTTACATAGCAGCATAGTCACAGGCTGTCCTGTGGAAGACAGTGACTGGTTGTGTTAGATACACTGTGCAATGAGAGACCCTTCAAGTACAGATTAAGCCTCATGAAGGCACACAAATTTATAAAATTACTTAAAATAGCTTCTTGAAGATTCTTGGAAAACTTAGCTGTTTTTCTGAATCTGAGGGAATTAGTAGGTGGCAAAGCCTGATTTTTGTCATGTGCAAATACCAGTGTGTACAAACAAGGCATGTTCCATTCATAGTCTTAGGCTATTTGCAGACACATAGAGAGGAGTATATATGAGCGAAAGGAATGTGCAGTTCCTCACAGGGCTCAGCTGGGCCCTGGAGACGAAGTGGGAAGACCCAGACTACCAGAATTACATGAGATCCTGTAACCACAAATACCTTGCCAGTGCCTTAGAGCATAGCCGACCTGAGGTAAGCGCATTTTCTTTTTACTTCACTCTGTGGGATTTGGCCTCAGTTCCTTTAACTTAGTCCCTGACCTCTTGGATAGTGGGAAGTACAGTTGTTTGGAGTCAGGTTTGGAGGGCCCTGATTGCTAGGTTGGGAAATTTGCTTTTTATTTTGTGGCAGAGGAGAAATGAAAATTTTTGCAGGTTTTGAAAGACTGGACATGAACAGATACATGTTTATGAACGTTATTCTGGTATCCTGTCTTAAAACTAGAGTAGATATTCTGGTATCCTGTCTTAAGACTAGAGTAGATGCATTTTAGAACTTTATGATCAATACCCACTGTGTATGAGAGTGTACTTTGCATACAGTAAATGCATCTTATTTGAGCTACTAGAAGTGAGTAATTTCTGATAGATGAAATGCCCACATCTTTAAGCATCTTTAAGCATGGCATAGATGCAGGCGATTGTGCCCTATCGCCTCAGTATCCCTATGTTGAGTATCCTGGAAATAATTGTATTGAGGAATAACTAAATTAATAATTACTTAAAATAATCATTTTTCAGGCCGAAGAGAAATTAGTATATATTGCGGAGCGACTTTCCCAGGGTTATATAAGTAGATGGTAGCAGTCCGGTCCTATTTGTATGTATCATACTGGTAACTTTAAATCCTTACATCATTCACTACAAATGCTGAATATTCAGAGACACTTTTATGTATCAGATGTAATCTTGTACAAAAACAGGAATAAAAATACTGTGCGTCTTCTGTTAAGGGTTTGATAGGTATTTTTAAAACTATACAGATTGAGAGAGAGAGAGAGAGAGATTTAAGGCTCAGCCCAAGATTTAACATTCTTTCCCTGCCCCAGTTCCCCCTCAAATTACTTTTTTTTTTTTTTTTAAATCTATGGGATCAAGCCAGTCCTTGCCGCCCGATTGTAGAAATGTGCTCTACTCTTGTCAGGAATGCTCCTGGAGAGGGCTTATTCGAGACGGTGTACTGAAAACTGGGTTTCTGAAGGTCTTAATGTGTTCTTCTTTCATTCATTCTTTCTTTTTGTTAAATATCAGTAAAAAGCATCAAATAAGTGGGTAAAGTTGATGGGGAAGTCTAAGTTTAAAACACTTGTACTGTACAAGAACCAAAATACCGACTTACTGTCTTAACTCAGAAATGCAGATATTATCAAGAAAAGAATTTAGGACTTGTTCAGCATCAGTGAACCTGGAGTTTGGGGGGAAAAATAAATTATCTATCTGGTTTGTTAAAGCCTTATTTGCACTTGGGCCTTAGAGTTCAGGAAACCCATAGAACCTACTGTTAAAGGTTTTAGGTCTTCCTTATTTTCAAATGGTATTTTGTTAAATATACCTAGTAGACTATCTAGAGCTATTTTCTTGTTGAAAATAGTAAATTATTAATAAGTGGCAAGCCCAGAAGATATATTCTCTTACTTTATTTTATTTTATTTATTTTCTGGAATACATGTGCAGATTTGTTACATAGGTAGACGTGTGCCACAGTGGTTTGCTGCACATATCAACCCATCATCTAGGTATTAAGCCCAGCATGCATTAGCCATTTATTCTGATGCTCTCCCTTCCCCTGCCCCTCCGACTGGCCCCAATGTGTCTTGTTCCCCTCCCTGTGTCCATGTGTTCTCATTGTTCAGCTCCCACTAACAAGTGAGAACATGTGGTGTTTGGTTTTCTGTTCCTATGTTAGTTTGCTGAGGATAATGGCTTCCAGCTCCATCCATGTCCCTGCAAAGGACGTGATCTTGTGCCTTATTATTAGAGATACATTCTTAAAGACTTGATATAACAAACAACACACAGTGAGTGCTCTGTAAGTTAATGGCAAGGTGCCTGATGAAGGCATTGACTATTGCTTATAATAATAATGATAATTCTGGTCAAATTTTAAATGTTATCACCATATTTCACCAACTAGATCCATATTCTTTCCTTTCTCTCTCCCTCTTGCCTTTGCCTGATTTCTTGTTCTCTAGACCCAGTTTTTTTCTTGCATGTTTCTGTTTTTTCCCCAGTTGCTTGCCCTTCTCCCTTTCCTTCCATTCGAAATCTTTCTGCTGTCCTCTCCTCTAACACTTATAGAATTTGCTAGAGATACCCCTGGTTGGCCTTTGCTCTCTTACTTATTTTCCTGACTCACTTGAGTGCCCTCTGACTGTGAATTCCTTCCCTCAATCAGAGGGAATGGGCAATGGAGGAAACAGGTGTTGAAGAGTCGGAACCAATGAAGGTTTGCAAAGAGGCTGTCATGGGAGAGGCTGGTTCAGTGAAATGAAGACACCAGTTTGAAGGTGCCACTTCATTGCTATCTTGCTTTCAGTGTTGATGCTTTCTATCTGAAGTTTTTTTTTTTTTTGAGACAAAGTCTTGTTCTTGTCCCCCAGGCTGGAGTGCAATGGCGCGATCTTGGCTCACTGCAAACTCCGCCTCCCAGGTTCAAGTGATTCTCCTGCCTCAGCCTCCCAAGTAGCTGGGACAACAGGTGCGTGCCACCACGCCTGGCTGATTTTTATATTTTAAGTAGAGATGGGGTTTTCACCATGTTGGCCAGGTTGGACTCGAACTCCTGACCTCAGGTGATCCGCCCTTCTCGGCCTCCCAAAGTGCTGGGATTACAGACGTGAGCCACCACGCGCGGCCTTTATTTGAAGTTATAACTTGCTGGGAGCTGGACACTATTTTACATGCTATACAGGCATTGGCATTGGGCACCATGCAGCTTTCTCCATCCTGCAGGGACAAGTTAGACACAGACCTTTCATTTTTGTTTTGACCTTGTAGTCTGCACAGAAGAAAGAATGAATAACGAAAACTGGTAGAATTAAGCTCAGAGGAGCCAGATCTAGATTGACAGGTCACTGGGGCTTTCTGAAGTAAAAGGGCTGTCGTCAGACTCGTGGTAGAAAGAAGCTGGCCACAGGGTACAGGGGGATCCCAGCTCTAGCTGGTTCTGGAAGGTGGGCATGGGGGAATGGGGAGGCGCAGAATGAGAGAAGAGCTGCTCCAGGTCAGTTCTCTCTGCTATTCTTGTACAACCTGCGTAAGATCCTCTTCTCTAAAACCTCAGCCTTCGTGCATATTGGCCTGGTGATGCTCTGTACCAAATTTCTGAGGTAGTGGGCCCAGATCTACTCAGAAGAGTGCAGAATTGAAGGCAGAGATTCAGAAGGGGAAGTCTCTTATTATGTCTTCTTCTGTTCTTGAAGATGTTAGGTGGTTTTCAGGGCTGTTTGACTTTTAGGAAACTACTTAGTTTCTCTTGGCCAAATGAAGCTTAAGTGATTTTGAATATTCTAGTTTGTCCTTTGAGTGGCAGACCCTTAGATTTTTTGTAGTTGGAAGTACTAGGAAGGACTCAGATTCTTTTGAACCCCTCAAGGCCTTGCCTAAGGTGTCCACTAGTTACCAAGAAGCCCTAGGTAAGACCCTACCCCAAGGGTTTCAGCTGGCATCAGGTTAGACAGAGGAGTTGAGCTGCTTCACCTGCAGTGGTTTGTGTAGTTAGCATGGTAGAAGGCTGGAGATGGTGAACTGAAGATGATGAATAAACAGATTTGCTGTTTGCTTGACAAGGAGACTCTGAGTATAGGATTTTCATTCTGTGCTGCCACAAACAGAACATGTGACTGCTACTTCTCCCAGCAATCAAAACAGGATTAAGTCGAGTAGAAAATAAGGTAGATAAAACTTGCATCTCAGGAATATTCGTCAGCTGTCTGAATAGGTAACAAAAATAGAAAAAAAGAACATGATATTCTATATACACTTGCAGGTTTAGATGCTGAGGTCAAATTTTGTCTTTCTCATTAGTGGTGAGTCAGCTTACCCACCCACTGTCACATTCTTGATGGTTGGGAAATTTTGAGCCCTCCACTGAAGTTGTACCTTCATGTGACCATCAAGTTATTGAAAGTTTTTCTTCTCAGTTGTATGTGTGTACGAGCACGTGTGTATAAGGTGGGGAGGGGGGTCACAGAACACTAAGGCTGGGGGACTATAAGATTGTATGAAGTAGGAATTCGCAAAATAAAAGATCTTAGGGATGGCAGCATTCTCTGGACCGCTTCTCTTTGGATAATTTGAAACCAGCAATTAATTGTACATATGCTATTTGAATGCCAGTGGTGAAAAGGTGTTAATGGAAAGTGGTGTCGGGGAGCTCTGTGGAAAGGGAGCTGGTGCCGTACAGAGTGAGTGCCCTCATGTGGAACGATGCTTTGAAGGGATCAGATATTGTGGAGGCACCAGGCGTTCTTTCCCTCTGAGTCATTCTGGAGGTATAACCCCTGCTAAGGGCCAGTTACTGTTCTCTGTGTTTGAGAAGGGTGTTTGTAGGGTTAGGAGACCTTCCTCATCTGCCCCATACCCCCTCCTCTTTTGTCTGACATGCATGAGTGTTTCTGGTTCATGCCCTCAACAGCCCAATGCCTGCCGAGCCAGGTATTAGCAGAAGATCCCCATCCTGGCCCCATCCTGGCCCGACTGTGATCCCACCTGTGCTAAAATGGAGATATGTCAGCTTTATGCTGCTACCTTTGAAATTACTGAGACTTTTTGTTGTTTCTATTTAACCGATGTTAATGAGGGTTTGAACCCAGCATTTCCTCACTGTTGGGGTAGAGAACTTGCCTGGGAGACTGTCACAGATAACTTAAATAAATGATGTTTATTACAAAAAGGGTTACACTTAGGATATTTTTGTCATTTAGGATGTCTCTAATCAGTGAATGAATAATGGATAAGCTTAAAGAGCGTAGTTAGAGGTAGAAAGGTTGTATGTAGATGGTTTAAGGATCATGAATGAACAGTAACTGTGGAACACATTTGCACATGGGAGGCACTATTCTAAGCCTTGCCTGCCTTAGCACATTTAATCCCCACAGCAGTCTTGTGAGTTGGGTCCTATTAATTCTCCATTTTGCAGATCAGAAAATCGAGGCTCACAAAGGTTACCTAACTTGCCTGTCTACACATGGTCTAGTAAGTAGAGCTGTGGTTCTGACCTTGGCGTCTGACTCTGCAGCCCATCTGTGCTACTAGCCATTATTACACCATTTCTCCTGCTGAACAAGGGTGATGGACACAAAACCAAAGCTTCTGGGATTTTTAAGTTAAGAAAATTTCTCATTTTCCCATATCGTGAAGTATTACTTGTTGCTTCATTTTTTTTTGGATCTTTTGAATTTTAGTGTATTTTTAATGTGGGCACTGTAAAGGGATGAATTACTACTATCGTTCTTCTTAAGCAACTCTAATGTTTTGCTGTTATACTATTGGTTTAGTTGCATGCTTATGTACCTAGAAATAGTTCTTAATTTTATGGATCAGAATTTCTTGTTCCAAGAAGTAGGACATACTATATTTACAAATTGCTTGGTACCACCAAATTAATACATAATGTAATTATTATTATTTATTTGGTTTTGAGACAGGGTCTGATATTGTCACCCCAGGCTGGAGTGCAGTGACACAGTAACAGTTCACTGTAGCCTCAACCTCCCGCGTCTCAGGTGATCCTCCCACCTCAGTCTCCCAAGTAACTGAGACTACAGATGCAAACCACCTGGCTAATTTCTCTACTTTTTGTACAAACAGGGTTTCACCATGTTGCCTAGACTGGTCTCGAACTCTGGAGCTTTAGCGATCCACCTGCTGTGGCCTCCCAAAGTGCTGGGATTATAGGCATGAGCCACCGTGCTCGGCCCATAGTGTTGTTATGACATGATGTGGTATAGAAAAGAATAATTCCAAATTAAAGCACATTCTTTGAGATAAAACATCTTCAGCCATCAGACATCCCAAATATTTGGACACAAGAGAAATTGGTTTTTGACTGTTTTATCACCTCAACTACTCCTCCTATGAGTCATCGTATTTTTTTTTTTTTTCAGGCAGAAGAGCTTTTTATATATTACTTATATAGTGAAATCATCCATAGCAATATCTCAGTTACCAGAGAAAAAGAAAGAACTTATTAGACTTAGAACTTCTGTCATTTTGTCTGTTTGTTTTCTTTTTCATTTTTGGAGAACTCTTTTTCACCAATCCGTTTACAGATTTTTTTAATGATGGTGTAGGCTGTCTTTCATTTCAGCCTAAAGGCTTCTTTATTTGATGGGCTGATTTCTCTCGGTCCCTGGGCTTCATATCACTGGTGTCACATACCATCTGAAACAGGGTGAGAGGAAGGTGGAATAAGCAGTGACTCAAGAGGCCAGGAGAGTGGTTGGTTAGGACCCTTACGGTTAGAATATAGCTTTGAGCATCTCTTGAACTCCCAGGCCTTAAGTTAGATTCCCTCTAGTTTTCCTTAAAGGTGTTTTGCCTATGCAGACCATCTACATACACCAGACGTTGGTAAGAATATTCTGCTCAACGGTTACTGAGATGAGGCTGCATTGCCAGAAGAGAGTGAGGGATTTAGGGAGAGAGGCGGGAGATGCCGCAGGCCCAAGCTGGAATGGGATAACCTGACTTTTAGATAACAGAGACTTGTTTTCCGCCTTTCCCAGCTCCTGCGCTCTCAGATCTGTCGTGCTTCATGGTCTCCTTGTCTCTGACCTAGCAGCCAAACCTCTTCTCACCAGATTCCTTGGCAGGTCATCAGTATGCCTTCCCAGACAGTGCGTGCCCTTTGCTCTGTCAGCCGCCGGAATTTAAGTTTCAGAGAATTCTCGCCTGTTTTAGCCACAGAACATATCCCTAAGGAGAAAGTCACTTGAGTCTCCAACATTTATAACTTTGATGGAACATTAAATCTCTTTTATGAGCAGTCTGACTCACTTATGTTTGTTTTAATATGTAAAAAATCAGTAGGCCTAATAAAAATAACTAATAACAGTTTTTTGTTGCTTTTCAACATTCATAATACATATCTCACAAAGTAACTTCTTAAAAGGCATCAATGATAGAGTACAGAATTCCTTACTGTGAGGCACAGTGCATCTGATGTGAACTTAATGTCTGGCATTCAGTTGCATTTGGACATAGGCTCATGGTACATATTCATATTCAGGTTAAATGTAATTTCTTTAGATGTGTAGCAATTAATATTAATAATAGCTTGGCAGATTATTCTCTTAGAACCTGGGATGGCATTTGTAACTGAAAACTTTTCTACAGAATTTTACTTTTCTTTTTGCTTAGATTAATTTCTAGACATTTGGCTTGAGAAAACTGCGATTTTGGTTTTGTAGTAAAACCATTTTGCCAATGAAGAACATTAAAATGCCGGCTTCTGCTTGTGTCATATTTCAGACTAAAGACATTTTACAATCAAACCAGAAAAATGTGAAAATAGAGATTTATAATGGAAATGTTGATTCAGTTTGAGCTGAAGCCAGACATTCATGAGGGAAAATTAGATTAAACAGTAGATGTTTAGAGAGACTTTAAATTATGACAGCTTTAAAAAAAACATATGTTGTGGATGTTTCTCAGGCATACGCGTACTTTCTCTGGCAGACTGGGAACCTAGCTCCTTGATGTTTCAGCCATTTATTAAATTCCCTTTTATCTTTCTTTGGACTAGTGGACTCAGAACTTACAGCTTAGAGTCTGGTGATTGGGAACTGTATCTTGTACATTACTGTAGGATCAAAACCTGATGTTGTCAGTGGAAGTAATTCTGTCCTGTCATAGCATATTATATTTATGAGTATAAATTGCCATTTTTAGATTGTGAGTACAAAGCTGCTACCAGTTAGAACTGATTTATTCCATTTGTCAAAGCCTAACAGATACTCCATGCAGATAATTTATTTTCATATACTATTCAGATAGAGGGGGGATGTGCTCGAAATTGTGAGGATCTGGGATCTGTGTCGGGGGAGCAGTGTAACAGGAGGATTCATGAGCCTGGATGTAGATGCTGGAATGATGAGTCTTCCCAGAGATCCAGCCCCAAAGGACTCACCCTTGCTGGAGTCAGCAGGACCCCACCATGGTGGTGATATCCCAGCCTCAGGCAGGCATCTGGGGCCAGTGGGACACAGTGTGCAAGAGTATACCTTTGGATGTAGCCAGACAGACTTGCTGCTGGATTCTTGCTCTGCTGCTTAACTCATTGTTCGGCTTTAGATAAGTGTCTTTGGAGTCTCTGAGCAAAGTTTTCTTGTCTTTACATGGCAGTTGTGGAATGTTGTAGGTTGTGTATCAAAGGTCTAGCTGAGGGCGTGTGACACCTTTTTCTTTATCCCCTTCTGCCTTCCTTGGACATCTGTATGCCTCAGCTTTGTCCTCTGTGATTTAACCAACACTTTGCCTGTTATCTCTCCTATTTTTAGATTGAACACTGGCCCAAGACACCTGCTCCAACTGAAACTTTATGTCCACTATCTCATTCAGTTTATTCAACTCAGGTGCTAACTCCAGTTTCAGGTGGATGATAGCTGCAGTCCTCCTTTCTGTAGAGATCATGGCCCAGCCCAGTGGTGGACCTCCTGGGATCCAGCATTTGGAGAAGAACTGTGGTCTTAAACAAGCATCATTATATAGTGATAGGGAAGGAAGTATGGGGTGACTTTAAAGGGTAACTCAATCATTAGTGCTACTTCTGAATTAATGGTTTAATCATATCATATGCTTGTGTAATGTTTTGTATTTTCCAAATTATTTTTTTACCCCGTGGATCTTAAAGATGAATCAACACCAGAAACACCTGAGGAACTTGTTAAAAACTGGCTGGGGGCCCCACACCCAATCTCATGAGTCAGGATTCCTAGGACAGTGGCTAAGGAATTTGTATTTTAAACAAATTCCTCAGCTAATTCTCCAGCAACTGACCTGGCACTGGTCGACACACAGGCCTTCGGGAACCTCTGACCCATGCCCTCTATCAGTTCAGGAATCTCATTTTCAAAATCTGACGGGATTTAAAGATCTGGACAGCTAATGTCATTACAGAGCATTGCACCACAGAAGGCATGTTTTGTCTTGACCCCAGCCTCATCTTGTTCTGTATTTCAGGGACCTTAATTCCGCAGTTCTCTTTAACATTTCTCCTACAGTAGAGGTAGGCATCTCATTGTCCTGCTGTACTTCAGCGTTTTTAACAAGGACATGAAATCTGGGTTTTGTTTTGCTTTTTTCTTATATTACTCTGGGCATTTGTCCTGATTGGGTCATATAGCAGCTAAACCTCAGGATCTTTGTTTTTTAAAATACGAATTCTGACTCCCTAGACATTTCAGTTTGTTTTAAGAAGTGTTATGGGATGCGCTTTACTGCCTTCAGGAAACACAATTCTGGAAGCTAAATTTATTTTTTTATCCCCATTGAAAAACTGCACAAAAATGCAAGGTAAGTCAGCACTTATTATGTGCCCAAATGAATTGAACAGATAGCTGAGTTTACAGTAAGGAGTGATCAGTGTGAGCTAGAAGATTCAAGGTTTCATGTGGACAGATGATGACAACAGCAAAAATACTGTTAGTATTTATCAAGTTCTTACTGTGTCTCAGGCCTTGTGCTCATAAGCATGTTGCACATGTGATCTATTTAACCATAACCCTGCTCCCTTCTACAATCTTCTCTATCTTAATAAAGGTCAACTTCACCCTCTCAGTTACTTAGGCCAAAAATCCTGGAGTCATTCTTGACTTTTCTTGTTCTCCTGCTCAGCCCATTCATCAGCCGAAGCTGCCGTTGCAATCCTCCCACCCAGAAGCTGTCTGCTTCTCACCATCTGTACTGCTGCCACTTGGTTCCAGACCCCATCACGCTCTCTTGCCTGGATTACTGCAGTGGACTTACATCCCTCTTCCCATCTTAGTTCCCTGGAGCCTTTCCTCATCACCGCAAACAGAATGGCTAAGTCAGATCTCACTCCTCTGCTTAGAACTGTCCAGAATGAAAGTCAAATCCTTCCTGTGGCCCATCAGTCCCTCCCGGATCTGAGCCCACTACCTTTCTAACCTGTGTCCTTACTGTCTTTGTATGTACCAGGCTTGCTCCCAATTCCAGTCCTTGATTGGAGCTCCTTCCCCTCCTCCCTTTCCCTTCCTGTTTATCTGTGTGGCTCATGTCCTCATCCTTTTCTTCAGGTATTTCCTTAGCCACCTACCCTTCCATTAACACCCATACCGGCATCTACATGTCCCCAGCCTTTCTGATCCTGTCCCATGATAGCAGTCGCTTTGAACAAGTTCTGTAGACCCTACCCACATTCGGTTGCATTCTACCTATCCACCTTACCAACTGCAGCTACTAAGAAGAACCAAAAGATGTTCCTCTGTTACATGACTTCTTATGCCAGAATATGTGTCCTGTGAGAGCAGGACCTTTTCCAGGTCCTTTCATTACTGCATCTTTGATCCTAGACTAGTACCTGGAAGGTAGTAGTCATGTATAAGTATTTGTTGAAAAAATAAAACCTCTTTTACATATGATGAAACAGATTCTGAGGGTTTAAGAAATGTGCCTAGAGGAGCAGAGTGAGTACATGGCTAAGCCAGGATTTGAACTTAGGCGTTATGTCAATGTCTGCATATTTAATATCACAAGAAATGGGATGGAAAAGACATTGCAGGAAGGGAACTCCAAGAAGGAAGCTAGGGAGGTTGGAGTGGCTCATGTGTATTTGAGAAGATTTTAAGGTGATCTTAGGGGTTTTGGTTGGTAAGATGGGTAGGTAGAATGCAGCTAAATTTGGGTAGAGCCTTAAATGCTGTATTAAGAGAATTGAGAAGTCTTATGCTAAATTGGGGATAATAATAATTCTTATCGTATAAGGTTATCAAAATTCAAATACTTAAAAGGCATTTAGAAAGTGCTTGGCACCTACAGAATGTTCAGTAAATGTTGCAATTTAGAGTATATTTTGACAGCAGAACAAATCCAGGCTACTGTTACCAGAGTAGAAATTTCCAGTGTTTTGGACTCATAAGTGATTTCTAGAGTGTTCCCAATTTCAGATTTTCATTTCTTCCACACTCAAGAATCTTCTGAGTAAATAAATTGTACTACATTTAGCTGTTTAAGTGGAAGATGGTTCAGTACTTGTGAAAGGGGAAAACAGGGAGATTTTAGAGTCGTGTATTTACCTTTAGTTTTCCTCTATTAGAATTCCGTTGAAGCCAGTAGCTTCCAATCCTATTTGTGCATGGCAACTTCCTTCTAAAACTCTAGGTTCCAGGGCTACTCCAGGCCCTCTGAACCAGAATCTCTGGGGCCAGAGACCAGGAAGCAAGGTATAAACATCTGTTAGGTAATTTTGAAAATGTGTAGTCAGATTTGGGAACTGCTGGCCAAAACAACCCCAAACTTGTTAACGTTTTAGCGAAAGGGAGTATTTACCTTTTTGCTCAGAAATCTGTTCTGAAGACTTAAGAACCCTTTCTAGTTGTACTGCACTTTTAGGGAGGGTCTCAGGCCTGTGCTTAAAGGAGAAACTCCGTGACAAAAATGTGACAGGGGTTGCAAATGCAAATAGAATAAATGATGGCCAGGCACGGTGGCTCATGCCTGTAATCCCAGCACTTTGGGAGGCTGAGGCGGGTGGATCACGAGGTCAGGAGATTGAGACCATCCTGGCCAACTTGGTGAAACCCCGTCTCTACTAAAAATACAACAAATTAGCCAGACGTGGTGGTGTGTGCCTGTGGTCCCAGCTGCTCAGGAGGCTGGGGCGGGGGAATCGCTTGAACCTGGGAGGTGGAGGTTGCAGTGAGCCCGAGACCATGCCACTGCATTCCAGCCTGGCGACAGAGCAAGACTCCATCCCCCCAAAAAAAGAATGAATGGTGAGGCTTCCTGCCCCTAGAGATGAGGAGGATTCTGGTTATACAGGAAAGACTGCGGGAGAAACAGGTTGGTTCACCTTCAGGGACAAGGGTCAGAGCAGTTATGCTTTAATCACCAGTGACTGCTCATACTGAAGTCTGGGAACCAGCACTTCTCTCCCAAACTGTGGGGTTGATGGTGAAATGAGGCTTCAGGTTGCCGATGACACATCATTCTGCAATAGGTGGGGCCATGCTGAAGAGCATAATACTGATCTCTTATGGCTTTCTCTTGCCTTCTGTTGGCCAAAGTTGGGCAATACCTTTTTTTCCTCCATAAGAATAAAAGCAAAACTTAAAACTGTTTACTCCTAACTGAGGAAAGAGAGAAAGAAATTATGATGTCCAATTTGCCATCCTATAGTGATACCCTTGCTGCTTTCCAGTTTTGCAAATGTATGGGCTTTTAATCTTAGCAGCTAGAATATGGATGAGAAGGTACACAACTCTGGACACTATTTTAGCTAGCATGAGCCAAGAGCAACAGCAGGAAATCTTAGCAGGGCATTCTTTTAGCCGAACTGTATTCTGGCACCCTTGAGCCCTACTGGCCTCCCCCAAGCCAAGAGCCATGTCACCCATTCTTCTGTGCCCAGCTTCATACTTAGTAGGTCGATAGATACTAATGGTATGTCAATGTCAACATTTGAATATAATGTATGCCGTTATATAGTAAAGGAACACAAAGTACTTTGAAAGTTAAGTTTTAGGGTAAAGTTAGAGGGGAAAAGAGTCATAGATTATGGCTTTGAGTGTGTTAGATTTGCCGTTTCCAATGGAAGAAGAAAAATGTTCCAAGCAAAGGAACTGAATAAGCAAAAACAAAGAGGTGGGGGCATACAGGGTGGTCACGTAGATATTTTCAGCCCAACTGAGATACCTACGTATCATAACTGATCTTTGTCAGTAATACAACTTTCAAATAAAAAAGTATAAAGGACAATGACCTAACTATTAGCATTTTGGGACTCCAGTGGGACATCCATTTTGCTCTTAACCTTAGGCAAATCACTTAATTTCTGGCTTTATAAAGTGGGAGGTGAGAATAGATTATCTCTCTTAAGATCTCATGTTATGATTGTGAGTCTAAGGGGGTGGTTAACACCCAGAACACCACACAGTGCTCTCTGTACAGGGGAAGAAAAAATGTTTCTTTGAGGCAAAAACCAAAAGTATCAGTAAAATGCGTTTGGGAGTGGTATTGTGAAGTTTTGATGTTATTTGGGGGTGGTGTGCCTGGGATCATGTCCAGTCTGCTCTGCCAGTCAAACACTTGAGGTTTCCTTGGGTTATATGGGTAACTAGCATGAGCCAACTGGCAAGAAAGTGCCACACTTGATTGTAAGCTGGGTCTGTGCGTGGTCTCACCAGTGACGTGAGACTGGAGCAACTGCCGCCTTTTCCTGGGCCTGTCTAAATCTACCCTTAGTCTGGCTCTAAGAAGGATGAAGAGGAGAGTTGCCTGTTGCAGGAAGGAGGAGCAAGAGAGTTGCTTGAAGTTAATGAATTTGTCTGAAGTTAACAAATTTGGGTTAGGTTGGGTTCTTTTGAACAGATGAAGCCAGTAATGTTTGTGTTTTGTTTTTATTTCTAATTTTTAAAAAGCTATATGCAAATTTGAGAACCTGTGACAGTAGAAAAAATGAAGCAACTTAGATTCTAGTTCTGATTCTCTTGAAACATAGTCATTTGACTGCAGGCAAATGCTTACTTTCCTGCCCTAAGACTTTTTCCTTGTCTGTTTAATCGAGAGAGGTGTCTCTTTCTTGTCTTTTCGGAGATTTTTTTTTTTTTTTTAATTTGTAGTCAGAGGAATTTATTTATATAATGAATCAATAAGTACATAGAGAGTATATTAAGGCCTCTTAGTTTAGCTTTTGCACATGTGGTATCCAATCCTGAAAGCCCCCTTTGTATTACAGAGACACAAATAAACTGGTAGCAATCACAATGAATGTATACATGCTTCTTTATCATCGCTACTATATATCTTGTTTAATTTCTCAATTGAAAGCTGGATTTTTTATGGATCGAATTAACCTACAAGGGTTTGGGGAATAGTCAATCCTTCAATAAATGTAATTATGTTAATACTAACATTTTATAAGAAGATATTCATACAAGTTCTTTGGGTATACCTGTGGTTTTTAGAAAGTTAATGGTGATGTGTGTGTATATATATATATATATAAAAATTGCTTACTTGCTAACAAGAGATCAGTTTTCACTGTTGGATGTTCTGTTTGACTCAGAGTCATCATAACTACAGTTGCTGCATCCCACTCTTATTCATTAACTTGGAAATGCAAAGAAAGCAGTAATTTCCCATGATCATATTTTTTATAAGAAAACGGGATTTTTAATTAAAAAATTATCTGGCCGTGGTGGTACATACTTGTAATACCAGCTACTTGGGAGGCTGAAGTGGGAGGATTGCTTGAGCCCAGGAGTTTCAGCTGCAGTAAGCTGTGATTGCATCTCTGCACCCCAGCCTGGGCAATAGAGTGAGACCCTGTCTCAAAACAAAACAAAAACAAAACAGAAGAAGAAGAAAATGGGGATTTTGATGTTCTTGTTATTTTGGAAAATGCTATATATCATATTAAGTGATGATTCTTTTTTCCTTTTTTTCTTCAGGTAAAGATCTGTAGTGTTATGAACTTCTTAAAAATAAGCCAAGTTAATTAGTGGTCATCTGTAATTAAAAGTGGTTTAAGTTTCCTTTTCATATTTAGCACTCAGTTCATACTTGAAACATTCCAAATCTAGTATGTTTAAGGAAGAGTCTTCCCCTCAGTGCCCTTGAATTTGTTCCCTGTGCCTAGCGAATTGGAATGGTATCCCTCTGGAAGCAAAACCTTCTAAAGAAGTACATTATGGGAAAACGTTTCTTGAGGATTTATCCTACATTACTCCTGGATTTGAGTTTCCAGGAAACTTTGTTTTCTGAAGAATTGAATGAGCTAGCCAACAAAGCTGGGACAATTATGAGTCAGCTGGGACAATTATGAGTCAAACCAGACAATTAAAAAGTATGGAGCCCCTTCTGCTCCTGTCCTCTTTTCTGCTTTTTAATTTAGTGACCTTGGAAGTTTTACTGCAAAGTTTCTTGTTTTATTTTAGGACAAGTTTATTGCTGAAGGAAGGACATAGAATTTGGACTTGACACAGTGGAGCCAGTATTTTTAACTTGTTTCTTCAGCCACCAGGTCATTGTGCTGGCCTGTCCTTGTGGGACTGCTTTATTTCAACGACGGTTCCTGAGTAGTTGGACTGACACCTTCGTACTTTGTCTTTATTCTGTCAGGCACCCAAGAAGACGGTGGTATGGGAAGCTTTGGGGAGGCCTTCTCGGAAGAGGACTGTACTGACCCCTCAGCGGGACACTTCAGTCTGGGAGGGAGGAGTCCTTGGGCACAGTCTTGATGTGGGCAGGGACATCTGCAGCGAGAGGGTGTCAAAATCCACAGCCCTGGCCTCCCAGCCTCAGATACCGGTCAGGGGGACACAGTGTCAAATGAGTGACTTGCTGCCCAGGCCCACCTTGGAGAATCAGTCCAATTTTAGGGTTTTCACCTCAGGGCAGGGCATGTGTCACAGGCCTACGGTATGTAGATTCTGGATTTGGAAGAACTCTCAAGCAGTGGGTTACGGCAGGGGCCCATGGCCTGTTAGGAACCTAGGAACCGGGCTGCACAGCGAGAGGTGAGCAGTGGGTTAGCATTACCGCCTGAGCTCCGCCTCCTGCCAGATCAGCTGTAGCATTAGATTCCCTTAGGAGTGCAAACCCTACTGTGAACTGCGCATACATTTAGGTTGAGCACTCTAAGGTCTGATGATCTGAAGTGGAACAGTTTCATCCCAACCCACCCACCCTACTCCAGTCTGAAAAAA
This sequence comes from Macaca fascicularis, assembly GCF_037993035.2. Taxonomy (NCBI): domain Eukaryota; kingdom Metazoa; phylum Chordata; class Mammalia; order Primates; family Cercopithecidae; genus Macaca; species Macaca fascicularis. The sequence continues at coordinate 16,583,941 of NC_088375.1, forward strand.
TTGTCTTCCACGAAAATGGTTCCTGGTGCCAAAAATGTTGGGGACCGCTGGGTTAGGGGATCCCGTGAGAGGTGAACACACCATCCGGCATGCTTTTTGAGGAGTTAGGCGCTCCAGGCACCAGGGTCCCAGGTAGGATGACAGGTACAGGCCTGGGGAGGCCGGGTTTGTGTTTTCCTGCAGCACAGTCTGCTTTGACTGGCATTCAGTATTGGCACTACAGGGACTAGGAGAGTCTTAGGCACTTCTCAGAGAGGTTAGGAGGTGGAATATCGGTCTAGAACCTAACAGCAACCTTTTACGTAGATAATACTGATTTCCTCAGTTGCAGTTTTGCCAGCAGCTTGGTCTGTCCCACTTCCTGATTTGCCTTCCTCTCTCGGCTCCTCAAAGCTGTTTTTAATTGGGCACAAGTTATTCCTCAGTGAGATGGAAAGAACACTGGCTAAGGACTGGACATACCACGGGAGTAAATGGCTCCACCCTGCCTCTCCAGGCGTCTGCTAGCTCAGGCGTCAGGTGGTGATTAGACTCATAGTTTGCATCTGTGGTGTTAAATTTTCTGGAGTACTTATGTGTGCTTCCTCACTTGGTCCCACAACATTTATCTAAGTGTGCTAAGCAGACATTCTCCCCATTGTGCAGACGAAATTGAAGTAAGTGGCCCGCTGAGGGTCCCAGCATCAGTCGTGTCCCCAGAGGTGTGATGCAGAGCTCTTAATTCTTAATCTTTTATGCCGTCCACCACATGAGCAGCCTTGCAGTGCACCAAGCGTCTCGTGAGGTGTAAGGCCTATGAAAATATATTTGAGTATAAAATATTATTGGCCAGGTGTGGTGATTCATGTCTATAATCCCAGCACTTTGGGAGGCCAAGGAGGGCGGATTGCCTGAGGTCAGGAGTTGGAGACCAATCTGGCCAACGTGGTAAAACCCCGTCTCTACTAGAAATACAAAAAAAAAAAAAAAAAAGAAAAAATTAGCCAGGCGTGGTGGTGGGTGCCTGTTATCCCAGCTACTCAGGAGGCTGAGGCAGAGGAATTGCTTGAACCAGGGAGGTGGAGGTTGCAGTGAGCCGAGATCACACCACTGCACTCCAGGCTGGGTGACAGAGCAAGACTCTGTCTCAAAAAAAAAAAAAAGTTATTCTAACAAAAGTAATTTCTGTTGCGTGGGAATAAAGGGCAGTGTTTTTGTAAATACCTGCCATAAGAAAAAAAAAAAAACATTAAATTAATCAACAGTAGGTATTGTTCATTCAGTATTAATATCCATTTTCGTCTTTATCTTACTGTGGGACTTTAAAAGGGAGAAGAAACAGCTAACAGTCCTCCTGTTATACAAGGAAAAATATTATATGTTCTGTGTAATTTAAACATCCATTAGTTTTATGAAGGATTTTTAAAAAATTCGTTATTTATTGAATTTAAAGTTTATTTGTATATATGTAAGTTAGCATACATATACAGTTACGTAATTTGGACACATTAGAAAAATACAAAGAAGAAAGCAGAAAGCATTCCTAAGGCTACTTACTAGAGCGAACCGCTATCATAATATGAGAGTGTTTCTTTCCTGTATTTTTACGTATATAGATTTTTAACATACTTTGTTTCATGCTTTATATAAAGTTTTTTGTGTATGGCTGTTTACACATAATATTATAAATCCTCAATTTCATGCATATTCTTAAACACTGGGATTGTGTTGTATTTTATTCTATATATGTACCACATTTATCTCTGACCACTGACTGTTAAGACTGTTTCCAGTTTTTCATTCTTGTAGTTTGGGATGAATATTTTTCTATGTTAAGTTTTTTATTTTCTTATTATGTCTCTTATTTTCTTGGGTAGATTTTTCAGATGTAGAGTATTGAGCCAAATGATTTGAACAGTTTTTTAGGATTTAATACATATTATCTTATTGGTGTTCAGAGAATGCTGCCAGTTTGCATCTGTCTGTAGCGTGTGGGATATGCATCCCCCAGACCCTCACGGGCATGGGGAGTGAGTGTGTTGTGTGTATGTGTGTGTGAGAGAGTGAGAAAGAGAGACATGCATGTGTGATACACTCATGGACAGCTTTTGTAACTTGCTTGGTCAGAAGTGGTATACTATTGTTTTAACTTCATCTCTTTTATGACTCATTATTTATGCGCATGTCTTACCCAGCTAAGCTTCCTGAGGATTAGGAAGCTCTTTCATTCATCTTTCATGCTCCTCCCTGCTACAGCATCCAGTACAGTGCCTAGTAGAACTGAATACGTTGATTTACTGAAGTAACAAGAGGGTTTTTTATATCAGACAATAAACCACATAAAACTGTTCAACAATACTCAGTATCTTATAATTCAAATAAACATGGGAACAGTGCAAAGATGGCTTTCAGTGTGTGTGAGTAGTGAATGGAGTTTGTTGTGTATTTGCTGCTAAAATTACTGTTTTTAAAAAATCAAATACTAGACTGTTGTATGGATTGACAGGGTTTTCTTTTCATGTCCTTTATACTAAGTTGAAAGGAAGCATCTTCACATTTGAAGGCTTCGTGTTTACTTGTTGCATTTTAATAAAGAATACAGTGATGGTACATGCTTTGTACAGTTTAGTTCAGTTTTCAACAATATTGATTGATGTTAGTTTTGTTGAATACCATAATACAGATATTTTGCAAGAGTTTCCACTGTGGATTCAGTGGAAAATAATATTAGTGAGAACAGAGTGTTTTCAGGAAGGTTTATATTTTTTTAAGGCTCCAGCCTGCCAGTTTTCATTATAAAATGCTCATGTTCTCTTCTTTGCTACCCATTGTCACTAAACATTCATTTAACGATTAGGACAGATTTTTTTTTTATGATCTCTAAATGAAATTAATAAGTGCAGTCTATATTGGTTGACATTAAATAGAAATTCTTTTCTTCTTTTGCTGTGTTTTCCTCAGACACAAATGCCTCTGCTTAAATTATTAATTGGGATGACTGATTTCCTACCGTGCCATCTGTAATTCAGGGGTCACATTGCTGAAAAGATGTATTAACTAATAACCTCCTGAGAGAAGGAGGTGAGGGCTATCTCTTTTTATCTCTTTCTGATTTAAAAGATTTAATGGGAAGCAGTCAATACTCGCAGCTGTTCTTCTGTCTCCTTCAAAAAACTCCGTGATCAAAATTGTCTATTTAACAAAACAACCCTTGTTTATTCTATTTTTGACTTACAGAATGATGGGCAGGGTAGCAGTTTACTACCAGAAATTGGTTCTTGTTCTTTATTGAGATACAGGAAGTTTAAAACTTTAGAAAAGCCATATTCTAATACAGTATAAAGTCTCTAAGATAATTTCAAATATAAATTGTAATTGGGAAGAGAATAGTGCCTCCCTGGAGATTGCTTTGGGCAACTCACTCAGCTTCTAAAAGCTTTTCTTTGCCTCTTGGAGAATCAGCTTAAACACTGCAGTCAGTTACTGGTTTGTGTTCTCTTATTCTTTGTGTGTAAATCAGTGAGCAGTCATCCCATATTTTGTAAACCTGACTGTTTCCTTCACTGTGTTCCTTTGGAATAATTATGGGCCTCATTCATTTGCTCAATTTCAAATCAGTATGTTTATCAATAAATATACACTCATATATTACATTTTCAGCTATTATTTTTAGAGCTTTTGGTCCCATTGAATTTTTAGAATAATCCTTTGAAAGAGATACAGTTATTCCCACTTTACAGATAGGAAACTGAGGCTCAGCATTTACAGGCGATTTTATCACCATCTCAGCAGCGTGTGGTAGAGCTGGATATTTGCCAAGTGTCCACATGCCAGGACATGTCTATGCCTTCACCATGCTTAGAGTTTACAGGAGGATAACAGCAAGTAATAAACTGGTATAGTCTGGTGTAACTTCGAGTAAGAAAGAAAAAAAAAAGGTACAATGCTATGGCGGCCAAAAGTAAGATCATTTACACCCAACCTTAAGGTTTGAGAAGGCATTTTAAAAACATGATAGGTGAACTGAGGTGTGATGGATAACACCTCTTAGCAAGGCAGGAAATAAACACGTCTTGTAGAGATGTTGGCAGAGGTAGTGGCATGTACAGAGGATAAGAACATGAAGGTCAACACATGGGAGCATAGAGGGTGGAAATCCAGCAGCTGCACGAGGGGCTGTAACGCATGGATCAAATCATGAGTGGCTTGTGCTGTCTTAAAGCAAGCAGCTTTATTCAGAGGGAAATAAGGAACTGTTGAAGGATTTCATTATAATCTAGGAGAAATATGATAGTGGTTTTAACTCTGGTTGTAGCAGTCGAGATGGAAAGATTGACATGGATTTGAGGAGTACTTGGAAGGTAAAATGGGCATGATTGAACGTGGGCTGTGAGGGGAAGGCATGATTGAATGTGGGCTGTGAGGGGAAGGCAGGGTGTTTGGCTTGGGCACCTGAGTGGTTGGTGATGCCTTTGCCTGAGCCGGGCAGAGGAGGAGCAGATTTGGGTGCAGGGAGGGGTAGGCAGGACAACCTGGACTATCTTAGTGCAACTTGGAAATGTTGACTGTGAGATGTCTTTGGGCTTGTGGATAAGGATTTATGAGTCATCAGCATAGAGATGGCATATGAGACTACAAGGATGGCACAAGGGAATGTATAAAATTAGAAGGCAGGCTAGGGTAAACCTGAAAAACCTCAGCATTTAAAGATGACCTGAGGAGGAGGAGGAGCCAGCCAGGAGACCAAAAGAGACAAATGAGAATCAGTGTGCTCCATGCAGGTGTTATGATAATGTGTCGACTCAGGACTTTGGGATACTTTGGTCTGCAATCATTTCAATTTAAATGGATAGATAGAGGTTAATGATGATTGTCAACCAAGTGTCGGGCATGACTGGGAGTAGAAGCAGTGACTATGACAGACCAGGACCCCACTCCGATGGAGTTTACCAAGCTGCTTTACTTACAGAGTCACCCAAGAGCCCCATTTAAGAAACCTTCGACTGGGCCCTTTTTTTCACTATGAAGTGCAAATCAATATAAAGGAAACTCATAATATGGGTAACTTGTGGAGACTGAATCCTTCAGGGTTTTTTTTTAATTGAGGTCTTGCTTTACTCCAATGAAAAAATTCTTAACCACATCAAGGAGATCAGCTTTTCTGGGACATCACTTGAGAAATTCCTCCAAATAGCACGTGGAGTACTTTAAAAATTTGTTGGCCTAACACCAATGTGAACTTTCCAGCAAGAAAAGATTCTATTCCCCTTCGCAGATCATAAGTTACCCCTATGTTATAAAACCCCAAAGAGGAGAATTCTGCTGGTTTTTATGTTCTCATGTTCAAAAATATTTATCTTTGGTACCACTGCAGTGTTTAATTCAAGATAGATGTTTAAGAACTTATTTTCATGTTCAGATCTATCAGAAACTTACCAGGCAAAAATATTATTGAACTTGTATATCAATTTATTACCATTATTATTTAATAGTAGCTATTTATCAAGTTGTCTTATAGCTTTGATTTTCATATTCTACTGGTAATAGGAATGTGAGTTAATGGGCTTTTTTATAGCTATTTTTTTTTTATCATTTCACTTAATACCCGGCTCAGTTTTTGGTAAACGCATTTTAGGTGATCAGACCTCAGCTCATTGATTGCCTTCTTGACCTCAGAGAGAGGGTAAAAGTGGGATCAGTTTGTTCTTCCTTTTATTCCCTGTCCTATTATCCATATTAGTATTAGAGCTGTTGGGATACTGGCATGAAAAATAAGCATTTTTTTTTTTTACTGTAGTTATACTTGTATTATAAATCTGCTATATAATTTTAACCATTTTTTCCCTTGAATGGGGCTCATAATTTGTGCGTTTTGTGGTTTTCAATCCATTTGCTACAGCTGCAGTCCTGATAAGTGGCTCAATTATAACTATAATATTGGTCTTAAAGACTCACTGATGTCTCATGGAAAACTTCGAAAAACATCCTATTTAAAGACAATTATGCTTAAATATCAAATGTTCTCCATTTCTTTTCTATCCTTTAAAAGTTATTACCAAGACAGTTAGCATGAGAACAGCTCCTTCAAGCTCTAAAATTCTTCAGTGTTGGTCAGTGGCCTTCCCTAGCCCTTCCTTACTTGGGGGCACCCCCACTACCTGTGAGTTTTCTGTCTGGGTTTTTTAAGTGCTTGCAGAGTGTTGGTGACTATTTTCTGTTTTTACTGGGGAGCAAAAGCCATAGAATTTCATGAAATGCAAGAATAATTGGAAACTATGGGGAGAGGGCCAGTGCCCCTCACAGTAAAAATTAGCTTAAAGAACAGAAAGAAAACTGTATGTAGACACAATCCAGAGATCCATTTTTATTAGATCATTCAAAGGCAAACTCTTTCTTCTCACCACCTTCCAGATGGTCAGAATCTAGGTTTAGGAAATTACCTGGAAGAGAGAATATTCATGTTGCTGTCAAGGTCACAGGCCTCTTATAGATGAGTCTGTCACCTTTATAAAGTTCTAGGGAAGGAATTAAATGAGTCTCAGATTTTCCTTGATGTTTGTTTTTTCTTAAGCTATTCCAGCTTAGTAGTATGAGTCCATTTAACTATTAGGAAAGCAGTTAGTATCCTTGTGCTGTTAATTAGAATAAGGCAGGAGGGAGCAAGTGGTACCAGTGACACTCACCATATACATGTACAATGAGGATCCAGTTTATGCTACAGCTTTCTAATATTTCATTTCATAGCACGTTTGCTTTCTAAGGAGAAATACCATGGCCTTTTTGTTTGAGGACTCTGCATTTGCCAATCTGAAACTCTCGTAACTGGTTTTTTACAATCTGTTAGAATGACAAGATGATGTAAAATCACAGAGAGGGGAAGGACAGGCGCGACTCACAGCTGCTCAGGAAGAAGGCATGTGTGGGCCCTCGCTTCATATGGCTTCTTCTCTAACTCGGACACGAAGCTGAGGTGGCCTTTTGACCAGGTCTTTCGATTGCATAGTTTCCATGTGCCATCCGGTTTTGGAGTGATACCATTCACGGGCATGCATCCAGAGCCCCCAGGAAGCTGGCGACATGCCACCTACAGAAAATGGAGCTCTGCAAACAGCCGCTTAGCCGCGCTCACAAGAGGACAGAGACTGGTGGCAGGATTGGCCGTTTAGGCCTCCTTATTACCTACCATGTTTGGGAATGGGCCTTGGGTCTACTAGAGGAAGCTGCTGAGATGCTTAGAGGATGAAGTATGACATTCTTTTCTTTGTATACAATTAGAAGACATGTCTGTAATCACCTCATTTGGCTGGTACGGAAGTGGGGGTGGGAAGCTCTCTTTTCAGAGTGGAATAGTTGCTGAATTTTGTGTTTACCTGTTGTAAGGATTTGGGAAAATGCCATGGAGCACATAGTGTCCTGCAAAGTGTTAACATCCATTTATAGGTATCTGACTTTATAATGAGTGGTTTTCTACAAAGTTATATCAAATGAAACATTTCTGATTACAATATATTATATAATATATTCCTATAACCACCAGAATTTTTCATTTAAATATTTTCTAATATAAGGGCTTACTGCCTAATATATTTGTATAGTGATTTGTTAATTTAATAATATTTACCAAACATCTACCACATACTGGAAACAGCTCCAGGCACCATAGATAAAATGGGGAAGAAAACAAACATAGTCTGGATTCACAGAGCTTTCTCCTGGGGAGAGACAGAGAGAAGCAGGAAGTCCTTAGAGGCATGGAAATGGGTGTTGGGGAAGACACTGTGGGAATATGTTGTAGGGTCACCCCGTTGCGGGGAGAGAGATGATCACGAATGGTTGTCAGTTCAGCTCAGGCAGTGAGTGATCCATTTAGAGGGAGCAGCTGGGACACAAGCCTGGAGAGTGGTCTGTTTGAAGACTTGAAAGACGCTTGGTATGTCTGGGGCAGGGCAGAGAAAACAAGGGAGGAGGGAGAGAGATTAAACAACACAGAGTTTCCACAAGCTACAGTAGAGCAAAATCTCAGGGGAGGAGTTGCAAGGAGATGGGATCCAGGCTGCATCCCAGGAGCAATAATTGTGGCCATGGGATGAGGTATTCTTAACTGACCACATGTTAGGTGTGGAGTTAGCCTCACACAAATTAAATGATTCTCCAAAGCAATTCAAGCCACCATTTCCAGAAGAAAGGGGAATGGATTCTAGATAGGAAAAATCGGTAGCTGTCCCCTAAAGCTAATGTTCTTAGCACAAACAAATTTTCAAAATTCACAACCAAAGGAATATTCTGAGATACCGTTAGGAAAGAATTTCACGTGCTCTGTGTTTGCTATAGTTTTTGTCCTTCGTAGTGAACCTTATGATAAGATTCAGCATAAATTCATCTATTTTTAATTTCGTATATTATTTATATTTTAAAAATCTTAATTTATTTGAGACTGGATCTGACTTTGTTGCCCACGCTGGGATGCAGTGGTGCGATCATAGCTCACTGCCACCTCTAATTCCTGGTCTCAAGGGATCCTCCTGCTTCAGCCTTCCAAGTAGCTGAGACTACAGGTGTGTACCGCCACGCCTGGCTAATTAAAAAAAAAATAAGTTTTTGTAGAGACGTGCTCTTGCTGTGTTGCCTGTGCTCATCTCAAATTCCTGGGCTCAAGCGATCCTCCTGCCTCAGCTTCTCAAAGTGCTGGCATAGGTGTGAGCCATCACACCTAGCTAATCTTTATTTTTTGACTATATATTGGTGTATTCCATTTTTTCACAAGATATGTGTAATAAATATTTTGTAACTTTAATTTCATGTGTTAAACATTGAGAAAGTTACAAATGTTAGAGGAATGTGAAAGCTCAGAAGATAGATTTTCAAGTAAGAATCTGAGCCCAGTAAATTATAATAGCTGGTTAGGTTTTCCAGGACTAATTATCATCTTATTATTGCTAATGCTAGTTTTAATATTTAATGTTTCTCTGGTTTATTTTGCACATCTGTTAGTTGGTGGCCTAAACTCAGAGCTTCCCTGTGGAACGTGGTGAATAGGTTACAAGTGTGAGGAGATGCTGGTTTTCTCTTCTCTCTGGGTGGTGGGTTGAGCCCAAGGTGGTCAGTCCATTAACTGTGCCTCTAGTTTGAGCGTGTTCCTTCTTGACTCCCTTGTGCTGTACAGATACTGGTATTTCAATAGATGACATGACATGGAAAAGAAAAGAAGGTAGGGTTTGTCGTAATTATTTGGATGGCATTTATTTTACAAATAAGAGGATAAAGGAGTTTCAAAGCAATGATTAAAGTGGTTCTTTGCATTTCGTGGATGCGTTTGTTAATGTCATTTCTAGTTGGGGACTGGTTATGTACAAGAGTACAACTTTCTAGTGCATTATGCACAAGTGACCTGTAAAATAAAGGCCCCCGGAAATAGAAAACACTGCAATTTACCCATATGTTTGTAGACACTTGATCTAATAACTCTTCTCTTTAATTACAAATATTTTTCTTTGAATTTATTCTTTCTTTCTTTAGACACAAACATTTTCAGGTGTTACATATTTTCCAAACTCATGACAGCCTGTCTTACTCAGAGGCAGAAGAAAGAAAGAACCACTTTACCTCTTCTGAACATAATGATGGTAATAAAGCTATAGCCAGTTTTCTTCATCCTTCACCAAAGCATAAGAAATATTAATAACTGTAATTCGGTTTGAAAATGTTAAAATCCCAACTAGCTAAACAGCATAAAAACTCTTTCCAGTGGACTCTTAATGGCTTTGAGATGAGCATGTTGGGGATGTCTTGGAATAGCAGGTATTTTTCTTATGGTGGCAGTTGCTTTCCCCCACCATTAAAAAAAAAAAAAAAAAAAAAAAATTTAGTCTAGGGATGACAACGTGTCATCTATTCTCAGAGCTGTTCCATAATGGAGGAAATAAAATGATATTTTAGGATATGGCAAACAAAGGGAAAATGAGTAGCCAGGTACTGACATGCACAGAACAGAACAGACACACTATCCCATGGTTTTCAGAAAGAGAAGATAAATGACTGCATCTTACCTAATTCTCTTAGAATTATTATGTTTAAAAGGATCAAGGATGACTGAATTATAGTTTTTTCCTATACAGTTTAGGCTATTATCAAATCCATTCCTGGAGACTGAAAAACTGACAACTTAGGTACAAGAAAACAACTTCTTACCCAGTATCTCTCTACTCCAATGTATTTGATGTGTCAGATACCAGATCCTTGAAGACCTTTTCCCACTTAAAGGAGGATCTGTGTGAGTTCTAATTTGACTACAGGTGATCATTGTGAAAACTCTCTTGTTAATGTCTTGTATTGACCCTTTTGCTGTGGGCCATTTTGAGTTTAACTGTTTTGAAGGAAAGTAAACTAATAATACTGAAACCCATTATATACATGACTTGTGCTACTCTTATAGCCAATTCATTCATTGAAATACTTCATGAATCCCTAGTTTAAGCCAGGCTACCTTCATAGTTAATGCTGGTACACAACTGAAAGGCATGGTTCTTTGCTTAGAGGAACTTGAAGTCAGTAAGTTGGTAAACAGCAATTAGAGATAAGGAAAATTACTCTGTTGGATATAGATGGAGTGCTGTGTTATCACAACATTCTTTGCTTAGATGCAATTAGTGTGGGAGACATCCTAGGAAAGTTTCTCAGATAAGTTAATACCTAATTGTATGATGTGAATTTTATCTAGCTGTGTAGAGAAGGAAGATGGTGTCCAGGGAGGAGTGTTACGAACAGTGCCGTGGATCATGAAACTTCGTGGGCAGAAGCAGAGGAGAAAGACAGATACGAAATCTATTGTAGAATGTGTTCAACTTGAAGTATATTAATTGCTAATGGCTACTTCCTGTCTTTTAATTCAGGTGAAGGAAATACTCATGACCAGCCAGATGTCTTAAGGAATGCTTTTGAAAAGAACAGAAGTGTACAACATTATTACGACAACAGAGAAGCAAATTGGCTTTGGAGAAACTGTATTCTGAAGATGTTGTTTGCTTTGGGCTAAAAAAAAAAAGAAAAAATACAACTACAGACAAAGGCTTTATATCTGCAAGTATTATGGCGTGGTCAATAGCAATGTAATTAGATTTACATCGGTCTTCCTGGTGAGTCTTGGAGGCTCTTCCTCAGTAGACATGAGTGACCCAAGGCAGTCACAAGAAGAGAAGCACAAGCTCGGCAGAGCCTCTTCAAAGTTCAAGGATCCCCCTAGAATCATGCAGTCAGATGATTATTTTGCTCGGAAATTTAAAGCCATTAATGGCAACATGGGACCCACTACTTCTTTAAATGCCTCGAATTCCAGTGAGACTGGCGGTGGTGGTCCGGCTAATGGTACCCCAGCTGTGCCCAAGATGGGTGTGAGAGCAAGGGTGTCTGAATGGCCTCCTAAAAAGGACTGTTCCAAGGAGCTAACCTGCAAGGCACTGTGGGAAAGCCGGTCTCAGACCAGTTATGAAAGTGTCACCTCCGTCATGCAGAATGGGCAGAGTGACCAGAGCGAAGGTCAGCAAGATGAGCAGCTCGATCTGGACTTCGTGGAGGCCAAGTACACAATCGGGGACATCTTTGTCCATTCCCCCCAAAGAGGACTTCACCCCATAAGACAGAGGAGCAATAGTGATGTCACTATCAGTGACATCGACGCCGAAGATGTCTTAGACCAAAATGCAGTCAACCCCAACACAGGGGCTGCCCTGCACAGGGAGTATGGAAGTACTTCATCTATCGACAGGCAAGGCTTATCTGGTGAAAACTTTTTTGCTATGCTCAGAGGGTACCGAGTAGAAAATTATGACCACAAAGCAGTGGTCCCTTTTGGGTTCCCTGAATTTTTCCGCTGTGACCCTGCAGTCTCTCCGAGCCTTCATGCAGCAGCACAGATTTCTAGGGGAGAATTTGTCCGCATCTCAGGATTAGACTACATGGACAGTGCCCTCCTGATGGGGAGAGACAGGGACAAGCCTTTCAAACGGAGGTTGAAATCAGAGTCGGTGGAAACATCCCTCTTTCGAAAGCTTCGAACTGTTAAAAGTGAGCACGAAACTTTCAAGTTCACATCTGAGCTGGAGGAGAGCCGACTGGAGAGGGGCATTCGCCCTTGGAATTGCCAGCGCTGTTTTGCACATTATGATGTCCAGAGCATTTTGTTTAATATCAATGAAGCCATGGCTACGAGGGCTAATGTGGGGAAAAGGAAAAACATAACCACCGGGGCTTCTGCAGCATCCCAGACTCAGATGCCCACAGGCCAGACAGGCAACTGTGAGTCCCCTTTAGGGAGCAAGGAGGACCTCAACTCCAAAGAGAACCTGGATGCCGACGAGGGTGACGGGAAAAGTAACGACCTTGTCCTTAGTTGTCCTTACTTTAGAAATGAGACTGGAGGGGAAGGCGACAGGCGGATTGCGCTCTCTCGGGCCAACTCGTCCTCTTTCAGTTCTGGGGAAAGCTGCTCTTTTGAATCGTCTCTCAGCTCTCACTGCACAAATGCAGGTGTCTCGGTCTTGGAAGTGCCCAGAGAAAACCAGCCCATTCACAGGGAGAAAGTGAAGCGCTACATCATAGAACACATTGACCTTGGGGCCTATTATTACCGCAAATTCTTCTATGGGAAAGGTAAGGAAGAGCCCTGGGCGTTTGTGTGCGTCTCGGGAGTAATTTTTTTAGGACCAGTCACAATGTTTTGCTTTGTGTTGGAGCACCTTCCTCAGAGTGTCCAAGACCATAGTCCACTGGGCCGGACCTTGTTCTCCATCATGGTCCCTCCATAGCTTCCAGGCTAATTTTTTCTTTAGAAAACTGCAATTCCATGCCTTTGTTGATGGGTAGTCCTTCATGTGTAAATGCCCTTTTGGTTTGATTTCTCTTTCTGTCATTCTTTGTCTGCCAGTTTGTGAGCATCACAAATTCAAGTTGATTTTAGATTTGGATTTCACTTGATTTAGATTTCACCCCTTGTAAGAAGTCTTCCCTGATTAATTCTGTCTTCCTCCTATTCCTCTGAATAATCTCTTATGCTGCGTACAGTGGATCATTCTGTGATTCCCTCACCTCTCTAACCTTTCTGTACTTTGCTCCTCCAGCATTGCTGTATGTGTTGGACATGTTAAATCTTTGTTGAAAGAATGCGTGAATTACCACAACAGACAAATTTTGTTTTCGTGTAGTTCTGTAGATAGGCTTAAATGTTAAGACACAAATGATAAATTATTTAATTCTATGTCAAATAAATGGTTTTTGCTTTACGTATATCTTCAGGCTTGAAGGATGCGTTCTTCAGAGGTCATATAGTTGAATCCTCAACCTTTAAATAAGTGTCCCGAATTATCCCAGGGCTAGGAGAATCTTCTCTGATTTAGAGACCTACAGAGAAACAGGTTCCACACGTGTCAGTAACACATGCCGAGGAAACACTGCGGCACCTCGCACCACCTTTTTATTGGGTGCAGCTGGTGTCCTTCACCCCTTCGTTACAATGCAGCTTACTTTTCGGAGCTATATTTTTCTGTCTTCAGTTTCACCTGTCAGCCCTCTTCCTGCTCCCAGGGATCCAGGGATAAGCTCACGGAGCACCTGAGGAGGCACAGGGTGGGCCCCGCTGCTCTCCTCCTCCTGTTTCTCGTGCATAAACTATTCTGCTTCTAGTGCAGATAACTGGGAGCTAAGTGTACTTTTATTTATTTATTTACTTTTTTACTTTGCATCAATCCAGACTTAGCATGTCTTTCATAATCACGTTATGACAACATGTAACTCAGAGAAACGATCTGATGCAATAAAGCTAAATAAACAGATATTTACACTGCATCTGGCCACTTACTGTGAATTGTCTCTCTGTCCTCATACTGATGACATAATAGGACTGAAATAATTTTGTCAACAGATCTTGGTCCCCTGTTGTTGTCTCCTTTCCTCTCCTCCACCCTGAATTTCGGTCTTGGCTTCAGGTGTGCCTCGGTGTTAACATCATCAGTTACTTCCTTCCAGCCAGTGGAATCAAAGAATCTTGGATCTGCTTTTTTTTGTCTCTGCTGTGAAAATAACTCATAACCCTCATGCCTGTGTTCATGCAGAGGTATCACATTATATCACATTGCTCAAGGATACTCTCTAGGTGCAAGTTATTTTCGGAAAGGGAGATGGAGAGATAGGCTTCCTAATTAAGGTTATTTTTATTGATGAAGCCATGGCTGCCAATTCTTAATAAAATAAAGTCTGTTAGATTTATTATGCCCTGAAATCCCCAGGTAATTAGTCACTCTGGCTAGCTGAGTTTTGTAAATAGTTTGTGATCCAGAGTTCAAAATACTAGAATATAAAATTATATATATATTCATATTTATGCCAAGACTTAGTGCCAGCATCTCATTCATATGCTGTTGCACATCCTAAGTGTAAGTGGAATGAAAAACGGTTGTTTTCTGCACCCGGGTCACCACCATTTGATTCATTAATGTCCCCAGGGTCTGTTCCCCGAGATGATTTCAGGTTGCTAGATTCTGTTAGTTTTCTTGACTGCCACTTGTGGTTTTTCTCTTGAATTCTCAACTGTCACTTCTTAGTAGTTTTAAAGACTCCTCTGCAAGTGATTTATTTCCTCCACCTTTTCTGATGAGCTACTTAATGTTTTCAAGAGCATCGCAGATGACATCATCAAACTCCTTAGGTTTGAATGTGAAATAAATAAGCTCCACAAAAGAATCTGAGTGTAGACACCCTGTCAGTGAATTGTGGGTGGATGTACGCTTATCGTTTGGCATTTTGGTGCTGTTGGGCACACTCTCTGGTTCTCAGCTTTGCTGTGGATTTATAAACCAGTCAGAAAGCAGAATTCTAGACCAAAGTCACGCATCAGTTAACAACGGGGATATGGTCTGAGAAATGTGTTATTAGGCAATTTCGTCATTGCGTGAACATCATAGAGCGTACTTAAACCTAGATGATATATATTTTTATTCCTCTCTATATATATTTTCATATGGAAAACCAAATGTCCCATCACCATTACTGAATATCAGACATTTCCCCTTATTCATCTGCACTGCCAGTATCAAGTGCCGTGCATCAGATTTCTGTATATGCTCCATCGTGATTTTTGTGGAACCACCATCATGTATGTGGTCCATTGTTGACCGAAATGTCCCTATGTGGTACATCGCTGTGTTTTGCAAAGCCCACAAAACGAGGGAGTGGGGAGGCAATCCCTGAGGTCGCTTTGTCTTCGGTGTTCTGTGATTCTGTGCTGTGGAAGGTGCTGTTGTGCCAGCAGATGGGCTCAGGGGCTGGGGAGGGAGCAGCCACCAGGAGCGAGAAGAAGGCCGAGCCCCGGCTGCTCTGTTCTCTCTCCAGTGCAGCTGTGAACTGTGTCCTGCCTCCTGCTATATTTAGCTCTTCCCCTGTGGTCCAGTGTGACTTCAAAGTGAAGTTGGCTACAATGGCATCTGCTCCTGCTCTTGCTGGTCTCTTGTTGAGCCATTAAGGACTCCAGGCAGAGGCAGCAGCCCAGATTCTTAAGTGAAAAGTATAGTGAGGTGGAGGCCTCCTATGGTGTGGGAGTAGATTCCCACCCCCGCTTCAGCCACTGGACACAGCTGTGCAGGACCCTTCTGTCTGCAAACATCACAAGTTGCTTGAGCTTCATTGTATTTAAAAACAGAGGGCCTGGCCATACTGGCACAGATACGATGTCTTTGAGATAGCTTTTTTCTTTTCCTTTTTTGCTTTTCCCTTCTCTCAAGGATTTTCTCTTTGGAAACTGGCTTTCAGGGATCTCTCTTTTGGTACTTTCCAGAGTGCTTTTATTTTGTTCTGTGCTTCAGGGTTCTGTGTAAAACTTCATTTTCAAGAGAATTAACTGGCTCCCGATCACTGGCAAATGTTTAAAGTGTAGAACTTTGATGATGTGATTTCTTCTTTATTGGGTAGTTAATGTGAAATGTCTGCCCTTGATGCTGAGGTGTGTTTCTATGACACGTCATCACTGAAAGGCTGTTGAATAACTTTGTAAAAGGATTTCTGCAGGGGAGTGGCAGGACACAGGAAACTGTGTGACAACATCGCTTGCCCAGGCAAATCCATCTGTAGCTTTCGGTGAAATAGCTTTTTTTTTTTTTTTTTTTAAGACAGAGTCTCGCTCTGTTGCCCAGGCTGGAGTGCAGTGGTACCATCTCAGCTCACTGCAGCCTCTACCTCCCAGTTTCAAGCAGTTCTCCTGCCTCAGCCTCCCAAGTAGCTGGGATTACAGACATGCAGCACCACACCCTGCTAATTTTTGTATTTTTAGTAGAGACAGGGTTTCGCCATGTTGGCCAGGCTGGTCTCGAACTCCTGTCCTCAGGTGATCCACCCACCTCAACCTCCCAGAGTGCTGGGATTACAGGCGTGAGCCACCCCGCACCCAGCCGAAACAGCTTTTTTAAAAGCAGTGAGGATAGTAGCAAGTAGAGTGAAAGCTCAGTAATTCCCTTCCTTTCACTGGCGATGACCATGAAGACACATTGGTGCCATTTGTCACACTACTGTTTCTCTGATGGGACTCATGGCGAATGTGCCATATGCTGCTGCTTTGAGCTCTCCATTTGTGAAACAGGCCGTGACCAAGCTCCCCCTTAGATAGGGATTCTAGTTGGGCTTGACCACGGTCAGTCATAGGAGCATCAGTGAGTCTGGTTTCCATTGTAGCAGAGCAGCAGGCTTTGCCTCCTTCTGGACTTGCGTGGTACTGCACACTGCCACCAGCAGTGGGGCCAGCGCTGGCACTGTGTGGCTGGACCTGCTTGGTACTGCACACTGCCACCAACGGTGGGGCTAGCGCTGGCACTGTGTGGCAGAGCCCAGACACTGTTGACACGTAAGGGTTCCTGCTTGGTGTTGAAATCCTTAACTTGTTAAGAAGTTGTGCACCTACTGGGCTACTCGGGAGTTCTAAAACTGTTCTGTGCCCTACTTTATGCCACACAGACCAGAATAGTTCTGGGAGGCAAAGTGAGTAACATTTGGGTAAAGAGAGGTTAAAACCAGATGGGAGGATGAAGCTGGGCCTCCATGGTGACTCAGGAGTGAAGTGAAAAGTGGTTAAGTCATCGTCTGAGCCTTTGGGAACATTGTTTTACTAGAGGCATTTTGCTGGCACAGGAGCATGTGTTCCTCTGAATGTAGTGGGGAAAAATGCGGAGTAAGATTGACAAATCTGTATCTTTTTTTCATTTAGAATTTTTAAATGGTATATAAATGTCATATGATGGTTATAGGAAAATAAGAAAATGTAGAGAAGCAAGAAATAAAGTCTCCTCAAATTCATCAGCTATATCACCATTAACATTTCGTTATTATCCTTGAAGGCTTTTCTGATGCAAATACATTTATGTAAATGGAGCTTACTCCTGCTATTACTGTGGAACTTGCTTTTGATGATCATCCTTCCATGTCATTATGTATAGAACTGCATCTGCATTTTAAGAGCCATTATCAATTGTCGTTATCTGCACTGAATGCATGAGGAGATACCAGGTATTTGCCAGCCATGATCTGGGCAGATAAGTTAATGACTGTGTTTACTTTACTTGAGAGAAAAACTTATCAGCTTGATAGAAGCACAGTAACAGGGGAAGAAGCATTATTTCTTGCCCTCTTGTAGATGCTACAAAACAGCTTACCAAAGACATTAGTGAATGTCCATTTTTGTAAAGAAATTTTACTTGAAGAAGTAATTTATCATTATAAGAGTTGAAGTCAGTGTCCCACCACCTTCCTGCTTGGATGTGGGCTGCATTTAGTGATTCACTTCCAAAAGGTATAGTATGGAAAGACAGGGACAAATAACTTCACAGTGGAGGAACCTGGCAGACACTACCTCCCTAGGTCACCAAGGTCACCATCAGCAGTGACAAGTCCTGTGGATAGCTTGTACCCCAGGTATGAATGACTCTTCTGCAGTCTTCCTCTCCAGACCTATAACCCCAGTACAATTAGGGGAAAACATTAGAAAAATTCCAAATGAAGGACGTTCTGCAAAATCCCTGACCAATACCCAAAACTGTCCAGGTCATAAAAGCAGGGAAAGTCTGAGGAAAAAAAAAAAAAAAAAAATCACAGACCATAAGAGCCTTAGGGGGCATGACAACCAAATGGAATGTGGTACCCTGGGTGGAATCCTATACAGAAAAAAGACATTCCATTAAACACTGAGGAAATCTGAGTAAAGTATGGACATTAGTTAATAATAAACAGAGTTGATGCATTCATCATAACAAATATACTAAAATAATGTAAGATGTTAACAACTGGGAAACTGGGAGACACGTATAAGGGAAGGAACTCTGCTATTCACAATTTTTCTAGAAATCTAAAAGAATTTTAAAATAAAAAGTTAAAAATTTTACAAATGTAAGTCATAAATGCTCGTATATTTTAAATTATGATTTATTTCTTTAAGACTAGAAGAATTTATGAGTAGTTCCTCTAAATAACAAACTTAAAGGTTTATGTTGCTTTATTGAACGACCATAGAATTCTTGTAAGCAGCTAACTTCACTGTTTCTGGTAACTGCTCTCTTACCTAGCTCTATGTAAACCCACCTTTTCCTCCAGTGCTAATTTTTATCATTAGCATTTTAACTGAAGAATGATATGTTGTATGTACATTCTGCCAAATGAACAAATAGATTCTTCTAGAATTTGTGTAATAACCCTCTTACCTCTCTTGATACCAGTTTAACCATTTGTTGGCTGGGGAATTGTCTGTCATTAGGTAAAAGTGTCCATCCATTTTAATTATAGTTGGAGGTCAACTCTTGGTAAATAGAGGTCTGTGAATGGTGGGCAAATGACATCACTTAAGGCAAAGTGCACACCGAGGTTCACATCCCAACTCAATTTGGGGCAAATCCTTGAACTACTTTGTGCCCTAGTCAATCATCTGTGAAATGGGATGATAATAATACAAATCCTCCCTGTGAAGGGCTTAGAGCAGTGCTTGTCAATAGCGTGCCCCCCCTGCTTCCCAGGGTTACTTAAATAAATGTGTTAGACTTTTCTCTCTAAAAAGAAACTATTGTTCACACCACTGGTACAGGCTTTAAAGGGCAATACTTTCTTTTAGTGGTTCAGAGATGAAGAGAGAAACAAGTAGAACCATATGGCAGAGAGGGCTGGGGAAAGGTGTCTGGTGAAGTCCACCACCGCATTCCAAACACACTCAGTGAAGTGTCACTAATGTGACAGTTGTAGGCGGGCCTGCACCTTTACATCTCAAATGAACTTCACTGCTGAGTGATGCGTGGCTGCATTTGCTTTGAATTTCATGCCTGGTGGCTTTTTTTTTCTTCTGATTTTATACAGTCATTGATGAAAATTAATAGGGAGTTGGACACTATTAAATTCATGCAAGTGAACACAGTGCCATCTAACAATAGTACTATTCTAAGATACACATTCCTCCCTCTGAAGACGTAATCGACTGAGTTCTTCACCTCCCTTTTTTTTTTTTTTTTTTTTTTTTGAGACAGAATCTCACTCTGTCACCCAGGCTGGAGTGCAATGGCACAATCCTGGCTCACTGCAAGCTCCACCTCCTGGGTTCACGCCATTCTCCTGCCTCAGCCTCCTGAGTAGCTGGGACCACAGGTGCCTGCCATCACGCCCGGCTAATTTTTTTTTTTTTCAGTAGAGACAGAGTTTCACCATGTTAGCCAGGATGGTCTCGATCTCCTGACCTCATGATCCGCCTGCCTCGGCCTCCCAAAGTGCTGGGATTACAGGCATGAGCCACTGCGCCTGGCAGTTCTTCACCTCTCTCCCTGGCCAGTATTGCCTCCCTAGAGGTCCCATCCAGTCCCATGGGGACCCTTAACAGGGAGGAATTGCCCAGATACATATGAGATTCAGCACCAAGGGCTATGATCGCACGGGCTCGGTGTGGCCGTCGGAGGAAAACGCCAGGGCTGCTTCTCTTGCGGAGGTGCCGTATCTGGACAGTCACAGTTCCCATACTCTGCAGTGTTGAAGGAACCTGCAAAGGACTGTGTGCTATTTCAAACCTACTGACCCCCCGGCCCCAAAAAGTCTTCAGTCAGTTACTGGGGAAGAAGAACGAATGCCCTGTGATTTCCCTGAGAAGAGGAATAAGACTCTTTATATTTCTTTACAGTTTGACTCACATGGCGTTCAACTGAGAACACTTGTTGGCATTTTGCTGCTGGTATAGTAAGTTGAAAGTAAAGGTCTTTGGAGCATTAGTTCTTTTTTTTTTTTTTTTTTTTTTTTTTGAGACGGAGTCTCGCTCTGTTGCCCAGGCTGCAGTGCAGTGGCCAGATCTCAGCTCACTGCAAGCTCCACCCCCGGGTTCACGCCATTCTCCTGCCTCAGCCTCCCGAGTAGCTGGGACTACAGGTGCCCGCCACCTCGCCCGGCTAGTTTTTTGTATTTTTTAGTAGAGACGGGGTTTCACCGTGTTCGCCAGGATGGTCTCGATCTCCTGACCTCGTGATCCGCCTGTCTCGGCCTCCCAAAGTGCTGGGATTACAGGCTTGAGCCACCGCTCCCGGCCAGCATTAGTTCTTAAAGAGTATAGAAACTTAGTTTAAACACCTTGTGTTTGTTTAGATCCAACATTTATTTCACTCTTTGTCCCACTACATTAAAATAAAAGCTGGACAACCGTACTGTTATCAGTGGGCTCCACCGCTCTCCTTTGAAGTGGTGACGCCTTTCATACCTCCCTAGTGTTTTCTTCTTCCTTTTGAGCAAATAGTAACAATGACAGATTATGAAAAGACACCTTAAATAATCTGCCTTCCTTTTTCAGCTTCATTTTTACTCTCGCTTTCCCTGAAATCATGTTTTTCAAGATACCGTTTTTATGTTAAGGATACATTTGTTGTCTCATTTTTAAGTTTTCACTTTCCTGTATTAATTAATTTTTGCAATTTAAACCTTTGCCCGAATTTTTTTTAGCCTTGAGCTGCTTTCCGTGAGAGAACACTAGAGCTGGACTGCCTGGGTTTGCATCCTCACTGTCCCACCAGATTGTGACTTTGAGCAAGTCACTTAACCTTTGTGCCTCAGTATTGTCTGTAAGAATAGTTGTGCCTCCTCATAAGTAGTTAGGATGAACTGAGTTTATTTTTGTGAAAGATATTTAATATTATTGTCTTCCCTGTAATGCCTTGGATTTTTCAAGCTTAGCAAATACCTTGGTTAAATTTGGGTCAAAAGAGCAAAAATTTACGTGACAAAAATCTATGTTTTTCCTTCATAGTAAATTCAGTAATTTAATCCATGAAACACTAACGAAAATGTTTGATACTTCTTGAGGTTGTTGAGTTACTTTTTTTTTTTTTCTTTCTGAGATGGAATCTATCTCTGTTGCCCAGGCTGGAGTGCAGTGGCATGATCTCGGCTCACTGCAAACTCCGCCTCCCAGGTTCATGCACTTCTCATGCCTTAGCCTCCCAAGTAGCTGGAACTACAAGCACGCGCCACCATTCCTGGCTAGTTCGTGTATTTTTAGTAGGGATGGGGTTTGCCATGTTGGCCAGGCTGGTCTTGAGCTCCTAGCCTCAAGTGATCCGCCTGCCTCGGCCTCCCAAAGTGCTGGGATTGCAGGTGTGAGCCACTGCTCTCGGCCTATTGAATTACTTTTTTTTTTTTTTTTTTGAGATGGAGTCTTGCTCCATCTTGTAGGCTGGAGTGCAGTGGCACGATCTTGGCTCACTGAACCCTCCACCTCCCAGGTTCAAGCAATTCTCCTGCTTCAGCCTCCTAAGTAACGGGGATTACAGACATGCACCACCACACTCAGCTTATTTATTAGGTTTTTTTAGGTTTGTTGTAGAGACTGGGCCTTGCAGTGATGCCCAGACTGACCTCAAACTCCTGGCCTCAAGCAATCTTCCTCCTTCTGTCTCCCGAAGTGCTGGGATTACAGGTCCAAGCCACCATGCCCTGCCCTCATTTACTTACTTATTGTCCCCTTTTCACTTTTTAAAAAATAACTCCTAGAGTGTTCGAAAAAAGGGAAGTGATTTAAAATACACATAATTGTTTGGAGAGAAAGGTGAAAGAAGATACATCATAGATAGGAATTGAAAGAACATTTAACGGCCTGTGTAACCCAGATCAGCAGAGAGCAGGCAATTAAATCATCAACTAGTGGCTGAGAGAACAAAGAACCTTTAAAATGCATTTAATGGCAAAATAGCTAGCTAGCTTCTGCTGTGCATATTAACAAAGTAAAGGACTGGAGGGTACAGGTGCACAGTTGTTTGTGGCCTTGGTGTTCTTATAAATGGTGCTGTGGTCACTGGATGCTAACAGCTTGGATAAAATCCTTTAAGGCAGAGCTGGGAGTGAATGTCTTTTACATACCTGGCCTCAGGAGGCCCTGCAGAGATGTGATCCTTAACCGGTCAATTCATTAGTGAGTTACCACTTAAACCTCTCTTCTAAGATATCACCGTATCTGGAAACAGCTTTTGGGCTAGGGTCCAATGTACCGCCCCTGCCCCCATTTTTTTTCTCCCTGAGCTACAATTTTTATCTCTTACTGAATAGCCACAATGCACCACAGCAATGCACTGAATCTCATTTTCATTTCCTGCTCTGCAATCTTGTTAGCTGATTTTTTTATCTTGCCCTGTTGTATTTGCATGATAGGTGGGTTTTCATTCGCTTCTCAACAGTCTTTTCATAGCTTCTGTTCTGCCAAGGAAGGATTTCATTTGATTCACCCTTGAAGCAATTTTATGGAAATCATCTGCCTGGAATGAGGACAGGCTCTGGGTGGGTGAGGGTCTGAATGCACACAGCCCTGGGAAGCCTTGCTCACGGTCCTCTGCCCAAGATGGGAAGGGCTTCTTGCCATGCAGATAAACAAGGAGGTCTTTCCTGAAGAGGCGATGTGGGATATCGTTTGAAAAGGGCAACTTTTTGCCTCCTGGTGGTTATGGTAGGGGGCACAGTCTCTGTATGTCCTAATGGTATGTGGAGATGCCCTTTATAAAAGCTAGGCAGTGTCTTAAACATTATTGAATAGAAGACTTTGATTTCTTTGGAAACACATCAAGGTAACCTACTGCATTCCTTGGTGAAACCAAAAGCATGGCTAACCCTTAGTAGATGGTTAGGAGACATAAAAGCTGTAAGTCTGCAGGTGTGATGCTTGTAAACAGCAGGAACTTCATCTCTGTTTGCAATGAGAAAGTGGATGTCTGTGTGAGACAGAGAGAGGAAAATGGGTCTGCGACATGGATTGGCAAGGTAGGCATGAAGGGTTTTGTGTTTTGTTTTTTTTTTTTAGTTAATTCACCTGCCATCTTTGATAAAAAGGGGAATATACAAGTTTTGGATTCCCAAACTTTTAAAAGTATAATTTATGATAGAAATTACTCAGTGAAGTATATATACCACCTCTTAGAAAAGACTTCTGCGAGTCCAGTGTAACCTCTCCAAGTGATTCTGGGTCAGCATTTTGAGATTAAAAGTGGGAATCACCTTCAGGCTGACCTATGAACTGTGCCGGATTTTTGGGCTCAAAATCAAATTACTCGATGATGCAATTTAGTTTATGTGCATTCCATTTTGTTTTGATTTTTTTTTTTTTTTTTTTTTTGCCAGTAACATGCCTGCTGTCAACTATAATACCCCTCCCAGGTCAATGATGGTGTTACATGGATTAGATATATTAGGAGCCGGGAGGATTCTGAGGTTAAGACAGGTTCTGTAACTAACCCAAGGTTAAGCACGTGATAAGCATCAAAGCCCAGATTAGGCAACCAGTAAGAAGCTTTTTATAATTATAAGATTGCACAGTAAATGGGTTTGAGACTGCTGGTTAAATAAGGCAAATTGAAAACATGTTATCTCTTCCCCTTCCAGAATACCACTAAAAATGACAGTGAAGGAATTTTAAAAATGGGCATAATGCCAAAAAGTAAAAAAGCACCAGGGAGAAGCAGCCGAAGGAAGGCAGGGTATATGAAAGCAGGTGGAAGAGCAAGACTACTCCTAGTAGATTGAGAGAGCCAGCCTCCTGCGTCCCTCAGCATGGGAAGAGGGTAGAGGCCATCAAGAAGTGAGTCCGGACATGCCACAGAGCCAGGCACCCTTGGAGAAGGGCTTAGGGGAGTGAAAACGGGGCTGGTTACATGCTTCATAAAAGGCCGGATTCTCTCTCCTCCCCCATAGCCAGTTGACTATGTGCCCCTCTCCCAGGTGGGAAAGAAGATTTATTCTGGAGAAATGGAACAGCAGGCCTAGCAAAGGGCAGGACTAAGGCACTTAACTAAAAATGGGGACTTAGTGAAAGTCAACAGAGTGAGGTGCCCAGCCCCACCCCATTATTTGAGCTCAATATTTCTAGACAGGAGACTGGAGGTGCCTTCCCTGGGACACTCACTGGCCCAAGAAGAAGATGCCCCTGTCTGATGGCTGGGTCCTGCCTGACCAGCCTCATAAGGCACGGCTCAGAGATACGCTGGGGTCAGTGCCAGACCACATCGATATGGTGAATATTGTAATAAAGTGAGTCACACACTGTTTTTGGTTTCACAGTGCATATAAAAGTTGTTTATACTGTAGTCTACTGTGCAGATAGTGCTATATCTAAAAGAACAGCGTACGTATCTTAATTTAAAAATACTTCATTGCATTAGCCAGGCGTGGTGGTGGGTACCTGTAGTCCCAGCTACTCAGGAGGCTGAGGCAGAAGAATGGCTTGAACCTGGGAGGCAGAGCTTGCAGTGAGCTGAGATTGCACCACTGCACTCCAGCCTAGGTGACAGAGCAAGACTCTGTCTCAAAAAAAAAAAAAAAAAAAAATTCATTGCTAAAGAGTGCTAACGATCACCTGAGCCTTCAGAAAGTCAACCTTTCTTCTGATAGAGGATCTTGCCTCCACGTTGATGGCTGTTGGCTGATCAGGATAGTAGATTTTGAAGGTTAGGGTGGCTGTGACAATTTCTTAAAACAACAGTGAGGTTTGCCACATTGATTGACTCTTTCAGGAAAGATTTTTCCGTAGCATGCGATGCTATTTGATAGCATTTGACCAACAGTAGAACATCTTTCAAGATTGGAGTCAGTCATCTCAAACCCTGCCACTGTTGAATCTACTAAGTTTATGCAAGATTCTAAATTCTTTGTTATTGTTTCAACAATGTTCACAGCATTTTCACCAGGAGTGGATTCCATCAAAAGAAACTACTTTCTTTGCTCATCCATAAAAAGCAACTCCTCATCTGTATAAGTTTGATCATGAGATTGTAGCAATTCAATCAGATCTTCAGGCTCAATTTCTAATTCTAGTTCTCTTGCTATTTCTACCACATCTGCAATACTTCCTACAGTGAACTCTTGAATCCCTCAGAGTCATCCATGAGGGTTGGAGCCACCTTCTAAATTTCTGTTACGTTTGTATTTTGACATCCTCTCATGAATCATAAACGTTCTTAATGGCATCTGGAATGATGAATCCCTTCCAGGTTTCCAATTTTATCTGCCCAAATCCATCAGAGGAATCTCTATTTATGGCGGCTATAGCCTTACAAAATGTACTTCTTAAATAATAAGACTTAAAAGTCAGAAATACTCTGATTCATGGGCTACAAAATGAATGTGGTGTTAGCAGGCATGAAAACAACAGTAATCTCCCTATATATCTCCGTCAGAGCTCTTGGGTGATGAGATGCGTTGTCAATAAGCAGTAATATTTTGAAAGGAATGTTTTTTTAATCTCAGAACTAGTACTCAACAGTGGGCTTAAAATAGTCAGTAAACCATACTGTAAACAGATGTGCTGTCATCCAGGCTTTGTTGTTCTGCTGATAGAGCACTGGCAGAGTAGTTCGGCATAATTCTTAAGGGCCCTGGGGTTTTCCGCATGATCAATAAGCATTGGCTTCAACTTAAAGCCACCAGCTGCATTAGCCAGTAGCAAGAGAGTCAACCTATCCTATGAAGCTTTGAAACTAGGCATTGACATCCTCCCTCTAGCTATGAAAATTCTGGATAATATCTTCTTTTATTAGAAGGCTGTTTCACCTGTATTGAAAGTCTGTTGTTTATTATAGCCGCTGTCATCTGCTATCTTACCTAAGTAATTTGCTGGCCAACTTGGTATAGCTTCACTCCGTCAGCACTTGCTGCTTCTCCTTGCCCTTACATCGTGGAGATAGCTTCTTACCTTAAGCCTCATGAGCCAGCCTCTGCTAGCTTCCAGTTTTTCTTCTGCACCTTCCTCACCTCTGTCAGCCTTCATAGTACTGAAGAGAGATAAGGCCTTGCTCTGGATTAGGCTTTTGCTTAAGGGAATGTTGTAACTGGTTTTGTCTTCTATCCAGATCGCTCTGACTTTCTTCGTATCAGCAGTAAGGCTGTTTTGCCTCTTAATCGTGGGCTCTCTGAAGTAGCACTTTTACTTTCTTTCAAGAACTTTTTCTTTGCATTCACTACTTGGTTCACTGTTCGATGCAAGAGGCCTAGCTTTCAGCCTGTCTCAGCTTTTGACATGCCTTCCTCACTAAGCCTAATCGTTTTTAGCTTTTCATTTAAAGTGAAAGAGGTGTGATTCTTCCTTTCATTTTAACTCTTAGGGGCCATTGTAGGATTATTATCTGGCCTAATTTCAATGTTACTGTGTCTCCAGGGAAAATGGGGCAATTGAGGAGTGTCATTTTTGTCTCTCTCCTATATTATTGCCCCCACAGCAGTCAAACATTTTGAAGCAGGCAGTGTTTGTATCCCCAGTATTTATCAGTCTCTGGCACACAGTTGAGACATCCCCTGTTCAACATTTGGATAAGTGAATTAAAGTGGATTAAGTATATTTGGAAGGCTAAACAATGGCTTCCAGAGGTGTCCAGGTCCTAATCCCTGGAATTTGTGTACGCTCCCTCATATGGCAAAAGGACTTTGCAGTTATGGTTAAGTTAGGGATCTTGAGATAGGGAAATATCCTGGATTATCCGGGCGGGACCGGGCTGGAACCTAAATGCAATCACAGGTGTCCTTATAGGAGGGAAACAGAGGAAAATTTGATTACAGAAGAGAAAGGCAGTGTGACCACTAAAACAAGATGCTAGGCTGCTGGCTTTGAAGATGGAGGGAGGGCCATGAGCCACCAAACGTAAGGAATGTAGGTCTAGAAGCTGGAGAAGGCAAGGAAATGGATTTTCCTCTAGAGTTGCCCAGGGGAATGCAGTCACTCCAGAACCTTGACTTTTGTTTGTTGAAACTGACTTCTGATCTCCAGAGCTGTGTGCAGTAAATGGAGTTGTTTTAAGCCAGAAGTTTATTGGAAATTTGTTACAGAAATATGACATGATAGGTCTATTGCCATGTAAGTTCCAATAGATATATAAGTTCTCAGTTTTATAGATACTTCAAGAAATTGTATTGCTCCGGTCACTGAGAGAAATGCCTGCTGTAGCCTCCAAGATGCTTCACACTGTCTTACCACTTCCTGGCATGAAATGAGTTACCTCCCTGTTTTTATTTTGATATTCCTGCTTGAGGTCAGATACAACCATTGCTTTTGGACAATACCAGAGGAGGCTACTTTTAGTTCAGTGCTTCAAGAACAGTTTATTAGGCACCTGTCATCTATGAGGCACTATAACCCTAGGGCCTCAGGATGTACAATTGGAAGGATTTGGCCTTTTTGGAGGTGAGGGGAGTATTTCCAGTGGAATGATGTTTGGATTGAGTCTTGAATGATGAGTAAGAAGAATGTCAAGCGAAGAAAAGTGGAAGACATTCCAGGCAGAGGGAGGAGGTGGAAGTACAGGGTTGGTGCCATGAACAGTGGAGGGTGCTTCCCTAGACCTTTGTGAGTCAGGGGATTTGTGAGAGAAGAACCTGGAGGAAGCTTGGGATGATATCACTGAAGAATGTAAAGGAGAAGATGGGCGAGTAGATGGAAAGACAGAAAATAGACATTCATATAAGTATAAAGACAGACACAGAATCAGAAAGGTCTAAGGCTGGAGTCTTGGGACACACTCATGCTGTAAGGAGAGGCCAGAGGAGGAGCCATGCCAGACACCCAGAATGAAAGACCAGAAAGCAGTCTCACCTGGAAAGGAGATGCCATAGTAGTGGAGTAGAGGGCCCCGGACAAGAAGGGAGTGGCCACTGGTGTCACACAGCAGACAGCTCCGGCAGTAGGAGGCCTGAAGGTAGTTGGATTTGGCAACAAGACCTTGAGTGGAGCAATAGCGTGGCAGAAAGTGTGACGCAGATTGAGGATTAAATAGTAACAAAGGAAATAGGAGTGAGAGAGAAGGATGATGACTTGAGGAACAGGTACTGTCCTCACTGACAGGCTGTTGGGGAGTGAAATGGTCATGGCGTCTGTCTGTGCAGCAGGCCCCATCCATTTGCAAGGATCACTGGCCCTTCTTCCCATTGACTCTGCCTCCCTCCGGTTTTTAAAACTGAAGGTATATTTTAGGTACAGTAAAATTTACTTTTTTTTAATGTGCACTTCTGAGAGTTTTGAGAAGTAAATACGGTATTACCATTACGACAGTTAGTGTAGAATAGCTTTGCGATCCCAGGACATTCTCCCATGCCTCCTCTGTAGTCGGCCGCTTGCTGTCCCTTCCAGCCCCTGACAGCCACGGCTCTGTTTTCTGTCGTTGTGGCACCTGCTGAGTATCATTTTATGCTGTCACGTATTAGAATTAGTGATTTGATTTTCTTAATCTGGGGCTCTCAATCTTCCCATCAGAGGTAGTTTTGTGTATTTACTCTTGTACTCCCTACAATAATTTGAAACTCTTTTGGATCTTGTTATGGGGCTCGTCAAATGCCAAATATAGAATCGAGTATTTTTGCAAGTAACTTTTTGAAATGTGTTATAAGAAGGAAGCTTTTGTTTTATGACTGTTGTATTTTTGTGTGCTTTCTGAGTATTTTTCTTAATGCGTTTGGCTTATGATGCATTTGGCCCATTGAGGGAAAAGCAAAAGTTATCGTCAGGATAGTTAACTAACTGCGACTAAGAATATTCTAAACTGATTTAGTTTTAAGTTTAAAGATGCATTTTCCATTGGATCTACTGCCATGGGTCCAATAGTCACTAATGCCAGCTTATATAGTGACAGTGTACTTAGTAGTCTGAAGTAGACAGTTAACTTTTAGTCTCTGATTTCATTGAATATCTTTTTTTTGTTTGTTTTTGGCCTGCTTCTGGATCAGTTCATAAACCCACATCTTTATGTATGCTTAATGTCACTGGAGTTTTTTATGTTTGTAATAGTTACCTTGGCTATTATCAGTACACAATACAGCCATGCATCTCTTAAGAACAGAATTATGTTCTGAGAAATGCACCCTTAGGCAGTTTCGTCATTCTGCAAACGCCATAGAGTGGACTTCCAGAAACCTAGATGGGCCAGCCTTCTGTACATGTGGGCTCTGTGGTATTGCATATTGCTCCCAGGCTACAGACCTGCACAGCATGTTACTGTACTGAATACTGTAGGCAGTTGTAACACAATGATAAGTATTTTTGTATCTAAACATAGAAAAGGTACAGTAAAAATACTGCACGAAAGATCAAAAGTGGTGCACCTGTATAGGGCACTTACCATGAATGGAGCTTGCAGGACTGACTAAAAGCTGCTCTGCGTGAGCCAGTGATTCAGTAGTGAGTTAATGTAGGGCATTATGCTACTGCAGACTTTATAAACACTTTACATTAGGCAATACTACATTTATTATAAAAAAATTTAATAATAATTAACCTTAGCTTATGGGTAACTTTTCTACTTTATAACTTTATTTTCTTAACTTTTTTACTCTTTTGTAATAACACTTAGCTTTTAATGCATACATTGTACAATTGTACAAAAATGCTTTCTTTATTATATCTCGTTCTGTAAGCTTTTTTCCTACTTACAAGAACTTACTTTTATTTTCTGAACTTTTTTTGGTTTTGAGTAATATGTTGGATTCCCATGTAATGACATCTATAACGTCACTAGATGATAGTAGTTTTTCAGCTTCATGATAATCTCATGGGACCACCACTGGTACATGTGCTGCATTGCCGACCAAAGCAGCATTATGCAGCATAAGGGATTAATTACCCACTAAAACAAATAGGCTAGTTTCCTTTTGTTCAAGTCTAGGACTATACCCTGTCAATAATTCACCTTTTATCTTTTAAAATAGTTTACTTGCTACTTCTGCCCCTGACTGTAAAGGGACATAATGTCAGTACTAATCCCATTTGGTTGCAAACAGCAAATAGGTAAATGATTTGCCTTTTCAAGGTCTAGCCAGTATTCTTTGGTGGCTTTGGATAGTGTGTGTTCTGAGTGATTCAGGTTCTGTTTTCTACTTTCTCAGCAACAATTCTTACTCCTTCAGAAATCATTGTGGCAAGCATTGGCATAACCAAAAGCCTTTGGAATGCCTGTAGGTTTTCTTCAAGTTTGCAGATGTTCACTGTATTATGTTTCTTTTTAGTCAAAACCTTAAGTCAGGGTGAAAAAAATCGATTTTGTGAGAATACAGCTTGGAGAACTGACCTGGCAGCAGTTCATTAAGAAATAAATGAATAACACCTGGAGGTTTGCGTTTACCACCTGCTCATATGAATTATTGGTGTAATGGGGCTGCTAAAAATAGATAAATTTTTAAGCTGCATTAATAAGCATTTGGGTAATTGCTCCCACTATTTAGTGTGGGTTGGACCATATCTTGAATGTTGTGTTAAGTTCGGGTCATTTCAGAGGAAACATTTAAAAAGTTTGAAAGTTGCAATGAGGTATTTTTGGCTGCTTTTAACAGAGCTCACGGACAAGAAACCAGCAGTCTAGAGGGAATTGCTCAAAGAGCAGTAAGCTTCATGTCATTCGAGGGGTTCAGAATACAGTATTTGCTTCATAGGTAGCGACTATTTTCTGGAATGTTCTCCCCATGTTCCCATGGCTGAAACAATGCCCACACGTAGTGATTGCACATATGAGGAAGAGACGAATGACCATCTCTTAGGAAAGATGTCCTGGAGGGATCCTTGGGTTAGATGGACAGTGTGGCCTCAGGTGCCACCCTTTCCGTGCAGATGGTATGATTTCCCTCAAAGACCAGTGATTTTATGTGAAAGAGGTGATTAGCTGATGACGTTTTAAACCAAGTTATAGGATTTGTGGATAAAATTTGACTTTAGAAACTAACCTTTTATGTATTTTCTATTGCTAAATTGTGCTCTAGACTTTATGAACATTGTAAGCTTTATAAACATTATGCTGTTTTAGTGACATTGTAATGAAAAGACGATATTTGCTACATTTGCTACACCACTGATCACCAAGATTAATCTGGTTGGCTTGAGTGGCTACTCAGGTCACCTCTGGTGCCCTCATTGAGTCAAAAATGATGACTTTCCCAGACAGAGGGAAACTGTTTTCAATATTGATTCTACAAGTAGCCATGTTCCTCTTTTGACAGTTTCTAAGAATGGCAATACCTCTTTCTGATGATGCCATTCACATAATCACAAAATAACAACTTTGAGTTAGGGAGGCTTTTGCTGTTCATGAACTAGTGAAAAGCAGAATGAAAGGAGGAGGTAATCGAAAATGAGATGTAGACGTGCATCCGAACTGGAAACCAGAAGATTTGATCAAACAAATACAAGGAAATCATTGTGTATGAGCTATGTGGTATTTCTTCAGAGATTTGATACACAAACTAAGAGATATCCATCCTGCTCTTTGTTCCTTTTTCATTCTTTTGAGGCCACCCTCTCTCTTCCATTATAGAGCACCAAAACTACTTTGGGATAGATGAAAACCTTGGTCCAGTGGCAGTCAGCATCCGGAGAGAGAAGGTGGAAGATGCCAAGGAGAAAGAAGGATCCCAGTTCAACTACAGGGTGGCTTTCAGGACAAGTGAGGTAATGGGGCTGCTTGCCATTGTTACTGGGCTAAAGTCTAAATCTCCTTTGATGTTACTGCTTGAGTTTGTTTTAGATAGGGTACTGAATTTTTTTTTTTTTTAATGTTAATGATTGCAACATTTAAGATAATTAAAAAGGGCATTGCAGTATTTTGTTCCAAATGAAAAATTTGGAAACATGCCATGGATATTAAGTGGCTGTATTAGTTCATTCTCACACTACTATAAAGAACCACCCGAGACTGGGTAATTTATGAAGAAAAGGTTTAATTGACTCACAGTTCCTCAGGCTTAACAAGGAACCTGACAGGGAGG
This sequence comes from Macaca fascicularis, assembly GCF_037993035.2. NCBI lineage: Eukaryota > Metazoa > Chordata > Mammalia > Primates > Cercopithecidae > Macaca > Macaca fascicularis. Next base: position 16,616,170 of record NC_088375.1, read on the forward strand.
CCTCAGGAAACTTACAATCAAGACAGAAGGTGAAGAGGAAGCAGTCTTGCCATGCTGGAGCAGGACAGAGAGAGAGTAAAGGGGGAAGGGCCACACACTTTGGAACCATCAGATCTTGTTGGAATTCACTCACTGTCATGAGAACAGCAAGGGGGAAATTCACCTCTGTGATCCAGTCACCCCTACGAGGCCCCTTCTCCAATTTGACATGAGATTTGGGCAGGGACACAAATCTAATCCGTATCCTTTTGCCCCTGGCCCCACCCAAATTTCATGTCCTTCTCACATTGCAAGATAGAATTATCCCTTCTCAGCAGTCCCCTAGTCTTAACTCACTGCAGCATTAACTCAGAAGTCCACAGAGCAAAGGCTCATCTGAGACAAAGCAAGTCCGTTCTGTTGATGAGCCTGTAAAATCAAAAACAAGCTGGTTACTTCCAAGATGCAGTGGGGGTACAGGGATGGGAAAATGTTCCCATTCCTAATGGGAGAAATTGGCCAAAACGAAGAGGCAGACCCCATGCAAGTCCAAAACCCAGCAGGACAGTCACTACTACCCACACTTTGTTACATTGAGGACCCAGGTTAGATTCTTGCTTGTCTTGCTTTTAGTGGAAAGTGAGATTGTTGTATGAATTATACAACATGTATAGCTAAATAGGTAGATACTCATCTATATAAAGAATTAAGTCTGAAGCTGGGCATGGTGGCACATGCCTGTAGTCCCAGCTACTCAGGAAGCTGGGGTGGGAGGATGGCTTGAGCTCAGGAGTTGAGGCTGTAGTGCAGTATGGTTACACCTGTGAATAGGCCCTGCACTCCAGCCTGGGCAATATAGCAAGACCCTATCTCTTAAAAAAGGAAAGAATTAGATCTGTCCAGCACTTTAGGTTTTATCCCTTTAGCTCATTTTAATTAGAGGGATATGTATTTGGCAGATATCCAGAATATGTATTTTGGTTAACTGCTTCTAGATCAGAGAAAACATAGAGCCCTTTTCTAGTTTCCAGCTGCATGAACATGTGTACTCCTGTTCATCTTACCTAGTACATAGGTGTCCCAGTGACCTAGGCTCCATTCTAGGTATATGTGAGATAAGGCCCCTTTCTTGAAGTGACATATTTTAAGTTATAGATCTATGCTGTTCAATTCAGTAGTCACTAGCCTCAGTGGCTACTTAAATTTAAATACTTAATTTAAATATTAAATTTAAAATAACTAAACAAAATTAGAAATCCTTTTCCTTAGTGGCATTAGTGATTTCAGGTGTTCAGTAGCTGATGTGGCTAGGGTCTCCTGTATTAGCATAGATAGAGAACATTGTCCTCATTTGCAGATAGTTCTGTCGGCCAGTGTTATGGAACGTTATGCAAACATTAGGTATCCTTATGACTGCCATCAACCCACCTCCTGTTGTTAGTAGTCTAAGGACTCTAACCAGAGTCAGAGAGAGGTTGGATTAGAACTAGGTCTCTTGATTTATGGTTCTGGGGTTTTCTCTCTCATCATATTAGATCTTAGACACGTGCTTCAAATACTGATTGCATGTTTCTGTGGTGAGTGTGAGGACACCTAAAAAAATCATGAGACAAAATTAAGTGGCAATTTTCTTAGCCCTGAATCACCCTACCCATGGATGCCATTGACTGCTGCTCCCCTGTTCAGCCTCGGGAATGGTCATTATGGAAAATGTAATCTAAGATAAGAAAGGGAGTGGAAGAAAAGAAGATGGAGAGATAGGAGGAAGGGAGGACGGAAGAAGAGTGATCAGGTTCAGGATCACTCAGGTCCAGGATCATCATGTCTAACCTTCTCATGTGGGTTCAGAGTTGTAGGAATGTCCTAATTTTCATAGCATTGCTCTGCCTTGCTTCTCCTCATTCTTAGGCATGTATCTGCTCATTTCCACTCTGCCTGGCTTGTTCCTGGTCTTTGTATACTGTTACTGTTTAAAGACTCCTTGAGTGTTGACTTTGTTTCCTTAAATGTTACTTTAGCCCCTTTCGCTACACTGAGAAAGAGCCTTGCTTCTCTTTTTCCCGTCTTAAGGCAGCCAAACAGTTAGGCTATGAGTAGGTAATTGAGAATCAATATTAACCGAAGTCTTTTGTTTTGTCCCTGCAGCTTACAACACTGAGAGGAGCAATTTTAGAAGATGCTATCCCCTCTACTGCTAGGCATGGTACCGCACGAGGACTACCTCTCAAAGAAGTTTTGGAATACGTCATTCCAGAGCTGAGCATTCAGTGTCTGCGACAGGCTTCCAACTCACCCAAGGTTTCAGAGCAGCTGCTCAAGCTTGATGAACAAGGGGTGGGTATAATGTGAGATTGTATGTTTGTGTGTGAATTTGTGTCTGTTTCTAAAAGTTCGGGAGTTTTCCCATCTGTCTTGTAAGATCATTTATTTTAAATGCCTCAGAACATTTTCTCTTTAGTTTTTCCCAAATATGTTTTTATACTAGTTTGAAAACATGATGCCATTATAGTGTAACACACTTCCTGCTGAGTTGTGACTTTTTGTTATTACCAAGCTTTTGGTGTGTCCCAGCTTGCAAGAGTGCATCTGATTGCATGATTAATAGAAGTCGATAGTGGTTTTTTCCAGGATTTAAAAATCTTGTGTTGGCCCTTTCCCTGAACCAACATTTATTCTTCTCTACTATGTGGAAGGCATGATGCTGACAGATGGGTGTGAACAGCAAGCGTTAGGAAGATTGAAGCTGACTAAGACCTAGTCCCTGGCCTATGGGAACAGTAAGACTAAGAGCAGAAAGACCGCTCCAAGGCAGAATATGATAAGAGATCTTGGAGAGGTGTAAAGGCAGTGAGTACTACTTTGGGGAAAGAAGAAATAACATCTGGCTGGGCACCTCTCCTGAAGAGGTGGCATTTTAACTGGGCCTTTGGACTTGGATAGAATTCTAAGAGGGAGACATGAATAGTTGCTGTTTTAGGAACTATGACTAGTTTCTTTACAAAGAAAAGAGGTGTTGAGGTGGGTTGGGGTGGGGAAAGTAAGTTGAGACTAGAACAAATGAGACCCGGAATGCTAGGCCAAGGAGCTTGTACTTGATTCAGGAGGCAATGGGGAGCCATTGAAGGTTTTCCATCAGGATGTGATGTGATCGGAGCTGTATTTTAGGAAGATTATTCTGGTAGAAGAGAATTGTACAGGCTGATGAAGATAGAGACTGATGGCTGTGTGGAGACCAGTTATGTGATTATTGACATTGTCCAGGAGAGAATTAATGATGAACAGGATTGAGATGGTAGTTCAGAATATGGAAAAAATGTCTTTTAAGTTTCAGATGCAAAATAACTCATAGAGGAAACCGAGCGTTACATGCTCAAGTGCATGCAATTTATTTTAAATGAGTGGATTTGTTTTTAAATCCATGATTTTAAAAAGACAGTGACAATGTATATTTTCAGAATTTCCCAAGCAGCATCCTTCTGCACGTTTTAGAGGGAATATGAAGTATTTCTTGGTTGACCAAATAATACTGTGGTTAAAGTTGAATATTTGACACCTCAGATGGCTAGAATTCTAAAAGTGATGAACCTAATTGGTCTAACAAGTTAACAGTGCATTATTAGCAAAAAGAAGCAGATATTGTAACACCCAGAATGAATAAACTTGAGATCTGTCTGTCTCAGGAATGAACGCTGACATTAAAAACAAAAAGCAAAAAAAAACAAACCATGCTCTAAACTTGCGCGTGTGAGTTCTACAATTGTGTGATACACAGAATCGATTTACCATTATGACTGGTAAAGTATGTGGAATATATGAAATGTTCATGAAACATACATGAACAGTATATGAAACAGTTGATGAAAACATGTTATGGCAGGATAGAGAGGATACATCGGGGTGGGTTGAAAGTGCTCAGAGCTCGGGCAGGCTTGATGAGAAGAATAGCATTCATTTGCATGTTGTAAGACAGTTGGTGTAAAGAACTTGCCACCCATGTGGTAGGTAGTTCTTGATCCCTTTGTAGGATATGTCGGTTCTCCCTTTAAAATAGATCACTGTCCCACAGAGCGGGCGCCTGGTGGGTGAGGCATTCATTTGGTCCCCGAGGCTGCTCTGGAAAGTTTTACAGATGGTTCATGTTCCCCAGAAGCCCTCAGGGCTCTGCCGCTGCCCCCGTCTAGGGCTGTTTTTACCAAGCAGTGAAAAGAGACGCCATGGCAGCTGCAAGTTGACTGATGTAACCATCAGTCTGTATCCTCATGAGCCTGTCTTAGGCATCAGTGAATGCGGCTACCTTTCTTCTACCAGAATAATCTTCCTAAGATACAGCTCTGATCATGCCACATCCTAATGGAAAACTTTTGATGGCCCCCTATTGCCGTCTGAATCAAGTGCAAGCTCCTTTGGAATTTTGTCGGTGTCGTCAGATAGGTCTAGAAGCCAGGCAGTTGTAAAAACCAGGCATTCTAAGTATTTTTACTGAACACCTATTTACAGTCTGATGTCAACGAATGAATTTAGAAAATTGGATTCTGCTTTGATAAAACCACTGCATTTCATATCTCTAGTAGTAGTTCATGCGCTTTTCTTTAGATTTTATATTCGTTTGACTTTGGTATACTTTCTTAATGGTGCGCAAACTTAAGCACAAGATGGCATTTTAACTCCCTAAAACTCTTAATGGTATCAGATTCCCATTATACATGAGGAAAACATACTGTTCATATTCATCTCTAAAAGAGATTGGGCAGCTTTTTTAGCATCCCAGTTTCTCAAGAATCCTTACAAATCGCCGCTAACCTGTTAGGGTGGTGGAGAGTTTATTCCAAGCGGTGCTGTTTCTTTACTCATTTTCCTAATAGTAAATCTTCCCAGGAAGGGATGAGCCAATTTTGGTTATTGTCCTAAGGGTTTGTTAATCTTGAAAATATATTTAAAATACAACCTAATTATGGGCTGGGCGTGGTAGCTCATGCGTGTAATCCCAGCACTTTGGGAGGCCGAGGTGGGTGGATCATTTGAGGTCAGGAGTTCGAGACCAGCCTGGCCAGCATGGTGAAAACCCATTTCTACTAAGTATACAAAAATTAGCCGGGTGTGGTGGTAGGCACCTGTAATCTCAGCTACTAGGGAGGCTGAGGCATGAGAATCGCTTGAACCAGGAGGCAGAGGTTGCAGTGAGCCAGGATCGCACCACTGCACTCCAGCCTGGGCGACAGAGTGACACTCTGTCTCAAAAAAATTGTGTGTGTGTGTGTGTAACCTAATTACGTATATTGTTAGTTTCTGCTCTTTTGTAGTTTGCAAACCATCCTGGTTTGTCACATAGCCACTGAGTATATGTGCTCTGTACGAGACAGGTTTCAGAAGTAGGAGATTCTGTGGGTGTTTAGATCATTCCTTCTGTTCCTTCAGTTTGGTTGGATGTTTTGAGGAGGAAGACTCGAACACTATGGAGAATTTTCAGGAAAGTAAATATTAAACAAGACCTTGATGGTTTTGCTACTTTTATCTACATAATTTCACTTCTCCAGTTCTAAAATCCCATTTTTCCTTTTTAAAAAGACTATCCCAATGTATTTAATAGGTTAACTCATAAGATTATAGAGGTTGACTGTAAACAAAGTGTTATTTAGATGAATTATGACAGCTCACTATCTTAGAATATTATGAAATCCTTAACAGAGTTATTAGTTGGTTCTTAAGGCCAACTGCCCGATTCCCCTCTTGTCCTCTCACCCCAGATGTATACGTTTACTCAAATATCAGATTTGTTTCAACCGAAGTCAAGCAGGTCTAAATAAATGAGACTACATGCTTAGAACAAGTAGGCTGAGTCAGGAGAATGGAGGGGAAGGGATTTATTGGACACTCAAATATATGCTCTAGACAGTTCTGAGGCTTGGTTTTTTTCTCACCTTCATTTGAATGTAAATTTTCTTGTCAATAATACCAAAGCTTCTGGCCTTGGAAATAGAGCAGCCAGTTCTTATCCTGTCTCAGAAAGAAAATGGGACGTGGGTTGGATCCTCTGCTGTCTGGGCAGTGTGTATGTATGTCCAGCTGCCAGCACTGAAGCCATAGGGAATTTTGACAAGTGAATATTTTTAGTTTGCAGCAGTGCTTGTGTCCAAATGCAAGCCTAGTTCTATCCCGGGACTGTGGGACCGCCACAGCTCTTACCAGATCCGTTGAGTAAAGGTTGCTGCAGTAGACTTAAGTATTAGGCTTAGCTTGAGGTTTAACGAAGCCTTGGTCTGAGAGAATGAGGAATGTTAGTGTATGGATTCCGGAGTCCCTCCTTTCCTCTATGTTATGATGGAGCTGAAGAAGTCTGCTGCTAGCTTTCTGATATACCCCGGGAGTATTTAGTAGTTGATACCACATTTCAGTTGTTTTCCAGGTTTCCGAAAGAGACTCCAGTGAGAGAGATCTTTACTGAACATTTCATTCTGTTTCATTGTTGATTTCATTTTTGGTTTACTGGAATCACCTTTGTTATGAACAAGCTACAGTTCCTTACTGTGATTCACTGGAGTTATTTCCGGCCCCTAAGTTTCACCTAGCAAACTGGTCAAAAGTAGGCATGACTGGCAAATACCTGTGAGTGGTAAACTTGTGCCGTGCCATGTGTGTAGCAAGGTGTTTTCTTTGGAGTCAGAGTATGGCAGCTGTCCTAAGACACTTGAGGGCCTTGAAATCTGCTTTAGTCACATCCACTGATTCCCATGGGCCCAGGAGCTTCTTAGATGGAAATGCAAATCTTGTTCTAGATCCTGTTAGGATCTCGACACAGGCTGGTGTGTCCGATGGCTGGCAAGAGAGGGGTGTGAAGTTGACAGTACAACAGTCAGTAATGAGGTCTCATGAAATGTCAGTTGTCCAGTTGTTTGGCCTTTGCCTGAATGAGAGTTCACAGAAATAGCAAGCCCACAAGACTGTCCGAGTCAGAGAGGAAGTATGCCAGGCTGCTGATGGCTCTGCTTAGCATACCGTACACGCCCTGGGCTCCCAAACAGCTGTATTCCAGGACTCCCCATTCAAGAGCTGGATGGGAGAAGAGAAGAGGAAGGGGTTTCCTCCTGGAGATGCCAGAGCAGACTGAGGCAAGCTGCCTTTGTGTCCTGGGGCAATGGAGACAAAGATGGCCTTCAGATGATGTGGCACATGGCACTGGCAGTGGTCTCAGATAAGCAGCAGGTAAAGGAGCAGAGGATGAGCAAACAGGGACAGCAGCCACTGGGGCAGAATGACCTCTGAGGCTGAGGATGATGGTGCAGCAATTCTACTGGGTGCAGAGGAAGCAGGGGGCACTGAGATGCACAGGCATTGGAATGAGTGAGTATTCTGCGGTATTAATGGTGGACTCTAATTACAGCCAGGGCCAAATAACTGGGGGGCTGAAATTCTCCTCTCACAGCGGAGGAGACGTCAACTAACATCGTTGTCCACAGTGGGAAGTGGTCATTTTCAGGCCACATTGTAGTATTCATATAGATTCCAACAATCACAGATGTCACCAACATCTGTGTAATAATTGGTAATCATAGTAGTTTCTCTGATGCACTTTAAGATCCTGAAATGTCTTCTGAGTCACTCAGGAGCAAATAATGTTTACAATAAAATGAGGTTAGGCATTTTTATTGTACTTAATATTTTTTGAAAATGATTGTCTGTTCTCAGTAAATGTGGTATCTCATTGATTTAGATAATTGAGTTGATCAGAAACATTGATTCCTCAATCTCTGGGTGAATAGAAATTTTTCTTCTTGACCCTGCTAAAGTAGTAGCTCAATAAACTCATAATGTTAGGTATTGAGTAGTATATGCACACCGTCTCATATCCCCACACTCAAGGTGCAGATCCTTTTCCTCGCTGTGCAGTTGGGGATCTCCTGGCCTTGACAGGGTCCCAACGCCCATGAACTGCAATGCCATAGCATCCATCAGTGTAGGTAGCTGATTCAGTCAGATTGTAAACAGGTGATATTTCCTTTTATAGTCTCTCAGCACTTAGTCGAGATCCGAATACATTCAGGATATATGGGTAGTTGACTCTACCTGCTCAACTCTTAAGTTTATCCAGCATGCAGTAAATGTTTCCTGATGTCTGCTAAGGTCACCCAGGCAGATGACGCATGCCTTTCTTGCATAGTGTGTTGTCATTAGGGTAATAATATGGATGAGACTGCTGTCATCACTTTGCTGCTCAAGGGAAATGAGTATCATTTTGCCTTATTTTACTAAGAGAGTCAGCTATGAATTTTGATTAAAGGCTCTATTTTACAGCTTGATAATAAAAGTGAACAGTGTTATGGATTGATGTCTTTCGGGAATTGGCAATGTCTGATAATCTGTCAGCCTTTCAGGCTCAGATTGCTGGTAGTAAGATTAAGAACTCTGATTGCATGAGTGAGAAGTAGTTCCTCTTTGGGGGACATAAGAAAGGTATAAAAAATGCCTCCAGTTTCTTACTGGTCTTGGGAGGAAGTCCCAGGGCTTCCAGCATGAACGTGGCATTGACTGTAAGATAGGATTACAGCAGGAGCTCCTCAATTGCTATTAGATTCTTTGTGGTACACTGTATATTTAGCAGATGTTTTCAAGATAGTAAAAAATGTAACAAATGAATATAATCATATAGCCAGAGTTATTTTTTTATGGCAACAAAACATTTTAATGTTTATATACATATATCACAATTTCCATTGGAATTTCTACCCTTAGCAGACCTTAATTTGGTTTGTTTTTTCCTTATAGTCTTACATATTTACAAGAAATACATAAAATTCAAATAAAGAAGTAAAAGGTATTACTAGAGAGAGAAACTTTTAAAAGTTTGTAGCCTTTTTTTCTTTCCAACTTAGAAGGTCATCCTAATTACTATATGAAGTGTGTAAGATTAAGTATTTCCACAGTTCTATTTTTAAGTAGATGCTTAAACCTTGACTTCCTGTCCGTTTTGGAAACCTGGCAAATACCACATGGCCGTAGCCGTACATTTAATTTGTTAGGGTTTCTGACATGTCTCCAGCTGTATTCTGGGGTTTCTGGGTTATTCTTTGTAGCATCTCACACAGTGGCAGTTGCCTACTCTTTTGCTTATTCACTCATGGGAATTGTTCTGGCATGCTGTCCTAGAACAATTCTCAGCTTCTGTAGTTTTAATTTTACTGGAAGTTAGCTTGTCTGATACGCTTTGCCAAGTAATTATATTTCTCCCCCATTTCAGCTGAGCTTTCAGCACAAGATCGGGATCCTTTATTGCAAGGCAGGCCAGAGCACGGAGGAAGAGATGTACAACAATGAGACGGCGGGACCAGCTTTTGAAGAATTCCTTGATCTTCTGGGCCAGAGAGTCCGACTGAAAGGATTTAGTAAATATCGAGCTCAGCTGGACAATAAGAGTAAGTTTAATGTTGGTGTGTGTGCACATTTTTAATTCTCCAAAGGCAGGCATGCTGCGTAAATCCAAGTAAGTGATCACATGCCCTCCTGTTCCCGACCCCAGAAGCAGCCTCGAAAGCTTATTTGGAATAGACTTTAGATTTCCTCAGATGAACAAAGGAAACACATTTCTCAAGAGGTATATGATTCACGTCGTAAGCTCAAAGGGTCAATTCTTTTTCCTTTGTAACACCAGCAGAGAGATTCCCCAGTGTTTCATGAAGAATTGTTTAATATTTTCTTCTTTCTTTTACCCTAACCTCTTCGATTATACCCTTGTTTCAGTATACCAAGGACAAGCACTGCATTTATTTCTAAGAGACAAAATATTAACACATCCATTCATGCTGTGTTATTGGGCTTATTTTGTTCATTTCTAGATTCACGATGTTAACCAGGGAGGTGGAGCAGTGGTTAAAAAGCGAATGCATCTTCACACAATATCCCCTTATGACAGACTTGCACATGTACCCCCTGGATCTAAAATTTAAAAAAAAAAAAAAATGGCTAATGCATCTTATTTTTCAAGGATTTTATTTAGATCCCCTTGAGTGGAGCACCTACTAGCTGTACAGTGACAGATTGACTGGCCAATCCAAAACATGGGCTTTCTGCCCTCCTAGGATGCATGAATTTGTCTAATAGCTACACATAGATAATCATGTTTCTCCTGATGTCTGTAAGTTCTATGTATTTTATCTTTGTGCTGTTATTTAGTTGCTATGAGTATCTGAAATACCAGGCAGAGTAATTTGATGTATATTGGAAAATTCGGCTTATTATCAAACAAGTGCTTGCTCTTTGAGTGAAAAGAGATGAACAGAGAGTCTAAACTTGGAGGATCTGAAGGAGCTTCTTTACACGACTCCTAGAAGGAATGGTGACGTGGAAGTTTTCTGTGTGGGAGCGTCAGGGTGTGGCCGAGCTGCGATTGGAACCAAGGTGGCCTAATGCCATGTCTTCCTGCCTTCTGTTCTCCTTAGTCGCCAAGCCCTGTCCCTAAGTCTACTCAACTTGGGACTATCACTGATACTCCATCTGGATGAGGGTGGCACCTAGAGTCAGTTCTGTTGTTAGACCTGTTTTTGAAAGTAGCAGTTACAGGATAGTTCACAAGCCCCTGCGATGGTATAAACTCACACATGGGGCCCCTAGTTGTCCTTTGCACATGCCAGGGCTGGAGCTGGACTGTTAATATGTATAATGCCCATGCCTCAGAAATAATTCATAGTACCCAAAATGTGAATATCCATATATTTTAAGAAAGACAAATGAGATCTTCTCTGATTTCCTTTTTTTTTTCGAACTCCTCTTTTCCGTAAAGAACCATTCACCCCCTAGAGATGCTGATATTCTGTCCTTAAGGATGTCCCTCCAGGAAAACCACTGCTGATGTGAACTGTTACTGTGATTGTGTGTCATCTGTCTTCAGTGAATTGGATTGAGAAAACATTTAAAGAATTTCTGATCTGTGTCGTCTGTAAAACTACAACATAGATAATCCAAGTATTTTCCTACATATAGAATTTACATTGGCTTTACATTTTTATGACGTAGGCCTTATCTTTGATACATTGCAGATGTAGTATTAAGCACCTTAGCTCAAGGAGATGAGAACATAACAACTAGAGTTTGATATGTTGACTTTAATAATAAATCTGTAAGTTATTTTTATGAGCAAGGCATTCTGTGAGATGCGAAGAAGTCTGATATTCTTTAAGTAGAGAGGAGATATGTAAGAATTAGGTATGGGAGAATGGTCAGATAAAAATTACGTCTTTTGAGGCACAGACAAATAAAAATCTTCCTTCTAGAATTTGGGGGACTTGAGTTCTAGTTAGAACTCTGTCTGCCCATAAAACTTAGGTCAAATCTGGGCCTCAGATTCCTCACAAGGAAAGCTCAGGATGTTGGGCTAGAATATCTGGGATTTCCCTTTCAGCTCTAAAATGGATTGTTTCTCTCTTGAACATAAAATGAAATGGGATAGGAACATAGAGGATTTGAGCCACTAAGATGCTCTGTTCACTAGAGCAGAGTACAGAATCCCAGCCATGGAAAGCCTTTATTGAGCTAGGTGCAGAGAATGATAAAACTGATAGCCTGTATCCCTTTTTGAATAGAAATATTTATAGCAAACCCCAGAACAACAAGCCTTGTTAGTGTGTATTGTCCATTATCTGGCTGATATTTGACATAAAAACTTTCAGAATATTTAATTTTAGAAATTCCTCTTTTAGTATGGCTTGAGATAGACAAATTATTATCACATTTTAAGAAGTAGTTCTCCCCCTCCCCACGTCCCGGCCAGTGCATCTTTCTTTCTTCCTTGCAATTTCCTAAATCTGAAACCTAATATCAGTCTCTTTCCGAATTTGAACCACCCCGATAGCAGTGTTGTGATGGGTGTCACTGAACGTACCAGGCCCTCTCATCATCCAGCCTTTGGTTTTGTCATCAGTGAGTCCGTTGTTCATGGAAGGAGCATCCATCCTGCCGTGGGACTGTGCTGGCTCACATCCAGAGCCACGTTCACTGTCAAGGTTCTGAGCCAAGAGAATTAAAATGGAATGTGGCTTTCTAAGAAGTCCTTAGAAAATAACAAATGTGTGTTTAATGAATAGTTAAAAGGAATTTTTTTTTATTTTGGGACTGATTTATATATAACTTTTTAGATGAATATTCTCTCTGTCCATCTGTAAATTAATTTATTGGTAACTATATGTAAACACTAACTATTTGCCTTATTCATGAAAATGCCTTTTATGAATGACTTCGGAGCATCTAAGATCTCTATGAGATATTTCTTCTAGAGCGTTTTCAGGTCTGTTTCTGTATTGGATATAAATATTGGAAAGAAAGACATACTACAGGGTTCAGAAAGAAAATATTAAGTCCATGAAGGTTGAATGATTGCGTGTTTTTAAAGTAAAAATTTAGATTTTTAGATTAAAAAAAGATTAAGATGACTACATAGAGGTTTCTCCAACAAACACGATGGAATAAATGCTGTTAGCAACACTGTTTCTTGTTGATTAAAAAGTAAAGAAATAAGACTATGTATAGATCAAGAATTGACAAAGAAATTGAATGCCATTTACATTTTCCTTTTTGTATATCTTTTTGTCTTCATTATCCATGTGCAAAAAGTCATTCAGAAATTTACTCCAAAATTACTTCAGTGTTATAGTCAGCAGGTTAGTTTCAGTGTGTGAAACTCTCAATCTGAGATACTCTTATTGATAATACAGATGGAATTTGAATTTTCAAAGAATCATTCTCCTTTTCAAAAGATGAATAGGTTTATGATTAATAGGAGTTCAAATGTCATCGTTTTTTAACATATGTGTCACTGGATAATATACTGTAAGTGATCACATTCATTCTCCATATTCTTCATTCACGTGATGTATCACTGTACTTCCTGTTGAAAGGAGAAAAAAATTAATTACATTCAGGGAAAGACATATTATAAATAACATTTTTTGTTTTCATTTCCATATTCAATCAATCTTATTTCATTTTTCTGGGTTCTGGAAGATCAAGTGCCCAAGAATAACTAAGAATTAACTGTAAAACACACACACATACACACGCACACATGCACACATGGATGTGGCCAGGCCATCTGCCAGTTTGTCACACCCTTCAGATAATTGCACCCAGACGTGCACCAGCTTCTCCTCCACTGCTCACCTATGCACTTGGTGGCAAAAGCACTTCGCTTTCAGTGGATCACCTAAATCCACACTGTGAGGGCGAGAACAGAGAAGAAAAGCAAAGAAACTGAAGGTGCAGTAGAGAGCAGTGGAGAAGGAAAGGAGCCCCTCAGTCCGCAGTCCTGGAGCGGGAGGTGGTACTAACAGTGCTTGGTGACAGCTGAAGGGCATTGTCCAGATTCTGGTTGGGTGGAGCTTGGTGTTTTTGTTTTTTGTTTTTGCAACAATAACCTTTTAAATATTAAAGCACTAATTTTGTAGTGGCTTACCTTGCTTCTGTAATTCATCTTTGTTTTCAGCTGATTCCACGGGCACGCACTCTCTCTATACCACATACAAAGACTACGAACTCATGTTCCACGTGTCAACCCTGCTTCCCTACATGCCCAACAACAGACAACAGGTATGTCCTCCCCAGCCTGGAGCTTTTTACCCTGAGTGTGGAATCTGAGGTGGGCCCACGATGATATTGATGCATTTAGAACTTGCAAAGAATCAGTGAGGGTTTTTCTTGAATAGCGTTAATCATCTTTGACTCTTTGATCACTTGGGATTATTTGGGTTTTAAAGGGCGTATTGTTGCGCTTTTTTCTTATAAAACTTAGAAACTCTTCTGCACTCAGATTTATTGCTTGCTAGGCAAAATCTTTTCTTAAGAGAAACTTGTCTCAACTATGTTAATTACGAAAAGGCCAACCATGTTGACCTGACCTCGGTTTTTGCATATGGGTAAATAGCTCATTTATAGAGAATACTATTTGCAGTTGTTACTGGTGCTATTTTCAGCTGTTCCTCTCCTTTTCGTTTTTGTTGTTTTAAATGGATTTACTGGTCAAAATTTCTTGACCCTTTTAAAGAGAAAAAAATCAGAGTGCATCATGCTCTGAATATAGTAAGAATTAAGAAGTCACTCAGTAAGAATTAAGAACCTTTGAAAACTTGAATGATGCATAAATCATTATAAAATAATTTACTTTTCGGTATAACTGTAAAATTGGTCGAGCAAGTTTTTTTTTTTTTTTTTACAAAGATTACTAGAAATTATGGCCATTTTTATCTTATGCTAAAAATATTTGAAATGCTTTGTCTACTGTGAGCTTGAGAAGACTTGGAGGATCACTTGAGATAGCAAAGGACCTACATTTGGGATAGAGGATCTATGGGATATAGCTAAGGCTCCATTTCACATCTTGTTTAGAATCTTCTGGGCTCTGCCCATGTTAAGCTGAAGATTTTTTGAAGAATATTGACTGCTTGAGTTTCTGAAGATTTGTTTACAGAAAGGTTTGTGAATTACTGGGATCTTATAACTGATTCATTGACATAATTTAATTTTAGGGATTTGATTGTATTTAGGTTAAATACAGAGTTAACGTTTGTTTTCACATTTAGGAGATAGTTCTCTGGATGTCACTTAACTGATACTCCTTTGCTCCAAATATATTAAAGTACCAAGGACTACATAGGAATTGCTCAATAGGTATTTGTCAAATGAGTGAAATTTAATTGTCACAGAGAATTTTTCCTCTTTTAAAAAGACTCATAAAAGTGTATATATATTTAGTCTAATTCTGCATTTTTTTCCCAAAGAGGAAACCAGCCAACTACCTCCTCTTCTCCCATCACTAGTTGGAAGAAGCACCTTAGCCTAAGATCCTCCACCTAGGATGAGAAAGCAGACTCCTGGTCCCCAGTCTCTTCTCATAGTAATTGCTAGCTGGGTTTTCTTGCCATTTTCCATCTCGTGCTTATCTCAATCTCTTGTCCTTTCTGAAATTTCTAGTGTTTTCTAATAATCATAGTTCTTCCTACCACCTTCAAAAAAATCTATCTCTAGATTTACACATCTGTGTATTTTTAAAGATAGACTTAAAATCACTAGATCACATGTATGTATTTATGTATATTTTAACCTAAGGGATTTTAGCTCTCAAAAATTTATTTGCAATAATGCCAAACAGATTCACTGGATCTTAAGAGGCTTAATTTAGACCAGGACAGTTGTCCAGCAAATACTTGTGAATCATTCAGTAATTAAACTCTGTGGGAGTTGTTGCTCAGAATACCGATAGGGCTTACTCAAGCCAAGAAAATCTGTCAGTACTTTAGCAGAAATAGAGCCAGTGACTTTTGACCCCCGTCATCGAGTATTCAAACCACAAAGCCCTTCCAGTTCCCTAATTACTTGAGTCATTGGACTTCAGGCTGAATTGGCCCTGGCATTTCACATGTGGCAACCTCCAGAGGTTTGAAGTCTTTACTTTTACCAGAACTCAAAACTGGCTTTCCCACCCCCTTTCATTGAAGAGTAATCAAAATCTGTAGGCATTAGAGTTTTGTGTACCTGACTTCATTTCACTGAAACTAGCCTTGAAAAAATGTGCGCACAAAAATCAGGACAGCAAAGCAGTGAAAATGTAGATGCAACTGGCGGGTAGAGGAGCATGTGTGTGTGCTAAACTTCCCCAGCTGGAAAGTAAAAGAAAAGTCCCTGTAAGTTGAGGCTATACATTATAAACTCGTGAAAGCTGGGATTTGTATCTGTTTTGTTCCCTGAAGTGTCCCTGTGTGCCCAGAACAGTATCCAGAACATGGTAAGAAGTCAACAAACATTTGTTGAATGATTAATGAATGAATGACTGAACCTTTCTTAGGGATAGAGAATTAGGCAAATTAATACATGTAAAGCACTTAAAATAGTTCCAGGCATGGAACTAAGTTTTAGTTGTTATTCTTTTATAATTCATTAGATATCGAGCCACTTATATTTTGGATGACTTAATTTGCATTTTATTTTCCTGTATCCAGTCCTAAAGATCTATTGTGAAAAACTAAGATTCTGAATGGTTAAGAAAGTGAGAGACTAAATTTATCAATTATTTCAGAAAATTATTCTTTGACATTTTAATATTTTGCAATCACAGGTTGTCATCAGAGTGTTCTGTTTGTGGATAAGTAATGCCACTTGCAATCTTGGGACATGTATTTTCCAAATTTGTTATGAGTTGTATTGACTCCATTTCTCTCACCCTCCCCAACCATGCCCACAAATTATGTTAATACCAAAGGCAGAAATGTCTGAAATAACCAGCTGGATTCATGAGTGCAATTTGAAGCCACAGGACTTAGCAAAGTTAACTGGCCCCTACATGAATTATGCCTGTAACCTTGGCTGCTTACATTACAGTTTGTGACCATTTAACTGGTCCAGACTCGTCCACATCAGATCTAATTTCTTGTGTTCCTTCTTGTAATAAATCAAGCTGGATGCCGATTCCAGGATGTATTAAAAGTCTTCAGAGAGTTTACCACAGTTGCAAAAGAGCTTTAATCTTTGCAATGGTCTCTGACTCTTGCGTAGAAAAACTCAATAGACCAAAAGAATGATAAGAAACCCTGCTCTTGGAGTTATTTTCTGTCTTCAAAAGTTAAGTCCTGCAAGTCTCTCTGCATCTGCCTGGCAGTCCATCCACTTTTCCCAGGGCTGTCTTCCCCTGTGTGCTTTCCTTCTGCTTGCCCTGGAGACAAGTCATGGTTAAGCCATCGTGGGATGTCATCAATGGGAAGAACTTCACAAATTAGCTTTAAACTTCACTTTGGCAAAGAAATTCTTTCTTCAAAGTAGGCATATAAAGTAGAGGTGCCTCAGTGCCTGGCACACAGTAACCTATTTCTTTTTTAATGTATGCGTAACATTTTAGCTGCTCTGTTGTGAAGGGGTACCTGTTGCCTTATGGAGGTGTCTAATGAGTAAGACCAAGCCCCTAGGTTTCTGAGATGCTAACTAAAGGATACTGGTCTTATTCTAGTAATGGGCTTGAGGTAATGATGTTACATTTGGGCTAAGCCTGGAGCCGTTGTCTCCATAGTGGATAGGGTGATTGTAAGCTCCTGCCTTAAAGAGTTTGCGTACTTCCTTAAGTCCCTAGTCGGTGTTACTAAGGACTCATGTGAATACTGGAACAACCTGCCTTACTAAGTGCTATGAACCCTTGGGTCCTGACTATACTTGGGTTCACCTGTGCATAATACTGTAGAATATTTTGGGAGGATAAAATGCTTATTTAGTTTTCCATGAGTAGCTTTATTCCCAGACCCTAAGTAGGAGCATATACTTATACTACATCACAAAGATCGTTACTTAGAGTGAGGGTTGGTATTGCCTAGTGTCAGAAAGAAGAAAGAGATGTTTATATCTGCGCAATCCTGTTATCATCTTTACTTTGTTATGAAGTCCTTAAAAATCTGCATTATTAGATCGTTTTGTTTCTTCATTTGCAAAGTGTTCATTTCTTAACTCATTTGTACATTTACTCTTGTTATTGGTAAAATATCATGATTATGTGAAATGGTAAATCAGTGACAAATCCTTCAAACATTAATTAAATGTAATATCCTCTTCTTGCCCATCAGAAGTAAGAACAGTTCACTAACATTCACTTTTTTGCAGGAAGTGGGCAAGATTTTTCTTTCTTTTGTATTTATGTAGTAAGGTGTATAAGTTGCCCTTTCTTAATTATTATTTAGAATGCTTTTCTACATTAACTTTTTCTGTAGGAAACTCTATACGTCTCTTAAAAATCAAGGCATAATTCTAACCACTGGTGCAAACTCTTGAGGATAGTGTATGTGAGGGGATATGTGTGTTTATGTACATGCATGTGTATGTATAAGTGCAAAATTAGGGCCATCTCCCTAAAGGAGGAAAAGCCAGCCCTCCGGGTGAAGGGGAAGAGCTTTCCAGGTAAGAGATTAGGAGCTGCAAAGTTCCTTGGGTGGGAATCAGTTGTCCTGTAGGAGGGACAAGATGCTGTCTAGATGGTAAGGAGCCAGGTGATGAGGTCAGAGTGGTAGGAAGAGATCAGTCATGTCAGAGGAGTCTTTGTCAGCCCCCTTTTTAGTAACAGGATTTAGATTCAAACCCAAGAATCAGGATTGAGAACCTGTGATTGCTTTCTTAGAGTATATGGATTTGTTTCTTTCTAAAGACCTTCTCTGGAGACCTGCCTTCTCCAACTTCAGATGACCTTCCTCTTCTCTGACTCTTACGAGCTTCTGAATCATATCCTGACTGTTCTCTTTCGTGTTGTACAGCCTGCTTTCCCCCAGCATTAGGTGCAAAACAGTTTGTTTCTGTCTTACTGGGTTAAAAAAATAATAATTTAACAAATGAGCCCGTATACATAGAAGCCAGCAGATACTATCTCATTCAGCTTTCAGTTTTCATCCAAGTGTGCTATCTGATACTTATTTTCACTTCCTGGTTTTTTCCTTCTCAGTTTGCTTTTTGAGTTTTTTCCTCTCATTAATTTTTTTTTTTTACACTGATATATCATATTGTATGTATTTTGGGATTACATGCTATATTTTGAAACCTGCATACAATGTGTATTGATCACATCAGGGTAATTGGCATATCTATCACCACAAACACTTATCTTTGTGTTGAGAGCATTTCAAATTTTTTTGCAGCTATTTTGAAATACACAATAAGTTGCTGTTAATGATAGTTTCCCTAGTGTACTCTCGAATAATTAGAACTTACTCCTTCTATCTTACTGTATTTTTGCACTAAGTTGAAACTGATCTTGTGAGATCCCGGTTTGTTTAAGGAACTGATACTAAACCTACGGCCGTAAATGGTATTTCTGTAGCATCTATATGCTTTTGCCATGGAATTGGGTGAAGACTCACATTTTCTCTTTCCTTGTCATAACAAGAGCTTATTCCTGTTTCACAGCTGGAATCAAGCGTTAGAAATTTAGTAGAAATGACTATGTAAATCTATCTAATACAATATTTATTAACTCCCTGTTGCAGCTGAAAGCACTAATAAGTTGGTTCTCTTGACATTACTGAAAATCGTAATTAGCTTTGCATACCTAGAAAGAAGTTTGCCACAGAAGATGTCATTCCTGTAATTCCCTCAAACAAATAGTGCCATCCGGTTTTGCCAGGCTGTGTTTGTTTCTGGTTTGCCATCCTTTTTCCCAATTTACAGACTCTGATTGTATAGAATTTCATTGACCAGTTAGAAAAAAGCATAAACTACTAAAGAAAACATTTGCCTTTAAGAAGTTTAAGAAATTACTTATTTCATGTTTGACAAAGTCCTAAAACAGAAAAATGAATAATATTTCTGTTAATTTTCCAGATTATTTTCTTAATCTCTGAAACAAATTCAAGCATCCTACTAATTGATAGTATTCATTTTTCTTATTTTATTCTCCTTCAAAGAGCTTTAGATTTTACCCTTCCTAATGAATCTCCTTGTTTCCACCCCCAATGGTTTATTTTTTTCCTACAAAGTGCATTATGTGGCCACGGCTAAATTAACTAGACTTTTAAAAACATTTTTTGGCCCATTTTACAAAGCAAAAGAATGTGTCTAGAAAGGGACAACAGTGCTTTGGCATGTTGTCAAGGTAACCAGACTTTAGCTTGTGCTTTAACTTGTGCTTTAAATAGTCCTGTGGTGAAGTAGAGAATCAGACCCAACATCTTCCTTCAGGAGGAAAAGAAATTGGAATAACTGTCCAATTTGCTGTTGCAGTCTTAATGGCCATGAAGCACTGACTAACAAGGCCCTCCCTGCACCCTGTGTTTAATTGACAGGGCTGGACAACATGAAGCCACACTGGCAATCACTCAGGAAGTAGGAGGTGCTGAACTCACTGCCTGGCCTTGGCCAAAGTGAGCTCCATCTTTTGACAGTGTGAGGATTCCTGTGTTTCAAGGGCATTGAATAAAGTAGAGTGTGAACTGCTGTGTTTTGTAGTCTACAAATACATTGAACACAATGATGGGCATATTTTTAAAAACTATTCCTGATTTTTCCTTGTCTTACTACAATACATAGGAATCATGTATTTCAATTTTGGGAGAAAGGAGCAAAGAATGTCCTTGCTAAATATAGTTTTCACTGATTATTTACATGCATTTTAAATGGCACACTTTAAATATCTAGCAAACTTTTTTAAAACCACAATTTTAAATGAGGTGGCTCATTGGGTCTGTATTATGATGTATTAATATATGTTTCCAAACCTCACTCAGACAGTAAGATGATTTTTGTGTGTTTATAACTTTGACCATGGGGATTTAAGTAGGAATTTTTCAGCATATGAATCAGCAATTTAACTGGCCTGTAGAAAACTCTGAAAGAATGAACATTTCATTCCCACTTTTCCAAGCCTTTTATCATGCTAAATCACAAGTCAGGGACCTGACAATGAAATCCTTTTTGTATCCGGGTTTAAAAGGCTTTAAAAGTTGAACTTAATGGTCTTTATGTGGAATATTCGCTGTAGGTGCCAAATAAATTTAAGGGTAAGGTCGTGGTCTTTCATATTGCTAGTGAAAAGAGATTTACTATCTGAGGTTGTCACATTCCAGCAATGACATCACCAAGTTGTGTAAGGATTGTTTTATGTATTAAAACTGAAGATCACAAACTTTTGAGAGCTCAGATCTATGCCTTCACTTGCATAAGCTTACAGAGTGCCTTTATGTGGATTTACGGGCATGTGTTCATAGGAAAGAAGTGGTCGCAATTTTAATGCATGATGTGATGTGTCAGTAAATGTATATTTGGATTATTTATTTGTTAAACAAATGTGTATTGGGTACCTCCTTTGCCTGGCACACCATTAGAAACTAGGAAACTGAAAGTCAGTATGACACTTCTGTGCCCTTATGAAGGTTATGACCTGATGCAGAAGAAGTAAACCAACCGTTAGAAGACCGTGCAACAACCAGTGTAATAGAAATAGGCCTGGGAAATAGGAAGTTTCTTTCAGATGAGGTGGGATCTACAGAGACAACTGCATTGTCTGGGAGAAACCTGGAGTGAAGGGGGCATTCTTGGCAGAAGGAACATCAAAAGTAAAGGCATTGTTCAAATGTTACTGCTCTGAGCGTCATTCCCCCTGCCAGATTTATGATTTATAATATTATGAACGATTGTGCTTCTGATTATTAATCCAGTGGAATTGTGTGTTTCTGAATTACATTTTAAACGGCCAGGGTTCAGTTAATTGGTTTGTATTATTGCCCACCAAAATGACCGTGTTCTGTATTTTTGTTGCAAAAATGCATGTTACTGTGGGAGCACAGGCTAGAAGCTGAGGCCTGCCGGTATGATAGTGTAGGACCTTTCAGCAAACCTGTACCCTCTCTTGGACTTCATCTTCCAGAGCTTAACCTACAACCTTTTTTAAAGCATTGTGAGCTCTGATGTGCTATTATTTTAGGGGTTTAAAAAGAGGAACTGGATAAAGACAAAAAGGAGAGAAAGTACAAATTGAATTTTAAAATAAAAGAGATAAATATTTAGGCTTTTCTTACCGTGGGTCTTTTGGATGAAGCCCATTTTGCTTTTTCTATGCCAAATTTAGGAGCACTAACTTCCAAAGAATGACTGTGCTTTTTTAAAATCACTCCTTCAAGTTGAAAGATGAGCGAATTGCATATATTTATATATTTTGTTTTAAAGAAAAACTTGTTTGTAACTCTTCACTTTCTTGACCACAGCTACTGAGGAAAAGGCACATAGGAAATGACATCGTGACCATCGTCTTCCAGGAGCCTGGGGCACTTCCTTTTACTCCAAAAAGCATCCGGTCTCACTTTCAGCATGTCTTTGTCATAGTCAAAGTGCATAATCCATGTACCGAAAATGTGTGTTATAGGTGAGTCAGTAATCCCTGATCTGTCATTCTCCCAGGTTTATTTCAACAGGGCATCTTTTCCCAAAAGTATCTTTGTTTGCCAATTATTATTTCCAACTTCGTGATTTTCTAATTACTGAGACACTTTCTGTAAGAAATAATTGCCTTCTTCCCATTTTGCCCCCTTGAAAAAGTGAAATGCCTAGCACTTTCAAATGGGGGATTACACGTTTCCTCTGTTTTTTCCTAAAAACTTCAGCCAGAACCAATAGCTTAATTGGTGTCCTCCTCTGAGTTGGATGAAGTGGCTAGTTAAGTGCTTATCTAGGAGAAGTAAGTATTGTGGCAGTAAAACATTTCTTTTCATCAAAGATCTTGGATCTTTGCAGGGCTGGTGAAACAAGGAGTTGACACTTGGGTGACTTCAAAAGGGCACGTGTATGCCTTGGAATCCCAAGACTGGCTCTGACAAGGCCTGCTTTTCTGCTTAACTGCTACTCCCAGACTCTGTGTTAGGAAATAACTGCAGCCAAGTGATCATATCATGTGGGGTATTGGTAAAACAATGGGTCTTTGACCGAGTTTGAAACCAGCTTTACCGCTTATCATAAGGCTTTGTGTGACTTATTTTATTTTTCTTAGCATTTGATTCCTCATCTTAAAATTGAAGATAATGGTAATGATAGTACCTACTTCAGTATGTGGTTATGATGAACAAATAGCTTAAATTATGTAAAACACCTATTAGAGTTCCTGGAATTCATCCAAGGTTATTTTCATTTATCATCTTAAAACAGTAGTTGCCAATTCAGCTGCCCACTGGGCCTAGTTCAGAGACATGACTATTCCTTGTAAGAAAGTGAAGACTACAGAGCTTACTGCCTAAAGGCAAAAGAGAAATTTGTCTCTCTGTGAGAAGTTGTCAGTTTACATCCCACCCTACAGATGCCCAAGCCATCTTAGAACAAAATCTGAAAACCAGCAGTTCTTACCCTGAATTTTACCTCCCAGTCACCATGTTAAACATAGCCCTAGTCTATGGCTCTACTGTGCTGTGTTCTAATGCAGTACACCTGACATCTCTATATTTTCCTCCAGAGTCATTCTTACACACATCTGGGTTTAAGACCACTGGCCTAAATGCTCAGAACTACTTTTTAAAAGTGATATTTGAAAGAATATAGTATCTACTCTATACAAATGATAGGCTTAAAATAGATAATATTGGTACAAACCTGGTGAGTTAGCCTTTTTTCCTGGGAGCTCATCCAGCAAATGGTAATTCTGAAGAGTAAAATGAACCTTCCTAATGGGTTGGGAAAACTGAAATATAAGGCTTTATTGTATTGTATTTGGTGTTATTTTATGGGTAGCTATCTTTAGGTCGAATCAAGTATTTTAAATTACTTGCTATCTTTATGCTTGTATCATGAGGTAGTTCATTAGCAGGAAAAATTGTAAAGATAGGCAATACTTGTTCAGTTTATTTCTTTTAGGTTTTCTGGTTTTAATTAAACAACTGAGTTGTTTAATTAAATATTTTTGAATCTAATTAAATGTTTTGAATGTATTTAATGTTTTTGAAAACACCACAGAGATACCTTACATATAAACAAAGTACATCGCATTTTTTCTGTGATAAAGATAGCATATGCCAATCATTCAGAGATGGAGTGATTAGTTTTTAAGAAATCACATTGCTGTTACTAAATTAACCTTTGCTAATGAGATTCAAATGTAACATCAGTTCAGGTGCCTACATTTTTGGAAGTGCCTCATCAGCTTCATTGATCTTGCTTAAAAACATCGCTAGTATTTCTTAAACAATCAATAATAATCTTGAGTAATCCTGTAGTCACATGAATTCCATAACATTTCATGAAACTGTCCTTACTCTGTCTCGTGGAATAAGGTTGGCATGCCCACATTTTCTAAAACCACCTTATTGGTCTGTTTCATGTGATACTCCTCTAAATATTCCAATGGAGAAATAAATGTATTAAAATAATTTCCAAGGAAATGGTATAGTCCAGCTCGACAGCTTTCTTAAATTTTGCTGTGTCCTAATCCAGGGTGGCAACCTCCCGTGAAAGCTGTTTTTCTCCTGAGCTTTGTACGGGTGTTGAGTGGCAGTGTATTCTTGCTGACATAGACCCTCAGTACCAACGCCAGTTCATAGGCCTTACAGCTGTCAGAAGGGGCTGCGCGGTTGAGATCACCTCCTCTAATGAAAAGTGTGCAGCCTATCAGGTGTACCTGCCTGAGCAAAAGACCACAGTCCCACCCTACAGAGGGAGTCAGGCCTCCCCCATGAGCTCAGCAGAATGCTCAAGCAGTTATGCAGGGTCCACTGGAACTAGGAGAAATGAGGCAACACACCCAAAGCCTCACGAAACATCTCGCTTTTAGCCTGAAAATATTTAAAAAGCAGACATGACAACGTGCCTATTTCTTTATAAAAGACTCTTTAATTTGTAGCCAATGTTAAGCTGACTTTGAGGGATTTATGTTTTTATGTGCTTTCCAAGATAAACTCTACAAAATGCTCAGTAACGGAATGAGAATAGGCTTGGTAGCTAACAGTGAATTAAAAGTGGAGAGGTATCTACAGAAAATGATGACTGCCATTTTTAAGAAAATTTAATATGTAACATCTTCTGACAAAAATTAGGTGACAGGCTTAAATCATTTATTAAAACAACTATGATAGTAATAGTGACAGTAACAGCAACAATTCGGGTAATAAAAGCTTTACGTGCATTATTTTCTATCATCGTTACAGTGGGCTTTTGGGTATGATACTACTTTACCCTCCATTTTACAGATGAGGGCAGTGAGGCACTGAGGGATTATATCGTTAGCTCAGTCACTCAGGAGGTGGTAGAGCTGGATTCCCGTTAGCTGACTCCAGTTTGCTCCTCGCACCTTTCTTTATTGTCCTTTGGCCAGCAGGCTTTATTGAAATGCTTTCATGCGCATATTAAGGAATGCTTATCTTTCTATGTTTGCTTTTGCTGGAGGAGCCTTAAATATCTAAGGCCCCTAAATCATTAATAAATGCTATCGAATCATTGGGTGAAATAAGGAGCTCTGATATAAGTTCTCGTTTCCACACATTGGGAATTATCTGAATCTGGCAAAAGAATATTTCTTCTGAACTTGACTCTATTTGGAATGTTAAGGATCATATGAGTTTTTGTAATCAAGGATTTCTAATTGATTCCCATACCCAGAATATCATAATCATGGAATAGCCATGCTTACATTCTGCTGCTTTTCTTGTACAACTTTGAGATGTGCAAGAATACAGTTTATTGAACAAGAATATGGCATACATTGTAGAAAGAATCTCCAAGTAGATATTAGGGTCTATAATTGGATACAAGAAGAATTTCTCTAGTACATAATGGAGTCACCATGTCTCTCTTATTCACTGTGTGACACCACAGTGGAGAATATTTAGATATAAGAAATTTCCCCTGACATTGTAGCTTAAGTGCATACAAGCTGCAGTCAGAGGGTAGCATGAGATCTACAGAGTTAATGCGGAGAAGTAATGCACTAGAGTGCCAGATGACATTTGGCCGCCTCAGCATTCCATAGGTAAAAAATACTGCTAGAAATCCGTACTCATTGTTGGAAGAGAGAACCAAATTTAGGAGCAGTGATACACTGGTTTATCGTACCCAATATTTGCAGGGCAGGTTGCAGTGCACAGAGAGGCCCTTTGAGCTCATTGACAGTGTAGAGAAGAGAAGCCACAGGGTGTGGTTAGACTAATCACAAGTCCAAACAGGAGCTTTAGGACCACTCTCTCAGAGTTAACATGGGGGATTGTAAGGGATAAATTAATTCCCAGTCTAGAATGGCCATCCTGAGGATGGTGGTGAGGGGAAAATGGGCCACACGTGATGTAGATCCCTGGCAGCGTCAACCTCTGTGATGTTTTTAAAGACCTTCCCTTCATTTAAGGACATAAGTCAAGTTCCCACACACACATACCCTCTGGTGTAGTACGTATACTACCGTAAAGCACCACCAGGTACTGTTCATGAGTTTGGTGTATCTGTCCCAAAGCAAAGCAGTCATTCCTTCCCTTTCATATTGGTGAAGGCCCCATCTAGCCAGCTGTCTGTATTGCCGCTACAGGTAATTAACGCTGCTGAAGAGATTGCAGATTAAAGCACAAGTGAGAGAGCCTGCAATTTTTCTAAAGTCTTAACAAACCACATTTCAGAAGAGGAGTTTGCATCTGACAGAACAAATTTGGATGGAATGTTTTTTTTCCTTAATTTACTTTTTTTAGAATTTTCCACAATGATGAAAACAAAACAAAGATTGCTTCCTTTCTTTACTCCAGCGTCAGCCTGGGCAGATGTGGGATTGGTACAGATTCTTGGTCTGTGGTAGCTACTCAGTAATTGGGGTGCTCTCAGTGCTGCCAGTGATACCGGATCCATTCATTCACTCACTGGTCTTAATCCTTCCTTTGTTAATTCATTAGTCCACTCTATAATTTATCTTATTCAGAAAAGGATATGAGATAACTAAAGCAACTCTCTGATGTAGGGGAGCGTTACTGGTTTTAATAGATTAAGATGCTCATTATTAACACTATGCATTTGATCTCTTCAGTCCCTGAGTTCTCTTAAAACTTTGCTCCCATAAAACCTTCATTTAGATTTTCAAAATGTGACCAAATGAGCATTTCCTTTAAAAAAGTGACACTTAAAATGTTTGGCCTTTATAAGTATGATCACTCTGTCCCATGTCACTGAATCCCTTGCAGCTAACTTGGGCTAAACTCATTTTGGTTGGAAGCGTTACTGTTTTTCCCTGTGATAACCAGCCCACAGAGTTATAGAGTGCCAACCTGCTTATTCCACATGCTATGGATGTGTTACCCCCATATTAGTTTGGTAGCACTGCTGTACTAATACCACAGGCTAGGTGGCTTAAGCAGCAGACTTTTGTTCTCTCAGAGTTCTGGAGGCTGGAAGTCTAAGATCGAGGTGTCAGCAAGGGTTGGTTTCTCCTGAGGCCTCTCCCCTTGGCTTATGGATGGCTGTCTTTTCCTTGTGTCTTCACATGGTCTTCTTTCTGTGTGCATACATGCCTGGTATCTCTTTATAAGCCCAAATTTTCTCGTCTTATAAGGACACCAGTCTGTTGGATTAGGGCCCACCCTAAGGGCTTCACTGGAACTCAGTCACCTCCTTAAGGATCCTTTCTCCAGATAGCATCACATTCCCAGGAACTATGGGTTATCTTGTCAACATGTGGATTTTGAGAGGGACAGAATTCAGCCCATTACACCTCCTGTCTACTAAGTTTAAAACATTTTGCTTAAACAACAACAAACCCTGGGTATCTAGAAATTAGGAGAACAAGAGCCTGCAGAATAGACCAGTTAAGTTGAAAGTGTGTATATATGTGCCAAATTCGGAAAGATACACGTTATGGTATCATAGCTTATCTCATTTTGTTTCCGTTTTTACTTCCTCAGTGTTGGAGTTTCCAGATCAAAAGATGTGCCACCATTTGGCCCACCGATTCCCAAAGGTGTAACTTTTCCAAAGTCAGCCGTGTTCCGGGACTTCCTTTTAGCCAAAGTAATCAACGCAGAGAATGCAGCCCATAAATCGGAAAAGTTTCGAGCAATGGCCACTCGAACGAGGCAAGAGTACTTGAAAGATCTGGCGGAGAACTTTGTCACAACTGCCACTGTGGATACCTCTGTGAAGTTCAGCTTCATTACACTGGGTGCAAAGAAAAAGGAGAAAGTAAAGCCAAGGAAGGATGCCCACTTGTTCAGCATTGGAGCCATCATGTGGCACGTGATAGCACGGGACTTCGGCCAGTCTGCTGACATTGAATGTCTTCTCGGGATTTCCAATGAGTTCATCATGTTGATTGAAAAGGATTCCAAGAATGTTGTATTTAACTGTTCCTGCCGGGATGTTATTGGGTGGACATCTGGATTAATGAGTATCAAAGTGTTTTATGAAAGAGGAGAATGTGTCCTCCTGTCCTCGGTAGACAACTGTGCTGAAGATATCAGGGAAATTGTTCAGCGATTAGTAGTAAGTACATGTTTTCTATTTTCCCTTATGTTTTCAATTCCAGATTCAAAATAACTTTCACTGGGGAAATCCTACCATGATTATAGCAATTAGGGAATGCATTACTATTTCTTACAGATACAGGGCTTAATTTCAAATGCTGGGTCCTTTTGAGGAGTTGTTGAATACATGAACAGTGGAGAAGCAACCATCATAAATTGATTGGAAGAGTTAAGCCAACCTGCAAAAGAGAACATTGAGATGTATTTTAGCAGCATTTGAAGGAAAAACAGAATTATCTGGGTAGAATGTCTGTTTATGGAGGCTGACATAACATACCTTCCCAGTGGGTAATTAACAGCAGAATTGCTGTTGAGTGTATGAATGATGAGTCCTATTTGCAGTTCAACCCTGCATGTCTATACAGCAGGTATTTTTGTGTAATGTGCCAGATTAAATATATTATTAATCTTAGAGCCACTGTTTCTTAAGGAAGTTTTTCAGAATTACACATTAATTTAGAAAGGCTTTTAAAAAGTCAGACCTAAAAAAGATTTTTGTGTATGTGATTTTTAGTGCAAAACCCTTGTATTTTATCTATGGTGTTCAGTAGTCATATTTCTGCTCCCAATTTTAACAAAGTAAGAATTAGATTTTAGTTTGAGCATATAAAATAAAGTAGTAAGAATACATCAAACTATTTCCAGTTTTTATTTTTGGTAATATAAGAAAAAAACATGGTTTGACAGTAGAATTTCTTGTGTGTATATCTTCCCCCAAAAGGGATGTTATTTTTTTTTTTTTTTAATTAGAAAAGTTTAGTTCACTATGGATCATGAAAAAAGGAGAAATTATATCCATTCCTTGTCCCCTTTCCTCCCACCAAATATAAATTACCCTTTTGTTGTTACAGACCATGTATAAGAGAAGGTAAAATCAGGGCAGTGTCTGCTGGCCTCGGAAAAGTAATTTCATTATTTGTGGAGACTGTTTACGGTAAAGGGCCTCAGTATGTTCAACAGTATTATCAGGTATATGTGTGCAAGCCTAGATAAGGGGTTTGGGGTGATTAAGTAAATGATTAAATGCCTAGAGAATTGACTTGAGTTATACTGATGAGTCTCTGGATGCATTGTGCTTTTGCTAATTGCAAATACTTCTTTTCAGCATATCCACCAAATCATTATAATCTGTGCTTCTGAAAGTACAACACAAATACCACTTCACCAACCACGAAAATGTACTTTCCCTGGATATTTACACAGGGGCTCTTATACATTTGCTATTCCATGGACCCCATCCTATTTTGCTAGAAAAGTGTATTGTCAGTGTGACCAAGATGCACAATATTACAAATCTATTTTAGGAATTATATTCTGTGTCTAGGATGACGTACAACATGAGCTATTGGAAGCAAGCCAACCAAAGACTGTTGAAGGGATTAGATCGTAAGTGTTGGTACAGGGTGGTAGTAACAGAAATGGGAAGAAAGAGAAGAATGCAGTCATCGTGGAGATGTTGGGAATGCCTGCCCGTTTGGCAGGTGGTTAACTCAGTGTCCATTCTCAGGTGGTGGAAAGTGGAACTAAAGGTGTCTGTCTTGCAGGTAACAGTACAGGAGGGGAATGAGAGTTTGTTCCTAGAGGGCCAGGCAGGGTTCACTTCCCAGATGTGCACCCCGTGCAGTTGCTCAGGGACCCACTCTCAGAAGAGTTTGTGCTTGACTGAATGCTCTGCCATTGCCATCTTGAAATTCTTCATAATTTTTTCATAAGGAGCCTTGCATTTTGATTTTTCATGGGGCCCCACAAATTACATAGCCAGTCCTGGCTAGGAGACAACAGTTTTCGTGTGATAGTTGGGTCCATGGAGGAAGTCCAAATACATGGAGAACACCTTCCTTCAGACTTTGGGGATGTGAGGAAGCAATAAACAGAGGGGATAAAGAAATAGCAAAAAGACAAAGTAGAGGAGATGGCAGGTGACTGGAGGAAATGAGCAGGAGAGCCAGAGCTGGAGGACTCTGGAAAGGCTCAGCCAATAACTCTTCATTCTGATACATGGATGATAAATTTCACCTCATAATTGCATTGATATTTGAAAGAAGGCTGGGTACATGTTATGTGTCATCTTTTGATAGGATTGCTTAGAACAGAGTTGAAAAAGAAGAGAACAAGATGTATTTGTGTTGTGCGTATTACAGAACTACTTCTTCAAGTTTTAAGTTACTTCAGTTCATGACTTTAGAAATGTCAATATTCTAAAACGTCACCACTAACTAAAACCAGCAATCCCCTTTCTGCATTTTGCTGAGTCGTGAACTGTCATGGCTGTCTGGGAAAAGCTGATTGGCATTGTGTGCACTTGTGGTAACCATGGAAACATCAGACACTGGTGATACATGAACCAGCCCCAGTCCCACAGCTGTACTTACTGTCATAGGTCTTATTAAATAGGTATCTGTGTATTCAGAGCATGTTTCATAGAAATAGAACGTTCATTAAACTGAAACTTCATACATTGCCTCTGGGCTTTTGGGGATAGGAGTATGATACCTCCCAACTTGAAATTCCCACAGATGGGTGATGTCATAGTCATCAGATGATATTTAGTGAGCCCATGTTTTTCTTTCATTGCATGTAAACTATGCTCAGTGAGTGCTTTTGAAGACTACATTAGTGGTGCTTTAATGTACCAGTTGGGATGCAAACCACCATTCTTCTTTCATGTTCCTTTTTGTGGGACTGCTGTTGACTCTCTCTCACTCTTGAGTAAGGTACATACACTGGGGCTTCCTCTGCTTGGGGCTGCCCTCAGCCCCAGGAGACAGGCCCAGTGGAGGAGAGGCAGCCCATAGGCCCAGAGGGACTCTCTGCTGCCTGCCAGAGCACCATCCTGCACACTTGTCTTGTGAACAGATGGCCAAGGAGTCTGGCTGGCCTGCCCCCGCCGTGGATCTGAATGGTCCTCACCACTCGGGCAAGCACAGACAAGGACCCTAGGGGACAGAACCCTCCACAGTATGTCCCCAGGGCTGGTGTGTAGAGAACATTTAGAGTTTTCTTAAAGCTCTGACTTTCTGCGTTTGCCCTTCCTGAACCTCAGAGTGGGCTTTTAAGCGTTAGCTTTCAAGTGTTTTGGGGTGTTTTCTTTAAATTGTCTAATGATTTTTAGTGCTTGCTGACTGAAACTTGTAATGGTCTCCAAAATCTTTACGTTTTACATCGCAAAAATCCATCTAGAACAATGGGATTTATATGCTTAAAAGCTAAGTCACTTGACACAATAAAGGAAAAAGGGGAATTATCTCAGTCCATCTGAAGCTCCCAAGCTCTGGGTCAGTGACATCTAAGAAAGCGGGACACCTGTATCAAGAATAGATTTGACTTAGAATGAAGAATGAAACCATTGTTGTGCTTCTATTATTTTCTTTGCACTTGATGCTAATGTTAATTGTGATCAGCTCTGAACTTAAATGTGTCCTGGTCTTGTCACTTGGACAGTTTAAGGAAAAGGCAGAGAGAGACGGGCTGGGCTGTGAGGGCCCAAGGGAGAGGGCTGGCATGAAGGCCCGTACGTGCACCTTTGGTAGAGCCCCATGGCAGCTTGGGCAGGAAGGGCATCTCTAACAGTCTCCTTCCCCCTTAGATAGTGACGAGAGGCTGCGAGACTGTGGAAATGACCCTGAGGAGGAATGGGCTGGGCCAGCTTGGCTTCCATGTGAATTTTGAAGGAATTGTCGCAGATGTGGAACCTTTTGGCTTTGCCTGGAAGGCTGGCCTTCGCCAAGGGAGCCGCCTCGTGGAGATCTGCAAAGTCGCCGTGGCCACTCTGACACACGAGCAGATGATCGACCTGCTCCGCACTTCTGTGACTGTGAAGGTGGTCATCATCCAGCCCCACGACGACGGCTCCCCCCGAAGGTAAGGCGTGCCAGGCCCGAGCAATGCTCACTCCTCCTTCGCCTCTGTAGCAGGTGGCTGTCCTCACTGCCCCTGCAAGGTCCTCAGAAAATGCAGTCAAGTGCGTCTTGGTACAATGTTGTTGCGATGTCTCTCATTCGAGGAATTGAAAAGGAGCTTTAAAATATGTAATAAATGATAAAAAGTAATTTTCTAAGTGATTTATTGGGACATTGACTACATAAAAGCTGAGCTATTCTGAACTAACAGGAAGAGCACCTGCCTGGTTCCCCTGGACCAGTCAGACTTATATCTAAGAGCAAATAATTCTGCATCACAGCTCAGCCTTGAACACATTAAATAACCATTCAGTTAGAATATCCTCCCATAACATGAAGCCATTGATTATTTAAAAAATATTTAATAAACCAATACTTGTAGGTATGAAAGAATGTTGGAACAGCGCATGTACTCTGTGTGGTGAATACTCCATTCTCAATTGGAGCTTGAGAGATGTTGAACTGGTTCAGGGCGTTGTCATAAACTGCCAGGAGAAATAGTTGAAAAGGAATGGCTAGACTTGGAAGGTTCAGAGGCAGATAGGTGGAGGGCTAGGATAAGAATGGGGTTAGAAAGCAATACTGTTCCATTACTAATAGAAAATAATCATGCCCAACATAAAATATTAGGCCAAAAGGAAAAAGAATGCTAATTAAGAAGGAGCCATTCATTCAGGCTGTGGCCCACTACTTGTGGTAATGCATGACTGGTGGTAGTATCTAGAGCACCTTCTCTCTGTCTTCATTCCCAAATGGAGTTCCTACAGGCAGCCTTAAGAGCTCTGGCTTATGAGAGACTAAGTATGCTTGGAATCCAGGAATTTGCTCTGTGGCCTGGGGCAACTCACACACTCTCTAAGTCTCACTTACTCTCTATAAGATGGGATGATTATATTGCCTACCTCCGACGATTTCAATGAAGATGAAATAAAGTAATGTATGTAAAGCACTTAGAACCTTTTAGCGTAATTACCCCACACATTTAATTTAAAAAAATAAAACTTTAGGCTGGGCCCTATGGCTCACACCTGTAATCCCAGCACTTTGGGAGGTCGAGGTGGGCAGATCGCTTGGGCCCAGGAGTTTGAGACCAGCCTGGGCAACATGGCAAAACCCCATCTCTTCAGAAAATACAAAAATTAGCCAGGTGCAGTGATGTGCATCTATAGTCCCAGCTACTCAGGAGGGGAAGGTAGGAGGATCCCTTGAGCCTGGGAGGTCAAGGCTACGGTGAGCTGAGATCGTGCCCCTGTACTCCAGCATGAGTGACAGAGTGAGACTGCATCTCAAATAATAATAAATAAAACTTTAGCATATTCATTTTAATTTCTTTCATATTAAAAAAGAAATTCTTATTATCCAAAGATAGTAGGCTTGTTGGGTCTACTTTCTGGACTTATTAACCTAGGTCATGCTCTCTCCTTTCTCTATCTCCTTTCTTCATCCTTTAAGCCAGCACTCTCCATTTGCACTTCTACTTCTGTGTCTGTACTGTTCAGAGCAGTAGCCACAAACCACAAGTGGCTATTACGTACATGAACTATAGTGCAACTTAGGAAACGAAATTTTCCTTTTAATTAATTTATATTTCATTGGCCACGTGTTGCTATTGGCTGCCGTATTGGATAGATCAGCTAAACCATGATCTCCTTTTAGGAAAAAAAGTTACTTACACTGTCTTCCTCTATGGTTAATGTGCAAAATCTTGCAAAAATCTTTCTCTATTAGTTATCTTACCATTTGCCTCCAGCCTCACTTTCTGTGACCTTGTTTCCTGTGTTTGCCCAGTATGTTTATAAAATAAGGATTTAAGAAACTAAGATTTCTCTGTAGAGTATCAGTCCCATGTGAAGGTGTTTCTTATTGCCTTGCCTGATTCTGCCTGGTTGAATCTATCTTTTTCGAGAGTCCCATGAATCACATGTACTACTATGAGTCCAAAGAAAATAAAAAATTAATTTATTAAAAATGGGTCTTAGAAATAGCAAAAGGCAAATCCTTTAGACCTTAAAAGCTAAAGTACTATATATGTAAAAATCTTTTATAGTAAATTTTCCAGCATTTGTTAGAAATTTTTTCATACAGTAAGATTTCTGTCTTCCTTAGTAGAAAAATAGATTTTTAATGCTTATGATAAGAATCCGTCTTTTATCTGCCTTTGTATCTTTTATCTGTCCTAGCAGCCGATTACTCTAGAATTGGACAAATATGTTACCATGAGCTTCCTTTGGGTTAGAAAATAACATTTCTTGCCTATTTTTAGTTTTAGTTTACTGTTAGTAAGAAATTTTTAAAGCTTTCAAGAGATCTGTTTAATAAAAATGGTAAAGTTGTCGTTATATTTGGTATTTAGAAATATAATTTAGGAGAATAGAATTTTCTACGAAATATTGAATTGTTTTTCAGCTAAAACAAACCAAAACTACAATTTGAAAGTTCCAGCAGCTGTTATCTTTTTATCCAAGGACATGTTTTTCCTCTAAGGAGTCAGTTATCTGCCTTGGTCTATACATAATTAATTCTTTGTTTTAAATGCAAATTCTCTTATTGGAACTAGGCAAGATATTTATTTAAAGATTTTGCCCTTGCTTCCTAGGAGTCTCATTAATGTCATTCCCTAAACATACAGGGTTTTTTTTTTTCCCAATTAATCTGTAATAACTGTCTTTTTTTTTTTTTTTTTTTTTTTTTTTTTTTTTTTTTTTGAGACAGAGTCTCGCTCTGTCGCCCAGGCTGGAGTGCAGTGGCGCAATCTCGGCTCACTGCAAGCTCCGCCTCCCGGGTTCAGGCCATTCTCCTGCCTCAGCCTCCCGAGTAGCTGGGACTACAGGCGCCCGCCCCTGCGCCCGGCTAATTTTTTCTATTTTTAGTAGAGACGGGGTTTCACCATGGTCTCGATCTCCTGACCTTGTGATCCGCCCACCTCGGCCTCCCAAAGTGCTGGGATTACAGGCGTGAGCCACCACGCCCGGCCAATAACTGTCTTTTAACCTTAGCCAGAAGGATTAGAATTAGCTATTTGCCTAGCAGCAACGTTCCAAAATTGGCACACCCATCATCCACATTACTGCAAGTCGTGAAGGCTTTAAGCCTAGCCTGTATCATTTAAAACTCTTTCAATTCAGTTTTCCAGTTTTCTGTGAATCTGAATTTGTAAATTTTTAAATCCATATTTTTGTTAGTTTTGATTTGTTTTCTGCCGCAACTGTCTGGGTGCCCTGATAAAAGTACTTGCTGTTGTCAGACAACCTCTCATAACCAGACACCACCCTTGCAATACCAGCCCTTTGCTTTTGACCGCAAGCGTAAGTATGAAATGTCATTTTCAGTTTCACCCTTGCACTCAGCATGTTTAGCCTTCTGCATTATTAGATTTGTTAAGAAACTGTAGAGGAGGGACTAAGGGGAAATGGGTAGCACTTCACTCATTTTAAAATTTAAAATACAAACCCTTTAAACCAAACAACCTTTAGTACCTTTAACCGTATAGTAACACATACCGGGATGTGCCTGAAGCTAAAGCTATACATTTGACTTGCAGCATGGAAAATGACCTCCATCTTTCTCAAACTGGCTCTTAGTGCTTGTCAGGGAGGAGGAATATTATTTAAATGGACATGTATATGCATGTATGTGTTTCTGTGTGTATGTGTGTATATATACATATACATTTTTTAAAGTAGTTTTTAACATAAACACTATGAAGACTGCAAAAATGGCCAAATTAAGGAATTACGAGATATTTTAGTCTCATAAGTGTTGTGAAAAATGCTTCGGTTCATTTTTGCCATTTATCAACTCCCATTTTTTTCCTACCAGGATATCACTGAGGACATCATTTGACATGGGAGCCCAGCTGCTCCTGTGGGCAGCATGAGCGGCCTGTCATTTAATAGACAGTATCTCTTGTCCTCAGGTCAAAAGGTGTTTGGTTTTGACTCAGAAGCTGCTGGATTAAATGCAGTCTTTAGTAGGAAAAGTGTTTATTAATATGTTGAATCCAAAGCCACCTGCGTTTTGAATTCCCAGAAAAGTATTTATGTTCAATCTAAAGCCACCTGTGTTTTGAAGTCCCCTTTGCCAGCCTAAGGGAGGTGACAGTCTAGCTTGTCCCTCAGCTTGAAAGGAAGTCAGAGCCATTTTTAGTTTTCCTTGTGGCTTTGCAGGGAATGCTGAGCAGGGAGAATCCCCCTTGAGGGACACTTATTAACTGATCTCGTGCTGGGATTGGATCCTGGAGTGAATTCATATACAGTGGGAATGAGTGGCAAGAAGCAGTTTGGGAATAGCACTCTTCAAATGGAAATGAGGTTTGAAAGGGGAACCACGGTGTTTCTCAAGCAGACAGTCTCTGTGGCAAAGATGAAGAGTTGCTCGGGCCAGAAATGCTTAATTAAGATCTTTCTTGTTTTTGCAAGGGATAATTTACAGCCACTGGTATGGCCCAGCCTCTGGCCTTCAAAGGTGACTGACATTCTATCAGTGTCATTTGAAGGAAAGCATATCAGCCTAAAAGGCAGATATAAAGGAAGTAACAACTCATCAGAATTATGCATGAGTTGTTATATAATATGAGTGAATTTAGTAAATATGTCCAATAAATATGGAAATGAAATTCCTTGCTGCAGTGCATCTGTTTTGTGTGAATTTTTTCATACTTTGTTGATATACTATCCAAGGCATTTTTCTATATAATGCAAAACAGTGGAAATTTTCTCATGTTATCATGAGTCTAAATTATTATTCTCTCATCATTCTATAAAATTAAAACTTTATGTCCTCATCTCCTGTTTTGCTGTCTGTTGCCTGATCATTCAACCCCCTGAAGTATGCAGAGAGGAGAATATGGAAATAGAAGGAAAACTCAATTTTGTCAGTTTAACAGTTTTTATTTTTGTATATATATCTATACACATACCTATATAAAATAAATGGTGGGCTGAAATCTGGACTCAAGTGAGCTTGCTTTTTAAAAAAAAAAATTTCCATGCTTTATTCCATTTATTATTCATTACAAAGCAAACTTTTTTTCTTTCCAGCTTTTAGGTTCAAGGGGTACATGTGCAGGTGTGTTACATGGGTAAATTACATGTTGTGGGGGTTGGGTGTACAGATAATTTTGTCACCCGGGTAATCAGCAAAGTTCCCAGCAGGTAATTTTTCCATCCCCACCCTTCTCTCACCCTTCACCCTCAAGTAGGCCCCAGTGTCTATTGTTCCTTTCTTTGTGTCCATGTGTGCTCAATGTTTAACTCCCGCTTGTGAGCAAGAACATGGCAGCATTTGGTTTTCTGTTCCCATGTTAATTTGCTTAGGATAATGGCCTCCAGCTCCACCCGTGTTGCAGCAAAAGACATGGTTTCAATTCTTTTTTGTGGCTGTGTAGTATTCCATGGTGTATATGCACCACATTTTCTTTATCCAGACCACTGTTGAACATCTAGGTGGATTCCATGTCTTTGTTGTTACAGTGCTGCAGAGAACATGTACGTGCATGTGTCTCACGTGAGCTTTTGTATTAGAGTTCCAACTTATTTGTATGGGTAATAAAAATCAGTTATGTCTGGTATTGTCTTATGGACCCTCCAGGAATGAATTTTGATGTGAAATGTGAAAACAATACAGAACAAAGGTAACCTAAAGTACAGTCCCTATTCTGAGTCCTCTGGCCAGTTCCTCCAATATAACGTTCAGATTGTTCTCTCACTCCCTAAAGTAAGAACACAGGATTATAGAATTGAAGGTCGATTGCCTTGCATTCACTCATTCACTCATTCATTCATTCATTCACTCATTCACTCACTCACTCTTAACTAGCTTGTGCCAGGAGCAGTGCTGAGCACTAGGGCTTTTAAAACAATAGGACAGATGTAATCTGACTTTCAAGGACTCCTTTTTGTCTTTCAGGCTTTCTAAAATGCCATAAGACTTATTCAGATTTTAGCTATTTAAAAGTGATTTTTCTCAAACTATAGCAACAACTTACTACTTAATAATAAATGTCTCAAAGTAGTGTAGAAAACGCTGTCACCCTCTCCAATTAATAATCTACACTTTAGTGCCCCCGTGTTTTTTCATTTTGAATGCTGAGATATTACCATCACAGTAAGAGGAATGCGTAGGGTGGTGGTAAAGCATGAGCATTGTGTTAGACCAGTAACCATCTCATGCTTGACAGGTTACACCGTGGCTACCATAGTGGACAGCCATTGAATGTTCTCCCCCATAGAAATACATTCTTCAGAAATCAGGCATCAGGTAGCTAGCTATTGAGAATCTTCTCTGTATACTTTTGAAGTATTACAGTGCAGTGTTGTTCCTGCTCTTAAGCTTTCTAAGAAACAAAGCAGTTGATTTTGGTAAGAACGTGCTGAGCTTCTGTCCAGTGCTCTGACAGGTACTGGAGATACAAAGACACCATCTGCCCCTGTGTCTGCTTCTCGTGAGGGAGGAAAAGGATGGAAGGAAGCTGATGAATTAGTCAGTGCCAGATAGCCTCACTTCCTATTTCATACGACACCTGTTCGATTCCTGACCTTTATAAGAGGGCTTGGTCAAGTGTGATTATGGTCCAGATGTCTCTCTTTCTACCTATTCTGGGTATCTCTCTGTTTCTATCTGTAAATTAAGGAGTTTGTTGAAAAGCAAATTACGATTTCATTTAGTGCCTATTTCATGGATGACACTGCCCTAACCTTTACAGTAAGTTATACTATGTGGTTATCTCCCTGTTGGAAGCCTTTGATTTTTTATGTACCAGAAAGAGTTTGTGATTCAAGTGAATGAGCATCAATTACCCCTATCACCTGGTTGGATAATTTGGAGTCTTTCAGCTATTAGCAGGCTATTAGCAAAACAGACATTAAAATGATTAAAATATCAGTGATTACTTTAATCCCTAGGGCTATAAAAGAATTCTTTTACAAAATGCATAATATTTAAAAAACATTTAATTTGTTTTAGAGGATCGGCTTTTGTTTCCAAAGATTCTTTTAGCACCTACTGAAAAATATGACATGGTGTAGGCTGCATTAACTGTTCTTTGATGGTTTTCTTTAAAAAAAAAAAAAAAATAGCCATGTGTTTTAGGAAGAGTCCTGAACTTAGAGTCAGAAGACCTGAGTTCCTTTGTGAACCCTATCTCTGATTAACTGTATCATCTTTCCAACCTCTGTAGCCCTTCTTCTGAAAAACGTAAATTTTCTTTGTACCTCACAAATTTTTGTGAAAGTCAAATGATGTATGTGGAATACTATAAAGTGCTACACATGCTAAGGTGGTGGATTGGAATTAAAGGATAGCATTGCAGTACTTTGTAAGGCTTTTCCTTAGATCACTGGATTCACTTAAAGGTTCTCTGTGATGCAGCCAAGTAAAGTAAAACCAATAGGGAATTTCAGAGTCCAGTAAATGGAAGTTCCAGTCATGAGATTAGATGAAGCTGTGGCTGCACAGTCTATGGTACCTGGTACTGTTCAACTGCCCTCTCTTTTTTTGATAAGAATATACATTTTTCCCTTTGAACTTTCTCGGTTTTCTAGGTCTTTTGGTTTTGTTTTGCTACTCATCATTCCCTTAGGACTCTTCCCCTTTCTTAGTTTCGAAGTAGCGTAATACGAAGTCATGTGTCCTACTTTTATGTAAGATGAAAAGAATAAAGTAATAGGATAATGATATATTGTTCTACAGATGAATGTAGATGAAGGGAATTTTACAGCTCTAAAGATTTTTTCAATTTGAAAGTTAAACTTTAAAATTCCAGAACTCTATAAACATCTATTATCTAGAACTTTCATAAAATTGTATGTGCCTTTTGCAGTTTAATGTTTTTGGAGAAACAGAAAGTAATAATGTCTATTTGTAATGAACTTCTTTCTTTTGAAGCTGTCACTTGAGGAAGTTTACATATTTTGTGTAATTTAATCTTGTTGCACCCTCTGCTGTTACTATTCTATTTTCAAGAGGAGAGTCTAAGAGGTTATCACATTTCTAATGTCTTTAATGGAGACAGTTTGGTGTCTACGGTTCCTGTTGGGAACAAATGGAAAAAACTGTATGGCTTGACTGGATTCAAACAGTGGTGGTCTTGACGGTCAGCCTGCAGAGTTTGAAGCCTTGATTTAGAACCAAGTCCATACCCTGGCCAGCAGGGATTCTACCTTCCCGTCTCCAAATTATTGATGGTAAATGGAAGGTTCTTCCGAGAAACTCAAAGTGTCATTGAAAAGGAATGAGCCTGGGTGGGTGGATGCCATCTTGGGGGCCTTCCTGGGTGCCTCTGAAGTTGTGGGGTCCATACACTACAGTACTTGGCGGTGACTGTGGTATCTGTTAACTGTGAGCAAGATTGGACACCCCCTCTTTGCTGATCATGTTCAGGAAGCCAGGAAGTGGTGGCAGCTGTAACCAAGAAGTCTTCTGGTGGAAAGTTTAGCTTTAGGCGTCAGGAAGCAGGAGAGAAAGCCCATGAGTATGAATATGAATAAGTTAATGAGTGTCCCTTTTACAGGATTAAGCCATCCCAGGAAGTCCATGATCGTGAGTTCAGAAGGACAAGTAGTACTGTTTTTAGAATAGACGAGTAAAATATAAGATCCTCTGAGGATGCCATCTAATGGAATTACCTGTTATTCTTTTTTTTTTTTTTTTTTTTTTCCTATGAGATTGCTATTTATTTCTTTTTTTTTTTTTTTTTAATTTATTTATTATTATTATACTTTAAGTTGTAGGGTACATGTGCATAACGTGCAGTTTTGTTACATATGTATACTTGTGCCATGTTGCTGTGCTGCACCCATCAACTCGTCATTTACATCAGGTATAACTCCCAATGCAATCCCTCCCCCCTACCCCCTCCCCATGATAGGCCCCGGTGTGTGATGTTCCCCTTCCTGAGTCCGAGTGATCTCATTGTTCAGTTCCCACCTATGAGTGAGAACATGCGGTGTTTGGTTTTCTGTTCTTGTGATAGTTTGCTAAGAATGATGGATTCCAGCTGCATCCAAGTCCCTACAAAGGAGTCAAACTCATCCTTTTTTATGGCTGCATAGTATTCCATGGTGTATATGTGCCACATTTTCTTAATCCAATCTGTCACTGATGGACATTTGGGTTGATTCCAAGTCTTTGCTATTGTGAATAGTGCTGCAATAAACATACGTGTGCATGTGTCTTTATAGCAGCATAATTTATAATCCTTTGGGTATATACCCAGTAATGGGATGGCTGGGTTTGAGAATGCCACATTTTTAACTAACTAGCACATTTTCAATGACCTTCTTGGTCTACAGAATGTTTTGCCTTCCAGCATATGTTTTTGAGTGAGAAGAGAGAATAGACTCAGAAAAGTTATTGGCTAGAGAAGAAATGTGAAAAATTGCACTTATTTTTAACCCTGAAGCTGAGTTTGTATTGATCCCTGCGTAGCGTGGTAATTAGGAGCATAAGTCGATGATGTGTACATTTGTTATGAAGCAAAGAGGAAATCAATATGCATACATAAAAGTGATCCCACAGCCTTATCTTGAAGTTTTTTAGTATCTCCTATTGGCAAGCAAACTGTAAGGCATGTGCCAGAAGCTAGAAATGCAATTTCCATCTTTTGACTTGATTTGGTATGTCGAGAGGAAGCCAAGCGTGTGTATCAATGAGGTCTGAATTTTTCTACTGTAGCAGGAAAGCAAAGTCTTTTCTTTAAGAATGTTGCAGTTACACACAGGTTGAGCAGCTTGCTTTTTTAAGAAATGTCTTTTTGTGCCAGGTCTTTGGGCATTTGGTCTGTTGGGGTTTCAGTTAGCCTTTATTTAACTCATGGAAATATTTGCCGTGTGCCCCATCCATAACAGCCCCGAGTTTGACACTCCAGATGAGCCGGGGTGTCGTGCCTGGTGTCCTGTGCTAAAACCCCTCAAGAGGGAGAGAGGATGCGTGCCAAGGGGGACGCAGATCCATTTCTGATGGGCTCTGCAGCACGAGGACCTCTCCAGGCTCATTTGTCGTTCTTCTTTTATGCCTTTTCCCATTTCCCTAAACATTGGTTGAATTTTCCGTATGCATCCTTTAAGGAATTTCTCATACATATGGAACAGAACTGAGTTTGACTAGGTTTGATGATCACTTATATCAGTAGTACTAATTTGGCATCTTAGTCATAGAAGTAAACAAAGCAAAAGCTAGTTCACAAGAGTAGTTGCTGTAAAAGTGTCACATAATAACAAAATTGGTTTTGATTTTAAAATAAAACCATTCTTTTGAGAATAGCTAAATTTTATTAGGGCAAAAGGATGCCAGTTCTTATTATTTTAAAAGACCTTTCCTATATGACTTTCCGCACAAGGTTGGAGATAAAATCATTCCACCCAGATTCTCTCTTCAACTTAATGGATTGCACAGATTTTTGCCAGCACTCTCTCAAAATATGAGTCATGATTATGCATTTATATTACATGTTTCCTTCCAAGCCTCAAGCTAAATTATAGTGTCTTATAAAGACTACAGTCTATGGGCATGAATTAAGTAGGCCACACTACTCAGCCATCTGTCTTCTCTTTCTTTTTTCTTCTTAAAAACCCATACCAAACAAACTTGAAGGCCAAACAAGCACTGGAAATGCAAAGTTGCCTTTTGGTTCACAAGATTCAAGGTTCACATTCCTTTCACTCAACACATAACTCCAGGATCTTTAACTTCGATGGTAGTCAGTTACAGTTCCTGATGCGCACTACTCAGGTAGCTGGAACCTGTGAGACACCAAAGCCTGGTGTTCACCTGAACATCCAGTGATCCTTAGAGCATCGGTTTGAGTGGAAGACGAGAGTAGGTTTTCTTGATGTTTTATTATCTACTGTCATATCTTACCTTTGATTTCTGATTAGGTCTTTGGCTGTGGGGATGAATCAGTAGCCCTAGGGATGTGGTGTCTGAATAAACAGAAAACGCTTGGAAACCATGTACATCCATGAACAAAACTTGTAGAGCCTTGGCATTTTATGAGAAAATAATGCAACCCAATGTAATTTGCATTTACTCAGTTTGACCAATAATGTAACTATTAAACTCAGTAAATCCAGAGTAACTTAAACTAAGTAAGAGAGGAGAATTTTACTTTCGGGAAGGGAAACAGAGTTAAAATAAAGGATAAGAACTAACGTTTACTGATGCACAGAGAAATCACTATCTCATGTTCTATAAACAGGTGTAAGATTTCTTTAGGAGGGCGTATTCAGTCCACTCTTCTCTATTAACGCTACCATCAAAGGATAGCGCTACCATCAATCTGGTTTCCCAAGTCAAAAGTTAGGATGTTGTTTTTTATTTTTTTCTCTTTCTCTGTCCCAAGCTCCAAGCATTATGGATTTGACAAGTTAGAAATCACTTTCACCCAGAATTTTACAAGCATTTCCTTTGTTATATTTTGTACCTTCTAGTATTGTTCTTGAGAAGAATGGAACTATTCCACGCCCAGGTCCTTAGACACTTAGGCTCCCACCCACCCCGTCCCCAGAACCATAGGCTTACTTCCTTAACCCAGGAGTCTGAATTCCAAATGATGTGTTTTCATGTGGACCATTTTTTATTCATTGAGCTGGGTAATCTCTGGACCTTTTAATCCAGTTTTACATATCTTTTAGTTCTAGAAATGTTCATATACTATTAATAATTTCTCCCCCTTTTTTTTCTCCTCTTTTGTGATAGCTCTGTCTGATAGCTGTTGGACTTTTTGAATTGAACTTCAGTTTTCTTAAGTTTTTCTCTCTCATAACTGTTTGAGAGAATTTCTCAGTTTCCCTTCCAACTGTCCTGT
The DNA here is from genome assembly GCF_037993035.2 of Macaca fascicularis. Taxonomy (NCBI): domain Eukaryota; kingdom Metazoa; phylum Chordata; class Mammalia; order Primates; family Cercopithecidae; genus Macaca; species Macaca fascicularis. The sequence goes on from NC_088375.1 coordinate 16,659,810, forward strand.
TGGATTTTTTAATGTTTAATTTTAACTCTCATAAGTTCCTCCTCTTCTTCAGCAATCTAGTTGCTCTATGAGCTTCACTGCAGCGTGATTGGATGGTTTACATCTGCTTGTCTTTTCTCTAGAGAACCGTCTTCTTTGATCTCTGTGGGCTGGTGAGCATTCTGAGGCCGAGTTTCGGGGAAGGAGAAGTGACCCTGGGTCTCATCTCTGCCTTAGGCTTGTCGTTTTCATCCCTGTTCTCTGCACCTCACACCCTTGACTCTGCATCTTTTCTGTTCTCTAAAAACCACTGCTCTTGCCCACTGTGGTAGAGGATTGGTTACTGCCTGACGAGGCCAGGCACTGTGTGGACCTCAGGGCCTAGGGCCGAACTCCCGTTCCTTCTTTCTAAGTAACTTTTAGGCCTAAATCTCCCTTTTCACTTGGCCTTCTGCAGTGCTTGGTGCTTCCCATCCCTGCACCATTTTAGGGTTCTCAGGGACAGTGAGTGATCTTCCTTCCTACTGATATTTCCTCTGCACACCTTCCTCTGCTCTGCTAAACCATAACCTTTCTTCATTCACCTCCAACTTTACATCCTGTGTATTAGAGTCTCAGGGATCTCCAAATTCAGCTGGCAGTTGAGGTTGTTTCTGTTTCGCGTTCTCCCTGTCCTCCTTGTTCTGTTGTGATGATTTTCAGAAAAGGCTGAAATTTTTACTATACCATGGTGACAGTGGAATTCTGCTTTTTAACAGAGTGATCCCTTGTTCTAGTAGATTTCTCAAAGGGCAAATATTAGGAAGTGTTGTTGTTGTTGACGACTCTGGAATGTCTAGGGAGAGGCACTGGCTTGGGATGCTGACTGCTTTGCCAACAGGGTAAATTGGAATGATTTGCCCGGCACTCAAAGTTGAGACTTATCTAGTCTTCTCATGTCCTTGCCAAACTGCACCAATTAGCTTTGCGGGCTGACTTTGGTCAAGTTAACAGTACGCATTGTACTGTGCAGTTGGTAGGAACCTTAGGGATAGCTGACTTAAATCATATATTTTAGGCTAAAGAGTCTTAAGTACCTGACTAATCACTGAGCATATGGGAAAGCTGTCTAGCAGGTGACCTTTTAGGAAGCTGTGATGCCTGTTTAAGAGAGTAACCATGGTAACTCAAAGCCACACCTGACTTTCACATAGTGGACACTCAGGTTTTCCCTGAGTTGTGATAGCTTTTACTAAATGTGCTTTTCACTTCTGTCAGACTCAATTAGAAAGTGATTTGTAACTCTGATTCCTGATTATGTTAATATAACTATAATTTAAAATATCTGCTCAGGTTATATAAATGAAGTATTTTTAATCTGTTAAAGCTTATTTATCACCCATGTTCAATGTTCTTGATTCCACACATGCATATTAGTTAAAGATATGATCAGTTCTGTCCTAGAAGTTTGCTAATTACCTGGAAAGACAGAATTTATGTATGAAATGCCTGACAGCAATATCCATCTACTAGCCAGAGCCAAAACCATGATATTGGATCATACTGATCCATCCTGGTTAAAAATAGACAAGGCCCCCATAGCCAAGAACGGGGTTATTGCACGCACTTGCATGGCTTGTGTCAGAAAGGTGCCTTCCTGCAGTGGTGAGGGACCGCCGAAGTTCAGCCATTCTCTGCACAGGGGCCTGCATCTCTCGGGACATCTGTGCAGAGCACACACCTTTTTCAAATTGTACCATGGCTTACCATCCTTTGCACTCTGCAGCACAATCAGCAAATCTTATGGAGAAGGCAAGATCTGAGTTGAGATTTGGGTCAAACTGGGAGATATGATTGCCAGGAGGCATGGCTGGAACAGATCAGCCAGCTGGGGGTAGATAGACAACATGCAGAGAGCTGTGGCAGGCCAGGTTCCTCTACAGGGGGCTGTCAAATAGAAAGATTTTATCTGGATTTTCCAGTAGCCATATTAAGTAAAAACAAACAGGTGAAATTATTTTTAGTAATATATTTTAACCTTGTATCTTCAAAATACTATCATCTCAACATCCAAAAAATATTAAACGATTATTAGTTTACATTATTTTATGTATTATGTCTTTGAAATTTGGAGTACATTTCATACTTACAGCATATCTCAAATCAGATGCTAAATTTTATCCTGAGTACTTGTTGTTTATATTTCATAAAATTTAAAGTTGAAAACATAGATTCACATACCCAAGTTATTCTAAACACTTAAAAAATGAATCAGAGTATCAGTTTTTAAAGTTAAATGAATGAAAATGAAATCACTGTGTTCCTCCAAACACAAGCCCATTTCCGGTGCTCAGAGGACTCTTGAGTGGCTCTCTGAGCCACCTCTGGCGTCTGCTGTGTGGGCAATGTGACTGTGGAGGGACTGGGGGCAAGACAGTGCTAGGTACATAGTGTGCCTGAAAGACATTAAGGAGACATTGAAGTTTTCAGGAAGATAAATCTCATACAAAGTTTGTAATAAGGAGGAACTACAGCCAGAGAAAGATAGAGAAACCTTAGAATCCACCAACTCCCATATGTTGAACACAGACATGGCCTAGTTCTTTTGGTCACTAAGACTGGTTATGCTGCATTTAACCAAAGACTTTCTTGAAGAATAAAGCGTCAGACAAAAGGAAGCTTTTCTCTTTCTATTTAATAAGATTTTTTCTACAACTTTATTGAGGTGTGGTTGATGCATAATGAACTGCATGTATACAAAGCATACATTTTGATGAGTGTGGGCCCATGCGTGAAATAGTCACCACAAGCAAGATAATGGATATTTCCATCATCCCTAAAAGTGACGAACATTTGCTTAGAGGGTCTTATTTTTACGGTCTCTGGGAGTGAATGTGAGGACCAGAGGCCCAGTCTTGGTCCTGCTGAGTAACTGTGAACAAGGTGTTTAATGTCTCTGGACTTTCGATTTCTAATTACCAGAGATAGTACTTGCTATCTCCAGAAATATATTTAAAATATTTAACCTACAAGTCTTGGAGGCCTCTGCTGTGCCAGGTGTTAATTTTTTTTGGTTGTGTATTGGGGGTCTTGGGACAGCAGCTCCTTATGCTCTGGTAGTTGAACATTTTAGTAACCATACAGCTGTATTAGCAGGTTACCAGCATAGATGATGTGTGTGACTGCACAGCAGCCAGGAAAAAAGCCACAAACAGCCTTTCTAATTTCTAGACGCAGTCATTGCTGGCAGAAGAGGAATTGAATAGTGTGGGAATGTGGTTTTATTATAGGTGAGATGCTCCTAAGGGTGGATCGCTCTGCATCATTGACTTGGAGCTGGGAGAGGCACACACCACGTGATGTGTGTGTGATGGGCCCAGCTGTGAGTAAGTCATGCTGACGGCTCAGCTGCGAGCTTCCCTTCTCACCATCTCTTCTTGGCCCAACAGAGGGTGTTCAGAGCTCTGCCGGATCCCCATGGTGGAATATAAACTCGACAGCGAGGGCACCCCCTGCGAGTATAAAACCCCCTTCAGGAGGAACACCACGTGGCACCGGGTGCCCACTCCTGCCCTGCAGCCCCTCTCTAGAGCTTCCCCCATCCCCGGCACGCCCGACCGGCTGCCATGCCAACAGCTGCTCCAGCAGGCCCAGGCCGCCATTCCTCGAAGCACCTCCTTCGACCGGAAGCTGCCCGATGGCACGAGGTAATGCTGGTTCCGTTTCCTCAAGGGCGGCCCTTGTAAATCACGGGTGAGAACTTGACATTGTAGGGAGGGTTTTTCGTAATCACTTCTGAGTTAGCTTGTTCACAACAAGTTGGCAAGCAGGGTAGCAGGGCAGGCCCCAGACACAGTGGCGCCTGGGGTCAGGCACTCTCCTGGCCCCGAGATGGTGCTAGTAAAATGCAGGTTCTGCCCACCAGGGCCACAATTTTTCCTTTTCATCTCGTAGCCTTCCTCCATGTCCACTGGCTCTCTTCCCCAAGATGGGAAAGGTACCCCAGAAACTATTCTGCTGGAGCCTCTAGAAAAGTGTGAACAGGTTTGAGCATAAATAAAACAAAACTGAACAATCAGTGCTTAAATATCATCATAATGTGAGTAATACTTTAAGAGGTTCCAAGCTCATTAGGACTTCCTCTTTGCTCTTCTCCTTTTAAGCAAAGTGAGTTGAGTTTAAAATGATTTTTTCAAAGAAAGAATGCATACACTTGTTTAAAAGTTAAATCCAATACCGTTAGAAGCTGGTGAGGGTTTTCCGATGCCGAATTTGCATAGATCATTTTAACAAAGCAAAATAATAAATTTCTTATTGTTGTTAATTCCTACTCCTTTTATTCTAACTTTTATGTAACATATAGGCCACAGTAATGCCATGAGTTTTCTCAATTATGACATGTCAGGCTCTGGTCTGATAGACCACGGCCTGGGAGCCAGGCTGGAATCACAGCTCTAACTTACTTGATGTACTGTAACCATGGGCCTGGTGCTCATCCTCTCTGAACCTTCAGTTTCTTCATCTGATGAACCACATGAGGAAGTTTGGAGAACTGAGTGGGTCAATGTATGTAAAATGCTTAGAACTGGGCCTTGCACTTAGTAAGTTTACATATATTAACCAGAATTAATTGAAAAGCTTATATAAATATTAACCAGAATTAATTGATAAAACTTGTGGTCATCCTCTCCCTTCTCCAATTTTTATTCTTTCCAGAGTGAATGCAGGGGAGGTGTTAATTTAATTTAACATTCAATCATCTTGGTTCTGTGTCTCCTAACTCAAAAGTCTGCTGAGTTTATAACTTTCCCATATTCAAAGAAATATACATAGATAGCGCTGGTAAAAGGGGCAACATGTAGAAGGAAGGGGGTCTGCAGAACCTCCCTTATTTAAGTAAATTTAAATAATCATAGTTTAAATTATATTAAATTAAAATTTACTTAAAGTAAAATTAAATAATTCTAATTTAAGTAAATTATAGGAAAAAACCAGAAGTATTCTAGTAGCAAAAGGGAAACTTGGCAAGCACGTTTCATCAAGTGAGTTTTCATGAGTATTTTTCATTTTTGCATGTCTGAAAAAAAGATAAATAGGATTACATTCAAGAGATGTGTGAAAATAAATGGTTTTGCCAAATTTAGGTTTTTCTTTTTGCATAAGTTTTAAGTATAGAACTAAAACGTGACTTGTTTTAAATTTCACATAATAAGAATTAGTAATGTTTTCATAATTCTGTATTCTCGGGAATTGTATTGCTGTTCTTCTGTATTTCTCTGGGACGGAATCATTATCTGTGCTTTAAATCTTTAAACAGTGAAGGCTTGTCCTGTCATACCTCTTTCCTAGGACAAATTGCCAATCATAAACCACCTGATATCCCCCGGCATCACCGATTCTTAGTTTATTTTTCCATGATTTATTCTGTTTCACATGGCAATATGTTTTTCTTCCTTCTCCTTGTCATTCCCAAAGTAAATTTATTTGTGAAACAAAACAGGCCAGGTCAAGGGGCTTGGCAGATAGTTCAGTGCCGTGTTAATGACTGTGCTCAACCTTTCAGAAGCTCGCCCAGCAACCAGTCATCCTCCAGCGACCCTGGACCCGGCGGGAGCGGACCCTGGAGACCACACGTGGGCTACGACGGGTACCACTCATTTTTACCTTAGTTATCCACTGGGAAGAACCTGTTTCCGTGACTCATTCAAAAGCGTTTACTGTGTGCCTGCTGTACCTGGCGCCATTTGGGGAATATAATAATGCCAGACATGCTTTTAATAAGCGACTTGTCCAGGTTGGAAAGCTCATTGCTTCTATATAGGTAGTGCTCACTTGTCTAGTTCTCAGCCTGCTTTTTTCGTTTTTGATGAGGAAAGGTTTTCAGAACATGAAAATTAAGGATGTGAGGGCTTAATTGCCCCCTGACTTAAATTGCTGATGAGGCAATGCCGCTCAAAATCAGAGAAGTGGGTTTAGCATTTGGTTTTTTTGCCCCAGCACACCTAGCTGAGAGCTGCCTTTTGTAGTATCCATGCAGTCCCCAGGAGCCAGCAGCTCAGGCAAAGCCTGAGGACTTCCGTGAACAAAGACACCGAATGGACCAATCCCACCACCTCTGGGAAGAGAAGAGAGAGCGTGGCGCCAGGGTGCACCCCTGAGGAGCGCCAGGTCTGCCGGGGCCACTGTGACTTGGTGCTGCTTTGGGTTGGAGTTAGGATCTGGTCACACTGATTGAGAGGAGACAATGGCTGGTCAGTGGGAAGGACTCCGCTCTGAGGAGCAGCTTACATCACTGCACCCGCAGGTGCACGCAGAAATCTCTCTACATGTGTAGTCTGAGTTATGTGTGTTCCTTCCCTTAGATGATGGAGTTCTTAAAAGTTGTATGTCAAGCAACTTTCTAAATTACATTGCATTTTAAGAGAAGAGAGGTTTTGATGTTGGCTTTTTTGGTTTTCTTTTTTGTATAAACAGTAAAACCTTTTTGGGCTTTTTCTGTAAATCAAGGTCTTCAGCCAGAATTCTGTAAATAAGGATCACTTTGTAATGTGAATAAGTTTTCTTCTACTTATTTCTTTCATATTTGGGGTTGTCATAAAACAAAGTCTACTTGGATGTAGTCTAGAGTTAATCTTTTTCCTTTTTTTTTTTTTTTCTTTTGAGGTGGAGTCTCAGTCTGTCACCCAGGCTGGAGTGCAATGGCATGATCTCAGCTTACTGCAACCTCCGCCTCTGGGGTTCAAGCAATTCTCCTTCCTCAGCCTCCTGAGTAGCTGGGATTACAGGCGCACAACACCACGCCTGGCTAATTTTTGTATTTTTAGTAGACACAAGGTTTCACCATGTTAGCCAGGCTGGTCTCCAACTCCTGACCTAGCGATCTGCCCACCTTGGCCTCCCAAAGTGCGGGGATTACAGGCAGGAGCCACCGTGCCCGGCCCTTTCTTTTTCTTAAGAAAAATTTAATATAAAGATATGTCAGTGCCATGTCTTCTAAGCATAATGTAAAAATGCAACCTCCTCTTTAGCTTGCAGGTACATTGTCTGATCCTGGACAGTCCTTCAACCTCCTGGTTTCAGCAGCCCTTCTTTATCTGTAAATGGCTGTCATCTAGCTGCTTTCTCTGACCCTCTGGTTAAACCAGATCCCACAATTTCAGATGCTTTTAGCTTCTCTGGCAGGGCTGAGCTGACAATTTGCATTTTCATTTGCCAAAAAACCAGCTCCTGGATAGGGCTTTCCCTCACATAGCCCACTTGGAAGCCAGCACTCCCGTGTGCATGCTGGCAGGTGGCACGGTGAGAAACGGCAGGCTCAGCTCTGTGTTCTTTTCAGGTGCCAGTCCCCTCTACTGCTCGAACACCAGGGCTCAGGCCCTTTGGAATGTGACGGAGCCAGGGAGAGGGAAGACACCATGGAAACAAGCAGGCACCCGGGTAATAAGGAACTCCTGGAAATTGACCGCCCTTGCTCCCCGTTGCCCCCTCCCTGCCCCCTCCTCTCCCATCACTTGTTCATTTGATTCATTCATTCATTCGGCCTATGTGCGCCAGGCTGAGGTGATCAGCTGGGTCTCCAGGTGCAGGAGGGGGTGTGGTCATGGTTGGTTGTGGTTGTGGCACCTGCAGAAAGTGAACACTTTATGGTGGTGGTTCTGTTTACTTTTGTGGCATATCCATCGGTAAGACCAGAAAGGCCTAGAACCACAAGCCTGTTCATGTTTACCAAACCACTTGTCTGACTTCTGGTTTTCTTTACTCTTTTGATAATACTGGAAATTGGAAATTCAACTCCTCTCTCTTTATGTGACAGAAAACAAATGGCATGGCCCACCTTCCAAAGTCCTGAGTTCCTATAAAGAAAGAGCTCTGCAGAAAGATGGAAGTTGCAAAGATTCCCCCAATAAGCTTTCTCACGTAAGTCCTTTGTTCATAAGCCCTTCACTGGCCTCGCCAGGACTGATCTCTCTCGGCACACAGTGATACAGCCTGCTTCCTGGGGATGCTCGAGACCACATTACCTCGCAGGGCTCTTAGAGGTGAGGTGAAAAAAGGAAGCTATCTTCCTGATTTATAAAAGACCTCGAAGAAAGGTTGCACAACAAATGAGTGGCAAAGCCAAAGTTACATCCTCAGCCTTTTGATCCTCAACATCCAGTGCAGTAGTTACTAAATCGTGTTCCCATTTGTAATCTGTTAACCACTTATCGATTTAGTTAGTGGCAGAAGCATTATCGGTTTGAAAACAGAAGCAGAAACCGCTAAGTGATGTGTATGGTCAGAGGAACTCTGCCATAGGCAGTCATTTACTGTACAGTCACAGACGATTTAATCATCACGGTGGCAGCTGTCCATCACACATGTCAGGGTAGAGCAGTGCCCACGTGGTAGTTCTCAGTCCTTTGCATGTGTTGCCGTGTTTACCCCTTGAAGAAACCCTGGGAGGTGAGCGTCGAGGGAGACTAGCTCAGTGAAACAAAACTTCCATTGAAATGCAGAAACAGGAATTGTTGGTTATTAAAATAAAGCCAACATTTTAAAGTGGCTTATTTTTGAAAATGTTCAGGTGAAGATAATTTTTAAGGTCCTGAATTAAGTTATGTCTTTCTTCTTTCTTAATGTGTCAGCAGCCAGCTTTGCAGTTGTCCCTTAACAAACACACACGACATTTCTTCCCTCAGCTGTGACCACGACCTTGTCTTGAGTCAGCCTCGCTGTATCTATTTAAATCTACCTTTACAATGTTCTCATATTGGTTTCAGCAAAGGGATATATGGTGTGGGCATAGTTTTGAGAATATCAGTGTATGATGAAAAGGTCGAGGTGATTTGCTTAAGGATCTGATAGACTGGAATAAAAAAAGATAAGGCCAAACTGCTTTAAAATCTACCAGGGCCTGGCTCGTTCTTATGATTCCAAAGCCCTTTGCCGATGCTTCAGATCTTGTTGCTTTTCCCAGACTGTGAAGAGAGGCCATGTCTATATGAGTACATTGTACAGACAGTGACATTTCTTCTATTTTATTTGCTTTTTGTCTTCCAGAGACCCGCCGCCCCAACCAAAAGCATTGACTCTTTTTCAGACCTATTTTCTCTAAAGAGAATCCCATTTCTTAAAGGCTTGGGACGCAGTTTGACTGGGGCTGTCTCAGAGAGAGAGTTCGTGTTTACCGTGTACTTCGCAGCAGCCAAGTGCTTCTGCATATATTATCTCATTTGCTCCATACAAGAATCATGTAAGCTCAGTATTACAAGCACAGAGAGGGTTAAGTGATTAACCAGAAAGTTCTACCTTTGTGACTGGAACCTGAGTCTTCTCCCCCAAACTCAAGGCTGGCACTATAATTTGTCATGGAAGCATTTTCTTAATAAGTGGCCCTTCTCTTCCTTGTATAAATTTTCCAGTTCCTTCCCAGTTTATATCACCTTTGTTTATTATTTTCTTTGCTAGTGACACTGTGGCCATACTTTTGTGCTTCTTGCACAAATAATTAAAGACTTAAAGATATCCATTTAACTTAGATAAATTATGGGAAGAAGTATGAATTAGAGACTTCTGCACAAAACCAGGTTGTTTTTGAAAAAGGAAATCCCGTCATTGCCCACATTGAAGAGTGAGTAGAAAGGGTTCAGGTACGATCCCATGGCCTGCAGCTCCCTGAGTCAGGGTGAGAAGCAGCAGAGTTCAAGATTCACTTGAAGACTCTCTGTTTCTCTTTCTTCTCAAGATTGGGGATAAAAGTTGCTCCAGTCACTCCAGCAGCAACACGCTCTCCAGCAACACCTCCAGCAACAGTGACGACAAGCACTTTGGGTCTGGCGACCTGATGGATCCCGAATTACTGGGGCTGACCTACATCAAAGGGGCCTCCACCGACAGTGGCATCGACACGGCCCCGTGCATGCCCGCCACCATCCTCGGCCCTGTGCACCTGGCAGGCAGCAGGTCCCTGATCCACAGCCGGGCCGAGCAGTGGGCTGACGCTGCTGACGTCTCTGGGCCTGACGACGAGCCGGCCAAGTTATACTCTGTGCATGGCTACGCGTCCGCCATCTCCGCCGGCAGTGCCGCGGAAGGCAGCATGGGCGATCTCAGTGAGATATCCTCTCATTCCAGGTAAGCCCCGCAGCACTGCAGAGTAGTACCTGCTGGTGCCACCTGGGCCCTGCCTGCTGGGATGGGGCAGAAGCCTGAACTATAAGCAGTAGGGGCATCGGGTGGGTTGCTGTTATTTTTCGTAGCTGTCTGACATCAGAGGAAGGCCTTGTTTCTACAGCATGAAAATGTGAAAGCTTGCATGTTAGTAAGTCCCTTGTTTGTGCTTTGTTTTGTTTTGTTTCCTATTAAGTTTGAGTGAAAAGTCAGTAAAGATATTAATTGCTCTAGTCAGGCCACTTACGTCTCTCTCCTAATTCAACCTGTTGTCCCTACATGTTTTGGAGGCACTCACTAATCTTCAGACCATAGTAGTAGGAAGCCATGAGAGCAGCGTGTGCGTGGAGCACATGTAGCTCCCTGCCGTGAGGGCATGCACACACTTCCTCCCTGTTCCTACAGCCCTGACAGCAGGGGAGACCTGAGATCACGTGTCTGACAATGAAAGTGTGTTCAGCTCTGCAGCTGGGGTTCATTCAGTAGAGACTAGCTAAGTGTGAAGCACCTGTGTTCTAAGTACTCTAAGTGTGGATGTTTAATATCTCCTTATGAGTGGTTTTAAACTCCTGTTGGACATACTTCTCTGCAGTGGTTTTAAAACACCTAATTTGCAATTTCTGCCTTCACTTTCAAAGACTAGGCAAAGGACAAAGAAATGGATTTATTCACTTTTGCTGTGGACAGGATTTAACTGTTCACAGCAACTACCAGTGTCATTGTTCTGCTTGTTTCCAAGGCCTTCCCTGATTCAGCTCCAAGTTACTCTGTGAGTCCTGCCCACAATACTGGAGGGCGGAGTCAGTGGAACTAAGAATGGGAATGTTTCTTGCAGGTACCTAGTGCTGTGAGGGAGCATTTCTCCAAATGGTGGTGCTCCAGGCAGACCTGTAGCCATCACGGTGAAAGGCTTTTTATGTTCCTTAGGCTCCCCTTCAGAGACCCCCTCACCCCACCACTGCTAGGGGATACTGAGTGTCATTCAGGGAACTTTACGTTACAAGTTAAAGAAACTCCATGCTGATTGGTTCACGTAGCCAGGGTCATATTGGGGCTCATGTAACCAACAAGTTGAGCACTTGCAAGGTTCAGCTTGACCCAGCAGCTCAAAATGATACTGCCCAGGACCAGGTTGCCTCCACCTTCCCACTCCGTATGACCATTTCCCAAAATCTCAGCATTCTTCTTTTGGCTGAAAACAGCTGTGCCACCTGCAGACCTGCCACAGTCCCGGTCCTCTGTCCCCAGGGAGAAAGTGGTTCTTTTCTAGTTTCTGCAGAAGAAAGAGGTTTCTGCCTTCTCCAAAGCCAACCCCCCCACCCCCATATCTCCTCACATGCTCCTAGCTCCAATCATGTTGTTAGGGGGTAGCATCGCCTCGGGCAGTTGGGGCCCTCAGCCTGGGCTGGGGGGTCAGTCCCTCTCACCAAGCCATGCAACCGAGGAATGGCAAATACAGCCACTGCCCCAGAAGAGAAGCAGGGCATTATTTGACCTGAAGAAGGGGGAGTGGACACCAGAGAGTAGAAATCATGCATATCCACCATGCAGAGGGAGCTTGGGATATGAAGATTATTTTCAAAATAGACATTCCTACTACTTTTTTTTTTTTACCAGTTCTATTTAATAATTTGACTTAAAATAGGTTTAGTACTAATAACTAATATAATAATTAAGGATTATCAGTGAATTTGGTTATCTGAATTATTCCTGGCTGAATTTCAGGAACGGTGGTCATACTGTAGAAACCATCTCGGGATTGCACAACCTGCTAACATCTAGTTCAAGGTTTAGGTGATTTGTAAAAAAGCCAATTTCATGACACCTTTTTGGACAGATGTCATTGACATCACAAATAGAGTTATGTATTATTATTATTAAGTAAAATTTCTATGGAGACTGCCTTCGGAGCACATTCATTTGTTGATATTTGGTAGGGATATTTACTGGCATTTGAAATGGGTTTTCATGACTACCTTAACCATTTGCAAATGTAATGGGCTAGACTATTAGAAAGTATATGACAGTGCTAGATTGGATTTCTGATTGATTCTACTTTCTTCCGCTACTCTGAATTGGATGTGGCCCAGCTGTTGTATAAGTGATAGATGTTGAGTGAGTGGAATCCTTTACCACTTGACTGCCCTTTTCTTGTAATTCTTCATTGATGGTGGCTTTGAAGCCACATTTCAACTTGCGTCCTAGGCTTTTGCTCAGCGTGGAATTCAGTCATTGAATGGAATCTTTTTAACACTTCCTCTTGCCTGCCCTCCGACCTGCACAGGAGGCGAGGAGGAGGGATGGGATTTACAGCATTTGCCTTGTTTTCTGTGTGTTGAGTGAAAGGTAGGTGACTCATTAGAGCATGAGGGACCAACCTATCAAGCCACACAAAGATTCTGCAAACTCTGAAATGCCAACCCCAACTGGGGCATGGGCGGCCATGAGGAAGGCTCCCTCAGCCCCGTACTTTCCTCTCCTGTCCCAGTTCAGGCAGCCTTGCAGTCCCCTTGAGCCGAGGCCTGCTGCTGGGGGGTCTGGGTTGTGACTGAGAGTAGCTCAGGTAACCGAAGAGCAGAATAAACTTTCAGGAACTGACATGGGTGACCATCCTGCCTAAACCCACATCTCTGCTTCCAAGTGCTCCGTGCCCCTGACCTGTGTGTTGTTTTCTTCATAGCACCCACCCCTAAATAAAATCATTTGTGTTTACAGCATATTCCTTCCCACAAGAAGGTCACTTATAGCTACCTTCCCCTCACTGGAGCATTCATGTTTTGAGCTGATAGGGTCATGGCCTGTCTTGTTCGCTTGTATCCACAGCACTTAGTACGGTTCTATGCACATGGCAGGCATCTGAATATTTTTTGAATGAAGAAATAAACCAGGAAAAGTGCTTGATAAATGCTTGTTGATGGAGTTAATAAACCAGTGCCTAGGTAACATAGGGAAGTAGGAGGAATGTGGGATCCACCATTCCCAGTTCACGGTGTCAGGAGTCCCAATCAGTATATGGTGTACTCTTAATTCTTAACTGTGGCTTTTCACCACCGACACCATAGCAGCCTCTTCCAGCCCCAAGCGCACACACACGCGTTCCTCGGCAGCCACCCGGGAGTTAAATAAGTACACAATTGTGTATATGGCACAATTCCAAGATTGTACTAAGGAGGCAAAGGGAGGACTTAAAACTCTTTAGGACAAGTTACGCTCTTGTGAGGAAGAGGGTAGGGGAACAGGAATCATCTATTAAGCAGAACGAGCATGTATCCAGCCTGCTTTCTCCTGTTGCTCATTTCTTGTAATTCAGCACACACATTTTTTTCTTTCTTCGAGGGCAGGGCATTTAGACAAGAGCTCAGCATACCAGGCAGTATTTATGCTAACCTAACGAAGGCCTTGCAAAATGGAATAAATCAACTGCAAAAACAAACCCCATGTTCCGGATTCGCCTGTAAATGGCACATATGATGTTGGGCTGTTTATCATCATTCACGCCACCATACCTTTCTCCTGGTACAAATGATTGGAGGTCGGCAGTATAACTCTGAAAGAAGAGCATTAGTCCAGAAGGAAAGGATTCGTGAAAAGTTTGTAGGCAACATTCCAGAATGTTGTCAGCATCGGAGAACGCTTCTGTAATGACTGCTACTAAACAAGGAATTGTGCCATATTACTCATCAAGTGGATTCTGTATGTTTATTCTTCAAGTTAACTTTAAAATATCTTACAGTTGGGATAAAAGACATTTTTAATGAAATCTAATTTTTAGAAAATGTTATAAAACAAATGGCACAATACATAGAGTTTGCGGCCTTTGGCCATTTTAAGGGGGAAAGGTGAGTAACCTACAAACACACGTGCAGCATATTAACTAGACTGTGACTTTGAGTGCCCCAGTCTTTAACAACAAAACATCTCGGGGATCATCCAAGGCTTTGAAATACATGAGACACACAGGTAGTGGAAGGCAGTGCACAGTCCTTCATCAGGTTCTTAATGGGGAAACTAAGGCCATAAGCCTTACTGGGACAACTGGGAAACTAGCAAGTGGACTGTCTGTTAGATGACAGTATTGCATTAATGCCTGACATCCTGTACATGATCCTCACTTGGTTAACTATGGGGGGATGTCCTTATTCTTGGGAAATAAATGCTGAAACATAGGCATATGATGTCTTCATGCTTGCAGCTAATTCTCAGATGGTTCAGAAAGGAATTAGTGGATCTAGAAAAAGGGTATGTGGGTGTTTATTCTACTATCCTTTCCCTTTCCTGTAGCTCTGAAATTTTTCAAAATACACTTGGGAAAATAACATACAGGGCTTCAGAGCTCGTTATCTAGACACAGAGTTTTCATGTTAGGGCTCCCTAACTGGCGTGCACCCCAGTGAATGGCAAGAGTCCATTAGCTCCTATTCTCCATACGCCTGTTGGTTGCTTGCCTTACTCCTCAGGTCACCTCGGTCATGTTGCTTTACTGTTCTCTTGACCTGGTGTTCCATGTGTGTGGATGTCGTTGAAGAGGCAATGCAGCATCTTCCCAAGACTCACAGTTAGTGCCCAGAGGGAGGGAGCCACCAGTCAAACTCAAGGGCACCAGACCAGCCACCAGCAACTAAAGTTTCTTCATAGGGGTAGACGAGGTGCTTTGTTTGTTGGTCTTGGTTAATTTTACTTAAAACCGCAGTGTTTTCCAAAACACAGAGACCCTGAAAATGGGTCCATTTATTTTGTTTCTTTATTTCCTCTGGAACCTCTACAAAAAGTTCATTTTCATATCATTCTTATTTTTATACTTTATCTTTTATAATACTTGCTTTATACATGTATCAGAAAAGGTCTGTGCGCCCCTGGGGTTTCAGAATAAGATTGTATTTCAGCATACTGGAGGAGCTTGCTACCTCGGGAACCCTGTGTTAAACTCTTTCAGTAGAAAGGACTCCTACTCGTGAATAATCCTTTCCTGCGTCACTTCCTATAACTACATTTATATAATGCTTACCCTACGCTACGCACCGTTCTAAGTGCCTCACTGATACTAACTCAGATTATCTTCAGAGAAACCTTCGGAGGTAGATACTGTTACTACCTCAATTTACAGATGAGAAAACTGAGGTTAAGAAACTTGCCCAGGGTCTGGCAGTGGTAAGGGACAGAGCTGGTGTTGAGACCCAGAATCCTAACACTGCGCACACATGTCAAGTTTGCTGAAAGTGAAGTCCACCTCCCTTTCTGAACGCTGAGATTAGACCTATAATTTAAACTCTTAAAATTTTTCATTTTTTATAAAGGAACTTTTATTCCTTTTTCATAAAACATATATTGTTGATCTTTCTAATTTAAGAAAAAGATATTTCTGGTGGCGGTGAACTGTCCACTTAATTTCTCAGTCAGCTGGGGGTGGGTGGTCCTTCTGGCCTTAGCTTCATGACTAACCTTGAAAATTTTTATTGTTTTTAGGGCCTCTGTCTGTTTCAGTATTGTTGCTGTTGTATCATATGTTAATGCAGCAAACACCCCTGTAACTACCAGCAGGTTCAGGACTAGAGCATTGCTGTGTCTGGAAGCTCTCTGCATCCTACCCAATTACAGCCCTTTCTCTTCTCCCTTGAGGTAGCCACTAACCTGGCTTTTGTGATAATCATCCCCTCATTTTCTTTACATTTTCCTGAATGACATGTTGTTTAGTTTTACCTGTTTATGAACTTTATTAAGAAACTGGCTCATGATCATTGTATTCTTTGTCACTGGCTGCTTCTCTACATTGTTCATGAGATTGCCCAAGTCGTCTGTAGCCTCAGTCCATTCATTCGTAGAGTATTCTGTGTATTCATTCATAGTTATTAATCGAATATCCTTCTACTATTGATGATTTTGGTTGCTGCCATTGGGGAGTTCTTAAAATCAGTGCTTCTAATCAACATTGTTCCGTGTTGACAGTTGCACGTGCAGCAGGGGTTTATTGTATGTGTGCCCATGCAGTAGAATTGCTGTATCGTAAGCTCTGCAGGTGCACACACCTTCATAGGTAATGCTCAAACCGTTTCATGCACTTTTTACTCCCACCAGCAGTAGGAACGTACCCACTGCCCCGGTTCTTACTAACACTGGGTCACTGGGTGTTGTCAGGCATTCCCATTTTTGCCTGTCTGGTGAGTATGTAATGGTATTCCATTACGGTTTGCATTGGCATTTCCCTGGAGACAACTTGAGTTTGACCACCGTCTCCGGCAAACATATTCACCATTTGAGTTTGTTCTCTTTTGAAGCATCAGTTTAGGAATGTTGCCCATATTTCTATCAGATTTCCCCAGCCACGTTTTTAACATCCTTCCTGCCACAGGCATACAACTTGGACGTGAATAACCTTAGCCTATGTAAAATGAGGCTTCCTAGCAAGCTCCATGGTAGAAAGAAGGCTCCATCTGCCTCACTGGGCCCGATTTTGCTCTCGGAGAAAGACTTGAGTAAAGCCTGGTGGCTCTGAATTTGGCCGTGTGCCAGCACTGCTGAAATCAGATGGTATTGCAGCTTTTGTCTGTTTTTCTCTTCAGTGGTTCTCACCATTCAGGAAGCCCTTCGGCTCACTGTTCAAAAAATAGTGGGTCTCTGGATTCATCCAAAGTCTACATCGTGTCTCACAGCAGTGGACAGCAGGTTCCCGGGTCCATGTCCAAGCCCTACCACAGACAAGGGGCAGTGAACAAATATGTCATCGGCTGGAAGAAATCAGACGGCAGCCCACCGCCCGAGGAGCCTGAAGTGACTGAATGTCCCGGGTAAGGTGGTTGGCTGTTCTTCTCTGGTCAGCCTGGTTCACTGTAGGGATTGACTAAGCAAATGTATTTTCCTCCCAAAGGAAATACATTTACTAAAGAAGAATAATCTAAAAACATCTTTCTTAAACTCTTTAAATGATGATTATATTTCTCTATAATAAATTCTTCTCTTGATTTTTACATTAAAAAAATGAAAAGAAATCTGTGTTCTTTGCTTTTATATTCAAATCTGCCTGCAATAGAAAAGTCATGGTAACATGTTACTGATGGTGTGAGTATAGAGTCTCTATAAATACACAAGGTCAAAGGCAGTTCGAATTCCCACGGAGTCCTGTGTGTTTCTTAAAGTTGCCGTGTAAGTGACATCCTAAAAGAAGAAGTATTTTTCTTAATTTTAGCATGACTTCCAATTTTCCTTTTAGTTGTTAGGTTTGAGGTTGGGGGCGGTGGTGGGCACGTAGGGAAGGATGCTTTGTATCTGTTTGAAAAAGAAAAGATTTAAAAATACTGGTAACCCATCTTACAACACTTGTGAAGACTATGCTGATGCCTCTGTGAAGAGACAGGTAAAGAAATTGCATTTTAAGAATGCAGAGCAAGGCTGGTTGGGGCTAACGAACTGTTTGCTTATTTCGTAAAGAAACTTAACGGAATACTCGTGCTAAATTACCAGGTCTGTGTGCTCTGCTGTACCTGCCTGCAGTAGCGTCATCAGGCGTGTGGTGCCGAGCATGACATGCACCCACTCTGGGATGGCTCTTTAGAGAGAACCTCTAGATTTTGCACTTTGCCAGTGAACTAGTATCACCTTTTTCTCTTAAAAAAATGATCCTATGTCTTAAATACAGCTGATACGATTCTGCCTTCTAAATTAAAAATTCTTTTAGTGCTTAAATTGAACATGGAATCTTTTGTTAAAAAAATCATGTCAGTCATTGCAAATGACTTATTTAGGAAGGAATTTCATAGTGGTAACTGGCCCTTTTTATTATAAACGAAAATGTTAGAATGATACATTGGTATTTCTAATAAGAGTCTTCTCAGTGCTTCACAGGAATTCATTCCAAACCTTTTTTAAGTTCTATGAAATATTTTTAGAAGCATTTTATATGTCGCCGTAGTACTATATTTAGGCGAAAGACACTTGGAAAGTCAGGGAAGTGTGAAAGGAGCCCATTTGGACAGTTTTCATGCAAAAGCCTGGGGTTTATGCATTTCCACACACTGGTTTGATGGCGCTAATGCTCAGTGAGAGCGAGGCGGTGTCAGGAATGAGGTGAGAAGGGGGTTTGCGTCTCTGAGTCACAGGTTGTGTGCGCACTAGAGGAGACTGAGATTGTGTCTCCGCTGGACCTCCCCACCTGAGGTCCCCTATGGTGTGGAAGGGCAAACGGCAGTCCTCACACATGTTTTTGGGTGCACCTGGCAGGGGAGGGGCTGTAGAAGTTCTTCCGTCCTAACTTGCATTTTATGGGGCGGATTTGAGCTCAAACTGGTTATCGCAAGAGGCCAGTGCTGGGATTTGAGACCAGGGCTCCTGGTCAGTGTGCGGGCTCATCCTGGCACATGGAGCAGGCGCCCCAGGCCCTGCCCAGTAACACAGTGTTTCTAAGGCAAGGCAATCATACAGGACTGCACTAACTAGATTTGAAGTTTTATCAAAACAGTGTTTTACTGGATCATTGAAAGATTTGCCTAGAAAACAGTCAGCCAAGTACATCATATTTTTAGTGCCTCATTGTGCACTGAAGAACAAATCAGTTGTGCTCTCCAGAAGTTTCACATAGACCGGTGATTTCTCAAAATCATATTGTGGAAGCCCTACTGTTAATTTTGTTAGTAATATTGTCTTACATTTTTAAATAATATAAGCAAATGAGCCGTTCTGTCTCAGGCTTCTGTGCACCCATTCATGCTCTTCCCTCTGCCTTAATGCCCTTTGTGAGTTTCTGAGCCTGACCAGCACCCTCCCAAAGGGAATTGTTCTCTGCACCCGCTAGCCCAGTACTTCCTCCAGTGACTTCACGCTTGATGGGTCATCTCAGCCTGCAGAGCACACACACCACATACCTACCACATGCACACACACCCGGACTGGGGTTTCTGTGCAAGCCCCATGTCCTGCTTACCTCACTCCTCATAGTGGCTGGCACAGAGTAAACCCTTGGAACATATTTATGACATGTCATTGGATAATTTCTTTAAATTACTAGTTTAGCAGAGAAAGCTAGCGATTTTTATGGAAACACATATAGAAACTAGAACAGCACATCATCATCGTAATTATGATATAATATTTTTATCCATGCAGTTATTGGTAGGACCTGGGTTTTTTTCCCCGCATCTTCCCCAAAACACATAGGGCGTGGAGCTCTTGAGCACCACCTAACTCACCTCAGGATCAAATGTTGGGCGCTTCTTGGATGCAGTCTTGGTAAAAACTACATTGTTTTGTTTTCCTTATGTGACTTTTATGCAAAAGCCTTCCAGCGTCCTGGATTCTTCTTGAAGCTCCCCCCATTTTCATGTCATGCCATCCCACAAACCAACTAAATCTTCAGTAATGTTTTAAAAGTTAAGAAAAGCTTCTTCTTCTTTTTTTTTTTTTTTTTTTACAGCCTCTGTTTGTTCATGTTGTAACTGTAGCTTGTGCTTCAAGAACTGAGAGGTACAGGGAAACCTGTCCTACCTCGGGAACAAAGCCATAGAGGATTTTAGAGAAATCCTTCTGAATTTTGAGCATGTTTGTGTATGTTTCTTATTCTAGTAATTTCCCAGTGAGCTGTCATACAGTGACAAGATAGCCTAGCTTTTGAAATAGAGAGTCATCTTGGAGGCACACAGCAATAACATTCAGGTTGTCCTCCAGCTCACTGCTGTGGGCTATGAATTCCTCGAGTGTTATGTTTCAGGTTGTGTGGCAAAGACCGTTTGCCTCCACTGACAGTACAGCCACTGACTGTTTACTGTGTCTTCAGGAATATTTGGTTGCTCAGCTTGTATTTTCAGAGTAAACCTTTTTAGAATGACTCCCCAGTTTTCTCCCTGAAAAAGAGCTAAAAACAGTAATTCAGCTTGACACTCTTTCGTCATCTGTCAATACATTTTTATATACTGATAATTAAGGGAGACAGCTACTTTATTTATCCAAACAGCTTTGTGAAATTGCTGATAATAAAACATGCTTCGCACACACATGAATTGATCAGTCTTAAACCCCAGGCTCCCTCGGGTGGCTTCCTCTCTGTTGCCTGGGTGCCATCGGGGCTCTGGTTGTCCAGCCGCGAGAGCACACAAGGGTTGTATCAAAAGACGTATGACAATCTCTGATGAATTATTGAAACTGTGTTTTCTGATACAGATTAGGAAAGGGAAAACACAGCCATATTTTAAAAGTTGGCTATGTATTTTTTTCATCCTGGGCGATCTGATTTGTGTCTGAATTATTCAGGAATCTAACTTTGTAGTTGAGCTCATTTCACAAATGTGACATGGCGTGGGAATTTGGAGCAAATGCAGCAAAAGTGAACTGACTTTAAAGACCTAAGAATTGTTTGTATGCATTTGTGGTTGCTGAAACTGGTTACTAGGTTTTAATTCTTACCACTACAGGCACTTTACAAATAGGCTTAATTTCCGTTCTGATTGTTTTCAACAGGATGTATAGTGAGATGGATGTCATGTCCACAGCAGCTCAGCATCAGACAGTAGTGGGAGATGCCGTTGCAGAGACTCAACATGTTCTGTCTAAAGAAGATTTTCTGAAATTGATGCTTCCTGACAGCCCCTTAGTGGAGGAGGGGCGAAGAAAGGTTAGTGACTTACGGAGCTTTGAAGTTACCAGAAAAGCTGAAAACAAAAAAAAAGTCTAAAGGAAACTCAAGGGTTTCCAGAGTACTCCCACATGCTTCATCTCTCATGACCCTACCAACGACTCACTGCACATAGTTGACTGTTGTCAATTTTGATTCTATCAGTATGTAAAGGGAGCCTGGGAGAGGTTAAGAAGGCTGTTTTTAAAATCTCAGATAGAGCTAAAAGTCAGGCTGGCCTAGCCTCAAATCCTGGCTCCAGCAATGATTAGCTACATGACTTTATGCAAGTGACTTGGCCTCTTGACCTCAGTGCTCTCATCTGAAAAAAAGGAGATCATAATAATTGAATTGTGAAGTTACAGTGAAGATAAGAAGTCATGTGAGAAGAGCCCGGTACAGCTCCTGGACAGAACTGGTGATCGTGAACAGTAGCTGTTAAAATTCACACCGCCTGACTTTCGTTCCAGACCTCTAGCCTCTGCTCCAAGCTATCTGTTCTGAAATGTAGTCCTGTTCCAGAAGTGGAGTGGAGTTAGACAGCACACTGCTGGGCATTTTAAACAGGGTTGGAACTTGCACACTGCCGTTTAGAGATATGCAGAAATTATAGAGAAGGCCATGCTTAAATCTTATAAACCACAACCCCAAGTTCAATGGCATACCTTTGTCATTCACAATGTAGTACTCCCTCGATAATGTTAGCTTGCTTATTGGCTTTAGTTTCATTATTATTACAATCTCTTAAGCCACTTTGCTAAACAATTCAAAGTACTAAAAAGGACTTAATAAAGGCGATTTAGCCCAATCACCCCTTTTAGCAAGTAACTGAGGCCCCAGATGGTGAAATGTGAACTCTTCATAAATACTTGGTGCCAGAGTCAGCAACTGAGTCCTTGTCTGTCACTTCTAATCCAGCACTCCCTCTTGTTCATGTGAAAAGGAAAAAGGAAATCAGGTATTGCCATACAGACCATGATCAGGGTAAACTGCAGGTCTTTGTGCTTCTGTCTTCCCTATAGTAAAACAATTCCGCAATTAACCTAATTGTGTTTTTAGAACAACACTCTAATTAGACACTACTGCAAAGCTGCTTTAATCTAATATGCCTGTAATCAAGTTCTGAAGAACCTGCTGGTGGTGTGGGAGGGAATCCCATAAGAACTCCATCAGAATGAGTCTTTTCTAAAAACTTGTATCGAGTCATGTACATGATACTGTATAAGCTTGGATGCAAAGACAGACTGTTGTACAGAGAGTGTACACAGCTTTTCTTTCTGGAGGGTTAAACTTCTTGACATGTGTTTTTTCTTCTAAGACAAATCACCTTCTTTTCATGATGTAAATTTAACTTTATAGCTCACACACATTCCAGTTACCATTCATCAGTTGGAAAGACTTGACAGAATGGAAGGAACACATACAATAGGAATATTTTTAGACTTACTGCTACATTCATAAATGTAAATAGCCGTTTCTTTGTTTGATGTGAACATTCTGGCTTTTACTATTGTTTACCTAAAAGGAATGTGGTTCAGTATGCAAAGGAAGTAGTTGAAAATTCAAATTTGATTTAACTTTTCTTGAGTATTCGACCACTCATTTCTTTAGTAAGAATTTTTCTTACCCTATCTGTAATTAAACACCACAATAATTTTAATGGTTCATTTAAGTCTGGTTATGATCCATTATTGTAACTCAATTTTCAACAGTTATACAGACTTTTGCAAGTGATACCTTTTTTTTTTTTTTTTGAGACAGAGTCTCGCTCTGTCGCTCAGGCTGGAGTACAGTGGCACGATCTTTGCCCACTGCAAGTTCCGCCTCCCGGGTTCACGCCATGCTTCTGCCCCAGCCTCCCAAGTAGCTGGGATTATAGGCGCCCACCACCACGCCCAGCTAATTTTTTGTATTTTAGTAGAGATGGGGTTTCACCGTGTTAGCCAGGATGGTCTCAATCTCCTGCCCCTTGTGATCCACCCGCCTCGGCCTCCCAAAGTGCTGGGATTACAGGCGTGAGCCACCGTGCCTGACCGCAAGTGATACTTTTAAGTGGACAGTAAGACTTTAGTGGACTGCTGCTGTTTTTTTGAAACATGTTTATGCGGCCTACAAAGCTTCAGTGTTCAAAATTAGTCTTATTATTACTTGGATTAGATTGAACCTCACATGTAGTTGATTGGTAGAGAAATTGCCTAATATTACAATGTAGTCATTTCAAATTAAAATCAAACCAGTATTATGTGTGACTTTGAATAACTATTGCCTTAAATGGCAACCTTATATAATTCCAGGAACTCTCACTGCTATAAGGTTATGGAGGTTTTATTTAACATTTCAGAGTTAATAAAGCTGTGCATGTCTAAGTCATGACGATATTTCATAGAATGTCAAAGGAGGAAAACATAAAATCTAATAACTACATCCAAGCCCTGGTGCATTTGCCTTGATCAACTGCTTGCCGCGTTTGGCATTCCTGAGCTAAGAGAGAAAACTCAAAGAGGCTATCACAATAGTATGTGAAACCACTGGACTTAGTCAAACAAGCCCCGTGCATTCATTTTGTTAATGTCTGTTCCCTCCTCTCACCTTGTTTAAACCCTAGTTTTCTTTCTATGGGAACCTGTCTCCAAGGAGGTCGCTTTACCGCACGCTGTCGGACGAGAGCATCTGCAGCAACAGGAGGGGGTCCTCCTTTGGCAGTTCCCGGAGTTCCATGCTTGACCAAGCACTGCCCAACGACATTCTGTTCAGCACCACCCCACCCTACCACAGCACGCTGCCTCCGCGGACCCACCCCGCACCCAGCATGGGGAGCCTGAGAAGTAAGTGAGAGGCTGGCTGATCGCACAACTCCTGCCTCACTGGGCTCTGAGGGTGGCGTGATTTGGGAGTTTGTTTTTGTTTTTATTCAATGTGTATTATTTGGTGTTTTTCTTTTAAATAATTTTCAAATATAAAAGCCCCAGAGTGCCAGAGTGGACATTTTGAAAAAGTTAGGTAACACTACCTATTTTGAAAGCAACTGAGAAACTCATATTAGATACTTCTGTCAAGTCCAATAGTGACTTCTGCATCATATCTCAACTATCATATCTATAAAGGAAAAGAATGTCTAAAGCCTGATTTTAAAAAAAAAGGAAAGAAAAGTCCGATGTAAGGAGTGGGTTTTCGAGTGGGTAGACAGCAAGGAGGGACGTCTGCTTTTCTAGCCTTCAGTTTCTTTTTGCAGTTCAGTACTGGAGATGGGGAGGTGGCACATGTGCCTCGGGAGACCTGGCTCGTACACTGGGCTTTACCCGTGGGCGGCTTTGTGTTCCTGTGCAGATGACGTGTGTTTTCTTGTGTCCCCGCTTATTTCAATTTACTAGTCACAGGTCAACCTGATGATTTCTAGACGATTTTCCTTCAAATCCTAAAAATCTTTGATTTTTACATAGTGTCAAGTCTTCATTAATGTCAGTTTTTAAGGGCACTTTTTTTATGTTAACCTTATTTCCTTTATACATAGTTATTTCTTATTGTACAGAAAGAATGGGAATTTAATCAGAAATATATTCATTGGCAAGTTTTTTTTTCATTTCATCACAGAAAATATCTTTAGAACCAATTCAAACTTCATAATACAATTAGAAGTCCCAGGCTAAATGAAATCAGAGTTCTAATAATGTATCTAGTATTTAACATAATTGGAAATGAACTGTATCTCATAAAATTCTTAATATATTTCTTTCTTTTCTTTTTTTTTTTTTTTTTTTTTTTTTTTTTTGAGACAGAGTCTCTCTCTGTCGCCCAGGCTGGAGTGCAGTGACACGATCTTGGCTCACTGCAAGCTCTGCCTCCCGGGTTCACACTATTCTCCTGTCTCAGCCTCCTGAGTAGCTGGGACTACAGGTACCTGCCACCACACCTGGCTAATTTTTTGTATTTTTAGTAGAGATGGGGTTTCACAGTGTTATCCAGGATGGTCTCGATCTCCTGACCTCGTGATCTGCCCACCTTGGCCTCCCAAAGTGCTGGGATTACAGGCATGAGCCACCGTGCCTGGCCTAATCTATTTCTTTAAGTAACATAATTACCTGCCAGTTATAAAGAGTCCATTTACCTAAAATGAAGAAACCTTGACAACCACGTGAAAGGTCAGACAGACCTAGGCCACTGTCCTAATATTTCTCCAGCTGTTTTCCCTTTTTTGTAAAGAGGTAACTTTAATGTCCTCTTAAAAGCTTTTGTAAAACCAGTAAACTCTATTTTCCTCCAAACATTAGTTCATTTACAGTGTTTGAAGTGTGCTTGTGAACTCTTCGTGGTGCGTGTGTTATGTTTGTCTTACATTCTACCCTTCATTTTGTTTCCATGTGAAAGATATATGTCCTTTTTTTTTTAGCTTCACTTAAAAAAAAAATAGACTTTTTAGAGCAGTTTTAGGTTCACACCAAAAAGTACAGGGATTTTCCGTATACCTCCCCCAACACGTTTTCCCCGTGCCTTCAAAGAGTGGCAGTGGTACATGTGTTACAATCGATGAACCTATATGCACGGGTCGTTATCACCCAAAGGCCCTGGTTTACATTAGGGTTCGTTCTTGGTGGTGTACATTCTATGGGTTTCTACAAATGTGTAAGATGACATGTATCCGCTATTACAGTATTATTCAGAGTAGTTACACTGCCCTAAAACTCCTCTGTGCTCTGCCTGTTCTTCGCTCCCTCCCCTTTAGTTCCTGGCAACCACCAATCTTTTTACCATTTCCATTGTTTTGCCTTTTCTAGAATGTTGTATAGTTGGAATCACACAGTGTGCAGCCTTTTCAGACTGGCCTCTTCTACTTAGTAATAAGCATTCAGCTTCCTCCATGTCTTTTCTTGGTTTGATAGCTCATTTCTTTTTACAGCTGAATAATATTGCATCATCTAGATGTACTGTAGTTTATTTATCTAGTCATATACTGGAGAACTGTGTCCTTTTTTAATGTGTTCAAAGGCACAATTAGGAAACAGTCAGGTTTACACTGTTCATTCACTGTCCTAGTTGAAAACTGCCTTACTTGTCTTCATTTTTACTTCTCTAGAAAAAGCACTAGGAGTTTTCCTTGCCATTTGCTGTTCTTTAAAGAAACCTTCTTGTTTGGTGATACATCTCCTCCAATAGCTATACTTAAGAAACTACTCAGAAAATGTTCTCTAGGCTTGATGGATGAACTAACAACATGTAAATCAGAAAGCTGGAGGTAATTTGTATTGAAGTCTATTCCCCTAAAAACTTCTGATTTCCAACCCCCCTGTCCATGGAAAGTTTAAGCTTCTAGACTCTAGTTGTATGGAGGCCTCTGGTTCCCTGGCCTTCTGACTGCCACAATCGCCTATATGATTATAGATGCTCCTTGACTTACGCTGGGGCCATGTCCAGATAAACCCACCATAAGTTGAAAATATTGTAAGTTGACCATGTATATGATCACCTAACCTACTGAACATCATAGCATTTCCTAGCCTACCTTAAACATGCTCAGCACACTTGCATTAGCAAAATCATCTTGCAACACAGTCCATCATACAGTATCAGTTATTTACCCATGGAATCTCGTGACTGACTGGGAGCTGTGGCTCACTGCCACGGTTCAGCATTGCCACAGAGTGTCATACCACATATCACTAGCCAGGGAAAAGTTCTAAATTCAGAATTTGAATTATTATTTCTACCGAGTATGTATCACTTTTGCACCATTAAGATCTACTCAAGACAGGTTTTAATAATCCTCCTTTCATGGTTTCTGGCCATTCTGTAGACCCTCTCTAAGAAGATACCACTCTTTAAGAATAGTTTGACAGTCAAAAACTAGAGCAGCCCAGAAAGCTGAAATGTGAGTGTTAATGCCCAGAAGATGTCTTTGAGCGAGAAATGAGGAATATTTGAAGGTGCCCAGCAGTTTCTCTTAGTTTCTCAGAGAGACATAGCTTCACTTTAAAACTTGGAGCAGAGTTTGGTTCCAGATGGTTTTAAATTGCTGTGTAGATAGAGTTGGGCAGAAAACTCAGAAAGCGCAGATACTCTTCTTTTAAACTTTCAAACATAGAGCATTCCTAGGGGAAAGAGAATCTTTCACCAGGAGAGACTCAATCAGATTTTGTATGTAATGTGGAAGGAGGGCTGCAGGGCAAAGCACCGGTAACTGCCCATCTCTTCCCAGTGAATACTGGAAGACCTCATCTCTGCACCTTTTCTACATGTGATTATCATGGTCACAGGCTTCTCTTTCCGGTATTCTTAGCTTTTAAAAGTTACGATTTGAATCTGTCTCAATCTTCTCTTGAGACTAAGATCTTAATCTTCATACTTAAGCTCATTTTGGATGTAATTCATGTCATGATTCATCTGTATTTCCTGTGGAGTCACCGAAAAATGCTGTATCTTTATGTCTTCAACTTTGGAGGTGTGCAAATATCACCTAATCCAGCAGTTGAGAATATTTCTGAAACATTTCTGCCTTGCTTTTAGGACCTTTGTTTTTGTCATTGGTAGATTGCAGAAGAAAATTTATTTAAGAGCCCAGATGAGGGAAAAAAAAAAAATGAGAGTGGGCTTTTGAACACACAGTTCACAGGCCGGATAACCAGTGACACTGAATAGCAGTCATATTTTCCTTTTCTTCGTTGGCAGGTAGACACCTGGGTTCATTCGGCACAGTCCCAAACGTTGGCAGGCTTACCGGCTTAAAGATCATTTTTTGTTTTTTTAATGGAACAGAGATCAAAACTCTGAAATCTTCTTTTGAGAATGGACTAATGAGAATTCTTAGATTTCAAAAATGAAAATAGAGAATAATTATGTGTGGTTTCAAATCCTATAGTTCTGACCTACGCACATCACAAAGAATGCCCCTTGAAGTTAAAAAGTGGGAGGGTGGGAGAGTTTAGAATAAATAAAATAAACTGGTATTTTAGTTATAATGTAATAGTTGCACCTGTTGCTTCAGACCACACGTGTAGCCTCAGTGGTTTTGTGTTGTAGATGATAAGGACTACCAACCACCAGAAGAAGAATTCTTTGCCAAGGGTGGCATGGCAAGGTGTCCATCCACCTGCAAACAGGGTTTTGACTATTCAGTATTTGACTGGGCAGTATTATTCAGTGTAATACTTCTTTCTCTTTTTTCAAATGTCCTCAGTCTTCCCTGTAATAAACATTGGTTTCTGAAAAGTGTAGTTGTGAAACCTCAGATATCTGACCGCCAGGAAATGCTGTTGGGAAGCTCCTTGGCATTTATAATAATAGCAATAAACTCAGACTCAGTAAAGATGGTTACTGTGATTTCAGGTTTTGGGTAAACAGACAGGCAGCCACAAGATCAATGTCGCAAGCCAGAGCAGGTGCGCAGGCAGTGGTTCCCTGATATTACCCCCATTTCAGTATTCATGAGTCTCTTGAAAGGCTGACTTAGGTCCGTATGCAACATGGGCAGTAAGAATTATGAGCACAGAGAAGCATCTTCTCCAGAAGTGAGGTAGGATGGAATCTACCCAACTGTGCCCAAAAAATGCTTTCAAGACAGTGTCCTCCCCTCGCTCTTGTTTTTTAACTCATCCTGAGAACTCCCAGGAAGTATTATGGGTATGAACTAAATTCAGTTACTATTGTTTTCTACTCACTAAATGTCTCATCTTTGACATTAGTATGTGACACCATATGCAAAATCGGTTCAGGTTTCCATTTGGAAAAACTCTGTGAGAAACTTGTTATGCCAGGAGGTCACCGTGCTCCATGTGGGGAGCCTGCAAATGGGTCCCACACTTGTGCCACCCCCTTTCCTGGACTGGCACCTGGGAGCGAGCCAGCCACCCAACTGAAGAGGTCACGGTCTTGTCTTAATTGGCCAGAAGAGTTGTTTGGGCTCCTGAGGCTTGCGAGAGCTGGATTTAAAACAACAGGCTTTGATACCTGAGGCGAATGGTGCCTTTCATATAAAACCGTACAACTGAGGAGACAAGACAGTTCCAGCCACTGTGGCATCACAAAGCATAGGTGATCAATTGCCCGTGCCCCTCCAGGTCTGCACTGTGTATACCTTTTTTTTGAGACGGACTTTTGCTCTTGTTGCCCAGGCTGGAGTGCAGTGGTACGATCTCAGCTCACTGCAACTGCCACCTCTCTGGTTTAAGCGATTCTCCTGCCTCAGCCTCCCAAGTAGCTGGGATTACAGGCATGTGCCACCACACCTGGCTAATTTTTTGTATTTTTAGTAGAAACAGGGTTTCACCATGTTCGCCAGGTTGGTCTTGAACTCCTGACCTCAGGTGATCTGCCCACCCCAGCCTCCCAAAGTGCTGGGATTACAGGTGTGAGCCAACGTACTCAGCCAGCACTATGCATATCTTAATCCAAACCCCTCTCAGACCAACAGTATTCGTCTGTTTGTTGACAGAGCTCTTTGAGGATAGAACTTGTGTCTTACTAGTTACTCTGTCCCTAGGTTCTGAGGTAGTACCCAGTAGTTCCTGGAATATAGTAGATGCTCAGTAAACATCATCTGGGTGATAGGGGGAGTGATAAAAGTATTGCAAATAATTTTGGCAGATTTAGAATCTGTGTTAGGCTGTTCTTGCATTGCTGTAAAGAAATACCTGGGGCTGGGTCATTTATAAGAAAAGAGATTTAATTGGCTTTTGGTTCTTCAGGCTGTTCAGGAAGCATAGTGCTGGCCTCAGCTTCTGGTGAGGGCCTCAGGAAGCTTACAGTCATGATGGAAGGTAGAGGGGGGAGCAGGAGTATCACATAGCAAGAGAGGGAGCAAGACAGAGCTGATGGCGAGATGCCACACTCAACCACATCTCACGAGAACTCACTATCATGAGAACTCACTCATTATCACGAGCACCAAACCATGAGGGATCCACCCAGGACTCAAACACCTCCCACAAGGCCCTATCTTCAACACTGGGAATTACATTTCAACATGAGATTTAGAGGGGACCACATCCAGACTGTGTCAGAGTCTCAAAAAAAACAAAAACAGAATAGTAAATTTTCCCGGTTACATGATATTCTAATCAATGGAAAAGAAAATGTCTGTTTTTCATGTTGATTATTCATGGAGATATACAGGTGGCTCTTTCTTCGTCTGACAAGACTTCCATTAACATGAGGCTCTTCCTGCTTATGGAAAAATGATGGATTTTAGCTTTAAATCCACATTTTTTTCACAGCTTTTATTTCTAAACTATGCTGTTCATTAAGAAGCTTCTCATCATTTGCTTCTCAGCCAAGTGTCCCCTCCTTGGACAGCCCTCCCCCAAATGTGCCACCAAGCTTCACAGTCACATCACCCTGTTTTGTTTTCTGCAGAAGACTTAATCACTCCTTGTATTTTCTTGCTTATTCATTTATTGTCTTGTCTTTGATGTAAAGCTTCACGAGAGCAGGGCCTTGCGTGCCTTACCTACTGTTGTGCCCCCATCACATGGCAGGCAGTAGTCACTTATCAAATACATTGTGGATAGACTGCTGAGTGGACAGTGCTCCAGATAAACCCTAGAGGAAAGGATACATCTAATCTGTGCTAACGTGCTCTGCCAGTTCTGCAGTATCACATAGAAGTCCCATTCACCACTGGAGGAGAGGGGGGGACAATATTTTGTAATAAAGAAAAAATATCACCAACAAATGTCCTTTGCTTCTCCTCTCTGCTTTGCCAGCCATACAGATTAAAAGTGGTGCGGGGTTGCCTGGACTTGCCTTTGGTTGTGAAATGTACACCCCAAGACCATCTCAGATCCCAGAGCCATTAGTGCCACTCAGTGTGTGGTCTCTACATGGTCTCTACATGCATTGGGCAGGGGCAGTGGGCAGAGATCTTCAGAGCTGGTTGGCTGGGCTGCTCTGTGGGGAGCTGGGCCCTCTCACACACTCCGGGCCACTAACACTCACGTTTGCGCCTTGGCAAAATTATGAATGGCCACGTATCAGGAACTTTAGAGGTGCTTAGGAATTGTCAAAGCTTTAATTGTTTCACCCAAGACTGTCATGAAACCACTCTATTGAGTACTGGGGAAAGATGGCTCTTTGAGCACACAGCTACAGGAGGGACCAGGGAAGGGGAAGCAAGGGACATTAATCTCACATCCCAGCTTGTGAGTCAGGGGACTGGCCGCCGTCCCCTCTGTTCTCATTGGATTTTACCCCTCTTGTCTACTGTGTTATTTTTCTCTTTTCTTGTCTCCTGTTATCACCAAGTAAGGATTGTGTTGTGTAGTGATCTTAGGGGAAAAAGCAGACAGCACGTAGAATGTGTGTTAGGCTTGATTTTAGCCTTCAAGAATGCCGGAAGCTGGAGTGGATTGTTGCTTTACAAACACAAGGAAAATTCACGAGTTGGCATTTCTTAGTAAAACATGATGAACAGAATGTACTTTCTGTAGAAATGTTCGTATATCTGAATAGAATTCCATTCCACTCCGTGATGCTTCTCCTCCAGTGAGGGAAGGAGGGAGGACAGTGCTGCAGTGGGCCCAGTTTCCAGCCTGCCTGACCTCCGCGGCCCTCACAGAGCTATGCCACTCTTGCACCGTTTCCCGAAGAGCTCAGCCATGTGGAAATCAGTGACAAAAGTAATTGCTGCCTCCATATGTAATTTCTTTATACTTGGTGCAGAAAACTTGCCTTGAGCAAAGCAGCATATGAGTTGCAGAGAGAGAAGAAAGTGTTTTTTAAGTGAAGGAAGATTCCTGGGCTTCTTTACCTTTCTGCTTGAGGGTCTTTCTTTACCTGGAACCCTTTCTTCCTAAGCAACTGAGATAGGACCTGACAGTCAGTTCGGCCCAGCCTTTGCCCAGCAGGGAGCGAGGATGCTCCTGGGAAACAGTGAGTGCTGAGTGCCTTCCTTCCCACCTCCCACTCCTGTGTTGCTGCTTCCCTCCTCTGCTGGTTAACCTCTTGGCAAGGACGAGCACATCACACACAGAACAAGTAGAACAAGGAAGAACCAGTGTTGTTTCAAAGAAGAGCATGTGGAGAAGGGAGGGTGGAAACAATGTTGACAATATATCCATTACTAAGTTCCTTTCAAAATAAAGGCAGGGAATAATTAGGTGGAAAATTACCCCAACTTCTAAAGGTGGTAGGTAGCATGGAAAATTGCTGTAGCTGTAATTGTTAGAGATCCGGTAAGAGCTGCATTTGTCCAGAGTCTCAAAAGTCTGTCAGTCTCCTTCAAGGCCAAATTTACTAGCTGTCTTAGTCCCGATGCCAGCATTTCACAGCCACCCAAAAGGATGTGGGAATAAAAATTACAGGTGCATTTGGTTAATTATGCCCCCTTACTTAACATAATTGCAGGCTCAGACAGCCAGGTGGTCATTATTTTGATTGGTCTAATTAGTCAGATGTGTTCACAAGCAGCTGCATGCAATGTTCTGGGCAGGTTCAGAAAAGCACATTAAAGAAAGTCCAGTTGAAGCCTTTTTAGAACTTGTCCTCAGATGCATAATAAGTTCTTAACAACGAATCTTATTAATGACATAAACACTTAAGTACCTTGATGAGAGTTTAAGGAGAAAAAGAAATGGAAAAGGTCCATTCATAGCCAAAGGAAAACCACTCAACATTGAATACACGATGGGTGAGTGCTTTCTGCTTCCGCCATTGGTAAAACCATCTTATTAAGTCAGAAAGGTAGTCCAACCACTATGTTTGTGCTTTGTATATAAAATAACATCCTCGATCTCAAGTAGCAATAAAAACGAAGTTAGTCTTACTACATTTTTATAATCAGTTGGTATTTGAAGCATCTCAAGTTTGTGGTGCTCAGCTTAGATGTGTTCCTCCGTAAGCTTTATAAATCAGGATGGAGATTGCTCCAGTACTTCTTACAGCAACGTAAAGCCTGCAACACTTTTAAAAAGAGGAAAGTCTCCCCTGAAGCAAATGAGAATTTATCCTGCAACAGTCAGACCTGGCTGTACTCAGGCCCCCTAGAAGAAAACCGTGAAATTACAATAGTGTACAGAGGCTTGATTCTCATCTCCCTGCCCTTATGTGCTGGCCGACTTCTCACTAGTACAGACTCGGCTGCTGCTTACAAACCTCCATTTTTCCAGCTATATCCCTTCTGGGCAACTGCAGCCTCGTGTTTTCTTTTTCCATTAAGATGAGGAAAAATTATCTTGGCCACTGTGGGAGGGGGATGATGGTTCCTGTGCTGACTGACTCACTGGGAGGAGCAGAACTGCCTGTGTACTGACTGACTCTGGGAGCGACAGTGGTGCCCGTGTACTGACTGACTGACTCTGGGAGGGACGGTGGTGCCCATGCTGTGACTGACTGACTCCAGGAAGGACAGTGGTGCCCATGCTGCGACTGACCGACTCTGGGAGGGGCAGTGGGGCCTGTGTACTGGCTGACTGACTCTGGGAGGGGCAGTGGGGCCTGTGTACTGACTGACTCTGGGAGGGATGGTGGGGCCTGTGTACTGACTGACTCTGGGAGGGGCAGTGGGGCCTGTGCACTGACTGACTCTGGGAGGGGCAGTGGGGCCTGTGTACTGGCTGACTGACTGTGGGAGGGGCAGTGGGGCCTGTGTACTCACTGACTGTGGGAGGGGCAGTGGGGCCTGTGTACTCACTGACTGTGGGAGGGGCAGTGGGGCCTGTGTACTCACTGACTGTGGGAGGGGCAGTGGGGCCTGTGTACTCACTGACTGTGGGAGGGGCAGTGGGGCCTGTGTACTCACTGACTGTGGGAGGGGCAGTGGGGCCTGTGTACTCACTGACTGTGGGAGGGATGGTGGGGCCTGTGTACTGACTGACTCTGGGAGGGGCAGTGGGGCCTGTGTACTGACTGACTCTGGGAGGGGAGTGGGGCCTGTGTACTCACTGACTCTGGGAGGGGCAGTGGGGCCTGTGTACTCACTGACTCTGGGATGGTGCCCGTGCTGTGACTGACTGACTCTCTGGTTTTGTTTCTGTTTAGATGAGTTCTGGTTCTCCGATGGGTCCTTATCAGATAAGTCCAAGTGCGCAGACCCTGGCCTGATGCCCCTCCCGGACACAGCCACAGGGTTAGATTGGACCCACCTCGTGGACGCTGCACGGGCATTTGAAGGTAAAGAGTCACCAGCCTCTGGCCTCACCCCTTACCCTGGGAGTCCTTTCCTGCAGGGCCTGTTTGGCATCTTAGGTGAGCGCGTCTGTCTCCCATCGTCTGATTAAAGTTTTGAATCCTTAGCTTTGTTGTATGATGAAAACAAGCAGAGGCTGGCTTGGGCTATAACTAAGGATGTTTCCTAAGGGAGACCATGTCATTTAGTAAAAGGAGCACTAGGCAAGAAATCTGAAAACCTGAATTCTAGCTCTGGCACCATCTGTGACCGGGGTGGGACCTCCGTTTCCTATCTGAAAAGCAGAGGCGATTGTATGGGGAGCACCTCGCGTCTTTCCTCATAGCGTACTGAGGTATAATGTGGGGCGCACATTTAGAAGGCGGGAGCTGCTGGGCTCACCCGGACGAGCACAGGCCGAGGAGTCCAGTCACTTGGTATAAACACAGACTCTGGCACGATCGGCTCAACCCATGCAAGTGTCTCTACCTGTCGAGGCCTCGCCTTCCTCCTCTTACATGCAGGTCAGTGAGGGTAGATGGGCTAGCCAGTCTCTAAGAGCCATCCAGCTGCCACACTGTCTTCTGTCATTTTTGGTTGAGGCTTCCCCTTCAGGAACACCTTTGTCCAGCTTGCAGTTAAAGGGAGACAAAACAAGGAAGATGCTTGCTTCACGTGCAGCCTCGGGACCTCGCGGTGATGCCATGTAAACCTGTGGCGCTCGGGATCGTGACTTGACTTTTTGCCCTTTGCCGCTGCATTCTTTCAGTGAGTTTTTACGATGGCAGGCTCTGGCACTGGGGAACCTGACAGCTGGGACTGACAAAGGAGGCAGGATCATTTTAGTAGGCATTAACACCCTGCATTCTGTGAGACTCTCATGGTGTAACCAAGTCACAGCATCCTGGAGGCACCCGAGTCCACTGCTGCCTTCTCAGGCCTAAGGGCCCTTCCTTCTCTTTCTCCCCGTTTCTCTTCCGTTCTCAGTCTCTGCTAGCACAGCCCCATCACCTGTGACACCAGGCCTCAGGAAACAAAATCAAATTCTTTTCCCAGGAGGGGAGGTGCATTTGAAGTCAAAATGCAGAAGGTTGAGGTTTCACTGCCCCTCATCTGTGACCAGCTTAACAAGTTAGGGAGGCCCAGTGGTGCCTTTGCTCTGCCCAGTTGGTATCAGTGCCTCTGGTCCTGAGCCTCTGGGAACAGGAGTTGGAATCTACTCTCAGGTGGACACGAGGGAAGTAGGTAAAAGGCAGCTTGCTAGGAGGAAGCTTCTGCAACATGAATATGCGCTCACTGCTCCCTAAATGGAAGGAACGAGACTGCTTTCTTTATAAACCACTCACTCCTTGTAGAAATTTCAGAAGAGCCCTGTCTGCCTTATGGGGAGACCTTCATTCTCTGATGTTACCAGAAGTTAGTTGCATATTTTAGAAGCCCCAGGCTGGTGGTCTAGTTGTTTCCTGGGCTCCCCATGCTTCTAGCACTTGCTTGTACATGACCCAGCACCAGAGCACAGGAACACTGTCTTTACCTCTGTCCAGAGCAATCTGGGAGCAGGTAACACCGTTTTCTCTTTCTCTGGGGTGTTTTTTACACACTACAGTCTCTCTCTCTGACCAGATCTTTCTGCCCCAGGAGAGAGAAGACCAGAGATCAGATCTTTGTGTGGCCTCACTGTGTAACTATCCACAGAGTACTTAACACACTGAATTCTGCTTCTTTCACATGCCTGTCTCTTAAGAGATGAGTTTCTTAAGGGAGGGCTGCCTCTTTTATTATTTTATCTGTATTTATCAGATACATATCAAGATAACCAAATGAGAAACGCTAGTAATGAGGAGTAAGTAGGTATTCAATATGCACAGTTTGTGCAACCCAGAACTATCCCAACCCATATCACAGCTCTCAACGTCTTAGATCCTTTTGCATTTTGTGATCACCTTTCAGATTTAAAACAATATTTATCACCTTATGTCTGTATCTGCCTTCATTTATGTCTTTACTTGGTTCCCTTCCACCCCTTTCAAATGTTCCTTCAGAATAAAATGACGGCTAGAAAATGCATTTTTTCAGGGGCTTAGAGAAGGCAAAATGGTGCATGGACTGAATGATGAATTTAGGGATTTTGGTCATAACTTCAGCCATTTCTGGGCCATAGGCCTTTGGACAAGTCACTTAGCTACTGTGACATCCACACTTTGTCCCAATACTGTTGTAGGTCTTTTACAAATATGAACTCGGTGAATGTTAAATAGTAATCCTTTTGGACATGTGCTGAATTAATTTGGGCTTCAGTGTTCTCATCTATAAAATGAAGAACCAAAGAACCTGTAAGGAAGGCTTCATCTAGTCCTAAACCTCTAGTTCTGTGGTTTTGATATCAACAAGTTATTTCTAAGCTGAAGTAAGAGTATAGGTGGTAGTTGGCACAGAAGGGAAAAAGCATGACATGGAAATTCTCCCTAGGCAGTGCCCTCAGGTACATGGATGCCTAAATTAAGCAGAAAATAGTGTTGTATTCTATTTGCCAAAGGAGAAGACTTTGGTTATCTGAGCTTTAACATTGATGGATAAAATAATGTGGAAGAAGTTAATGCCATGTTTAATTTTTGATGCTACTCCATAGGGTGGCATGTCATGGTGAGACAGTAGCCAGCCTATGAAAATTCAGTTGAGAATGTGTGCCTCCTTTGGCTAATCAGATTCCCTTGTATCAGTGTTGCCTCAGGTTGCATCCCAGTGACCTGCTGCCCTCTCTCCTGAGTTGCATGGTGGTGATGAGTGTGATCAATCTCCTTAGGACTTTAAAGAGAAATGCCTTCAGGTAGATAACCCAGTTGCCCTCCTCATGACTTTTTCTTTTTGTACCAGTTCTCAAGGCCATTTCTGAGCTAGAGTAAACATTATAAAGAAAAGATAGCGTGAAACATGTCGTGTACTTGTTTATGTCATTGCTACAAACTAACAAAGGCGGTTCTAAAGGCTTATTGCCTCAGTCTTCCCTGGAATAATCCTGTGCGCATATTTCCATCAGTATATCTGAAAACAGGCTTGGAAAATGGAATTTACCTTCCTATTGGATTGAGATCCCATGATCCCTATAAAATCCAATAGTGTAATTGATCCCTGGCAGACTTGCCTCTCCCCCATTGGTCTGCCTCATTTATGCTACACATCTTGGCATATGATGTGTTCACCTTCATTTAAGGGCTAAAGTTGACATTGGACACGAGTTTAAGA
The DNA here is from genome assembly GCF_037993035.2 of Macaca fascicularis. Taxonomy (NCBI): domain Eukaryota; kingdom Metazoa; phylum Chordata; class Mammalia; order Primates; family Cercopithecidae; genus Macaca; species Macaca fascicularis. The sequence goes on from NC_088375.1 coordinate 16,696,847, forward strand.
ATCTAGATTTTACTATACCATTTAAAAATAGAGCAGAGGCACCAAATTAAGCTGTCAAATCATGACAACTTAAATGTTTAAACTCTATTAGTGCAAGGACCATAATAAATAGTATAGTTGTGGGTGAGAGCCAGGCATTCTGTGCACAAGGACTCAGTAAGCTCCCTCCAATAAGGAGCCATGTTTCCAGACCACCTTGCTGACCCTAAGGCAGTGATAATAGATTTAAATGAGAAAAACAGAAGCAAAACACAAAAATCTGACCATTTAGAAAGTTTTAAATGTTACTCTAATAATAATTATGCTGGGAAGAATTAATGAATATGACAAGAGCAATTTTTTTAGGATCATGAAAAAGATGCTACCTAAATCTGGACTACACCTAAATCTGGACTACACCCAGAGAGAGGGTAGTTCTTTAAGAAAAATATGTTTCAGAAATATTTATTTCAATGGAAAAACAGGGAAAATTAACCAGCTTCACTGTACTTCAAAAAGATTCCATGAAAACTGTGAAAGAAAAACACATAAAGGAATGAAATAAGTTGTAAAAAAAAAAAAAAAAAATGGCAAATGAAATTACACTGCAGTTTATAAATAAAACTAACAACCTCTGTTTTTCTTTGAGTATTGATAAACCAATAGCAAATTTGATCCAAAACATAAAAGGTACAAATGAATCATATTAGAAAGAAGGTTAAGTTAACATGAGAAAAAGACAGTGGGACAAAAATGACCTGTGCAGAACTTTGCCATCTCCCTGCAGAGGACAATGGGTTCTGCCTTACCCTTCAAACCCCAGACCAACTGCAGTGACTTGTTATTACCTCTAGGATAGGAATGTTACTGCTTCTCCCTGGCTTGGATTATGAAGACCTCGTGATCATTTGGGGTCTTGCACTCCCCACCATAATGCAAACCAGGCCAGCCTGAACCATAAAATCTGGTCAAGACGAGTCCCTGACCTTACTCAAGAAGTTGGTTTCGTGTAAATCTAAACATATAAATGTAAAGTATTAGTAATTAGCTGTAGAGGCAGAAGGAAACCTGTCAAAGGACAATCTAGAGATGCAAGCTCGGAACACCCTTCTTAATTCACGGTAGCACATACACACAAGCTGCCCACCTTGGCTGATCCCAGTTCTGGGGCTCTTTATTTACCCAGAAAATTACTTTTCTGTCTTTACTCTAATGGTCTGAGATGATGCACTTGATCACTTAATTTTCTGCAAACTTTGGCAGACTACTTGGTTGGTTCCTTCTGCACAAAATACTGGTACACCACCCTAACCCCCAGTTTCTGGCCCCATGTGAATCTCAGTCCTCTGTATTTTCTAATTCATATGTTCTCTGGGTGACATTTTAAAAAAGAGACATAGAGTTTTTTTAATTACTAAGGAGTGTCAAGCAGCTATATAAGAATACATTTGGTGGATAAGGTACTTAGATTATTTCTTGAAAGAAAACATGGCAGAGAGCATAAGAAATGGTCAAAAGCCAAAGTGTGGAAGGCATTGGAAAAGTCACCCAAGAATATCCCCAAATAACAAATATTACCTGAAAATAATAAGTTTACAGTTAATTGTTTTCAGAGTTTCAGAGTAATGATGCCCTTTTATATATATATTTTTTGAAATTCAGAAGCAGGGAGAGGTAATAACATTCCTATCCTGGAGGTAATAACAAGTCACTGCAATTGCATGATAGGATTCTTTCCTGATAAACACATACACACTCGAAAGATAATTATAAGACAATCTCAGTGTTTAATATTAGTATAAGAAAGCTTAGATGAAATTCAGCAGTAAATTGAAAAGATTATTGTTATTGGCAAGAGTTTAGTTTAATAAAAGAAAAACTTTAATGAAAAAGTTACAGTAGGTGAAGTAATTAAAAGCTATATCAATTTGTCCCAAAAAAGTATATCTAATAGAATTAGAACCTATTTCTTCTAAAAATTAAGATTTGAGAGATACCCCCAAAGGCTGATATCTATTTTAAATGGTTACATAGTACTTAATAGAAAATGTTTATAAGCAGATTGCTTATGTCCAGAAACTAAGCAAGTGTACTCTTTGAGACTGTGCCTTTAATTTTTATACTGGAATTTTTGACATTTAAACAAGGAATGCAAAGAAAAAAGAGATCAATGTTGGAGGTAAGAAATTTTAGATAGAGTTTTATATGTAGAAAATACAAAAGATCAAAATGAAGTTTAATTAGAGATTATAAAATAGGTAAAGTAATTAGGTATTTTGAAATATACTTTTATAAGCATAATTTCAAAGTGTTATTAATTTTTTTTAGTTACCTATTGCTGTTTAACAAACCACCCCCAACAATAGTTATTATTTATCATGATACTCTGGGTTGACTAGGCTCAGCTGGGTGGTTCTTCTGCTCCATACGATCTTAGCTGGGGTCACTCAAGCAGCTGTATGCAGCTGGAGCTCAACTGAATCTGGAGCATTAAGGAGATTTTACTCACCTGTCTGTGTCTGGAATGGCTGAGGCCTAGTGAGACCCCTGCTGTCAGCGGAGTAGTTGTATTTATTCACATGGGGCTTAAGGAATTAGAAGAGCAAAAGCAGAAGCTCTGTGATGTCTTAAGGCCTGGTTTTGGATGTCCCAGAACATTATATTTACCACATTCTATTTAGGCCAAAGTAGTTCACAAGGCCAGTATTCCAGGGGTGTGACATAGACTCTACCTCTACCTCTTGATGGTGGAGATGGCAAGAAATGGCAGGTACACACAGGGAGGGAGGAGTTGTTGACAGCTGTCTTTGCAGACAACTTTCCACTGTAATAGTCACAGGACACCTTAGATATATCAGTAAGATTGAATTAACATGTTCTTTGAGAAGTAAACCATCATCAGAATTATGAGAGAATTCCAAGGAACACTTTGATATCTGAAAAGTTTTAATAATGTAAGACTAGAAATGGATAGAAAGCTTCATAGTAAAGATGACAGTTCTTCCTGGATTAACTTGTAGAGTTAATGCAATTTCAAGAAAAATAGTTAAAGAACTAAATTTGCCTCCATTTGGAAAATAGGTAAATGATACTCAACCAAAAGATCTATTATAACTTAATAATAATTAAAACAGCATAATAACTCAATAGGGGTAAGATTTTTTGAAGAAAAATTAAGAGCTCAGACAGAAATCTGAATATATTTAAGAGTTACATGGGAAAGGAATTTATGTATTCCATTTGGATTTAGGTATTTAAAAAGCCAATTTTAGAAAAAGTAAAAGTAAGATTACACTTTTGGAAGCAAGATTATGCTTTAATTATGGAGTAGTGACAGAACATACGAAATGTAATATGGTCAGATAAAGGTATTTAAATGTTTAGACCTTTTATGAACCTGAAAGAGAATGTTAAAATAAAAGAGGAAATATTGGACTTTAGGAAAAGATTTCTAAAGAATGTGATTGTGATAGGTAAAACCAGGATACCTAAAGTACATAAACGAACTTACCCTGCAAAAAAGCACCAAACCCACAGTCAACAAATGGTCAAGGCATGTGAATATAAATTTCACAAAAGACAAATACACAATAAATAAGAAGGTGAAAAATGTTCAATCACACATGTAAATTTAAAGAATAATGAGCTACCAGCTCACACTTTTTGAATATGAAAAATGATACAACAGCTCTAGGAAGCTATGAAGAATACTCACAGCTGATATCATTATAAAGATTATAAAGTGATCCATCTTTTTGTTCAGGCAATATGATAGTATGTTATTAGTGCCAGAAAACTGTACCCACCTTTTAACCAGAAATCTAATTCCTGAGAATTTGCTGACAGAAAATTATTAAAAAGAATCAAAAAGCTTCCAATAGAAAAATATTGGACATTTAAAAAAATTAATAAGTGATCAAGTAACACATCTCTACCCAAATACCTAAACACACACACACACACACACACACACACACACAGTCCTTCATAGGTCTAAAAAGGTAAAAGTAAGTTGGATGCTCTGTGCCTCCCCCATGCTGTGAAGATCAAGTTCGAAAAGCTGACTGAGTCACATTTTAGACTTTGTTTTAATGTATGCAGTTATTTTGTTTTTTGGAGGGCAAGACATGTCCTTCTTACATGTCAGTATTCCTAAGTGAAATTGATGGTCTATCTAGTTCAATAAGATCATAGTTTTGCCAGCCTGCAGTGCTTATACCCTTTGTTATGTAGAATCACGTCAAGTTTGGGGGTACCTGATAATGTACATAATGGCTTTCATCCCCGGTTAAACATGGTAATGGGAATAAACCCAACTAGAAAACCTGGCTATGGATCACACCGTGAAGCTGGGGAAGGGAAGTGGAGTCTCTTCAAAATCTCTAGGATTTCAAGTATCTCTCATTCATCAGAATATCAGAAAGAGGCAGTTGGTGTGTTTTTAGCATTTGTTGAATGGATAATGTTGTTTTCAGTGAACACAGGCTTCAAAGGTAAAATGACCAACTGATGATCTTAGACTCTGGATTCCACGTTGCTGCCCCACGAAGGCCTGTCCTCCTAGGTTTCCACACTTCCCCAGTTGGTAGTGGAGAGTGCCATCTTCCCGTAGCTGTTTGGGAGCATGGATGTGTGTGTGCTCCTACACAAATATCAGTGTGAAACACACATGCAGAGTTCACAATTCACATACCAGGCACCACTGTGGCAATGAAATGCTCCACATAACCGTATTTCCCAAAAATTCAAAGTCTGTATCTTTAATTTGTTATGTTCTTTAGGCCCTTGGCTTCTTAAACAGAGCACAATAAACATCACTTTTTGTGGAGAACTTTTTCTGTTATGAAGCTTCAGCTTAAAGTTGATAAAGTTGTTATAGTTATTGACATTTGACCACTGTGTGTATGAGAGAGAGAATATGTGTGTGTATATGTGTATACAAGTGTAAACAAAATGTGACTTACTGAGTAACTCCTAATGGTAACATAATTAGTGAAAAAAAAAATGGAAAGAAAAATGACTACTACATGGATGAAAAATGCAAAGTCAAATTTGGAATAGTAAATCCATTTAAATTATCTCAAAAGTAAATTAAAATGGTTTCAGGCCAATGCAATAGTTGTTTCTTAAATAAAGAATAATTTCAGGACTTTTTCTTGTTAATTACTCATAGGCAGATACCAGACCATTATCTTTCTACATGCATGGATGGGCTTCCAAAAGTCTAAACCAGAGAATTTTAGGTGGAAAATAGTATAGTGCAGCATTTTTTTTTTTCCTTTCCTAGTGGCCAGTTAAGTCAGTTTTCTGCAGTGCAATAAGCACAGGAGTCAGAATCAAAACTTTTAATTTTCTACATGTAGCTACAAAACTCTACTTTGTCTTGAGTTTGTAGTTCTAACAAAGACATATTAGAACAGCTTTGTTTGTGGAAATATGTTTAATCTAGCCTCATACTTGAATGTCCCATTTGGCATGTATCTGGGGCAGTCACTGTCGTCCTATTCCTCACCCTAGACAGACATGACGCATTGATCAGACCATTCATCCCCACCTGATCCAGCCTCGGCCTTATGTTGCACAGGCATGACGTGTTGATCAGACCATTCACCCCCACCAATCCAGCATTGGCCTTATGCTCCACAGACATGACGCATTGATCAGACCATTCACCCCCGCCAATCTAACTTGGCCTTATGCTCGACAGACATGACACGTTGATCGGATCATTCACCCCCACCAATCCAGCCTTGGCCTTATGTTCCTAGTGCTTCAGGAATCCTAGACAGGGTCATGGGAGTGACTTACAGTCATCCGTTTTGCCATCTTGACTCTAGAATATGGAATAGCCTGTTGACTGTTCATCTTCTTGTTTAGTGCTAAATGTACTAAAAATAAGAAACTGACGTTGAAATAAGGTTTTTATTGTTTTGTTTTGTTTTGTTTTTGTGTGTGAGAGACGGAGTCTCGCTCTGTGGCCCAGGCTGGAGTGCAGTGGCGCAATCTCGGCTCACTGCACGCTCCGCCTCCTGGGTTCACGCCATTCTCCTGCCTCAGCCTCCCTGTAGCTGGGAATACAGGCACCCGCCACCATGCCCAGCTAATTTATTGTATTTTTAGTAGAGACGGAGTTTCACCGTGTTAGCCAGGATGGTCTCGATCTCCTGACCTCATGATCCACCCGCCTCGGCCTGAAATAAGTTTTTTTAAGAGATTATTTTAAAGGATGAATTGTTTTGTGTGTCAGCCATGCCCAGCACTCCACCTTAGCCAGATCTGCTCACACTGGAAAGAACAGGAAAGAAAACCGAAGAGGCTACACGTGTGGAGTGTGGGTGATGGGATCTGGACCAACCGTAACCATGCATATGAAGCTCCTACTCTTCTGCCTGTCTTTTCTGATGGTTTTGTTCATGCCATTTGGTTCTATCTCAGTAATTGCTTGATTATTGAATATTTATTGTCACAGAAATAAGCTGTAGGGGCATAAAGCTTCCACTGGAAACTGTCTCTAAGATTAGCTATTTTATAAAGTAGTTTGGTGTCTGTACTTAATCAATTAGCATTCTCTTTGCATTTCAGCCTCCCAAGCTTTTCAAATCCAAAGTGAAATCCTGTTTGTGAAATTACATTGCTGGCAAAACTCTAGTTTTGGCTTCTTGCCTTCTGACCAGTAGGACCCTATTTCTCCCTAGGGAATGTCTGAATGACTGCCTATAGCAAATTCTGTTTCTGTTAAATATGTGGGTATTTTATCAATTAAGGTAAAAACAGATGAAGGAAGCTAAGGCGTGTTCATCCATGTATTTAGACTTGACCACCAAACCTAAATATATTAAGAAAGATAGAAACGTAACTGAATTATCACTGGCTTGCATAAAACGAGGATGAGTCAATGAAACTCCTAAAAAGTTAGACAAATTTTTACCTGTTTTCTTTTCCATTCCTTTTCTGGTCAGCAGTTAAAGTCACTATGGAATAAAAATATATCTCCTAATGATTTTTTAAAATGTGACATGTTCCCATATTCTGGGCTCTTTACAGAACAGAGGGTTATGTTGGACACCACTGCAGCCGAGACCTCCCCTCTCCACCCAGCCCCTAGAGCAGCTCAAGCCCAGCCAGGATTCTGCCCCCAACTCTGCTGTGCACGTCACATCATATGTAGAAGTTGGCAGGGCCCCAATTATGTTGTTGACCTTAATTAAATTGCAAATTACTTTATGCAAAAAAGCCTACTATGCAGTACCAAATTGGTAACATGATTCTCTCTCAGGAAAGTATAGTTATATAATGTTTATCATCTTACAGAAGATTTGATGTGTGGAACTTTACAGAAAGGTTAGTTGAAAGACATCTGCCTGCCTAGGGCAGGTGTGTTAGCAAAGGAGCCACGTGGATGGAGAACTCTCAATGCGATCAGTAGCTGGGTGCACTGAGGAGGACCCAGGCCTCTGTCAGGGCACTGATGGCGCTTTCAGTACCATGGCCACAGCCCGCGCCTTGGCTTTCCTTCATATGTTCCTGGCAGCTTCAATGTCACCATCCTTTTTAATTAACTGGAAGTATATGAACTGCCATAAAGCAAATAAGCAGGTAGCCTCATGAGGAGTCTTGTCCAGCAGCCAGAGGGAGGTAGAGTGGGGTAAATTAAGAACAGAGCACCCCTGACACGGACCCAAGTGCAGTCTCTCCAGCATCAATCGATTCATAGGAAAAGGACCGCCACAGCACTAACACGCCTGCTGTATACCTCAGATTCCTAGTGTAGATACATACATGTGCTCAGAAACCAAGCAGAGAGACTCCAGGGAATGAGGGTGAAGTGGTCATTGAATAGATTGCTTGGTTCTCACTTCCATGTGATTCAAAAACAGACTATTTTTCTGCATGCCATTCAGCATTTCTGGATTACTGTTCTTGGTCTGCGCTCAGCCCCCGAAGCCGGGCCAGTCTGGCGCCCATTCTTAAGACTATTCTATTCCCTTTCCTTCCTACCTCTTAAAACATTGAATGTTAAGTTCCTGGTGCCAAGAATAAAAATGTCCTTGTGCTAATATAAGGCATCGTAGTCATACTGACCATTGGTAGTACTGCTATAAGTACTGTGCCCCTCCGATCTTCCTTTAAGGGTTTCTAGTGAGATTACTTAGCTATTATCTCTCTCACCAGCACTCGCTGTGGATTTGTGGAGTGAGTCATTTAAGTAAGCCCACAGTTGTGTATGCTCATGGTTGGATCCATGTGTGTATGGCATACCACGTGTCTTTGTTGTACACTACAACACTGCTTCCAACCAACAGTGAAAACATGAAATGTGTCACCTTATTGCATTGGAGTTACATAATACTGGCTCTCAAGGGTTTCCCCTGGTCCATTGCACACACACACTCTACTTCACATAACCACATTTTGTGGGCCCCCGAGATTCTCAAGTATAGAGAGATACTCCTGTTCATAGGAAAATTCTAAATCTTATTTCAGGTCTTGACTCAGATGAAGAACTGGGGCTGCTCTGTCACCACACGTCCTATCTAGGTGATTGTCTGGGGCTGCTTGTTGGCTCCTGATATCCTGTAACCTTTTCTGTATATTTCATGTGTCTGCACGTCTGCATGGTTATTCACGCTCTGAGGGTTGGGGGTGCACAGCGGGACATGTGCCCTGGCTGTTCTGTCTCCAGAACCTTCTCTGGGTTGGGGAGAACTTGAGAGAGAGGTCCCTCTCCTTGGTTCTGTCAGTCGAGTCATTATCCAACTATTACTTCATGCATAGCCAGCAGCTTTGGCATTTCTTGGGATGTGGAAAGAAGAAAGCAAATTGGCTCTAGCAAATCCAGTGTCTGCTAATTGTCCCCGTGGCTGTGATGTGCATAGGCCATACAGCCCAGTAGGAGGACAGCCAATCTCCATGCTTTCTCCTTCTCTGAAGCTTGCCTGAATTTGTTTTTCTTTGTTTTGTTCCAAAACAAGGCAGTAACTGATTTGAAGGGGGGAAAGGATTTTATTTATCTACTGCATTTCCACAAAGAAACATTGCCTTGCAGTGATTACTAACCCATCTTTCTGTGTGTGTTTCTCCCCTCCCCAGACCAGAGGGTGGCATCCTTCTGCACCCTGACAGATATGCAGCATGGGCAGGACCTGGAAGGGGCCCAGGAGCTGCCCTTATGTGTAGATCCAGGCAGTGGCAAAGAGTTCATGGACACGACTGGGTATGTGAGCCCCTGTGGACCCCTCCCTCCTGCTGTGCCAGGCATGATTAGCAAAGATTCGGCTAACAGACTAACCCTGAGCCAGGCAGGTGACCATATTCCACCATGCCCTTTCCCAGTCCTGAAGAATCCAGAGAAGGGACTGAGTGGGACTACTTGGCTCCCTGCCCTGCTGTGGGAGACCGCTTTTAGCTGCATGACCACTCTGCTCCATGGGCACACCATGCCTGCCAAGACTTGTGACCCTGTGCCCACGGTGGCAAGCCTCACTGTCAGAGAGGGCAAGAAGGAGCCTCAAGGTCAGCGTCTGCTGCCGAATTATTGCAACAGCATTAGGCAGGGATAACTCACCAATTGGCCTTCCACCTGCCAGGCTGCACATGCTCACCAGCCCAGGGCATGGCTCCTCCTAGAACCTGGTCCTTGATCCGGCCTCATGCCCTCCATTGAAATATGTTGGGAACATCCCACTCTTAGCCCTATATTCATGACATGTTCTTCCGCCGTGAAATGTATATTCTTTACCTGTGTCATCCATTCTTAATTCCAACTTCTGTGTGAGCTGAATATAGAAGTTGGAATTAACTTCGTTAACTTGCATGTTCACACTGGTAACAAGCTTCATAATATTGCCATCATAGAGAAAGGCAAATTGGGGAAATTGACTGGTTCCCAGGACTTCATTTGGGTCTACCTTGTCTCCATTGGCTAAACCAATTTAAATAATATATCTTTCGATTTCCTACCGACCCGTATATCTATAGAGATTCTGGATCTCTTTTTAAATCAGTAAAGTCCCAGAATGGGCTTTCCAGTGGATCAGCTATATGGACACTTTCCATTCTGACATATTATAATGTATCCGCTTGCTGGGCTCTAAGCACATGAAATAATTTTTTCAAGTGAAAACTTGACCAACAAAATGCTGAATTGACTGTCTTGAGTCTTTCTGATTCTATCCTTATTTGCTAGGGAGCGTTCTCCATCACCACTGACCGGGAAAGTCAATCAGTTGGAATTAATTCTTCGACAACTCCAGACCGACCTTCGGAAGGTAATCTATTGGAAGAGCATAATCAGAACTCTTTCTCTTATCAAATCAGCCCCTTATAACTACTACAGAGAAATTGAAGAGATTCAGGAAAGAAGACTGCCTTACACAAAAACCAATGATAAATACAAACAGATGCTCCTGAGGTCTCACTCCATCTGCTGACCTGCAGCTGATGTATTTCATTTTGTGGGATGCAGGGATCTCAATGGATATGAGTAAATGAGGATTAGCCCTCGTGTGGCTAATCTTCAGTGTGCAGTAGAAGCACGGTGGGCCAGCATTTTTTAGTTCAGTGAGTTATCGGTTGCACCAACTCTGTATGAGCTGACCTCAGAGGAGTCCATTGCTGCCAGAAAGCCTGGTCTCTGAGTCCTGTTGTCTGTCTTGAGTCAGCTTCGCAGCCCTCAGAACTTCTGCTCTACACATCAACCTGCGCTTGGTCCATCCTCAAAAGAAATTAAATCCTGTATCCCACAAATACTTGCTGAGCTCTGTTCCATCAGCCCTGTGCTGGAGAGCCAGTTGGTTGTCCAGGGAAATGGAATGGGGTGCGGTAGCGAGTGGGAGGGCGTCACAGGAAGGTTTTTGTTGTGATGGCTTGGTTTGGCTTTTGAAGAAGGGAAAAATCGTAGCTGGTGAGAATGCTGAGGAAAGGATTCAGTTGGGAGGGAAATCCTGATGAGGGTGAAGGGCAAGTGGGTGGGGCTCTGATCTAGTCACAAGGAGGGAGCTGGCCTTGGATAAGAGTAGGGACAACTTATACAGTTACCAGAGTGGAGCAGAGTATGTGTGCGTGTGCACGTGTTCATGTATGCACCACGTTCATTCACATACACAGAGTCCAGACAGAGATGTTGGCAAATTTCTCAGATTGTTTCTTTTTTTTCTAGTCATGAGCTGAGAGTGGTGAGAAGGAATATAAGAGCTTTGTGGATAGAGGATATGGGTGTACCACAGCATGTAAACTAACCGGGTGTATTTGGGAGACTTGCCAAAAAAAGCTAAAGCACATTTGAATTTGGAGCATAAGTTAAAGCGATACCTGTTTTCCTGGTTGTGTGTTTTTTCCCCAGCTTGGGTGACGAGCTGTCCCAGTTTGCCCGGGATGGAGAAGTTTTCTAGGATACGGAACTTTCCATATTAGAACCAGCAAAGTCCCATGCAAGCTGGGATGGCTGGTCACCTTATCTCCAGCTGCAAGTGTAGAATCGTTGGAGAGTTGAATTTAGCCAATATTAAGATTTAGACAGGAAATCAAGACGAGGAGAGAGAGAGAGGGAGAGAGAGGGAGAGACAAGGACCCTGGGGCATGTACAGTGCATGAATAAACCAAAGAACCCAGAGTCCAGGCTGGTTGAAGAGAAATAACGTCACAACTGGGGCGGAGGTGTTGGTGGGCAGTGAAAATAAGAGTAAGATTGATAAGATTGATGGATTCTATCATTACTGGAGGAGGAGATACTGGAGAAATTATTTTTAAAAGACAGAAGGTGATGGTCAAGAAGTAGGAACTTGAAACTTTTAGGAAGAGATGCAGTCATTGACAATAGCACGGTATAGGATGTGGTCATGGGAGTGGGAGCTGAGGAAGGCTGGTTTTGAAGATCGCTGAGAGAAAGCGATGGAGAGGCTGAATGGCCAGAGTGTCGGATGGAACATCTCAGTGGATTCGAAATCATCAACACAGATGACAGGAGTGGGATGGGGAGAAAAGAGCAAACCAGGTTCTAGAATCTTCCCGTAATGATGGTTGGGACTGGAGATACAGTAAAGTTTTTGCAGCCAGGAGGGGTAGCAGGTCTCATGACCTAATGGCACATTTTTTAGAGGAGCTGGAATTGTAGGAAGGAGCGGAGATCTGGCCTGAACAATAGGGGATGCACTGTCTGCCTGCCCGACCCCCGTAGTGAGCTGCTGGGGACGGTGTCCTCAGGAGGGAACCAGGATTCACTTAGAGCACGAAGACGAAGGGAATTTCAGGAGGACAAACTGAGCGTGCACAAGGTCTTCATGGCAGAATCCAAGTTCCATGGGTCATAATAAAAGGTTGGCAGGGATGCGGAGAGGTGGGCAGCTGAGTCACAGCAGAGGTGTTCTGAGCTGTGGGACTCAGACTGTTGGGACCGAGAGTCGTGGTGAGGAATGTCCGGGGAGAGTCCGTATCCAGGGTGGGCTGCAGTTGCTCCTTACAGCGAAGTGAGTGGCCAGCTCTGATTCGGGCCTCCTCTGGGGACCAGGGTCTTTTGCGCCAGTGACCAGGCAGGTGGTATTGGGGAGGGCCTCGGAAGGGATCAGGAAACGAGGAAACCTTGAGGGCGGGACCAGACATGCCAACGGTGGGGGCCTCCACTCACCTCGCTCAGTGCTCCCGTACAGTGCTGTGGGTGGCATCTGGTGGCATTAGCGGTCGAGTTAGATCCCATTACAGAAATACCAGTTGTTACAATCTGACAGTGGACCCCTCTGTCCATTTAGGGCAAGACATCGCTTTCAGCAGGGAGGGGTCTGAAACTGGTGCTGTACATTTTTTTATTGCTATATGTTGGAAACTCCAGATGTGATTCTTCTGAAAGTCTTGATTATTTTTACGTAGTTTTTAATGGCAGACTTTAAGGGTCATTATGGAAATATAGTGTAGCAGGAAAGCTTGATGGAATGAAAGACCTAAGTACATATTTTATTATAAACATATGTAACAGCTCTGCTGATTCCAATTTTGTACTTAGAAAGTTTTGTGCATTTGTCAAAGGGTATTACCTTTCACCTTACTGTAGTCTCCCTTTTTTGGATAGAGCGTGATATAAACAACGATGAACACCTTCCTATAGAAAGGCTATCTTAGCACCCTGTGGGAGCAGAGTGGGATGAAAGAACAGGGTGCATGGAGTGCTCGTTCCCATCCATTTGTCATCAGCAGGAATCAGGATCAGGAAAGTTCCCTCACTGAAGAAAGTCACCCCTTCTCCCCTCAAAAAGTACATAAGTAAAAATAAGAATAAAAGATTCTTGTAGCCCAGCTTAGGAGGAATGAATGTATCGGTCAGTCTCCATGACTCAGTTTATTTCTACTCTGACCAGGAAAAACAAGACAAGGCTGTTCTCCAAGCGGAAGTGCAGCACCTGAGACAGGACAACATGAGGCTGCAGGAGGAGTCCCAGACCGCGACAGCTCAGCTGCGGAAATTCACAGAATGGTTTTTCACCACCATCGACAAAAAATCTTAGCCAGTCCGCACCTCATCAAGGGACCATTGGGAAATGCCCCCTTGTCCCTTTGAAGTCACAAACGTGGTTTTTCTGTGTGCTTTCCACCAGTCGTAGATGTTTTTGCTGTTCCATTCTGTGTAGCGCCATTCACCACAGCAGGACAGGGAGCCTCGACTCTTTCTCGGTAGCCACAGCAGAGGGCAGTGCCCATGTGAAGCTGAATGAATGTAACTCCTGGTGTGAAGATGAATGTAAACCCTGGCGACAGTTGAGACCTTTTTTCTTTTAGACTCTGCTGAAACATGCTCTGGCTTGGGCTTACCTCAAGAGGGAAGATAGTTGGGTTTTATTTCCTATTTATCAGGTGACCTGGTAGAGATGTAAAGCAATTTACCATAGTTTGGGCTTTAGTATTGTAAAATAAACATGAGAACAAATAATCAGACATATACTTTAATGTTAAAGGTGCTCTATTTTTTTGGATGTACAGTAGTTTTATTTCCACAGCCACATTACCATAGCAATAAGAAAGGAGGCATAGTACATAGTTGGAAAAGCTTTGCGGGGGGGATTAAAGAAAAAAAGCACTGTTGTGTTTAACACTAGTTCAGATGCAGTTACCTTAGAGACTTATTTATTTGCAGGAACAAATGGTGCCTGAATATTAACAGTGTTCTGATTAAAAACAAAAAAAAAACAGATACATATGCCTTGTAAATGGCTCACCGAGTTGTCAGTAGTCACTTCAACTCTTAGTTCACTTTTGTATAGTTGCTCTGCTGGAAAAAAATGAAAGTGAATCTGCTTAACTCACTAGAACTTCCTTGTGTGCTGTGAGCCGGCGGAACCACTTGTACAATGCCAGATTTGTTTATCTTTGTACAGAAGCTTTGATGAAGTGTCTTGTATTTAACACCCTTATTTAAGCTTATTTAACCTTAAATTGTTAATTTTATAAAATTTGGTTTGGCCTGCACTACGATGAGGGTTGGAGGTAGCTGCAGGCTCAGAAGAGACTGAGCTTGCACAGATCAGACCGAGAAGCAGGGTGAGAGATTCTAACGACTGGATGCTGCTAGTAACACGTTGTTTGTATTGCTTTACCATTTTTAACTGTTAGATTTGAGATGAACATACATTTTGCTTTTTTAATAAATGTTTAAAAGAAGTCCACATAAGAAATGGTGCTGTCAGGTGACTAGATTTTTTATGATCTAACATGTCTACAGTCTGACTGTATGTGAATTTATTTCAGGTCATTTAGGACCTTGATTTGTATTAAATACTGTTCAGCTGCCTTCTCATAAAATCCCAGATCGATTTTAGGAAGGGGTATCTAGTAGTTTTTAGTAGCTGTTGTGTGCCAGACACTATTCTCTGAACTTTTCATCCCTCTCATTTAACCCCAACGGTATCCTCCATAGGTAGGAGGTGGGGTTCTCATTTACAACCACATGAGCTGTGGCTAAAGTGAAGTAATTTACCCAAGATTGCCTTAAAAAAAAACAAAACACACACACAATTTAACACTTTGGTGTTGCCAGCACTTTGGGAGGCCAAGGTGGGCGGATCATGTGAGGTTGGGAGTTCAAGACCAGCCTGACCAACATGGAGAAACCCTGTCTCTACTAAAAGTACAAAATTAGTCGGGCATGGTGGCGCATGCCTATAATCCCAGCTACTTGGGAGGCTGAGGCAGGAGAATCACTTGAACCTGAGAAGTGGAGGTTGCGGTGAGCCAAGATCATGCCATTGCACTCCAGCCTGGGCAATAAGAGCGAAACTCTTGTCTCAAAAAACAAAAAGAGTAACAGTTTGAAAAATTATCAGGAAGAGGTAAACTGTAAATATGAGTCAAATGTAAGACAGGAGACACAAAACATGGATCCAGATGTGAAGGGAAACACTGTTAAGGTCCATTGCTCTCAACCTTTGAAGAACAGAAAGCATATCAAGAATTCAGAGGAAGCAAACTGACTCTTAGAATTGGCCCTAAAAGGAATTTTCCATATGGGCTTCACATGGGAGGCATATTGAACAATTAACATTCTCACAGTGGATGTAGCAGTAAGCTTCCTAAGGCTGTTTCGTGCAGCTGCCCTCTATGAAACGCACAGGTGCACCTCCAAGATGCAGCCAGGGACTGGAGATTTTCAGGGAATAAGAACCTTATGGGCCACGTAGATACCGTCCTTCCTCCCTCCTTCCCTTTTTTTTCTTTCCCATTACTGTGAACCAGGCAGCATGCTAGGAACTGAAAATCCAACTGTGATCAACGGGGGTCAGGGCCCCTGTGTGCACAGGCATACAGTCGAATAAGGGAAGACAGACATAAGAGCACTTCAAAACATGAAAGACAGAAATAAAAGTACCTGCAACAGGCTACCTTAAGTAATTATTATGAACACTGATACTGTCTGAATAGCTCCTGGGTGCCAGGTCCTGTGTAGTGCTTTGTGTTACCTACCTAGCAGCCCTGTGAGGTGGGGTGCCATCATCACTCCCTTTTTAAAGATGAGGAATCAGGACCTAGATAGGGTGGTCCGAGGGTAGACGAGGGTACACGAGGTTCAGAGTCCCTAAGGTTAGTGTGTTCAAGAAATCTAGCAGAAGCCAGGACGTAACAGGGAGGGTAGAGCAGTGGGAGATGTGCTTGAAGAGATCAGCAAAAGCCACACCATGAAGGAACTGGAGGCCATGCTAGACTTTGGATTTTGTTCTAAGTCAAAAGGAAGCCATTGAAGCAGGAAAACTGCCTGATGTGAGCTCTATTTTAAATGGATTATTCTGACTTCTAAAGCAGAATGGACCACGCAGGTCTTCAGACTTTCTGTGTGGGGCTTTATCTACAAAGGAACCATTTGAGGCTTTGGGAGTCACATATTGCCTCTGTTGCATACTTTCAAATTTCTGTTTAACACCCTTTAAAGATAGTAAGAGTCGTTCTTAGCTTGCAAGACCACACAAAAACAGGCCACTCACCAGTATAATTTACCAATGCCAGGCATAAGGCACAGTACACGAGGAAGACCGGTCTAGGCAAGAGATGGTGTTGGCATGGCCTGTGGTAAGGCAGTGAAAGTGGAGAGAAGTAGGTAGGCCACACATGAGAATGTATTTGGAGGTAAAGCGCACAGAACTGCTGATGGGTTGGAGATGAGTTGAAAGGGCTGGATCCAGGGATAAGCCCTAGACTTCAAAGGAATCGATGAACTGCATGTTTGATGACACGGTTTTCCATAAATATCTCTTGCCTTTAGTAAAGGCTTAACAACAGTTACGCTCCTGGCAAGGGCCTGGAATACAGCTCTCCTGTGTCTTTGATCAAGGGTGGGTGCATTTGCTTTAGCGCTACTAATCCGATGGAAAGGTGGACATCGTTTAGAGAAAATAAAGGAACCTGACCAAAACCTAGCTGAATGGAAAGCCATTCCATCTTCCGAAGGCATACCTGAGGATAAGACCAGAAGACATTTCTTGAAAACACAGTTCTCAGTCTATACTAGCAAAGGAATGAATAATCTGTCTCAAGTCCATCTCCAAAGGGCCATGCCAAAAAACAGGGCCAAAATGATTTTGGGTCTGTTTAGCTTTTTCAAACATGTTTCCAGTCAGCAACCAACCAACTCCATGCTCCCATAGTACATGTAGTTTTGAACAACTTGGCGTCCTGGTGACACTGTTACAAAATGTGCCCCTTAACAACTACACACATTGACTTGCTATAATGACTTACTGGATACAAACCAAATATTTCGTGGAATATATCTGCTAAAAAATTTATTTTAGAATAAGCAGGTTTTTCTAACCATATGGAGTGGACTACTATGTATTAAGGCCATTTTAGTATGTGACAAAGTTAATTAACATATTAGGCTTTTATCCTGCTATTCTCTATAGCTAGGAGAAGGCTTATGATTGGAAACGTAAGTTACACTTGAGGGGGCTGATAGTACAGTTTTGCCTTTGTGGCTCACAATGATCTTTGAGATGCCTGGAGTCTGTTCTGCGAGTCCACTAAACTGCAGAATTTGATCACCTATTATTTTTAGCCTTCAAAGTCATGAAGCCATGAAACATAGCTTCTTGTTGGCACATCCAAAAATAAAAAGATAACTATGAAAACATTAAGGATAAAGACCCATAATGATGATAATAGAGGAGTGCTTGAATAGGGAAATCACCTGCTCCTTGTATAAAATAATTGGCCTGAGAAACCGCAATCTGTGATTTAGGGAGAGAATTGGCATACCATTTAGACTGATCAACAAATGAATTCTCTGGTTGTGGAGAAGCTGTGAACATAACCTCTTTAAGAGTCAACTCTACTGTTTCTGCCGGATGGAATGTGTCACAAGAAACAAGCCACCATCTGAGGCAGAACCACCCTCTTGACCATGACGATCGCTGCCCCACCATGAAATACATTTGTGTGAACCTTTCTAAGAGACAAAGGCCCACGACTTTCAGGTCAACCTCTGGGGATTATTAAATAACCTCAGATCCCCTGAAATCACACCAGTGTTGATTCTTTAGAATTTCCAAGTTGAGATACGGGGCTGGGAAGAAGTAATAAAGATTTTTGCACACACTTTTCTCCTTTGAATTACTGGTTAGTAAGAAACAAGTCCAGTTCACTTGAGTGTCTGTGGATTTTGTGCTTAACACTTTTAAAACCAGTTCCCTAGCTCTAGTGTAAGCAAGTCAGGCATACTACTCACTCCCGAAAAAGAAAATAGAACTAAATGGGTTCTATTTAACACCTAGTTAGGGGCAGGTAGCAGGAAACTATTTATTTATGACTCACAGGAGAGAAAATGGTAAGAGACCTGCCAAGACCTGAGGAATGCATTCGATTTCTAACCTATAACCTCCAAATTAACCAAAGAGCAAGTCTCCTGACTAGGCAGAAACAAGTACAAAGGAAGTATCTCCTCGTGTATTTTATAAAAGGTTTAAACGGGCATCACCCCCAAGTGTCACATTCTTGCATTTTGACACACAGGATTTGAGTACCTTTTGGTTGCTTTTTAAAAACACAAAAACATAAACCCTGCAAGCCCTCTCTAGTTCATGTTAATACCAGAAAATGTACTGCCCTCTTAAATCCTTACAAAGTTTTGATTAAATTTTAGCATCCGCAGACTCTAAAAACATGTATCTCTGTTTTTCATCTCTTAATATCAGGGATCTGCCTAAAATTTGCAGAGCAGCCTGTTTTTAAGTAGAACAAATGAAAAATAATGAGCCCCCTTGACATGCGAAAATACCGTTTGGCTGCAAAGCTGGAGCTGAGTTCGTAAAAAAACAAAATGAAGGGTAAGACTTCCAGTGTCCTGGCCATTGGTACCCATCAATCAGGCTCTTAGGCAGTGGTGTTGGTAGTCTTGTAATAAAGAGCAGCTCTCCCAGCCTTCCTGTGACCCAGTGAAAGCCATGAGGAAGGCTGTGTGCAGGAGAGGGCTTCAGAGTGGTAGCATTTCAGTAAATTGCCTCAACTAAATCAGTGCTGGCTATTAATACACATCTGCAGATGGAGACTTCAGGCCCTGGCAGAGTCTCCTCCATCGCCGTGTATGAAACAAGCTGGGACTGAGCGTCTGGGCCCATGCCCCTCTTGCCCACGACCATAATCATTGATGCCAAACAAAGCGGATCTTGCTGAATGCTCCATTAAATTAGAATAATTAAACATGGCAGTCGTGTGCTGCTCTAGGATCTGATTAAACACCTTGTAGAACCCCATCTGGGCTGAGGGCTTGCCAAACAGCAGGCTACAGCCCACAGTCCCCGCTTCCATGAATATAAAATTCCCAGAATAGGCATTCTGTATCATTTTAAATTAAGTACTTAAGAACGCGAATAGCACTACTCAGGAGAGGAAGTGCACAGAAGTCAGTGGGTTTAACCCCTCAACTCCTACTTGATTATTTTTCATTGTTCCTCTCGAACTATAAGGCTGTTGTTCTGCCAGCATCATCTTAAAACATTTCACTTCAGATGATTGTGAAGGGGGAAGGATTAGAGAGAGGCCTGGTAGTGACCCAGTTAATGACACTGGCATTACACTGTAGACTACACTGTTCATGTGAATTCCAAGGTAGATGGGAGCTTTGAAACCAAGTTTTTCTCCCTAATTTAACAGATTCTTGTTCTGTTCTTTCAAAGCAAGAGCCACCTTAGTGATTTGTTCTGAAACGTAAAATTGAAATGTTCTGGGAGTCTTGGTTACTGTCATTGTTTACTGTCCCATTGGGTAGGGATTATTCTTGTCAGTGACACTGATTTCCAAAAGAAAAATTGTATTAAGAACCAAAGATGTAGCTGTATAAGGAAAGGTTCTGAAGGAATCCCACCTTCACTTGTCCAGAGAAACAATTTATTTCGTTTTATTTTAATTTCAATAGGTTTTAGTGAACAGGTGGTTTTTGGATACATGGATAAGTTCTTTAGTGGTGATTTCTGAGATTTTGGTGCATCCATCACCTGAGCAGTATACACTGCATCCAATGTGTAGTCTTTTATCCTCCACCCTTCCCCCCAGTCGCCAGAGTCCTTTAGATTATTCTTATGCTTGTGCCTCCTCACAGATTAGCTCCCACTTATAAATGAGAACATATGATATTTGGTTTTCCATTCCTAAGTTACTTCACTTAGAATAATGGCCTCCAACTTCATCCAAGTCACTGTAAAGGCCATTTTGTTCCATTTCATGATTGAGGAGTATTCCGTGGTGTATGTGTAACACATTTTCTTTATCCACCGTTGGCTGATGGACATTTAGGTTGGTTTCATAATATTTTGGCAATTGTGAATTGTGCTTAGATGCATGAAGTAGTTCTGCCATAAAAATGCATTACATTAATGGATGTGACCATGAAACTTGTGTGTTTATAGACACACATTTTATTTATAAAAGTAGCTGCCAATACATATAGAATATTCCAACAGAATATCTTTAGTATTTCTGTTGGAAAATTTGACTTGCCCTGTCCTGCCAAAATAATTCTTGGTTATTTGTTTATTTATTTATTTATTTATTTATTTATTTATTTATTTATTTTGGGACAGAGCCTTGCTCTGTCGGCCAGACTGGAGTGCGGTGGCATGATCTCGGCTTACTGCAACCTCTGTCTCCCAGGCTCAAGCAATTCTTCTGCCTCAGCCTCCCGAGCTGGGATTACAGGTGCCTGCCTCCACGCCCCGCTAAATTTTCTTTTGCATTTTTAGTAGAGATGGGGGGTCTCATCATGTTGACCAGGCTGGTCTCGAACTCCTGACCTCAGGTGATCCGTCCACCTCGGCCTCCCAAAGTGCTGGGATTACAGGGGTGAGCCACCGTGCCCGGCCTAACTGTTGGTTCTTATAGAAACCTGTTGCTTTTATTCTTCCCTGTGACTTCATCTTGCATGGCCTTGTTCCCTCCTAAATTATGGCTTGTGATGAACTGTATTTTAAATGAAAAGGATAGGGATGTGGTGAGTGTTAGCAAGGATGTGGAGAAATCGTAACTCTGGTCCACTGTTGGTGAGAATGTAAAATGCTGCAGCTGCTATGGAAAATATGTTGATTCCTCAAAAAATTAAGCTTAGAATTACCATATGATCCAGCAATTCCACCTCTGGGTATGAGCCCAAGAGAATTTAGGAAAAAGGTATTTATACCTTGAAGAGGTATTTGTACACCTGTGTTCATGGCAGCGTCATTCTCAATAGCCTAAAAGTGGAAACAACCCTGATGTCCATCAGGAGATAAATAAACAAAACACGGTCTATCAATACAATGGAATATTATTCAGCCTTAAAATAGAAGAAAAATCTGACACGTGCTAAAACGTGGATGAACTTTGAGGACATTATGCTCAGTGAAATGATCCAGTCACAAAAGGACAAATACTGGATGATTCCACTTATATGAGGTAGTAGAGTAGTTAGATTCATAGAGACAGGTAATAGAATGGTGGTCACCAGCGGGTAGGGGGAGAAGGAATGGGCAGTTGTTTCGTGGGTCCAGAGTTCAGTTTGGGAAGATGAAAAGAGTTCTGGAAATGGACGGTGGGGAGGGTTGCAGAGCAATGTGAATATACTTCATACCACTGAATTGTACTACTCAAAATTGTTACGATGGTAAATTGTACGTTATGTCTTTTTCATCACAATTAAAAGTAAAAGATAGGAATGTGGCCCGAATGAGTGAGTTTGTGGGGACTTGGAGTGGATAAGCACAGGGAAACCAGGAAGCTTAATCTCACAAAAAAACAAAGACCTGTTGGAACAAGTGCAGGAAAATATAGAAACACCATTGAAGTGCCCTCTGGATGTTAAAGAGCAGACAGACTTTGATCAATTGCCATCTATTCAGAGAGAAGAGACGTCATTCCACGGAGCTGTGCTCTAGGGGCCTGCAGGAGGATCAACAGGGGAAAAGAGGACCTCTCTCCAAAGAGTGATTAATTTGGTAATTAATGTGTAGAAAAGGAAGAATGACTGAAGTGTTTGCTCCAGGCCCTAAATTTTAACATTTCGTTCTGCAATGGGAGCATCTGGTAGGACACTGAGGTTGGATGAGCTAAAGAATGAGATCAGACACCAGGACAGCAGGAGAAGAGATTAAATATGAATAGCTTCAGGGGTGCTTGAGGATTGGGAAGCTTGGACACAGTGGGGAAGAAAGTGCTTGGAAAAAAGAAAAGACAAAGGCCATTATAAGAAGGCCTGGTACCCACTGGAAAAAAGAAGAACCACAGAGCTGGAGAAGACCAATCCCTTCACTTTATAGAAGACCGAGTTCTAGAGAAACGGTTGAAGAGGTGAAATCAAATCTATAACATGGTCCCCGATACATTTATTTTTTTGGTTGAATCAAAGGAAGTGTCGTATTTGTGAATATAGGGCGCTGTTTGCGATTTGGGTAAGGATATCTGCACTCAAGATTTTATCAATCTCGGTCAAGTTAGAGCAATCAAGACCCAGAAGTGAAAATAAGAAAGCATCATTGAATACCTTTAAGAGGAAGAATTATTGAGGAAAACCTAACTTTTGCCATTAACCCAACTTTATTGAACCTGCCTACAGCCTGGCTCCCATAGTAATAACTCCCCTGGTCATTGAACACTAGAGCATACTCAAGGTACAAGTGTAGACCAGGTGAGACTTAAGACTCCCTGTGGCTCCACATGACCGTTTCAGAGGTGCTGGGACATTGCCCACCTTTCTGGCCTTCGGAAGGGAGAAATATCCAGGTCAGCCCTGCATGCAGCTGACTGCCCAGTGAGAAGGCAGATCGAATTTGTGCTTATGGAGGACACTGGGTCAGGGCTCAGTTACTCCCATTCAGCCTCTTGGGACTCCATGTTGAGTTGCCCAGCTCCTGTGCACCTTTACCAGGAAAGGTCATGTTTAACCAGTGCCGTGAGCACTTTTCAAAAGGCTAATTGAGTCTCCTTTCTGTGTCTTCACAGAATGTCTGTGGGCTCATGCTAGCCTATGCTTGCTATTAGGGAACCAGGAAGTGCGCGTTGGTGCTTTTTTTGTTGTTGTTGGAGATGGAGTCTCGTTCTATCCAGTGGCATTATCTCAGCTCAGTGCAACCTCTGCCTCCCGGGTTCAAGCAGTTCTCCTGCCTCAGGCTCCCTAGTAGCTGGGATTACAGGCATTTGCCACCATGCCTGGCTAGTTTTTGTATTTTTAGTAGAGACAGGGTTTCACCATGTTGGCCAGGCTGGTCTCAAACTCCTGACCTCAAGTGATCCACCCACCTCAGCCTCCCAAAGTGTTGGGATTACAGGCATGAGCCACAGTGCCTGGGTCGGTGCCTTTTTTTGTTTGTTTTTTTAAGAGACAGGGTCTCACCTTGTCACCAAGGCTGGAATGCAGTGGCACAATCATAGCTTACTGCAGTCTTGGACTTCTGGACTCAAGCAATCCTCCTCCCTCAGCCTCCCAAGTAGCTGGGGCTACAGGCACGTACCATCATACCAGACTAACTGTTAAATTATTTTGTAGAGATGTGGTTTCATTATGTTGCCGAGGCTGGTCTTGAACTCCTGGGCTCAAGTGATACTCTTGCCTTGGCTTTCTAAAGCTCTGGGATTATGGGCGTGAGCCACCATGCCCAGGTGATTGGTACCCTTGAGTGCTATAGAGACAGAGCGGACGTGCACTTCCTACAAAGCTGCCTCCTTTCAGCTGGCCAGCCTTGGCAGAAAGGGAGGATGCACTGAGTGCTCACTGATCCCAGCTGAGCCCGCTGCTGAGGGCATGAATCCGTTCTGAAGTGAGGAGGTAAACTGTCTTCGATGGCTCCTGCACAGGGTCTAGAACCCCACAGATCCTTGCTGTCCTTTGCCAAGTGTCCTGATGTTGAGTTTAGGAGAAGGGACGGGGTCAGGCTGGAAAGAAAGAAGACTGAGAAGGAGCCTATACTTGCTACAGATGCCCTGTGCCCATTTTCCATTTGCATGGTGGCCGTGAGCAGCCACATGGCTGCAGTCTAAGCTTTTCAGGAGTGACCATTGGGCCTAGAATTTATTGTCAATTATGTGAAAACCCTAGAAGGAAAATCTCCTATCAGGACTTTATTTTTCCTTACTCAGCAGAATTGGGCTAAGATCATCTTTGAAGATTCTTTTTCTCTAAGAAGAGATCATTTACGAACGGTATTCTCAAGTACTATTTTAGAACTCACCAGAGTTTTGTCCCGTAACTGATATTAGTTGATTATATTACACTGCAGTGTAACTCCTAGCCCCAAATTATAACGCTCACTTCCTTCCCCTGCTCCTCTTTCTCCCCTAGTCGCCCCCACCTTTTCACCCAGAGACTATGGTGAATACCCATTATGGGGCGGACACTGTGCAGGGCACTGGGAATACAGCATGAGACAGCATCTAAGGAGGTGGTAGTGGGTGGAGGAGAAGACTTTATCAACAGGGGAATCACCGTTTGCCTTGGAGTGCAAAGTAACACAAGCAGCAGGGGAGCAGTGAGTGGGTATGGAGAGGGGCTGCAGAGAGGAAGGAGTACCAGAGCCGGATACTAAAAGGCAAACATGCCTGTGTCTTTTACTTTTATTTATTTTTGAGACGGAGTCTCACTCTGTCACCAGGCTGGAGTACAGTGGTGCCATCTTGGCTCACTGTAACCTCGGCCTCCCAGGTTCAAGCAGTTCTCCTGCCTCAGCCTCCCAAGTAGCTAGGACTATAGGCACCCACCACCACCACGCCCAGCTAATTTTTGTATTTTTAGTAGAGACAGGGTTTCACCATGTTGGTTAGGCTGGTGTCAAACTCCTGACCTCAGGCGATCCACCTGCCTCAGCCTCCCAAAGTGCTGGGATTACAGGTGTGAGCCACCGCGCCCGGCCATATGCCTGTGTCTTAACTCCACAGCTTATCTAGTCTTTGTCTCCACTACAGCCATGTTGCTAAGAAGTAAAAGGACCACGACTTCTTTCCAGGTGTGATAGGAAAGAAGCGAAAATGTGTTGATACCATCTAACTCCGTGGTTGCCAGGAATCAAAGGAACATGATACAGGTATTAACTTAGAAAAAACATTTTTGTTTTCTGCCCGAGTACACAAAAGCAATGGACGACTACGACTGCTGAAACCCACAAATGCCTCCTTTCCATCACTGGTGGAAACCAACAGTCAAGCAGATGGTCCTGAGCCAGCTCATGTGTGTGTCTCCTGGGGCATGCTGGACATCAGCAGCAGACACCGGGTATGACTGTGGAAGACAGGCTAGACACGAGTTTAAGCTGGGAACCCCAAGGCATGGCAAAGTGCACCTGGGCAGGTGGATCCAACTTGGGCTGCCCGCTGTGTGTCTGTAGCACCTGCCCCGCCAGATCATAAAGGCCAGGTCAGATGAGAGGAGCTGGACCTTTGAGGGGGGCTCAGGATAGATGGCCAGCCCTTGCTCTGCCCCTAGAAAACCCACGGCCTCAGAAGAGACCTGGCTTCCAGGGCCTTGCTAACCTCAGCTAGGCAGACTGAGCCGGAGCATCCTCAGAGCCCTGAAAGAAGGCGCAGAGGAGCCCAACATGGGAACCAACTCCCTTGAAAGGATGCTGGCCAATCTCCTTTCCCGGTGTAAATGCCCACAGTAGAAAGATTTTCCCCTCTCCAAGTTTTACATTTTTCAAGCCGGCAAATAAAAGCAATCTGTGGGCCTGTGTCTGATTCATGCCGGTGTCTGTAATGGGTTTCCCTGGCCCCTGTGCCCCTCCAGATTGCAGGGAACTTCCAGGCTGTTTTCTGTTTGCCCCGCACCATGCACCGCGCTCCGTCACATTCACACCCAGGAAGCCTGAGCCAGCCAGGGTGACCCGACATCCCACAGGGGTTCCCAACCAGCTCTGCTTCCGGGATGTGTCCAGCCATCTTCCCCCGGATTACTTCTGCTAGAAGGAGCTGAAATTGCTGGCCCTGATGAGAGTCCATGCTCACCTGAGTAGTAGAAGGGCTATCAGGAGCAACTGAGACAGTTTCCTGGCGTGGGCTCCTGGTTCTTTTCACCTCTCCAAGTGGGATTTACCATGAGCTAGGCTGCGCCCTAACGGCACACTGTTCTGAGGTTGATTCGCCGGACTTTGGAAGGCAAAACAGGAACAGTGATCTGGAGAGGGCTGAGCCTTGAGCAGGCGTTGCTGCTTTGACAGCTGACAGTGATCCCGTGATCCCTTCCCAGAGAATGTGCTGTGTGGCCGGGTGAAAAGCTGCACTTGGCTCCAGGGACAGGCGTGACCTCAGTCCTGTCAGACTGAGGAACTCCAGGCCATGACCACCCCCTCATGCATCCTTTCTTCCTCTCTTCATTCTGGGTGGGGTCTCCTGTGCCACGTACTATCTCAGTCTGCACCATGGACATTCGAAACACCAGAGCACTGGCAAATGTCGCCGGGGCCCTGAGCCCTAGGGATGCAGGCATCTCTCCAAGGGAGCTCCTCTCACACTTGGAAGTAGACACCGAATGTGTGATGTCCTCTGTGGCTCCCTCTCCACCTACTCATTTCCACATGTCTACACGGGCTGTCTGCACTGCCTGCACGCCCACCTGAGGCATCCAGTAACCAGCCTCTATTTCTACCACTCACCTAAGCCTGAGGGTTCTAATGAGGGCCACCAGAAGCCTACCAGCTGCTAAAACTAATAGACATGGAATTTCAATAAAAATAGAGTGCAAGGGCCGGGCGCAGTGTCTCATGCCTGTAATCCCAGCACACTGGGAGACTGAGGTGGGCGGATCATGAAGTCAGGAGATCGAGACCATCCTAGCCAACATGGTGAAACCCTGTCTCTACTAAAAATACAAAAAAAAAATTAGCTGGGCTTGGTGGCGCGTGCCTGTAATCCCAGCTACTCGGGAGGCTGAGGCAGGAGAATCGCTTGAACCAGGGAGTCAGAGGTTGCAGTGAGCCAAGATCGAGCCACTGCACTCCAGCCTGGGTGACAGAGCGAGAGTCCGTCTAAAAAAAAAAAAAGACTGCAATAGCTTCCTTTCACTGTACATCTCCACGCACGCACTGTCACGTGGTACTGATGAAGCTGAATTTTTCAGACCTTCTCCTTGCCCTCCCATGGCATTGGCAGGGTGACCTAGTCCCTCCTGGAAATGTGATGCCCCCCATCCCAGGACACTTGGCCATGTATGGCTCTGCCCACTCTTGCCTGCTGCCTTCCCTGCACCTCTCCTTTGGCCACTCTGCTGAAGTTGGCCTCTGCCTGTGTTCGTGGCTTCCCACAGTCTCTGCTCATTCCTGCCCAGGGCCCCGCTGGTCCCAGCTCTTTGCCCTGACTCTCCCACAGCCATGCGGGAGGTGCAGATGGGCTGACTCATCACCTCCTGAGAAGAGCTTCTCTGTGCTGCACAGGTAGAACACCCAACACTGCATCCCCAGACATCTTGGCAGCGAGAGTTGCAGATACAACTTAAATGCTGCCAATCAGTCCCCATGCAATGCAATTCAGAGCTCAGTCATGTGGGCAAAAGGTAGCACTGCAGAAAGTATCCACTGGTTGCTGTAGGTGTGGCAGGCAGGATGCTGGACCCCATGGTCCCTGAGCCATAGCTAAGGGTGGAGACGCTGGAGCCAGTAGTCAGGTGGGCTGCGTGACTCCAGCTCCTTGACTGGGGCACCCTGCACCTCCTTTTATACACTGGCTCTGTGGAGTTCCTCCAGGAGTCACCCCTGCAGCCTGCTCCTAAGATTTTGAAGCCACTTATACAAACCACTGTCTGCTGACAAGAGTTGGCGTGCTCGTGCTTCTCTTCCTCTGTCGTGGAAACTTTGCACTACCTGGACCACTGTCTCTACTTCGGTGTCCCAGTTCACACTCATGATTTCCAAACCAGAATTCTCCTCTTCTGTGTCTGATAGTATGCTTCCAGCAGCAATTAACAGGCACCCAATTGAAATAGACTTGAATCCTAAGGGGGGTTTTTGGCTTACAGAACAGGAACTGGAGATCAGCAGGCTTCAGAGCCGGTTTCCTCTGGTGACATAGTCATGCTCCCAAGGCCCTGGTTTCTGCCACTTACCTGCTCCATCTTTGATGACCTCAGCCTCATCCTCAGGCTGGCTCTCTGCCCTGTTCCCAGGATGGCTATCCATGGTGGCCAGCTTTCTTCTCCACCTTCAGAGAGAGAGAAGAGAGAGAGAAAAAAAAAAGAGAGAAAGAGAGAGAAAAGACAGAAAGACAGAGAAGTAGGGGTGGGGAGAGAGAGGGGAAGAGAGAGAAGGGAGAGGGAGGAAAGACAGAGAGAAAAGGAGAAGAAGAGAGAACAGAGCGTGAGAATGAGCTCATGTTTCTGCTTCCAGAGTCCAGCAGGGCTCCTAAGGCCTTCTCTGATTGGGCCGACTTAGACCATGCCCTCATGAGCTCATCACTGCAAGCAAGGATGGAGGATTGACTTAAGACTGTCAGAGGCCCTCTTGAAACTTGGACCTGGGGTCGGCTTCCCCAAAGCATAGGGAGCATAGTGGACAAGGTGACCACCCAGACTAGAATGTGAGGACTGTTCTGAAGGGGAGGAGAGAATCTGTGCTAGGTAGGACACTGCCAGGGACTGAACGCTTCTTCCCCCAACCCCCAAATTCATACATTAAGACCCCAGTGTAGTGACATTTGGAGGCAGGGCCATTGGGAGGTAATTGGGTTTGGATGAGGTCGTGGGAGTGGATCCCTCGTGATGAGAGTAGTTCCCCATAAAGGGATGAAGAGCCAAGGCTTGCTCGCTATGTCACATGAGGATGCAGTAAGAAGGTGCCCTTTGTAAACCAGGAAGTGCACCCCCACCAGACACCAGATTTGCTGCACCTTGACCTGGGATTTCCAGCTCCTATAACCCTGAGCAATAAATGTGTGTTGTTTAAGCCCCCTTGGGCTTTGGCACATTTGGGACAGTAGCTCAACCGGACAGACCAAGACAGAAACCCAGCAATATCCTCCACCCGCTTCCAAAACGGTTCATGTTCTGCGTTCTCATCCCCATAGCGGTGGGTGACAGCCATGTACCAGGCGCCCTGCCCAGGAATCTGTGAGTCAGCCTAGGTCACAGCCTCTCCCTCACTGTCTGCATCTAGTTCATTGCCAAGATACACTGTTGGTGGTGGTGGTGTTCTCACTTCCCAAATACCCTGGAATTGTGTCCTCCAGCTTTCATCCTTTCTTTCAAGCTCTCACCAGTGCCCACCTGAACACAGCACCCAACTCCTGAGTGGTCTCCTGGACTATCCATCCCCCCAACCAGCCACCCCCATACCACGCTGCCGGCACCAGGGTGCTGTGACACATCCTTCCTTCCTTGCCAAGCTCCTGATTAAAATGCTTCTGGAGGCCGGGCACGGTGGCTCACACCTGTAATCCCAGCACTTTGGGAAGCCAAGGCAGGTGGATCATTTGAGGTCAGGAGTTTGAGACCTGTCTGACCAACACGGCGAAACTCTGTCTCTACTAAAATACAAAAATTAGCCAGCTATGATGATGAACACCTGTAATCTCAGCTACTGGGGAGGCAGAAGCAGGAGAATCACTTGAACCCAGGAGGCAGGGGTTACAGTGACCTGAAATCGCACCACTGCACTCCAGGCTGGGCAACAGAGTGAGACTCCCTCTCAAAATAAATAAATAAAAATAAAAATAAATTAAAAAATAAAATGCTTCTGGCGCTACCCTCTGCCTCAAAATAAAGCCCAGCCATGCCTGCCTCCTATAGCTCAGCACTGTCTCCTCAGTGCTACCTCCCTCCTCACATACCCACTGGCTTCCCAAGCACATAGACCATTTGACACACAGCACATTTGTGTGGCTGAGGGGAGAGGCTCCGGAGCCTCTGAGCCGGACCAGGGGTTGCACACTAAACTCTGGGGCAGCGCCACGTCCCAGCCCTGTCCCTGGTGATTCTGTGCTATTCATTCCCACTTTTCCTGTTGGTGTGAAAAGTTATAGAATCCTAGAAACCCAATCCAGTACTCCACAAAATTAAAATTTTTAAGACTCCCAGTTCATTACATGCCTAACTATAAAGGCAAAGCTATAAAGCTAGAAGAAAGCTTTAAAACTATAAAACTAGAAGAAAATGCAGAAGAATATCTTTAGAGTCTTGATAAGGAAAAGCTTTACTAAGCAAAAAAAAAAAAAAAAAAAACCACACACACACACAAGAAAAATGATGTGATTGGCTTTACTAAAGATTTCTGTTCAACAACTAGCAACAGAGACTGGATGAACAGACGGCAGAAAACATATGTTTTTTGTGGTTTTTTTTGAGAACGGAGTCTCACTCTGTTGCCTGGAATGGAGCACAGTGGTGCGATCTCAGCTCACTGCAACTTTTGCCTCCCGGGTTCAAGCCATTCTTCTGCCTCAGCCTCCCAAGTAGCTGGGACTGCAACGCCCACCACCACGCCCGGCTAATTTTTTGTATTTTTAGTAGAGACGGGGTTTCACTGTGTTAGCCAGGATGGTCTCTATCTCCTGACCTGGTGAACCACCCACCTCGGCCTCCTAAAGTGCTGGGATTGCAGGCACTTTCTATACCTGACAAAAGCCTGGTATTCAGAAACCATAAAGAACTTTTGTAAATCACACAGAGAAAGAAGATAAATACAATAGAAAAATAGGCGACGCATACGAGCAGGCCTGCCACAGAGGGAGAAAGAAGCTCAAAGGCTAATGAGCACATGAAGAGATTCTCAGCCTCACCAGCAATGAGAGCAGTACAGATTAAAATATCAGAGACATACAAATTCTGCGCACCAGTTGGCCGGAACTAGAATGCTGGAGAAAAAGCAATTGGTGGTGAAGATGTGGGAGGAATGGGAGCTCGTTGGTGTGTGGACTAGTGTAGCCGTTTGGAAAGCAGCCAGGCATTGTTTAGTGAAATTCAGGAGAGAAATACCATATTACACATCTTTGCATATAGATATATAGATATATATCTCAAAAGAAATGTGCACCTCTGTGCATAAGGGAGTATGTCTCAGGATATTCATCATGGGGCGCTACTTCTGTTGGGTGGCCGAGGTGTCCTCACTAGAGGGATGGTCAATGTGAGCTGTTAACACCACCAGATTTCTTGCAGCAATCGAAAGCCAGAAACTCTGTCTGCAGAGAGCCAGTGATTACACCTCAAACACATACTGTTAAGTGAGAAAGTGAGTAAAAGGAAGAGACTCATATCGCAATGCTATGTTGATATTATTTGAAACAACACACCACAAAATAACAAAGCATATTTTCTGTAAATATAAATATGTATAAATTCATAGATGAGGGGATGGATGATAGGCACCTCATGAATGTGTCAACGTGCCGAAGGGTGGGTGGGGTGGGGTGCATGGGGTGGAGGGTTAGAACTAAAGGGGAAAAAAGTAAAATAAAAGAAGGGCTTTTCATAGGTCTAAGTTTGCTTGAATGTGGTCAAGTCAACAACTGAGGTTCATTAAAAAAGAAAGAAAGGAGGGAAGTTCAGCCTGAAAGATTCCATGCATTTTTATGGGTTCAGGTCAAAGCGCTGCTTATCCACTCTGTCTCCCCTACTCACTAGTCAAAGCATTGTTTATCCACTCCATCTCCCCTACTCCCTTGTCTTCCACTGCTGCTGATAATCCAGGAGATGTTAGAAGTAAGAGTTGCGCTTGATTCTGGCTCATGATGGGTGCCTCCCCATTCGACCGTGGCTGAGCTCAGGCAGTTGGTGTAGAGCCTTCTTACCTGCTACTTGAAGGAGTTTAGCCCTTTGCCTCTCTGCCAACCTCCATTCAAAAACCAAAATCAGGGTCTTGACTTAAAATGATCATCTTGAAAGAAGCCATTGGCCAATGTTCACCACAAGGGTTCTACTCCCTGAAGCATCTCCCAGGCCACTTCTGGAGACAGGACTAATTGTGGGAAGGAAGCGCGTCTGTGCTTTCCACTCCACACCAGGTCGGTCACCAGGGTTGGCTGGCTGCTGCTCTGAGTGCATAGTTTGACCATAACCTCTTTGTTAAAAGAGAATAAGATGAAGTGGCCAGGCCAGCTTTGTTGGTCAAGGTCCCCAAGGCCATGCTCACGAGAGCTGGCTGCATAATTTGCAACCCAGGGTGAAGTGAAAATTCAGGGCTCCTTGCTCAAAAAGCAGAAAATGAGTGCTGTCATAGATACTACAATACAGATGGTTTCCTCTCTCCCTTGTCTCTCTCTTTTTCTCTTTATTTGCCATGGTGGTTTAGAAGAAGGCATTAAAGTCTTCTTCATGGACACAGGGATGTTGCCCTGTGGGCACAGATCATCTCAGTCTCCTGTGGACCCCATCCTGCTACTAGGAGGGGTCCCCCTTCTCCCAGCCATCACATTGACATAACATCCCTGAGCCAGGGCAAGGCAGACACTCTCCCCTTCCCACAGGACCAGAACTCCAGTTCATGGCTCCTCCCGGGGGATGACACCTGTGGGCCAAAAGCAAGATCACTTTCTGGATAAGGGGTAAACCAGAAGGTCCCCCGTGCTGGGTCACCAGCAGCTACCATCCTGAACTGGGGACAGACACCTCCATGTCCTGGGCCAGGGTATATGGAGCATGTCTGTTGGCCTTTCCTGTCCCCACACCTGCCTCAGGCCCCCAGTGGGCAGGAAGATGGCCAAGGGTGCTGGGAGGGAGGGGAAAAGGGAAGCCAAATGGGACCTGGTGCCAGGGAACAGGGCAGCCAGCGCCAGAGGAGCCATCCCAGGGAGGCAGCAGCAGAAGGATCCCATGGGACCAAGCAAGCCCTGTGCGTGCTGCATGGTTCCATGAGCTTTCACTCACAAAACACAGACCCCAGACTAAAATTATTACGAATTGCAGGTCTGCAACCACACGGCACGAAACCCCTGTGCTGTTGCAGTGGTTACATGGCCAAAAAAGGCTGACCCTGCTGTTTACCGTGACAGATCCACTTTCTCCTCCAGGAAGGAGCTGTGAAACTCATCACAATGCCCAGGGTGCCTGCCTGTCCCTCTATGTGCCAACTAGTAAATATCTGGAACATTTGCAAGCCAATTGTTCTATTTGATGGCTAGAAAATGGCCGTTTCTCCTTCCCTTCAAAGTGGCTCCCTTTTAAGGTCTTGTTCCTCCACCTAAAGACATGGCTGCCCCTGGGACAGATGAATGTGGCCAAGTCTGAAAAAGGGAACAATCTTCCAAAAGAAAGGCTGAGAGAGGCAGGCAAAGCCCAACTCTCCAAGGTCCCAGCCCCTACAGGAGTGCAGCTGTGCTGTCCCCAGGAGGTTCCGACATTGCAGAGTCAGCCTGGGCGGCTGGGAGAGAGAATAACCATCCCCTTGGTGCTATCTGGTTTGTGCTGTGCATCCCTCCTGGGTGTACATTGTCTGCTACAGCCCTCCCTGCTACCCCCCCCTCCCTAGTGCTCATTCCCAGGCTGGGAGTTGACCTCCTTGATGTCAGGGTCTCCACGGAGCTCTGAGGGGTCATGAGAGTGGCCACTGCATAAAGAGGGAAGAGCAGGGAGAGGAGGTGGCAAAGCTCCGTGGATCCGGCCACTTAGCAACTAGGTCTTAGGCTCGATAAAATGGCTTAACAACAAGCTGATAGTTTCTTCCAGTTTAATTTTGTGACCCTGGCTCCTGGCTCAGATTTCCTTCTCAATTGCCCTCCCCAACTCACGTATGAGACCAGTTGCTATTTGTTCGGTAAAACAACTCCCTGGGTAACGTTTGAAACGATGGGAAATGCCTCAAGGAATAACAACTGCACAGATACTGTCGCCCCTCCCTACCAGGCCCTGGCTGGGAGTAAATGCTGGCTCCTAGTACGGTGCCTTTCCTGGGAAGCCCAGCAGGGCCTTTGAAAAAGGGGTTCCTACAGACAGCCCCCTGCCTGGTCCCTGAAAGAGCTGGGCCTCACCCTAGAGCCTGGGGCCCAACAGAGGAGTCAAAGACAGCCCTGCTACTCCTTTGAGAAGCAAAAAGGAATCTTCTTGACTTAGCTGCTTTGACTTTGCAGTTCTCTGGTTTCAGAGGCTGTGCAGGCCAAGTGTACCTGATTTGGGTTAGCAGGAGCAGCGGGCTCTCAGGTGAGACCTCAGGCTCCCTGGTTTGGCCCCTCCCCTTCCTCCTCACAGGCTGGCCGTGTGCTTTGACAAGACAGCAGGGGTTGTGGGAAGGGACAGGGAGCTTGTGCACTCTCATCCTTCCACCAGCCAGCTCCCGGCAGAGCCAGCGCCCCAGGCACCTTTCCCAGGCAACTGTGCAAACATATTCACTTCTGATCAACCTTCTGTCTGCAAAATCCAGCCTGTAAACCGGCCCTGCACCCTACAAGAGGCACGGGGATTTGCTGTTTGTTTTTACTCATGGGTTGTGTAAATTCTCCCTTTAATGAAGGGAGAACTTCCAGAGACCGTCATGCTTGATCACACATTTGCCAGCACTCATAAAACTGTATCATGTTTACTCAAACTATTTTTTTTTTTTTTGAGACAGAGTCTCACTCTATTACCCAGGCTGGAGTGCAGTGGCACCAACATAGCTCACTGCAGCCTTGAACTCCTGGACTCAAGCAATCCTCCCGCCCGGGCGTCCCAAAGTGCTGGGATTACAAATGTGAGTCACCACACCCGGCCCAAGCTATTCTTCTTTGCATGAATCCATAAGCAATCTTATTTTAAGGGGAGGGATTGTATCTTATTGACTACTGTATCTACAGTGCTTAGAATATGCTAGATGCTCAGTCAAGGCTTGCTGTGAACTAAAATAATAATGTTATTATTTTAGCATTATTATTTTAATAATAATCAGGGAAATAATAATAAGGGAAAGAGGAAAAAAGAGAAATATATGGACTTTAGTGTAAAAACTATTTTGAGTCCAATTCTGCTGTGTGTCTTTAGACAAATTGCTTAACTTTTCAGAGCTGCTGGCCCTTCTTCATTGGTAAAGTTAATATAATCACATAAAATTCCTGGTGTTGTGCTGAGGATGAAATTATAGACTGTATTTCAAATGTCTGGCCAGTTTTAAGAGCTTATTGGGCATAATTTCCCAGCAGGCTCATAGCTTTTATTTGAGTCTCTTAGGATCATTGTATTAACATTGTGGGAGCGGGGTGGTTGGGGGTGCGGGGAACGGAAGGAACGCTGACTCACTCCTTTTCAATTTGGCAATGAAGATCAGTGAAAGCTCAATGAAGCCAAAGGTCACAGAGAAATGGTGTGATTAGAATACAATATCCATTATATTCTAAGTGCCAAGGCCTGGGCTGGATATTCTGGAGAATACAGAGGTAAACCAACTCGTGAACTGACTTTGTTGGTTTCTACTTTGCTGCACTAATGGGTTTGCACCTCCATGACCCCAGGCTTGGCTCTGATCCTCATTCCGGATCTTGCTCCTGATCTCTGGAGTGGTAGAAAGAATCCAGCCCACACATGTTTTAACTTGAATGGACTTGGGTAAGTGACTGCATCTCTTTGATCTGAGGCTCCTGTCTGCAAGGTAGGTATAGTCATAATAATTTCACCCACTGGCCAGGGTTGGTGTTGGATTAGGTCACCTCCAACACCACCTTGGAGTCCCTCACTAGGTGCTGTGCAGCATTCCCCGTCTATGGGCTCCCCTCCCGGTCTCCACCCAGTTCAATTTCCTGTTCACCATCTTCAGCTCTGATCCATGACCTTTGCTGGCAAAGCAGCACATTTCTAATTTGGCAGGTGCTGCTGTTTGTGTCCTTTTCTCTGCCTGGGACGAGAGCAATGTAATTGGAACCACCAATGGCAGACACAGAAAGAAAACAGGATTGACAAGATGGCACCATGTGAGGCCATGAGAGCCAAACCATGGCAAGGGGATTGCAGAAAGTCACACTCTCCAATGAGCCCTGCCCTGGCAGGAGGGCAAGCTCCAGTCAAGGGTGGAACAAGGCGATGCCCACATTCAGCCATGTGAAGCTCCCACATCTCCTGCCACCAGTCAGGACAGCCCTCATTCTGCACAGGCTGGCCCTAATCTTGGGAAACACCATGGCTGCCGCCATCACAGTTGCAGACATTCGCAGGTCTCAGAGCAGGTGAGATTCACAGAATTCACCTCCCAGCTCTGCCATCTACTGGTGTGTACTACGGGCCTCAGTTTCCACATCACTAAACTGGGATCATAATTGCCTGATTCATAGAATCCCTATGAAAATTATAAGAGAATGTGTTTTAAATGCTTAGTTTTGGACCCTGTACAAGCAGAGTAAGTAATAAATCGTAGTTGTTACTCTTACCCCAGCTGTGGCTGATGACATTAACATAAGAATTTTTTTTTTTTTTTTTTTTTCAGACAGAGTCTCGCTCTGTTACCCAGGCTGGAGTGCAATGGCATGATCTCGGCTCACTGCAACCCCTGCCTCCTAGGTTCAAGCAACTCTCTGCCTCAGGCTCCCAAGTAGCAAGTAGCTGGTATTACAGGCACCTGCCACCACACCCAGCTAATTTTTATATTTTTAGTAGAGACGGGATTTCACCTCTTGGCCAGGCTGGTCTTGAACTCCTGACCTTGTGATCTACCTGCCTTGGCCTCCCAAAGTTCTGGGATTACAGATGTGAGCCACTGCAGCTGATCAACATAAGAAATCTTACTCACATGTTCCCTGTGGCAGAGACTACTGGTTGTCCATATCAACAACCGTTCTCTCCTTCCTCCTAAGTGACAGAACCCTAATTGAACTTGGTGGACAAGGCGCTCAGCTAAAAGATTATCTCCAGCGTTCTCTTGTTGTTAGTTGTGGCCAGTGAGACGTAAATAGAAAGAGTGGAACATCTGGGAGAAGAGGGTATCTTTGTTCTTGCCACTCCTCCTGCTGCCCAGGGCACCCTGCTGATGGCCAGAGCTGTGGTGACTTCCCTGGAAGATGGGAATAAGGGACGCATGCTCTGGATAGGAGAGGAGTCTGGGGCCTGGTGGATTTCCTGGAACCATGATTGCTCTGCACCTCTGGCCACAATAATTGCTTTTTTACATGGGGGAGAAAGAAGTCTTACTGTCTTATTTAAGCTTATCTGAGGTTTTCTGTCTTGTAGAGCCCAAATGTGATCCTAACTGACACGATAACGGATATTTAGCAGGGAGTGGCGAGCCCAGGGAAGAATACTGTGATGCTGATGGGGAACATTGATGGCAAGTGCTAAAAACAGGACTTGCCTCCTTGTGGTAGGGCTCGCCCCGTGGAAGATACCCGTGTTTCATGTTTTTACATCATCACACTCCCAGTTTGCAGATAGTGGCCCGTAGTGATACCTCCTCACTGTGTGATCTAGGGGCCTTCCCTGACGTGGTCCTGGATGTTTCTGTGCTGATGGCCTCACTCCCCTGGCTGCTTGGCTCTGTACTGGGATTTTCATCTTAGGTAATTGCATACTTTTGCTTAAGATGCTCACCTCCAAATTTGGATTTCCTTGGGAAAGTAAAGTAGTTTCTGGGGAACCAGCCCGGAGCCCGAATTTTATAATGGTGTTCCTAGTTAAAACTGTGTTTTGAGCTACAAAATACCTAAAAACCACCTTGCAGAACTGGATCTGTAAGATGACAAAGGCTAAAATAATCCGCATATTGCACTGTGCTAATATTGGCCTTCTCTTGAGATAATGGGGCTGTGTACATCAAAAATATATCTGCCAGAGGTTCTTGAAGACACACAGCCTCCCCAGGATGTTCTTCGAATCCACAGTGGCTGAAGGTGGAGATTTTATTCCAGTCTTTCTCTCTCGTACCCTCTGAAAGCCATACTTGGGGAGAGTGATGAGGATTTACTCCCTGGGACAATGGGAAT
Source organism: Macaca fascicularis (assembly GCF_037993035.2). NCBI lineage: Eukaryota > Metazoa > Chordata > Mammalia > Primates > Cercopithecidae > Macaca > Macaca fascicularis. Next base: position 16,734,602 of record NC_088375.1, read on the forward strand.
TGGCGTGATTCTGGGACATCTTCACCTAAGAAATCATGCATTGCAATGAGTTTCCCAATTTTTCTTTCTTAGGATGTGTGAAACCAGCCTGAAGACAGTTCTTGTAAACATGTCCTTGAAACCATGGAATCGGCGTAGGACCGATCAGAACTGAGATAGGAAAGCCACTCAAAGAACTTAAAAGGCTACCAGGCCAGAGAGGGTGGTCTATGACTTAATTGGTTGTATCAACCCATGTAAGCAAGGACTATGTCCTTCAGAAATGGGTGAACAAGAATGGAAAGTTGGAGGAAGGAGAGATAGAGTCACACATGGGCAGTGCTCATCAGGACGGGTTCTGTGTGACAACAGTGCATCAGATCCACCTGTCCGGTATATCCTTATCTTGAAGGTGAGACTTCCTGGGATTTTGGAGACTGATGCTAAACTCTGAGCTCCAGGAAAGCAGGAACAATATATCTAACTTGTTCACAGGGCCTGATGCACTGTAGGCATTTGATGAATGTTTGTGGAATGAACTCATTGGCTCTTTTAACATTCAAATCTTTCACATACGCATGTAAATCCAGAAGTTATGTATGTATGAATTCCTTGTGTCTCTTTATTCTGTATTTTTGATGCTAACTCATCCATGACCATGCCTTTCAAATACAAACCAACCCACCCAGAGCCCACACTCCTAACCACCCCCTCTGTGGGACTCTTACACTCTGGGCCACTATCCCCTGCCCTAATCACCCCAGAGCCAGGTACCAGACAACCAGGAACAGCTCCTATACCCCAGAGTCCTGAAATATTCAACCTAGCCCATCCTAAGCCAGCTTACGTTGTCTTACCCTCTCCTTCCCTTGGAAACAACAATAAAGGCTCCCGCCCACCTTTCTCTCCTTCCTCCTCTGCTTTCAGACCGACCCTGGTGTATCCCGCCTGGTCCTGCATGCTGTGCCGTGCCTCCTGTTTCTAAGGACCTGTGCGTATGAACTTTTTCCTTCGTGACAGTCACTTCCATTTCTGTGTGTCTCACCATCCCTAAGTAAAACAAATCCCAGGTTCCCTTAAAACATAGCTCTCTGTTCCCTAGCTCTATTCCCACCAAATGACATTTCCATCTTTATCTCCCCATATAGCTTGCCCACAGGGAGGGAAAGTGTTAGTCGGGCCGATGGGAACATTTGGTCCACCTGACAGTTAAATTTCTCATTCTAAAATTAAAAAAAAGAAAAGAAAACACCATTCTTATTTTCTAGTGAGTTTCGTTAGGGTGAGTCAACATCTCCAGTCCAAAGGGCTCTTGGTCCCTGAAGCAGCAAGATGAGGGCCAGACTTCAAATGGTGGCCAACTGGCCCATTCACCAGCCCAAAACCACTTTGAGGGGACCAGTCTGCGTGCCTGCCTGCCTGCCTGCCCCTATCCTCTCTGCCTGGATGTGGCCTTTCCTCTACACCAGGGTTTGGAGCTGATGGATGCACAGAAGCTGGTTCCTGCTGACTCCTCTGTGTGTCCAGAGCTGTGTGTGCCCGAGACACAGGCAGACGCCCAGGCACCCGGGGAGAAGCCAGCCTGGGAGCCAGACTCTTACACCTGGAAGTTGCTCCAGCTGACAGTTCCAAATGAAAGTCTGACTAGGAGGAAACACCTCAGACACGTACATGTCCCCAGAACAGTCACTCTTTCCAGAGAAGAGCAATGAAAGGACTTAGAAATTTGAAGCCAGAAAGGAAGCTGACCACGGTTCTCCACTGGCCCCTGTGTCGTGGAAGGCCCTTTTGTCTTCCAGCAACAACATAGGGCCAACCCTGGGCCAGAGGCAACATGTGCTCTCCCCAGGTGACTGGAAAGCTTCTCCCCCAGGCTGTGCAGCACGAACTGGAGCCTCAAAACAGAAGCTACTTTGTCTCTGCGATAAGTCAATGCTGTCCTCACTGGGGCGCAGTAATGGAGCCACTGGGTAAAGTCATGGAGCGTCGAAGGACAGGGTGCCCCCTGCAGAAAGTCTGGGGGGAGGGAGCCATCTGCCCTGTACCAGCTGACACCCCAGCCTACCTCCTGCTCTCCCGCCTCGGCCTCCACCTGCAGTCACACTTCTACCCCGATATCGGTCCTTACTAGCAGGTGGCCTTGCGAGCCCCCTTCTGAGTTCCGCTGTCCCTGTGAAGCTGGCCTACAGCCCAGCCCCCATGCCCCGCAGCTCCAGGTTCACTTGCGGCAGCCTGGGTGCACCTAAATAAAGATGCATGGCCATTTGGAGAAGCTGCTCATCCCATAGTGAGGCCTGTCAGAGCCTCGATAAAGATGAGTCAAAGATTTCCACAGGCCAGGGACCTTCAGACCAAATCAATTAAAAGGGGCAAATAGGGGCACCAGGAGTGGGGGCCTGAGAGAGTTTGACAGCTCATCTAAATCTTGGCAGTCGGTCAAAACTAGCATCACAAGGGAAAAATAGATGCTCAAGTCAAGACCAAACGTCTGAGAAGCACCTGCATCCAAATCACCTGCAGTCATTGTGAGTGCAAACTCGCCAGCGTACCCCAGGTGGCTGACTCCGAGTGTCCTGCGGGGGATGAAAAGGTGGGAATCTGCATGTTGAACCAACTCCAGGGTGTTCTAAGACCCTCAAGATTGGCTGCTGAAAAGAGGGAAGCTCTTTTGTGGGCTTTGATGAAGTGAAAGGAGGGGCTGGGGAGTATAAGGTAAGTGATCTGGAATTCAGAAGGCTTGATCTCATGCCTGCCTCTGACCTGCACTGTTTTTGTCCTTTCTGCTCTGCCTCCAAGGGCTTTGGGCTCCTCGGCCAACAGGCACATGCTCCGAGGACCGCCCCTCGCCCTGGGCTTCTGATCCACTGTGGCTCTGAGCAGATGGTTTCTGATCAACTATTTTTGCAAGTGTCACTTACTATTTATTATCAGAGCAAGGCTTGCGTGCATCATAAGTCCTAGACTGGGCCCTAATTATAAGTGTGTCCTGCTGAAGCTCTCACACAACGACCACACACTCCCTCGATAGGCTCTAGAGCCCACCATCAACTTGCTCATGTGGAGAGATTACAACAAATAAAGAGATGAGCAGGGAGGAAAGTATAATCAAATTGTCGTGTCAGGGTGAAAAATGATGGCTGAGTTGTGACACTGTCTCGATTTCAAAAAACACCAAAGATAAACATATTTATTCAAGATGCTTTCTTCACAAAACAATTGTTTGCATTTTGATGATCACATTTTCCTGGTTACAAAAGAGCAAAGAACTAGACTCGCTATGAGAGTCTTGATAGAAGACGGTTTGCTCCTGAGGAATTAGATAATGGCTGCCCAGAGGATTCTAGTTAGAATGACAGTTGTGCGTCGCATAATGTTTTGGTCAGTGACGGACCCCGTATACGATGATGGTTCTATAAGATTGTAATACCATATTTTTACTGTACCTTTACCTATGTTTAGATACACAAATACCTACCATTGTGTTACAATTGCCTACAGTATTCCATACAGGAATGTGCTGCAAAGGTGTGTAGCTTAGTTCTATGGCTGTACCATAGAGCCTAAGTGTGCATCAGGTTCTACCATCTCGGCTTGGGCAAGTACACTCTATGATGCTCACACAACGGCAGAATCACCTAATGATACATCTCTCAGAATATAGTCCTGCCATTAAGTGATGTGTGACTGTGCTCCAGAAGTCGGCCGTCAGCATTTTCCCCATTTAGAGTCCTGATGTCTCCATTTGGATGTCTCCGAGTCACTTGCGTACTAGATGGCACACTGAACTCACTACCTTTCTCCAATGCTATGGTTCTCCATCTCCATACATATGTCTTGCAGAGAATCACCTCTCACACTCCCTTCCATATAATCGCAGAGTCTTCTAATTTTGCCTACAGTAGACTTAAAATGTGTCTTTCCAAATCTGCGGCCCAACTTTCCCACTCTAGTCCAAATTGCCACCCTCTGTCTTTTGGAGTTTGGAGGTACTCCCTACCTGGTTTCTTCCCATTCACTCTTCATTTCCCCTGACTATTGAGCAGACAGAGTAATTTATTTTAGTTTTATTTTTTTAAGACAGGATCTCACTGTCTTGCCCAGGCTGGAGTGAAGTGGCACAATCTTGGCTCACTGCAACCTCCACCTCCTGGGTTCAAGGGGTTCTTTTGCCACAGCCTCCCCGAGTAGCTGGGATTACAGGCGTGGACCACCATACCTGGTTAATCGTTTTTTGTATTTTGTTTGGTAGAGATGGGGTTTCTTCATGTTGCCCAGGCTGGTCTTGAACTCTCAGGCTCAAGCGATCCTTCTGCCTTCGCCTCCCAAAGTGCTGGAATTACAGGTGTGAGCCACTGGACCCAGTACAGTAATCTTTAAAAAATAAAAACATGGTCATGTCACTGGCCTGCTTTAAATCTTTAAATGTCTCTCCGTTGTTCTTCGGGTCATGCTCTGATGCTGTGATTGCAGCCTTCTCGCCCCTGCAATCCCCGCTGCTCACTAAACCCACAGCCGTGCTGCTTCTGTCCAGACAGCTCTTCCATTCCATATTCTCACTCTACGAGTCACGGGGTTGACTGTTGATTTCATCGCCGAACTGGGATTCCTTAACTTGCACATTCATTTATTCAATAAATATTTGTTTCATGTTTACAATATAATAAGTACTATACTCAACACTGGGCCTTCAGTGTGACCAAGAGGCACGGTCTCTGTCCCCAGGGACCTTGTGGCTTAATGGGATATTATAAAAATGGTACCACGTGTGATTATCACTGTGATGAAAGTGCCGTGGGAGAAAATACAGAGAGCTAAGTGATTGTAGGAGACCAGCCTGGCCTGGGTGATGAGGAATGTCTCTTCTTGGGAAGTGACATGGAAGCTGGAGGACAGGAGCACGAGGGATCAGTCCAAGAGGGCAGTGACGCTACATCACCACAGCAAGGAGCACCCACAAGTCCAGGACGCAGGAGGGCATCTGACCAGGTTGAGAAACGAAGAGGACTAAACCCAAGCTTTGCCTTTGACACCAAGATAAGCTTAGTGTGATATGATCATGTCACTGGTTAAAGAAACAGAGCTAAACACCTGTGCATTTTAGCAGACCGGATGTGGCTTCAAGTCTGAAAGTCGACGATCTTGCAGAGTCTTGCTGTCTGCCTCTGCAGTGATGAAAGCAGATGGAGGCAGTAGCTACTGACGGTTACAGAGTCATAGATGCGGAGAGCTGGAAAGGAACTTAGAATTAATCTACACTGTGTCCTTTATCATTTTAAGCATCAGTTAAAATTTATGAAATCATACCTAGAAACCTGAACAACACCAGACAGCTGTAGAGTAAGAGACACCCTCCGTCTTTCATCACACGCCCCGTAGTAATGATGTTGGTGGATCATCATCTGTATTTATATATAAGTCTTATAGAAATGGGATCTTTCCATGTTTATTATTTTGAGACTTACTTTTTATTCCTTCAGAATAGATCTTGGAGGTCTTTCCATGTCAGTGTGTATTATTTTAACAATTGCGTACTATTGCATGGTAAGAACGTCCTGCAGTTCAGGTGATAATAGCCCAGTAACAGACTTTTTGGGGTTTCCCAGTTTCTTACTATTACAAACGGTGCTTCCATAAATAATCTTTACTTCAATTTTTGTGCACCTGTGCAGGTATGTTTTCAGGTTGGATTCCTGAATTGGAACTGCAAAGATCATATGAATATAAAATTACACAGACACTACCAAATTTTGTTTTCTGTCTTTTGTTTTTCGTTTTTTGTTTTTTTGAGATGGAGTCTTGCTCTGCCGCCCAGGCTGGAGTGCAGTGCCGTGATCTCGGCTCACTGCAAGCTCCACCTCCCTGGTTCACGCCATTCTTCTGCCTCAGCCTCCTGGGTAGCTGGGACTACAGGCACCCACCACCACGCTCGGCTAATTGTTTGCATTTTAAGTAGAGACAGGGTTTCACCATCTTAGCCAGGATGGTCTTGATCTCCTGACCTCGTGATATGCCCGCCTCAGTCTCCCAAAGTGCTGGGATTATAGACATGAGCCACCGTGCCCGGCCGACACTGCCAAATTTTGTTTCCAAAAGGATATACCAATTTATCTTCTACCAACGTCGTTTGAGAGTGAATGTCTTTTCCCGCCAACATTAAATGTTTACAATCTTTTTAATTTTTGTTAATCATGTAGATAAAAGAGAAATTATATTGTTTATATTGAATTTCCATGAGTATATTTTTGTTTTTGTTTTTGTTTTTTTTTGAGACGGAGTCTCGCTCTGTCGCCCAGGCTGGAGTGCAGTGGCCGGATCTCAGCTCACTGCAAGCTCTGCCTCCCAGGTTTACGCCATTCTCCTGCCTCAGCCTCCCGAGTAGCTGGGACTACAGGCGCCTGCCACCTCGCCCGGCTAGTTTTTTTGTATTTTTTAGTAGAGACGGGGTTTCACCGTGTTAGTCAGGATGGTCTTGATCTCCTGACCTCATGATCCGCCCGCCTCGGCCTCCCAAAGTGCTGGGATTACAGGCTTGAGCCACGGCGCCCGGCCATGAGTATATTTTTAAGTGTTAATTGGCCATATGAATTTATTTATCTGTTAATTGCTTGTTCCTATCTTTTCCCTTAAAAGCATACGCACAATCAATAATAAAATTGATTATTTTTTTACTTTTGGTCTTGTAAGAACTCCTTCTGTAGTTTGTGCATTGAGAATTTTTCTGTATATTATGAATATATATTATATAATAGATATACTATTTCTAATCTATAAGACTATATTTTTGTATTTCTAATATATGACTATACTTTTATAGTCTTGCTCATTTTTAGCTTTATATCATTTTTGTCATAAATTGTTTTGATTTTCAGGTAAACGCAATTGTCTACCACTTCCTTTAGAACATCTAGGTCTTACTTCTTGTTTAGAAAGACCGTCTACATGCCAAAGTTATAAGATTATTTGCTTATTTTTATAAAACATATTATTTTGCCCATTTACATCTTAGGCCAATTTGGAATTTGTTTTTATATACAGTGTGAGCATAGTATCTAACTTTATTCTTCTTTCACAGATGAGTAGCCAACTTTTCTGTCTCAATGTGTTGAACTAATCCATGAAATAATTTCATAACTTTTCTGCTGATTGGAAATGTGAATTTTACCACATACTAAATTAATATATTTCTTCTCTCTCTTTTGATCCATGTATTCATTGTCCTATTTGGCTAATCCAGACTATGAATATTCTGGGGTTTTTCCTTGCTATTTCTTCTTTTATTATGGTTTTATTGAGATATAATTCACATGTCGTAAAATCCGTCCATCTAAAGGGGATAATTCAATGGTTTGTATTATATTCATAGACTTGTGCAACCATCAACATAATCAATTTTAGGACATTTCATCACCTGCAAAAGAAACCCTGTACCCAATAGCTGTTACTCCCGTTCTCCATTTCTCCCCAGGCTCACAGGTTCTAGGCAATAACTATTCTACCTTTTTTCTCTACGGATTTCCTACTCTGGATATATCATAAAAATGGAATCATACACTCTGTGGTTCTTCATGAGCGGGTTCTTTCCCTTAGCATATGTTCAAGGTTCAGGCCTGCTATAGATACTCTCTTTTTTCTTTTTGTAAATGTCATTTATTTTTACTGTCATATAATATTGCATTGTATGGATATATCATATTCTAATTTATCCATACCTCAGTTGATGAGCATTTGGATTGTTTCCAGCTTTTGGCTACTATGAATAATGCTGCTGTGAGCATTCATGTACATGTGGACATGTATTTTTACTTCTCTTGGGTATATATGCCTATGAGTGGAATTTCTGGGTTATATGGTAACTCTATGTTTAACCTCATTTTGAGGAACTGCCAGACTGGTTTTCACAGCAGCTGCCCCAGTTTACAATCCTACCAGCACTGTATGAGGGTTTCAATTTTGTCACATCCTGGCCAACATTTGTTGTTGTCTTTTTTTATTATAGGCATCTTAGTGAGTGTAAAATGGCGTTTCATTGTGGGTTTTATTTGCGCATGGTTGATGGTGCTAAGTTATCTATTTATATGCTGATTGAGTAAATGAGATGCATGCACTGGAAGGAAGAGTTCAAACACATGGGCTGTGGAGATGCATGACATAGAAACTTGGGTTCCCTGGTGACTTTCATACCTGCTTAACTGCAGCAGCATTTACTTGTCATGGAGGAATAAGGCAGGCCTATTTTTAGTCTTCACAACATACTTGTGGACCTTTCGCTTATACTCTTGTAACCTAAATATTGAAAACACTGACTTAAATATTTTGACTCTCTCTCTCACTCTTTTTTTTTTTTTTTTGAGACAGAGTGTAGTTCTGTTGCCAAGGCTGGAGTACAGTGTGCGATCACAGCTCACTGTAGCCTCGAACTCCTGGGCTCAAGTGATCCTCCCATCTCAGTCTCTTGAGGAGCTAGCATTGTAGGCATGCACCAACATGTCCAGCCTTTTTTTTTTTTTTTTTTTTTTTTTTTGTAGAGACAGAGGTCTCACTATGTTGCACAGGCTGATTTCAAACTCCTGGCCTCAGGAGATCCACCTACCTCGGTCTCCCAAAGTGCTAGGATTACAGGTATGAACCACTGCACCTGGCCTCAACCCATTTTTATTTGCCATGGCCTACATTTCAATTAATAGATGCATACTAAAATCCCAGTTTTGTTGAAGGGACTGGCCCAACATATTGAGTTTTCAAGAAGGATACCACTAATGTTAGAATTTTTCTCTCTTTTTTAAAAAAAGATATTTTCCCAGTTCCCAGATATTTTCATAAGATCGTTACATTTCTCCAGGCCAGCAAACCTCACATAAGTGGTTTGATGGGTTTGAAGCTACTTTGTTTTTTGTTTTTTGCTTTTTTTTTTTTTTGAGATGGAGTCTCACACTGTCGCCCCTGCTGGTGTATAGTGGCGCGATGTCAGCTCGCTGCAACCTCTGCCTCCCGGGTTCAAGCGATTCTCCTGCCTCAGCCTCTCAAGTAGCTAGGATTACAGATGCCCGCCACCATGCCCGGCTAATTTTTTGTATTTTTAGTAGAGATGGGCTTTCACTATGGTGTCCAGGCTGTTCTCAAACTCCTGACCTCATGATCCACACACGTTGGTCTCCCAAAGTGTTGGGATTACAGGCGTGAGCCACCACGCCCGGCCTGAAGCTACTTTTTAAGGATAAACATTGAAAGTAACTTAATGAAGGAGGTGACATTCTCTAAAATTAAGTTTCAGGTATACGTATGAACTATTCATTTATGTTGTTAAATGTCCTTCACCCACAGGCTTTGTTTCTCTTATTTTCTCTTAAAATAAGATTAGCAGCTATGAGTCTAGCTATTAAGCCCCTTTATCTTTTTCTAGTTCTCTTAAACAAACATTTTGTATGCAGAGCAAGGAACTTGGTACTGGGTTCTGGGAATGCCAAGTGTTGGAGGCTTGGTGGGCATTAAGGCAGACGCCTCCCCAGGACTTTAATGAGGGTCGTTTCTTTACCTGCTGGAGCAGATTCCCTGTGCTACATGGTACTAAGGCACCTGATGAATGCAATGATGAATTTCTACCGCCTCAGATTGCTGAGTTTGGCAAATCTCTTTGACACAGTAAAAGTTGCTAAGCATCTCACCCAGCTGTGGCCATTTTTTGCTCCTGAGCAATACAGTGGGACATTATTCATCCCTTAGAAAAAGGCTATTAAAACATCCCACAAGAGAGTAAATTACATGGAGCAGGTGTCTCCAAGAGAAGACTAAACATCCCACAGCCAAATATGATGAGCTGGTACTAACCCGTTTCCTGGAAGCCTAATTTATTTCTTGTCTCTTAATTAAAATGAGGCTTTAGGCAAAAACGTTATTGTAGTGGCTGGGTCTAATGACAATATAAAAAGTATTACTCTTGCTTTATCTGCTGAGTTTGATTGGAACAGTTTTAGTAATTATATATCAAATTCTTCTCACAGTCTTAGCTATTGGATAGTTTTTAAAAAGTGTTTTACCTCAAAGATTTAGAAACATAGAGACTAAGAAAGGTAGGAGGAATTTTCTATAGTAGAATTCTCTTGCTGAAGAGAGTAAACCAGGCTTAGGCATCTCTCCCAGATAAGCATGAAATATTCCTCTTTATCTACTTATCATATTTGTCTTCTGGACAGGATGGTCTTCACTGGGAGGCCTGTCTGCTTTTTGTGACCCTGGCAGACATTGCTAATCAATCACAGATTTCTCTCATTATAAAATCCTTCTCCACATTAGGTCCCAGAAAGTCACTGTGAAATGGTCAAAGTTGTCATGCTTCCTGAAAGTAATCTGCTTTTTTGGGTGTATGTTTTATTGATGAAATGATTCTATGTCTAAAAAATAATTAAAACAGTTGATCTACTAAAATTCCTTAATTTTAGGCATAAAAATGGAAGCTCAGACTTGTCCCAGAACACAGCACAAGTTTATGGCAGAATCAAAATTAGAATCATTGTGTTTTGTCCTCCAGAAGAATATAATATTCTTTCTTTCTCTTGTCTTTATTCTTAGCACATCTCTTCAGCTGTTTACAAACATTTGTCTCTTTTGAATGATCCAATTCACATACTGAATGCTATCACATCTATGTAAATGGTCTCTCTGGCAGACAGAAAGCAGTAATTAGTGAACCTAATGATTATGCTTCTCCTTGTAGTTCCACCAGTTTAGGTACCTTTGTTAGCACACATCTTGTACCAACCTGAGAAGAGGAAGATGGGGAATGGGGAATTGGAAAGGAAGAGGGAGCAACCTCACTGAATATGGTATGCCAAGTAGTGAACATATGTTGCCTCATCACTCTCTGACAATAATCCACAAGGGAGACCAATATCCCATCATAACAGAAGCAGAAAAGAAACACCCCTTATGTTGCTTAACTAATAGGAACCTTCTCTAGATTTGACCTCAAATGATATTATTCCAATGCCTATGTTTTTGAAAACTTAAGAAATGTACAGATTTATTTTGAGAAAAATAACCTTCCATAATTCTTGAGCATACCCCACAAATCTCCTAGATTCTGTGGAGCCAAGTTTGTAAAATACCACATTAGAAGTGAAGTGCTACCGGTTGGAGGAGCAAAATAGCAACTTAGTCAAGAGCTACTAACTCTGAAGCAAGACTGCCTGGTTGAGTTCTGACTCCAGCATGTTCCAGTTTTGTAAAATGAAGCATGACACTTGATGTCTCTGTGACTGCTTCCTCATCTATAAAATACATGTGCTAATAGAATCTACCTTGTAGGGTTGCTGTGAAGATAAAATGAGTACATGCATTCAAAAATACATAGACTGGTATCGCCTGGTGTAGAGTTAAACAAATCGATATGTTGTGCTAGTATAGAAACTGTAAACGAAATGAAAACACAGAAACCAGGCTGTAGTTAGGAGCTGATGATCTCAGAATATACATTTATTTTTACAGTATTAGCAAAATGGTAATACAAATTTAAAAGAATGCATTTGTAAACATTCTGATCCCTGGGAATCTATCCACCCAGGCTAAATTGAGAAATATTGCACTCTAGTACTTCCTGCAAAGAACGGTTATGTGTTAAAATATTGAGTGAGCCTTGGCTCCTACTATTAATAGTGAGGCTTGTGTAATTCACACCCTCTTGTTTATAAATGTGAGAAAATTCTAAAGAGATATAGTTAAGCCAAGGAGACTATTTTAGTTCACCAGAATCAAACATGTATAACTCTAATTAGTGGATTGATTATTAATTATTGCCTATTTGCAGATATGAACTCAAGCTCAGTATTAACATAAATTCAGAGCCTGAGGGAAAGATATGGATTTCAGGCCATAGATGCTTGTCGTGGAGTTAGAAGCAGAGCCCAAATTCCTTGTCTTTCATTGCAGTCCTGGATCCTAAATTCTTTTCTATGCAAAATTTCAAGTTCTTTGTCACCTAAGAGATATGGGTACTTTTAAGTTATACCAACCATATAACTTAAATCCAATCAAAAGCAGAAAGCATTTTACCCCCCTTGGAACAATTGATGCTTATAGAGCAAAGAAAAAGAAGTAACAGGCAGGCGAGCCGGCAGAAAATTATCCATCAAACGACATCCTTTGCCTCCCCTCTGGTGATCAGCTCTCCTGGTTCAGACTTTTTGTATTGAAGTGCACTTGCATCCAGGAGGCAGCTGGAGAGCACTGTGAATTTTCTCAGGAACAAGTAGCTTGTTGATGAAGGAGAGCAAAGCTGGAGAAAATGCTAGGCAGACAATAGAGACCCAGAATAAGTGAGATGGGAAGGACAGCTTCCCATCATTTCCTTCTGATCAATCTAATCACCGAGCCGGAGGTCATGAAGTAGAAAGATCCCCAGGAAACCGAACAGTACAATTACCAAATGGTAAGATGTGATTCACAAAGCTAATATCTTCCCTAAAGGCTAAGGCCAAATGACTTGTTTGAAACAGCCAGGAAGGAAGGGCATTGTTCTTCGTGTCTTCCTTTTCAAGTCCATGGTTATTTGCCTTTTCTCACTGCCTTATAAGGGTGCTTGTTAAAAATTCAGGAACAATGCCAGCTACCAAGGTAGACAGATCTGGAGTATATGACAAATAAAGTAATCTAGCACTATTATTAACAGCAGGCATGTTGCTCCTAGACTATTTTATGGCTCATTTTGAATGCATTATCTCCATCCAAAAAAAGGGAAATGTGATTCTCATGTCTAGGGCAGTTCCAAGAGTCTACAATGAATGGGGTTCCTCTGACAAAGCAATCAACTTTTCCATGGTTGGCAGGTGAGTAAATTGGGTTTTACTAGGAGTTATTAAATATGTTTTTTGGCTGATTTACTACCTGCCGGGTTTCCATGGAAGTTGAGTATATAATACACCAGGCCAACAACATTAATCTTTTGTCCTTAATTCATTGCCGTTTTCAACGTGGAGACGGGCGCAGCAGTGTGGATGTTACAGGAAAGCCACTGCTAGCTCTGCTCCTTTAACATGTGTAAAAACATCTGTGGGTGACAGGCGGCACCCCAGCTCATGGGGTCATGACAGAGCCTCTCAGGACTCCTTCCTATTGAGATGCACAGTGGTCTAGATGTTCCCCACGCAGGAACCCGTGGAATCTTTGCCTTTTCCTTGACCTAGCCCAGCTTGACCCCTCTCTGGACTTTTGCATCCCTGTCCCTCAGCAAGTCACTGCTGAACTGCCAGAGCTCCTGTTGTCTTGGTAAGAGGGCACCATTCCTGCGTGGAGAGAGGTTTACATGGCTGCTCCTTCTCCTGATGAGGACACCGAGCTTCCCTTCCTTTCTGTGGCTCTGCTGCCCTAAATCTCTCCTCCCCTCTGCAAAGTGACCAGTGCCAAGAAGGAGCATAAAGCTAGAGCAGGTGACCCACCCACTCCTAAGGATCACAGTGGGATTCCCAGTCTGCCTCTTAGCTCATAAATCTGCTGCAGTTTCCACAGGAAGCCCTAGCTTCTCTGGCCATCGCTTCTCAGGACCACTGTCCCATTGTGGCTAGGTCGATTCTCCAATCTGATTCAAGCTCCCAGGCTTCTGACTCCCAAAGCCTGTGCTCTGGAAATCATGGTCACCAGCAGCACCTCCTCCCCTAACATCAGCTCCTGCTGGATAGTCCCTTCATTCTCCCACTGTGAAGCAGACCTGGCCCTTCCTGGGGACTCTGCTTCTGCGACATGTCTCAAGTTGGCTGTTCTCCACAGCCTTTCTACCATGCCTGGCTATCGTTTTGTGTGTGTGTGTGTGTGTGTGTGTGTGTGTGTGTTTGGGGGTGGGGAGGGGTCTTTGCTATTTATTAGCATTGATTCTCCCTCTTCCATAAAACACCCCAGCTCCCCCGCTCCCAGTTGTAATCATTTATAGACTCTTTGCCTCATTCATCAAAGGTTTGAGCACTGACTGTCGTCATTCCTGGCAATTTCAAAGCCACATACACACTTCATCTGACATCCTCGTCCTTGCCAGTGACCTTGTCCTCCATCCCACCCCAGCCACCGGCTCCACTGCCCTTAACCACAGCAACTCCAAAATACTCATTTCAAACACTCTGCTTTCTGACTGCTACCTCGTATCTATCCAGGTCACTCCCTCTCACAGCCTGAATCTAACAATTCTTTGCCCACTAGGACCACCAAGCAGTACTCTACTGCTTTGAATCCGCCTCATTTTCTCACTTTCCTTTTTCCTCAGCTTACAGTCCATCCCTTTAATCACTCCTGCACATACACCCTCAACAATCATGTCTTTCTATCATAGAACCCTTGAATAAACCAGTTAAATTCAGATGTACAGAGTCTGCATCTGAGTGGCTGATTGGCCAGAGTGAAAGAATAACTGGATAAACTGGAATCAACTCAAGTTTACGACCAGACATCAAGATGGATCCCTCAGGGCTGTCGAGCAACCCAGCCCCCAGTCAACTTACCTTCTGTTCTCTCTTTCAACCTCTAACACCCTTTTCCCACCTTTATTCTCAGCCAATGATCTTGCTTCCTATTTTACCGAGCATGTAGACACAATTGGAAGAAAACGTCACTGTATAGCCACATCCACCAATTTGCCTGTCTCTGATGGTGTACCCTGCCTGGTGGACAGCTGTGCCTGCCCCTCTTGAAGCCAGGCCCCGAGCGTGTGCACTGGTTCCTGTCCCCTCTGGCCTGCTCTTTGCTTATGCAATCAGTTCTTCTCTCTCCTGCATCAAAGCTCTCCCACCTGCTGTCTCATTCCCATCAGCAGACAATCCTGTCCTTTCTCCAGTCTTTAAAAAGAGCTCCTGGGCCGGGTGCGGTGGCTCACACCTGTAATCCCAGCACTTTGGGAGGCTGAGGCGGGTGGATCACGAGGTCAGGAGATCGAGACCATCCTGGCTAACCCGGTGAAACCCTGTCTCTACTAAAAATACAAAAAATTAGCCCGGCGTGCTGGTGGGCGCCTGTAGTCCCAGCTGAGGGAGGCTGAGGCAGGAGAATGGTGTGAACCTGGGAAGCGGAGCTTCCAGTGAGCCGAGATTGTGCCACTACACTCCAGCCTGGGCAACAGAGCGAGACTCTGTCTCAAAAAAAAAAAAAAAAAAAAAAAAAAAAAAAAAAGGTCCTTTCCAGCAACTGCCCCCACTGAATCACCCTGGAGAAATTATCTATATTCACTGTTCTCTCATTCCCTTTTGAACTCACTTGTATGAGGTTGTTGTCCCCACCAGTGTCCTGAAGTCATGACCAACATTACCAGCAATCTTCACACACATATATCCCATAGTTGATTCTCGAGTCTTTTTCTCTTCTGATTTTTTTTTTACTTGGTTTCTGGAACATTCCACCTTCTTGGTTTTCTTCTACTTTACCTACTTCTTCGCAGCATCATTTTTCTGGATTCCTCTCACTTTCCTGACCTCGGAATGTTGGAAGTTCCCCAAGTTCTGTCCTTGGGGCTCTTCTCGTCTCCATTTACATAAAACTTGTCAGAATCATAAATTCCGAATGTGTGACACCACCCCTTCATGAACTTCTGACGAACACTTAAACTGTGTCTAGTAGGCATCTTAAACTTTACACTATACAAATTATTTGATTCCCCAACCCCCTGGCCTCCACCTATTCTTCCTCCCCTGTTCTTCATCTCAGGAAACTGCCATGGCGTCTTCCCAGTTAAACAACAACAATAAAACTCCCTGATTAAGGTGACTGTGTATCCCAATTTGCACTGTCAGTCTTTAACATCCCCTTTAACTGCCAAAAATTCTTGGTTTGCATAATAAATTACAGAGCCATGCTTCCCTGGTTCTTTTTTGCTTCTATCTATCAATATTCCCTGTGGAGTCCTCACTCTAAATATATTCTGAATTTACCCACGCCTCACCACCTCCACTGCAACCACCCCGGTTGGGCCACAATCATCTTAAGTCTTGACTGCTGCTGTGAGTGACTAACTGGTTTGTCTCATTTACTTTTCCTCTCAGTGGTTTATTTCCTACACAGAAGCCAAAGTGAGCTTTCAAAGAGTCTGTTCATGGCATTCCCCCTGTTCAAATCTTCCAATGACTTCCCACTGCCATGAGAATGAAAACAGATATGGCCCAGCCACCTTTGACTTCATTTATCACTGTCTTGTTCCCCACTTCCAGCCCCACATGCTGTAACTATAATAGGTTCATTGTCCAGTGCACACAGCCGGTCAATACAATGAGACCCTGGGTTGCAGCAGACGAAGAGATTTAATGGTAGGGCCACCAAACGAGGAGACGAGAAGAAGCCTCAAATTTGTCTCCTCCAGGAATTTGGGGTTAGGGTTTTTACAAGTTTTGGAGTGGACCAAAGTGTGGAGATTGTTGATTGGTCAAAGAGTGCAGGGTGAAGTCATGGGAAAAGGAGATGAAGAAACTGTATTCTCGTGCTGATTCAGTTCCCCTGTGAAAGTCTTTCAACTGGTAGTTGCCAGCTGTTCTGCTGAAATTCAGGATCTGCTTAAGCAATTCTTAAACAAAAACCTTCTAATTCTAATGTCAGGAATTGTATCCATAGGTACAATGGGGATTTGAATGGTCAATATCTAATGCTTTATGACTTTTGATTACAAGGAAATGGGTTAAAGTGCAGCCTGATTAATGCTTCGTTATAACTCTATTTCTGTCCAGAATTCTTGTTTACCCTGTGAAGACGGCTTCAATGTCTCTTAGCTGTTCCTAACCCACATTGTCTCACCTAGGGTTTTCTGCTTTTGCTGTTCCTTCTGCCTAGAAGGCTTTCCCCTAGCAATCAGCATGGCTTGGATGCTCACTTTGTTCTGGTCTCTGCTTACATTTTGTTTTGCAGAGACTGTTGCCAGGTCCTTCTTCACTGCCTTACCTGGCTTTGCTTTTACTCAGACAACTTGCTGTTACCCGTCATTGTATCGTGTTTGTGTCTCTCCCATTGGCATACATGCCCCATGCCAACTTTGTTTCTTTTGTCTGACACTAGTTTATTAGACCCTGGAACAGTGACAAGCATAGAGTAGCGCTACTATAATAAATATTTTTCAGTAAATATTTGTTCAAAAATATTAATGACTGGTTGAAGGAGTGAAGCAGATCTCTTTTATTTAATTGGTTTCAATAATCTGTGTGCCAAGCAGTTTACTCTCCTATCTAGTCCTTTTAAAAACTGTGTGGCTACTGCTATCCTCCGGATTTCACAGACAAAGGAATGCAAGTGCAGAGAGGTCAAGGACCTTGCCCAAGGTCACTTGACTGATAAATGGCTGCTATACAGCCTTCCTAATGTTATCAGGTCACCAATTTAAGACACTATGGATTTTCACAAGGGAGAGAGTCTGGTGGTTTTTTGTAAATGATGACTTTGTTTAGTTTCTGTCTTCTCCGTGGAATATACACATCCTGAGAGTAGAGTCTCTGCTGGATGCATTTGTTGACTATGACTAAGCCCTGGCTTGCCTCAACTGCTTCTTCCCTAGCCATTGTGATGCCACTCAACACTGGCAGATATAGCTTCTCCCTGACCCTGGTCCAATGAGAGCCCCACCCAGAGCACTGCAGAACGGGAGCCATGGCCTTGTCTTCCATTCATGCTTCTTGGCAGGGCCTTTGAACACTGAGCAGCCAGCTTGGCCTCCCTGCTCCAGACCACTGTGAGTAGCTCGTTAGCTTATCTGGTCCTTCTGCCTGGGCCACTGGCTTAAGTGTCTGTCTTCTAGTCATGTGCTCAGTGTCTGGTCCAATCTTACAACCATTCTGGGAATAGAATACCCACATCTGCACACCTGTCCATCAGCCAAATGGCCTGACTTCCTCACCCAAATCTAGTGGTCCCCTTGCTTCCTTTTCTCCCTAGGGTGACACTTGCTCCACTGTCTCTAATTCTAAGGTCTATGCTAACTGAAATCTTTCCAAAATTATCTCCTCCTGGAAAGCATTCTGGACCACAGACCTCATCCTGGATTGGGCCTGGGTTATTTTTTACTGTTATAACAACATTCTTGTTGTTGTTATTATTATAGCAGCCAATTTTATGAAGCACTTTCCACATAGTATTTCCAATAATTTCCACAGTTACTCTGTGAGATGGGTACTGTTATCATTCCCATTTTATTGAGGAGAAATCTGGAATTTAGGGACACAAGTAAGGTTGAACCCCAGGTCACCCACTTGGCATGCGGCAGAGGTGAGATTCAAACCCAGGTAGCCTGGTTTCCGAAGACACTTCTCTACTCCCAAATAGCCTTTGCAGGGTGCTGGACTGATGATCCCCTACTAAGACAGGATGATTTGCCCCAGCCACCTGAGGGGTTCTTGGGAAGTCTGGTCCAATGCTAACTCAGCTTTTGTTTGTGCTTGCATCCTCCTGCTTCGGGTAGGAGTAAGGGAGCTTCCAACGTGGATCCCAGGCCTCTTACACAGCCTGTGTCCCCTGCGCCTGGATGGACTGCCTAGCCCTGGATGGTTAACGTTGCCTCATCTTTGATTCCCACATAGTGCTCGATGCATGGAAGGTGCTGGAGAAATTTGGCTAAATGAATCACCATTGGCTTGTTAAGAGCATGCCATTGGAGGGAAAATTATTTATTATAAAACAAACCTGAAAAGGGAAAGGGAAGACTGAGTGTTGGAAGTGAGAAACAAGATTGGAGATCAGGGAGATCGAGTTGGAAGAATATCCATAGGAAGGAGAAAAAAAGCATCAAGAAGCTCCATAAATCACAGCAGCAGTATTTTTACCTTCATTGTCCTTCTTTATTTTATGTCCCTGGCACCAAACAATTTATCATTCCCATTTCATGCTAAGTGCTACAAAAATAGCAATTGGCCCAACATTTGAATGGGAGATAGCAGTTTCGAAATAATAGCAAAACGTGAAACTATCTGAATTCTGGAATTTTCTGTAGTGTCCTCTCCACCCCCACCTCCAATTGCAGGTGTCTTTGCTCTGCATGGACACAAAAAGGCCAAGGGTAACAGACCTAGAAGGGAGGGGGAACCTTTTCCTGATATTTAGTGGCAAAGCTGAATTTGGGTTAATCTCACTCTTACATTCCTCTATTTCTGCCCTGCACAAGGCATTGTAGCCAGAAAACCCAAGATCACCTTCCGCTTCTATTGTAGGATGTAGGGGGTGTTGAGAGGGTAGGTGGCAGGTGTTGGTATTGGTGGGCAGCCCAGAGCTGAGCTGTAACATTTCCAAAGCTAGCAAGGGGGGCGGGAGAGGAGGGGGGAAGGAAGAGGAGAGGGTTTGATGCTTTCACAAAGCCTTAAAGGCAAAAATACTTGGACAAGAAAGCTTTTTAAAGCAATGACTATATAGCACTCCCCCATTCCAGGTCTTTTCAGAACTCATTGAGTGATTAGAGTTTTAACTCATTATTTAGAAATAAATACTTGGAAACCACTCTTCAAAGCCGATACTTTAAAATCCACTTCCCCACCTTCAGAATCTTATTTATACTTGAAAGGAAGGATTACTTTTTCCTTTGAAAAGTAAACTTTTCTGTCAGCAAATAATTACAGCCAGCACATTTCCAGTGGATGAGATTTGGGAAGCCCCTCATTCCTTCCCCTTTGCTTGCGGCCATCCAGCAAGGACTGAACCAAAGAACCCCAGCCTCATTCAATCAGTCATACTCATCATCAATTTCCCAGCATTTAATGTGTCCCAGAGAGGATGCTAAGAGATTTACATGTAGAATCCCACTTAAAGCTCTTGCTTTTAAGGATAAATAAATTGAGGCTAAGACACATGACTGGAATCCAAACTGAGGATGGTCAGATGCTAAAGTGCATCTCATGAATCATCAACATCAATGGAAGACCACACCACTAGGATGGAAGACAAGCCGGGCATCCAACACAGAGGAGTAGTCCACTCCATTCAGTGGTTTGGAGCATTTCCAGGCTGCTCCTCTTAGCAATGGAGCCAAATACAAACCTCTGATGGTCGTTCAGCTTGCTCTTTCTCTGGCCGGCTCAGTGGCTGCAAAAGTAGACAGAAAGCAGAGCGAAAGCACTGAGCCGTCCATCCTCTGGGAAAATGCTGGGCTCCTCTTTAACAGGAAGGGCTGCCGTGGTCCTCCTGGGGTCTGCCCCTCCCAGGCCCAGCAAACACATTTCCCATTACACAGGGGCCACGCTGAAGTTTACAATTGCACTGCCTCTCCAGCCTCATGCTCTGCACAAGTGGGGAGAAAATGATACCCTGGGCAGGAGGTTTCTCTTATCTCCTTTCTCCCTAAGTCTTCTGCTCAACATAACAAGTCTGCAATGCCCTAGAAGGTGATTGCCATCATGCCTGCTGCAAGCGCACGGGCCGTGTTGATAGGGTGTCCTATCTCTGACCTCAATCTCATTCACCAGTTCCTATCTCATCAGAGAAACTGACTGCTGTCTGAACCTTTTATCAGGCAGCAGGTAGGAAGGACGTCTGTGAAAGCAAGAGGAGGTGTCAAAGGATGGTGTCCCCAGGGAACCAACATGACTAGAGGCAAATGCCACAATTTTTTTTTTTTTGAGACGGAGTCTCGCTCTGTCGCCCAGGCTGGAGTGCAGTGGTCGGATCTCAGCTCACTGCAAGCTCCGCCTCCCGGGTTTACGCCATTCTCCTGCCTCAGCCTCCCGAGTAGCTGGGACTACAGGCGCCCGCCACCTCGCCCTGCTAGTTTTTTGTATTTTTTTTAGTAGAGAGGGGGTTTCACCGTGTTAGCCAGGATGGTCTTGATCTCCTGACCTCGTGATCTGCCTGTCTCGGCCGCCCAAAGTGCTGGGATTACAGGCTTGAACCACCACGCCCGGCCAATGCCACATGTTTTAAATCCAGAGGCACAGGCTCACATCCCTCTATTTTCCTGCAAAGCTCTAGCCATGCCTTTCAGTCTTAGGCCTTCTGTCTACCACCTCCTTGCTGCCGCTCTGGGCCTGCCCTCTTGAGTCCTTGGATGCTCCCAGTTTATTTGCAAGGATGCTCCTTCCTTCTTCCAGAGCTTCAGGATGTGCTTTGCTCTGTCCTTCAGGCGTCACTGCCGTAGACTGTCTTGGAGAGTGGCTGTCCTCCCTGATCCATCGTTTCTAAGAACTGTGCATCAGCCGCTTCCCTTGCTGCCATATTATTAAGGGCACAGACACTGCCCTCACTCCTCCACAGCCAGTTGGGCAGGAGTGATCTCCTGACACACTCCAGAAAGCCTCTCTGGGGCCATCCTCCAACTGTGTCCTCTGCACAGGGAAGGCAACTCTAAGGCCAAAAGAACGGCCTGGGGGACCCTGTGCCAGCTCCCACCAGCACCACCCTGCAGAATTCCCTGCTCAAATGTCTGAGTCCACTTTTATGGCCTGCCTGGACCTCGTGCTCAGGAATATCTTCCTGGCCAGGCTCTGCTGCCTGCGTGCTCACCTCCAGGTGTGAGAGGAGCTGAGGGTGGCTGCTTTGGGGGCGTAGACAGAGCCTGGCCATGAAGGCAGGGGAGTTCACATGGGGGCATGGGAGCACACTCGTGAGGCAGGAAGAGCCAAGTGTGGGAAAAGAACTGGGGCTGGTGGCCAGGGGAGGAGAAGGATGAAAATTCTAAATTTGAACCTGATCTTCCAAGTCATTTTAAAGTTGGGACTTAACTCACATACCATAAAATTTACCCTTTTGAAGTGTCCAATTCAATAGGTTTTAGTATATTCACAAGATTGTACAACTATAATGACTATCGAATTCCATAACATTTCATCACCATCCCCCTAAAAAATAACCCATACAGATTAGTACTCACCCTCCTGGCAATCTTTCCATCTTTATAGATTTGCCTATTCTGGACATTTCATACAAAAGGAGTCATACAATATGTCATATTTTGGGTCTGGTTTCTTTCACTCAGCATAATGTTTTTAAGATTCATTCGCGTCGTAACATGTATCAATACTTTAACAGTGGCTGAATAATACTCCACTGTACCACATTTTCTTTATCCACTCCTTAATTGATGGACATTTGGGTTATTACCACTTTCTGGCAGTTATGAACAATGCTACTGTGAATGTTCATTAATTTTTAGATGAACACATGTTTTCATTTATCTTGGGTACATACCTAGGAGTAGAATGGCTGGGTCATGGTAATTCTAAGTTTAGCTTTTGAAGAACTGCCAGACTCTTTTCCAAAGTGACTGTGCCATACTTTTCATTCCTGCCAGCAATGTGTAAGGGGTTCAGTTTCTCTACATCCTGGCCAACCCTGGTTATTCTCTGTCATTTTGATTGAAACTATCCTACTGGATATGCAATGGTATCTCACTGTGGTTTTGTTTGCATTGCCTTAATGACCAACGATGCTGAGCACTTTTTCATGTGCTTTTCGGTAATTTGAATATTTTCTTTGTAGTAGTATCTATTCCAATCCTTTGCCCATGTAAAAAACTGGGTTAAGCTTTAATTGTTGAGTTGTGGGAGTTCTGTATATATTCTGGATACTAGATTCTTACCTAGTATATGATTTGCAAATATTTTCTCCCATTCTGTGAGTTATCTTTTCGCTTTTTTGATGGTGTCCTTTGAAGCACAAAAGTTTTTAATTCTGATAATGTGCAATTTACCTCTTTTTTTCTTGTGTTGTTTGTGCTTTTGGTATCATATCTGAGAAACCATTGCCTGATCTAAGATCATGCCTATGTTTTCTTCTAAGACCAGGCCATCTTGAAAGAAAAAATTGTCAAATATGGGGAAAAACTTATTTAATATTTCAGTTTGTTAACTGAATTAAAAAAGTATAAACATTTTTACATATGGTGTATGGCCCTCCATTACATGGTCTCAGGCCTTGTAAAATTCACAGTGGATCTTGACGTTGAGTAGCAGAAATGACATGACGTCCTGAAGTGATGGTTGTGTTAATGTTGCTCTCTGGTTGTCTGTTTCTCATACGTCCTGTCTTTGCATTTATTGTGTAGGAATTTCTCACCCATATGTGACTGAGCCCTGGCAGATAGTGTCTTCTCCTAACCATCATCATGTCTTCTAAGTTTTAGAGTACCTATTTAAATCTTAAAACCAAATGTATTGAATCCCAGTTACTATTCATATTTTAACATAGATGACCCTAATTTTGACGTGAGCTCAGCGACTCCTTTTTAGATCAACACATAATCTTTAAGACATCCACTGAGGAGAAAATGCAGAAAAGTCATAATTATGGTGTTGTCTGGGATGCCTGCTACCTGGAGAACTTCGGAACTTCACAGTAAGGTCCAGAGTAATGAGTAGGCCAAATTGCAGAGGTAAACTGAGTCACAGAGCAGCAAAGTGACTGTGTTGGAAGGACATAGGTAGCAAGAGTTAGACCTGTAATAGAGTCAGAGTTAGAGCTGCCAGTCTAGTGCCAGCCATTTCTGAGCTAAGAGAGAGCCTTTCCCATGCTACAGGGCCTTTCCTGGTGCCATGGCAGCTTCACTGCTTGCTCCTGTGCCTTATACCCTGCCCTATGCTCCTGCTGTCTCCTGTCTTAGCCAAGCCCTGGCTGCTGCTTCCTCTAAGATGTTGCTACCTGCTTCTCTCTGGGCTTCACATACTTCTCCCTCTCTCTCTGTCTCTTTTTAAAAATCAGGAATCACATAAAGTCAGGGAAACTCCAGACGATCTTCTATGGGCAGCTTTTTGCCCAGATGGGAGTGGTTGGGTGAAGACAGGTGCTTGAGGTTCTCAATTCCTGTTTCAGTCCACTTCCTACTGAACAGGTGTCAAGGTCACAGCACCTCGCTGCCCCTTGGTACTAACCCCATTTCCTGTTGTCTGAAAAGGCAGGAATTAGACTGGCATAATGACAGAGCTCATTGTAAAACATTGACCAAGGTTGTAGGTGGCCGAGTTCTATCAAATTCCTCTATAAGCTGAATTGCCAGAACTGACGAGTTAAAGCCCAGTTTCTGTTCTGCCTTAACGGGGGCCTTCACAATATACATTGTCTCTGCACAGGATTTAGATATAAATGAGGATTGGATAAGCATAATCATAGATTTTAATTCAGCTGATTTTGGCCTTTGGACGTAACTACTCAGTTTTAACATCCAGAGTGACTATCAGATGCAAATGAAGAAGGAATCAGCATTCTAAATTGTCCCCCAACTCCAGTCAGTTATTAAATTGTGAAGGATTGATTGCTAGGGAAGGCCAAGCCTAATCCAGAGGAAACACAGGCAAAAGTTTACACTGCCTGGTCAGTGTGACCAGTGCTGGGCTTGGGGGACTCCCAACCCAGAAGCCAATTTACAAGCTGGGTGCTCAGAGGAACCTCTCCCTGCTAGCTGAAGGGTTAAAAGTGGGGAGACATGAAAAACCCCAATGTACTGTGGAAGAAGTGGCTTCTGGGACCTGAAGCCTTAATTGAAGTCAGAAGGTGTCTTTCCTCAACCCAGCCCCCGCTGCGGCAGGTGGCCCTATCACCTCCTTTCTCCACTTGCACAACAGATCCTTTATTTCATGGTAGACAAAGGTCTGCGAATGGGAGCAGCAGTGCCAGATTATAAACCATACATTTTCCTGTGCTAAATCACTCAGACTTGGGACTCTCAGGAGTCTGGCTGCAGAGTGGTATAGTCTATCAACAAGTTAATTTTCTTCCCATTTAAGCACAGAAAAAGACCATCTTTTCTGATTGTTGTTTAGTTCAATGTGTCAGTTCAAACTTTGATCTTGCAAGTATAGATTTCTTTCTACTTCTTTCCTAGGGGTATTACCATTAAACTAGTACTAAGGCACAGTTCGGGGAGCACAAAGACGCTGTTTAAAGCAGGAGTCCAGAAGTGCAGGGAATGGACATCTTTCGTAGGACCACAACATAGAGATTGACACTGGGCGTCTAAGACTGTACACTGAGCATGTTTGTCTAGTAGCCATTGCCAAGACATCCCAGTTGAAGTGCCCTTTATTATTATTCATTTACTTATTGTAGAGACGGGGTCTTGCTATATTGCCCAGGCTTGTCTTGAACTCCTAACCTCCAGCAATCCTCCTATCACAGCCTCCCAATGCACTGAGATTATAAGCGTGAGCCACCACGGCTGGCCAGCAAGTGTTCTTTACAATTCACAAAGCCCTGGGTGGGGCCAGGCATGGTGGCTCATGCCTGTAATCCCAGTACTTTGGGAGGCTGAGGTGGGTGGATCACCTGAGGTCAGGAGTTCGAGACCAGGCTGGCCAACGTGGTGAAACCCTGTCTCTACTAAAAATACAAAAATTACCTGGGCATGGCGGGATTAGGTGAGCGCCTGTAATCCCAGCTACTTGGGAGGCTGAGGCACAAGAATCACTTGAACCCGGGAGACAGAGGTTGCAGTGAGCTGAGATTGCACCACTACATTCCAGCCTGGATGACAGAGTGAGACTCCATCTCAAAACAACAACAATAACAACAACAACAACAACAACAACAACAACAAACCTGGGTGGGACACTATTATCTGTCCACCCACCATCTTCTGAGATATCGTCCCCCTCCAGCTGCACCCTGTGGTTCCTGTAAGAGCAGTCATACTTTACAGGTCCTGTCCCCTTAGCCACAGGTGGTTGGGCGAGAATTGGTCACATAAACTCAGATAGGCCAGTAGGATGTCTTCCCTAAGGTTTTTGGGAGCAGAACCAGTTCTCTCTGTTGTTAAAACAGGGGATATGAAAGTTGGGAGTTGTCACTGGCTTTGGTCTCTGACACATGGAAGAAGTCAGTCTCCAGAAAAAGGCTAAAACCTCCAAGCACAGAGGTAAGGAATGAAGAGAAATTTCCTTGCAGCATGCAAGCTGCCGGTTCTGGGACAGAATAAATTAAAATAATTTATAAATAAAATATATCCTTTATTAAAAATAAAATAAAATAATAAAAGAAAAATAATTAAATTATATTTTATATTATTCCCCCATGTGAAGGGGCACACCGCCTTCCTTCAAATAGTTTTTATAAGATCCTCTAGCATCCTTATACAATATCCCCCATTTTGCCTAAATGTGGGAGCCCTGTTTTTGTGAAACCAAAATAGCTTTGAATGTATTACACACATCTCACATGAATCTCCCAACAATCCTGTGAGGCAGATATTATTACCCCAATTTTGGAAATAAGAATGAGGCCCAGAGAGGTTAAGTAGTCTCTTCCAAAGTCATGTAGCTTTTACAAGGCAAAATCAGAACCCCACCCCAGTCTTGACTGACAGGCCCACGGTGGAAAGAAATTCTCCTGCTTCTAGCTGTGTCCGGAGAAGACTCACAGACTACAGTCTGCACTGCTCCGCTCTGTCCTTGGTTCTCTAAGCTCTGATAGCCAAGCAGGCTTGGACTGGAATGCCTTTGAGAGTGGAGCAATTATAACAAGGAAGGTGTATTCCCTTAGTATGCTTCCCTATCAGCCTCATTTGCAGAATGTTCTCTCCAGCCCCTGACACTACTGCTTAGACTTTAATTCATCAGCTCAGCTGCAGATGGTGTCATCCTCTGGGACTTTGCTTGTTATTAACTATCACCAGTATTCTCACCCCAGAGCCGGCTCCAGCTGACTTGGACTTTGGGTGAATTATACACTATCCATCCACTACCCCTTTCCCAGGCAAGATCCTTTCCAAGACCCCAACGATGCAGGCTCTTCCCTGTGTCCAGATACCCTGATCCGGTGTTTCCAACTCAGCCAGGAGTTCTCAGTATTGTATTCTATTCTGAAGATGCTGCAGGAGTTTTTCAAAGGACAACCAAAGCTCCAGCTGCATGGGCACGACTGGCCGGCCCCTTCCACCTGTCTCCTGCCTCTCCTCACCCGACAGGGAGCCGCGGTTGCCTCAGCAGCCATAGAACAACACAGCATTGCTCTCACCATGGTCCCACAGTAATGAAAAAGAAACACTCAGGTTAGGTGGCAGAGCCTAATCCTGTAGGCAACAAGACCATTAGAAAGCCCGCAGCCCATCCTTGGTTCAGCTCCCTCTTTCCCCTTTCTTTCTATCTGGGAATCCAGCTTGAGACCTAAGCAAGGGCTGGCCAGCTTCATTATTCATGGCCCTTCCTCGCCAGCAAATTAGGACTGATGTGGCTGAGGTTGGGACGTGGAAATCAGGATTTCATATGGATCTGTTTCCTCTTTTACTAAACTCTTTGTGGGGTAAACAAGGATTATAAACATTCAAACACAGAAAATAATTTTGTTTTTTAAAAGAGGAATTCCTATGTAATTATGTCTTCTCGGCTCTCCTTTTTCCACAGGGCTCCTGCTCCTCCCTGTCCTTCCACATATCAGCCTCGGTGAAGGGTGACACCTGAGCAGTCGGCCTCAGTTTTACAGGTGTGTGCTCCAGGGCTCTAGAGATCCAAAGCAAGTTATCCAGAAAGGCAATTGGAGAAACCACATCCCTCAGTCAATGGCCTTTGTCCATTCATAGATGTGTCTACGTCTATGTCCGTCTGCCTTCAAATATAAAATGTCCCAGTGAAGAGCCCTGTGTTAAATGACTCAGGCCTAAGACTCCCACTGAGTCTATTACATCCAATCCAACAGTGAGATAATTGTCCTTGTTTTGAACGTGGCCTCAGTTTTTCCTCAGAGTCATGTAGTTGAATGTGTCTGGACAAATGATAATTGTCCATCAAAGAGCAATATTCTTATTCTCTAGCTCTACTGGAAGGGAACAAAATGGAATGGCCAGCTGGTGCCAAAATACAGCTTAAAATTACCAAGCCATGCTCCTCGTGACAGGAAGTTCAGAAGACAGGACACCATATTTGATGATGACATTAGGAGTAAGAGTACCATTCACAACTTAAAGGATCTACAGGCTGTCCAAGAATCAAAGGCTTAGGTTCTTAAGCCAAGTAAATAAAGAACACTTGCATCTGAACACCCTCAAATATCCCACTAAGCTCTCTGGTCTTCAGAGATCTGATACACTCTCAAAACTTCCATTTTTAAACACTCCTAGAAGAATGATTAAACCCAAAATTTCTAAATTATGTGACATGGTTTGGCTCTGTGTCCCCACCCAAATCTCACGTTGAATTGTAATTTCCAGTGTTGGAGGTGGGGCCTGGTGGGAGGTGATTGGATCACGTGGGTGGGTTCTAATGGTTTATCACCATCCCCCTAGTGCTCTTTCATGATAGAGTTGTCACGAGATCTGGTTGTTTGAAAGTGTGTAGCATCTCCCACCACTCTCTCCTGTTGGCCAGTGAGGATGTCCTTGCTTTTCCTTTGCATTCCTTCATGACTGTAAGTTTCCTGAGGTCTCCCCAGAAGGAGATGCCTGTACAGACCACAGAACTGTGAGCTGATTAAACCTCTTTTCTTTATAAATTACTCAGTCTCAGGTATGTCTTCATAGCAGTGTGAGAATGGACTAATACAGTATGCATGTCCTTTTATTGACTTAGATAATGCACAATCGAACTTCAGTTGTGGGTACTATGACTCATGCCTGCAATCCCAGCTACTGAGCAGGCTGATGTAGGAGGATTGCTTGAGCCTAAAATTTATAAAAAATAAAACAAAAGACAAACAAAAAGTCCTCAGTTGCATAGAAATATGAAACAGGGAGATTAGGCAGGTAGTTTGTTATAAGAAGTCAACCAAGAATCAGAAGGAATAACAATAATACTAGTTAAATTGACTGAGTACTTACTTTGTGCCATGCCTTGCATTTTACTGAGTATTTTACATGTAGAATTTATGTAATCCACTCTAAAACTCTACGAGGTTAAGTAGCATTATCATCCCCATATTTCAGATGAGGCACTAAATGAGGAATCTGAAATGGGATTTGTTCTGTAGAAGAGGAAATTCTCAAGGTTGAGTTTCAGTTAAGTATTGAAATCAATGATGGTAAGTATTAAATTATATGCAATGTCAACTGACTCTTGAGTCAAGACTACATACTCTGGGAGTTTCAAAGATGAAGCAGACAGAAACTTTGCCTTCAAAAATGTACAACTCTGGTAATCACTTTGCCTACAGACCATTTGTACAGACAAGACTTGTAGATGATTTCCATTAACTCAAAAAAAATTCAGATAGATATTTGTCCAGGGCTTCCTCAGTGTCCCTTCTCAGTTGTAGATGTTCAAATGGACAAAAAATAAGTCAAAGCCTGCAGGGCTGCCCATAATGAAGTACGAGAATGAGCAACACAGAGCAGAGGTGTTCATGGAGTCGAGAGCAGCATGTCTGTAGACCAGAGAAGCCGAGGAATGTATGCAAGTGGAAGCTGGTCTTCCCTTGGGCCCTGAAAAATGGGCAGAAGATGAAGAACAGATATGCCAGGAGAAGGGGAAAGAAATATCATAAAAAGATGCAAGGAGGTGGGAATGAAACTGACCAGAGTATAGAGGGACTAGGGGTGTAGCTGGAGGTAGGGTTAGTCAGGCAGGCTGGGACTGAAGGGGATTAACCATGCCATTTCCCAGCATGTCGACTTTCAAATTCCTCTAGAAATAAATTTGAAGGAGTAAGGCAGCTGGTCATAGTGAGGAGTTGATCAGGCAGACCCTGCCTCATAACAGTGTCCTGTTGGCACATTCTCCTCCAGGGCTGGGGCTGTGATACATGCAAGATGAGACCAATAACAGTTCCCTCCATCTTTGTAAGAAAAAGTTGATCCCTTCAAGAGATGGCTTGGAAATCTCTTGGTTCTTGGAAAGAGACTTAGTTGGAAGGTATAATTGAAGGTGAGAAGATAGTTTGGAAAAACAAAGCAACAAACAAATCCTAACAACAAATGCCCACACAGTTGTTTCAAAACAATTACACAAAACTGGAAGTCAGCTGGACATGGTGGCTTACACCTGTAAATCCAAGCATTTTGGGAGGCTGAAGCAGGAGGATTGCTTGAACTGAAGAGTTTGAGACCAGACTAGGCAACAAAGCAAGACCCTGTCTCTACCAAAATAATTAAAAATAAAAACAAAAAACCCAAACTGCAAGTCTCCTAGTTATTCTGAATTTTGATGATGGTTTCACCTGCCCACAACAGCTGCCTCACTGATGGCTTGGTATCCAATATCCTGCTTTGTAGCTACTATATACTTCCCGGCATTGAGCAGGCCTTGATCTCTAACTCAAGCATGCCCTGATCTCTAACAGAGATAGGCACATGCATGAGAGTGGCTTCCATCACACAGGCCATTTCTCTGACTCTTCACTGTGATGCTTAACACTGCCAAGTGCTAAAGGAAGCCACTGAGTGCTCCAGACACTTCCCAGGCAAAAGCTACATTCTCTTATCCTATGTCACACACACTCAAGGAGGGGCAGGGTTCCTCGACAACTCTGTGTGTCCCGGACAATCAGGTGGGCAGGGGCAGGGATTGGATGAGGAAGGGGATGGAAAGCCAAGTGTGATAGTTACGTCCCACTCCACTGGAGAAAGAAGGGTGTCTCATGGCTTCAGGGGAAGGCCTGGAGCAGAGGTGGTCAAAGCATGCTGCCTTTGCAAATGACGCAAATGGTATCCCACTGATTCTCCTCAAATTCTGGAACCCATGAAACACAGTTAGTGAGGAATGGTTGATGGGTTTGGAGACAACTTCTTAATGTAATCTAGATGAAGATACTCTGAAGAATGGATATACAGCAGCTGGGTACACAGGAAACACCAGTCACTTTTGGTTTTGAGAAGAATTTCATTTCCTGTGAATATTATCAACAAGTAAGTATATTTGATTTAGGGGGAATTCGTAGAGCTTCACAGACATTGTCTCGTAGGATGATTCCCAACCTGCATCAAAGAAATTTGCACCAAGCTGGTATTTTGACTCATAGTCATAGTCAGAGATGCTGAGCTTAAATAATTTAAGGAGAAATTTGTGAAAAATTGAGAGACATTTTCTGTCTCTCTGTGTAGTTCAATTGTCTAGACTAGTATTTTTTAAGTTTTAAATCCCATAAACTTATTCTTTTTTATATATAAATACATGCATATATATGCATAAACACAGATATTTGCCTACACTTAGATTTCATGGGTTTTGCTGGGGCCTGCACCTTTTGATAGAGGTGTCTTTTTCAGGCTCTCTGTCATTTCATGATACAGAATGGTGCGGAAGAACTAATGGTATATAGAACGACCTGTTTCAAATATCTCCTTAAAGATTATGTCCAAGCGCAGTTTTTAAAAATCAAATCATATTTTCAATTGACTTCTAGATTTATCTACTTAGAGCTGGCTTTCCTAAAGATATATACTACATCTTAATGACCATTTGGTAAGTTCTTATTTCTGTATGCTGGAATAATCTAAGAGTGAGGTCATATCTGTGCACTGAGCTAAAATAGTCTGATGGCTCTCCCTGCCCCGAGTCTCACGGCTCTCCTTACTTACTCTGGTGGTCTAATGACTCTTCCTGTACCTCGTCTGATAGCTCTCTTTACCCCTATCCCTAGTCCCCTAGTCTGATGGTTCTCCTTGCCCCTAGTCTGATGGTTCTATGCCTTTTCCCCAAATGCTTAACAGCTTCTCATTTTCCTCTCTCTTGAACACCACTCAGAGCTGGGGAGGGGAACAAACAAGCTAGGGCACCAGAAGGCTGATGCTCAGACTGAGCTATTCCTTCTGGGTGAGTGGGTTCTCAAGGGAACAGCTGTTAACTGGCTGTAGACCCAAGTCTATGGAGCTAGTGTGACCAATGTCCCCCTCCTACCTCACACACAAGGCAGAAAATGAATAAAGGGCTGGTCTTGCCAGGTAAGGCTTCACCTGTGCCCTCAGCTGTGCCAACTCCAGCTCCTTCAGCTGTGCAGGACACGAGGACTCTGGGGGCCATGGTGTGGCTTGGCTCAAAAACATGAGACACACACATGGGCTGCTGTGAACCAAGGCTTCTCTCTGTGTGATACTGGCTGTAAAGGTCTGCTCCCTTCAAAAGGAGAAACACTGGGGATGCATTCTACTTTATGTTACAAAATCAATAGCCATGGGCAGTCATCATAGGGAGCATATAACATGACAGGGTTTCTCCGTAACTGTTCCTGGATGTTTCCTTTCCCTATTGAAATGTATTTATGTCTTGCCTTTTTTTCCCAATAGGATTTGAGACAGGCATTCCTGGACTTAGTATCTTAAAAGACATCATGATAAAATAGAAACCTTACTTCCACAGCCTGACACCTCGTGCAGATAACCAATGCCTTCTCCTCTGGAGAATCTCAGACGCAGCATCTCGGACACAGTGTGTGCTTTCAGTGGCTTATGGTAAAGACCTGGGTGTGCTGGGGTATAAAGCCTCTTGTCTGGAAACTTTTCTGAGAGTAGTTAAAAGCTACCTGCTAACCTCACCCCTGCAACAAGTTGCTGAGCTCCTTTGGGCACGGTACTCTCCTTGGTGTGGGGACACCGTGACGACTGGGCAATGTCAGAATGTCAGATTGGATTCTCTGCCAATGGTTGGAGGGAAAGACAGGGACGGTTCTGCAGCACAGCTTGGTCTGTGTCATGTGATGACAGGGCCATATAAAGAGGCAGTGGGCGGTGCAGGTGAGGAATACTCATTCTGGACTCACTATGCCTGTGCTGGCGCTCATGTCCACCAGTGACCAACTGCGGGCTCTGTGGCACCATCCAGCTTCCTTGCACCTCACACCCCACATCGGTAAAATAGGGCAGAGGGGCAGTGGGGAGCAGTTAATAACAATACATACTGCACAATGTTGCTGTGATGATTCAATGAAATAAATCACGTAAACCAATTCATGAGCGCTTAATAAGCCTTCCACCAGTATTTGGGCCAACTGATGTGCTAGGTCGTAAGGTCTCTTTGTAAGATACAACGTATGATACAAAGATAGGGTGCTGGGGCTGTATCCTATGTACGTAACTCCGTAATTAGTTCTTTTCTAATCTATAATCCTTGTCGTGCACCCTGAATTTCACATTTGGTGAATGTCAAAATACTACCAACAGTTTCTCCCAACTTCTGAACTCAGGGTAGGTGGTGTTTTAGTTTGCTTTCTGATGCTTATAAAAGAATAGTTAAAACTGGGTAATGTTATACAGGGAAGAAATTCATTTGCTACAATTATGGAGGTTGAGAGGTCCAGGGTCAAGGGGTTGCATCTGGTAAGAACCTTCTTGCTGGTGGGGATCCTGTGGCACCCTGAGGTGGTGCAAGGCATCACATGGGAGGGGGCTGAGCATGTTGGTTTGGGTCTTTCTTCCTCTTCTTCTTTTTTTCTTTTTTCTTTTTTTTGAGACGGAGTCTCGCTCTGTCAACCAGGCTGGAGTGCAATGGTGTGATCTCAGCTCACGGCAAGCTCCACCTCCCGGGTTCATGCCATTTTCCTGCCTTAGCCTCCCTAATAGCTGGGACTACAGGTGCCCGCCACCACGCCCAGCTAATTTTTTGTATTTTTAGTAGAGACGGGGTTTCACCATGTTAGGCAGGATGGTCTCGATCTCCTGACCTTGTGATCCACCTGCCTCGGCCTCCCAAAGTGCTGGGATTACAGGCGTGAGCCACCACGCCCGGCCTCTTCCTCTTCTTACAAAGCCACTGGTCCCACTCCCATGATAGCCCAGTAATCCATTAACCCATTAATCTATTCATGTAGGCACAGCCCTCATGACCCAGTCACCTTCTAAAGACCTCACCTCTCAATACTCATTGAGGATTAAATTTCAACATGGGTTTTGGAGGGGACAAATGTTCAAATCATAGCAGGTGGGAAGTGAGGTGGCTCCATCTGCCTCTTGGACCTTCCTTCCCCTTGCTGTTTCTATAACACACCAGATGAACACCTTGTGTTGCCAACCACCACCACCACACATCAACAACAAAAATCCCTCATGCAAAAATCCATGAGATTAGTAGGCTTCAGCAAGGCTTGGGGGCTGGGCCCACACTGCAGTGCTCAGCTCGCTGGCCTCTTGATGGCTCACACTTTATCCCTCTCTCACCTCTGCTCCTCTCCCCACCCTCTCATGCTGTCCCTAGATCTCCAACTTCTACTTGCTATATTATGCAGAATAGTCTTTCTTGGAAGAATTCTCCTGATTTTCCGTCTCCCCAGCTGAATCTGAAACCCCCGAAGGACACAGGAGTGTATTTTATAATCATGCTGGATAGTGAAGGAGTGAAGGACGTGTCATCCAAAAATATGCCGGATTGATGATTTAGGGCTGAAAACACTGGAGAAATTGTAGTTTCGGAAAGGGCCAGCTGACTTGTCTCTTCCTGCATTCAGAAAGGATAAGTATTTCTCCTGCTTAGGGGTGGGGCATACCATTGCCATATTAGCATGTGAAAATAGCCCTTATCACCAGAGACTGGGAAGTGGGGGCTGGAATGGACCTGAATGAACATATATTAGAGAGTAACCCTTATCTCCCATCTGTTTTACACTCCTCCACCCGCCCCTGTATCTCTCCTAATGACTCTCCTAGAAAATTTACTGCCCTCGCCGATTTTCTTTGTCCTGTCACTTCTTAAAATTGTCATTCTTTGTCTAAAGAGTCCAAAAACATCTGGCTTTGGCCACTTCTTCAGACTTCACTCTCCTGTGAAGATCTCCATGCACATGGAAAACTCATACAATTTGTATGTTTTTTTTCTTGTTAATCTGCCTGGTGTCAATTTGGTTTCTAGATCCAGCCAAAGAGCCCTCATAAGAGTTTAAGGAGGTTGGAGGGGATCTCTGCCTCCCCTGCAATAGCACCTAGTGCCCCAACAAGTTGGCTGTGCTCAGTATGCACCCCTGTTGAACAAAGGGTTCCCCTCTTTAAAGTCCTGTGCACAAAAATAACTCTGGCCACCATGAGTACCCTTTCGGGAGTTTATAATCAAATGTAGCACTTCTGGTTAGTTCTAGTGTGGTCTAATTGATCCCACTGACCCAAATGTCTTGTTAAATATTATTGCCAAATTAAAAAAGCACAAATTGCCACAGCCTACTCATCTAGGGACATCATAATGTTAGCTCAGTCCCTCCACTGGCTCAGAGGACTTGGAGAAGCCATGTGCTCTTATGACACTTGAGATGCAATAGAAGCGAAGTGCAGGCTTTCTTTCCCCTGGCCTCTAAGCAGGCTGCTCGCCTTCTCTGTGGTTCTGCTTTCAGCCCCTCTGCCTTGTGGGTAGAGTTGCCAATCACCGACCGCCCCCAGGCCTGCTGGGGAGAAGGGGCCTCCCTCAGCATCTGCTGAACAGTTGGCCGAGGCAGCCATGTCTCAGGACCCCTCCCTTCTTCCAATGCTGGCTTGGCTGGGGCTTTGCCCCTGACTGGGTGCTCATACCATGGCACAGTGACAGGCAGAGACAGCCTCTCAGAAATGTAAGACACACCCAGCAAAGGAGGAGAGGGAACTTGTCAATTGTGGGAGCAAAAGCTGCGAATTTTGAAATGGATAGAGAACAGGAAAGCCCAGGGAGAATTGTATGCCAGGCAGTCCTGGGGCCTGCAACCATCCAGGAGCAGAAATAGCCTGTCCGGTGACAGAGCCTGCAGGAGAGCTTATTCATGAAAGCCCAGTGCCCCCAGAGAGGAGGAAACCAGAATATGAATGATCTGGGTCCTAGCCCCGTTTTGACTTTCTGGTGAACCCCTTTGTCAATAGGTAAGCGGAAATCATTTATTTGAGAAGTCTCCACACGAAAGGAGACAGCGCCTCTTCCTGCTCTACTACATCTGATGTCCTTACCCCAACAACGCTCAATAGGGAAGCTTCGTAACCCCACCTGACAAGGAGGGGCTGGCCCTCAGGGAGGTTAGGTGTCTCGCCCACAGCTACACAATGGCGATGCCAGCACCCCGGGTTTACTGAACCACACTGCCTCTGTGGCATCACCAAAGCTTCCTCCATTTCAGCCTCCCGACTTTAGGCCATTCATCTCTCCACTCAAAGACACAGACCAGGAAGGGCTGACGAGACTACCAGCAATGTCCTCAGGCCAGGGCAGCCACACGAGAAAAGACTTGCCCTCCTTCCATCCACTGGGCTTAGGTGGGCAGAGCAGGGCAGGGTTCCTGCTGCCCTTTTGCCAGGCAAGTCAAGCACATTACAGGTGAAGCGCTCCTCCCCACTGAGCTTGGCTCAAAGTCAAACGGAAACACTCATCCTTCTTTACAGCTCATGTTCAAAGGCCCCGAGGCCCAAGAATACATGACTCATCCTTCCCGAGGTGGGTGGATTGCAGAGAAGCCAGCACCAAGCCCAGGGGCAAATGTGTGTGTGGCTCTGGCAGGAAGGATCAGGATGGGAGGAGGTGGAGCTGGAGCTTTGGGTCAGAGGGCAGGGCGGCTTAGCCACTGTGGGACAGGCGAGTGAAGACCGGAGGAGGAAGGGGAGAAGAGGAAAGAGAAGGAGAGGGGAGGGAGGGGAAGGGGGAGAAATGAGGGAGAAAAAGAGAAGGAGGGAAGGAGAAAAGAAGAAGGAGAGCCAGAAGAGGAGGGAGGGGAAAGGAGGAAGATGGTAGAGAGGGGTGGGGGGAGGAG
Source organism: Macaca fascicularis (assembly GCF_037993035.2). Classification (NCBI taxonomy): domain Eukaryota; kingdom Metazoa; phylum Chordata; class Mammalia; order Primates; family Cercopithecidae; genus Macaca; species Macaca fascicularis. The sequence goes on from NC_088375.1 coordinate 16,771,037, forward strand.
AGAAAAAGGAGGGGGAGGGGAAGGGGATTGGGGAGTATGATGGGGAGAAAGAGGAGAAGGGAAGAGGGAGAGAAGAAAAGAGAGGGGAGGGGAGGGGGAAAAAGGGAAAATGATGGAGGAGGAAGGAGGAGGAAGGGGAAGAGGAGGGGGAGGAGGAGGGGGAGAGGGAAGAGGGAGAGAGACACTGAGGAAAGGTAGGAAAAGAGAGGAAGATGTGAGCGAAGTCACAACGCACATTGGGCAGGGGGACACCTTAGGGAGAACACATTTGGAACTGCCTGGCCCCTGTCATGATGTCATTACTCCTTATCTTGTCACAAACACACACTCTGTTAGGAACGCACACCAGCTCTCCAAGGGAAAGTGAAGGATGGGCCAGTGAGACCTCAGTTTAAGGTATCAGTGGGAAACAAGCCATTCTTGTCTCCAATCCCTCCACGGTCTTTCTGCTTTGGCTGGGTAAGGTGGGATCTTTGCTAGGCGTGTCTGTCAGTGATTAGGTCTTGAAAAGCTTATAGTTTTTTCTTTCACCTTGACCTACAAAGCATGAATAGAGATAAATTTAACATTTCCTCCCTTTTCACCGCTCTCTCATTTTTTCCGTCTTAACAAGCCGGAGGAGGATTGTGGTTCTTTTCCAGAACAGCTTAATGCCACACAACCCTGCACATTTAAATGTGTAACGCTTCCTCTATCATTTGCATCTTAATGTTCCAAACCAACAATCATGAAGCCTTGTGTGAAAAAATAAAGAAGGATTTAGAGAAATTTGGGCTAATTCTAAACCTTGATGAATTATACCTAACTATAGAAGCTTCGTGATGAGACTTTAAAAAAAAAAAAAGACTGAAATCAATTTACCGCTGAAAAAGGTGCCAGATGGGAATTAAACCAAATACTGGCATTTTCTTTAGCCACAGTTTAGAAATTACAGACAAAAAAAAAAGAAGAAAAAAAGAAAAAAGAAAAAAAAATTGGCCTCATCTATTTCCCTGTGTCTCAGCTCCGTAGCTGGATGCTTTATGCTCCTTGTGTGAGCGTCACTCAAGTCAAGCATTCCTTCATCCACTCACTCACATGTTATGCGTGGTGCAGGCTCAGGCTCCCCTGGAGAGCTGGGGACATGTGTACCACATCCAGTCCTTGGTGCTGACTCTGCAGTCAAGGGCACTGCCTGTCATCCTAAAGTTGTCCCAGGTGCTGGCACCATGCTCGGTCAGCACTGCCTTGTTTAACAGGCACCTCCGCACTCCCTGGGAACTACGGCTGCTCTGCAGGGGCTGAAGTTTGCTGGACTCCCTGTCTCTGTCAGGCCCCTTTGGCTCCTACACTTGAGCCCCTGCATACAGAGAGCAACACAAAGAGGAGAAAGATGTTCTCCCTAGGATCACTGTGGGCTGCCATGCCGTGTGGGCACTGGAGGACTCTGGGGAGTTCACGGCGATTGCCACTCTCCCCTTTGTGCCACTCTCAGCAAGAATAGTCCTGAAGGTGCTACTTGTGCCCTAGTAGGGTTTTCTGTGGGGGTGGGGAGGCGTGGGGAGGACAGCACTTTCCAGCACTTTTTGTTATTAACTCTCCAGCTCTTAGACCCTGGGCCAGGGATGAAATCCAAGTAGCCATTCGATGTTCTCAGAATTCTTCTTCCCTTCTAGAAGTAAAGAGGTTCCTTACAGAGTCAAGCTCACTGTGTCCGAGTCTCCCCTTAAAATAAGCTTTATTTTCTGAAGGTCCTCAGTCCCAACAGATACACAACTGCCAACTCTGTCCCACTGCACGATTCAGCAATTTCAAGAAGGTTTGCCTAGTGAGGAGAACGGATTTGAATCCCGGACCCCCAGCCCTGGTTGTAGACATGGTCTGTGAGTCCTACCAACCTAGGGGGTGGAGCTCCTCAGAGGAGAGTCACAGGTGATCCATCAGCACATTAAGATCACTGCGGGTTGGCGCGGTGGCTCACACCTCTAATCCCAGCACTTTGGGAGGCCGAGGCGGGTGGATCACGAGGTCAGGAGATTGAGGCGATCCTGGCTAACATGGTGAAACTCTATCTCTACTAAAAATACAAAAAAGTAGCCGGGCGTGGTGGTGGACACTTATAGTCCCAGCTATTGAGGAGGTTGAGGCAGGAGAATCACTTAACCCGGGAGACGGAGGTTGCAGTGAGCCAAGATCATGCCACTGCACTCCATCTCAAAGAAAAAAAAAAAAAAAAAGAAAAAAAAATCAGTGCAGATCCATCTGGATTACCCTCTCCTCCAAATATGGGAATTGGGTCTCTGGCCTTCAACCTTGTATTTGATGACTGATTTTTTTTTTTTTTTGAACTGCTTTGAAACCAGATCCTGGACATATCTATGTCCATGGCCACCTGGTAGTACCCTTGTTTCATTTTTCACATGAATGAATGGAAGCACAGACGTGTTAAATAATGCAGGCAAGCTCCATGACAGGCAAACTGGCGGTAGACACTCAGGCAGGGCAAGTCCCGGTCACTCGCTGTTGTCTGTCCTCTGAGCTAAGTTGCTAGATTGAACAAAAAGAAAAACGATACAGCACACCCTGTTAAACTGGAATTTCAAATAAATAACAGTTAGTTTTGGTATAAGTGTGTCCCAAATATTGCATGGGACATACTTAAGGTGACACTAAAAAATTGTTCTTTTTCTGAAATTCCAACTTAACGGGCACCCTGTATCGCCTGTGATGACACTACTACCCAAGGGCAAGTCTTATCCTACCCTCTCTTACTAAAATGAGTTTTACTTTTGCACATTATGTAATTTAGAGAAGTAATACTGACCTTCATAACTGGAGAAAGATAATCCACATAGTTTTTATACTGACAGCTGACAGGTGACATTTTCCCTTTGACTTTTTTTTACTCCTGAATGTACGTTTTGGTCTCTTTCCTGCCCTTCCCCCACCCAAATCTCTCCTAGGCTTAGCAAGAGATTAACCTGATTCTTTTTTTTTTTTTTTTTTTTTTTTTTTTTGAGACGGAGTCTCGCTCTGTCGCCCAGGCTGGAGTGCAGTGGCACGATCTCGGCTCACTGCAAGCTCCGCCTCCCGGGTTAACGCCATTCTCCTGCCTCAGCCTCCCGAGTAGCTGGGACTACAGGCGCCCACAACCGCGCCCGGCTAATTTTTTGTATTTTTAGTAGAGACGGGGTTTCACCGTGGTCTCGATCTCCTGACCTTGTGATCCGCCCGCCTCGGCCTCCCAAAGTGCTGGGATTACAGGCGTGAGCCACCGCGCCCGGCCGAGATTAACTTGATTCTTACCCACCCAGATGCATTATTGCTAAATTGTCCTCCCCGTTTCTCTGTATTCCATGAGATGAAACATTAACTTTCGCAAGAACTAATCTTCATTGTCAGAAAGAAGCAAAATCGACATATCCAGCTCTTAAAAAGTCAGAGTGTTATTCAGTGCATGAAGCTGTGGCTTGGGAACAGTGGATTATTCTGGCCAAGCACCCCTAGAGTCAGATGTGCCAGTGAGAGCCTGTTATGGACTGGAACACAGAGACTAGCAATGCAGGCTAAAGTGATGGGATTAGGGAGACACTGCACCTGGAATAAGCCATTGATAACTGGGCAGACGCCCTGGAATGAAAAAGCACCCACACAAAGCTGAGCTAAGCACAGCTCACTCCTTCAGCATGTCTCTCAGTGGCCAAATGGGAGCTGGATGCTTATCTAGAAACAGGAGTGTCCCAGCAAGTTACAGTCCAAATGTCTTTTCACATGTACCTGCTTCCACTCCCCAAGTGGGGCATTGGTACAACCCACCAGTGCACAGAGCCAGAAGGTTGTCTCTGCAGTTTCTTGTCATTGAAGGAGTCGAAGTAGTAAGGCCACCGGAAAACTTGGCAATCAAGTTACACAACATATCTTTCTCACCTGGGATTCCCTGGAACAATTAAGCCCCGATGCCCTCAGGTATCTAGTGTATTAACGTCTCTCCTAGGTCTCTAGAGTAGCACTAGCCATGGAAGATTCTGGGAATACTGAAAAAAAAAGTCACTCAAATAATTTTCTGTAGGAGCTTAATTCTCTGCCAGAACCCCTGGCAGGTGGAGAAAGGCTGAGAGAGGCTGCCAGGACCTCTGCCATGGTTACTGAGGCCTTACCTGTTTCTGCCCTGCACCTGTGATGGCCCTGAGTTCCCAGAAAAATGGCAGGTGAATGGCAGTGGACAAATTCCTCAACTGCAGGCAGAGGTAGTCAGTGCCACAGAGAGGCTTCACTTGGGCTATTCTTCAACCTGTGTCCAGGCTTAATCCTCGCCATCACTTCCTTTTTTAGTATCTAGTGCTATTTGGAATTATCTCAACCTTTGCCACAAATAGCCACAGACAGACCCCTTTAAAAATGGCATCCTGGGATTTGCAGGTCAGCCGATGCTGAAGAAATCTCAGCGCTCTTTGCATATCTCTTCCAAGCTGGACACATCTTAGGCCTAATAAGGTTAATAGCCTTATATCTATTTGTGACCACAGGAATGAAAAGAAGGTCATGTCCCCTGAGATCAGGGAAGAGAGCGTTTCCCAGGCCTTTGGTGTGGAGTCTGTGAGGCTTGCTAATCTGGGCCGCAGCCTGGTCTCACGGTCTGGAGATACTGTCGGCATTAGACTGGCTCAGCTGAGTCTCATTTGGTATCTTATTACTTAAAAAAACAGAGTCATACCCTCCTGTGAGCTCTGGCTGTGTATCTGCAGAAGAGGAATATAATAAAGAGAAAAGACCCTCGTGTTTGTCCCACTTACTGAGGTCAGGGTTCAGGCCATCCCCCTTCCATTACCTATGGGAGATCCCCATGGACTTCATGGTGATGTTTAGGGTGGTCTGAAAATTACTAACTGAACTCTCTTCAGCAAGTGGCCCAAGTGACACAACTTAGCAGTGAGATGTACACCTCTTAGAGGAGCTGCAGGTACTTGCCTAGAGAACCTGTGAGACCCAGCCCTGGGCCTTATCTGTTAAAGCTGTAGGCAGAACAGACAGCCCCTTCACTGCCTAGGAGTGGGCTCTCCGATGTGTCTGCAACATGTATTTACAACCTGTTTCTAGGCTATGGGGCAATCAGCTCTGACCTGATTAGAGGCCCCTGGTGCACACTTCTGCAGGGCATTGTAATTCCACTGAGCCCCAGAGATGGGGTCTGCTGGTAGCACCTGCACTAGATTGTTCCTGAAGGTTATAGGGCCACACCGTCTTAACAATGTGTACAACTCCAGACAGCAGGTATGACTGGAGCAGCTCATCACAAGCACTGTGATTTTTAAAAAAATGTATACTACTCCCGGAAACTCACCAGGAGCGATGAGTCCGGGCACGCTGAATGGGCTTGGTCATGGCCGGCACTAGAGCTGTGCACTGAGCAGATGTTTGGGGAACAATGAGGAGGGAGGAGGTGGGTGGGGGAAGCACACTTGTGTTTTATTTTCTTTCTTGATGATAAATTTGTACATTTATATTGTCCAAAAAACTCCCAAATAGAACTATGATTTATTTTTCACAATTGACAGAGTCAAGTTCATCTTTCTGACAGTTGAAAGCGTTTTCTCTTTGGAAACTGGAGAAGGCCAGTGCCCGAGGGAATGTTTGCCTGGCAGTCTAACTGGAAGCATGGAGCATAATTGGGTGGGGAAAGCGTCTCTCCCCAGAAGCAAAGCCAGATTTGAGTTAGGAATGGGGTGGGGGCCTTTTGTGGTCAGGCAGACTCCATTATTTCAGAAAGCTGGGAAGACTGCCCTCCCCCACCCAAATATTTCCTGTAGTATTTATTTGGTGAAGCCTGCAATTTCATCATTAATAATGCATTCCTGTGTGCTAACCATCATCCCTTGTTCAGGGGGATCCACTGTAACATGCACATACTTCTGGGAGGCATACATTTCTGCATTGACAGTGAACAGTTCTGTCTGAATTGCCATCTTCAGATTCTTTTTTTTTTTTTTAGAGGGCATTTGAAAATAAAACTGGAGGCTGGGCGCAGTAGCTCACGCCTGTAATCCCAGCACTTTGGGAGGCCAAGGCGGGCGGATCACGAGGTCAGGAGATTGAGAACATCCTGGCTAACACGGTGAAACCCCATCTCTACTAAAAATACAAAAAATTAGCTGGCTGTGGTGGTGGGTGCCTGTAGTCCCAGCTATTTGGGAGGCTGAGGCAGGAGAATGACGTGAACTCGGAAGATGGAGCTTGCAGTGAGCCGAGACCATGCCACTGCACTCCAGCCTGGGCAACAGAATGAGACTCCGTCTCAAAAAAAAAGAAAAAAGGAAAAAAAAAGAAAAAGAGAATAAAAGTAGAAAAATGAGTATTGCTACTGATATTCTTTAACCTCATCACCCAGTGTGTGAGTCTGGTAGGTCATGCTGCCTTGTTGCCTTAGTTAACTACCCCTTCTTTCTGCTATATGTGCATATCCATGCACATGCTCAAACATACATATTAACGTGTTTAAGTGCATTCTTGTCTTGTGAGCAAACGTATTAGGTAGAAAAAAAGGGGGATAATGGCGTTTTATAGTAATGTTCATTTTATAGTGATTTCTAGGATACTTTTTGCTATGAGTTGCATTGTGTCTTCCAAGAAATATATGTTGGACTCCTCAGCCCCAGTATCTCAGAAAGTGACCTTATTTGAAGACAGGGTCATTGCAGATATAATTAGTTAAGATAAGGTCATGCTGCAGTCAGGTCAGCCCCTAATCCAATATGACTAATGTCCTTACAAAAGGAGGCATTTGCATTTGAACGCAGACACACATAGAACACTGCGTGTGAACATTAACCCGGCCATCTACAAGCCAAGGAGAGAGGTCTGGAACAGACCCTTTCCTCACAGCCCTCAGAAGGAGCCAACTCTGTCAACACCTTGGTCCTGGACTTCCAGCCTCCAGAACTGTGAGACAGTAAGTTTCTGGAGTGCAAGCCACCCAGTTGGTGGTACTTCACTATGGGAAATCCTCTAAGCCTTAAATAGCTCCATGGCTTCCACAGAACAGAGTTTTTCTATGAAAGCTGAGCAATGCTGAAATGTAGTTTAAAATTCCCAGAAGGAACACTGCTAAAAAGGTTTTTAAAAAGTAAAGAAATAAAGAAAATATAAGCAAATAACACTTGTTACAGAGCACAGGTTCTTTATAGTAGAAAGATGACTGGCCTTAGCGGTGGAAGACATAGGTTTGAGTCTTAGTTCTGCCTCTTACTACTGAGGTGACTTTGTGAAAGCCACTTGGAGTTTCTTCTCTTTTTCTTTCTCCTTCCTCCTCCTTCCTCTTCCTCCTCCTCCTCGTCGTCTTCTTCTTCCTCCTCTTTCTCTCTCTCTCTCTTTTTTTTTTGCTTATAAACAACCGAAATTTACTTCTTACAACTGTGGAGGTTGGGAAGTTAAAGATCAAGGCACCAGCAGATTGGGTGCCTGGCAACGGCCTTCTTTCTCATAGATAGTATCTTCTCACTGTGTCCTTTCATGGTAGAAGGGCCACCTGGAGTTTCTAAACATTATTTTTTTTTAATTTTGTAAACTATTTTGTAAACTATTTCAACATCCAGACTTATAAAATGTAAAAGTCTTAAATGTATAATAAATTGTCATGTATTAAGTAAATGCAAGGTGTTACTGCCATCATCCTACTACAACTGAAGGTGAGAGTTTGGCTTGAGTGCTCAGGATTTTCATGTTCTCTTCCTGTGCATCACTGATGTGAATGGCTGAACAAGCTCTTCAGTCCCCTTGAGTCAAGTGGCTTCACACTGGGTGTTCTAGATTCTCTGTATTTTTCTAGAATTCTAGCTCCAAGTATCAAGATAGCTTAGGTTGTTTTCAAGGAAGAAGAAATTCATTTGACTCGGGCTCTGTGCAGTGCAGCTTATGGGGAACTCTTCTTTCTCCAAATACTATCTGCTAAGCTTATTCCAGAGTTATTGTTTCGCAAAAATGTAATTATTTCAAGGCTACACTTCGAAATCCCATAAACAGAGAGTAAAAATAAAATGCATATGGTAAGAGGAGGCTTTTTTCTTTGAGGCTATATGAAAGAGGAAGGGTACGACCCAGTGGAATGCGACAGTTATTTGCTCTGTCTGTATTCCTTCCAATAACTAAATGGCTTCAGGTCCTCACACCCCTAAAGAGTAGCCTTTCGTGAGTAACTAGGAGGAGGGAAGATGAATTGAAATTGCAACAGAAAAACTTTCCCAACTAGATAAGTCACATACAAGAAGAGGTGTCCCAAGGAGACATGAAGAATATAGTCTCTGAGCAGCTGCTTGCCTTTCTGAATTTTGTTCTGTCCTGCACAAAATTCACTTGAATGTGTCTTCTCCAACATCTGATTAGCTTGCTACCTAAGTGCCTTCCCCAACTAAGAGTCCACTTAGCAATGCAATTGAATGGTCAGGAAATGAAAAAGAAATATGTCATGCAGAGGCTCATAATTTGTCTCTCTTCTACCTCCAGGCACAGAGCTCTTGAATCTTAAGGCTGTCAGAAGCCTTAAAGATCCTCTGTGGCACTCTTAGTAGAGGAATAAATGCCCTTGACATCTTTGCTTATAATTTCCTAGTTTCTCCTCAGACTCCTCTGTATGGGAGACTTACTGCTTTACAAACTGTGTTCAATATTTAGGATGCTTCTTTTGTTTGTTTTGTTGGAAAGTTTGTATTTATGTAGAAAATAAATCTGCTCCTAGTTTTGCTCTTTAGAGCCATAAGAATAAGAAAAATCTCAACTTGTTCTGGCAGCTCTTTACATGCTGGGACATTACTTTTATGTCCGTCTCGAGTATTTCTCTTCTCCATACAAAACATCTCTGGAATTTTCTATTACTCTCTTATCAAGACCAGGAGTGTTTCTCACCATCCTAAGCAGTATTCACTACACATTTAGGGCATTTAGGAGGAACAATTTTCCAACAAGCTTCTTAAAGTGCTCTACCCAGAATTGAATATTGTGCTTCTGATATGGACAGAACAGACAGGAGAACAGAACATGGTGAGCATGTGACATCCTGGTATTTATAGGTCAATTAATTCTGGACACTGGATCTTCATAAGCTCAGTTGCCCTTGGGAACCTGGTGCTTCTTTTCTTCCATCCCTGTCTCCGGGTGGCCAGTGAGCCCCATATTGGCATCAGTGCAGGCGGGAACCTCATTGAGTTTTCCCTTGGGAAGAGTATTAACTATGGCCTCACACTAATCTTCTTGCCCACTCTAACCTAATGGTTACCCCCACGAACACACTGGACATTTCTTCCAAATCTAAGTGCATTGTGTCAGTGTTGGCCTGTCCAAAGAGATGGATTTTCTAGATGAGACTGGGATTTTAGAATGGGACAGGATGCATGAACATTAGCCTTGCTGCCCACTGACTCGATGATAATCTGGACCTACCTGATCTTCTAGCCTCTGGAAGCAAAGGCTTGGTTTACCCTTGGCCAGAACCTTTTGCTGAGAGCTTTTCACCAACATGCTGCAGAAATAAGAGGGAGAGTTCCCACTTGTCTCAGCCATACAGAAGGCAGTTCCAAATGGCCACCCGGAGACAGGGATGGAAGAAAAGAAGCGCCAGGTTCCCAAGGGCAACTGAGGTTATGAAGATCCAGTGTCCAGAATTAATTGTCCTGTAAATATCAGGATGTCACATACTTACCATCATCAGGAAGCTTGAATGAACTCATTGCATTTTTTGAAGTGTCTCTTTCTTTCTGTTCCTTGGACCTTTCTCAATCTCTGTTCAACAAAGATCTGATGAAGTATTTCAGTAGTTATGAAAAATAGGCTTCCTTTGGTGAGGATACAATGCAGCAGTGAATCTCAACCAGTTGTACTACTAATTATATGTTTACTTGGTATTTGTCACTGCATTTTGCAGGGACAGTTTACTCACCTATACCATAAAGTAAAAAATACTTTTTTAACTTTCTTCTAGTTCTTATATCCTATGCATATACTCAAGCTGCAAGATTTGAATTTCTGAAGGCCAAACTCACAAAGACCTTGAAAGTCTTCTCCCATGGTGCTTGCTTCAATGTAGGGAGGGATCTGTTCTCTGCCCAGTTTTCCCTGTCACCAGCGTTAGCAATTTTAATTGGAGAAAGTTTTTTATTTTTTTGAGATGGAGTCTCACTCTGTCACCCAGGCTGGAGTGCAATGGCACGATCTTGGCTCACTGCAACCTCGCCTCCTGGGTTCAAGTGATTCTACCGCCTTAGCCTCCCAAGCAGCTGGGATTACAGAGAAGTTAATAGCACAGCATGACCTTCCACATCCTCAGTGTTAAGATTAGGTCCTGCTGGTCATGCTGGCCTACTGATGGTCCCTAGCCATTTTTGGGATTTGCTGTGGAGTCAGGATATGAAATTCTGCCTTAGGTATTTATTGTTCTTACTCCTTCAATACATAAAGACCGTAAACAGGCCTATCATGTGAGTGGAAATGTATGCATGCTTTCTCTTCTGAATGTGGCCAGGTTTTTCACAGAGGTGACTGAAAGTTACAACATGACCATTCTGTGTTAGTTCTTAGGTGAGCACAGATCCTTAACACAGTGTTTGCTGAAAAGGAACACTGCCAGGTGATGGTTTAATCAAATTCCCATTTGTTTACAGGATATCAGGCAAGCAGTGAACCAAGGAGATCACACAAGCCCTGGCTTTCTCTGTTCTCAGCGTGGCCTGCCTGCTTCTGCTCCTTGTATCTCCCACTTGCAACTTGCTCTAAGTCAACACAGATTCTGCAAACAATCATTCCATAATTTTCTTATCTGATTCTTCCAGTGATTTCTTTGTGACCCAAGGACTGTCTGCAAGGGCAAGTGCAGGTGAAGGGCGGAGTCTCTGGGACAGGTGTGGCTGAGTGACCATGCAAGATGAGGTATGAGTTCTGCTATTGGCACAATGACCCGGGTTGTGTCAAGCCAGTTACCAGGGCCTCCCACCAACCAGCTGCTCACAGGGTCTTCCATATGAACATCAGATATGTGGTGGTGCCATGGCACATGAAGATCCACAGGAGACTATCACTTGGTACTTCACACTGTGGAAATCCTAAAGCTTTCAGAAGAAGCATATAGAACAGAATTCTCAGATAGTCGGACTCAAAGCCATTTAAAATTGTATAGTTGAACCTTGAGCAATGTGGGGATTAGAGGCGCCAACTTCTCAGGCAGTCAAAAATTTACATATAACTTTTGACTCCCCAAAAACTTAACTACTAATAGCCTACTGTTGACTGGAGGCCTTACTGATAACATAGTCAAGAGTCAATTAACACGTATTTTTTATGTTGTATATATTATATACTGCAAAAAAGGAAAATGCTGTTAAGAAAATCATAATGAGGAGAAAGTGTATTTCCTATTCCTATTTTGTATGTTGTATATATTATATACTGTGAAAAAGGAAAATGCTGTTAAGAAAATCATAAAGAGGAGAAAATGCATTTCCTATTCCTATTTTGTATGTTGTATATATTATATACTGCGAAAAAGGAAAATGCTATTAAGAAAATCGTAAAGAAGAGAAGATGTATTTCCTATTTGTTAAGTGGAAGTGGATCATCATAAAGGTCTTGTCCTCATTGTCTCCATGTTGAGTAGGCGGAGGAGGAGGAGGAAGAGGAGGGGTCTGTCTTGCTGTTTCAAGGGCAGCAGAGGCAGAAGAAAACCCATGTAGAAGTGGACCCGTGCCATTCAAACCCGTGTTATTCATGTGTCAGCTGTACTTCTATTAGGTTTCCTGCCATGGATCCATTTTGAAAACATTATAATTCTGTGAAAATCGACTAGCTGCAAATGGTAAACTATTAAGAAAAGCCATGCTACTTAGACCACCAACCTTGGAATCTCCTGGCGTGCTTATAAAAAAGCAGATTCTCGATTCCAATTTCAGACCATCTGAATAAGAATTTTTAAGGTCACGGCACAGCAATCTCAATTAGAGACAAGCTCCCCAGGTGATTCTTAGAGACATCGGAGTTTGAGAGCCATTAAAGCAGCATATTTGACTCCATCTCCTGACCCTTCTGAATAATAAAAGAATTTAGTGTACCTTGAATGCAAAGAACTTGAGAAGAAAAAAAGCTTTTTAAACAGATGAATAACAACAACCATTCTGGAGGAATCCCCAAAAGGAGGATAAAGTGGCCTTGTGAAAATATTGATGATTGTATTGATTCCTTCAAAATCAGCCTTTGGCTGAGAAAGACTTCACTAGTCCTTCCCTTTGGGTCTCTCCAACAGCTTCATTAAGCCAGCCCCACTCATCTCCTAAAGCTGAGGTCTCCAGGAGCATGGGGTTTTGGGGTGCAGGTGAGGGTTGGGGTTCTGGGGCTGGAGGAGGGGGCTCATGCACATGGGTATAAAGTGGACAGCCAGCAGGTGAGGTGTGGCCCAGAGAGCGGGGATGACATGAACTTCCAGATCTAGAAGCTAAAGCTACTCTCATCCCATCCTGGAAAGTGGAGACAGAAGACCATGGTGGGGAAGGAGGAACTGTCACAATTCTGCTCAGCCCTTGGCCACAGCCATTGCTTATATACTGTCCTGCCAAGCCCAAGGGGTTGACCAGATTAGGAGTCTGATAGGAACTTGACCTTTTAGGGGCTCAGAGGTTATTTCTGTCAGATGACTTTCTCAGGGGGAAAAGATCTCACATCTCATTGATTCGACCAGTCAATCACAATGGAATCTGAAGTTTGTCTAAGGACAAAGAGTCAGCACTTTACCCTTATAAAAAGATATAAAAAGGCAGCTATAGATAGCTCTGCTGCCAAAGCCCCAGGCACATGAAGGTAATTCAACAGCCCATTAAATTTATTATGGGACTGGGAGGTGACAAAATTGCCTTTAGGGCCCAAGTCTGATAAAGAAGAACAGAGCTCTGTTTTAGGTCTGAAATTGTGTTTTAGGTCTGAAATTGTGTCAGCACATTGACAGGAGCCTGGGAGGTAAGAGGTTGCTTTGAAATTCAGAATCCTGAGTAACTCAACCTGTTCAGTCCTTTCTACTTTATTCTCTCTCTCTCTCTCTTCCAAGCCAGGTTCTGAATGATTTAAATAGCTGGGTTGGGATTACAAAGGATTTTAGCTGTGGTTTTGTGTGTATTTGTATGCACGCATGTGTATGCATTTATGCGTGCATGTGTGTGTATTTATGTGTGCATGTGTGTTTGTGTGTGTACATGTGTGTATGTTTGTTTGTGTGCCCTTTAAATCTGTTATGGTCTGTTTTACAAAAGAGAAATTGCCCATTGTTGTGCCAGGAGGGGTCTTTGAAACAGCAGTGAGAAGTCAGAAGAGCTGGGAAAAGGATGTTTGGCTTTTGGAGACCAAGTCCAGTCTGAATACTTATCAATTTTTAAGCCACTGTGTTCCCAGAGTCTGAGCCATGACCCCTTTCTCCCCACATCATTTTGTGGAGCAGGTTGTCGGAGGGAGGGATCAGACAAGGTCTGCCCTCTCTGGGAGACTTCTGCTTCCTACCACACTTCACTGTCCTCAGCTGGAAGGAGGCCTTTCTCAACCCTTCTTGGCCTAGAAGCCTCTGTACTGAGAGGTTCAGGAAATCCAGGCAATGATTGATGGTTCGTTGGTGTCAGGAGAGCAGAGGAAGAGCTTCTTTTCAGATAGGAGATTAAACTCTTTTCATTTTGGGATCAAAAGCAAGAAGAAAGAGATGCATTTCATATGCAATCTGAGTTCTTTTAAAGAGTAACACCCTCCTCTCACCTTCCTCTACCCTCACTGTGTTGGAGTGGCACCAGGAGTCCGGGCTTCTGCCAGCTGTGATTTCTCCCTGTACCCGCTGGAAGCTAACCAGGATGGCTGCCGACCTGGTCCTGCTGAGTCCCGTCCCTTGTTGATGGGCTCCAGGGAGCAATTGGCTCTGGGCCTGGCAGCCCACCTGACCTCCCTGCATTATCCGCTGTCTGTCACTTGTCATCGAGTGAGTCTGGTTGCAATCAATTCACGCAGGTTCCTGTGGGAACATGTCTGGTAACTTATCATGCTGCAGCCTGTCAAAAGTCTGACGTGCTTGGGGCAAATGTTTGCTTTGTGCAACTGCTATTTCGAGGGTGTGTGATGTCGCTGTCTCAATGGCGTATGTGCCCAGAGACAACAGCACTGAGAGAAAGCATGGTTTCAGGAATCCCAGGATCTGTTATTAGAAGAATGACCACTGTTAGGTAATAACTCAGGGCACACAGTATGAACATTTGAGCAGGAGGGATCGCCTAGGGTTTCATATCAGGTCTAGGGTGGGGTAAAGTTTATGCCACTTTCTTTTTTTTGCATGAGATTCCTGAATTCATTTCCTCAAAGTTTCTCCCTCCATGAATCTAGAAAGATTTCATGGACAATCTGCCATCAGGCTGAAATGATAACAAAACCTGGATTAGCACACCATTTCCCTAATAGAGTCACATTCACTCTTTTTAAAATTATTATTTCCAAGTCTATGGCTATATTTTCTAGTCAAATGCCATTATAAATAATTTACCAAATACAAAAGAGCAGTCTGTGTTGCCTGATTTGTTTTAAATCCATGGCCTGAGGAAACAGAGGAGACCTTTGCTCCCTCTCCATCAGATCACCTGGCATAAAACAATGTGCGCGCTTGGGGTTTAGGTGATATTTTTCCCCTTGCATGCAAACATTGAATGCTTTGCCTCAGAGAAAACAAAACCTTTACAAAGCCCTTGGAGTCTGGATGGTGAGAGACTTGTGGCCCAGGCACCCTGGAGAGCAATGGGCAGCCAGCATCAACTACTAGACATTTGAGTAACCAATCTCAGACCAAGAGCACCCAGCCAACTCAATGGCTGACTGCAAAACTGCCCAGTGAACCCACAGACTTGGGAATAATAATAAAACAGTTAAGTTCCTACATTTTGGGGTGGTTTGTTACACAGCAAAAGCTAATTGATACATCCTCCAATGACTTAGTTTGTATCAATCTAGAGGCCTTTGTCGGTCCTTATTTGCCTCAATGTTTCTGTCTGATTTGAGGTCATCCATTCTGCTGAAAATCTTTAAAATGGATGCTTGTGGGGTGTTCCGGTGTGGTCTTACTTATAACAAGAGTTATCTTAAATGACTCCCTGGAGATCTTCATTGACCTAGGCATCTCTATTGATGTGAAAGTAAAGAACCTGTTAATCTCTGTTAATCAGGAAAATGGTGTTAGAATGTGGTTTCTCTATCTACTCTTCGGTTTTCTGGCTCAACCTTGCTACCAGCAATGAGCCAGCGAGGGTAGAATAAGCCTGGCCAGTTGAAGGTTAATAATTGGGAAGTAGGTCCTAGCTACCTGTAGTAATCACAAAGTTCATCAGAGAAGCAGAATCAATAGGATGCATGCGTGGGTATTTCTATATGATTTTGATTTTTAAATATGCATAAACATACACACACTCATAGAAAGAGAGAAAGAGAGAATGACTGACAGAGATTGTGGAGGCCGGCAAGTCCAATGTCTTCAGGTTAGATCAGAAGGCTGGAGACCTAGGGAAGAGTTGATATTGCAGTTCCAGTCGAAAGGCTGGCAAAATTCCTGGGGGGAGGTGAGTCTTTTTTCCATTAAGACCTTCAACTGATTGGATTAGGTCCACCCACATTATGGAGGGAACCTGCTTTACTCAAAGTCTACTGATTTAATTTTAATCACGTCTAAAAAATATCTTCACAGTAACACCTAGATAATGATTGACCAGATATCTAGGTACCAACTAGGTCTAGCCAAGTTGACACATAAAATTAACCATCACACTACTGTTGTTGCTAATTAGATGACTAGACTTTCTTATTCTTAAGAAAGTCACTATTGTTTCTGATCCACTAGTCATTGTCCAGGACTCAGTAGCTAGGTATAGCAGATTTCGAAATGGTTCTGATCTGAACAGATGTGCTTTGTGACTAATGAATCATGCAAAACATTTCTTGTATTTGCTTCCCTCTTTATTTCTCATTGATTGATCCTGGATAGGTGAGAAGTTTTCTCTATCAGAAAAGTCATCTAAATCAATAAAAATTTACAGAAACCACAAGCATTGTCATGATAGTGTCAGCAGTTGCCAAGATGTCTTGAGAGTCCAGTTTCTTTTTAAATTATAGTCAGAATTACAGTGACGCCACCAAGAAGGAATAAATGTGTCAGAGATAGAAAATGTGATTTCACAATCCTTTGTTTACAGGTTTTAAAAGTCTTTGTCAGTTATACAAAAAGCCTCTAAAAGTAGGACTAAAAACATGAGGCACAAAGACTGGAACAAAATAAATGAATGTGGTTAATAACAGATATGTGGGCTCTCAAGGATATTAACATACATAAAAATTCATCATGAGAAATAATTACATTCCCTATTGTGGCCCACCCTCTAATTCTCCTGGGCCCTGAAAAATAATGGGAAGGTTAACACATTTCTCACATTTCTAAGCATGTTATTATTTCTTGCTTACACAAAAATTGCATAAAAGCAATCATTTGGAATCTGGGAGTAGATGACATATACTAGACTCGGATAAAAGCTTAACCAAAATAGAAAAGCAATCTGGCATTGCTGACAATATTGTCACAAAAATATTACATCTTATGAAGGGAATTTCTCAGAATTCAATAACAACATGTTTAACAGCTAAATGGAGTCATTTGCATATTGTGGCAAAGTAAAAATACAATAATCTCATTTTTTGCTGTCTAATAGGATTTCCTAGGGCTGGTTGGCTGGGAAGCATAGTCCAGTCCTTGCAGTCTGCCCTTTGCTTTTTGTTCATTGTTTTCTTCCCTCTGGGCTTTTTCTTCTCCACCAGTTCTTTTTCTCCCTTTCTGCTCTACCTTTATTTTCATTCTTCTTCTTTTTTTGTGTGTGTGTTTTCTGTTTTTTGTATTTTTAAGAGGCAAAGAGTCTCACTCTGTCACCCAGGCTGGGCTGGAGTGCAGTGGCACAATAACAGCTCACTGCAACCTCCCCTCCCGGGTTCAACAATTCTCCTGCCTCAGCCTCCCAAGTAGCTGGGACTACAGGCACACACCACCATGCCCAGCTAAATTTTTGTATTTTAGTAGAGATGGGGTTTCACCATGTTCCCCAGGTTGGTCTGGAACTCCTGAGCTCAGGCAATCCACCTGCCTTGGCCTCCCAAAGTGCTAGGATTACAGGCGTGAGCCACCAGGCCCGGCCTTCATTATTCTTTTTTATCCTGTACTCCTTTAATTTATTCCTTTCCATTATTTTCTTATTCACTAAGAGATTCCACCTGACTGCCATTAACCTATTCCTAAGTATTAGCAGAGGAAATGAATGATCATTTCTCATCGTTTTCCTTGTCAGACCTTCTTCTTTTTTTTTTTTTTTTTTTTCTGAGATGGAGTCTCACTCTGTTGTCCAGGATGTAGTGCAGTGTAGCAATCTCAACTCACTGCAACCTCCAACTCCCAGGTTCAAGTGATCCTCCTCCCTCAGCCTCCCAAGTAGCTGGGACTAAAGGTGTGTGCCATAACGTTCGGCTAATTTTTGTAGTTTTAGTAGAGATGGACTTTCACTGTGTTAGCCAGGATGGTCTTGATCTCCTGACCTCATGATCCTCCTGCCTTGGCCTCCTAAAGTGCTGGGATTTTTACACCTTCTTTTACCTGCAAGTCTGCCATTATTATTGTTGTCATTATTATTGTTATTTCCCTGGTTACCTCTTTCTAGGCCAGGTCAAGAGAATAGGTGGACTGGGCCATTTCCTAGGAGGTACAGAAACATCCCACCAAATTCCAGAAAAAAGAAGATAGTACAATTACTGAAGTTTTGTGTGTGTTCGTGTGTGTGTCTGTGTGCGCACATATGAACTTTGGTTATTATTTCCTCTTATTTTGCCTGCATTATTTGGATAAATGCTTTAAATCATCAGGACCAGAATGGCATGGTGGTTGAGAGACAGGGCTCTGACATTAGCTTATCTGGGTTCAACTTCATGCTTTCCCATATATTAGTTTGAGCCCATAAAACTTACTAGATTTTTCTGCTCTTCAGTTTCCTTATCTATGAAGTCAGAATAATCATAGAAGAGAATTTACAGTACTACTGGGAAGATTCAGTAAGATAATGAACTGAAAACATTAACACATTGCCTTGTACATAGTGGACACAGCAAAGGTGACTCTCATTCCACAAACCTATGTGTATGGGAAACAGCACATTTCTTTATTTGTGAATAAATTAGCCTCTCATTAGTTTGTAATTCCATCTCACATACTCTATTTGGGACATAAAGTTCCTCAGGGTCTCTTAAAGGTTCTGAGCCCACATGATGAGCCAATGTGCTGATGGTGGCCCCTGGTCATTACAATCTGCTCAGCCAGGTACCTGCTGGTGGAGCCATTGTCTCTCCCACCCTCAGCTCTCAAGGTCAGATTCCTTTTTGAATATAGAATCTTGGGAGAAGCTGGCAACCACTGTCCCTATGATCCCATTTTTGCCAATTCTTTCTATGAGGTGTCACCCCCGGGAAGGCAGAAGGTAGGCATACCATTGTTCTGTCATCCACATGCCTCACTCCTCTCTAGTCTTAGGAAATGTCTCTCTCTTTTTTATTAAAATCAGGATCAAGCACCTCTCTGCCTCCTGCTTCTTCCAAGTCCTGGTTCTCTTCTATTGCTCTGCCAATGTTCTTTTCTCCTCTGAGCTTAGCCTATTGAAAACAAGATGGAGACATCTTGCAAGCACAGTGAGCCCTCCAGCCTGCCACAGACCACCCATGAAGCAATAAAGCGTAGAGTTTTCTTCCTTTTTAAGTAGCTGGGGAGGGCAGAAAGACCCCAGTAGTAGTAGTACAGAAGAAAGAAAAAGAGAAAATACATGGGGGAAACCCCAGAAATTAATTTCTAAATGTTATCCAGCTACATAAGTGTTATTCAGATATTAGTTGTTTTTTTTTTTAAACACCTTGCTGAAACTGTACTTGGCCTGATTAGTACTTTTCTCTTGGCATTTATTACATACCTTCAATCTTAGTTCATTTTCTGTTGCTATAACATGATGCCTGAGACTGGGTAATTTATAAAGAAAGAGGTTCATTTGGCTCTTGATTCTGGAGGCTGGGAAGTGCAAGATCAGACAGCTGCATCTGGTCCACTTCTGGTGAGGGTCTTGTATACCATCACAATATAGCAGAGAGGCAAAACAGGAAGTGTACATGCAAAAAGGACAAAACATGAGGCATGACCTTGCTTTATAAAAACATGCTCTCTGGAGAACTAACCTGATTTTGTGAGAAAGACATTAATTCATCTTGCTGGCCTAATCACCTCTTGAAGGCCCCACCTCCCAATGTGGTTACCTTGGCAATTTTTTTGGCAATCAATTTTAACATAAGTTTTGGAGAGGACAAACCACATTCAAACCATAACACTTTCCTTCTTAGAACATCATCTTCTTTGCTATGACTCAGCCATCTTCTAGTTACCTCCTATAACCCTGGGTGCTACTTCTGTTTATTTCATGGAATCTTCTACAATCTGTGTCATAGTGTTTGTGGGGTTCCAGATTCTGCTCTGCGCTCTCTTCTCTTCTCACCCTACCCATTTCCCTGGGAAATTGTACCTACTTCTGTTATTGATCTTTTGATAACTTCCATAACTGTTCTTCAGCTCTGTGGTACATTGCAAAGCCTGTCCAGAAATATTTATTGCTCCTCCTGTCAAGAGGTGGAGTTGATTTCTCCAACCATTGAATCTGGCTGCCTTTGGGACTTGCTATGGAGAACAAAATGCAGAAGTGATGCTGTGCCAGTCTTAAGCTTGTACCTCAAGATGTTTTGCACACATATGCTTTTGATCTTGGAACCCCTTATCGTAGCCCAGTGAACAAACTGGGCTGAGCTGATGATCAAAGACACCTCCTTCACCCTTTCTGTCTACAAGGCCCTCTGAAAACAGCTGGTCCTCTGGTGATCTATCAGTTAACTGGTAGGTTCATAAACTAGCTTAGCCCAGATTAGCCAGCCTGGTCCAGATCCACAGAAACATCTAGATGACTTGAAGTTATGAGCAATAATAAAACATGCTGTTTTTAAGACACTAACTTCTGGGAAGTTATGAGCAATAATAAAACATGCTGTTTTTAAGACACTAACTTCTGGGGTGGCTTGTCACACAACAAATGTTGATTCGTACAAGCTCAAACATATCTTCTGAGCTCCCTGTCTTACAAGGCCAGTGGTCCCTGAACGTCTCCATCCACACGTCCTAAATTCAACATGCCCAAACCTGACTTCAACATTCTTCCTCATCCCCAGCCCATACCTACTTCCAAGAAGAGCTGATTCTTCTTTTGTCTTTTTTTTTTTTTTTTTTTTTTTTATCTTGGCAAACAAAATGTCATCTACTCAGAAAACTGGGCCGCATCCCCACCCCCAATTCCTTTCCCCCCGTATTCAACCTATCACTAAGAGCAGTCAATCCCACTTTTGAATAGCTCTCCTACTTATCTACTTCTCTCTACCTCCACTAATTTTTTGTGGTATAAAATATTATCTCCTCTAGCCTGGTTTTCTCAAGCCTCCAAAGTCATTTTCTGACCTGCACGCTTGCCTTAACTTCCATTTTTTATTTCACAGGACACTTTCAAAATGTAATTTTAACCATGTGAATCAGCTGAAGAAATTCCTATAATGGCTCACATTCTGTCATAATGTCCATGAGCTTCTGCTGGACTCACAGCCTTGACTTTAATCCTCATATAATTGGGAAGAATTAACAATTCTTGAACGGGAACATGTTAGTACCAGGGCTCTGCTTCAAGAGAACTGGTCTGGGAGTTGTACTGAGCATGGCCTATGGGGAAACTTGGGATGTAAGAAGAGAAATTAAGAAGGCCTTTCATACATCCAATGAGAAAAGATGGATCTCAAACAAGACTGGTGGCAATGGGAGCTTTCAGTGTTTTTTGAAGGAAAGTTTTAGGAGGATGAGATGGATACCAAGAAGAACTTCAGGAGTATGTTATTCAGGCTTTGTTCTGACCAGATGTCAAGGGAGGGAAAGGGAAAAGTAAAAACTGCCCGTGATCTCAAGCCTGGCTCACAGATATGAGTGAAAGCACTGTTTGAATAATAAAGTATGGAGGAGAAGGAAGTTTATGGAGCAAAGAAATGGTCACAAGACAACTAGGGGACATGGTGCTGGAAAGGTGGTTTGGGGTCAGCCCTTCTGTGCTTGCGTGGCAGCTAGTAGCTCAAGCGCACTGCTCAGCTTTTTCCTTCTGCATCTCTGTATACACCATTTCTTCTACCCAGCTTCCTGATCTATTTATTAAAACCATACTTCCAACATCTTTCTCATGTGTCTCTCTTCTGGCTGCTTATTTACGTAATGAATGTTGATTGCGTGATCACTATATGTCAGCTCTAGGGCTGCTGTGGTAAACTGAGCTCTCCCAACGACCCCTCCATCTGTCTCCGTAAGTATCACCTATAACCCCGTATTATGAAACTCAGTCCTGTGTGATATTCAGCTCTACAGCCAATGATAGTAGATCAGAATTACAGTTTGGCAAACTCTCCCAGTACACTAGATCTTAAGTTCATCTTTGTATTTCTCAGAGCACGCAGTAAATATACAATAAATATTTGATGAATTAATGAATCATGCTATAAAATATTAAAATAGGTCTGCAATGATAACATTTTATTAAAATGATTACGCTATTTTCAATGTTAAGACCTAGAGATAAAGTAGAATGGAGAGTCTCTGAAGTTCATTAGCAACTGAAAAGAACCAGTCAAAATTTCATTAGAGGAAACAGACAGGCATAGCTGACATAGATCACCTTGCCCTGATTTTCCTTGTGAAAGTTCATTGAAATTTTATGGTAGTGATTTGTTGTAGTGAGAGGTTTAACTTTCCTGACCCCAATAGTTACATGTGATGTGATTTGAGGGGTGCACCCTGATGCCCCCGCCTCCTTATCTACCCACTGGCAGATGTTTGAGATTTCACTGTCTCCATCCTCTCAGTGTAAGGCTTTGATCTGTGCTAAATGACAATATGCGCAGGCGGGGCCACACTGTGAGAATGAAGGGAAAGGCTGGGAAGAAAGCATTTGAGTTCATCATGAAATTCAGCACGCAGTTTCTGGGAGTTGAAGTGAGTTTGTAGGTGGCTGAGATGCTTGGAGCAGAGATGGGTGATAGAAGATGAAATGTCTTGATAAAAGAAAAAGAAATTGCAAAAATTGTCACTCAACTCTCCTATTTCTTCTTGTTTTTCTATGCCCATCTCTCATTCTTCCTTTCCCCGGTTCTTTCTTATAAAAATAATATATAATCAGGCCTTGACGTTGTCATTTTTATTTTTATTTTTATTTTTTTGAGACGGAGTCTCGCTCTGTCACCAGGCTGGAGAGGAGTGATGTGATCTCGGCTCACTGCAACCTCCGATTTCCAGGTTCA
Source organism: Macaca fascicularis (assembly GCF_037993035.2). NCBI lineage: Eukaryota > Metazoa > Chordata > Mammalia > Primates > Cercopithecidae > Macaca > Macaca fascicularis. Next base: position 16,793,489 of record NC_088375.1, read on the forward strand.
AGTGATTCTCCTGCCTCAGTCTCCCGAGTAGCTGGGATTACAGGTGCACACCACCACACTCAGCTAATTTTTATATTTTTAGTAGAGACAGAGTTTCACCATGTTGGCCAGGATGGTCTCCATCTCCTGACCTCGTCAACCACCCATCTCGGCCTCCCAAAGTGCTGGGATTACAGGTGTGAGTCACCATGCCCGGCCACAGTTGTCATTATTAGAGACTGGCTATTGTATGAATAAGGACTTACAAAAATATATTCATCTAGGTCTTATTTTTTGCATTTGTTTTGTTAATATAGACGTTAAAAAATTGACAAAGCCTTGTTACTGTGGCCCATTCCCCAGATAGTGAAGTGGTTTTATCATAAAGAACATTTTATCATAATTGTATTCCTTGTATCAACCTATTTTAGCAAAGCTCATAGTGTTATGTGCCTCCCTAGTGAATAAAAAACACATGCTCCATAAAATTCAGTCTTTGAAGAATATCTGATTACACTAAGGGTGTTATTTACATATGACTTAAGAAAGTAATAACTCTTTAGAATGTGGGCAGAATGAGAGCAGGAATTTCTATTTTTGCCCTTTTTGTATCTTCTGTGTTTAGAACAGTTCCTGGTAGATTAAAAGTATTCAAATGAACATTTTTTAAATGAATGAATGAATGGTATAGCTTTTATGGGGTAGCCTCATGAAAAATACTCTATGTTGTGTGCACCAATGCAGAAGTCAGAGCTCTGGTGTTAAATCTCACTTCTGCTACTTACTCCACTATGGGCCCTGGCATGAGGCCCTTGGTCTCTCTAAAATTCACTATATTCATTTAGCGAATGACTCTTGTGTTAGATCATAAACTCTGTGAAGCTAGAGACTGGACCTGATTTGTTTCCCGCTGATTTGTTCCCTGCCTATCACTGCTTAGCATAACAGCTGGAATATAGAAAGGGAGAAAGTAAATCATCTGTTGAGAGATTTAACTCATTTTGGTGATCTTAGTAATGTTTTATGAGGACTAAGTGAGAATAGCTAAATGTAAGTGTTTTAAAACTCTATGATGAATTCAGATGAAGAGGGAGGATCTTATATTAAACTACCTTTCTTGTAGACAACAATGATAAGTGTTGGAAAAACCTTTTAAAATAGTTATTGGAAGGCATTAGAGAGCAAACAAAAGCAGTCAAAAGCTGGAGGGGATGTCATCTCTGAAAGGAGGAATTGCAGGTGAGGAGGAGGAGAAGGGGAAACAGCCCCAGAGGATGCCACACGCTAAGAGGAGACCAGTGTGGCAGGAGAGGAGAGGGAAGCTGAGATATGAGGCTGTGTAGGCCAACCGGAGTTTCCTAATCTTTATCCTAGGTGCCAAGGAAAGCCACCAAGAAGTTTAAGCAGTTGCAGATGGCAGTAGGGGTGGTTCCTGTTTTGAAAGGATCTCCTGGCTGCAGCTTGGAAAAGTGCTCTGATGCAGGGTTCGTTGAGCCAGCTGATTGAGCAGCCTATGCAATGGGATGCATCTTGCCTTCCTTATCTACTGCTGCATGACACATTACCATACAATAAAACTCACTACTCTCTCACAGTTTCCATAGAAGTCTGAGCACAGCATAGCTGGGTTCTCTACTTGGGTCTCTCCAGGCTGAAGTCAACGTGTTGGCCAAGCTGTATTCTCATCTGGAGCTCGGGTCATCTTCTAAGCTTATTCAGGTTGTTGGGAGAGTTCAGTTCCTTGTAGTTGTAGGACTGAGGTCCCTGCTTTCTTGCTGACTGTTGGCCAGGACCTGCTCTCAGCTCCTAGAGGCCACCCTCAGCTCCCAGCCACATAGCCCTCTCAAAGCATGACAGCTGACTTTTTCAAAATTAGCTGGAGAATCGTTCCCTACTCTGCTAGGAAAGAATCTTAGAGAAGGTGATGTATTTTCCTAGGTCTAGCCCAAGGGGAGGGGAGTCCACAGAGGGTGAACAGCAGGGTGTGGAAAGCCTGAGAACCACCCTAGAATCTGTCTGCCATCATTTCAACATGGTATACGTTTAACTATTTCCGGGGCCCAGATCTGCCTTAGGGGTGAGACCACTGATAATGACACCCCTCGGTACTCTGTTCTTTTCAGTAAGCCCTTTGGATGGAGTCCTGTACAGGTTACCTGCAGCCAAGCAGGTGTCCCTCTTTCTTAGTGGTACATTTCCTTGTAGAGTAATGAGCTGTGACCACATGGGTGAGTTTTGTTGGGGGAAAGGCAGCATTCGTGACAATAGTTTACTTCATACAATTGGCTCCTTATCACTTTGGCAAAATTTAACCTTTAGTTTGCAAAGAATCCACTCTAGCTGAACATAAGCGAATTAAAATACTTGTTTTTCAATTTTTGTATATGGATAAAGTTCTAAAAAATACAATCCTGTGCCAAAAATTGTGGTAATTGAAAAAGTTACAATAGTTGGCTTCTGTTTTTATAATGTAATTTCAGCTGGATTTCCTTTAGCCAGCCTAAGTATGCTTTGGCTTCCTTAAACTCAGATTGCGCTGCATTTTCTCCCAAAGAGATGTCCCTGCTGCAGGCTTCCTGGCGTTCTATTTGATTAAGACACTTTTAGGGTTGCTCTTCCTTTGGCTTTTACGGACGTGAGAGCAATTAAAAGAAAATTGACTGACTTACCTTCCACCGCATCTTTCTTTGACTTGTTTTCTATTTTCCATTCCATTTATTATTGATAGAGTGCTTGTTTTCATAGCTTCTGCGTATTTTACAAAACCACATAAACAGCCTTTCCTCCTGGAAGAGGGGAAGGTGCCGGTTGCCATTAAACCAGTGGCCACTCACTTCCCGGCCGGTTATGCATCCCCCATGTCCTTTGGGACTTGGTCCGAGAGGGAGCCAGGAGTAGTGTAAGGGGGAGGAATCAGAGGAACAGAAGGAGGTGACACAAGCGAGAGAAAAGCTGCCAGCCAAGCCTAGGCATGGAAGGGGATGGGGTGGGAGAGGGGGGTCTCCTTTAGTCATTCAAGCAGAGCACCCCAAAAACCCTGACAGTGCTGCAATGTTCAAGGTGACAACTATCCCTTGGTTAGCTGCAGGGGATTAACTCCAATCTCCTGGGAACTCTCAATTTGTAAGGATTTTTTTTTTTTTTATGCTTTTTTTTTTTCCCTCTAAGTGGTAAGGAACAAAAGGGAACATCATCATTAACTATACACTACCTAGACATGCCCAAACCATGTATGTTTGTGAATTTTCAGTAATGCCTGTTGCCCTCCCCACTCCCCACTTACCCCATTGCTGTCTTCCAAACACATAATGCGGCCCGAAACGCTTGAAAGGCAAAGCTGCAGTGGTGTATGTTGACCCTGGCCCTTGAGGCCTCCACAGAGTTCTCTGAAGTAAACATGTGAGCTGAGAAGCTCTTTTCCACGGGCTATAAATCTCTGTAAGTGCTGCTGGTTCTAGTCTCCGGTCTCTGCTGGAAGCCACAGCTGCAGGGGGAGACACTTCCCAACTTTCACTGCTTGGGAAGGGTCAGAGATCCCCCCTGGAGCTGCCTCTGCCCTGTGACCCTGACAAATGCCAAAGGCACTTTCTCTAGGCAGCAACCTGCCTCCGACTTTCTCACCAATACCTGGAGACTTCCTTCCTCAGGCTGACCGCCAAGTGGCCCGCTGGACCCGCCTGGCTGCCAAGTGGGAGCAAGCACAGGATGTTATTTCTGTTCTTAGAAGACCAGGTTCACACAACACAGCCAGGAGTGTGGGAAGGGAGAGGTAGGGCCTCCTTTCTGGCATCCAGTGCTGTCCCCAGTGGGAGTACTGTTTTCCTAGTGGCAGTGAATGGGTTGGTCTGAGGCCCTGGGCTCCTACCCAGTCCTCTAAAGGAGAGAAAGCAGCCCTAGGGCATTTGCCAAACCTCAGGAAAGTGCTCGCTTAGTCCACAGGGAAGTGCTGAGGCTCAGCTTGCCTCGGGCCAGATCCACCCAAATACTGCACGGCGAGCAAATCCCCAACAATCTTAAAATACAAATCCATAAATAAAGTTCTATTGGCAGCCTGCTCCATTAAAAATAAAAATCCTCTGGGAATGACTTTTCAAAGCAAATGTTGGAAAAGGAGCTTCTAAAGGAACGGAGCAGAGGGGAGAATCAGGCAGTGTCCAGCTCTAGACCTGGCTGCAGGCTTGACTCTGTGCATCTCGGATTTGCGCTGCCCGGTTTGAGGTCTTCTGGAAGCAGGAAGCAAGCTGGAAGGGTGCTGGGCTTGGGAGTCAAAGGTGGATTGTGGGAAAGTCAGTTTATTTTATTTTTTTCAACTTTTATTTTAGATTCAGGGGGTACATGTACAGGTTGTTACAAAAGTATATTGCTTGATGCTGAGATATGAAGTACAATTGAATCCCTCACCCAGGCAGTGAGCATAATACCAGATAGGTAGCTTTTCCACCCTTGACACCCTCCTTCTCTTCCCTCTAGGAGTCCCCAGTGTCTATTGTTGCCATCTTTATATGCACGTGTACCCAAATAGCTCCCACTTATAAGTGAGAACATGTGGTATTTGGTTTTCTATGTCTGCATTAATTCACTTAGGTTAATGGCCTCCAGCTGTATCCATGTTACTGCAAAGGACATGATTTTATTCTGTTTATGGCTGTGTACTATTCCATGGTACTATTCCACAATTTCTTTATGCAATCCAACACTGATGGGCACTTGCTATTTGTCTTTGCTATTGTGAATAGTGCTGCAATTAACATATGGATGCGTGTGTCTTTTTAGTAGAACAATTTATTGGGAAAGTCAGTTTAATCTTTTGTTCAACAAGCATGTATTGAGCACTTCTGTATGCTGTCATAAAGAAGGAATATAAAAATAAAGATAATAGGATCCCTGCCCCATGTGGCTCACATTCTAGGGGGTAGAAGATAAATAGGTAAACAAATGAGACACTTTGGAGAGCAATGAGTCTCATGGAGAGCTTAAAGAGAGTAGGCCCCATGGCAGAGAGCTAATCTGAGCAAGAAAACTCGAAGCATATACCTGGGCATTAAGAGGAAGTCAGCCACAGGAAAACGGAATGACACATTCAAACACTTGAGTTGAAAACCAAGGGCTCAATAGATGAAGACACCATCTCCTCACCTGTACAGGATATCACTGAGGCTCTAATAAAGAGTGAACGCATACTGTGTGCTGCCTTGCCAGTGTCTAAGAACTTGGTCAATGGCACAGCTCCCATTCCAGGGCTAAATTCTGATGGCCCTTGATTTCCACAACAGGAACTCACACAATGGTCCAATTCCCTCTTTGAGCCGCTCCTAGCCAAGTCTTCCAGTTCTCTGTTTTTCCCACCTTATTGTCTTAAGAGACCACACATGTGCCTGCCAATAGCTTCTGTACCTGATATTGTTCTCTTGAGCTCCCTTGAACCCAAAGCATAAAGAGAAAGGTGTGTGTGTGCACACGTACCTGATCACACATACTTCTCTGTGTATTAGCCCAGGTTTAATTTATGTCAGGTGCATATACCAATGTGCAGAAAATCTTTGGGATTCTCTCCTATAAAAACCCGTGGACCAGCACTTTGGGAGGCCGAGACGGGCGGATCACGAGGTCAGGAGATCGAGACCATCCTGGCTAACACAGTGAAACCCCGTCTCTACCAAAAAATACAAAAAAACTAGCCGGGCGAGGTGGCGGCGCCTGTAGTCCCAGCTACTCGGGAGGCTGAGGCAGGAGAATGGCGTGAACCCGGGAGGCGGAGCTTGCAGTGAGCCGGATCTCGGCCACTGCACTCCAGCCCGGGCGGCAGAGCGAGACTCCGTCTCAAAAAAAAAAAAAAAAAAAAAAAAAAAACCCGTGGAATTATTTACTTTGGTCTCGGCTCCTTTTTTGCAGCAGATTACCACCTAAGAGATCCAGACTGCGTGTTGGTCATGCCTGCATTTAAGGATTTCCAGAAATGGTGTCCCCAGCTCTCTTGGTCACTGCCCTCCTAGGACCAATTCACCATCTAGGCAAGATGCTCTTCCCTCCATTGGAGCCCCCTTTCTCTGCAACTCATTTCCTCATCCCCATTTCTGGTCCTCCCTGGAGATAGAGAACAAATGGACAGCTCCTCTTCCTAAGAGTCCTTGGTAGAATCCATGACTAGGTTGCCCCTGAGATGCTTTTTTTCCAAACTAAACAACTCTATTCACCTTTGTCTTCCCTCAGGGGACTCTAAGGAGCAGCACAGCCAAGCAGAAAGGAACAGCAGGAAGAGGCCCCTGCAGCGATCAGAGATGGCAGCAAACGGGGAAACCCCCACCAAAATGCCAGCAGCCCCAGGCTTCGCAGCCCCACACTGGGCCATCTCCTCACACAGGCTCGGCTCTGAAACCAGCAACATCCAGAACAGCAGTAGTATTTGTCCAGCTTTGCCTCTGGGTCAGGCACTTTCTTTTTTTTTTTTTTTTTTTTTTTTTTGAGACGGAGTCTCGCTCTGTCGCCCAGGCTGGAGTGCAGTGGCGCGATCTCGGCTCACTGCAAGCTCCGCCTCCCGGGTTCACGCCATTCTCCTGCCTCAGCCTCCCGAGTAGCTGGGACTACAGGCGCCCACAACCGCGCCCGGCTAATTTTTGGTATTTTTAGTAGAGACGGGGTTTCACCGTGGTCTCGATCTCCTGACCTTGTGATCCGCCGGCCTCGGCCTCCCAAAGTGCTGGGATTACAGGCGTGAGCCACCGCGCCCGGTGGGTCAGGCACTTTCAAGTCATTCTCACAACAGCACTGTGCAATAGACACCGTGATTCCCATTTTGCAGATGAGGGAACTGAAGTTGGGATAGGGAAGATGAGTTTCCCAGGGCACCTGGTACAGCTGAAATTTGAACTCACATCTGATTCTAAAGTCAGTTCCACAACTGAACAATTTAAAACAATGGTTGGCCGTTTGCTATTTGGAAAGAGTCTTTTTCTTCTAGGTTCTGCATGTTGAGCAACTTTTGATAAGGAAGAAGATGTCAATTCTAGAAGCTTAAATATAGAGGGAAAGAACTTCGGAATAAGGATAATAGATGCCATTCATGGAGGATCTTGCTGGGATCAAGAACTTTATCTGCATTATCTCATTAAATACTCATGATGTCCCTACAAGGTAGACATTGCTATCCCCATTTTAAAGATTAAGAAATCAAGGCTTCCAGTAGTTAAGTAACTTGCCAAGTTCAAGGGTTTCTACTCCTACTCTGGAGGGTCTGCCTCCAAAACTCTCAGTCAGTACTCTTAATGCATGAAAGGTCATTGCGGATGGAAATATATCACTTGAGTCACATTTTATCATCATAGTCCAAATGACACATACCTAGTCTGTAAAGATTTGCTCATCATGCATTAGCCTTTAATGCCACATGTACAAAGAGAAAAATTAGCATGGACAGACAGCACTAGCTACGAATAAAAGGATCATGAATCACCATATTTCTCAACCTCTGATACTCCCTGAATGATAAAATACAAGTCTTGTAGTGAACCTAGGAAGCTTGTCATTTTACCTCGTCATGATAGACTACAGCAAAAATGTGCCAGACCAGGGAGCAGATCTGACGGGAGTCCCGGCTTTGACACTGACTAACCGTGTGAACACAGTTAAGTTGTATCACTTTGCCAAACACTGGTTTCTTATTGGATAAGACTAACATAGTAACATTACATCAGGCTATTAAATGTGTCATATTATTGCCTAACAATAATAATTTCTATCTTGGTAGAAATGCCCACTGCTTTCCTCTTCCTAGGAGATAAGTCAGAGATTATTATAAAGATCAGGTGATGTCATATATGTGAAAACATCTTATAAGCTCTTATAAGAGGCATGATTATGAGGATGGTGATGAAACTGTCATAGCCATTGTCTCACCATTGTCACTCCAAGCCAACTGCCCTGAGAAGCTGTGAAATAGAGGCCCCAGCAGGGGCCAGACGAGAGCCCCAGACAGCAGCTGTCTCAAAGAAGAGAGCCTCAAATGGGACTTGAGGACTGCAATTCTAAACCTAATTCCCTTTGAAGTTAAGTGCATGTTCTTTTCAGGTAAGCATTGCATGAACATTTAGGATGGTTTCTAATGCATCTACCCTTGGTCAAAATCAGGTAATAATAAAAAAACGTATTCTACTTGTGGCTTGGCCCCATTTCTGTTTTTCCTGTTTCCTCCCCCTTCCTCCCCCATACTTGCCTTCCACATGTTGGTCCATCTGTTCTAGGTAGAATGAGCCTGCTAGTCAGGGAGCATGTTTTTTCAGCTTTCTGGCACATACGCATGGAACCATCAGAGAACAGAGAAATACCCAGGTCCAGATCATATTGCAAGAAATACAAGTGACACTGCAGTCCATGAACTCACCTATGGTGTGTGACGTTCTGCTTCTCACACTGAGCATGGATGGAGGGCTGGGTGCTGGGCGTGTGCATGCCTGCTATGGGAGCATTCATAGCCCCTGAGGCCAGAGTGACCTGGGTTACAATCCTGACCCTCTGCAAATTAGCTTTGGGATGTAGCTACCTGATTTCCTTGGCTTCTGTTTCCTTCTTTCTGTGTGATGAAACCTGGCTTTTCCAATAACTCAGAGAATTGAGTGAGAACAAATACAAAGTGCCTGGCAGTAGTTGTTCTGAATGGGTACTTCCCTCCTCTAATCCCTCTACATGAAGCTGCCCTTGGTAGAAATGCACACTGCTTTCCTCTTCTGAGGAGGTAAGTCATGTATGGTCTTCATTCAGGTCTTCGACGTACCTGCCACTATAAGAACACGAACAGATTGGGTCATCATACAACATAGATATATATCAAAACATCAGTTTGTACCCCATTAATATGTACAATTATAATGTGTGCATTAAATAGATATGTATATAAAGACAGCTGAAAAATACTAGGTTACAAATTTCTTTTGGTTCTTTGCATCATTTGACTGTGAATAATATCGCTGGCATGTGGCACATTACAATTGCTGAATGAACAAAACAAAATGGTAGTAACCAGTAGAGAAGAAGCATTTCCATAAAGGGACTAAATGTATACTTGACTCTCTGGATGGGGAAAGAGGTGCCTGGAAGGAGGCTGACCAAAGTGCCATCTCTGTATGAGATGCCGTTTACTGCACTTGTTTGAATTTTTTTTTTTTTTTTTTTTTTTTTGAGACAGAGTCTCGCTCTGTCGCCTAGGCTGGAGTGCAGTGGCGCGATCTCAGTTCACTGCAACCTCCGCCTCCCTGGTTCACGCCATTCTCGTGCCTCAGCCTCCTGAGTAGCTGGGACTACAGGCGCCTGCCACCACACCTGGCTAATTTTTTGCATTTTTAGTAGAGATGGGGTTTCACCGTGTTAGCCAGGATGGTCTCGATTTCCTGATCTCGTGATCCACCCACCCTCGGCCTCCCGAAGTGCTGGAATTACAGGTGTGAGCCATCGTGCCCAGCCACTTGTTTGAAATTTTAAGAATAAACTTAAATAATTGTTAACAATAACAAAGGAATGAGTGGTAGAGATTGTGGGTATTTGCAGAGACCTGCACGGGAGGCATTGGTTTTGCGGTTGATCTGAAAGTGATTTTTCTACCTTCCCCCTAAGTCTCCTGTATGACGAATGTGGAAGAACGCACCTTATCATCAGGGCTGGGCAGACACAGAACGACAACTCTCAGAGGGTGTGTGAGCCTGCTGGGGAGCAGGGCGGTTAGAGGTCGAGCATCGCGTCGTTCATGCCAATGAAACAATACTGTGCTGTCACCACATGAAACAAGATGAAAGGGTGGATTGCCATTCTCCCAGTTCTACAGCGTCGTCAAGGACTTGGCAGAAGATGTGAATCAGATCATTATTATCCTCTTTTCCCCTTTAATTTATCCTTACTGATGTTATAAGACGAAGTTGTTGGCAGGACAGTTTCTTATTTCATTTTTGATTTTATTTTTTTAAGGAGGATTTTTGCCTTAATCCCTTATAAGCATTCCAACCCTTTCTTGCTCCCTGCCTGCCCCATCCCTGCAGGAATGAATTCAGTTCCAAGCACGAGTACCTGCCAATTCCAGGTCATGGGCAGCCTTCCCTCTTTGGACCTTTGATGGGGGGACTGCAGTAAGGTAACCTGGTGCAGTTTCACTTTTTTTTCCTCCTTGATGATTTTCCAACACAAGGTTCTCTGCCCACCTTGGCTTTATTTTGCCGTGTAGTGCCTCACGGGAGCTCAGGTCCCGCACTCAGGCCTCCTCTTTGGGGAAGCACAGAGCTAGGAAGTAGGTAGGAAAGGGAGGAGTTTTTCCTCTGATTGATCACCAGTTTTTTCTTTCTTCTCTTTTTCTTTTTAAGACTAAGCAACAGCCATGCTATGTGAAATATGGGCAATTCAGTAAGCCACAGCCATGCTATATGAAATTTGGACAGTTTTATAAGCTGCTACACTACTCTGCTTGACTTCTTGGGACTTTGCAACCAGTTGCAAAGGAAGGACTATCCTCTCCCAGGTGGCAGAAGAAGAACATTCTCATGAAAGTACAGAGATCACTCAATATTTTTCTCTAATATGATCTCTTTTCCTTATTTCTGTGACAGCTAAATTATCCTTTTGACTAAATGAAGCAAAGCATCAATATGTTTCATTGATTATAATTTAAATTTATCTAAAGGACTAGTTGGAGGAAGAGGCCACCTTTTGCAGTCCTTAAACTTCAGCAGAAGTCACAGAATTACACTATTTAAAGCTTACCTGTTCAAGTATTTTTTCAAATAATTGTTTTAAAATTTCAGAAAGAAAAAGGTATGTCCTTTTACAGAACCTACTTTTTAGGGCATATATGACATAGTGGGTCAAATACTCCTTGGAAGCCATACTGTTAAGCTGGATGCTTTTCTGTTATTTCTTGGGCAAATTACTTGACCTCACTATGACTCAGTTTCTTAACCTGTAAAATGAGACAAAATGAGATAATAATATTACCTATCTCACAGGTTATTGTCAAAATCAAATGTAAAGCATTTTAAAACTCTGCCTGGTACATAGTAAATGGTAAGTGCTCTATAAGTGTTCGTGATTATTGTTGTTATAATTACGGAAGATAACTAAGAGAAAAACTATCTCTAATAAAAAAGTTCACTGAACTTTTTTGGGTCACCTGGAAAGACCTTTATGACATACTATTAAAAAGAAGTTAGTTATGAGATACTTGGCTTTTGGTATCCCAAAAGCTCCCGACGAAGGACAAGAGAAGAAGAAAGAAGTGTAAGTGTAGCAATGCTGTTTAAGACTTTTCCAGTTAGGAAGAAGACAAGGGGACCCAGGAGTCTAGGGCTGTAGAGGCCTAGAGTTTCATGGAAAATGACAGTGGCCAGGTTATGATTTCAGGGAAGTGCACCCAGGATATTAAAACCAACACGCAGATCAAATGTGAGCACTGTATCCTGGCAATAAAAGCAAAGGCTCTTTACTTGAAAAAGCCAAAAAGCAAGTGATTTGGGCCTAACATCTGCAAGACTAAGTAGGAGTTCTCCAAACTTGCTACCTGGCTCTCCTATTGTTCAAATTCTTCATATTGTTGCTGATTTTCTGTGTACTCATTAAATCAATTATTGAAAGAAGGGCAATAAAGTTTCAACCGTAATTCTGAATTTGTCTATTTCTTTTTGTAATTCTCTGAGTTTTTGCTTTATATGTTATATATTCGGGTAGTTTGAAGTTATGTTTTTAGGTGTGTATGTTTTTATGACTGCTATGCAATGTTGGAGATGTTCCTCTTTATCTTATGAAATGACTTCTTTATCCTTGGTGTTATTCTTGACCATGAAATCTACTTTGATAATAATAATATAGACACTCCAGTTTTCTTTTGGTTAATGAGAACAAGGTATATATTGTTCCATTTATTTGCATTTAATGTATTTGTGTCTTTATATGTATTTATGGAGTACTTGCTCCATCTAAAATATTATTCTTGGGCTTGGGACAATAATTGTAAAGTGGGGAATGACATGGAAAAATTTTCACTTTAGAATGATTATTCCAGCAGCAGATCAGGGAGGGGAATGGGAAGGGACAATATTAGGAGGATTAGGACCCATTGGAGACCAGTATAATAATTCAGGCTGGAGATCACTGTGGCCTGAACTAAACTACTCATAGTGGGAGAGAAAGAAATTGATGGGTTATATTTAGGGTAGAATCATCATAATTCTGTGACTGAATGGAAGTGGGAGGTAAAGGAACAAGGCATCAGAGTTGAAGATAGTGATGCCTTTACTGAGATATGGGACATTAGAGAGAGAACTGTTCAGTCTGAGACAGCTAATGGGACATCTAAGCAGAAATTGCAAGTACACGGTTAATAGACAGTTTTGAAATCAGCAGAGAAGATTGAGCTAGAGACTTGGGAGACCTTCACTCAAATATAGTAATGGAACAAGTGGCAGTGACTAAAACCATCCAGGGAGAATGTGCTGTCTAATCAGCAAGGGGAAGAGGAGATGAAAAGAGATGGGATGAGGAAGGAAGAGGACTTAGGTCAGAAATAGAAATGATAAGTGACAAAATTATATTTATAGATATAATGCAAAATGAGATAGAAAGAAGTTCAGATTTTATATTAGTAATAATTAATACCAAGTAAAAACTTAGATAAGTTGACATAGTTTCTCTAAAACCAACTTTACTAGTACCTCTTATATTCGCATATTGTCATTTATCATCAGAGTTTTGTTTGTTTTGTGTGGATATTTAATAAGGTGAGACTTGAGACATTACCCATGGCAGGGTAGATCAATGGTATATACCTGAGATACGTGTCTTGACTGGCTCTATGACTCAGGCTCAAGATGCACCCGCTGGCAGCCACATGCATCCCAGGAAGACTCGTTAGGCTCAAGAAACATGCTTTCAAGAACCCACCTTATCATAGCAGCCTCTCATCTTCCCCGCCCGCCTCTTCCTCTCAACACAGCCACTCTTGATTCTCGGAGTCTTTAAATGCTGGTCCTTCTTGACCAGCACCTGGCATGTGTAGACATGCTTGGAAAGCTTGCTAGCCATGAGGTTCATCCAGAATACAGGAGGTGTGTAAGAAAGTGACACACTGAGACTGAAATGATAGCTGGATCTTGGATATAAAAAGTTGCAAAAAACACATTGTAATCATGCGAGGCACATGTCTTCAGGCTTGGAAAGATCACTTAGCTAGCAGAGTGAAGGATGAATTGGTGAGAATTGAGATGGAGGGATGGAGACAGGTCAGAAAGATTTTTAACAACCTGATATAAAATAATAAGCCTGTATTATTATTTTATTTGTACCTCTACAGGGCAGTAAAGATGGGATTATGGATTCCAGTCATATTCAGGAAGTAGAATAACAGAACTGGTGCCTGATTGGCTTGCATGATAAAGACAACAGAATAGTGGAAGATGACTCCTTAATTTTCTACTTGGGCCATTCACTGAATATTAATGCCGTAAAATATGGAATAATAATAATTTCCAGTATTCTTACCTACTCTTAGAAAAGACTTTTCTCTACTGTATGAACTTGTTTTACTCCTACCTTCTATGGAAGTCACCATTGCCATAGGCATGTTCCACAGCTGCAGCCCAGCCAAGGCTGCACAACTTGCTTTCCATCTCTGGAAACCCGTAACAATGGGCCCTAAAATTCCTGAATTTTAGAGGATTCAGGCATCCTTTACTGGAGGCAATGAGGCCAATACAATGAGAAGCCAACAGACTGTTTTCTAGATTATATAATTCTCAGGAAAAAAAAAAGTTTGGTGGCCGGGCGCGGTGGCTCAAGCCTGTAATCCCAGCACTTTGGGAGGCCGAGACGGGCGGATCACGAGGTCAGGAGATCGAGACCATCCTGGCTAACACGGTGAAACCCCGTCTCTACTAAGAAATAGAAAAAATAGCTGGGCGAGGTGGCAGCGCCTGTAGTCCCAGCTACTTGGGAGGCTGAGGCCGGAGAATGGCGTGAACCCGGGAGGCGGAGCTTGCAGTGAGCTGAGATCCGGCCACTGCACTCCAGCCTGGGCTACAGAGCAAGACTCCATCTCAAAAAAAAAAAAAAAAAAAAAAAGTTTGGTAAGTTCATGTTACTTGAACTCAATAGTGAGATGCTACTTGACTGACAATGCTATCTATTTTCCTCTGGATGAGTCTGGTCTGCGTAACAAAAGATTATTACAAATTTCGTGTTTCATTGCCTTTCCTTGTCTACAACAACATTCGGATATATATATCAAAATTGAATCTGTCTTTCTCATCTCTGTCAGTAGGAAGATGTGGACAAGCATGTTGCAGAATATGTAGTCATCTCAGAGTTAGCTTTTCAGTTCACACACAATATGCAAGCTTTCTCACCTCATTTCTCTTGTCCTATACACAATTATTTTCTTTGAACAACCTTAAAAGTTAGGAGGGGCAGGTTATTACTATTATCCCTATTTACAGATTAAAGACTGAGGCCCACTGTGAAATAAGAAATAGGAATCGATTGGGAGTTGGAGCAGAAAAATGTGGTGTTGGACACGTCAAGTTTGAAGTGCCTTTCCTGATGAAGACACCAAATAGGCAACTAAGCATACGTATATGAAACTCAAGGTATAGACTGGCATTGAAGATACAGATTTGGGAATTATCAGCTTTTCAGAGTAGTGAAGCAGAAAGACAGGAACACGCAAGGGTGAAATGAAGCAATTCACTACACTTGTGTTTTCGTCTAAAGTAGAGGCAGGAAACTTGTGGCCTATAGACCAAATTCATCACACAGACATGCTTTCAAAAGGAGTGATATTGGAATCGTGTTTTAAAAACTGAGAAACATCACATAGAAACCCAATTTTCAGCATTTGTTTTGAAAGCAGAAGCTCTGGCATAGGTCATGTTCTCACATCTCAATATTATGAAGGAGTTGAGTCACTTTTGTCACCTTTAGACAGAACATTCTCTTTTGTTTTGCCACAGTCCCAATCACTCCTTATTGTATTACCAGCCTGCATCACTATTTTGTCTTTCTGTCCTGCAAATTTTTGAGTTTGTGACCATCCCATTCATAGCCCCATTTGATCAGATTGGTCCAATTCTGGCAGTTTAAGTTCTTTCTTAAGGTACATCCCCAAACTTAGCAGCTCCATAAACCTTCTCCAGCAATCTGAGCCCTGAGAAATGACTCCAATCATTTAACCTCCTCATCTGGTACCTGGAAACACTGCCTTAGTATGTTGATGATCTTCTTTGGATAGCCAATTTCCCTACCTAGTCTCAAAGCCATTTGCAAGTGGCACACAGTGACTGCATTTCAGCGTGTCCAGCATTAGCATAGAGCTCTGCATAGAACTGATATTCAAAAAGTGCTGTGTGGTAAATAATTGAACAAGTGCCTGCAATTCAGTTTATAAAGATCCTTACACTCATTTTCTCCTCAAAGAGTCCAAGGTGACCCAGCTCCTAACAAGACAGCCAATACTCCAGCCAGGTTTTTAGAGTTATTTGGGGTCCTGACAGCTCTCAGCCTCACTGTGGATCCCCTAGAAGTGTGATAGTCATTTGTGAGCCATGATAGAGTTGAAGGTAGGACAGTCTGACTATCAGGTGTCAGGGTAACATCAGGAATACACTTACTGGAGGTGGCAGAGATCACTCTTGACTCTCCTGAAAAAGGCAACAATTCAATTCAATAACTATTACTGGGGGCTGAACATGTTCTGGAGACTATGCTAGACCCTATAGTTATACCAACAAAGAAAAGAGCAGAGGCAGCTCTGACTACAGGGAGCTTCAGGGTGGAAAAGAGGCCCTGGAGAGCTAATAATAGCATCAGGAATATTAGAATTATTATATGCAAACTATATCTACCATGTAGTAATCACATCTTGAATACAATAAAAGTCAAACTCTAACATGTATGTTCTAAGTGGAAAAACATATTCAAAGGCTTTTCAGGTCTAAAAAGTAGAACTTCTGGAAAATTTTCAATAAATTTAAAATGTAATGGATATGTATAACAACATATTAAGCCCAGATGAAGAGACAGTTGGTATACTGAAAGACAAAATAACCAGAATGAAGCACAAAAACATAAGAGATTTACAACATGAGAAGCTAAGAGATGTATAGACCAAGAAGGTCTATCATGCATAGAGTCAAGGTTTCAGAAAAAGAGGAGAGAGACAATGAGGCAATGGCAATATTTATAAAAATAATGCCTGAGGATGTTCTAGAACTGATTAAAGATGCCAGTCCACAGATTGAAGTAGACTAACTAAATAATAATAAATCCAGTTTTAGACCCATTTTGTTGAAATTGCAGAACCCCAAAATATAGAAGATCTTAAAAGCAACCAAAAAAACCCACGTCCAAAACCATTGTCTTCAAAGGGGTGACAGACTAATACCTGATTTATCAATGACTTAACAGTTGCGATGAAAGCCAGAAGGCAATAGAAATCATGTCTTCAATTAGCTGTAAGAAAATAATGCGCATCTGTATAATTCTATACAGAGAATATACTGTTCAATGGGGAAAGAACTCCCTATTCAATAAATGGTGCTGGGATACCTGGCTAGCCATATGCAGAAGAAGGAAACTGGATCTGTATCTTTCACCATATACAAACATTAACTCAAGATGGATTAAAGATTTAAATGTAAGACATCAAACTATAAGGATCTTGAAAAAAAAAAAGCTAGAAAACACCATTCTGGATATTGGCCTTGCTAAAGAATTTATGACTACGTTCTCGAAAGTAATTGTAATGAAAACAAAAATTGACAAGTGGAGCCTAATTAAACTAAAAAGTTTCTGCACAGCAAAAGAAACTATCAACAGAGCAAACAGCCTACAAAACGGGAGAAAATATTCACAAACTATGCATCTGATAAAGGTCTAGTATTCAGAATCTATAAGGAACTTAAATCGCTAAACAAGCAAAAAACAACTCCATTAAAAAGTTGGCAAAGCACATGAACAGGTATTCTTCAAAAGAAGACATACAAGTGGCCAAAAAACATGAAAAGATGCTCAAGATCACTAATCATTTGAAAAGTGCAAATTAAAACTGCAATGACATACAATCTTACACCAGTCAGAACGGCTACTGGTAAAAAGTCAAGGCTGGGCACGGTAGCTCACACCTGTAATCCCAGCACTCTGGGAGGCTGAGGCAGGCAGATGACTTGAGGTCAGGAGTGTGAGACCAGCCTGGCCAACGTGGTGAAACCCCGTCTCTACTAAAAATACAAAATTAGCTGGGCATGGTGGTGCATGCTTGTAATCCCAGCTACTCGGGAGGCTGAGGCAGGAGAATCACTTGAACTGGGAGGTGGAGGTTGCAGTGAGCCGAGATGGCGTCACTGCACTCCAGCCTGGGAAACAGAGCGAGACTCTATCTCAAAAAAAAAAAAAAAAAAAAAAAAAAGAGTCAAAAAACCACAGACGTTGGTGAGGCTGTGGAAAAAAAGGGAATGCGTATTCACTCCTGGTGGGAATGTAGATTCGTTCGGTCACTGTGGAAAGCAGTTTGGAGATTTCTCAGAGAACTTAAAACAGAACTACCATTTGACCCTGCAATCCTACTACTGGGTTTATACCCAAAGAAAAATAACTCATTTTACCAAAAAGAACACATGCATTCATATGTTCATGGCAGCACCATTCACAATAGCAAAGACATTGAATCAACCCATATGCTCATCTGCAGTGGATTCGATTAAAAAAAATATGAAACATATACATCACAGAATACTATGCAGCCATAAAAAGAATGACATCATGTTCTTTGCAGCAACATGGGTGCAGCTAGGGGCCATTATCCTAAGTGAATTAATTGAGAAACAGAAAAGCAAATACTGTGTGTTCTCACTTATAAGTGGGAGCTAAATATTGGGTCTCATGGACATAAAGATGGCAACCATAGACACTGGGGGCTAATAGAGGGGAGAGGCAGGGAGGGGGGCAATGGTTGAAAAACTAACTGTTGGGTACTATGCTCACTATCTGGGTCACAGGATAATTCGTATCCCATACCTGAGCATGGCACAGTATACCCATGTAATACTGCATATGTACCCCTTGAATCTAAAATGAAAGTTGAAATTATTTTTAAAATATATCAAAAATGAGGGCAAGATAAAGACAGATAAACTAAAAGTTTTCCACAAATAGACATTTACTAAATAAAATTCTAAAAGATGTATACCAGCTAGAAAATTTGAAATATAAGAAGGAGTGATAGGCAAAGAAAATTGTAAATACAGGTGTAATCAAAAAGGAATGAGGCGGGGACAAGAGGGGCAGGAAAATATTCACTGAGGAACCAATGGTGGCTCTTAGAACAGGTAGGTGGTAGAGTCTTCTCATTTGGTAACAAGTCAGGAGGGAAGAGGTTTATAGGTGGCAGTTGGTAAACTGGCCTAGGCACATCCCAAGGAAGATAGCCAATCAACTGAGAAGAAAGCTACCTTTCAAGCCACGATGTGTTTTGTTTTGTTTGCTTGTTTTAGGTAGCTCTCTGCATTGTTTTTCAAGAAGTATTCTGTCATACTTCATAGACTTTAGCCATTTTGCTTTAGGAGAGGTGGGCCAAAGCACCTGGGTGTGGGTTGTGAGAGGAGAAGTTGGCTGAATTATCTGCAGAATTGGCTTAGTACTCCTCTTCATTTTACAAGTAAAAAAATCATTTCTTTTGTCAGATCCTGTTCTTTAGGATGCCACGGCCCATAGCCCGCAGCTGGCGGCCTCCAACAAAGAAAAAAAGGAAGCTCATGACCAGTCTTGTATCGCCAGCAAGGAGGGCATGAAGAAAGTGCCATGGAGCACTTGCCTTTGCATTGCAATGGTTGTTGTTGGCAACATCCCAGTGCTGTACCCACATTTCATTTGTTTCAGCTCGTATTGGGAGATCAGAGAAGAGCTACAAGGAAGATAAAGGATTTGCATCTGTTAACAAACCTTGGGCTTGTCCTTGGATTGGTTTCCAGCTACTCTTCTCCAGCTGAGGTTGAGTCCTCGGAAGACACTCAGTTCTGACCCAGTGGCTCCTCAAGGAATGGCACCAGCACTGAGAGCGGATGGCTTTTTCTCTTGCCAGACTTTTGTGAAGGCTTTGTTTTGAGTAACACAATCTCCAACTGATGGATCTCTTAAGTCTATTAATACAAAAAGTATCTCCTTGTAAATGTTTTTCAGTGACGGGAAAGATAATAATGAACCCAAGAAGCATAGAAGGAGAGTGTTGGCAAGAGGAAAGGGAGTGGCTGCAGGAGAACAGAGGTGAGTAGCCTTTGAGAGAAGCTTAGATTAAATTAATTAGGAGTGCCAGAGGGGAACAGTTTGAGAGTGAAGGAAGTCATTCTGTTTGGGAGAATAGAAGAAGAAAGAAGAAGCTTGGTGAGGGGCTGAAGTTAAAGAAGTTAGTTCCTTTCAAACTGGATATTTGCCAAGAGTCCTACAGAAGATTTTCTCAAGTCTGAAGGAGGCAATTTCCCACTTTCTGTTTAGAAGAGAAGAGTTCTTTGCTTAGTAGCTGCTGTACTTGTAAATTCATTTAATCTCTGCCTCTTCGTACCAACTGCCTGATCTCACGTACTGGGGCTGCCATACTCTCCCAAAAGTTCTTTCATATTTATGCTCTAACCATGAAATCTACTCAGAGAATCAAATTTGTTCCAAGGAGTTTTCTTAAAACACCCCAAAGGAAAATGTTTTATGTAAGAGAAAGCAATGAGATGGATTGATGTTTGTATTAATTTTTTTGTATAGTTTATTTATTTTAGAAGCAAAAGCTTCTTGGTACATGGAAGAAAAATGGTGGATGGGATAAGATTGACCTTTCTCTGAATGCCTGGTCTACGGTATTTGAGCTAACAAATTTACCCTGAAGCCAAACTTCTCTGAATTTCTGAGACTCCGTATGAGCTCGTCTATTAGGACAATAACGTAAGAAATAATATAATGACAATGAGCCCATGTTTATTTGGCTTTCCTCCAATAAAACTACAATCAATTTGAAGGAAAAGATTGTAAAAGAAAAGGGAGGTGGCTGAGTTGGCAGCACACCAAGATGCATAGCCAGGATGTGTTGAAACTGAGGTTAAGTCACAAAGAACAGTAGAAAGAACCATGAACTGAATTTTTTTTTTTTTTTTTTTTTTTGAGACGGAGTCTCACTCTGTCCTCCAGGCTGGAGTGCAGTGGCCGGATCTCGGCTCACTACAAGCTCTGCCTCCCGGGTTTACGCCATTCTCCTGCCTCAGCCTCCTGAGTAGCTGGGACTACAGGCACCTGCCACCTCGCCCGGCTAGTTTTTTGTATTTTTTAGTAGAGACGGGGTTTCACCGTGTTAGCCAGGATGGTCTCGAACTCCTGACCTCGTGATCCGCCCGTCTCGGCCTCCCAAAGTGCTGGGATTACCATGAACTGAATTTTAAACCAAGAGCAAATCATTCTCTAATTTGGTTCTTTTGGGTCAAAGTTAGATATCATTCTGCCTGCTTACCTTGTGATTAGGTCAAATGACCTAAAGAGTTCTAAACTCCGTGAAAAGGATGAGGCTCTAAGTTTGAGTTTCCTTGGTTACATCTTCCCCCTTCCTCTCCCTGCTCCCACTGCTCCAGCCACACTGGCCACTCTGGGCATCATTAAACATGGCAAGCAGAAATCCACACCCATAGTCTTAAGTCATTTTAAAGTCCATGAGTGAGTTAGGAGTGAGCTTTGAGTCCTCAGATCTCAGTCACTCCAGCTTAGAGGCTGTGGGGGTGCATCAATCCTGCAGAGTTGCTTAAACCACTGTGAGCTCCCAGCCTTCCTCCATCTTCCTTCTCAGCTGGACAGGGCTCTCCCACAAGAGCCCACAGCCCACAGCTGCTATTGGCAATGCAGGGATGATGACTGCTGCACACCAGTGACGTCTTTTGCTGTCTTCATCGGCATGTGACGTGTTCCCAGACTTCTGGCGTGGCTTTGGCTATTATTATTGGCTTCTCACTTTGCTGCTGAATTGCTAATTTAAAACCAAACCAAACTGGACAAGCTCTTATACATTCTTTTCTGCTGATTACACAAAATAGGAAATAGAATTAATATTTCAAGTCCCGTCTATTTTTACATATATAAATATTTGCTTTCAGTTCTTATCAAGTGCTAGGCACTATGCTGAGTAGACTGTGCTACACACTATATGCTCCTATCTAGACTATTGCTTATGTCTTAATTCAACCAATATTTATTGAACACCTTCTGTGTGCCACATACTATTTTAGGTATTAGGGATATATCAATGAACAACAAAAGAAGCCAACAGACTAAGTTTTTGCCCTCAAAAAACTTATGTTAGAGAAAAATAAGACAGCAATAAACAAGTGAATACATGTCAGGTGGTCAAATGTTCATCAACAGATGAATAGATAAAGCAAACGTGATATATATACATATCACATTTGAGAGTGATATACATACATATCACATTTGAGAGTGATATACATACATATCACATTTGAGTGTGATATACATACATATCACATTTGAGAGTGATATACATACATATCACATTTGAGTGTGATATACATACATATCACATTTGAGAGTGATATACATACATATCACATTTGAGTGTGATATACATACATATCACATTTGAGAGTGATATACATACATATCACATTTGAGAGTGATATACATACATATCACATTTGAGTGTGATATACATACATATCACATTTGAGTGTGATATACATACATCACAGTTGAGTGTGATATATATACACACACACTACAGACACACACACACAAATGGAGTACTATTTAGCCATAAAAAAGTAAGAAATCCTGCCATTTGCAGCAACATGGATAAGCCCAGAGGACATTATATTAAGTAAAATAAGTCAGGCATGGAAAAATAAATGCACGTTCTCACTCACATGTGGGAGAAAAAATAAGCTCATAGAAGTAGAGAGTAGAATTGAGGTCACTTGAGGTTGGAAAGGGTAGGAGGGAGGGAGGATAGGGAGAGGTTGATTAATGGCTGCAAAATTATGCCTAGATGGAGGAATGCTTCTAGTGTTCTGTAGCACTGTAAGGTGAATATGGTTAACAATAATTTAGTGTACATTTTCAAAAAAAGCCAGAGGATTTTGAGTGTTCACAACACAAAGAAATGATCAATGTTCAAGGTGATGAATATGCTAATTACTTGGATCTAAGCATTGCACATTGCATGCATGCATCAAAATATCTCTTTGCATCCCATAAATATGTACAATTATTACATGCCAAGTAAAAATAAAAGGAAACAATATGTCAGGTGGCAATAACTGATAAGGAAAACAGTGGGTAAAGAGAGTGGAGAGTAATGGGAATTTAGGAGAAGCCTCTCTGGGAGAGTACAGTTGAGAAAAGATAGCTGAGCAGAAACTTGAAAGAGCTGAAGGAACAAGTGTCACAGGTATCTGTGGGAAGAGCCTTCCTGGCAGAGCAACAGGAAACAGAGAGACTATGGGCGTGGATTTCTGCTTGCCATGTTTAATGATGCCCAGAGTGGTCAGTGTGGCTGGAGCAGTGGGAGCAGGGAGAGGAAAGGGGAAGATGCAACTAAACAGACCACTGGGGCCAGCTCTTTAGGGCCCTGCAAGGATGTTGGCTTGACCTGACTTGGTCAGAGGGGAGCTGTGATGTGACTCAGTGTTAGGAGCGTCACTGAGGTTGCCGTGCGGGGAACAGAGCCCAGAGGGGCATTGTGGGGAGCAAAGAGCCTGCTAGAAGGCATTTGCAATGTCTTATTTGTTACGGACGAATACTCCACAGCATTGTGCTAAGAATTGCAGGGCTGGAAGAAGTAGCATGAGGCAGGATGCCTGGGGCTATCTCCTGCTTTCTCCCACTTGCCTATGGTTATGCTGATACTTCTCTCTGAACCTGTTTTCTCACAAGGAGGCAGAATAACCTAGTGATTAAGAATACAGGTGTTTTAGTTTAACTGAGTCCCATTTGTCTATTTTTGGTTTTGTTGCCTGTGCTTTTGAGGTCTTAGTTATAAACTCTTTGCCTAAACCAAAGCCTAGAAGCATTTTACTTGGGTTTTCTTCCAGGATTGTTATAGTCTCAGGTCTTATACTTAAGTCTTTAATCCATTTTAAGTTGATTTTTGTATATGCTGAGGGACAGGGGTCCAGTTGCATTCTTCTATAAGAGCCATCTAATTTTCCCAGTACCATTTATTTAAAAGAGTGTCCTTTCCCCAACGTTGGCTTTGTCAAACATCAGTTGGCTGAAAACATGTGGCTTTATTTCTGGATTTTCTATTCGGTTCCATTGATCTATGTGTCTACTTTTATACCAGTACCATAATGTTTTGGTCATATAATTTGAAGTCAGGTAAGTGATGCTTCCAGCTTTGTGTGTTACTCAGGTGATGGGTTAAAATAGTACCTATGTCAGGCTGGGCGCAGTGGCTCACGCCTGTAATCCCAGCACTTTGGGAGGTTGAGGCAGGTGGATTACAAGGTCAGGAGTTCAAGACCAGCCTGGCCAAGATGGTGAAACCCCGTCTCTACTAAAAATACAAAAATTAGCCAGGTGTGGTAGTGGGCACCTGTAATCCCAGTTACTCGGGAGGCTGAGGCAGGAGAATGGCTTGAACCCAGGAGGCGGAGGTTGCAGTGAGCCAAGATCATGCCACTGCACTCCAGCCTGGGTGACAGAGCAAAACTCCATCTCAATAATAATAATAATAATAATAATAATAATAATAAATTAAATTTAAAAATTTAAAAAATAGTACATATGTCATAGAGTTGTAAGGGATTAAGGGTAGTCATTCATGTGCAGTGCTTATCAGAATGCCAGGCACACAGAGTTGATTGGAGAATAACAGAAGGTAGAACTTGGGATTGTTCTCCGTAAATAGTAGATGTCATGTAAATGTTAGTTGTTAATTCTACAGGATATGCATCAATGTGTGAGAAACAGTATGTGCTGTGAGGGGTCCCAGCACAGGTTCATTCTGCAGAGGAAGTTTAGGGGCAGATTTTGCACATATCATGACATTAGGCCAAACATTGCACAGTCATTTCCCATTAGACAATGGGATGTGGGCCAATCACACGGGTGTGAAGGCTGGCCTTGACCTTTCACAGATGGACCTTGCCAGACAGAGATTGGGTGGGGTGAGTGTGAGTGTCTGTGCATAGCCTGCCCCTCCTTTAGAAAGAGAGGGCTTGTTTCCCAGCAGGAGCAGGAGGTGCGTCCTCCATGTGCCCCCTTGCATCTCCCTTGTGTGCTTTTCCCACCCTCGTTGGAGCTGGCATTATGCCAGTGGAATGCCAAAGACCAAGGCCCTGAAAGATTGCATCTTATGATTTAAAAGGCTATGACACTGAGGACATTCTCTTGCCCAATCTTTCTCACACCATGGAGATGCTGAATAAGACGATTACACAAATATTTTCCAAGTTAAAATTGGATTTGAGGCTTCATGGGACTCATGCGCCAAGTGCAGCCTGTCCTCTTTCTCATCACTTCGCAGTCCCGAGTCATTCTCAGCAATTTAAGTAAACACCTAAATGTCATCCCAAGGAGAATTGCTCAAGAAGTTTTATTAGTTTGGATGAATTCTTCCTTCCTTCCTTTCTCTCTCTTGTTTTTAACTTCTTCAAAATTTAATACACATTTTCTGTCCTGGTTTAGTCTTTCCACTTTCCACTGGGCAATAACAGAGAACAGCTTGCACTGTGCACTTTGAAAAATTGTTCCCAATGAAGCACGAGCAGGGAACATCAGGAGTCTGAGGTCCAATGACTGCAGTTGGCTTATCAGGCCAGTTGCGAAAGTCAGCTCCAGTCTCTGGGCCTCAGTTTCCTGATCTGCAAATGGAATCAGTTATAGTCTCCGAGCTTCACCCTCAGAGAAAGTGGGTTGTAAAAATTACCCTTCTTCGAGTGTTTGGAGGTTGGGACTGCAGAAATGAATCAATCGTCATCATTTCCTTCAAGAACTTTAGGAGATTTAATGATATCTAATTCAACCTTACTAAATGATTGCAAGGTACAAGAACAATAGTGTTACACAGTAAGAGATCACCAGCTTGATTTATTTATATATAAAATGTATTATTGTAATTATAGTACACTAATATTAACATATATATTATTAATATATTATATACTGTATTACTATATATTAATATATTATGTTACATATTACATGTAAGACATTAATCTATATGGAATTATGTACTATATAAACATATATAAAATATATAAATAATATATAATATAATACATATATTATGTATACATTAATATAGTGTAATATATGTTAATTATATAATTAACATCTATTATTTCATATTTTAGTTAGTGTACATTATATTTTATGTGTTAATAATATATAATTATATATATAATATTTTAGAGATAGATCTTGCTCCATCACCCAGATTGGAGTGCAGTGGTGCAAGCATAGCTTACTGTAGCATCAACCTCCTTGGCTCAAGCAATCCTCCTGCTTCAGCCTCCCAAGTAGCTGCGACTCAAGGCACATGTCACCATGGCCAGATCATTGATTTGCATTTTGAAATATAGAAACATGCTCTTGCAGCACAGAACAATAGTGGGCTGCTCTTACAGTGACCCATGTTTCTTCCTGAAACTTGAGCAAAGCTGGGTGGAAATGGTGCAGAATGAACGCAAGAATGTTTCCATTCTTGTTTTCCCTATGATGCTATATATTTAGGGTTCTGTTTTTCTACCAGTTTACTGTTGGTTCTCTACTTGCCTCATGAACCAGCTTTCTTAAGCTTCCCCCATGCTCAGAGTTCTAACTCTTCAGACCTTCCTTTAACCAGTTTATTGAGGATTAAAAACAACTTTGTCCTGCACAAAGATAAAGAGAAGTTAAATATGGTGTTAAAACATATATTTGGGATAGATTTATAGACTGCTAGAGCTGGAAGAGGCAGCAGATTAGCAATTTAAACTCAAAGTCACATAAATGGTTAGTGACAGATCTCGGGCTGGATCATGGCCTTTGATGTCCAGCCTCCTCCTCTTGCTGTTACCCAGGATGTCATTTGCATGCATCCATTGAAAGTGACATCCAGGTTTTTGGCTATGTTGTGCCCAATCTGACATCCTGAGTGGGCAGCCAGGGTGGAATTGGTCATTTGGTGTTAAGAATTGAGCAGGTGGCGAGAGAAGAGCAGGGCACATTTCAGCATGAGGAGATGGGCAATGGAGGTAGAACCTGAGCCAAACCAAGCTGGGGCTCTGTCAATCAGGAGGCCAAGCTATACAGCTCACATCTGGGGTGAAGGGACATTGACATGGGCACACAAAGTACCCACAAGCAAAGTGCAAACACCTCCCAAAGTACTTCTGGTACAATATGCACCGATCAGAGAACATGCTCTTCAACTGTGTTACAGGAGGAAACTATGGAAAACTGAAGATGAATGGCATACAGTCTCATCTGCACTCTCCACATGAACTAGGAGATCCTGTTCCTCTTAGGTTCCCCCTCCATTTACTAAGCCACATGCATACACAAGACTCACCCAATCCCATTCCCTTTGGGTAGCTCTGACCAACTTACCTTGTTCAATAAATTGCCCTTGTCCTCTGCACTTGGATTTGTAGTTTCTATGTCCTTTTCACATTTTGAACACTTCCATTATACATACTTCCACTATAGAGTTTATCCCTTTGAACTTGCATAATAGTTTAATTTTTTTATTTAATGTACGTGTCTTCCCTCTGGTCTAGACTGTGGACTTACTGGAAGCAGACACACTAAGGTAGAAAAATACAGGTTTGGGGTTAGGTTTGAGCTGTTCCACTTTCTTCCTGAGCGAGGTTAGACAAATCGCTTCCTTCTTCTGGTCCAGTGTTCTTATGTTGAACGTCCAGATGATGATCCCCATGGTGAAGGATGTAGAGAGGATTAAGTGAGATGGAACGTGTAAAGCATTTAGCCGGTGCCTGGCACACACCAGGCAACCTCTAGGCAGAAGCTCTTGTCACTCACCTTGGTTGTCCCTGCAGCACCATGTGAGTGTTCCTCACACAGTAAGTACTCAGGAAGTGCTGGCTAATTGAGCAGGGGTGCTCCATCAGCAACAGTGATATGGTGCCACAGTGGCTGAAGGGTGTGGGACAATTGAGTACCAGGAGGGCGAAGCAGAGCTTTCTCCTGACCATGAGTTCCAGGAGCTGCCTATGTGACACTGAAGCAGTCTGGGGATAAGTCCCTCCTCACCTGCTAAAGGAGTCCAACTTCTTTCCTAACAATTGCCTGATAGCAGGTGGGTGTCTGAGCTGTGACAAAGTAATTAACGACACCCACCAACAACAAGACCTTTCTCTGGGACCATTTGACAGACCTAGTGACTCCTTTGGCCCAAGACAAAGGGTGGTGATTTTCTCAGCCACTACATGTGCCTGGATGAAGCCTGTGACCAGACACCTTGTCAGCTTTAAGAGCTAGCAGCTTATTAGCAAAGCCAGACCCAGGTGCACCAGGCAGTGTAACAGTCTAGATCCCTTCCAAGCAGTAGCCTCAAATCTAAATGTAGAGTCAGGTATAAATCCATCGTTCTCATCATGCTTGGCTTTGTCTAAGGAGAACACTTCAGGTCCCTGCCCTGGCCAGGCAGCGGTAGTGTCAACAGACCATGTGTTTAGGATGATGGTCTAGGATTAAAAAATCCAAAGCAGAAAACCTGAAAAGAGGGGAATTTACATAAAAATAATTGGAGAGTTATTAGCTTATGTTTGCATGTAGGTACTGTACAATTCCTGGGGAAAAGGGAAAGTAGTTTAAGCTACATTTAAGCCAGATCTATATTTTGTTTTGAACCTACACTTTCTAGAGGTTTTCAAGTGACTCCCTGCCATTAGGGCCAGTGTGTGGCTCCCAGTGTTTAGAAGAGCATAAATATGTTGAAGGCAGGACATTCATTCCCTTGGTGTCCCCATGAAGCTGAGTGCACGGCCAGGGAGCGCACTAGCAGCCACTAGAGTGTGCAGAACTGATGGCTTGCCTGGCAGTGGGAGCTGTGTCAGGGTCCTTCCTTTGTCTCAGGACACCTGAACTTTTCGTGCCCTGAGATGAGGCTGGCCTGCAAGGGCCTGTGGCAATGACATGTAGCCGGATGGGATACCACATGCAAACAGGAAGACGGTTTATAAGCCCCAAGGGACACTGAGGCTTCTGGGTCTGCTTCTAGGCATAGGGCCAGAATGTATAATGACCCACTACAAGACTGTCTTAGATGGTCATAAAATGCCTTGCACAGACCTCAGACTAAATTAAGACAAATCTGATGGAGAAGGAAAACAGGTTGAAACTCTAGAGGCAAATAAAATGCCTCTGCCTGGAAATTTTCCTTGAATCCTGCTCCAAATGTATTTGGGAGTATTTTCCAGGCACAATCCTTGCCCAGTAGCCCCCACAGTGCCTGTGGTCCCTCCACAGTGCAGTAGGGGCATGTCTGGGGCTGCAGGGGAAGCCTTTGGCAACATTCATTAGGGGCCTAGAAGTGAAATGCACCTGTTTCTAGTCATTCAAGTCAAATGGCAAGTTGATCTTTTTGTTGATCCTAGAAGTCACACCCCTGGGTCCAATTCGGGATTCCACTCTGTCTCCACAATTTCTGCTCATGCTGGAACATGTGCTGCCATCCCAGGCAGACCAACCAGTTCATGGGAGTGTCTGTGTGCTCCTAGCACTAACAGCAACCCATCTCCTCCTCCCATCAAAACGCAAGGAGTGTGATGATACAGGTTTATTTTTGGTGTAACGCTGACTATGCTTTTCAGTATCACACAATGATTATTGACAAAGAGAATCACTAAATTCTAGTTTTTGATCTGGAAACTGAAATATTCATCTTGTTTCTCCAAAAAATGATCTGCTCCTTCCAGCGACCACCACGAGCTCTTTCTGCTACCCAAAGCACTATGTCAACATATTTACAGAAATCATTGTTGATTTTTTTCCTCTTAGTTTTACGTTAACAAAATGTTCTTTCTCTTTTATTTAACAAACGTGGTGGGAAGAGAAGCAGGAGAGGGAAGACTTAATAGAAAAGTATTGCAGGGGAAGGACATTCTCAGTATGAACAATATAGAGCATTAGAACCCCAGGAATTGCATCTGTTTCCATCACCGTTTCATCTCCAGCATCTACAATAGTGCCCAGGACATAGAAAGCCCTCAATAAGCATTGTTGAATGAAGGATAGATCGCTCAGTTAGGACGGATTCAGATAAACCAACCCAGCATGGAGCAAAGCATGTTGCCAGAAATGGTTCATCCCCTGGTTATTAAGCCTGGCCAATCATCAGCATTCCTCAGGAGCATTAGAAAAATACAGATTTGCCATTATACCCTGGACCGACTATAAAATAATCCAGGGTGGTGCCCAGGATTCCGAATTTTTCTGAAGCCTCACACAGGACTCTTAGGTCAACAGTGTCTGGACTGGCCTTTGAGAACCACCAATATACATCCTAACAACGTTTGCCAAGAGTCTTTGTGGTTTTTCTTCTCCCCACTATAAAAAGCTCATGTATACACACGCCACACAAAGAATTCAAAACCAATAGACCCACAAATGATGATATAGACATAGTTCTGCAATGTCGCAAGTATTTTACTGTGTGGGGTTGGCCTGTCCCCTGGCAAGTCCAGGGAACAGGCTCACAGAGGCACATTCTGATTTTCTGGTTTGAGAAGAAAGGGTTAGTTCAAACCAATCATTTTAAAAAAATATATCAAGTTAAACTAAAGGGTTGAGAGGAAGGCAATCTATGTTAAAGCGACTAGAGAATTCCATCAGCTAATATTATCATGTAGAGCTAAAGTGCAAGATTCAGGGTTTGGTGGCTGGGCAGTTACCCACATAAAGAAGGCTATATGCAAATATGCAGACATTTTATAATATCTCCTGCATGGGAGGCCAGGCCACTGAAGCAGCACCAGGGGCTGGCGTGCCCCCAAAGGAGGTGATAACTCCCAGGAAGGGGCAGTACCTGACTTTTCCAAAGCTGGCGTGGAGTGAAGCTGTGAACTAATGCGAGAATTAACCTGGGGAAGACTTGAATGAAAATCATGGGAGTCCCCATTTATAAGGAAAGATTCTAAAGACATGGAAGGTTTGGGCTAGAGAAGGCAAAGCTGTGTGTGGCTGTTCATGGACAGTTCTAGTTATAATCCCTACAGGAGAATCCAGTAAATGTTAGTTTTAGAAAGTGTCCTTTGGATCTTGAATTTTTATTTTATTTATTTATTTATTTATTTATTTTATTTTATTTTATTTTTTTGAGATGGAGTCTCATTCTGTTGTCTAGGCTGGAGTGCGGTGGAATGATCTCAGCTCACTGCAACCTCTACCTCCGCCTCCCGGGTTCAAGTGATTCTCTTGCCTCAGCCTACCGAGTAGCTGGGATTACAGGTGCATGCCACCACTCCTGGCTAATTTTTTTGTATTTTTAGAGGAGATGGGGTTTCACCATCTTGGTCAGACTGGTGGATCTTGAATTCCTGATGTGTCTCTGAGTCTCATTGCTGAGCATTTCCAAGACTTACTACACCACCCTGGAAATTACCAGTACCCAGCTCTCGGTACTGTTTTTGCCCCCAAACAAAAATTAAAGCCAAGTACTAAATCATTATTCCCTTTCAGGAAAATGTTAATTTGCAAGAAGATTTTGTTTTATATATTATTTCTCATCACTATGCGGAACAAAACAGCGATCTGCAAGCCAACAGAGGAGAAACAAATTAATTTTGCTTTCCCCCTTCTCCCTGTCCTTTGCTCACTCCAATGCCATTGGACCCACTGTCTTTCCTCACCTTTCAGGTTTCCGATTTTAAAATGACCTCTCTCAAGGAGGCTCCTTTCATTTCATTCCTCAGATGGGAATCAAAGAAATCCTTCGAGGGTTGCTGGGGTGTAGACGATGGGAAATGGCCCACCGTGGAGGCATTTATCATCTCTCTTTCTGTCCTCTTTTCTGCAGGAGGGCACTTCTTATAAAACCAAGTCATGAATAATGGATGCAAAGCCAAGCCTGCATTTTGGTCTTATTAGCATGCACCTTGTCAGAAACTGCCTTCCCTGAGCTGTGAATCCACTCTCCCTCGCTCTGCGCTCTGCGGTCCCAGGTACTGCTGTCCTGCAGCCGCTTTGTGTTCATTTTGCATTCTTCCTCCCTGTCTCTCGCTGTCCCCAGCCAGCTTCCATTGTTGCTGCTTTCCAGGTTCCCGCATTCTGGTGTCATTGCCTGTGGGAAGTCTTTCCTTTTGTCTAGATTTTTTTTTTTTCTTTCTTTTTTTTTCTCATTATTATCCTTGAAGGGATTTTAATCTGCCCTGGTGATATAAACTTTCTCTCTTTTTTTGGTTCAGAAAATGTTTAATAGTGCAAATTCCTAAGACTTTTCTCTATAATATATATATTTTTTTGTTTAGTTGTTTCATTTGTTTCTAATTCTTTTCTCTAGCTTTTCAAACTCTCCCTACTGGGGTTTAGACATTTGCCTCATCCCCCTATTCACATTGGTTTTCTTTAGTCAATCACATGGCTTCTAATCAATAGGCCTTTTTCTGTAATAAAACATACGCCTTTTTCAGTTCTTGAAAGAAATGCCCTAACCTGAGCATTCAGTCAAAACTTGCAATTTAATTCGACTAAGACATTTCACAGGCTGACATCTTTTACCTCTAGGATTTAGAAGAACCAGATTCCAATGCCAGCTACACTTCTAATTAGCTATGTCACTAGGTGCAAATAAATCAGACTTTGCAGACCTCGGTCTTTTTATCTGAGAAATGACAAGGCTGCATACAGTAATTGCTATGCTCCCTTACTATTTAAAACTGATACAATTCTAAGTTTCATTCTTGTTGGAAATATATCAGCATCTTTCCCAGCTACTTCTCTTTCTCTGGTGTTACATTATTTCATTTCCATCTTCAGACAGTTCAATAACTCAGCCTGTGGTTATACTCTTCATGAGATTCCATTTCTGCCCTTACCTTTGTCATATTACTGACTCTTTCTTCTAATACACACATAACACACTGTGTTTATGTTGACTCTGACTTCAGCTAAGCAGAACAAACGAACACAGAACCCACTGAAAGATGCTTTATGAGATGTGCAGGCTTTGAGGAACTGCAGGTTTTGAGGAAATGCTTATGTAAGGCATTTGTTCATTCAACTTTGCTCAAACCAAAAGAGCCCGTATTTACAGTGCTCTCAGCCCTCTTTCAAATTGTGTTGGTTATTAGTCCTAAATAGTATCTAAAGCCAGATTAACCACTCAAGCCATCAGTCTGATGAATGTTTCCCTACATTAATTCACATACATAGACAACGTTCTCCCCACAATTTCCCATGTTTCCTCCACTGAGTCACCATGACAATTATGTCGGGGAGCTTCGGGGCAGGTTAGATCATTCTCATTTTACAGAGGAAGAAAACTGGAGCTCAGAAAGGGCATAGGACCTGCCTGAGTCCCTCAGAGAATTGGAAGGAAGATCTGGCTCTCCTAACACCAAGCTGCCACTGAAGAAATCAGTCTGGTTTTTGTTTGTTTGTGTTTGTTGTTTTTTTGAACTTGCATAGAAGTAGAGCCAGCCCCACTCTTGTTATCCCGCAAATGGGCTTGCTGCCCGACATGCGTAGAAGCCAATACTATGGCACTGGATTTTGAGAAAAGAAAGGCTTTATTGTGAGGTCAGCAAGGAGACAGGAGGTGCAATGAGAGTCTGTCTCCCCAATTTGGGGCCTAGAGAGCAAGTTTTAAGGAGTTGGAGGGCAAGGGAAAGGATTTAGGAATGTTGGCTTGGTAGAGTCTGATGGGAAGGCTTCAAGTTTGACTATTTATGGTAAGGTATGTTGAAACAGAATATAGCCCCAGATTTTCCTGGTTAATGGGTCCTTCACTTCTGAAAAAGTTTTGGCATTCAGGTTCTCGTTATGTCCCAGTCTTCTCAGGAATCATTGGTTCTAGGAGTTGTTGGAGGTCAAATCTTTTTCTATTACACATGCCTAGGCTACATGACTTGTGGTTTTGGCTTCGTTATACTTACAAGGTAACTTGACATTCTGTTATCAACAGAGTAGGCCCAGTGTGGGCTGGTCCTGCAATTACAGTTCCTTCAAGCAAAATATCAGCACAAAGGCTCACTACCAGGGTGATGCAGCAGGAAAACACCCCCTCCTTCCCCTCCTTTCTCTCCAAAGTCTGCAGAGAGCACTGTCACAACTTGCCTCCAGCCATTGGGCTCTGAGGAGAGGATAATATGCTAGAAATAGCAGATCCCACTAATTTCCAATCTCTGCTACTACAAGACATGAAGAACTGACTATCCCAGCAGAGGCCAGGCCTCAGGGCCATGCAGTGTACACTGGGCCCCAAGCACGAGTGCCTCCTTCCATTTACTGCCTGGGCACCTTGCTCCCCTGTCCTGGTTTCGATCCTGCTCTCTTCCCTCCCTGCTCGGGGCTTTTTCCACTGCAAAGAGAATACAGTTCAAACAAGAGAGCACAGCTTCCCTGTCATCCTAAAATTCCTTTCTTGAGCATGAACTGGCCCCCTACTTAGTTTTTACCCAAGGAATTTTACCCAGTGGACCCCTGATCCATGGCTTACCTTAATCTCCTTTCCCATGGGTAGACGTCTGGGACCCTTGCTATAGACACTGACCTACTCAATCTTGGTTTGGTCAAAAACTACATGGGCATATACACAATGTTTAGAGCCACTTAATTCATAATAATCCCAAACTGGAAATAACCCAAATGTCCATCCAAAAGAGAATGGATAGATGAATTGTAGTACATTCACATGACAGAATTTGAAAAGAAGAAACCATTTGCTATGGCTTAAATATTTGCTCCCTCAAAAACTCATGTTGAAATTTAATCCCCAATGTGACAATATTAAGAGAGAGTGCCTTTAGGAGGTGACTGGATCTTGAAGGCCCTGCTCTCATAAATGAATTAATCCACTCATGAATGAATGCATTAATGGGTTAGGACTAACGGGTATCATGGGAACGAAAGTGGTGGCCTTAGAAGGAGAAGAACACAGACCCGAGCTAGCACATTAGCACACTTTATCCCTTCACCCGGCCCAGCCTCGGAACTCTTCAGACAGTCCCCACCAGCAAGAAGGCTGTCACTAGATACAACCCCTCAACCTTGGACTTTTCAGCATCCATAACTGTAAGAAATAAATTCTTTTTCTTTATAAATCACTCAGTTTCAGTTATTCTGTTATAAGCAACAGGAAACAGACTAAGACACCATTAATACAGACAATTTTTGAGATCTACTCATGTTGCTATCACAAATAGGTCTTAAAAAATATCACATTGAGCCAAAGAAGCCAGATCAATGAGCACATACTGAATGAATGCTTTTGAATGCACTCTATTTATAGGAAGTTCAATGACAGGCAAAAAAACATCTGTGGTAGTGAAAAGTAGAACTGTGGCGGGGTTTGTTTTGACTAGAAGATGGGCCTTCCAGTGGGGATGGACATGTTTTTTGGGGTGGTGGTCTCATGAGTATAAGCAACTGTCAAAACTTACCAATCCATACATTTAAAATCTGTGTGTAAATTTTATTTATGGCATACACATTATGCTTAACTTTGGAATATTTTTTAAAACAATATGTGGTCAAACTATTGCACAAATGTCATAAATGTCTCTTCCACCAGGCCTTTCGTCACCTTGAGCTGAGCTTAGCTAACCCTGACCTGAGCTAAGTATCCCCTTTCTCTGGGCTCTCATTTGCATCATAGCTACAATTTGCATTTACATGTGACATTGACATTTGCCATAAATCAAGCTCTTTGCGAGGGCTGGGTCTGGGCCTGGCATCTTCCAGATCCAAAGAGCCCCCAAAATTCTCATCTTGCTCTGTGGGCACAAGGAGGAATTCTGTGAGGAAACCAAGTTCTGTGTAGCTGAAGGTAAGGGAAGGCCCTCACTGTGAGTTAAGAGTTCCCCAGTGGGACCTGCTGGGATTTTCTACACTGGGTAACCCGGAAAGGGATCAGGACAATGTTCAGGATTAGGTCCCAGGAGGGATGGTGAAGTGATGGTGAGGAGAACCTCACCACTTAGCTACAAAAATGAGGAGGTGTAACTGATGACTTCTCCCCTTCCCCACTGCTGCAAAAAAGAAAAAGACAAAGAGCAAGAAAAATTTGAAAGAATTTTGGGGGTCAAAGGCATATGTTTCTGTGTACATACTGGTCTAAATGAGCTACATTGCATTGCTTGAGTATGTCAAGGCATGAGTCTATTAACTACTCAAGGGAAAGACAGTAGGCTAGACTCTGGTGGGAGCAAAGTATCAGGTGGATCTCTCAGCACAGCAGGATGTGATCCAAAAGTGCAAGGTTGATACAGTCAAGCAGGGGAGGATGCTGGTTTTGCGGAGACAAAGGAATCACAAAGCGCAGGCAGCCAACTCAGGAGATCCATAGTTTCTAAGCTCCAGGGAAAGCAAGTCAGGAGAAAAAGTAGAGAGGATACAAAGAAAAGGACTGGGACTCAACAGCTGCAGCCCAGGTAAGTTTTGCCCCGAGGTATGGGTGTGGCTCATTCTGGCCTGGTTACCTGAGCCTCTGCCCTGACTTCCCCTAGGTAGGGAGGCAGCAGGCAGGGAAAGCAAGGCTGGGGTGGAAAAAGGGTGGACTGCTGAGAAAAATCCCTTCCTTTGTGAAATTTACAATCTGGTTGTAAAGGCAAATTTTAGATAATACGAGATTGAGAAGTCATGAAGAAATACAGGATTACCAACTAAGTGATGGAGACAGGAAATGAGTGCTAGAATCAAGTCACTTCCGTCCAGAATCACAGGCTGGACCACCTGCAGGGAGCAGGCAGGTTTCATAAACCAGGGACTCAAGTTGCATTCTTTCATCACATGCAGTAGGGTATGCAGATTAAACAGCCAGGAGGAGTCAGTACTTCCTTAAAGAAATATAGGCTGTCTCCCATCTTGCTTTGTCAAAACCCCATCCTCTTAGTCCACTTTTTTTCCTTGCTTTTGGTAGAGATACCGCCCCTGAGACATAACCACCATAACAAGGAAAAGTACAGGGCATGCAAAAGATAAGGGGGAATGGGTGCCTCGCCCCGGGGAGGTGGGAGGGGTAAGAGACAGCAGGAGTCACCCTACAGGGATGTACCCATTGGAAGGGGTGGCCCCTGAGGAACATCTGCTGGTTTTGGCAGTATTGTCCTATGTCTCTGTTTTTGAAGAGGTCTCTGAAATCCAGATTCTATGTGAAATCTCTAAATTTGTAAATATGGGGTTTTATTTTTCTTGTCACTGTAAGCTATATAGAATATATCGTTGGTCATCAGTTTGGCCTGTTTGAGACAGTCAATCTAACTTTAATTAGGAGATAAAATCTATATTCCAATCAGAGTGATGAGGCTCAGGACATGCTACCCCCAAAATGTGGCTCCTTGATACACTGAATATTTTAAGTAGAGGAAATTTGAGATATAGTAAATGCAGGAAGGACTCTGAATTTCCCCACCCTTCTTCCATGAAGCAGGTCAGAAAACCCAGGAAGAATGTTCTGATCTTCCCCTGAAGCAGGTCATAAGACCCTCGTATGAAAGGTGCCCTCCCCTCTCTAGGAGGAAAGGGGTTTCTTTATCTCTGAAGATGAAGGAACACAAGAGTATCTGAACAAACAGACCTTGGTAAGTTTCCCCCAGTTTACTACTCTTACCTCGTACTCTATGCTTGTATTGGTCGGTTTTCACACTGCTATAAAGAACTACCTGAGACTGGGTAATTTATGAAGATAAGAGGTTTAATTGACTCACAGTTCCACAGGCTATACAGAAAGCAAGGTTAGAAAAGCTCAGGAAATTTACAATCATGGCAGAAGGTGAAGGGGAAGCAAGCATGTCTTTGCCATGGTGGAGTAGGAGAGAGCGAGAGAGGGGAGAAGTGTTACACTTTTAAACTATCAGATGCCGTGAGAACTCACTCACTATCACAAGAACAGCATGAGGGAAGTCCGCCCCCATAACCCAATCACCTCCCACCAGGTCCCTTGACACGTGGGAACTACAATTCGACATGAGATTTGGGTGGGGACACACAGCCAAACCACACTGATGCTCTACTGGATTTCTCCATGACTGCTCACGCTTCATCAAACCTATTAGTAAAAACATGCAGGTTTAACTGTTTCTTTGAGTCTTTATTTCCTTATGAAGGCTCTTGTGTCATGTGAAATTCACATTAAATAAATTTGTTTGTTTTTGTTTTATCAATCTGTCTTTTGTTACAGGGTGCCAGCCGGGAACTTGGAAGGGTAAAAGGAATATATATATTTTTCCTTCCCTGCAGCAGTATTGCCTTAAAAAGAAGAAACATATAATGTAACTGAATACAAGCCAGCGGCTGTCCTGCTTCTTACAGTCTTGGTGTGGAAACACAAAACCTACTAGGCTACATTCAGTGGCATTCCAACACCCACCATTAGACGTCTGCACATTCTTGGAGAAGGGAACAGGAGGGGATGATTTCTTCTCTATGTGCTCAATAAATGTTAGATACCTGAAGGAACATGTCAAGTGTAATGAGAAACTGTCTCCAAAGCAACAATATCAGCAAGGGAATCAATTCCTTTAAGGATTCATAAATTTCTAGAGTATTTTGACAGGAGGGAAAGGGTCGTATCACACAGCATTCATATTCACACCATCTCTTCAACTAGTCTTGCTAAATTCTCTCCCACTCCCCGCCCCCAGCCCTATCTTTTGCTTCTCTCTTTCTTGTATAATAGCCTCTATTCCAAAAGCTTTGCCGTCTCAACACAACTGCTGTCAGCAGCCTTGCTACCAATCAACATGCAGGCCCGAAGGGGTCTGGGGTGCCTTTACCAAGGAATTTTCTTGGGTAAAGACAGTTTCCTTCCCAAGAGGAATTCTGAGGCCAGCTGTTTAGATAGTAAACACTTCGCCAACTCTTTACAAAAAAAAAAAAAAAAATTAGCAGCTAACATTGCCACAGCTTTTGTTCTTCCCCATTTTGATCCTCTTCCCAGTGAAGTAGGTTGAGTCAACATGTAAAAAGATAAGCTCCAGAGAGAAAACATAAGTAATCAGACAACTTATGTAAGGACAGGCAACTTGTAAACGGGGCAGCTAAGCCAAGAGTTGGCACACTTTCAAGGGGGACACTTAGGTTTCACAAGCAATGGGTGGAGGTCTGTCACCATGTGCCAACCTGGACCCACACGTCAACAACAGGGAGACTACAAGAAAAGCTGGCCCTGGACTATCAGGTAGATGCCTCCCAGGTACCCAGGAGCCTGGCAATGAAGTCCCTTAACTAAGATGGTCCTTTGCCTCCCTGGTGTTTGATGTTAATGGTGGATTTTACACTGTTACTTGGGCCCTGTGTCTACTTTTCCCCCCAGATGTCTTAGTTTCCTAGGGCTGCTGTAACAAAATACTATAAGCTGTGAGCTTAAAACACCTCATATTTATTCTCTCACAGTTCTGGAGGCCAGGAGTCTGAAAGTAGGGTGTGGACAGGGCCTCCCTCTCTCTGAAGGCTCTGGGGTGGGTCCCTCCTTGCCTTTTCCTAGTTTCTGGTGGTTGCCAGCCATCCTTAGTATTCCTTGGCAATCAGTGTTGCCATTGTGACATGGTCTTCTGTCTCCTCTCTGTCTCGAAATCCTCTCTCCTTAGAAGGACACGAGCCATTGGATTTCGGGCCCACTCTAATACAGTATGACCTCATGTTAACTAATTACATCTGCAAAGACCCCATTCCCAAACAAGGTCATCTTCTGAGGTTCTGGGTAGACACGCAATTGGGTGACACTGTTTAACCCAGTAAAGCGGTTATTTATATGCTTATGTATGTCTGCTAAAAATGCCAATGGCACATTCAGAAGCCTCTGGAATCTGCATTTTAGTGAGGAATTCTTCTTTTAGGATCGGTTTTCCTAAATAACATTCAAGAGCTTGAGTCTACTGACTCTCTGGGCATTAAGCCAGGCTTATATCCTTAAGGCTTAACAATGGTTTGAATTATTAGCTTCAAACACTTACATTTGGGTTAGGAAAAAAATTGTCTTACTCAGCAACACTGAGACAAGGTTATTAACCTCAATATTAGATTCACATTTTTATCGGTGGTTCTGAAGTAGTCTGGAAGGCCAGAAGACGGCCTCCCTCTCACTCCTATCAAAAGTCCTCAACAACTTTGTTTACGTTTGATTTTTATTATAAAGGCAAAAAGGAGGAAATAATGTGTGCTAACCACATGTCACTGACCACATAGTTAATGACATGATTTTATTCTATGGGCTTTATGTTCCATACACACATATGTTATGGCACGAAGCAATCATGAGAAAAATGCTTATGAATAAGCACTTGCTAAACTTCCTTCCTCAGGATCCATAAAGTAAAATCATTATTTAAATATAAAAGATAGAGAAACACGACTTTAGCGCCTATAATCACCAGGTGGCTCCCACCCACCCCTGCTCCGGGGTCCTCCGTCCGTGACTCTGCTTTTCCTCCTCCCCTCTTTACCTTTACGTTTTTCCTCCTTTCCCATGCCTCCCTCTCTCAGAGTCTAAAGAGATGAAGTCAAGAGCTTCTCTTCACTGCACCTGAGTCTTCTATGCCTCTCCTGAGACATTCCTCACTAGATATCAGGGCCCAGATGTTGGATTGAGCTTAGGCTGCAACCTCTCTTCTTCCCCAACACATACTTTTAAAGATCTCAGATGTATTTATAAGCACATAGCCAGCACAAAAACAAGAAAAGGAAATCTCTATAGACCGGAACTGATGCAGTCTCTCTACACCACAGGGGTGGAGGAAACCAGCAATGAGAAGTGGACTCCTGGCCCACATTCCTCCAGCAGGCCAGGTCCAGAACCAGGCCAAACAGGCGGGGCAGGGGACAGGGTCCCCATACCGAGGTTGGGTCCAGTGTTAGAACCCAGATGCCCACCCAGGGCTGTGGCCTGGCTGCAGGCTGCAGCTACATGGCTGGGGCTGGGCGTTGTTTCCCATATATTGTAGGAGCCCAGAATCTTGCTTCTACCAGGTCCCAGCCTGAAACCACAATGACATCATCCCACTAGCAGTCTCACATCCCACATGAGCAAGGGAGAGGCCCTCTGAGAAGGCCCAGCAGCAGGAGGACGGGCTGCAAGCACGAGCACTCAACTCACCCCTGAGAGAACTGTTTTCCTACCCTCGTGGAAACAAGGGGGGAAATAGCATTCATTAAACATGAATTCATGTTTGGAGAAAAAAATTAGAAATTTTGGAACTGAAGAATACAGTTAATGAAACAAAAACTCAATAAATTTGTCCATTATTAATCTGAGTACAGTTCAAGACTGAATTCATGAAATGGAAGATAAAACTGAAAAAATCTTCCAGAATGGATCACAAAGAAAAAAATATTATAAAAAGTTAAGGGACAGGGAGGATTAATCTAGACATTTCCGTAATTATTCAATGAGTTCTAGATATGGAAAATAGAGAGGGTTCTTGGGGGACAACGTTTGAAAAGTAAGAATTTTGCAAGAAAAAAAAGAATTTTGCAAGAATTTTGTAAGGAATAAAGGACTAAAGGACCCTAGCTGCAAGAGAGTCTTACAAGGTATTTAAAAAAATCTTTCCAGCCCTGTCACACAGGAAGCCACAAAGAAAGTAAGGTGGAATGGAATAATACAATATAAATGCCAATTACCCATCTCTATCCTGTGACTGAGGTGCTGGGTTTGGAAGTGGTTTTTGAGACAAGTAGCAGCATCAGGAAAATGCCAGAGGTCCTAAAGTAGTGAATGTCTGAGTCCTTAGACAGAAAAAAATATCTCCCAAAGTGGCAAGCAGAGTGAATTTTTAAAAAATCCACATTTAGACACGTTTGTAAAAGTTTGTAATATATAAGGTAAAGAGAAAAATCCAAAAAGCTGAGAGGAGACAGACAGAAAGAGAGAGAGAAAGAGAGAGAGAGAGAGAGAGATCTACTCACATACACATGGATATAGACCTCATAAAGTTTCCTGCAGACATGTACATTTAAAAAGTAAACAATTCCTTTGTGTCAAAGTTGGGTCATTTCAGGAAAACATTTTGCAATTTTAACTACCATCTCTCTCAGTTTCTGAGTCTTGTGGACATCAAGGGTCAAGAACCAATTCCAGCACTTCTTTGTTTCTCTGTGAATTGACTGCTTCTATGTCAAAACTGCTTCTTTTCCCCAACAACCTCAGGAGACACGACACTGGCCTTCCTGGGGTCTCAGGACTAAAGGACACCTTTTGAAACTGGGCAAATAAATAAATATTCCTTGAATTGCTTCTTTATTAAAAACAGCATTTCCCCCTCAAAAGTTCCAAAGACCTTTCTCTTTTCTATCATAAAGAGATCCTTGGATATGTTTCTGAAGAGAACGTTTTCCCAAATGAAAGTTTTGGAAAGCTTCTTTCACTTTTTTTCTTGCTATTTTCTCTATAGCAGAATGTAGCGTGAGCTCTGTAAACAATTTAAGCCCATTTAAATTTAAGTCCATTTAAGTAAAGATTTAAGATGTCATTTTTCTTTTATGGTTCTCTGATCTTTTGTTCTAATAATTACAGCTAAAATACTATATCAAAGAGGAAGTTTTCAAAGGGTAAATCAGACCTAACGTTCTAACTACAATACTGAGGAACTTGAAAACCTTTCAAGGAAACGTACTTTTCTATGGGTATATATATATATATTTTCATCTTCTAATGATGGAATAAATAACGAATGGAATCCCAAAAAAAAGCCATGCAAAAGAAAGGTTTGCAAGTGCAATATTCAAGTGACTCAGCAAAGCAAGAGCTTCCTAAGTTAAGCTGTCTCGAGTATCCCTTCTTGGCTGTACCTTCCTTCTTGGGATCTACTTGATCAAAGCGTGGACGAGTGACGTTGACCTTGGGGAAGTCACTCCGGTAAGAACCAGGGGTCCATCACAGACATCTTCCCCAGCCACCTCACATCGTCCATGCCTTCCTGA
Organism: Macaca fascicularis; assembly: GCF_037993035.2. Lineage (NCBI taxonomy): Eukaryota > Metazoa > Chordata > Mammalia > Primates > Cercopithecidae > Macaca > Macaca fascicularis. The sequence continues at coordinate 16,835,552 of NC_088375.1, forward strand.
AGCTTAGGTGGTGTTAGTTTATTCCCTCAGGTTGCAGACATGGCTGGCAGACTTGCTGGACAGCTCTGCGGAGCATTTTTGTGACAGGTGAAGGGGTCTATTCATGCCTGGAGGGGACTCCTTCTATGGAAAGAGAGCACTAGGAATACAAACATGACTCAGTTACCAGAGTCAACAGATAATTTCAGGTGTAATCCCATGCATGTCCTACATTAGGCACTCAACAAATACTTGTTATTTAATTAGCTGTTAATTAACAATAATTATCAACTAATAATTTATTAGTCTGCACAGTTATTAATTAAATACTGTTATTGAGTTTGTAAATTTTGGGTCAAGAACCAGAAAGCAGGAAGCTCCAAGTCAAGCTGAACAGCATATCTGTGCAATAATAATAGTGCCTGAGAGTCATGAAGGTAGCAAAGTGATCCTGCAATGGGGTAGAGGTTCTCCCCCATTTCACCAGAGATGACTGCCTCGCTGTCACGTTGAGGGTGCCAGAGGATGGATGCTCCCTGTGGAGGAGCTTCAGCTGGGCATACCTTTGACAGTGGGCCTTTGATGGCCTTCAGCTTCCAACAGCAGTGGAAGTGCAGGAGTCTTCATGGGCATGAGAAGTCTTAGCAGTAGGGGTCACTATAAGGGCCTGGGGCAGAAGAAAGTTTGGCAGGTATGACCACTGTCACCTTGAGGTGAGATGGCTGTGACTATAGGCAGACAGGACACACTTACGGGGACTCCCAGACCTGGCAGCACTGGGAGAAGGCGCATGTATCCACCAGGGTTCAGGTGCATGAAACTGAAAATATTCTAGGTACTTTCAGCAAAAAGAGGATTCAATAACAGGAATTAGCAATTTGCAGAATCCTTTGGAGAGCTACGAGTAAGATAACTCTCAGAAAAGCAACAAACTGGCCCACTGGAGGACAGTCTACCTCTGCTGAGCAGATCCTGAGTGGTGGAGCTCAAGAACACATGTCCAGCAGGCACAGAACCACACTTGCTTCTCAGCACAACTGAAGCTAGTGGCTGGACCCTGGATGCTGAGTCAGGGAGCCCAGCATCATCTCCAGGACAGCAGCTCCAGGAGCTGCAGCTGAAGCCACAGGCAGTAGCCCCTGCCACACTTCCGTCTTCCAAATCACACAAGTTCATCATAAACAAACCATCCAGGACCCTAGCTGCAAGAGAGTCTTACAAGGTATTTAAAAAAATCTTTCCAGCCCTGTCACACAGGAAGCCACAAAGAAAGTAAGGTGGAATGGAATAATACAATATAAATGCCAATTACCCATCTCTATCCTGTGACTGAGGTGCTGGGTTTGGAAGTGGTTTTTGAGACAAGTAGCAGCATCAGGAAAATGCCAGAGGTCCTAAAGTAGTGAATGAAAGCATAACTAGGAAAATCTGACTTGTCACTATTACTGTGATTGCTTTTTTAAAATGTCGAGATTGTGTGGGATATGGAAAAATGGAGATGGTGCCTGTTTCACAGGATTATTTTGAAGATTTATTAAGACAAAATAAAAGAAAAAGTCTGTATACATTGTAAATTATTATACAATGATAGTAACTTCAGGTGAAAAAAAAACCAAACATAACTCTTTCCACTAATGAGTCAGAAATAAATCCTTTTGAACAAATTCTAAACAAGATCCCCCACAGAAGGTTTAAGTAACAGTTAGTAGTTGGTGCTTAGTATGATAAACATCCTGATGACTCATGGGAAAAGGTGAGTCCATTCCTCCAACTGCCACCGTCCCAAGATTTCATTAACCTTTAGCAAAATCTCTGACCTACAGCCCCAATCTGCTGGTTCATCCGAGAGTTGGCACCTGGCATCTTCATCTACCATAACCTGGAGATTTACAAGAAGTCCTCCAATGGCACCCAGGGGAGAATGTGCCCTGGGCCTCCCCATGAGGCTTGGCAGCGCCTTCTCCAACTCTGTCCCTGCCTTAGCAGCTCCTGCTTGTGGGGCTAGCACTGTGCTGTTCTTTCTGCCTCCATCTCAGCCAAAAGCAACGTCTAAGTGTCAGATTAGTCCCACAATTCCTGCAGACAGAGGGGCTTAGTTACACAATTCATTAATGTAAGGAATCACGGTCTCAGTTTTAGGAAAGCTTTGAGAACAAATCTAAAAGCTGACCTTGGGGCTGGGTGTGGTGGCTCATGCCTGTAATCCTAGCACTTGGGGAGGCCAAGGTGGGAGGATCACTTGAGTCTTGGAGTTCAAGACCAGCCTGGGCAACACAGGGAGACCCCATTTCTTTACATAAATAAATAGATAAATAAAATAAAAAACTGACCTTGGAATTAATCTTTAACAGAACTTTTATATATTAGCCAATGTGATCAAAGAAAGGAAGGCAGAAGAGAGGGAAGAGGAAGGAAGGATGGATAGAAGGAAGGAGGGAGAGAGAGAAAGAGCATAAGAGAGAAGGGAAGATAAAAGGGCAGAAAGGCAAAGAGAAAGAATGAAAGGGAGAAAGAAGTAAAGAAGGAAATGAAAGGAAAGGAGGAGAGGAGAGGAAAGGAAAGGGAGAGAAAAGCAAAATCAGGAAAGAGTTCTATGCAAATTTCGTACTTTCATTTAAAGAAAAATCAACCCCAAGTGGCAACACAAGAGCAGCCTGTTTGGACAGATTTAGGCTAGATTTACCACAGGGAGCTCTACCTGACACATCTGGACTGAAAGCCATTGTATTTTCCATCAGTCACAGCTCAATTTCCCTCCAGTTCTGTCTCAGAAAAGCCAGAGCTGAAATGGGAGGAAATTGCACTGCTCCTACTGCACAATGTCAATGAAAACAGCAAACAGGGTGAAGACATGCACTCCAGATCAAAGCCCCATTTGTGTTGATGCTGCAGGACCTGGGGACTGAACAGGATCTCCACCATGAACCATTTCTCTTATGGGAGCCCAGTCTGTCTCGGTCGATTTTTAAAAATATCCCTCTGAGTTCATATGAAAAATGTGAACTGGCCAGTGGGGGATAAATTCCTAGAGGCTGGTTTGTGAGCATAGGGAAGAGACTGTAGAGCGAAATAATGTCTGCTTCATCTAGGAGTCACTGGAAATCCCACTGGGTTTAGCACTGTGCACAGAACCAGGGACTGAGTCCAGGCCTGGGTTTTTGTGAAGGTGCTTTCCCGTGTGGTGAACAGAGCTTTGCTTACCTGATTCACTTCTTTAAGGAGAGCATTAAGCATTTCAGTCATAGTTTATAGCACAGATGCAATGTATTTGTCATTTCAATGCATTACATTCTCCTTCACTGCGAGTTTCCCATCCATGCCTTCACTGCAGGATAGATGATATTGGCTTTAATCCTATCATGCAACCAAAGCTGGCATGGTGGTATCCAGGGTTACCATCATTTAGGATTTCACAGAACAGCCAGGAGAGTCAGGATTTGGAGTCAAAGGCAAGTGCCAGTTCTCTTTCTCTGAGCCTCAGTTTTCTCAGCTGTAAAGTGGAAAGGTCAGAAAAACAATCTCACCAAGTTGTTAAGAAGTGAGATAGTGTTCAGAAAACATCTTAAAGAGTAAAGCGACATAAATAGTTACTACTGTTAAACTGGTGCCAAAAAAAAAAAAAAAAAGCTAAAGTCACCCAAATAAACCTTTCATTGATTGTGAGAATTCAACACCCAACTCATAAAATTGTCACTGTAATGATATTATTGGAATTTAAGAATTTCAAAGATAACATCATTGTATTCAGACGAATATGTTATAGAGTCGAAAGATAGCCACTTCCCTCCCTTCGCTATTTAACTCTGAGTCAATCCTTTTGGCAAGTTGGTATTACTCTATGAAATGGTCATAACTGTTACAACAGGTTTAGAATGCAGTGATACGTGCCTTGTCTTAGCTGTTTTAAAGGAAGGCAAAGACTAAACACTAAGAATGTAGTTTGGGAAGCTCTGCACGCTTTTGTTTCTTGGTTTCTCTTTACTTTGATACCTAAGCCTCTGCAATTTAATTCTTTTGACCCCCAACTCGTTAGCTGCATCTCTCAAGATCAACACAACCCTAGTCATCCTTGTAAGAGCACCCAAGAGCTCTTCCCCAGAGGCCCACAAAATCAATGCCTGGTTTCTCCAGTGCTGCAGCCATCTTCCTGACCCGTGTTTTTTTTGAGCATCTTCTCCTAGTTCCTTGCACATTCTCTCCAAGCAGTGCAAATGAGTGTCAGATAAGAATCAGGGGAGACAGGCCTCTGATGGATGGTAGATGATGAGAGAAGGAGGTGCTCACCTGCCAGCATTACCGCCTACCCACTGCACCCACTGGCCTCGGCTTTCCTGGAGGCAGTGAATGTTACCACAGCACGGAGGTCACCAAGGGGCTAGGCAAGCAAATGGGAATTTTAATAGGAGCACTTCTTGCCTCTGCTCTGCTGGAGACTTTTCTCCTTATTTTCTTTTCTTCTGGAGATAAACAAAACAGGAAATGAAACTCAAAAATGCACAAGGCATTGGTTCAGGCAAATAAAGGATCCAATTTTAAACATCCCTCGTGCTAAATTTTTTCCCTCATTCATACAGGCAGATCAAACCTTAGAGACAAATGCAATTTCTGTGGGAGCGCTTATGCCTCCCTGGTTTCCTGAGCCCTGCTCAGTCTGAAACAGTGGCCTTTCCAAGAGCCCGTGGATTTCATCACTAGATACTTGTTAGATATTCCCTAAGGCCTCCACTTCACAGATGGAGAAAACGGGCTTCCAGGAAGTACAATTACTTACCCTAAAGGATTCCCAGCTGGGCTAAGAGCTCTGGAGGCCACTGAATTCTTGCATGAGTTGTGCCCAACGTGGCTTTAAGAATCAGAGGGTCTTTTACAACTTTCAAAATATTTTCAGTCAGTGTGCCTCATCCTCATTGCTTATGAAATGCCTGTATATAGTCTAAGCACCACCAGGGTAGTCAAGAAGATGAAATTGAGTCCTTTAAGTGCTTACCATCTTGTTAAGGAATCAGTGGGATAACTTTCATCAAATCCTTTCAATATCCTCTTGTGTAAATCACGGTTGCCAGAATGAATCCCTTTCTAGGTAGAAAGCAAAGCAGAAAGAAAACTTATCTATTAAAAAATATGAGGAAACTCAGAATCTCCAGAGATTCAAGCAGGGAGTTCTCACAACCTGGAGGCCCTGTGGCCTCTGAAATCATGGTATCTCTCTGCCATATTCTACCTCTTTTGCCAGAAAATGACATCTTTTGAGCGTCTGCTTTCTCTCTTAAATGAGTGACTGATTAGCCAAGTTTAAGTCTTGTGGCTTCACATTAGGTGCCAAGAAGGCTGAGAAAGCGTTCATTCTGATCAAAGTTCTAGCTTTTACCTAGAGAAAGCTTCATTCCAATGTTTCCCAAACACAGGAAAACTGTTAAAGAGTCTGGCATCCGAAAAATGGCAAATATTTGCCAGTCCACGACAGTCATGCCAGCTGATACCCTCATAATTTCATACTTAGTTTTATATAGTAGCCTGCTACCTCTTTTTCCTCTTTTCTAACTCTTCTCTGTCCATTCCTTACTCTACATAATTTCTAGATTGATTTTTCTAAAATGCAGCTCTCCAGTCCTTCAACGACTCCCTATTAAAATGTCAATATTTCCAGCAGGAGCTAAGCATTAAACAATTAACCTCAGCTTCTTCTATGGAATTAATCTGGGGAGCAGGCATCACTCCCAAGAGAATGGAACATAGTCTAGGTGAATTTTACAAGGCATATTAAAGACCCAGAGGCAGGCAGAGCCCCTGAAGCAGGGGTCCAGGCCAATGGAAGGAATGGGGTGGGCAGAGACAGCGCTAAAAGAACACTTGTTTGTCCTTGAGCGTATCCTTGGTATTGAGATGGGCTCCTGGAACACAGGGGAAGGAGGGAAGGAGACACAGTCTAGCCTGGGAATTGGAGCCTGGAAGGCTCCTAGAACTTAGCTTTATGCCTGGCTCATTTTGACAACAATGGAGCCCAGGAAGAAGACATCTTGTTTTTGCCATCCGGAAGAAGAGGGGCCTGAGTATAAAGGGAAGGAGCTACATCAGGAAGGGTGGATCACACTGATACCTATTTAGCCGGATTTCCAGTGATTTAGGTCAAATACCTTTTTGCAGAGATGGAGAAAAAATGGGTAGATAAATGTAGCACTGGCCATCCCTGAGTGAGGAGGTAATGTGCTTCCCTTTAATGACCATGTAGGATCTAGAACATAGTGTGAATAACTCTTCAGTGGATTTTCTTCATCCAACATTTACCAGGAGAGAAGCTGTGGCTTGTAAGCACTGTCAGTCTTTATGTGTCTTGGTTTCCTGTGTCTAATATGGTGACCAGAGTATGTTTTCAAACCTTCCATTCACTTTCTTGGCCCTGAGAATTCTGTTCTCTGAGGGCTGGCAACATGAGAGTATTCATGTTGTTATTCCCCTTAGGAAGGACCAGGAGGGGCAAACCTCTGACTCCATAAGCACATGGAGAGGTAGAACTGGACTGGCTGCCCTGTGGTCAGGCCCTGAGTTTTATGGTCCTTCTTGGCCTTGGTGGCCAGAACAGTGGCTTTCCTATGGCTTCAATGGGAAAGGAGAAGATGATTCTTAAGCCTGGGCTGGACAGACAGGCCCCACTTGGATGCTTCTTAGCCACAGGCAGGGTGGGATAACAACAATTTTCTGGAAGCTCAGCCTGTCTTCTTCATTTGGGCATTCATTCATTCATCAAGCCTATCTTCACCAAACACCCCTATCTGTCAGGCAGTGCAATAAATAAGAGAGATGCAAAGGAGCTTAAATTCATGGAAGGAGAGAGGACAATGACCCTTGGGCGAGGTGTGTACTGGTGATCAAAGAATGAAGTTACCAGACGGGTGCGGTGGCTCATGCCTGTAATTCTAGCACTTTGGGAGGTTGACGCTGGAGGATTGCTTGAAGCCAGCAGTTTCAGATTACCCTAGGCAACAGGCTAATCTCAAACTGAATTTAGGAAATTTTTTCAATCACTGGAAATCAGACATTAGTGGAATTAATCTGGGGAGCAGGCATCATTCCCAAGAGAATGGAACATAGCCTAGGTGAATTTTACAAGGCATGGAAAAAGGCCTTGTAAATCAAACATTTCTTTACCCATCTTTTTCTCTTCATTTCTGCAAAATGTGCTTGATCTAAATCACTGGAAATCAGCCTAAATAGGTATCAGTGTAGAGCCTCCGGAGCCTTCTGATGAAGTTCCTTCCTTTTATACTCAGGCCCCTTTACCGGATGGTAAAATATGTTTATATATACACGCACATACGCGCATGGAGAGGCAGAACTGGACTGGCTGAGCACTCATGAGTATGCTGAACAGCGAAGCTGAGGCAAGAGTGCTCCTATTAAAAATCCCATTTGCTTGCCTAGCCCCTTGGTGACCTCAGTGCTGTGGGTGACATTCACTGCCTCCAGGAAAGCCAAGGTGGGTAGGCGCAGTGGGTAGGTGGGAATGCTGGCAGGTGAGCCCCTCTTTCCCTCATCACACCATTTTTTCCTCCCTTTCTGCAAAACTGTGTTTGACCTAAATCACTGGAAATCAGACTAAAGAGGCATCAGCGTAGAGCCTCTGGAGACTCCTGATGAAGCTCCTTCCTTTTATACCCAGGCTTCTTTACTGGATGGTAACACATATTATATATATAAAATATAATATATAAATATTACAACGTGATATAATGTATATTATAATACTATATATAATTATATATATATATATATATATATATATATATATATATTTTTTTTTTTCCTGGGCTACAATGTTGTCACAATGAAACAGGCATAGCTTTGGGGTAGGAGACAAAGGACAGTGGCACCAGCATATAGCTACGAAAAAATTAAAAATTATTCAGGTATGGTGGCATGTACCTCTAGTTCCAGCTACTCAGGAGGCTGAGGTAGGAGGATCACTTGAACCCAGAAGCGGGAGGTAACAGTGAGGCATGATGGCGCCACTGCACTCCAGCCTTGGTGATAGAGCAAGACCTTGTCTCTAAAAAAAGAAAAGAAAAGTAAAGTAAAGAAAGAACCCAGAATGGAAACCTCCTTCTTTTCCCCCAAATAATTCTGACGGTTCTTCTCCTTCCAAATGCCCACATCTCACCAATGCCCACATCTCACCAATATGCACACTCTCCCTCACAGTTGCAGATCCTCTTGTCTACCATGGAGCTTAGGATTACATAGGGGTAAAAAGGGAGTGAAGGGAGAGAAGGGAGGCAGCAGAAAAGCCAGGAGGGAAGATGCTCCTCAGCAAAACGTAGGACTCAGAACTCTTCAGCAGGAGGAGGGGAAACCCTGGCGCCTCACCTGCTGGCTTCGCCTCGCTCATGCTTAGAATTTGCTTCCTTCCAGGGGCAGAACCAGGACCGCCTGCCTTGGCCTCCTACCTGCATGAGTGGCTGTCCACTCTCGACATCCACTGCCCACCCTCTGTGGCCACAGGTCAGCATGTGCATCTTCCCTGCTGCCCCGAACCTGGGAGTTGCTTCATGTGCAGGACCGGAACGGGGATCAGCACACAAGAGATTCCTATTTGATGTGCTATCCAGGGCTCTTCAGAAACTCCCCCTTGTGAAGCTGTTAGCACAGCCTGGGATTTTATACCAGGAGAATAAACCGGGAAAGAACAGAGACAGAGAATTCTTTAGTCACCACCAGAAAATGCTCTCTAGTGACCCAAAAATCTTGTCCTCAGCTCAGGGCACACGAATTCAGGGCTCTCACCTGAGGCTTCTAAACTGGGTCTACCCCAGACCCTTGAATCCACCCTGGTGCTTTTGAGGAAAACTGGGAGAAACCCTGGGCAGGACTCTCAGCTGCCACCTGCCTGATTCTCGTGGGTGAAGTAGTACTGACAGCAGTAATCCAAAAATATGGCCGTGAGGGAGAAGCAAAGGCTATCTGCTCAGTAGAAAATGCCCCCATTTCCCGATTCTAGACCTGGCCCAGCCTTGGCTCCCTTACCTTGTCAATAAATCAGCTTCATTTCCTGTCTTATTCTGGCTGCTGGGAGAAGCCTTTCTGGAGTCATTTACCTATTGGGTTCCTTCTCCGAGAACTCAGTGCCCGCACAGGTGCAGCTGGCATGCGCTCTCAGTCTCAGCCCTGAGCCCTAAGGCACTGGATGTCTTGGGGCAGACAAGAAGTACGGGTTATGGGGTAGATAGGAAGTATGAGTGATTTGGTCAAGCAGACTGGGGGAGGGAGGGAAAAAAGGTGTCATATTTGTGGATTACTGCTCTCATCCATAAAAGAAACCCCTGCCCTGTATTCTATGGTGAAATTGCAACAAAAATACCTGTGGCTCTAAATGTGCCCCGTTCTTTCTCCTTTCCTTCTTTGCCCCTTCCCCAGACACAGTTTACCTGTCTGTGACTTCCACTTTGTGATCTCATAGACTTCAGAGATTTCCACACAAGCCACATTTCTTACAGTTCAAAATCCTGATCATATAGAGCTTCAACTCATATTTTTTGCTCCTAGACTTGAAGTAAGTGTTCATAGCATCAGTTTCTATCTTATGTAGAAAAAAAATTGTCCCATAAAAGCAATATCAAGCTAGTGAGGGAATGAGAAATATATAAACATATGTCTCTCATTCCCTCACTCCAAAATCAATACACATTTTTTTTTTAAACTCTTCTATATTTGAGATATTTTCAGCTTTCTTTCATTGTCTTAAACATCTGTTAGGTTGCCTTTCTGCAGACAGTCGCTAAATAATATGGTTTATTTTGGGTAACTGATTATAGGAAACCATCCCATATATCCACAAAATAACATTTTTAATCACATCTTCTTTTCAACTTTAAAGAATCAAACGATTTCCTTATCTTGACATGATTTATCATTTGACCATGAGCCAGGGACCTAGGAGGATGTTATCTATAGCTTCTTCACATGAAGGGTTCTTATCAGGCAAGCAAAGTTTACAATCACAGCCAGAGAATAGAAGAAAAACAAATGGTATGGTCAATAGTTCTCTATGTCAGATTTTTTTCAGACGGTCTTATCTAGTGAACCTCTTTCCAAAAAGCTCGCAGAAGATGTGATTTTCCATTAACTGCAGAGATGTGGTAGGTGATGTGGATAATATTTTGAACTTTTCTCTTTTCACTGGCTATCAGCTAAGACTCCTATTTTATTTCTTTTTGGACATTAGTTGGGGTTTTTCCCCCATGAGCTCAAAGCCTTTGTTGCTAAAGATTTTCTCTCATGACAGATTGTTTTGATCAGAAGCTTAAAAACCATAAGGAAAAGGCCACCTCTCTCCATTCTCTCATGCTCTCTTGGGATTTAGTGACTCGTGTGGCCTAGTTGGAAGTGTATCCCCAGGTTCACTTTGCTACCAAAAAAGATCCCCAGCACCTCCTTCCCCAGTCTTTTTTTTTTCCTTTAAAATGGGGGTCTTGCTGTTGCCCAGGCTGGTCTCAAACGCCTGGGCTTAAGTGATCCTCCTGCCTCAAACTCCAAAGTGGCTGGGATTACAGGGACGTGGCAGCCTTACCCAATCTCATTGATGGCTGTTCTTGCTTCCTGCTTACTTCACTTCAGGTGACTAACCACCCTGGTTGCCCAGGGCTGATGGTTTCCTGGGACATAGTACCCCTAGTGCTGGGACAGGCCCAGGTGCCACAAAAGGCTGGTAATGCTGAAACTCCGTCCTTAAACCTGGAGGATGTTATGCCAAGTGGACTGAGCCAGGCACAGAAAGATAAAATACTGCATGATCTCATTTATGTGTGGAATCTAAAAAAGCTGACTACACAGGGCATGGTTACCAGGGGTGGGAGGTGGGAGAAATGCACAGATGTTAGTTCAGGGGTACAAAGTTGCAGTTACGTAGGATGAATAATTCTAGAAATCTAATGTATGGTAGAAGACTATAGTTAGTAATACTGTATTGTATACTAGAGATTTGTGAAGAGACTAGATTTTAAGTGCTTTCACTACGGCCCACCCCCACCCCACCCCATCCCCCGTAACTGTGAGGAGATGAATATTAACTAGCTTGATATGAATAATCATTCCTATGTATGTGTATATATATACATCATATTCTTTATTATGTATATATAAACATGTTGTACACTTTAAAGAAATACAATTTTATTTAAAAATATAATAAAATTGCATCCTCTCTTAACCTTTCAAGGACAGCATTCCACCAAAATTCTAATTTTAGGATGTATCCTAAATCATGTCTTCCCCTTTCTAGTGCACCTTTATTTTTAGTGTAGAAACATGCTCTTATTTCTCACATTCAAAATCAGTAATAAACAAAACTCAGTTCCCTGATCAGCCACATCCCATGCCCCTACCTGCCTCTGCAGCCAAACACCTGGAAAGGGAAGGCTCTCCTTGTCTCCAGCTCACTTCAAGCCCCTGTGCCTCAACCCGCTGCAATCAGCCGTCACCCCACTGCAATCAGCCGTCACCCCACCGTGCTGCCAACACTGGCCCCATGGAGGTCACCAAAAACTACAGACGGATAAATCCAACTTTCTCAGTCTTCCTCCGACTTGGCCATCAGTGGTGACAGGACTGATGGGGTGACCACTCCCTCCTCTTTGCTACACCTTCCTCAATTGGCTTTTAAGACACTACCCTCCTGTTCCTCATCTCTGCTCCTTGGCCGTGTCTTCAGTGCACTTCCTCATCCCTCCTCATCTCCCTGATGCCTAAAGTTGAGGAACCCTAGAGCTCAACCCTGGCTCCTCACCAACATTGGCCTGGACCATTTTGTCTGAATTATCATCATAATGATCCTATCTGGTCTCCCTGCATTTGCCCTTCTCCTTCCCCTCTACCACAGTGGATTCTCAACTCAGCAGCCAGAATTGTAATGAAAATGTCAGATCCCATTACTCCTCTGCTGAAAACCCTCAGAGGCCTCCCCTACTCACTCACTCAGCGGAAAGTCAAAGGCCTTGCAGGATATGCTATGCTCCCTTGTTTCTCTGACCTCCACTGCTTCCCCAGCCCCTTCACTCACTAGGCTCCACCACCCTGGCCACCTTGCTGTTCCTTGGAAAGGCCAGGCACCTCCTACATGCCTAGGAAGGTGGCTATGAGGATGGGGTTGCAGAGGGTAGAGCAGATGATCCACAGCTGAATTCAACTGCACCAGAGAACATGCATCTTTGCAACAAAGGAACGGGAGAAGGGCTAAGGAAAAGGAATAAGGACTTGGTGTGCCCACTGTGGCTCTGCCTTGCCCTTACAACTATTCCTAGCCCTTCCAGCTGGGCCTGACCAGTGGGAGGCAGTGGGAAGAATTTGGAGGGTGAGGGAAGCTCCGGAGATGCCACGGATTTTGCTCCCTCCCACTCTGCCTTGGGTAGCTTCTCCGCCAGCAGCTGCATCTCCTGTGATTCTGGCTCTTGTTGAACCAGCCCACATGGACCCAGCTCATATTTGGTGACCTTGACTCTTGGGCTCCAGTAACACTGCTTCCTCCTTTTGTTTTTCTAGCCTAGGAGTGGCCGTGGCTTCCTGATGTGGCTAATACCTGAGGAACCTCATCTCTCTCTATTGGCTTTCCAACTCCTCCATCACCTGTGTTACCAATTCCCTGAATTAAATTATTTGTTTTAAATACTTAACATAGATTCTGTCTTCCTGGATGGGCCTTGGCTAACGCCCTTGACTCTTGGGAATATGTGGGCTGCCAGATGGTGGTCAGCTGTGATCCAAACTGCTCAGCCCACATGGTTGGTACTTGGCTCAGATCAGTTCATGTTTCTTAATGGCTCAGTGTCCAGGTGAGACATCTGAGAATAAATGCTCACAGCTCCAGATTGAAATGAGCTTACAGTTTAGATGGGAGATGAGGAATATTTCTATGAAAAGAGCAAACAACAATTCAAGGCAATGTGTGATTAAATGCCAAGATGCCTGGTAAAGACAATTTGTACTGAGACTAATTCTCCAGAGCTTAGATTCTGCATCACATGTGGATTTTCTACCTGTCCACGTATGAGTCACTCTAAAGTGAAAAAAATTCATAGAAAGGTCAAGGCTCAATCACAGAATATTTGTAAGTTATTACTTTCAATATACAAATTCTGACACTGAGGAAAGCTAACTCGCGTGCTCCTTGGAAGAAACATGCCCCTATTTGCAACCTCTCTGATAAAGGTCATTTAAAATCACTTCCAGTGGGTGCGTGTAACTCAGTCAAAGTAGAGGTGGGCTTCAAGTAGGCGACTGTGATGTATTCGTGACTTATCAGGCTGGTAGGAAAAGACAACAGTGAAGACTGCTCTCCTGCAATTTCCTGAGCTTCTTTTCACAGCATATGTGTTTATAATAAGAGGAATATTCACAAACCAGTGTTCACACAGCAGACATTTCCCTAGTTTGAACCATTTCCTTGCCTCCTTTCAATAAGAGTGGAGCCCAGGCCTACCTTTATAACTACTTCAAGTAACAAAGTTTTCTTTCTCTTTAACTCATTTAATCATTCAACAAATGTTGTTGAGCACCTAATTTGCTCTAGAAATTAGTCTAGGTACTAGACACACAATGGTGAATCAATAAGGCGCAATCTTTTCCCCATGGAACTGGCACAGAAGCATTATAGACATTTTCTCTAAATAGAGGCATACTCTACCTGGGAGTAAGGCTCACAGAACATGGTCCACTGAAAGTAGCTGGATTTTTCTTTACATTAGAAAATAAGTTTGACATAATTCAATATCATCTGTTTTGTGGTTTCAGTGTCAAGAAATTCAGAAAGAAATTTAAATTTAGTTTTATTTTTTTCTTGGTAAGAAAAATTTTAAAAATGAAATAAAAATAAATTTAGCTTTATTTAGATCTGAAGAACTTGTATTAACTTTTAAACTGAGGTACAACATACATATAGAAAAGTTTACAAGTCATAAACTCAGAGATTGATGAACGATTACAAAGTAAACACACCTCTGTAACCACTTCCCATCAATAGAGTGAACATTATTGAACCCCATAGAGCTCCTGCTCTCCTTCCTCAAATTACCCTACATCCCCTACCTCTCCTGACCTCTAAAACAATAGATTGCTTGTCTGTCTTCAAACTTGGTATAAATGAAATCATATGGTATGCATTTTCCAACTTATTTTGTTCAATATGTTTGTAATATTCATCCAAATTGTTGCATGAAATGATTCATTCATTTTAGTTGCTGTTTAGTATTTTGCTCTATGAATGTATCCAAATTCATTTATCAGTTCTACTGTTAATAGATATTGGAGTTGTTTCCAGTTTTTAGTGATTATATGTTGTGCTGTTATGAATATTCTTAAACATTTTTTTTGATGTACATGTGTACACATTTCTCACAAGGGTATATTTAGCAGTGAAACTGCTGGAATAAAGTGTATATATGTAATAAAATGTAGTGTAAAATGTCATTTACTAAAATGGCTGTGCCAATATATACCAATATGTACCAAAATGCACCCAGGTTTACATAAGAGGACCCATTGCTCCATATCCTTGTGAATTCTGAATATTTTCAGACATCTAAATTTTGTTCCTTCTAGTAAGTGTGATGGTTACTCATCATGGTTTAAATATCCCTGAATTCTAATGAGGTTGAGCCCCTTTTCATGTTTAGTAGTCATTAGAATATCATTTTTTGAAGTGCCAGTTCAAATGTCCTGTCCATTTTGCTATTGGGTGTCTGATATTTTTCGTATTGATTCTTATGTGTTTTGCACACTCTGGGACATAGCTCTTTTCAGATGTATGTGTTCCATGTATCTTTTCCCACTTATGGCTTAATGTTTAAAATTCCCTTAATGGTGTTATTTGACGAATAGTTTTTAATTTTTATGTAGTCAAATTTATCTGACAAATAAGTTATTAAAGTGGAAATAATTATGAGACGATGATTTTATAATAAAAATGTTCAACAAACACATAAACATCAATTCTAAATTTATTGCAGCTAACAGCACAGTTTCAAAGTATATAAACCAAAAATGTACAGAACTGAAGTAAGATATTTAAAAATCTATAATCTTTTATTAGTAGTAATAGACTGGATGAAGACATAAAACCTTACTCTACACTGCTTGTAAGAGGCACAAATGAAATATTAACACACTGAAAGTTTAAAAAATGGAAGGATGAAAAAGGTATATGATATAAACATTAATCCAAAGGAGGTTGGTGTTGGAATGTTGAATCAGCCCAGCAATTCAGAGGCAACATCCAATTTGTCATGATGCATTATCCTTTTACAAACAAGGGTATTCAACTTGCTAAAATTTTGTTAAAATTTTTGTATCTGTGTTTGTGATGGACATTTGTCTACAGTTTATTTTCCTGTCATTATTTTGTCAGGATTTGGTATAAGTATAATTCTAGCCTCACAAAATGAGTTAGTGTTTTTTCCTCTTCAATTTTCTGAAATAAATTGTGCTATTGGTATTACTTCTTTTGAAATGTTTGGTAGAATTTGCCAGTGAAGCAATCTGGGCCTGGCGTTTTGTTTGTGGGGAGGTTTTAACTCATAATTCGCATTCTTTAATAGGCATAGGGATATTCAGGCTATTTCTTCTTGAATGAGCTTTGGTAGTTTGTGTCTTTTATAAAGTTTGTCTACTTTATCTAAATTGTCAAATTTATTGACATAAGTTTTTTCATATTTCATTATCATTTTAATGTCTGTTATAGGGGCTGTCATGTTATTCTCTTTCCTTCCTGATACTGGTAATTTGTGTCTTCTCTGTCTTTCTCTTTCTGTTATTTTTCCCTATCAGTTAGGCTAGAAATGTTTCTATTTTATTTATCTTTTTTAAAGAACCAGGTTTTGAATTCATTGATTCTTTTCTCTGTTATTTTCTGTTAATTCTTTTCTTTTCTTTTTTTTTTTTTTTTTGGTGAGACGGAGTTTCGCTCCTGTTGCCCAGGCTGGAGTGCAGTGGCACAACATCTGCTCACTGCAGCCTCTGCCTCCCGGGTTCAAGCGATTCTCCTGCCTTAGCCTGCTGAGTAGCTCGTATTACAGAGGCATGCCACCACGCCTGGCTAATTTTTGTATTTTTAGTAGAGACGGGGTTTCATCATGTTGGCCAGGCTGGTCACGAACTTCTGACCTCATGATATGCCCACCTCGGCCTCCCAGAGTGCTGGGATTACAGGCGTGAGTCACTACGCCCGGCCTTTCTGTTAATTCTTATTGACTTCTGCCTTTGTTCAATTTATTACTAGAAGTCAAGAATTACGCTATTTTTCTGTTTGTTCAGAAACTTTGCTCTTAGGACTTCTTATAGATCATGGGAAACATAAAACTTGGTGCAAAGTCTGAATACCATAAGTTGAAAAACGAACGTTTCAATTAAGTAAGGAAATGAATAACCCTTCATAACATTTAATACCTTATTTCACTTGATCTCTTCTTGCGACTCTATCAACTCAGCGATCTTAGGTCTAGTCAATTTAAAACATACGTATCATTTTTTAAACTCTCAGAAACCTTAAAAATTAATATAATTTCCCTATTTTACAGGTAAGAAAGCTAAAAATCAGAATGAGAGGTTTCTAATTATGCATTACAAAGTAGAAGATTGACTTGGAAGTCAATGCTCTTAAATCCTGTATTTTATCACCTCCAAAGTAAAGTCATTTGGGGTCTCAGATAGTCCAACCAACAAATTTAAAAACTCTTCCTTTCAAGTTGCGGCCCACTATAGATGCAGCTTATTTGCTTTATCTTTGACAAGCAAACATCCCTAATTCCAATTTACTTTATTGCTATTTTGCCCTTGCAACCCATTTGAATTCCTTCTTACATGACATTTTAGCATTTTTTAAATGTTGAGTCTTTTAGGTTGGTTTTGCTTTTTATTAGACCTGTACAGTTTTGTTAATTGACTAATGATTTTGTTTATTATTTAACCTACAATTAATCTTTTTTTTCCTTTGGTGATATTTGTTCCTTTGCCCTGTTTTTAAAACTACTTTCAATTTTTAGATGTTTTGTTGGATCTATTTAGAGCTTCATCACCATGGCAATATGTTTTTTTTAAAACACTGCAAACAAATATACTAGGAGTGCACCCTTTTAATCTTCACCAGTTACTGTGAGATTGCTGTGTAAGCTAATTTACACATTTGTAAATACATTATTTGCAGGAAGAAAACTTCTGAGATACAGCTCAGGAAAAGCCTGCTGAATTTATGTTGTAAGCATTACTTCACACAGTTGTATCAGTCCGTTTTCACACTGCTTTTAAAGACATACCCGAGACTGGGCAATTTACAAAAGAAAGAGGTTTACTGGACTTACAGTTCCACATGGCTGGGGAGGCCTCACAATCATGGAGGAAGGCAAGGAGGAGCAAGTCACATCTTAACAGGATGGCAGCAGGCAAAAAGAGAGCTTGCGCAGAGAGACTCCCATTTTTTTTTTTTTTTTTTTTGAGACAGAGTCTCGCTCTGCCCCCCAGGCTGGAGTGCAGTGGCGCGATCTCGGCTCATCGCAAGCTCCGCCTCCCGGGTTCCCGCCATTCTCCTGCCTCAGTCTGCTGAGTAGCTGGGACTACAGGCACCCGCCACCGCGCCCGGCTAATTTTTTGTATTTTTAGTAGAGACGGGGTTTCATCGTGTTAGCCAGGATGGTCTCGATCTCCTGACCTTGTGATCCACCCGCCTTGGCCTCCCAAAGTGCTGGGATTACAGGCGTGAACCACCGCGCCCAGCCGAGACTCCCATTTTTAAAACCATCAGATCTCGTCAGACCCATTCACTATGGCGAGAACAGCACAGGAAAGACCCGCCCCATGATTCAATCGCCTCCCACCGGGCCCCTCTCATAACACGTGGGAATTATGGGAGCTACAAGATGAAATTTAGATGGGGACACAGAGTCAAGCCATATCAACAGTGTAAAGATGAAAAGACAACAAAAATATCTTCATACTTCCTTATCCCCTCTTTGCAATAAAACCCTTAACTAGAAGAAACAGTCCACTCTTTTTCCTCTTCCTCCTACACTTCCCACTTATTGTCACCTTGTAATATTCAGAGAGCACTTGAATTAAGGATCTGGATAAGGAGATGCTTTCAGGTAATCATTAGCTCACATACCCATAACTTATGCTAAAAGGTGGGATGGCGTTTGTAAAGTGCTTTCATAATGCAATATTATTGTTAAAGACAAGGGTGGACTCCTTTTTTTATTTTGACATGGCCTGTCTTGAAATAAATATCAATTCAATATGAAAAAAGACATTTAGAAAATTAAAACCTAAAATCTTTTTATTTTGATTTATTTATTTTCAGTTGCTATCTGCCCTCTGTAGAAATGTAAAGGCATCTAGGTGAGAACTTACCAAATGCGGTAATTCTTTAGCTTTAATGAATCTAGGCTCAGAATCCACCACTGTGCATTATCAGTCATTTTCCCTTTGCACAAATTATCTAATTGCTTTGAGCTCACTCCCCTCATCTGTGAGAGGGACACAGGGAAGCCTGTCGGAGTTCCTTTGGGGGTGAAATAGAAGTCTCCATGAATTCATGTGGAGATGCTCTGTAAACATTTGTCTCTTCTTTCAAGAACAGTCGTTCTTCTCTTTTCTATAAACATGTCAACCTTTTCCCTTCTCTGAGATATGTCATTACATTTTCTTTTTACTCTTCACCCGGTAGTCACTTGAAGCTATTTCTAGAAAATATGTAGGCACATCTTTTTGTATGTATCAAACTGAGTAGAAATGATTCTCAATTCCATTTTAACAAATCTTTAAAAATTATTTGGGCCAGTTAAAGTATTATTTATTGATAATTCTCTCTTTTGGTTTACTTTTGAACTTTGAAGTGAACTACATTATGATATAGCTATATCTACTAATAGAATATTCTATTTTTCTATTATCCAACTTTCTCCATGGGCTGTGAAAAAAATATATAATCAGTTTTAGAATACAATGTGTCAGTAACTTACACAACGGCTGCAGTCTTTTATTTGTTTTTCCATCTCCATGTAGCAGCAGCTGTAGGGCAGGAGATGCAGGATATTTTACTTCTTTATTGTATTTTCTCTGCTGTTCATTATCTTATATTTTCTTTATACTTGACAAATATGTGGCTTGAAAATATTTACCTTAAATCAAAGATGATAATCTGATGCGTATGCATTGGGGGATTTAGATTTCCTGAGCGCTCATGAACACATGAACATGTGAACTATTTCTGTTGATTATTTTTCTTTGTGGGTAATATATAAGTTTGATGGCATCTCTACATCCAGGTCTGCCTGAAGAAATGGGACTTGGAAGGAAGAGGACAAAGGCATCTGAGAAATGTAGAAGCACCATGAAATCCAGGGATTTAACCTCTTAAGCTACCAAATACATTCCCAGTTCCTAAGAGAGAAATCCATAAGCCCTTTAGCTGCTCAGAAGCCCATGGGGCACAGCCCGATGTTGCCTTGTCCCAGAATTGTCCTCGGCTCCACTCTGTACTAATCCCTGTCATCTCCTCTCCCTTGCAGGCGATTCCACTAATCTGAGCCATCTGTGCATCTTGACCACAAGGAGGATACCACCCTAAGCCTCCAAGACCAGTTGGCCAAACAGAGATTTGGCTACTCCTCCAGGAAGAGGTTTCTCATTATGTCAGATGCATCTCTCTCAGAAGCCCTTGCAAGCAGTCAAACCATTTTGTAACATCAGTTCTGATACGCAGCTCAAGAGCACCGTGGGTGCAATCACATCTGACATAATATAGCTGCTAGAACACTTGGTCTGGCAGTTTTAGAAAGGGAGTTTCATGATTAAAACACTCTCTCTCAGGGCAGCATCTGCAATGCCACCTACATCTTTTGCCTGAGGGATTCCCAGAGGGTCAATATCACCTCCTTTTCCCTTCTTTTGCTAACTCAGTGAAGAAAGAGCAAAGACAAGTGAGTCAGAGCTTGGGATAAATTATTACACATATGTCTGTGCATGTTTGCATCTGAGAATAAATGAAAGAAAAATTAACCTATTGTTTCGCTGTGAAAGTTATATTATTAATTGGTTCCCTACAATGTGTTTTAGCTAAAAAGTAATAACTCATCATTAGGGTGCTGCCCAAGAGTATTACGCTACCATGGAAACAGCCTGTAAGAAAAGACAATCTTTCATTTTCCCTCAGAGGTACCATTTCATAGATGTTTTAATAGAACATTCAACACACACACACACACACACACACACACACACACACACACACACACAGCATAACTGGTGGACTGTCCCTAATAAAGCATCTTCCCTCAGATGCAGTTCTCCTAGCAAACTCCTCTGGTTCTTATCTCCCAATAGCAATGAAGCCATCACATCACGGGTTCCTGCTGCTGGATGTCAGCAGATCAGAGGCCGGGAGGGGCACACATCTGAATTCCCTTCCGTTTTAAGTCAGAAGGAACCTACATCTATAGGCTTCCTGGATGTGGAGCCAGTGTTAATCATTTCAGTGGAGTGCTTGGCACAGCTGTGTGTAGGCACCGTTCCAGGTTCTGAAGATTCACCAGGTATTGAATAAGAAACAGGTATTGAATAAGAACATGATGGTCAAAGAAGTCATTTCTGAGAGCCTTGTGTGGGATGAAGGAGATCAACAGGGTGACATGATAGAGCCTCAGCAGTGAGAGGGAACAGGGAGGGAGATAAAGTGGTCAGAGAAAATCTCTCTGGAGAGAGAGTATTTGAACAGAGATTAAAGGAAGAGAAAGAGCCAGAAATCCTAAAAATTATCTGAGGAAGATTATTTCAGCAGAGGAAACCGAAAGGGTGAAGGTTACCTCTGAAAAAAACTGAATAATCTCTTTTTCCCAGAAAACATTCAGCCAATGTGGCTAGAGAGAGGTGAGTGGGAAAAAAGGAGGGAAGCATGTTGTCTGGGCTTGTGGGGCCCCGTGGCCTGTGGTCAGCAGCTTGGATTTGTTCTAAATGCAGTAGGAAGCTATTGGAGGGTATTAAACAGAAGAAAAACTGATCTGATCTGATTTGTTAAAAGACTACATCAAACGGTGGAAGCCCCTGTGTTTGGGGCTCAATTTGAAAAATTCTCCCTTGACATCCTTAAGTGTTTGTTCTGCTCCTTAAGTCCTGGTCATACCAAGCGGTCATCATTTCCTAGGTAGAGAAACCAAGGTCAACTTTAGCATCAAAAAGCACCCCTCATATCCATGGCTTGTTATGTTTTCAAAGTAACGAAGCAGTAATACATGAAGTTGATATGTTACAAAAGAGTTCAACCTCAGCCTTTTCCTTTTTTTTTAGATTTTGCACTTAAAACTTAATGCTACAATTACCCATGCTTTTTTGATCATTGTGCACTTTTTAATTAAGAAAGTATATCAAACATAAAAAGACGTTGGGTCAAAACAGCCAAGCAATCTGTGCTTACTTGGGATGGAAACAATTTTAATTGATGCAATTTGCAGCCATTTAAATATTTCATATTTGGTTATTAACACTGCAGGGAAAGTGGGCACTTCATGCTGACAGACCAATGGAAAGAGAATTGCTGGTTTTGTAATTTTCACTTGCTCAGGTCTCATTTGGCTTGGGGTTTGCTGTGAGTTGTGTGGGTCAGGTGAACGCTGGGTCCTCAAAAGACAGAGGACAGAGATCTGGAAAGTGATATTTCATATTTGAACCTGGTCATTAGCACTAGAAAGGTGATGGAGCTGTGATTTTGTAAAAGCTGTTTCTTCCTTAATACTGTGTGAAAAAAATCTTCCAAATAAGTACTGTAGCTTAGTGCTTAGATTTCATGATGCCCGCTGCAGGAGATGTGGGTGAATGCACTCAATCAGCTGTTTAATTAGACGGCCCCAGCTAGCAAAGAGATTGCCTGTTGAGTTAAGCATTTCCTGATTTTATTCCTTGTCTCCAGCTCACAGTGGAGTCTGTGGTGCTTTCTGATTTACGTCGGTCTGAATTCCCCCTTTAGGGACTGGAAGAAAAAGGTAGAGGAGGATTAAAACAGGGAGTACAGAAATGAATAGCTCCTTCACCTGTTGACATCCACTATGGACAACATTTTTTTAAAAAAAATTAACTTACACAAGAATAGAAAAGACTCTAGTTCATAGTAGGAGGAGCATGATGAGATCTAAGGTATTCCTTCTATCACAGACAGTTCTAGAGGGACTGTGGAGCCCTTTGGGGGCAGTCTTGACCAAGTGTCTCTTTCTTTCTATCTGCACACAGAAGTTAAAGAACAGGGAACTGGATAAGACCGTACAGACCTCTTTTAAGGACATTTTCCAAAAAAACCATTGTGTGGAAAAAATTCTGTCAAGCCTGCAAAAGTTGTTAGATCTCCAAGCCCATCTCTATCTCTCTTTTCCAACACCGACTTACTCACCAGGAAGAGAAACAAAAGCAGCTGCCAGGAGCTGAAGCAAACAGAAGCTTCCCTATAAACATGGGTTCTCATAAAAGCACAAATGAAACGGAGGGCAGAGGCAGGGAGTTGCATTTTTCATTAGACTTTCATCACGCGAGTGCATTTTTCTCCACAAGTGTCCTCGTCATTGGACTCTCAAAGACCTAACATCTAGTTAGTTCTAACCACATCTGGTCAGAGCAAAGAGAAGGTCCCAGCACAATCAGGCCACTGCTGATGACTTCTGACTAGAATCCCAATGGACTTGGGTTTGAATGTTGCTTGAGTGCAGTATGTTGTGTGGAAATGATATTTTCAATGTCTTTCTTCCAAATCCAATGGTTGAAGGTTTTAGGGGGAAAATCAGGAGAAATGCTTTGAGTTCTTACCACTACCTAGTAGAAGACAATAGTTACATCTTGAATGCATATGAAAAGGGTGCTCTTTCAAAGACCAGCTATGGCATTTGTATAAGATACCTTTAGTGCTATACATAATATGAGACCAGCTCAGAGGACATGAGGTTTGTCAGAATATATGGCTAGGAGGAATTCTGTACAAATCTATTGCTACATATGGATTTCCTTTGATGAATATTTAAAGCCTATAGTTTACTTAAGATTTTTTGCTTGATGCCTTGTTTAATTAAAGCCTCAAGAAATTTACTTTGGCTTTTTAATAGGAGACTCTTAACTACTTTTTCTCACACGTATAATTTCCTGCATGTTATTTTTCCATTTCTATTTAGGAAACATATGGAAGTCTAGTCTTTTTCTAAAAGTGAAATCTGCAGAACTGAGGTCATTTTTTGGAACTACCTGGAGTGAATCCAAAAATTGTGAGATGCTCTGGGGAAACTGTCTAGATGTATCAAGTGTGACTGTTAGGGAACATCTGGCCTCATGAAGCCAACACACCCACACCCACAATTTATTCAGGAACTAATTATAACCCTACTTAATCTTAAACATGCTTATGTGGGATGAAAGTCTGGACTTAAGTCTTGTAATTTTATAAGATCATCTATGGAAGAACCAGAACATCCAATGATGGCCTAATATCTAATCCCAAAGGGTGGCTATTGGACGAAGAACGCTTGCTAAGGCTAGAGTCACTCAAAGAACACTTATGCAGACCAATATATCACTTCAAAGTCATGGTGAGGCTGCAAGTAAATTGTTAAATGTTTCTGGAATATCCATATCACCTGGCCACTGCAGAACCAAAGTGTGGCTACATCAATTAGTATCTGGGTTTGTTGAGACTGGCCATTGCTAAAGCTGGTTTCCAGATCATCCTCATCTTCCAATTTAATGAAGTATAACTTAATTCAGCAGAATTATAGTAGGTGCATGTAACTATGCTAGTAGAGACTATGGGATGCAATGCAGGGATGGTCCCTGCATTGGGTGACTTTAAGAGAGATGGAACATAGTATACATGAAGGAAATGGAAGGACTCTAAACTAATAGAAGGCAGGCTAAGTATGCATTTTCTCATTTTATCCATATGAGTTGCCTCATGAGTTGTGACACTGTGTCACCCCCTTTCTAGAAATAAAAAAAAAAAAGAGGTACAGAGGATTTAACTCTCCCAAAGATCTATAGCTACGAAGTATCAGAGATGATTCAAATCTGGGTCTATCTAATTCAAAGTTCATGCTCACCATGACTACTACTTGCGAGTCACTGAGCTACCCACCCTGACAGGATCTGAATGGGGAAGGTAGCCTCTGAGCAAGTCTGGGTCAGGCCAGGGCTATGGGTTGATAGTTTAGAAAGCTGGTATTCCTCAGGAAAGGTGATGGTATTCCTTGGTAACAGATTAACCTCCAAATCTCAAAAAATAGAACAACTGGGGCCTATTTCTTGCTCACACAAAGTAAGGCACATGTCAGGTGACTCTCCAGGGTATGCTTTCATGTTGCAGCTCTACCATCTCAACAGGTAGCCTCCACCACTAATGTGGTAGGGAAGAAAGGGGTAAGAAAACTCAGATCCATTTTTAATTTCCTCTAAAGGGAGATGACTCCCTTCACTTCTACTGGGGGTTCGCTGGCTTGATGCTGTGGTTTGGATATCCCCTCCAAAACACATGTCAAAACATAATCCCCAATGTGGCAGTACTGAAGGATGGAGCCTTTAAGAAGTAATGGGGTCATAAGAGATCTGCATTTATGAATGGATTAACCTATTCATAGGTTAATGGATTGATGGGTTAATGAATTAATGGGTTATCATGGGAGTGGGACTGGTGGCTTTATAAGAAGAGGAAGAGAGACCCGAGCTAGCACATTAGCACAGTCCTCTCACCACGCAATGCCCTGTGCTGCTTCAGGACTCTTCGGAGAGTCCCCACTGGCAGGAAGTCTCTCACCTGATCCAATCCCTCGACCTTAAACCTCTGAGCCTCCAGAACTGTAAGAAATAAATTAGTTTCCTTTATAAATTACCCAGTTTCAGGTACTCCATTATAAGCAACAAAAAACAGAATAAGACATCTGACTAACCACATGATCCCAACACGGCTGCAAAGAGTATCTGGAAGTCTTCTAGTGTGCCTCGATGGAAAGAACCAGAGGTAGTTACCAGGAGTAAGTGTGCTCCTTCCTGCTTAGCCCAGAACTACCTGCGGGCTAGGAGACACCAGTGGTTGCTTCTCTTTTCTGGGTTATTGATACACCTTGACTATGGCCCAAAAAATAAACTTACTCTCGGTGTCTTGCAGAAAATGGAAATCAGCTAAGTGAAACTGAAAATTGATCCAATAATCTAAATAATAAAGACCAAGAATTTTATCCTTTCACTGAAACAGAGAATTGAAGCAAAGTAATAAATCCTTCAATTCCCTAGATTACTACTTAAATTATACACTTATCTTCACTAGTGTAAATCTGGCCTCTCCATCTGCCAAAGGATAGTTTACCTCTTCAACTAACCCTCCCGGAACACCTGCTACTGTGCTAAATGCTGGAAACAAAGCTAAATCAGTCTGTACTTCTGGTTCTTTTTGTCAAGAAGAGAAGTTAAAACGAATATAAAAATAGCTATAAAAAAGGAAGAATATGAGAAGCTCTAGGAGGTCAAATAAAAGAATGGGTGTACAAAACATGCTATTCCAGGCCGCATGCCCACAGCTGATTGGAGCAGGAACAGAGGCCTAATCCAGGAATTAACTTATGGCCAGGCTAGAAAGGACAGGAAGGACCAATGTGAATTCACTCTTGGCAGTTGAAATTAGAAAACCCAGAGACTGAGTTAATGAAAGGACATGTCCAGTTGAAGCTGCAGTGATCACTATAGTCCAGCAAGCTGAAGTTAGAAGCCTGGGAGCAAAAGACAGCACAGAAGCTGATAGAGAAGCAGATGCTACAAGAGAGAGAACATGCTTCTCTGTGTCATTCAGCAAACCCCTCCTGGCGTTGGTTCCCAGGGGAGCAGCTGCCCTGAAGTTTGTGTTCATGGAAGAACATGCCATACAAGTTACAAGCATAGTTCTGGAGACCCTAGTTCATATTTCAGTTTGGCACAACATAGCTGTGCAATGGTGTAAGATATTTAACCTGTCTAAGCCTCTGTCTTCTCAATTGGAAAATGTAGGACACAATTCATACATTTGTTGCAAAGATTAAAAGAAATAATACATGGAACATAGAAAGCACTAAAGTGCTATTATCAATGTTACTATTATTTCCATGAGCTCTCACCTTCACAATCCATGTGTGCCTTTGTAATAACCTACTCTCTCTATTTTTCCTCCTGAAGGAACTGAATGAGTCTTTGTTTCTCTTGACACAAAGATACCAAATAAGTCTTTTGGTTTTATGTAAAATAGTTTCTGAGGGGGCAAGATTTGAGGCAGATCTGGGATTTTCCTTAAGTCGGAACAATACATTGGTAGATTATCTGAAAGATTTCTTCTAGTTCTAACATTTTATGATGCTCAACAAAAATCAGTTAGTGCTTGTTATTTCTGTAGAGTATTTAAGAATACTTTTTAACAGGGACATATTGAAGACCCAGAAATGTAAAAGTGGTTGTTTATGGATCATCTTCTCATATACTCATTACTGCATCCAATTGCACAGCACTCCATAAGGTAGGCATGGAAGATATTACTTTCACCCCATTCTTCAGATGAGAAAATAGAGCTCACACAGTACATGTGACTTATCACAGGTTAAAAAGTGGCAAACCATTGGCTCAAAAATCCTGGTTTTCTGATACCTGCCTCCATGCTCTTTCTGCCGTTTCCTGCTCTCCTGCTTCCTCCGCCCCAAACCCAGAGTGTTGTATGAGGTTCTCCAGGGCATAGGAATGCAGAAAGAGAGAGGGGCTGTAAGTGGAAGAGGGGGACAGGAGGATGCATACAGGCCTTGGGATGACAACAGTGGACACTAATAATGGGAATTTAATCCACATTTATGATGCAGGGGCAGGTGAGCCTCAAAAGTGGGGCTTAATCTGGGAGGGTTCTTGGCTTCACTCAGGAAAGAATTCAGCAGCAAGCTGACAGTAGAGGAAAGTAGGTTTACTGAAGCGGCAGTGTACAGCAGAGTGGCTGCTTTCTGCAGAGCAAGGCTAACCCATAGGCTGTTGGGTAGCTGTATTTATACCGACTTTTTAATTACATGCAAATTAAGGAGCAAGTTATCCAGAAATCTTTAGAAAATAGGTGTTAACTTCTGCTGTTGCCATGGCATTTGTAAACTGTCATGGCACTGGTGGGAGTGTCTTTTTTATTTTTTGTTTTTTTGGGTACATATTGTATATATTTATGGAGTAAATGAGATACTTTGATACAGACATGTGATGTGTAATAATTACATCATGGTAAATGAGGTATCTATCCCCTCAAACTTGTATCCTTTGTGTTACAAACAATCCAATTATACTCTTTAAGTTATTTTAAAAGGTACAATTAAGTTATTATTGACTATAAGGCTGGGGGTAGTGGCTCATCCCTATAATTCTAGAACTTTGGGAGGCTAAGGCAGGTGGATCTCTTGAGGTCAGGAGTTTTGAGACCAGCTCGGGTAATGGCAAAGCCCTGTCTCTACAAAAAATAAAAATAAAAAAAAATAGCCAAGTGTGATGGTGTACACCTGTACTCCCAGCTACTTGGGAGAATCACATGAGCCCAGGGAGGTCGAGGCTGCAGTGAGCCATGATTGCACCACTGTATTCCAGCCTGGGTGACAGAGTGAGACCCCATCTAAAAAAAATAAAAATAAAAATTATTATTGACTATAGTCAGTCTGTTGTGCTATCAAGTACTTGGCCTTATTCATTCTCTCTGATTATTTTTTATACCCATTTACCATCCCTGCTTGTCCCCCAACCCCTCCACTACCCTTCCAAGCCTTTGGTAAACATCCTTCTACTCTCTACCTCCATGAGTTCAATTGTTTTAATCTTTGACTCCCCCAAATAAGTGAGAACATGTGAAGTTCGCATTTCTATGCCTGGCTTATTTTACTTAATAACCTCCAGTTCCATCCATGCTGTTGCAAATAACAGGATCTCATTCTTTTTATGGCCAAATAGTATTGTGTTGTGTATACGGACAATGTTTTCTTATCTATTCATCCACTGATGGATACTTAGGTTGCTTCCATATCTTGGCTGTTGTGAACAGGGCTGCAACACTCATAGGAGTGCAGATATCTCTTCTATATACTGGTTTCCTTTCTTTTGGGTATATACCTAGCTGTGGGATTGCTGGATCATATAGTAGCTCTATGTTTAGTTTTTTGAGGAACCTCCAAACTATTCTCCATAGTGGTGGTACTAATTTACATTCCCACCAACAGCGTACAAGGGTTTCCTTTTCTCCACATCCTCGCCAGTATTTGTTATTGCCTGTCTTTTGCACATAAGACATTTTAACTGAGGTGAGATGATATCTCATTATCGTTTTGATGTGCATTTCTCTGATGATCAATGATGTTGATCACCTTTTCATATGCCTGTTTGTCATTTGTGCGTCTTCTTTTAAGAAATGTCTATTCAGATCATTTGCCCATTTTAAAACATATTTTAGGGTTTTTTTTTCCTATAAAGTTGTTTGAACTCCTTATATATTCTGGTCAGATGGGTAATTTGAAAATATTTTCTCCCATTCTGTGGGTTGTCTCTTCACTTTGTTAATCATTTACTTTGTCATGCAGAAGCTTTTTTTTTTTTTTTTTTTTTTTTTTTGAGACGGAGTCTCGCTCTGTCGCCCAGGCTGGAGTGCAGTGGCCAGATCTCAGCTCACTGCAAGCTCTGCCTCCCGGGTTCCCGCCATTCTCCTGCCTCAGCCTCCCGAGTAGCTGGGACCACAGGCGCCGCCACCTCGCCCGGTTAATTTTTTGTGTTTTTTTTAGTAGAGACGGGGTTTCGCCGTGTTAGCCAGGATGGTCTCGATCTCCTGACCTTGTGATCCGCCCGTCTCGGCCTCCCAAAGTGCTGGGATTACAGGCTTGAGCCACCGCGCCCGGCCCCAGAAGCTTTTTAACTTGATGTAATCCCATTTGTCCACTTTTGCTTTGGCTGCCTGTGCTTGTGGGATAATACTCAAATTTTTGCCAAGACCAATGTCCTAGAGAGTTTCGCCAGTGTTTTCTTGTAGTAGTTTCACAGTTTGAGGTCTTAAATACAGTCTTTAATCTACTTTGATTTATGTATTTGGCAAGAGATAGGAGTCTAGTTTCATTCTGTGTATGGATATCCGGTTTTCCCAGCACCATTTATTGAAGAGACTCCCCAGTGTATGCTCTTGGCCCCTTTGTTGAAAATGAGTTTACTGTTGGTGTGTGGACTTGTTTCTGAGTTCTCTATTCTGTTCCATTGGTTTATGTGTCTATTTTCATTCCAGCACCATGCTGTTTTGTTACTACAGCTCTGTAGTATGATTTGAAGCCAGGTAATGTAAGCGTGAGTGCTGATGAGCAGTGAGGGCAACCAGAGGTTACCTTCAATGCCATATGCTGGTTCTAACCAGTTTCCTTATTTCATCCTGCTGGGACCAGGAAATAAGTCCTGCTAGTCTGCTACCTCACTAGGAAGGGCCACAGGGAAGATGGCAACCATCTTTTCATCTTTCCTTCTTTTGGTTTTCCTTTAACCACAGCAGGAAGGCCTGTTCAACTGTTCCAAGAAACGGTAGCCAGAGAATGGCATAGAAAGTGAGGAAGGGGTACAAGTGGCCATTGTGATCAACAACTAGGATGTTAGGAAAAAAACAACAGCAAAAAGGGGATTCGGCTATGGTGTGCTGGTAAACTCCCTCACATTACCTGACTTCAAATCATACTACAGAACTATAGTAACAAAACAGCATGGTACTGGCATAAAACCAGACATATAGACCAGTGGAATATGTTTAACTGGCTATCCCACACCAAACACACACACTAAGAGATTTAGTATTTGCCAGTTTCTGTGGTGTAAATACTTCCAGCGAGGGACAAGCTACCAATCTGATTTTCCTGACTGTGAAGTTGTACAACCAGGAAGGTTTGTACAGTTATCCAGTTGTCCAGTTGTACAGTTGCATATCATTTCAGCATTTCCATCTTATAGGCAAGAGATGTAGATAAAGGCCGAGCATAGATAATAGTAAAATGTAGCACAATGATTAGGAAATGAAGAATTTTGAGCATTTATTAATTTTGTTAAGTATATTTTATTTAATTGTAAGTTTGCATGATTCAATATTTCATAAAGGCAGTATTGAACAACAGGCTCACAAAATTTCTAAAAATTTAGCAATAAGCTCCTGAGAGCTGGTAAAAGCTGTCTCAGCATACCAGTGGAGTTAGCCGTTTGCCTTCAGCCCAACAATGAGAGGTACATAGAATATATTCCACTCCTCCTTCCTCTCCATCCTGTGGGGGGTTAATGAAGTGGCAATTACTATTATCTGACCCCCTCATCCCCCATCATGTCCGGCCTACCCTCCTCTGCCCTCCTGAGTCATTATTGAAAGAGGAGGGCAGTTTTTTTTATTGATCTCTTCCTTCACCTTCAGAGTAAGCTCTGTGATCCAGTATTGAGTGCAGCTTCTATAAACACTTGTACTGTGTGTTTATTGTGACACCTGGAATATCATGAAGGCAGCTTCTATTAGACACTGAATGCTAAGATAAACAGCCAGTCTTGTCTAGTTGGAACCATGCAGACCTCGTGAATATAGTCTTATAAATTTTACAACACCCGTGAAATATCGCTCTGGAAGCAGGAACATTACAGAGATGGTTAAACCAGACCCCTAATTCCCCCGAGGACTATTTTTATAGCTATTAATCTCATATCAGGTACAATTTACAGCCATAATAGCTATTTCTTTGCTGGCATATATGTACATAAACCAAACCAGTATGAAAGAGAAGGTATTTAGATACAATTAAAGCAACGGATTTCCATGCGCACTTCGGATAGAGAACATAGATGACTCACTTCTCTCAAAAATGATTCTTTTGTATAATTTTGACTTCATTAAATTCTGCAAAGAGAATTTTGAAAACAGCAATCACAAATTCCCCAAAGCCCAAAGGAACTGATTCCACAATAAAGAGTGGAAGCATCACACTGGAATGGCTAAGATAAATGTCTGAGAATCCCTTTAAATGCCGGAAGTCATAGCCCACCAGTATTTGCCTGTGGGGCCCGGGGGAATTTATGTACTGCAGCTAAATAAAACATAAAACATTATGATGTATATTTTCTAGCATCTAGACTGTTTGCTCCATATAAAAGTTTATTAATACCTTCAGGGATTCAGATAAATGTTGCAAATTCTCAAGTTCTACTGCTTGTGCTACAGATAGACTTTATTTGAAAGTTACCAGTTTTTTGCAGTATTTGTTTATTGGGTCATAGACTCTCCTATTTCTATTTGGGGACATATGAATATTTTCACAAGCTTCTATATGAACCAGGTTACATTAAGACCATCATTTTAAAAAAATAAGATGTTGTAGTGTCTAGCACCAAGCTTGCAAATACTGACTCTGTAATGCGAGTTTCTAGGAGGGGGGGGGGGCAAGGGACAGAATTGGACCTACAGTAGTTCTAGAGAAGACTGGTTATATGGCGTTCTTAGTTTTTCTCCATATTTAATCACCCAGAGTCAGGGCTTTTTCTGCTTTGATTACAAATATAACATCTAAGGCTGTAGCCCACAGAAGCCATGTCTGTGCATGGATTCATTCTGGAACCATTGGTTCCTCCCAGGAGAAATCATCACTTCCATGTTGAGCCATGCTAGAGCTGGTGTATATTTTGAAAAGGAATCAATGAGCAGGAGAAACCTTCCTGTTTCCAATCCCCCTGTCTGCACTATGGCAGTCCAGACTGAAGGGGAGGGAGAGGTACTTAGATACTGAGGTGCTTCAGCCTTGCGCACACACCTCCTTCTTTCCTCCTGCTTCTCAACACAGTGCAGGTGTCACCTCCGTCTTTCATCTCCAAGATTTCTCCCTCCTCAAAATCTCATAACACGGTCCCACTAGGATACCCAGTTTATAGACCGATTTCATAAAGTTGTATATTTTTCTCCTGGTGTCTGTTTGCAGAATATCATCAAGTTCAGCCACTCACTACCTGTGTGACTTTGAGCAAGTTTCTTAACCTCTCTGAGCCTTTGTTTTCATAACGAAATGGGGCTGAGAAAACACTTTGGAGGAGTTTTGTGAGGATTAGATAGACAACTGGTGTCAAGGGCATAGTGCCTGGCATGTGGCTGTCTTTTCATATAGGTAGTTGTTAAAATAACTGTTGCAATTTTTAAAAAATTTAAATAGAGCTTCATAAAAGTGAATTTGCTTGTGAAATCAGTCCCCGGACTAACAAATTATTAGCACTCCAGAAGCCCTTTCCTACCCTTCCCAGCCACTAACTACCTCTCTCCCAAGGAAAACCACTTATGTGATTTCAACATCATGGATTAGTTTTTGAACTGTATGAAACTAAAATCAAATTGCATGCTCTCTTTCCTCCACTCAGCATTATGTTTGTGAGAGGCATCCATGCTGTTGTATGCAGTTGTAGTTAGTTCATTCTCATTGCCATATAGTATTTTATGTTATAATATACAATTTATCCTTTCTACTCCACAGGTGTTTGGATTGCATTCAGCTCCTGGATATGACACCATTCTGCCATGAATACCCTTGTGTATGCATTCTAGGAAACCCGTGTGGTGCATTCTGAGAGGACGGATGGCTGGGTCGCTGGGCACATTCTGCCCGAGTAGATGTGCTGTCAACATTTGCCGTCAGGAAACGTGCCCCACTTCTCATGCCTGAAGCACACCCAGAAGTTATACTGAGCAATTATTTATAAATTGATCCTGATACTGAACAAAAGGCACATTTGAAAAGCAAAGAGAGAAGCATTTGTAAATTATTTTACTAGAAAATAAAATTTTTTCTTAATAATGAAATCCATTATTTACTCTGGAGCCATTTTAGATGATGATGTAGATTAGAGGTCGGCAAACTATGGCCCTTGGACCAAAGGTGGCATGCTGACTGTTTTGTAAATAAAGTTTTATTAGAACACAGGCACAAGCATTCATTACATAGTATCTGTGGCTGCTTTTACAGTACAGTGACAGAGTTGTGTAGTTGCAAGACCATGAGACCCACAAAGTCTAAATTATTTACTATCCAGCTATTTAAAGAAAAAGTTTGCTGAACCTCGATATAAAGAATATTTAAAAAGGTGTGAGAAAGATCATTCTGAGCTCTTCTATGCTCCAGGCAATGTCCTCAATTCCATGCATGCTCCTTTATTCTTCACTACAAGGCAGGTACTCACTTTGCTCTCATTTCTCAGTGATTATCTCTAGGTGGTAAGAAATTGTTACTTGGTCCAAAGATTTTATAAATGATCGTATATCTTTGACATCAGAAAAAAATAAACAGGACCAAAAAAATGTTACAGAAAAAACCTATAAAATATGGCACTTAGACAAAAGGGAGCTGGCCAGTCAAGAAAGTCCAGAAAAATGACAACGAGAGAGGCTTCTGCTGGCAAGGGGCCTCCATCCTTGCTCAGGGGAGAGAGACCTGGCCCAAGCCGCTTTGCAGCTGGCGTGCCCCACAGGAAGAGCAGAAAGTCAGGTGGTCATAGATGAGTGACTTCTGCATGGAGAGTCATCCAAATCCCTTCTGCTCCTCAGACAATAAAAAATTCTAGTTTCAATTTAGTTTCCCCTGTAAATTTGCCTGCAGGGGTAGAATAAACTGAACAGCAAACATCAGAATCCAATCTGCTTGATGGTTTTATTTCTCATTATGGATGAATAAATTGACACTTTGTTTTCTACCAAATCATTGTATATTCTAAATGAGTGCTTTTGTTCTTGTTTAATATTCAGTGGGACTGGGGGCAACACAGGACATACAGAATGCATATTTCCTTTCCTTTGGCCTAAGCCCTTTGCATGTGTGTGTGTGTGTGTGTGTGTGTGTGTGTATGCTTAAGAAATGAGATGTGGTTATCATAACTTTATATGTAAAACCCACTGTGTACTCTTTTGCTTCCTTGTCTACTGAATCTAAATCTTAAACAATCAGCTTATGCAAAATTTACCTTCTGTATTAGGCAAGGTTCTTCAGAGAAACATGATCAATAGGAGATTACCTATGATTGATGATCAATCAATCAATCAATCTATCTGGTTATAGAATACAGGTAGATATCAAATGACATTCATTATAAGTTATTGGCTCATGAGTTTATGTGGCTGAGAAGTTCCAAGGTCTATAGCCGCAAGCCAAAGCTCCAAGAAAGCTGATAGGATATTCCCAGTCTGAGTCCTAAGGCCTGAGAGCCAGGAAAGTGGATAGTGTAAGTTCCAGTCTGAAAGCCAGCAGGCTCAAGACCCAAGAAGTGCCAGTATTTTAGACTAAGTTCAAAGGCTGAAAAAGACCAATATCCCAGCTCAATCAGACAGGAGCAATTCTGTCTTATTTAGCTGTTTTGTTCTATTCTGGTCTTCAACTGATTGGATGGGGCCCACCCACATTAGGAAGGGCAATCTGCTTTACTCATTCTACTGAATCAAATGCAAATCTCATCCAGAAACACCCTCATAGACACACCAGAATAATGGTCAGCCCAATGTCTGCGCACCCTGTGGTCCAGTCAAGTTGATGCATAAAATTAGCCATCATGCCTTTCTAAATTGTGCTGTAGCCAGAAAATATACTTACTCCAATGAGCACTCCCATTTTGACTGATTAACTAGGCAGGAGTGACAGCCTCTATTTTGTAGTTGGGTTTGCATTCCAAATCTAGGCTGTGGTGATATCACATAACCCTTTTACCTCTGGAATGTCTTAGATAAATTTTTGCATGGAAAAGAACAAACAAAAGTTTACTGTTTCTCAAAGCTTATTAGTGAAAATATCTTCTATACTTTTCTGAGGAGGAACATGTGAGCCCAGACATTGACAGGCAACTTCTTGGTCGTGCAAATAACTCAGGTCTTTGAGATGGTGTGTTAGGCAGGTTTTCCTAGAAGCAGGACCTGAGACAAGGATTCAGGTG
Organism: Macaca fascicularis; assembly: GCF_037993035.2. Lineage (NCBI taxonomy): Eukaryota > Metazoa > Chordata > Mammalia > Primates > Cercopithecidae > Macaca > Macaca fascicularis. Next base: position 16,870,502 of record NC_088375.1, read on the forward strand.
CATGTGACTTATTGAGCTTGTGGTATCTGGGGAAGGGATGGGGAAGTAAGATAGAACAGAGGAAGAGGGCGATGGTCTCAATGTTTGTGTCCTTCTAAAATTCACATGTTAAAAAGTAATCACCAGAGTGATGGTATTGGGAGGTGGGGTCATCGGAAATGAGATTAGTGCCCTCATAAAATAACCCCAAGCAAGCTTGTCCACTTCTTCCACCACGTGAGGACACAGAGAAGGCACCGTCTGTGATAAAGTGGGCCCTTACCAGACACTGAGTCTGCCAGTACCTTAATCTTGGCTGTCCTATCCTCCAGACCATGAGGAATGAATTTCTGTTGTTTATAAACTCCTCAGCCTATGACATTTTATTATAGCATCCTGAATAGACTATGGCAAGGAGTTAAGGAAGGATATAAACTCGCCTGGAGACAACCACCAGCCTGATCCCATGGGGAGCTCTGGAGCAAGAATTGTACCATAAAATTGGTTCTACTTTGACCAGGGAGATTGGTCTTTTGGAACCTGCTCCTCCATCACCCTGTCATCCCCCAAGGATGAATGAGTATGGATTGTAGGAAGGTGTAGTCTCCTGGGCTAGGGGTTCCCATTTTTCCATGGCCATTCTTTAGAGAAGGGGCAGCTTTGAGCCATTAGCAGGCAACACTCACAGCAGTTGAGGGATGGGTGATGGCCAGGAAAGGGATCTGGATGAGGCAGAAATATCTTCCCCTGAGCAGGGAGGAATTGTAACCTATCTGAGCGAATGTGGGTCAGAGTGTCTCTGATAACATTTTGGAGGTCATATCTTTACATATTGTGTTAGTCCATCTCACACTGCTATGAAGATACCACCTGAGACTGGGTAATTTATAAACAAAGGAAATTTGATTGACTCACAGTTCCACATGGCTGGGGAGGCCTCAGGAAACTTACAATTATAGCAGAAGGGGAAGCAGGCACCTTCTTCACAAGGCAGAAGGAGAGAGAGGGTGTGTGCGAAGGAGGAACTGTCAAACACTTATAAAACCATCAGATCTCGTGAGAACTCACTCACAATCATGAGAACAGCAATACTGTTGCCCCCATGACCCAATCACCCCCACTAGGTCCCTCCCTTGACACATGGGGAGTATGGGGATTACAGTTTGATATGAGATTTGGGTGGAGACGCAGAGCCAAACCACATCACACACTATCATACATTACAAAATAAAGAACAACAACAAAAAAAGTGCTTGGTTTTGAGAATAACTGGAATCTGGATTGTATGTTTATAATACAAAAAAAAGGCTTTCAGGAAAAATGTGTGTGTGTGTGTGTGTGTGTGCGCGTGTAGTGAAAAAAAGCAAAATCCTTTCCTCTGCCATATTTAAATTTACTATTATAAAATAAAATGTGTCCCTTGTCGATGTGAGAATTGCAGACGTGAGAATTAAAATTGTGTCCTAAATCCATTTGGGCATTGATGACATGTAGGAATTCATTATGAGAACTAACTCTCAATCCACAGTATAAATACCCATGGGTGAGTCTGCAATTACATGAGACTCATCTATTTTCCAGGAATTTCATTAATGGCATTAACGAAAAATATCAGCTTTGGCACTAAACTTGCATTAAAATTTCCTCTTTCCGAAATTGTCTTTGAGCATTTTAATTATAAATATGTAGATCTGGTGCTGCCTGATCCATTAGGCATACAGCATGTGGTTATTTAAATAGAAATTAAATAATTAATTATTAATTAATTATTCAAAATGAAATAAAATTAAGAATTGAGATTCTTGGTCACATAAAACACAATTTCATTGCTCAGTATTTCTCTGTATCTTGTGACTACCTGATTGGATAGCACAGAGATAAAATATTTACATTCACTGCAGAAAATTCTATTGGTTAATGCGGATACAGACATTCAGAAACCTGAAATGAATAGAGTCTTTTAAAAGTATAAAATATTTGTAAATAATTGTGTTTCAAATTTCTTTTCTTACACATTCTTAGAGTTATTGCTGCTGTCATTATCGTTGTTAGATTTTTTTTTTTAATGACAGTTATGTAAATAGAAAGGACTTTGGAGCTGAGTAGCCCCGGGTTCAAATTTACTTACTATCTATTGATAGGGTAAGTCAGTTAATATTGCTGAGTCTCAGTGTTCCCTTCTGTAAAATGGGGAGAATAACATTTACTTTGAAAAGGCTTCATGGAAATTAGATACATTAGTGCCTCCAAAAAATTCAGCCTGATGTCTGGCACTTAGTAGTGACCTTATGATAATTATTATGGTTTTCTTTCTTTAAAAAAAAAAAAAAAAAAGAGTTTGCTCTCTGCAGGCATGTTTTCATGAAATTTCTAGCTTACAGCATTAGAATTTCCCCCTATTCATTTTGATATATTTGTTAATTATCCCATTTGCACGTGCCTGAAATCATTTTTAAGTTATATAATTCTCTGGTTTCTCTTCAGACCACATACATCTTTCGCCTTATAACTGTTTTGACAGTGGCAAATGAGTTGATTTCCTTCTTCATTCTCCTCTTTTTGGTTAAGCTTCTAAGATAAGTTACTGAAAAGGAATTAGAAGAAATTAAACTAAACCTAGATTTTATTATTCAATATGAAAGATAGGATGGTTATAAATCTGGACCAAAGCCTACTCCTATTATAGTGAAGAGACTAATCTCTCTCTGCGAGGGTCCTTGAGAATCATTTATAGAAGAGGCTTTTGAGATGCTTTAAAACATCAGAAGGAAACTCATCCAAAAATGAGTTGGCTCAGGAGTGCCAATTAGTCCTGCATTTGATCTGTAGCAGATGACAGGCATTTTAGCCTGAAGAGCTACATGCAGACCGCTGGGGGTAAGCCCTCTTCCCATCCGGAAAGCTGCCTAAGCCCCACCAAAAGGGCTGATGTTGAGTTCCAGGTTCTGCCTCCTTTGACTGAAACTCACTGAAGGACAATTCCTTAACCCCTAAAGATCCTGTGAGGGTATGCACAGTTATGAAGAAGACAAAAGGCAGGTTCAACAATACAGCCTTTAGGCAGCTGGCCAGGAATTTAAAAGCTGTGATTTAAAGAACTAAACAAAGTTCTCCTGGGAGACCAGGAAGCTTAGAAAATACCCCGTCTCGCTCTCCATTGACAAAACAGCAAATGTAGAATGTGCCACTCCAAGTAAGGAAATTCCAGTCACTTCTGGGTTTTATTTCTTTTTAATGTATTAATCTGGTTTGCCCAGACAGCTGCTTTAGCCCCCAGTTTTGAATTTAAAAATCTACCCATGGATCCTCCAATCCACAATGACCCAATCCTGAGTACCTCAAGGAGGAAAGATATCTACAGTCACCGAAATTTTCATCCTGTATCTTAAAGAACTTCTACTGGAGGAGGAGTGAGATGACAAATTTGAATAATATATTAATAAATATTATTAATTATTAATATACTATTCGCTATATATTATTCAATTGTACATCTTATATATACTTCTATATATATATACACATATGCATATGTGTGTGGATTTTTTTCTGGACAGTGGGTGTTTTTAGCTTTCATGGACAGTGATTTCCTTTCAGAAGCAGAAAATGCATATTTGGGATTTTCAGGTGGGGAATGCAATGCTCTGGCTCCAAAGCTGGTCCCTAGAGACAGGGAAACCCCCCCCCCCCGCAACAGGCCCTCCCTAACAGGGAAATGGCCTGCCACTGAATACAGTTTGCAGAGAAGCAGCTAAGCCTGAGCAGCAGGTACGGAGTGGTTCCCAGGCTGCTGCTGCAGTTGCTGCTTAAAAAAAAAAAGAAAAAAAAACAAACCATGCCTCTGCACAGATGTGTGACAGCTTTCGAAAGGAGTGCAGCTCCTGCCCACCTGCTGTGCTCTATTTCAGAATGGGGTTTTCATTTAAAAGACAAAGCCTGGTTAGCTTTTTACCTTTGAACCTTATTGCATCAATTGCCACCCAGATTGCAAGTGTTTTGATTGAGGGAGGAATTGGGGTGAGAGAGGAGCCTGGGAAGGCCTCTCCCTTCCCTTCAATGAGGAGAGGTCACCTCTTCAGGATGGCAGTGCAGTCACAGCCCAAGGGCACTTTCTTAAACTGCTCAGCACCCCAGGCTCATAAGCAAAAGCCTCTCTGCTAAGCACACAGAGAGAAAGCGGAGCCACCATCTCTGCATTTGGCCCTGAGACAAATGACTCAATAAGGGACTCAAGCTATTAGAAAATCACTTGGGCTTAAATGAAAATTCAAATGGGAGAAATGGAGACCGAGATAAAAATGGGTTTTAATATGAAAAAACCAACCGGGACCAAGAAAATGAAATAACAGACACAAAGGCCAAAGAGAAGCTACATCAAACTGAGGAGTGTAGAAATTTGGAGTCGCTGTCCTGGGCATGGTGATATTCACGTTACAGAACCAAACCGGCGACCACTCGCCTGGTGCAATGAAACCAGATGCTCACACTGAGGTTTCTGCCGTGATAGAAAGGAAGGCACTTATTGTAGAGCATCAAGCAAGGCGAATCAGGGCAGCTCATGCTGATAGACCCAAACTCCCTAATGGCTTGCAGGTAAGGGTTTCTAAAGGAGGGGTAAATTTCAGGAGAGATGACGCTACTGGCAAAATCATCAATCAATATATGAAAGTTACGCGTTGGTTTTGGACAAAAAGGGGGGATATCTTGAAGCACCAGCTTGCAGGGCAGAGGCAGATTTAAAGATTTTCTGATTTACAATTGGTTAAGGAAGAGAAGCTTTGTTTAAAAATTGTGGGTCAGTAGAAAAATGTTAGGGGAGTGACTGTCTCCAAGCCCTTTAGGAAGAACATTAGAACAAAGGGCGATAAGCAAAGTTTAGTCTTCGCTTCCCCCTCATCTGGGGTCTAAGTGCCAGCGGATCAGTACTGTGGGGGTCCCAGCCTCTGAAAGACAACTCAGGGACATATGTTAAGATGTTATCTTTAATTTCCATAGGGAGAGCAAACATCTCTGGGACTCTAACTTTTTTAGCTATTGTTTTAGGCTGCTTTTACCTTCTTGTTTAACAAATTACTTATTTACTTCTCAGGGCTAGCTAGGTGCCCGGAATTTCCTGTAAAGGAACTCAGGATTTTCCTTTATTTCCATGCTTGGGGTCTGTAGGCCCCTAAAAGAGGGGATCCCTCCTTCGTCTCACCCAGAGGTTTACAGGGATTGATTGGGTGATACAATTAGCTGGAGAGGGTCAGAGAAAAGCAAGATTATACTCAAAAGAGTCATATCACCACCTTAGTTATTATTCTGTTTCGTATAAATTATGAACATAGACTGCATTTCCCTGCCTCTAATCTCTCTCCTCTCTTTTCTTCCTTCTCTTCTACCTTCCTGCCTTCCATCTATTCACCCATAAATCATTCAGAAAATATTATTGAGCATCTACTACGTATCAGGCATTGTTCTAGACCCCAAGGAAAGAGTATTGATTGAAACTCACGGAGCTTACATTTTAGCAGGGGAGACAGACACCAACGAGGTAAAGAAATAAACTATGTAACATGTAAGGTGATGATAAGTAAAAGGGAGGGGGATGAGTGCAGAATGAGGCAGATTCTAGACAAATAAAACAGTGCCCTCTTTCTGCAGGATATAGTTTGGCCTTCATGCTCAGTCAAAGCACCCTTCCTCTGGGCAAAGCGAACCACAATGGGACATTCCTTGGCAAGTGGAGCAAGGGCTCCATTCACTACCTGCTTGTTCCTTGTATCAGGTGCCACGATGCACTGCAGTCCAGCTATGAAGTGGGGAGAGTGTGTATGTGTCTGTCTGTGTGTGTGTGTGTGTGTGTGATGCAAAGCTCTCTTGACTCCAATACTGATGGCACAGTGTTCAACAGACCAAAAAAGAGACCTGGAGCCAGCAAACAAGACATAAGGTTTTTTGAGGACTTACACACAGGGTCATCCAGAGGCGGTGGGCTGGACAGGAAAACTGTTACTGTGTATAAAAAGCATGCAGTTTATATGGCGTTTTCACTTATCAACCTCTACCTAGCAACCTTCATTTCAACCAAAACAAAGGGCCTCAATCCCCTGTACAGCCCGCGTTCCAAGGGATGGGCTAGGGGCTAGGATGTTCTTCATAGATAAAGAGTGAATCTCTAGGTTGGCCACTCTTGGATTTCTTAGCTTGGAACTCCAAACACACATTTGTCTCAGATCATAGGGTCATTTTCAGGATATGCTTAAGTTACTGCTGTCCAGTGCTTCTGCCATACAGTGTGATTTTACAGAAGCGGGCCAGGGCAGTCCTCCCTGGGGAGGTGACACTTGAGTGAGGACCTGAGGGAGGGAGGTAGCCACTCTGTGATAGGTGAGGGAAGAGCAGGAAGGGCAAGTGCAACAACATGAGGAGAGAGCCTGACGATGGGACGCAGAAAGGGCAGGGGGTCATGTGGATATATGAGCATGACCGCTGTGGAGGAAGCGAGGAGAGGGCAGTTGGGGGACAAGGTTAAGGGAGGTTGCGCAGGGATTAAGGCTGTAGAAAGAACATTAGCCTTCATGACCACAAGGGAGGCATCCTCGGAGGCCTTGGCGATCACACCTAACACATTTTGTCAGGATCTCTCTGGCTGCTGATTTGAGGCTCGGTTAAAGCAAGGCAAAGGTGAATGCAAGAGGCCCGGTTAGAAGGCTACTGCATCATCTAAGCAAGAGATGCCCAGTATGGGTCTTGTCTAATTCATCTGCAGTCAGCATAATCTTTCTGAAGCCCAGTTTGATCTGTTTCTTTCGGTAAAGAATCCTTCAGTGACTCCCCAGTGCCCATACAATTGCCAACTGAAAAATGATGAGGTTCATAAATTTAAAAAAGGGAGCTTTATTTCTCATAAAGGGTTGCAGCCTGCAGGTGGCCATTCTGGCAGAATGGGAAATGTAGCCTCTGGCCAGAAGCCAGAAGCCAGAAATAGGCACTCTGAGGGAGGGGTAAAGGGAAAAAAAATACCTTGAATGGAGTGGTCAAATATACATATTCAATAGGCTATGGGAGGGATCATGAATATTTATGAAAAGAGAAACATGCATATGTGCAGTGGAACTTCATGCCCCTTCATCTGTCCTATGTACAAATAATGGCAGCATTAGCATGACCTGAAGTTGAAGTTGTCAGCCTTCTGATACCAAAAGGTAAAGCAGAGGACGTGAAATTCTCTGTAGACTGGTCATAACTACTGGGTGGTTGATGGGCTCTTTTTTATTCATTTGTTTATTTTTTTCAGACAGATATCACTATGTTGCCCAGGCTGGAGTGCTGTGGTTTTTCACAGGCATGATTCCACTACTAATCAGCACAGGAAATTTTACCCGCTCCATTTCTGACCTGGGCCAGTTCACCCCTCCCTATGCAACCTGGTGGCCCCATACTCCCAGGAGGTCACAATATCGATGACAAACTTAGTGCAAGCACCCAATTGGTATAGCACACCACAGCCCAGAACTCCTCGGCTCAAGGGATCTTCCAGCCTCAACCTCCTGAGTAGCTGAGTCTCTTGTTAGGCATAAAAGGAGGGGAAGTGTTAGACAGTTGGTTGGTATCAGCGGTGGATTTGAAAGGTATGGTTTCTGCTCAGCCTTTAGGGAAGAAAGTCTATTTGTGGCTAACAAAGGAGCAGGTATAACTAGGTCTGTCTGATCTCCCATCCCATCAAGGCTGAGAAGTCAGTTTTCAAGGTTGCTCTGTGGTCCCCTTGAGCAAGATATGGTCCTTTCAGTAGGTTGGGGGGCTTAGCATTTAATTTTGTTTCTCAAAATGAATTTCCTTGTATTGGATAATGGACTAATCCTAACCAGGCCTTCCTCTTTCCCAGCCTCACAGCCAGGCAACTCCTCTCTCTAGCTCCTGTTTGACACCCCACTCTCCTGAACTCTAGCTACAGGATTTCAAGCTGGTGCTCCAAATACCTCCTCTGGTCTGCACTTGGAGTCTCAGGTGACAGATCAGTTCTATAGAGGCAGGGCCTGGGGCCTGGCTTTGGAAGATCTTCAGGAAACACCTGTGGAGCTTCCAAATTGGTGAACACATTGAGGTATTGGGAGGTGTCATTCACCCAGGGAGGCATGGGTGCCTGTTCCCCACACCTTGCCCTGTGCATCTCTTCCACCTGGCTATTTCTGAATTGTATCACTTGTAATAAACCAAATCAAATGATGATTCAGAGTGCATATGAAAGCCTCATAAAACACCTGGAAGAAAACAGGATTTTAGCATAGCACCTCACTTTGCACATTAAAAATGGAAAGATATGGTAGAAGAGGCATGCCAGGCTCTATCTCTGCCTCAGTACCTATGGCCAGAAGGATCGGACATCTGGCATGTGCTCTGTGTTCCTTCATGTTAGTTGCCCTTGAGAATGCATCATTGCTTCTTAGGAAGTAAAGAGAACATAGCGTCTGGGCAGGAAGCTATGATTCACCAGGTGTGAATGGTGTAACTTCATTGGGTGGCTCAAGGGCTCTCCACTCTTGAAACACTCTTGGCTTCTGATGACCACTTTCTTTACTGGGAATTTTGCCCTTATTCTTTATTATTTATTTACTGGGAATTTTGCCCACTAATTTATAGGTATGAAATAACAACAACAACAACAACAAAAAAGAAAAATTAGAATCTATGTAGATAAAAAATTATGTTATCTAATCTAATGTTTTTCTTAAAATACAATGTAAAGAAAATTTTATCTGGTGTTTTACTTATTCTGCCTAATTCTTCTAATCAACAGAGAAAGTGAGGAAGAAGAAATGAAACAAAAGAAGCAAACTGGGAGCAGGGGACCCAATATTTCAGGGGACCCATGTTTCAAGCTCTTTATGGACCTGATGTCATGCAATCTTGTGACAAATTTGCAGTGTGGATATTCTTACCCTTTTTTGCCCATTCAGGACATCAAGAAAAAGACCTACCTAAAACCTACCTAAAATCACATGGTAAATGGCAACCTGGAATTTTACTAGGATGGCTGACTTCAAAACTTGTGATAGTTCCACTCTATAGAACTGTCTTGGAAAAAGAGAGAGAAACACCTATGATAGTGAAGGAAGAAATGTGCAGGCTGGAGAAGGGGAGAGGCAGAGCAGGAGTGAAGGGAAAGGCAAGCTGGGGAAGGGGAAGGAAGCCTGATGCTCAGAGCAGCTGGAAGATGACTGGCTGTGTTTGGGGCACCATAGCATCTGTTGCAATTGGCCCGAACAGTCTTTTTTTCTTTGAATTGGTCACCAACAATGAAAAATCAGGGAATTTTTGTGTGTGTGTGAAATCTGAATTGCTGATATCTTTTGAAAGCTCCAAGAGGAGGCCAAGCTGAGCCTGTCTTCCACAGGGTGACAGTTAGCTGGAGCTGAGGGTTGGTTGTCTCCTCTTCCCAGGCCTTGGCTGGGAGGTTTCCTGAAGCATCTCTGACAGAGTTAGGCTGACCCAGAACACCCATCATGGCACAGCTATGTTTGCCTTCATGTCCTATGTCTTTGCAAACTCTGCCCCAGCATTCTTGACTATTCTTTAAGACCCTAAGACTCTATTCAAAGGCTGCCTACTCTGTAGAGCCTTCTAGTACAGTCCAGACAACTTACTCATTACTTTGGAAACCGTTCTACTACAGTGCACCTTGAAGGTAGGGCTGTGTCTGGGTCCTCTTTTCTTTTCTTTTTTTTCTTTTCTTTCCTTTTCTTTCTTTCTTTTTCCTTTCTTTTTTTTTTTTGATAGAGATGGTGTCTCACTTAGTCTGGTCTTAAACTCCTGACCTCAAGTGATTCCCTCACCTCGGCCTCCCAGAGTGCTGGGATTACAGGCATGAACCACCACACCCAGCCTGGTTCCTATTTCTATACAAGCTTCTAGCACAATATCTGGCTCACAGTGGGGAAATCATAACTACTTAGATGAAATGAACTTATGTCAGATGAATAAAAACTTTGCAGAGTTACAAAATCTAGAGTATCTCATTGAAGAGAGACTCAAACCGCTAGACCTTTTCAAGACTGAGCACTACCAGCAGGGCCCTTGGAGCTCGTTCTGCATCTGTCTGCCTGGCATTCCCACAGAGAGGTTAGGGTGGCATGTCCCCATCACACAGCCGGTGTGGACGCCAATGAGTTCAAACAAAACGTGGCGTGCCCAGGTGGATTGAAAACATTTCCTCAGCAAGCCGCCCAGTTTTGATCCACGTTTAAATTTATTTTTTGCTACAACTCAGTACACACACTGTTACTCTAACATCTATCAGGGAGTGCTTATGTGAATGGGCCCCAAGAAGAAGGGAATGGAGTGGACGGAGATAAGCTTGTTGGGAGGGTGAAGAGGGAAGGCCTTGCAAAGTGGCCAGAGCCATCACCAGAGGACATTACTCCAGCAACAAGCATGAGTGAGAGAAGGGGAACAGTGAGTGCCAGAGAGGGGCCCAGGGAAAAGGTTTACTAGACCGATGGCAAGCCCAGGCCGCTTTGACAAAGACCATGAGCCCCTGGTAATTGCAGTACTGATGGATCTGTAACTGCTGTGAACCAAGTCTATGTTGTTTTAACTTGTAATCCCTTTAGGTGGGCCCACACTTTTAGTATTCAAAAGTAGACTGCAAACAGAAAACAATTGATGAGTGTTTGGAGTGTCATAGCAACCCTGTAGATACTCATTTGTAGTTTGCTGTTAGCAAACCATCTCTATACATGTAACTTAGTTTGTTCCCATGGCACCTGCCCAATCAGAGCAGGTACGGTCATGTGATTTGGTTAAGGTCACATGCTAGTATGTAGTTGGGTTTGAACCAACATCTTATGACCCCAGGATCAGAGCTTGTTGCACAGTGTGAGGAGGAGAGGGTCCTGCCTCACCAGGGTGGACCCCTGGCTGTCAGCCCCGGCACCCTGGGAGGAGCTGGGGTGAGCCACCCCACTTCCTGCCTTCTACTGTGCTGCTTGGGCTCTGCTAACAGTTGGCACTTGGCTGGTGCCGGCTGGCTGGCCATTCATCCAGCTCCACCATCTGGCATTACGCCCTCCTTGTGCACCATCCTCTCTTCTGCCTGGGTGGCTGTGCCTGCTGCTCCTGTCTGGCAGGACCTGAGTGGCAGAGGGTTGACTGTGGGGTCCTGGGCATTAGCTGCCGGCGATGGCCTCATCTCCTGGAAGTCTGTCTGCCTCAGCCTTTGGCCCCAGGCTCCACACCCCCACCATTGATGAAATGTGCTCCTGCTGCCCAGAAAGAAAACGTCTAGGGCTCCAGTCCTGCCTGGTTGGCAGTATTCCCTCCTGAAAACCTTCCTTGCCTGTACTTTGTGCTATTCTGGAGTTCATTTTGAACAGCAGGACTGTATTAGCAGAGAAGGAAGGAACAGAAGAACCGGTCACATAAAGAAGCCCCTGTCCACACAGTTTGACCTTTGCATGTCCAAATCTCAAAGTGGGCTACAGGGTCTGTTTGTTCCCTGCTCCATGGAAATTCTGTAACTCAGGCCTTTCCTAGGTTCACTGACAACTCCATGTTTATACGATTGGGATAGTTAGGAAAGAAGACTTAGGGCCACTGTGAGCAAAAGAAGAAGAGGTGTCTGCCATGACGGAGCATCCAGTTTCCTGGAATAATGGATGCACTCAAATAAACACACAGGAATATGTAAATCTGCATACTCACTGGGTGACCTTCAGCAACATTCTGGACCTTTCTGTGCCTCAGTTTCTTCATCTGTAAAGTGGGGGCACTTTGCTGGATGGTTGTGAGGGTTTATATGCATTATGCAAAGCACTTAGGATTGTGCCAGCACATAGTAATTCATCAATAAATATTAGCTATTATTAAACCAGGCAAGTGCCCTCAAAGAGAAGTGAGTGAGTGAGGCCATCCTGGCTTATAAAAGAAGGATTCGACTTAGTCATTTGGGAGACAAAAGAAGGCTTCCATGAGGAAGTGGCTTGGACTGAAATGTGAGGAAGTAGATTTTAACTTTGATGAACAAATCTGAGGAGCACGTTCTTGGCAGTGGAAATGGTGTGTGCAGAGTGGTAACAGTATTGGTGGAAGGATAGTCTAGGAAAAGTATGCGGCAGAGAGGAGATGGCGGCAGATGTGCAGACATTATAGTCAGTGGTCAGATCATATTGAGCCTTTAGAACCATGTTAAAGAATTTTGGGAAACCACTGGATGATACTTATTTTTTGTGATGTAATAAATTACCCCAAAACTTAGCAGCTTCAAACAACAAACACTGATTATCTCATGCCATTTCTGAGGGTGAGGAATTCAGATGTGGCTTAGCTGGGTGGTTCTAGCTCAGGGTCCCACAAGAGGTTGCAATCACTGCACTGGGGGCTTCCATTGTGTGAAGCTTGACTGGGGCTGAGGATCTGCTTCCAGAATCACTCAGGAGGTCTCTCTTCCTCTTTGTGGGCCTCTCTATACAGCCACTCAGCATAGAGCAGCTGTGTGCCCCAGAGAAGCTGTATCCCCCAGAGCAAGTGAGAGGGAGTGTGAGCCAGCCCAACAGGAAAGGGTTTTTATAACCTCATCTTGGCAGTGACATTCCATTATTTCTACCAACATCTATGGGAAACACAGACCTACTCTGATGCAATGTGGGAGGGGACTACCAAGGAGGTGGATACCAAGAGACAGGAGCATTGGGGGTCATCTGAGAGGCTGGTGGGGGGAAATAATCAGATTTGCCTTTGACTACCTCCTTCCTGCTATAGTGAGGATGGGGTGGACAGGGACTTGATACACACAGGGAGAATAGCTGGGAGACGACTGTAGCTCAGAGTATCCGGTGGTGGTGGGATGAGTTGGGACCTTTATATCCTTACACTGACCACTTGTTGAAGGTGGGCTTCTTTGAGAAGAGAACATGGCCTTGAGAAAGGTGGTTCTGAACTTCAGCAGAGGGCAATTTCTAAAGATAGCTGATATCTGAAGAATTTCATCTGGTAACACTCCCAGCAGCTAAGAGGTAAGTCCTTCATTGCTGAATGGAGAGCTCAGTGGTACAGCAGCAAGCATACCCGGCTACCAATGTGAGGTGTTTGCAAGAGGTTTCACAGACAGAAGATACATCACTATTCTCCTGTATTAGTTGCTAAGCAAAAATGTAGGCACTGGCAACTGATAGATGTGGGGATTGCCAGCAGCTCCCAAGGGTTCCTTGAAAATTATTCATTTGTGCTGCAGTTAGCTAAGATCATCAAGGATGGCCTCTTGTGACCACCCCACTTTAGGATTCACTGAAAACCTTCTCGATCTTCAATCTTCCCAACATATCCAATGGTTATAGGAACCTCTAAGTCTTCATATTAAGTTCTTCCTGGTGAAAATACCTAAAATGGTTTCTGTGTTTCCAAACTAACACTTGCTGGTTGTATCATCAAGAGTTATACTCCAAAATAAGAACCTGGGAGCACTTCTCAATAATCTCTCCGGTAATCAATTAATACAGGTCTCCCAAATGCCTCCCATTTTTTTAATGCAGTGATAGGTATTGAATGCTAGGATTGGCTAGCTAAAAATGCATTTAGAAATTTTAAAGAGATAATTATATAGAAGTATTGACCACCGGTGAACAATGCTTAGTTGGTGAGGGGAAGGTTACTAGTATCAGATAATTCAAAACTTGTGAGTTTGCGTGGCTATACCAGGTTTTCAGCAATCACTGAGGTTTGAAATTGGCCCTGAAAGGAAAACAGCTGAGACAGACAAAAAAAAGTTTAAACATCTTCAAATGTAGCACATGGACCACTCATTATCTGACAACTGCCTGCCTCCTCAGACTTTTTTCCCTGTGCTCCTTTGTCTCAACTTCATGTTCCAGCAATTCCAAGCTGCTTGCAGTGCTTCTGCATATGTCAAACTTTCTCCCGTCTTTTTTTTTTTTTTTCTGCCCAAGCTGTCACCTCTGCCACAACAAACCTCTCCTCTATTTACTCTTTAAAACTTAGTTTGGATATCAACTAAAAAACGACAGAATAAGATCTTCTGAAAATCTCATCCTTTATAAAAGCAATGAGAACACTGGCAAAAATGGTAAGAATTCCCACTTCTAGAACCGTGGAACTTAGCAAAACACTTGCAGCAACCCAGGGAGCATTTCTCAAGAAAAAGAACTGAATCTCAGTAAGAACAGTGAGCTTTGTGTTGCTCTAATTTGCCCTATTCCGATTATCCTCCCTCCCCAGCCGCACAATCATTTTGAAAACAAAAGCTCTCAATCAGGTGAAAAACAGCAGCCTGGCAGCCACTGGAGGGGACAAAATAGGGTCAGTCTAAACATTAAGTAGCTTGTCAGCCAAAGAGACTGGGGATTTAGGCAGGGACCAGACCCTAAAAGACTTTGCATGTCCCACTATAGACTTTTCATCTTATCTGAAAGTAACGGGGAGTCCTGCAAAGATTTTTGGCCTCAAAACTCCATTCCCAGATAATTGCTATTATTTGACCTGTTTTGGTGGCTCCTTAGGAAGCTGTTTTTGACTCAGTTCAGAGTTTTTTCCAGTTTCTTTTCTTTCCTTTCCGAGGAAAGGAAGTTTCTGGGGAGAGTACTTAATTTGGATGAATATAGGGGACTATGTTCACAGGAATGAAAACTGTGGTGAGGTAGGAATTTACTCTTTTTTTTTTTTTGAGATGGAGTCTCACTTTGTCGCCCAGGCTGGAGTGCAGTGGTGCGATCTCGGCTCACTGCAACCTCCACCTCCTGGGTTCAAGCGGTTCTCTTGCCTCAGCCTCCCAAGTAGCTGGGATTACAGGCACCTGCCACCAAACCCGGCTAATTTTTTTTTTTTCTAAATAGAGATGGGGTTTCACCATGTTGGCCAGGCTGGTCTCAAACTCCTGACCTCAAGTGATCTGCCCAGTTCAGCCTCCCAAAGTGCAGGGATTACAGACATGAGCCAGCACACCCCCGCTGGGATTTACTCTTAATGCATTCACAACAAAGGCCTCAGCTAATCCTCAGGGACCTGGAGGACCCTTCAGAGTTGTCCTGCCTTACGGCCCAATGCCAGTTCTTCATACCAAGTGCCAGTTCTTTATATCTTCCTCATCAAGCAGTCACTGGATGCTCTCTGTCCCTTGGGAGAAGACCCAACCTTCTCCAACTAACAGAAGCTCAGCGAACAAATGAGTGCCTCAACCCTAAAGGCAGAGCTGGGCAGCGCACCCCTGTATTCAGCATCCAGTTGGGTTCCCATGTGGCTTGGCCCATGCTGCTCTCTCAGTGCGTGACCCCCTGAGAGGAGGCAGGAAGAGAGGCAACCGATGAGAGCAGACAATTGTGATTTCTACCTTGAGTCTTCTCCCTGCTAAATGTATGGCTTGGATCAGAATTTATCTTCTTTAGGCCTGTTTCTCCACCCACGGCAAATGATATTTCTACTTAAACACCGAACACGTTGTTGGTATTCTCAGATACCCTGGAAATGGGGTCAAAGTTGGATGGACTACTTCTAGGAAGGAAATCCAGTACCTACGATTGCTGGGAAGGCCAACCACACTGTGCTTCTCCTCCTAACCTCCCCAGGATCTCCCACGGTTCTTGTTTTTATTTATTTATTTATTTATTTATTTATTTATTTATTGAGACAGGGTCTTGCTCTACCCTGGCTGGAGTGCACTGGCATGATCTCAGCTAACTGTAACCTCCGCCTCCTGGGTTCAAGTGAGTGTCCTGCCTCAGCCTCCCAAGTAGCTGGGATTACAGGTGCCCACCACCACGCTCGGCTAACTTTTTGTATTTTTGGTAGAGACAGGGTTTCGCCATGTTGGCCAGGCTGGTCTCAAACTGGATCTCCCACGTTTCTGCTGCAAAAGTAAAAATAAGGTCTAGTAACCTCTTCAGAGTACTGAGAAGTTGGTCTAATTTGTTTTGAGTTCCCTGAACCCTGATTAGGATTTTGCATCAGGCAGACATTCATTTTGTTCTGTTTTTCTTTCTGACATTGGCCAATGAGAAATCATAACAAAAGAAAATTATGTCATTCTTTATCCTGGTATCAAATTGTACATGCATTAGTGACTTGGTAAAAAGAAAAAAAAATGAGTCAATAATCTGCAGTAAATCACTATAAGCGTTACGGAGAAATCTAAGAATCAGAGACATACAGGATGTTGAGTGATGTGATTCAAATCCCTACATTCAAACAAATGGATTCTCAAAGGCTGGAGGGGGAAAACTTATCAGAATCTCAGGGGGAAGGTAAGGCTCATGTAGTTTGAAAAAGTCTATCTACTTTCTACCCATAGGAAAATTTTGTACAAAATTATTGTCTCTTGGGGATATGCAGAAAATAGTGAGCTATGCAGAAATAGTTTTAGGGGACAAAGGTTAAAAAGACGTTTTAGAAGTAGCTTTGGGAACAAATGGCAGTATGATAATGTTACTCCTGAGAAGTTTTATCTCCATCAGCTGCATTTGGCCATAAAATTATACAATGTATCATTACAATGCCTTTAAGTGAAGGAATGCAGCCACCCCCTGCTACAAAAGAAAATTCCAAAACAGTGAGCATAATACCAAGGAGTTTTCTCAAAACTAAGGATGACAAAATGAAAATGGGCTCTGGAGTACGTTTGAGTTTTCTTCTTAAATTAAAATCCCCTAGATTTTTTGACAATTCCCATTGACCCTCGATATACCACCGAAGGAAGTGAATCACTGGCATCTCCGTGACTCTAATGATGCCCAAACTTTAAGCTGATGAGCAAGGAATAGAATAAATAGCTCCATTCAGAAGGACAGATTCCCCTCAGGTGGGTAAAAAGATAGCATCATTCATAAGACCATTATCTGAAATTCTCTGACTCAATTACAGTCTCACTCTGAATCAGTTGCGGTGACTGACAGCACCCGACAATGCCAGTACTCACATTCCAAGCTGCACGGTAAAGAGAAACTGCAGATGAAAGCACATTGACTCACACTTCCAACAGCAGGATTTCTCAAGGTTTGTCGGCTTCGAATATAAATGCAGAATATTTCCTTGGTGTCAGCAGCAGCTCCAGACTGGATTTCAGGAGCAATTAATAGTCCACAGATTAACCCTTTTCTTGCAGACAGGAACATGAAAATAATTCCCATTGTTGTGTATTTACTCAGTGTGTGTTGTGGGGGGGAAGAGATACAGGCATACACACACACACACACACACATAAATAATATATACGTATATGTACAGTCACATGGACATCAATACTATCTCTTAATGAAATGTATCATTTTGTACCTACGAAAATATTTCTTGCTAATTTTTTGACAAACTACCTAAATAGATTTTATGTTGTCAAATGCACATTAAGATCATGGGAACCAAGTTTAATTCCTTAGTTTTTCTTTCCAGAAGCTAGGCTGATATTTAACAGGCTGTCTCATGACCTAGAACAGGAGTCCACATCCTCAGCTTGCAGGCCAAGTCCAGCCCACCACTTGTTCCTGTATGGCCTGTGTACACTTTTAAGGGATTGAAGAAAAATCAAAGAACAGTAATAGTTAGTTCGTGACTCTTGAAAATTGTATGACATTCAAATTTTAGGTTCCCAAAATAAAGTTTTATTGGCACACAGCTACACCTTTTTTTTTTTTTTTTTTTGAGATGGGGTCTCACTCTGTCACCCAGGCTGGAGTGCAGTGGCATGAACTTGGCTCACTGCAGCCTCGACCTCCCAGGCTCAAAGCAATCCTCCTGCCTCAGCCTCCCAAGTAGCTGGTACTACAGGTGTGCACCACCATGCCTGGCTAATTTTTGTATTTTTTTGTAGAGATGGGGTTTTGCCATGTTGCCCAGGCTGGCCTTGAACTCCTGGGCTCAAGCGATCCACCCACCTCAGCCTCCCGAAGTTCTGGGATTACAGGTGTGAGCCATTGTGCCTAGCCCCACTATTGATTTATGGATTGTCTATGGCTGCCTTCTTCCCAAAAGGACAGAGAGTTGAGCAGTTGCAACAGAAATCATACAGCCCAGGAAGCCTAAAATATTTACTGTCTGGTTCTTTACAGAAAAAGTTTGCCAACTTCAGGCCTAGAGCTAGTTGTTCTATGGCCTTTTTGGGTTGGTTTCTGCCCTGCTTAAGATAAGAGTACACAGATGGTTCCTGACTTAATAATTCGACTTATGATTTTTAAACGTTATGGTGGTGCAAAAATGAAACGCACTCAGTAGAAACTGTACTTTGAATTTTAAATTTTGAGCATTTCACTAGTATAATACTATAATTCCTAGTATAATGCAGTATAATACTCTCTTGCAGTGTTGGGCAGCAACAGTGAGCCACAGGTCCCTGTCAACCATGCAATCACAAGGGCAAACAACTGATACTCTACAGCATACTGTGTTCCCCGTGTTGTTTGGAATATTGTGTTTTTAATTTTCACATCCCATCATGTCTACAAAGCACTCATCTATATCTGGGGAGAAGGAAAAGCAGAGGGAATTACTCTTGAGCCAAAACTCAAAATAATTGCCCAGTACGGAGACAGCAAGCCAGCAATGGCCATCACACGTGAGTTAGGACTGTAGAAAGCCACGATCATCTTAAGGAATAACAAGCAAATTTGTGATGCAGTGGAACCATCAACATCAGTCAAATCTACTGTTATCACAAAGAAAAGAGCTGGGCTGATTGATGATTTGGAAAAATTACTTGTCATGTGAGTGGAAGACCAGACACAGAAGCACATACTGCTTAGCCTACTGATGATCCAGGCTAAGGCGAGAAGTCTTTTCAATACACTAAAAGAGCATGCCTGTGATCTTTCCCAAATGCAAATGTTTATAGCAAGTCATGGGCGGGTTCCAACACTTCAAAAGGCATCGTAACTTTCATAACGTGAAGGTCAGCAGTGAGGCAGCAACTGCCGATACTGAAGATCTTGAAGCATTTAAGAAAAAGCTCCATAGGATAATTGTGGATGAGAAATATTTGCCAGAATAAATATTTAATGTCAATAAAATGAGTTTGTTCTGGAAGCGTATGCTGGTGCATACATATATTAACAGGCCAAGACAATGCCAGGATTCAAGGCATTCAAATATCCTGGAATGTTGTTTTGGGGTGGAAATGTTGCAGGGTTCAAATCAAAGCCTTCCTAATCTACCACTTAGGGAACTCTAGAGCATTTGAGAATGTGAACAAGTATTCGTTTCCTGTTTATTATTGCCATCACAAGAAAGCCTGGATGACATCAGCACTGTTTAAAGACGGGTTTGAAGTGTTTTATTCTGCAGGCAAGAGAGTATTATAGGCAAAGCAACATCTCATTCAAGATTGCTCTGATCTTAGACAATGCTCCAGGTCCTCCATAGCTTATCCGGTGACATCCATCTTGATGTAAAGATTGTATATTCGCCACTTCTGAACACAACCGCACTCATTCAACTCATGGAACAAGGCACAAGAGCTCTGTTCTAAGCATACTACTTATCCACTCAATATTTGCAAAGGCTGTTAAAGAGACTGAATCTGACCTAACGCTCTGAGAGTTTTGGAAAGGTTTTAATATTCTAAATGCTGCCTGGATCATTGCTCCAGCATGAGAAGACACAAAACAATGCATGAATGGCATTTGGAGGAAAGTTTTGAAGATGTATGTAAATGCATTTAAAGGCTTTAACAAAGATTCTGCTCTTGATGAAATAGTAACTAACAATATTAGTGCTTGGGGAACAGCCAGAATTGGAGGTTGATGAAGAGGATATTCATGAATTTATTGGCATTGGGACTGAAGAGCTTCCTAAGGAGAAACTGATCAGACTGAAGAAGAAAGAAAGAAATTGAAGCAGAGGAAAAATAAGTTACACCTGAGGCACCAAGAAAGTTTGCAGCAAAGAAACTGGTGGAGACATTGGTTACCCTCAGCAGTGGCTTATGAACGGTGGAAGAAATGGACGTCCATTGCTAGAGATTCTCAAGAGCTGACAGGCAGATGCAGGCTGCTCTTGCTTGCTGTAGAGAAATATATAAAGAAAAGAAGAAACGAACTGCACGGTTAAAACTTATCTTCCTGAAGAACTCTATGCTTGCCAAACCATCAACAAGTGTCAATGCCCCACTGTCTTCCAACAGCTATTCTCAAGCCTCCACACGAGAGAGAGAAATCGATGGCCCTGTCACCATAGCATCCCCATTATCCAGCAATTAATTTTAGTTCAATGCATAAAACCCTCTTCACACCCAGTGTGCTTTAAGCTGTGTACATTAATGGTGAGTACCCAAACAACGATTCTCTTTTTCATTTTTAGTACAGTCTTCAATAAATTACATGAGATATTCAATACTTATATTTATAAAACAGGCTTCGTGATAGATGATTTTACCCAACTATAGGCTATGTGTTCTGAGCACATTTAAGGTACACTAAGCTAATCTATGACTTTTGGTAGGTTAGGTGTATTAAATGCATTTTTTACTTACGGTATTTTTTACTTATGAGGGGTTCTTTGGGATATAACCCCATCATAAGTTGAGGAATGTCTACATTGCTTTGCAAAGTTCTTGTAGAGGAGTACCTGGGACTATACCTCTATTAACACAATCCAGATCTACTTTTCATCACATAATCCCCATTAATGAATAAACAGCACTTTGTTATAATCACATTTGACCACACTATTTATTTTATAATGAAAAGTATTAAATTCTATTGGAAGGGAAATTCTCATCATCTAAAATCCTTTTTTGGGGACAGTCAGGTTTGTATGTAGTAGGTTTCTTTAAATAAGATTATAACTATTATCAACAGAAAAAGTTTTTAGAAATGTTATGTTATCTTCTAATTGCAAGCTACTTGTAGAAAACAAAACAAGAAACAATGCTGTTGATTCTCTTTAAATGTAAAATGTTGTTGGATTCAAGAGACACTGAATAGCTTTAGATATTGGGTGGAGTAGTAATGAATTCACCACTTCTTTTTTTTTTTTTTTTTTGAGACGGAGTCTCGCTCTGTCGCCCAGGCTGAAGTGCAGTGGCTCCATCTCAGCTCAATGCATGCTCAGCCTCCCGGTTTACGCCATTCTCCTGCCTCAGCCTCCAGAGTAGCTGGGACTACAGGCACCCGCCACCTCGCCCGGCTAGTTTTTTGTATTTTTTAGTAGAGACGGGGTTTCATCGTGTTAGCCAGGATGGTCTCGATCTCCTGACCTCGTGATCCACCCGCCTTGGCCTCCCAAAGTGCTGGGATTACAGGCGTGAGCCACGGTGCCCATCCTTGAATTCACCACTTCTGCTCAGGAAGGGCACAAAACCCAAAATGGGCCAGGTGTGGTGGCTCACGCCTGCAATCCCAGCAGTTTGAGAGGCCAAGGTAGGAGGATCACTTGAGCCCAGGAGTTTGAGACCAGCCTGGTAAAAGACTGAGGCCCCCATCACAAAATAATTAAAAAAAAAAAATTAGCTGGGTGTGGTGGCGTGTGCCTGTAGTCTCAGCTTACTCAGAAGACTGAGGTGGGAAGGTCATTTGAGCCTGGGAAGTCTCGAGGCTGTAGTGAGCCATAATTGTGCCACTGCAGTCCAGCCTGGGTGACAGAGCAAGACCCTGTCTCAGTGAAACAAAAACAAAACAAAACAAACCTCTAAATGACAAAATTATATTGCATATTGTTCTTCAGTCTAACTCTGAAAGTTTGATGGAAGGGAAATCATTACGGAAGAAGGAGGGGCAGAGACCCTCAACTAAAGCAATGAATGATCAAAGAGTAAATATATGAGCTCTTTATTTTAATGCTTTGAAACAAAATTCTCACTTAAATATGATCAATTAGTATTTTTTTTTTTTTTTTTTTTTTTTTTTTTTGAGACGGAGTCTCACGCTGTTGCCGATCAATTAGTATTTTTAATTAAACTTTTGTTTTGATATAATTGTAGAAAGACGTATAGTCATAAGAAATAATACAGGGAGACCACATGTCTCCTTCACTCAATTTCCCAATGGGAACATTTTTCAAAAATATAGTATAATATTTCAATGAGGATATTGACATTAATACAATTAGCTGACCTTTTTTAGGTTTTCCCAGTTTTATTTATACCTGTCGGAGGTGGTGTTTTGTTGGGTGTGTGTGTGTGTGTGTGTGTGTGTGTGTGTGTATTTGCTTCCATGCAATGTTTACTTCTAGGTTCATGTACATACCAAGACCTGTAAGATACACAACAGTTTCACAAGGATCCTTCCCATTTCCCTTTCAGAATCACACCAACCTTTCTCCCACCCCATCATCCATGTCCCTATCCCATGACAACCACTAACTAATCTGTTCTCCATTTCTAAAATTTTTTCATTTCAAAAGTACTGTATAAATAACATCATGCAGTATGAAACTTTGTGGGATTGGCCTTTATCACTAAGCAATTCCCTGAAGATTCGTCCAGGATGCTGTGTGTCAATAGCTCTTTCTTATTTCATTGCTGAATAGTATTCTGTAATACGGATTTTTGAATGTTGGATAAGCCTTGCATATATAGAATAAATCTTACTTGGTCCTTGTTCATGATTGGCTTCAATCTGCTAATATATTTTGTTGTGGATTTTTGCATCAGATTCATGAAAGACATTGTTGTCTCATGAGAGTTTTTATTCTTTGTACTTCATTTGTCTGGTTTTAGTATCAGGTTAATACTAGCCCCTTAAAAGGAGTTGAGAAATGTTCTGGTTTTCTTTTTCGTGTGTGTGTGTTGGGGGGGGGGGGTAGCTGGGGCTACAGGCATGTGCCACCACACCTGGCTGATTTTTGTATTTTTTGTAGAGACAGGGTTTCACCATGCTGCCCAGGCTGATCTCGAGCTTCTAGGCTCAAGGAATCCACCCACCTCAGCCTACAAAAATGCTGAGATTACAGGTGTGAGCCACTGCACCCAGCCTTGTTCTCCCCTTTTCTATTTTGTGGAAGAGATTGCATCACATTGACATTAATTCTTCTTTATTTCTTCTACAGAATATCTGGTTAAGATTCTCTAATGAAGCCATCTGGGCTGGAGATTTCTTTTTCAGGAAATTTTAAATTAAAATTTCAGTTTATTTAATGACTATGTAACTATTCAGATTATCTATTTTATCTTGGTTGAGGTTTGGTAGTAGGGTTTCGTTTGAGGAATGGGTTAATTTATTCTAAGTTGCTGTATACATGAGTGTAAACTTGTTTTTTTCACTCATGATGTTCTCTTATTACACTCACAATAGCTGCAAGATCTATAGTGATATTCCCTGTTTTATTCCTGATATCAATGATACATGCCTTCTCTTTTTAAAATTTTTGTCAGAGGTTTACTCTTTTACTTATTTTTTTTTATTTTTGTCAGGAGATTTGCTGATTTTATTGATTCTTTTTTAAAAATCCAATTTCTTGTTTCATTGCATTCCTCTCTTGTTTTCCTGTTTTGAATTACAGTAATTTATTATTATTATTATTATTTTGCCATTTTTACTGTTTCCTTCCTTCTGTTTGCTTGAGTTTATTTTGGTCTATTTTCTTCAAGTTTCTTGAGGTAAGAATTTAAATTATCGATTGGAGACCTCTCCTCATTTCTAACATTAATTTGCATTTTAATGCTACAAATTCTCCTCTCTGCACTGCTTTAGATGCATCCTGCAAGTCTGACTTTTTAAATATTCTTATTTAATTTTATATATTTGTTATTTCCTTTGAGATTTCTTGTTTGGCCTGTGAATCATTAGAAGCATATTGTTTAATTAACACCTGTTTAAATATTTTCTGTTGTCTTTCTCCTACTGATTTCTGGTTTGATTATACCGTGATCAGAGAACAAACTCATGATTTAAATTATTTGAAATTTGTTGAATTTTTTGTAATGATCCAGGATATGAACTAGTTTGGTGAATGTTCTACAGAAAATTGAAAAGAAAAAAGTATATTCTGTTACTGCTGGTTGGAGTGTTCTATCCATGCACTTTAGGTCCAGTTGATTGATTATGGTGTTCAGATCTCCTACATCCTTATTGATTTTTTGACTAGTCATTTCATTACTTTCCAACGGGGCAGGGTTAAAATCCCCAAGTATAACTGTGGATTTATTTATTTCTCCTTTCAGCTCTGTCAATTTTTGCCTCATATAGTTTAAAAATCTGTTGTTTGGGGCATATACCTTTAGAATTATTATGTCTTCCTAGTGGATTGATTCTTTTATGATATAGTAATGTCCTTCCTTTTCTCAAGTAACTTTTCTTTAAATCCAATTTATCTGATATTAATGTAGGATCTCCTGCTTTTTAAGAAAATTTGATGTTTGCATGCTATATCTTTTTCCATCCTTTTACTTTTTATCTATCTAGATCATTGAAGTTGAAATAAGTTTCTTGTAAACAGTATATAGTTGAGTCATGTTTTTAAAATTTTCTCTCTTAATCTTTGTCTTTTGGTTGATATATTTAGAGCATTTACTTTCAAGGTAATTATTGATAGAATTGCCATTTTATTATTTATTTTTCATATGTTTTCTCTAGGCCTCATTTTTCTGTTTGTCTTTTATTGCCTTCATGTGGATTACTTGCATATTTTTTAGGATTATATTTTAATTCATTTGTAGTTTTTTTTTTTTTTTTTTTTTTTTTTTTTGGCCTATTTCTGTGTGGTTTTCCTAGTGCTTGCTCTGGTTATCATAATAGACATGTGAAACTTATCATAGTCTACTGGTATCAACATTTTGCCATCTTTAGTGAAGTTTGAACTTCACTGCTATTTAAATACTTTTACCTTTCCCATTGTTAAGTATCATTGTCTTTAGCATCCAATGGTGTTATAATTTTTGCTTCAGTCATCACATATGATTTTAAAAAGTCATCAGGAAAGGAATTGTCTGTTGTATATACCTGTACTTGTGCTCCTTTCATTGTTCTTTCTTTCTTCCTCATGCTCTAAGCTTCCTTCTTTTATTGTTTCCATCTGATTGAAGGACTTTGTTCAGCCATTGCTTAAGGGTAGGTCAATGAGCAGCAAATTCCTTAAGTTTTTTTCGTCTGAGAATTTATTTCCCCTTCATTCCTGAAGGCTAATTTTATCAGATATAGAATTTGTAATTAAAGTTCTTTTCTTTTAGCACTTGAAAAAAAATGTTGCATTCTTTCTTCTGGGCTCCATGGTTTTAGATGAAAAATCCACTGTCATTTGAATTGGTGTTCTTCTGTAGGTAGTATGTCATTTTTCTCTGTCTGCTTTCATAATGGTGGAAGGAACATAGGGTTGGGTCAGGCTGAATTTATTGATTTGGGCCCACTTAGTAGGAATTCTGCTTTTAATGTTGCAGCTTGAGGACTTAAAAAAGGTTCTAATAGTTTATTTGCTTGGTTAGCTGAAGTACAGATCAAAAGATGGCCCACTGTGAGTGAGCTGGAAATGCCTGATCTCCCTTGGTCTAATGTAGAGGAAGGGATCAAAATACTTAGGGAGATTGGGATGGTGAAGTGGATTAGCCACTTTAGACCTACCTATCCCCACTGGGAGGGTCCAGAAGATGTACCCTTGACCAATGCCTTGTGAAATAAATTTGTGAGGGCAGCACCTGCATCTTTGAAGAGCCCTGTAATTGCTTTTCTCTGTATGTCAGATCTAACCATGGGAACCACAGTCACTCAACTACAAAATTTAAATACAATGGGAATAATTGGATCCCAAGGTGTCAGGGGCCAAGCAGCGGCACTCAGCGTCAAAGGCAAGGTGGGTGTAGGTACAGAGTGGACAGCCAAAGCAAAGCGGCAATCAGAATAGTCTGACTCATGCAGAGCTCTGGCATTGACTAATAAATCATGGTGTTCCTAGAAGTGAAATTGATAGGAAGCCCACTGCATTCCTACTTAATTTATGCAAGCAGAAAATTTCTAGCTTGAATGGACAAAAGACTAATTTAAATCATAAAAACAGAGAATCATGGCCCCGCAATCAATATCCAGACTTGAGCCAGTTTACTGACCCAGAACTCCTTGAATAAAGGGGAGGCTGGGTCCCCTTGAGGAACAAGGAGACCTCCAGCCTTTTACCAGGATAGCTATTCACTGGGGAAAGGGAAATGATCTGACATTTGGGGGCCTACTGGACACTGGCTCTGAGCTGACATTGATTCCAGGGGACCCAACACATCACTGTGGTCCTCCAGTTAAAGTAGGGGCTTATAGAGGTCAGGTAATTAATGGAGTTTTAGCTCAGGTCAACTTACAGTGGGTCCAGTGAGTCCCCAGACTCATCCTGTGGTTGTGCTCCCAGTGCCAGAATTCATAATGGGCATAGACATACTTAGCAGCTAGCAGAACCCCCACATTGGGTCCCTGACAGGTAGGCTGAGGGATATTATGTGGGAAAGGCCAAGTGGAAGCCATTAGAGCTGCCTCTACCTAGAAAAATGGTAAATCAAAAACAATATCACATTCCTGGAGGGACTGTGGAGATTAGTGCCACCATCAAGGACTTGAAGGATGCAGGGGTGGTGATTCCCACCACAACCCCATTCAACTCCCCCATTTGGCCTGTGCAGAAGACTGATGGATCTTGGAGAATGACAGTGGATTATTGTAAGCTTAACCAAGTGGTGACTCCAATTGCAGCTGCTGTATCAGATGTGGTTTCATTGCTTGAGCAAATTGATACATCTCCTGGTACCTGGTATGCAGCCATTGTTTTGGCAAACGGCTTTTTCTCCATTCCTGTCCGTGAGGCCCACCAGAAGCAATTTGCCTTCAGCTGGCAAGGCCAGCAATATACCTTTATTGTCCTACCGTATATCAGCTCTCCAGGTTTGTGTCATCATCTTATTAGAAGAGACCTTAGTCACTTTTTGTTTCCACGAGATATCACACTGGTGCGTTACATTGATGACATTATGCTTATTGGGTTCAGTGAGCAAGAAGTAGCAAACACACTGGACTTATTGGTGAGAGATTTGTATGACAGGGGATGGGAAATAAACCTGACTAAAATTCAGGGACCTTCTACCTCATTAAAATTTCTAGAGATCCAGTGATGTGGGGTCTTTCAAGATATTACTTCTAAGGTGAAGGATAAGTTGCTACATTTCGCCCCTCCTACAACCAAGAAAGAGGCACAATGCCTAGTAGCCCTATTTGGATTTTGGAGGCAACACATTCCTCATTTGGGTGTGTTTCTCTGGCCCATTTATCAAGTGACCTAAAAGGCTGCAGTTTTGGGTAAGGTCCAGAACAGGAGAAGGCTCTGCAAAAGGTTCAGGCTGGTGTGCAAGCTGCTCTGTCACTTGGGCCATATGACACAGCAGATTCAATGGTGCTTGAGGTGTCAATGGCAGATAGGGGTGCTGTTTGGAGCCTTTGGAAGGCTCCCATAAGTGAATCAAAGTGGAGGCCTTTAGGATTTTGGAACAAGGCCCTGCTATCTTCTGCAGATAACTACTCTCCTTTTGAGAGACAGCTTTTGGCCTGTTACTGGGCTTTGGTGAAAACTGAATGTTTGACTATGAGTCAGCAAGTCACCATGCAACCTGAACTGCCTATCATTAACTGGGAGCTTTCTGGCTCATCCAGCCATAAAATGGGTCATGCAGAGCAGTATTCCATCATCAAATGGAAGTGGTATATATGTGATCAGGCTCGAGCAAGTCCTGAAGGCACAAGTTACATGAGGAAATGGCTCAAATGCCCAGGGTCTCCACTCCTGTCACCTTGCCTTCTCTTCCCCAGCCTCATCGGGAGTTCCCTATGATCAGTTGACAGAGGAAGAGAAGACTAGGACCTGGTTCACAGATGGTTCTGTACAATATGCAGGGACCACCCAAAAGTGGACAACTGCAGCACTACAGCCCCTTTCTAGGACATTTGTGAAGGACAGCAGTGAAGGAAAATCTTCCCAGTAGGCAGAATTTTGAGCAGTGCACCTGGTTGTGCACTTTGCATGGCAGGAGAAATGGCCAGATGTGCAATTATATGCTGATTCATGGGCTGTAGTCAATAGTTTGGCTGGATGGTCAGGGACTTGGAAGCAGCGTGATTGGAAAATTGGTGACAAAGAAATTTGGGGAAGAAGTATGTGGATGGACCTCTTTGAGTGGTCAAAAACTGTGAAGATATTTGTATCCCATGTGAGTGCTCACTGATGGGCGACCTCAGCAGAGGAGGATTTTAATAATCAAGTGGATAGGATGACCCATTCTGTGGACACCACTCAGTCTCTTTCCCCAGTCACCCCTGTCATTGCCCAATGGGCCCATGAACAAAGTGGCCATGGTGGCAGGGATGGAGGTTTCATATGGGCTCAGCAACATGGACTTCCTCTCACCAAGGGTGACCTCACTATGGCCACTGCTGAGTGTCCAATTTGCCAGCAGCAGAAATCAAGGGCCAGCAGTCCTTGATATGTCATTATTCCTCAAGGTGATCAGCCAGCTACCTGGTGGCAGGTTGATTATATTGGACCTCTTCCTTTGTGGAAAGGGCAGAGGTTTGTCCTCACTGGAATAGACACTTACTCCAGACATGGGCTTGCCTATCCTGCATGCGATGCTTCTATCAGGACTACCATCTATGGACTCACAGAATGCCTTATCCACTGTCATGGTATTCCACACAGCACTGCCTCTGACCAAGGCACTCACTTTACAGCTAAAGAAGTGTGGCAGTGGGCGCATGCTCATGGAATTCACTGGTCTTATCATGTTCTTCATCATCCTGAAGCAGCTGGATGACATTGACAGAATGGTGGAATGGCCTTTTGAAGCCACAATTACAACACCAACTAGGTGATAATACTTTGCAGAGCTTGGGCAAAGTTCTCAGAAGGCCGTGTATGCTCTGAATCAACATCAAATATATGGTCCTGTTTCTCCCATAGCCAGGATTCATGAGTCCAAGAATCAAGGGGTGGAAGTAGAAGTGGCACCCTCACCATCACCCCTAGTGATTCACTAGCAAAGTTTTTGCTTCCTGTTCCCATGACATTACATTCTGCTGGTCTAGAGGTCTTAGTTCCAGAGGAAGGAACTCTGCCCCTAAGAGACACAACAAAGATTCCATTACACTGGAAGTTAAGATTGCCACCTGAACACTTTGGGCTCCTCCTACCTTTAAGTCAACAGGCTAAGAAGGGAGTTACAGTGTTGGCTGGAGTGACTGACCCAGACTATCAAGATGAAATCAGTCTGCTACTCCACAACCTGGAGGTAAGGAAGAGTATACATGGAATTCAGGAGATCCATTAGGGCGTCTCTTAGTATTACCGTGCCCTGTAATTATGGGAAACTACAACAGCCAAATCCAGGCAGAACTGCAAATGGCCCAGACCCCTCAGGAATAAAGGTTTGGGTCACTCCTCCAGGAAAAAACCCGCAATCTGCTGAGGTGCTTGCTGAAGACAAAGGGAATACAGAATGGGTAGTAGAAGAAGGTAGTCATCAATACCAGCTACGACCATGTGACCAGCTGCAGAAATGGGGATTATAATTGTCATGAGTATTTCCTTCTTCTTTTGCTAAAAACATGTTTGTGCATGTATACACTTGGTACTAAGAAAATATCTTTATTTCTTTTTCCTTTATCATGTGGAAACATCAATAAACATCAATAAAACATAAGGTTTATTGACTTCATATCAGGATATTAAGTATTGTTAACCTTGTATAACAGTATTTGGGCTGGGGATCGGTCCATTTCTGGTTGTACAAAGGAAGGTTGTATTATGTTAGGTGTAATCATGACCTTATTATTGTCTTTATTTGAAGGTTATGTATGATCTTAGGAGATGTGTATGGGTTCAAGTTGACAAGGGGTGGACTTGTGATGGTGAATACTGAGTGTCAACTTGATTGGATTGAAGGATACAAAGTATTGATCCTGGGTGTGTCTGTGAGGGTATTGCCAGAAGAGATTAACATTTGAGTCAGTGGGCTGGAGAAGGCAGATCCATCCTTAATCTGGTGGGCACAGTCTAATCAGTTGCCAGTGAATATAAAGCAGGCAAAAAAACATGAAAAGGGGAGACTAGCCTAGCCTCCCAGCCTACATCTTTTTCCCATGCTGGATGCTTCCTGCCCTTGAACATCAGACCCCAAGTTCTTCAGTTTTGGGACTCGGACTGTCTCTCCTTGCTCCTCAGCTTGCAGACAGCCTATTGTGGGAACCTTGTGATGGTGTAAGTTAATACTTAATACTAAGTACTTAATAAACTCATATATATATATATATGGAATACAGGAGATATATGTGTGTGTGTGTGTGTGTGTGTGTGTATCTTCTATTAGTTCTGTCCCTCTAGAGAACCCTAATATGTCTCCTGTAGGTAAATTATAAAGTAAATTATAAAAATCAATGCACTCTTATGTCTCTAAGATGTTTTACTTATGAGTCTTTCAGACGTTTAGAAAATATATGAGATTATACTTGCATCATTTCCACTTTGCTCATAGAATCATTCAAATTCTCTCCTTTCCTCTCTTTGTTTGCCCAAGGTCCCTATCTAAATGTTTCTAAATGTTTACATCACCCTCTTCCACAGTGCTTGCTTCCTTTACCTCACAACTCTTCCTGAAGTATGACCCATTGCTTACAAATGTTTATGTGCAATATGATCTTCGGGCACAAAGGCACTACACACCAGAGAAATGCTGAGTCAACCTGTTGGGCTGAACAAGGAGACACGGAGAACTGTTTTGTCTTTGAGCTCTCTTATGGAATGCATTCTTGTTTTATTTCAAAGGCCTTTTTAACAAAATCACACTCTTTGAAGGAAAAGAATTCCTCCAAGTTCACTTTACTTCACACCATCTCATATGTTGCTGATGTTCTATTTAACACTTAAGATATTGTTCTTCAGAAGGTAGCTATCACTTAATATTCATCTACTGCATGACAGATACTTTAGGAATGAATAAAAATTTCTGGAATTTATTACTGCGTGCCATGATGCCAGCACTGTGTTAGCCATTTTAAACATATAGCTTCACATCTATAACAGCTGTCAACATTGCATGATATAATCCATATTTTACAGATGAGAAACTATATGAGTAACTTGTCCAAGGTCATTGGCTTATCGGGGCGGCACTGGAAGATTGAATACATGTCTCTAACTCTGACCGTGTTTTTTTTCCCATACAGCCTATTAATTATTAAATGATTTTCCAACTGGATTTAAGGCTCTTAAAGACAGAAATCATTTTATCTATCTTATGTCATTGGAAAGAAATTACATCTCCAGATTCTCCACCACATCCTGGAGAGGAAAGAGGTGCCCATTGTGAAAGTAATCATTCCGTTTCGAGCAGTCATCTCTAAGCTTGAGCTGAATGGAGTCCTTGAGTATAAAGAGAAGCTCTGAGCCGAGTATAGGGCAGGGACTGGTGAAAGCTAGGCATACAAAGGAGGGC
Organism: Macaca fascicularis; assembly: GCF_037993035.2. Taxonomy (NCBI): domain Eukaryota; kingdom Metazoa; phylum Chordata; class Mammalia; order Primates; family Cercopithecidae; genus Macaca; species Macaca fascicularis. The sequence goes on from NC_088375.1 coordinate 16,901,838, forward strand.
TCTGAGGACTGGAGATGGCAGAGATGGCTGACCACCTGATGGGTAGACAAAGCTCTTTTAGGCTATAGAGGTCTGATATTTAATCATAAGTTGCTAATGTTGCTGCTGCTGAAACTCTTCCACGTAAGTTCACTGCATGCACAAAGACATCAGATGAGGGTTTTAAGTAATTCAAGAAAAGAATATGAGCCCCATATTTTTATCAAACTCTAGGGTAGAAATAAAGACCTAAATGACACAAAGTGAATGGCAAGTATTCTGTTAAGATAGGCTGCTGGGGCCAAAGGCATCAGAGAAGGCAAAATCCTTGGGCAGCCACAAAATTTTAGGGAGGCAACCAACTCTCCATGGGGCTTAGATAAGGGCTTTGAGCTGATCTTACCTGAATCTCAGAAAGAGGCCTCATATGATCCCAGTCACATCTGTACCCCTCATAATGCCTGTGCATACTGTGTTTGTTTGACATGGCCTCCTCCAATTTGCAGGTCAACATCCCTACTGGGCCCCTGGAGTTTTGAAAAGTTAATTTTTCCTTAATAAATAATATTCTTGACACTTAAAAAAGAAGGCAATTTGTCAACCAGGAACCTCCTGGAAAAAATTAAGTCCTAATGCACAACCTAAGGCATTCACAGTATGTAATAAGTTAATCTCTCTGCATCTAGAAGGTTCAGGTTATGTAGTAGTTTTGGGAGAACTGAGGGAGTGGGCAGGCAACTCCATCTGTGTTCTGTGCCTCCAAGTCTAAGGTCTTTCCAACAGGATGACAGCCCCAGAGCTCCTCCAGCCATGCAAATCCATGTGATTTGCACAGCTTCTTTTCCTTGTGAGGCCTTCCCTGGTGCTCCATTGCATTTTCCATCCTTACCCGGCTCCTGACTCCACCCAAGATGAGGATCATGTTGGTAAATTCTGTCTCCTAAGTGCTTCCACTTAGGAGTTGTAGCAATATTTGCAGAGCAGGCAGCAATGTGAAGCAAAGGCCTTGGTCATGGTCTTATTTTTCTGAACATAGTCCCTAACTCTGCTTTCTTTCACATTGCTAAAGGGAGATGATATGGCAAATGTTGCACCTAAGGACTTGTTGGTTCATATTGTTGACTCAAAATATGCCCATGCGGTTTTCTCTTAAGTACCTCATTAGCCTACCCCATGGCTCTTTTAAGACTTTTAAAAATATCGATTGGTGAACATTAGGACTGATTCCAAGAATAATACCATTTATTTCTGCCATGTTTCAGGCAATCGGGGGATGTATCTGACGGTCAAAGGGTTTCTTTGCCCACAGAGTCTCTCCTTAGCCCTTTTGAAAACTTTAAATTTTCTTGATAGTTGAATGAAAAGGGAAACAGAGTAACAGACCCCTAAGGCCCTTAAGGAAGGGGATATGGGGAGGTCCTGGATCTGGAGGCCTTACTCATAACTGCAATCATATTATTCCTCAATTCTGCATTGAGCTCTCACCCTGCCCACAGCTGACTATCCTGTATCATGGAGGGGTATATACATTGAAGGAGTTCAGGAAATGCCACCCCAAGATATGACACTTCAGTATGCTGCTTATTTAGAAGTGAGGGCACTTGGGGGAATAGCAGATGCAGGCAGTGGCTTCCCTGAGCTCCCCTTACCTGCCTAAAGATGATCCTGCAAAAGGAGCTCAATTGTCATGAATCCTTTCCCTAGGAATCTTCTCAAACAGAGAAGATGAACTCAGATCACAGAAGAGAAAGATTGGAGGTTGACACTATGCCCAGACAAACCATCACCTAATCTTGTGAGGGCTGCTCAGAGACAACTTTTATTACCCCAAAGGCTTTTTATCTGCATAGCAGGTCAACCTTTGTTCACCATACATTTCCTCCCCTAACCCTTCCATAACTTGGGTCACCACCCCCACTGCATAAGCCTCAAGCCCCAATCCCCTAGTCCTTTCTGTAACTCAGGAAACTACATAAGCTTCAGTCATCTGACCCTCTTCAAGTCTCTTATTTGTGACAATCCCATACATATGCATATAATTAAATAGCTTTTTCTCCTGTTCATCTGTCTCATGCCAATTTAATTCGTAGCCCAGCCAAGGAACATAGAGGAGTGGAGGGAAGTCGTTTTTCATTTCCCTGCAACATACTGTAATTAAGAGTGGCTGGCCAAATGCTATTTGCTTTCAGAGGAAAACACTTATAAGATTTTTATCAGTGATTGTGGGTCAAGTTTAAATAACTTGACATTTTCCAAAAGGAAAATGAACACAAAGCAAAAGGGCCTTCCATAACTAGTTGACCTTGAACTACCCACCTACACAGCCCATCCCAGACTCTAAGGCAGAGTGCAGCTCCCTGCCCTGCAAGAATGCACCATACATACATGCACTCACAGGTACATGAATCAACCTTTTCTGTCTATGTTTTTGTGTCCTCAGCCAAGATAGCCACCTGCCCTGGTATGCATGCTGTGTGACTCACAGACAGAGGAGAAGTCATGGATGAGGCTGTGGGAGTTTGGACCAGCAACAGAAACAGGCAAAGAAGAGACTCTTTTTATATAAAGGGTCTCGAAAAGCATTTTGGGAGGATGCCAAACCAAAATGCTTCCCAAAAACAATCTGGGAAGAAGCTGTTCAAAGACAGCCTATGTTTTTCCATTTCACCTTTCTGTCTGTACCACCCAGCTCTTTCTTCAGCAGTATGAGTGGCACCATTTCTGCAGATAGACAGACAGGCTCTGCTATTCACATACCTTGTAAACATCAGTAAGTTACATAACCTCTTTTTACCTTGTGTCCCCACCTGTGTGGAAGGGACCTAATAGAACCTGCCTTACAGTGAGGGATAATCCAGGTGAAGCCCGTTGAACAGGAATTGGCAGAGTTTATTACATTTTAGCTATTGCATTAGTATCATTTCAAATGTTAGCCTCTCCAGAACTCTTCCTGACCTAGGAATCACTGTGCTAACCACCCCCTTCTCTTCTTACTGGGTCTCCACAATGGTGAGAATCCCATGGAGAGAAAGTGAGGAAATATCCCAAAGCAGTAGAATGGACTGCTGGTTGCTAACATTATTTACCCAATCCGTTTCCTTTCACCATCTCCTCTCTGTGCTTCCAGGTTAATGCTACAGCAATTACCTGTCTTTCCCACCATCTCAGTATTCCATACTGAAATGGAAAAAGTTTCCTTGTCCCCCTCGCAGGGCATGCGATGGAGATGTGGCTCGCTTCTTCAGTGCCCCACTGCTCACAACCCCTAGGGAGAGCAGGTAGAGGGGCAGATGACGGAGAGTGTGGGCTCCGACTCCACAGCAGCCTCTAGCTCCTGGAGCCCCAGTGGGCTTGTTACAGTGTGCCCTTTTGGTTTCACCATCTGTAGGCAGCTTGGGTTAATCAGCTCAGTTCGATCCTCTGCCTTATCGCAAGGACAGAGGACTTTCTGTATCCTGGCTTCTTGCCTTGGATCACACGTGGATCACACGTGGACTTGGAGGATGGGTGCAAAATTTTTTATTGAGTGGTGGTAGCTCTCAGTGAGGTGGATGGGGAAGCCAGAAGGGGGATTGAGTGGGAAGGTGGTGGTTGTACCCTGGAGTCAGGCAACCTAGCAGCGGCGCTGTCCTCTGACCGCAGTGGCCAAACTGTGTGTCGTTCCTCGGGCCCATGGCTTGCCGGCATCTGCCAGTGCCTGTCGGTGTGTTCTTCTGCCAGTGTGTTCCTCTCGATGTCCAGCTGCTTGTGTGTCTGCCCTCTACGGTCTCAGGGTTTTCATAGGCACAGGATGGGGGCGTGGGGGGCCAAGGTCGTCTTGGAAAATGCAACATTTGGGCAGGAAAACAGAAATACCTGTCCTTACCTAGGTCCGTGGGCACAGGCCCAGGGGTGGCGACCTCACTAGGGACTCCCGCCTTCTCCACTCATCACTTCCTTGCCCCCCTCCCATATCAATACTATCTGAATTTATCATCCCAGCCCACATAAAGCATTCTCATCGGTGCCTTTACTATAAAGTGGTATCCCCATAAAGTGGGCATTCTCAGCAGCCCAAAGAGGGGATCTGGTCAGAAGGGACTCTCATTCACAGCCAAAGTTTTGGAGCGCTTCTCCCTGGTGACGGTTAAGAGCTAGCTCCTCTTATGACTGATGGTGGCTTCTCTATCCTCTCTGCAGTTCCCTGGAATAAGGAGTATTGACACAAGGACATTTCTAGATAAGCATTTTTCCTGTTGTGTCTTTAAGAGTTGTAGAGCTTCCTGGATGGACATCATGCCGATTGCCCCTGTCCTGCCTTCTTTAATCAGATCTCTGCATTTACCTCCTTCACTGCACATCTCTGGGAGGGATCTGGGATAGATATTGTGTTGAAGCTAAAAGTAAAAGGCAAAAGTAGGGGGAAGTAATAAAAAAAACCCATTGAGTCTAATCACAGTAAGTTTTTGTTTTGAAACTATCTGAATGTAGAATGAGGAAATAGTGAGGAGTGTACAACTCATAGTGACTCTAGGCAAATATATTTGATGCTTCTGCTGTTTGTACCTGAAGGGAGTGATTGATGCAGTGCAATTGGAGATCACTAAACTAGATGAAATAAAGAAATCTGACAATTTGACCCAGATTTAATAGCAACTTTAATCCTTGCTGCAATGTAACCTGAGAAGCTTTCAGTGACTCCCTGCTGCCTACTCAACTGAGTTGAAGCTTTTAGTTTATCCCAGGCCTTCATCCTCTCTCCTTGAACTGTTTTGCAGTTCTTATCTCTCATGATTCCCCTTATATATATATATAGTTTCCTGAAGCCAAACTTGAACATCACTAATTTTCTTGAGTCTGTTTCTAATCCTCATCCCACACAGGACCACCACCTCAGTATTTTGCCTCATGATGTTCTTTCTGCCTTGAATAATTTCACTCACCATCACTCCATATTGAAATTTGACTTATTTTTTTTAATAGACCTCATTTTTTAGAGCAGTTTTAGGTTCACAGCAAAACAAGATGGTGCAGGGACCCCACTTAGAGCCCTCCAGATCCCCCAAGCATGAAAATAAAGGAAAAATCTTTAGTCCCTTCAAGGGAAATTTGAGGCACCTAGATTGGAATTAAACTCCAGGCACCTAGACTTGGGAAATAAGTGAATAACCCATTAAGCATGAAGGTATTTAATAATAAACTTAATACCCACTCAGGTAAAGTAGTCACAAGATGTTTGGTTCCCTATAGAAGCTAAAGATAACATCTTAACATACATCTTAGAGTTGTTTTTCAGAAACCAGGACCCCCCACCAGATGGAAAATGCTGACTGCCGTCACATAGATCTCAGATAAAGGGGAACTAAGGACTGAACTCTGACAGTTGTTCTTTGTTTTAAATTTCTTCTGGGGGGCCTGGAGAGAGTCACACCCCCAGGCCAGACCTTAACATTCTTTTCTGCTGACCCCAAGACTTTAGACAAAGCCTCGCCTCCTTAACCAATTGCAAATCAAAGAATCTCTGAATCCACCTATGACCTGCAATCCCTTGCTTCAAGATATCGTGTCTTCTTAGACCAAATCAATATATAACTGCCATGTATTGATTTATGATTTTGCCTGTAACTTCTGCTTTCCTGAAATATACTCTTCCCTTTAAAAACCCTTGCTTGTAAGCCATTGGGGATGTTGGATCTCAAGCATTAGCTGCCTGATTCTCCATGCTTGGCATTCTGCAATAATTGCCTCAGTTTCTCTCACTGCAAATCCAGGTGTCAATATTTAACTGTTTCTGCATGCTGGGCAAGCTGACCCAAGTTTAGCGTAGTAACAAAAATCGAATGGAAAGTACAGGGAATTCCCATGTACACTCCGTCCCCACACACTGCACAGCCTTCCCTACTATCAACATCCTCCACCAGAGTGGTCCATTTGTTACAATTAATTAGCCTACCTTGACACGCCATCACCCACAGTGCACAGATTTCATGAGGGTTCACTCTTGTTGTATATGCTATGCGCTATAATGACATGTATCCAGTGCTACAGTATCATACAGGATAGTCCGCTGCCCTGAAACTGACTTATTTTTCAAGATCAAAAACAAAGTCTTCCTTCTTTAATTCAGCATTCATTTAGTAAGCCTTTAGTGAGTGCTGACTCTGCTGTAGGCACTAGGGACACAAAGCTGAACAGGATCCAGACTCTGACCTTAGGATATAACAGTGGAGCAGGAAAGAGAGACAGAAGCATGATACAGTAACTGTGTATACAGTATACTATGACACCTTGTATCCAAGAGAACATTAGCTGGAACAAATATTCCCTTAACAGTTTCCAAGTATTTTTACTCTTTTACACACACTATAACTTTTGATCCATAATGTAATCTGCCTCTTGTACTTTCTATCTGGAAAGGGAATGATGTTTCAGATAAATGACCAGCGCCAGTTCCTAGGCTGATCTCCCAATATCAGTGAATAAATTAGTCTTTTGAAATCAAAAGTATTGGACTGCTAAGTCCTGTATCTTCTGAACTGACACACTAGTCTTGGAATTTAGCAGTCCCACCAATAAGCCTGGAGTTCCAGGGGGGCACCTCAATCAAGGTACAAGACTCCCTTGAGACCTTTCTTCCAGCTATAAATATGTAAGGAAGCCTTTGAAGTTTACTGCCACTACAGATTCCCTAGGGGACACATGTTTATGCAATCAATATGTAGATAAGTGGAAAATGAGGGTTCTCCATCAACGTGGAGTACTGTAGAACTGCGATGAAGCTGAAAGAAAATCTGACTTTACCAATAAGGTACAGAGGGCTTGTTAGCTACTTAGCTTGGAGTTTAAAGGAAGGCGGTTTCATTAGTCTTTAGTCTTGCTTCTCAGATCTCTGCATGAATCACAGTTCCGACAGAGCAAATTCCAGTAATTTCATTTCAGAGTGAGTCCCTGACTTGCTCAAGTCCCTTCTCAACCTGCTTAATTGCCACCCCCTGGCAAAAGTGCCGCAGCCTGCCGCCACTTTTCTCACACTTTATGAAATCAAAGTTAAATGGATGGCCCGTTAACATTCTTGGTGTTCACTGCAGAAAATATATACCTCTAAAAGAAAAGAACTTATAGCATGGCAAAAAATATTATCTCCCCTACTAAAGACCCGAATTACTGAAACAGTGGCCTAAAGGGGAAATTTTAGTGAACTGAGGTAAATGTCATGCTTTGAGAATAACCACACCCAAGGCTGTAGTTTTATTAAATTTTCCTACTTAACTTTGATCTGTAAAGTATTCTGGTGAAAGGCCTGGAATTTTGGACCCTAGTAACCAACTTCAGAGGGGTTTGTTTTATAGACTTGGAAGAAGAGCTTCTTCTGAGGGGGTTCCTCATCACAGACAGGGTCTCGCTTTTGTCTCACAATTCCATCATGCAGTCGTGGCAATCACAGAGCCAGAGGGTGCTCCACGTAACAGTCTTTAAATGATGGTCTAGCTATTGGCCAAACCAACTGTGCATCTAGTAGGTATACAGCCTAGTGCATGCAAAGGATATTTTAGAGCGTACAGTGAAGAGAAGCAGTGCTTGCAGAGAGCATGCCACCCGCTGCCCAGTATCAGGCAGGACATGAGAAGCACAGAGAAACCCAGGCACCACCTTTGACTCCAAATCTGACAGTCCAGATAGTAGAAGCTTCACTAAAATCTTGAGTAAATATTACTCTGATTAAGGATCCTAGTAAAAATGGCTACTCTCTTGCTCGTTAGGAAAGTGTGGATTCCGTATTAGAAGAGGTGGGCCCAGAACTGCGCTGAAATTGAGGAAGATGTTGCAGTGTTTTGAATGGAGGTGAAAGAGATTATAGCAACCTTATGGGAATGCATGCAGACCAGACTGGGCAGTAAAGAAGATGATGAGAAAATTAACTAGAATGGAGAGAGAGCCATAATAATCATAAAGAATGCTTATATGGGATAGTGCTTGCTATGGGCCAGGCACTGTTCTAAGAACCTTATACATATTGAATTCATTTAATCCTCACAGCAGCCTTATAAGTATATGCCAAACATACTCTCCTTTTCAGGTGAGGAAACTGAGGTCAGAGGTACTAAGTGACTTGCCTGAGGTCACACAGGTGATAAGTAGCAGAGATGGGATTTGAAACCACCCCACTGGAGTGAATGCTCTCAGCACCCACGTGACACTGCTTCCCAGGGGACCAAGAGCAGAGAGGTACAAAGAGGCTGTTAGAGTGGATGGCGGAACAGCAGCCAGATGTCACATGCGACCCCAGGTGGGCTGAGAGCAGAGAAGCAGCAGAAGCTTTCTGATTGCTTAGTCACCCTAGGGGGACTCAGGAGGACAGTGCCTTGGGAAGTTTTCTAAGAGCCCAGGCAGGTCCAAAGAGTAGGAAAGGAAAGATTCCAGGATGCAATCTAAGATTTGTGGGGAAATAGCCACTGGTCTCCCTATTTCTACTCATTTCTCTCTACTTCTCACCCCTACGTTTTCTTTCCTTCACAAAGTCCTATATTTTGCTTAAATAACAGGGGCACCAGTTTTCTAACCAAGAGCCCTGACTCATATTTCCATCCATTTTAGGAGATAAACGAGAAACAATTATACCCCTGGGAGATGATTTTTATTTTTTATTTTAAATTATTTATTTTTTCTGGAGACAGGGTCTCACTCTGCCGCTCAGGCTAGCATGCAGCGGTGTAATCATAGCTCACTGCAACCTTGATCTCCTGGACTCAAGCGTCCTGCTGCCTTAGCCTCTCAAGTAGCTAGGAGTACAGGAACACTACCATGTCTGACTTTTATTTTATTTTATTGTATCTTATTTTATTTTATTTTATTTTATTAGAGGCAGAGTCTTACTGCCCAGGCTGGCCTTGAACTCTTGAGCTCAAATGATCCTTCTTCCTTGGTCTCCCAAAGTGCTGGGATTACAGGCAGGAGCCAATGATCTTGGCCTCCAGTTGGCTTTAAATCTGTTGGATGTAGGTCTTAGACAAGCCTGGTGAGGAGGGACTGAGACCTAGAAACTCAGTAGCCCTTTGCCAGGAGCAAGTTGGAATAGCCCCAAGGTAGACTGGGTGGGGAAACATGGTAGAAAGCAAGGCCAGGTGGGTAGAGGGTGGCTCTAGAGGCCGGCTACTGCACAAGGGACAGTCCAGGCAAGTGGTGAGAAATTGGGGACCCCAAAGGTGATATCATGTCACGTAGGCAGGGCATGGTGACAGGGGCACCCAGCAGACAGCAGGATCAGCAGGGTTCAATGTCTACAAAATCTGTCTACAAAAGCAGACTCTCTTTCCCCAGGGAGAAGTTTTTGGAAGATAGGAAAGTAGAATCTCAGCCTTGGGGAAACTGAAGACTGGGCAGATTATCAAGAAGGAAACTCAAGCCTAGGAATCAAGGCAGGGGCCACTTACCAGAACCCTGACTTAAGATGGGGGGTTTGTCATGAAAACAACACGGGAGCCCTGTTTGTTTAACCGAGATTCTAGTGAGGTTGGGTGACATGAAGCCGGTTGGATCACCTGTGTGGCTGAACGGATGTTGCAGGTGACCACAGCCGCAGCTGGAAAAGGGGTTTTTAGGAGCAGCATCCCAGGTAAGTGGATTCCAGCGACTCTTCCAAGACACGCTCAGCACATCACACAGCCCCTGCCCAGGAATGCAGCTGCAGCTGACCCAGAACCCAGAAATGTCCACTGGCTGCCTATGACCTCTAGACTCAAGGAGTAGGCGCGGAATCAAAGGCTTCCCTGCCGTGGGAGGAGCCCAGAGGTCATGGGTGTGAACTCCCTTGGCGTAGTTGGGGTGTGGTGGGTGCAGGAGTTATTTCCTTCCAGATGCTTCTTCTGTTATCTGAGGATTGGAGGAACTGTAAACCTGAACTTCAAACAAATAAACTGGATTTTTGAACTGGTGCCTTTTTTTAACCTTATTTTTAGGGACAACAGGGAAGATGCCCAGATGGACTCGATCTACTTCTCAAAGTGTGGTTGTGGGGCACCTGATCAAAATAAACTGGATGACAACAGGTTAGGGACCTGGACTCGACTGAACTGGAAGCTCTGAGAGTGAGGCCTAGGAAGCAGCATTTAACACCCGTGCTGCAGGGGACCCTAAGCCCACTCAGAACAGAGAAGCTTGGCTTAGGGAGTAGGCACATCCCAGGCCACCACACTGATGTGGTTCCCCTTTCACCTGTTCCTCAGTCCAGGCAATGGAAATGCAGGGCAGTTCCGCCACTGGGAGTGACCCCACGCCTGGGGTGAGTATTTTGGATCGGTGTTTCCGCTTTAGCTGCCAAATGTGAGCAATTCCAGGGAGCCTGTGAAGTTCCCTCTACAAACCGCATCTGGGGAAGCAAAAGGAATCAAATTATCCCCACTTAGCTCTGCATTAAATAGAGCTCAAAATATTTCCCCCAGATCCACCTGTTTAAGGGAGAAGCATATAAATAAAGGCTATTGTTTTCACTTCCACCCACTTCCCAGTTTACATCCCTTTCTGGGGCGATGCCATCACAGATGTTGGAGACATGTAGAATGTCACGAAAGCATGAATACTGATGTCAACTGATGAGAGGGAAGTGATTCTGCTGTTTCCTTTCTTTAGGAACTGAAGCAGGCATTGAGAGAAAGCATGAGCATGGGTGTGTGTCATGCCTGGTGTCCCAGGCTCTCTCCCCGTGCTTGGCATGTGGGGAGAATCGGTGAATGCGTTCTGGATTAAAGTAGAAGGAAAGCTTTGTGTCATCTGGGGCTCCAGAATCCCACAATGGCCTGCTGCATTGGCAGGGTATAGGGTGTCTTAGTCCAGAATCACTTGGCACAAGAACTATTCTTCCTAGCTCGGGGCAAAGTGGATTTATTGGAGGCTACAAGGGTAGCTCAAAGAACCCAAGGACAGGGCATGCAGCAGGCCCCATATGGGACCACAGCTGGGATCTGGAAAGTCAAGGACGGGATATGTTGAGCCACTTGATCCAGGGCTGCTGAGCTCATCTCTGCATCTCTGCCGCCATCTTTCTTATGTGTGTGTGTCTCTCTGCAGACACAATGTCCTCAATTCTCTATGGAGGATCCAACATGGCTGCCCACCTCCCACCCATCTCTGTGTTAAATCCTTTCATATTTCAAGACCCCAGAGGAAATTACGTGAGTCGCTTGGTTCAAATTCCACAAAAGAGGATGAGAGAGGCCCATCTCAATGGGGGTGGGGGGAACTCAGTGTCCAACCTGGGTTCAATCAACTCTGGGTTGGGGCAGGCTCCCTCTTCGGTCTATTGTCTGTAGAGGACTCCCTGAAAAGGGGTCTGGTAGGTTCTGAAAGAAGGGGACAAGCAGTCAGAGGGAGACACCTACCTGAGAAAGTGAATAGCATCTCTTGAGCACTCACATACGACTGCGATGCTCAACAGAGCCTACACCAGTCCTGGCTGTCACCGGCATCTCTTCGTAGAGGAGAGGCAGCCAGTCTCACACATGTTAGAACATGTGTTGCTCTGTAGAATAGAACATCATGTCATATTACTCTTTCCTCCCCATCACTCTCTCCTCCCTGCAGCCTACCCCCTCTGTTGGATTGTGCTAGACACTCGGAAACCTGGGCATGGTCTGAAGTAGGGCTTGCACCCTTTTTTAAATCCCTGAACATAGCTTTAGGACAAAGGTTTATGTGCCATTTTCTTTTTGGCTGAGACCCTGCTATATTTTGTTACAAAGAAACAGAACAGTGTTTTAAAACTGCAAGAGATGCCCTTCCCAAAGTGACCATCGATGGCAAGTGCTTGCTTCTGCTAATTTCGGCACCATTGGACCTGCTCCCATGGCTGGAGTCCACACACACTGGAGCCCACTGAGCCGGATGAGAGTCAGGAATGAATGGAGGTCGGGTTCCATTGTACTCTCCCCTGCGCAGAACCTGTCATGGCCATTTGGTTTGTGTTCTGCAGCCTCGGTGTTTCAATATTTTATGAATGACACCTTCCAAAACTTGCTGGCCCACTCTGAGACCGCCTGCCTCCCTGACATCCTGATGTACTCTCGGGAAGGGGCACTGCACATGGAGAAGCCCAGATGGTACTGGCTCCCCTCCACTATCTCCAGTGCCTTGCCAAGCTAGACAAATGCAGGTTTCTGACCTCATGAAAGTAGGGTTATTAGGGTATTTTATCTCTCTGTGGAACACTTGCATGCTGCCACCCGCCTCCACCTACTCTTCCATCAATGATGACCTCCACTGACAGCATGGTAACTGTCAGCGCCTGACCTCCAAGGCTACCTAGAGCTCACGGGCCTTGATGAAGCATTCACTCCCATTCACTTTTCAGCCGTTATGGACATTTCTATAAAAGAAACATGCCTTCTAGTGGTAGTCTGAATCTTACAAGGCTTTTGCAACCACAAGGCTTCAGAACTGCCCAGCATCTTGTGATGAAGACAGTGCAATGGACAAAATGTAGGATCAGTGTTTCCCATGCCTTCCCATTTCCCCTGAGTTCTCTCCTGGAGCAGGGCTGCCTGCCCTTGGAAAAGATCCTGGCCACTGAAGCACATGTGGTCCTGGCATCTGAGTACAATCCAGAGAGGGGTCCAGAGCTTGTTTCCAAAGGGAGTGCGCCCACTCCAGGGGTGCACAGTCCCAAGGGCAAGGGAAGAAACGTTAGAAAGTCGCTAGTTTTTTCCTATCTTCCTGCTCTACTGACATTGAATGTACATAGTGAGCGTTGCACATGTATAAAATTAATTTTTAAATTTTGCTCCTTTGTCTCTGATGGAGAGCAAGATCCAGAGCACTTGGAGACGAGTGTTTCAGAGCAGAATTCTGGAAGCAGAGTTTGCTGTGAGTCTCAGCTCTGCTGCTCTGTAACTGTGTGGCTCTGGGCAAGGGGCTTATTCCCTCTACATCCTCATTTCCTCATTAACAGAGTGAACTTGGCAGAAGACCCTCGCTCATGAGACTGCTGTGGGGATGACACGAGATGGTACAGTGTGAGCTCAGTGCCTGGAACACTGGAAGCCCTGGATAAACGTCAGCTGTTGTTATCATTGTTACTGTCAGGTCAATTCCACATCAAACAGCAGAAGCTGAAGCTCTCGGGATGGCTCCCAAGCTCTGCTGGAGTCTATATGTGGAACTTCTTCACCCATTTCCAGTTCCTACTCCAGGGTCCTTGAGTTAGCGTGGAGAGTCCAGTGAACACGTACCTTTTTAGGAAGACTGCCCCATCTATGTTTTAATCCAAAAAAAAACCCCAAAAACAAAAACAGACATTGTCTGCTGGCCACACTTCAATGGACCTCCTGTCAGGTCTCACCTGGAAGTGGGGTTGGTATGAAGTTTCAGCACAATGTCTCACAGCTTGGATGCTGACCCCAGAGGGGAACCCACAGACTCAGAATAGTTATCCTGTGTCCACTCCTTGGGCCAGCCCACATTTGTCCCATTACAATAGCATTAGGTGCGAAGACAGACACGCAGGCTGTATGGGCAGGGGGAGCCCGTCATACATGAGACCTGCATTGGCAGGATGTGCACCTGATTGGCCTGGGTGTTCCTCTGGAGTTGGGCAGATCTGAGTTTATCTCCAGTCTTCCCACTCACTGGCCGTATGGCTCGTCAAACTTATTCCATTTCTCTGTGCTAGTTGGGATAATTCTGCCTGCTGTAACAAATGAACTTCAAAATCTTGGTAGCTTGGCATAATAGAAGTTTACTTTTTATTTGCATTTACATTTTAATCAAAGGGCTCCTGGTTGGAGGACAGCTTCCCTCGACACCCTGATTTTGGGGACCAGTCTCTCTGGTCTTGTGGCCCCACCATCCCCGAGGGCCTCTGCATCTTCGGCATCCAGCGAAGAGGTGAGGTGAGAGAAAGTGGAGAAGGATGCAAGGAAAGCTGGGAAGCGTAGTCCTTGGACAGGCAGCCACTTGTCAGAGCAACTGAGAACTCTCTTCTAGAAAGTGAGGACAAATTCTGGTGGAAAGTAACCTAGCTGCCACACTTTGTAGGCCACAGTGTCTTCATCAGTAAACTGGGGATGATGACAGTAAATGAGGATCCTGCAATCACGGTAAGCTGCTGTTGTTAGGATCAGGATTTAGACCGTGCTATCATCATTTGCTGAAGCTGAAAGCAAAGCAGCACCTTGAAAATGGATCCAGGTTCCTTTGAGGGCTGACTTCTGGATCTTCAGCAGAAATTCAGATGCACAGCCTTGGTCTGAGCCCAGAGCTCAGTTCACCTGGCTGTTCTATTCTCCCACTATTTCCCACCAGGATGTGCCTCACGCATTTGCTCCACACTGAACCCCCACACCTCCCCTTCCCCGCATCTTCATCTCTGGCGCTGCAGTCCAAGGACCTGAGTCCTGGCCTCAGCCATGTGTGTGCAGCTGCAATATCCCCAGCCCTCCTGGCTTTGCCTCTAACTCGCCTGGACACAGCCCTGCCCTCAGGGACAGACCCTGTAGGACACGGGCAGCCAGTTCATTGAGATGTGTGAATTCAGTAGGAATTCAAATGTGACTTTTTTTTTTTGTTCTTATTCACTCCCTTCAACTATGCCCTTTCCCATCACTGAATGACATTTGGGGCAGATTTTATAACATTCCATTCACTTTCAGTAACTGAAACAGCCCAGGCCTGTTTCAAGTGTCTATTTATTTCATATCCAGTCCAATGACCAATTCCTCCTTCCCCCACCCTCCCACGGGCCAGGCTATAGCCAGGAAGCCTTGGTACAAAGAGCGAAGGAGGTTGCTCTCCTCTCCCACGTACCTCTCTCTTCCAGGTCTCTCCTTCTTTCCAATTTGCTTGGGAACAAAGGATTTGAAAAAAGACTGTTCTCCCTTGTATATCTGGCTGCCTCCACTCTGTCCCTGGCCAGGACGGCTTGCCTGAGGGTGGGGGACAGGTGCTGGCTGGCATATAGAGCACACAAGGAAGATCCACCTTACTCCCCCACTTCCAAACCCCTCTGTTCCCACCCTCGGCACTGCCCCCACAGCCTGTTTCTCCTGGGGTGCTTGCTCCCACAGTAGCCTTCGCCAAAGGCACACTGGTGAGTCAGTCAAACCAGTGACCTCTGCAGCAGCTGCGTGTCCCCAGGGGCCCACACTTGGCCATGCCCATCTGTGGGAGCACCAGCGGTCCCAGCCATGCCTCCTTTCTCTACTCTGCCCTGTGCCTCACGTCTCCTCTCCACCTGCTCAAACAGCAAGTCTGCTGCCCATGCAGATGTTCATCCAGCTAAGGAAATGCCCGTCTTCTCTTTTGGCCAGCAGCCTTTCCCTGGGAGGAGTTCCCTGTTTACCCTCCCTTGCTGGGGACAAGGCAGAGCATGGCAGGGGACTTGGCCTGACAAAGGACACAGTGAGATGAGTCCTTCAGGGCAGGGCTGCCAGGAAACAGCCAGAGCTGTGCCGGAAGAACAGGAGACCATGACAATTGGTCGAAGCCTCCAGCCCTTCCTGGGAGAGTTTGGCTGTTTCTCTGGCCCTGTCCTGATCTTCCCTGGCCTTACCTCTGTCATCCAGCCGGATCTGCAGTGCTGGCTCAAATTGCTACTTGAAACCAGGGCCAGACCAGGCATTTGGGCACCTCTGGCGAGCTTGTAAGTTGACATGCCATCAGAATAGGGCACTTTAAATGTTTGCACAATGAAAACTTACTGGGACCAGAGAGAAACAACAAACAGATTTCCTTTACTATTCATTTTTCATTGGCCAAGAATTCGTGTCCAAAAACATTTTTAAATCAAAATATCTCGTAAAACATGCTCCATTGTTTTCAGTAATTCTCCTTCTCTTAAGATCTTTTTCCTGTAGTTTCTAAAAGGAGGTAACTCTTAGGAGGCAAATACAAGAATTTGAAATATAAACAACAAAACTCATTCTTAATTCATAACACCACATTATACTTTATTTGTTTCCAAAATCTCAGCTGACCTCAGCTGTCAGCTTTTAGCATATGTAAATGTACGTGAGCACAATTAATGCTCAGAGGAGGATGGGAAGTCTACCTAAGTGAGAAAAATGAGTGGACTCTTTCTTTCCTCTTTTTTCCTTCCTTCCTTCCTTCCTTCCTTCCTTCCTTCCTTCCTTCCTTCCTTCCTTCCTTCCTTCCTTCCTTCTTTCCTTCCTTCCTTCCTTCCTTCCTTCCTTCCTCCCTCCCTCCCTCCCTCCCTTTTCTCTTTCTTTCTCTCTCTGTTGTCTTATCTGCTTGTTTTGTTTGTTTGTTTACTTACTCCAGGTCTTACCATGTCAGAGTAACTTCATTTATGCCCACACAGTAAGGTGAGGAAGGATTTGGGGGACCTGAGTTAGCCAGGTTGATACTGGTGACAGTTTTGGGCCATCAGACAGCTGCCCAGCAGGCACATCCCCTTCTTTATCTGTTTTAGAAGAAATTTCCTCCCTTTCCTTCCACTCTGGCTCCACCCTCACCCATGACTCTTCCTCTTCCCTCTAATTCTTGGGCAACTGTGCACAGTCTGGGCATGTCTCCTATGATGAGTTCCTGAACCCATTCTTGCTACTTCAAAAGCTATAAAGCGTGTATTTGGGAAGCAGAAATGTTGTATACCTGGATTCAGACTGGTGCCGCCTGAATCCAGGCTCGGCTTCCTCCTAGCTGTGTGGCCTTGACAAGGCATGTAATCTCTCTGCACCTAGGCTCAGTCAGCTGTATGGCAGGCAATAATTCCCTGGCAAAATTATCCTGAGGATCCCAGTTAGCACAGGCACAGTGCCTGGCACTTAGGAGGCTTGTAGTGTACTCACTTGACAGATTTTTCCTGCCCACTGCACAGACAAAAAAGGTTGACTGAGAATGTGGTATTGCAGTCAAGAGTTTATTTAATGCAAGGCCAGCCATACGGATGAACAGGAGTTATCACTCAAATCAGTTTCCCTGAAGGCTGAGATGCTAAGGTGTTTCAAGGATGGTTTGGTGGGCAGGGGACTCGGGAATGGATGCTTCTGACTGGTTGGGGATGCAATCATAGGGGTGCGGAAAACAGCCCTCATGTGCTGAGTCTGCCTCTGGATGGGGGCCACAGAACTGGTTGACTCATGAGTCAACTCAATGAGTCCAGGTAGGGTCAGTCAGTTGCCAGAATGCAAAGGTCTGAAAAGCATCTCAAAAGATCAATCTTAGGTTCTACAATACTAATGTTTTCTATAGGAACAGACCTCTGGCCACATGACTCCTTAGCAATAAGGGTTTATAGAAACTACGCCTATGTTTTAGCAGAATTCAGGCCTCTCCCATAATCCTAGTCTTGTGACCATTTTTTTTTCATCTTTCAAAGGTGATTTTGGCTCCCAAACAAGAACGGGAGCAGCTTTAGGGAAGTACTATTTTCACCTTTGCTTCAAAATTAAATTATAAACCAATTTCCTTCATGGTTAGCTTGGCTTATGCCCAGGAATGAGTGAAGACAGGCAGCTTGTGAGGCTGGAAGCAAGATGGAGTCAGCCATGCTAAGTTCTCTCACTGTCATTATCTTTGCAGAGGCAGTTTCAGCAACACATGGGTATCACTCTTCTTATGAGTTCTGTGGTAGTCTTCTTTGAAAATAATATCAAAGTTCCTCTCTGTTTATGTGACAATCTGAGGCTCGTAGGCCTATGATTGCGAGACATCAGTTCTTATTTTCCACCTTCAGTAGTTATTGTCTCAGAAAAGTCAGGTCAATCCCTTTAAGTGGAATGAATAATAAATGGTTACTAGTTGGTGTGAAATGTGGATAGGGACCCAGTGCTGTGCACACCACCCAGAGCCCCATCTACTGCCCTGATGACATCATGCCAAACACACCAAAGGAGAAGGGAGACAGAATTGTTGGAGCCCCACACTCAGGATGCACACACAATGGTTAACCCTTTACCAGCTGTTGGATCTTGGGCAAATCACCCAAACCTGTACACCTCATGTCATCATCTTTAATGCCAACTTTTGTGAGGATTAAATGAGGTGATGGATCTGGAGTGCTCAGCCCATGTCTAGCTGGCAGTGTCCCCAGGGTCCACACAGGGAGCTCTGATGCTCAGGAGCAAACCAAACCTCTCCCCAGGCTTTTCAAAGAGGAGCTGTATTAGTCCATTTTCATGCTGCTGATAAAGACATACCCGAGACTGGGTAATTTATGAAGAAAAACAGGCTTAAAGGACTTACAGTTCCACGTGGCGGGGGAGGCCTCACAATCATGGTGGAAGGCAAAAGGCACATCTTATCTGCCAGCAGGCAAGACAGAATGAGAACCAAGCGAACGGCTTTCCCCTTATAAAACCATCAGATCTCGTGAGACTTAGTACCATGAGAACAGTATGGGTGAAACCACCCCCATGATTCAATTATCTTGCACCGGGTTCCCTCCACAATACGTGGCAATTATGGGAGCCACAATTTAAGATGAGATTTGGGTGGGGACACAGCCAAATATCAGGAGCAAAAGGAAGCTTTCCTTGGCGATGGTTCTGAACCTGAGGAGGATGGAAAGCAGTGGAGGTACAGGACTGGAGGAGAGGGTGGGAGGCCTTGGGTGGAAGGAGGAGGATTAGCTGCTGGGGGAATCCCCCTCCCCTACTCTGCGGGACAAAGGGTGAGGATGCCTGTTTTTCTCTGTCAATCTGTAATGCAAGAAACATTGCTCCTATTACGTCATCACCTCACTGCTATTTTTAACCTTTCCCAACTCCCCATTTCCTCTTCTGTCATCTTTTCTGTGTGTGAATTCCCTCTCTTTTCCACCTCCCACCGAATCTGCCCTGTTGCTGATACTTCGTTTGTATCTTTCAACTTAGGCTGTGAGTAAATTGAGTCAACTATTTTTTGTTGTTTTTAGAAACAGGGTCTTGCTCTGTTGCCCAGGCTGCAGTGCAGTTGTGCCATCATAACTTACTGTAGCCTCAACCTCCCAGGCTCAAACCATCCTTCTGCTAAGACTAGAGGTATTGCCCACCACACCCAGCTAATTTTTAAAAGTTTTTGTAGAGATGAGGTCTCACTATGTTGGCCAGGCTGGTCTAGAACGTCTGGCTTCAAGTGATCCTCCCACTTCGGCCTCCCAAAATGCTGGGATTACAGGCATGAGCCCACGGTGTCCAGCCAACAGCCCACTATTTGACCAGGGTTATTTCCTAGAGGGTAGGAGGGGTAAAAGAGGACACCACTATTTTTTAAGAAGCATTGCAGGAGGCTCAGAGCCCTCAAGCAGTGTCATTGTGGGCTGGCCAGTCTCTTCTGGGAAGCAATTCGGCTCAGCTCCTTCTAAGATAGTAATCATGGCGGGGTAGAGATGTCCCAAAGGAGGAGCACATTCTGGGAGGGCAGACCTGGGCTGTGTGCTTATGGAAAGTTATGACCAGACCCTTAGGGGACCAGAACAAGATGCCAGATAGCTGGGAGCAGGAGATACCTTGGGAGGGACAAGGGAAAAGGCTGGGGGTAGATTTTATCAACATTTCTCTCCATTTTGTCTTGATTCTGCCTTAGGGACCCTGAAGTTAAATTGGGTCTTTGTAACAGTTGTGGCTTCTGTATCTTTATAGACAGTGGGAAAGAAAGGGGCCAGAGAACACTACAGACAAGCACCCCTGCTGTTCAGGCCTCTTCATTCCAGGGTTGGAAGGAAGAGGCTCCACAGTGATCTTCAGGGCAGAGCCACCCTGCAGTTCTGACATCCATCAAGCCGGGCCTGACTTCTCAAGATTGCTGGCTGTCCCAAGAGAACAGGTGGTACAGGCAGCGTCCACAGGTCCAACTCTCTCCCAGGAGAACAGATTAGAAGCAGGGACCTGCCACCTTTCTAACAAGCAAAGGAAGCAACCAAAGCCTGTGAGGAAGACCAAACAGTCTACTAGGATAATTAAGGTCAGAAAGATCACAATTCCACCAAGGAGAGAAAACATAAAGACCCTTGAAATATGTGCTGTGATTTGGGGAATGATTTTGTATAGATTTTCTCGTAGGAAAATCCATGCTGAGATGTAGAGAGAAGAGAATTATGAACAGAAAAAAACATGTGTGACTTACAAGGTAGTGGCAAAGATAATTCTAGTAAACAGGGTTAAAAATAATAGAAGAGCTTTTGACTAATACACTGGGGAAAAGAGATACCGAAGTGAAAACGGGTCCACAAATAAATCAGGCTGGGCATGAAATTAATGATGGGTCTGAAATGGCCGAGATATTGAACTCATTCTTCAAACCCCGTCTTCTGCAATAGAAATGAAAAGAAAAATACAGACAATGAGGAAGCGATAGAAACCTTCTGAAAATAACTCCTGGCACGAGCAGAAGCACAATCCCTCAGAACATCTAAATGCCACCATGAACAGGTGTAGACATGCCCCTTGGGGGATATGAGGAATTGAGTAGGATCTACTGTACATTTAGAACAGTGTCTGAAAATGGGGCTATGGTGCTATTATTGTTATTTTAAATAAATAAAGTTAGAGATGGTTCTGAAAGAAGATGCCCAGTATTTTTGGTGGAAACATTAAAAGGAGAGAAAAGGAGGGGGTCAAAAGAAATAGTGATCCCACTTGTTCAGTTTGATATCAATTACTGGGGAAGACCAGGACACACGCAGTGAGGGTCGTGTCAATGCTGAAAAGGCTAAACAATCATTGTATTTGTTTGAATAAGTTGTGTTTTTAAAAGTGGCTTCATCTCCCCTTCCCCTGCCAAAAAGACCAAACTAAGGAAGACAAATGCTGGTAACTAGATCTGTTTGCATTGTCAGTGTATCTCTATCTGAACAATTCACAGAACAGTGTGATCAGAAGGATCCCATAACAGTTTCTGCATCCATGCCATAAAAGGTATACCCACCATTGACAGCCACTGCCCAGGTCCTGAACCTGTTCCAAATCAGGGGTTTGCATAGCTTCTGTTTCCTGCCTCCTTTTGGTTCCTGCTTTTCTCCTCTTTATGCAAGCACATGTGTTGTTCTGCTTTATCCAACCATTCCCTCATACACCTTTCCCTTCCCCAGGTCTCCCTTTCGCATCCCTGCCCAGCGCTCTGGGTTGAGCCTTTCTTCCATCTTACCCTCTTAGGGCCAAGCTTGCTATGGAATGCAAACTGAATTATGCTAAATAGTGAATGAGTTAATGTGCCAGAGCTAGCAAGGCTCTGACGTGAGAAGTCTTAATCTAAAGAAATAATTCATGGTGGTAGTTCAGAGTCTATGGCAAGGTAATGGAGATGGTTTAGGGACTGTGAGCCTGTTGATAAGCTCTTAAGTTAGAGACAATTGCTTAGCAGTTGGGTTGATCCTACCCAGATGACAGCATTACTTAGGGCTCGACCTAGAGCAAGGGTTGTAGCCTTCTAGCCAAGGGCTACATGAACATATATTAGGAACACAAGGAAGTCTGACTTAATATCTCTATTAAATCCTACTGTATATCACAATGATCTCATTACTGATCTTTCAAGGGGAGGAGGTGGCAGTGAGATAATCTCATTTGTATAAATCCCTACATAATTATCACTAAAAATTACTGGGTGAGGTAATGCATTTATTTGGTTATACATTATTATGGAATTAATTTTGCTAAAACATAATTGGGTGTGCATGTAAAAGCTATATACACACTGGAGGTTATTTACTGATGAAAATTATTATATGTAATAGATGTACTCTTGAAAGGTTGTTGATGAATATAAATGTGGCCAAGTATAGTGGCTCATGCCTATAATCCCAGCACTTTGGGAAGCTGAGGCAGGAGGATCTCTTGAGGTTCAGGAGTTCCACCAGACCAGCTTGGGCAACATAGCAAGACCTTGTCGCTACAAAAAATGGGAAAAACATCAGCCAGGTATGGTGGCACATGTCTGTAGTCCTAGCTACTTGGGAGGCCGAGGTGGTAGGATTGCTTGAGCCTGGGAGTTTGAGGCTGCAGTGAGCTATGATTGCACCAGTATACTTCAGCCTGAGTAACAGAATGAGACCCTGTCTCTAAAAGTAAAAAAAATATATATATATGTATGTTAATAAATCAATAAATATACATGCATTCCATTTTCAAATGCACAAAGGGTTACTGCTATTTGAAGAAAGCCTGTAATGACACCTATTGAAAAATGAGAGCTCTTTATGAAATGATTAATCATCTCTAAATTTTGAATCTGTAGACTCTCTGTTACCTTCGGTAAAGTTTACTTGATCATGCAAATTGTGTACTTTATACACATGAGTAATATGTAATATTATTCATGCATATGTAATAGCCACATATACTAAAACCCGTCTTTTTTATCCCTGTTGCAACCTGGAGCTATGAACAACCCAAGTCCTACTGAGGCCAGTATACTTAGTCCATCGACCTTCCATAGGCAGGATGCTCCCCATGGCCCATGTCATGCCAACACAGCTATATTGCTCCCCATGGTAGCGCCTTCCAAAGAAATAGCACCTTCTGGAAACTGAATCTTTCTGTTACAACATTTCCTTCTCTAAAAATTGTGTTTCTTATTTTGCTTCTGATATTGTCTGGGACCAGGGAGACTTGAGCAGACCTGTTACAGGTGGAAATGTTGCTGGTTCAGCTTGGTTGAAAAAAGGGAAGACTGTAACCTCTGACTGCAATTTCCTGCCCAGCTTCCTGAGCAGCAGCTTTCAGACTCTTTTAGCCTGGTTATTTACTATCTGGGCTGACTGTATTTGTAGGTCATTGATGGTTACTTTATTCTGATGCTGTCTTTATGAGCAAGTCCAAGAACTTCTAGTCTTAAAAATGTGAGACGATTACATCTGTAATTTCTGGACTGGCTATAACTACCATATAAGAAAGTGTTTTAGGAATGCTTTTAACATAGAATTCAGATGTTTAATTTAGAGAAAATACTATGTGACAATCACGAAGTCAGCAGAGGAAAAGAGAGAAATTGCTGGTTCCATTCTTAGATAGTTCCTTTTGTTTCTCTTTTAACTTAATGCTAATATCCTGGCAACACTCTTCGACTTTTCTCTGGACCTAGTCTCTGGGCCCTTGAGAGATATTTTCTTCCTACTAAGTTAAATTACTTCCCCTGCATGTTATTCCTTGTGGCCTTCTATGAAAAGCCACCCTCAGCGATGTTGGCCATTGTCGCGAACATCAGAATCTTTCTCATCTACTTACATATGCCCTCCATGTTGGTCATCTAAAACCCTACATCTTAGTAGTAGCCAATGGTATGAAACCAAGGAAGCTTTTGTATAATATACCCTGACCAAGATTCAGAAAATATATTCACAATTTTTTTTTTTTTTTTTTTTTCTGAGATGGAGTCTCGCTCTGTCACCCAGGCTGGAGGGCAGTGGCGTGGTCTCAACTCACTGCAACCTCTGCCTCCCGGGTTCAAGTGATTCTCCTGCCTCAGCCTCCCAACTAGCTGGGACTACAGGTGCCCCCCACCAGGCCAGGCTAATTTTTTTATTTTTGGTAGAGAGGGGGGTTTCACCATATTGGCCAGGTTGGTCTCGAACTCCTGACCTTGTGATCTGTCAGCATCGGCCTCTCCAAATGCTGGGATTACAGGCATGAACCACCGTGCCCGGCCTATTCACAATATTTATAAGCAAAGAAGCTCGACATTACACCAAAAATGGGAGTGTCAGAGACACGCTCAAGCAGAGAGACATGTAGCTCCCTGGACTCACATGCAGGTACCATGATGTCAGCTTGCTCTGCACTGCTGTCTGCAGTGACACCAGATGACACTTACCAATGGCCCCCTCCAGCTGACTCTCTTAAACCAACACTGGAAACATGCCTGGGGTTACATGATCCTCAGAGCAGAAAGAAAAATTTTCACCTTCTCATTCGCACATCTACGAAGATTCCCCGAGGGCTTCTAATATAATGTTCCGAGTAAGAGGGTAGAAAAACTAATTGGATTTCTGTTCATAAATTGTTGAGCTGGTGCATTTATTTGTATGATAAAGTTAAAATGTTAATGATATTCAACACGTATGGCATGTAATGAATTTATAAATCATCTCATTTATATTTCATAAGCATTGAATTTTGATCCTTTCTTCCTAACGGTCTCTCCTTGATCTAAAAGATCTATAATGGAATGACAGGGGAGAATCCTAGCATTGCCACTGTAGTTTCCCATTTTAGATACATGTATTGATTATATTCTAATGCATACTGCCTTCTTTATATGGGCAATTCTCATTAAGTAGGAGTATTTGGTCATAACAGTGGCACTCAGATGTTTACACAGCATCTCCTGCTGGTTCAGCTAGGTTCCTGTACCAAAGAGACAATTCAGGATATGGAATATGATAGGGATTCAGAAAGAACGCTGAACTAAGAGGTAAGAGGCCAGGTATGAATTGTGACTCTACCAGTAATTCGATCTGTAGCTCTGAACTAAGTCATCTCAGTTTCGCCATCTGCTAAATGAGGGGTGGGAATAGATAGCCTCTAAGACCTCTTAAAGCCCTAACATTCTCTGTTCCTATGACGCAGAAGTTCTGATAGTAGGATAAATGAAGAAAGTAGTGGAAAAAATGTCATTGACTTCCTTTTAGGGGACAAGGAAGAATTGAGTAAGAGAGCCATCTGGCCAAAGTAGAAACATCTTGGGGACAAGCTAAATCAGGAAGATTCACAAATACAATTCTTACCAAGGGGAGTGAAGGTTTTGATGAGAAAATCTACAGTAAGCAACAAACCAAAACTGGCAGTACAAAAGCAAATGGACTATTGGTCAGTAGCTGAGAGACCCATAGCAGATGGCATCAAGCTTGAGAAATGATGCCTGGAGTATGGATCACAGCAGAGATTGTGAATGATGGGTGTGTCCTGGGGCTCCCCCTTTAAGCAGTTCCAGGTTGGTTATCTGGGCATGGACATCACTTCTCAACAGAACTGCAGGTGCTGTACAGTAATATCTTATTTTTTGAAATCTAAAATGACAATGCCAACCAGGGCTTTCAGGGAATGTTTCCAGAGCAGAATTTCAGCATGGGTGGCTGACTGCATCAGTCTTTTTGTATCACTTGGTCCTTGGTGATGAAAGCCATATATTTAACAATTAGTCTTTTGAGGGAAAAATGAATTTTTCAATAAATGATGCTAAGATTTGGGAGAGAAAGCCTAAGCATTTGGGGAAACATTAGATTCCCTACTTTGTGTCACGTACCAATATAAATTCCAAGAGAATTAAACGTTTCCACGGGGAAAAAAAGCAAACTGAAAGAAAATCTTCTTCCTAGAGGCAAAGTTTAATATCTTTAATATACCAAATCTGCCTATAAATAGATTAACAAGATAAGAATCCCCTAGTGGAAAAAGGAATACAAAACAGAAACAAGTAACTCATAAATGAAGACATAAAACTGACCAGTAAACGGATGAAAACATGTTGAAGCTCATAAAGAAATAAAAGAAAATGCAAATTGAAACATTTGAAATACCACTTTAGCACATCAAAGATTTTATTTTAAATGGTACTTGGTGTTGATGAAGATTTGAGGGAAGAGTGAATCCACTCTGTATGGATTGCTCTTTGGGACTCAGGGCTGCTGGGTCATTCAATGGACTTTCAGCTATTACATTTCACAGGTTTGCTTCAAGAGAGATGTGGCCAGGCAACCGAGTTTTGGCCAAAGGGATGTGAGCAAAAATGAAGCCCACCACTCTAGGCCTACCCATACATGCCAGGCATGTGACCCTCTGTGCCTCCTTCTTTGTTGGTTGATCAGAGGCAGAGGACACAGAAGAGGACCGCAAGACCCTAGGAAGCCATGATAGAAAAAGTTTGAATAGGGCAAGCCCCCCCACCACTCTATTGCCATTTTGTTCTTCATGAACAAGAAATAAAATTCTTTTGTGTTAAACCACTGAAAGTGGAGGTTTATCTGTTATATCAGCTATGAGCATTGCCGTAAGAGGTTTTCAAGAAATGATGGCTTAAAGTGAGGTGCTGCTGTAAAAAACACTTAAATACGTGACAGTGGCTTAGTGGCTGGGTGACAGGTGTGAGGGGAAATACATCAAGCAGGCTGGATAGCTAGAAAGCCCTGTTAAGTCATGGCAAATGAGTGGCAAACCTGTTACCTTAAATGTCTTAGAAGGGTGACTGCCCCCACACCCCCGGCCTCCTGAGACCATAGCTCCAGGAAAAGTGGTGGTAGAAGCTAAAGTGATCAACTAAATCTATAGATGCCTTTAATAAGGTAATACAAGTGTCATCCAAAAGACCACTAGGATGGCTTAATAGTAGAAAGAGGAGCTTTATTGGCCACATCAGTTTGCAAGCTGGGAAGACAGAATCTCTGGTATGAACTGGAGGTGCTCTCTCTTTTAGGAGGGGAGGGGCAGGTTGGTTTTTATGCCTCACAGGGTCTGTATTACACAATAGAGTCATACATATTCAGCAGGTTTGGGGAAAAAGCTATATATATTTATGAGGGGAGCCAAGCTCATGCACAATAGGTAAACATATATATAATAAACATCCCATGTTCACTTTGGGGCAGGGTTTTAGCATTAAAATGAAGTGGAATTGGCCAGGCGCAGTGGCTCAAGCCTGTAATCCCAGCACTTTGGGAGCCCGAGATGGGCGATCATGAGGTCAGGAGATCGAGACCATCCTGGCTAACACAGTGAAACCCCGTCTCTACTAAGAAATACAAAAAACTAGCCAGGCAAGGTGGCGGGCACCTGTAGTCCCAGCTACTCTGGAGGCTGAGGCAGGAGAATGGCGTGAACCCAGGAGGCGGAGCTTGCAGTGAGCTGAGATCTGGCCACTGCACTCCAGCCTGGGCAACAGAGCGAGACTCCATCTCAAAAACAAACAAAAAAAAAGTGAAATTTGGCTCCTTAATATCAAGAGTTGAACTGTAGGACACAAAGACTGTGCAGCCTCTATAAGCTGCTGAAACAGACATGAAGTCTACAGGTGCTTATCAGAAAAGAGTGTTTGTAAGGCCCGTCCTCTGCCCAGAGTTGTAGTGGCCTGGGTTGTAAAGCCAGGTTAGGAGGGATCTGATAACTCCTACTGTTAGGGAGTGTATCAAGAGTGTAGTTTTTCTTGTAGTCATAGAAATTTAGAAATATGCCACGCCAGTTGGGCCCTGAACCCTCGACCTGCAGGTAACCTTTGTTTTCTAAACCATGGCATCCCTCTTAGTGGACAAGGTGGTGTCCACTTTGGTCTCTCAGATCACACAAGAGAGATGGCCTCTGACAACAACTGACTGTTTTTTCTTTTTAGAAGAGATAGAAGAAATGAGAAAGTCCACAAATAAAAGACCTCCAAGGTGGAAAAACTGAGCACTTCAGGACCCCAAATAACAATTGTTAAGACTGGAAAGGTCTAGTCAACCTTCTCAGTTAAGCAAAGTGATTTGTGTTGTGTCAAAGAACCAATCACCCAAGGCTCTCTGTTTTTGTTTTTTTAAATTGCACATAGGCAGTCACCATCAACTTGCAAGAGGGAAGCTGTGGTGAGGAGGCACAGGGAAAAGACAGGCAGGAGGGTCCCGCCTCAGGGAGACCCTCCGTGAGGCTGCTGCATGTGGAACCGACTGGAAGAAGACCATCAGAAGCTATTAAATATTTAAGGGAACTATTCTGCCATGGAATCAAGAAGACTATAGAGGCCTTTCATTTGTTGAGATTAAAACAACACTTGTGTCTCCAAATTTGTGTGAGCAGCAAGTAGACTATAAGAGTTGGAGAGTTCCTGACTGGGCGCAGTGGCTCACACCTGTAATCCCAGCACTTTGGGAGGCTGAGGCGGGCAGATCACAGGTCAGGAGTTAGAGACCATCCTGGCCAACATGGTGAAATCCCATCTCTACCAAAAATATACAAAAATTAGCTGGGTATGGTGGTGCGCACCTATAGTTCCAGCTACTTAGGAGGCTGAGGCAAGAGAATCACTTGAACCCAGGAGGCTGAGGTTGCAGTAAGCCAAGATCTCACCACTGCACTCCAGCCTGGGCAACAGAGCAAGACTATCTCAAAAAAAAAACAAAAAAAAAAAACAAAAAAAAAAAACCTTGGGGAGTTCCCCGTATTAATCACTTTGTTTGTTTGTTTTTGTGGGGTTTTTTTTTTTTTTTTTTTGAGACGAAGCCTCACTCTTGTGCCCCAGGCTGCAATGCAATGGTGCGATCTCGGCTCACTGCAAGCTCCACCTCCTGGGTTCAAGTGATTCTCCTGTCTCAGCCTCCTGGGTAGCTGGGATTACAGGCACCTACTGCCACTCCCGGCTAATTTTTGTATTTTTAGTGGAGACAGGGTTTCACCATGTTGGCCAGGATGGTCTCAAACTCCTGACCTCAGATGATCCTCTCGCCTTGGCCTCCCAAAGTGCTGGGATTACAAGCATGAGCCACCACACCTGGTCTTAAAATGTTTTTAAAATTTTCTGTATTTTGATGCTTTAACATCTTTGGGCTTTGTTGACTCTGGAGGGACTGCCCCTCCCAGGTTAACCAATTCAGACAGAGAGAGGAGGAGAGAGAGAGAGAGAGAGAGAGAGAGAGAGAGAGAGAGAGAGAGAGAGAGAGACTGAGTACACCTTTCATATGCAAAGCAAACAATCCAGAACCCATACTCCCAACCACTTCCTCTACAGGGTTCTCACACTCTAGGCCACTATCCTTGTGCCCTGGCCAGGTGCCAGACAAGTAAGGCCAGCTCTTATGCACCAGAGTCCACTGAAATTATTCAAACTAGCCAATCCTAAGCCTGCTTACCTTACCTTGCCAGTTTCTTCCTGCAGAAACCAAAATAAAAGCTCTTCCCCACAGTTCCCCACCTCCCTCTGTCTCCTGACTGACCCTGTTGTTTCCATATATCCCCATTCCCCCACCCTGCATGGTATCCCCCCGCCTCTCAGGAACTGAGTAACACACTGTTTTTTCTATGGTAACCATTTTGTGTTATGTTGGCCTTACTATACGTTATTTTTTAAAACATTAATACTCTCTATTTTAATACAACCCCAGGTAACACAAACTCATCATTACCTATTTCAGATGTTGCCATGAAGAAAAATAGACACAGGAATTCCTTCCATTGAACAAAATCTGCTCTAATCAAGGAATCTTTCTTGCTCCCAGGTTAGGGAGACTGTCTGGTACAATTTCAAAATCACTATGAACAGGTAGTTGCTCGGTTTCCCATTCTTCCCTCTTCTAATGGGAATGTTATTGTTATTTTATGTCTGACCCACAGTCGTATATTGGGAAGGGTGGAGGCAGATAACCTGTGTTTTAAATTCATAGGCTGTTGGATCATGAGAAGCAGCGTAGGGCCCTGATAGATAGGAGTGCTGATTATCCAGAGATCCTGAACTTCGACAATTGGATGGGGGTCTTTTTGTTGTTGTCTATGGCGAGGTTTTTCCATGTGGAAAAGGAACGTGAGTAACAGTGATCAGAAGAGTGAACCATGGCCTAGGTTGCTAATTCTTTCCAAGATCTTCTGGGCTCACAGCTCATCTGTATGTCCCAATCTCCACTAGCAATAGGCATGACCAGGTGCTGGAGTTCAGGCAAGGGGATGCGGTTGAAAAGATGCATACAACTTTCAGCCCTAGCCTGGCCTCCTCACTCTCTTCCTCCTAAGTGGCAAGAATTAATACATGCAAAGAAGGATTCTGGATGGGCCCTGGAGATAAAGAAGTGTGGGTGAAAGAAGCCTGTGTCCCTGAATGACTACCTGAAACAGCCCACTCTCCTGCCAATTAAACCCTATGTGAATGAAAACATTATTTCTTTTTTTTTTTCAATGTATATACATTTTTTAAGTTTTTAAATGTTT
Source organism: Macaca fascicularis (assembly GCF_037993035.2). Lineage (NCBI taxonomy): Eukaryota > Metazoa > Chordata > Mammalia > Primates > Cercopithecidae > Macaca > Macaca fascicularis. The sequence continues at coordinate 16,931,600 of NC_088375.1, forward strand.
TTATTTCAATAGCTTTAGGGGTACATGTGATTTTTGTTACATGGATGATTATATAGTTGTAAAGTCTGGGATTTTAGTGTACCTGTCACCCAAGTAGTGTACATTGTACCCCAACAGGTAGATTTTCATGTCTCTCTCCTCTCCCACCCTCCCCACTCTGCGTCTCCAATGTCCGTTATACCACTCTGTCTGCCTTTGTGTACCCGTAGTTTAGCTCCTACTTGTAAGTGAGAACATGTGGTATTTGCTTTTCCATTCCTGAGTTACTTTACCTAGAATAATGTCCTCCAGTTTCATTCAAGTTGTTGCAAAAGACATTATTTTGTTCTTTTTCATGGCTGAGTAGTATTTCATGGTGTGTGTACACACACACACACACACACACACACACGCACACATCTTTTTCATCCACTAATCGGTTGATGGGCACATAGGTTGGTTCCGTATCTTTGCAATTATGAATTGTGCTGCAATAAACACACAGGTGCAAGTGTCTGTTTGATATAATTTTTTTTTTCCTTGGGGTAGATACCCACTAGTGGGATTGCTAGATAGAATGGTAGATCTACTTTCAGGCAAAAACATTATTTCCCATTAGTGTTGTGACACGTGACATTCCTGATGAGGATAATCTGGAAATACACTAGTTTTATTAGTCTACTCAGGCTGCCATAACAAAATACCACAGACTAGGGGGCTTAAACAATATAGATTTATTTTCTCACAGTCTGGAGGCTGGGAAATCTGAGATCAGGACGCCAGCCTGCTTGGGTTCTAGTGAGGGCAGCTTCCTGGCTTGCAGATGGCAACGTTTTTCCTGCATCCTCACTTGTCGAAGACAGAACTCTGGTGTCTGTTCCTCTTCGTATAAGGGCACAAGCCCTATTGGAGTAGGACCTCACCCTTCTGACCTCACTTAACCTTTACCACCTCCTCATAGGCCCTATCTCTAAATCCAGTCACATTCAAGAAAGGGCCTCAAGGTAGGAATTTGGGAGAAACACATCCAGTTCATGACACCACAAGCCTTACCACTGATACATTATTTGATTCACTGAGCAGTGGTTGAGAACACAAGCTCCAAAGCTCATCCTGCCACATGCTAGCTGTGTGACCTTGAGCAAGTTACTCAGTCTACTTTGAGCCTGTTTCCTCACTTACACAGTAGGTATTCTAATAGCACATAGTTCAAAAAGTTATCGTGAAGATTAAGTGAATTAATATTTGTAAAGCTTTTGGAACAGTAGACTTCAAGTTACTATATTAAGCATTACCTTTTATTTGAGTTAGCAGTTCCACTTCTAGTATTATCTTAAAGTAATAATTATAGAGTTATTTACTTACTCAACAAACATTGAGGGAGCTCTGATAGACATTCCGTTAGTCACTAAGTAAATAGTAGTGAAAGAGTGGTGTGACCAAAGGTTTGTAAGTAAGAATCTCATTGCCATATTATTTGAGACAAGAAAAAACTAGAAACAACTTGGATGTCCCCAAATAAGAGATTAGCTAAATAAATTATGCTGTATCTATAGAGCAGAATAAAATGTTGACACTGAAGGGGTAAAATAGAAAAAGCTTCTAAATGCGTAACTACATGGAGAGATAGTCACAGTATAAATGTCTGCCTCAGGGCAATTTATTTGCTGTTCTTTCTGCCTAGAAAAGCTGACACATAGTAACTGCTCAATAAATAATTGTTGAGTGAATGAAACAACTGAAAAAGATAAGTTGTAAAGTATTATGTACTATATAATTCTATTTCCTAAATACATACAGAGAAGAGAGACTTCAGAGTTTATACCAAAATATTATAATGACTATGATTGGTCGATAAGATTGTGGATGACTTCTACTTTATCCCTTTTGCTTATCTGTATTTTCTAAATTGCATGTAAAAATCATGTTTATTTTTATTAAAAGGGCAATTTATTTTTAAAAAGGCAATTTAAGTGGGAGTTTATGTATAAAGAATTAAATATAGTTCACTAAGTAAAAATATTAATATAGACCCCAGAATTATACCAATGTGACATTTATCAGATGCTGATGGTGTGCCAGTCACTGTTTTAAGTGCTTTGCATACATTATTTACTTTGCCACAATCTTATATGGTAGTTGCAACTAATATACAGTAGAACCTGACAGCACCCACCCTGGGATTCCTATTACTGGGATAACTTGTTCTCCCCAGAACTATGCCAATTTGATCTTAGTTCATGGTCCAACAACTTTTTTGACTTTTAAAAATTGTGGCAACATATACATAACATAAAATCTACCATTTCAATGATTTTTAAGTATAGTTCATTAAGTACATTCACTTTGTGGGGCAAACATCACTGCCATCCATCTCCAAAACTTTTATATCATTCCAAACAAAAACTCTATACTCATTAAACAATAACTCCCCATTCCTTTAACCTTCCTGCCCCCATACAGCCCCTGGAAACCACTATTCTACTTTCTATCTTTATGAATTTGCCTATCCTTGGTACTTCCAATAAGTGGAATCATACAATACTTGTTCTTTTACATCTGGCTTATTCACTTAGCATAACATCTTTCAGGTTCATCCATGTGTCAGAATTTCCTCCCTCTTTAAGGCTGAATGATATGGGTTAGCTGTGTCCCCACCCAAATCTCATCTTGAATTGTAGTTCCCATAACCCCCATGTGTCATGGGAGGGACCCGGTGGGAGGTAATTGAATCTCATGCTGCTGCTGTTCTCATGATAGTGAGTGAGTTCTCAAGATATCTGATGGTTTTTTAAGGGGCTTTTTCCCCTTTTGCTCAGCACTTCTTGTTGCTGCCATGTGAAGAAGGACGTGTTTGCTTCCCTTTCTGCCACGATTCTAAGTTTCCTGAGGCCTCCCTAGCCGTGCTTAACTGTGAGTCAATTAAACCTCTTTCCTTTATAAATTACCCAGTCTCAGATATGTCTTTATTAGCAACATGAGAATGGACTAAAACACTGAATAATGTTTCTTTGCATGTATAGACCACATTTTGTTTATCCATTCACCTGTCAGTGGACACTTGGGCTGCTTCTACCTTTTGGTTATTATGAATAATGCTGCTGTGAACATGGGTATACAGACATCTCTTCAAGTTCCTGCTTTTGATTCCTTTGAATACATGCCCAGAAATTGAATTGCAGGATTATATAGTAATGCTGTTGAAGTTTTTGAGGAACTGCCATACTGTTTTCCACAGTGACTGTGCCAAAGCGCCGGAACTCAGAGGAAGCCAGTCTGGTGCCACTTTCCTTAATACCTCTCTTTCTTCCCTATCTCAACACTCCTTGTTTTAACTCTTTAGCACCCTACTACTTCCCATCACCTTTGGAGAGGGTCATAGAGGAGAGAGGAGGACACAGTGTGAAGCAGTTGTGGGAGCTCAATGCCAAATTTCAAGTAAGACATTTTCACGATCACTTTCTTCCTGCATAAAGGGGCCAAGATCTTTGGGTACCTGAATTGTTTAAAATGACGGTCAGGTTGAGATTCTACTATAGAATCTCATATTTTTTTGTGGATCATATTTGTGAAACAATGGAAACAATTGTTGGGGATTCATATAGTTGGGATATTTGTCCCCTCCAAATCACATGTTGAAATGTGACCCACAGTGTTAGAGGTGGGGCCTGGTGGGAGGTGTGTGGGTCATGGAGGTGGATCCCTCATGAATAGTGTGGTGCCCTCTCTGTGGTTATGAGTTCATGCAAGATCTGGTTGTTACAAGAGGCTGGCACTTCCCCCCCCCCTCCCCCTTCATTCTGTCTCCCTCTCTTGCCACATGACCTACCTTTTCCCCCTTTGCCTTCTGCCATGAGTAAAAGCTTCCTGAGGCCTCACCAGAAGCAGATGCTGGTGCTTTGTTTGTATAGTCTGCAGAAATGTGGGCCAAATGAACTTCTTTTCTTTATAGATTATCTAGCCTTTGGTATTCCTTCATAGCAATGCAAAACAAATGACAGGGATGATGAAAAAGTTCTGGAGATGGATAGTGGTCACAGTTGTACAACAATGTGAATGTACTTGATGCCACTGAACTATGCACTTCAAAATGATTAAAATAGTAGATTTCGTTATGTATATATTACCACAATTGAATATGTATGCATATATAACCATGTAGCATCTCCTGGGAAAAATTACAACTTCAGTTTTCTTCTCTATAAAATACTTTTTCTTTCTGATTCTCAGAACTGTAAGTTGATTACTCTAGACATACACATGCTTAGATAAAAATAAAACATTATGCCAAAGTGTTTTGATTTTGGTGAAATACTATTTTTAGCAAGCGATATTGTCTCACTGTTGGGATAATATTCCTGACCACAGATTTTATCCATCAGGGGACAACTGGGGTAGTGACAAAACCCAAGGCGCCTTTTATCTGACGTCCACTGGCTACAGGAAATCTAGTGTGTTCCAAATGTTTTTCTTTCCTTTTAGTAGGAGGATTGCCACTCTCCAATGCACATGACCAGATGAGGCCTTAAAAGAGTAAACTTCCGAGAAAACCCATGTAAAGCAGCTGAATTAGAAAAACAGCAATGATGGGTCAGGCACGGTGGCTCACGCCTGTAATCCCAGCACTTCCGGAGGCTGAGGCAGGCGGATCACGAGGTCAGGAGATTGAGACGACCCTGGCTAACACGGTGAAACCCTGTCTCTACTAAAAATACAAAAAAATTAGCTAGGCATGGTGGCGGTCGCCTGTGGTCCCAGCTATTGGGGAGGCTGAGGCAGGAGAATGGCGTGAACCCGGGAGGCGAAGGTTGCACTGAGCTGAGATCGCGCCACTGCACTCCAGCCTGGGCGACAGAGCGAGACTCTGTCTTAAAAAAAAAAAAAAGAAAGAAAGAAAAGAAAAAAGAAAAAGAAAAACAACAACGATGGACCTGGGAACCTAAAGGACAATTCTGCCTCCTTTTTATCTAATTGGAGGCAGGTTTCTTGTATGATCCCTGTGTCTCTTCGCCTTTCTTCACTTCTCCTGAGAGATGAAGCTACACTGCCTCCCAGGGACTCACCATCCCAGTCCCGCAAGAGGCCAGGCATCCTTTCTTCACTGCAGGAGACTGATGAGTTTGTACGACGTTAGGGGAGGAGCACCCCAATGACCTCAACAGATGAACCTGGGAGATTTCCCACAGACTGTCCAGCCCCGGAAGGGGCATAACTTGGTTTGTAATTTCTCTTACAGATGTTTATTTCACCGATTTACAGAGATTGGTTTTTGGAATGTGCAGCCGCCTGAACCGTGCACACTTTCAGAGCTCGATGTAAACCAGATACACCCTGCCTAATCCATCACCTCAGATTTACATTAACATGGAGGCAAACCAGGCGGTAGCGGCAGCCCTGTCCTCCGTCCTTTTATGCCATTGTTTTGATTTTATGCCTCTGCAATAAGTTACACACCCACCTTTTCCCTCACCCCCTATTCAGCCTTGTTTGCACTCCAGGCACAGAGAAAGAGAAAAAACTGTGGTAGATGGAAGCTAACACCGTGTAAACCAGTCATTCCTAGTTACCTGCTTTTAATACATCACTCCTTTGCTGACAATTTCCACTGATTCTCCATTTTCGTAGATGACAATGTCCTAATGACAGAACCTGGACTTGAGGGGCATATTAGTCCATTTTCACCCTGCTGGTAAAGACATACCTGAGACTAGGCAAGTTACAAAAGAAAGAGGTTTACTGTACTTACGGTTCCACATGTCTGGGGAGGCCTCAAAATCATGGGAGATGGTGGCATGGCAGCAGCAAGAGAGAGAATGAAAGCTAAGTGAAACGGGTTTCCCCTTATCAAACCATCAGATTTCGTGAGACTTATTCACTACCATGAGAACAGTATGGAGAACCGCCCCCATGATTCAATTCTCTCCTGCTGGGTCCCTCCCACAACACAACTCCACCCTCAAGTAGGCCCCAGTGTCTGTTGCTCCCTTCTTTGTGTTCATATGTACTCATTGTCTAGCTCTCACTGATAAGATTTGGCTGGGGACACAGAGCCAAACCATGTCAAGAGACTACTTTAATTGGCATTTTCAGCTGGATCCCACCCCCTCTCCTATTTGACTTGACCATAGGTTCTACAGTGGAGGGCCCTATCTTTCTCATCACTGTGCGCATAGCACGTAACACATAATGGATGAATGGTTGTTGGGAAAATAAATGAAGCACCTATTATCTCAAATTTAGTACCTAGTAAATCTGAAGAGGGCCCGGAAGGAGATGTCCCTGCAATGGTGAGCAGAGACTTAAGAAATCAGAGTGCTTGAACTCCCTTTCCAGTTGTATTAAATGGAGTGCCCTGTGGTCCTTCATGCCGGCCGGTGAGAAGAGAGGGTCTGGCTTTTGCCTGTGGATGTTTCCTTCCCAGAAGCTCATAAGCTCTTGCCAATCTTATTAAACTCAGCCGTAAGCTTCACAGTAATGACGGCTCCCAATTTTGCAGGTGGTCTTGCTGCAGGCAGGCAGGCAGCAGATGAGGCTGTGCAGTGAGATCCCATTTCATTGGCTCCAGTTCCTTTCTGAGCTGGAGGAAATGAACACGTGTGTCATCACTACTCATGTTTTATAAATGCTAATATCACAGTATATCATACAAGATGTAAAACAAATGCACTTACCTGTGATAATGCATACATTTAATTTAGATGCTAAATACAAATGAATAATGTGATAAACAAGGTGCTGAATGATTAAAATGAACCCTTAATTTCTCACAATTGTTCAAGAAGGAAATTACAGGAAAATATTAATGCTTTTCATAATGATCACCTCACTGGAGGTAAGCAGAAAGTCACTGTTTCCTCCTAGGTTATCATTTGTCCCAATTCAATACAATCAATTCAATTAAAGGCCCTAGTGTCACTTAAAAACCATTCTTTCTTTAACTTTCATTTTAGGTTCAGGGGTAGACATGCAGGTTTGTTGTACAGGCAAAGTGCATGTCATGGAGACTTTGTATACAGATTATATTGCCACCACTTAATAAGCATAGTACCTGATAGGTAGTTTTTCGATCTTCACCCTCCTCCCCAACTCCATCCTCAAGTAGGCCCCAGTGTCTGTTGCTCCCTTCTTTGTGTTCATATGTACTCAATGTCTAGCTCTCACTGATAAGTGAGAACATGTGTTATTTGGTTTTCTGTTCCTGAGTTACTTCACTTAGGATAATGGCCTCTCTCTCCATCCATGCTGCAAAGAACATAAGCTCATTCTTTTTGATGGCTGTGTAGTATTCCGTAGTATATATGTACCACATTTTCTTTATCCAGTCTATCATTGATGGGCATTTAGGTTGATTCCATGTCTTTGATATCATGAATAGTGCTGCAATGAACATATGCATGCATGTGTCTTTATGGTAGAATAATTTGTGTTCCTTTAGGTATATACCCAATAATGAGATTACTGACTCGAATGGTAATTCTGCTTTGAGTTCTTTGAGAAATCACCAAACTGTTTTCCACAATGACTAAACTCATTTACATTCCCACCAGCAGTGTATAAGCATGCTCTTTTCTCTGCAACCTTACCAACATCTGTTCTTTTTTGAGTTTTTGATAATAGCCATTCTGACTGATGTGAGATGGTATCTCACTGTGGTTTTGATTTGCATTTCTCTAATGATTAGTGATGTTGAACATTTTTATATGCTTGTTGGCCATGTATATGTCATCTTTTGAAAAGTGTTTGTATCCTTTGCCCACTTTTTAATTGTTTTTTTTTGTTTTTGCTTGTTGATTTGTTTGCATTCATTATAAATTCTGGATATTAGGCCTTTGTCAGATGCATAGTTTGTGAATATTTTCTCCTATTCTGTAGGTTGTCTGTTTACTCTGTTGATAGTTTCTATGGCTGTGCAGAAGCTCTTTAGTTCAATTAGGTTCCATTTGTCAATTTTTGTTTTTGTTGCAGTTGCTGTTGTCATGAAATCTTTGCCAGGTCATATGTTCCAAATGGTATTTCCTACATTACTTTCCAAGGTTCTTAGAGTTTTAAGTAAAAACAAACAAACAAACAAACAAACAAACTGTTCTTCTACCTAAATTTTTAGTATACAGACAACATTTTTACATTTTCATGTGGATTCATGGAGTTTTAGAATTAGAAATAACCAGAATGGCCATATAGTTCAATAGCTATCACAGGTGAGGAAACAGAAGACAAGGCAGTTAACAATTTTCCTAGAAGCATTTGTATATATTTAGGGAAAAATGTTTAGAGAATTGATTTTCTTTCCTGGTGCATATGTCACAGAAAATTTTGGCAATAAGAAATGAAAATGTTTTCTCTGGTTTAATCAACCTTTAGCCAAAAGTTATCTTTAATGTAGTACCACACAGGACTTATTTCTTACTTGCCTTTCCCAGGCCAATTTCCTCACACACAGTTACCAGATTGGATCTTTCTTTGACGCCCTCAAAGAGTCAAGGACTAAGGCGGGGTGCAGTGGTTTACGCCTGTAATCCCAGAGCTTGAGGAGGCCAAGGCAGGAGGACTACTTGAACCCAGGAGTTGGCGGCTGCAGTAAGCTATGATCACACCACTGCAATCTACCTATCAAAAAAGATAAAGCACTAAGTCTGGGACTTAGTCAAGTACCAGGACTTTATGGAAAGTATTCCTCAGGGAAAGGAGATCAGCAGTGATAAGAAACTGGAGCGTGCTTTCCAACTTCTTCACATCTCGTGCTGCATAGACTGCTCTATGCGACACACCAGTGTATGCTGACAAGGCTGCTGCTGACGAGGAGCGGCTGATCCTGGGACTTCAGCTGATCCAGGGCCCACCTGGCAGTCCCAAGAGCTCAGCACATCTGTACCTGTTCCTGAAACACCATTTGGATAGCCTGGGTCTACAGGAGGCACAGCCAACAGATGGAGCCCCAGCAAGTGAGACCCAGTCTGAGGGATCACCCCAAGACAAAGTCACTGAGGCGTGTGTGGTATGAATTTATTTCCTGTTTCCTGTCTGTCTACATTTAGCTATCAGAAATTTAATTAAGGCTTAAGCGTAATCTTTACTTAACCAGAGCTGAGCAATTAAACTCATGCGAGGTCGTGTCCAGAACACCATTCTGAGGCTGACTAGATTTAAATTTTTTTTTATTTATAGTGACCCTGGGTATGTAGGAATTACAGCCAGGTGAAGGCACAAAAAATTAACTCTGTGGGAGAAAAACTGGACAAGCAGCCACCACAGAAAGGTTGATTTCATTCCCCTCTTGATTCCTTTGGTCAGCTATATCTCTAAACACTTTCTCAGCTGAGTCTAGACAAAAGAGACCAAAGGTATTGCAGATTTCATTTGACGTAGCCTAAAAGAGGTGGAATATTGAAAATATCCAGCATGACACATGGTTCCTCATAGGCACTCTATAAATACAAATTTCCTGCCTTTCTTTCTGTCTGCCTCTTTATATAGACTTTTTTTTTTTTTTTTAATACTTTCAGTTCTGGGATACATGTGCAGAATGTGCAGGTTTGTTACATAGGTATACACGTGCCAAGGTTTGCCACACCCATCAACCCATCATCTGCATTAGGTATGTCTCCTAATGCTATCCCTCCCCTAGGCCCCCTGCCCCATCCCCTGACAGGCCCCAGTGTGTGATGTTCCCCTCCCTGTGTCCATGTGTTCTCATTGTTCAACTTCCACTTGTGAGTGAGAGCATGTGGTGTTTGGTTTTCTGTTCCTGTATTAGTTTGCTGAGAATGATGGTTTCCAGCTTCATCCATGTCCCTGCAAAGGACATGAGCTTATCCTTTTCTATGGCTGCATAGTATTTCAGTGTGTATATGTGCCACATTTCCTCTATCCACTCTATCATTGATGGGCATTTGGGTTGATTCCAAGTCTTTGCTATTGTGAATAGTGCTGCAATAAATACATGTGTGTATGTGTCTTGATAGTAGAATGATTTATAATCCTTTGAATATATACCCTGTAATGGGATTGTGGGGTCAAATGATATTTCTGGTTCCAGACCCTTGAGGAATCGCCACACTGTCTTCCACAATGGTTGAACTAATTTACACTCCCACTACAGTGTAAAAACATTCCTATTTCTCCACATCATCTCCAGCATCTGTTGTTTCCTGACTTTTTAATGATTGCCGTTCTAACAGGCATGAGACGGTATCTCACTGTGGTTTTGATTTGCGTTTCTCTAATGACCAGTGATGATGAGCTTTTTTTCATATGTTTTTTGGCCACAAAGATGTCTTCTTCTGGGAAGTGTTTGTTCGTATCCTTCACCCACTCTTTGATGGGGTTGTTTGTTTTTTTCTTATAAATTTGTTTAAGTTCCTTATAGATTCTGGGTATTAGCCCTTTGTCAGATGGATAGATTGCAAAAATTTTCTCCCATTCTGTAGGTTGCCTGTTCACTCTGATGATCATTTCTTTTGCTGTGCAGAAGCTCTTTAGTTTAATTAGATCCCATTTGCCAATTCTGGCTTTTGTTGCCATTGCTTGTGGTGTTTTAGTTATGAAGTCTTTGCCCATGCCTATGTCATGAATGGTATTGCCTAGGTTTTCTTCTAGGGTTTTTATGATTTTAGATCTTAGGTTTAAGTCTTTAATCCATCTTGAATTAATTTTTGTATAAGGTGTAAAGAAGGGATCCAATTTCAGTTTTCTGCGTATGGCTAGCCAATTTTCCCAACACCATTTATTAAATAGGGAATCCTTTCCCCATGCTGATCTTTGACAAACCTGATAGATTTTGTTTTTTGTGGGAAAAAAAAAACATCTTTGTCTTAGGGTCCTCAATGTATCAGGAAGTATATAGCAGTAAATAGGTCAGATCAGTCAACTAGGAAAAATAGTACATAAAATATTTCAGAACTTGTTGAAAGTTTGCTACCATGATAGTCACTATACAAGATACTGTGTATGCTGCTGCAAATATGGTCATGCAACACAGAATCACATTTTAAATCAACAACAACCACATATGTGATGGTAGGTCATGCAACACAGAATCACATTTTAAATCAACAACAACCACATATGTGATAGTAGTCCGATAACATTATAATGGAGTTGAAAAGTTCCTGTCGCCTAGTGGCATTGTAACTTTTGTGATCTCACAGTGTAATTACTTTACCGTAACCTAAGTGTTTATGAAGTCTATAGTCATGCACAGTAATGTCCTAGGCCTTGCTGAACCTGATTCTACAGGGTGATGAGCTACAAAATTCTTCCCCTGCAGAGGAGCCCTCAATAATCCAGTAGACTAGATGAACGTAAGTGAGTCTCTTTTCCCAGACATTCTAGTGCTTTCCCAGTAGGTTTATGAGTAAAGCAGCTATAGAGGCAGAGACAGAGGTTATACATGGGCTCTAATACTGAACTGAACTTCTCTAAGTCTTCTCTAGATACTACCCAGCAGAAATAAAATTGAGCCCCAAATACACCACCATAGCACATAAGGCCTGTCAGCTAACCTGGGGCAGGTTGTTATTTTTATTTCTCATGGAAAAGCCACATTTTCTAGACTTAAGTTTGTGTTATCTTGCTGCCATGCTTCTGCAAGGAACGCAATCCCTGCAGTTATTATTCACCATGATAGCATCTTAGCCGACTTTGCTTTTATTCAAGAATGTGGTTTTGCAGTGAGCAAATTAAGGCAATGGGCTGATATGAAGGGTGTTTTAAAATACAGGTTTTATTATTACTCAGGTATGGTGAGGCCAACAGCTCAGGCGATGTTAGCCATTGAAAGCATAGCTTGTTACAATTCCTAAGGCGTGGGAGCCATGCCATGGCATTGGGGTGGGAGGCACACCAGGAAGCACCAAGGTCAGCCAGGAGGCAGAGGGAAAAACAAGTGCAAGAGCCCTTATTTCTACACAGAGGGATAGCGAAGGCAGGGCAAGCAGGCTTAGGCTTGGCTAGTGTGAATATTTTCAGTGGGCTCTAGGGCCTAGGGGCTGTCCTTAGTTGTCTGGTACTTAGCTTTGGGGTGATTAGGGCAGGTGCATAGTAGACCAGAGTGTGAGAGCCAGCTAAAGGAGGCATGGGGGTGTACACTTTGGACTGGTTAATTTGCACATGAAAGGCATGCTCCCCTCTATCTCTGGGGCTAGTCAGGATGGTCCTTGACTATCTAGGAATTGGCTAATCCTGGGAATCCAGTCCCTCCACAGCCAGCAAGGCCTCAGATGCCAATAAATCAGAATACAGAAGATAAAAGATACAATTAATACAGATGGGATTCTCTGCTCTCAGCATGCATCCCTTTGCTCAGAAAGCCTCGGAGAAAACATAAAATGAATGTATCGAAGACTCAGTAAGACTTCTTTCACAAGGAAACACCTTACGAATGTGGAGTGCTGTCCTCCAGGATGTACTGTATGCTCTTTACTGCTGTTTCTTTTACAGCCACTATACATTGTTCAGGAACAAAGGGGTGAAAGTGGAAGTGGCTTCTTGCACTATTACAACTAAGGATCCACTTGCAAAATGTTCATTTCCTATTCCCATGACTTTAGTCACTCTTGGGTTAGAGTCAAAAGATGGAATTCATGCCCTGGGGTCCATGGTATAGTTTCTGTTGATCTGGAAGTGGACACTTCCACCAAGTCTTTTCACCCTCCTCCTGCCATGGAATGAAAGGCAATAACAGATAGGCTGGTGAATCTCACAATCAAGGGAAATTGGAGCTGCTGCCGTACATTAAGGACATGGACCAGGATGCCTGGAACCAGGGTACCCTTTGGGGTGCCTCCCTGTAGTACCATGTTGACTTGCAAAATTTATCAGATGACTACAGCAACTTACACAACGAAGACAACCAAGGAACCAGATCACTCAAGAATCCAAGTTTTCGTCACTAGGTAAAAATCTCAACCAATTGAGGTGATAGCTGATGGCAAAGCAAAAATGGAACGAAATGGAGAGGACAGAAGTTATAAATCCCAAATAAAGCCTTGTGACCAGTTGCAGAAGTGAGGACTGTAAAAAAGAAAGACCCACATTTTCTTCCACCCCCCCGCCCCACTTCCCCCTACTATTTCACAGAGGTATGTTAGTAGTGGTTCAGTTAGCAATTTTGTTCATAGTTAAAAGATATCATGTAGGGATCATAGTTAAATCAGAGGGTAAGTGAACATCACCAGACATGAATGCAAGGACCAATGAGGCATTGGACCCCCGTTTTGAGGGAAAGGTTGGGAGAGTTTTCATCCGTATGAGCAATAGTTAAGCAAGAGCATATTGGTCTGTAACCTTAAGAATGGGAAGGAGTATGAATACGAATCGTAAGAACCCAAAAGTACAAACTGTGCCGCTATTGCTCAGTGGGTACTCATTATGACCCCCTTCTGTTTTATCTACCTATAATATAGACGCAGGAAAGTTTGTAAAGCACATGTTCTACACTCCCTTGCTGCTGAAATTTTACCTGTGACCAGCGCTTTCTGAGAAGTCTTGCGGGTGGAAGGGAGCAACCTGGGATGGTGACCTGCATGAAGGGGTTGGATCACCTGACATGCGTGTGGGCAGTTACAATGAAGTTTCGGGTCTCCAATAGTTACTACAGCAGTGGTGTTTACACATATGATACAGTTGGGACTATTCACTCTATAGCTTCTAAGCCTTGTTCCCTGGCTCTGAGATGTTCTATAGGAAACCTGATATCTTTTAATAAACATCGCTTTCTGCTAAAACTAGTTAGAATAGATATCTTTCTACAACTAACAGCCTGATTCCATTCAGACTGACCCTCACAGTAACCATATGAAGAAGGCTCTACTGTTGTCATTGCTGTCATTTTACAGATGGAGAAACGGAGGCATGGAATAGTGCAAGGCCCTCAAGCTAGTCAGCTGAAAGGCAGGACTTAAATTTAGGTTATTTAATCCCAAAGCCCTATTATCATCCTCTGTGCTATGTAATATCCAAGGATCTAGCAGACCAGGAGTAGAGGATGAGGGGGAAGGAAAGTAAGAGTAGAAGCAGGTAAAAAAGATCCTCAGAGAATTTTAAATAATTTATTTGTGTAGACAAAACTGTAAGTGACAGACACTTGGTTCAAACACAAATTTATGGATTCAATTTCTGTATTCTTTTCACTACACCATATGTAAACTACTAGCTGTGTTTATATGAAATTAAGAGCTTATGAAGATGAGGAATTTTAGCACTGTGGGATGAACTGGCTACCTTTGACTATGCTGGAAGGCTTAATGAATGAAAATGAAAAACTCAAGGTTTTAAATTCTTAGTTCAAGACATGGTTTAAGTAACAGAGAATCGAAGATATTCACTCTCCATATGTGTGCCCGCTTGCAATTAATTTATTGAAAGTATGATTCAACCACATTTAGGAATATTAGATATGATTAAATTTAGACATGTTTCTTATAGGGATTACATGAGATGAAGTTATACCATGGGGACTATTATAAGGATTTGTCTAAATATTTACAGTACTTATGCTTAACATATATGGATTGACTCATACCACTGTAAGTATATATATGTAAATGTTAGGTTTGTTTCAACCAAAAATTCAGAAGATAAAGAGTATAATTTTCCGTCTCAATTCCTTGTATCACATTTAAGCCTATATCCCATCTGTTCTAATATATTCAATGATTCTTCAAAGTTTTTGGTCCACAATTGGGATTTTTAAAATGTATTCTAGCATTATGAATGTTTCGCTTTTGAAACCCAACATTGTATCATTTATTAAGGTGAACCTTAAGATGGTGGGAAGGTGGATGAGCTCCATCCGTCATCTAATATTAGAAACATCATACCCAGCCATCAAGAAGGTATTCTTCCCTGGCATATAAATATTTTATTATTAAAATGTCATGGCTCCTGAGAATTTGAATAAATATGTTATTTAAAAGAATATCCAATTATTTATCTATATCAGTTTAGACTCATGGATTCTCATATTATTATGGGTTATATTAATAATTTATTATTATTATTTATTTTTCTCAAATTTTCACAGATTTGGCCATGAGGAGTCCTTTCACATTGAGTCTACATATGTGTTCCCATCATTTTTCTGAGACCTTCCTTACTTTCTGGCACCTCAAAATGTTTCAGGCTTATCTGGTACTTTCCTTGCCCCAGACCTGGAATCAGAATGCAATAGAAATTTTAGGTAATAGATGTGCTTATTGATATTGGGGTGTGATTGCTTCCAGGCCCTGTTAGTCAATGAAACTAGGAGTACATCTGTGATTCCGTACTAATATAAAGATATAATTGTATAAAGAAATAAATGGGGGGAAAAGAAAGCTCTTTGTTTGGTAGATTTTTAACTACTAAATGTAAAAGATACGATGGAAATAGAATATTACCATTTGGTAAACACCATAGAGATCATTATCTCAATAGAGTCTAAAATTAGCGAGCAAAAGTATTAAGCATAATGAGAAACAGAATATTCACATAATCTCAGTGTAACTCCTCACAAGACACTTATTAATTACAAAGAGAAAAATAATCTCTTTACAATGCAGGAAGCTGGCAGACACACAATGTAACCAAGTGATCAAAGTCACGATCACCAGGAATGGCATGGGCAAATGGGTTGTGTGCTCCTCGTGTGATGCACTGAGAAGTACACAGCAGAACTCTGGGGTGTGTCTGGCAGAAGTTCATACATCATCTGAATCTAATCACAAGGAAGCATCGGGCAAACCCAAACTGAGAAATAGTATCCGTAAGAACTAGCCAGTATTCTTGAAAAATGTCATGATCATGACAGACAAAGGAAGACGGAGAGACTATTCCAGACTAATGGGAACCAGGGAAACATGACAACCAAATGCCACATGTGATTGTGAATCAGATCCTAGATTAGGAAAAGGTTTCATAGGACAATGGGTGAAATTTGAGGAAGGTCTGCAGATTACATAATAGGATTGAGTCAGTCTCAACTTCCTGATTTTTGAGAGTTTTCCTGTCATTTGGGAAATATGGGTGAAGGCTATACCAAAAATTCATTTAGTATTTTGACAACCATTTTCTAAATCAAAAATCATTTTAAATGAAGAGGTAAAATATTAGAAATATTTTCTAAAAGCATACCCAGAAACAGTTATGTAAAAGTAACCAAATGTCTAGCCATGAAATATTACTGGCTGCCTGTTAGGTAGCTGCTCTCAGAAAGACCAGGAGAGCACCCGGTCTTTCTGAACTAAGACCGGTTATGACTAACCCTTCTCTCACGTGAGGCTGCGCTTATTAGCAGCAAAAGGTCAATGACCACAGCAGCCTCTGGAGGCTGGACTTTCTAGAAGACCAGATAGGGGAAGGTTCTTACATATCCCAAGTGTACCCTAAGGGATAGTTACATTAGAAAATGGAGTAATTATTGGCCAGGTGCAGTGGTGGCACACATCACTAACCCCAGCACTTTGGGAGGCCAAGGCAGGTGGATCACCGGAGGTCAGGAGGTTGAGACCAGCCTGGCCAACATGGCAAAACCCCATCTCTACTAAAAATACAAAACTTAGCTGGGTGTGGTGGCGGACCCCTGTAATCCCAGTTATTTGGGAGGCTGAGGCAGAAGAATCGTTCGAACCTGAGAGGCGGAGATTGCAGTGAGCTGAGATCGTGCCATTGCACTACAGCCTGGGTGACAGAGACAGACTCTGTCTCGAACAAAAAAAGAAAGAAAGAAAACAGAGTACTTTTTAATTTAAAATATATATTTAAAAGTTGTATACTAAAAAATTGTTGCTACCGTCTTCAGCTACCCAAAAAACCACTTGTGACATTATATATTTCAAAGTTATATTGAAATGCCCAATTAATGCAGCTATTTTGATGAGCTGTCAGTTGTTTGTTTTTCTTTTTTGCAACTTGGGTGCTATGGTCTGAATACTCGGTAATATCTGGACTAAGGGATATTTGGATTTCAGGCACTGGTTAAATTTACATTACGAATAATAAGCACTTTTCTCAGCATGAGAAAATGTTTTCTGAATTCAGGCACTTGTAATAACATGCAAAATTAGTGAAACAGCAATATCTGTACTAAATTCTTGAGTGGAGATGACTTTAATGACTCATACTTTACTCATGACATTCAGCACAGAACTTAACTCATAAAAGGTTTTTGAACAGATTTTTAAATGATTTAATATTTGTTTATCCTCAAAATGTATTTGTTTTAGAATATTTGCCTACACATTGTCTTTTTTTGCAGGGCAAGGAGGAATATCTTCTTTGGTTTGTGTGTACTCTTTGGAGGAAATAACTAATTCATCTCCAATACTAGCTTATTTTTAAATCTAAGAGTTCATTATCTTCACTTTAAATAGTCTTTCATGATTGCAATCTCCATAAAGCTCCATGCAATTTCCATGGCAAAGCTCCTACTGCTCTGGCCTCTTCTTGAACCCTCGTGGGTGGGACTAGGGTTCCAGACATTCCCTCCTTCTCCAGTATGTCTAAACATACTCAGAATATCATTTTTTATCTTATAAAAAAGAAGCCCTCTGCTATGCTGAGTATACTTAACAAGGTCTGCAGGGCAAATGTTAATCTACATGATATACACAGGATGTTTAGAATATGTTTGTATATTATAAACCATATAGCCAATATACCATGTGTATTCACTCATGCACATATACACTCTGCATGCAATTCTGTGTGTTTCTAGGCATATAGCTAAGAATGAAGCAGTTTTAGCTTGCATGGAGGAGGTGGAGACCTTGCTAAAATCATGATGTGTTAGCTAATAATATAAGTAGTAAAATCTCTGACCCCCCACAAATGCTTCAGTTAGAACAAATGTGCATAATACATTTAAGTGACTGATACATTTTAAATGTTAGAGATTGGCACTGTCTAGGGTAGTGGAAGGAATGTTCGACTCAAATTTAAAATATACAAATCCTAATCCTAGCTCGATCACTTGTTACAGAGTCATCTAACTTTTCTAAGTCTCAAGGGTTTTTTATTTATAAAATGAAGTAAATATGCCTATCTTCCAAATACGAGCAGATTAAATAGAAAATGAATGTGGCCACTTTTTGTAAATATTAAACTGCTTTATTCAGGTATTCCTCAAATATGTATCGAGTGCCTCTGCATTAAATGCTGAGGACATAGCCATAAATAGGTCAGCTCTTGTCCTGCTCTGATGGACTGTCTCTTCTGATGGAAGGCAGACGTTCACCAATGCATTACACAATGTGTACTTTAATTGATTCTGAAGCCTTTACCAAAGGGACCTATCCTGGCTCAGTCTGGGAAGTCAGAGAAAGCTTTCTTGTGTTGGTGTATGCTGAACTGAGTAAGAATTACAGATGGTAGTGGGAGGAGGGAAAAGAACATTCCAGGCAAAGGAAGCAGCATGTCTAGGGGCTCAGTATCTTGCCCTCCGTGGTGGTAACAACGCTAATGCATTTATCTCCAATGCAATGGGAAGTCATTTAGTGTTATGTTTCCTTTTCAGTAGCCTCTATTTCTTAAAGCAGTTCTAGGTTCACAAAAAATGACAGCAGAAAGTACCGGGAGTTTCCATATACCCCCTAATGTCCTCCAGTAGCCTTTTCGACTATTGACATCCTGCACTAGAGTGGAACATTTGTTACACAATCAACAAACCAGCATCGTCACCCAACATCCATAGTTTCCATTAGAGCTCACTCTTGGTGTCGTATGTTCTATGGGTTTTGTACACCCTATGCAGAGGACATATATCTGTCATTGTAGTATCATAAAGAGTTGTTTTACCACCCTAACAGTGATTTTGATAAAGGGAGAAACATGTTCAAAATTACCTTTTGGCAGGATCTCCAGTGGCAGCATGGCAAATGAACTGAAGGTGGCCAAGAGTGAATGTAGGAAGTTAACCTAGACTAGAGAAACTTTAGAAATTTGGGTTAAAATCCTTGAGGGTCCATGGAGAGATGAACTCAAGACAAATGAGGAGAGGAGACCAGAGCAGAGCCTAGAATGGGACAGCAGGAAGTGGCCACAGGGAGAAGGTAACTGGGAGTTCCTAGACAGAGTTCGCCCTCACTCTAACCAGAAATTCAATGAGCTCCCTGTCCCTGAGAGTTCAACCAAAGCTCATTGTCCACTTGGCTTCTTTATGAGAATAGCCTTGTGTCCACTCACTGAAATGTCCTTGACTTCATCATGCCTATCAGGACTTAACGTGTGTAATATTATAAATTTCCCATGAGCATGTCCTTGTGTTTAGTTTCTGAGACACACGATAAGACAGAGATTGGAAAGCTCCTCAGCTTTTCTTAGCTTGACTTTTCCTCCTCAATCCCCGGGTCAAAACAACTGTCCTTAAGAGTGAGGTTTTTCTTCTTTACAGTTTAGCTTCCTAAGAAAGCAAGGAGGGGTGGCAAGGTCCTACACAAAAGAAGGCAGTCACATTTAGCCAAGGAGGAAGAGAGGGAATATAATCCCAAATTCGGAAACATTTTCATGTTGAATTTGAGATTCTGTAAGAAAAATTCAAAGTTGGGCGGATAGGTGTGTGACAAAAACTGCAAAACTTTATAGCTAATGTGCAAAAGTTGGCTTTTGGAGGGAGTCATTCGCTTAACAAGTATTACTGAGTGCCTACAAATGTAGACTAGGCAAACCCTTTCAATTTACCCTTTATCAGCTTTCCTAAACTCGAGCAAATGTCAAAGGGCCTTTCTTTCTTCCTTCTTTCCCTCCTTCCTTTCTTCCCTTCTTCCTTCACTTCCTCCTTCTTTCCTTTCTTCTTTCTTCCTTCTTTCATTCTTTTCCTTCTTTCCTCTTTTCTTCCTTCCTTCCTTCCTTACCTCCCTTCCTTCCTTCTTTCCTCTCTCCCATCTTCCCTTCTTTTCTTCCTTCTCTCTCTTTCCATCTTTCTCTTTCCTTAAGTTCATTCAAAAGTACATGGTGTTTTAATGTTTTCTCCTACTTGAAAACATTCAACTGCTATGTTCTCAACCAAAATGTTCCAAAATGACCTAAAAAGGATCATGTAGAGAGGTCAAGGGTGAGATATAGAGTCTTGAGGGAATTCTTCATGTGAATAAGTTTTATTCATTTCCCTGACTTTATTGCTTCATTCTCAGTTGCCCCATTGGCCACTAAAAGATCTTTAGCCCTTCCTTTTACTTCTTCAATTGGAGAGATTTGGAAGGGAGGTGGGGACATTTTCAAATAGAGAAGACATGAAAGGAGGAGAAAATATTTGAAAACACTTGCTTTAAAAAATGTATAGGACACTGACTACAAGTAGATTCTGGGGTTCAAATGCTTAGATTCAAAATCCTGCGTCCTCCAGCGGTCAGCTGTGTGATTTGAGGCACATTGCTCAATTTCTCTGTGCCTCCGTTTATTCATCAGTAAAAACAAGATGCTTTGACAGGTTGCTTGTCTGGTTAGCAGGACAGTTCTGGGCACATGGTAAATAGGACCTTCCATGACCACTGCTGGAGAAGTGGGGATCACCACTTTAGTGAACTGATCAAAGTAGCAAAGGGTAAAATCAGAGCAAGGAGATGCATCTTCTCCCTCCAAATGCAGTGCTCTCCTGCCACCATTCCCAGCTTCTGCCCAAGAGGAATCCCCCAAGAGTGAAGTTTATATTCAGAATTCTGAATACTCCCTAGAGTACTTAGCCACAGATGCACATTTCAATTCCTCTCCTTTGGATCACCTTTTCCTTATTATATTTTATGTTTTCACATTCAAAATTGAAATGTGTTTTCTACCTAAGTTACCCTCGGTTAAAAAATATCATGCAGTACATCCCACTGTGGAGAAGAAATGTATCTAGTTCATATAGTCAGAAAAATATGTGGTTAAAATCTTTGAAAGGCTATGTAAGCAGAGTGTCTACTCATTAGATGAGCATATACATCCATTTGTAACTCCTTTTTATTCATTCATTCATTCATTCATTCATTCATTCATTCAGTACTGGTTCCAGCAGTCTGGAAGAATTACTTTTTAGTTTGCATCTTAGAAAAAATATGAGAGGGAAAGAAGAAACCGTGGTAACGTGCCAATGACTGCAAACATAGTGGGACACTGGACCACCCCGATGCAGTCACCCAAGGTTCAGGTTCTGGGGGAAGCATAACAAGACACTGCACCAGCTTCCAAAGAAACAATTCATACAGTCAACCTAACCTCACGTTTATCTTGTCTTGACGATTATTGAGTCATTAATCTTCCCAGTGTCAAGGCATTGTCATCACTGAACCCAACTAAATGAGTATCCATGGCAATAAATAGAGTAGAGTATACATGAGTGAGAAAAACCTTGGCAGCAATAAGGACAGCATCACCTAA
Organism: Macaca fascicularis; assembly: GCF_037993035.2. Lineage (NCBI taxonomy): Eukaryota > Metazoa > Chordata > Mammalia > Primates > Cercopithecidae > Macaca > Macaca fascicularis. The sequence continues at coordinate 16,952,909 of NC_088375.1, forward strand.
TGAATTACCAGGAAAGGTTTAGTAAAACCAGCAGGCAGAAGAGGAGAAGCAGGAAGCGGTGATGCCGGGATCTCATGACTGCTCCCCACCCCATCATCTTTGTTGAACCAAAGCTACAGTATGGTGAGGAGAACCTGTGCTAGTTTAACCAGAGGCAGATCTAGCAATGTTTACAGCAAATCAGGGGCAAACACGCACTCGCATGTACGCACACACACCCACCGAGTCAATATTTTTGGGATAAAATTTGATGCAGGATATTAAAAAAAATTAAAGTCATCAAAAAGTCAGAATTTTGATCAATTTATTACACCATATTTTAATTATGATTGGGAGGAGAGGGTGTTCTGCCAACTTCTTTTTTTTTTTTTTTTTTTTTTTTTGAGATGGAGTCTCACACTGTTGCCCAGACTAGAGTGCAGTGGCGCGATCTCAGCTCACTGCAACCTCTGCCTCCAGGGTTCAAGCGATTCTCCTGCCTCAGCCTCCTGAGTAGCTGGGATTACAGGTATGGCCACCACGCCCAGTTAATTTTTGTGTTTTTAGTAGAGACGGGGTTTCACCATGTTGGTCAGGCTGGTCTTGAACTCCTGACCTCAGGTGATCTGCCCGCCTCAGCCTCCCAAAGTACTGGGATTACAGGCATGAGCCACCGCACCCAGCCTTCCCAACTTATTTTCTGTGTGAGACCTAGAGGCTTCTTCTGGCCCTAAAGAGAACGAAAAGAACACAGAATCAACAGAATGGCAGAGCAAATGAAGGCTAAGGTGTTGGTGAATACTTGGGTGGTTATTATGACTCTAAAGGATAGTTATCAAGGCCCTGAGTATGCTACATGCTAATATGGCATCACATCTAACTGAAGGATCCCCGTCAGATGACATTCTGGGTAATATTTAATATTATGGGTTGGATGCTCTAAAGAGTTGACATCAAGGCCAGGTCATCCCATCCACTCCTTCCAGGCCCCAAGAAGCTGCTCTCTGGCCTACTGGTGTTCAGCCCATCAGCTGTACCTCCTTATCCTGCCTCCACCCAGGGGCTGCATGTACTTCAGGGCACATGAGTCTGAAGCAGTCGACGGGATCCCATGTTTTCGGAATGTGAAGCCCTATTAGTAAAAAACTTTTGAGCATGTGTTCCTTATGCATTGTTGCACATTAGTATATTACATTATATACCTTTGCTCAAAACCAGAAAATTTAACAGAATGAGATATTACTTATTTTCTGTGTAGGTTCTATACACAGAAAATAAGTTGGCAGACCATCCTCTCCTCCCAATTGTAATTAAAATACGGTGTAATAAATTGAACAAATTTCTTACTTTTTTGATGATTTTGATATTATTTTTATAATAACCTGCAAAGATGAACCATTTTATCTTTCCTCCCTTCTAGGTTATGTTCCCTGGTTGCAGGCAGAGACTGTGGAAGCCACAGCTTTTGTGAGTGCCATTGGGCTGGACCTGGGCTCTGCTGTGGCTCCCATTGTGCTAGGTGGTCTGAAGTCTGGCCCCTGAATTCTAGGATAGGAAGAACAACTGGGGGAGTTTAGGTATGAGGGGCGAGCCCAAAGGGGTGCTGAATGAGTCAAGGCAGATGCATTTAACCAGGTCCAGTATTATCATAGATTTATTTGTTTGGGGAGGAGAAATACAAAATTTTTGGAAAAATGTATCACATAACCAACGGAAAGATTTGCAAACTGCTGTCTATGTCACATGAGTTGCTTCTGAAAAGAACTTTCGTTGTTACTGTTAACTTGTCACCTCCACATTGTACATGAATGTGTGTGTTCCTGTGTATATCTTTTGCTTTGTTTTCAAAAAACATCAGTGTTCTAGTGACAAGAAAGTCCTTATTACATATTTTCCAAATTTGGCACACTTGCCTTTTTGTAATGAAAAGTTTCTAATTCATCATTAAACTTTATAACTGTACTTTATTTGCCCTGAGATAACTTAGGAGCCTCTAAGAGGCACAAATTACTTGTATGGTCATTCCTTCACCTCATTACGAAATGTGACAATCATCCTGTGTTCTTAGACGATATCTGCAAGGATGTGGACAAAGACTCTCTTCTTGACCAAATTCTAGTCAGGCTCCACTGAGCCCCGTTCTCCACTAGGCCTCATCCTTGGCCTATAAAGGCTTGAACAAACACAAACATAGTTTCTAACAACTCAAAGCCGCATCCTTAGCATGCCCCTAACCTCCTTAAAGTGCCTGCCTGAGAACTGCAGGGCTGCCCAAGGAAGTTACTATTTGTTTCAGCCAAAACCTGAAGGTAAGTACCCTGTCTCCCGGCCTCCAGCTGGAGAAGGAAAGTACCCTGTCTCCCGGCCTCCAGCTGGAGAAGGTAAGTACCCTGTCTCCCGGCCTCCAGCTGGAGAAGGAAAGTACCCTGTCTCCCGGCCTCCAGCTGGAGAAGGTAAGTACCCTGTCTCCCGGCCTCCAGCTGGAGAAGGTAAGTACCCTGTCTCCCGGCCTCCAGCTGGAGAAGGAAAGTACCCTGTCTCCCCGCCTCCAGCTGGAGAAGGTAAGTACCCTGTCTCCCGGCCTCCAGCTGGAGAAGGTAAGTACCCTGTCTCCCCGCCTCCAGCTGGAGAAGGTAAGTACCCTGTCTCCCGGCCTCCAGCTGGAGAAGGTAAGTACCCTGTCTCCCGGCCTCCAGCTGGAGAAGGAAAGTACCCTGTCTCCCCGCCTCCAGCTGGAGAAGGTAAGTACCCTGTCTCCCGGCCTCCAGCTGGAGAAGGTAAGTACCCTGTCTCCCCGCCTCCAGCTGGAGAAGGTAAGTACCCTGTCTCCCGGCCTCCAGCTGGAGAAGGTAAGTACCCTGTCTCCCGGCCTCCAGCTGGAGAAGGTAAGTACCCTGTCTCCCCGCCTCCAGCTGGAGAAGGTAAGTACCCTGTCTCCCCGCCTCCAGCTGGAGAAGGTAAGTACCCCCTGTCTCCCGGCCTCCAGAAGGGCAGCATTTTGAGAAGAAGCACTTAGAAAATCCAGACGGTTTCCACATGGACCAAGCTTCCTCCCTCCCACCTTTTATGGTTTTTTACTTCCCTGACTCTCCTGAGTCCCCACTCACTCCCCTCCTCATTCCCTCATTCTCCCTTTAAAATGCCCAGTCACTTCTGCACAAATCAAAGTGCTGACTGAAGTCTGTTCTTACCACTTTAACTAGTGCCTGGCTTTGTTTATTTCTGACACTGTTTAAGCCAGAAAAAGGTTAACTGCCCCATGTCACAACACAGAGGGCATAAAACAAATGTGGGAGGCTGGCACCATCGATCCTATTGCCGTGGAATATGATGAACCCATCCAGGGTTCGTTTCTTCATGGAACTCACAGGGAAAGACAATTACCTACTACAGTCTGAGTCAAGACACCAGTATCAATCTGCACATTACCTATCAGTATAACTTAATTTCCTGTTTGTTTTCATTAGATCAAAAACTACATGTAGATTCACCTTCTAGCATTTTCCTTGTACTTCCAGTGGGCCATCTTGCATATACCCCACATTCGGGACCAGGGATCTGAAGAGCAAACTTATGTAAGGAAAGCGGACTTGGAATTCATGCCCCACAGTCCACGCCCCGTAGGAGACGGATTCCACATGGGGTGATTCAGACTTTACCCCGGTTAGCCCTGGCCCAGAAATGCCAGGCTCTTGCATGTGCGGGGCATTATCTGTACAGATGGTATCCCCATCTGACAAGCAGGGCTTTCTTGGATCCACGGGCACTGTGCCCAGTAGATGAAAAATGCGAGCAGCACAGATTCAAGCCACTCTTGTCTTCTTAAAATAAGCAATTCATTTTTTAGGGAGCTATTTTTAATAGCATTAGTTCTTGGCAGCTGTTTCCAAAATGGCTTCCACAATTCTAAGAAGCTGTGATTCATCCTTTGGCCTGGCAGTGTCCTGGGTACATGGAAATTCCAGGGGGAGTTATAAATGCCACTTTTCATGCTTGGAGCTCACAAAGTCCTCTGTGAGGCCGAAAGTGAGATTCGGCAAATTCCATGACAATGAGAAACAAGAACCAGTATTCAGTTGATTGTTGGTCAAACACTCCTGTGTTACCAGTGTGGGAATCACACACATTAGCAACTGGAAGCCATGGAGGTCTCAGTCTGTTCCCTGTCGTCCGGATGGGATCATTTCTTCACGGTCATTTTCTGGATCATACTTATTTCCACATTGGCTTGTATTACTCTTTTCTGTTTTTTATTTTTACACTATATGTATTTTACAAAACAGTAAAACATGCATAACATTTTTTGGTTTTTAAATGTTCTAATTATTTTTATGTGCTTTCCATATTTAGTAAAAATAAAAAATGTCAAACAATACAAAAGTATGGAAAATGAAAAGTAAAAGACCCCAACTCATAACCCCTTTTTCACTTGGCAGAATTAATCACTATTTTCGTTTGTTTTACTTCACTATTTATACATGAATTTATTATACCATATTTAAGATAGATTAGGTAACTAACATTGCCATTTAGTTAGATATGCTGCCAGCAATTTTCCAAGTAAATGCAGGCATACACATGTATTTTCATATTTACTATTTTTATTTAGATTTTTCTGTTTTCACTGGGATTATGCTATGTATACTGATCTTCATTTCCTGTTTTGCATGTTTTCTTTTGCACTTCTTTTTACATTGGCACAATTGCCTTTATAATGGTTGCACAGCATTTCTCTTATGAAATCATCAAAATTTATTTAATTGCTCCATGAATGGGAATTCAGCTTGCTCCAGGTTTTTACTATGACACTGTGGTGCTCCCAACGTCCTCATACTTAACAGTCTTAACAAATTGGTCAATTTCTAGCCATGGGATCTTTCATGTTTGAATTATAAATTGACTAAATAGAACCCCGTCGCATTTGGAGAAAATTTTACCTTAACAGTGCCACCAATCGTCATTGCTGTCAGCATTGAGAATTCTTTTAATGTATTTTTAAGTGTTTTAAGTTGTAGCAAAACACACATAACACAGAATAAACCTTCTTAACCATTTTAAAGTGTGTAGTTCAGTGGCTTTAGTATTATACATTCATATGGTTTTGCAAGCATCAGCATCATCCATGCACAGAATTCTTTTTATCTTCCCAACCTGAAACTCTGTTCCTATTTTTCATTTTTGTTTTTCTTGTTTTGTTTTTTTGTTTTTGTTTTTGTTTTCTTCAAGACAGAGTTTCGCTCTTGTTGCCCATCCCGGAGTGCAATGGCGCGATCTCAGGTCACTACAACCTCTGCCTCCCGGGTTCAGGCGATTCTCCTGCCTCAGCTTCAGGTAGCTAGGATTACAGGCGTGCACCACCATGCCTGGCTAATTTTTGCATTTTTAATAGGGATGGGGTTTCACCATGTTGGTCAGGCTGGTCTCAAACTCCTGACCTCAGGTGATCTACCCACCCCAGCCTCCTAATGTTCCTGTTAACACTAACTCCCTCTTCCCCCTCTCCATAGCCCCTGGTGACCACTATTCTACTCTACGTCTCTGTGGATTTGATTCTCTAGGAGTCTCACAAGAGTGGGACCATATAGTGTCTGTCTCTTCATGACTGGCTAGTTTTACTTAGCATAATGTCCTCAGGGTTCCTCCACAGTGTAGCATGTATTAGAATTTCCTTCCTTTTCAAGGCTGGATAATATTCCATTGTATAGGTACACCACATTTTATTTATCCATTCATCCACAGAAAAATACTTGTTTAATATATTTTAATATTCACTTAGTTGCAAATTTTCAGATCCTTCAATAGTCTAATTTAAAATCAGGAAATTTGAGGAAAACGCACATGTATGAGTCCATCATAGCTCTACGGTCCCACTGCATGACCTTATAGGTGAGGAGGCACTGACGGTTTGCTGTCCTCCTCTGCAAGTACCTCTGGAAACTTTGTGCAGGCGATGCTGTCATCACCCTCCTCAGCAACACTAGAGGGCTCAGCCTGCAGCCCAGCCCCTCACGGCAGGCGCAGCCCTGCTGCTTATCGGAGGGATGCATCGCAGGCATTGCTAACACACAAGAGGAGGTGACTGAAAAGCGCGATTGATCTCCTATTGTGTTTTTGTACGGTTCTTTTTTAATTCTCATGAAACTTCGTGGAGAAATTTCAGACGTGTAATCAAAGTATCTGCACTTAAGTTTAGAGCCCATTGCATGTCTTTGTGAGAGTCTGTGGGCTTCTGCTACCACCTGACTCAGACGAGTTAGATTTGGCGAGTTCGCTTCATCAAAATTTCCCTGGCATTTTGTCTGAAGAACCTAATTTTCTTTTTAATACAACTTTCCTCCAAAATCCTTATAAAACACAGAATCTTGATTTATTCTCACTTACTGCCCCAAAACTCCCAATTTCATCTCATGACAAGACTAGTAAAAGGCAAAAAGTGAGATGGAAACCAAATTACAAATGTATTCTGACTGCTGGGTGATGAAAACCAACACATGTAATTTTAAAGTAAAGCAAGGACAATTATTTTTCAATAATTTCAACAGAATTAATAGAATAGGAAAGGAGTCCTGTTTATGTTATTTTTGTTGTTCTTGAAGCTCTGATTTTCCTACAGACATGGCCTCAAGAATCTTTCAACAGCACCCTGACATAGATGAGGTGCACAGGGTGGGAGAACTATCAGGTTTTGGGTAGCACCTGGTCTACAGTTGATAATACAGGACTTATTCAAAAATAATTTTTAGGCAAATAGTAAGGGTAAAAGTTCTCAGTGGAAATTCTCCTGTAAGAAACAACCCTCAAACCATTTCTTTTCTAGGCTTTAAGAGCCAGGCCAGCAAGCTTTAATATGCAAATGTAGGCGATTAAAACTAGGTCCACCCAACATGGCCAACATGGCAATTCCCACAGTCTACTCCTTGTTACCACCTGTGCCAAGTGTCATGGCCGCCTCCAAATAACACCTAGTGTTCCGAACATCATGACAACCCGCATTTGCATATTAAAGGAATAAGGTGGGAAGGCCAGGTTTTTCTCGGGCTATGTAAATAACACACCTGGTCAAACCAATCCCCTGGGCGCTAATGCAAATCAAACGCCACCTCCTCTAGCGTCCCAATATAAGCAACCACTTTTCTGCTGTGCAGGGGGTTTCTCTTTGCTCAAATCCCCACTCCTTCTGTCTCTGCACAGGGAAGCTGTTTTCTTCTTTCTTGCCTACTAAATCCTCCGCTCCTTAAAATCACTCCATGTGTGTCCGTGTCATTTTATCTAAATCGGTGCGATACCAAAAACCCTAGTGTTCCTCCAGTCATCAAAGCTGTATCATTGGCAGGCACTAGATAACTAGTTGCTGGAGAGAAGAGTGAAACACGTAACAAGTCATATTACAAACCGCGAAAGTTACTCATCTCACCGTTCTCTACAAATCTTTATATTTAAAACCACAGGCTTTCATACACATATATTTTGCCGAAACAGAACACTTGGGGTAGTTACATTATTTGATTAAAATCAGTTTATAAAAAGTGTTTATACAAATGAGCCTCCTAGGGCATTAAGAACATTACTTCTTGTAGTTTACATACAACTTTTTCCAGAAACAGAGCTACTGTCAAAAGTGATACACAATTACATCACATTTCCTCACAGAAGATTTCCTGTTTCATTTTGTTTTGTTTCTAGTTGCCATTTTAGTCCCTTATTATGAAGTTTTCCCAGAAAAGATGATGGCCCTTCTTTCAGGGAAATGAACAAAGTGTAATATTTTTTAAAAGGTACAGGACAAAGGAAATTAAGAACTTCCTGGATGAAATTAGGAAGTAATTATTTAAATACATGGGTAGAAAATAAATCCAGAAATTCTGAGGAAAGTGATTTTTAAGGTGCACAGGTGTCCTGGGGTTGGCTAGTGTGAGGTAGGCAGAAATAAGACAAAACTACTAGATATGAATCTGCCCGATGCCGCAACAGCCAATCCCCGCCCCTGCTCAGTGCGTCGGCACACAGGTGCACATACACAGTACCTATGTGACTTTGGATATTGGCCACGGTTTTCCAAAGTAGCTCCAGAAACGTTATCCCCCAAAACTCAGAACTGAAGCAGGAGTTGGGGGAAGGGAGAGGGGCAGGATGCAGAGAAGTGGGTCTGGGATTCTGTAGACCTATTTCTAAGCCAAGTGCCCAAAACAGAAGAGCTTTGCGAAACACCAATTTAGTAGAATTTTCCTCCCTCCAGTCTCTTTGTGGCAATTCAGAGATGGCCCAGCTGGCTGGTCTTTGGTGGTTATGGAATGGTCACAAAGACAATGAAATAAAAGAGAAATAGGAAAGGCCAGCTTCTATATCTACTACGTTTTGCCTACATTTTAAGGCAACTAATTTTTTTTTTTTGAGTAGCTGAACAGTTAAAGGCAATTAAGAAGAGTTGACTCACAGTCTTATTTTTTATATGCATCATGGATGGATCAGGCATTAAGGCAAAAATAAGAAATGAAATAATGACATTAAACAAGCAGGTATTCTTTTATCTCTATAGTGACAATCTTTGGGGAACCATGAGCCACAAAGAAAGCAGGTGCTGTACCACTGACAACGCTGGGCAGGAGGGCTGCAAGCAGACCCAGTGTCCGCTGGGAGGTCAGTGGAGGGGAGGTGCTCTCCTTCAGTCCTGGGTCCTTCACTGCAGGAGTTTTAACTCTGGACTCTCTCCAGTTCTTCCAGCGTGAAGACTTCAGCCACATCTCAGCAAGAAGGAAAAAGTGTTCGTTCATCTTCAACCTGCAGCGTGTAGCGCTTGCTTCTGTTTGGATGTTAAGTTTTGCTCCCTCTTGTCTTCCTTAGACCCTGCTTAAGTTTGCACTCTCCAGGAGACAGAGAAACAACAGAAGACAAGGAATGGTCTTCTCCCTTCCAGCCCGCACGAGGAAAAACAAACATGGTGGCGTTTCTGCAAAGCAAGTGAACAAATTATGATGATTAGACACTGCTTTCAATAGAGAGGGCTGAAAATAGCAGGTTTGCGAGGTAAGCGCTCATGCAAGAGAGAGCATAGCACGGCATCCCCAGTGACAGTGATTATGGTGCAGTTCCTTGGAGGGAAATGAGCTGATCTAGGCTGCTGGCACAGTAGGTCAGTCTTCTGCCTGGCACCTCCTTTTTTCCCCTAGATAATGGAAAATAGTTTTGTTCAGCACACCGGAGACACAGCACAGCACTCAGGGCTTCTGCACTTTTTGCCCCCTAATAGAGTTAGGTTTAGCCAAGTAGGAGGGAAGGAAGGCTTGGCTGTGCTGGGCCTTTCAGAACTGGACTCCACAAGACAGCAGTACCCACCGGAGCAGAAGCTACAAGCCCTCTATGTTGACTGACCCTCCTCCAGGACAAGGTGAATTTGGAATTCTGGAATTTGGAAAATTGGCCCAGTGTAGATGCTCAGGAACCCAGTGAGGACAACAGAGACCTTCTAAGTGGTGATAATGTTTTCTCAACTTTTTCTTTCAGGATTTTATTTGCATCTCAGAATATTGTGTTAGACATGTCTTTCATTTCCTGTATTTTGATGCTTTGACTTCTGGGGGCTTGCTGACCCTGGAGGGACAATACCTCCCCCACCTCCATCCCAGGCCTAGGTAATTCCTAGAGACAGCAACCAACTCTCCCATATACAAACCAATCAATCCATAGCCCATATCCACACCACCTCCTCTAGCTGGCTGTCATACTCAGGGCCATTGTCCCCCATCCTAATTGCCCCAAGACCAGATATAAACAATGAGGGGCAGCCATTAGGGCCCAGAACTTGCTAAAATTATTCAAACCTATTGTAAACTCATAGCCCTGCCTTTCCTGTTCCTTCCTACATAAACCACAATAAAAGCTCTTGCCCACAGCTCTCCCCTCTGCCTCTGCCTCCTGGCCAACCCCAGCGCTTTCCCGTGTGCCCCTGCCATGGCACAGCATACTTCCTCACCCCTCACCTCAATTCCCCACCCCAGCCCCAGGTCCCATCTCCTGGAACTGTGAGTAATAAACATCTTTTCCATGGCAAGCATCTCCTTATATGCTGGCCTTACTACATATCAAATTTTCTGCTAACACTCTATATTTTCTTAATACCCCAGGTAGACAGATTTATCAATACCCATTCCAGATGTTATCATGCAGAAATCATGGACACATGCATTCCTTCTGATGAATAGAATCTGGTGTAATCAGGGAAACTTACCTATTTCCAGAGTAGGGACCCTTTAGAATGCCTGCCTAGTGGGATTTCAAAGTTGCTATGAAAAGAGACTGTTTGGTAACTAATTTTTCAATGCTAGTCATCAACCATTGCCTGATTTGTAGGGCTAAATATATTATAGTCTCAAACAAATGTCAGCCAAAGAGTGTTGCTGAAGACCACTACAGGGATTCTACAAGAGCTGGATCTGGTCTCAGTGTGTCTTAGTTTAAAATCTGGGTCTCCAGATGACCAACACTGAGTGAAGAAAAACAGGAAATAAACAGGGCCCAGCACTCAGAAGGGGCCCAGGGTGAACCTGTCATGCACCTCAGGACCCAGCGCTGTGGGAAGTTCTGTTGTTCTACTGTAGGACCCGTGTTTTATTCATGGGGCCCAATCTGCTCTAGACAGCCCTGGACTCCCCCCAGAAATATTACAGAGAAGTTTTTAAAAATTATTATTTTCAAATTTTCTTCTATAGGTTTGTTTTTTGGTTAATTATGGTTGCTTTGGGTGTCTTTAAGTCAACTTGGGTGCTCCCATGCTGTTTGCCATGGCTTTCTTACTATGATCTTCAGATTTACAACACCAGCCCTGTGGAGGATTTTTTTTTCTTCTTTTTTTGTTTTGAGACAGTCTTGCTCTATGGCCCAGGCTGTAGTGCAGTGGCACGATCTTGGCTCAAGGCAAGCTCCGCTTCCCAGGTTCACGCCATTCTCCTGCCTCAGCCTCCCCAGCAGCTGGGACTACAGGTCCCCACCACCACGCCTGGCTAATTTTTTTGTATTTTTAGTAGAGACGGGGTTTCACCGTGTTAGCCAGGATGGTCTCAATCTCCTGACTTCGTGATCCACTGGCCTCGGCTTCCCAAAGTGCTGGGATTACAGGCGTGAGCCACTGCGTCCAGCTTCTTTTCTTCATTTTTAAATTCAGTTCTCCTTTCCTTTCTCTTTTTTCTTTCTTTTTTTTAAACAATAATAAATTTTTATTAGATAGTATAATTAGCAAAAGTATTGTGTAGCAATATGCCAGTAATTAAATGTGTTCACTCTTGTAGAAACTGGGACTTCTTGGTTAATATTTGCCTGCAGATCCATTTATTTTTCACAACACTGTAGATGTAATGTTTCTTTCCCAGGCTGGTATGGAGATCTTGAGGTGTGCTTTTTCTGTCTGTAGCTTCCCAGCTACCTGAGCTTTGGAGCAGCAGGGGAATTGTCCTCAGGACTTCGTGTCTCCAGTTCCCATTCCTAGGTACTGCAATCTCTTTTCCAGTTAATTAATTTATTTTTAATTGTCAAATAAAAATTGTATGTATTTATCATAGAATCAATGGATGATTGGATAAGGAAAATGTGACATATATACACTGCGGAATATTATTCAGTCTTAAAAAAACCAAAATCCTCCTTTCTTTCCAACATTTTTTTTAAATTTTGAAAACTAAACATTTTAGAAAAGTATAAAAATCCCAAAATAAATAAGTGTGTCCACTTCCCAGATGAGAAATTATTGTTTGTCATGTCGACTTTTTTTTAAATAAAAAAATGAAACGTTTACAAGTAAAACTGTTACTGGTAGAGGGTGGCCAGTTTCTTATCTTTTGAACAAAGAATTGGACAAAACACACAAACAAAGCAAGGAAAGAATGAAGCAACAAGAGCAGAGATTTACTGAATACGAAAGCACACTCCACAGGGTAGGAGAAGCCCGAGCAAGTGGCTGAAGGGCCTGGTTAGTTACAGAATTTTCTGGGGTTGAAATACCCTCTAGAGGTTTCCCATTGGTTATTTGGTATATGCCCTATGTAAATGAAGAGGATGAAGTGAGGTTACAGAGTTATTTACCCCTATGCAAATGAAGAGGATGTTTCTTGTCATAGCTGAAGTAGAGTTACAAAGTTATTTACTTGGTCTTAGAAAGTTGGGGTTTTTCCCATTGATTTAGTTCTAGGAAAGCCTTGGGTTCACTGTCCCCAGACCCTATTCTCCTGCCTCAAACCTGCATATGCCTTTGTCTGCTATGCCCAGGCCTGTCACCCCGCTTTTTTCTAAAAACTATTTACTCTTATCAACTTGATATATGTTCTAGTTCACTTTTTATAACTCTGCATTACATATACATAAATCCATAAGCAAGATAGGTATTATTGGGCTTTAAAATTGTATATAAATGGTTTCATGCTATAAACAGTATTCTGTACTTTGCTTAGGTTTTTAGATGTATCTGTCTATATCACTGTATGACTGTACCACATTTATTTAGCCAGTCCTCTTCTGATTCTGCAATGAATATTCCTCTATGTGCCTCTCAAGCAGGCATACTAGGGCTTCCCTTGAATACAGTCACAGAACTAGAGTTTTCTGGGCCTGAAATTATGCATGTTTTAAATTTAAGTAAACACTGTCAACTTGCCCTCCAAATGGGTTGTGCCCTTTGTTTTTTTCTCCACGAAATTGCTGCAAGGTACATATCTATTTGAAGAAGATTGTTAGGAAGGCCCCCAACATTTTTAGAAAAGAGGGAAGCAAGTATTTTTGATAAATGTCCAAAGTTTTATTAAAATAATGACAGAAAGCATTAATCAGTTATTACGACTACCTTTTATTATGTAAACTTACAAGATACAGTGCCCTGTAAGGTTTGAGGTGTAGGATATCTGTCATTGCCTCCAACTCTTACCCATAACCACTTCGCTCAGGTTTAGCTTTCCATCTTTTCTTAGGGAAAATCCTTACTTTTCCATTCTCTGTCAAATCTAGCAGCCACAGGACCTGATTCTAGTAACTATACACAACTCTTTAGTAGAGATTCCCTTCTGGAAGCTTCTGTAAAAACCCCATTGTGTAGCTGTGACCACATTGGCCACTCTGGGCTTTGAGACATCATACCTTTATGGCTGTCATTGCATGACTTGTTTGACTCTTCATCCATGCCCTTAAATCGCCCTTTGAGACTTTCTGCCTCATTCCTATCCTCATGCTTGAGGCAACCATGAAGAAAACAAAGGTAGTATTTCTCTAAAAAGTAGAGTAATCCTAAAATGCTGTTTTTCCAATCAGAAAAGAAGTACCTAATGGGACTTTTACCTATTGATCACCCAGTCATCACTCACTGAGTCAAAAATACAGGGACATTAAAAAAAAATAAATATACCTGAGTTACTTTTGGATTCCAACATTTTAGAAATTGTAACTGCTCTCTCATATAATTCTCCTAACTCTTAAATTGGATATCTTTCCATTGTAGTGGAAGATTTTAAGTTCATTTGAAGTGAACAAATATATACAATTTTGAACGTTTTTAATATTAAAAAAATCAACAGATTATAATTTCTTCAAACTTTATTTTACACTTTGTATTCATTAAATAACTGACAAGACTCTCAGAAGAAAGCCCCAGAAAAAAATTAGTCTTTTTGGAATCCTTCAAGTGCCTACAACTTATTAGATGGTTCTGAATGAAAAAAATAAACTGTTCCTTTTTTCTTCTCTCATACCACAACAACCAATACAGAGGACAAGCAAACAATCAGTGACTGAGTGGATACCAGCTGGGTGTCCTCCCATTCAATTATGATGCAGTCTACCTAAAAACAGCATCAGATCCCACAGGTTGAGGATTTACTCAACAAGCCTGTCTCTCTTACTTCCTATGCAATTGCAAACCCGAGGTTGTTTTGCCTGTTCTTCTGACAGACCAGCTATAAATCCCAAGATTTCTTATTTGGATTCAATTAATTTGCTAGTGCAGCTTACAGAACTCATGGAAACACTTGCTCATGTGGATCAGTTCATTATTATAAAGGGTGTTACAAAGGATACAGATGAAGAGATGCATAGGGCAAGAGATGCATGGGGGAAGGAGCATAGAGCTTCCATGCCCTTCCTGGGTGCACCACCCTCCAGAAACCTCCTTGTGCTCAAGTATCTGAAAGCTCTCTGAACCCTGTCCTTTCAGGTTTTTATGGAGGCTTCATTTCATAGGTATGATTGATTAAAACATCGGCTATTGGTAATCAACTTAATGTTCAGTCCCTCTCCCCTCTCTGGAGGTTGGGGGGTAAAGCTGAAAATCTCAATCCTATAATCATGCCTTGGCTTTTTTTTCTGTGAACAGGCCCCATCCTGAAGCTGCCCAGGGGCTGCCAACTATCAGTCAACTCATTAGCATACAAAAAGACACATACTTTGGAGATTCCAAGAATTTTAAGAATTGTATGCCAGGAGATGGGGACAAAGACCAAATATATATATTTCGTAGTATGACACATGGAAATCTGCTAAGCATTCTAAAGGATGCATTTTCTTTCTTTGTAAAAAAAAAATCACATTTTAAAAAATAGTTTATGGTGTCTAGAAAATTCTTAATTTTCCAGGGAGCACAGATATAAATCTGTGTATAGAAAATCACAGACATAGTGCTCGACTGAAACAGTGCTAATCTGTGGTTTGCCTGGCCTGCCCTCAGGTCCCTGGAAAGGAATTGGCTATAAACTGCACATTGCAGACACTGGGTGCCATAGCTGGTCTGGTATGATTCCCACAATGTCCTCTCTCTGCTTTTTCCTGTTTGGACTTCTTTATGTCTGATATGCTGTGATCATTATGCATTCCACAGGACCTTTGCTTGGTGTTCTGGTGATACACATAGCTATATGTATACAGTCTAGCAGGGTCAAATGTGTGTTTAAAAACGCTGCGGGTATGGCATACTGTGGCCCAGAAAGGGCATCCCCAAAGCAATAGTATTGGTTCTTTTAACTTCTGGCCCCCAAAAGAAATAGGTATAATATTTGGAGTGAATAAGACTCAATGACTTTTTTTGGTATATATGTCTTCATCAATTAGATCCAACCAGAGAGTTTATATTAAAAAACAGGATATTTGTAACATGGGCCAGAAGCCTTTGTTCTATAGGTCTCTCTCTCTCTCTCTGTGTGTGTGTGTGTGTGTGTGTATGTGTGTATATACATATATATTTTTTTTGCCTTCACAGTAGAGTGACCAACTGTCCTGGTTTGCCTGGGACTGAAGAGTTTCCTAGTGATGCAGGACTGTTTTGCTCCTTAGCTCAGCTAGGTGTGGGTTCTTGTCTCATAGCCAGGAAGAATTAGGCATGCAGACATCAAAGAGTGAGTGGAGTAGAATTTATTAAGCAAATGGAAAGCTCTCAGCAAAAAGAGAGGATGCAAGTGAGCAAGTGTCCCCTCACAATTGAATACCTGGGCTTAAGGCACGAATTCCTGGCAGCTCCACCCCATCCTTCTAGTGCACATACAGGCTCTTAGACTGAACTTCTTTATATTGATTTATTTCCCTTACTCTGCATGTGTTAAGGAATTCAATTTTCCACTGCAGGCATGTTTAGGCAAGCCCCCTGTGCAAGTTCCCTTATCTAAACAAAACATCTGGTGTAAGCACTTGTGGGGCGGGTAAGAGGTTCTCCGGGGCCCCTTCCCTACTGTTTGCCTAAAGCAAGCTGGCTAACTCCTTTCACTAGGACATGGAATTTCCAATGTTTTTGTTGTTGTTGTTGTTTTTAAGAGAAAAGATTTCCCTATGTTGCCCAGACTGGCCTTAAACTCTTGGGCTCAAACTATCTTCTTGCCTCATTTCCCAAGTAACTAGGACTACAGTTGCACATCACCCCACCCAGCTAGAATTTTATGTTTTAAAACTGTGAAAAGTTCCAGGCAAACCAGGGTGAGCTGGTTACTCTATTTATGTGATTATAAATATGATTATGAAGTGTGACTGCCCCCAACAGAAGAAAAAGTTCAACCAGGAATAGATGGAGGGGGAAGCTCAGGGGGACATTCAGCTGATGAGTGACGTCAGCAGTCTGGTTTTAAGGCCTGAAGCAAGACCAGAAAGTGTGGGGCACATTCAGTCAAGATGGACTAAGAATGAGAGTCAAGGTCAAACAAGAGCTAGGTGTGCCCAAGGTGTAGGCCAAAGAGTCCCAGCATTTTGAAGAGTCTCAAATAGCATTTTGAAAGTCAAACACTTTCACCTCAAGGCTTTTTTGTTTTTTCTCTTTTTCTTCTCTCACCTATGGACATGCTCTCAAACAGCTTGGATAATTAAGCCAGGTGGGTTGACGTGGCAAAGGAAGGTCACCTGGGCAATTATACTCCAGAGCTAGCCTCATATAGGACATTAAACTGATTCATTCTTGGAAAATGAGAATTTAGATCATTCCCTACCAGATTCTGCCTAATTTTTCAAGGTCTCAGAAATCTTGTAGTTGGGATACTCATGGGCTTTAACGACAATTGGTAATATCTTTCATTTGCCTAACACTTTCAACTTCTCAAAGTACTTCACATCTATGTCTACCAACTATTTGCTCTATAGCTCCTAGAAGTGCATAGATAATTATTACTAGCTCCTTTTTGTAGGTGAAGACAAAAAAGGCAGAGATAACGATAAGCATTATTAAAATCTCAGGGCTATAAACAAAAGAGCCAGCCTGGAATCTGTGTTTTCTAATTCCCAGTTCTCTCCTCAATTAGGGCTATACACTTGGTAAAATTACAGATAATATTTTTATCAGAAAAAAACTAGAGATGGTCTAATGCAATAATTTTAAATGTTTAACATAGCAGAATCATATTGCCAATATATGCAAATTCCATCAATTCTCCCTTAATCCCCATGAACTTCTTCCTAATGCCTAATCTCCCTGGAACTCAGTTTGGAAGTCACTGATGAAGCCTATCCCGTTCATTTTCTATACAAGGAAACAGCCAGAAAGACCTCCCTGGGATGTGCCTCAGGTTACTCAGTTGGTTAAAGGAAGAACTAGAATCCTGCTCTAGGGCTCTCAATTTTCAGTTTATTATAAACTATCCATCATTGCTTGAGTTTTTATAGTCTTTTACAACCAAGCAACTATCATAATCTGCATTTTATTGTTTAAATTCTTTTATTTTCCTGGCTTCATTTGTGATTGCTTATTTTTTATAGAGATAAGTTGACAATATAAATCAGAAAATTACTTCACAGTTCAGTATTTTAGTTTGTTAGTGGAATTCTTATCAAGCACTTAAAGAATCATATGGATAAGTTACCAGGGACATCATAAACATATTATAGCTTGCAATGTGAACCTATCAGTATCAGCATGTGGAATAGAGAAAAATCTTATCAAGAGAAGTATCACAGAGTAACATCAGCAAAATGACAGAGCAGAGTAAACAGCTCCAAGCTCATGTCCCTCCACAGAAACACAGAAAAACAAGCAGAATTGCCAGAACCAACTTACAGGACTCTGTAAAACAGTCAAAGCTTTACAGAACCAACTGAAAGCTGAATCCAAACAAACAAAAGGCAAGTTAAGAATGGTAGAAAAGTTTTGTGGCATTCTTTTATTTTCACTTGCCCCAAACCCTCCCCAGCTGAGAAGAGGTCTTCAAGATGGCAGCCTGCATCCCTAGCATGGGATGCTGATCCCTGGTTCCAGAGAGAGCAGAGCAAGACTTATGTGTAAATCATTCTGTTTGTCTGCTCTCACTTGTTGAGGGCTACCTGAAGAACTGATGCAAGGTGCTCATCTCTGTTTTGCCTAATGTGGAATTACTCAGGACAAAAAAGTGGCAGGCATTGCTCAAAATCATTGCAAGATAAATGAGAAATTCACAGTTGCCTTGAGCAAAATATTACAGTCAAGGTTTACAATAGAACACCTAAAGCCTGGGAGAAAAAATGAGGAATAATTTATTTTGGAAAGTTGGGCATTCAAAAGCACCTGTGTATACTGGAAAATCTAGAAAGACACATGGACGCCCAAGGAAGAATGCATTCTCAGAAAACATCTGAGAGGACCATAAACTTTCACCTTTGATCTCTAGACTCAGTGCAAGCAGGAAAGAAAGGTTGAGGTAGTATTGTAAAGAGCCTGACTAAGTGTTGAAGTGTTGAAGAAGGAGTACACCAGTGTAGAGTCATCTACAAAGACAAGAAGAGGCGGAGATTGGAGTTTTTTGTTCCATATTTTTGTTTAATATTTTTAATATTTTTATTATTAATAAATAATATGTTTAATATTTTTACCTCTTGGTGTTCAAGGAAATCTGTATCAAAACAACAACTGAACACAAGCTAAAGGAACAGAAGTTTCAGGGACACACAACAAGGAACACACAGTCTTCGCAAAAACAGCCTGAAAAAGTCACTAAAGAAACAGATGTCTGTATCCTTTAACAATCAAAAAGAGCACATCCTGGGGAATGGGAAGAATCTGATTTCCAGAATTAAACTATTGTAATATTCAAATGTCCATGTTTCAACAAAAAAATTATAAAGCATACAAAGAAACAAAGAACTCTGGTCCATTTTCAAGAAAAAAACAAATTCACAGAAACAATCCCTGAAGAAGTGAAGTCATTAGCCTTAGTATACACAACCTTAAATCAACTGTTTTAATTATTTTCAAAGAGCTGTAGAAAACCACATAAGAGCTAAAAAAAACTAGAAAAAATATATGAGCAAAATGATGATATCAATAAAGATACAGAAATTAGAGAAAGGAACTATATAGAAATTTTAGAGCTGTAAAGTAAAATAATTGAAATAAAACACGCAGTAGAGTTTTTCAACAGCAGATTAAAGCAAGCTGAAAAGAGACCAAGTGAACTTAAAGAGAGAACAACTAAAATTATCTAGTCTAGGAGCAGAAAGAAAAAAAGAATGAAGAAAAGTGAGCAGAACATAAGAATCTATGGGCTTATCAAGTGGACCAACTATGCATTATGGAGTCCCAGAAGGAGAACAGAAAGATAGATAGGGCAGAAAGAATATTTGAAAAAACAATGGCCAAATCTTTGTCAAATTTGATTAATGACAAGAATTTACATATTCAAGAAGCTCAAAAAACTCTCATATAATAAAGAGAATCCCACTGAAACAATCAAACTGTCAAACCCATATACAGAATTTTAATCAGCAAGAGAGAAATGACTTGTCATGCAGAAGACATCCTCAATAAGGATAATAGCTGATGGCTCATCAGAAGGTGTGGAGGCCACAAGGCAGTGGAATGACCTACCTAAAGTGCTGACAGAAAAAACTGCCAACCAAAGACTTTAAAACTATCGTTCAAAGGTGAAAATATTAGGATACATGCAGATTTTTTAAAGCTGAGAAAATTTGTTACTTGTAAACCTGCCCTTCAAGGAATGTTAAAGGCAGTCCTTCGGGTTGAAACAGAAGGACAGCAGGCAATAACTTGAAGTGATAAGAAGAAATATTTACAATAAAGGTTACTAAATAGATAAATATTAAAACCAGTGTTCTTGCATTTTTTGTTTGTAACTACACTTTTTATTTCCTACATGATTTAAAGATAGTTGTATGAAAATCATGGTAAATCTGTTATCTGTGTGTGTGTGTGTATATATATATCATAATATATAAAGATAATATGTATTATGAAAGGAAAAGAAGTCTTGGGGCTCCAAAATCACTAAACTAAAGGGAAAAGTCAAGTGAGGAACTGCTTAGGGCAAATCTGCCTCCCATTCTATTCAGTCACCCCTCTGCTCAACTGAGATAAATGCGTATCTGATTGTCTCATTTGGAGAGGCTAATCAGAAACTCAAAAGAATGTAACCATTTTTCTCTTATCTATCCATTACCTGGAAGCCCCCTCCCTGCTTCAAGTTGTCCTGCCATTGCCTCAGGTTTTCCCACCTTTCTGGACTGAACCAACATACATCTTACACATATTGATTGAAGTCTCATGTCTCCCTAGAATGTATTAAAACCAAGCTGTGCCCCTAATACCTTGGGCACATGTCATCAGGACCGCCTGAGGTTGTGTCATGGGCATGCATCCTCAACCTTGGCAAAATAAACTTTCTGAATTAACTGAGACCTGTCTCAGATTTTCAGGGTTCATGATATCTTTATATTTTACGTTAGCCACATAATATATAAAGATATAATTTGTGACAATAACAATAATATAAAAAGGGATAGAGATATGTAGAAGAAGAGTTTTTTTTGTTTTTGTTTTTTCTATTGAAGCTAAATAGGTGTCAGTTCTAACCATATCACTATAAACTTAAGATGGTAAATATAATTCCCCTGGCAATCCCTGAGACCATGTTTAAAAAACATACACAGAACTCAGCAAGCAGGGGATCAAAATGGTGTGGAAAAAAATCAACTAACCACAAAGGAGGCAGTAATGGAGAAAATGAGAGTCACAAAAGGAATAAAACATGCAGAAAACAAATAGAAAAATAGCACAAGTGAGTTCTTCCTTAACTTCCTCAAAATTAAATGAATTAAACTCTCCAATCAAAAGGCAGAGTTTGAGAGAATAGATTTTTTTAAAAATGATCCAACTGTATGCTGTCTCCAAATGACTCACTTTAGATCCAAATAGACACAAATAAATTTAAAGTGAAAAGATGGAAAAATATATGCCATGCAAACAGTAACCAAAAGACAGCTGGAGCAGCTATAGGTATCAGGCAAATAAACATTAGCCAAAAACTGTCAAAAAAGACACAGAAGGGCATTATATATTGATTAAAGGTTTAACTCATCAAAAAGATTTAACATTTATAAACAGATATGTACCAAACAACAGAGCCCCAAAATATATGAAGCTAACACTGACAAAAGTAAAGGGAGAAATAGATAATTCTATAATAACAGCTGGAAACTTGAATATACAACTTTCAATAATGGATAAAACATCTGGACAAAAGATCAACAAGAAAATAGCATTAACAATAGTATAAACAAACTAGAAACAGACATATATAGAGTATTATACTAAACAAGAGCAAAATACACATTCTTCTCAAGTGCACATGGAAAATTCTCTAGGATGGACCATGTATTAGGTACAAAACAAGTCTCAATAAATTTAAAAGAATTGAAATAATAAAAAGTATGTTCTTTGACCACAACGGAATAAAGGTATAAACCAATAACCGAAAGAAAACTAGAAAATTCACAAATATGTGTAAATTAAACAACACACTTTTAAGCAACAAGGGGTCATAGACAAAATGACAAGGGAAATTAGAAAATATTTAGAAACAATTGAAAAGAAAAATACAGCATGCCAAAATGTATGGGATGCGGCAAAGGTGGTATTCAGAGGGAAATGTATAACAGGTAAACATTCACATTACAAAAGATGAAAAGTCTCAAATCAATAACCTAACTTTACACCTCAAGGAACTAGAAAAAGAGAATAAGATAAACCTAAAACCAGCAAAAGGAAGAAAATAATGAAGATTAGAGCAGAGATAAACACAATAAAGAATAGAAAATCAATAGAGAGAATCAATGTAACTAAAAATTGATCTTTAAAAAGATCTATGAAATTGGCAAATCTTTAGCTACATTGACAAAAAAGGAAGAGGACACAAATAAGTAAAATTAGAAATAAAAGTGGGAGACATTATTACTGACCTTACAGAAGCAAAAAGAATTTAAACTAATGCTATAAACAGTTATGCGCCAGCAAATTAGATAATGTAAATGAAATGAACAAATTCCTAGAAACACACAAATTATCAAAACTGACTCAAGAAGAAATACAAAATCTGAACAGAATTATAACAAATGCAAATATTGAATCAATAATAAACCTCTCAACAAAGAAAAATTCAGGGACAGATGACTTCACTGGTGATTCTACCAAGGATGAACATCCATTCTTCTCAAACTCTTTCCAGAAATGAAAGGGGAGGGAACACTTCCTGATTCATTCCGTGAGGCTAGCATTAACCTGATACCAAAGTCAGGTTTCTTGTAATGAAAAGAAATCACAAAGAAAAGAAAACCACAAGGAAAAAAAAATTACAGATCAACATCCTTTGTAAAACAAAAGTACTAACAAATTGAATTCTGCGGCACATTAAACAGATTATTCACTACAACCAAGCAGTAGTTACTCCAGGAATGCAAGAGTGAT
This sequence comes from Macaca fascicularis, assembly GCF_037993035.2. NCBI lineage: Eukaryota > Metazoa > Chordata > Mammalia > Primates > Cercopithecidae > Macaca > Macaca fascicularis. The sequence continues at coordinate 16,975,056 of NC_088375.1, forward strand.
TCAACACCACCACCAAAAGCAATGACAACAGCAATAACAACAACAAAAGAAACAATGTGCTACAACACATTAATAGAAGGAAGGGAGAAAAATGCATGATAATCTCGATTGATGCAGAAAAAGACATTTGACAAAATCTGACACCCTTTCTTCATAAAAATACTCAGAAAGCTAGAAATAGAAGGGACTTTCCCTATGAAAAACCTACAGATAATATCATATTCTATGGTTAAAGACTGAAATCTTTCCCCTTACGGTGAGGAACAAAACAAGAATGTCTGTTTTCACCACTGCTATACAACATTGCACTAAAAGCCCTATGCAGAGCAATTAAACATAAAAAAGGCATCCAAATTAGAAAGAAATAAGTAAAACTATTTATTTCTTAGACAGGTTCTTACTCTGTCACTCAGGCCGGAGTGCAGTGGCACAATCATGGCTCACTGCATCCTCAACCTCCCAGGATCAAGTGATCCTCCCACTTTAACCTCCAGAGTAGTTAGGACCACAGGTGTGTGTCACCATGCCTGGCTAATTTCTTTCCCTTTTCTTTTTTGTAGAGACATTTTGTATGTTGTCCAGGCTGGTCTCAAACTTCTGGGCTCAAGCAATCCTCCCACCTCGACTTCCCAAAGTGCTAGGATTCCATGCATGAGCCACTGTGCCAGACCAAATAAGTAAAACTATTTCTACCCACAGATTACATTATTCTATATATATGAAATTTCCCAAATAATCCACCAAAAAAAGCTAATGATGCTAATGAATGAATTCACTTATTAGCTGAAAGCTGAAAGGCACAACATCAACACACAAAAATCAGTAGTTTCTGTATAACAGTAATGAACTATCTAATAAAGAAATTAAGAAAAAAATCGATTTACAATAGCATCAAAAAGAATACAATACACAGAAATAAATTTATCCAAGGAAGTGAAAGACTCATACACTGCAAACGAGAAAACATTGCTTTAAAAAAATCAAAGGAGACCTAAATAAATGAAAATATTCCTATGATCATGGAAGACAATATTTTTAGGACATCAATACTACCCAAAGCAATCTATAGAGTGAGTATAATCCCTATCAAAATTGTAACTTCCCTTTTTTGTGGAAATGGAAAAGTTGAGCCTCAAATCCATATGGAATTTCAAGACTTGGAATATCCAAAACAATTTTGAAAAAGAGAAAAGCTGAAGGATTTATATTTCCTAATTATACAACTTTCTATAAAGCTACAGTAATCAAAAGTGTGGTATGGACATAATAATAAACATATATACAAAATGAATATAATTGAGGTTCCAAAATATTCATTTATCTATGGCCAATTGATTTTCAACAAGTGTGCCAAAACCATTCAATGGGGAAAAAGCTGTTTCTGCAACAAATGGTGCTTAGACCATACCCACATGTGAAAGAATGAATTTGAACTTCTTCACACCATGTGCAAATCTTAACTCAAAATGAATCAATGATCTAAATGTAAGAGCTAAAATCACAAAAATCTTAGAAGAAAACATAGGGTTAAGTCTTTGTAACTTTCGATTTGGCAATCTATTCTTAAGTATAATACCCAAAGCACAAGCTACAAAGGAGTTGGACTTCATAAAAATAAACAATTTTGTGCATATGTGGGCATAATCAAGAAAGTGAAAAGCCATCGTACAGAATGGGAGAAAATATTTGCAAATTACAGATCTCTTAAGAATTCATTACTGAGAGTGTATAAAGAACTCCTACAAGTCAACAGCAAAAGGAAAACTGCATTAAAAAATTGGCAATGAATTTAAATAGACATTTTTCTCAAGAAGACATACAAGTGGCCCATAAGTACAGTAAAAGATACTCAGCCTCATTAGTCATTAGAAGAAATGCAAATCAAAACCACAATGAGGTAGCACTCCACACTAACTAGAATTGCTAAAATCAAACAAAACACCTGTAATCCCGGTACTTTGGGAGGCCGAGGTGAGCGGATCACCTGAGGTTGAGAGTTCAAGACCAGTCTCACCAACATGGAGAAACCCCGTCTCTACTAAAAATACAAAAATTAGCCAGGCATGGTGGTGCATGCCTGTAATCCCAGCTACTCAGGAGGCTGAGGCAGGAGAATCGCTTGAACCCGGGAGATGGAGGTTGCGGTGAGCCAAGATCGTGCCATTGCACTCCAGCGTGGGCAACAAGAGCAAAACTCCATGTCAAAAAATAAATAAATAAATAAAATAAAATAAAAAATAACTAACCAAAAGTGTTAATGAAGATGTAAAAAAATTGGAACCCTCATATGTTACTGGTGAGAATGTGAAACAGTGCAGCTGCTGTGGAAAACAGTTTGGTGGAGCCTCAAAGTTAAACACAGGGGGCCAGGCGCAGTGGTTCACACTTAAACACAGGGGGCCAGGCGCAGTGGTTCACACTTAAACACAGGGGGCCAGGCGCAGTGGTTCACACTTAAACACAGGGGGCCAGGCGCAGTGGTTCACACTTAAACACAGGGGGCCAGGCGCAGTGGTTCACACCTGTAATCCCAGCACTTTGGGAGGCCGAGGAGGGTGAATCACCTGAGGTCAGGAGTTCAAGACCAGCCTGACCAACATGGTGAAACCCCGTCTCTACTAAATATAGAAAATTAGCCAGGCGTGGTGGCGCATGCCTGTAATCCCAGCTACTTGAGAGGCTGAGGCAGGAGAATCGCTTGAACTCAAGAGGTGGCGGTTGCAGTGAGCCAAGATTGCGCCATTGCACTCCAGCCTGGGCAACAAGAGCGAAACTCTGCCTCTCTCTCTGTCTCTCTCTCTCTCTCTCTCTCTCTCTCTATATATATATACCCTCAAAGAATTGACAACAGGTACTCAAACAAGTACATACACACATATGTTCATGACAGCACTATTCACAATAGCCAAAAAGTGGAAACAGCTCAAATATTCATCCATGGATGAATAAAGAAATTGTGGTATATATATACAGTGAAAAATTATTTGTCCATAAAATAAAATGAAGTACTGTACATGCTACCATGTGGATCAAACTTGAAAACACGCTAAGCCAAAGTAACCGCACACAAGAGGTCACGTATTCTATGAGTCTATTCATACGAAATATCCAAAATAGATAAACCCAAGGAGACAAAGTGCAGGCTGGCGGTTGCTAGGGATGAGACAGGAAGGAATTGGGAGAAACTGCTTATTATTTATGGGTTTTACTTTGGAGTTATGGAAATATTTGGAACTAAATAGAGATTTGACTGCAAAACATTGTGAATACATAAAATGCCACTGAATGGTTCACTTTAAAATGGCTAATTTTGTATGAATGTCACCTGAAAAAATTATTTTTTAAAAAAGAAAAATGCCACTCTTTTCAATAGCTTATTTTAAAATTAGTTGAACTTTTGTTTCTATCCAGTCTGCAAAAGGAAATAAATAATTTCACATTTAGCTGGCTAATGTTAACATCATCTATTAGCCAATGTGGACATTCTCTGGTTGCATTTGGGTAATATATTTTTCTTCATGTCATTGGGGACCTCAGTTAATAATTTTGATCACCAGATAAACCTAATTGTAGCTAAATCTGACAGCAGATGCCACAGCATATCTTTTCTTTGTTCCATAATTGGTTAGCTCTGGGTTAGGCACAGAGTAAGCATAATCTGGGAATATGTCTTAAAATAATTATCTAAAACCAGGACAATGCATTAACCATGTGCCTTTTCATTTCTCGTAAGTGTCATTTGTGAGCTTGGTGTTTCATCTGCTTATATGTTCTCTATAAATTTCATGGAATAAAAGTATATGTTTACTATATGTTATCAACGGAGAGATACTCTGACTTTATTGCAACTAGTATGACCTTTATTGCAGAATGAGCTATGTGGGGAACCTTGATAGGTAAATGGATGCTCAAGCCTTTGGCATCTTGTCACCTGAGCCTGAACCCATGACCTGCTCTGTTGTGTGCATTGAGAGTTGAGTTAATGCCATTGGCAAGCAAGGCATTGAATTAGATCATCTCAAATGATAACTCTTTAATCTCTTTATGAAACAACTGGTCTTGTCTAACTGTTTCCTTATTAAATGTCATAATCAGATTCAAGATGGTGAAAAAATATTGACTTGGTAGCCAGGATGCTAAGTCTAAATTGTATTATTAATGAACTGCAAGTATTACATCAGGAGTCAAAAGGGTAGAGTTTACTCAGAAGGTGACAATGAACAAAAATGCTCAGCAAATTGCTTGAGCTTCTCAACTGGTGTTGGAATATCTGATAGTAGATAATAATAACAATAATAATTGGTTATTAAATTCTTACGGAGTACTAGACCCTGGATTAAATGATATATCTAGACTGATTTCATTTTTACAAGGAGAGAAACAAAAAGGTTAAAGATCTTATTTTTATTTGGCAGATCCATGATTCAAATCCAAGTTTCTGTGACTCTACAGTCTTTAAATGCTTACGTACGACCATGTTCCAGACCCTCTCAAACCATAACTTGGAATACTCTAAGTCTCCAGAGAGATCAGGTATGAAATGGAGTGAGACTGTCTTTCTTGCTAATTTCAATTTGATTTAATCAAAGATAGGAACTAAATGGGTAATTTATGCAACTAGCTAGAACTTTTAAAACATAGTTGTGCTTAATGATAGGGATACATTGTGAGAAATGCATCCTTAGGTGATTTAGTGGTTGTGAAAACGTCACAGAGCGTACTTAGACACACCTACACGGTATAGCTCACTCCACACCTAGGCTATACGGTACAGTCTGTTGCTCTCAGGCTACAAATCTGTAAGTGTGCCTATACTCAATACGGCAGGTAGCTGTATCACAGTAGTAAGTAATTTTGTATCTCAACATATATAAACATAGAAAAGGTATACAATAAGTATAAAAAATAAAGTATGTGTACAAAATAAAAAATGGTCACCTGTGTAGGGCAATTACAGCTTGCAGGTCTGGAAGTTGCTCTGGGTGAGTCAGTGAGTGGGTAGTGAGTGAATATGAAGGTCTAGGACATTACTGCACACTACTGTAGACTTTATAAACACTGTACACTTAGGCTACACTACATTTACTTAAAAAATAAAGCAATTGCACTACAAGGTTGCAACAGCTACATCACTAGGCAATGGGAATTTTTCAGCTCAATTATTGTCTTATGGGACCATCTGTACACGTGGCCCATCATTGGCTGAAATGTTATGCGGCACATGACTGTACCTCACCAAGCTTCTGACAAGTTATAGACAAAGAAAAAAACAAAATCCTTCACTTATACTGGTAATTGAGCCTCATGTTCACCAAGTGTTTAGTTTTTAAATGTCGATGGGCTCCATTTTTACGCCATAACGGGCCAGTTTGGGATATACATTAATGATTCATTGGCTCTACAATACCTCAGTGGGTTGAAAGAAGAGAGGCTCACTTGAGCTTTGTTTTTTTTTTATATATATAATTTCAAGGTTTAGAACCAGGGAGTACATGGGCAGGTTTGTTATGAGGGTATATTGCATGACACTGAGGTTTGGGGTATGAATGATCCTGTAACCCAGGTAATGAGCATAGTACCCAGTAGGTGGTTTTTAGATCCTTACCTCTCTCACTGTCTCTCCGCCTTAGCAGTCCTCAGTGTCTGTTGTTCCTGTCTTTATGTTTATGTGTACCCAGTGCCTAGCTCCAACTAATAAGAGAGCACATGCAGTATTTGGTTTACTGTTTCTGCATGAATTTGCTTAGGATAATGGTCTCCACCTGCATCCATGTTGCCGCAAAGGACATGATTTCATTCTTTTTATGGCTGCATAGTATTCCATGGTGTATATGTACTATATTTTCTTTTATACCCAAAGGAAAATAAATTGCTCTACCAAAAAGACCCATGATCTCATATGTTCATCACAGCACTCGTCACAATAGCCAAGTCATGGAATCAACCTAGATACAGCCTAAGAGCATCTTACTCCCTGGCCCAATTCATGCCAGATAAAGAACAACTTTAACATTAACATATGACTCCAGCATTTCTGCTATGAAAGCCATTGAGTGAGGGATTTAATTCTCAATTCACTTCAACTCAATTCTAATATAATCAAACTCAGTAAATTTTCATTCTGTGCCCACTACAGCTTGGCATCACACAGAATACAGACATAATAAGAATAATGTCCCCATTCTAGAAGAACTCACAGGCAAGTATTGAAGTCAGTTGAGTCAACATGAATATCACTCCGGGATACAGGGGCTGAGACAGAGGCAGAATGTACCAAGGGAAGAGTGTTGATCCAACCAGGAAAAAAGGAGGGATTCCTGGAGAAGGTCCTCAGTGAGCTGAGTTTTGCAGGGTAAGTCTTATCTTGAATGGATAAGAAGACTGTCAAAGGGAACAGCATGTGCAAACTCGAAAAAGAAGCAAGTCAGGCCATAAGCACTCCCAATTCTTTTGCCTCCATAATAGTCACCTAGTCTGGACTGGCCTCTTAGCAGAACAGTTGACCCAGGGGCAAGTGCTATGACATAGCAGGGCTGTTCAGGAAACTATAAGTAGTTCTAGAAAACGAGTCTAGCCACACGGTCCTAACCCATCCCTTCATCTTCGATTTTGATTCATCTACCTCCCCTGCATCTGTGTCTCTCCCTACCCACAATTCCTCCTTGGCTGAATTCATCCACCACCATTCATATCTACTCACGGTTTAGAAAAGGACTAATAAAGACCCAGGGCTCACAATGTGGGACTGGAGAAACTGAGAAAAGGTTTACCTTCTATTTTTTCTGACTAAACTAAGATAAAACGTCTTTCCCAGCAAGATACTATTATTATTCTTGGACAGTTCTCTATTTTTAAAATTTGGGCCAGATTGTGCTTCTTGCTTTGGAGTTAGGTCAGCAAAGATCATTCTCCTTCCCAGCCCACTTTATTTTAAAAATCTCCATCTGTATTGAATTTGAACTTGAGCAGGGTCTGTTTCTGAGATTATCTTGTCACAGTTGACAATGCTCTGGTGCCCTCTCCCTTGATGTTGGTTGGTTTATAGGGTTTATTGCCAGGTTTAAAAGCTAACTTTCTGGCCTTTCATCTTTGTATGTTCTTATAACAGAAACTCAGGGCAAAAAGGGGTTTTAAAAAAAGTTCCCAGAGAGGGCAAAAAATAGATGAACAGACGATTCATCTAAATATGCTTAGTCTGATATCAAATAAATATATATTTTAGGGGAAAGAATTACAGTATAAACAGAAACATCTCAACCATCTGTCCGAAGTTCTTCCAATATAATTACATCACACTGTGGCTAATGGCTGGTTGTTGATCCAGATATTTGGCAGAGAGGGTAATACCCTCCTGGGATCTCACAGCCATCCACGGCTTCCTGCCTCATTACCACTTACCAGTTTTATATCGACAATTAGGATTAGTGAAGAATCCAAAGCTTTCACTGGGAGAAACAGTCTCTGACTTAGTAAGTTAAATTAACAACTGAGAATGCCTCAAACCTCAGCCTACATGGTTTAAATATCTCTTTCTTAAGATAATAGTAAACAAATTCAACCAAAAAAAACTGCCCAGGGAAAATGTTGGAGAAAAATCTTCCATGATGACAAATATTAATCATCAAACTCAAGTGTTTATGTGCTTCAGGCCTCAGTCAGCCTCCTCCAGTTATTAACATTCAAACTTCCTTTCACTCGTCTGCATGCAAGAAGAAAGCATTCAAGTTTCAGGCTTTTATCGATGAGTTAAGACAAGAAGATGGCAGACTCTTGCTTTTTCCCCCGAAAGTGAAATCTGCTTTCTCTATTCACCTTCCGGAGTTTCTGGTGGTACATATATCTTCCTTCTGTAGAGTCACTGAGCTGACCACCTCTAGAAACTCAAAAAAGAGGCAAGTCAGGCCCTAAGCACTCCCAGTTCCTCTGTCTCCATGATAATCACCCAGTCTGGCCTGGCCTCTTAGCAGAACAGTTGAGTTTATTTATTTGATCATCTTCACCTCTTTCTTGACAGCTGACTTATCTGAAGCGTTCCTCCTAGGTGATATTTCTTGTACTGGGTCAACAAAAAGCAAGGGGCAGAATTTCAGCCACTTCCAAAGCCCCAGAACCCAAATCATTAGGTCTCCCCGAGTCTGTTTATGTTCCCCCTTGTATAAACACAGACGTAGCATGGTAGTGGTGTGGAGTTGATGACAAAGGCTTTCCTTTCTCACCCCCTGCTAGGTTTTTGACACTTTATCCCTAGCGTTCTGCAGCCGAGTGCATGGATTCACAGCTGGGAACTGGGAATACAAATCGCTCAGAGAGCTAAGAGGTGAAAGGGCAGCTAGAGTCTCCATGGGGCTCCCAGAATCTCACTTCCCAGTCCCCTCTTCTCACTCCCCTCCCCCCAGGGCTGTCACCAACATTAGCTGCTACTGGTAGCCGTAGCAGCTCAGAGTCAGCGTTTGCCACCCCTGTGCCAGGCCACTGAGTCAGCGAGGACTGCAGATGGAGGGGGCAGTGGGGGGCACACCACTAATCTACTGTGCAGAGGCACACTTGTGAGCGGACTGGCTGCGGATGAGGGAGAGGAATATTGACATTCTCCCCTTCGGAGGGGAAAGGAATGGGCTTGAGGTCTGCAGGAAGAGATCACAGCTGCAGGCCCCAGTCAGTTCCCTAACTCAAGCTAAGTCAGTTGTGTTCAGGCGCAGTTCAAGTCTTACCCAGCCTTGGGGTCAAGTTTTTTCTGATGTTGCATTTCTTGAGGCTAGACTTGAACGGTAAGCATCATTCTTCCAGCCCATGTGGGGTCCAGATGTATATGGCTGAAGGGGAATTCTTTTTATTGCTTCTAGAGGTTCTGGGTGGATAGAAAAATTACTTCACATTCCAGTGTGTTATTTATATGCATTCTTCAGCACTCCATGATAACGTGACAAGCGCCCTGAGAATTGGGAATAGAGTTTGTAAAGGAGTTGAGCTGACTCAAGTAAAACAGTGAAGAAAAAAGAGAAATTGGAAACAAATTTGGAGGACTCAACAGAAGGAAGACAAAGAGAAGTCGAAAAGAACTGAGGGCTGGATTTGGGAAGACCCTTGGTTTAGTCAGCTGTTTGTATGATCATCGTTAATGAGCAGCATTCATTCAATGGGAAGACGGGTAGAAAAATAGTTTAATTGGCTTGAGAGAACTCAGGCAGCCTGTAAGCATGACCATCAGTTATCTTTCTCTGATGTCAACAATGGCAACGACAGTAACAGTATTAGAGAAATAACACATTTTCCTAGAAATCCCACTTTCTTTTTTTTTTTTTGAGACGGCGTCTTACTCTGTCGCCCAGGCTGGAGTGCAGTGGCCGGATCTCAGCTCACTGCAGGCTCCGCCTCCCGGGTTTACGCCATTCTCCTGCCTCAGCCTCCCGAGTAGCTGGGACTACAGGCACCCACCACCTCGCCCGGCTAGTTTTTTGTATTTTTTAGTAGAGACGGGGTTTCACTGTGTTAGCCAGGATGGTCTCGATCTCCTGACCTCGTGATCCGCCCGTCTCGGCCTCCCAAAGTGCTGGGATTACAGGCGTGAGCCACCGCGCCCGGCCAGAAATCCCACTTTCAAAGAGTCTTATCTCACTTGTTTCTATAGACTTTCATGGGCACTATTTCATTGGCCATCTTCAGTTCTCCATCCCCTCCCCAGGGTTCAGAAAGAAGGCGGGGCTTATGGAAAAGGCAAGGGCTGAGAAACAGACAGATCTTGGTTCAGATCTCCACTGTGTGACCTTAGACAAATTACTAAATTCTGACTATCTTCACGTTTCTCATCTGTGAATGGAAGGAGACAATGTGCACCTCATATTTTGTTGGGTGGCCTAAAGGAAGCATGCATTAGCATTCAACACATGGTAGCTATTTTACACATCGGGAAGTTTATCTAACATCACCCACAACTCTGTACTCCAAGCCAAAATGGCTTACTGATGTCTGTTGCCTCCCAGCCTGCAAATTAAAATAAAATGGGATCTGAGGAGCATTGCAGTATAGTGGAATGCATGATGGCATGGAGGGAAGAGACCTTGATTTGTCCTAGCCCTTCAAGTGCTTAGAGAATTGAGATAATGTATATGAAGCACTTAACATGGTGTCTGGTACATCAAACACACAACGTCTAAGTGTTCTTTCTCTCTTACTCCACATTCAGTTGGATAGGAAATCTCACTGGCTCTACCATCTAGATATATTCTCATATATGTGTGCATGTGCGTGTATGTGTGAGGCATGGGAATGAGTTATGCCAATATAGGCAGGAGGAGACAATTTATATACACGTACATTCTACTCCTTCCCCAACCCCCACTGCTACTGTCTGATCTAAGACACACCATTTCTGGCCTGAATGATTGACTATAGACTCTTAAACATGTTCCCTATTTGTTCTCTACTTTCTGCTATCTATACTTAGCAGCCAGGGTAATATTTTAAAACATAATTCAAACCACGCCATGCCTCTGCCTTGAGCATTTCAAGGGCTCCTGACTTCATTCAGAACAAAAGCAAAAATCCTTAAAATGCCCTACAAAATCCAGCCTCCCCGCCTCCCAGCCCTTACTTCTCTGAGCTCTGACACACCTCTCACTACCCTCCCACACATATCTGCATGACTCATTCCCACACTTCCTTTGCATCTTAGCTGAAATGTCACCGTATTTAAAATGGTATCTGCTCTGGCTCCCAGCTCTCCTGGCTCCCCTTAGCCTGCTCTCTATTTCCCACTGCATCACCACTAACCTACCAGGTAAGTGACTTATTAATGCTGTACGTTGTCTGTCTCCCTGCTGAGGTGTAAGCTCTATAATGACAGAGATTTTTGTTGTCTGCATGTTTATAGCTATATCCTAAGTAACCCAACCAGTGTCAGCCCATAGTAGGGACTCAATCGGTATTTGCTGAATAAATTAATAAATGGTCATCATCTTTGGAGGGAAAATCTCAACCTCTAAGGGTGTGCAACTCTCCTTTTTCTTTGTTTTACAAATATGGTGGGGAGGAAAAGAAAAAGTGTGACCTGAAAATTTCTTTCAGGTCTGGAAGTCAATTTAAATTTACTAATGGATCAATTTATTCATTCATTAAAGGAACATTTATTGAACATTTACTAAAAGCTGAGAATACCAAAAAAGTGAATGCAATAGATTCCCTAAGATTCCTAATTTTGTGAGAGAAGTAGCCTTGTAAACCAATAAGTGAAGGATACTTAGACAGGTGTTACAGAGTGGAGTGAGTGTGGATTCAGATAAAAGTTTCTAACTTTTCTGGAGTGAGGAGTGGGAGTTGGAAGGCAGAGGACAGAGGTAGAGGAAAAATTCATTTGAGAAGACTTCATGGAGATGTATCAGTTGAGGCTGGAAAGATGGATAAGAATTTGTAGGTTGACAAAGAGGGATGATATTCTAGGCAAAGGCATAAGGTTCCTGAAGGAGTAGGGTGGGGCGGGGTGGGAATGGTAGGCTTGGGGTAGAGAGGGAACTAAGGCTTTACTCTGCCACTCATGGGAACCTCTGGTTTGATATTAAGTAGGGCAATTATATAATCATACATAAATTTCTAATACCTCACTATGATGTGAGAAATTGGAGGTGGGGGGAATAAAATGGAAGGCTACCGCAATGCTATGGTCATCTCATGTGAGGGTCTTGAGCCTAGGGGTCAAGAGTCAAATACTTCGTAGAGGTTACATACTAAATATATTACTTTGTAATCCGCTTTTCTTTCAGTTAGTATAAACATCTTTTCATGTCCATCTGTATATAGAGATGGACATGAAAAGATGTTTATACTAATCTGTATATACAGATATAGATTGACCTGAAAAAATGTTTATATTAACTGAAAGAAAAAGTTACCCTTAATGACTGCACTATATTCCAGTCTCCGGTGTATCTAATGTATTTAACAGGGCCCTTATTGCATATGAAGATATCATATGTTTTTAGTATCTATGTCTACATTCATTGTTTTGATTATACCTATATTAGAGTGCAGTCTAAAATAGTCTTAAACAACTTTGACAGATAGTAACTTAGAAATCAGTCTTTATGGTAGACATCATCTCCATTTGATGGACATGAAAACCAAGCTTTAATGGAATAATTCCCTTGCCTAAAGTCACAGGGCTGCAAGGGGCCCACCGTGATTTCAACTCAACATATGTGTGGCCTTTGAAGCTCAGCTTATTGGATTAACATTTTGCATAAATTCTCATGGAATCCTGTGGCTGGAAAATACTTTATAGTTGCATAATCCATTCTGACTCTAAGGTTTTATAAGGTGGGCAAGGCTCTAACTGGGAATTTAGACCTTTTGTATTTTGACCTCCTTAGTAGACTAATTTTACCCTAAATTAGGGAGCCAGTGACCAGCCCCGAGCACAGTCACTCCTAACCCTCAGGCAGATGGATGCCTTCACAAGGAAACACACTCTATCAGCACCCTGACTGCAGAGGCCCTGATCTTCTGTCCCAGGAATATGTGTGCAGGTGGGCTCTTAGCAAGCCCAGGCTATGAGCTGAACCATTGCTTGCAAGTGTCTTCATCAGGCACTGTGCCTGGTACACACAATTATACACAGCACTTGTCCACCCCTCTTATCACCCACAAAGTGCTGCAGATGAATATTCCATCTGATCGCAGCAGAAATCAGGAATTTGAAGTCTGGAGCTAGATGACATCATACCCTGAAATGGGAGGAGGAAAAGGTCAATTTTCATCTACTAAATGTCAAGCAAGCAGCTGACTGATTGTTTTTACTGACTTGACCAAATCGATATGTTGTTAAGTCATCGTGTTGACACTGATTAAATCAATACGGTTTGATTTGGAGGGAAGAAGCAGATAACAACCACAAACATTTAAGCAGTGAGCATTCAAATGCTTATGTGGTGTATCCTCTAGTGTTTGTGCATCATCAGAATTCCTGTCCATTCTCACGTTAACCCTGTGAGTGGGCACTCCTCCTATGAATATCTCCATCTCACACAAGAGAGAGCTGAGTTTGAGAAAAGTTACACATCTTGCCCAAGATCATCCGGGTAGTGACCAGGCCAGAACTTGAGCCAAGGACTTAGCTATTGTGCTCTACTGCTATTGCTAATGGCTTGAAAAATGCTGCAGGACCCAGCTCTTGGTGGAGGTGGATGGCTCCACTGCAATCTCCTGCTCTGCAGGTGAAGGGCAGCAATGGGGCCAAAGTCTTCCGTGGGCCCCCTATCAATAGTGAGCAAATAATTAGCCAGACCACTCTTGCTGTGCTGTCTCAGGGTTTTCTTTTGTTACCTAGTGACAAAAGAGTGTCCTGGAAGTTGCACACAAAGCTAGAGTGAGTTTCTTCATTTGGATTTTTATGCTTCGATGCTTTGAGGTTGGGGGTGGGGAACAAAAGAGCTTAAGCCTGGAAAAATGCACTCTGTTGGGCGCCTCACGTGCACAGCTCTGGCCGATGTGTGTGTTTGTAGATATTTATTTCCTTGCCTGTGTTGGAATCATTTGAGCCCCCTGTGCTTTGAACTTGAAAGGATCTTCAAAGAGTGACATCCTCTCAGAAGTCTGGACACAAAGCTTCTTTCTGCCTGCTCTTCCTCTGGTTGCTGAGCATCACCGTGGGTTTAGATGGATTATCTTTTCTCTCCCTGACTGTGGCCTAACCGTTCTTACAGCTCTGAAATGTCTTAGTGTTCAGTACCTGTCGTGGATCAAACTGTCCTGAGGTCTGGTACGCTTTAAGCAGAAAGAAAGAAAAATGTTGGGTGTTTTAAAAACTTTCATTTACCTCTTCCTTGCTCACGATTTTTATTTCAACAAGCAAATATGTAGTACTTCTGAAAAGCCAGTTCCTGTTTAACATCTAGGATGGCCATTTTAATTCTTGTCTGTCTTCGTCTCCCACAAAGATACATTGGTAGAAGAGGAGAGAGGGGAATCACTGTAAAGAAACAGGGGGTTTTGCCTGTAAACATGGTGGCTCATGCCTGTAATCCCAACACTTTGGGAGTCTGAGCAGGGTGGATCACCCGAGGTTGGGAGTTTGAGACCAGCCTGACCAACATGGAGAAACCCTGTCTCTACAAAACTACAAAAAGTTAGCCAGGTATGGTGCGCATGCCTGTAATCCCAGCTACTTGGGAGGGTGAGGTAGGAGAATCGCTTGAACCTGGGAGGCGGAGGTTGTGGTGAGCCAAGATCGCACCATTACACTTCAGCCTGGGCAACAAGAGCAAAACTCTGTACAAAAAAAAAAAAAAAAAAAAAGAAAGGAAGGAAGGAAGGAAGGGAGGGAGGGAGGGAGGGAGAGAGGGAGGGAAAGAAACTTAGGGGGACGAGCAATTTGTCACACATAAAAGGAGTTCTAATCCTATTTCTGCTCAGTAGGAAGTCCAGTGACAGGTAGAGGGCTACAACATGTGATGATAAGGACAATCACCTGAAGCCCTGGATGACTGCCCTACTTTGGAGGAAGCCTGCTTTGGAGTATTGCAATGAAAGAATGAATGAGCAATCCACCCCCCTTTGCAGGAAACATCGCAATGGGACACACTCTGCAGCCAGACCCAAGGCCACAGCCAGAAACAAGAAAGGATACACAATTTGTGGACTGTTACCGTGAGAGGAGGCGAGCTGCAGCAAGAATAGTAATGAACCAGGAGACAAAAGACCCGGATTTTGCTTATTGCTCAGCAGTCCCCGCATCGGCTAAATGCAACTGCAAAGCAAGATCATTCAAAGAATATTAAGAACTTGAGAGTTGAAATCTCAAAAAATAGAAGAATCAAAATTACCAGTGTGGGAAAAGTCAAAATTTTGTTAGACTTCTTCATGCTTACTTTATGATTTTGCATTGCATTTATGTTTATTTGTGTGCTGGGGAGTTGAGTATTAGTAGTTGGCATGCAAACTTTTTGATGCCTAGGACTTCTAAAGGTCAGTTTCACCTGGACTTTATCCGAGAAACTACCATCTTCCATCTAATTCTTGGCAAGTCTGAGGCTCAGTTTTCTTCTTTGATGTTGGACAAGGTTTGATGGAGTGAGGGGTATGACATGGGGATCAGATGAGGTTTAAACTTAAAAAATCTGGGATCTCAATTAATTTTGACTCTTATATGCTTCCTTCAAGAAAGAGAGATTGCTGATATACACAGTATATGGATTGGTTAAAAGAAGAGCCATATTTCAGAAGACTAGCCTGATTGAAAAAGTCTTCTCCCGAAATCAGAAAACCATTTTAACTGTAGGCAGAGGAGGCTTTGTTGGCACTTGGAGTCTACAAAGTGTGAAAAGAGAATTAGGTGGGTCTAACCTTAGGAACTATTCCCAGAGATCTCTTAATACTTCTTGTTAGAGATGTGGGAAAGATTGTTTAAAGTATTTCCAGTGAGAACATCATTGCAATTTCAGGTCTAGAAAACAAAGGAATGCTTGAAAAAAGAACAAAACACACAGATCCACAATTGATTTTTGTAAGCTTTGGCGTTCTTACACCTAGAGGCAAGACCTAGAGGAAATGGATCTTCCGTGCTTCATGCACCACGTAGGAGAGCCAGGCCTCTGTTCCACGTTAGATCACTGATGCAGAACCATGGTGTAGAGGTGTGTTCTCCTTCTCCTTGGACTTTCATTTGTGTATTTTATGTAAAGACTCTGCTAAGACCTCAACTCCTTAAAATAGGATTTCCAGTATCGTCCACCAAGAGGAAGACATTTATGCCAATCCTTTTCTGCCTGGCTAGTTAACCCTGGGGAAAATCACTCCACCTATACACACTTGTGAAACTAACCAAGGAGTCCCTGCAGCAGTCAAGAACTCAGAAAGAGCTTGGTGAATTTTGGTTCTCATTTTATTGTTATTTAAGAAGTTAACTAGAATAAAGTAAAGCTATAACAGTTGTCACCACTTGCCATAAAATACCCTTCGTTATACCCATACACTCTCAGTGGCAACAAAACTACGGCCTTTCTAGGCTTGCTGTCTTTACGTAGTGTCTCTTTCCAAACTGAATGCTGGGTTTTGCACAGTTTATTTACCTATTTCATAAATACAAATTCCATAGTCCCGCAGATATAATTACCTTCCTCATTCGAGGAAGTGTGTCTTGTGCTTTTTCAGATGGCCTCAAAGAAACATGCACGATGCTTGGTATGTAACAAATACTAGCTGAGATGAAGAATTATTTAGAGCTGGCAGTGAGAAAAGGTTTTGCTAGAGTTCATGATGAATAATTTTGGTAAATGCTCCCAAAGCTAATTAGAACTTAATTAGATACCACCGCACTTTATTTGCTGATTGTTTAATGTGTTTATTTATCTCTTCCTTACTGCTTTATAAGTTCCACGAAGGTAGCTTGGGCGCGGTGGCTCACGCCTTTAACCCCAGCACTTTGGGAGGCCGAGGCGGGCGGATCACAAGATCAGGAGATCGAGACCATCCTGGCTAACATGGTGAAACCCCACCTCTACTAAAAGTACAAAAAATTAGCCAGGTGTGGTGGCGGGCACCTGTAGTCCCAGCTACTTGGGAGGCTGAGGCAGGAGAATGGCATGAACCCTGAAGGCAGCGTTTGCAGTGAGCCGAGATCACGCCACTGCACTCCAGCCTGGGTGACAGAGCGAGACTCCAGCTCAAAAATAAATAAACAAACAAATAAATAAATAAAATAATAAGTTCCACAAGGGTAGACATTCTTCACACATATTTAGGTCCACCTTACCTACTACATCTATGTAACATATATCTAATTAAGTAAAATAGTTAAGTAAATTAAGTAGTTAAGAATAAAGCCCTTTATCCCAGCGTCCTAGACTTACCACAAAAAAGCTTGTATTAGGCCGTTCCTGCATTGCTATAAAAGAATACCAAAGGCTGGCTAATTTATAAAGAAGTTTAATTGGCTCATGGTTCTGCAGGTTGTACCAGTATGACTTCAGCGTCTGCTTCTGGTGGGAGCCCCAGGAGCCTTATGGTCATGGCAGAAGGCAAAACGGGAGCAGGCGCGTCACAAAGTGAGAGCAGGAGCAAGAGAGTAAGTGGGAGAACCTGCACACTTTTAAACAACCAGATCTCTCACGAACTCACAGCAAGAACTCACTTATTACTAAAGGGATGGTGCTAAACCATGCATGAGGTGTCCGCCCCCAGGATCCAATCACCTCTCACCAGGCCCCACCTCCAACATTGGAAATTACAATTCTTATTTTATTTTATTTTTTGAGATGAAGTTTCGCTCTTGTTGCCCAGGCTGGAATGCAGTGGCGCTATCTCAGCTCACCGCAACCTCCACCTCTTAGGTTCAAGCAATTCTCCTGCCTCAGCCTCCTGAGTGGCTGGGACTATAGGCATGCGCCACCATGCCCGCCTAATTTTGTATTTTTAGTAGAGACGGGGTTTCTCCATGTTGGTCAGGCTGGTCTTGAACTCTCGACCTCAGGTGATCCATCTGCCTCAGCCTCCCAAAGTGCTGGGATTACAGGCATGAGCCACCATGCCCAGCCTGGAGATTACATTTCAACATGAGATTTGGAGGGGACAAATATCCAAACTATATCAATGTCCAGTAGCATCCTAGTAATTTAGAAAAGACCCGTTTGAATTAACCAGCTTACCAAAAGAATGCAATTGAACTCTGTGCTCACACACAGGTAGACAAGCCTGCAAGTAACCCATCTGAACATTGCAGCACCTGACAGCTGCATGATTTCCTTGAGGTCCTAACTTTTGTCACAGCTCTGTTTGGAATAATTATGTACGTGTTATGGCAAAATATCAAGTGAAGGAACCAGTAAAATGAGAGAAATCATAAGTCAGAGGATGTAAACACACACATACTATTGTTCAATGCACTTGCCTTTAGAGCTGCAGTCTGAACGTAAAGCCAAGGGAAAAATCCTCTTCTACAGTGAAAGTTTCATCAGAAGGTCCCAGGCAAGAGGCTTAAGTTGCCTTTGCAATGCTCTCATGCCAAAACTAAGGGTATACGTTGAACAATTGATGTCTTTCATTACGGAGTTTTAAAACAGTGCTAGTGCATTCTAAGCCATATGTTTTTATCCTCACAGGAGTTCCACAAAGTAGGTTTTCTTATTCTGCTCTCTGGTTCACGCTGAGTTGCTTTCACACTGAAGAGCAGGATGCTACTTCACTCGCCCAGGGTCACAGGGTTAGCAGGTGGAGGGACAAAGGTCCAACCTTTGTCCGTGCACCTTCAGTCATCTTTCCAAAATCTTTTCTAGCCTCTTCTCTTCTACCTTCCCCCTCTCACTTATCACAGGCCCACCAAACAGCTTCCTTAAGTGGAGATAGAAGGAGGCATACCACCTGCTCCCATATGGGACATTCTGATTTCATCTTCATCTACATAACATTTTTCCAACTCTGCAATGCAAAATGTATTCTAAAGCTATTTCTTGGAATAATTACGCTTATCTGACAGTCAATCCACTCCTCTTTTACAAGGGATCGGGCTACAAAAAGTGAGAGATATTTTCTTCAAAGCCTTTTGCTCTTTTCTGCCTGTGATGGTGCAGATTCTGAAGGGAATGGTACCATCAAGAATGCTGTCAGGGTGATCTAATCAGTTTCCCAAGGGAGACAGTAGACATCTGTGTTAGGGGCTGAATGTACCTGGGTCCCTCTTAACCCTGTTTCCTTGACATTTAGGGATCTACCAAGGGTGAACGGATGTCCTCGTCACTCTTCCGGGTTTTGGAGTGAAGGATGGTAGGCATCGCTCTTTGAATATCGCAGTCATGCTGCAAAGCTCCTAATGCAGATGCTGATTCCCCTCTCCATCTGCACGTCCCTTGTGGTTCACAATGTGTTCTTAGCTCTACAAACTAACACACTGAGAGGTCCTCAGTGCCCCTTGAAGAGTTTGACAACACTGGCTTGAAATTCCCAAAGCCCTCTCCAAGTGCTCTTCAAATTCTCCAGCAGCTTTTCTTCTCATGGCTACACTGGACTGTTTCCAAACACATTGTCCCACTAGGCTATTTTCGACTCAGATCAGGAATCAAAACTCCTGCTCAGTTTCCACAAGTAAGACTTATCTCTGACAGCACCCAAGGCAGCCAGGTACTGAGTTGAACAACTGAGGTTTGAGAGGAAGACAGGCTTACCTCTCAGCTATAGCTCTTCAGAGGAAGCCTGCTCAGTGCTACCCCGTTACTTGTGATTCACCCCTTCTCCAGCCTCCATCACCCTGCATCTGCGAGCTCCCCTTTCCCCTTCTCTCCTTCTTTCCTCCACTCAGGTCTATTTTGCTTTTATTGATTGATTTTTTAAAAATAAACTTAATTTTTTTTTTTTTTGAGACAGAGTCTTGCTCTGTCATCCAGGCTGAAGTGCAGTGGCACAATCTCAGATTACTGCCACCTCTGCCTCCCAGGTTCAAGTGATTCTCATGCCTCAGTCTTTTGAGCAGCTGGGATCACAGGTGTACACCACAATACCGGGCTAATTTTTTGTATTTTTAGTAGAGATGGAGCTTCACCATGTTGGCCAGTCTGGTCTCGAACTCCTGACCTCAGGTAATCTGCCCGCTTCAGCCTCCCAGAGTGCTGGGATTACAGGCATGAGCCACTACACCCAGCCAAAGATGAACTTTATTTTTTAAGGGCGGCTTACACTGCCCATCACAGAAAAATTAAGCAGAAAGTACAGAGATTTCCCACATACCTCATGTCCCCGCCTCCCCCACCCACACACAATCTCTCCCATTATCAACATCTCAACCAGAGTGGTCCATTTGTTACAGTGGATACACCTACACTGACACATCATTATCACCCAAAATTCATAGTGAACCCAATTTACATTAGGGTTCACTCTTGTTGCTGTACATTCAATGGGTTTGGACAAATGTATAATGACCTGTATCTACCATTACACAATCATGCAATCATTGCACTGCTCTAAAAATAGTAGTACTCTGCCTATTCGTTCCTTCCTCCCCGCAACTTTGACAACCCCTGCTCTTTTGACCCTCTCCACAGTTTCGCTTTTCCCAGGGTGTTAAACAGTTGGAATCACACAGCATATTGCCTTTTCAGATTGGCTTCTTTCAGTAAATGCTATGCAATGATGCTTCCTCCATCTCTTTTTGTGGCTTGATGGCTCATTTCTTTTTATTGCTAGATAATATTTTATTTGTCTGGATGGACTGCAGCTTATCCATTCGCTTACAACAGGCCTTCCTGGTTGCTTCTAAGTTTGGCAATTACAAATAAAGCTGCTGTAAACATCCTTGGTGTTCAGTTCCTTTTAATAGCAAAATATCAAATCATTCCCCCTTTCTTCTGCAGAGCCCCTTCCTTTCTCCTCTAGTGGTTTGGAGTCTGCTGACATAGGCATTCTCAGGGTCTTACCCATCTTGTGGGCTTTTCTGTGAATGTTTTCAAAGATGCTTTCCCCCATAGAGGATACTGCAGGCAGCCATTTCGATCATTCTTTTTCTCACTATGTGACACAGATGCACTAATTCTTATAATATCACCCTTGTGCCTGACTTATAAATGAGGAAATGAATCTCCAGAGAGCTTGAGAAAAAACACGCAGTGGTGGATGCTGCAGGTGGGGGCCTGGTACACATACTCGTGGAGCTCACTCTGCCCAGGTCCCCTTAGGTCCTGTCTGTGGCTGCAGCTCCCAAAACCCTGCTTCTGCCAGCTTTGCTACCATGACCCATTCCTGTAACTTTAGAGAGTCCACACTGGGTGCTAGAGCAGCCTTACCCCGTATGTCCTTCATGTCTTCCTTCCTCCCCCAGGGCAGCCAGTAGATGTTTTGTGGGTGGTACAAAAGCCCAGCTCCCTTGCCTTGATGCAGAACAAACTCTGAGATGTCATTTGCCCTGCAGAGCTCCCCATGAACTCAGGCTGAGCCTAGTGCTTCACCAGAAAGCTCACCTGTGCTTAGTCTCTTCCTCCTTTCTGACATGTACCCCTCACTCTCAAACAGGTTTCTCTTGGGAGCACTTCTTCAATAAAGTGTTCTTATCCTAAAGCCTTGCCTCAGAGTGTGCTTCTGGGCGAACCCAACCTCAAGCAGAATGAGGTTCACCTTTCTCTTAGGCCCGTGAGGAAGGGGTATGGCCTGGGAGTGCTGCATCCTTGGGAAGAGCCCTTGGCATTCAGGCCCCTGAGGTTATGACACTGTCCGCAGGCCTGCCATGTGCACAAGGCTGCTGTCAGCATTTCTCTTGCTTCATTCTTCAGAAGGACAGGAACGCCAGATGACTGAAGGCCACAAGGTATTCAAGAAGTCAAGACCATAACAGGACCAAAACAAACAAATAGGGGAAAAAAGGACATTGGAATAAATGAGTTAATGGAAGGCTCAGAAAGTAACCAAAATAAGTATAATTCCCAGGGATTCAAAAAGTTACTGTATCCACAAATGACAAAGAAATGCAATCAGAGGGTGAAAAGGTTTTAGAATTTAACAAATATGAGTGCCAAAATAAGAGCAATTTAGTATGAGGATTGCAAGGTAAAATCAAAGTCATCTAACAGAAAGTAAACCCAAATTATCAAGAGGTGGGACAAATAAGAGAAGCAATTAAGAGATGTGGGCAGGGGGCGGTGGCTCACATCTGTAATCCCAGCACTTTGGGAGGCCAAGGCAGGTGGATCACGAGGTCAGGAATTTGAGAGCAGCCTGGCCAACATAGTGAAGCCGCGTCTCTACTAAAAATACAAAAAATTAGCTGGGCATGGTGGCGGGTGCCTGTAATCCCAGCTACTCAGGAGGCTGAGTCAGGAGATTTGCTTGAACCCAGGAGGTGGAGGTTACAGTGAGCTGAGATCGAGCCACTGCACTCCAGCCCAGGGGACAGTGCGAGACTCCATCTCAAAAAAAGTGTGAAGATGCCCCAAGACCCCGCTATTAAAAGCCAAGTGTTGATGAGTGGATACAAAAGTGCAGCTAGATAAGAGAAATAAGTCCTACTGCCCCAAAACACTACAGGGTAGCTCTTACAAACATCTATTACATATTTTCAAATAGCTAGAAGAGCAGATTTTGAATGTTCCCAACACAAAGAAACAATAAATGTTTGAGGTGATGGATATGCTAATTACTCTGATTGGCTTATTACACATTGTATACATGTATTGAAATATCGACTGGGGGCGGTGGCTCATGTCTGTAATCCCAGCATTTTGGAAGGCCAAGGCGGGTGGATCACCTGAGGTCAGAAGTTCGAGACCAGCCTGGCCAACATGGTGAAATCCCTTCTCTAGTAAAACTACAAAAATTAGCCGGGCATGGTGATGCACTTCTGTAGTCCCAGCTACTTGGGGGGCTGAGGCAGAAGAATCACTTGAACCTGGGAGGCAGAGGTTGCAGCGAGCCGAGATCGTGCCACTGCACTCCAGCCTGGGCAACAGAGTCAGACTCCATCTCAAAAACCAAAAGAAAAGAAATATCACATGTACCCTGTAAATATGTACAAGTACTGTGTGTCCGTTTAAAATAATGACATAAAAAAAGTTCCAGGAAGAGATTGCCAAGGAAACAAATACTTTATCAAGAAAATGACACAAGAAAAACCCCCAAGCACATGAAAGACACAAATTGCTCAATGGAAAGCCATATAGATGAGAAAGACCCATGTCTAGAAACATCATATGAAATCCCAGGACACAAGGGATAAAGACATGATCATAAAAGCCTTGAGAAAGAGAAACAGGGAGGAAAAAACAGATCTATACTTACAGAGAAATGAGAATCCAACTGACGTTTGCTAACAGATGTTGGACAGAATCAGAATGGCATCAAAAACTGAGGGAAACAATGATGACAAACTGTCTAAGAAAGATAAGGTCTAAATATCACATGGTTTTCAGTAAATCATGAGGAGTAGGAAAAGGTCCTTTTTTAGCATCCTGTGGCATAGAATGTTGACAATGGAAATGCCGGGATGTGCGCATAAAATCGTGCAAACGATTTCAGAAAGCAACTGCCATGCAGAAAGCCATACTAAGGTTCAAGATAAAGTCTCTGTCACAAGAAGACTCCAGGAGGATGGAGAGAAGGTGGCTGTTATTGCAAGTCACTTATTATACTGCAATTTCCTTACACAGGCACATGGTCAGGCTTTAAAAATCTCTTTGTGACGATACTGCAGGGAATTAAGAGTAATATGTATTTCATGCCTGACAGTGCTGCCGTGAAAGGCAGCTTTCTCTCTCTCCTCTAGATTCAACTATTTGGGACCAACGTTAGAGAAGGTCCGCTGTCCTCCCTGAGGCCTCTCTGATCCTGAAAGAGTGAGAGGTCAGCAGAGGAGAGTGCATTTAGGCTAGAAATTAGCAGCATAGTTCACCTCTGTATCCCTGTAAGGACATTTTCCCCCCGCTGCCAGCCTTTAAAGTACAGGTTTTCACGTTTTTTAAAAAATTATTTATGCAACCAGACTTTGCTGAGTAGCTACTAGACACCAGTAGTGTTAGTAGGCAGAAGAGGTCAAATACTGAACAAGAAAAAATTCCTGCCCTTCTGTAGATTAAAGAAGAAAAATACTATAATTATCCCAAGGAGATGGAAAAAGTATTAAATAAAATTCAAAACTCTTTCATTTATTGTAAAAATTCGTTGCAAACTAGAAGTGGAAGAGAACTGTCTTACCATGATAAATTACATCCATCAGAAACCTATGAAAACATCATGCAGAACAGTTAGACTTAGAGGTCGGGAAGACAGAGGCCGCCCCCACATCACCACTTTTAGTCAGCACTGCCCTTGGAGGTTCCAACTGTACAGTTAGAAAAGAAACAAGAGGTAAAAGAAAGAAAAAGAAAAATATTGTCCTTATTTTCAGTTCAAATGTTATCATAGATAATAAGAGAAACATTAGGCAATTTATCCAGATTAATATGAGAGTTTAGCAATACGGTTAAATGCAAAGTTTGATGTTATGCAGTAGGGAACCCAGAAACTGACCTAAACATACATTGAAATATGATACAGGGATAAAAGTAGCATTATAATTTATAGGTGAAGAATATATTTTATAATAAAGATGCTGTGATAATTGATTGTACATGTGGACTAAAATAAATTTAAATTTCCTGTCTGACACCACAAAATCCTAAATATATTAAAGACCAAATATGAAACATACAACTTTAAGCTTTTGAAGAAAATATAGGGGAATATTCTGTCACTTCTAAATAAAAAAAGGGTTTCTTACACAAAATGGGAAAGACTGACATATTTGATTGCTTTAAAATTTTAAATATACTTATATTAAAAATCATCATAAAGCAAAAAGATAAGCCAAAGCTTGTCATGAAGCATTCTCATACAACTGGCAAAAGATTAGTACTTAAGATATATAAATATAGATATAAATATGCCCATATATAAGATATACACATAAAAATTTAAATATATAAAGTATGTAATTATAGTATTTAAGAAATATATACAATTCATTTTAGATATATATGTATGTATGTATAGGTACATATCATGGGAAATGAACAAACCTAATAGAAAAAAAAGGGCAGAACAAATGTTTCACAATGAGAAAGCCCAAATGCCAATGAGGATGGGGAAAAATGAAAATTCTCATGCAGGTAGACCTGTAAATTTGCACAAATCCACATTGGTGAGTAATTTAGCAATACCTAGTAAAGTTGAAATATGAATATTCTTCAACCTAGCAGTTCCACTTCTATGTATATGACCTAAATAAACGTTTGCACGTATGTACAAGAATAAGCATAAAACTGTTTACAGCAAAGCATTGGGGAAAATCTAAATGGCCATTCCCCCTTCACAGATTGCATAACTAAATTCTCAGATATGCATATAGTGGAATGCTATACAGCAATACAAATGCATAAAAAGGAACTGAAGCTATAAACATGGATAACTCCAAAAAGAGAATGTTGAGTGTAAGAAGCTAGTTGCAAAATGTCAAACATTGTGTATAACATTTATATAGAGTTCAAAATAAAGCAAAACAATCTATATTATTATTTTCATCATTATTATTATTTCGAGACAGAGTTTTGCTCTTGTTGCACAGGCTGAAGTGCAATGGTGCTATCTTGGCTCACTGTAACCTCCACCTCCCAGGGTCAAGCAATTCTCCTGCCTCAGCCGCCCAAGTAGCTGGGATGACAGGTACCCGCCACCACGCCCAGCTAAGGTTTGTATTTTTAGTAGAGATGGGGTTTTGCCATGTTGGCCAGGCTGGTCTCAAACTCCTGACCTCAGATCTGCTGCCTCGGCCTCTCAAAGTGCTGGGATTACGAGCGTGAGCCACTGTGCCCGGCCTAAATTATTTTTTATACTTATATGTAATAATAGTATAAAAACTGTGTGGAAATGCAAGTAGCAAAGTCAGTTACCTCTGGGAAGAAAGACAGGGGCATCTTCAAGGCCTTTGAGACTTCTGCCAACGTTATCATTGATTCTCCTCCAGCTTTCACTAAAATTCTTTTCGGGATCCTTTAATCCTTCATTGACAGTCTCCTCAAGGCTGCCTGGTCCCAAAGCCAATGCTACAATGTTTTAGCTTTTTTTTGGTCACGGTAGCACCCCAGTCCTGGTACCAAAATCAGTCCCAGTTACTGTTGCCATATAACAAGCCACCCCGAAACCTAGTGGCGTACAGCAATCCCTTTATTATGCCCATAGAGTCTGTGGGTCAGGAATTCAGTGCACTGTGTTCCACAATGTCTTGTGCCTCAGCTGGGAAGGGCTTGAAGGCCATAAATGAATCAATGGCTGGAGGCTGAAGTTCTCTGGAGGAGTCTTCACTCCTGTCTGGCAGTTGATGCGAGCTGTTGCCTGGGACCTCAGCTATTGACTGGAGCAAGGTCACACGTCCTCTCCACGTGGTCTGGACATCACAGCAT
This sequence comes from Macaca fascicularis, assembly GCF_037993035.2. NCBI lineage: Eukaryota > Metazoa > Chordata > Mammalia > Primates > Cercopithecidae > Macaca > Macaca fascicularis. The sequence continues at coordinate 17,000,954 of NC_088375.1, forward strand.
GGCAGCTTCAGAGTAGCTGGACCTCTGACTGTGACAGAAGACTACAAAGACATGGGCCTCAAAAGAACCAGGTAGATTCTCAATAAAAATTTGCTTAGTTGATAACTCTCATTAAGATATTTCATCTGCTCTTTCTTTGAGCAAAGTGACACGATTTTATTGAGTTTATCTTTAAAGATTTGACTTCTCTGGATCAAGATCTCACTCTTCATGACTTTGAGAGAGGGACTGGCCGAGAAGCAACCTAACACAGTAATAATCCAAAAACGTGTAATGTCTTCAGGGAGAAACAGTGTTAAATAGTTAAAATGATATATGGTAAAAGATTGTGAATAGTTTATTTCAATTTTCTTTCAATAATAACAATAACTCAGGTATAAAATGCTGTGAAGTAAAAGTCCTCTAAGAATCTACTATAATGAAAAGTAAAAATGCGTGGTAATTAAGAGTTTGCATAGAGTTTCAAAAACATTTGTTCTCTGAATGGATGGATATTTTTCTTAAACTTGTAAGAATATTATGTGCTTCATAAAGCTTTGTTTGTGCTTAGCATTTTAACCAGGCTCTCACTAGAACTATTTCATATCCAGACATAGCAACTGGTGCAGAACCACAGCAAGGCAATGTCCTACAAGGGAAATAAAGATGATCATGACAGTGTAGCACTTGTCTATTATTTCATATCCTACTTTCGGTATGATCAAGGAATGCTAGGTTCTTATTGGCAGTCTAAGCCTTTGACGGAAGATTTTTTAAAAGGAGGAATGGAAAATATGAAGAGAACTGTAAAATAGGATGAAATGAAAAGTTGGCAGGAAAGAGAGAATCTGAGGGAGGAACAGAATAGAATAGAGAAAAAGATGAGAGGAGAGTGAAGGGAAAGAGAGAGAGAGAGAAAAGCAGGTAATTGAAACATGATTATAAAGGGGTCAAATTGTTTCTGGCAATGTTTGAAGGGAGAAACATCTGTCTCCATGTGACAGAATGTACTTTTCAGAATGCCCTGTGTATTAAAATTAAAACATGACTGCATGTTATTGTGATGTCCCATCAGAAATATTCTTTGGAGATAACAGTTTATTGGACTAGAGAATCCCACTAATCCTCTCACATCCAAAAAAGCATCCGGCGGAAAATAGCCTCAAAAGACATTCAGAACAATCTGATATTTCCACATAAGCTCCATGAAAAGGGAGTCTTTCAATTAGTGACAGGAATTACATTTGTGTTACTGCAGATTGTATTCACAGTGTGGGAGTGATTACCATGTAGTATGTGTCCCTGAAAGCCAAACGATCTGCTCTTTTTAGTTTCTGGTATCAGAAAAAAATAGCAAAACTGTCCAACAGATAATCCCCAAATCATGACGAGTAATAAATCTGCCTGCTGAAAAATCTTTAAGAAAACTTCCTCTGGAGGGGAAGGAGGAACGTGGGAGGTAAAACCACATGTGCAGAGTCGCTGATATCAAAATCGTAATATTGCTTCCAGCTCAAATTTCATATTTTATCCTTGTTAAAATACAGAAGTGAGACAATGCCGTGACGGCATCTTTACCGAACTTGAATTTTGAATGCAGCATGGCCTGTGAACCAGACTAAAAGATAACAGCTGGAAGCTGGTACATTCTGGGCAATTGTTATTTTTGAAAAATAGTGGAAGCAATAAGACATCAAAATGGTCTTTTAAATTCTGTCTTCAGCATGAAGCTTCTATCCTGGAGTGGGGGAATATAAAACTCCAACTGACTTTGTTGATTAATGGAAATTTATAATCATACACCATCACCCCTAGGAAGAATGGGCACGGCTTTGTGGATAGCAAAAGGGTAACTCGGTTAACCAAATGGAGAAGTTTCCTGCTACTTATGGCTGGGGAGGCAATGTGGGGAAAAACAGGGGGTGTTGGTTTATGGATATAAAATATGAGTACCCACCCTTCAAGGATTCTATCTCTGGTACTTCCTGACACAGATTTGGGGTTGGGTAGGGAAAATGGAACGGGGTGCTGTACCTTATTTGACCTCTCTGTATTATTATTATTATTATTATTATTATTATTATTATTATTTTGAGACAGTGTCTTGCTCTGTTACCCAGGCTGGAGTGCAGTGGCGTGATCCCGGCTCACTGCAACTTCTGCCTCCCGGATTCAAGCGATTCTCTTGCCTCAGCCTCCTGAGTAGCTGGGACTACAGGCATGCACCACCACACCTGGCTAATTTTTGTATTTTTAATAGAGACGGGATTCCACCATGTTGGCTAGGCTGGTCTTGAACTCCTGACTTCAGGTGAGCTGCCCACCTTGGCCTCCCAAAGTGCTGGGATTACAGGTGTAAGCCACCATGCCTGGCCTCTGGATCTTCTTATGAATCAAATGTTTACCATGAAGCCTCATAGTTAATTCTTATGCTTCCTCTTCAAACAGTTCTTAGGGCTGGGTGCAGTAGCTCACGCCTGTAATCCCAACACTTTGTGGGAGGCCAAGGTGCGTGGATCACCTGAGGTCAGGAGTTCAAGACCAGCCTGGCCAACATGATGAAACCCTGTCTCTATAAAAATACGGAAATTAGGTGGGGCACAGTGGCTCATGCCTGTAATAATCCTAGCATTTTGGGAGGCCGTGGCAGGCAGATTGCCCGAGCTCAGGAGTTCGAAACCAGCCTGGGCAACACAGTGAAACTCCATCTCTACTAAAAATATAAAAAAATTAGCCAGGTGTGGGAGCATGCACCTGTAGTCCCAGCTAGTCGGGAGGCTGAGGCAGAATTGCTTGAACCCAGGAGGAGTGAGGTTGCACTCCAGCCTGGGCGACAGAGTGAGACACCATCTCCTAGAAAAAAAATACAAAAATTAGCCAGGCATGGTGGCACGTGCCTGTAGTCTCAGCTACTTGGGAGGCTGAGGGAGAAGAATCACTTGAACCCGGGAGGCAGAGGTTGCAGTGAGCTGATATGGCGCCACTGCACTCCAGCCTGGGTGACAGAGCAAGACTCTGTCTCAAACAAACAAAAAAGCAAACAAACAGAAAAACAGTCCTTGGGCTGGGTATAGTAGCTCACACCTGTAACCCCCACACTTTGGGAGCTTGAGGTGAGAGGTTCACTTGATACCAGGAGTTCAGGACTAGCCTGGGCAGTATACCAAGTGAGACGCTGTCTGTACAAAAATGTATAAAAAAATTAACTGGGCATGGTGGTATGCACTTGTATTACTGCAGCTACTTGGGAGGCTGAGGCGGGAGGATCACTTGAGCCCAGGAGTTCCAGGCTGCAGTGAGCTATGATTGTGCCAGTGCACTCCAGCCTGGGCAACAGAATGAGACCGTCTTGCAATATATATATATATACATATATATATATATATATATATGTATGTATGTATTTAGAGTAAGTCTACAATTATATCCATGTGAATCTGCAAGTCTCACACTTCAAAGAAAATAATACAAATCTATTTTCTGCCTTACAAACCCTGTCCTCTTCGCCACTACTCCTTGTCCCTCTTTCAGACACACCTCAAACCTGAAGCTTCCCTTAAAGTCCTCTCCTCTAACCTTCACAACATTCATCATTTTGTTGGGGGTTGCCTGAAGTAGCACCCGCCGTATCTTTTAAATGTTTTTGCTGCACAAAATTCACACCATTTCCTCATTCTGTGAGTAGAATTAACCTGCTTTACTCAGTTTTCGCCAGGAGGGTGTGGCATATCTATACTGCTGATTGACTTTTCTGGACACCCTCCCAGGTCCCCCTCATGTCTCCATGCTGTAGTTTGAAAAAAGTAGATTTAGGTAACCCTTTGTTCTAAAGATGGCTAAAAGACAACTAGACTAAGATTCATACAACAATGAAGTTTTCTGAGAAAATTCAGGTAGGATACATCCTTTAGTGAGTAAATGTTTATGAATGCTTCCAAGGACGGCAATAGGTACAGACTCTTACTAGCAAATACTCACTCTAAACCCAAGGCTTAGGCTCGAGAGTGAGGAGCACTGGTTACTGCAGGAAAGCTGGAGGAAGGAATTGCTTTTTAATTGTATAATGTTCACTCTACCAATAATGTCTATGGAGCCTCTTATTTACCACACAGAGAAAGTTCATGAACATTTTCTTAGTTAGAAAAAAAAACTTTCAAATTAAGATGAACCTGCCAATTTTGTGCCAATGCACAAAGTGAAGGGCAGTATTTAAATTAAATTTATAAAGATGGATTTGTGTATTCTACCTCCCCTGCACTTACACACACGCGCACACACACACACACACACACACACACACACATCTATTACCTTCTATTATTCTCTCTTATGGGAAAGACAGGTAGGCTAAGACCCTAGTGGATGCTTGTTGATGTTAGAGATTCAGAGGTCAAGGTGGTGGTCATTCCTGGTGTCCTACAGCCAGCTGCCTGAGGAGAGAGGGCAAGGCATGTCTGCACCAGGCAGCCTTTGGACTTTGTCTGGAAAGCAGTGAGGGAATCCTGGTAGCTTCTCATTCTGTTGACCTCATAAGGCATCCCTCATGGGTCTGGAGTGCTGACCCTGAGTTGCTGTGGGGGCCCCACAGGGCTTGCTTCGGAGGAGATTTCGTAATGCAGAGAGTCTTCCATGCATGGCTGAGCAGTGTGGGGACGTGCTCTCTCCTTAGAAGCCACAGCCTGCTGATACAGTCTTTTCCAGCAGCCAAGTCCAGAAGAAGGAAAATGAAGATGGCTTCTGATTACAAACCGCCACCATGGTCCTCTGCTTGAGCAGAGCATTGACTCAGACATGAGGCTCCTCCTAGGCCAGGGCGCACACCAACGCCTGCCTGAAGCAGCCAGGCTGGAGACATGGGCTCAGAGAGGGACAGAGTCATTGCATGATCTTGGATCCTGCTGAGACTGAACTAGAGCTGAAGGTACTTGAGTTAGGAATTAGAACTTCCTGGCTGAAAAGGTCAACAGACATTAAAAGTGGCTGTGGTGTATCCTTCTCTAGAGATTTTGGGAAAAAGGGACATTTTCTCTGGGGAATAGCATGAATTATAATCCAGCCCCAAATATGGAAATGCTTTTAAGGTCTCTTCTACCATTTTATTTCTACCCTTGATGACTTACCCAGGAGTACATAAAAACAAATCTGAGGCTGCCCAGGGCTCTGCTGACAAGTCTGAGGACTAGGCACTTTGATTTGTCTAGGAAGTAATGAATTTCCACTGTTTTGAAATTAAGACGAGGCCAGGGACAGTGGCTTACACCTGTAATCCCAGCACTTTGGAGGCCATATTGGGAGATTTGCTTGAGCACAGGAGTTCGAGACCAGCTTGAGCAAAACAGGGAAACACCTAACTCTACAAAATAAAAGAAATTAAAAAATCAGCTGGGTGTGGTGGCATGTGCCTGTAGACCCAGCTACTTGGGAGGCTGTTCCAGGAGATGGCTCGAGCCCAGGAGGTTGAGGCTGCAGTGAGCCATGGTCAAGCCACTGTACTCCAGCCTGGGTGACAGAGTGAGACCCAGCCTCAAAAACACAATGAAATAAAGAGGATTGTCATGTGCTGTGAATTGTACTACAACAAACGGTACCTTTTAATAACAGAAGATCTGCAGGCTTGGAGTGTTTTGAAAGAGAAGAAAGGTAGAAGATGAGGTTGGAGAAGGGCTTGGGGCTAGATTATGAAGACTATGGAAGGGGCTTTGAACTTGAAGCAAGGAAAGCAGTCCAAAAATAAAAGTCCAGGTGGAAAATATTTTGACTTGGACTAAGGTTCCTGCCAGAAGATGAAGAGAAGAGGCTGCATTTGAGGTCGTTTTTGAAGTTAGAGCATTCCTGAACTGCTGGTGGATTGGATATTGGATCTGGGAGGTGAGGGAGAAGAAGGAATCAAGCATGGCTTTAGGATTCTGGATTAGGCAACAGTGTGGATGTGTGTACCAGAGACAAATGGAGAAATGGGTGTGCTGTGAGTGTGTGTGCAAACACGTATGTGTGTTGGGGTTAGATTGACAAATCTAATGACATGTCAAGTATGTGATGGGGTGCAGGAAATGCCACCCCAAAATGTGATGCCTTGGAAATTGAGAAAACAGCAGAAGCTGGAAGGCCCCTCTGACCTTCTGTCACTCCTTTCTCCCTTGAAGTGGGACATAGAAACGAACATTCTCCTCACCCCTTCTTCCCTAAAGCAGACCATCAAACCTAGGACGGTGACTCTGATCTTCTCTTTTCCTCCGAATACCCTCACGTACCAGGTATCCTGTTCTATCCCTAAAGGAAAGGAATGCCACACAGGGACCCCAGGAAGAAACTGAACAAACAGGCCTTCCTAAGTTCCCCCCTTTAGATCACATCTTTTTTTTTCTCCAATCATACTTCTGCACCGCTGTCCATAACAATACACATATCTTCCCATTCCTTTGGTTCTTCATTTCTGAGGGTACTCTTGCCACATAAAACATAATAAAATAAATTTATATGCTCTTCTCTTTTTAACCTGTCTTCTGTTATAGGAGTCTCAGCCATTACTCTCATATTGGGTGAGGAAAAGATACATTTTTTCTTCCCTACATATGCAATTGTATTTTCTGACCTGAATATAAAGGAAGAAATTAAGGCTGGAGGTGAAGATAAAAATAGACTCTGCTTATCCATAATAACTGAAATCTAAGGTAATGATGAAATAGTCCAAGCAGAGACTAAGGAGAGAGAAGAAAAGGAATAGGGAGCTGGGTCAGATCCAAAAGAAAATACATAAGGGATGGAAGCAGAATAGAAGACCCCATATGATACTAAGAAGTGGTCAGAGTGGAAGAAAAAGTCAGGAGAATGTGGGCTCACAGGTGAAGGTGAAGAGTGTTGAGAAGGAGAGTTGATTAGGAATGAGGGTACTGGGAGAGTTCAGTGAGGGTACTGGGAGAGTCCAGGGAAGTAATAAAGGAACCCAGTGAGAACTGCTGCAGAGGAGTGCAGTGGGAAGCGCCCTGGGCTTCAGTGGAGTTGGGACAGTGTTAGCGTGAAGGGGCAGAGACGATGCTATCTGGAGGGGAATGTTTAAAAGCGTAACTGCAGGCCTGGACACACAGTCAAGGGGAGAAGAACACGTGTTGACTGAGTTCGAGGAGATTCCTTTTAGAAGCACAGCTGGAGCTGAGCCTTCAGTGTTTAGGATTTCACTTAGCTGAAGGGGAGGAGAGAGATTTTACACATGGGGAATGAGCCTGAACAAGACTGGACCTACACTTCCAGCACAGTAGGCACGAGCCACTTGTAACACAGGTTCTAGATGTATGCCTAATTCAAATGGAGATGCACCCTCAGTGCAAAATACACACCAAATGTCAAGGACTAACTATGAAAAAAAGATTGTATAATATCTCATTTACAATTTTATGTGATTACATCTTGAAAAGGTAATCTATTGGATATGCTGGGTTACATAAAACAGATCATTATAATTAATTTTATCATTTTCTTTTTTTACTTTTTACGTGAGAGTATTAGAAAATTTAAAATTACATTCACAGCTTGCCGCCTGTTTCTATCAGACAGTGCTGGCCAGAGATGGAATGAGATTGCGTGACACGAGGACCACCAGAGGAGAGTGTGTGCTCCGGCATAAAAGAAGATGAGTTTGGATCATTTTAGTGGAGTCTAAGTGGAGAGAATCTCCCAAGGCAAGCAGAGATATGCCAGGAGAAGGTTGTTGGAATTTCTTAAGTAGGAGAAGAGCTCTAATCTATGGGAAATTCAGGCATAGGGGAGTCTGTGTTTTTAAATAATGAGAAAACTAAAAGAAGGAAGGGTCCCACGAGCCTTCCTTCTATTCAGTTTCTTTGTCTTCCAGCGCTTCAGTCAGCAGACAATCCAGAGCTTGATGTCAGAGGCTGGGGCTTGGAGTTGAACAGTGAACTCACTAGAAGAGAAAGAAGAGCTAAGTCTGTTGGTCAACTCCTGTGCACATAGCCTCGCAGGAGGTGCCTTATGTCATGGAGTGAGATGGTCAGGCACAAGGACTTGGGAGCCAAGCAGCCTGGGACGAAATTCCAGCTGCCCCTCTTACCTACTGTGTGACTTGAAGTAAGTCAGAAAGCCTCTCTCGGCTTGGTTTTTTCTTTTGTTTAAGGCCTTGAATACTGTACACAGGGCTGCAGTGAGTTCTAATGAGGTCATGTATGGGAAATACATAGCCGGGAATGTATGTACACAGGAGCACTGTGACTCTCAGTTAACATTCATTGTTATCATCGTTGTATCCATTTAACAGCTCTGTAAGGCGGGGAGGGGTGTTGAGATTACCATTTTAGAGGTGAGGGTGCTGGACAAGGGCTATAATCAGAACATCTTGATTTCAGGCTCTCCTCAGTAGCACCATGGACAGATCACAGGTCACTATGAAGTTTAACCTGTGCTCACAACACATTGGGCCAGCTTGGGGATGATAGCGGGCTGGTCCATCCCTTCCAGGGTAGATAGCTCACAAGAAAGAATTGCACTTCCAGACCTTGCTTCTTAGAACTTCCCCTCCCCACCTCTCCACTCCTCTGCCTCTTCTCTCTCCCTAAAAACCTAGAACCGTTTCTTAAAAACTGTTATCTTTTTGTTCCTTCATTTGTTTGTACTGCACATCTCATGAGTCAGCACAAAGCTTTTCAGTGCATCAGGAGCCGTTTATGTTACCCCCTCTCTGTGGGAGATTAGGGACAAAGAAGGCAAGAGACTGGGCTTTTTGTGCATTTTTTAGACACTCCTAACCAGAACCTCTGCAGAGAGTGTGAGGTTCCTTATCTTTAACCGTGTATGGTAACATTTGAGAGAAAGCAATTTTTTTAGTGTAGAAGCATAAGTATGGCAGTGAGAGTGGAGACAGTGTGTAAGAAGAGAGAATGACCAAGGGCAATGATGTAAGTGTGAACAAACCTGTTAGCAGGTGAGTTCCTGCTTTCTGGGCAGTCCCTGAGGCTCTGAGAATGACCCACTAAAGAGAGCCAGGCCTCTGGGAGACCCGGTTTTCAAAGTCACAGTGTGCAAGGGGGGTTGAAGTTACCGAAAACACTCTCACCCAAATCTTTATCTCTCCCCACTTTCATTGCATCTGAAATCTCAGCATTACAGCTTTGTTTTTAGAGGTAAGGTTTTATTGTTACTTATGAAGATTTGTTAAAAAGCATCAAACTGTTCACAATAGCAGATAAAAGAGAGCCAGCTTAGTGATGTTGGTTACATAAAGTATGACACATCCCTCCCATGGCATACTACACGTCCCTTAAAGATGGTGATGATAGAGATCTCTGTTGATATGGAAAGATGTTCAGGATATATTGTGTAAAAAAAAAAGGTACAGAAGCAAGATTCCCCTTTTGCTTAGGGAAAGTCTTCAAATATACAGGCGTACATGAGATGTAATTCAATTTACTATTGAATTATATATTTTTTTCTTTTTGCTTATCTGTATCTTCCAATTTTTCTGTTAAGAACAAAGATTTATTCTGCGCCTTAAAATATTTTAAATGCAAGCCATCTAGTTGTCAATACGTATAAGTTAGTAGGCATTAATTAATAAATAAATTATCCTTTTGAGTTCTTGTTTAATTGGCATAGAGTTTCAGTTTTCCAAGATGAAAGAACTTCAGGATATTCACTGTACAACAACCTGAAGGTACTTGACATTTCTGACTTGTACACTTAAATATGGTTAAAATGATAATTTTTTTTTTTTTTTTTTGAGACGAAGTTTCACTCTCTTTGCCCAGTCTGGAGTGCAATGGCGTGATCTCGGCTCACTGCAACCTCCGACTCCTGGGCTCAAGTGATTCTCCTGCCTCAGCCTCCTCAGTAGCTGGGATTACAGGCATGCAACACCATGCCTGGCTAATTTTGTATTTTTAGTAGAGACGGGGTTTCTCCTTGTTGGTCAGGCTGGTTTCGAACTCCCGAGCTCAGGTGATCCGCCCACCTCGGCCTCCCAAAGTGCTGGGATTACAGGCATGAGCTACCACGCCCGGCCAATAAATTTTATGTTATGTGTATTCTACCACAATTAAATATTTTTTAAACCTAAGAAAAATGGGGAATAAAGACAGCTGAGAGGAGTATAACAGGGCCAGCAGTGGATTAAAGGCCTCCCATTCTCCCAGCACATCTGCAGAAAACTCCTGGCCATAATTCTTTTTTTTTAACTGTTTTATTGAATGGTCTAAACATCATGGACTTTATTTTTCTTAAACCATTGACTTTTTTATTTTCTTAATTATACTTTAAGTTCTGAGGTACATGTGCACAATGTGCAGGTTTGTTAATATGTATACACGTGCCATGTTGGTGTGTTGCACCTATTAACTTGTCATTTACATTAGGTGTATCTCCTAATGCTATCCCTCCCCCTTCTCCCACCCCACAGCAGGCCCCGGTGTGTGATGTTCCCCACCCTGTGTCCAGGTGTTCTCATTGTTCAATTCCCATTTATGAGTGAGAACATGTGGTGTTTTGTTTTCTGTCCTTGCGATAGTTTGCTCTGAATGATGGTTTCTAGCTTCATCCATGTCCCTACAAAGGACATGAACTCATCCTTTTTTTATGGCTGCACAGTATTCCATGATGTATATGTGCCACATTTTCTTGATCCAGTCTATCATTGACGGACATTTGGGTTGCTTACAAGTCTTTGCTATTGTGAATAGTGCCACAAGAAACATATGTGTGCATGTGTCTTTATAGTAGCATGATTTATAATCCTTTGGGTATATACCCAGTAATGGGATGGCTGGGTCAAATGGTATTTCTAGTTCTAGATCCTTGAGGAATTGCCACACTGTCTTCCACAATGGTTGAACTAGTTTACAGTCCTACCAACAGTGTAAAACTGTTCCTATTTCTCCACATCCTTTCCAGCACCTGTTGTTTCCTGACTTTTTAATGATCGCCACTCTAACTGGCATGAGATGGTATCTCATTGCGGTTTTGATTTGCATTTCTTTGATGGCCAGTGATGATGAGCATTTTTTCATGTGTCTGTTGGCTGCATAAATGTCTTCTTCTGAGAATTGTCTGCTCATATCCTTTGCCCACTTTTTGATGGGGTTGTTTGTTTTTTTTCTTGTAAATTTGTTTGAGTTCTTTGTAGGTTCTGGATATTAGCCCTTTGTCAGATGAGTAGATTGCAAAAATTTTCCCCCATTCTGTAGGTTCCCCAAGTTCACTCTGATGGTAGTTTCTTTTGCTGGGCAGAAGCTCTTTAGTTTAATTAGATCCCATTTGTCTATTTTGGCTTTTGTTGCTGTTGCTTTTGGTGTTTTAGACATGAAGTCCTTGCCCATACCTATGTCCTGAATGGTATTGCCTAGGTTTTCTTCTAGGGTTTTTACGGGTTTAGGTCTAACATTTACTTCTCTAATCCATCTTGAATTAATTTTTGTATAAGGAGTAAGGAAGGGATCCAGTTTCAGTTTTCTACTTATGGCTAGCCAGTTTTCCCAGCACCATTTATTAAATAGGGAATCCTTTCCCCATTTCTTGTTTTTGTCAGGTTTGTCAAAGATCAGATGGTTGTAGATGTGTGGTATTATTTCTGAGGGCTCTGTTCTGTTCCATTGGTCTACATCTCTGTTTTGGTACCAGTATCATGCTGTTTTGGTTACTGTAGCTTTGTAGTATAGTTTGAAGTCAGGTAGCGTGATGCCTCCAACTTTGTTCTTTTGACTTAGGATTGTCTTGGCAATGTGGGCTCTTTTTTGGTTCCATATGAACTTTAAAGTAGTTTTTTCCAATTCTGTGAAGAAAGTCATTGGTAGCTTAATGGGGATGGCATCGAATCTATAAATTACCTTGGGCAGTAAGGCCATTTTCACAATATTGATTATTCCTATCCATGAGCATGGAATGTTCTTCCATTTGTTTGTATCCACTTTTATTTCATTGAGCAGTGGTTTATAGTTCTCCTTGAAGAGGTCCTTCACATCCCTTGTAAGTTGGAGTCCTAGGTATTTTATTCTCTTTAAAGCAATTGTGAATGATAGTTCATTCATGATTTGGCTCTCTGTTTGTCCGTTATTGGTGTATAAGAATGCTTGTGATTTTTGCACATTGATTTTGTATCCAGAGACTTTGCTGAAGTTGCTTATCAGCTTAAGGAGATTTTGGGCTGAGATGATGGGGTTTTCTAAATACACAATCATGTCATCTGCAAACAGGGACAATTTGACTTCTTCTTTTCCTAATTGGATACCCTTTATTTCTTTCTCTTGCCTGATTGCCCGGGCCAAAACTTCCAACACTATGTTGAATACGAGTGGTGAGATAGGGCATCCCTGTCTTGTGCCAGTTTTTAAGGGGAATGCTTCCAGTTTTTGCCCATTCAGTATGATATTGGCCCATTCAGTATGATATTGGCTGTGGGTTTGGCTGAAGCCCACTTGATCATAGTGGATAAGCTTTTTGATGTGCTGCTGGATTCGGTTTGCCAGTATTTTATTGAAGATTTTTGCATTGACGTTCATCAGGGATATTGGTCTAAAATTCTCTTTTTTTGTTGTGTCTCTACCAGACTTTGGTATCAGGATGATGCTGGCCTCATAAAATGAGTTAGGGAGGATTCCCTCTTTTTCTGTTGATTGAAATAGTTTCAGAAGGAATGGTACCAGCTCCTCCTTGTATCTCTGGTAGAATTCGGCTGTGAATCCATCTGGTCCTGGACTTTTTTTGCTTGGTAGGCTATTAATTATTGCCTCAATTTCAGAGCCTGCTATTGGTCTATTCAGGGATTCAACTTCTTCCTGGTTTAGTGTTGGGAGAGTATATGTGTCCAGGAATTTATCCATTTCTTCTAGGTTTTCTAGTTTATTTGCATAGAGGTGTTTATAGTATTATCTGATGGTAGTTTGTATTTCTGTGGGGTCGGTGGTGATATCCCCTTTATCATTTTTTTATTGCGTCTATTTGATTCTTCTCTCTCTTCTTCTTTATTAGTCTTGCTAATGGTCTATCAATTTTGTTGATCTTTTCAGAAAACCAGCTCCTGGATTCATTGATTTTTTGAAGGGTTTTTTGTATCTCTATCTCCTTCAGTTCTGCTCTGATCTTAGTTATTTCTCGCCTTCTGCTAGCTTTTGCATGTGTTTGCTCTTGCTTCTCTAGTTCGGTTAATTGTGATGTTAGGGTATCAATTTTAGATCTTTCCTGCTTTCTCTTGTGGGCATTTAGTGTTATAAATTTCCCTCTGCACACTGCTTTAAATGTGTCCCAGAGATTCTGGTATGTTGTATCTTTGTTCTCATTGGTTTCAAAGAACATCTTTATTTCTGCCTTCATTTTGTTATGTACCCAGTAGTCATTCAGCAATAGGTTGTTCAGTTTCCATGTAGTTGAGCAGTTTTGAGTGAGTTTCTTAATCCTGGGTTCTAATTTGATTGCACTGTGGTCTGAGAGACTGTTATAATTTCTGTTCCTTTACATTTGTTGAGGAGTGCTTTACTTCCAATTATGTGGTCAGTTTTGGAATAAATGCAACGAGATGCTGAGAAGAATATATATTCTGTTGAATTGGGGTGGTGAGTTCTGCAGATGTCTATTAGGTTCACTTGGTGCAGAGCTGAGTTCAAGTTCTGGATATCCTTATTAACTTTCTGTCTCTTTGATCTGTCTAATGTTGACAGTGGGATGTTAAAGTCTACCATTATTATTGTGTGGGAGTCTAAATCTCTTTGTAGGTCTATAAGGACTTGCCTTATGAATCTGGGTGCTCCTGTATTGGGTGCATATATATTTAGGATAGTTAGCTCTTGTTGAATTGATCCCTTTACCATTATGTAATGGCTTTGTCTCTTTTGATCTTTGTTGGTTTAAAATCTGTTTTATCAGAGACTAGGATTGCAACCCCTGCTTTTTAATTTTTTTTTTTTTTTTTTTTGCTTTCCATTTACTTGGTAGATCTTCCTCCATCCCTTTATTTTGAGCCTATGTGTGTCTCTGTACATGAGATGGGTCTCCTGAATACAGCACATTGATGGGTCTTGACTCTTTATCCAATTTGCCAGTCTGTGCCTTTTAATAGGAGCATTTAGCCCATTTACATTTAAGATTAATATTGTTATGTGTGAACTTGATCCTGTCATTATGACGTTAGCTGGTTATTTTGCTCGTTAGTTGATGCAGTTTCTTGCTAGCATCGATGGTCTTTTGCAGTGGCTGGTACCAGTTGTTCCTCTCCATGTTTAGTGCTTCCTTCAGGAGCTCTTGTAAGGCAGGCCTAGTGGTGACAAAATCTCTCAGCATTTGATTGTCTGTAAAGGATTTTACTTCTCCTTCACTTATGAAGCTTAGTTTGGCTAGATACGAAATTCTGGGTTGAAAGTCCTTTTCTTTAAGAACGTTGAATATTGAATCTTGGCCATTATTCTGAGTTGAGCTAATCTTTATAGTTAGGCAATGAGCCACCTCTGTTGGAGTTACAGTGGGTTCCTGCGTTTTGGCAAAATTTACTTAGATCAACAACTAATACCAGCTTACAAACTTTCCTCCACAGTCTGCATTGCTCTCTAAATGGCAAAGCTGTTTAACTTACGCTAGAGAAAATTTGATTTGGTGTATTAATGTTGATCTGCTTCATTGATTATTCAGCCTCCTTTCTCTAGAGCCACTTTTCTTTCTGGAGCTTTGTAATATTACCCATCATCGTACACACTTTGTGAATAACCAATATTCTCCTGAGCCATTATTAGAAACAATAGTATGAAATGAGTAAAGAATTCCAAAATTATACTAAAAAGCCAGAGCAACTGGTAGTGCAGAACCATGTGTATTTACATGGAAAGTAAATCACAGAGCAGTATGTGAGTGTGGGGAGATGAATGTTCTTGTTTAAATCAGGTGTTACTGAATTGCTAACACTTCTGTGTTACTAACTTGCTAACACTTCTGTGATCACGTGGTCCCACAAATGGATTCCTTCCAGCACCACCTTACATTAAGGCTTTCACACCACATTTTTCTCTTAGTCTCTGGCTGGTTTTAACTCTTCTCTAAACCTATTGGTTAAGCCTTTAGAACTTTCTTTTGATATGCTTCCCTTTTCCCTACCCTCCCATTTTGAATCCTGAATACGAAGAAAACAAATAAACACAACAACTACAAAATAGCTCTGTAGATATGTGACTGGTCCCTGATCAGCTCACATTCAATAGTATACCTGAACTCTATCCAGCAATTATTCTCAAAGACTCCTAAGCCTTGATGAGCCATCCTTAAAACTCCACATGATTTTTGCTTATTAATGAAATTTTAAAATTCTTCCTTTCTGTTTATTTACCTGGCAATGTTTCTGAAAATTCAGAGCCCTGGCTGTTCAACATTATTTTTAGTGTTGAAATCAGATGCTCACTAAACTCCATATCAGCTTCTGTAACTTAAAAGTGTATAGGAAAAAAAAGTGTTCATCTAATAAGATACTTTGGGAGGCTGAGGCATGGGGATCACCTGAGGTCGGGAGTTCGAGACCAGCTTGGCCAACATGGTGAAACCCCGTCTCTACTAAAAATACAAAAAATCAACCAGGTGTGGTGGTGGGTACCTGTAATCCCAGCTACTCGGGAGGCTGAGGCAGTAGAATTGCTTGAACCCAGGAGGCGAATGTTGCAGTGAGCCAAGATTGTACCATTGTACTCCAGCCTGAGCAACAAGAGTGAAACTCAGTATCATGAAAAAAAAAAAAAAAAAAAAAAAAGATACTTGAAATTAGACGGAAAAAAAAAAATCTTCCAAATCCTGCCAAACTTAACAAAGTTACTTTAGTTTGTATACATCTTGAGATATTTCTTTCTTTCTTTCCTTCTTTCTTTCTTTCATTTCTTTTTTCTTTTTGAGACAGAGTCTTGCTCTGTCACCCAGGCTGGAATGCAGTGGTGCAATCTCAGTTCACTGCAACCTCCACCTTCTGGGTTCAAGGGATTCTCCTGCTTCAGCCTCTCAAGTAACTGGATTATAGGTGTGTATCACCACACCTGGATAATTTTGTATTTTTTAGTAGAGACGGGGTTTCACCATATTGATCAGGCTGATCTCGAACTCCTGACCTCAGGTGATCCACCCATCTTGGCCTCCCAAACAGCTGGGATTACAGGCTTGAGCTACCATGCCTGGCTGATATTTTTCATATGTAGATTTTTTATAACTATAATCAGAGTGTACAAATAATTTAATATGTCTCTTTTTATTTAATACTATATGAACACTTCTCATGTTGTTTCAAAGTTTGCAAAATATAATGTGTAATGCCAATGTACTATTTCATTAAGTGAGTTAACTGTAATTTACATAACCACGCCTATATTTCAGTTATTTGGGTGACTCCTAACTTGCATTTGCTACTATAATAACTTGGTGCATGTATATTTTTTCTACATTAGATGATTTGAGTAAGATGCATTCTTAGAAATAATTTTTTTTGGCTGGTACAGTGGCTCTTGCCTATAATCCCAGCACTTTGGGAGCCCTAGGCAGAAGGATAGCTTGAGATCAGCAGTTCAAGATCAGCCTGGGCAACATAGCAAAATATTTCCCCCCGCCAGCCGACTTCTACAAAAAATTTTAAAATTATCCAGGCTTGGGGGTGGGTGCCTGTAGTCCTAATTAATTGGGAGGCTGAGGCAGGAGGATCACTTGAGCCCAGGAGTTCAAGGTTGCAGTGAGATGTGATCATGCCACTACACTCCAGCCTGGGCAACAAGGGATACCCTGTCTGTAAAACAATGAAAACTAAAAATAATAATATTGGGGGATAATAAGAGAGGCTTATTTTTGTAGTTTTTGATAGATCTTACAAAACTTTTCTAAAATGATTGTACCATAAGCCATGAGTAACTAATATGAGTTTATTGCCCCATCATTTATAAATTTACAGCTGAAAAAATATGAAGTGCCATTTTTAGACCTTAGACAACAGGTGGCATAGGTCTGTGATTCCTAATAGAAGGGGGCAATTGAGGTGAGCCTCGACCTTACTTTTGGAGATACTTTTGGGATGGTAGTGAATAGGAAACAAAGCTTGAACAGAGCATAGTGATTTCACTGAACTGAGAAGAAAGATATTGGAATTTGGAGTACTGAAGCAGCTAGAATTTGCAGAGGAGGGTAAAAGAGAGAAGAGAGCTGTGGGAAGACTGAACTCTAGAAATCTGTACAGGAATATTCCTGAAGCTTTGGTTAAATACTAAGTATTCATATACACAGCAAGAAACTACTAGTTCTAGCAAGTAACAACCTTTTGAGATAGAACCACTAAAGAGAGAATATTTACTTGGAAGCTGTGAAATAAACATTTGCTAGATTTTGCATAAGCAGGGAGACATTCAAGACCTCCAGCCAGAGTGTAGAACCTCCTTGAATGCCCTGAGCATTCAATAGAGACTCCGGCAAGATCACATCATAGGAGTAAATTAATCTAGCTCCAGGGAAAAAGCTGTTTTAGACCCACCCTAACAAAGTTTTAAAAGCACTCCTTAATAGGATAAAATTTATCTCCAAGAGTGAATTAACAGTCTGCCAGAACGAAAGTTGACACTTATTAAGGATGACAAAAAAAAAAATCTAGACAACAAACAACAGAGCATTTATAATGCCTGGCATATTACAAAAACACTGCCAGATATGTACAGAAACAGTTAATGGTGGAAAAATAACAAAAAGAAAAAAATGTGTTAATAAAAATTTATCCTGAAATGACAAGGTGTTTGAATTAATAGATAATATTATAATTATGATAAAGGATTATTACAAATACAATAAAGGATTTAAATGAAAATGTAAAAGTAATGAGAAAATAAATTGGACTCAGGAGAGAAATGGGACCCATAAAATAGAAATTTTAGAACTGAATAATACAACATTTAAAATAAAAATGTATATCATGGGCTTAATGGCAGATCAAACACAGCAGAAGGAAGGAACAGTGAATTTGAACTCAGGGTTAGGAAAACTATCCAAACTAAAGCAAAATTAAAACACTGACTTTTTTTTAATGCTGGTTAAACAATGAAGAGGGACTAATTAAACTGTAAGAAAATAGAAATAAGATTAAAATACATGTAATTGGAGTACTAAAAGAAGAAATAGACACGGGAGAGAAAAATATTTGAAGACATAATGATCAAATATTTCCTAATTTAGATGAAAGATTCAAGAATATCAACCAAACGCAAGCAAGATAAACACTGAAAACCACACCTAAGCACATCATACTCAAACTGCTAAAAACCAATTATGAAAATTAAATATTAAAAGCAACTAGAAGAAAAAAGATGCATTAAACTCACTTGAGACACAATAAGAATGGTTGCTAACTTACCAGAAATAGGGCAAGTCAAAAGATGATGCAATGAGATTTAAATTGCTGTAAGGAAAAAAACTTTCAATCTAGAAATCCAGCGAAAACATCCTTCAAAAATGAAGATCACCAAACCAAGATGCAGTAAAAGTACTTCTTCGTACTATTCCCACCAAGTTCTTGTAAAACCCAAACCAAGCGAAAAACTCACCCCCACTAATAATAAAAACTGAGTATCACATATAAAACAAATATGAGAAGACTTTGAAAGGTGGAGAGAAGAAAACAGATCAGCATGAGATCTCAGACCCTAAATAATGACATGGTAGTGAGTCCTTGGTTTCTTCCCCCACTTGTATATCCTACATCAGGTGCTGGAGAAGTAGGTAATGTGAAAACATAAAGCTAGAAAAGACAAAAGGAGCCTCAAGAAAAAACCTGCTGTTTCTAGCCAAAGGACAAGGAAAGGCGGAATACAGGAAAACAGAAAACCCTTAGACAAAAATTGCAGCTTCCTACCCCTGCCGGAGTGCTCTCAGAATGGACTGGGTGAGGAGCCAGTAATTTCATTTCTACCAGCAGTAATCAAACACCTCCATACCTGATATCATTGGGGAACATTATGGGGATTCTGGACCTTCCGTCTGCAGTAATGAAGTGCCCCCTCACCAAACTTGCCCAGAGTAATGTCAGAGGAGGCCACGTGGAAAGCCGGAACGTTCATCGCCATCCAGATTGTTCCTGAACAACCAACCTTATGTAACTGACATTAAGAAACACTGCATCCAGCAACTGTAGAAAACAGTCTTTCCAAGCATATGTGAAACATACACGAAGATTGACCATATACTGAGCCATAAAAGTCAACCACACTCAAAAAGATTGAAATTAATATTACTCAATCAAAAAAATTGAATAAGAAATTAGCAACAAAAAGAACCCCAGAAAAACCCCCAAGTATTTGGAAATTAAGCAACACACTTCTAAACAACCAGTAGATCAAAGAAAAAATTAAAAGGTAATTAGAGAATATGTTGAACTTAATAATAATAGCACATATCAAAATCTATAGATTGCAGCTGGAGGGAAATTTATAGCTCTAAATGCTTATATTAGAAAAGAAGAAGGAATTTAAACCATGGGTTTAAAATCCATCTTTAGGGGCAAAAAGAAGAGCAAATTAAATCAATGTAAGCAGAAAAAAATGGAAATTAAAAAGAAAAGAAATCAGTGAAATAGAAAACACAAGACCAATAGGGAAAAGTAACAAAACCTAAGTTATTTCTATGAAATTATTAATGAAAACCTAACACTGGAGGTCCCAGATTTAGAAAACAACTACTATTAGACCTAAGAAATGAGATAGACAGCAACACAATAATAGTGGGGGACTTAAATATTCCAGTGAAAGCTCCACTAGACTCCACTAGACAGGTCATCAAGACAGAAAGTCAACAAAGAAACAATAGATAGAAACTATACCCTAGAACAAACAGACATATATATTTACAGAACATTCATCCCAACAACTGCAGAATATACATTCTTCTCATCAGCACATGGAACATTCTCCAAGATAGACTATATGATAGGCCTCGAAACAAATCTCCATAAATTTAAGAAAATCAAAATAATATCAGTATCTTCTCAGACCACAGTGAAATAAAACTGGAAATAACTTCAAAAAATCCTCAAAACTATACAAATACATGGAAATTAAATAATCTGCTCTTGAATGATCTTTGGGTCAACAATGAAATCACAATGGGAATTTAAAAATTCTTTGAACTGAACAATAATAGTGACACAACCTATAAACCTCTGGGATACAGCAAAAGCAATACTAAGAGGAAAATTCATAGCATTAAATGCCTACATCAAAAGGTCTGAAATAGCACAAATAAACACCCTAATGTCACATCTCAAGGAACTAGAGAAACAAGAACTAAACCCAAACCCAGCAGAAGAAATAACAAAGATCAGAGCAGAACTAAATGAAATTGAAACCAAAAAAAAAAAAAAAAAAAAAAAAACAAAGAAAAAATGAAACAAAAATCTGGTTCTTTGAAAAGATAAACAAAATTGATAGACCATTAGTGAGATTAGCCAACAAGAGAGAAGATCTGAACAAATTCGATTAGAAATGAAACTGGAGATACTACAACCAATGCATAGAAATACAAAAGAGCGGCTGGACATGGTGGCTCACACCTGTAATCCCAGCACTTAGGGAGGCTGAGGCGGGTGGATCACCTGAGGTCGAGAGTTCGAGACCAGCCTGACCAACATGGAGAAACCCCGTCTCTACTAAAAATACAAAAAGTAGTCGGGTGTGGTGGCGCATGCCTGTAATCCCAGCTACTTGGGAGGTTGAGGTAAGAGAACAGCTTGAACGAGGCGGAGGTTGCAGTCAGCCGAGATGGAGCCACTGCACTCCAGCCTGGGCAACAAAAGCAAACTCCATCTCAAAAAAAAAAAAAAAAAAAAAGAAGAAGAAAAAGAAATACGAAAGAGCATTTAAGGCTACTATGAACACCTTTATATGCACAAACTAAAAAATCTAGAGGAGATGGATAAATTGCTGGAAATATAACAACCCTCCCAGATTAAACTAGGAAGAAATAGAAACCCTGAACACATCGATAACAATCAGTGAGGTTGAATCAGTAATAAAAAAAATTCCCAACAAAAGAAGTCCAGGACCAGGTGGATTCACAGCTGAATTCTATCAGACATTCAAAGGAGAATTGGTACGAATCCTACTGAAACTATTTCAAAAGATAAAGACAGAATCCTCCCTAAATCATTCTATGAAGCTAGATCACCCTAATACCAAAACTAGGAAATAACATAACAAAAAAGAAAACTACAGACCAATATTCCTGATGAACATTAATGAAAAAAATCCTCAGCAAAATACTAGTTAACTGAATCCAATATTATATAAAAAGATAATACATCATGATCAAGTGGGTTTCATACCAGAGATGCAGGGATGGTTTAACATAGGCAAGTCAACAAATGTGATATATCACATAAACAGAATTAATAACAAAAACCAGAGGATCATCTCAATAGACACAGAAAAAGCATTTTATAAAATCCAGCATGACTTTATGATAAAAACCCTCAATGAAATAAGCGTATAAGGGACTTACCTCAAAGTAATAAAAGCCATATACGACGTGGGGAAAAGTTGAATGCATTCCCCTGAGAACTGGAACGAGACAAGGATGCCCACTTTCACCACTTCTATTCAACATAGTACTGGAAGTCCTAGCCAGAGCAATCAGACTAGACAAGAGAAAGAAATAAAGGGCATCCAAATTAGAAAAGAGGAAGTCAAGCTGTTGCTTTTTTGTTGATTATATGAACATATACCCAGAAAACCCTAAAGATTTATCCAAAAAGCTCCTAGATCTGATAAACTAATTCAGTAAAGTCTCAGGATACAAAATTAAGGTACACAAGTCAGTACCACTGCTATACACCAACAATGACCAAGTTGAAAATCAAATGAGGCACTCAATCCCTTTTACAACAGCTGCAAAAACAAAACAAAACAAAAAACACTTAGGAATATAACTTAACAAAAGAGGTGAAAGATCTCTACAAGAAAAACTACAAAACACTGCTGAAAGAAATCATAGAGGACACAAACAAATGGAAACACATTCCAGGCTCATGGGTAGAATCAATATTGTGAAAATGACCATACTGCCCAATGCAATCTACAGATTCAATGCAATTCCCATCAAAAAGCATCATTCTTCACAGAACTAGAAAAAACAATCCTAGAATTCGTCTAGAACCAAAAAAAATCCTGCATAGCCAAAGCAATACTAAGCAAAATGAACAGATCTGGAGTCATCATATGGCTAGATTTCAAAGTATACTATAAGGTTATAGTTACCAAAACAGCATGGTACTAGCATAAAAATAGGCAAGTAGACCAAAGGAACAGAATAGAGAAACCAAGAATAAAGCCAAATACTTACAACCAACTGATCTTTGACAATGCATACAAAAACATAAATTGGGGAAAGGGCACCCTACTCAATAAACGGTGCTGAGAAAACTAGCAAGCCACATGTAGAAGAATGAAACTGGATTCTCATCTCTCACCTTATACAAAAATCAACTCAAGATGGATCAAATACTTGAATCTAAGACCTGAAACCATAAAAATTCTAAAAAATAACATCAGAAAAACTCTTCTAGACATTGGCTTAGACTAAGAGTTCATGACCAAGAACCCAAATGCAAATGCAACCAAAACAAAAATAAATACATGAATGAGACTTAATTAAACTAAAAACGTTCTGCCTAGGAAACAAAATAATCAGCAGAGTAAACAGACAACCCACAGAGTGGGAGAAAATATTTGCAAACTATGCATCTGACAAGGGACTAATATCTAGAATCTACAAAGACCTCAAACAAATCAGCAAGAAAAAAACAAACAAATAAACAATTCCGGCCAGGTGCGGTTGGTGGCTTATGCCTGTTACCCCAGCACTTTGGGAGGCCAAGGCAGGCGGATCACTTGAAGTCAGGGGTTTGAGACCAGCCTGGCCAACCTAGTGAAACCCCGTCTCTACTAAAAATACAAAAATTATCTGGGTGTAGTGGTTCATGCCTGTAGTCCTAGCTACTCAGGAGGCCGAGATGGGAGAATCGCTTGAACGTGGGAGGCAGAGGTGGCAGTGAGCCGAGATCACTGCCATATATATAATGTAATAAAAAGAATACCATGAAAAAGTGGGCAAAGGACATGAATAGACAATTCTATTTTTCTATGAAAAAATGCTCAACATCACTAATTATCAGGGAAATGCAAATTAAAACCTCAATGCAATACCACCTTACTCCTGCAAGAATGGCCATAATTTAAAAATCAAAAAACAATAGATGTTGGTGTGGGTGTGGTGAAAAGGGAACACTTTTATACTTTCGGTGGGAATGTAAACTAGTACAACCACTATGGAAAGCAGTATGGAGATTTCTTAAACAACTAAAAGTAGAACTACAATTCGATCCAGCAGTCCCATTACTGGGTATCTACCCAAAGGAAAAGAAGTCATTATATGAAAAAGACAGATGTGCTCAGTTCCCAGTTGCAAAGACATGGAACCAACTTAAGTGCTCATCAACCAACGAGTGGATAAAGAAGATATTTTATATATATATATATATGTGTGGTTATATATATATATAATGGAATGCTACTCAGTCATAAAAAGAAATGAAATAATGTCTTTTGCAGCAACTTGGATACAGTTGGAGGCGATTATTCTAAGTAAAGTAACTCAGGGATGGAAAACTAAATATTGTATTTCTCATACATACAATGTGTATGCTATGTTCTCTCTTATAAGTGGGAGTTAAGATATGAGGCTGCAAAGACATAAGAATAGTATAATGGACTATGGGGACTCAAGGGGGAAGCCTGTGATGGGGCTGAGGGATAAAAGACTACATATTGGGCAGAGTGTACAGTGCTTGGGTGACAAATACACTAAAATCTCAGAAATCACCACTAAAAAACTTATCCATGTAACCGAAAGCCACCTGTACCCCAAAAACTGTTGAAATAAAAATGAACATTTTTAAAAAAGAAATGTTCTGTATCTTGATGGGGGGGTGGATACAGGGGAGTATGTGGTTTCTCAGAAATCACTGAGACTTGTATATGTCACTATATGTAAATTAAACCCCAATAAAATAATCAAGCTACAAAAAAGGACATTGAAACTCCCCCTCCACAAAAAACAAACATCAAAATAATGATTTATCACATTAGAATGTATTTTACAAATTAAGAAAATTTGCAAGCATTTAATAATGTAATACTCTTAGTTTATAAACAAATATTATAAATCAATAAAAGCAAATTATCTCCAAGAAAAAAATAAGTAGAAACTATAAAAATCAATTTACAAAAAATATGATATACTTTTGGTAACTGTCTCAAAGTCACACAATTACTTTGTTGAAGAACAAGAACTCAAATTTAGATTTCCTGATTCCTTTTCTGTTACACCAAGAGAACAGAGATTGTATCAACAAATGCTGAAAACATTTAAGGGCATGATATTCTCAGAATTATAATAATAATAATTCTCTCCAAAAGGATGACATGGTTATCAATAGAATGTTCTTCTCTTTTTAAGTTAATAAAATTCAAGTAATTCTAAAATAAGACAATTCTGGGAAAAAATTTAAAAAATTGACAGAAAACAGTAAGTTACAAATACATTACAATGCAGTTATAATTAAAGTGTACTGGTGCAAGAACAGACAAATAGCTTATTAGGGCAGAATACATACTTTCTTTGTATAGAACTTTTAAAGGGAAAGAGAATATTAGTTAATAAATTACACTGAGATAAGCAAGTAATTTGGGGAAAAAACAATTTAACGTCTCACTACACCATGCACTAGTATAAAGTTTTGATATAAATACTTAACAGTGAAGAAAATAGTATCAAATATAAATGAAATATTTGAGATTAACATTCTGGACACAGAAGCAATTGAAAATAATCTTTAAGGAAATGAGACAGATGGAGAAATGTTCATTCGTTAGGTTATGATGAACTTGTACTGACTGCTAATAAATTCAAAGGTGAAAACAAGAGGCACATTTTGCCATGCAAAAGTTTATTTTTAAGTAAGATTCTAATTTTAATTGAAGCATAATATTTATACAGAAAGATGCACAAATCTTAGGTGTGCAGTCATTAATCCCTACTCAAAAGTAACCTATATTCCAACTTCTAATACCACACATTAGGTTTGACTATTTTCAAGCTTTATATACAGGCAATCATATGGTATATAATATTTTGTGCATTACTTAGTTCCATCAACGCTATGTAAAATTCTTTCATGTTATTATATGTAGCATTCATTTTCACGGCTGTATGGCATTCATTCTGCTGTTTGCCATTTTGATCTATTAAAGTAATGCTTACAAAAACATTGTTGTAAATGTCGTTTGGCACACATATACACACATTTCTATTCGTATACACTTATGATAGAATTGTTGGTTTATAAGGAACATATATTGTGATGTGTCTAGGTAGATACACCAAACAGCATATGACAGTTCCCACTGTTCTATATTCTATACTTGGTACTCCCTCCACCTCTTTTAGCCATTCAGAAATGGAGGAATGGGAGGCATTATATTATCTTATTGTGATTTTATTTTCCATTTCTTCAATTAATTATGATGTTGAGCTATGTGGTACCATATTTTGTGAAATATTCATTAAAGTTTTTGGCCCATTTTTAAATTGAGTTGCCTTTTTCTTAATGATTTGAGAAGTTTTAAAAAATATTTTGAATGTAAGTCCTTTGTCATTTACATGTAATATAGATATCCTTTGTTCAGTGGATTCTCATTTCACTTTCTTTCTTTTTTTTTTTTTTTTTCTTTTTTTCTTTTTAGACAGTCTTGCTCTATCGCCCAGGCTGGAGTGCAGTGGCATCATCTCAGCTCACTGCAACCTCCATCTCTTGGGTTCAAGGGATTGTCATGACTCAGCCTCCTGAGTAGCTGGGATTACAGGCCCACGCCACCACGTCTGTCTAATTTTTGTATTTTTAGTAGAGATGGGGTTTCACCATGTTGGTCAGGCTGGTCTCAAACTCCAGACGTCAGGTGATCCGCTCGCCCCGGCTTCCCAAAGTGCTGAGATTACAGGCATGAGCCACTGAGCCCAGCCTTCATTTCACTTTCTTATGACTGTTATTTTATTAACAGATGTTCTAAATTTTAACAAGTCCAATCTGTCAGTCCTTTACACTTTGCATATTTAGATTTACATTCCACCTGGAATTTAATTTTTTTTGTACGTTGTGAGGTAGGATTCAAGTTGAGTTATTTCAAATACGGTTATTCATTTGGCACAGCCACATTTGTTGAAAAGAACTTTCTTCCTCCCTGCACTGCAGGAACATCTTTGTAATAAATACGTGATCATATATGTACAGCTTTGTTTCTGCTCTTTTTGCTTGCTTACTATCTTTGCCCAACACTATAGTATTTTAATTACTGTAGCATTATAATAAATTTTGATATCTGATAGTGTAAATTCTACCTCAATATTATCTTCTTTTTTTTTTTTTTTTTTTTTTGAGACGGAGTCTCACGCTGTTGCCCAGGCTGGAGTGCAGTGGCGCGATCTTGGCTCACTGCAAGCTCCGCCTCCCGGGTTCCCGCCATTCTCCTGCCTCAGCCTCCTGAGTAGCTGGGACTACAGGCGCCCGCCACCGTGCCCGGCTAATTTTTTGTATTTTTAGTAGAGACGGGGTTTCACCGTGGTCTCGATCTCCTGACCTTGTGATCCGCCCGCCTCGGCCTCCCAAAGTGCTGGGATTACAGGCTTGAGCCACCGCGCCTGGCCTCTTCTTAGCTTTTTAAATTGCTATATACATACGTGTCTGTGAGAAAGTGAGCCAGAAAGTGAGAGAGCATCACTTTTAAACTTTTACCCCCAAAATGCACACCTTCTAGGTTTTTTACTATGATTGCATTGAATCTATAGGTAAATTGTGGGAGAAATTACATCTTAAAATACTGAGCCTTCCACTTTATGAAAATTGTATATCCTTCTGCTTATTTATGTCTTCTTTGATTCCTCTCCATAAAGGTAGCTTTATTTTCAGTATAAAGTTCTTGCATGTCTTTAAATACATGTATTTTACAGATATTTGATTATTTTGTGCTATTCTGAATTCTACCATTTAAATTTTAATTTCTTTAAGTTGCTGGTGTATAGAAATACAAGTGATTTTTGGGTATTTGTGCATTCAGTAATATTGTAAAATTCACCTATTAATTATATGTTTTACCTGCATAGCATTTTTATTTTCTATGTGCAGAATCATTGTTTTTTGTGCATAAAACAGTTTTATTTATTTCTTTCCTATGTTATGCCTTTACTTCATTCTTTTGTCTTATTCTATTGGCTAGGTCATCTTTCAAATAATGAAAAACTACAAAATTATTTAGATAGGTGGTATTAACTCACAGATTTTTGTACACTATCCATTATCCAAAACTTCTGCTTTTTAACTTTTTTATTTGGATTTTTTCCCTTTAGCTATTGCTTCACAATACTTAACATTACAGATTTTGAATATAGATAAATAAAAAATGTAACTGAACTCTGTCTACTTGGAATTGAAGATTTAGTCAAAGTAGTTGGTTGGAAACCGGCAAAATGAGTTTAGTGAATTAGCATTAGATGTCATTTCTTCATAATAGTCCCCATTTCTCTGCATTTCCATGAAAATTCTGTCAGAGGTTAAAAGTTCCAAAGGCCTAGCATTGTTCATTGTCTCTGTTTTTCTGAAACATAAATTAATCATCTGCTATGGAAAAAATCACTAAGGAAGGAACACTATTTTGGTGGAGGAAAAAAATGACAGGTGAAGAAGAGGAGGATAATTTGGAATTCAAGAATCAAAAAACTCTGGGTTTAGTCAGAATAATAACTTCATAAAAATTTAACTTTGAACTGTCAATTATTTCAGAATTGGAAATAACTTTTTAGCCTGGTATATATAGCAGGTGCCAATAAATGTTTCATTCTCAGAGAGCTAAAACAATAATTTAAGTCACTATTTACACCACATACACTCTATCTGTAGTAGCTAACACAGTGACTTCTGTTTCTTTCCTTATCACTGGCATGTGATTGGCTTGCGATTGACTGGCTTAAGTCTAATAAACATCTCGCTGAGGCGGAAGGCTTCACACTTTGATGCTCTATCTTTGTATCTACTTAATTAGTCTTCTCACCACTAGAACCACCACTTTTATATACCCATTTTCTACTCACTTTACAAATGAGAAATGTCAAAATGCAAAAAAAAAAAAAAAAAAAAAAAAAAAAAAAAAAATTAAATAATTGCATAAGCCGAGACAATGAGCAAGGTGACAAAAGTGCCTAAATGGAGCCACTGGCTGGCAGACATCATGCCCACAGCACCGCAGCACCACAGCACACAGCACCACAGCACACAGGGCTCCCATTTTCTGCTGATGTCTCCGGGGACTGGCAGAGTCAGTGTTCTAAAGATTGTTTAGAACTTGACTGTAGCAGTATTTGAGGTCCACTTGTAATTACGTGCTGCCTTTTAGACATTACCCTCCTCATTTGAAGTATATACAAATAAGAGAGGCAGGGGAAGGAGCAGCCCAAGTTAAAAAAAAAAGAAGTAAGCAGTACGAAAGAACACAGAAACCAGTAAAAAAGAGGGAGGGCTAGGGAAGTACCAGTGAACTGAGGAAGGAGGCCTTCAGCTGTGATTTAAAAGTGGGGAGGATTTTGGCTTTAGCAAGCTGGACCTAAATAGGTGTAGATATATAGAAGTGCATATAAATATAATTATGTACTTATGTTCACATACATGAGTGTATGCATACACACATACATGGGGGGAGGGGAGAGAAATAGTTGAGTTTTTCCACAGTTTCTTCATAACTCTGTGTTCCAAAATATTAAGTATTCCTGCATAACAAGAATTCAGGTGTGTTTTTTAAAATATGCCCCAACTTTTTTTCTGAATTTTATGTACAATGAAGAGGTACTAGATTTAAATAATAAGATTTAAGTAGAATTATAAAATCATTCATGAAAAATAAATATAATAAGATTTAAACAGAATTATAAAATCATTCATGAAAAATAAATGTAATAAGATTTAAATAGAATTATAAAATCGTTCATGAAAAGTAAATATAAGTAGGGAGTGTTAGGTTTTCAAGTAGGAAGACCGTGTCAGGAGTGGAGAGATCTTCTCTCCCTACACAAATACCCCACAGGAGTCTCTATTGAAGTTCGTGGGCTACAGAGAAGCCTGACTCTTAGGAAGTACCGATTGCTCCAGATCAATTATTTAACTTACTCAGTTTGAATCAAGTTGTATCTGGCTCTAAGCCTGTATTGCACATTGTTTTAATTTTTCTGTATATTATGTCTTGACATGTTGAAAAACTTTATGGAGGAGAGAGACAG
Organism: Macaca fascicularis; assembly: GCF_037993035.2. Classification (NCBI taxonomy): domain Eukaryota; kingdom Metazoa; phylum Chordata; class Mammalia; order Primates; family Cercopithecidae; genus Macaca; species Macaca fascicularis. The sequence goes on from NC_088375.1 coordinate 17,030,282, forward strand.
CCTTCCCTGAGCCAGCTAATTGTCAGAGCCCAACCCAGCCCCAAACATGCCTCTGATATGCAAACTAACCAACACACAGCCGCACCTCCTCTATCCCGCCCTTGCTCCGCAGGAGGCAATATTCCTCTGCCCTAATCATCCCAGGGCCAGGTGCCAGGCAACTCCCTAGTGTGCCACCCCTATAGCTTAGGGCCCTCTGAAATTATGCAAAGCAGCCAATCCTAAAGTGTTCACCCACCTTGCCTTGTCTCTCCTGGAAAACTCCAGTAAAGGCTCTGGCCTAAACCTTCCCCTCATCTTGCCTTCTGCCTCCTGACCATCCTGGCGTCTTCCCCACGTGACTCTGCCTGGCACTAAAACTGTGAGGATCATGAACTTTGTTTTCCTGAGCCTCTCCAGTGTCTCCTCTTGTGACCACAGATGGCTGACCATCTCATAAGAGAATACAAAATGCCAAACACAGTGGCTCATGCCTATAATCCCAACTCTTTGGGAGGTTGAGCAGTGAAGATCACCTGAGGCCACGAGTTTGAGATAAGCCTGGGCAACATAGCAAGATCCTGTCTCTAAAAAAATAAATAAATTAGGCAGGCATGGTGGCATGCATGTAGTCCCAGCTACTGGGGTAGCTGAGGCAGGAAGATTACTTGAGCTCATGAGTTTGAGGCTCCCATGAGCAATGATTGTACCACTGCACTTCAGCCTGGGTAACAGTGAGACTGTGTCTCTAAAAAAATGAATAAATTGAATAAATAAATACTTTTCAAATAAAAATTATAAAACAAAACCCTCCTTTGTCAAGTTTGGTAAAAGATTCAATCTCGACTACTTTTGGGGGACCCCTCCCTGCTTCCTGCCCCCTTGGGATTTCATGAAAGCCTCCTGGCTAACACAGCCAAGGAAACTGGAGAAGGGCTTCTGGTATTCAGGCCCCAGAGGCTGTGCTGCCAGTGCTCAGGCTCTTGGGCATGTGAAGTTGCGAGAGGGACACCTGCTAGTGTCCCCTCCCTCCCCACTCCCCACTGCCAGACTCTGCCATGGGGACATCACTGACTCCTGGCACCCCACACAACCATCCCACCTTGAAGCCCTGCCATCTCCAGGTTCAGAGATCTTCCACTTTCTCCGAGAGAAACTGGAAATCATAGTTTCTGGGAAAATCTCCTCAATATCTTAAAGTTGGCCACCAGTTAAACACCTTATGTGCACTGTAGCTGTCTACATGGCCAGGGGTTGAGTTGGCCTGAACTCAGCCCCCAGTGGCCTGGCAATGCTTCCCATGAGGGTGAAATGGCAATTCCACATTCTCTCTTTTCTGCTGATAAGCCGACCCAGCAAAAGCAATAGCACTACTGCTAATTTTTCAGTAACTCGTCCTGTTGTGAAAGAAGTATGGGTGCTAACTGCGTGTGTTTGAGGTGCCAGGGAACACCAAAGTCATTATTTCCAAAATGGGCATAATAAAGCCCTTGCCTTCCAGACTTTACAAGGTTGTTGGGAGATCAAACGAGTTGGGATGCCACAATGCTCTAGATGAATGCATATATGGTAAAGAAGTTGGGTAGTACCAGGTGGAAGAAGAGAACAGACAGGGAGTACAGGGAGAGCTGCTGCGACTACCGTTGCTCAGAGCCACTCTTGCTTCCTTTACATTTATGATACCTGTTTCCAACAGTGAGCACTGCCGTTCTATGTAGCCAAACGGGAAAAGGACAGTCCTTTTCCATGTCATGTAGCTTCAGAATTGCCACCTGTACATAAACGGGTTGCATTACCCAGGAAGAACCAAACAGTTTTACATACCAGCATCATACTTTATAAATGATGATACACTCATGTCTAATATCCTCTTTTCACTATGGAAGGTCAGTCAGCCACAGTGTGTTTGTCCATTTTGCGTTGCTGTAAAAGAATGCCTGACGCTGTGTAATTTAAGAAAAGAGGTTTATTTCACTCATAGTTCTGCAGGCTGTACTAACATGGCACTCACATCTGCTCAGCTTCTCGTGAGGCCTCAGGAAGCTTACAATCATGGTGGAAGGTGAACGGGGAGCTGTCATGTCACCTGGGGAGAGAGGGAGCAACAGGAGAGAGGAGGAGGTGCCAGGCTCTTTTTAAACAACCAGCTCTTACATGAACTAACAGAGTGAGAGCTCACTCATTACCATGAGGACAGCAACGACATATTCATGAGGGATCTGCCCCATGACTCAAATGCCTCCCACTGGGCCCACCTGAAGTCCTGGAGGTCACGTTTCAACATGAGATTTGGAGAGTCACATTCAAACCATGTTACCGAGTGTGTCCATTCTAGAGTAGAATGCACAGGAGCAAAGACATGTGGCTGATCGCAGAGGAGAGGACCTTGTATCTGTGGCTTAGCCCTCTGATGCTCAGACAGATAAATGGAACAGAACTGGAGAAATTAATAAAAGAAATTCAGGATATCATATGCGCAGAGGCTTTGCTGGCCATAGCACCACTTTGTGTTTCCTGTTCTTCTTCGTGGTTCTGCTGACATTATTTATTCATAACAGGGAATTCAATTGTGTTCTTCAGGGGCAGCAAAACAGATGTGAAATGCAGCAAATGCGAGGCTGTGTGTGTCTAAATGTACCTGAAATGGGTATAGGGACGTATAAAAGCTTTACAAATCACAGGACTACCTTATACGTTTTATAAAACTTTAACATGTGCCAAGCGCTTTTTTATGTGTTCTTTCATAAATTATGCATGTTGATGAACATCATAATTCTGTGGGATTGGGCAAGGAGGGAAAGCCCAGGGTGTCTAGGGTTTCAGATTGCAAGCACAGCTGAAAGTCTGCTCTTTCTGGAAAACGCCATCAGACTCAACGAGGACTCTTCTTCGTGCTGCTTCTGCCAATCCACTCGATCTGTCCCTTCCCCTGAGAAGTGCTGATGAGGATGAAAGGGCCTGCTGGAGGGTCTAAGAAGGATGACCAGCACAGGCTGGAGGGAGCCACTGACATTGCAAGAGGCACAGAGCGTGCTGCTTTGGACAACTGTCCAGAATGGTACAACCAGACGGGGCCAAGGGGCCTCTTGCACCGACTGACGTGAATGGCATCTGTCGGCAAGTTGCCGATTGTGCATAAACATGCTTCATGCAAATGAGGCCGGCTAGAACCACTTTACGCCCTCGTCTTCCCCTCACCTTGCTTCCACAAACACACCCAGACACACACCGACTCATACACATGCAAACACATTCAGGCCCTGTGTCCTCCCAAAGCCTCACCTGGCGTGGACAGCTGGCTAGCTCTCAGGAGGGAGAGTCAGAATAGAACAGAGCAGATGCTAGCCATAGGAAAATGCTGAAGGAGAAACACAGGGCATGCTGAGCCACGGCGGGAAGAAGGAAAGGTGCTTTAGAAACTGCAGTAGGAATCGTGAAGTAGTACGTGAATCTGGATTGTATACCAGCTTTCAGCCAGAGATCTCAGAGAGCTTTACTAGCATCATTAGAGAGGTTATCATTTCCATTTCGGATGTGGGAATGCATCAAGGGAAAAGGGTTGGATCCATTTGACCAAGGGGCGAGGAGCAATCCTGATGGTGAAGGAGCCCAAGGTTGTTTCTCCATTAGACTGGTTCAGATGGTTGAGAATCCAGGATGCACAGCGACCTCAAACATCCCTACCCTGGGCACTCTCAGTGACCCCAGGTTGCAGGACTTTCCTTTCCATTAATAATGGATCACATGCCACAGAAGGGAGGTCTCTAGTCAAGGGTTTTGTCCCTGGTCCCATCCTGCTAAATGTTTTAAACAATTTTTTTGTGAAAACAAAACCAACCTGATTATCAAATTTGCAGCTGCCAAAAGTTAGGGGAGATGACTCATTTCTTAGATAACAGAATGGCTTTGCAAACCCCTCTACCAAGCTGGAATGATCGACCTGAACTAACTTGATAAAATTTAAAAGGAATCAATGGAAAGCCCTAAACTCAGGTTTAGAAAGTCAGCTGCGCTGATACGTGACATAGAAAACCAATCATAGCCATCTTTTTGAAAAAGACTTGACATATTTAGTTGACTCTGCAGTTTAGAGAAAAACTTCTATGAAAGCTAATGCAACCGAAGACACATTCATAGACATACAGGGTCATGTAGCCATAGAATGTTATTACTGAAGGTGACATTAGAGGTCATTGCACGACGGAGCAGAAGTCCTTCAAGGTTAAATATCAGACTAGATAGAAAGGATATAACATGGGTTCTATCTTGTGCACCAACTCTAATCAATGAGAAGTTGCTGCCTGGAGAACCGCTTTTGAGAAGGATTCTGAATTCTTATTTGGGCTCAGCAGAAAGGAGGGCTGTGAGAATTGAGTGATTCTGTCGTGGTCTAGAGAGGGAGTCCCAGGGCTACAGATGTAGGAATAGAGAGCTCCATGGGCCTGCCTGCTTAGCCCCATGGAGCTCTGTATTCCAGTGCATCCTGTGGCAAGCACCTGCAACCTCTGCCTAGGCACGTTCTCTTGATCTGCACATGGGGGAGGCTGGGTGTGCTGCGAAGTAAATCCCTCTGATAGATGAGAGTGGGAAGATAAATATCCCTGACATCCTCGCCCCTCAGAGGGGAAAATTCTCAGGTGTGCTCTGCAGCCTCTCCTAGAGTCCACCAGCAAGTTAAGTCTCAGTTGCCCATGGCAGTCACCATTGGATGCCTTTCTTGTCTGTCTCACCTCCCCAGTCCTCCACAGATGCTTCCAGGAATCACCTCCCAAATAAAGCACTTTCACCCAAATCTTTGTGTCAGGATCAGCTTCTGGGGACACTCACCCAACACAGCTTCTTGTTTGTCATTCTTGATAAAACAAAGAAAACAACAATCAACCCAACAGAAGCTGGGCAACATGATCAAGTATAGTGTGAAGCACTAGATCACTGAGAACCTGAGGAAAGAGATCAGGATTATGAAGGGCCTGGTGTCCCTCAGCCCATAAGGAAGAACTCACAGAAAAGGGTGATGATTCTGGGAAGCAGAGAGGGCAGAGGGCAGAAGGCAGTGCTTCCGTTACACAGAGGCAGTTGAGCATTGAGGTGATCAACACTGAGTTTGGTTTGGCAACCCTGGGTATACAGCTCAGAGTTGCCACCTACTAGAAGTATAATCTTAGATATGTTTTTTACCTTTTTTAAACTTCTCTAAACCTTTGTGTCCTTATCTGTAATATAGACATTGTAATCATGTCTACCTCTTAGTGTGACTTGGTGAATTAAATGTGATAATGCCTGACTCATAGTAAGCACAAAATAAACACTAGCTATGTAAGAAAAGCAAGACTTCTTTTTAAGCTCTTGAAGGCATTGTTAGAGCCAGTGTTTCAATATTAAAGGCAATCAGATTCACATTTAAATTAATCAGATCATTATTTTTAAATCACACTGATAATGTGTGTTGTCTGGCAATGAAACTGGCTTCCTTGTGAATGGCCAGGAGGAGGCGAGAGTCGGCTGTGGGTGGGTTTGGGATAGATGCCCCCCCTCCCTTGCCCTACTGCTTTCTCCAGCCTCTTCCCCCAGCTTTCTTCCTTACCTCCCCCATTTCCCATCCAAGGCCCTAGACTGTTTACAATCTCCAGGGACTCCTTTGTTTGCTTTCCTTATAAGCATATTCCCGGCAAATGCGGATCTCAAGAGGCTAATTTGGTGCCATCTGGAAAGAGCACTTTCGTCTTCCCCAGCACTTCACTTCCAAGATGCATTTGTACCAAGCCCCAAGGCAAGTGGCTGGGCAGCACAGCTTCAGAGGAACATATGGTGGAGGGAAGCCACCCACGGGGATCCTGGAGAGGAGCTGAAAGCGGACTTCCTTTCTCCACTGATTGGGATTGTGAACAAAAGGTTCACGAAGACTCCTGCAGCAGGATTGAATAAAACCAGTGTCAGGTGGTCATCCTACAGCAGGACCCAGTCCATCAGGACTGGGAAGCTCACATTGGCTAGATTGTAAAGTAGACAAGAAACTACCTTCCTTCCTAATCCTCATCCATGTCCCCTCCTCCATGAAGTCTACCTTCACTGTCTCTCCACACTCCACATTGCTATAGGGCCATTTTATTATTACCCTCTTTAGAGAGAGGACACACACAACAAACTGTTACTTTATGAGAATATCTAAAATATAAAAAACAATTAGCACTAGATCATACACCAAATACTCCCACCAACATCAAAATTAATAAGGGATTGTTGGCATACCATGATGTCAATTCCTCTACACATTTAAGTTATTACTTATTTAAAAATCACTATATTTGAAAGTAATTTGCAGCTTAGAATTTATTACTTCACAAGAATTCCTGAGTAGGCCCGAGGGCCAATGATATTAGATAAAACACAGTCAAACATAAGGGCATTACTTCCATTCTTCCATTGCTAAAGTAATTTTTTTTCCATTTAACAAGCATTGATTGATTGTCTACATGCTGGACGTTGTTTTATATGCTGGGGATTCAACCTCAAAAAAGACAAAGTCGGCCGAGCATGGTGGCTCATGCCTGTAATCCCAGCACTTTGGGAGGCTGAGGCGAGTGGATCACGAGGTCAAGAGATCAAGACCATCCTGGCCAATATGGTGAAACCCCGTCTCTATTAAAAAATACAAAAATTAGCTGGGCGTGGTGATGCATGCCTGTAGTCCCAGCTACTTGGGAGGCTGAGGCAGGAGAATCGCTTGAACCCAGGAGGCAGAGGTTACAGTGAGCCGAGATTGTGCCACTGCACTCCAGCCTGGGCGAGAGAGCGAAACTCCATCTCAAAAAAAAAGACAAAGTCTTTGCCCTATGGGGAAATTATTTCAAACATTAAAAAATAATAAATAAAATTCACTGTGGAATGCAATTCCCTAATGATATATGTGCAATGATCTGGGTGGAAACTATCACAGTCAGAGTACCAACTGGGCCTGCAGAACTCCAAACACACCAGCCCCAAGTGGCTGCCTTGTCCATTATGTACATTGTTAACTCATAACTAAGGAGAAGCAACAATGTAGGGAGAATGTGTGAATCCGTGTAGATAAAAGAGTAGAGATCACGTAGAGAAAAGAGTAGAGACCACAGAGGTAGCGCACCAAGTCATAATACCCTGGAACTCAAGGATGTGTCTTAATTATTTTTATGTTTCCTGCCCCTGGCATATCCTAGGAGCTCAACAAGTATTTATTAAACTGAAAAACCTAACATATAGTGCTGGCATTACAGCCAATTTTGTTTTATCCTTGGCTTTTACTGTTGAATATTGTTTAATTCGCTGGTTTGCTCAAATTCCCTTGATGGTGCTTGTGCACGAACAATGCTTCCCTGCAGTGAGGCATCCTCTTTTCCCTAGCTTTGTTCTTCCTCTTTTCTCCTTTTAAAACTTATTTTTAATTGCAAGATAAGCCAGGGCTATTGCAGAAAAATCAGCAAAACTCAGCACAAAGAAGAAGAAAAAACTCTCTTGTTTTTCCTGCCACCTGGCAATAATCAGTATACACATTTTGGTAAGTCCACTTCTATATCTTTTGTGATGTATAATTGGAGGAAAAAATATATATATATACATCCCCTTACCAAGTGCCATTGTCAATTTACAGGGATGAATGGGGGACTATATCCCACTGGGAGTTAATCTGGCCCTGGGCCATTTCTGTTTGGCCAGATCTACCTACTGCCCAAAGTTGACCACTGAAAGTCGATGGCTGTGTTGTTGAAAAAGGCACGATGTTAAAGGCTGTTTCCTGTGGATCAGGGGAGCCTGGGCTGAGCCTGAAAGCAGGAGGCTGAACAAGGCAGAACTGCTATTCTCCCTCATGAGCATTATCTCCATTACAGGCAAGATAACTTCTGGAAATTATGTTGCATTGAAGAAATTTTTTTTTAATTACTGTGGATTCTGTGATGCAAGCTGGCATGTTTTATCTGGTAGATGTCCACTGGAGGGTCACAGAAAGAATCAAGTTGCATATGTACCCCTCAGCGCAGGTGAGAGAGCTCATGGGGTTGGAGCGGGGAGGTGGTCAGTGCTGAACTTGAAGTGACAAAGCCCAACTGCTTTGGTGAAGATCCCACCATGCCTATTTACCTCCAATGATGGTATCTTCACTGCATTGTTCAGAATTGGAGACTAGAGTGGATTACTGAGCTAGGCAGTAGAAGAAAGTAGGGTCCTAATCCTGTGAGGTGGCAGGATTTTTCCAAAAGAAAAATATAATTTTTATTACTTAAGATAGAAGAAAGTGGGTCTCTCTCCAAGAAAAAAAAAAAAAAAAAAGAGGGCAGATTTCAATACAGGAGGCAAGACTGAAAGCACCCCCATACAAATTTTAACTTCTTGTTTTTCTTCTCTCTTGGACTCCAAGAATAGTCATATTTAGCACCCAGGATAACTTATAGCTACAATCATTCCCTTTCATTTTTTTTAACCCTACAGTCACTCAGGTACAGTCACAGGACTTAACGAAGGGGCAGTAGATGAAAATGTGTCCTCCCACATCACCCCTTTGCCGAGGCCAGGGCAGGGTGGCAATGTGTGCAGAGTTGGTCTTCACTCCCAGAGTTCCAGTGATCTCAGATCTTTCTATCCAAGAATACAGTATAATTTTCCATCTGTTTAATTTGGTCCTCATGTCTTCTAGGAGTGTTTCCAAGTTTTCCTTATATAGTTATTAGACATTTCTTGTTAAAATCGTATCTAAGTATTTTATACATCTTTTTGTTATTGTAGATGAGGTCTTTGTTTTCATTATATCTTTTAATTGGTTATTATTTCTGTGTATAAAGACTATTAGATTTCTATATGTTAAATTGTTGGCTAATACTTCAAATACAATATGAAATAGTAGTGACTTTATTGCTCCTGACCTTAGCAGGAATGTCTCCAGTGTCTCCCCATCAAATAAGATGCTAGTCTGGGGGCTATCATGGACAGATATTGAGATACTTTTTTATTTTTTTTATTTAAGACATATCTGACTTCTACTTTTTTCAGGGTTTTGAATCATAAATGGTGTCAATTTCATCAAATATTTTTTCAGCATCTACAGCTACATCATATAGTTTTTTTTTCCTCTCAGACCTAATAATATATTGAATTACATTAACAAATTTACTGATATTTAACCAGCCTTGCATTTCTGGAGTAAGTTCCACTTGGTCATAATATATTATTCTGTATTATTGGAACTAGTCCATGGTCATAATTCTTCTGGAAGCAAACAGTAAGAAGTGTTTTGCTATATGACTTTATCCATCACACTAAAATAAATGAAAAGAAAAAGGAATTAAATGATATGCAGTATATTTTTCTTCTTTTATATGCTGGTCCTTTATAATTTTCTAAAGCTTAGCTCTATGGCTCTTGGATAATTTCAGCTAGCCCCTTGAACAACCTTATATATAAATGACTGGGGTTTGTAGATTTGAGCACATTTAGTTAATCTGAACAATCTTTAACTATATTCTTCCCTGACTCAGTATGTGTGGTTTGCAAAATGTTGCTTTTGACATTAATTAGGTGGCTGACATCCAAGGGGGCTTTGAAAACTCCTGTATTTTCAGTCCCAAAAGTCTCTTTCCTTTTCAGTTAAGAGAAGTCTTTCTTTTTAATCTTGTTCTGTGTCTAATGCACGAAGTGATATATTTCTATTTTTTCATCTTTTGGCAAATATCTTTACTTTTCAATTTCGCTGTTATCGTACTTGTTCCTTAGCTAGTTTGTTTCCTTCCTTTCCTACTATTTTTTGATACAATACTGCAACTGATTATTTTCTGTTTCCAAATATTTACTTACCACCTTTCTTTCTTTTTTCTTTTTTCTATTTTTTTTTTTTTTTTTTTTTTTGGAGACAGAGTCTCATTCTGTCACTCAGGCTGGAATGCAGTGGTGTGATCTCGGTTCATTCCAATCTCAGCCTCCCAGGCTCAATTGATTCTTGTGCCTTTAGCCTCCTAAGTAGCTGAGACTGCAGCTGTGTGCCACCACACCTGGCTAATTTTTTTTGTGGGTTTTTTTTGGTTTTGTTTTTGTTTTTGTTTTTTAGCAGAGACAGGATTTCACCATGTTGGCCTGGCTGGTCTCAACCTGACCTCAAGTGAACCACCCGCCTCGGCCTCCCAAAGTGCTGGGATTAAAGGCATGAGCCACCGTGCCTGGCCACTTCTCACTTTTCTATACTGCCCACTGCTATAGGACTTGCGTACCTCCAATGAGAACTGTCCATCCTACTCCACTGATGTTGGCCTTGAGACGTACTTTGACCAAGGGAATGTAAGCAGAGATGCTATATGTCTTGTCTAAGCAGAAACGTTGAGCTGTTGCAAGTTTCATAATTCGTACAGCCCCAAAGTGATTCTAACAGCTTGGGAAGACTTTTGTTTTTCTCTAACGATACCACTGTAATGCAAAACATTTTTGGAGCTCCTCTTTTGGAGTTTACTTCAGAACCATTTTTGAAAACCTTTAATAGCTTCATAGCTATTTTTGAAGGCATATGTATTCATTGAAAACAACCTAAAGTCAACCACAGCCAAGTACATTTTAACGGGTACGAGTATGAGCTTGGATTGGGGAAGCTCTGTATTCAAAGCGTGGCTGTACTATTTAATTTCTGTGGCAATTTATCACCTAAAAATGGGAGCAATAACAGTGATGGATATGTTTTGCAACCAGCTTTCGTTTCTAGTCTCTTCTAATATTTTTCCCACATCACAGGAAAGAACATTTCCCAGGTTACCTTGTCTCCAGGCTTCTCTGAAATGGAATGAGATGCTCTGATTTGAAATTTGGACAGGGAGACTGAACCCATATTAGCTTGCTGGTGGTGGATGGTAGTGCAGAGATGTGTGGAGCCCAGACATTATGAGGCTGCACCGTGACCTCAAGGGACTCTCCTTAAACCCACTCTCATTTGTGCTGTAGGTTGATTATGACCATTGGTGAAGGCTTCTTGTAACTTCCTAATATGAGCAGTAGCAGCAATTTCCTGATTCCCCAGGCCACATGGTAAACCTGAAAGTTAGTGGTGGCCTTTCTTAAGGTTTTATTCTCTAGCCCTTCTCAATTGGAAATTCCTTATATTAAATCACGATCTGTTTAGAATGCTTAGCAAGGTTTCCATTTTGCTGACTGATTACTTTTGCCATAGGATTGCTGTCATAAGACTGTCCCAGAATTAAATAAAGTAATACATTTAAAATGCTTAAGACAGTGTCTGAAAATATTCCATAGCTATTATTACTATTAGGAAGCTGATCAAAATGAACAATACACCCTCAAGTCAAAAAAGGAGGTGACCATCTAGATGGGAGATTGGTACTCACAAATGGTATGAAAATTGAATCTGAAGACAATTTCAGAAGAGGAATTAGGCTCCCTAAAATAAGGCTGCCACCTGAAAACTCTAAAAAGAAAGGCAGTTATTTAAGCAGACGTTTTGATATATTGGTTCTTAAATAATATACTAATTTTTATTCATTTTTTGGAGTATTTTGCTCAGGTTTCCCATGTACATGAGGGAATGTGAGGGTTGTGAACCAGAGGAAGAGAAGCACCTCCTACCTCCTCCTCCTTCTCTGTCTCCTCCTTTTCCTCCTCCTCCTCCAGAAACCCCAGACCCAAGGAAGAACTGAATTGAACAACACTTTCTTGTATTTCCATGAGTTTTTCCTTAGGTCCAACAACACCACACAAGAATCCAACATCACTGGCATTTTAGGAAGGGACTTACCTTATTCACATTCTAGGTGGGTCTTCAGACTTCCTAGACAACAAGGTTAGATATATGAGAAATCAGATTGCAGCAAAAGTACTGGGTATCTAGGTTGAAGATTGGAAGTGCTTAAAGGGAGAGAAAATAATGTAGAAAGAAGGAGGATCCTAAATATAAACGTTCAGGAAGTTGCAGCCTTGTCAAAGATGGACTCTGTTGCCAAGTACCAATTAAACAATTCACAAATTAACAGTGTGATGCTCATCAGCTCACATTGCTTCAAGGACTGCCTATGAGAATTCCATCATGTTAAACACAAGCTACTTCTGTTGATGTCTTCTTTCTGTGTCTATCTAAATAGTGAATAATACTCAATAGAAGGAGAAAAAGATTAGCTTGAGCGTTAGCTAAAAGTTGCTCTATTTTAATCACAAGACACCAAGAAAAGGGAAGTAAGATGTTTCTATTTTCTGTTAACATTACTTGGTTTCATATCTGGACTGAGGGAATCCAACATAGCCTCCTTCTGCATAGTCATCCATAAGTTTAAGTCTTCTCACCTATAGAAGGGGGATAGTAGTAACTACCTTGCAGGGCTGTTGTTAGGATTAAGATAATTTGTGCAAATCATCTGAAAGGTTACTGACCCTTGATCAAAACTCCTCCCAAAGGTGGTTAATTCTTGCTGCCTCCCATGACTTCCTCTCCTGTCCTGTGTCCACACAGTCAGGCTTCAGTCCCACATGCGCTGGAGCTGCTGGCAAGAACCCATTCCAGCATCTCTTCCCATCTTCAGGTTCAGTGACGTCATGCTGTTAGCTTGAAACCAGCTCCTTGGGAATATTTATTTCATGGAAATTGGCAAATGCTATAAATCAGGATTTTGTTTTTGTGTTTTGGAGAGCCAGATTACCAGCACACTCACCCCTGCTTTGTCCCACTTTCCCACTGATTCTACTCCTACCAAAGTCATTGATGATCTATGTCTGGCTAAGGTCAGTAGTCAGCACATTATCTCCTCTTATTCAAGCTCCCTGGTGGACCACTGCTCTTTCTTTGAACGTTTTCTTCTCTAGAACTCTACACACACACTTTGTTTTCCTCTTACCTCTTCAGTTGTGCCTTTTCAAGGTCATTTGTTGGATTTACTTCCCCTACAGACTTATAAATGTTAGAGTGGCCATTGCTGTGTTTGTTAGCTTTCTCTCTCTGTTAAATACTCTTCTATCCTTACTTGGTCTTACATAGTTATGTGACTGTAAATATAATCTATAAAACTCCCCAGATCTATTTTTTTTTTTGAGACAGGTTCTTGCTCTGTCACCCAGCCTGGAGTACAGTGGCACAATCATAACTCACTGTGGTCTCGAAATTCTGGGCTCAAGTGATCCTCCCACTTCAGCCTCCCAAGTAGCTGGGACTACAGGCATGCATCACCATGCCCAGGTATTTCTTTTCTTTTCTTTTTTGTTTTCTTTTTAGAGACAGCATCTCCCTATGTTGCTCAGTCTGGTCTCAAACTTCTGGCTGCAAGCAATTCTTTCATTTTGACCTCCAAAAGTGCTGGGGTTATAGGCATGAGCCACCACGCCCAGCTGCAATTCAATTTAAACTCATACTGCCTACTCAGCATCTCTGCTTGCATGTCTAATCAAAGTCTCACACTCAACATGGCCAAACTACAGATACTCCCCCTCACTCCCACCTGCCCCCCGCAACCTCTGCACAAGTAGCTTCTCTTTGCTAGAACCTTCTCTGTCTCAGCCAATAGTATTGCCATTTGCCCACTTCCTCAGGCCAAACATCTAGGGCTCATACTTGATTGTCTTCCCACATACTCTTAACAAATGAGCGTAATTTATATGAGTAAAGACCAAGATTCAAGGCTAACAGCTCAGGTATGAACAAAGGTCCACGTGAAAACAGATGGAAAGTTAGGAATGCAGAGTCATCCAGAGCAATTGAAAGGAGGTATTTGGCCTGGCATGGTGGCTCACGCCTGTAATCCCAGCACTTTGGAAGGCTGAGGCAGGCAGATAAGGAGGTCAGGAGATCGAGGCCATCCTGGCTAACACAGTGAAACCCCATCTCTACTAAAAATATAAAAAAAAAAGCTGGGCATGGTGGCATGTGCCTGTAGTCCCAGCTACTCAGGAGGCTGAGGCAGGAGAATCGCTTGAACCGGGGAGGCAGAGGTTGCAGTGAGCCAAGATGGTGCCACTGCACTCCAGCCTAGGCGACAGAGCGAGACTCTGTCTCAAAAAAGACAAAACAAAACACAGAAAGCAGGTATTCAAGATGAATCTGAAAGTATAGTTTGATGACAGATAATTGTTCTGTAATAAAACAATTATTCTTTAGGCAACAGAAAAATCACTGGAGGTTTTTGAGCCTGATCTGACCATTGGTTTAGAAAGATAAGTTTGACCATGAATTTAGATGATCAGAAAGAATCTGAACTACGGAGTAGACAGAATGAGAGAAAAACTTCAACTGCTAAAAGCACTAGGATTTGACTGACTGAATATGAGAAGAGGAAGAAGAAACAAAAGGTAATTGAGAGGGTTCCAGTTAGTGTCTCCTGGAAAATGGAAATGCCAAGAACCAAGGTAAGGAACAGATGAATGGTAGGCAGATTGTGAGAAGAAAAAACAAAAATCAGGTTGGTTTTAGACACAATGTGTTTGAGATGTCTATGAGGCAGTGAGATGGAGCAGGGACCCTTCTTAGGGGCTGCTGGGCACGCCCCACCAAGCTTGGAAATAAAGGAAAATCTTGAGTTCCTTCATGGGAAATTCTAGGCACCTTATCCTTGAGAAGTAAGTGAGCAACCTGAGAAACAAGAAGGTAGTAGTAACTTTAAACAATCACCAGAAAGTTAACCACAAAATATTTGGTTCCCTATAGAAACTAAAGACAGCATCTTAACATATGTCCCTGAGTTGTTTTTCAGAAACCCGGACTCCCACCACATGAAAGATGTGGCCTGCTGGCACAGAGACTTCAGATGAGGGAAACTGGGTTCTTCCTGAGGGGTCTGGACGAGGTCACACCCAGGAGCCAGACCTAATGCATCTTCCTACTGACCCAAATTTTTAAACAAGTTTTTCTTCCTTAACCGATTGCAATTCATAAAGTTGTTAAACCCACCTATAGACTGTGAACCCCCCACTCTGAGGTATCCTTGCTTTTTAGGTCAAACCAATGTATACCCTCCATATATTGACTTACAACTTTGCCCACAATCTCTGCTTTCGTGTCCTTAAAAATCCTTATTCATAACTGGGCGCAGTGGCTCATGTCTGTAATCCCAGCACTTTGGAAGGCCGAGGCGGGTGGATCATGAGGTCAGGAGTTCGAGACCATCCTGCCCAATATGGTGAAACCCCATCTCTACTAAAAATACAAAAATTAGTCAGGCGTGGTGGTGGGCACCTGTAATCCCAGCTACTTGGGAGGCTGAGGCAGGAGAATCACTTGAACCTGGGAGGTGGAGGCTGCAGTGAGCCAAGATTGTGCCACTGCACTCTAGCCTGGGCAACAAGAGCAAAACTGTGTCTCAAAACAAACAAACAAACAAACAAACAAAAATCCCTTATTCATAAGCCATCTGGGAGTTGGGGTCTTAAGCATGAGCTGTCTGATAGTCCTCACCTGATGCTCCACAATAAATGCCTCATGTTGTCTCCCTGCAAATCCCAATGTCAGTGTTTGACTTTGCTGCCCCAGGTGGGCAAACTCGAGTTCAGTTCAGTAACAGTGGTGATGGAAATGTCCAGCAGAATCAAAGCTCAGAAAAGAAGGCATAACTGGAGAATGATTAGAGGGTACTGAACCATACACAACTTTGAATTTTGCATTCAATCCAGTACCTAACATGTGGTGAGTGTCCAATGAATATTATATCTTTGGGAATAATCACTATGGACATGTTGTAAAACTTGTTAGAACAGATTAAATTGCCCAGTGAGAGAAGAGATCTAGGACAGAGACTTGGAGTATCCATCTTTTAAGCACAAGAAAGAGTAATCATGCAGAAAGATGGATGTAGGATAAGACTATTGGGAATGGAGTGTCATGGAACCCAAGAGAAAAAGGAGGTTCAATAAGCAAGAGGTTAGTTTCCACACTGCACATTTCTACTGAAATGTAGAATGGAATGAGGGCAGATAAAATGCTGTTGGATTTGGCAGCTCATGTGTGAAAAGAATGTTAATGAAGTGGTGGGAACAGAAACCGTACCATGGAGGCTATGGAGTGAGTATGTGATACAGGAGCCCAGCGGTGCAGTCATGCCTGAGTACTGGGTCCTTGTGAAATATCACACATGTCTCCATAGTCAAGTTTCATAGTTTTCTAGTAGTGATATAGATAATAATGAATCTTTCAGCCCTTCTGTCCATGCATATAACCCTCTTGTCTTGGGCATGTGGAAAATGCCCATCATGACAGATGTGTCCAGCTTTCTGTCATGTTTCAAAACCAAACCATACATTTTTACCCCAATAACTTTGTGTGGCTGACGTGGGGGCATCACATGCCTGCCCCAGGCAATGTCTGGGGAAGAAAGCTTTCATTCTGACTGCCTTTGTGAATGTTTTTCCTAATTTGGAAAGTCTTTCAGTAATTCAAGAAAATCCTTTCCTTCCTCTACAGGAGAGAGGGATCTCATTATGATTGAGAAAAAATATCAAGGAAGAGTGAGTCATATTTTCTTGATAGCATAACAAAGTGAAAAATAGGGTGTAGGCAGGTTGAGAGCGATTATAGCAATCTTCTTAGTGGCTAAGAAGATTTCCCATGACCATCATAAATGAATAATGGTTCTACAAGGAAGAGATTTAACAAGAGAGGGAAAGGGGGAGTAGGGAGAGGGTGGGGCTGGGGAGAGCACCTAAATGATTTAATGTTGGTCCCCACCCTCCCCCACTGAATCAGTTTTTAATTCCCCTTGTGGCTACTCGAATTAATCTCCCCTAGTGATACTTGCTTGAGATCAATCCTTCCCCTGCCAGGGCCATTTTTCACATGTGTCTCTTAGCTTGGGGGTTTCTGGACCACAGAGTCAGTAAATTTGACCCCAAGCCTGTCTGAGAGAAGGCTATCAATTCTTAGGGCAGACTTTTTTTTCCTCCCAAACCTAAAATTTGGGCTGAGATTTTACTAAGGTTGAAACCTTATGGAAGGAAGGGGTGCCCTGCCTGCCTTTGGAACTTTGTACAGGATACCCGGCATAGGGCCGACTCTGAGAACAAGGACCAGGCCTGAGACCCCAATACTGCCTTGCCCCAGAGCCTCCTGCCTGCTAGTGGGACAGAAACATAAGGAGTGCCCTGGAACACAAAAGAAACAAGTTCACCATGACTTTGCAGACTAGCTGAGAATCTCCCTCGCAGTTTCCTCATTATCAGGAAGGACTCAGATCTTCCTAGGCACAAAATATTCAGATGCCTTTACTCTGGTGAAATCCCAAGGCAAGCATCTCCCTGGTAATTGCCAGCTCCTCAGTTCAGGAAGAGATGCCTTTCTATGCTTGTCCTTAAAAGTCAAAACCATGCCTAGCGAGACAACCCTTTAACGCATGCCTTCTGCATTTCCCAACTTCCCTCATGGGAAACTAATAAATCAGAGATGGTTTTCTGTGCATTGTGTGGTACACGCCGTTACATAAAGAACTTGTTATTTTTTTCTTTTTTTCTCACGGGTTGCAACATGTCATTTGCCTCCCTCTGGCCTCATTGTTATTTTCTCTTTCCCTCCTCCCATATTTTATAAGAGTGCATTAATTTATTATCATTTTCATTTTTTAAAACATCTTCCTCCTACCTCAACAAGCATTTTTGCCCAAAGCGAGTATTATCAACTTCCCTCCAGTTCTTCTTGTGTTCCTCTGTCAAGTGTTCTTATTCATTCCATTTGTGAAAAAAAGGAACTCTCTGGGCCAGCACAAAGCATCTGCTGCTTCCATCCAGGCAAAGAAAGACGGTGGCATGGGGTTTTCATGTACCGAAGGCTCAGACAAATGCAGACCTAAGTGTGCATTCCTGGTGCTCCTGGCTTTGTTGTTGTTACAGATGTTGTTGTCCTGCTAGGAGCAGAAGCCCCTCACAGAATGCAGAAATCAATGCCTGCGTCTCAGCCTTGCTCTTAAGGGTTAGTAAATGAAGAGGGTGTTTTAGAAGCACTATGAATTCACCCTGAAGTTCTCAAGTAATCAGGAACTGCCACTCTCCCCTTCTCTTCTACAAAGGAAATGCAAATACATGAGTTAAGAAGAAGACATCTAAATAATAAAAGCCCCAAGTGAAAACTATTGGTAAAAATTAGGAAAAAGTCATTAAAGTTAGGTAGAGGCAAAAGAGAATGGCAAATCAAGGGGGTTCATATTGAAATGCACCTTTGGGGAATTCACGAGGGACTGGAATCTGCTTTGCCACATTGCTTAGGGGCAGAGGATGTGAAACAGGCAGGGGCCAGGCAGCGGAAGGAGGACTGTGGCTAAGGCCATCCCAAGCAAGCTCTGGCTGGTGTGCAATTCTCCAAATTGGGGAGGCTGTTCTAGACAAACCCTTGGATGTTTTCGAGTATTTACCCTCAGCTTTGCTGAGCTGAGCAGATTAAATAGAAATTAAATAGAAGCACTTTGCATCTCAAGCATTCACGTTCTCCCAAGTGTCTGAGACCATCCTGAAGATTGAGGAAGGCAGGTCTACAGAACCAGAAATTGAAAATACTTCTTTTTATATTAAGAAATCTACCTGAATTACCAGGTACCTCTTGAGAGCCACTGTACTCTAGGTTGAGTACAGTGTTCTCGCTTGACTGGGTTACGTCCTGCTTTAGATTGGTTCCATTCACTCCATATAGCAGAAATTAAAAAAAAAAATTTGAAGGATATATGTATATGTTGCTTTTTTTAAAAAAATATTTTCACATGTATTGACTCTTTTGAGTTTTTCCACAACCGTGAAAGGCAGGCTTCATTTTGCAGGATCAACAAGGTAAATGATCAGCTTAAAATCATACAAGTGCTAAGTAGAAGACAACTTCAGTCCAGACCTCTAATCTTTAAATCCTGGATTTTTCCAGGACTCTACACTTTTTATCTGTAGACAAAATAGGAGGAGCACAGACCAACAAGAGTAGTATCGATGGAGATCAATAACATATAGCTGTAGGATCGACATTGCTCATTGTAAATGTTAAGAATTATCCAACAGTGACTCACCTGATGTGGTTATTGTGGATATATTCATGATGAGCAGGAACACCACAAAATCAATTAAACCAGTCAGTATCTAGTTGAGAATTCTCCCTGCAGAGGAATGGGCCCTTGCTGGGCTAGTCATTGTCTTCAATTCTGTTCCTAATGCTAATTTCATCTCAACTATACCACTCTTTCTCATCTTTTAGTAGTTTCACTCCTGGGAATCTCTTCACAGGACATAATTTAAAGGAAAGGATAAGCTACGCACATGAAGTTATAGTAGCATTACCTGTAACAACAAAATATCAGAAGGATTTAATGTCCAATTATGTGGGAATAGCTAAGTTTGGTAGATCAATTTGATAGAATACTATGTGGCCATAAAACAATGATTATAACGATTATACAGCAAAATAGAAAATACCATAATATTAAACACAAAAGAAGAATAAAAATGTGCTGGCTATAGTTTGTTGAAAATACAGTTTTGTATGAACAAGGGCTGGAAAAATGAGAGTAGTGGGCTATGCATGAATCTTTAAAAATGATTATTTTACATTTTCTTATCACAAATAAAAATCAAATAAGAAATAACAAAAAAAACTGTTGCTCAACATTAATTAAGCTGCTGTGTGTGTGTCTGTGTGTGTGTCGTTTAATGATTTATTGCATGGATTTAAAACCAAGAGTCCCTGGAGTTGACATTCAAAATTCTCATTGCTTGCTGGATAATTTTCACTAAGCCTTTTAACCTCTGTAGCTTGAATTCATTCCTCTATAGGAAGGGCAATTTTTAGAGTAGGAGTCCAATGTTTCTTGAGTGAATGAATAAATAGACAATGGGAAAAGGTCTCATCTCTGTAGTAAAGGTTCTGTTTCCAATGGATTCAAGAAGCTGTTTTGTCCTATTGTAAAGATGAGGGAGGTCAACTGGGCTGTTCTTCATGCTAGTGTTTGTGATTGTGTCTTCCACAGTGGAAGAGTGTATGTGATATGTGCATTTAAAAGCACACCTAAAATTGGATAAAACAATGAGTGCATAAATAGTTCCTGGGGGACAACGAAGGGCAGAATGTGACTCCGTTTCTCAAGTCTCCATTCTGCCTACAAAATCAATCACCTCTCAGGTCTCTTTGATCTAGGGCTCAAAGGAAGGAGACTTGATGTTATTCCCTAACCCAGAAGGGAGAGAACATGGGTTTCAGAGAGTGCTGAATTTTTAGTACTAAACCCCCAGATGTAGTTGTTCAAGAAAATGGTGAGAACAAAATCGATCTCTTGTCTTTAAAGTGATAAAAGTTTCAAAGATAGTCATTCATTTCTGTATTAGTCCATTTTCATACTGCCATAAAGAACTTCCCGAGACTGGGTAATTTATAAAGGAAAGAGGTTTAATTGACTCAAAGTTCAGCATGGCTGGGGAGGCCTCAGGAAACTTACAATGGTGGAAGGCAAAGGGGAAGCAAAGCACCTTCTTCACAAGGTGGCAAGAAGGAGAAGTGCTGTGTGAAGGGGGAAGAGCCCCTTATAAAACCATCAAATCTTATCAGAACTCACTATCATGAGAACAGCATTGGGGAAAATGCCCCCATGATTCAATTACCTCCACCTGGTCTTTCACTTGACACATGGAGATTATGGAGATTATGAGGATTATAATTCAAGGTAAGATTTGGGTGGGGACACAAAGCCTAGCCATATCAATTTCCTTCTCATCTTAAAATCATCTGATCACATTATGCCATAGGTCATACTTGCCTTTTTATCACCAATATCAGGTGCATACCCTAGCACAGTGCTGGGCACACAGTAGGTAAATAAAGAGCAGATGAATCCTGCATGAGCAGCAAGGAGACCTGGGCAACCATTTAACAGCCTGTGTGCCCTGCCCTACTTGAGGGCCTATTTTCAGGCTCATTAATTATGGTTTTTTTCTTAAAGAAATGATTTTATTTTGAATAGGTAAATATATGCACACAGTACCAAATGTTTAAGAGAATAGTATAGAGCAGAAAAGTAAACCTTCTTCCCATTTTTTTTCCACTAAGTCGCCTGGATACCTTTCCAGTGATAGCTCTGCAGACACAAGCACATATGTACATAAATATTTTTCTTAGCAACTGTAAAGCATTCCATACTGTGAATATACAGTAATTTATTTAACCAGTCACCAATTGATGCAAATGAAAATGTCAGTTGTTTCTCATTTTTGTCCTTACAAACAATGCTACAAATGCACACCTGCAATTCTGCACACATGTAACACTGCAGTTTAAGTTTCTAGACACAGAATGGCTAAAAGGATGAATGGGAGAATGCATATGGGGGCTAACTAGACATCTATTGTCCCATTTGGGATCAGGAAATATTTATAAATTGACTGATGGAAATTTTTAAATTTATGATGCCTTCCTATCCAAAAGCTTAACGTGTCTTTCCATGTATTCAATTCTTGTCTCATGTCCTCATCTTAAAATTTCCTTCATCTAAGGCTTAGGCATTTCTTATATAAATGTATTCTTAGCCATTTTCTCTTGCTTTATGTTGCTACTGAAAATGGGATCTTTTCTTATACTTGATCTTCCAGTAGTCTGCACATATGAAGCCTGTTGATTTTGGTTGTGTTGATTTTGATTGTGTTAATTGTGTGAAAGTTTTTCTACTGATTCTCTTAGGTTTTCAAGCTTACAATAACATCATCTGTGAATATTAAAGCTTTATTTTTTCTTTTCCAAATTGTAACCCTTCTATATTTTTCTTGCCTAACTAAATCAGCCAATATCTCCAGTAAAATATTTTCAGTGGTATTAAGGGTGTCTTTGTCATGTTCCCAACTCTTAGTGGTAATGTCATTTTCAATTTCCTTAATCTAGGAGTCTGGGAATAGAATATTTCATGACTTTCTGATTTACTGATATCTGGAATTAAACACATATGTAATTCTAAAGCATGGCTTTATTATGTGTGATGTAAGTAATTGTACAATTAATCATCCTGTAACAGAAAGATGAGATGAATAAACCTGATACATTTTTCTGTCATCCATACTTCAAAGGACAAAAAATCATCAAGGTGCACCATGGCTTGGATATCAGCTTTTATTTTGTATAACAAAAAGTAACCTTAATGAAGCAATAAATTATATGACAAAATTCAAAGATCAGATAAGGTGAGGATATTAAAAATAAAAGTATTGAATTACGTATACAAGAAGGCCTTGACCAGTAAATGCATGGTTTCTTTTCTCCACAACACAGAATTCATAATACTGGAACACTTCTGAAAAACACCAATTGGTTGAGGATCTTCAAGAACATCTGCCCAGTGTCAGGCTGTGAGTGGTTGTTCCTGGGATGACTGGGGAATGGTTAGGTTAGGATGATGGTGGTGTGAATAGGTTTGTTGAAGCCTGTCTGAGCCTAGACCTCACAGTGAGGCTCCCCTGGCAGTGTGGGAAGCCTCATTTGCCCCAGGCTCAGTTTCTTTGACTCCCCAGCCAAGATTTCCACAGTGGCCATGCGTTCTTAACCAGGTGAACAAGTAAGTTCCATGGCTCAAAATCTCAAAAGGACATTAAAGGAACTTGAGAAAGAGCACTAGTTAAGAGCATGCTGCCTGTCTGTGACTGTTAGGTTCACTATTACTCCCCATTTTACCAGCTCTGTGCCTTAGAAAAAGGGAATTAGTCCTCTTAAGGCTCAGTTGCACCATCTACAAACACCATCCTTATAAGGTTGATATGGGGATTATAGGATATGACTATAAAGGGCTTAGCATGGTACCAACCCTTACATGTTTCTGGGGTGGGGGAAACTAGTCTTACTGCAGGGAAAGATAAGTTTCCAATATTACATACTAATTTGGAGAAGGATCAATTCAGTTTTGAAATTTCAGAAAGTTGGCCGGGTGCAGTGGCTCACACCTATAATCTCAGCACTTTAGGAGGCCAAGGTGGGTGGATCGCCTGAGGTCAGGAGTTTGAGATCCTCCTGGCCAACATGGTGAAACCCTGTCTCTACCAAAAATACAAAAATCAACCGGGCCTGGTGGCGAGTGCCTGTAATCCCAGCTACTTGGGAGGCTGAGGCGGGAGAATAGCTTGAACCCAGGAGGTGGAGGTTGCAGTGAGCCGAGATTGCGGGGCCACTGCACTCCAACCTGGGTGACAGAGCAAGACTCCATCTCAAAAAAAAAAAAAGAAAGAAAGAAATTTCAGAAAGTTGGATGGAACTGGGACTGTTGTGATAGACAGCATGTCCTAACTCAGGCCAGTGAAAGAAAAATGGGTGACCATTTGAAAGCCAGCATTCCAGCAAGGCAAACAGGATAATATCACACATTCTCCCACACCACATCCCAGTCACATCAGATTCTAACTCATCATTTTCAATATGTGCTTTTGCTTACGGTCTTGGCTATCTCCAACATAAATTTTTATTGTTGTTGTTTTGATGCTTTTAAATCTAAGCCTTAACTTCTCTTGGATATTTTTATGTTCCCCTGACAAAAACTGCTCTATAGTATGATTGAGGATACAAATCGTGTGTCTCCCAGGGTCAAGACACAGTGGCTTAAGACAGTGGGGTTGTCCTGAGGAGGTTGTGTAGCCAGAAGAAGCACTCTGGCCCTTAGCAGGCTTTCTGAACGACACTCTAAGACCAAGCCAAGACAACAGATGAGTTACAGCACATGGTTAAAACATTACTCACCTGCCCAAATACTTCAAAATTTGCAGCAGGGAAATGAACACACTATCTACTAGAGGTACCAAAGAACCCTTATTTGGGGTTCAAATAATTCAAGGCAGTTATTAACTTGCAGAATTTTCAAATACATCATGACCTCACAGAATTATTTCATGATGGTGTCTGTGTAATACAAAACACTTGGGCTAGTGACGGTTAAGATGTCTTATGTCTGGGAGGCTTTTTAAAAAGATATATGTCGAAGTAGGAATTTGTTATTGGCAATGTGGCCAATCCTGACTCTTCCCAAGTTTTGCTTCACTGGAATTAATTCAAGGACTCCAAGTGCCATGCGACCAGTTCATAATTTTCTTTAGACACAATTATAAATAATTGAGGAATTTGGTTCATCATTGAAAAATGAAGTCCAGGAACAAGCTAATTATACTTATTATTAAAATATGTAGAGTGTATTTTGCTCAAGATGAAGCCATAGGGAACACAATCAGCACATTCACATATTGTGTTTTTGGTTTGTTTCCTGGACCCCAGCCAATTGCTGGCTTCAGCAGGGCCATCTCCTTGACTGAGGACAGAAGTGCGGCACAGCATGGAAGGCTGAGCAAAGCACCAGATGCCTTCTGGAAATGCCAGTGTGACTTCAGGAAATAACAAAAATGGCCTCATATCCATGGATCCTAGTGAAGGCAGGAACATCACTGTCCCTAATCACATATATGAGAACAGAAGCACAGACAGAACAACCACTGGATTAAATTTACCGATCTGTGGCAGGTAGTTATTAAGCTCAACACTCTGCAAAACTGTGAGTGTGGTTTCTACAGTGATGTAAATCAGAGTTTGGACTTGGACTTCCTCAGAGAATGCAGTGCTGTACAATACTAGATCTGTGGGATATGAATAGGAGTTACATGAGAAAAATTCACGATCCATTAAGCTTGGAAAGTTTGAGGTTAGATAAAATCAAGTGAGTTTACTTACTATAAGTTCTCTCTCAGACTAATATGCTAATGCGCGTTGTGGTTCTCCAAGCAGATATTATGGTATGGTGTATTTATCAAAGGCACTTGACCGGAGAGGGGACTCCTTTGTTTAGAGAGCATCTCTTGGGGCCACCTTCCTCAGTGCATTTTGGGAAGTGCTGCCTAATTGAAATCAGCCTGTTTTGCAGCTGTCTCAATAGGAGTCCCAGCTGGGCCAAAGAAGCAGCCCAGCAGGAGCCTGAAATGCCCTTGCATTATTGAGTACTGCACTGATTTACTAAGTACTACATTGCCTATACTTATAGTACTGAGTACTAACTGCCCTGTGTCACTGAGTTCTGTGCTGTCCTACTGAGTACTACACTGTGTTACTGAGCACTCCACTGCCTTACTGAGCACTGCACTGTGTTACTGAGTATTGCACTGCCTTACTGAGTACTGTACTGCCTTGCTGAGTACTGTACTATATTACTGAGTACTGCACTGTTACTGAGTACTGCACTGCGTTACTGAGTATTGCACTGCCTTACTGAGTACTGTACTGTATTACTGAGTACTTCACTGTGTTACTGAGTACTGCACTGTATTACTGAGTATTGCACTGCCTTACTGAGTACTGCACTGTATTCCTGAGTACTGCACTGCCTTACTGAGTACTGTACTCCCTGAGTACTGCACTGCCTAACTGAGTACTGTATTGTATTACTGAGTACTTCACTGCCTTACTGAGTATTGTACTGTATTACTGAGTACTGCACTGTGTTACTGAGTACTGTACTGTGTTACTGAGTACTGCACTGCCTTACTGAGTACCGCACTGCCTGAGTACTGTATTGTGTTACTGAGTACTGCACTGCCTTACTGAGTACTGCACTGCTTTCCTAAATGCTGCACTGCCTGGCATTGAGTGAAACAGGTTCCACGGGAAAACAGAACAGGCTCAAACATTTTATACAGGTTTCCCCTGATCCATCCACAGCCTCACTGTGGGTAAATTTCATAAATTTCCTGATGAAACACAGACTCTCAGGGATCCTTTCTTCAGGTGCAATCATTGCCACAAAAGGAAAATTGAAAGGTGGCATACCACTGAGAGGCTGCTGTCTTACCAAAATATCTTTTGAAAGTTGCGTATTAATTTTTCTAAGATAATATTAGATCACAGGAGAAGTAAGGTGAAAAGCTGTTAATTCCAGACTCTGAGGTTAATTAGCTCTCTTAGATTGTGCACCTGTAGGAATGTGTAACAGGTATGATGACAGAGTGTTATGCTTGGTTTCCTTTTTATAGAATCTTGAATCAGGAAATATTTTAGTCGCAGCAGAAGACAAATGCTACAGGGAAAAGAGACATTTTTCCAGAATTCACCCCAACTTCTCTCTAATGGGGGCTGAGATGAAAATATTCTCAAATCCTGTGCAAGCCATTCCCATGAATGACATGGAAGAGAAATTTTTGAGTGACATTTGGAAGGAAATTCAGCAAATCCGTCTCTCTCTCCATATTCCAATTTGCAGACTCCTCAGACTCATGAGAATGAACATGAGCCACCTTTCCACTGAAAGACCTCAAGGCTCTGTATCTCCATAATTAACTCAGGCACATTAGTTATGCAGGGGGAGGGGATAGCAGCCCCCCAGGTCCAAACTGTTGACATGGTGGCCCACCTCCCTCCCCCATCCCGTCTCTCCTCAGGCTTGTGCTTCCCGGACACCAGCTGTCATGCAGGAAGCTGCGGCTTCTCTTTCCCCCGCCTCCTTTGCCGGCTGGAGCTGCAGGATCATGGCCTGCAGAGTTTCCTTCACCATCTGGAGCTCCCTCTTGAGAGACTGTGGGCACGTTGTTAAGGAGCACATTCGAAGGTGATGGTGGCCCTCTGCAGCCTCCAAGGGATCGAAGAGCACGTGAGCCTACTGGAAGCAGATGGGCACTGCCACCTAATTGCAGTTTCAAGTTCTTTCAAATTGTATGAATTAAATATTAATATAAATTTTATACTTTTTCTTTTAAGAATGACTGCAATTTCTACAATGCCTGAGGTATTGACTATCTCAAGTCAGGTCTTAAAAAGGAAATGGAAGAGTCAGCTCTTAGCCGAGACAGATGGCCAACTTAGATGCTCAATGATATGCAGTTGGCGTGACCATAACTCCGGCTAAACCCCAAGTTGGGGCGGGGCAACTGTCAGATGCAAATACTCTTGACAGTGGAAAGGGCAGAATGCTTGAAATCAAAATCTCCTCGAGAAATACAGGATTTGGGGTCACCATAAGTCGGGAGAGGCATTCTGGACCAGACTCAGTTATTAACACGGTCTCTGTTCACCATTAACCAGTCTTGTCACCCTATGCAAACCGTTTAAAGCCTTAGTTTTCTCTTGAGATGATGACTTTGAAACCCCTCCAGGTCTAACCTGCTGTTACCTGTTAGTATATTCCCAGGGACTAGGAAGGGCACTCAAGACTAGATAGAGTCCATCAAAGGGCAGAGAGTTTGCCTTTTCCGGTTTGGTTGGTTGGTTCTTTTTTTTTCTTAAGCTGTTGGGCTCTTCGTTTTCTAACCTATAAAGTTATTTCTCATATGGAGGAAACAATCAAAGAGAACTTAGCAAACAGTAATAGATAAGGCTGTAGTTCTCTTAAGAAACGGGTTCTCGTCTGGGTGTTCAAGCAGGGGAATGTTTAACCAACAGTGGTTTTTCTGTCCATACATCATCCAGTTCATCCTTTCCCTTTTTACTTGTAGTCAGAACAACTCTAAGGCAAATGCAGGGTGAGAGTTGGGTTTAACAAGCAAACTGATCCATTTTCATCCAACAGGGACCAAGGGGGAAAGTAGAAATATGCTGACACCACCTAAATAT
This sequence comes from Macaca fascicularis, assembly GCF_037993035.2. Lineage (NCBI taxonomy): Eukaryota > Metazoa > Chordata > Mammalia > Primates > Cercopithecidae > Macaca > Macaca fascicularis. The sequence continues at coordinate 17,057,760 of NC_088375.1, forward strand.
GCTGAAGTCATCACATGAAGCCAGACCACTCCAATAGTACTAGATCAGACACGGAGGGAATGGAGAGCTTTGGGAGAGGGAGTCTGACTGTTTATACACCACCTACACTACCATGTGGTTCTCCCAAAGTGCAACGTCAATGCAACGACAAGAGAAAAAGACACCCTTACAAACCACTGTGGAAAGCGTTCCCTTTCTTTTTCTTTTTTTTTTTTCTTTTTTCTTTTTTCTTTTTTGAGACAGAGTTTTGCACTTGTAGCCCAGGCTGGAGTGCAATGGTGTGATCTCGGCTCACTGCAACCTCTGTCTCCGGGGTTCAAGTGATTCTCCTGCCTCAGCCTCCCAAGTAGCTGCGATTATAGATGTGTGCCACCATGCTAATTTTTGTATTTTTAGTAGAAATGGGGTTTCACCAGGTTGACCACGCTGGTCTCGAATCCCTGACTTCAGGCAATCTGCCTGCCTCGGCTTCCCAAAGTGCTGGGATTACAGGCGTGAGCCACCACGCCCGGCCTCCTTTCTTTTTTCAACAAGGAACTTCAGAGGATCCTGGGAATTATGCAAATGTATCTCTTCTAAGCAAATGTGCAGAACCACCCTGAAAAGTTCTGGCAGTTTTTCACCTTCTTGAAGCTTCACCAGACTCTATCATTTGTGTAATTTACATGGATTTACTACTAGGGTTCTCTCCTTGCACATGAACTTGAGGAAAATGGGAGGTGGGTAGGAGAGGGCCCAAGGGAGGAAAGAATCCAATATTTGCCTTTCTTTTTCTTTCTTTCTTTTTTTTTTTTTAAAGAGGCTTTGGTTGCTTCCATTTCTTGCATAGCTCTGCTAATCTTTAGTGAAAACATATACGACTTCATACAAGCAAAAGCGTAAGTGGTCCCAGACTGAATACCAAACTGGAATTTAATCACAAAGTTATGCTGCATCTATGAAGAGCAGGCACGGAGCTTAAGCAGTTTATGAATCCTGACAAACTCCTGAGATTTAATTACCTTTGACATGTAGCCTGGGACTACATGCCACTATTTGTAATGTGCTAAATGATGACAAAGGTTTTTAGAGAGAGAACGTGGATCAAAATATGACGTTTCTTTAAAAACTCATAAAACTTCTGGCACTGGCAGAACACACGGAAAAGGTTAAAAGTAAGGAGTGAGAAGTTTCAAAAGCAAAAGACGAAGTTAGTCTATGACCAAATTAACACATCAGCCCCTCATACAACAACCACTAACACAGATAGGTGTCAGAAAACCAGCATTTGAGGAGGTAACGCCCTAGCTATGGTGAGCTCGGCAAATCATTGAATGCTTAATTATTCTACTTGTAAAATACTGAATCTGGTACCTTCCTCACAGGGTTAGGGTTCAAAGAAATATTTTTTCCTTGTGAGAGTATAGTGTCTTTTGTGAGTCGTCATGAGATTTAAAGTTTATTTCTTAATATAACAGATGTAACAAATACCTTAGGCTCTGTCAAAGCAGGGCTGGACATCAGAAATCCTAGAAACCTCATTTAATGAGCCTGTGGGGATAATAATCATTAAAATAATAATTAAAATCATATTTTATTTGCAAAGTACTTCTCTCTAACCAACCTGCCTCTATGATCCCTTACAAAGTGTGAGTTACAAAGCATTTTGGATGTACTGAAATGGAAGAGTGCCCAGGGAAAAATGCACAATGGGGTGGGGGAAAGCACATTCTAGAATAATTTGTATGGAATGATCCTAATTTTGTAAACAAAGACTATTGAGATAAGCCATTTATAGGTCTAGAAAAGGGCTTCAGGAGGACAAAGTAGTGATCTCCAGGTAGAGGCACTGGGAGGGAAACAGCTTTTTTATTTTCCATACTTCTGTGATATTCACAATGGAAATGCATTGCTTTCATATTTAAATCAATATGTTTATAAAATAAACCACTGGAAACATTTCCCTGTGAAGCAGTTGGGAAAAATGAAAGTGCAGAGAGAGATCCTCATTCTTTCTTTCATTCATTCAAACATTCAAATGTTTCCTGAGTTTCTACTGTGTGTTAACAAATATTATGGACACAGCAGTACAGGAGTGAATCAGTTACTGCTATCATGGATGGCATAAATACCTACGAGAGCAGCAGAAAGTAAACAGGCGCCATGTTGATAGTATGTCCAGCTGTGCTGTGTTCACAGTGAGATGGGAGGAGCTGTGGGAGGACCTGGAGCAGAGGGGTGACATTGTCAGTTTGGCTGCTGTACTGAAAACGGATTAAAGTGGGTAAGGGCAGAAGCAGAGAGTGACCAGTTAGGAGACCACTGCAATCGTTCAAGCAAGAAACAATCATGGCTTGACCAGGGTAGTGGCAGTGGAGGTAGGAAAGGTGGCTAGATTCTGGATGTGTTTTGCAGATACAATCAAGAGCATATGGTGACAGACTGGATGTGGGACATGGAAAATGGAAAAGCCATCAAGAAGGACTCCCTGATTTTTTATCTGAGCAAATAATTAGAAAAACACAAAACACATCTGTATTTTATTAAGAAGGAGAGGACTAGGAATGAGCGTTTGGTGTTTTTGGTAGAGGAGGGAAGGAATTGGATTTTAGACAGGATAAGTTGGACAAGCTTATCAGCCAAGAGAAGATGCTAAGTAGAAAATAGATAAAAGTCTGGCATTCATATTTAACCATATATTTTTAAAAAATATTTTGCAACATTTTCTCACTGACTTACAGAAAAATAAGCTATCTCATTTGATACATCTAAGCAAGATCTTAAGGCTAAGTAGTAGCTATAATCAGATTTTCTGATCACTAATCCAATAAGCTCACAGTTGAAGCCCATTGAGACACTTGACCTTGACCTTAATTTTTGTCAAATAACTGAAAAACAATTGGAATTTTAGGCAAATTGAAATTTTAGGCAAACTCCAAAACTATTGAAATTTTAGGCAAATCCCAAAACTAGAATAGAGGTGCTAACTGCACCTAACTGCAAGAATAGGCCTCAAAAAAGCAGAATAATTCTTATGAGGCCTGTGCCTTAGGGACCTGACTTGCTAAGTATCTTCCCCCCATAACAGATATGTCACCAAGTACCTGTGGTATCTAAGGAAATTAGCAGATTCTTTATAACAACGTCACAGGGATGAACATCCTAACATCTTTAAAACACCTTTGGAACCCAAGCCCATTCTTTACCTCCCTGGAATAGACTATCCACATGGCAGGTAAGTATGTAACTTGTTAAAAATGTCTGCGTTTGCAATTAGCAAAGGAGTAAGACAGCAGGACACCTGCATTCAGGAATAGATGATAAGGCAATATTGTGATTTGGGGCACCATTTGCAAAAGATTCTGGAATTCTTTAGCTGGAGTCTTCTGTTTTTATAAGAAAACAATTGAGTGTCTTACTGTCAATGAAATGTCCAAGTGAGCATTTCAATGGCTTAGTCAAATTTCGGTCTTTGGTTCATCTGACCTAGTTTGATTCAAAAAGAAAAAATAGTACAAGTTGAGCATCCCAAATCCCCAAATCCAAAATTTGAAATGCTCCAAAATCCAAAACCTTCTGGGCACTGACGTGATGTTCAAAGGAAATGCTCATTGGAACATTTCAGATTTTGGATTTTTGGATTTGGTGTGCTCAACTAGTAAGTATAATGCAAATATTCCACCATCTGAAAAAATCAGAACTTCAAAACACTTCTAGTCCCAAGCATTTCAGATAAGGGACCCGCTTATCCTTTGAAAGTGCTGCTCCTATGCTACATTATTTCTTCTTACCGCCATTCCTTCCTGGGTAGCCACTACAGCCCATAGTGCTGGAGAATTCATCTTTTAAGAGAAAAGAGGAAAACCTTGACTATACCCAAGACTTGATTCAAAGAATTTGATACTTGTACACGGAAACTCTGTGTTGCCTATCTTGTGCCAAGCCCACCTCGTGCTTAGCCAGAAGCAGGACAGCCCTGTGTCTATACCCTTGCCCTCCCCCACTCACTGTGGGGCTCCAACTCTTCCTTGTCCCGCTTCAAAGCCAAGTGAGAGCCTAAGGAAAGAACTGTGACTACTGTATCTGCATCAGCCCATTACTCACAAAGCTTTAGATACTGCCATCTTAGGCTCTGAGTTTTCTTTCTTTTCTTTCTTTTCCTTTCTTTCTTTCCTTTCCTTCTTTTCTTCCCTTTTTCTCCCTTCCCTTCTTTCCCTTTTCCCTTCCCTTCCCTTCTCCTTTCCCTTGTCTCTTCTCCCTTCCCGTCCTTCTCCTTCCCCTCTCCCTTCCCTCCCCTTTTCTTTCCTCTTTTCCTTTTCCTTTCCTTTCCCCTCTTTCCCTCCCTCCCTCCCTTCTCTCTCTCTTTCTTCTTTCTTTTTCTTCCTTTCTTTTCTTTCTTCTTTCTTTTTCTTTCTTTCTTTCTCCTTCCTTCCTTCCCTCCTTCCCTCCCTCCCTCCCTCTCTCCCTCCCTCCCTCCCTTCATTCCTTCCTTCCTTCCTTCCTTCCTTCTTTCCTGTTCTTTCTCTCTCTCTCTCTCCCTCTTCTCTCCTTCTTTCCTTCCTTCCTTCCCACCCTCCTTCTTTGGCAGTGTCTTACTTTGTTGCTCAGGGTGGAGTGTAGTGGTGTGCAATCTCAGCTCACTGCGACCTCCACCTCCTGGGTTCAAGTAATTTTCATGCCTCTGGAGTAGCTGGGACTACAGGTGCACATCATTACGTCCAGTTAATTTTTGTATTTTTAATAGAGATAGGGTTTTGCCATGTTGCCTAGGCTGGTCTCGAACTCCTGGTCTCAAGCAATCCACCCATCTCAGCCTCCCAAAGTGCTGGGATTAAGGTGTAAACCACCACACCCGGCCAGGCTCTGGATTTTTTTTATCTATAAACTACGTGAGTGGAGCTCCATGATCCACATGATCCCTCTTCCAGCCCCTCAGCTCTAGAAGTGGAAAACATCTCCAAGGAGGCAGGACAATTTCCCATAATTCCTGTTACCTTTGTCTGTTCAAGCTAAAAATTTGAAAGTTGAACTAAAACAGGGTCCTACAGAGCTGTGGTGTTTGCGCACAAGCCTGGATGTATTTAGAGCATGCCATCGAGCACCACCAAAACTAATCAATTGGGCACCATGCACTCCAAATAAGCAGAGAAATAGAATTCCACAAGGGCTTCCCAGACATGAATGTAAATACAACCGCAAATAGAACCAGAGTGTCTCTACCTCGTCTATGACTGAGGGGCAGGCAGAGCTGCCCTGAGGGCTTTGAAATATGCCAAAAAGGTACATATCACAAGTGTACTTCTTTTCCTTTGAAAGTGTGTCGTAGAAATTGAAGGAGGAAGAAAATGAGAAAATTCCTGCTTAAAAATCCACCTTAATTTGGAAGGTTTTTGGTTGCAACATTTTGAGCATGGAGGAGACATCACACACAATCAAAATGTTTTTCAAAACATAACTGCTAATTAGGACCCCAGATGACTGTGAAAATGCACTAGAAATTCACGCTAAGGCTCCTGGAAGTCCCAGCTTGACTGGCTGTGAAGTCACACCTCCTGTCCCCTTCTCAGGCACTAGGCGTAGCCACCTCTCCACCGCCAGCTCTCCCAATTAATGGTGCAGACTGTTTTCAGACACTCGCTGCCCCAGTAGCTGATGGGTTTGTGTTGTTATTTGGTCATGCTACATGTAATTTGGTGAGCCTGTCAGGACGATGAAGAGGCAGGGGCTGTTTCCTCTCCCTCCTTGGATTTGTCAATCAGTGTCTTCTTGATAAAAGTAGGAGACGCCCAGTAGGCTGCCCATAACACAGATATTAAATCAGGAGGCCACAAGGACTTATTTGGAAACTCAGTCCCACTGCCCACCCCTAGCCTCTGTTGATGCCACACTAATAGTCCTTATGCACACATATGGTTTATGCAAAAACTAAGTGTTTTCCACACAAAGAATAAACATCCATGGTAGCATCTGTGGCTTGAGTCTTTCAGACGTGGACGTCCAATGTGGGCTTACATTAATCACATTCCAATGTGGACTTAGATTAATTGGGTACCCTCTACCTCACATGCACAGCAGGCTCTGGCAGCATGCTTAATGGAATCAAACAAAATACCGCACTCACTGTGCAATCCTTCTGTATCGTTGACAACAAGCTGTTTCTTTCAGCCACACTCAGCATTGTATCTTTGATCAAACATGGAAATATAAACCAGTCAGAGTTTGGCTGTAGGATTCTGGCAGCCTCTCTGAATCTCTAGAGAAGCTCTAATTTGAAACAACGGCTTTTGTTTGTGTAGGGGAGCCTCCGTAGAGCCTTGTAAACATGTCTTTCTATCTTAGGGTGTAATGTTCCACTCAAATTTAAGTGCCTCTTTGTATGAATTCAAAGACACCTTCCGTGTATTTATTCTCAATCAGTGACAGAACAAAAGACTGGAATTTGAAGAAAAGTCTGGATTGAAATCCATATCGTGGTGTAGATTTTATTGGAGGGAGGGAGAGAGCTGACTTCAGTACCCAAACCAGTGCTTCTCTGCTTATCACAGCAGAGATCAGCGAAATTCTCAAAAAACATAACATCAGTAAAATACTTTTATTATAGCTTAAAATTTTAAAGTAATTGTGTGTTCCATGGAACAGACCTGTCCATTTACGTATAGGCAATAGCTGCTTTCTGATGGGCCAAATAGGACCATGGGGCTTGTGGCTGGAAAGTTCTGCTACTCGTCAGAAATGACCTTGTGCCAGCCAAGTCGTTCTTATTTTTCGACTGTCAAGTCTTGTTTTTTTCGACTGTCAAGTAGGGATAATAATCCCTATCTATTTATAGACATTTTATTAGAATTAAATGACTTTTCATCTAAGCTATTGTGGAGCTACTGATTGATTCCTTTAAGCGTTTATTACAAAATAGTTGAATCAATGTACCTTGAAACTTTTTGTGCATAAATGGGATATTCTTGGAGCTTGTGACTAATTTACTGTGAGACAAATGGACTTGGATAACACTTTTCTACCTAAAATCATGTACTTACCCATGGCTACATTAAACGTACATTGTGAATATGGCCTTATTGAACCCCCATAAAAACCTTAGAGGTGTATGTTATCCTGACGTTACAGATGGGAACCCTAATGCTTAAAGAGGCATTATCACTTATCCATGATCCCACTGCTACTAAATCTGGCTTGGATCAGCTGTGGAAAAACTAAAAGGATCTTGTTTAAACACTGCTTAACCCCTTTTATTCTCAGGGGTCTTTGCTAGAGCTGCCTCCCAGCTCTAGTAAAAATACGATCCAATTCTCCAGAATCAAACTAACCTTTTAGAAAATTTCACAAGAGACCAGCACAGAACCCTGATTGCAGCCCTCAGAACTGCTACCTGAAGACAGAGGTACCTCCTACTCAGGAACTGCCCATTTGCTGGGCTGGGGAACGGGAACTCCTTCATATCCATGGACTCTCTGCAGTGGGTTGCTCCTCTGTGCCCCATCATCTGCCCATTTGCTGGGAGCCATACCACCTTAGACGTGCTCAAAGATTTGTGACCCCATGAACATGGAATAAATAAAAACGCCATCCTTATTCTATGTTTCTATGTTTCTTTGGGAAACTTTCTGATAATAGCTTAAATACAAGATTCTTAAGAGGCAGGAAATTATGAAGCACAGAATATCTGCTTTTCAAAATTTACCTAAAGCAATGTGAAAATCGTTGCTGATTAAGTTGAATAAATTTTCTGCTCAGCTTAATAAACAAGGTCAAAAATATAAAGTTATAGCAAGGAAGGAAGCATAGCATTGGATCTATCATTAAATCGCAGATCTGAGTATTTGTGACTAAGATTAGTCCTTGGCCATTCAAAGCTACTTACACACACACACACACACACACACACAGCCCATAAAGTATGGTAAAAACTGGAATTCTAAAAAGTAAGACAGCAATGACAAGCAAAGACCAAAATAGCTAAATTTCCCACAAACGCATCTAATAAAAGACATTCTACTGAATAGAAAGATGAATAGGGAAGTGTTTTTGGCTACAGAAGTGTCAACTTGTGATTAAATAAACTGAAAGGATATAGGGCTGCATATCCCTTCACCCACTGTGTACCCATTCGTTTGCTCTCAGCAGAACTAACCAGTGACAAACTGTGTCCACAGATCAACATAGAATGGAGTGCTTCATACGGATGCATACCCAAGCCAGTATGTTCTCAAGCCATCTTGCTCATTAGCAGCTAGTTTTGAGGAAGGTGTTTATAGGTTAACAGCAAGGATGTTAAGTCTGGTGCAAGAAATTCTATCACTGGCAACCAGAAAGGACTAAATTCAGTTCAACCATGTGTACATGGTTAGAAGTTGAAAGGAAATAATCCAAAGTCCTGTTTGTTTTGTTACTCTACTGCCCATTACTAGGTAGAGTTGCTAGATAAAGAAACTCAGAGGTGGATTTAGGACACTTGGTATTGAAAAAGCTCATAGGAAAATGAGCCAGTCAACTGTTTTCTTCCACCAGGGCCACACAGAGCCAGCTTTACACCCACTGGAAACTGCATTTTGCTTTGGCTTCCTTGTGTGCATGTCTGAACTTAATTGTTAGTGGTTGGGTTTAGCAATTAAAAATATTGAATTGCAGCTGGATGTGGTGGCTCAAGCCTGTAATCCCAGCACTTTGAGGGCCAAGGCAGGTGGATGACTTGAGGTCAGGAGTTCTAGATCAGCCTGGCAAACATGGTGAAACCCCGTCTCCACTAAAAATACAAAAAAATTAGCTGGGCATGCTGGCGGGCACCTGTAATCCCAGCTACTCAGGAGGCTGAGGCAGGAGAATTGCTTGAACCCAGGAGGTGGAGGTTGCAGTGAGCTGAGATCACACCATTGCACTCCAGCCTGGGCATCAAAAGTGAGACTCCATCCCAAAAAAAAAAGAAAAGAAAAAAAATACTGAATTGCTTACCGAAAACTAGAGAGGAAATGTTTCATATCTGATAATCTCAGAGATCTGAGGTGCTTTGCACTATACATAACAGCAGCATCTATTTGTTGCCATCTTCTGAGGCATAACTACCTTTTAAAGACTTTCTTCTATAAAATAACTTTGTCTTGCTTAATCTGCAAGATGAAAAGGATATGAATGAGATCTTCATCGTGACTGTGGATTGCTGTGTGAAGTTGATCTTCCAAGTACAATAGCTTCTTGCCTATGTCTTCACACTTTTCTCCAAGTTCTGCAGAAAGGATGTAAGATTCCTGGCGAGAGGGGTGGGGGAAACAAGATCACTGGTTAGAGCCGTGAACACAGACCGTACACAAAGGGAAGCTTCCTGGAAAGAGCTCTCCCAGTTTCTGCACCTCAGTCAGAATTGTGCTAGGGCCTGTGTCTCCCCCGGGGATCAAACTTGAGAAGCTGTGAACGGATTTCAAGTTATGACCAAAGAATGAGATTTGTCTACATAGTTCCACAGCCTACCTCCCTTGTCTGGTCATTTCAAAGTGCTACTTCCAGTATGTCAAGTCCCAAAGTGGATTTATCAAACAGAAACTCTGAATCTTCCAGCTGTATCAATGGGCAAATTCAAAATTTAATAGGGATTCTAAAAAAAGTGGGGAGGGGGTCATAGCAGCAACTGGGCTAACCTGTAAGGACAAAGGGAATATTCCTTTAAGGACACAGGAATTGACTAGGGCACTGAACATTTGTTTACACACTGACCACAGTCCCTGAATGCTAGAATATAAGTGCCATGAGGTGTATATTGCACATACAGCTGCGGCTACCACCACCATATATGGGAGCTTAAGCCCCATAAGAGCAGGATGATGATGTCTTGCTTGTTGCTGGTCCTAGAGTCCCTGGCATAGTATCTGGCACATGACAGGCAGGTAGTATTGATTGATTTAATGAATGAACAGTTGAGTCTTAGAGCTCCTTCCTTCTCTCACGTTTTCCCTTCAAACTTATTTCTATGAGCCAGAAAAGGGCCTTCTTTATGTTACTTTCCTGCACAAAACCACCACAGAGCAGAGTCTAAACTCTGCCTTCATATGACCCGGCACAAAGCCCATGGTTCAGCTGTATCCCCTCTACTCTCCTAAAGGCAAGCTAAGCTTTGCCAGCCAGTCTAACCTGGTTGCCTTCTCTCATGCTGTTCTTTTTGCCCATGCATTCTTCCCCATTCTTCTCTGAAACCCAACCTTTCCTTCAAAGGCCCCAAATAATAATTTCACCTTGTAGGGCAATCATTCTGATAAGTGCTGTGTCCACTCAAGTGAGGTAAGTTCCCTGTGGATAAGGGCCATGGGTTCATCATTCATCCCAGGGCCCCAAGTTCAAAGCTGGGCATGTAGAAGGCCACAGACTTGTAAAGGAAAACAATAAACAAGGTTAAGAAAATGAGAACAGAAGATAGAGATTCTTAGAATAAAGCAGGGGGAGAAGCAAGAAATGAGCTCAGAATTAAAACTTAAATGTAAAGGTAATATTTCCTCAACTAAGAGTGAAAAGCTTAGAAGATACACTAAAAAATTTTTGCAGGTCAGATGCAGTGGCTCGTAGCTGTAATCCCCGTACTTTGGGAGGCTGAGGTGGGTGAATCATAAAGTCAGGAGTTCGAGACCAGCCTGGCCAACATGGTGAAACCCCATCTCTACTAAAAATACAAAAATTAGCTGGGCATGGTGGTGGGTGCCTGTAATCCCAGCTACTCAAGGGGCTGAAGCAGAAGAATCGCTTGACCCCAGGAGGCGGAGATTGCAGTGAGCCGAGATCACAACACTGCACTCCAGCCTGCGCAATAGAGCAAGATTCCGTCTCAAAAAAAAAAAAAAAAAAAAAAAAGCCTAAGGTAAACGATTAAGATATGTATTCAGCTTAAACTACAAGGTTACTACAAAAGCTACAGTGAATACCACACAATAATATCAAAATGCCCAGGTGTGCGATAATAGTCCCGTTAAAAGGTCTTTGGAGATGATGCGTTATATAATATTATAATCAGGATACACAAATAACAACTAAATTCAGGTATATAATTTGACTTTTGCTATATTAGCTTTAAAATTTACATGCCAATGGCCAACTACATTAGAATAAAATAGTGCTAATGGGAACTGCAAATAACTATTGTAAATACTGGAGAAGTCTAGTATATTGAAGAATGAGCTACAAGCTACAGAATGAGCTATACACATTTACTGCAAGTAAGTGTATATAGAAAAGAAATCTAGTGGCAATAACATACAATTGTGGGGACATATGGACACAATTAAAGGAACTTTAATGTGAAGCACCCAGGAAGGCTTACTTGAAATTGACCATAACAGTGGTGAGAACAGAGCAAATATATAAAAATCACAGATACATATATATATGTATATATTTTTTTCTGATCCCAAAATAAAATTATCAGTCAAAGATGTGAAATTGAGGGTGGAAGATTACATGGAAGTGTAGGAACTGGATAATGAGTAACACCGTCATCACACATGAAATAAATGAGACACTAAGAAAAAGAACATCTGGGAAAAAATGATTGACAGTCATGAAACCACAAATCATACAGGAAGGAGAAAAATACACTGTTAGCAGGAAAATACATATGACTGAAAACACACTTAAAGAGAGAAAAAGCATAGACTCAGAACAGAAAACCAAGGAATTTAAAACACCCTTAAATGAAATCAAATGACTCAATCTTCATCTTACGGCTACAACAAATATGAAATCAAAGCTAAATTAAACAAATTTAAAATACAGTTTTACATTTCTCCCCCAAACATATAATTCCTGCTTGTTTGCCTTTTTAAATTATGTGCAGATTGATAGTAATGGCATAAATTTTGGAAAGCAATTTCAGACCACATAACAAGCATTTTAAATTGTTCATATCTTAGGACCCAATAATTTCCCTTCCTGGAATCTATCAAAAAGAAATAATTTGTTCATTTAAATTGAAATAACTTTTATTAAGCCCTTGTAATAAGCATGGAAGAATGCCTATCACATATATGTCAAATAGAAATAAAAGATTTTTCATGCAAAAATGATGGCATTAAAAGTATGGGAAAGAGGAAATAACTGTCCAACAATAAAGGGAATAGTTAAAATAAGTTCTGGTATATTAGATTTGAATTTAGCCACTAAAGTCATTTTTAATAAAAGAGCATTTAATGATGATGAAATAACTCAAATAGGCAAAGCATTAAAATATTTATAATTATTATTTTGTGGGGCAGTATTACAGGAAATTTTTATTTTCTTCTTTATACTTGCCTGAACCTTTAACATTTCTAAAATTTGGAAAAAAGTTACCAAAAACCCTAATTCGAACCATAACGAAAAAGGAAGAAATTTACCTGAATTTTTTTTTAGTTTTTTAGAGATTAAAAAACAAAGAATATAGCATAAGGGAACAATTCACAGAACTCAAGTCACCTTGTTAGCTAACAGAAGATCTGACTGGCATTCTTTTGTGGGGCTGGTTTTCCAAGGCAGTTACAGGATCTCTCTCAGGCTTGTGCAGCAGCCACTACTTGTTGGTCTGACAGCTTGTGATTCTGAACTGAGAGGATATTGAATGTGAACCAGGTGGATATGACTTAAGAGATGTATTACTTTACTATAAGGCTCTCACTTGAAATCTTGGGAATAGAATTAGTTTAGACCTAAACTGACAATTGACAGCTGATGAGAGAGTAGATTAATATGTTTCTATCAATCTGATGAAAAATTCTGTTCTGTCCAAAGAAATCTGTCTGTCCAGAGAGAGCAGTGTGGGATCAGAACTATGGGTATCGGCTGGGTGTGGTGGCTCATGCTTGTAATCCCAGCACTTTGGGAGGCCGAGGCAGGCGGATCACAAGGTCAAGAGAGACCATCCTGGCCAACACGGTGAAACCCTGTCTCTGCTAATAATACAAAAATTAGCTGGGTGTGGTGGCTCACACCTGTAGTCCCGGCTACTCAGAAGGCTGAGGTAGGAAAATTGCTTCAACCCAGGAGGCGGAGGTTGCAGTGAGCCAAGATCGCACCACTGCACTCTGGCCTAGCAACAGAGGAGACTCCACCTCAAAAAAAAAAAAAAAAAAAAAAAAGAAAGAAAGAAAGAAAAAAAGAACCATGGGTATCAGCTGTGCAAAGTTACCCAGGTCCTGCCTACTAGCCCATAAATCAGGGACTAGGCAAAACTTCCTTGGCCATTTCCATACCATGCCCAGGTATGGCAGTGTAGCTGTGGTCATAGCAACACACTTTTCTGGAACATTGCCTCTCCACCATCAAGAAACAGAGTTTATTACTTCTCCTATTAAACCTGGATGGCCCTTGAAATTCCTTCAATGTATAGAACATAGTGAAGGTGACACTGCCTGACTTGCAAAGTCAGGTCATAAAAGGTGACATGTCTTTTTAGATCACCCACCCTGGAACCCAGCCTCCATGTTGTGAGGAAGCCCAAGCTATGGACGGGCTGTTTATAGACATCTGGATGAGAGCCTCAGCTAAAGCCCTAGTCAACAGCCAGACTTGGGAAGGACCGAACCTTCAGATGGTCCCAGCCCCTGTCTTCAAGTCATTCAGCTAACACCCAGACATTGTGGAGCAGAGACACCCTCCTCACTGTGCCCCACCCCAACTTCTGATCTACAGATCCACAAATATCCTAAATAGTTCCTTTAAATCACTAAGTTTGTGGTGATTTTGATGCAGCCATAGTAGCTAAAACAGTGGGCTTACATGGGTTGTCCCTACACAGAACCTCACATGAGTAGATAAAACTATTGCAAAATGCTAGCAAGAAGTGCATCTCCACTGGTACCTAGTTAGGGAGCTAACTGACGAGACTTTTGGAGCTCACTAAAGTGCTAATACCTCTCAGGGAGGGGAGCTCCTACCCACGCAGGGCACTATGGCCATGAGGCTGGGAAGTGCAACAAAGACATTACGAGTGGCCACCGCCACTGGTCAGTGATCCCAGATCCCTGGCTCCTAGTTTAATACGTAAGTTATTGAACAGTACAGGCACATTTTCTGAGGGGTGTGTGTGTGTGTGTGTGTGTGTGTATGCACCAAGTATAGTCAAAATTTCCTAGAAAATTCCTCAGGAAGATATACCACAGTAAGTCCAACATATCTGATTACAACCCACAGGGCCTCACTTTCTTCCAGCTTTAGGAGAAGTGGCTCTTTCTTCAGTGGACACTTAGCAGAGCAAGGTGCTCACATCATGAGAGGCAGAAAGGTAAGAAACATACAGATTCCTGTCTCCTGGGCCCTCACACTGGCCTTGGGACACACCCACTGCCTAGACTGAAGGACAACATTGCTGTCTATTTAAATAATCATGTCCTCCTGGTACGTGATGTTTATATGTTACGGTCACACAAGACGGCATAGTCTCTGCAGGAAGCATCGAGCGTATTACACCACTTCTAGTTTTTCCCCTGCTTTGAAAGTACCTGCTGGAGTATGTTCTCTCAAACCAATGGGCTTTAGGCCTTATTCTGCAGAGATCCCCTGGTAGGAGGAAAAGGGTTTTTATTGTCAACCCTACCCCAATTTCTAATTTTATCTGTTTTATTTGTTAAGCCTTCGTAGAAAGCTAAATAAATAAATAAATAACGGGAGCTGTTGAAGAGAGTTTGTTTGCTTGTTTTAAAAGAAAAGAAACTTTTTTTCAAAGAAGGTATCCTTAGTGAAAGCTTTGGAAGCACTGCCATTTCTGTTTAAGCCAAAATAGTGAGTTGTAAGCCAGGTGTATTAATCAGGAGGCTCTGCCTTGGGTTATAACTGCAAGAGAAATGGAACTTCCTTATCTTAACACCATCTTGTTTCCCAGGACAGCAAATGCATTTACAAAGCTCTGCCTCCTTCACGGCTACTAAGCATGTCGGAAACCTTCCCTGAGAATGTTAATACCTAGAAGCAGAGAGTGCTGCTGGATTTGGTAGGGGTCTTAGGAACCATCCTCAAGATTCAATTCTTTCTTTTACACACAAGAGGCTCGAAGAGTCCTTTAATTTTTATTTATTTTTATTTTTTTTGAGACAGAGTTTCGCTCTTGTTGCCCAGGCTGGAGTGCAATGGTGCAGTCTCGGCTCACTGCAACCTCCACCTCCTGGGTTCAAGCGATTCTCCTGCCTCAGCCTCCCAAGTAGCTGGGATTACAGGCATGTGACTCCATGCCAGGCTAATTTTTGTATTTTTAGTAGAGGTGGGATTTCTCCATGTTGGTCAGGCTGGTCTCGAACTCCCAACCTCAGGTGATCTGCCTGCCTTGGCCTCCCCAAGTGCTGGGATTACAGGCGTGAGCCACTGCACCCAGCCAAAGAGGCATGTAACTTGGACAAAGTGGTGATGGAAAGAAATCAGAGAAGCAAACAGCGAGCGCCTGAAGACATGGTGTTCTCTTCCCTTCTACCCTCAGAACTCTGCAAAGTCTCAATTCCTGGAGCATTCAGTCTTATTAAAGGGATATGCTCCCTCCAGGACACAGAGGCATACTGAGTGGAGGTGACAGTGATGACGGCCATGACAACCTGGGATGCAATGATGGGATGCAAGGACCCCCCATTCACAAGTCCATAAAATACCAGGCTGGAAGCAGAGAAAAGCAAGTGGGCACATGGGAAAGGCGGCGAGAATGTCTCCTTTCCTAATAAGAACATGAGTATCTGGTCCCATCTCTCCCATCAACTCTGTAGATTCCAAATAAACATAGTCTGAACCATGTCCACAACTTCACACACCGAGTGTCTCTCTGTGTGCAATTTGTAACTTTTGCTCCCATTTGTGTTTTAAATTAAATGTGACCAAAAAAGAGAAAGCCTGCATGACTGATACTTGATAATTAAAAATGCCACCCACTACAAAGCCACCGGGATTCCTAGCCGAAATGGAGTTTTGTAGGATTTGCAATTCTGAATGGATCATTTAAAATACAGGTTGCTTGGCAGTTCAAAATGTCTTTGAAGACGCTCCAGTAATTTGTCTTGTCAGGCGGTCCTTTCAGCAATTCAAATTATTATATTTTTTCCTTTCTGAACATCCATCCCATCATTTAGCCCTGGGAATAATTGTTTTCCCTGCGGGTCAGAATGAAAAGCAGCTACAACAGGTAAATGGTCTGACTGCTACACCTAACACCCCCTCTCTTCAAAACCCTGCAGATTCCACTTCTTCCAGGAACACTTCAATCCCGATTCTCCAACCCTGCCTGCCTCTGGGTAAGAGGAGTTCCTCCCTGCGTGTGTAACCGCCTGTCTTCCTCACCAGATGATGACAGAATGATGTCCCGCCCCTGCCTCTATCGTCCTACCTTGCTCATAAAAGGTGCCCAGTAATGCTTGTTGCAGCAATGAATGGAGACTCCTGTATCTTATGAGAACTTGGAAGAAGCTGTGCTGGTTTTCAGACTACACTTCCAAGAGATCATTTCACCCAAGTATAAAGAGCCAGGAAGGCAAACCAACAAGAAGAATCTTTCTGGATGCTGAACACATGCCTTTGCCTCCGTGCAACCAAGAACAGCCTGGGTTAATTTTCTTGCCACAGGGACAGCCATGGGGTCCTGGGGTCCTCCACAGTACTGCTGTACACACATGGCTTTTATTGGCCTCCATGAAAGCCCTACCGTCTTCCCTGCTGTCCCTCCACACGGGAATGATTCAGTAGCACCGACTCAGTCAGGCAATATTTCAAATATAATTTGCTTAACTCACCTCATGATCAAAACCCATAGGCGGGAATGTTTGGGCAGAAATTTTCAGCTGTGTTGAATTAGAGCTGATGTCAAATTTCTGTCCTGCTCATCCAACTCAGGGAGTGTGATTTAAAAACAGAAAATGGGATTTCCTTTGTTAGGCAGGATTTTCCCATTAAAGTGACTTTCAAAAAACATTTTTCTATAAAAGTGTATACGCAGAAAAGCATTCAGTTGCTAGCCTGAGCAGATGTCTAAACCACATGCCCCAGTGAGAAGAACAGCCACAAATTCCATGACCAGGGTCTCCAAGGACATTTTTACTTAGTTATAGTTCCCATAACAAGGCTTAAGTCTTTCCCTGTGACATTTGGAAGATACCAACATTTAAAATTTTAGAACTGGAGCTTATATTCAAAGTGTAGGGAATATATTACTAAATAATAATGGTTGTTTTGATACGAGAAAGTATCTGGAAACAATAGCTCATCAGGCTGTATCTAGAGTGATGAGGAAATCATATTTATTATTTCTATTCTGAATAGAAAATACCTTTGGAAGAGGTAACTGTTTACATTAAATTGCTAGGTAGGCGGGTATTACTGTGGCTGCCAACTCTACTTAGGAAAAGCTTCCACACCTAATAGAGCATACATTTGCAGAAATCTTATCATCAGTGGAGATTTGCCACAAATTTGAGCAGACGGACTACACCTTGGGTTGAGTCACTGGATCAAGATGATTTAAATAGTCTATTTCTTAAGATGCTGTCAAGAGTTATTCTAAAGGGAGGGGCTATGTGAAGTCTGAAAGAGTGTCAAGAAATAGAATAAGAAAAATCTCAAAACTGAAGTAAGAAGTACTGCTAGGATTCCAAGATTAATCTGAGAAAGCAGGCAGTTACCCTTCAGGTCTCTCTTTCAGACATTGTGCTGGGGGCTGTGCTGAGAAGTCATCAGTTACTTCTACCCTTGCTAGGGATCAGTGGTGCGGGGGAGGGGTTAGTACCTGTAACTCTAGCATGAACCTCCACCTTGGATATGGTACTCTTTGCTGTGACTCAACTGCTTACCCAGATCCTTATTTCCCTTGGCTGTGTAATAAGACATCAGCAATACCTATCCACAAAAGTATATTTGCCAATCCACAAAAATATTTAATTCCTGCAGTGCAAGTCACAGGCTACACAGTAAGACAAACACACGCACAAAAAGGACAGGTGTTCCTTTATGGCCTTCAAGCCAACTGTTTACATATTTTACATATTTTGGAGCTATAGCAGTATTTAAGTTTTTTTAAAATTTTAAAAACGTAAAATTGAACACAGCACACACACATGCTTACAAGCCAAAAATGCTACTTGAGCCTCATAATGGTTGTTACAGCGTGAAGTCTCACTCGTTCTCCTCTGGCTTGAGGTAAACCCGATGTGATTACCACCATCCGTGAGCTTAGCTGATGCATCAAACCATTTCCTTAGTGTAGTATTAAAATCACTATCTTAAATATGTTCCTTTGGGCTGTTTTCCAAAATATATGCTTGGCAAATACATTCCAGGAATGCAATATGGTTTTCTCTTTCTTTTTAAAATACTATCTAGATAAAGAATATTTACTTCAAACAAATGCCTGCCGACAACACAAAGAATATATTTCACATGTATTTGACATAGATTTTATGGTGTTTGCCTTTTCATATAAATGCCGAGTTCTACAGTCGTGTAAATGCCAATAAGCAGAGAGGCAAAATTGAGACACTAAGCGTATATCTTTATTACTCTGATACGAGTATTCATCCAAATATTCAAATTATACGGTTACTCTGAGTAACTGCGTATTTCTTTTAAAAGCATCCAGATGTCATCAGTGGTAAAGAAAGCATCTGAAATATTTAGACCTCTTTAGGTCAAAGCAAACAATGAATTGGCTTCAAGTATCTGCATGCTTGTTTTGAAGGTGGCTCGGAGAAACAGGCTCTAAATAAAAGTAATTAACAGAACGAAACAAATTGTTAGAAGAAGAAATTGCTTGCTAATTGGCATATGTTAATTGGCCTGTGGTTTCTAGTTTAGTTGAAGGGAAACCTTTGAAAAGCTCCAGTTTATATTACACGATCATGCAAGAGGATGTGAACTGCTTTTCTTTAAGCACACTGGGCTTGATCGTCAAATCTGAATAAAACCAAACTTCATTAGAACCCTCTAAGAAAATAATCCATTTGAATCCAAAATGAGATTCATGGCATAGGCTGGTACCTAGATACACCCCATTTAAGAGAAGGATTCAGATTCTGGGGATAGGGACATCCAACCCTAAGGCCCTTTTGCATAAGAAAACAAAAATGAAAAGTGATTTGAGGGATTCCTTTTAAGGGAATGTGTTCTTTGAGCTAAGAAATATTGGACTGTAAAAGGAAACTGTGAAGACAGAATCAAATCCCAAACTCCATCCAGGTTCACTTTATAGTAAAACAAATTTGAACTTAGTGTTTTTTTGTAAACTGTTTAAGTATGATACTCCCATAGTTACTGTTTTTAAATGTCAGCATTTAATCCTGGTTCTGGATGTTACCCCTTCCAAGGGAGAGCTTGCTTCCCACCCTAAAGAAGGTGGTGCCCGAGGTGCTCAGAGGTGCCCGAGAGGCACCTTCTCAGGCACCTCTGTAGTTTGCTGGAAATAGATAGGGATGCTCTGGTTGGTGGTATCTACTCTTTCTCTCAAAAGGCACTCAGACAAAAAGAGCAAAGGACCACTCTTCTTTTCTCTCACTGTTACCCAAGCTTGTTGGCCTGAGGTTCCTAATCATATCAGCAAAATAAGATCTGCTCTGCCCTAATCAACGGTTCCAGGAAATACCTGGGGGCCCGGTGGAGGAGGGGGTGTGGAACAACCAGTGGCTGGCAAAGCAGAAACACCAGCATAGACAGAACGGAAAACGTTAAATTATGCACTGAAAAAGGCAGTGCAGCAAGTCTTGGGCAGAGGTAAGAAAATTTCACACAGGCGTTTCCTGGAACCCCAGTCCTCATCTCCTGCCTGCTGCTAGCTAGGAAGGGCAGGAATAGCTCACGACCAGCTTGTAGGGGTCCAGAAGCTCCTGACTTTAACTGCCCTGGCTGCCAAGTGGTGGGGAAATCAAATGCACTGTAGCTATGATGAGGGGACAGGAAACTATTTCATTTTCCACATTACAAAACTTCTCAGCTACTCCCAGGACACCACTGAGGATTCATTGGATAACACTTCCTCTGTTACAAATGCCAAAAATGAGTCCTTGCCATTCAGGCAGAGGCCATCCCGCTATCGATCCCTCAGTCTGCATCAGTGAATGACAAGGAATTTCCAAGGTGAACGGCGTCACCAAGAGCCCTGAGGTTGTTTTCCTCAGAAGTGCTGAACTATTTTTAATTAGTGGAAAAAGGGCCACCGTGAGGCCCCGGAGCATGGAGCAAGGTTCCACCATGTTCCGAAAGAAGGAGAAGCCAGCAGATCAGAGGAGTCCCCTTCCTTCCCTTGGGCGGGTGAAGGAGGCTGAGAAGCTGATGACAGTAATTAACTGAGAAAACCAGCAGGAGCCAGCTCACTGAACAGAAGAAACACCTCTCTTATCCACCTGCCAGCTTGTCCCTGGGCTCTGCTTTCTCTCTCAAATTCAGTGGCCAAGGCCAGGCCAGGGGCAGGGCCCTGGTAAGCTTGCGCACTTCTGTTTCTATTGGTCAAGTTGCATTTGTTTCTTAACTTCTGTAGGCCAGTTGTATTTAAAAATCCTAATTATGCGATCTAAATAAATACTATGGAGAGCAATGATATATTAGTGTGAAAAAAAAGTGCTTGTCTCCATGAAAAGCAAGTTGGAAACCTTGGAAAGACTCAATAACATTTAAGAGAGAGGAAGAGGCTGAGAATTGTTTTCCAAGTGCTCTTAAAATTTACAGTCCAGGCCGGGCGCGGTGGCTCAAGCCTGTAATCTCAGGACTTTGGGAGGCCGAGACGGGCGGATCACGAGGTCAGGAGATCGAGACCATCCTGGCGAACACGGTGAAACCCCGTCTCTACTAAAAAAAAAATACAAAAAAACTAGCCGGGCGAGGTGGCAGGCGCCTGTAGTCCCAGCTGCTCTGGAGGCTGAGGCAGGAGAATGGCATGAACCCGGGAGGCGGAGCTTGCAGTGAGTTGAGATCCAGCCACTGCACTCCAGCCTGGGTGACAGAGCGAGACTCCGTCTCAAAAAAAAAAAAAAAAAATTTACAGTCCACTTTAAAGACACCAAAAATGGAAACTGTTAATGATGCATGATAGGTGAGGTTTACACAAGAAGGGTCATGTGAAAAGCCAATCAGCAGGCTCTACAAACAGAAATCCTTGGTCCTATATCGAATGAACAGCAAATAAGAGGGCACGTTTTCAGCTAGAAACAAAAAGGTTGAAAATACACACGTGTCATCCTTTATGATTCTCTGCCTTTTCTGACTTTTTAATTAACCAACCAATTACCAACCCTGGTTGCATCCTGGTTGCTTCTACTGCTCTACTCTTGGGAAAGATGGCTGAGTTTGCAAAACTTCAAAATGTAGTGGAGACAGAACTTTTCTTCATGCCCTAGCTTTTTGCTTTCTGCCCAAAGACATTAAACAAAAAGAGCAAAACCAGCTGATGGGTAAGTGAACATTTTTCCCTTGTCAGTTCTTTTCAAAAGTGGGAGAGGTATCAAGAGATCACGTAGTTGGGGATATGCTCCCTGGAGAGTCAAAGTGAGTTTCCAGCTGTCCCAGGGCCAGTAAGTGTCAGAGAAAAGAAAGACTCAGATCTGGACCCATTATGGATGAAGAGGAAGCACTTTTGCCCAATAGAGACATTTCTAGATACAGAAATCAGTTTAAGACAAGGAGGACAAACATCTTCATTGTGGATCACCTTTTCCAGCCTTTTTTTCATGTGAAATTGAGTAAAAAGGAATGGAGATACTTATGTTGTTGCTCCCAGTATGATACCCCAAAGTGTGACACTGTGCTATGCTGAGTACTTTGAACCAAAGGAGACTGGAAGGCTCAGAAGCAAGGTCTCTCTGACCTTCTCCTGCCCTCCTCTCTCACACTCCTTTTTCTCCCTGGATGCAAGCCACAGAAACCGGAATTCCTCTTCCTCAAAGCCAGTCTTAGAAACTAGGACTCCTCTCCCCCAGAGCAACCATAAAACCTAGAAAGGTCACTCTCTTCCTTCTCCCTTGAAGACCCTCCATCCAGAGAAGTCCTGCCCCATAGCCAAGAGGAATAAATACTACACAGAGTGTCCAAGAAGAATCTGAACAGATAGGACTTGCTGGTCCACTCACCCCCCAGGCTATAACCATTAGATTACACCCATTTTGTCCAATCACATTCCTTCATAGCTAACTATTCTTCATTACACCTGAGCATAAAAGTAGTTTTCCCCGGGTCTTTGAGTCTTCATTTCTGAAGCCTCCTGTGTCATGTAAAACTGATTAAATTAATATGTTATGTTTTTCTCTTGTTAACTTGTGTTTGTTATAGGAGTGTTAGCCCTTATGATGGCTGAGGAAAGGTATCACACCTTTCCACCCCTAAACTTACAATGCTTTTTGAAGACCTCAATCTGAACAGATGAGGCTACACGGTTGTGTTGTGTCTTACTGCTAATTCCTTTCGTTGCAGCCGTGTTCACACACTGGCTACTCACATACTGCACGCGATGACTCAACATTGCCACGTCCTCTTTTGGCCTCTTTAGTGAGAGCTACTGGCTCAGAAAGGAAGCAGCTGGGATGAGAAGTCTGGGGGAGCGATACTGTCCAGGGAGCCCATTATGTAGGAAGAGGAGTGGAAACAGAAAGCACCCCGCAGGCTAGGTTGCAGACAGGAAAGAAAAAAATTACGCAGGTATTATGGCCAGAACAGCCAGTACAAAAGAGCCACTTCACAGCGGAGGAAGCCTGGCTCACGATTTCCCTGGCTCCTGTCTGGCCCCCATACAATTTCTGTAACATCTATGAACCAGGGCCAATAGCAGCTGATAGTTTCCAGAGTCCTTAGACAGGCTTGGAGGAGAGCTGTCAATGAAACTGGAAAAGAAAAGGGCTCTTACAATTCGAGGAAGTTCATGCTGAGTTTGGCACAGAGCCCTGTTGCTGACTTCCTCTGTAACAAAATCCAAAGCAAATTGCTTTGCCTTAATGGGCCGAGCTGTAAAATGGGGGAATGGTGCTCAGCAGCCTGGCAAGGACCGTAGGCACAGAGAAGGTGTTAATTAACGACAAAGTCCTTGTGATAACAAATTATCACGAGAATGCACATCACCACGTTGGCCAGATAAGCACGGAAAAGGCTTTGAAAACTCCTCTCCCCATGGACCTCTGTAGGAAGTCAGTAATTTTTCATGGAAGATTTGGGTCAAAAGGAAATTGACTGCCTTCAGGGCATCAAGCTTCAGTAGAGAAACCAGTATAGGATGCTCAGACCCAGCAGGGAGTTCCAAAGCAAAACCAAACCAGACCTGCAAGCAAATAGACATTTTAGCCACAGGATAAATGCAAAGTACCCAGACTTCAATGGCTCCCTGCAAAACACAGGCAGGAAAACAAAAGCACCTTCCTCATGAGACCCTTGTTATCATTTCCGTGTACCTTCCATAGTCTAAAATCCCGGACCCAAATACAAACGAGATCTTTCCTTCGTGAAACCTTTCTCTGCCTGGGTCTCTTCCACTAACTCATTGCTCATGTCTACTTTTTGACAAAAAGTGAGTATATTACACATGTAAAGGAAAATTTAAAAATCTCAGGCACCCCCAAACTCCTCAGGCAAAAGGGAAAGTTAAGCCTGGAGACTGAGTCATGCAACACCCTCTTCCAAACAAATAGTTGTTGCTAGCATTAGGCGTACAACAAGCATTTTAGAGATGCTTGTGACTGCCAGAAAGAGTGATAGGAACAAAAGTTAACACAAATTAGCCTCTACTATGTACGCATCTCTCACTTGGAGATGCATCCTTTTATTTAAATCTTCATCACAGCTTCATGAGATAGTTTTCATTATCCTCTCATGTCGTGGTGGTGTTCTTCTTAACAGATGTGGAGATGCAGCCTGTAAGAGGCCTAACTGAGGATTACAGCAGACTCAGACTCAAGCCCTGTGCTCTTTCTGGCAGGCCAAACTGCCTTTTGACAGTCCTGAGACAAAAGCACTGACTCAAACATCTATAGCCCAGTTTTAAAATAGGTAGACATTTAAAAAAATGTTTTTAAATCACTGTTGTAAAGTCATACACAGTAAAATTCACTCTTTCTGATGTAAAGTTATGGATTTAGACATATGCATACTCACATAACTACCACCACAATCAAGAGAGAGAATACATCTATCATCCCGCCCCCAACTTCCATACCCCAAATTCCTTCCTGTTGCTCTTGGAATGAGTCCCTTCCCCTTTCCCAGCAACAGCTGATCTCTTTTGTGACCCCATAATTTTGCCCTTCTCAGAAAACATCATCTTAAAATCCATGGCACTCATGAATTCAAAGAACGGCTGCCCTCTCTGTGAACAAAAACCCACCACTGCGATACGGGCACAGGGAAATGATAGCGAAAGCCAGCAAAAGCTATAAGGTCCCCTCTAAAGCACCCACTCTCCCCTAAGACGGCAACAAATAAATATAGGACATCCTCAGCATTTCAGTTGGTGGAGAGGATCTGGGAGGCTTTCTGGGGGACCCCTGGAGCACCCAAACAGCAGCCACCACAGGACCTAGGATAAGGTTCCACTCTTTATTCATCCTTGACCCCAAGCTTCCTATTTTTCAACAAATATAGCTCTGTGTTCTTATAGCCAGATAGTGAAATTGACAGGTGCTTATAATCTTATGCAGGAAAATGAATCCTCCTATGCCTGGGAAAGTCTGTCCTCAGAGAGCCTAGAGGGCTCAGGGCTCAGTGGGAAGGGCGGAGAAGCGGGGAGAGAGGGAGGAAGAGAGTGATGGGGTTCAGAATGCACTACCCCAAAATATGGCACCTTGGCATTTGAGGAACAGCAGAAGCAGGAGTCTCTCTGACCTTCTACAGCCATTCTCTCCTGAAGCAGGCCATAGATAATTCTCTGACCTTCCTCTAACCATCGCTGACCACCCTCATCCTTAAAGTGTACAACCTATACCCAAAGGAAAGGAGTGTCCTTATCTCTGAAGACACAGGGATGCAGTGAAGAATCTGAGCAAACAGGCCTTGCTAAGCTCCCCGCAGTTTATTGCCATTAGATCCTATTCCTTTTGTCCAATTATACTTCTCCACATCTGTCTGCTATTCTTCAAACTTAAGCATAAAAATACACTGGTTTCTGTTGCTTTGGGTCTTCATTTCTGCAGCCTCCTGTGTCATGTAAATTTTATATAAAGCAAATTTGCACATTTTTCTCTTGTTACTCTGTCTGCATAGGGGCCTCAGCTGAGAACCTTTAGATGCATAAAGGAAAGATAATGATTTTTCTCCCCTACAGGAGTAAGGGATCTCTGCTGAATCAGTCCTGGCCTCCAGCAGAATCAATGACCCATGGACTCCATCACATACCTGGCATGGCTTCTGACTGCCCCACACTGAGCTCCTCCCGGAAGCTCACTTTGAAAAGCCAGCCACACCTTCAAAGACTCATTTCCGGAGCCTGCAGTTTCTTCCACCCGGGAATAAACCCTTGCTTAGGTGGCACTTCCCTCCATCCCAGAATATTCTTTCAAACCATCCACCTGCAGCACGTGGTAACTTTTCAACACCTCTACCCAGAGCACTGGAAACCAGGCTTTGCTGGAGGATTCCACCTGCAGCAACTGGGTTAACAAAAGAGGTCAGATGTCTATAAATTATAGTAGAGCCTGTGATTGGGCCAGCAAGGATGCAGAGTGACAATGGTTGCTTTCTTATAAGACCATGGAATCCAAATATAGGATCAAGGATCAATTTTCCAAGCAGTCCAGAGGCAGTGACTAAGAACACAAATGTCTGCTCTTTGAAGGTCATGGTCCTGCAGAAGGGATGTGAGGCTGCCAGGGCTGGCCTGGGGAGGTAACAATTTCCTCACCCACCAGTGGTGAGTCCTGGCAAAGACCCAGGGAGGAAGCACAGCTAACATCTAACATCAACCATGAGACTTGAAGGCCATGTGTCACGTTCCTCCAGCCTCTCTATGCTATTTCCTTTTCACACTCAGAACACCTGGGAACCTGGGCCAACAAAGAGCTCTGAAGACTCAGGTCATGGCACTGAAATCAGGAAAAACTTCCCAGGGCCTTTTTATGGAAAAGACTCTTGTTACGGCGGGAGGAGGAAAGTGAGAAGAGGAAGGGGAAGGGAGAGAGGAAAGAGGGGAGAGAAAAGTAAAGTTAAATAAAACCATATTTTAATTTCTAATACATATATCTCAGGCCAAACTTTAGTTGTGTTTATGAAAGAAGAACATTATAAATATTCATTACGATCTGGTTTTGGTAAAAACAATTAATGGGATAAATACATATATTTGAATGTTTCATTCAAATAAATAATAATATATTGTAATATATAGATTCTAAATATATAATTAAATATCATATGATACATGGTATATAATGTATAGTATATATGTCAAATATCATGTATGGCATATATAATCTATAGTGTATATGATAACTATGTTATATATGACATATATAATGTATGCTATATATGGTAATTCTATATTAGACTGCATATTCTAATTCTAGCCACTAAATTAGAATGAAAATGGAACTAAATATGCCAAAAGTTGGGTTTTTTTGCTCTTCTATATTTCAAACTTTGACAAAAATTCTACATTATTTTGTAATCATATTGAAGCTACTGAAACTTTTAAAAGTTTATATGCTCAATGGGAAGCCCTCCCAATATATATTGTTCCCATTTGGAGCCTGGTCCCAAAGCACCCCTTAGAATAGGGGTCCCCTCTAGAGACCATGTGGAAAGGACAGACCTCTTTCTGTTCGCCTCCAGCACAGTACAGAGAGGGGATGAGGTGAGCCTTCCATTCTTCCAATGCCTGCAAAGGGGTCTTCCTTTTATCCTCGGAGTGGAGCCTGGGGGTAATGGGAGGAGCAGCTATACAAACAGCTCCCTCTAAGGCATCCATCTGCCTCTCATCTTCTACAGACAGGCTTCCCCTGGCTTCCTGGAGTTGTAGGCTCTGCATAAGCAATCGACAAGCTTCCAAGTCAGCTTCCCACACTTTCCCAAGCAGTGGACACTTGCAGCTGAGACAGAGAGGAAACAAAGGCATAAAAATAAACTCAGTGATGTTTCATCATACCAGGTCAATAGCTTGTCTACCAGGCTAAAAGTCAGCCAGTCATCTTATACTTGATGACTTAATTTCACAGTGATAAATTACTTCAACTAGAAGACGTATCAGAGGGACCACATTTGTACACCATCAAGTCACCATGAAACGTATTGGTCCTTAGCTGCTTGGTCTGCAAAGGCATCCAAAATCCTATGTATTTTTCCAGACTCAGCAGCCCAATACAACACAGTTTCTGCTCATATCTGTGTTTCCAGCCCTACTGTCTTGCTTTGAATCCTCAGACCTGTCCAACTCTTCCAGGCTAGATCATCTCTCTCCGTCCATTCCCCACCAACACACATACACCCAGGCCTTCATCTGACTACATCATATTATCTTCAGAACTCGGCTTAAATAACCTTTTTGGGAGAAACATTCCCTGCCTTCCAACTGGAAAATATGATGGATCTCTTAGCATTTTTTACTTTTATTTCAGAATATTTATCACAATTCTAATTATTTATGTGATTATTGTTTTGTTTTACCTGAGGGCAGGGCTTGTAACTATGTTGTTCTCCACTCTATTGCTAGACTCTTTGTGTTAGTCTGTTTTCATTCTGCTAAAAAGAACTGCCCAAGACTGGTTAATTTATAAAGGAAAGAGGTTTAATTGACTCGCAGTTCAGCGTGGCTGGGGAGGCCTCAGGAAACTGACAATCATGGCAGAAGGTGAAGGGGAAGCCAGGCACCTTCCTCACATGGTGCCAGGAAGGAGAATTGCAGAACGAAGTGGGAAGAGCCCCTTTTAAAACCACCAGATCTCATGAGAACTCACTATCCTGGGAACAGCACTGGGGAAACTGCCCCCATGATTCAATTACCTACACCTAGTCTCTCCCTTGACATTTGGGGACTATGGGGATTACAATTCAAGATGAAATTTGGGTGGGGACACAAAGCCTAACAATATCATTTCACCCCGGCCCCTCTCAAATCTCATGTCCCTTTCAAATTTCAAAACCAATCATGCTTTTCCTACAGTACCCCAAAGTCTTAATTCATTCTAGCATTAGCCCAAAATTCTAAGTCCAAAGTCTAATCTGAGACAAGGTAAGTCTCTTCCACCTAGGAGCCTGTAAAATCAAAAGCAAGTTAGTTACTTCCAAGATACAATGGGGGTACAGGCATTGGATAAATGCTCCATCCCAAATGGGAGAAATTGGCCAAAGCAAAGGGGTTACAGGCCCCATGCAACTCCAAATTCCATCCAAGCAGTCAAATCTTAAAGATCTGAAATGATCTCCTTTGACTCCATGTCTCACAACCAGGTCATACTGATGCAAGAAATGGGTTCCCACGGTCTTGGACAGCTCCACCCCTATGGTTTTGCTGGGTAAAGTCCCCCTCCTGGCTGCTTTCACAGGTTGGCATTGAGTGTCTGCAGCTTTTCCAGGTGCATGGTGCAAGCTATCAGTGGATCTACCATTCTGGGGTCTGGAGGATGGTGGCCTTCTTCTCACAGCTCCACTAGGCAGTGCCCCAGTGGGGACTCTGTCTGTGGGCTTTGACCCCACATTTCCCTTCCACACTGCTCTAACAGAGGTTCTCCATGAGTGCTCCACCCCTGCAGCAAACTTCTGCCTGGAAATTCAGGCATTTCCGTACATCCTCTGAAATCCAGGCAGAGGTCCTCAAACTTCAATTCTTGACTTCTGTGCACCCACAGGTCCAACACCACATGTAAGCCTCCAAGGCTTGGGGCTTGCACCCTCTGAAGCAACAGCCTGAGCTGTACATTGGCCCCTTTTAGCCATGGCTGGGACACAGGGTACCAAGTCCTGAGACTTCACAAAGCTGCAAGGCCCTGGGCCCAGTCCACAAAACCATTTTTTCCTCCTAGGTCACCAGGCCTGTGATGGGAGGGGCTGCCATGAAGACCTCTGACATGCCTTGGAGACATTTTCTTCATTGTTTTGGGGATTAACATTTGGCTGCTTGTTACATATGCAAATTTCTGCAGCCAGCTTGAATTTCTCCTCAGAAAATGGAATTTTCTTTTCTATTGCATCATTAGGCTGTGAATTTTCTAAAATTTTATGCCTTGCTTCCCTTTTAAACATAAGTTCCAATTACAAATCATCTCTTTGTGAAAGCATAAAAATGAATTCTTTTAAGAGCACCCAAGTCACCTCTTGAATGCTTTGCTGCTTAGAAATTTCTTCCACCCTAAATCACCTCTCTCAAGTTCAAAGTTCCAGAGATCTCTAGGGCTGGGGCAAAATGCTGCCCATCTCTTTTCTAAAACATAACAATTGCTCCAGTTCCCAACAAGTTCCTCATCTCCATCTGATACTACTTCAGCCTGGACTTCATTATCCATATCACTATCAGCATTTTGGTCAAAGCCATTCAACAAGTCTCTAGGAAGTTACAAACTTTCCCACATCTTCCTGTCTTCTTCTGAGTCCTCCAAACTGTTCCAACCTCTGCCTGTTACCCAGTTCCAAGTCTCTTTCACATTTTTGGGTATCTTTATGGCATCTTCAACATGGATCATGAACTCAAATACATAGCATGCCCAGCATGCAATGTAAATGTGTGGAGCAGAGAAGGGATGATATAAGCCATGACAACTAATATTCAGCCTCATTGGTAGAAGATAATAGAAAGGAGTGACTCTGGCTAGTTGGGAGTGCATATCCCTGTATACGGAGCACATCATCAACTCATCAACTCAGGCACACTGAAATTATGAGGGATGTAAATTCAATGTTGACAAAAATTTTGACTTTTTTTGGAAAACCAAAAATCAGGAATTTTCAATGAAAATATATATTTTCATCCATCCAGACAGCTTCATGCCAGATATTTTCCACAGACCTATCTTCCATTTAATAACCCTTCCTTCTACTGTCTTGAATCTGCTATTCAATCTACTATTGTGTTCTAAGTTTCAGTTACTTTTAATTTGATTTTCTTTTATATATTCCAGTTCTCTGTCAAAATTCTCCATCATGTTCCCTATTTTCTTGGACATATTAATTAACATTCTCCCAAAGCCCATGTCCATAAATGATGAGATCAGAAGGATAAAGAAGGAATTAGGCAGAAGTAATATTGGAAGAGATTATCAGCTGAAAATACCATGTGTTGACAAACAACATCACACCACACATTTAAGAAGCACTACAACTCAAAATAGGAAAAGATCAAAGAAAACACACACCTAGGCCCATCATAATGAAATTTCTAAACATCAAAGACAGAACAAAACTCTTAAAAGCAGTGAGAGAAAAGAAAGGCATCTTAACTTCAAATGAACAAAAATATGGATGACAGAAACAGTGAAAGCTAGGAGACAATAAAACATCTTTAAAATGCTGAAAGAAATTAACTGGCAATCTAGAACTATGCAATCATTTTGAATTTTCTTCAAAAATAAAAGTTAAATAAGCTTGGCATGGTGGCTCATAATGGGAGAGGCATAATGGGACTTCTCATGTACAAGAAGCATTTTATTTCTTGATGGTGATGATTCCATGAGTTCATTTTGTGAAAAATCATCAAGCAGTACATTCATGATGTGTGTATTTTATGTCCATGCCAATATAAAATAACAAAAAGAGAAAGAAAATATAATAAGAAAAGAAGGAAGGAAGGAAGGAAGGAAGGAAAGAAGGATGGAAGGAAAGAAGGATGGAAGGAAAGAAGGGAAGTAGGAAGGAAGGGAGGAAAGAAGGAAGGAAGGAAGGAAAGAAGGATGGAAGGAAGGAAGGGAAGTAGGAAAGAAGGAAGGAAAGGAGGAAGGAAAGAAGGGAGGGAGGGAGGGAGGGAAGGAGGGAGGGAACAGATTTTCTGAGAGATGCACTGGAGCAGCAGTGCAGGAATGGGGTCTGGTCCACACTAGAAACAACAGTCCTTAGTTGGGGGCACTTTGGTATTTTTCGTTTTCCTAATTTTAGCCAATCTAATAGGTAAAAGGTAGGACCTCATTTGAAGTTGCATTTCTCCACTAGGATCATTTCATAGCCACTCAGATTTTCTTCTGTGAATTATCTTTTCATATTCATTGCCTCTATTTATTCCTTTCTTGGGTTCCCTATCCTTTTCCCAAGGGTTTTGTTGGAGGAGATATTTTATTACCATTTCAATATCTTTAACTTTTACACTCTATTCAAGTTTTCCATTTATTCTTCTGTCCATTTTAATATTTTATATCCTTTATATAAATTAATCCTTTTTGAACAAATTCCAAATGTATTGTTACATGTTTGTTCATATTTTTAAAAACTATTTTAAAAATTACTTGTTTGTAGATCTCCTTTTCAGGATGTGTTTTACTTATTCTTTTTCTGATTTATCTTATTCAGTCTTATCAAAGGTTTGCTATCTTACTACTCTTTTCAAAGAACTGATTTTTCCTTTGTTAATCTTCATATTAATCATTTTTCACTATTTCATTGATTTGTTCTTATCTTATATTTCCATTTTCCCCATTTCTTTGGATTTATTATCTTACTTTTTATTAGCTTCTGTTAAACACTTAACTCATTTGTTTTCTTTCTCACATTTTCCTCTTTTGATATTTTAATGTTATAATAAGCATATTTAAAGCTCAATTTTTGTCTGAGTAATACTTTAACCATGTCCAATATATGTTTATTTAAATTTTTAATTATTAAATATATATATATATATATATGTATTTTTTGAGACAGAGTCTCACTCTGTTGCCCAGGCTGGAGTGCAGTGGCGTGATCTCGGCTCATTGTAACATACAGAAAAATATGGAAAATAATTTAGCAAACAATTGTGGGCCTATCACAAAATCTATCAATTTGAAATATTTTTCTGTAATAGCATTATATATTTTTTTAGAATTTACAGCATTATTGTCCAGCAGATTTTACAGACAGCATTTTTCATTGTCTTTCCTAATGGTTCCCTTGTTAATTCAAGGATTGTATAGTGATAGATATGTTTTTTAGTTTCTAAATAGAAGAGATTTTTTTC
The DNA here is from genome assembly GCF_037993035.2 of Macaca fascicularis. Classification (NCBI taxonomy): domain Eukaryota; kingdom Metazoa; phylum Chordata; class Mammalia; order Primates; family Cercopithecidae; genus Macaca; species Macaca fascicularis. Next base: position 17,089,750 of record NC_088375.1, read on the forward strand.
ACCTCCCTTTCTGATTAATTAGATTAATTAGATTAATTAAAATTAGATTAATACCTAATTTTATTGCATACTGGTTGAGAATTAACTCTATAAAATTATCTGAGGGTTCTTCTATCACCTAGTACTTCATTGATTTTTGTAAAATTTCCATATGTGTCCGAAAAGAATGAGCATTGTGTTCATTGAAAGGAAAGTGAAGGCATATTATGTTATGAAAATTTTTATGTATTTGTTTTTCTTGTTGTTTGCTTCATCTATGAGTTTCTGAAATGAGTGTTTTAAATTTCCAACTATAATTCTTGATTCTTCTATTTCCTCCCATAATTTTATTGGTTGTTTTATTAGTCTCAGATTATGATGTTAGATACCTAGGGGTTCCAATCATTACATTTTCTAACTGCTTCTTTTCTTTATATGACAATTTTCATTGTTGATATTACATTTTAGCCTTAAAGTCTACTTTGTCTGATATTAAAATTGTTATTCCAACACTCTTTTAGTTCAACTTTATCTTTTTACCATTCTATGTTTTCAGTCTATTTGCATATTTTTAAAATGACTTCAACACAAAACATTTGCTGAATTGTATAAAACCCACTCTAAGATTTATCTTTGGATTGCTGTTTTTAACCCATGTACTCTCAATAATTGTAATTACTGTGTAATTATTGGTGTTTTCTCATTGATTTTAGCCCAATTTTTCAATTAAAAAATTCCCTTTTTTCTTTTTTCTATTTTCCTTTTTCTTTTTATTAAATTCACATACAATTGTAAGAAAGAATATAGAGAGATTTCATGTACCCTTACCCAGTTCTTCAAAATGGTAACACTTTGCAAAACAATAGTACAATATCATGCCAGCATATTGACATTGATAAAATCCACCAATCTTTGTCAGAGTTCCCGTTGTGTGTGTGTTTTCATAGTTTTATACAACCGTATCACTTATGTAAGTTCAGGTACCCCTTACCACATTCAAGCTACAGAACAATTCAATTATCACAAGAATCCGCATGTCCCCTTTTATAACCACACCTGCCTATGTCCCATGCCTCCCCTCCCTAGTCCCTGGAGACCACTAAGTCTGTTACCCCTTTTTAAAATGTTGTCATTTCAAAAATGTTATATAAACAGAATCATAAAGTAGATACCTTCAGGAATTGGCGTGTGTGTGTGTGTGTGTGTATGCTCAGCATAACTCCCTGGAGATTCACATCTCAATTGTTTGTTCCTTTTTAACTGCTGAGTAGTATTCCATGCTATGTATGTACCACAATGTGTTTAACCATTCACCCACAGATAGACATTTTGGATAATCATAGTCTGGGGATATTATGAATGAAAGATGCTATGAACATCTGTGCACAGGTGTTTGTGTGAAATTAAATTTTCATTTTTCTGAAATAATTGTCTAACAGCACAATTACTGGGTTGTATCATAGTTACATGTTTAGTTTTGAAAGAAACTGCCAAACTGTTTTTCAGAGTGGCCATACCATTTGCATTCTTATCAAAAATGTATGAGTGATCTTGGAGCCTCACCAGTAGTTGGTGTTACAATTTTGTTTGTTTGTTTGTTTTTGCCACTCTGAGAGGTGTTCAATGCTATCTCATTGCAGCTTCAATTTCCATTACCCTCATGTCTAATGATGTTGACTGTCTTTTCATGTGCTTCTTTGCCATCCATATAGCCTCTTCAGTGAGGTGTATTTTATGTCTTTTGCCTCTTTTCTACTCAAATTAACATTTTTTAGTATTGAGTTTTGAGACTTCATACATTCTACATACTAATGATTTGTCAGATATATATGGTTACAAACATGTCTCCTAGTCTCTAGCTTGTCCTTTCATCCTCTTCACATGAATCTTTACAGGGCAAAAGTTTTACTTCAAAGAGGTTCAGTTTATCAATGTTTCCTTTTACTTGACTGTGCTTCTAGTATCGAGTCTTAGAAATTTTTGCCTTGCCTTAGGTCTCAAAGACTGACTCCTCTTTTTTCCTAAAAGGTTTATAGTTTTATATTTTACAATTAGATCCTTGATCCATTTTAAGTTAATTTTTGTAAGAAGTATGAGACTTAGTTTGAGTTCATCTTTTTGCTTATGAATGTTCAATAGCTCCAGCTCCATTTGTTAAAAATTCTATTGTTCCTTCATTGAATTACTTTTATACGTTTGCCAAAAATCATTTCATCTCAATTTATTTATAATACATTGGATTATATCTCTTGGTATATTTTGCATAACAATTGTTCTGTGTATTACAATATGCTGGTGGCATCACCATTAGCTGGCACCAATATTTTGCTACTTTAAGTACGCAAATAAGCCTCCCTTCCATTTCAGTCTCTACCTTCTGCACTTCAAAATATTATTTCCTGGCGTGTTGGTTCACACCTGTAATCCCAGCACTTTGGGAGGGCGAGGCAGGTGGATCACCTGAGGTCAGGAGTTAAGAGACCAGCCTGACCAATATGGTGAAACCCCGTCTCTACTAAAAATACAAAAATTAGCTGGCCATTACTGTGTGGTTCCTTTTGTTTGTTTGGCTTTGAGTTTTTGTTTTGAGTTGGTTGTTTTGTTGTTGTTGTTGTTGTCATTTGTCTGCTTGATTCAGCTGGCTCTATGAGAACTTCCACTGGTCCCTGATGGTGCTAGCTGAAGGGGCAGAAGGGGCCTCCCCCCAGGTCAGGTAACTGAATGTCTCTTGGTGGGGGTGTAAAGTCTCAGGCTCCGGAGGACAAGAAGACTTCCTTGGCTGGGTACCTACCATGGCAGAATTCCCCTTGCCCCTGGTGGGGCAGGCAGGGGAGAGGAGGATGCTTCCCAGGCTGGGCATCTGTTGTGGCAGGATCCCTCTTGCCAGGGGCTCCTGGCTAACCGGGTGTCTCTGGGAGGGAAAGGCAGTTGGAGGCCAGCAGGGAAGGAGAGCACTCCCCTGGCTGCTTATTGTTAGCAGGGCTCCAAATCCAGGGCAGGAATAAACCTAGCTGAGCTGCCTTTGGCTGCTTGGTTGGTCAGGGAATCCAGGTCTAGGTTGTCTTTTTTCATGAGGTAGGTATGCAGGAAGCCCTGAAGCTATGTTTTCCCTGTAGTCCTGCAGTCCCAAGGCAGATTACTGTCCTCTCACGGTCTTTTAGAGTTCTCATTCAATTAGCTCTTGCATTATTTTCAGGATTTAGAATTGCATTTAGTGGGAAGAAGCAGAGAGAAATGGGTCCATGCCTTTTTTCCTAGATCAGAAATCCTCCCTTACTTTTTAAACAATTTTTCTTTTTATATTTTCCTACTTTCCATTGAGTGGATCAAATCTTCTTCTATTGGTCTAAAAATTATACATTATATTTTTGTCTTCTGGTAGTTTTCTTTGTATCTGTAAGGTCATATTTATGTTTTTCCATATACATTTGCTGAGCTTCTCAATTTTTACATCTTCCTCCCAAACAAGAAGAAAAGTGCGTTAGTATATTTTCACCTCACTCTCATTCTACCCCTTCCCACCCCCGAAGCAATAAATTGATATATATTTTGAGGCTATATTTTAATTCCAGGTTTTTATTAAGATTTATTTTTGTTGTTTGTTTGATTTGTAAGTTCTCTATTTCATCAACAGTAAAAAATTTGCTAAGGTTTATTTGCATACTCCATGACACAGCTCATATTATCCTCCTAGACTTTTCATCTTCTTGAAATACTTCCTCTAAGAATATTCCCAAGAAGCTTGTGCATGATAAATCTTTTATGTATTTCCAGGTCTCATAGTCCCTTTTAAACAATGGTTTTATTTAATATTCATGGTTCCACATTTTGAAAATATTACTTGATAGCCTCTTGTATTATGTGCTCTATTGAGAAGTCTGAGATCAATCTAGTTCTCATCCTTTAATAATTGACCTGCTCTTAGAATGTTCTCTCTATCACTGTTTTACATAAATGTTATTGCAACCGATTGAGGTATGCCTCTCCCCTTTTTTTCTATCCTGTTTTGCACTCTACTAAGCCCATCAGTCTGAGATTTTCTACTTTTTCCTTTTTCTGGGTGGTTCTCAATCTTTCTCTCATATGTCTCCTTCCATTCTTCTATTGATTGTTTTCCTTCCTTCTGGGATTCTTTTTATATGAACGCTATTGTTCATATTGCTTCACTTATCTTTTAAGTTTTCCCTCTCTCTGACTATTGCTGATGTCCTCTGAGAATTTCTGAGATCTTCTGGCTCACCCATTGGTTTTTCAGCTGAATCCATTTGGCATTCAGTGCATTTACTGAAACTTAAAAAAATATATACTTTGCATTCTTTAATTTTCCATTTGACTCCTTTTTAGGGTTTCATGTTTTATGTCATGTTTCCAATATCCTTCCTTATCTTTGGGGAATATTTGATATGTGTATTGAACACCTTGTATTTCTACTTCAATAATTATGCTTCAGGTTTTAGCCATTCCATTTATTATTGTTCCTTTGTAACAGCTGTCCTCCAAAGCAGTCTTGTTTATTTTCCAAAGGAGTTCTTATGTCCTTAGGCATATTAACTACTTAGGCTGTTCTTGGGTCTTTGGAAAAGTGGATACTGCCTAGGCCCTAACTTGTGCAGGTCCCAGTGTGTTCAGGTGCTAAAAGGGTGCAGGGAAAAAATACTCTGGGGGAATCATCTGTGCTCCCAGAAATACAGTTTCCCTCAGTTGTAATTACTCACCCTTTGGGGAACAGGGAGGACGGGGATGCTGAAATCCTGGCCATCTGCTTGACCCCTTCCCAGGCAGTGCTCCTCTGCTACCGCTTGTCTAGCCTCAACACCCCGAGCCTCACTGCCAGCAGGGGTTTGTTTCTTGAAGCACCTAGGTAGGATTGGCCTTCCTCAGCAATGTGAAGGAGGAAGAAAAGGTCATGTCTGAAAAGCCCTCCTCCACGCTATCATCTGTTTCCTCCCCACACGTGGGCCAAATCGCCTTCAGTTACCTGAGGAGTTCTCTGTTATTTTTTATTATGAACTTGACAGATCCATCAACATCTCTCTGGCTTCTATGGTGTGTGCAAGGCTGGATTCAAAGGAAAGAGCCAGCAGCCTAGCTTATAACTTTCCTAAGAAAAAAAGATTTGCTGCTTCTATAAATAATGTTCTACAGTATAATGACTGGAATACTGTAACGTTGTGTCTATTTGCTATTTGATAGGATAGAGGATGTGTACCCTGAGTGAGGGTGGGGCTAGTCCCCAAACTTCTCTTAGAATGCACATGTCAAAGTTTGGAAGCCAGTTTGAGGGGATGCTATGCTAAGTGCTGAGGAAAATACATAGTTGTAAAATTACAGTGTAATTTCATAATACATAATAATTTCATCAAGCTTTAGATTTTTAAGATACCTGCTTATTGCATCAGTTTGTACTAAAGAGAGTAGTGGTTGATTTTGAAGTCTTGAGAAGCTTTGCTATTTCTGCCTGGGGAAAACAATTAGGTCATTAGTAATAATTCTTTAAGAGAATGACTCACACCTACTTGAACTGTGTGAGATCTTTGGTGATGTTTTCACAACTAGTAATGAGGCAGCTAGAAGATACAATTTCAGTGTTTGGGGGTAAGTTCTTGAGGACAGAACTGATATTCACCACTCCTGTTATTCCTGCCAGTTGGAAGTAAAATGGGGTCTAGGAGATCATCTGAGTGTGGCTTGAATCCTCCTGAGACTCAGGCATGTTTGTGTTTTTCTATGGGGTTTTCTATGGGGAATGGTGCTGTGGGAGAAGGTAGGCAGTGAGTTTGTAGGCTTCTATCAATTTTAGGAAAGGAAATACTGAGTTCTGACACAGATGCCTAGAGCTTCAGTTATAACCAAACTCTCTTTCCTGATTTATTAATAAGTTCACTTAAAGGGCATTAGTATTTTACTCCACTTCTCAGAAGCTTTGAAAATAACCAGGTCTTTTTATATGACGGTGTAAAATATCTGATGTGTGAATGGCCAATAGTACTAAATTTTCAGCTGCAAACTGATGAAGGTAGAATAGTCCTCATGTGTCTGTAGGCCCCCTGGGCAACTTAACCTCCAATTCAGGAAAAAAAAAAAATGTTATTAGAAATGTTTAAGTTTTATTCCTTTGTCTTTTATTTTCTAAGAAGGAAAAAGTAACACTATTTTCCACTGAACTTTTGGAAATTTTAGCCTCCTTCTCCAATGCCATTTCATAATATGAAAGGAAGAAATGTAATATAAGAAAGAGTATTTAATGAGCAATCTGTAGAGGTCGTTGTTGGTTGAAACTACCCACTCTTTCTTGTTTTGCCCTTCCTAATAGAATTTGGTTTATATTCAGATCTCCCTTGGAACACAATGGATAGCAACCCCTCCCTGGATTCTTAGTTAGAATGTGATGAGATTAAGGCAATTAACCTATGACAATCCCCTTCATAGTTATAGGAAATATAAATTAGGTAAAACCATTCTTTCCAAAACTCAACCCGCTAGACAATAAGGGACATTTTGCAGAAAGGCAGTGCAGTTACTCATCATCATCCTCATCATCCTCATCCCCATCCCCGCTCCCACCACCACCATCACCATTGTTAATAGTTTTTGGTCAGGTGCTGTTCCAAGGGTTGTACATATATTACTTCATTTAGTCTTCAAGACAACCTCATGAGGTAAGATGGTGTTGCTACATTGTAGTGTTTTTAAAACATAACCTTTAAACTTTTGACATTCCTATAATAAAGAGCTGGTGTCTATATCCTCCTGTCTTGAATCTGGGCTGACTTTGGTGCCTTCCTTAGAGTAACCAATGGAACAGAGAGGGAGTAAAGCCATCTAACTTCCAAGGCAAGGTAGGGAAAGGCCCCGTAGCCTCCGCCTGGTTCTTCTGGGACCCTTGCTCTGGGGCAAGCCAGTCGTCATGCGAGGAGTCTGTCTATCCCAAGATGGTCATGCTGGAGGGACTACATGCTTGGTCAGTGGCCCCCACTGGGATCCCAGCTGACAGCTGTTGCCATTGCCAGTCACATGAGTCCTGGCGCAGCCCCGCACAGAGAAATGCCCAGGCAAGACCTTCCCAGATTTAGGACTCACCAAATTGTGAGCAAAGTACAAGGATTGTTTTAGGACAGGTCTCTATTTCACAGGTGAAGAAACTAAGATATCATCAGAAATCAAAGATCTATTCTAATCATTAGCGTAACAAACTTCCCTTTCCTGTTGTGGATAAGCAAACACAGCCTCGGATTTTAAAGTGCTTTCCAACTTTGCAGCCTACTTAAAACTTGAATAACAATTCCTGTACCACTCCATAGTATACCAGGGTGAAGAGAGAAAGAGAACACCACCAGGAATAATTAAATTGATAATTATCTGAAGCAAGAATTGAAGTTTTAAGACACAAAATCAAAGTTATCAGGGATCCCCATCAAATAAGCTCTTCTTCTTAATTTCTCCATTTTTATTCATGGTGTCCTTATACCTGCTACCATCCTGGCCTGTTTGCTACCTGTGGCCCCTTGAGAGCAGGGATCCTGTCTCTTGCCAACTCTAGTCCAAGCGCCCAGCACAGTGCTGACAAAAGCAAGCACTCAATGCATGTTAAGAGAGTGAACCAAATGAAGGCTAGAAATCTTGGTCATTTTTAAGCTTTTTCTTTCCCTCAGCCCCAGTACCCTCTTATAGATTATAAACTGAGAATATTGTTCAGGTCTGCTTTTCCCCATTTCCAGCACTACCCCAAATTAAGCATTTTATTTCTTTACTCCAGGAAAACTACAATTAGTGATGGGCCTTTCTGCCTTCAAATATTTCATACTTCCAATCTATCCCATCTATCACTGCTCCAAAAACGTGAATGCCTCTTATTCCTTGTCAAATGGAGAGCAAAATTCTCAGAGGCCTTTCCCAAGATGCCCTCAGCCCTACTCTGGACTCCTCATTCATTGCACCCCTGTGAGTTCTCCACATACCCGCCAAGAGGACCTCTCTCTCTTCACAGAACAAAGGCACAAGTTTCTAATTACAGATGCCTATTTCTTATGCCGTTTCTCCAAAATCCACGCGCATTGAAATCCAACCATTTCATCAAGGCCCATCTCCAGGCTCACATCACTTTAATACAAAACTCTTCCCTGACCTCACAACCATATGTGATGTCACCTTTCTCTGAACCACATGGCAATTTGTAGTACTCTCAAGAGAGTTGTTACATTCCGCCTTGATCTCTGGGTTTTGTCTACAGGTGCCTTCTTCTACTGTATGTAATTAATGAGGTTTGAGAATATTTCATGTTCATTTTTTAAAACCCTATGAAGCCGGTAGTCTAGCAAGATGTCATTCACTATAAGAACTCAATAACTAATGAACTGAACGAACACTCAGGGAGACTACATTCAAAGGACTCCTACAATGAAAAGCACAAAAAAATTGTTTAAAAATAGCCATTCTAGTAAAGATTGATAGGGTAAAATCCTTTTCTATAAGTGATCCCAATGGATTCACTGCATTAGAAACTAAAGTCTCAGGGTAAGTCTCAACATGCCACTCTATTTGGCCAGTGGCCAGTCCAGTATTGGCTTCTAAGCTGCCCAATATCTAAATGAAAATTTTTACATTATTTGACTCTAACTTGAAGTGGGGAAAACCTTTCTAAGCAAACACAAACCTGAAACCCAAAAGCAAAAAACCGTGAAAAATCTAGATACATATCAATGTAAACTTTTATGTGGCAAACGTGCCATAAATGAAAGTCAAAATATAAATGACATATTAGGAAAAAATATTTCTAACATGTTGCATGGTCTATGAGTTAGATTTCTTAACCAGCAAACAGTTGTAAAGCCAAGAAGTAAAAAAGCAAATATCCCAAAAGAAAATAAGCAAAAAAGGCAGAGGAAGAAAAAAACCCAGCCAATCAATATATGATTTGCATCCAACATAATGATGCGCAGACTCAGAGACAAAGGCCTGGGAGTTGTATAGTTTGCTGTTTTAAAGGTGAGGGATACGTCAGCTGCCTTTTTTAGGAAAGTAATTCAGCAATATTGGTCAAAATTTAAAATGCACATGCCCTTTGCACTAGCTATTCCTCTTCTAGGCATTTACTCTACAGGAACATTCAGACAAGGTAAAAGAGACGCATAAAAAAGGATGATCATTGCAGCATGAGAAATAACTGGAAACAACCAAATAGAGAAAATTGGAATCAGCCACACTTATTGTTACATATCATACAGCCATTTTTACCTTTTAAAGTTGAAAGACCTCCAAGAAAAATTAAGCAAAAAAGGCAAGGCACAGAACAAAATTCTGTTATGATTCCATTTGAATTTTCTGAAAGTAACAAAAGTACATATATGTCCATACATGAGGGAGATATTTCTGGAAGGATGCACTCAAAACTGTTAACAGCTTCCTCACGGTTGGAGGAGAGCAAAGGGGGCTTTTCCTTTACATTTCACTCCTTTCTATTGTGTTTTTGTTGTTGCTCAAATAAACCACACACACCCTTTAATAATAAAAAAAAATGTAACGTACTTTGTCCACTTATTTTCCTTTTGTAATTCTGCCAAAGCATGCACCATCCTTAACTGTGGTGCTAAACATGCCCCTTTTGCATAGATATCCCTGTGATGGTTTGTGGGGGCCCCTGTTTTGATCAGTGCAAGCTCAACGTCAGGGAGACGGGCTTTCTAATAAGTGCCCTTCAGAAGTACAAGAGCTCCATTGAGTCTTGAGAACTATAGGATAAATGGAAACACATGCCACGCTAAGGGCAGCCAAGGAACTTTAAAGGGAAGCAGGACTAAGACAAGGAGACAGCACTCCTCGTAAATCGCCTCTCAGCTTATCCCCTGAATACATTCCAGCAGCTCAACCCAGAAAGAATAGGCACTGGCCAGACCCCGCACTATAGGTAAAATGTGTTATTCTTCCTACCTCTCAGAACACATGGCTTCCCGAAGAGGGCTCGCTAATAAATGCCAACAGAGTGGGATGGAAACAGATCTGCCAACGAGCTCTCGCCCAAAATGTTTTATCTGACAAATGTGTAGGTCAAAGAGTTATGGAGACAATAATTATGTGCAGCTAAGTGGACACATATATCTGGCTGTTGGAGAAAGAAAACACAGAAATGTGCCCAAAGTCTTCTGTGTTCTAGAGAGGACAAAGAATGAGCCATGCTGCAATGCACACAGGTGCCGCCTGGTGAGGCTGACGGCTCACCATGAGAACTGCAGGACATACAGGCAGGATTGGGGTCAGGTGAAGGCCTTAGGGATGCTCTCCCTCGTATCTGGTATTCCCTATCCATAAACCAAAGAAGGGGATGATGTTACCTCCAAACATAGTAACTGCAGTTCAGGAGACGTCTATGACAAAGTTAGGAGTAGGAGAAGGGAAATGTCCCAGCAACTGTCAAGGAAGAGAGCCTGTTTCTGATGTTGAAAAAGGAGCAGAGCCAGTGGCCTGCAGCCTCATCAGGGCATGTCTGCAGGGGAAGCAGAGTCATTTCCAGTGCCCAAACCCAAAAGATTTAAGCCACGCCTACTTCTGGCAAAGAAAGCCCGTCACCTTTAAGAATGGCAGCCCACAAGTGCAAGACGGAAAGGCATGAGGGAAGTAATCTGGGCTTTGTCTGACCTCACAGGCTGTCAGACTGTCACCCCAAGTACACAGAAGCGGTGAGGAATTTGACAACAGTATGAGGAGCAGTGCAAACCAATCACATATGTTTCCTATCCAAGTAGCCTTATCATCCCCCATCTCCTACCACCACAGGGTTCCTACACCATAAACACCTTTAGCTGTGGAGAGTGGTGCCTGGGTGGGGGGGCGTTAGGGGGACTCTTCAGGCCGCCTGTGCTTCTGCTTGCCTTCCCCATGTCTTTCCAGGACCTCAGTGGTGGCCAGGACTCTCTGATCTACAACAGGATGTCAGGCCTTCTCTGAGACTGATGGTAATGCCTCGTGTCTGCAGTGATCTGGTTTCCACGAACTGTGAGATAACAGAACCACCAGACAATACTAAGAAATATCCATTTCTCTTTTCCCCCATAACTCAGTGGCCCTAAGTCTTACACAGACACGTAGTGATATGAGGATGGACATGGCTCACTGATGAAGTGGAAAGAGTGGGAAAGACTGCAGAACCAGTAGTGGAGGAGAAAACAGTGCCTCTTGAGTCCTAGCCAAGGCAGTGCTGCAAGTTTTAATCCTGGAAGCACAGGGAGGCACCCTCTGCCCGGAAGTCTAGTGTAGAAGCCAGACTGCATAGGTTCAAAGCCCAGTTCCACCACTTGCAGCCGTACAGGGTCAGGTAAGATACTGAACTCACCACGCATGCGTTTCCTCATCCATAATGGAAGGATTGTTGGACTGTGGAGAGAACTGCACAGGTACTTGATATAAAGCACTTACACCTGTACACGTCCTACAGCAAGCAGGGTCTAAATGCTAGCTCTTATTTTTAGCAGCTCTCTCACTTCTGCTAATATGCCTGTCTCAACTCGGTCTTCCCAACTCTGTAGTTTCTCACAATAAGCAATTCTATAGCCCTTGTCTCAGGCAATGTCTGCTTTATCCCTTAAAAGCCAGCTCTTTTTGATGCTCTCCCTCACTCCTCTTGGAAAAGCTAGTTATTCCTTCCTTTGTAGCAACATAGCATTCTGTACCTGTATTTTGACATGAAGCATTTATTTTAATCATCCGTGTACATGTGCTTCCTTACCAGAGCAAGGACTCTTCAAGGTCAGGGCATGCCTATGATAGGCAAATCAGCCAGTAAGTGAACACATTTCTTAAAGGGTTTTCTTTAGCTTGTGTTGCGTTATCCTTACGCCATCACCAAAGATGAGAAGAAATCAAAGCACAGACCAGAACACAGAAGTGAGCTTCCAGCAGGACCTGCAGAATGGGTGGACCGTCAGCCGAAACAGCAGGAAGACCTATTTTCTCCATCTCATCTGTTTATGAGCCTGATTTGGGTAGGAAAGAATCTTGATAGACATGTTTCAGCTAACTGCTATTACTTCATGGTCATTGTCTAAAATGTTTGGTACCCACCAGTCCCTAAATTGGAGAAGGAGAAAGCAAAAGACCAGAGTAGCCAGGCAAGGAAAATGATAGCAAGGACTGGTTCATGAGAGCCACATGGATGAAAGGGACTTCTGAGGCTGGCATGGGACACCCCGGAGGCTGGTGCTGCTTACATAGACAAGGTCTGGGCATGAAGGTGAAGACCTGGTCAATGTGACAGTCCAAGAGCAGTATGGGTCAGCATTGTTGGGGGCACATGGCATCTGGGGGCTCCCCCAGGCATCTCTCTGCTTCCAGTGAATGGAAGTCTCATTGAAGTCCATGGAACTTGCACCATTGAAATTATATGCAAATTGTGTGTGTAGGTACATTTTTATGGGAAGAGGTTCCACAGATTTAATGGGATTCTGTCTTAGTCTGTTCCAGCTGCTATAATAAAAATGCCATAAACTGGGCAGCTTATAAATAACAGAAATTTATTTCTCACAGTTCTGAAGGGTGAGAAGTCCAAGATCAAGGGGCCAACAAATCTGACATCTGGTAAGTTCCCGATTTCTTGCAGGTGGTGTCTTCTTGCTGTATCCTAACACAGTGAAAGGAACATGGGAGCCCCCCAGGCCCTCTTTTATATGGGCACTAATCAGCACTCATGAGGGCTCCACCCTCGTGACCTAATCCCCACCCAAAGGCGCCACTTCTTAACATCATTGCACTGGGGATTAGGTCTAAATACACGAATTTGAGAGAGACATAAACATTCAGATCATGGTAGATTTTTTAAAAGATTTGTGACTTTAAAAATAATTAATGTGCCTATGAATCACTTGGGGAATCTTATTAAAAGGCAGGTTCTGATTTGTAGGTTAGGGAAGTGCCTGAGATTCTGCATTTTTAAATACACCCATGTGATATCAATGTTGCCGGTCTGCAGTCCACACTTGGAGTAGCAAGGACCAAGTTGCAGTTCTTTTTTTGTTTGAGATAGGGTCTCACTCTGTCACCCAGGCTGGAGTGCTGTGGCGCGATCTCGGCTCACTATAACCTCTGCCTCTCAGGTTCAAGTGATTCTCCTGCCTCAGCCTCCTGAGTAGCTGGGACTACAGACTGCGTCACCATGCCCAGCTAATTTTTGTATTTTTAGTAGAGACAGGGTTTCACCATACTGGTCAGGCTGGTCTTGAACTCCTGACCTCATGATCCACCTGCTCCAGTCTCCCAAAGTGCTGGGATTACAGGGGTAAGCCACCACACCAGGCCCAAGTTGCTGTTCTTATAAACTAAAATCGACAGCTTCTGGATTGCCAAGTCACAGGCACCCATATAATTTAGATGCAAATTGATCTGAATTTTAATACCTGTGGTAACATACACGTCACAAGACAAGCCCAGACAGGTATTACTGGCACTTTCTTAGATTCCTTTGAAGTTTAAGACCAGCTCATTGCTAATACCAAAGAATGAGGAAGGCTGCTTTAGTTCACGGCCTTCCATCCCAGCTGAGAAAAAGACACCTGGAGTCCCAGGTACCTGGGTCCTTCTTGTTTGTTCAGAAGGAAATCCAGCAAAGAAATACTTTTTTCTTGTCTGGCTTTCATCCGTCACCTCTGGGAAACTGTTTAGAAAAGCAAGAATGGTCAATAAACTCATTTTGTTCGTAGAGAATTTGTATGGTGCTGACTATTTATGCATATAAAAGATCAGATTAGGCCTTTACAGGCAGATAGCAGACTCGGAGACTGCTGGCAGCAAGTTCCATTGGCAAACACTGTCAATACAAAGTGCATCTTAACCCTATTGTCCTGGCTCAGCTTTCAGCTGACAATGAAGGCAATGTGACTGAAGAGTTCTAAGGCATTCAGGCTAAGTGAAAAAATCTGTCAGGGGCAGGTAGAACCCAGAGCATCTCACTGCTGAATTCTGCATCAACAGCTCTATCCCCAGTACACAAACTATCATGAAGGCTGCAATCTAAATTGAAGTCTAAAAATAGCACAATAAAATTATTTTCTTCTTTCACTCCACCAGAGAGCAAACAGGCTGACATTAATATCTGCAGGGCACAACCGACTTCTCAGAGTTGATGTAGGGAGAACCATTACACAATCGCCCTTTCTCAGGAACAGACTGACTGTCCCAGAAAATAAGGAAGAGAAAGTAATTACCCTGTTGCTGAAAACCAATAATGGATATTTGATTATGATTATTAAGGGGGGGGGTGAAAGGAGGCAGACCGCTGAGCAGCAACCAACCACTAAGTGAATCAGTATAAGGTTCTGGGAGGGAGATTAATTTTTGTTTTCTTTTCATTTCTCAGCCAGTCATTTGAACGAGACGCCAAACTTTAAGCATGGCCTGCCACATCCTTATCAGTATTCAATGCCACTGCGCTGTGGTCCCATTATCTTCACTGGATACACCAAGTGAAGTGACAGGCTCCTTGCTGTGGGGGATTGTTTTCCTTTGATTCTAAATGTGAAATGGATGAAGGAGGGTAACTGACATGTCAGATTTAGGAAACTCATTTTCAAGGCAGCAGAAAGACATTTTGTAGCAAATATTTACTTCTCTGTTTGTTTCCTACTGATATTGAACATACATGATCTAATCTGAAGGATGCAGGATTTACAATCTCTGTGAACAAAGGGATGTTACAGCTCATTCTGAAGAAAACAACACCATCAATTCCTTCAGCCCCTGGTGAAAACACTACTGTAGCTTGAAGTAACATTTGTCATAAAATAATGAAAGGCACCATGAGGAATATAAGTAGAGACAAGAGTGTGCAATTTCTCTGACTTCATATTGCTCCCTAAAAATCAGTTCCCCTACACTGATTTACGCATCCATTGAATTCCCAATACAATGTCTGCCTCTAAGTACAAATGAACATGGCAGCTTCATCCAAAGATGACCATTCCCAACTTGAGATCCCCAGACAGGAGAAGCTGGGGACAGGGAGGGGTGACTTAGAACATGCTGGATAAGAGGCCTGATGTGTATCACCCTCTCTGTGCCCAGCAGGGTACGAGACACTTTTTATGCATTCTTTCATTCTAGTGTACAATTTCACTGTGAAGCGAGTATTACTATTATGATCTCAACTTTACAGATCAGGACACAGGCTGAAGAGCATCTGGTGTTTGCTCAGAGTTACCTAGCCAGCTGGGTGATGGATCCAAGACTGAATCCCATCCCGATGACAAAACCTATGATCTGATGGCACCAGATTTTCACTCATTTTAGGAGAAAGATTTCAAAGTCTCCTTTTCTACCTGGGAACCACAATCTTCTATTCTACACTGAAACCAAATACAGCACTTACGAATTCATGCGACGAGTCATTTTGGTGTCACATACACAGCAGGAGACCCATAAAGTCACCCTTACCTGATAAGTTTTTGCGGTAGGTCTTGCTCATTTTTGTGAAAATACAGAAACACTTTACTGGAGATGACAGAAACAACAATAGTAGTTGTAAACGGCTAACAGACATAACAGATATTCATTGGTATGTGCCAAACTGAACATTTCCCTGTGCTACTGCTTAAAAACAAAGGTTTCAATTGAAAACTATTTCAAAATTCTGTGTACCCACATGCATACACATAAATATGTCATGACACACTTTCTGACATCTAATCCTTATTATTCTCCTCAGAACTCTAATCTTTAGCCTCTTCAATACTCCTCATCCTACTGCTACCAATGGCAGGAAAATGTTAACTGAGCATGTGCCAGTAATGGTAAGAACATGCTTTTCATACCATTCAATCTGCATAATAGCACACTGAAGAGGGTACTACTTTATTTTTTTATTATTTTTTTTTTTTTTGGTGGGTCAAGGGATGGAGTTTCACTCTTGTTGCTCAGGCTGGAGTTCAATGGCATAATATCCGCTCACTGCAACCTTCACCTTCCAGGTTCAAGCAATTCTCCTACCTCAGCCTCCCAAGTAGCTGGGATTACAGGCATGCACCACCATGCCTGGCTAATATTTTTTGGATTTTTAGTAGAGATGGGGTTTCACCATGTTGGCCAGGCCGGTCTCGAACTTCTGACCTCAGGTGACCCACCTGCCTTGGCCTTCCAAAGTGCTGGGATTACAAGTGTGAGCCACCATGCGCAGCCTACTTTATTTTCTTATACAGACAGAGAAATTGAAATTTAGAGAGATTAAATAATTTGTCCAAGATCATAAAACTAGAAAATATTCAGGAGGCCAGAATTAGGTAATCTGACCCCAAAATCTATGTTCTTGACCTCGTGCTATGCTTTTTCCTCAAACCCCCTTCAGTTCATGTCCTTGTCACCCCCTTACTTGTGTCGGCCCCTAATCTAAATCTCCCTTTCCTCAGCAGTCTTGGCCAGTTTTTCATGCACTCAAATGCTACACTTTCTTGGTACCTTCCCTTGACTTCCCCCTTGGGCAGAACTAGTTCTTCCTCCATATATTATTTCTTTAGCTCTTCATGTATGTCTATAGTAATGTCCTTATCATGTGCCAGCCATGAGACAACAAGCTCCTTAAGGGAAGGCCAGATGCCTTACTCATCCTTGTACCCCTGGTCCCCAGCCTGAGGTCTGGTGCATGGTAAAAGCTCCATACAGAATTTCCTAAAAGCCCATCACTGGTTCCGTGTTTTGTTTTGTACCCCGCCATCCCCTCACCCACTAGAGATGAGGAACATTTTATCAAGATCAAGATTTCTTCTGAGTGACGTCTCTTCAAATCCATAATAATGTTTTTGAACTCTCCCCCTCTTTTCTGTTTTTGTCAAGTGAAGAAGCCTGAAATTCATCAAACTATACTCAAAATATTATTTTCTAATTACCTCAATCATCCAATTTCTCTACTTTCCTTTGAAAGGCGTTGTATTCTCCATATGTTTTATTCTAATTTGTGTTTCCTGGTAAACTTGTACTTTATTTTAAAAGTAACTAAAATTTCTAAATTCATAAAATCTATAAAATAGAGGTGGCTGATTTAATCACAGAAGGACTGACTGCAAAGTTATTTTCAGTATTTATCTTTCCTGATACATATATCTGTCTATTTAAAGATCAGTAATGACTTTATGGAGTCTAGGGGTAGATTTGGAGTTACACTGACAGCTCATGTTTGAATCCTGGCCCCATGCCTCACTAGCATGTGATTGTGAACAAGCAATTTAACCTCTCTAAGCCTCAGTTTTCTTGTCTGCAAAGTGGGAATAATAAAATTATCTATTTCATTGGAGTCAGAAGAAAAAATTAGTTAAAACGTGAAGCACTAACCACAACCAGTACCTAAACGAATACGATCATAACCACGACTGTGAGGGCCTCAGAGATCGAAGCCATTACTACTTCTCTATGCCAGTTTATTGCCTCTCAGTTCCAAATGTACGTTGACTGCTCTGCAAAAATTTAGCTGGTCCCTTTAGTATTTTCTTTGCTAGCTGACACAGTACTAAGTTTTGTCAGTAGAGGGAGCTGTAAAGACCTTGCAGGAGGAAAGCATCTCACCCCCCATCCCCCACCTCCTCCCCCATCCCCCCAACCCCCACCCCTACCCCCACCTCCTCACCTGCTACCTCCCTCTCCTCCACCCCCTCTACTTCCCCCCCACACCCACCCCCACCCCATCACCAGGCCCATATCAGTGTGCTCTCAGCCAGCTCCTGAAACGTAGATGGCTTCTCTAGACCCTGCTCCCACACCATGCACAGACCTCTAGCACCCACAGCTCCTGAAGCACGTGTTATTTCCTCTGCTCCCAGCTCCTGTGATACAGTGGCTTCTCCAGCACTCAGCTTCTACACCCCTTGACTCCTGCAAGCATACAGCTTTCCCCAGAATTCAGCTTCTACCGTCTGTGCAGCTTCCCCAGCATCTGGATGCCAGCATTTCCCAGAAGCCCCTTTTGTAGCAGATTGCCGCTGGTGAAACAACTCCCTATGAATAGCTTTCCTTGGCATCATGGAGGGTGATGACGAACTTTCAGAAAGTTCTTCCAGAAGGCACTTCCAGCAGGTTACACTGCTGCAGCATGACACTGACTTCTTGGCTATCGGGTTTGCCATGGTCATGCCCTCTCTAACCAGGTCTGGGTCTTATCTTGGGGGCAGGAAACCCTGTATCTCAGCCCTACGGGTGGTGGCTGCTTCGTATATCCGCTGCTCTTACACTTTTTAGACTTGTCTTTACTTCCTACTGGGGAATCCCTCATGACTCCAGTTCTCTGTTAAAATTAATAATTATTTGTATTAGACCATCCCTGTTTAAATTACTAGGTGGTTTCCATTTTCTGATCTGCCCCTGACTGAAACACACTTTGCCCTCATCTCCTTGCTCTTACGATGTACCCTCCCACGCCCTCAGCTTTCATGTTGTTCTTCACACACTCCAAGGCTGTTCTTAGTTTTTGAGTATTTGTTTTTTTCTGCCTACAGTGACAGGAAATGTCACCAGATCTTCACATGGCTGACACCTGAGTGTTTCCCCTAAGTCGCTTTCCGGAAGCTCCAATCTAAAGTAGTACTGTACAGTCCCTGCGGCCTCAATCACCAGCTAGCACATAAGCCTATTTTATTTTATTTGTAGCACCATGACTATCTGAGTTATCTTGTTCTTTTATCTGCCACCCTCCCTAATTAAATGTAAGCTTCAGGGGAGCAAAGATGGTGTTTTATGTTTATTGGTACCAGAGCTCCAGGGAATAGAATAGTCGCCAAATTTAAAAGCACTTAAATAGTTATGTAAAGATGAAAAGAAATAAAGGAAGGAAGGAATGGAGGAAAAGATGGAAGAAAAGAAAGAGGGAAGGAGAAAGGTAAGGAGGAAGGCAGAGAGGTAGGGAGGGAGGAATTCACTATATCATCCCCCTCCCATTCTAATGTATTTCCCAGCCCTAATGCTGCTGATTTAATCAATACTTTGCATTGCCCATTCTCACAATCACCGATGCTTAAAATCCTGGAATCACTACTCTGTTATTTCCCATACTCAGTCACCAAGACTCATTAATTAAAGAAAAAATTGGCCTTACTTCTCCTCTCTCTTCTCTAGTAATGTCATCATTCTGGTCAGCTTTCCACGGAATCATGACTTTATTATCATAATAGGTTCCTTTCTGCTCCCTCTTATTTCACGTTCCTTTTCCTTTTTAATCTACTCTTAATAGTGTTGCCAACCATCTTTCTAACATACTGCTTTTCATCAAGACCTTCCCCACTTCTCTTCATACCAGTTGTTACTTGTTTCATCACACTGAAATATATTTGTCTACCTTCTAACACTCTCCTATGTCACCAAAGGCCACCTAACAACCTTCACTGACCATCAAACCACAATAACCCTTTCTGTCTGGTCAGACTGGTTCTCCCAGTCCCATGAACGAGCCATGCCATCCTTGTTCTGGGGCCTTCACTCATAAGCATCTCTCTCCCTCCTACTATTCTGGATAGGGACAGTTTAAACTCTACCCCACAGAACCTTCATGGACAACCACAGGCTTACTGGTCAGCTCCTCTTAATTCCTATAATCCAAAAAAAACTCTGGAATTATTTTTCATTAACGTATGTTTTCTTTTCTTCATCTTACCAAAAGAAATCTGTAAGCTCCATCATTCTCTGTGGCTTCGAGTAGAACGCTGAACAAGCAGCGGAAAATGATAAATGAGAAACCATTGTTAGCCCCCAGCTAAGGATCAGTATAAGCTCTAAAACCCAGAGGATCTGTGTGGTGGTTACCTAAGATTCTGTTCTAGTAGAGCAGTCTATGACAGTCATCTGTCCAAAGTCACAGTTTCCCTCATTATTCACTTATTAAATCTGCTATAATATATTTTACATGCCACTGGTATAGACAACCGATTTTAGAATGAAACAACAATGAAAATTTTTCATAAAGATTTTTGTTCTTTTAAACAGCCTCAGGCCAGGCACAGTGGCTCATACCTGTAATCCCATCACTTTGGGAGGCTGAGGGAGAAGGATCACTTTAGCTCAGGAGCTCAAGACCAGTCTCAGCAACATCACAAGACCCCATCTCTACAAAAAATTTTAAAATTAGCCAGATATGGTGGTGTGTGTTCGTGGTCCTAGACTCGGAGGCTAAGGTAAGAGAATTAATTGAGCCCAAGAGGCTGAGGCTGCAGTGAGCTGTGATTGTGCCACTGCACTCTCACCTGAGTGACAGAGCAAGACCCTATCTCAAAAAGTTAACTTAATTTAAAAGGGGATTCTCCCTTCTATCTTCATCTTTTGTACTTTGGATATTTTTCTTCTCTTGAAATTGTTGAGCAAAAGGCTTCCTTTGGGTTGGGAAGATCTCCATCTTTCCTCACACTTCCACCCCTCAAGAAAAGGACCCCAGGAAAGTAAGAACAAGATATCTTTTAGCTCAATGGTGTCAGTCCCCATCAGTTCAAAGCTTCAGGGCTCTTGAGCAAAGAGAAATTAATGTTTTAAACTATCATATAACAAAAAGTTAGAAACCAACCAAATGCCCTTCAATGAAATATGGTAAGCAAGTTCTAGTATGTGCACTTATTGGAACATCAATTACTATTAAAACCACGTTTATAATTATCATATAGTAACATAGAAAAATATTTTTTTGGGAAAACCATCTGGCTGAAAACAACAACAACAACAGTATTTCCAAAATCAGGGCATACAATTAATTATGACTGTTGTTCGTTTTGGGGGATCTTGAGGTGGTATACTGGAACTATAACGAGTAAAACATTAATATCATCACAATATGAGTCAAAAACAGACTCCTGAAAAATCTAAACTCTAAAGAGGATTCTGGTTTCCATTTTTGCAGGACTGACCCTTTTGTGATAGAATGACTGATAGGTCTACATTAAGAAAATAAATAATGGTCTATTTCCCAAGCCTAGAGAGTTTTACTTTCAAAAGTTGTGGTACCAGATGCAGAATAATGTGCTTAGTCTCACACCTTTTGCCTAACTGGGGATTATGAATATATATGGCTAAATTATTAAAAAGCAGTAGAAGGATAAAAATTGAATAAAAATGGTTTTCTATAGGTGGAAGGTAGAAGAGAGAATAAAATTAAGTTTGGAGACAGAATAAAAGTCATACTTCTCTGAATACATCTTGTTTTATACACTTGACTTTGAACCATAAGGTTAGTGCTACATATGCTTAAAAATAGCAACCACTAACTAGAAAGCAAAATAAAACTAATAAGCCTATCTGTGCATTGAGCTAACTATGCATTGAGTTGGCGGTTTAACTACACTAAGGGGAATTAATTAAAATGATTTTAAAACTCTGCGATTTAACTGTACATCTCTAGTAGAATTTATCTTCAGAACAAAAGAAACTGTAGTTAAATCTTAAGCTGTTTTTAGTTATATTATTAATAACATCACTATTTATATGTATCTACATATTATAGTATACTCCTAATATAGTGTTACATGTGTATTTGCATTAGGATATTTTATATATATATATATCAGTATACTATTACATATAGAGAGGATGTATTAGTTCATATATAGAGAGAAATATGTACATACATATGCTTAGCTATATATATATAAGTATATATAAGTCATTATACTGAGGATATTTGGAACCAAAATTTTCAGGGTAAGAGAACATAAATACAAATACAATATAACGGAAATTAAGTAAAACCATGTAATATTAACTTTGAATTGAGAATAACAGTACAAACTTGTGATCTCAGTTCTTTTGGTAAACAATTTTCTAGATTCATCTAATGATAAGGCCAAGTAGCTCTGAGCATCTATAGCAGTGATCCCCACCTTTTTGGCAATGGGGACTGGTTTCATAAAAGGCAATTTTTCCACAGATCAAGGGGGGTAGGGATGGTTTCAGGGTGATTCAAACGCATTACATTTATTGTGCATTTTATTTCTATTATTATATTATAATATTTAATAAAACAATTATACAACTCACCATAATACAGAATCCGTGGGGGCCCTGAACTCGTTTTCCTGCAACCAGATGGTCCCATCAGGGGGTGATGGGAGACAGTGACAGATTCTCATAAGGAGCAAACAACCTGGATCGCCGGCATGTGCAGTTTACAATAGGGTTCAGGCTCCTATGAGAATCTAATGCCACCGCTGATCTGACAGGAGGCGGAGCTCAGCCAGTAATGTGAGTAATGGGGATTGGCTGCAAATACAGAGGAAGCTTCGCTTATTCACCTGCCGTTCACCTCCTGCCGTGCAGCCCGATTCTTAACAGGCCGCGGACTGGTACTGGTCCATGGCCCGGGGGTTGGAGACCCCTGATCTACAGGACTTAGAGTATGGTCTCTAAATACCATTTCCTACTAAAAGAAACAAGGGCTTTTTTGGAGTAAACACTGATTTGATATTTGGGACAGTAAATATACAAGATGAGTGTGAAACATTTTGTTACATCAGAAAACAATGAAGTTTCTAGGTTAATGTCAAAAGAGTCTGTAGCCAATCTGAAGGGGCTCTCATTGACCAAAAATGGGGCAATTTGAAAAAGAAAAACTTCTGCAAATAACTGAAATATCATGAATATATAAAACCATGACTTCCTACTAATGCACATATATTCATACACAAACACTTTTCCATCCTTGTAGGATGCTAGAAAACCCAGTTATTATTGTGGAAATGGATGCATTATGAGAAAGAATTAGACATTTCTCCTGTCTTTCTTTCATAAATTGTACCTCACGATAATGAAATAAAGGAAAGTTTTTTTTATAGAAGAATTCTAGCTAAAAATGAAAACTGAATGACAGAATCAGATTATGACTATTTTGTAACCCCCCCCCCCATGAAGTAATGAATCTAAGCCATAATCACCAATGTAGGTAAAAAGCTGATGGGGAATTTGATACAAGAAGGATGGAGTGCTCAACACCTCAACTCAGCAACCAACCTTAACATCACAGGAGGGAGACAACAGACATTATTGGCTTCCTTGTGTGGTACAATAGAAAGTCACGACACTATTGATGAAGCATTCTTGTCCATAAAATCAAATTCTTGGCCATAAATATGGCCAAGTCTCAAGACCTAACTACCAGTTTATGGAAAATACATGAAAAAAAAACACACATGTGAATGACCACTGGAACACATTTGCCAAATTCTGTAGAACAACCTAGTTCTCTCAACAACAAAGAAGGAAGTAAAGGAAAAGGAGAGGGAACCAACAGATTAAAAGAGACCTAAGACACATTTCTCAATTTGAATAAACCACTTGCTACAACAAAATTATGAGACAATTAGGCAAAACTGAAACACTGACTAAATAGCTGATGATATTAAAGAATTCTTATTAATGTTTTTAGGTGTGATAATGGTATTGCAGTTATTTTTTAAGTCTTTATCTTCTTGGAAGCATGCACTGACATATTTATGGATTAAATAAAATGTCTGAGATTTGTTTCAAAATATTCCTGTTGGTGCTAGGGTGGGGGTGGTAGATTCATGGCTCCCCAAATATGTCCATGTTCTAATCCCGATAACCTGTGAATTTTATCTTACATGCCAAAGAGGATGTTGCAGATGTGACTAAGTTAAAGATCTTGAGATGGGGAGATGATCCTGGATTATCTGGTGGATCTGATGTAATCACAAGGTTATTATAAGAGGGAAGCAGAAGAGTGAGAATCAGTGTCAGAGGAGACAGTGATGTAATGAGGAAGCAGAGACTGGATTGAGGCACTTTGAAGATGGAGGAAGGGGCCACAAGCCAAGGAGTGCAGGTGGCCACTAGGAGATGACAAAGGCAAGCAAATGGATTCTCCCCTGGAGCCTTCAGAGAGAACCAGCCCTGTGGACACCTTGACTTTATCCAGTGAACTTGATTATGGATTTCTGGTTTCCACAACTAAAAGAGAATAGCTTTGTGTTGTTTCAAGTCACAAAGTTTGTGACAATTTGTTACAGCAGCAAAAGAAAACTAATAAGGTGGGAAAGTAGGTGGGTGGATAGCTGAAACTAGTTTGCCCATGTATTGAAATTTGTTGAATTTTTAAGGTGCATACATGGGGCTCATTATAATTTCTCTAGTTTTGTACATGTTTGGAAATTTCCACAGTAATCATTTTTTTAAGTCTTGCTAAAGGAACTCCTGTTGGACTTTTGGCAAGGTGCTGAATCTCTCTGAGTCCCAGTTGCCTTATATATTCTTGTTAATAATAGCGCTCACCCCTCATTGGGTTGTTAGGAGGCATACAGGACATAATCCCTTTAAAGTATCTAGCAGATTATCCAATGCATAGATCTCTTGATGAAGGTTAGTTATTGCTATTATCACTGCCTGTCATTTTCAGACATTTCCAACAAACATTTGACAAATGTCTGAATCAGTCTCTCTACCATGATCATTGCAATCCTCTAAAATGTATTTGTGCCATAAGTATTAAATATTCCATTTTTAAAAGCTCTTGCTTCTGCTTGATTGTTCTGATGGTTTCCCCAGATAGTGAACAACTTTAGCGCCAAAGGTATGGAGTTAAGCCCAATACGGAGGTTACAAAAGAAATCTCTATCCTAGGAAAGTAACTGGCTGGCCTCTCAGGTTCCAAAGAATCCATAGTCTTTTTCCCCAGGATGAGTGTCTGTGCTCCTTGTTTGTTCTCCAACATGCAACTAAGAATCAGAATTCTTATTATTCTATTTAAACTGGAAAGAGATCTTCCTTTTTCTGTCCCAAAGTGACATCATCCTCTGAAGCAGCCACAAGAAAGGTCACCCTGGCTTCTTCAGGAACACATTAGCAGTGACTGTTCTGTGCCCCATTCCTTCACAGAAGCACTGCATTTTCTGCTCACTGGTGGCAACAGAAACCCTAGAGGGGCTTAAAGTGAGATTCACAGCTGACACCCAGAGGCTATGAAATAATCAGCATTTTCACAAACATCCCTTTTCCTGTATACTGTCTCAAGTTAACGTTAGGCCCTGGAGTCATGCTGGAGCTGGAGATGGGATTCACAGACCCATTAATGAACACTTTGCACCAAAATAGTTAGGTCCTTTGCTCCTGGCACCTGTCCTGGTGAGAAAGGGAAGCACAGCTGCCCACTGCCTGGCCTCACCTCCTGCCTCAGAAGTCAGAGAACTTAGGAAGAAAGTGCAGTGAGCCATGTAGATGCTTGATAAGTAAACGAATGAGCATAGGCTAAAATATTTCATTTTTTATTTGAATAAATGTGTGCAGTACAATGGCAATTTTGTTACATGCATAGATTGCCTAGTGGTTAAGTCAGGGCTTTAGGGTACCCATCACCCAAATTATGTACATTGTACCCACAAGTAATTTTTCATCATCGACCCCCTGTCACTCTCTCACTCTCTCACCTTTCCAAGTCTCCATTGTCTATCATTTCTCTCTCTACGTCCACGTGAACACATTTTTTAACACCCACTTATGCGTGACAACACACGATATTTGATGTTCTGTGTCTGGCTTGTTTTACTTCAGATAATGACTTCCAATTCTACCCATGTTGCTGCAAATGACAAGATCTCATTCTTTTTATGCATTTGTATTTTATGCATTTCATGTATTCCATTGTGCATATATGCCAAATTCTCTTTATACAATCACCCACTGATTCCATATCTTTGCTGTTGGAAATAGTGCTGTGATAAACATACAAGTACAGGCTTTTGATACATTGATGTCTTTTCCTTTGGGTAGATTTCCAGTAGTGGGATTGCTGGATCAAATGGAGGTTCTATTTTCAGTTCTTTGAGAAATCCCCATACTGTTTTCCAAAGAGGTTGTACTAATTTAAATTTCCACTGACAGTGTATAAGAGCCTCCTTTTCTCCACATCTTCATCAAAATCTGGTATTTTTTGTCTTTTAGATAATAGCCATTCTGACTGGGGTACAACAATATCTCATTGTGGTTTTAATGTGCATTTCTCTGATGATTAGTAATGTTGAGCATTTTTTCATATATCTGTTGGCCATGTGTATGTCTTCTTTTGCAAAATGCCTTCTCATATTAAAACAATTCTTTGTTGTTGTTGTTTGTTGTTGTTGTTTTGTTTTGTTTTGAGATGGAGTCTCTCTCTGTTGCCAGGCCTGGAGTGCGGTGGCGTAATCTCAGCTCACTGCAACCTCTGCCTCCCAGGTTCAAGCAATCCTCCTGTCTCAGCCTCCCGAGTAGCTGCGACTACAGGCATGTGTCACCACGCCCAGCTAATTCTTTGTACTTTTAGTGGAGACGGGGTTTCACCATGTTAGCCAGGATGGTCTTGATCTCTTGACCTCATGATCAAGGCCTCCCAAAGTGCTGGGATTGCAGGCGTGAGCCACCACACCCAGCCTAAACTATTTCTTAAATTCCTCCATGGGCTTTTGAATTTCTTGAAGAAAATTACTATATAGATTGGTATTATTGATTCCTTTTATTACAATACTAAGCTAGACTTAAAGAAACTGGCATAAAAAGCACTGGTTAGGAAATCATAAAGTTGACCAAATTAAGTGTGGCTATAAGTATTTAAATTCACGCTTCCACCCTCCTGGTAATTATCTCCAGGTTTTTCTAGGGATTCTTGCTATGGAAGTTAAGCAAATGGAAGCATCCACTAAAGTGCAGATAAACCAACTTTCTCCCTTAAAATCTATGTGAAAAGATCTGGCTATGAGAATCTATAGGAAAAGATGTGGTTATCTGATGAAACCACATCTCTTGCCAGATTTTTACTAGGCTTATTTTCACATTTTTTGAGGATCTGCACATAAGGCTTATATTTATTTTCCTGACTTAAGAAAAAAGACCAGTAAAATGGTCCAATTAAGAAATAATGTTAATTTTTAAAGGTTGTTGAGTTTATTTTAAATGATAATCATGTTCGGCATCTTTGTTATTGTTGTTGTTTTCAGTCAAGCTCAGACTCTGAGGTGATCCTGAGCTAAACATCCAAAGAGAGACTCACACCTCCCACTCTTGAGACCACAGAAAGGCCAGCCCTGCACCCGCGCACGCTGCCCTTCCCATTCTGGTCCCAGACACCCCAATCATGCTTCTCTCCTGCGGCTTTGACTCACTTGACCCTGCTTAGTGTATGAGCTTTGGAGATGGTGACTTGATGAGTATGGCTGCAAGAAATACCATGTTGCAAACATAAATATGTACCCCTGTAAGAATAAAAAAAAATCCCCACCAACTCAGAACCACAGAAACAGCCATAGCTCTTCAGAGAAAATGACATTAGTTTGGAGTTGGAGTGAGGAGGGTCCTCCGTGTCGTAACTTGCCTGCCAATGCTTAAACAGCTGACTTTTCTAGCTTTTCACTTTTGAGCCCTGAAAACAGAGCACTATCTAGGGGGTCTTGTTGCTATTATTATTAACACGACGATTTATTTAAAAATGATGGCCCACTCCCAATTAGAATGTTACAATCTTTGTTTGTAAAATTAAAAAAAATATGATAGCTCCACTGTTTGGGCCATGGGGAGGGAAATTATAGGCCTAGGAAAAAATGCATGTGATCACACAGTGAATACAGATCTGAATGCAGGACTGCCATGGACAAGACGAAACAACTGACGCTTTGGGGGGTTGTTGATGATGTTTATCAACCACATTGTCGAAGATGCTTGCTTATGTTTTGAAACCAGATCAACAGCATCCATGATCCAAGTGATGTGGTCAATTTGAAGGACATGGGGAAAGCCTTCCCTGTCTGAAGTTACTCTTGGACCAGCAAACCCTGTCCTTCAACTTGCTGCTTCTAGACCTTTGCATAAGGTTGTAGCCATCTTCCAAATGTGTATTTATTCTTCCTTTAAAGAACAAGACATTGGCGGCCTGGCACGGTGGCTCATGCCTATAATCCCAGCACTTTGGGAGACCGAGGCAGGCTGATCATGAGATCAGGAGTTCGAGACCAGCCTGGCCAATATGGTGAACCCCGTCTCTACTTAAAAATGCAAAAATTAGCCTGGCGTGGTGGCACATGCCTGTAGTCCAAGTTACTCAGGAGTCTGAGGCAGGAGAATTGCTTGAACCTGGGAGGCAGAGGTTGCAGTGAGCCGAGATTACACCACTGCACTCCAGCCTGGGTAACAGAGTGAGACTCCATCACAAAAAAAAAAAAAAAAAAGAACAAGACATTGGCATAGCTAGTCTCACAATTCTCAAAATTACAATCGACTGGAATCCATCAAATGAGACAATGGGGTCAAGTTGTAGAGGAAAGAGGAGATGCAGCCCAATATTACGGGTTTCACATAGGGCCCGTGTACCCTACAAGTAACATATGGTCACCACTCTCAGTAACAGCTTATTTGCTTCTTTCTAAACCTTATAACCAGTTTCATTTTGTTTCTTACTCTTGAGTTCAGGTAGTGCTAGTTCATCAGACTGGCATAGCAACAGGCTGAGATATCAATTGCCATTTTCTTTATCTGCCTCCAAAATCCTAAGTCATGAGGTCTAGTGGCTGCGATTAAGAGTCAGAGGTGGAGATTTAGGCATGGAATCTGAAGCCAAATGAACAGTCAATTTGCTTTCAGGAGTCTGTCTCTTGAGATTTGTATCTCTGGATATTGTGCCACTGAATTCTTCTTAGAGAAGAATCCTTCTTCCTAGGTAAACTAACATAGCTGGAAATGAGAAGCCAAGCTCTTGTCATCACAGCTGCTATATAATGCCCTAAACACTCACCACCTGGGAAACAAAGATGGGGCCACCTTCATTCTGAAATCATACAGTTATACTTAACTAAACCCTTCTAGTTGAAAGGTTTCATAGTCACTTACGGATCTAAGGAGTTAGATGAAACATACTCCAGGTGAACCCCTGCCCCTTTGGCAAGCAGAAGGGCAAGACATCTTACAGAAACACATCTCTCCTTCATGCTCCGATAAGCCACACAAATGAGCACACTTATGCCAAAGCAACCCTCTAGAACAATTTCCATTCGGTAACTACTAGAGTTGACAAATGCCATCAACAAAACGAAAGTCAATTCTACTGAGCAGCAATAAATCAAGAAAATTCTAGAGACAGAGAGTCAATTAAAAGAGACAGGCTTGAGTTCATTTGCAAAGTGAGACCAGGCAGCGTCCTTACCACTCTGCACCGGAGGAACACATCCATTGCAAAACCACAGCTGATAACCAGCATGTTCGCTTATTTTCCCATTTACAGAATAATAAAGGAAATAACTCAGTCAAATGACTTCGTGTAATTGTCACAAGTCATCATGTTGGTGATTCTCTTCTTTTTCTTAGTCCACTAAATAATTGTATGATTTCTACTGGGGAATTTTTTTCTTAAAGAAGCACAACTGAAAGGCCCTTCTTTTGTGATGAATGGGAGCTACAGAATTATCTTCTGAGGCTTAGCATACAACATGATCACACAAAATTCTCTCAGCTCGAGAAACTTCATCTTTACATCAGCAGCAACAGAAGGAAAAAAAAAAATGTTTTCCGCCTGAGGCAGTTGTGATAAGGGATTTAGAACCCATCCTGGTGTGAGCTTCCAGATATAATGGGATACAGCCCAGCACCTAAAGTGTCTGCAGCTCACTCCCTTGTAACTAATGTTCTCACAGCTGTTGTATGACTCAGGGTGGCTGGAGGGGAAGGGAAAGAGGGAAAAAGGAGCAAAATGAATCATAGAAAATGTTGCATGTAATATTTTGTCTAACCTACATTTGCCACGGCTGCTGCAGACCTGTCATCAGTAAAGTGAGATAAGGACATTGAGCAAGTCTCAAAACTGACTGCATGCTAGAACTGAGCATCTGAGAAATTCCATGAGGGGTTCTACTTTTATTAATCATGTGTCTGAAGCTAACGGGTTCATACCATGTTAGCAAATTAAACTATCATACAATCTTGATGACGCTTCCTCGAATCATTAAGAAGTCTTCTCATTTAATTAATGACAAATTTGTTATCTACCTACTGGGGTTTCCACTGATACAGCAATTAATTTTTCTTTAAGATTTCCTAACTCCCCCCAGCCAAAATGCATCAAAAACACTCAAGCTATAATGGTTCATCTTGAGTTTATAAAAATCATCTAAGATTGAACATTCACCATTAATTAATTAAATTGTCTTTTTAAAACTGTGACAGGTGCCTTGAAATGTGCACACTGTGAAGCACATTGACATATCGGGGGATAATGGGTGCACAGGTTCATAGAGCACCATGGACATAACCTACAAAAGACACTGCCTTCCTTAGCTCAGTCCCTTCCTTAGCTCAGGCCACATAAAAATCACAGCTGAATATCTTTCTGTCAACTTAAAGAAAGAGGAACCCTCGGGTTTCCTCAGTCACTGAGCACCTTGCCAAGTCTCAAACCTTCTTAAATACCGGTTGATTTCTCAATTGACCTCAGTTGGCAGAGTGATTGTATCATTGTTTTACAGCAGAGAAACTTTGGGTTGAATTACGCAACGCAGTGGAACCTATTTAATGAACCCTTTTGTTTTAAGTGATAATCAATCTCCTGTCTATTTTCTATTCTATTAGCGAAAGTCATGGTCATCTTTTTCTTCAGGCTATCTTTCAAAAACACCACCACATTCGATTAAGTGTTGAATTATCAGTGACAAAGCAAATGATGACAGGCAACTAAGACCCCATGGATTCCACCCTCGTAGTGCTACCCAGATTCTTTCCATGCTGCTAAGTCTTGGGAAGAGGGCCCGCACCAGACAAGCCCACAGGGCTTCACTTCTAATCTTCCTTCTTCTTTTCTGTCCATGCCATTCTCTAGGGTAATATTGTTGCTTTCTCCAAGGAAAATACCAGAAAGAAAGAAACAAGTATATTGGAGTATCTTCCCTGCAAAATGCTGTCTCTGAGGTCAAGATGATTTTCTTTTGAGCTCCACTGAGGGTCAAGAGAAGGGGCCTTGGGGCTCCTCAAATCTCAGAAGCAATGGGAAATCCTCCCCAGCACCTGAGCTTTGGAGCCTGGGAACTCAGGGCTCTGTCAATCTCAGAAACTCCAAAACGGCCAGATCGGTTCTGAGAGCTGCAGTGTGCTCTAGGATCCCTGCCACTTGATTGTAGGACCACTGAAGTCTCTAAATCTTCTGTCACAGCCATTAGCAAGAACTCAATTATCTCATTTCTTTTTCTTCCTACCCTCTGCAGGAGGTGCTAACAGCTGGCCGAAGGGCAGACAGAAAAAAAAAAAAAAAAAAAAAAAGGCTGGGTATTTGGATAATCAGGAGGTTTGGCAGATCCTTAATGGAGGGTATTAGCTACAAGCAAACATCTCTCTGCTCCCCACGATTTCACCAGGAAGATAAGCGATTCTCTTCTGCTTTTATAAAATAAAACTTGTTTTTTAATGTAGAGTTTCTTGGTTTCATAATTTCCATGGTGCCATAATTCCTACTAGTACATACTAGTGATCATTGATTAATCCCTTATTATATGTAAGAAATAGTTTTCATCTTATCCTACTGTTGTCCCATTGTTATGACAGAAAATCAAGTCTTTAAGAGCTGTATTAACCTGGTAAAGACCCACAGCTCAGAAGTGACCACACTTGAATCCAGACGATCTGATTCCAGAGCTGGTACTTGAAAATAACAATCTTCAGGAGAGGGGTTACTGATGAGCCCCTTCATGAGCCCCTCTCTATATGAAGCTTCCAGATCGACCACAGGGAGTTGGCGGTAGACAAAACTGCTGCCAACCTCAGGGGTCTTCACTACATAGGGAAACAGAAACAGGTTTGTGTGTGTGTGTGTAAGGGCTTTTTGTTTTTGTTTTTGTTTTTGCTTTAAAAGTAATACCTCAAGAGGAAGGACACCTTTTATATTAATTACTGTGTCTGGTACTTCTGCTCAGGGTACCGAGAAGGGAAGAGTTGCCTCCGCCCCCCCATGTTGTGGTCCAGATGCCAAGAGGCCAGTTCCAATTCGGGGTTGGTTGCTTCTTTTCTCGTTCTGAAGGAAAGACTTCCCTCAGACAGGGAGCTGGAATTCTAGAGGATGGAACTCTGCTTTCTCTTTCTGAAGAACTACATGTAGATTTTTTGAATTGATCTGAGTACTCTGGAAACTAAATTGTGTCACAAGTGAACATTTCCTGGGAAAGTTATCTCGGAGTTAAAATTCATTACATGGGTTCTCAGAGAATGGAAAGTATTATAATGACCAATAGGCCAATGCAGAAAAGTTAATTATAAATTATATCATTTACATTTTACATTGTAAAATGTTACTTAGTTTTACATACATATCAGTCAATACTTATTTGAGTATCTAGAATAGTGAACTACTATGGTGGTGAGTCTAATCCCCATCAAAATGTTACTAATGTTTTTCTTACCTTTGTTTTCCTTCCTTATTTTACTCTTTTTAATTCACGCCATTTTGTTATATTTTATGCATTTTTTTCTCTGTGTATGTTTAGTTTATGCATTATTATTTTAAGCATACTTAAGATTTTGCTGATGAGATAAAATAAGGTAAAAGTTAAATGCAAAAATCGCATTTAACTTTGTAGAATTAAGTGCTTTATATTTTCTTACAGTTTGCATTTCAACTGATAACGTGATACAAATCATTGTTTCTCTTGTAAAATTGGTCAGTATAGTCAAATAGCTTCAAAGTTCAAAGTGTATAATCCAACAATGAATATTTTTAAGGACACTGCTATGGTTTAATATTAGAACATAAGTAAATGAATATTTTTTCAACACTCTCTAATTTAAACCGTGTGCACTCATCAGTAAGAAAATTATGAAACACCAATATTTGTTTCACAAATGATATACTTGTAATACTATATACATATAAAACATTTTTAAAGATAAAATACACATGGATGAAATGGAAACATAAAACAGAAATTATATTATGTTCTTCCCACACTCCAGTAAACTGTTTTGTGTGTACCTGTTTTGGAAATAATTGCTCCAATCTTTGACCCTAATTCCCACCTTCATTAGATTGAAAGCAGTTGGCAGTTGACAGTCTTTTTTGGCTATGACACACAGGCTCTGGGAGACTGGGAGGGAGCCGATCTTGGTCTTTGAGGTGTTGCTCACCCTGGTGGCCACCTCTGGACATTCATTAGCAGGGTGAGTTCACCTGGCTATCATTCCACATCAGGCTTCCTACTGAAATTTTAATAATTAAAAAGTAAACACTAGTTTTTAAAAAGAGAACTGCATCATCTTTGGAAAAATACATCAGTCTCTAAATTTCAAAGTAAATTTCAGATAAGACCATTGAGTTCTTGATAGTTCCTTCTAAAGCTAAGAATGGCCTCCAAGGAGGTATCCAACTACTTTCTTCTATGTTCAAAACAGATTTAAATGATTTTTTGTTTGTCTTTTCTGATGATAAAAGTGTGAGGCACACTGGAAACAAACACTTGAGGAACACACTAGAGTACAAGGAAGCAAACATCACCTATAATCCACTAAGTGCTCAAGAGTTTGTGGTAAAGGTTTTATGTTCAACTTCAGAAAAAAAAAGTAGAGTTAGAATGAAGAGATTCTAGAAAGAAGAGAAATATTCACATTAGTCATGCGTACAAGATTCCATCAGTTAAATGGAACCACTACACCCATCCTCAAGGGGAGGGCTTGGCCCACTTGGGCCAGAGACATGAGTTTGCTATCGGGCATTAATGAATTCCTCCTATACAATGGTGAGAGACATAAGATCCATTTAAACAGGAACTCATCTACAAAGTAAGGACTTCTGAATATTTCATTTGACTCTTTAAAAAAGATAGATAACAGAGAATATGTAGTAACTGAGAAAATAAAAATTAAAGCAAGGTTTGTCTATAAGAGAAAACAAACTAGGAGAAAAAATTACACTTAACTACTAACCTCTGGAAACAATAAACCTGAAGGAGTGAGAGTAAGTTGGTCAAGCTCTTTAAGAGTAGTTTTTTCTATTCTATTATATACCGGTAAGATTTGATGGCAAGACAAATGGATTTGGGCACTGTATCTTCTCAGGTTGCCTTGACTTTCTGAATGTAAGAGTTGAGAATATAGTGTCAAGATAGCCAAGTTGCAAATAAATTTTCAAGGAGGAACAAGATAAAACTGCTATTTATCCACTCATTAAGTACAATTGTCTGTTGACTACACGCCAAACAGCATGTCAACCACTCAGAATACAAGGAAAGTAAGGCATGGAAACCTTACAATACCACTTAGAATATAAGAAAGGTAAAGGCTCCATCTACAAGGAGCTCACAGTCTAAGAGAATTAGACAGACTGAGTGAATGCAACACATTCATGTAAGTGGCTACCACTATGGGTACCACGCAGGAAACAGCAGGAAGCCAGAAAGACTTTATAGAGAAGGACAATTGTGCTGAGTCATAAGAGTGAGTGTGAGCACAGGGGCTAGGTCGGGGAGGGCTCTGCAAAGGTGCTGCTGTGGAGCACAGCTAACGTGGGGAAATGGGCTAGAATGGAGCATCAGTCACTTGGTGCAGGTGAGGATTACAGAGATAAGGTTGGACCAGTAGGCTGGAACCACCTCATGAAGAGCCCAAGAGGCAGAGAGGAGGAGGACATAACAAGGATTGTGGAATTTAGGCTGGATGCGAAGGGAGCCTAACAGGATGGTAAGAAAGTCATTCTGGTTGTGGGAGAAGAGCAGAGTAAACTGTTGTGAGTCAGGGGGAAGAGAGGCTGTTAGAAGATAATTTAATGGGCCAAGTTGCAGGTAGTAGTGATAGGAATAGAGATGAAAGTCTCTATGGAATGACCAGGTAACTGACTGCAGCCACCTTCCTGGATATTCGGCTATACATAAGGAGAAGGAGGGATATCCCTAAAACAGGTGGAAATTGGAAAAAAGATTCCACAAATGGAATCTCTCCTCTGTAGAAGGAGGAACAGGAATATATGCATCTAACCTATAACTCAGATGATTACAAGGCAAATCCTTGTTTAAACATACACTAAAAGTCCTCATGTAATATTTGCCCACTTTTGACTTTGGATTATGCAAGATGTGCTTTTGAACCACTGACAGCATCAGATACTTCCTAACTTTCTAATTCACTTGATGTGCTTGATAGAGAGTGGATCTTGAGTCCACCTGAGTTTGCCCCAATATCTGGGCCTTCAGGTCTCTGTATACTTTGAGAGAGTAACAAAGATAGTGCTATCATTTGAATTTGTCCCCAAAGTGGTGACTAGCCAGATCTAGGTTTCTTAGCTCTGATCTTTAACTGTATGCTCTCCAGCATTCTAATGGAAAAGGAGCAACCCATTCTGTTCTCAGCTGCTTCCTCTCTAAAATCCTGTAAGACCAAGACACGTTAAACAGGGGGAACAGGTAAAGATTTTCATCTTCTTTAATGGATAACTTGACATGTTAATCAAGCAGTCACTAAGATGCACCATTGTGTCAGGTATTAAAACTGTTTTCCTATTGTAAAATGTTGATCCTCTTGGAAAGGAACTGTGAAGGTGACAGATTCTCAGTGGAGCCCACAGTGTCTGAGAACTACCATAACTACTGGTCTCCATCACAGAGATCCTGACGGTCAGCAGGCTTTTGCAGCATCCACTCTGGCCTCCTGTTCTGAAGTGAGAATAGAATTGCCTACTGCCAGAGGGGTTGCAGACTCCTAGTTGCTTTTTCTCCTCCCTGTTCCATTGTTTCCACCATACCAGTTCACACAAACCTGAGCCAGGCCTCCTAATAGCTTGAAATAGCATGAAAAGGGCCTTCCAGAAGCAGGCTACAGGAAGGGCCAGCTACCATCATGGTCATTTGAGACTGTGGCAGGATCCTAGGTAGCTAAGGTATGTGAGTCAAGAAGCCAGGGGCAAGGTGGCTTTGCAACGTCAGCAAGCCTGGAGAGGCAGAGAAAGAGGCTGGAGATGATAGAAGATGAGCTTAGGATGTTTCTAAATTATTTGCATTAATTCACATATTTATTCCATCATTCATTCAATACATGTTTATTGGGAACCCCTGTACCATCCAGCACTGGCAAATCACTGAGAATACAGTCTTGAACAAGGCAGACTTAATCTTATTAATGGAGGAGACCACCCCTCATATTGTCTTATGCTCAATTTCTGCCTCCAAAGAAAGAAGTAAAAACTAAAAGGCAGAAATGAAATCCACAAGCAGACAGCCTGGTGCCACACCCTGGGCCTGGTAGTTAAGAATTGACCCCTGACCTAATTGGTTATGTTATCTATAGATTACAGACATTGTATAGAAAAGCACTGTGAAAATCCCTGTCCTGTTCTGTTCCATTCTAATTACCAGTGCATGCAGCCCCCAGTCACATACTCCCTGCTTGCTCAATCGATCATGACCCTCTCACATGGACCCCCTTAAAGCTGTGAGCCCTTAGAAGGGACAGGAATTGCTCACTCCGGGAGCTCGGTTGTTGGAGACGTGAGTCTTGCCAAAGCTCCTGGCTGAATAAAGCCCTTCCTTCTTTAACTCGGTGTCTGAGGGGTTTTGTCTGCGGCTTGTCCTGCTACATTATAATACCTGTCAAGGAGCACTTGGAAAGTGAGAATAAATCATTGCAAGCACATTACTCAGTCTTGGTGAGTCAGGGAACGTTTCATAGAGGAGAAATCTAAACCTTGAAGGCTGAATGGGAAGGCCTGGTGAGGGTGAGGGGTGGGCTGGGAGAGGCCCACCAGGCCACATGCAGAGGGGTGGGGGAGCAAGCTATGCCTGTGTGTCAAGGGCAAGGAGACCAGCCAGCCTCAGTCTACAGCATCTGACCCTCCTGAAGATGACTTCAAATCCCTAAGTATTGGGTTAACTATATGAAATTGTCATTTTTATAGGTCAAAAATGGTGAAATATCAGCAATTTCACATGGTTCAATCAAACACTTCTCTGGATGATACCCCTTAACCCTGTCCCCCTCTAAATTAGTTTCTTTCCAGAAAAAAAAATTCAATGGCATTGGGAAGCATAAGGGAACAAGTATCAGCTGCAATATGGTGATGATGGGGTGGTGATGGGTGATACTCAAGTACATGCAGAGGCCACATGGAAGAACGTCATGAACCACAGTAAGACATTTAGGCTTTATCCTTAGGACATCTGGCAGCCTTGTGCGATGACCAGATGGATATTTTAAGATGCTTACTCAAAACAACCTAGAGAAGGTGGTAAGAGGGCAACAGTGGAACAGCCAAGCAGGAAAAGTTGCTACTAGGATCAGAAGAGGGGCCCACACTGTCAGTGTGATAAAGGTAGGCAGGTTTGTGAGATACTAAAGAGGCAAGACTAACAAGACTCCGGAACTGAGTGAGAAAGGAAGTGGGGGAGCCAGCATGAGCCCATGGTGCCTGACCACCCAGGCAGCCAGGTGGGTGGTGGGCCATGCACTGGGCTGGATGAAAAGGGGGAGGAGCTGACATGGAGGGAGAGAGGATGAGTTCCAGGCATGACTGTCGTAATTATGTATATAGGTTTTCATCTACAGTTCCTGACTCATAACTCCCACCCCCACTGTTATTTCTCCCCTAGGCAGGTCATAAAAACTAAAAATACACCCTAATCTCCCCCCGCCTTTCTGTCTTGGAGCTGGCCATAAAGAAATTGTCAGCTTTTATACCAGCACCCTGCTGTTTTTGTTACTGTAGCCTTATAGTATAGTTAGAAGTTGGGTAACATGATGCCTCCAGCTTTGTTCTTTTTGCTCAGGATTGCTTTGGATATTCAGGCTCTTTTATAGTTGCATCAGCCTTAGGAAAGAAGTTATGCCCACATCCTCAAAAGCAATTGCAACAAAAACAAAAATTGACAAGTGGGACCTAATCAAACTAAAGAGTTTCTGCACAGAAAAATAAACTATCAACAGAGTAAACAGACAACCTACAGAATGGGAGAAAATATTCCCAAACTATGCATCTAACAAAGGTCTACTATCCAGAATCTATAAGGAACTTAAACAATTTGACAAAGTAAAAGCAAATAACTCTATTAAAAATTGGGCAAATACATGAACAGGTACTTCTCAAAAGAAGACATACAAGCAGCCAACAAAAATACAAAAAAAAGCTTAACATCATTAATCATCAGAGAAATGTAAATCAAAACCATAATGACATACCATCTCACATTAGTCAGAATGGCTATTACTAAAATGCCAAAAAACAACAGATGCTGGAGAGGTTGTGAAGAAAAGGGAGCACTCATACACTGTTGGTGGGAATGTAAATTAGTTCAGTCACTGTAGAAGCAGTTTGCAGATTTCTCAAAGAACTTAAAACAGAACTACCATTCAACACAGCAATCCCATCACTGGGTATATATCCAAAAGAGAATAAACCATTCTACCAAAAAGACACATGCACTCGCAAGTTCATCACAGCATTATTCACAATAGCAAAGACATGGAATCAACCTAGATGCCCATCAATGGTGAACTGGATAAAGCAAACATGGTATATTTATACCATGGAGTACTATGCGGTCATAAAAATAATAAAATCGTACTTTGCAGCAACATGGATGCAGCTGGAGGCCATTATTCTAAGCAAAGTAATGCAGGAACGAAAAACCAAATACTGCATGTTCTCATTTGTAAGTGGGAGCTAAACACTGGGTACTCATGGATATAAAGATGGGAACAATAGATACTGGAGACTGACAGAGGAAGAAGGGA
The DNA here is from genome assembly GCF_037993035.2 of Macaca fascicularis. Classification (NCBI taxonomy): domain Eukaryota; kingdom Metazoa; phylum Chordata; class Mammalia; order Primates; family Cercopithecidae; genus Macaca; species Macaca fascicularis. Next base: position 17,128,378 of record NC_088375.1, read on the forward strand.
AGCAAGGGTTGAAAACTAGTTCCAGGGGTACTATGCTCACTACTTGAGTGACAGGATCAATCATACCCCAAACCTCCGCATCACACGATACATCCATATAACAAACCTATACATGTTGCCCCTGAATCTAAGATAAAAGTTGAACTTACAAAAAAGCAAGAAGGAAAGAAATTCTCTGACCTACCCTGTCTGACCGCAGGCCACAGACCCTCATTTCAGGAGTCCTGTCCCATACCTGAAGGAAGAAACGCTGCACAGAGAAGCTGAGGAATCTGAACAGACAGGTCCTGTTGGGTTTTCCCACTCAGTCTATTTGTGGTAGATCACACTTTCTGTCCAATCACATTGCTACATGGTTGTCCATACTTCAATCATGCCTACCCAGTGATGTCCCCATAAAAGGCCCAAGAGGAGGGGGTACAGAGAGCTTCCAGATAGCTGAATATGTTCCTTGAAGATGGTGTGCCCAAGGAGGGTATGAAAGCTCGGCACCCCTTCCCCACAGCTCACCCTATGCATCTCTTCATCTGTATCCTATGTAATCTCCTTTATAACAAACCAGTAAATATAAGTGTTTCTCTGAATTTCATGAACCAGTCTAACAAATTAATCAAACCCAAGGAGGGGGTCACGGGAATCCCAATTCCTAGCTGGTTGGTCAGAAGCCCAGGCAAAACAACCTGGATCTGCCATTGGCATTGTAAGTGGGGCAGTCTTGTGGGACTGAGCCTTCAACCTGTGGCATCTGATGCTGTCTCCAGGTAGCTGGTGTTGGAATTGAGTCAGAGGACACCCAGCTGGTATCTGCGGCAGAACTGATTGCTTACTTTTTGGTGGGGAGAAACCCTCACGTATTTCATCACAGAAGTCTTCTGTGTTGATTACTGCATTGTGTGAGAACAGAGGAAAAGCAGTTTGTGTTTTTTCACTCAGAAGTGTTCGATCGGTTCTAATGGTAAAAAGAAGGAGGTAGTCACGCACGGTGGCGCACAGCTGTCATCCCAGCACTTTGGGAGGCCAAGGTGGGTGGATCACCTGAGGTCAGGAGTTTGCGACCAGCCTGACTAACATGGTGAAACCCTATATCCACTAAATTTAAAAAAAAAAAAAAAAAAAAAAAAAGCCGGACAATGGTGGTGCTGCCTGAAATCCAAGCCCCTTGGGAGGCTGAGACAGGAGAATCGCTAGTACCTGGGAGGGAGAGGTTGCAGTGAGCCAAGATAGTGCCATTGCACTCCAGCCTGGGCAGTGAGTGAAACTCTGTCAGAAGAAAAGAAAGGAAAGGAGAGGAGAGGAGGAGAGGAGGGGAGGAGGGGAGGAGGGGAAGGAGGAAGGAAGGAAGGAAGGAAGGAAGGAAGGAAGGAAGGAAGGAAGGAAGGAAGGAAGGAAGGAAGGAAGGAAGGAAGGAAGGAAAGAAAGAAAAGGAAACTAAGGCGTGCCTACTGCCAACCACGTGAATGCTTTACATACGGTATTTAAATTAACACACCAGCTGGGGAGGTAGGTACCCTTCCTGCAGTTATATAGCTAAAACAAAACAAAACAGACAAATAAACAAACAAAAAAACTGAAGGTGAGCGCTTACCTGAGGTTAGACAGTTCATATTTGGGAGAGCTGCAATTTAAATGGGCGTCTCTTTATCAATACCCATGTGCTTATGGCTACAACTTGCTGCCCAATAACCTAATGTATGGTGTGTGCTGTGCTGATGGCTAAAACAATGGCAGATGCAGTTGAGATCATGAAGGATGTGCCAGAAATCTGTCCCGAACACATGGGAGAGGAGGAAGGCCAGACTCAGAGTGGAGCACCTGACCCAAGTACAAGCTCTCCTCATCCTGCTCACCTCTGCTAATCACCTGTGTCATAGATTCTCCCCAAGTCTAGGAGCATGGGAAGCAGGGAAAGATCAATTGGGGGTTATAGGACTTCTTTCCAAGGATGAGAATAAATCCTGCAATGTCTTGCTTACCCTGAAGAGTAGGACTCTGCAAGGCAGGCCCTCTCAACATCTCTTAAGGGAAAAGCAGCATTTTAGCTCACGACAGTGTCCTAGCAGACAAAGGCTTAAGGCATAGCCTAGCTAAAGACTTACTTAACAAATTCCAAAATAGTAGCAAAATAGTCTCCATAAAACTAAATGACTTCCAGGGAAGAAAGGGCATATTCCACTCCAGTACTTGTTGCCTTTATTAGGAACAGATTCTGATGACTGGGATTTATTTTCCTAAGCACACAGCCACAAAAGCCAGAAACATCTTGTCATGCTGCAGCATCCCTGACATTTCTCAAAGACAAATTCCTAATTGGGTTTTAAAAAAAACAACCAGAAATTTCCATGCTGATTTTGATTCAGGATTCAAAACAGAACCTAAGACGTGTATTTCTGTATTATTCCAAACCATGTATAAACTGCCTTAAAAGCCTTAAGACTCCCTTCAAACACTAAAGTTTTAAAAAGGGAAAAACAGACTAAGAAATGAATTCTGAATTTAGTGTAGCAAAGAAGATTCTTCTCTTTCTTATGGAACATGAAAACTATCCGGTGATCTCTCCAAGATCCTTTTAAACACCTTAATCTACTTACTTTTTAAAAGACAAGATGAGGGCTGGCACCTGCTCTTTCGCTTATGGGGTTCAAAAGGCTTTTTTTGTGTCTTTCTTTGTTAATTTATTAGAGAAATTGGCCAGCCTTTTTCATTGATATAACTAAATTTTGTTATAATAAAGAATCTAGATGTGCCACGGAGTCTGAAATACAGAAATTATTATCCTTACCTGCACAGTTTATCCTTAAGTGTTTCCATGTACTTCATAGTATTTTCCTTCACACTTGTTTCTAGGGAAAAAAAAGGAAATCCAAAGTGAATGCAACTGCAGTCACAATTGAACAAAAACCATTCAACTAAAAGCTCAAAGCCAAAGGACTGAGGTCAAGCCACTAGTAATCGTAACATTCTATATTTGGAAAACATCCAAATCCATTGGAGTGGCTGCCTGAAGTCATGAGTTGGGGAGGATTCTGGGCCTCTGAGTGTCTCTGCAGGAGAAAGTCAGAGGCTGGAGCAACAGCGCTGAGCCAGCCTCGCTGTAGTCTTTCAAAGACAGCTCACTGATAGTCTATCACTGGACAACGTGTGCTCTGTCTCCTACCTTTCCCGACTGATAGCCATGGGCTCGGTTGTCCAATACAGGGAAAGAGAACCTGACAGTGTAATGATTCCCATCCTACAGATGAACCAGAAAAGCCTCACTACAGGTAGAGGAGGATTGTGGACCCTTTCACTGAGAAGCAAACAAAAACATGGGATTCTGCCAGTAACTAGAAATCAATTGCTCAACCTCCAATGAGTGATGAGATCGGCTACTCTTCGAGATAAACTCAGCACTTCCTAATTACCAAATGTTGAAGGAATGAATGATTGCTATGGTTCAACAGATCGAAGAGGTACTTTATGGATAAAAGAGATTTGATATACTTTGAACAAGTTCTCCCCTTTTGCTCATCCGAGGAATGAAGGTGCCTTCCTCTCAAGGTGATAACTAACAGACATGCACACCAAGTGTCTGGAATAACACCTGCAGCCAAGGGGTTTCTAGCAAATGGTGTCTGGAATGATCAATGATGCTGCCATGTCTATTATTAGTATTATTATTGTTATTGTGGGTTTTATCATTGTTTTTATTCCAACCTTTATTCTGAAGGGTTATGTATGCTGAAGGGCTCATGTACTCTAAAGTTGGGGAATGTGGAAACACAGAAGCCAGGCTGCCCAGATTCATGCTACTAGAGTGTCTGGAGATTCTTGGACTTCTATTTCAGTCAACATGCATGTGTAAGGTGAGGGACAGTGGAACTGGAAAAAGTACCCTGACATTCCTCATAAAGAAACTAAATATTTAGATGGAAATTAAAACCATTACACATTCTGGTTCATTAGTCCATAAAAGGTAAAAAGAGATATTTACACAATGAAAACAACTGTTTAAGTTGCTATCTTTTCTTACTCACTTATGCTTGTCTAACACACAAACTTAGTTGTGCTAGCTGGAGCAATTATTGCAAGTTCCAAATGCCCCAACCAGAAACGTGTCTCCGTTTCACATGCCATACATATTTATGTGCCACACACTGTTCTAGGCATGTGGGATAGCTCAGTGGACAGAAGATTCCTGCTTCTGTAGTGCTTCCATTCTGGCAGTGAGGGATGCTAAAGAATAAACATAAAAATTCCATAGAACATTAGAAGGTGATAATGACAATAAGGATTTAAGGGGAAAAAAAAGACAGCAAGCGAAACAGGCTGTAGAGTGGTCAGGGAAGACATCACTGGAGAAATGACACTGCCTAAAAGTTTGCAGAGGGAGGGAAGAGGGAGTCGACAGGCATCCTGGGAAGAGTCGAAGTCATCCTGGGAAGGGGGAGTCGACAGGCATCCTGCGAATGGAGTAGGCAGTCTGAAGGCCCCAGGGCAGCAGCACAACTGTGTGCTCCAGCGAGTGTGGCCAGAGCCGAATGTTCCATGGGGAGAAAAGATGAAGGCAGAGAAACAACCCAGGTCCAATCACACAGGCCACTGTGGTAAACTATAGTCTCAAAATGGCCACAGCAATATTTCTGGTACCACATACTCTTCCAGAACCTGGCTGCTCCCTATCAAGAGGTAAAGTATATTTCCCTCTTCTTGAATGTGGTCAGGCTGAGACTGCTCCAACCCACTGAGTATGATGGAAGGTATTCTGTAACTCTTCTGAGGCTAAAGTCCAGTTTCTGCCTGGCTTTCTGTTCTGGGAACCCAGCCACCATGTTGTGAGGAAGCCCAAGCCACATGGAGAGGCCCTGTGTAAGTGTTTCAGCTGAAAACCTGGGTGATAGTCTTAGACTACATCCAGCACCAATCTCCAGATATCTGAGTGAATGAGCTTTCAGGTGGTTAGTGCCTTTGAGTCTGAGGGATCCAGACACCACAAGATGGAGACAAGTCCCCCCACTGTAAGCTGTCTGAATTCCTGACTCACAGAATTTTGCATATAATAAATGGTGATGTAAGTCATTAAGTTTGGGGATGTTTTGTTGCACAGCTGTAGTAACTAGAAGGCCACTGTCAGGATTTTGAGTGTTCTGAGTGGAATGGAAAAACACTGTAGAAGAAAAAAATGAGATTGACCTACAGCCACTATGTTGAGAATACACCATAGGGGAGGATGGGGTGGAAGCAAAAAGACATGGACGAGGTTAGTGCAATCATCCAGGAAAAGATGATCAGGATGTGGAGGAGGAAAAGTAGAATATTTTTCTCACCCATCACCAGGGTCATGGCTGACACCCCTATAACAAAAGACAGGTTAACAAGAGAAAGGCATGACAAATTTATGTAACCAAAGTTTTATGTGATACAGGAGCCTTCAGAGATGAAGACCCCACGATCCAGAGAAAACTGTCTATTTTTGTGCTTAGGTTCAATGAAGCATATGAAGAATGGACAGCTATGTAGAAACCTGATTGGACAAAAAGCATATGATCTAATGGTGATAAACTGGAGCTCAGCATGGCCTGTTTGTTCAGAATCTTCTTGGCCTCTGTATAGCATTCCTTCCCTCCAGGTGACGGGGCAGGGCAACTGTCACATAAGGGTCTTATGCCCACTTTTCAGGGAAGGTAACCAACAGAATCCTTTAAGATCAGCTCTCACACAGAAAGACAGCGGATGGTCAGAGTGACCTTTCTGCTTCTGCTGTTTTCTCAGTGTCCAAGGTGCTGTACTTTGTAGTATCATGTTCTATGTCCCAACAGGGACTTAAACTAGTGCATTAGCAGGAGTTAGTGATAAGTGTGTAGATTTTAGATATATTTTAAAGGTAGAGACAATAGCTTTCCTAGTGGGTCAAATGTCAGGTGTGAGAAAAAGAAAAGTCGGCTGGGCGCGGTAGCTCACGCCTGTAATTCCAGCACTTTGGGAGGCCGAGGCAGGTGGATCACCTGAGGTCAGGAGTTCAAAACCAGCCTGGCCAACATGGTGAAACCCCACCTCTACTAAAAATACAAAAATTATCTGGGTGTGGTGGTGGGCACCTGTAATCCCAGCTACTCGGGAGGCTGAGACAGGAGAATCGTTTAACCTGGGAGGCGGAGGTTGCAGTGAGCCGAGATCGCGCCACTGCACTTCAGCCTGGGCAACAAAGAGCAAAATTCTGTTTCAAAAAAAAAGTCAAGAATGACTACAGATTTTTACCCTAAGCCACCAGAAAAAAACAGAAATTGCCATCAACTGAGATGGGAAGAATGAGAAGTGAAACTGGTTGGGGAGACAAGAATTTAGCTTTGGATTTGTTAAATTTGAGAAGTTTTTAGACATTCAGTGGAGATGTCAAGTGTGAGGTTGGTTATCTGAGTCCAGAGTTTGGGAAAGTTCTGGAACAGAGACATTTGGGATTGGCATTTGAAGGAATGAGACTGGACAATATCACTGAGGAAGTGGGAGTAACTTAAGAAGCCCTTGCTGATCATAGGCAATGCACCATTTATATTGTGATAGCACCTTCCATCCAATGGACAAAAATGGACAGCACCCCCCGAGGAAAAGAAAGCCATATTCTTATGTTTAAAAATAGTCTAGATGTCTATGAAGCTAATCACTTTCTTAAGAAACTGAATGCTAAATACTTGCCTCATCTCAATGTCTGAAGCACCAGTTAGTGATACGCTGGACCTGCACGAGAACTTCCAGGCAGAGCCATGGGCTTTTCTACTTGCCTGGAGCCTGCCATCTAAGGAGAATGCTATGTTGAACTATCACTTTCATTGGACCCAATCTATGTCCCAGCCAGACAGCCTAAAAGTACCTTGCATGTATTCACTAAGTTGACTCACAACCTTCAAGACAGGCCAAGACTGTAGACAGGGAGTTTAGATTTTAAACTTCCTAAAAAATACACCCACAGACACAGTGACTGAGAACAGAAGTCACCTTTTCCTCTCTTCTTACTTCCCTCCTCTTCCTTTCTTCCCTACCATTTTAGGCCCGATAGAGCAGGGACCTGTGAGAATGGTGATGGTAGTAAGGCAAGGTTCCAAGAAGCAAAGAGGGCACTCAAGGAAATGCCGAATACAAAAGGAAATGCTACGAAACAAACAAGACCAGAGGACTGCAGGCCTCCTGATCAGGAAGAAGCAGGAACACATTAACTGCTTCTGTTTATTAAGGGAATCTGATATCCAGATTCAGGCCATGATATCAGAGTGGAATTTATACAATTAGTTTGATGAATCCAATTAAACAAAAACTTGGATTAACGGATTGATAATTAAATGCCATAAATCACTAAACACAGTACAGTGCATGAAACAAACACACATCACGCTACAGGAGTTCAATCTGGGTCCTCCTTCACGCAAGACCCTATACTTGGCACTAATTAAATGTAAAAAGGACATAGCTTCCAGAGATACAGAGATAGCTGTGGGGCCAGCCTCTTTAACACTGATTTCTCACTGGAGTGCACAGCAACATTTTCCATAAATATTCATCATAACCAATAATCCAAAAATATCCCTATGAGTCTGATGGGAAAAAAAAAATAACCAACCTACCCAGCAACAGCTTTTTCAATGTAAATACGGAAGTTGGAAGGTAGAAGATGTCAACACGAAAGTAGAAGAATGTTAAGTGGGAGGAAGTCCAACTAGGTTTCAATGCGTTGTATCCCTTGCATAATAAAGGGACAGCAGTATTTGACATGAAAATAGCATGGGAAATGAGTAACACCCAGGCAGACTTGCTATCAGATTGAATGGACCAGTGACTTGAAGAAACTCCAGCCCCACCACCCTCAATTAATAAGGAAGACATGCTCAGATGGGGTCAGTATGATACAATCTCACCTTTGAAAATGGAAGCCAAAGGGACCTCCCCGGTTTAGCATTAATGGCAAAGTTTGTCAAACACTAGCTACGTTATTGGAATTTTCTAAATTAACATTAAGTACCAAGTGAGACCTGGCCTACATTTACAAAAATAAGTCATTAGATTTCAAAGATCAATATTCAAGAATCTATTTAGATAATTAACTCCCACTTAGTAAAATCTTTCAGACGGAAGATGTGAAAGACAAAGGAGAAATTTTAGAACTCTGAGAAATTTTCAAATAGCTAAGGTATTATGCTGTCTTCGAGTGAATGAAAGGACTTTTGTTCGGATAATTAAATCATGCACGAGGATGAAGAGGTAACATAATCCTGAAAAGACGCAGGAAAGTCAGCAATACAGGAAAACGGACCTGCAGCTGGAATGTCTTGGCAGGTGGGGTGGCATAAGATTGTTTCAGTTCTTGAAAGATGGTAGATTCTTTCTATGAAGTCCTACATGAGTGAAATTTCACACTGAAGGGCAAAATGGAAATATCAACCATGAACCTCTAAAATGTAGAGTTTTGTCTGCTCATACACAAATGACACTGTCACATTGGAGACCCAGTGTGTGGACACACGTGATATTGATTTAGCTACCATTTTACTGAGCACTTTCTTTTGCAAGACCTGTTTTAAATACCTTATTCTAAACATGAACTAAATAATAGTATCAATGAAGCAGCTCTATCATTATCACCATTTTATAGTTGGTGAAATGGAGCAGCAGTAAGGTTCAAAGTCACACTGCCAGTGAGGGATAGTTCCAGAGCTCACTGTTACAAAACACATGACTTCAACTTTATATAACAGGAGAGCAGTCAGTGCACACTGAATTAATGCATGTGAAATCTCAGCACCAACAAAATGAAGCAGGTGTTCAAAGACAGTAAATTCAGGAGAGGCCAAAGGTTGTGCTGTAAAAAGTCAGAGTTATAAAGAGTACTGACCATTGCAAAGATGAGCCATCAATAAATGAAAATCTCATTGTCTGTAAAATGTAAGGAAGAATGCTAATAGTATATCAGCATAAAACAAATCAACATTGTGTAAAATAAATTTATATATATAAACACATATGTATATATATACATATGTATATATGTGTGTGTATATACATGTATGCACACATATATATATGAAAGAGAACAGGCCAAGTTGATTTCAAAGTAGGTTGCAATGAGAAAATGATTAATAACTTTCTAAAGCATATATCTACACTGGCTCATTGTCCCCAGTGAGAGGTTAATTGTGTGATTTTACTAAAAGATTTTGATTTGCATGTATATATTTATTTATTTGCAGCATTTCTCTGCTATCACCTATCTGTGGTAGTTCTAGTTTAGCTAGAATTCTCAAGAGAGGACTTCTGAGTTCAACAGAATTCAGTCCTTCCCAGGCTTTTGACTACTCAATATAAATTCTCTAGATCCAGAGCCCAATAAATGCATCATTACCAAATTAGCAAGAGATTCATTTCTCATTGTCAGGGCATCGTTCAGTATGTTGTTGTTAATTCTCTGTCTCTTTTTCTCTGATGTTGATAAGACGTTTATGGATAGAAGGAAAATTATCAGATATGAGTCCTACAGATTTAAGAAGTGGTAACAGGGAAAGGGTTTCTCTTTGGAATTATACCTGACTGTCATTTATACATTAATCTAATGTTTTTTCTTTTTCTCTTTTTTTTTGAGACAAGGTCTTGCTCTGTCACCCAAGCTAAAGTGCAGTGGCGTGATCACAGCTCACTGCAGCCTTGAACTCCTGGGCTCAAGTGATCTATTTTTTTGTAGAGATGAGGGCTCGCTTTGTTGCCCAGGCTGGTCTCGAACTTCTGGCTTCAAGCAGTCCTCTCACTTCCACTTCCCAAAGTACTGAGATTACAGGCATGAGCCACCACACCCTGCCTCTAATGTTCTTTAAATGCCTACCACATGCCAGACTCCATGTTAGGCACTGGGGCCACAGAGGTGAATATCATGCTACCCATGGGCTTAAGAAAATCAGGCTTGGTAATAGAAAGAGTCACATCAATAGATGACTAATAAAAGCAACAAGTTAGATTCCATAATAAAAGCAGCAGTCATGCTCGGAGCATCATGGAGGGAGATTTGGCCCAGCTTGAGGGGGTTTAAACACGACTCCCTGAGGAAGTGACTGAGTTAGAGATCTTAAAGGATTTTCCATGCTAGCTGATGCAGGAGGAGACATGGATAATCCAAAACAGCAATTGCATGTAAAATAAGATTTGTGTTTTAGAATAGCAGGCATTTCATGTCATATCATTTTACCTCCCCAAGTATTTCCAAATCGTTTCCCTCCAAGCTTACTTTATGATTACTAGATGTACTACACGATCCCACACCAAAGGAAGACGGAGTAGCTACAGGAAATCAGCCTGTCCGAAAGCACAGACTCTGAGCTTCTACCACTGCCCCAATAGCCACACTGAATGTGAAGGTAAGATTAACTCATTCTGCCAGCTTTTCACCTTTGAGTAACGCGAGTGAGAATGTTGAGTTACAGTAAGTAACTTCATGCTGGCAGAGGTACCCAAAGAACAGAGAGTGAAAAAGTGTTTTCAGAACTGGCACATCATCCTGTGACTCAGTTGTCCATGAAAAAAGTAAAATCAATTATTCTGAACTATGTTGATGCCTCCGCTTCCACTGTTTTGTCCTGTGGGGTGGTGTGTGGCTGTTGCTTCTCAGCGAGTCGCCACCCTCAGAGAGTTCTGCCCCATTGCCCTTGAACCCTGGAGCACATCTCAAAGACTTGTCTGTCTTGATACTCATGTATGTAGACACAGCTCCTTGCTTAGACAGGGAAAGAGAGTGGGCAGGAAGAAGGAAAGGAGAAATGAGTAAGGAAGCTCCACCAGGTTTAAAAATGTTTGCTATGTGGCAAGTGCTTATAGTAGATAAAGCCCAGGTTCCGATTTTACCTGCTGTGCCTGTCACTAGTTAATTGGGTATCATCTAATATAGTAATTCTCACTTTCCCCGTTCAGACCTGCTCCTACATGCAATCTCCTGACGCCCTTGAAGCACACAGCCTAATAAATCAGCACAAGTCAATGGCAAAAGAAAAACCAAATGCTTGTGGTATGGAAAGCAGGTCAGTAAAAAGCTAACACCATCAGTTCCAAGCAGGTTCACTTCACAGCCTCCCACTCACGTGCCCTTGTCAAATGCTTTTTCTAAATGGAAAGGCAGGCTAACTTTTCTCAGCAATCCCTGCTGACAGCAGCAGGCATATCTGGGTTTGCTTTCTTGCTTTCTGGCGCCTATAACTGAGAGAGTTGTGACCTGGAGATTAATTTACAGTATTTTAAAATTGCTTAGAATGCCTATTTACTGCCTTACCTAGAAGTGTGCAACTGAGAATATGCAGTCTCATTCTTTGATTCTTTCTCCTATTATTTCCCTGAAACACAGGCATCACACACACACACACACACACACACACACACACACACACGCACTTTTTTTTTTCATTCTTTTTGATTGACAGAAGAAGAAAGAAAATTTGGGACTTTGTTTTAAAAGTGAAATACTGTCTGCTTAAACAACTTGTGTTTAAAACCAGGCCCAATCCACACTTGATCTTCTTAAGCTAGGAAAAGTGAGCTCACACTGAGTGCTGGTAGGATGCTTCATGTGCGTCCTTATTTTGTTTAATTCTCACAATAACTCTCTAAATCCCTTTTGAGGATAAGGAGACTGAGGCTGCGAGAAGTTATTTCAAAGAGTAAATAAAAAATTCAGACCCACTTGGGTTTTATGCCAAAGGTTCTGTGTTTACAAATATGCAATATTGTTGCCCAGTTGTGATGAAACATAATTTATGAATTTCACTGAGGGAATTTCGCAAAAGGAAAGAATTTACTTTTCCTTCTAAAGCAGAGGCTTTTCATATGCAACTGTTAAAAGACACAAGAGCTTGTGGGTCTGATGGTTGGTTTGAGCTGTTGCTGTTGGGAGAGATGCTGGGGCACTAGCAGGAAGACGTAGTTCGTGCTCAGTGGCCAAAGATGGCGTCCCCCGAAGGCAGCCAGATCCGGACCACGTGGTGTTTTCCAGGTTGGAGGTGCCCTCCTCAACTGCCTTACGAAGTTCCCAAGCAGCCCGCCCAAATACTACCTGCTCCTTACGCCGAAGGGATTTGGCAGGAAAAGGGCCAAACTGGCCATGCGGAGGCACAAAGTGAGGCCAGAACAACTTCCCATCTGACAAAAGCCTTTCGTTTGCTGTGAGGTTCCAATCATCACTCCATGCCTTACTCCCACCCCAAAACACACACATGCTGTCCACATCCAGGCACTGGCCCTCACCCCTACGTGACCTCACTGTATCTGACTGGGCACCTCCTGCTTATAAACATAGTCTCATTAGAGGCCAAAGATGCTAAGACAACGTGCCCCAGCTAGTAAGACACACACAGAGGTCTCCTCTCCTTTAATACGCAGGTGATAGATACATGGGTGATGAACAAGTATGTGTAAAAATTAACACAGGAAGGCCAGGCGCAGTGGCTCACGCCTGTAATCCCAGCAGGCGTTTGGGAGGCCGAGGCAGGTGGATCACGAGGTCAGAAGATCGAGACCATCCTGGCTAACATGGTGAAACCCCATCTCTACTAAAAATACAAAAATTAGCTGGGCGTGGTGGCACACACCTGTTGTCCCAGCTACTTGGGAGACTGAGGCAGGAGAATCTCTTGAACCTGGGAGGTGGAGGTTGCAGTGAGCCGAGATTGTGCCACCGCACTCCAGCCTAGGTGACAGAGTTGAGACTCCATCTCAAAGAGAAAAAAAAAGATTACACAGGAAAAATGCAAATGATTGAGTATCTGCTTCAATCTAGAATAGCCCTTGGACATACCCAAGAGGGGCCCCTCTCACGGGCATCATGCTAGAGAACCCTCGCTTCTAGATTCCTCCAGACTGCCCCTTTGCATGGTGAGGCGGTCACATGGCCAAAAGATTTGCCCTTTCAATTCTGCTCTGTGTTCTTGGTACTCAGAATTTCCTGCCCAAATGTCTCTGGGAGCACTTCTTCTTCTTCTTCTTCTTTTTTTTTTTTTTTAATACTTTAAGTTCTGGGGTACATGTGCAGAATGTGCAGTTTTGTTTATTAGGTATACACGTGCCATGGTGGTTTGCTGCACCCATCAATCTGCCACCTACATTAGGTATTTCTCCTAAAGCTATCCCTCCCCTAGCCCCCCACCACCCGACAGGCCCCGGTGTGTGATGTTCCCCTCCCTATGTCCATGTGTTCCCATTGTTCAACTCCCACTTAAGAGTGAGAACATGTGGTGTTTGGTTTTCTGTTTTTGTGATAGTTTGCTGAGAATGGTGGTTTCGAGCTTCATCCATCTCCCTGCAAAGGACATGAACTTATCCTTTTTTATGGCTGCATAGTATTCCATAGTGTATATGTGTCATATTTTCTTTATCCAGTCTGTCATTGATGGACATTTGCGTTGGTTCTAAGTCTTTGCTATTGTGAATAGTGCCACAATAAACATATGTGTGCATGTGTCTTTATAGTAGAATGATTTATAATCCTTTGGGTATATACTCAGTAATGGGATTGCTGGGTCAATGGTATTTCTAGTTCTAGATCCTTGAGGAATCGCCACGCTGTCTTCCACAATGGTTGAACTAATTTACACTCCCACCAACAGTGTCAAAGCATCCCTATTTCTTGACACCCTTTCCAGCATCTGTTGTTTCCTTTTTAATGATCGCCATTCTAACTGGCATGAGATGGTATCTCATTGTGATTTTGATTTGCATTTCTCTGATGACCAGTGACGATGGGCATTTTTTCATGTGTCTGTTGGCTGTATAAATGTCTTCTTCTGAGAAGTGTCTGTTCATCTCCTTTGCCAACTTTTTGATGGGGTTGTTTTTTTTCTGTTAAATTTGTTTAAGTTCTTTGTTGATTCTGAATATTAGCCCTTTGTCAGACGGATAGATTGCAAAATTTTTCTCACATTCTGTAGGTTGCCTGTTCATGCTGATGATAGTTTCTTTTGCTGTGCAGAAGCTCTTTAGTATAATTAAATCCCATTTGTCAATTTTGGCTTTTGTTGCCATTGCTTTTGGTGTTTTAGACATGAAGTCTTTGCCCATGCCTATGTCCTGAATGGTATTGCCCAGGTTTTCTTCTAGGATTTTTATGGTCTTATGTTTAAGTCTTTGATCCATTTTGAGTTGATTTTTGTATGAGGTGTAAGGAAGGGGTCCAGTTTCAGTTTTCTGCATATGGCTAGTTAGTTTTCCCAACACCATTTATTAAATAGGGAATCTTTTCCCCATTGCTTCTTTGTGTCAGGTTTGTCAAAGATCAGATGGTTGTAGATGTGTGGTGTTATTTTTGAGGCCCCTGTTCTGCTCCATTGATCTATATATCTGTTTTGGTACCAGTACCATGCTGTTTTGGTTACTGTAAGCTTGTAGCATAGTTTGAAGTCAGGTAGCGTGATGCTTCCAGCTTTGTTTTTCTTGCCCAGGATTGTCTTGGCTATGTGGGCTCTTTCTTGGTTCCATATGAAGTTTAAAGTAGTTTTTTCCAATTCTATAGAGAAAGTCAGTGGTAGTTTGACGGGGATAGCATTGAATCTATAAATTACTTTTGGCAGTATGGCCATTTTGACGATATTGCTTCTTCTTATCCATGAGCATGGAATATTTTTTCCATTTGTTTGGTCCTCTCATTTCCTTGAGCAGTGGTTTGTAGTTCTCCGTGAAGAGGTCCTTCACATCCCTTGTAAGTTGTATTCCTAGATATTTTATTCTCTTTGTAGCAATTATGAAAGGGAGTTCACTCGTGATTTGGATCTCTGTCTGTTATTGGTGTATTGGAATGCTTGTGATTTTTGCACATTTATTTTGTATCCTGAGACTTTGCTGAAGTTGCTTATCAGCTTGAGGAGATTTTGGGCTCAGACAATGGGGTTTTCTAAATATACAATCATGTCATCTGCAAACAGAGACAACTTGACTTCCTCTCTTCCTATCTGAGTACACTTTATTTCTTTCTCTTGCCCAATTGCCCTGGCCAGAACTTCCAATACTATGTTGAATAGGACTGGTGAGAGAGGGCATCCTTGTCTTGTGTCGGTTTTCAAAGGGAATGCTTCCAGTTTTTGCCCATTCGGTATGATATTGGCTGTGGGTTTGTCATAAATAGCTGCATTGATTGGATACCAGATCCAGATGCAACTTTGGACTCCTTCAGTTCTTTAGCCCCCACAAACCTGAAAGAGGCTGACAGCTGGGAGTAGCTGCAGAAAGCAGACCTCTCCTTCCAGAAGAAGGATCTGGGCACTGCATCCAAGCCCCCACCGCAGAGCAGGTAGACAAAACTCAGACACACATGCTGGAGTGTCTGTGCATGAATCTGCAAGACAGTCATGGTGAGGGACAACAGAGATGTGCGAAAAATAGAGCTGGAGGCTGGGTTCAGGGGACCAGGACTCTGGCACCTCTGCTTTCTGATATAGAGTCCAAGGAATTCAAGCATTCTAAACTCATACCTGGTCTCCTAATCATTAATCATTAAGAAGTCATATTTATGGCAGGGTGTGGTGGTTCACGCCTATAATCCCGGCACTTTGGGAGGCCGAAGCAGGCAGATTACCTGAGGTCAGGAGTTCAAGACCAGCCTGGTCAACATGGTGAAACCCCATCTCTACTAAAAATACAAAAATTAGCCAGCCGTAGTGGCGTGTGTCCATAGTCCCAGCTACTCAGGAGACTGAGGTAGGAGAATAGCTTGAACCCAGGATGTGGAGGTTGCAGTGAGCCAAGATTGCACCACTGCATTCCAGGTTGAGTGACAGAGCGAGACCCTGTCTAAAAAAAAAAAGAAGTCGTATTTGTCTAGTGTATTAATCATGCTCTTTTTCATTTTCAGTATTTTATGATGCTTTGACATCTTGGGGCCTTGCTGACTCTAGAGAGACTGCCCCTCCCAGGGTTATTCCTAGAAAGAGTAAACAACTCACATGTGAGCACACCCTTGCTAGGCTAACCAAGCAATCCAGAACTCACACCTCCAACCACCTCCTGTACTGGGCTCTCACACGCTGGGCCACTATCCCTTGCCCCTGGCATCAGATAACTAGGGACACCCCCTATACCGCAGAGTCCACTGAAATTATTCAAACTAGCTAATCCCAAGCCTGGTTGCCCTGCCTTTCCCATTCCTTCTCACTGAAACTGCAGTAAAGACTCTTGCCCACATCTTCCCCCTCACTCTCTCTACCTCCTCACCAACCCTGGTGCATCCCCATGTGGCCTGGCATAGCATGGCATGTCCCAGCCCTTGGGAACTGTGAGTAACAAACTCTTTTTTCTTTTCTTTTTTTTTTTTTTTTTTTTTTGAGACAGAGTCTCGCTCTGTCACCCAGGCTGGAGTGCGGTGGCCGGATCTCAGCTCATTGCAAGCTCCGCCTCCCGGGTTTAGGCCATTCTTCTGTCTCAGCCTCCCGAGTAGGTAGGACTACAGGCACCCACCACCTCGCCCAGCTAGTTTTTCTGTATTTTTTAGTAGAGATGGGGTTTCACCGCGTTAGCCAGGATGGTCTCGATCTCCTGACCTCGTGATCCGCCCATCTCGGCCTCCCAAAGTGCTGGGATTACAGGCTTGAGCCACCGCGCCTGGCCACAAACTCTTTTCAATGGCAGCTGTCTCCTGATCAGTTGGTCTCACCATGCCTGAATAATACATTTTAAAGCATCAAGGAAGGACAGTAGAACATTTAGCCATTTACTAGGTTGATTTATCTCTGGAAATATGCAGATATATGGTATAGGGGCCTTGGGCTCTATCACGGCCCCAGCCCCACATGTATTAGTGGTGAGCCTGCTTTTACCAATATCCGCAGTTAATTCTAAAATGGACAAAGGAAGAAAAAAAGGCAAGCCTTCTTAGCTGTGAGCACGACATTATGAAGGGGCTAAATTTCAACCTTTACAAAATAGTCCACAGGGAACATAATCCTTGATCTCCCACAAACCCCAGCAATGTGTGTTATGAGGCTCCCAGGCAGCACTCTCCCGGTAGAAGCAGGAAGGAGGCAATGCCAGGTGCTCAGCACAAGGATCCATGGATGGCTGGGAGTGTCCCTGCTGGTACAACTCAGAGTATTCAACACAGTTCCCTGAAGCTAAAACGAGGCACCTCTGGCCATGGCATTTTCTTTCTTTCTTTCTTTCTTTTTTAGACAGTCTCACTCTGTTGCCCAGGCTGGAATGCAGTGGTACAATCTCGGCTCACTGTAATCTCTGCCTCCCAGGTTCAAGCGATTCTCCTGCCTGGGCCTTCTGAGTAGCTGGGACTACAGGCATGTGCCACCATGCCCTGCTAATTTTTGTATTTTCAGTAGAGACAGGCTTTCACCATATTAGCCACGGTGGTCTCAAACTCTTGACCTCGAATAATCTGCCCGCCTTAGCCTCCCAAAGTGCTGGGATTACAGGCGTGAGCCACTGCTCCTGGTCTGGCCATGCCATTTTCTGTTTCCACACAGTACAGCTGGGAAATAGAGAAGGTTGAATGCAGAACTCTGATGGAAACTATGAGTTCTGTCTTCTCCAGGGCCACCCAGCAGGTTCCCTGTTAGGGGAGGAGCCTACACCTCCCCTGCACCTTTTTATTCTTGTCCTTCTTCCCGGAAGTAGATCCCAGAAACACCTGCTTGATACCCTGCACTGGCTTTCCCTGGATCTTGAATAAAATCCAAATCCTTCCCAAGACCTTGAGGTGCTGCACGGTCAGCCTTGCTTGTTTGTTCTCTCTTTCCCTCATCCCCTGGTTACCTCGTCCCCTGGCCCCCAGATCACAGGTCTGGTTTTCTCATCTCCACTGCAGGAGCTCTTTCCCCATCCTCTGTCTGGCTCGCTCTGCTCCCTTCCTGTGGGCGAGGCACTTATCCTTTAAGCCGCGTCTTTTTTTTTTGTATTTTTCGTAGAGACGGGGTTTCACTGTGTTACCCAGGATGATCTTGATATCTTGACCTCGTGATCCGCCCGTCTCGGCCTCCCAAAGTGCTGGGATTACAGGCGTGAGCCACCGCGCCTGGCCTTGAAGCCTCATCTTAAATGTTCCCGCCTTTGAGGGCACTTTCCCCTACAGTTCTTGACTGGCTGCCACCCTGATAATTTGCTCTCTGATCCTTTACTGGTGCCTCTGCAGTCCTTTTAACAATTACATATTTTTCGTTTTTTATTTTTGTCTTTCCCATTAGAATTCAAGTTTCAGGCTGGGTGCGGTGGCTCACGCCTGTAATCCCAGCACGTTGGGAGGCCTAGGCGGGTGGATCACGAGGTCAGGAGTCCGAGACCATCCTGGCCAACATGGTGAAACCCCATCTCTACTAAAAATACAAAAATTAGCTGGGCATGGTAGCTTGCACCTGTAGTCCCAGCTACTCGGGAGGCTGAGGCAGGAGAATCGCTTGAACCCAGGAGGCAGAGGTTGCAGTGAGCCAAGATTGCACCGCTGCACTTCAGCCTGGCAACAGAGTAAGACTCCATCTAAAAAAAAAAAAAAAAGGAGTCAAGTTTCATGAGGAGAGCACCCCATGGTGGGCTCTCCATACACATTTGTTGGATTATCTATGAGCTCTCCTACCTCGCTTTACTGGCCTTGCTCCTGGAATCTCACTGTTGCTTTATAAAGCAGAAAAGGGAGGGCAGAAAAGCTTCCCGGGGATGAGCACAGGCAGTGGGAATGTGAGAGCTGGCTGAGTGTTATGAATTAGCAGAACAAGGGTCACTGGTGTCTTACACAGCCAAGCTTTGGTGTGAATACTCAGCACCTCCTGCCTGCAAGAAGCCCAAAAACTCTCATTGCAGGCATGCAGAGCAGCCCAGTGTAGGGATATCTGTGCAATCTGAAGGCTGCAATACCAAATCCTAACCCAAGAACTCAGATTCAGGACTGTGGGTGAAGGGAAGCCTCCCACCCACCCATCTGTTCACCTGCAAGCCTACGAGAGCAGGTGTTTGTAGGCCAGGGCTCGGTGCGCCCTGCTAATGCCCATGTCTTAATCTGTTCCCCACCTGCCATCTGATGGGTGTGGTAGAGCTGGAGGAACACGTCAGCTGGAAAGCAGAGGAAAGAATGTTAAAGCTCCCTGCTGTGATGCACCCGCAAGCTGGCCACGGCCAGCCCTTCATTGCAATCAAGAACGTCATGCAGCAGCAAATGTTGAGGCAGAGTCTCAATTTCAGTCTTCAACTTTAGAAATTGTATTTGGGGTAATGTTAATGTGAAAACTGCATGTATTAAAACAAAGTGCAATAACACGCAGCATCTCTAACAGCTTACAATGAGTGTCTTCTTTCCTTTCTCCCCACCCCCTTCCTTCCTCTCAAATACACCCTAAAAGAGCACAGGGTCTAGGAGAATTTAAAAATAGACTCACATGGATTTCAAGTGGAGTAAACTAAATGAGTCCAATTTTCTATGCCTTTCATTTTAAATTATGTGCTGAATGTCGGGAAGCATAAGATGTAAGTGAGGAGAATACGACATTTAAAATCTAATTTTCAAAAATTAGGTCCTAAGGCAGAACAGTGAAAATGCATTTACACATATAATTGGGCCTGCAAATCAACACTGGCAGAACAAGTGTCCCCCTTGGCTCGGGAGAGTGCCTGGCCAAGGCTCACCAAGCCATGGGAAACCAATTCGCTCACTCGGCAGGTATGTGCTGAGTCCCTGCTAGGTGCCAGCTGGTGCACTTGATGCCCAAGTGGATCGTACTCTCCAGCTCACAGCCTCAAGAACTGTGCAGGCCGGGCGCGGTGGCTCAAGCCTGTAATCCCAGCACGTTGGGAGGCCGAGAGGGGTGGATCGCTAAGTCAGGAGATCAAGACCATCCTGGCTAACATGGTGAAACCCCGTCTCTGCTAAAAAATACAAAAAACTAGCCGGGCGAGGTGGTGGGTGCCTGTAGTCCCAGCTACTCGGGAGGCTGAGGCAGGAGAATGGCGTAAACCTGGGAGGCGGAGCTTGCAGTGAGCTGAGATCCGGACACTGCACTCCAGCCTGGGCGACAGAGTGAGACTCTCTCTCAAAAAAAAAAAAAAAAAAAAAAAAAACCGTGCAAACTAGTGAGAGAATTGCACAGGTAAAGCAGTCTTTACCACACACAGAGCAGAAGGACAGAGGCCAAGATAGAATAGCAGTGAGCACCAGGAAAGGCACTTTCTCAGTGGAGATGGAGGTCAGGGAGCTGACCTGCCCTGGAGAAGGGAAACAGATGAGTTGAAATATTAACAATAAGCGGAGAAAGCAGAGCACAGCGGCCCACACCTGCAATCCCAGCACATTGGAAGGATGAAGCGGGTGGATCACCTGAGGTCATGAGTTTGAGACCAGCCTGACCAACATGGTGAAATCCCATCTCTACTAAAAATACAAAAATTAGCCAGGCACAGTGGCATGTGCCTATAATTCCAGCTACTTGGGAGGCTGAGGCAGGAGAACTGCTTGAACCTGGGAGGCGGAGGTTGCACTGAGCTGAGATCACGCCACTGCACTCCAGCCTCGGTGACAGAGCAAGACTCCATTTCAAAAAAAAAAAAAAAAAACAAGCAGAGAACAGGGCATGTAGTAGGAAGGAATGTCAATGGTAAGGAGCTCATATGCAGGGGCTTGGAAGAAGAGGGAGGATGGGACACATCAGAAAACTGAATGTCCAGGCTGATTGAAGATTAGCGTGTAAGGAAGGCAACAGAAGATGACAGGGGAGTTTTGAGAAATAAAGATGGAGGCAGAAAACTGAGGGCATGACAAGAAAGGTGTGTGAATCCCTGTAGGAGTATGGGTTTTCTCCCACAAAGGGAAGCCATTCAAGGGTCCTACAAAGGAGAATGACACAGCCAGTTTCTTAGTTCATTACAGATGGAGAAAGGCGGGTTGTTAGGAAAGGTATTTAGGAAATAGAATCGACAGGACTTCATGGTAGGCTGGAGTCATTCATTCATTCATTTTTCACTCAACAACTACTTACTGAGCAACTACTACATGCCAGGCACTATTCTAACAGCTAGAGCTATGACCGTGAATAACTAGTATTAGATAAGTGGGTATTTGTAAAAATGCTTAGAGCAGTTCCTGACACCTGGAAACCACTATATCACTACTTGTTAAATAGAATTAATACAATAAAACACATACGCAAAGATATTCCAAAAGGGAAGACAGTTAATAATAAGCAAAGTTGTAAGTAAACATAGAATACGCTAATGCTGATGAGCATAAAGGACGATTATGTGTAGGAGGGGGGCTGTCATTTTAAATCGGGTGGTCGCAGGGGACCCATTTGAGATGCTGACATTTCAACCGAGACCTGATGGAGTTGAGATTACACAATGAATAAAACAGAGAGGAAAGAATCCAGACTGACTCGAGGTTTCTGGCTTTGTCAGCTGGCAGTGAGTTACTAACATGTAGAATTAGATGTGTTTTTAACACAGCCAAGCAGAGTTGCCCAACAGAAGAAAGTCGTGAGGCTCTGGGATTCAGCAGAATGGGGAATAGGGACCGGCCATCAGTTTACAGTTAATTGAAGCTATTAGAACCATAAGACCATTGGCAATGGGTGGATGGGTTTTATGGCTGTGGTACTGCACTGCCACACATTTAGCAGGTTAAAACAACACGGATGATTTGTTTCATGGTTCCGTAGTTGGTCCAACACAGAAGGACTCGGCTGGCTCTCTGCTCAGTCTCACAGGTTGAAACCATGGCGAACGCAGGGCTATGTTCCCTTCTGGAGGCTCTGGGATTCAAGCCATTTCTGAACGCCTTCAGGTTGTTGGCAGAATCCAGTTTCCTGTGGCCCTAGGCTGAGGTCCTCCTCTTCTTGCGTGCTGTCAGCTCCAGAGGCTGCCCACTTGCCCTGGCTCATGGGCCTCCCTCCATCTCCAAAGCCTGCAGCGGCATGTCATCCAGCACTACTCACACTTCAAATCTTGCTGTCACTCCCTCTGTCTCATGGCTCCCCTGTGCCCAGCCTGTGCCCTGCCCACTTGTAAGGGCTCATGTGATTAGATTGGGCCCATCTGGATAAACCAGGATGCTCTCCCCACCTTGGGATCCATAACCTTCCTCATGTCTGCAAAAATCCCTTTGGCCTTGAACATCCATCTTCACCGGGTTCTGGGGATCAGGGCATGGACATCTCTGGGAGGGTCATTATTCTGCCTACCACATCAGGCACGTGGAGGGAAAAGAAAACCCAGCTGGGGACAGAACCCAAAGAACAAAACCTTAAAATGACAGGATAAGAAGGAAGGACCAGTAGAGAGAACAGAGATGGAGTGGTCAGGGAAGCCAAGAACCCACAGGAGGAGATGTCTATAGAAGCCAATGAAGAATGAAGTGTTTCTAAAGCCGTCAACTGGATCAGATGCTGCCAAGAAAGCTCGAAGAATTGAGTGGGATTTGCAGTAAAAAAAGATTATTTGTGATCTACGGCTGCTTTCATGCACAAACGCACACATACACGCGTGTTTAGGAATCCCTCTTTCAGGTCGTTTCCTATCGGGCTGCTGTGCTTCCCTGCCCCATCAAAACCGGGTGCCCTGTCGGTCCCCAAGCCTCTCCCACCCTCTGAGATCTCCAAGTGCCCTGTCAGTTGCAGCTTGGACATCTCCCGGTCCACCCGTCTCCACACAGGCCCAGCTAGCAGAGCCGCACAGAAGTGACCACGTTCTGGTGCTGTCACCTTGGCCTGGGGCCAGGACCTTGTCAGTCAAAGAGAGCCTGGTTCTGAAATAATCAGCCTGGCTTTATCCCACATTCGTGCTGTCCCTCCTGTTGCATAAAATGAAAGCTCCATGTGCAGAGGAAGCAGAGAATCAAGTCCTTTCCTACTAAATCCTCTGAGATCGATCCCCCTGATGTCTGAAAGCACTAAATGCCTACGGAAAAAATCTATTCTCCAACCCCCACAGTTTCCTGGTATTTGTTTTAAGTATTTAAAAAGCATTAGGCTTGACACCGGAATGGCTAATACGTTAATGTCCTAGATATTTAGGAGGAGCTAGGTATAAAATTATTGGCTTAAAATGATCCCAGAGAAACCATTTCTTCTAACAAGATCATAAAATGCACTTTCCCAGTGAGTCATATATAACTGGCTCAACTATATAATAAAATGGGGATACAGGTTTAATGGAAGACAGAACCTGTTCAACTGCAGATTAGAGTGTAATTTCTGTCTCACACTGCTGTGAGTTTGAGGGATTGTAGTATCTTTTTTCTGATACTCTTTCTGTCATGAGACTCAGAGATAAGTAAGTAGTTTCTCCTTATCACAGGGACATGTTATAATTATGTCAGTCGGAGGGTGACTCCTTCAACCAAAAAGAAGAAATTATAGGAAGTCCAAGCTCAGTTTTTGATTGTACAGATAATATCAGAAAGGCCTTCATTGCTATCTTAGAATCTCATTAAGGTTTAAAAAGGAAGAGAGTTTCAAAGGACTGTGAAAATATATTTATTCTGCTTAAATATCAGAAAATAAGATGGATAAAACTCCTATGGGATCCTTCTTAATTATAGGTATTGAGATTCAGAAACATAAAGGGCAGTGTCCTCAGCCACCATCGTACGCCATCACCATGTGACAACAGTTTCTGGGATTTTTAGAGACAGGTTTGTCATCCTGTATGTAAACCTAGCCCTGCAACTCACTTCTCTGCCAGTTTTTCCTCTGTACTAGTTTAATTATGCAATTCTTCATGACATCTACCTTCCACAAATAAAAGCATTCAAACCTCTTTCAAAATGAAGAATGTAATGCTGTTGTCTCACTATTTTTCACAGTGTGGGTGGAGAGAGTGCACGGGTATCAGACCTACCCTACCCAGTCACATGCCACCTCACCTGCAGAGAGGCGACGCTATGTAACTGACCAGCCTACAGCAGGGGCAGCAGAACTAGGAACTGGGGCTAGGTCTTGGCTGGATGCTGGGAGAATATGGGCAGGATGAAAACGGCGAATCTATGAGAAAAAAGTGGAGAGGAAGGTGGCTGGGCCAAACATCCAAGGTCAAGGCCAAAGAGGCATAGATGACCCCAAGGTCTATGAACCAACCAGGGTCTGAGCCTGAGGAGTGGGAACCAGAATGTTGGGAGGTCAGCTCAGGGTGGTTCCTGGAGTCAGCCTTTCACAAGCTCAGGACATTTCCTGCAGTTGCCCCTCCCCAGTGTAGACACAGGATCCTCTCTTACAGAGGGGCAGCCATCTAAACCTAGGATGGCCAGTTTCCTCCTGCTGTTTAATTACATTGGGAAGAATATAGGAACCACTTAGGTGCTAGAGGGGAGGACACAGTAAAAAGTTCTATCCACAAATACAGTCATATCACATGCACATGTAAGTTCCATACGTTCAACCAGGTGCACTCTATGTGAATGTTTTATGCAATAAAAATTTTGAAAAATTCTATTTTGCATGTGTGTTCTATTAAAAGTTGTCCATTGTGCACTTCCACATTTATATTACTGAAAAGATCCAAACACACAAAATCTTGTGTACTTGATGGGCAACTTTAAGGAATTTTCAAGGGCGATTGTAATGTGCTTAATTTATGCTTTGGGTGTTAGCTTTAGATGCCAAACCCTGTGTAAGGTACAAGTCTCTCTACTCACTGAACTGGCTTTTGAAGCCCACCGCCTTAACACCAGGATTATAAAAGGATACAAATTGTTTAAAAAGTGTTTGCGTGACTTTCCTCATCAAAGGGTTTACACTGATTATGTTTCCTGAAATCATCTATTGCTGAACAATTTTATATCATGTGTAGAGGACAATACGAAAATTCGTAAGACGTTCCCAACTTTCTTATTTATTTATTTATTTATTTATTTTTGAGACCGAGTCTCACTCTGTCGCCCACGTTGGAGTGCAGTGGCACGATCTCCACTCACTGCAAGCTCCGCCTCCGACATTCCCAACTTTCGATGTAATCTTCCCTGCTTTGGAAAATTTAGTCTCTCAACTTT
This sequence comes from Macaca fascicularis, assembly GCF_037993035.2. Classification (NCBI taxonomy): domain Eukaryota; kingdom Metazoa; phylum Chordata; class Mammalia; order Primates; family Cercopithecidae; genus Macaca; species Macaca fascicularis. Next base: position 17,153,327 of record NC_088375.1, read on the forward strand.
GAGAAGCACTTTAATAAAATTTAGTGCTTTCCTCCTTCCTCACCACGGTCCCCCACCCAACCTTTTGTGAATTTACTTCCTTTGTATATATGAGATTGTTGGAAAAAAAATCCGTGCTGAAAAATGCGGGGGACCCACCCCACCCGATGGTGTTCCCCAATGTCTTGTTTTCCCCTGTTGGATGTCACTTGCATATTAAACACTCAGGACATGCCACAATCCTCTGAGACTTGACTCAATGCTCCACAGAAAGTCCAGAGAGCAGACTGTATCATCCCGCTGTATTAAGATGTTCAGAAATCTCTTTAACACAATCCTTCGTTGTCCCATTTGGCAAGAGCTCCCTCTGAATGTGAGCACACAAGGGCTGTGCCATTTATCTCTCTGGCTCAGTCCCAACCACAAGTTAATCCCTGCAGCCTGTTCAAACAAGAGCAGGAGGCTCTGAGATAAACCCTTTCTTCATTTTTCACCAAACCGCTCTCTGAATCAAATCCAATGGAGGATGCACAACCCAGAATTAAGCTCTGCCCCTCAGATGAGGGGAGGACTGGGATGCCTTCCCTCACCACCAGTAACCTTTGGGTTATCTCTTCAGAAATGGAAGTCAGGGTGTAATTATGAAATGGAACAACATGTCTACCTGATCAAAATAAAGAAGTATGCATTTTCAATACCTTTATTAAACAAATCATTCACATAAGAAACCTAACAATCATTGATTTAGCTGTTCTTCATCCAACTAGGTAACAATATGTACGTTACATATCTTACAACTACGAAGGATTCCTATTTAAGAAAAATTAACACTAAAAGGATTTCGCTTTCATAAGTTTCATATTTCTACTGTGATCTGTGTTACTTAAAAATGCTTTATTTGTTTCTTCATTTGTCTGTGCTATGTGGTGTCCACTAAACCACAGCACAGACACTTTAAGAGCAGCTGTTCTTGGCCTACAAGGACATTAACACACAGTCTCCACAGCATGGCCTACACACCCTGGATACACACTGAGGCTGAACAGTAACTATTCCCATAAAATACAATGCTGAGTAGCTGAGACTTCCACATATTGTAAAGGAGTTTATTTCAATATTTAACAAACCAAAGTAGAATTGGACGCTGGGACAGGAGGAAGGAGATGCAGACAGAGATGGCAACCCTGAAGCAAAAGGTGTGTCCAACGCTATCAGGAAGCCCTCACAGCTATTGCTACACAGTCGCCCTCCTTTTCCTGCCTGGATTCTCTCTCCCTCTTCCCACTTTCTTTGTTGTTGACTCCCTCTGCCCTTCCTTCCAGTGATATCATGGGAGAAATTTCAGCCTTGTCGAAGGTTGAAAAGGTGAGTGAATATTGGCTTCTTGGCTTCAGCCTCCTATTCAAGTCCCATGTTGACAACAAAAATTTTGTTGGAACCTGGACCAGGGAGCCTGTAGCAGAAATAGCAAGTCATGTTTCCAAGTAGTGCGGGTCTCAAGGGAGGCTCTTGGTGTCCCACTCTCACTCAGATTTGTGGAGGACAGGAGGCTGGGCCAATGACAGAACTCTGACCAACGAGGGAGCTGCTCCATTTTGCGCCATACTTTCGGATTGTAATTATATCCCTACTTAACTCATGACACCAACTCTTTCCCCCCAATATGTTTAGAGATACATATTTAATTTTAAAAGATGCCAGGTTAAAATGAGGTTGGAAATTTTTTTTTTCTGGAAATTCATGAATGTCTTTATAAAAATCAGAGAGACGACAGAATGTCACAATACTAGGGATGAGAACAAATGTTTTAAGAAGAGGTAGCAAGTGTGCCATAATCAAAATGGCAGATGCTTTACTCACATCACACCAGGCATGTGGAGGGAAAAGAAAACCTGGCTGGGGACAGACCCAAAAGAACAAAATCTTAAAACAACAGGATAAGAAGGTGCCTTAGAGGTGGTGATAAGTGGCTGGATTATTTATTTTGTGCAGGATAATTATTAGGCATATTATTATCACTAGATATTTGTTTCTACTTTCAAAGCAAAAACCCAAAGCTCCTCTTACAATTGAAAGGCTGTTTAGTGTAAGTGGTTAAAAGCAAGGCTAGGTGAAGTTAATCTAGCATAGCCTGTGAACTCAGGCTAACCTAGGTTAACTTCACAACTTACCAGCACAGTCAACTGAGCTTGGGTAAGATAATTAGCATCTCTACACCTCATCTCCTCCTCTGAAAATTGGGACAATACTATTACTTCCCTCACAGAATGTCTACAAGGAGTCAAGGAAATAACAGGTACTCAACGATGGTTAACTATTATCATCGCTGCTATAGTCATTGTCATCATTTTTACCCTCAACATCATCACTATGGTGATGCTGGGGTGGTAGGGGGCCATTAGCCTCCATTTTCACATATGATTACATTGGATATTTTTAATAGGAGTATAAATTGGGCTTCATTTTGAAAGCAACTTCACAACTAATTGGTGTTCTCCAGGGTTGAGAATTAGAGGCAAAATATGACTTTTTTCACAGGCTGCCAGATTAAAAATTTTCAATTTTAGGATGCCAACACTAGCTAAATAGTCAATGCATCTACTACAGGATACATTATTCAATTTTAAATTTCTTCACAGCCTCAGTCACCCATTGAGCTTGGAAGAGATATAACTGATTGGCTCCTGGAGAGGCAGTGGGCATGACGGAAAGAGGATGGCTGCAAGTCACACAACCCCAGAAATGCCATGTACACTGACTAGAATGTGAATGGTAACCCTGGAGTAACACAATATCCTTGAAGCAGAGTGAAAGAGCATAGCCTTTGAGGTCAAGCAAATTGAGATTCAAACCCAGCCCCTACTATGAACTCAGGCACGTTACTAAACCAAAGCTCCATTTCCTAATTCATAAAATGGAAATAATAATTCCTACGTGTTAGGTTATCATGAGGATTAGAAATAATAAATATACAGGGCCTAGCAGTGTGTTCACAGGTCCTCAATAAATAAGAGCTATTAATATTACCATAGCTATTACTTCTATCATTCTATTGGTTCTAATATCAAATGTGGGACAAATATTGGTCTTAAACTAGATCAGTAGTCTCCAGGTACTTTTAAATAATGGCATTTCCCACCAGCATCTTTCCTCTTAAAACTAAATCAGATGGTGCTGATTATGCAGCCCTAAGAGAAGACAAGAGACTCATTGTCATTAGGTAGGTTATTTTGCAAGATTACATCTTCCCCAGTAGGGCTACTTCTCTCTGCATAACTCCAGAGGCTCTATTCTTATGGTCTGCCACACCAAAGTCCTGACGCTGAGTTAATACTAGAGACTGTACTTGCAATTTAAGATGATGCCACCAGGTGTCAGTGTTGAGCAAAACACCACGTGTACAAATAGTCTGGCTCTCAACACCCATGAGCTGGTGAAAAGTATCACAGGTGGGACCAGGGGTTGGTGGCTCACAGTTGTAAAACTAGCACTTTCAGAGCCCAAGATGGGAGGACTGCTTGAGGTCAGGAGTTTGAGACCACCCTGAGCAACATAGTGAGACTTTATCTATAAAACAAATTTTTTTTTAATTAGCTGGCATGGTAGCACACACCTCTGGTCCCAAGTATTCAGGAAGCTGAGGCAGGAGGACCACTTGAGTTGAAGAGTTTAAGGCTGCAGTAAACTCTTGAGGGTAGTAAACTCTTGAGGGTAGGTCCTCAAACGATGATAGGGTCATCATGTGTCAGAACAGCACACGTATTCTGTGCTCTAGAAACACTTCTTACCAAACTGGTTCAATCATTCACTCACTCATTCACTCAGTGAGTCTACAAATATTGATTGACCCTGCCAGGAACCAGTGAGTCAAGTTAAAGTTTTATACTCAAACCCTCTCTAGGTCACTATGTCATGAGTAAGTCCCTAGGGCATCTCCCGGTACATAGGCATGCCAACACAAATGCACCAGAACAGTAAGTTGCTGTGCAGACTCACCCATACATCCACCTAAGGTTACAGCAATTCCTGTCAAGCCCAGGTCCAGGGTGAGTCAAGGGCTCCGAACACCACCAACCCAGAGAAGTCAAGCCTGGTGTAGCTTCTTTCGTATGAAGGACCACCAGGAAATCAGGATGACCTTAAAGCACAGGTGGTCCTGCTCCCCTCTGGTCAACTAAGAACTGCCTCCATCTCCTGGGGGTCTTTCCAGGACGAAATATGACCCCAGGACTTGGCCAGAGTGGGTCTCGAAGACAATGTTCTAGTTTGGTAACAAACATATAGAAGTGGACCAAAAGCAGAGTGACTAGAAGAGAAGCGACATGCCCAGCCTTGAGTGTTATCAGTTGAACTGCAGAAAGGATCATGAATGGCTGCTTAAGTGGCACGTAAGGAGCTAAGAGTCAATCCTGAATGGTAGCCTGGCTTCTGGGCCTCCACCCACACCTCTGCTCACAGACGAAACCCAGAAACTAGACTTGCATCTGGCTTGCAATCTTGTACATCTAGTCTCCAAGACATCAGCTCTACATGTATTCTGTTTTCCTTTAGCCAAACAGCTGCAGTGAGCTAGCAACAGCATTGAGTTTGCACCCATCTCTGTTGATAGGTGCCTTGTCCTTGAGTACCTTGAAATGCTTCCCCAGCTGCCCCTGCTCAGGAATACGATGTCATAAATAACGGTGAGGATCTCAGAGCAGTCATGAAACCCTTTTTAGAGGCTATGTGAGCCATGTGGGGTAGAGGTTCGGAGGGCTGCTCCAGAGGCTCCCCACTGCCTGGCTTGAATCCTGACTGTCACTTCCAGGCAGGAGAACTGTGGGCAACAGACTTAAATGATGCCAACATCATTTAATGCAAAGTAGAATTAAATAAAAATGATGGCAGCCACCTCTCACAGTTAGGGTAAAGATTAGATATGTTTAATGCGTGCAAAGCACTTAGAGAGATCCCTGGCACACGTAAACAAACACACAGGAAATGTTAGGGTGAAAAGAACTCTGAGGCAGAAGCCCATCGACCCTCCCACTGCATCGGGCTCCCCTGTGAACTACCTGTGCGTTCCTGAGCCCACTAAACTTTCCTGGCCTCACATCTCTCATCTGCACAACGAAAGGGTTAAAGGACAGGATCTCTAAGCTCCTTCCAATTCAAAAATCAAAGAAAAATAATAAGGGGAACATTTTCTGAAACTCTCTATTAAATAAATACTTTTCTTTGTGAGTGATGCCTGATCGTGAGAGTCTGGTTGATCCCAAAGCCCTTGCTTTTATCAGGTCCCAGGGGTTTTCGGGCCACCTCTCACTCCAGGCTTGATGTCCAGGGTTAACAGGGTCAATCCCACACTGCCTGTAGCTAGCACCATGGCCTTTGTGTCATCCAGGCTCCTTGTGTCATATTAGCAGCCAGGTTTGAGCAGCTTCTACAAGCCCTCACCCCTTAAATACTACAAAGCCTGGGGGACATCAGAAGTACAGCTCTCCTTCAACAACAACAATGGTGGAGTGTCCTGCTTTCAAACAACTTTTTCTTGTCAGTCTCAAAAGAAAACCATGATTACCTTTCATTTCTTTCTGTCTTCCTATCTGGTTGTTAATCCTTCAAAAGCCCCTTTTCGGTCCCCTAAACTCCTTGAGCCACAGTGGGCTTCATGACCCAAATTAACTACAGAACAGTCTGCAAAAATCATCTGTTTGCTTGTCCAGAGCACCTTCCCCAGAGCATTTTCCAAGAAAGGCTGATGACTTGCATATTTTAAGAGCAGGCTTGTCTTTGCTTGCAGCTGCGGGCGTGCTCCAAGGCAGTGCCATGAGGGCTCATTAGGCCTGGGAAAAATAACAACACAGCGGCAGACTAATAGACGACAGCATGAATGATTTAAGCCATTTTTGGAGTCTGAGGGTTAAAAATACATTCTTTTGGCTATGAGATTGTGTATTGTGATCAAGACTACTCGGGGACAGGATTTCCATATTTTGTCAGGAATGGGGGAGGCCAGTAGGAGAGGAAGGATGAAAAGAACAATAATGTTACTCGAGGTTGGCTCCATGAAGAGCTAACTATCCTAAATATATCTGCACCCAATACAGGAGCACCTAGATTCATAAATCAAGTTCTCAGAGACCTACAAAGAGACTTAGACTCCCACATAATAATAGTGGGAGACTTTAACACCCCACTGTCAATATTAGACAGATCAGCGAGACAAAAAATTAACAAGGATATTCAGGACTTGAACTCAGCTCTGGATCAAGCAGACCTAATAGACATCTACAGAACTCTCCACCCCAAATCAACAGAATATACATTCTTCTCAGCACCACATCGGACTTATTCTAAAACTGACCACATAATCGGAAGTAGAACACTCCTCAGCAAATGCGAAAGAACAGAAATCATAATGAACAGTCTCTCAGACCACAGTGCAATCAAATTAGATTTCAGGTTTAAGAAACTCACTCAAAACCTCACAACTACATGGAAACTGAACAACCTGCTTCTGAATAACTACTGGGTAAATAACAAAATTAAGGCAGGAATAAATAAGTTCTTTGAAACCAATGAGAACAAAGACACAACATTGCAGAATCCCTGGGACACAGCTGAAGCAGTGTTTAGAGGGAAATTTATAACACTAAATGCCCACAGGACAAAGTGGGAAAGATCTCAAATTGACACCCTAACATCAAAATAAAAAGAACTAGAGAAGCAAGGGCAAACAAATTCAAAAGCTAGCAGAAGCCAAGAAGTAAATAAGATCAGAGGAGAACTGAAGGAGATAAGAGACACGAAAAAAACTTCAAAAAAAATCAATGAATCCAGGAGCTGGTTTTTTGAAAAGATTAACAAAATAGATAGACTGCTAGCCAGACTAATAAAGAAGAAAAGAGAGAAGAATCAAGCTTGCACATTTCAAACGCAGGCGGGCCCAGCCTTCCATACTGAGGATGCCTATGCAGAAAATAACCAAAAATCATCTCCTGCTCTCACTGCCCTTCCACTGATGCTGCTTACTGAAAAGGCCCCCAACAGGACAAGAACACTATCTTGAGAAACACTGTAGAACAACTGTTTAAATATCATATCATCCCTATCTTTCTATGTGCCTTGCCTCTCCAGTTTTAATAGCTGAGAGCAGAGATCAATATTATGCTTTGTCCTTTTCTATGCCTTTCAGGGCCCTTCACTGAATGGGTGCTTGCTCTAAATTAATGGAATAAACACCAGAATGGGATATTAGGGAGACTATAGAATCAATCTCTCAAGAAAAGTTTCCTAAACCAGAGTGCATGCTCACTTTGTAGGGTGGCTTGGATACAGGTCCACAGGAGAGCTGCTGAAGGGAGTTCCTAGGTAGAAGTAGACAATGCATATGCCACCCTGGAATTGCAAAAGACAAAGTGGCCTGGCGGGGCAGCCCCTTGGAGATATACCTTCACCTTGTGATGAGACAATGGCAAGGGGTCCAGCCAGGTGTAGGTGTTGGGAGACACTTGAGCCTGCTCCGAAAAGGTCCTGATCAAGGGGGTCCAGCATTTGGAAACCAGTTCATGGGCTCTTTGCCTATCTCCTTTGTTGCATAAAAATCCATGTGCCTAGCTCTCATCACATTTTATCACGGCCCTCTACTTACTTGTGTGTCCTCTCCATCAATGACTTCCTTCGTATTCCAAGTACTTGGCATGGTTCCTGGCAAAGGATGGTTACCCATGAATAGAACACAATGAAGGGCAACCCTGGAGTAGGGAATATTGGCAAGGTAGGCAGGTGGGGGAGGGGTTTCAGGGAAGGATGGCTTCCACAAAGAGAGAAGTACATGACCCAGAAGAGTGATACAGAGTCCCCAGTTCTTAAAGCATTGTACGCATTACCAAGGCAGAATTTGATACCAGCACATAATAAAGTTCCAGCTTCTTCAGCTACTCTGGGAAGAAATGAGGTCTTGGGAAGCTGAAGCATCAGGCTATGCAGAAATCTATAAATAACAAAAAATAAGCTGATGATCCTGCTTTTCAGTGTACTTAACCTAGAAATGTGCGAGAGTGCCTCATGCTTTGGGTCAGGATTGGTGTTAGGCTTGTAAGCCAAAACACGGCTAGAAATGGAAATTGCACGGCCACAGGGGTAGAAACCCAAACAGGGAATGTGAATGCTGAGCCTCTGCATCCTCTGTGACTCAAAGAAAAGGGGATTCTCTTTTCTAGTTGGAGAGCAACCAGTTGGAAGGACCATCCCTATAGTATCCTCATCCCCAAAGGCTCTGTGAGTGGGTTACAGAAAAGCACTGCAGCCAAAACTTTCACCACAGTGAAAGCCATGGTACCTAGAAAGCATCGTTGGACTATCTGGAATTCTAAGTAAAAATTTCCAGGAAGCCAATAGCCTTCTGAGAAAAAATACATGAAGTGATGAAGACAATGCTTCCTCCCCTTGGGAAAATCTCATTCCTCAAATCTGGCCTTCCTTAAAGGAGGTCACAAAGGGAGCATGAGAAGTGAATTCACATTTAAGCCCTCTCTCCACCTAAGCTTTCAGTCCTTAGATTTAGTGGAGGAATAAATCTCTGCCCTTGCCTTTAAATTCAAGGAGCTTCCCTTCTCTTTTGTTCCCTGAGCTTGTCTTCTATTGCCTGTGAAAGTACTATTACCGCCTCATCCACCCTTTCAGCCTGATCTGTTAATATTTGGACTCAAGAGTAGCCACTGAAAATGTCAATTCGTCCCTGTACTGGATCAGGTACAGATATGATAGCCTGGGACCAATCACCAAGTTTATAGAAATGGTGAGTCACAACAGCTACATCTCTAGATCCCAATGTCCTGTGCCTTAAGTACAGCGAGTTGTTCTGGTGAAGGAATATGCACAGTGAAGACAGGCTTCTGGGAAGAGCCTTTGTTCCTGCCGTAACTGACGCTGCAATACTTGATCTGGCATTGTGAGTCTTCCTTTCCAAAATTTTGTATATCATACAAAATATAACACATGGATAACACACTAGTTTTTTTTTATGTAAACCCACTTTTGATAGGGGTTTGAACTGTAGACAATCTACTGATCCCAAAGGTATTAATTTGCTTATTCCATAATAAGCTTTCTGTTCTCCTAAGACTGGGGTGCGTAGAAAAGCTTTTACTTTTTCAGTAAGTTAATTTTCAGTAAGTTAACTGAAAGCAACAATCTTGGGTTGAAAATATTCATAGAAGTGGAGTAACTAATTCTCTTCAGGAACGCATAGTTCTGTGCTGGTAGTCACCGCAGCGGCAGTCAATTGCTAGCACTAAGGGCTTATCATAGGTGAGATATGGAATTAGTTGCCTAATGCTGCTATGACAAAGTATCAAAAACTGGGTGGCTTAAAACTACAGACACTTACTCTGTCATTGTCCCAGCAGCCAGAAATCCAAAGTCAAGGTGTTAGTCCAGTGGGTTCCTTCTGGAGGCTCCGAGGCAGAATCTTCTCCGTGCCTCCCTCCCAGCTTCTGGTGGTTGCCAGCAACCCTTAGCATGCCTTGGCTTGAGATTCCTCACTATGGTCTCTGCCTCCATCTTCATATGGATATGGCATTCCCCTCTGTGTGTCTGTGTCTCAGATCTCCCCCTCCTTTCTCATAAAAAATACCAGTCATTGGCCGGGCGCGGTGGCTCAAGCCTGTAATCCCAGCACTTTGGGAGGCCGAGGCGGGCGGATCACGAGGTCAGGAGATCGAGACCATCCTGGCTAACACGGTGAAACCCCATCTCTACTACAAATATAAAAAAATTAGCCAGGCGTGGTGGTGGGCACCTGTAGTCCCAGCTACTCTGGAGGCTGAGGCAGGAGAATGGTGTGAACCTGGGAGGCAAAGTTTGCAGTGACCCGAGATCGTGCCACTGCACTCCAGCCTGGAAGACAGAGTGACTCTGTCTCAAGAAATAAAATAAAATACCAGTTATTGGATTTAGGGCCCATCCTGAATTGAGGATGATCTTATCTCAAGATCCTTAATCTGCAAAGATCTTATAATCCAAGAATGGTCACATTCACAGCTATCGGCGGTTAGGATTTGGACTTATCATTGGAGGGGATACAATTTACCCCATTACAGGCTTAATAGGAGGCATATTACATGTGTTGTCACTGGTGGAGGGAAGTTCTGAGGTCATCTTGTCCCACACTTCCATGACCTGTGAACATCTGGGTAATATCCCTGGTAGCAGTCATTCAGCTGCACTTGAGTCTCTCCAGTACAAGGGAAGTCTCAATTCTATGACAGAAGTCATTCCAGCCTCAGTCAACTCTAGTGGCTCTAAAGACCTTCCTGAGTGCACAGCATCACCTCGCAGTTGGTAGTTTTATCATCATCGTCATCATTTTTCAGATGAAGAAACTAAGGTTGGAGTGGGATATGACTTTCTAAGATCATGCAAGCAGTGAGTAAGGCTTGAAGTCCTGCGTTTGGGTTGGGGCCCATATTCTTAATTGTATGCCATTCTGATTTAGCAAGGAGAGGACAGGGGAGCAGGCAAAAGTTTCTAGATGAATTCTTTAGTCCCTCAATAGCAGCATAAACACGAACCTCTAAGTGCAGAATCACCTTGCTACATCCAATGCAATTTCCCCCTCACCTTATGCATAAGACAAATGCTGGAGTGACTGGTGCTAGGGCAATAACTGGAACAAAAGAATCATTTAAAAAAAAAAAAAAGGCCAGGCGCGGTGGCTCACACCTGTAATCCAAGCACTTTGGGAGGCTGAGGCGGGCGGATCACGAGGTCAGGAGATCGAGACCATCCTGGCTAACACGGTGAACCCCCGTTTCTATTAAAAATACAAAAAAATTAGCCAGGCTTGGTGGCAGTCACCTGCAGTCCCAACTACTTGGGAGGCTGAGGCAGGAGAAGGGCATGAACCCGGGAGGCGCAGCTTGCAGTTAGCTGAGATCATGCCATTGCACTCCAGCCTGTGTAACAGAGTGAGGCTCCGTCTCAAAAAAAAAAAAACAAAAAACAAAACAAAACAAAAAAACTTGCAAATGTCCTTACTGCAACATCATGGGCAGTAACTTCACTTTTCAGAACAGCCAGAGAACTCCTGCCTGTCTCTAAAGGAGAATCAGGATTCTCAATATCACCCGATCTTTTCTTGCCTTGAATTGTTCACATGACCACATTATCCTCATTTCACCTACACAGATATATTCACACCCACCCCCCCACACACTCTGCTGAACATTGCACAAAGGCTTCAATAGATTCTCCAGGAGAAATATTTTTGTCCCGTAACTATGGCACTCATATGTGCCTTCTTTCACAAGAAAGCCCCTTCCACTTCCGGTTCCAACATAATGAACAAACACACAGCCTCCTTTGTATGTACAGCTGTTCGTGCTCGGCCACAAAGGGCCCAGGAGCAATACGTGTGGACTGTCCTCCCAAGAACAGATGGGACCCGCAAAGGAGGCAGGCTCTACCCCGTGCCTTTCTTTTCCAGGATGCATCGCTTTGATTGATGGTTGCCCGTACTCACTGGGGAAAAAGTTCATCTTTTTCACTTTAAATGTATTTATATGACAAGCTCTTTAAATTCCATGATTCAATCACTATTGAGCTTTCAGGGAAAATACAGAGATGTTGAAATAAGCGATCCTTAAGCCCATAATACAGAAGAGAACAAGTAAAGGAACACAGCAGGACTTGTCAAATGAATGCAAATGAATGCTCAGTTGTACAATTTCAGAAACCGAGCACATAGCCCCTAAGCTCCCATCACGCCTCCTCTGGTGGAAACAATTCTCTGGCCTGAAAATGAAGCTGTTCAGAAGCAGAATTCTTGTTTCTGGTTCTCAGGCTACCCCAGTTGGCACCATTCTGATGCCATATACAAAGGCACCACAGGAGGATCTTGAAAGCCACGGCGCTTTCGGCATCTCCTCTGCATGATGGAACACATGGAATTACACACATCTTAACAAAAATCAAGTCTTAGCAGAAATGTGTTCTTGGGAATAAGCCCTAGGAAACAGCATCAGCGTGCCTGGTACAGGGTGAGTCTGAAAGTATGCCAGTGTTTGTGAGAGGTCTTTAGCGAGGAAGCCCATACCAGGTGAAGTAATATCCGCTACAGCGATCAGTGACTAAGGATTCCTTTCTAGGCCCCAAGGCAAAATGTTGCAGGAAAAAAAAAGAAAGAGAAGGCCAGTTTTTGAAACAAAATTTAAACTGTCAGCAGCTTCGAACACCTGGTAAATGGGTAAGCTGGAAGGGAGTCCACAGGAGGACAACTGGACAGGGCCCCAGGGAGCTCAAGTCCAAGATTTTACTACCTGCCAGGAGGGCTCAGTGGAAATAGATTTTTTTTTTTGGCGGGGGCGGGGGACAGAGTCTCGCTCTGTTGCCCAGGCTGGAGTGCAGTGGTGCGATCTTGGCTTACTGAAACCTATGCCTCCCTGGTTCAAGCGATTCTCCTGTCTCAGCCTCCAGAGTAGCTGGGACTACAGGCACCCGCCACCACCCCTGGCTTTTTTTTTGTTTTGTTTTGTTTTGTTTTGTTTGGTATTTTTAGTAGAGACGGGGTTTCACCATGTTAGCCAGGATGGGCTCAATGTCCTGACCTCATGATCCACCCACCTTGGCCTCCCAAAGTGCTGGGATTACAGACGAGAGCCACCGCGCCCAGCCTGGACCTCTTTTCTGAGTCAGTATAGGTATGTTAAAACCATTTTGGCTTTTTTAAATGTATAAATATTGCATTTTCTCAAGTTGGGAGTTTGTGGCTTTAGTTCTCAGTGCCACTCAAATGATGTTTAGAGGCTGAATTTTGTAAGTGAGGTGAAAACACAGAGGGTGCTCTGAGGAGCCCCTGTCAGAGAGCTCCTTCCTTCCTGGGGGAGCTGGGCTCAAAAGGCGTAAGGGCATCTCACCTGGAACCCAGAGGGAGGGTGCACTCACCAGGACCTGTTCCCCTCCGGCCCTCCAGCGGTATCCTGGCTGACCTGGAGGGCTGGGTGGGGTCACTATCCTGCCTCAATGATTCCCAAATGTGTCACTGTGCACCTTGTGTTCCATCCAGAAGCACCACCCCACAGGCAGCTGTCTAGCCAAGTGGTTAGGACAACTATTCCTTCCGGAATCAGGATGTCCCAGTGCCAAGCCCTGCTCTGCCGCTTGCCAGACATACCTCCTTGGATGAATGTACCGTATCTGTGCCTCACATTCTTCATCTGTGAAAGGGAATAATATTAGGACAAGCTTCATGGGCTCAGTGTGAGGATTTAATGCAACAATACAAGTAAAAACTGGAGACTAGTACCTGGAACACAGTAAGCACTTCATACATGTTAGCAACTATTGCTGTCTTTCTGCCATGAAAACTGCTCTGTAGTTCAATGTCTAAGACACGGTGCATATCTGTTAGATGCTACATATTTCACAGCAGGAGCTGTAACTGCACTTTTTCCTTTATCTCTCATGGTGACTCCATTGAGGAGGCATTCATGGTATTCTTTTATCATGGATAAGGAAACTGAGACTGAAGGTACGTGACTTGCCCAAAGTGCATGGCAGAGTTAGGATTCACCCAAATTCCCATGCCTCAGGGACAGTTTTAGGTGGCCGCATTCTATTATCCTCAGTCATGTAGAAATTATCCACTAACTGGCTTTCTCTGAGTGGTAGAAAAAGCAAAAAGGGAAATGTTGATCAAAGGGTAAAAAGTTTCAGTTATGCAAGATGAATAAATTCTGGAGATCTATTGCACAGCATAGTGACTCTATGTAATAACAATGTGTCATACACATGAAAACTGCCCAAAGAGTAGCTCTCAAGGGTTCTCATCACACTCCAAAAAAAAAAAAAAAAAAAAAAAAAAAAAAACGGTAACTAGTTAGTTAGCTGGTAATCATTTCACAACATATGCACACATCAAATCATCATATTGTATACTGTAAATACATATAATTTTTATTTGTCAAGCATACCTCAATAAAGCTGGGGAAAGGAGCAGAAAGGGCAAATGGAAATAATTTGAAATAGGACACAAGTAGCCAGTGAGGATCCCAACTTGTTTCTTTAAGTCGACTTTTTGAAGAATCCAATCATGATATAATTTCATATATTATAAATATATTCATAATATAAAATTATGGTATCATAAAATTATAATCATAATATGATTAGCTCTATCAGTGCTGTAATAAGCGTGAATTTACCAGAATAAAATGGGAAAGAGGCAGAGCAAAAGGAAAGGCATCTCTATCACCCTTCCCAAACTGAGAACAAATTGTAGTTGACTGACAAATTTAGGGTATGTAGATATTATGGTGCCCACATTTTCCCGTGTGCTCTTCACTGTACTGGAAGTATTGAAAGTCATATGTAACTTGCACGGGAAGGTATGACCATGGTCCTTGGAGCCCTGAGCCAGTGCCCAAGCAAAGAAAGCAGTCTGGGTGGCCAGGCGCGGTGGCTCACGCCTGTAATCCCAGCACTTCGAGAGGCCAAGGCGGGCAAATCACGAGGTCAGGAGATCAAGACTATCCTGGCCAACATGGTGAAACCCTGTCTCTACCAAATTACAAAAAAAAAAAAACAAAAAAAACAGCCAGGCATGCTGGCGTGTGCCTGTAGTCCCAGCTACTTGGGAGGCTGAGGCAGGGGAATCGCTTGAACCTGAGAGGTGGAGGCTGCAGTGACCTGAGATCATGCCACTGCACTCCAGCCTGGCTGACAGAGTGAGATTCCATCTCAAAAATTAAAAAAAAGAAAAAATAGCAGTTCAGTCCTAGGGCAGTGGTTCTCAACCAGGTAGCATTACCCAATAAAATAAAACACAAGATGCCCAGTTAACTTGAATGTCAGATAAACAATGAATAATTTTTTTAGTATAAAAGTATATACTAAAATAATGTGGGACATATTTACACTAAAAAATTATTCCTCTGCACCAATGTTCATAGCAGCATTGTTCACAATAGCCAAATGGGGGAAGTAATACAAATGTCCATCTACAGATGAACAGATGAAGGAGATGTGGTTCACTCACACAGTGGAATGTTATTTAGCCTTAAGAAGGAAGGAAGTTCTGACACATGCTGCAACACAGACAAACCTTAAGGACATTACACTAAGTGAAATAAGACAGATACAAAAGGGGCAAATACTGTGTGATTCTACTTACATGAGATACCCAGAGGAGTCAAATGCATACAGCCAGAAAGAATGGTGGTTGCCAGGGGCTGGGAGAGGGGAAGATGGGGACTTAGTGTTTAATGGGGACAGAATTTCAGCTAGCAAAGATAAGAAAGTTCTGGAGACGAATGGTGATGATGTTTACACAACAATGTGAATGTCCTTAATGACACTGACCACTTACAAATTTTAGCTACTTAAAAATGGCTAAAATGGTAAGTCTTATATTCTGCGTATTTTACCATAATAAAAACAGCTTGTACGGTTTATCTGAAATTCAAATTTAACCAGGCATGCTGTGTTTTCATTTGTTAACTCTGGCAGCCCTATATCCCCAGGGAACATCTGGCAAGGTCTGGAGACATTTTTGATTGTCACAACTGAGAGTGGGGGAGGGGGGCCACTGGCACGTAGTAGGTGGAGCCCGGGGTGCTGCTAAACCTCTTACAATGCACAGGACAGCCCCCACAACAAAGAAGTGTCTGGTCTAAAACATCAATAGTGTCAAGGCTGAAAAGCTTTGCCTGAGAGAGGCAACGGGGAAACCCTCACATGATTTTCCTTGAGACCTAAAAATTTTAATTTAAGCCACTGATTGCAAATGACGGATGTCCACAGGAAAACACAAGTACACAGATCCGATCTGTATCAAGGCACACCCTGAAATGATTTGTAATCATTTTGCCCATGATTTTAATACACAAAATTCTGTGTATAAAATCATATTCTGTGTATAAACAAGTGCATTGTGAGACCACAATAGCTATTACACATAGCTAAAAATAGCAGCCCTAACAGAACTCATTTTGGCTGAGTCCGACGAAGACTAAGAGCTTATCAGAAAAAAAGGTCTTTCTGTCCAGTCTCAGCATCAGTATGCTCAGTGAGGCACTATAGCCACAAAAATAAAATTAGCAGATTAAACATGAATTTAAACCAAATCCCCACAGCAAAGTTCCCTGCCCGGGCCAGAAAGACATGCACTTAGACCGCTGTGACAAAAACATCCACAGGAAAGCCAGTGTGCCTGGGAGAAACTCAGCTAGGCCCATTTGACCTTACATTCACTTACGAAACCTTTTAAGCATAAGAGGAAAAAGAAATCCACCCCAAAACTTGAAAGCAAACATGGTAAAGTCTTAAACCTGTTTTTGACTATTATAGCTGATAACACAAAGGAATCGCGTTTCATTAATGCTGACTTAAGAATCAAAGTCAAAGTAGCAGCTTATTGTCAAAGCTGTTTTAAGAATAACAACAAAACAAGATTAGTGCCACTGAGCTGGTATAAATTATACTCATGATCCGTCAAGAAAAATCAATCAGTGAGGACAAACTGGTATTTTCTGCTTCTTAAAAACCATCAGGTTTCATCCATCAACAAAGACTTTGAGTGCAACCAAACAGGTAAAAATAGGAGGGAAAATAAATGATGGATGAGTTAAGCACTAGGACTGGAAAATTATACATTCTTAAAATTGAGGAGCTTCGTGGAAGGCTATAGTTGGCAAATTCTTTACAGAAAAACTCTATTGTAAAGGGAATGGAATGTAGCAAACACATACAGAGGAAAGGAAACCTGGAACCAAAATTAGGTCACAAAAGAATATTTGCAACTGAGGTTTCCGGAGGTGGGCGCTGGTGCATGAAGACTTCCAGGTATGAAATTTTGCCTTTGTTTTCTTCTTACTTCCTTCACGTTCCTTCCTTCCCCCCATGTCTCTTCCTTCCTGCTGGGCTGGTTCTCACAGCCCTTGCAAGCATGCAAAGAGTCACTAAAAATATCGAAGAATCCTCAGAGCAAAAGAGATATTTTTCTCCTAACTGAGAGTACTACAGGATAACTGTAGGTGAAATACAAAGTTTAAAACCATCTTCAGATTTCACAAGTGTTGTATTCCAAAATAATGTTCTATTACAAGTTACTTGCAAATGCACATCTAACACACACATGTTGTATGCACACAGGCACTGTGAGGGCTGCCATCTCATTTAACTGAAATGCAACCATCAACAAGGTCCTCGTACCTCAAACACAACTCACAACCAGGAACTAAAGCTGAAAGGCCTCTTGCAGACCACCAAAGAGGTCAGAGAGAGTATGTATTCCATTGACAGGCTACCATTCAGCTCAGAGTCTATCCTCTCTAATCTCACACGAAATTCCAAATCATGTTGGTTCTCTCATTTCTAAGATCCTAACAGATGAAAACAAACAAATTAAAGTAGGAAAAGGCTGAAACAGACAGAAACGCTGCTTGCTGGCATAAATATAGCTCATAGCCTGGAAGGAAGGGATAGGAGAGAAAAGAGAAAATGATGAAGAGCTGGCACAACCTAAAATACCACAGTCCCTGCGGACTTCTAAGGAGCCACAGCCACACACCACTCCACAGACCCTGAGGATATGACTGTGAGGACAAAGCCGGGAACACGTATCAGATGTTCTAGTTCCAATGCTAATTTTTGCTGTTTTAGTGTTTGTAGTGTAGCTACAAGCCATTTTGCCTCCCTCAACCTCTGCTTCTTCAATCATAAAATGAAGATAGTCAAGTTGCCTTTCCAGATCTCCATGTTGAATATGAAAGCAGTCTAAGAACTAAAGTGTGATAACAGATGAAGAATGTTATTTAATTAATAGTCAGTATATGGACTATTTACCCTATGTCATCAAGAAGAGGTTAGTTTATAGTCCATGTCCAGAGGCTAGATTATGTCCTTTACAGCCGTGCAAGAACAGTGAGAGGTAGGCTCTCTGCCCATCTTGGGGTGAGCTGCCATGCTCGCCCCACTCCTGCCCCATCGCTGGCTTCCTCTAGCATGCGGTGTGCTGGAGGAGACAGCCTACAAGATGCGGAGCAGGAAGGAACTGTCAGTCCTGGCACTCCCTCGTTCTATGTAGCCTTGGAAAAGTGAACATAGCTCTCCTAATCTCACTTTTCCTCATTATAAAAATGCCTGCTTATGTGATTCTTAATTGTACATTATTATATTTGGAGCCATTGATAACTACATAAAGCTTCTGAAGACTCTAAAACACTCCCCAAATATAAGAGCGATCGCTTCGCTTCGTATTATTCAAGGCATAAGGCAATAGCACATACCTGGATTCTCTTTATGGAAAGTAAGATATAATGCATTCGGCGAGAATGAAATACACTCCTCAAATTTGATTGCATCTCAGTAGAAGAGAATGCCTTTCAAACAAGCTGAATTATTTAGTAATGCTGCAGGGAAAAGGTAGGAGGATTGTTCAGCAAGTATGTTAGAGAAATGAGTCCTTCGGGAAGTGGAAGGAGCATTGGAATCCTAGTATTTCCAACACTTAAGGTTTTTAAAATTTTGTTTTTAATGGTTTAATGACAAAATATCTGTATTTTAACATTATGATAATTCCTTACATATTTTCCTTTTCCATTTCTATGTCATACCCCCAAAAAGGGTGTAGATGGCCCAACTAGTTACTAAGAAAGGGCATTTTGGAGACAATGGAATCCATATAAAAAGTAAACCTATAAAGATGCCAGTAGAGTTTATAACTGGAGAGTTTATATAACTCAAGGGACAAGATTCCAGCAGGGAGGGTTTCTAGGTACACAGAAACTTACCTGCCCAAAGGCCCATCCAAATGCCAGTGCTTGGCCAGGTAGGTGTCACCCGGGAATAAACTTGTCCAACAAAGTTTAGCCACTGGAGCCAAACTGAATTTATCTTCTCAAGGAGAATAAACTCATTATGCACAGAATTTACATTGCTAACAAGAGCAATAGATTAAATACAGCCCTGGCAACTCTTCTGAACTTTCTAGACACAATTCAGACTGTGGGTATTTGAAGAAAAGATAAAAAATGTAATATCAAATAAGCCTCAGGTTAAATGCAATGTGCTTCTATAGGTCACAGAAGGCAGGCTGTGCTGTGCAAATACTATAAGGGAAAAATGACAGAGACCTAAAAACTAATAATGCCTCTAAGAAATTCTGACCTGTTGATGCTACAAAGTCCCCCTTGCAGAAGTCAGTTAGGTAACTTCCATTTACAAACTGTCTACTCTTTCTTACCTCAGCTTTCTTAAAGTTAGTGAAACTTCCTTCACTGTGTATATTCTAAATTATTTCGTGGAAAAGAGCTACTCTTTGTAATCCTGTAAAAGCAGCTGCTTTCAGCTGTATAATCCGCCCCTTGCAAGAAATACCCTTGGGCTGCTGCAAATACAGATTCATGTCAGTCAGGTCCACTGAGATCCACACCTGGCGATCCCCATGATCTCTGGCTATGAAGGCTGAGAAGAGGACTGAGCCTGGGCAGAGCCTGCTGACGCCCTCTAATATCCCTTCTCTTCTGCATCCACATAATAGTGGGGTTTTGTTTTCGTTTTTGTTTTTGTTTTCTGAGACAGAGTTTCATTCTTGTTGCCCAGGCTAGAGTGCAACAGTGTGGTCTCGGCTGACTGCAACCTCCGCCTCCCAGGTTCGAGTGATTCTCCTGCCTCAGACTCCTGAGTAGCTGAGATTACAGGCACCTGCCACCACACCTGGCTATTTTTTTGTACTTTTAATAGAGACGGGGTTTCACCATGTTGGCCAGGCTGGTCTCGAACTCCTGACCTCAGGTGATCCACCCACCTCAGCCTCCCAAAGTGCTGGGATTACAGGCATGAGCCACCACGCCCGGCCCACGTGATAGTGTTTTGAGTCAAGCTTCCCAGAATACATCTCTTGGCTTCCTTTGCAGCTAGATGTGGCCCTGGCCAGAGACCCATGAGTGGGAGTGTCACTGGGCAGCTTCTGGAGACCTTCCTTAAGGGACAACATGTAGATGTCCCTTATGCTTTGTCCCTGCTTTCATCCTGCTGCCTAGAGTGTCATGTTTCTATAAGCCGTGAGGTTGAAGCCACACAGGAAGTAGCAAGATAGAAGCTGCACAATCCCCTGAAACCATGAGGCACCAAGCCAGTCCTGGACTATCTATCTGTGCTTTCACATGAAAGGAAAAAAAAAATCAGGTATATTTTAAAGAAATATTATTTGGGGTTTTCTGTCAAAACTAAACTTAATGCTAATGACTGTAATGTCAAAAACAAGTAGAAGAGATGGCTGGAGGCGCGTAGTTTGTCAGCACAATACATTTCCTCTTTAGGCAGAAAATACTAAACAAAACAACCTCACTAGAAAGAACATAAATGCTTTTCAACTACCGACTCCTTGTTGCCTTGCCTGTTTCATTCTTTATTAGCCCTCTTCTATAGCCAAGCTAGGCTCCTGACTGGTACCAGGACAGTATACACAATTTTCATATTCCTGCCTTGACTTTCATTTTTTCTCCACCAGAAGGAGCCTCTCATTTTGTCTTTGCCAATACATATTGATCACGTCTTGCAAAATCTAGGACAGAAATGTCATGGACCTACAGTGCAAGTTGTTTTTCTCCATTACCGTCCCACCCTGGGGAAGCCATCCTTCCCCCTCCACATCATAAGTTGGAGATGACAAGCATGGCTCGTGTCCCTGTATAATCACGGGGACGGATGTGCCACACAAGCTGAGCCAGTCAGAGTCTCCCCTGAGACTGACAGACAGGAACCAAAAGAAAAACGTTCCTTCCTGTGGTGGGGACAATAAGGCAAAGGATAAAAGTTGGCGGCCACCAAAAGCCACCTCGATGGCCATTTTCCTTCCCACATGGTGTGACTGGTTTGCAAAAGAAGCCAAGAAGAACTGTGACAAGGATGACCAGTTAACCACCCAATAGATATTCTCTCCACCATAGCCAGGCTTTTATCCAACCCCTTGTACTTAGCTGAAATTAAATAAATAAAAATAAAACAAAAACAACTAGATTTCAGCTCCTCTTCCAGACAGAGTTTCCAGGGGACACAACAGTGTCCAATGGGATGTAAGTGTGAGCTACTGGTTGAGCTTCTGAGAAAGCTGCTTACTAGAGAAGTAGGCTCATCTCCTAAGCACCTTTTCACTCTGCCTGGAACACAGATGTAATGTCACAGGTGGGGCAGCCATATTGTAAACAGAAGGCGGCAAACTGTGCTAGGGATGGGCAGAGTGGAAAGATCAAAGGACCCAGGGTCTCAGGGACTGTCCATGCCAGCCTGGGCTGTCTACTTCCAGAACTCCTTCCTTGTTGCAAGAGAAAAATAAATCCTCAAACTGTGGAAGCCACTGGGTGGGGGCTTCTGTCACTTCAAGCTGTATGAAATTCCTAACTGATGCAGGATCCTCACATGGAAACAGGAAGTCACAAGTAACAGAACCAACATGGAAAAATGGCTGAGGAGAGGAGATGGAGCTCTGGGCATGTGGACACTAAAGTTGCTGGCTGGAAATCTGGTTTCTTGCATGTTGGCAAAAATGTGAGGAAATGGTCACATACTGCACCCTGGAAATACTACTTGTCAAAGGAAACTGTGATACTGGGGAAATCAGAGGAAAGAGTCAGAGCATTGGCATCTGCAGCTCCTTCTTGACATGAAAATGAGAAGTAAACTCAGATGACTGCTAGCCAGACTGCAGGTCCGGAACCAGGGCAAGACATGAGAGGTCCCCAAGACACGTGTAAAGAGACTCTTACCCTCAGGTGCTTGTCCCGCATTTGCACAACCCTGAGAGTGACACCTGCTTAAATCATGCAGCCCAGGCACCTCACCTGCCTTGCCCTTATCCCACCCTGCCCTGCTACAAGCAGGAAAAGAAGGAAATGTACAGAAGGAAGGAAATACAACCCTTCCAGGAGACTCCCTTGGTCTCACCAAAGCCTGCAATACATGCTAGCTAGTCCCAAAATTTGAGGACCTCATGGCTGAAAGTGTCAATTTCCACTCTAACCCAACATGAAGCATTTATAAGCATTAGCCATAATATGACAGCCTTATCAAGAAATAAAACTTGTGCCCCACCGGCCACTGGGGGCAAGCTAGATGGCAAAGATGGGATTACAGCTACTGTCCTGGGGGAGGGACAAAGCACACAAGTAAAAACAAGACTCTTTTTTGGGAAGCTGAGGCAGGTAAATCTCTTGAGCTCAGGAGTTCAAGACTAACCTGGGCAACACAGTGAAATCCCCATCTGTACAAAAAATATTGTAAAAAATTAGCTGGGCATGGCGGTGTGTGTCTTTGGTCCCAGCTACTTGAGAGGCTAAGGAGGGAGGATCACTTGAGCCTGGGAGGTGGAGGTTGCAGTGAGCCAAGTGGCACCACTGCACTCAACTCTGGGTGACAGCAAGATCCTGTTGAAAGAAAGACAGAAAGAAAGGAAGAAAGACAGAAAAAGGGAGGGAGGGAGGGAGGGAGGGAGGGAGGAAGGAAGGAGGGAGGGAGGGAGGGAGGGAGGGAGGGAGGGAGAAGGAGGAGGAGGAGGAGGAGGAGGAGGAGGAGGAGGAGGAGGAGAAGGAGAAGGAGAAGGAGAAGGAGAAGGAGAAGGAGAAGGAGAAGGAGAAGGAGAAGGAGAGAGAAGAGAAGAAAGAGCTGCAGACTTAAATGTCCCTGTCTGACAGCTTTGAAGAGAGTAGTGGTTCTCCCAGCTTGGAGTTTGAGATCTGAGAATGGACAGACTGCCTCGTCAAGTGGGTCCCTGATCCCTGAGTAGCCTAACTGGGAGGCACCTCCCAGTAGGGGCCAACTGACAACTTATACAGCCGGGTGCCCCTCTGAGATGAAGCTTCCAGAGGAAGGATCAGGCAGCGACATTTGCCGTTCTGCATTATTTGCTGTTCTGCAGCCTCCGCTGGTGATACCCAGGCAAACAGGGTCTGGAGTGGACCTCCACAAACTCCAACAGACCTGCAGCTGAGGGTCCTGACTGTTAGAAGGAAAACTAACAAACAGAAAGGACATCCACACCAAAACCCCATCTGTACATCACCATCATCAAAGACCAAAGGTAGATAAAACCACAAAGATGGGGAGAAACCAGAGCAGAAGAGCTGAAAATTCTAAAAATCAGAGCACCTCTTCTCCTCCAAAGGCACGCAGCTCCTCGCCAGCAATGGAACAAAGCTGGATGGAGAATGACTTTGACGAGTTCACAGAAGAAGGCTTCAGACGATCGGTAATAACGAACTTCTCTGAGCTAAAGGAGGATGTTCCAACCCATCACAAAGAAGCTAAAAACCTTGAAAAAATATTAGATGAATGGCTAACTAGAACAAACAGCATAGAGAAGACCTTAAATGACCTGATGGAGCTGAAAACCATGGCACAAGAACTACATCACACATGCACAAGCTTCAGTAGCCGATTGAATCAAGTGGAAGAAAGGGTGTCAGTGATTGAAGATTAAATGAATGAAATGAAGCAAGAAGAGAAGTTTAGAGAAAAAAGAGTAAAAAGAAACAAACAAAGCCTACAAGAAATATGGGACTATGTGAAAAGACCAAATCTATGTCTGATTAGTGTACCTGAAAGTGACAGGGAGAATAGAACCAAGTTGGAAAACTCTCTTCAGGATATTTTCCAGGAGAACTTCCCCAACCTAGCAAGACAGGCCAACATTCAAATTCAGGAAATACAGAGAACGCCACAAAGATACTCCTCAAGAAGAGCAACTTCAAGACACATAATTGTCAGATTCACCAAAGTTGAAATGAAGGAAAAAATCTTAAGGGCAGCCAGAGAGAAAGGTCGGGTTACCCACAAAGGGAAGACTATCAGACTAACAGCGGATCTTTTGGCAGAAACCCTACAAGCCAGAAGAGAGTGGGTGCCAATATTCAACATTCTTAAAGGAAAGAATTTTCAACCCAGAATTTCATATCCAGCCAAACTAAGCTTCATAAGTGAAGGAGAACTGAAATCCTTTACAGACAAGCAAATGCTCAGAGATTTTGTTACCACTAGGTCTGCCTTACAAGAGCTCCTGAAGGAAGCACTAAACATGGAAAGGAACAACTGGTATCACCCACTGCAAAACCATGCCAAATTGTAAAGACCATCGATGCTAGGAAGAAACTGCATCAACTAACAGGTAAAATAACATGCTAACATCATAATGATGGGATCAAATTCACACATAACAATATTAACCTTAAATGTAAATGGGCTAAATGCTCCAGTTAAAAGACATAGACTGGCAAATTGGATAAAGAGTCAAGACCCATCAGTGTGCTGTATTCAGAAGATCCATCTCACGTATAGAGACACACATAGGCTCAAAACAAACAGATGCAGGAAGATCTACCAAGCAAATGGAAAACAAAAAAAAAAAGCAGGGGTTGCAATCCTAGTCTCTGATGAAACAGACTTTAAACCCACAAATATCAAAAGAGACAATGCCATTACATAATGGTAAAAGGATCAATTCAACGAGAAGTGGTAACTATCCTAAATATATATGCACCCCATACAGGAACACCCAGATTCATAAAGCAAGTCCTTAGAGACCTACAGAGACGTAGATTCCCACACAATAATAATGGGAGACTTTAACACTCCACTGTCAACATTAGACCAATCAAATACACAGAAAGTTAACAAAGATATCCAGGAATTGAACTTAGCTCTGCACCAAGCAGACCTAATAGACATCTGCAGAAGGTTCCACCCCAAGTCAACAGAATATGCATTCTTCTCAGCATCACATCACACTTATTCCAAAATTGACCACATAGTTGGAAGTAAAGCACTCCTCAGCAAATGTAAAAGAACAGAAATTATAACAAACTGTCTCTCAGGCCACAGCACAATCAATCTAGAATGCAGGATTAAGAAATTCACTCAAAACCGTTCAACTACATGGAAACTGAACAAACAGCTCCTGAATGACTAGTAGGTACATAACAAAATGAAGGCAGAAATAAAGATGCTCTTTGAAACCAATGAGAACAAAGACACAACATACGAGAATCTCTGGGACACATTTAAAGCAGTGTAGAGAGGGAAATATATAGCACTAAATGCCCACAAGAGAAAGAAAGAAAGATCTAAAATTGATACCCTAACATCACAATTAAAAGAACTACAGAAGCAAGAGCAAACACATTGAAAAGTTAGCAGAAGGCAAGAAATATCTAAGATCAGAGCAGAACTGAAGGAGATAGAGACACAAAAAATCCTTCAAAAAAATCAATGAATCCAGGAGCTAGTTTTTTGAAATGACCAACAAAACTGATAGACCACTAGCAACACTAATAAAGAAGAAAAGAGAGAAGAATCAAATAGACGCAATAAAAAATGATAAAGGGGATATCACCACCAATCCCACAGAAATACAAACTATCATCAGAGAATACTATAAACACCTCTACGCAAATAAACTAGAAAACCTAGAAGAAATGGATAAATTCCTGCACACATACACCCTCCCAAGACTAAACCAGGAAGAAGTTTAATCCCTGAATAGACCAATAACAGGCTCTGAAATTGAGGCAATAATTAATAGCCTACCAACCAAAAAAAGTCCAGGACCAGACAGATTCACAGTCGAATTCTACCAGAGGGACAAACAGGAGCTGGTATAATTCCTTCTGAAACTATTCCAATCAATAGAAAAAGAGGGAATCCTCCTTAATTCATCTTATACCAAAGCCTGGCAGAGACACAACAAAAAAAGAGAATTTTAGACCAATATCCCTGATGAACATTGATGCAAAAATCTTCAATAAAATGCTGGCAAACCGAATTCAGCAGTACATCAAAAAGCTTATCCACCATGATCAAGTTGGCTTCATCTTTGGGATGCAAGGCTGGGTCAACATATGCAAATCAAGAAACGTAATCCATCATATAAACAGAACCAAAGACAAAAACAAACCACATTATTATCTCAATAGGTGCAGAAAAGGCCTTCAACAAAATTCAACAGCCCTTCATGCTAAAAACTCTAAATAAACTAGGTATTGGTGGAATGTATCTCAAAATAATAAGAGATATTATGACAAACCCACTGCCAATATCATACTGAATGGGCAAAAACTGGAAGCACTCTCTTTGAAAACTGGCACAACACACGGATGTCTTCTCTCACCACTCTTATTCAACATAGTGTTGGAAGTTCTGGCCAGGGCAATCAGGCAAGAGAAAGAAATAAAGGGTATTCAATTAGGAAAAGAGGAAGTCAAATTGTCCCTGTTTGCAGATGACATGACTGTATATTTAGAAAATCCCATCATCTCAGTCCCAAATCTCCTTAAGCTGATAAGCAACTTCAGCAAAGTCTCTACAAAATCAATGTGAAAAAATCACAAGCATTCCTATACACCAATAACAGACAAACAGAGAGCCAAATCATGAGTGAATTCTGATTCACAATTGCTTCAAGGAGGATAAAATACCTAGGAATCGAACTTACAAGGGATGCGAAGGACCTCTTCAAGGAGAACTACAAAGCACTGCTCAACAAAATAAAAGAGGACACAAACAAATGGCAGAACATTCCATGCTCATGGACAGGAAGAAGCAATATCGTGAAAATGGCCATACTGCCCAAAGTAATTTATAGATACGATGCCATCCCCATCAAGCTACCAATGCCTTTCTTCACAGAATCGGAAAAAACTGCTTTAAAGTTCATATGGAATCAAAAAAGAACATGCATTGCCAAGGCAATCCTAAGTCAAAAGAACAAAGCTGGAGGCATCACACTACCTGACTTCAGACTATACTACAAGGCTACAGTAACAGCATGGTACTGGTACCAAAACAGAGAGATAGACCAATGAAACCGAACAGAGCCCTCAGAAATAATACCACACATCTACAACCATCTGATCTTTGACAAACCTGACAAAAACAAGAAATAGGGAAAGGATTCCCTATTTAATAAATGGTGCTGGGAAAACTGGCTAGCCATAGGTAGAAAGCTGAAACTAGATCCCTTCCTTACACCTCATACAAAAATTAATTCAAGATGGATTAAAGACTTAAATGTTAGACCTAAAACCATAAAAACCTTAGAAGAAAACCTAGGCAATACCATTCAGGACATAGGCATGGGCAAGGACTTCATGTCTAAAACACCAAAAGCAATGGCAACAAAAGCCAAAATTGACAAATGGGATCTAATTAAACTAAAGAGCTTCTGCACAGCAAAAGAAACTAACATCAGAGTGAACACGCAACCTACAGAATGGGAGAAAATTTTTACAATCTGCCCATCTGACAAAAGGGCTAATATCCAGAATCTACAAAGAACTTAAATGTACAAGAAAAAAAAACAAACAACCCCATCAAAAAGTGGGCAAAGGATATGAACAGACACTTCTCAAAAGAAGACATTTTTTCATCCAAGAGACACATGAAAAATGCTCATCATCACTGGCCATCAGAGAAATGCAAATTGAAACCATAATGAGATACCATCTCACACCAGTTAGAATGGCGATCATTAAAAAGTCAGGAAACAACAGGTGCTGGAGAGGATGTGGAGAAATAGGAACACTTTTACACTGTTGGTGGGACTGTAAACTAGTTCAACCATTGTGGAAGACAGTGTGGCGATTCCTCTAGGATCTAGAACTAGAAATACCATTTGACCCAGCCATCTCATTACTGGGTATATACCCAAAGGATTATAAATCATGCTGCTATAAAGACACATGCACGTGTATGTTTATTGCGGCACTATTCACAATAGCAAAGACTTGGAACCAATGCAAATGTCCATCAATGATAGACTGGATTAAGAAAATGTGGCACATATACACCATGGAATACTAAGTAGCCATAAAAAAAGATGAGTTCATGTCCTTTGTAGGGACATGGATGAAAGTGGAAACCATCATTCTCAGCGAACTATCACAAGGATAGAAAACCAAACACTGCACGTTCTCACTCATAGGTGGGAACTGAACAATGAGAACACTTGGACACAGGATGGGGAACATCACACACCGGGGCTTGTTGTGGGGTTGGGGGAGGGTGGAGGGATAGCATTAGGAGATATACCTAATGTAAATGAGTTAATGGGTGCAGCAAACCAACATGGCACATGTATACATATGTAACAAACCTGCATGTTGCGCACATGCACCCTAGAACTTAAAGTATAATAAAAAAAGAAAGAAAGAAAGAAAGAAGGAAAGGAGGGAGGGAGGGAAAGAAAGAGAGAGAGAGAGAGAAAGAAAGAAAAAGAGAAGGAGAGAAAGAGAGAAAGAGACTCTTTAGGCTTAAAAATAACATAGAGACAAAATTTTTAATGTAGTTATTCACTCATGGGATTGATTGGGAGGATATAAAACAGAGTCCCCCAATTGTTTTTTCTTTCTTCTTATGCTTCCTTTTTTCTTCCCTAATACGTATGCAGCTCCTGTTTTACCTTCAGGGAGCCAAACATAATGACTAAAAATGGTCACAATATCTGCCAGAAAGCATGGTGGAGCAATAAGGGCAGGGCACTCTCTAACCTGAATGGCTTTAGAGAATCTACTTAATCTGTTACAAAGCTTTAGGAAGGACAGTGCCGTCACAATCACGCAGCTGTGAATATCTAGCACACTGGCCTGAGTTTTCTTTTTAGTTTAGTTTAGTTTTGTTTTTGTCCTTGCTTTCACACACAGCTGCCTTATCACTGAGAAACACCTATATTCACCCTGGACTTACTTCATATCCCTTGCGTGTAAAGCATCCCCTGGGATATTTTAAGATCCCCAAACTCACACACATGTGAGTGAATTCAGTAATAGTAGGGATGCTATCCTCAAGAACAGGCAAAAATATCAGGCATTGTACTTATATCTCTCTCACTGATTCATGGATCAAAATCCATGCCCTTGGCCAGGCATGGTGGCTCATGCCTGTAATCCCAGCATTTTGGGAGGTTGAGGCAGGCAGATCACCTGAGGTCGGGAGTTCAAGACCAACCTGACCAACATGGAGAGACCCCGTCTCTACTAAAAATACAAAATTATCCCAGCGTGGTGGTACATGCCTGTGGTCCCAGCTACTCGGGAGGCTGAGGCAGAAGAATCGCTTGAACCCGGGAGGTGGAGGTTGCGGTGAGCTGATATCGCACCATTGCACTCCAGCCTGGGCGACAGAGTAAGACTCCATCTCAAAAACAAAAAACAAAAAACAAAAAACAAACAAACAAAAACCATGATCTCAGTGAATTCATTTTAAACAATCACAGAGCCACAGAGAAGTTACAAATATAGTACAAAGAACTTTCTATTTCCTGGACCATTTGAGAGTTGTTGACCTGCTGTTCCTCCACCCTTGAATACCTTAGTGGATATTTCCTAAAAACGAGGGTATTTTCCTAAATAACCACAATATAACCATCAAAATCAGGAAATCAATAATGATAGATTATCACCATCTAATCCTCAGGCTTAACTGAAATGTTGCCAAATGTCCTGATAATGCCTTTTATAACAACAAAAGCGTCCCCCATACCCCTCAGAATCACACATTGGACTCAGTCCCCTTGTCTCTTAGTACCTTTGAGTTGGGAACAGTTCTTTAGTCATTCCTTTATTATTTTTTTAATTAAGACAAGGTCTGGCTCTGTTGCTCAGGCTCACTGCAACTTCAACATCCCAGGCTCAAGCGATCTTCCCACCTCAGCCTCCCAAGCAGCAGGAACTATAGGCATGCATCACCACACCAGGCTAATTTAGAAAAAAAAAAAATTGGCTGGGTGTGGTGGCTCAAGCCTGTAATCCCAGCACTTTGGGAGGCGGAGACGGGTGGATCATGAGGTCAGGAGATCGAGACCATCCTGGCTAACACGGTGAAAACCCGTCTCTACTAAAAAATACAAAAAACTAGCCAGGCAAGGTGGCGGGCGCCTGTAGTCCCAGCTACTCAGGAGGCTGAGGCAGGAGAATGGTGTGAACCTGGGAGGCAGAGCTTGCAGTGAGCTGAGATCCGGCCACTGCACTCCAGCCTGGGCAACAGAGCAAGACTCCGTCTCAAAAAACAAAACAAAACAAAACAAAAAACTGTAGAGACGGGGGTCTCACTATCTTGCCCAGCCTGGTCTCGAACTCTTGGGCTCAAGTGATCCTCCCACCTTGGCCTCCCAAAGTGCTGGGATAATAGGCATGAGCCACTGTGTCCAGCCTGGCCATTCCTTGACTGTCTTGACCTTGGCACTTCTGAAGACCACAGGCCAGTTATTTTGTGGAAGGCACCTCCATCTGAGTTTCCCTGGTATTTACTCATGATTTAACTCAGGTTTGCATTTTTAGTAGAAATATCCCAGATCTGATGCCATGGTGCTCTCATAGCTTACCGTGGTGGCTAAGACTTCGACTTGTCCCATTGCTGATGATAACGTTGATAACTTGATTCAGGTGCTGTCTGCCAGGCTTCTCCACTGTAAAGTTGTTCTTTTCATCTTTGTATTTAGTAAGTATTCTGAGGGGATGTAATTGGAACTGCGTAAACATCCCATTCCTCATCAAACCTTCAGTGTGTTTATTTGCATATGTGTGGACTCAAGATTTATCTATCTTATTCACTAGGGTATCATCCACTAATATTATTATTATTTATTTTTACGCTCAATTTATGCCCTGTTTGGTGGTGGGAACCCATTTTGGCTGA
Source organism: Macaca fascicularis (assembly GCF_037993035.2). Lineage (NCBI taxonomy): Eukaryota > Metazoa > Chordata > Mammalia > Primates > Cercopithecidae > Macaca > Macaca fascicularis. The sequence goes on from NC_088375.1 coordinate 17,183,969, forward strand.
CTTTGGGATCCTTTTGCATGCCCCCCATTTTTTGAGCTTTTCCTTGCTTTCCAGCACCAACAGAGCTCTAGCTCAGTCTGCACTTTCTCTGCTTGTATTCAGCAATTGGTCCAAAGAACTCTGGTTCCTCTTAGTAGAAATGAGTATTTAGAAGCCAAGAATTGGATTCTAGGGGTGTTCATTGTTCTTGGGATGTCATTGCTCCCAGACTCTCTCAGTGGGCAAAGCTGGGAGTAGACATATAAATGCATGTATACATACGCACATTGCCTTGATATTCCTGTATCTATCTGTGTATTTAGGTTCACAACTATACTCCAATTTTACTCTCATAGCCGGGCGGGGGGGTGGGTGGGGGGTGCACGGCTGTAATCCCAGCTACTCAGGAGGCTGAGATATGAGAATTGCTTGAACCCAGGAGGCAGAGGTTGCAGTGAGTAATATTAAAGCAATACACTGCATGATTAAATATATAATAATAATGTACAGTTTGGAAAGTAAATGTGCAAGTGAACAAGAAAAAATAGGATCAGAGGATGCATTTGAGTCAGAAGCAGAATAACTACCACACAATTTGTCAATGTCTGCAGTGTGCCATACAAGCCTGATTTCATTAAAGGTGCACAGAGCTTCATGGGCTGAATGCTCCCAACACGCTTCAATATCAGCATCCTCTCCAGTAAGAATTAATGAGATTTAGTGACTTACCCCAATTAGGTAGCTAAGAAGAAGCAACCCTGAGATACGAACTTGGTTCTAATTGTTTGCAAAGCCTGCATTTGCCATGCATCATGCTGTCATCAAAGAGCAGATTTTAAGGAAATTATGGACAAGCAAAATTGGTGAAATTAGAATTTTTTAAAATTAAATTTACCCAATTTTCATTTCTAAATAAGAATAATACTATCTGCATAGCATTATGACATCTACTAATTATCCCCATACACTATATCTAACCATATTCTGAAACTGATGTTTTTCTGATAGCCGTTTGAAGACAGGCCAGCCATTTGCAAGGGAATTGGCTCACTGCATGACTTAGTGCACCCCACTGGAAGCAATAACATTTGAGAACTATCTGCAGCAGTTACTGTCAATTGGTTTATTCAAACCCACTCCAGTCTACCATTCCACCTCCAAAACATGTTTTCTCTACACTAGAGACTCAAAGCAAAGGACTGCACTTCCCATATTGCCTTGCCATTGAGGTTCTGTATGTGGCTGACTTCTGCCCCGCAACCAAACCCATAGCACACTAGAAAGGTGGTAATGAACATACTGAGGCAGCAGCTAGAGTAGATTTTGTTGCATCTAAGAAAATACACCTATTTTTCAAATCCTGTAATGTATATGCTTTGATGAATGAAACTAGTCTGAATATTATCATTAATTACTGTAGGCATTAGAAGACTACCAGTTGCCTTGTCTAACCTCCCTGTCCTTCTCTTACCCCTAGGAGATCAGCAATAGCATTGAGAAGCTCTTTAAAAATGAACAAAACGCATCTGGCATGCACAATTTTTCCCATGGCAGAAGAGTAAGTGATTTCTTTCAAAGCTTTCTGAAACAAGCCATTGATTCTCTTCCTAAGAAAGTAACAAAAGAATATGGCCTTATACAGAATATAATGGTTCACAAACCCATAATTCTTCACTTGGTCATATTACCAGGTGACCTTGGGCAAGTCATTTAGCAAACTAATGTCTCCAAGGAACTCTCTCAGCTTTGTTTCTGAAGGACAAAAAGGGAAGGTTTTTCTACTAGTGAACCACTTAGGCCAATTAAGAGAATTATTTGTAGCCTTCCCTCAGATCTAGACTTTTTCTAACTGCACCCACTGGTTCTTGTGATAAAGTTTATTTCTTGCAGAACAGCAGTGACTTAAATCTCCACCGCAGTGGTATTTTTCCATGAATGGGGAATGTGTGCTAGCTTGCAATGGACAAAGAGAATCTGAGCTAAGATTTTTTTAGGCGCTTCAGTGTCAGCTGATAATAGCCATCTCCCGTTGTGGGGCAAGAAGGAAGAAAAAGATTAAACTATAGTCCCTGCGGAAAGCAAATGTGAAAGGCAGCAGGGTGCAAGAGAAATTTACATCCCAAAGACAGGCTAGACTATTCAGAAGAATGCATCTTAAGTTAATGCTATAATAAATAAAATAATTTTATTTGCATTGCACAGCTTCAGAAGCTTTTACTCCGGGAACAAAATCTCTATCCTAGATACACTGAAATCACTTATAGAGTCCCATATAAATCATGAAGCTCCAATAAATCTAGTTGTATGTATTATGTGTCTATTTTGGGAAGCAGGGGAGTAGAGAGGGACATAAAATAACATAGAATGGAAAATCGCTACATTTGATCACTGTGGACAAAACTATCATACTATATTAGCAAAAAGTACTTTTCTCTTTTATTGGCAATTACTAGATTACATGACAGACTCGCCAGAAAACAATAATCAAATGCTCATGCTTAGAAACTAAAAATACACTGGGGTGATTGGGATATTTTATCTCTAATTTCAGCACTAATGATGGTGATTATTAAAATATATGTGTAAAGAAATCAAACCTCAGGCTTTGATCGGGAAGGAAGCAAAGCTCTAAGTACTTATTGCTGTAAATTTCATCCTCCATTTTAATCAGATCATCCAAACCAGATGCAGCATTTTAATTAGGTAAAACTTACAGCCACATTGAATAACAAAAGGAAAGGCATAGATCAAAGCATAGACCAAGACCCTTTTGATGAGTCAAGGGGCCAATGCATAGAACGTGGAAGGAGGTCATGGCCCACACTTACCCAAAGGCAGTGGTTCTCAGAATGTGGTCCCCATACCAGCAGCCTTTGTGTCAACTCGGAGTGTCTTAGAAATGCACATTCTCAGACCTTACCCAAGACTGCTGGATCAGAAGCTCAGGGACCCAGCAGCCTGTGTTTTCAACAAGCCCACCAGGTGATTCTGACACACACTACCATGTGACAACTACTGTCCCAGAGCTCCAAATAGAGAACAGAAGATGAAATTCCACCCTTTTCCTGACTTTTTAGAAACGAGTCTGAAAATCCTCAGGAGAGACAAGCAGACTGTGGCTGGCTGGTTGGGAAATCCACACTGAGTAGCCAGTGTTCTGAGGATTTCCTGGTAAGATCTGTCCTCCACTCTTTCCATCTCATCCAACTATTTGGTTTTCTTTTGGTTTGGTTTGGTTTCGTTGTCTTTGTTGTTGTTGCTTTCAAGAGTTGTTTTTGAGAGTCTCGCCTCGCTCTGTCGCCCAGGCTGGAGTGCAGTGGCATCATCTCGGCTCACTGCAACCTCTGCCTCCTGGGTTCAAGCGATTCGCATACCTCAGCCTCCTGAGTACCTGGGATTACAGCCATGCGCCACCACACCCAGCTAATTTTTTGTATTTTTAGTAGAGACAGGGTTTTACCATGTTGGCCAGGCTGGTCTCTAACTCCTGGCCTCAAGTGTTCCACCTGCCTCAGTCTCCCAAAGTGCTGGGATTACAGGCATGAGCCACCACACCCAGCCTAGTTATTTGTTAATGTAGAACATTCAACAACTCTTTCCAACCTTACTTGTTGATTTTCAACCTCAATTCCCAGATTATATTTTGTTTTATGGTGTTCTATTTACTTTAAAACTTTCCATGGTCAAGAAGTAAAAGTCCAGCTTTTTCTCCTCTTGTCCTCCCATTCAAATTCAATTAAAGAAAATCTTAGGTCAATCAAAACATCCTTCCCTTCACTCACTCTGCCCAGCATAGACTTCAGCCCTTCCTGGGCAAGGGTGCTTAACCGTCCAGAGTCTGTCCAGCTACATGGACTCCAGAACTGGCCTACTCCTGAGTTCCTTCTGGACACGAAAACACTGACAAGAATACGCATTCTTCCTAGAATCAGTATGCTATATTTTTAGGGCCCAAGTACACAGATGTTTGCACAGATGGGTTATTATGTGTAATTGTAAGAAATATTATAACCATTGTTAAACATTTGCTGGAGGTCAAGGTTATAAATGACCTACAGTGAATATACATAGATGTAACTCTCCGCTCACACTCCTGTGTACATGTGATACTGCTTTGGTTCACTTGATGACATCTTGCTGTTTTGTCTAATGTGGCTATATCTTTCTCCCTAGTTCTATTATAAGTCTCTTGAGGGCAGCAACCATACCTCTCACTTCTCATGAAATGCAAATGTCCTTAAAATGAGATTCTATAAATACTTTCTCGTATATATTTAATCAAGGGCCACTTCTCCCCTGCCCCAGGAATATGCCTCTATAACACTATTTTGGTGGTTTAGCACTTGCGTTTTGAAGCTATATTTTCTCTGATTTTAAGAAAAAACCTAAAATAAAACATCCTTAGCTTAAGCTCACCCTAAAAGAGCAAATGACAGATAAAGCTCTATCTGTTCTTGAACATGCCAGTGATCAGGTGTGAAGTAAACCAGGTGTTTCAATGCACCAGGAGGCCCTGTTACTACAAAAGCACACAGTGACCAGCTCAAAATCAGATAGGCAACTTTGCGTCAGAGCGTTGACAGCAGCCCAAAGCAACAGACTCTACAATAAATGGCTGTAAAATGCTGCTGCAAAGAAATGTTTCAGATGCTACAAATAGACTGGAGGTTGTCACAGAAAAAAAAAAAAAAAAAAAAAAAAGAAGAAAGAAAAAGATGATTTAGTCTGTGCTGTATGTGTGAAAAAAATATGTTGGCCTTGTTCCATAAAATGATAACTGAAATACTCTCTGGACCAGTCAATTCATCAGGGAAAGATAAAACAACCTGCCACTGTAACTCAGAGAGGAGAAAAGTAAGGATAAAAGATCAAAAAGCTCCATTCATTTCAATGAAAAGACACAGTGACAAAGAAGCTATAGCAGGGTTGACTATTAATTCAAGACCTCTTATTCTGGCAGAAGCGAACCCAAGTCAGTTCACTGAGGTCTGGCTGCAATATGCCCTCCCTCAGTTGCAACTGCTCAGCCCTACAGCCTCTATCTGTTGAAATCCCACTCATCCTTCAAGATTTACCTCCCATGTCATTTCCTTTCTGAAGTCTTACCAAGCCCTGCCAGGCAAACTGAATCCCCACCTCCCCCTCCCTGCTCCTTCTTCACTCCTGGTGTGGCGTTGGCCCCGTGGGTTCACGTGCCTGATCATGTATGTTTCTGGATCCCGTAACAGTCAGTGATGCCAAAAGGGTGGGGACCATTGCTCAATTACCTTTGTTTTACTCACAGAATCTGACAAGAGGCCAGTCACCTTGCACATCAGCATTAAAAAAAATCTTCTGTGGAATTGTTGAACTCAATTACAGGCAGGACTTCACTTCCCAGCAGTGGAACCTCTATTTGATGTATTTTACAGGTATAATATTTCTTGAATGACATGGTGCCAGACACTATGTTGGTGCTTTAGATACAATCTTCTTCAATTTGCCACAGTCTATGAGGAAACTGATGCTCAGAGAGTCTAAGAAAACATAGCCCTGAGATTTAAAGCAAGGGTCACCACAGAAGATACTCTGTGTCCCTGACCAGCTATACAACATCTGTAAGCCTCAAGTCCTGCTCATGCGCACACACACACACACACACACACACACACACCCCAAATGGCACACAAATCCGTGGAGGTTATGATGCTATTAGATACTGATTGATATGTAAAAAGACAAAATTAAACCTCTATCTGACACCAAACACATCAAAAATTCCAGATGGAAATTTTAAAAAATGTTTTTAAAAAGTAAAGCTACAGAAAACATTCACATGATCCTAGAAGTAGGAAAGAACTTATTAAACAAGAAATAGATTTTAAAAAAGACGGAAAAGATAAAGTCATCTTATTTAAAAGTTTTAAAATTTTTTTATGACAAAGACACTAAGGAAAAAAAAGACAATCCAGAGCAGAATAGTAGAATATGCAACAGTTGTGTATCTGTAATATTTTCTTAATTAAAAAGAACAACACTGAATTAAAATCATAGGTTGACTTGAGTCAAATGTGGTAAAATGTTAGCATCTACCATACATGGGTGTCCATTATGTTTTTTTCTGTACCTTTCTATATTTCTGATATATTTCATATTAAAAGTTAAATATCAAGAGACGAATTAGACATTCATATGTTCATGGCGTGAAATCTCTGATCACTATTATATCTTTACTTTAGGACCATTCTAAAATTTATATTAGAAGATCATTGTTCCTTCCCTGTCTCGAGCCAGTGTATGCAATACTGCACCCAACACTTCTGGTTCTCCCTTCTTTTTACTTCCCATACTTCCATACTCAAAACTTCCATACTCAAAACTTCCACACTAGTATACACATGCTGGTATACACACTAGTATACACATTTTGTGGTATGTGGTAAACTTCTCTATCCCTCATATCATTTCTAATAAGAAGATCCTTGGAAGTCACTGCAGGGCTTCGTGTCTTTGTGATATTTTTGAGGCCATTAATGACTATCAGTGGTAGACTGCATTCGTTGTTCATAAGTCCTCCTTCTCTCCTTTCTCTTCAGTACAGGCAGAGTAAGTGTCATCTCCCCATGGCTCTGGATGTGACCAGGTGACTTGCACTTGCCAATGGAACACGAGCAGTCCTAATGTATGCCATGCCTACCCGGAGACTTTACATGCCCTTGGATGACTGTCTTCCTATCTTCCTTCCTCCAGTCTACATGAGAATAGCATGCCCCACCGGTAGCCCACTACCAGAATAACTCAGAGTAGATCTAACCCAACCCACAAACACATGGCAAAGCCACAAGATGACCCACAAGTCCATGAGCAAGAAATACATGTTTTCATATAAACAACTGAGATTTGGGAGCTGTTTGTTACACTCCATTATCAAAGCAGAAACTGACTAATATACAACCTTATATTAAATTTCCAAGATCATTTTCTGTCCCACACTCTGTTATTTTATGCTGAGAATTTTAATAATTGCCTAAGACAGTCCTCTTTATATTGCATTTAAAGCTTTCTAGACCATCGAATTTTATTAACCACACATACACACATGGTCCAAGGTCTTTTAAACCTGGGTTCAAGTTTTTTTTTTTTTCAACCTTATCTCCTGCTATTAACTTCTCACAATCTACCCTCTGATTTTATTGTGATTTTAATTTTTAATATGCCACATTGTTTTTTGTTTGTGTTTTTGAGATGGTAGTCTTGCTCTGTCACCCCAGGCAGGAGTACAGTGGTGTGAACACAGCTAACTGCAGCCTCAACCACCTGGGCCTAAGCAATTTTCCTACCTCAACCTCCTGAGTAGCTGGGACTACAGGCACCGGCCACCATGCCTGGCTAATTTTTTTGTATTTTTAGTAGAGACAGGTTTCGCCATTTTGGCCAGGATGGTCTCAAACTCCGGACCGCAGGTGACCCGCCTGACTCGGCCTCCCAAAGTGCTGGGATTACAGGCCTGAGCCACCGCACTCAGTCTGCCACATTCTTAAACATAAACTTAATGAAGCTTCTCAGTCATTTGCATGAGATCTTCCCTACTCTAGGAATTATCTTTCTCCCCTTTATTTATTTATTTATCCATTAAGGTTCAAATCAAATATTTTTCTTCTATGTTTGTCTATCCTGATGCCCCTAGAAAGTGAGACAATCCTTCCTTTTACTCCAGATCAGCAGATTTACCATGTTTTCTTTAATAATTGCCTGTTTTTATATTCACTTCCCCCACTGGATTCCATGAGAGTGAAGATCACGTCTCACTTGTTTTAATACCTTATTTGTTTCCAATTAGTATCATCACTCTCCTCCCTAACATAGTTAATAATCTTTTCACAGGTGTTCTTTAGTCCTCACAGGAAACCGGTGAGCTTATATCTTTACCTGTATTTTATTGGTATGGACACCAAGGCACTGCAGGGTTCAGCGGTTTACTCAAGGACAGTTGATAAGTGAGGGAGCCATGAAGGCACTACTTGGACACCACATCCCACACCCTTGACAGTCATACCTGCTGCCTCCCACAAAACTGCTTGCTAAATGAATGGATCCACCAAGAGTTCTCTGTGTTTCATGTTTAATGGGAAAAATCATTCCCAATAGAATCAATCTTCTTGAAGAATGAAATTACTCCTGTTGAATCACATACTGCTTCTTCTTTTTGACACCCACCTCCTCCACCTGTGGCATTGGCACTATCCAACATTATGTGGCCATTCCCAGGTGTGTCAATAGTTTGTCAAGTGTCAGCATTTTTCTCTTGGTAGAGCAATCAATGCCAGCAACTGTTCTAAGGTGGTGGTGGGGTGGGAGACTCTTTCGGGCAGGGACTTTCTCTTTGAGGTATTTGGAATCCCCAGCCAGAAATATTCATGGCAATGGGGTCAAACAACTCACATGATTGGCTGACTCAGGAAACACCTGCAGAGATACCCGTGAAACCTCTGTTGAGCTAAGGCTGGAGTCTGCATTGTAGAAAGTGAAGGTCACAGGTTATGGCTACTTCTCAAACATGGAATCTGCCCACAGATCCATCCAAGACCACATGGATCTGTGTGGTGCTTTCTACCAGTAAGAAATAGCCTGGTGGGTATAATGTACTTTTTAAAATAATGCTGTCTTGACGCAGTTCTGAGGCCCTAGCCAAAGGACAATAGAACAGCAGGTGACGCCCACACCTCCCAACAACCCCTCTTGTTGGGATCTTACACTTAGGACCACTATCCCCTGCCCTAATCACCCCAGACCAGGTACCAAACAGTTAGGGGCAGCCACTATATCCCACTATATCCCTGGAATTATTCAAACTAGTCAGTCCTCAGTGGGCTTGCTCTCTCTCAGCATTCCTTCCTGCAGAAACCACAATAAAGTCTCTTGCCCACATTTCCCTGCTCCCTCTGCCTCCTGACCCACCCTGGTGCTTCCTCATGTGGCATGGCACAGGATCTGTGAGTAATTAACTATGTTTTCCGTGGCAATTGTCTCCTGATCTATTGGTCTTACTCCACCCCAAATATCCTATTAACACTCTATGTTAGACCAAGCTTGTCCAACCCAGGGGCTGTAGGCAGCCCAGGATGACTTTGAATGTGGCCCAATACAAATTCGTAAACTTTCTTAAAATATTATGAGATTTTTTTTTTTTTTTTTTTGCGATTTTCTTTTTTAGCTCATCGGCTATTGTTAATGTTAGCGTATTTTACGTGTGGCCCAAGACAATTCTCCTCCTTCCGATGTGGCCCAGGGAAGTCAAAAGATTGAACACTCCTGTTGTGAACAGTAGAAGGCAGGGTTTCGCCTTCTGCCAGAGGACAAGGAAGCAGCAGTGCTCAGTGACTCAGTGGGAGTGCATCTACCCCTCAGTTTCCTAAGGCTTCCATGCAGCTATCAAACAGATGGTGAGAGACACATGTGCCACGCTTATTCCCACTCTGTCATGGGAGGAAAATGTGAGCATAGCATTAACTATAAAAAAATTAAAAATGCTGAACACAGCACCCAAAGGAAAATAACAGGAAACAATCAGCATGGAGAGAGAATACATTCTCAGGAGGAAAGATGGGTAAGTAAGAGATGTATCTAAAATTACGAGGATACGGTATCATTTACTTATCCTTTTTATTGCAATTAAATACGCATTACATAAAATTTACCATTTTAAACATTTTAAGTGTACAGCTTATTGGAATCAAGTATACCCACACACTATTGTGCAACCATCACCACCATCCATCTTCAGAACCTTGTCATCATCTCTAAAATCCAGCACCTATTAAACTTAAACTCCCCATCCCTCCCTTGCCAGGGCTGGAGCCCCTGGCAGCAAGCATTCTACTTTCTGTTTCTATATATTTGACCATTCTAGCTATCTCATATAAGTTAGATCATATATAGTGTCATTTTTAAGGAATTTCAAGTACTTAATATTATTCAAAAAATTTTAAGAGCCACAGTGATGTGCCTTTTCTCTTTGACCTTTATTTTTGCTTTACAAAAGTGGATTTGTGCTTGATCAATGCTGCACAGACAATTCCATATTTTATGTGTGCTCAGTATGTGATTTCATAGGATCTTTACTGAAAAAGAAATTTCCATCCCTATATTTCAGCAGTCACTGTTTTTTGCTTACCCACAATCAGAGCCATAGAAGGCACAGATTACTCACACATACAGAGTGAAAACATGCAGAGTTTATATTAAAGCTCTGTGCAGCAGAGTAGCAGCTACACAACTTATTGCACACCTTGAAAAAATCCATGAGAAAGGAAATAACATTTTTAGCAATTCAAAGAGGAAAAACACTCTCTAAGCACATTCTAGAGTCTAGGAGAAACAATTTCTCATAACAGCAGTCCCCAAACCCAAGAACTAGAACAACAAATACAGAACAAACCACACCTCCTTTTGGTATTAACCAATTTAAGTCTTTTGAGCACAACCCGAATTATAACTACATGTGACAACAACATTGCTTTTCTAAAAAGCTTTGTGAAGGTAATGTTTGAAAGGAGCTCCTGATATTTGTCACAATTGAAGTCATCAACTTCAGCTCACATAGTGTCTTCTTTGACATCCCCTACATGTTTTACAGACAGAGAGAGAGAGAGAGAGAGAGAGAGAGAGAGAGAATAAGGGCAGTAGATGAGAAGATGAAAAAAAAAAAGAGGCAGAGAACTGTGTAGACTGAAGCGTGTGGTAAGAAGAGCTCTAGACTGAGTGTCAGAAAGTCAGCATCTGAGATCCAGTGCGATCAGTTCCTCTGTGAGTGCAGCCAGGCCCCTTCACCTCTCAGGGTCTCCAGTCCCTCAACTGTAAAACTGGGAAGGGTGCCCTAAAGAGTCCAGAAACAGATTAAATCTCTCCTTATCTAAAAGGAAAACTTGTAATTCAATCACCAAACATACTATCCGGTCGCTTTCAATAAGCAGTGACGTTTGCTGTTTTATCACACTAGCAATGATTGGAAAATGATACTCTACATATAAAATACTTTCTTCTCTGGCTTCCGTTTTCCTATCACTCGATGTTCCTCTCAGTTTGATGTTTCTCTACAGCCAAAAATACTCTAAGTCTTGCCCAGGCTTCAGTCTCAGTCTGGGTGGCGTGTACCCCATCTCAAAGGTGGCTTGTCCTGCTCATATGCCCATGTCATTCCACCTGCATATGGGGACACTGAGGCTGGAATAGGCAAACAGCCATCTAGAGGCAGATACGGAACTCTCAGTTCTTGCCGTCAGTTCAGCTGCTTTCCAGCTAGAGACTCCTGGAGGCCTCTACTTACTGAAATCCACAAAATCTACCATCTGAGAGTGTCTTCTTCCGCAGGAAGAGTGCTCAGAACACCAGGAAAATGGCCTCAGTGCCCCCAGGAGCCAAGGTGGAAACATTTCTCCCATTCGAGATGCAGGGCTGCTCAGCCTCCCTCAAAGGATCGCATATGGAGATGTGGGGCTACAGGACTGCAGCAAGCTGGCTTCACCTGGAATTCTATCTTTTAAACCAAAACTCAAGGGAAAATGCCCAGGAAGAAGAAAGAAACATCCTCTGGGTCCCTGAGCAGGAGGATGGGTCACCCAAGGGCATAGGTGCTCAGCAGCAGCGGCCCCGTGGATGGGGGCACTGGGATGGGCACTCTTTTTTTTTTTTTTTTGAGACAGAGTCTCGCTCTGTCGCCCAGGCTGGAGTGCAATGGCACCATCTCGGCTCACTGCAAGATCCGCCTCCTGGCTTCATGCCATTCTCCCACCTCAGCCTCCCAAGTAGCTGGGACTACAGGCGCCTGCCACCACTCCTGGCTAATTTTTTTTTTTGTATTTTTAGTACAGACAGGGTTTCACCGTATTAGTCGGATGGTCTCGATCTCCTGACCTCATGATCCGCCCGCCTTGGCCTCCCAAAGTGCTGGGATTACAGGTGTGAGCCACTGCACCTGGCCTGGGGTGGACACTCTTCTAAGCCTTCTTGGGGATCATCATCTTCCCATGAGACAGGGTTTTCCTAGCACCTCTTGTCTCGCTCCCCTTGCTCTCTTGGCTTGCCTGCTCTGGTATTTAGACCACCCCCATCCATGGTACCTTCCTATCTGCTGATCATGCAAACAGCCTCTGCCTGAGAGCGCAGGGCCAGCACGCCTTCCAGATGCCGTGCAGCTGCCCTTCTTGACTCATAAATCCATCTCTGTCCACTAACGTGTAAGGACTCCCTCAGTACCCTTCCCACATTGCATTCTGCCACACTGCTTCCCCCAGAAGTAACTATTTTTAGGGGTTTATCACTCTCATCCTGGATTTATCCTTTCCCTTCATATATATGTGTCCTTAAGACATATGGAATGCTGCTTTGCATATTTTCAAACCAAATAATTGGTCTCATACTGTGGGCATTCTTCTGGAACTTGCTTTGCTCACTGACATGATGAGATTATAAGAGATTTATCCATATTGGTGTGTGTAGCTGTAGCTCACTCACTTTCACAACTGTATAGTGTTTTGTTATTGTAATTCACTTATTCATAAAATAAATACTCCAAGAATCAAACAAGGAATAATTTACCTTTAAAGTTAAAGAGCCTAAAATTGGAATGAAGCAAATAGTAGTTGTCAATCCCTGCTTTATTTTCCCCACTTCCTTGAACCAATTTGATGTTGGGTAATTAGTTTAAATCCTCAGCAAATTCAGATATGTTCATTTCTGGAGTGATACCTTACAAATAATCCCATGTTTTAAACAACAGAAACAAGTTTTTGTAGTAGAATACAGAAAACTGGACTAATGTCCAGGTTGTAATTGCCCAGTCCTGTAGACTTAATGGTATAACTCACAAGTTTGGGAGAAAAGTGTGGGGATAGGGATTATACATCCATCTAAAGTATGTACCAGGATTCAGATATTCTACAAAAGAAACTCTTTAGTGAATGGAGCAAATCCATCTGTCTATGAATAAAACAGCCCAGTCTGGCACCTTATGTTCATCCTTCCACCTTCAAATGGAAAAGAACAAGTCAACGCTATATAACTCCTTGATGCCAGGGAGAACGGAGGTTGGCAAGTGAAGAAGTCAAGGCACTAGGATAAACGGGAAAATGGGAGCCACAGAAGAAGCCAACACTTTGAAGACATGGCTAGTCCATCTGTCTTTAAGAGTTGCTTCAAGAAGGAACCAGCTGTCTGATATTGGAGAAAGCAGAATAATAACTTGCACTTAAAATAAAATTATATTAGCAAGTAGTCAGATCTGGGCCAGGCACAGTGGCTCATGCCTATAATCCCAGCACTTGGGAGGCTGAGGTGGGTAGACCACGAGGTCAAGAGATCGAGACCATCCTGGACAACATGGTGAAATTCTGTATCTACTAAAAATACAAAAATTAGCTGGGCATGGCGGTGCACACCTACAGTCCCAGCTACTCGGGAGGCTGAGGCTGGAGAATCGCTTGAACTCGGGAGGTAGAGCTTGCAGTGAGCTGAGATGGTGCCCCTGCACTCCAGCCTAGGTGACACAGCAAGACTCCATCTCAAAAAAAAAAAAAAAAGAAAAAGAAAGAAAGAAAGTAGTCAGGTCTGCTCTGTTTTGCTTATTTCCAAATCATACTCAATGTCTTCATCCTGTTTTACTGGCTTTTGGAGTTGAGCACTGAGTATTTCAAATCATTTTGTAAAACTTACCACCAAGGGACAAAGTAACAAAACCTTAAGGAGAAGCACATACTGTTTGTATTCCAAAAGACACATGTCTGCAGATACATGTGCAAACTGGACGGATTCAATTCAGCGATGGTATTTAGAGCCTGGGGGAAGGAGGAGTGAAAAAATGGCATTTCAGTTGCCCACAATGTATGTCTTTCCTTATTCAAAACTCAGATACGTTTTTCTTTCATGGAAATTCTTTCCTTAACAACTAACCTCACCTGGGACTTTATATCCACAGAAACTACCCAAGAGTTTTGAAGATTTACCACTAGCAAACCAAAAAGAGGAAGCCATGTCAATATTATTTAATAAGTAAAATCTCTATGACGTTATTACTCATTGCTATAGGGGAGTGCTATGGTTTCAATGTGTTCCCAAAGTTAATGTGTTGGAAATCTGATCCCAATGTGGCAGTGTTAGGAGGTGGGGCCTAATGGGAGGTGTTTGGGTCATGGGGGCACCACACTCTAGAATGAATTAATGCCGTCACTGTGGGAGGGGATTCATTAGAAAAGGACAAGTTTGGCTCCCCCTTGCTTGCTTTCTCTTGCCCTCTCTGCCTTTCCACCTTCTGCCATGGCATGATGCAGCAAGAGGCCCTCTGTTGAGCCGGCCCTTGATCTTGAACTTCCCGGTCTCCAGAATGACGAGGAAATATGTTTCTGCTCTTTATAAATTACCAAATCTATGGTGTTCTGTAATGGCCACAGGAAACAAAGACAGAATAGGACAAGTGAGTAGGAATCATTTGATCTTGCAGTCTTAGCTCCTGCTTTTAGCTCAAGCTCCCTACAGTTCTTCCTCTTGCTACCACCACTTTCTCAACCTCCTCCCCTTTTCCCACTGCCACCACAGACACTATTAGAAAGAAAATTCCTCAGAGTCTCATTCATAAAATGCATATCCAAAGGAATGACACACAGACTGGTTCGGAAGAGATTCAGAAAACAGTGAAACAAACTGCAGACCTAATCCCAGACTACCCACATAAATGCAGTAGCATGAGAAGGTACTTGAAGGAGGAGAGCCTGGATTTAACCCTGTGATCTTCAGCTGAGGCTTTCATTGCCCGGCTAGGTTGCTTTGAATCTACATCGGGCTTGAATATCCGGCTTCACATTTTCAGGCAGACAATAGTGATCACAGGAGTATTGTGGGAACTCACTCCCCTACCACACTCCTTCCCTCTCTCTTATCTCCATAGCTCAAAAATGCTAAAACTATAAACTATGATTCAGCGTTCAAAACTTCTGTGGTCCTGTCATAATAACAGAGGGTTGGACACTAGGGGCAAGACAGAAAATCCAATTAATCCTTCCCCCATGGGCAAACAACCTTATCAGATATTTTCCTTTAGCCCTAGCAGAAGTTTTGCATGATAGATCCCACCTGTCATTTTTTCATATGTTTCAGAACAAAATCTCTGAGGCAGCATTTTTATTTTAACTCGGATGTAAGTTTTATTAAAAATGCCTGTTATGACCAGCTGGTGTCAAACTGCTGGTTTGCTAACTAGACATCAGCTGAAGAGGCTGCCTTTCCCTCTGTTTCATGAAAATGAGCATGGTGAACTATTAATAACAACTTCTAAAGCCAGTTAGCCATAGATCAGGTGGACCACGGAAGGCCAAAGAGTCCTGGGGGAGACAGAAGAGAGGAGGGGACAAAGGAAAGCCTCTCCTCATATATTCCTGCACTAAATGCATTCTTTCCCCCATCCCAGGTTAATTCCTCCAGTGCACCGGATCACACAGAGACAGAACCCAGATCATATGCTGGTTTTCTTTCTTTCTTTTTTTTTCCAACTTTTATCTTAGGTTCGGAGGTCCATGTAGGAATTTGTTATATGGGTAAATGTCATGTCATGAAGGTTTGGTGTACAGGTCATTTCGTCACCCAGGTAACAAGAATAGTGCCCAATGGGTGGTTTTTCAATCCTCACCCTCCTCCCACCCTCCAATCTCAAGTAGGCCCCAGTGTCTATTGTTCTTACACACCCGAAGGAAGATAAGTTGTTCTATCATAAAGACACATGCACATGTATGTTCATTGCAGCACTATTCACAATAACAAAGACATGAAATCAACCTAAATGCCCATCAATGGGCAGACTGGATAAAGAAAATGTGGTACAAATACACCATGGTATACCACACAGCCACACACACACAAAAAGAATGAAATCATTTCCTTTCTAGCAACATGGATAGAGCTGGAAGCCATTATCCTAAGCAAATGAATGCAGTAACAGAAAACCAAATACTGCATGTTCTCGCTTATAAGTGGGAGCTAAACATTGAGTACACATGCATTTTCTGATTTTCCTGTTATCGTATTTGTTATATTGGCATAACAAATGTTTTCAAATACCAACAGTGAGTCAGATGCAAAATTGTCCAAAAAAGAGCTGGGTTCTCTCACACTCGGAGGTTGTTTCTGCAGAGCAGGACCGTCAGTCCCCGGGAAGTGCACCATCACCCCGCACTGAGTGGCCAGGTACTGTATGTGGAACGCAGCTGCTGCACCCCAAAGGAGATGATTCTCATCTCTCAAAACTTAGATCTTGAATGTGAACTGCCATTCCCCTGCCACCCACCCTGGGCAAGGGACCCTCATGATTTGACATGTCAGACCACCACGCATGTCATTTATTTAGCTGGCCATCTTTCATTGGCAATCCGACGCTTCCTCCACAGTAAGAAGCCCCTCTTACTTCTGATGGGCTCTCAGGTGAGGCTGGCAGAATTCTGGAATTCACAAGCAAGGTGGCTAACCCTGAACGCATCATGTTTCTCCTGCACCTGATCCTTTTCCTCTATCCTACCCTCCGTCAATGGCACCGTCCCCATGTAGTCAGAGAAGCCAGCAAGTGAGACTCATCCTGAAATCTTCATCCTTACCCTGAATTTCTCTCGCCAGCTCTCGCCAGGCCCTGGGCTCCCTGCCTGTGGCCTCACCTGCCTCTAACCTGCACCCAGCTGCCCAGCGCAAGTCTGACAATATGACCTCCCACCTTGCTGAGACCAATAGTGGCCCCTTGAGGCCTTCAGGAGAAAGCTCTTTGGCTTGGCACACAGACTCCTCATATGGGACCCAGCACCTGGCAACTCGATGCCTCCCCTCTGACCTGCCCCACATGGCCACCCACTCACACCAACCTCATCACAAGCCCCTGTGCAACAGCTGGCACCGTTCCTTTCACCAGGCCAGCCCCTCTCCACATCACTACCACTTACCTACGGGAATGTGAGCTCCTGAGGGCAAGGGGTTGGTGGGGGAAGGGTTGGGTTTTTTTGTTCATTACTGAATTTCATACACCTAGAACATTTCTAGGTACATATTAGCAGAAATCCAATTAATATTATAGAGAGAATGAAGAATGAATGAATGAATGAATGGTTATTCAAGACCCAGATTAAGCATCATTTTTCTCTTGGGAGCATTTCTTGATTCCTCTTACTAATCTCAACAACCGTATCTGTTGCCCTTCGTTTGTACATCTCTTCCTGCCCACATCAGCAGTGGACGCCTGTCTCGTAGCATCTGTGGCTCCGTGCTATGACTGCTCCCATGTGTCTACAGCACTGAGCGATGCATGAGTCTCTCGGGAGCAGAACTGTCTTATGCCTGTGCTTGTGCTCTCTCCAACCCCCACCCATTCCTTCTTCTCCTACATATCTGATACCAACAACCAGGTGCCCAGCCCTGTATCCTGTGTGTCACAGACATCCCTATAGGCCCATCATTACGCACAGTGATGAACACATAAGACTGTCCACACATTTCAGGCCATTCCACGTTCACACCTAGATAAGGAACCTTTTGCCCTGGCTAATCGCAGCCTGACTTCCAAGGGCAGGTCCAAATGCAGGCCATTCATTTGACTCTGTGCTGCAAACCTGACTAGGGAGAGTGATTAAACCTTTCTCACCTAAAACCTTAAAAACCTTTTCATTGCACAGACAGCAAATAAGGTACAAATGACAACGTGCAGGTACGGGTAGCATGATGCCACATGATACACATTATGTTTCGTATCTAATACATTTTGTTGATTCAAATGACACCCGGAGGATTTATGTAAGCAGAAGCGAGACAAAGAGACCAATAAGCGCAGTGTGAAATAACTGCTGAGGTGTGGGGAAAAAAATCAAGCATATTTTCTCTGAAAGATTTCCAAATCTAATTCCTGTCGACTATGTTTCTCTCTTTTTTGTGCCTGAATGAATGAGACAGGATTGAGGGGATTCTGGAGATCACCTCATTTGAGATGACAGGAAACATCGCCGCGTTCCAGCTGAAAGAAGGATGCTTCTTTACCTGGCCATTTCTCGTGGCTCCAGGAAACATTTAGAGATTATCTCTTCCCTTGCTGTAGGGACCCTGAGTGCCAGTGCTGCAAATAAATCAGCCTGAGATGGCAAGAACAGCGCATTCACCCAAAACTTCGCCGTTAAACATCGCTATGCCCATATTTACTGTCTAGCTAAACTGTGCCCGCAAAGCCTGAGAGAAGAGCCAAGTCCTCCTGTGGCTGCTGTGCCCTGGACCCATAGCAGGGAGGAGTGGAGACAGGCTGGCAAGCCTGGGCACAGACCCTGAGTCTCTACCGACCAAGCATATGACCTCAAGCAAGTTCCTTTATGCTCCTGAGTCTCAGATGCTCATCAACCAAGCAGGGTGGCAAATCAGACCTGTGCAGGCCGTTGTAAGGGCTAGATGTGAACTTGCAAGGACGTGGCACACACTGAATGAGAGTGATGATTATTGTCATGTTCTTGCTCCAAACTTTATGGGTGTTCAGAAGCCTCGTGTGATGAGAACATTTTCTCTGGCTCTGGAAACTTTGACAGATCTGCATGGTTGCCAGAATGAGACACAAAATGGACACTAGTTAGAGTCACCTGCCCCAGTGCATGGTGAAGGAAGGGGAAGTGCTGGTCCTTAAGCAGGACCCTGGCTGGGAGAGGGGATGGGCTGAATTGTGTCCCCCTCCATAAAAGGTCTGTTGCAGTCCTTAACCCCTAGGACCTCAGAATGGAACTTATGTGGGGATAGGTCTTTACAGACGTAATCAGAGTTCAAATGGGATCATTAGATTGGGCCCTAATCCAATATGATGGGGGTCCTAATAAAAAGGAGAAATTTGGACACTAATACAGGCACAGAGGGAAGACCATGAGAAGAGAGAGGGAGAAGACGACCACCTACAAGCCAAGGAGAGAGGCCTGGAACAGATCCTTCTCTAGAGCTCTGCAATCTTGCCAATGCCTTGGTCTCAGACTTCTAACCTCCACGACAGTGAGACAATGCGTGTCTGTTCTTTAAGCCACTCGGTTTGTGGTCTTTGGTTACGGCCGCTCGAGCACACCAATGCAGAGGCCCTGTTGCCAGGGAAAGTCCATTCTTGGCCACTGTGATGCCCTGCAGCAGAGACCAGGGAATCTCTCTTCTCTTGCCCACAGCATCGTGTTGAAACCATCCCTATAAACTTTTTAAAATAAAATTTGTCAGGGAAGAAAGAGAGGGGAGAAAGGAAAATAAACCCAGCTTGCAGCACACTCAGCATTAATCATGAGGCCAGCCTGTGTTCCAACTCCTTCCTCAGAATTGTTTGCTGCCTACTGTCTTGGAATCACATAGACCCTAGATCACAGTTCCCCTTAACTGCTCTATTGATAACACCTTGAACATCATGAAACGTTACATTTTTCCTTTGAGATATTCCTTCAGGTCCTGCATTCTGAGGAAACGGCTGACTCAGCTGGTCTGAGGGACCCCTTAGGAGCTGACCCACCCAAGAATACAGTTTCCACATCCCGATGACTTCATCCCCCCACCTTGCCTTGCTCTCCAAGATCCCCTTAAAAACTCCAGCCCAGAACAACTTGGGAAGATGGATTGGAGGGTCTCCTCCCCTCTCTGCTCAGTGCCCATTGACCTTTAGCTCTTTTTCTGCTGCAAATCCTGCTGTCTCCATGTAATGGGTCCATTATTGTGCAGTGGGCATACAAACCTGTCTGTCCTATACCAGTGTTATCATCTCTGCCCTACAAATAAACACATGCCTAAGAAGTTTTAACTTGAAATAAAATCAAGAGCAAAAATTTTTTAAGTATCCAAACTTTAATTTGAATAACTGCTCTCAAACTAAGAAATAATAAAATGAGACATTCTTCTCACTACTCTCAACCCAGGTGACATTTCCTCATTGCCTTAGTCTGGTTTTTATTGCTATAACAGAATACCTGAAACTGAGTAATTTATAAAGAAAAGGAATTTATTTCCTACAGTTACAGAGGTTGAAAAGTCGAAGGTCGAGGGGGGCATCTGGTGAGAGCCTTCTTGCTGTTGGTGACACTGTAGAGTCTCATGGTAGCACATGGTGAGAGGGCCAAGCATGCTAATGTACTATATTCAGGTCTCTCTTCCTTTTATTATAAAGCCACCAGTCCCACTTACATGATAACCCATTAACCCATTAATCCATGAATAGATTAATCCACTCATAAAGCCAAAGCACTCATGATCCAACCACCTCTTAAAGGCCCTACCTCTCAATACTGACACATTGGGGATTAAATTTCAACATGAGTTTTGGAAGGCACAAACATTCAAACCATTGTACTCACCCATGTTGCTACAATGACTCTCCAGTTTGAATGTCCATTGGGACTTCACTCTGAGTCCAGACCTACGTATCTAATTGCTTCCTTGATTCCCACTTGGACATCACTAATGCACCTCAAATTATGTACTCTTAATGCACTAGAATTATGATCCACACCTCCCCATCTCTGATCCATCTCCAGAGTTCAAACACTACCATCTAACCAATCACAGACCACCCATCTGTTTCCTGCCTATGTCTTGAACAGGGTCATTCTTGTCATCTCTCCCCTCTCCTGCCCACCATGCCCCCCACCCAAAACATTCCCTGGGCCCATTTCCCCACCCATCTCTCCTGGGTCCATGTACTTCTTTCCATCCTGGCCTTTCCCTGTCTACTGCTTGCCTGACCTACCGTCACAGCCCCCAGAGGTCCTTCTAGGCACTCCTGCCTCTTCAGCCCATTCTCCTCACAGGAGGCCACATAGTCTTTGGAAAGCACAGATCTGATCACAACACTGGCTACAGCAAACCTTCCAAGAGAGCTCTCATGCATTGCTGGTGGGAGTGCGTATTGAAATGGCCACTTTGGAAAACTGCTTGGGAGGATCCATTAGTGCTGAATATGTATATACTTTAAGTCCCAGAAATTCCACTCTTAGAAAAACACCCAAAAGCAGGTGAAATAGAATCACCAAGTAACTCATAGTACAGTCTGAGCATCCCTAATCTCAAAATCTGAAATGTTCCAAAATTTGAAACTTTTTGAACACTGACATGACACTCAAAGGAAATGCTAATTGGAGCATTTCAGGTTTCAGATTTTCAGATTAGGAATGCTGAACCAGTACGTATCATATAAATATTTCAAAATCGGAAAAAAAACGGAAACACTCCTGATCCCAAGCATTTCAGATAAGGGATACTCAACCTGTAGTACTATTCCAAACAGCCAAACACTACCCAAATGTCCACAACAGCAAAACTGATCATTAAATCATATTCTATTCACACAGTAATCTATGGCTATAAGTAGCAATCTGGATGAGTCTCATGTTGAGTGAAAGAAGCCAGGCACAGAGAATACATATGATATGACTCCCTTCATATAAAGTTTCTAAATGGTCAGAATTAACGTAGTGTTGTTACCAGTCAGGGTAGAGTTGCCTTTGGAACATGCCGGAGACTTAGAAGGGCTATGGATACTTTTGGGGGGTTAATAATGTTCTGCTTGTTGATTTGGTTGCATGACGTGTTCACAATGAAATTCACCTAGCTCACCCCTATGGGTGCTTTCTTGCATGTATATTACACTCCAGTAAAAAAGGCATTAAAAAAAATGACAATGACATTGACAACTTTCCATTGCCCTTTATATAAAGATGAAAGTCCTTCATTTGCTTCAAGAACCTGCTTGGTCTGGTGCCTGCCTACGTCTTGAACCCAGGGCTACCCCTCTCAGCTGCCCATCTGATGACCTCACTGGTCTTTTCTCCATCCCTTGAAGCCAGCAACCCCCTGTGGCCTTGTGGTCTTTGCACAGGTTGCTTGTTCAGATGGTCTGGTGCTCTTTTCTCCCCATCTGTCCCTCAGATCTGAACTTGTCACTTCCTCAGGATGGCCTCTCTGTGCCCAGACCCTAGCCTGGTCAGGTGCCCCATTTCACACTCCTGTACCTTCCTTCACGTCACTTGTCACAATTTATAATTACCTGTCTGTGTCTTTAAGTTTTCCTCTCCAACTAGACTATGGGCCATGCAGTCAGAGTGCCTATCTGTTTTGTTCATCATTGTATCTGCGGCACCAAGCCCAGCACCTGCCTGATAGAACATGCTTAATAAATATTAATAAAAGAATGAGCTGTTGTAAGATATCAGTGCCATTTCTTTGCATCAGACATCTCAAAAGACTACTTTCTGAAGTTATGAAGTTTGATTCTTAATGTCTAATTCCTTTCTGCTGCAATTTGAGTTCATTTATCTTCATCTTGCCCTCAGTGAATATGAATTGAGATACTTACCACTCAATTTCCATTTACCATACACTCTTTTCATACCTTTGAATTTAGCTATTAAGTCATTTTTGATTTTCATCTGTTCAGTCGAAATAAGCTGATTCCATACACATCAGTCATTTATTCCTATACTTCAGTTGTGTTTTTTGTTTTAAATGTAAGCACAACCATGCAAAGTTACATGGAGGAAAAAAACTGATCTGAACATATATGTTCCACCAATAGGCTGATAGTGGGCAAGTGTACCATACAACCGCATACAGCGTATCTAAAATAACGTTGATACCTAACATCCATTGAACACCATGGGAAGAGGAACCAGAAACTCACAGTACTCAAGTATCGAGTTGAAAGTTGGTTAGTAAGAACCAGAAATAGGACTTGAATGCAAGCAGCCTAGTTTGAGTACCTTAACCTTCACTTGGTGGAATTATATCAATACTTATTTTTTCCCTCTGCCAACAAGAGAGATAAAAATACAAAATTCTGGATGCATGTATCTTGACTTTTCTTTAAACAGTAAAGGAGGTAAGTCCCATTGTACATTGAATTTAGCCATTACACTTATGTTGATTCACTAGTACAACATGACCTTTTTCTCTCAGTGCTCAAAACTGTAACAGTGGGCCGGGCGCGGTGGCTCAAGCCTGTAATCCCAGCACTTTGGGAGGCCGAGACGGGCGGATCACAAGGTCAGGAGATCGAGACCATCCTGGCGAACCCGGTGAAACCCCGTCTCTACTAAAAAATACAAAAAACTAGCCGGGTGAGGTGGCGGGCGCCTGTAGTCCCAGCTACTTGGGAGGCTGAGGCAGGAGAATGGCGTGAACCCGGGAGGCGGAGCTTGCAGTGAGCTGAGATCTGGCCACTGCACTCCAGCCTGGGTGACAGAGCGAGACCCCGTCTCAAAAAAAAAAAAAAAAAAAAAAAAAAAAAAAAAACTGTAACAGTGCTTGTCAATAACCTAGGTCAGGAATATATGACAAAGATGTCTGTGGACATCCGGTAAATTTTCCTGGCTGTACAAGGTTGGACTCTGCAGTATGAAGGTGGCCTCATGTGAGCCACCCCTGAGAATGGTAGGTGTCACAAAGCTCTTGATAAGAAATGGGTCCTCATATTAAACTAAATCTTCCCCTTCTAATTTTTAGTTCTTAACTTGTTGAGGAGATTTCCTTGTGACTGCTGACTTGACCCATTGATCATGTAACCCCAGTCTGCTCTCCCTCCCTTTGGATGGCTATGATATCAGTACTGTTCTGTGGCTCCCATCAGGCCTATCTCCACCCAGGAGGAACCATTTAGCAGTGGGCACCCTGTACCCACCCTGCCCATTCTCCTAAGCCTTCGCTTTACCATTAACAATGAGGGTGGGAGGCAAACAAAGAAAGGTGGGAGAGACAAAGTAAGTCCACACACCTGTCACTGAGGCAGCAGTAGCAAAGAATCCATAATGATTACCCCAGCTGTAGCCTGCCCACCTCTGTTTTGGCTTCAGAGACAGCCTTCTATGGCCCCTGAAAACCAGAAACCCTCTTGAAACTCATTTGCAGCACTGAATTCTAGGATTCAGGAATGCTAAAACAACTGGAGTGTTCAGACACAAAGCTTTAAAACCCAGAGTGCAACTACCATGTGTCAGTGACAATTACACCATTTCTGCAAAAGGCAAGCTTGCTCTGTAAGCTGAAGCCGCTGTTGCTACATATTGTTAGGAACCTAAGATGTTAAAAGACATATGAGATGGAAAGGTGTATTAAGCCATTCTTGCATTGCTATAAAGAAATACATGAGGCTGGGTAATGTATTAAAAGAGAGATTTAATTGGTTTATTGTTCTGCAGGCTTTATAGTAAGCATGAGGCTGGCATCTGCTCGGCTTCTGGGGAGGCCTCAGGAAGCTTACATTCATGGCAGAAGACAAAAAGAGGCCAGGCACATCACATGACAAAAGCAGAAGCAAGAGAGCAAGTGGGGCGGTGCCACAGACTGTTAAATGACCAGATCTCGTGAGAACTCACTATCACCAGGACAGTACAATGGGGGGATAGTACTAAACTATTCAAGAAGGATCCACCCTCATCATCCAATTACTTCCCCCCAGGTCCCCACCTCCAACACTGAAGATTACATTTCAACATGAGATTTGGGCAGGGACACACATCTCAAGTATATCAGAGGGGGTCTTTCAGAGTGTCCTTGTTGTATATTGGGGCTCTCAGGCCTTTTACAGCCCATATTTATCAGTTATTTCCAAACAGAAACCAGATCAAGAGCATTCCTAGGAAGCTGAGTTAATGGGCTACACCATGGTCCCGTTAGCCCATGTGTCCTAGCCGTTCACATACCTTTTGGTATAGTTTGCTTTATCCTTTTTCCCTCTTTTGTTCTCTTTATTTGTGGCCCCATTTCCCAAGCCAAATCGTGCTGAGGAATTGTGAATGATCTAAGTTGTCCATTGTAGACCTTAGGAGAAAGTTGGAAGGAAGGAGAAGAGCAAAGCTAAGCCACACCTGCTCTCACCAGACAGGAGAGTGAAAATGACCATGGAGCCTTGTACTTGGTAATTCAGAGGGAGTACAGTTTAGTTCCATCAAACTAATATGTTTAAATAATGATAAAACCAGATGTGTTAGAGGGCATTTTATAGATCATCTCAGCTCTTTTTCTCATTTATAGATGAGAAAACAGTGAGGTCAAGGCCAGGGAAATGAATTGCCCAAGTACCCAAGGGGTGGTCAATACTGCTCATGATTTCAAACCTTGGTAGGCAGCTGGCCATCCTTGCAGCAGCAGACATTGCCAGAGCACCCAGGCAGCAGGACGAGGAGCCCCCAGCTGGCCGACACTTGGCTGACAAGTGGCCTTCACTCAGCAGGGCCGGGGGCGGGTGGCCCATGTCCCCACACTCAGCTGACAGGTGGCCTTCACTCACCAGGGCCGGGGGCTGGTGGCTCATGTCCCCACAGGCTCAGCTGCAGAGTCTTCTCCTCTCCCCATGACTGACAGCATCCTGGATCACAGCATCCTGGATCATCTCCTCCAAACATCACAGCTATAAGTGTTTGTCACAACCTTAATAAAAATTCAGCTTGCCACAGACAGTGCAGATTTACCAAGATGGAGATTGAGTTTTCTATCAGTGTTGATATCCATGGGTTAGACAAGTGAGAGGACAGGATAAGGTTGGTAGAGAACCCGATGGCCACATCCAGATGATGCTCTGCCTGGATCCTGAGGGCTTATAATGTCTGCACTCTAGTTTCTGATGGAGATTGTTTTCATGTCTTCATTGGTATCTCACTTAATGCTATGGTATTTTTAATAATTCCAATGGTTAATACAGGGTTAAATTGTTTTATTGTTTTGAAGCAGAGGACTATGAAAACAAGTGTTTTTTAATGGAAGGGACAAAAATCAACGAGAGTGAGTTAGGAAGTCTTTGGCCAGGCCATGTGTTTGAATACCACTATTTAAGATTATTGGCTAGGCACGGCGGCTCATGCCTATAATGTCAGCACTTTGGGAGGCCAAGGTGGGCGGATCAGGAGGTCAAGAGATCGAGACCATCCTGGACAACATGGTGAAATCAAGTCTCCACTAAAAAACTTTAAAAAAATAGCTGGGCGTGGTGGTGTGTGCCTGTAGTCCGAGCTACTTGGGAGGCTGAGGCAGGAGAATCGCTTAAACCCAGGAGGCAGAGGTTGCAGTGAGCCAAGAACGTGCCACTGCACTCCAGCCTGGCAACAGAGCAAGACTTTGTCTCAAAAAAAAAAGAAAAAAAAAAAAAGATTATTTAAGGCCAGATGTGGTAGCTTACACCTGTAATCCCAGCACTTTGGGAGGCCGACAGGCAGGCGGATCACTTAAGGTCAGGAGTTCAAGACAAGCCTGGCCAACATAGTGAAACTCTATCTCTACCAAAAATACAAAAAATAGCTGGGCATGGTGGTGCATGCCTGTAGTCCCAGCTACTTGGAGGCTGAGGCAAGAGAATTGCTTGAACCCAGGAGGCAGAGGTTGCAGTGAACCGAGATCATGCCACTGCACTTCAGCCTTCAGCCTGGGCAACAGAGCAAGAATCTGTCTCAAAAAAAAAAAAATTACTTAAGATGCCCTCTTCCAATGATAGAAGTCATAATTTGGGGATTCCAACTACATTTTCCACACAGAACCCCTCTGACAACTTCCTCTTCTCAGAGTCCGTCTCCCACGGCAGTGAAGATCCACGCCTTCTGCAGTTCCTCGGCTCTCCCGTGGCAGTGAAGATCCACGCCTTCTGCAGTTCCTCGGCTCTCCCGTGGCAGTGAAGATCCACGCCTTCGGCAGTTCCTCGGCTCTCCCGTGGCAGTGAAGATCCACGCCTTCTGCAGTTCCTCGGCTCTCCCGTGGCAGTGAAGATCCACGCCTTCTGCAGTTCCTCGGCTCTCCCGTGGCAGTGAAGATCCACGCCTTCTGCAGTTCCTCGGCTCTCCCGTGGCAGTGAAGATCCACGCCTTCTGCAGTTCCTCGGCTCTCCCGTGGCAGTGAAGATCCACGCCTTCGGCAGTTCCTCGGCTCTCCCGTGGCAGTGAAGATCCACGCCTTCGGCAGTTCCTCGGCTCTCCCGTGGCAGTGAAGATCCACGCCTTCGGCAGTTCCTCGGCTCTCCCGTGGCAGTGAAGATCCACGCCTTCTGCAGTTCCTCGGCTCTCCCGTGGCAGTGAAGATCCACGCCTTCGGCAGTTCCTCGGCTCTCCCGTGGCAGTGAAGATCCACGCCTTCGGCAGTTCCTCGGCTCTCCCGTGGCAGTGAAGATCCACGCCTTCGGCAGTTCCTCGGCTCTCCCGTGGCAGTGAAGATCCACGCCTTCGGCAGTTCCTCGGCTCTCCCGTGGCAGTGAAGATCCACGCCTTCGGCAGTTCCTCGGCTCTCCCGTGGCAGTGAAGATCCACGCCTTCTGCAGTTCCTCGGCTCTCCCGTGGCAGTGAAGATCCACGCCTTTGGCAGTTCCTCGGCTCTCCCGTGGCAGTGAAGATCCACGCCTTTGGCAGTTCCTCGGCTCTCCCGTGGCAGTGAAGATCCACGCCTTCTGCAGTTCCTCGGCTCTCCCGTGGCAGTGAAGATCCACGCCTTTGGCAGTTCCTCGGCTCTCCCGTGGCAGTGAAGATCCACGCCTTTGGCAGTTCCTCGGCTCTCCCGTGGCAGTGAAGATCCACGCCTTCTGCAGTTCCTCGGCTCTCCCGTGGCAGTGAAGATCCACGCCTTCTGCAGTTCCTCGGCTCTGCAGAACGATGTCATTATGAGGTTGAACCCGTTTTCCTTGACAGCTGGAAACGTGTCATCTGAATTTTCCTTAACGATACTCCTAACCTGCCTTCTCATCAGTAAACTTGTCCTTACAATTCCTAAACCCTCCCAACTCATTTCCTCTTGGGAGTGCACCACCAGATTTTATAAGTACTCCATTCACTTTGGTTTTCAAATCACTAATTGGTCCCTTGTATAAGACCCAATGCTATGGAATGCAGGGGAGGGACATACGAAGGGGCGCTAGTCAAAGGACATCATAGAAAGGGGCTGAAACGCAAGTCTTTTGACTGCTATCAGGCTGAAGTCCGCTTTGCTTCTGTTCTGCAGCCCTACTATAAATGGTTGACCTCTTCATGGCTTTGAAACGGAGACAAGTAGCCTTGCATGATCCTCTTCTGCCTTCTTACCGGGGCACTGATGGGAAAGACTCCCAAGTCTTTCACAGTGACTCAATATCAGATAATGGGTTTGTTCTTCCCAAGGTCTTCTTAATGAGGCCACTTTACAACAGAAGATCTTGTCGGAAATCTGGGCGCAGAGTCGGTGCTTGTGAGATTAGGCCCTGGAGGTGAAGGCCCTTGCAGGGCTGCACAGAAAGGACCTCAGGCCTCCCACCATCTTCTTCCACTGCAATGTCTTCTTCATGGAATAGACAAACTCCTGACGGATGCCTGGAATACGTCTTTATATGAGGTAGTGGGAAGCTACATGCAACCAGAGATTATTTCAGAATGTAAAAGGAAAAATTAAAACCGAAAGTGTGTGTCAAAGCCAATTTCTTAAATAATGGCTTATCTGGGGTAAAAGGAACCTGCCTCTGAAATATGCACTTGTCTTGAAAACAGGCAGGCACCCCAACAATAGATCATGTATGGAAAACAAGTTGAGTGGATGAGTAATTGAATGAGAATTTTCTTCAACTGGTTTCCAAAGCATTGTGAAGACTGTGTGCCTGTCATCTGGATTGGTTTAAAATAAAACTCAGTTGGTTTTTTTTTTTAAGAACAGATGGAAAGAAGGACACAAAGGCAAACAGTATGCAAACAACAGCAGAATTTCAAACAGGAGTGGGTAAAGAAATGGAAAATAAACAGAAGTCTAGGAAACAGCTACAACTTCAGTCCTAGAAAGGCATTTTCCAAACTATGATGTAGACACTTTAAACCTGAAGAATCTCTGCGACTCTGTCTGCAGCCGAAGCATCAGACTGTGGGGTCTTTTAGGGACCTAGAGAGCGCAGGTATCACTAGATCAGGGTTGGACTTTCAGGACATTTGGTTTCATTAAATCAGTAAAAGGAGTTAGGAGTAATAAGAAAGTTTTCAAGCAAATGGAGAGAAACAACCTGACAAAAGAACCACATGACACGTACATTTTTTTTTCATTACTAAGATGGGAGATTAAAAAAAAACAAAGAATGAAAGAAAGCCAGTGTTGAAGGACTGAGTGATCCAGTACTGAAGTGAAAGTTCTCGTGTTTGAGATAGAGGTATTGATCTGCCCAGACAATCACATCCCCGTGCCTCGCATGCCTCAGGCTGTCTTCACGCTGTTCACCAACTAAAGGCTTCCTGCCGCTGCCCACAGAACTGTCCCAGTGCAGAGTCCCCTAGAGAAAGCCAGATGAAGTCCAGGTGTCCGCTCCGGTAGAGAGCTGGGACTCTGCAGTCTCTGAAGGTGAATCTCGCGCACACAGTCCATGGCTCTCCTTTGAATTACGACAGGTGAGACAGAGACCAGAAAGAGTTGTTGGGAAATGCCACATGCAGGATCTGGCCAGGGTGCCACCGAGCAGCCCTGGAAACGTTTTGGAGCTGGTCTCACCACCCCCGGCCCCACACATCACACATACCACACGCATGTACCCCGAAAGCAAATTCAAACATTATAGAGACCCAGAGGCTGCTGGAAAATCACACCCTCCACAGACAAGCGCACATGAGAGGCCGCAATTTAGGGTGGACTGACTTCCTTCAAGACAGAAGACAAAGAGGTGGAGATTAACACACGGTTGGCTAACTATGGTAGAACCCGCTAAGAGGGTTGTCTGTACCTGAACTTCAGGAATAAAAGCCACCAGCCACAGATCATTTGAATTCAACTGCACTTCCACCATCAATGGCACAATTCTAGTCAAACAGAACACGCTCTTAGCACTATGGGCAGAAGAGGGTGTAGCTGTGTTCACTGTTGGTGCCGTCCAAAGAAATGTATTAATTAAAGCAAGGATAATTGTGATACCCCCCCAAACCACTTCCCTATCCTTCTCCCTCTGCCTAGAATGGGTCTCTTCCCTCCAGAAATACCCAGAACCTTCTATTCTCTCTTCCCACATTAGGTATTGCCCTCGAAACCTGCCTACACTCTGAGAAGAGAATGGAAACTAATAGGCAATGCTCTGCAAAGTGTATATGCATTTATAGCCTAGTCCAAAAGGAGTCTGTGACTCTAGACTTTCCAGCACCAACCAACAAGAAAGGCAACATCACAAGGCCCCGGGCTTGCCGCATCAATGAGTGCTGTCAGCTTTGAAGCTTCTTTGAGAAGTAGAGACCCACACACAGCATCTGCCCCGTTCCACACAGGTCCAGCCCCCACCACATTCCCAACAGTGCACCCCCAATAGCTGGAAGAAGAAAACTGCTGGGTACATACTACAAAACTGAGATTCCCATTTATTCTCAGAAACTGAGAATACCTAGTACAAAACTGAGATTCCCATTTATTCTCAGAAAGTGCACTACTAGAGCAAAATTCAAGTCATGATCGTTCGAAAATCAGATAACTTTGCAGAAAATATTTATTCTTTAAAATATAATCTAAATTAGTTTTTAAATTAAGTCATGTCACCAGGCATATCTCAGTTTGTGGAGGAAATGACAACAGCATAATAATTTTGGAAGGAAACACTAATGACTAATCTCTAAAAACAGAGTTTGTAATAGGTTAATAGGCTGGCAATAGTGATGGTATGTCTAACATTCTTGTATGTCTTCTTGACGATGTTTTAAGGGCTTTCTAGGGGCCTGTCAATCTCCCAGGCCCCTAACATGCCACAGTTCATGCTGCACTGATCAAGTTGAAGCCTTATGGAAACTGATGGAGCCACAGCTGGGCAGCACACCCTGGTCCAGCCGCCTTCCCACCAGGAGCTCAGGATAACACCAACAGACAGCTCAGGCCCCTCAGAGATGCAGGTCACAGAAGTTGGCACACATTGGCCAACTACTTATCAGAAGTTGCGAATCTATCACACCTAAGATCGTTGGATGCATTATAGGGAAAGGAGGGGAAGACAGGTATCTCTAATTAGAACCTTTTGCCTAGCTCATCTAAGAAAGGACTTTCAATTGTAGTGGTCCATCAGTTTTACTCTGACCATTTAATTGGATGCCCATGGGGCTCCATGCCCTTATCACTCTGGCCCTTATCTCGCCTTCTTACAAAATAGAGCATATTGGCCTTTGCCTCTTGGTGTCCTGCCTGGGAGTGATGTTCCCTTATCAGGAGCTTCTCCTGATGATCCCAGGCAAAATGGTGGCCAAGTGTTCAAACCTCGTCTTCTGAGCCTTCCTCACTCTCCCTTTCTTGTATCCTGCCCCACCCTAAGAACTGACCTGTCTCTAGGCCCCCCGTACCCTCAGATCTCCTGTAACCACTGCTTACAGGCTCAAGTAATGCCCCCAGAGGTAGTCCCTTAGCTAGCTTTTTCCTATTTAAAGTTCAGCTCTGTGTTCTGCTTTTCAGACATGGGCTCTCCCCAGGTCTAAAGGATAGTACGAATTTTAGCTAGGAAAAAATGTGACTGCTGAATAAGGTAAGACCCCTCTCAGAAACCAAGGCCCAAACAATTTCATCTCAAGATCATCACAAAGAGACTCTGCTATGGTTTAGATACTTGGCCCCTCCAAACCTAATGTTCACATTTGCTCCCCAATGTTTAAGGTGGAGCCCCAGTGAGCAGTGTTTGAGGCATAGGTGCAGATCACTCTTGAACAGATTAATACTCTCCCTCAGGGGTGAATGAATTCTCACTCTATTAGTTCCCCCAGAGAGCTTGTTAAGAAATGCCTGGCACCTCCTCCTCTTTCTTGCTTCCTCTCTGGCCAGAGAGGAAGCAAGAGAGAGAGGCCCTCACTAGATGCAGATGCCAGTGTCATGCTTCTTGTACAGCCTACAGAACCATGCACCAAATGAACTTATTTTCTTTATAAATTCCCCAGCCACAATTGTTCCATTATAGCAACACAAAATGGACTAAGACGCTATTCATTAAGTGGAAATGGATCATCATAAAGGTCTTCATCCTTGTCACCTCTAACACAGGCCTGACTTATATTTTTGTTAAGGGCCATTTTTACTTTTTGCACTTCACACTCAAGACAACTAGCAAGGCTGTTCCTAAGTTAAATATCTGTGAAGACAAGAGAGGCTCCCCTGTGGTCATATACCTTTCAGGCATATTCTTCTCTCAAACACAACCATCTGCTTCCTTCATTACTTTTCATTCACTCATTCATTCATTCACTCATTCATTCACTAATTCATTCATTAATTCATTCATTCAATCATTCATTCATTCACTCATTGATTCACTAATTCATTCATTCATTCACTCATTCATTCAAGCAAGTTGATATGTTTGATATGCTGATATGTAGTCTGGGTCCCAGACTAAATGTCTTCAAGATCAGCACTCTCTATCAATCTTCTGAGGCTTCTCGTTATGGGTCCAGCAACGTGGCTTCTTCCTCACATTCAGGGCAGCAGGGTGGGGAGGCAGTACATACCCCTGCTCTTGCCCTGATTATTATTACCCCATGATTGCATTTCCCCATTGCTCCTCTCAAAAATGTATAACCGGTAACTCTTTTTTTTTCCTTTTTAGACACAGGGCCTTACTCTGTCACACAAGCTAGAGTACATTGGCACAATGATAGCTTGCTGAAGCCTCAAACTCCTGAGCTTGAGCAATCTGCCTGCCTTAGCCTCCTGAGTGACCAGGACTATGGTTGCTTACCACCATGCCCAGCTAATTATATATATATTTATTTTAGAGATGGGGTCTTGCTATGTTGCCCAGCCTGGCTTTGAACTCCTAGCCTCAAGTGATCCCCCTGGTCAGCCTCCCAAAGTGTTGGGATTATGGACACGAGCCACTGCGCCTGGCTTACTGACTCTTTCTAAAGGCCCTAGATTTAATTTCATGTTATCATCTTCTTCACCTCTCTCACAAAGACAAAAAAAAAATAAAGTTTGATTAGGCTACCAGCTGTTTTGAGGATGCATAAAGGCTGGTCTAAGCACATCCCAGGACTGGAAACTTCCATGACAATGGCCTTGGAACTCAGTATTGCCTAGCAAAACCACCCTTGAGAAGGAATCAAGAAAGAGATGAAAAAGAAAATAAAGGAAAACGATGAACGAGGGAAAAAGGAGTTAAGGACAGAGTGGAAAAAGAGAGGGGAAATAGAGAAAATAAGGACTAAGAGTAAAAACTGGAGACAAGATAGGAAAGCAGAATCTCTTCCGATCTAAAGAGGGGAGAGTGGAGGGTTTGGGGCAGGTGCTACTGAGGGCTCTCCTTTGCCCACCTTGGAATGCCAGCCACATGCATGTAGCTTCTTCTCAAAAGCAGAAATAACTTTATTTTTTTATGCGTCTGGTGGCATAAAATGCCATGAGTGTCCTCTGAGGTTTTATTTTGCTTTGTTTTTTCTTGTCCCCCAGCCAGCTAAGCAGGAGCTTTAAAACGCACTCAATGCCAAAGCACATTCATTGCAATATAAATGGAAGATTAGCAGAGGAATACTGGGTGGCAGCTTTTTTCTCTCCCTTGCCAATAGCCAGGTTTGAAGCGCCCTGCTCACCTTTTAAAGATAGTCTTAACCAAGCTGACGATTCAGCCTTGGCGGATTAAAGAGATGGTGTCCTTTCATTAAGCCATACATAGCGCTCCAACTGTTTCCTAACCAGGGTTTCCAGTTCTTCAGTTTATAATCATTTGCAAGGACTTGAAACTTTTGTTTCTAAACAAATCTAACTGTATGGGAAGATCTATCAACAACAGGAGAGGAAAACTGCTGACTGATGGGTAACACAACAATAACATATGGGCCACAGGGCTGTGTGCCCAAGACTCATCTTTTTTTTTAAAGCTTGAAAATGAATTCCTCCTGTCCTGCACACTCAGGAGGGTTTACTAGCAGCCTAATTAATTAAGAGCATCTATGTATCTGACGGGGATGCCCCCATGGCTGGAACAGGTGCTCTCTGCTCCTCCTGGGTACCTCACTGTTCCCTCTATTATTATTATTTTTTAAACACAGTTCCAAACCACTTTTTACAGCCTCCAGCGTCTAGCTACGGGAAGCCTTCCACAAATCAGCTCCAGTTCTTCTGTGCTGCCTATTCTTATCTGAAGCAAAAGAGGTACATCCGTTCATGTTAAACAATTACTTTCTCTAAATCTTTCTCATTTCTGATCACATGGAATGACAGTGTGATAGCTAACCAGACATGTGAATAAGTCATGGAAGATTTTTTTAATGCAGATTTAAATAAAATATCCCTCATTATGGTGCTTAATTCCATCTACTGCTAAGAAGACAGCCATCTGGAGCATACCAGTAAGGTGGGTATTAAGGAGGCATGCACACCCCATACTGTAACACTGAAGCAGAGGTTTGACACCAGGCCTCAAGAAGACTGGTGATGCTATCAAGGAGGAATGTAATTGTGTTGATTTATGTGTTATTTTTATTCTGTATTTTAAAGGAATGAAGACTGGCTATCCCGAGGTGATAAACGAGGTCTTAGAAATG
The DNA here is from genome assembly GCF_037993035.2 of Macaca fascicularis. Classification (NCBI taxonomy): domain Eukaryota; kingdom Metazoa; phylum Chordata; class Mammalia; order Primates; family Cercopithecidae; genus Macaca; species Macaca fascicularis. Next base: position 17,218,399 of record NC_088375.1, read on the forward strand.
GCATCTTTCTTTTGAAGTTTGTCCCACCAAGTTATACCCTCCTGCGGCAGAGGATGCGCAGACCGTAAGCTTTGCCACAGCGCCCTCTTGTGTTCAGAGAACCGCAATGACATTTCCTCGTCTTAACAAACTATTATGACTTTAATTACAGATTAATTATACCCTTTCATCAAGGTTGAAAGAAGAATCCATACAAAGCATGACGACTAGAATGTCGAAGACATGCTTTCTTTTCTTTTTTTCTTTTTATTGTGACATCATTTCTCTTCAATGCCCTTTCAATTAATAGTAGTTGAGCGTTGGGGGCTGAAGTCAGACCCTCTGGGTTCAAATCACATTGCTGTGTCCTGCAGGCTGTCCTCGGGCAAGTTACTAACTTCTCTGTGTCCAGAACTCTGCATCACGTACTTATATCCTAAGGTAGTAGTGAACATTAAATATTAAGGACTTCAAAAGTGCCTGGAGCCTTGTAATAAGTGTTCGCTGTTGGTCATTATCATTGATTTTTTTTTTTTAATAAATCAAAGAATCGTTACATTTCTGCTTGAAGTGACTTCAGAGATAATTAAGTCCAAGTTTTTCATTTTGTAGATGAGAAATCTCTGGTCCAGAGGAGCAAAGCGAACTGCCTACAGTTGCCTAATTATTCAATAGCAGAGCTGAAACTGGAATTTAATTCTTCTGGTTCTCTAGGGCCCGGGTTTCTGTCTTTTCTGGAGAACAGCTCTCATAGGAAGCTCTTTTTGCTCTGTGTGTGTAGCGGGTGGACTTGCAGGAACTTTCTGCAGGGCCCTGGGGGGATGTGGGGCGCTATGGGAAAGGCACTGTGCCACACTCACACACCGGGCTCAGAGGTCTGGGCACAGGAGTAACGAGTTCAGTAATCCCTGCCCCTTCTTGCCATGACAATGAAATCAATAATCCAAGACTTAGAGAACTGGATGATGTGCACTATAGTCTGCCTAGAAATACTGGTCTCAACCAGTTTCAGGAAGACCAAAATGCCCACACACATATACCAAAAAATCTAGTGCCTGTAAATCTGTTTTTAGAGTACCAGATTCCTAAGCTGCCATGTCTTCTGAGATAATATCCAACTCCAAAGGCTAAGTTTCCAAGAGGGCCTTGTATGAATATGGAACTAAGAGGCACGCTGGCTGCAGAACTGACTTCTCTCATGGAAAGTTTGTTCATTTTCTTTTTAAAGAAGATATCGTATCACAAAAAGACAAATGTCACGTGATTCCACTTATATGAGGCACCTAGAGTAGTCAAATTCAGAGACAGAAAGTAGAACAGAGGTTGCCAGAGGCTGGGGGAAGGGAGAATGAGGAGTTATTATTTAATGGATATAGCCAATATTGCCAAGGAAATAGATGTCAGTCTACAGATTAGTGTTTACACTTTCAAAACTCAACCTAATGTTTATTAGGCTAAAGATTATTTTATCTTGAATTAAGACCCATAATACAATGCAGGTTTAGCCTCCCATCTTGGGTGATCCTCTGGGATTTCTTAACCTCCTTTTGATTTTCTGGCATCACTGAAAGCCGACATATAAACAAACCAGTGTAACACAATCACTGGCCAATGTATTGGTGATCTTTGGCAAACATGAAGAGTGGGCATTAACGAATGATACCAGACAATTCTCTTCCCCCACAAAGACATGTGGACTTCAGATAGGAAACATGAGCATATAGTAATTGTCAGACTCCCAGGTCAGCATGTCTGTTTGGAAAGAGCTCTCGAGTGAAGACCGAAAGACGGGGTTCTGGTTCCAGCTCACCTATGCACTTCTCGGACCTTGGCAAATGGAGTGAGTTCTCTGGGCCTTTGCTTGCTCCTCTCTAAAACAGGGACTCAATAGGTGATCTCTAAAGTCCTTCAGTGATCATTCTGTGACCTGAGCCCAATACCGCTCCAGGTCTACCACAGCTGTGGTGTGGGGTACTATTCGTAACTACATAATTGAGAAACTTTCAAAGGAGATTTAATTGTACTAAGACTACCACGTGACCAAATAAAATAATTAGACTGCTACTTTCTCTTTCTGGGATAACCTGCTATTCAGGATGAGAGATTGAACATAGGATTTTATATATCAAAACAAAAATAAAATTGGAACGAACAATATACAAGAATTTTTGTATAAGGAAGCCTTCTTAACATCTATCCTTTCTTTCTAAATGGTCATTACGTCGTTCAGTACCAAAAAATGGTGTCCACCCCCTTAGATTTTTTTTTTTTTTTTTTTTTTTTTGAGACGTGTCTCCCTGTCGCCCAGGCTTGAGTACAGTGGTGTGATCTCGGCTCACTGCAAGCTCTGCCTCCCCAGGTTCACACCATTCTCCTGCCTCAGCCTCCCATGTAGCTGGGACTACTGGCGACCACCACTACACCCCGCTAATTATTTGTATTTTTAGTAGAGACGGGGCTTCACTGTGTGAGCCAGGATGGTCTCCATCTCCTGACCTCGTGATCCACCTGCCTCTGCCTCCCAAAGTGCTGGGATTACAGGCGTGATCCACCGCACCCGGCCTACCCCCTCAGGTTTTCTAATGACACCATCAATACATAGAAAACAGAGGCAACGCGTATGAGCCTCTTATAACTGAAACTCTTATAAATGAAAGATCAAGGTACTTGTTATACAGACGAGATATAGGGAAGCCTGATGTAGGGGAAAAAAAATGAAAACTTCTAAAATTCCTTTCTGTTTTCATCTGAAAATTTGCCCTCAGAAATGAGAATAATGAAAAATTATAAGTAGCGTTTTATAAATGATGAGTTGCATGTGTTTTTATTGTTAACTTTGTGTGACAAAAACTATGTTTAATCTTAAGTGTTCATATACTGCTAGCTGGCTATACTCTGCAAAAGGATTTATGAAAAAGATTTTCATAAAAAAAAGTCTATAGTGCCAGCCAGTACAGCCCTTTCGTGTGCAAAAGCACTAAACAGAACTCCCCAGTGCAAGAGCAAAGGGCATTTTTCTCTTCAGGGGACACAGTGATTTCCTCCAAGAAAAGGAAGAATTGAATACCGGCTTTGATTCTGAGTTTCCGCTCATGGACTTCTGATCTACACTGGTGCTTTTCCTCCACATTGTGCCACGAGGGACTGGGAGTAGACTAGACCTTGACTCCAGCATCCTTTCATCCTTACGGAGATGAGAAACCAGGGACTCATTACCCTACTTTCTTAAAAAGCCCAGGGCAAAGAAATGGATCAACTCGCCTAGAGATTCTGATAATGGAAAGAAGTTGCAGTCTGTCCCATGACAGTTTTATGAGAAGTTCAATCTAACCCAAGAGTCTGAAAGAAAGCATACTGTCTTATTAAAAGCAATGGTTCGAATCTACCTGAATTCAACATAAAACTATGCTTTTGTTAAAAGAATGTTTTAGGCCGGGTGCAGTGGCTCATGCCTGTAATCCTAGCACTTTGGAAGGCCAAGGCAAGCAGATTCATTGAGGCCAGGAGTTCGAGACCAGCCTGGCCAACATGGTTAAACCCCTTCTGTACTAAAAATATAAATTAGCCAGGCATGGTGGGGGGTACCTGTAGTCCCAGCAACTGTAGAGGCTGAGGTGGTAAATCACTTAAACCCAGGAGGCAGAGACCTCAGTGAGCCAAGATCGCACCACAGCACTCCAGCCTGGGCAACAGAGTGAGACCCCATCTCAAAAAAAAAAAAAGAGAATGTTTTATAAATTATGTCAATTAAAACTAAATTCTTGTTAGTTCAATATTTTCACAGCAATGAGCCTGCAGACCCTGTGAAGACATTACAAACTATGCACATGCTGAAACTTGGAGCTTATCTACAAGCTAATGAAGACATGTTGGTCTTTTATTATCCCTTTTATTACCAAAATGGGATATCGACTTTATTACATGAAAGCCATATGAGTCCTTTGCAGAGTCAGAGGCTAACTCTGTCACTTATTTGCTATGAATGGGGGCATTTTTTACTTACATGAGCCTCAATTTCAACAAACTGAGAACAATGTCTACCTTCAAGGTGAGAAATAAACTCATATTCATAAAGTATTCCCAACTGTGCCTGACACATGAAATCTCCAGCCATCATCACATCAGCACTCCATGGTGCAAGTCATTTTGAAATGATCACCTGATTGGAAAATATTACCAAACTAAATGTCTTTCCAAGTGCAACAAAGATATTCAGATGTTTCCTGGGTCACTTGAAGTCACCATTATTAACCCAATAAATGGCCAGAGACACTTATATCCTCTCTAAGTGAAGAAGAATGAAGATATCCTTCTAGTTCTGATTCTATAACATTAACTAAGGGTTGTCTAGATACCATCCTTAAGTAACAAAATATTACAAAGCAATCATACCCCAGATACTTCAAGACAGAAATGGCATCTGAAAATCAGAAGAAAAAAAATTTACCAAGTTCTTTCATAGGCAGACTATTATTCTTATGCTCAAATAACTAAAAACTACCTACTAAAACTACGGAAAACCATTGAAGTAGTCATTTCTTGAGTACACTCCTTTGGAGTCCAATTATGACACCACTAAGGGAATCCTCACAATGGAAAACAGTTGCCATGAGTGACGAGAACACCAAGAATGCTCAGCTCAGAGGCAGCATTCCGTCTCTGCTCTGCCTAATAATAGCTGCTGAAGCTATTTCCAGCCACTTAGGCCTCTGAGTCTCAGATGCCTCATGTATAACACCACCTACTCTACAGGGTTGTTTTGTAAATCAGAAACGAAATAACGATGATAAAGCTTTTTATCATCTGTAAAGTAATAAAACTGTTGTCAGGTGCGGTGGGTGCTGGAGCCATCCTCCTGGTGAGAGCCAGTTGATAAACTTTCAAGAATTTTGTGAGCCACTTGTTAAACCAGAAATAGCTGGAAATCAGCCATGGTGGGAGATTTACACTATGGAAATAGCCAGACGTTGCCAATCAGGACTTTTTTTTTCCTGGAGAACTGGTTCCTAAACATTTAACAGCACACTATTGGTCCTAGTCACTGTTGTAAATAGATATAAAGCTTCCTAGGCCTACAGATGAGTGAGCAAATATTAATGGGAAAGTTATCTACTATGAGGTGATATCTCAATCAGATTCTTTTTAATTCACTGTACGGGCAATGCAAAAAATAAGAAAGCATACTAAGAGATGAAAATGGAAAAATATCACATGACAGCAACCTCTTGTACATGCTGTGGTCTGGCCTTGATATTGAATGGCATCATCAAATTGCATAATCACTAAGATCTACCAAAACATAAAGCAAGTTAAAAGATAAACGTTACTCCAGATATAGCGTCTACTGTAGTGAAATCAAAAAGAAATAAATACAAATAACTAACTAATAATTAGGCTCTGAGAAAAATTCAGTCAAGTATGTCCTTTCTGAGAAAAAACTTCCAAAACCACAACAACCAAAAAAAAGAAAAAACTTGTCAAAATCAATGACAGAGTCTGGGTGCGGTGGCTCACACCTGTAATCTCGGCACTTTGGGAGGCCAAGGTGGGAGGATTGCTTGAGGCTAGGAGTTCAAGACCAGCGTGGTCAATGTAGCAAGACCCTATCTCTAATAAAAATAAATAAATAAATAATAATAAAAGCAATGACAGAAAAGGCTCTTAACCCCAAAATGTAAGAAGCACTCCACCCAAAGGACACTCTCAATCATGTTTCATGGCATCTTTGTTAGACAGATAACCAGTCCCACCCTGATGGATTTCAATTCATACAATGGCACCATCACAGAGCCCAGATGAAGCTCCTGTTTCCGATGTTCTTCAAGGACTTTCCTGTACCGACATTCACAGCAACAGAACAAAACTAAGTTGAAGACTTTCTTTAGATAAAGGAAATAGAAAAAAAAAAAAAGATTGTTTTTACCAATACCATTTGAAGGCAAAAGTGCCCTTAGGGAAAAAAAAATTGATGAGGGACAGAATCATCTTCAGCTGCTAGGTCCAAAAACGCAGTCTGCAATTCTGCCAAACTCATCCCACACAGGACTCTGCTGGCACAGGTTACTCTACAGCAAGAGGATGAAACTGGCTTAGATTAGAAAGATTTGCCCCAATTCAAGGAATGAATCAGTGAGAGATAAAGGGTAGGGAAATGTGTCTCATTCAAGCCAAATTTCAGTTTTTGCAAGTGCAAAAAGATAACAAAAAATGAGAAATGCGGGGAATGGAAAATGCCTGATAGTGATAAGTCTGAAGATAGAAATGAATTGACTCTGCAGCAGGCAAAAATATTATGACATGCAGCTAGGAGGGAAAAAATGTTGGCCCTTTATTTTCTTAAATTCTTTCCTGAAAACGTGGGCTTTTCATATCTGCTTAACCCTGAGAAGGCTCCAAACACACACACGGTAAGATATTACACAAAATTTTTTTTTATTTATAGGTTGAGCATCTCTAATCCAAAAATCTGAAATTTGAAATACTTCAAAATCTACTATTTTCTGAGCACCGACATGATGCTCAAAGGAAATGCTGATAGGAGCATTTTGGATTTTGGATTTTTTGGATTAGAGATGCTCAACAGGTAAATAAGCAAATATTCAAAAAAAAAATCCTATATCTAAAACACTTCTCATCCCAGGCATTTTAGATAAGGGATACACAACCTGCATTATTATGTTGAACGTGTCTTTGGCTTAGAGTATTGTCAGTTTTTCATAAACTAGAAAAATCAATCAAATGCCAAGATTCTTTAAAGTTTTATAGATTTCTGCAATAAAATCCTAAACTATTTAGAGTTAATTTAGTTTGCAAATATGAAATTGTATGGAAGAAAAAGACATCACTCCATTTTCAGTTTTTTACCCTTGATTTCCAATTTTCTGTGGTACAAGATCTCTACCTAAATCCACGTTAAAGCATTAAATTTAATCTCCTTCCATCACTAAGCCTTTTACAGAGTATGAAAACTGGCAGCCACCTTGCCATGGGAGCCCACATTCTCTCTGACTGACAAACTTTGTACTGCTGGAACAATACGTGGACGGGAAACAGGAGCCCCAACAGAAAGCTCGGCTCATCAACCCCCAAGTCCTCAGTTTTCGACTAACACAGAACCTGGCAGGAGAGCCCAGGCTTCCCCACTCTCTGGCACTCACGCTCTCCATCATCTACTGGTGCTTCTTGTTTTCTTAAGAAGAAAAACTCAGTCAAAATGCAAAAGAAAAGAGAAAATGGTTACACAGAAATCCACTTTCAGAAAGAGCCAGAAGAGATTTTGATGTAACGGCAACAAAAAATTTTGAAGTAGGCAAGAAATGGATGTTTCAGACTGAATGCTTGTGCCCTCCCAAAATTCATTTGTTAAAATCCTAACCCCAAAGGTGATGGCATTAAGATGTAGGGCCTCTGGGGGGTGACTAGGTCATGAGGGTAGGATCTCCATGAATGGAATCAGTCCCCTTACAAAAGAGGCCCCAGAGAGCTCCCTCACCGCTTCCAGAATGGGAGGACATATGGACATACGGACAATGGAAAAGGCACCATCTATGAACCTGGAAACAAGCCCTCACCAGGCACCGAATCTATCACTGCCTCGATCCTGGACTTCCCAGCCTCCAGAACTGTGAAACATACATTTCTGTTGTTTATGAGCCACTCAGTCTATGGTACTTTGTTACAGCAGCCCAAATAGACTAAGATAATGGAGATAAATAGAAAAGAAATAGAGGAGGGTGGACAGACCTAGATCACTGATGAAGAAACAAGTGAAAATGTGTCAGACAGACATGGGGCACATCACAAAATTTTTTTAGTGGGGGGATTGTATAGGAAACTAGGTATTATTTCTAAGCTGAATTCTCAGAACCAGAAGTATGCTGGTTTCCAAAATAGGTTGATGAAATGCAGCTCCCATAGATGAGACCGTGAGTTCGGACACCATTCCCTGGAGCCAGCTGAGGATGAGTGGGCACGCAAAGGTTATAGAGTGTATTTTAAAATACAGATTGGCTTTTGGATTTTGCAGACTTTTCCAGAATACCTCTGACCCACTCAATACCATTCATGGGGTGACTCTGCAATTCATCAACGTTTTACATTTCCAGACCCCATCTCTGAGGTTTCCACTTGCCCCAGATACTCGGAGAAACCTGGGAACCAGGCAAGAGTTATTAAGATACTAAGAAGGCCAGAAGCAGGAAGGTTTGGAAACTTCTACAGTACTCCCTAGAGAAATGGGACATGAGGAAGAAACTTGGACTTTGCAACATCTTTTTTGAAAGTAAATAGAAAAAGGAAGACTACAGGAATCAACTCCAAATTGTAACCTTCAGTGGAACAATAGAAAAGGTCATCTAACCCAGCGAGTGCGTGGAATAGTAAGTAGGAAGGTTGAGAAAGAGTAGGGAGATGGGGGAAGACAGCATGCAACACAGACCGGAATGAAGACGAGCACCCTTGCCACCTCCAGAGACAGGCAGAGCTCACAACGCAAGTTCAAAACAGTGCTCCCTCCTCTTAATAAGGCTTTCAAAAAAGATCCACAGGAAATTGACCAGTTTTATCCACATGGAAGACTGATAATCAGCCCTAAATGAATCATAAATTGACTAACCATTGGAATCACCTGGAGAACTCTGAAAAACATGCTGAGTCCAGGTCCCACCTTGGACCTAGGGCCCAGCAGGTAGCCGGGATACTTAGTCAAGGAAGAGAGCCACGGCTATAAACAAGCCCCCCGACTTAATGTCTTGGAAGACAAGGCAAGAAATTCAGTTAGGCTACACTTTATGGGGCAAATGAATTATTAATTGAGTTAGTAAAATCTGTTTTATTTTGCTTTTTTGGTGAAACAACTGAACTGACACAAGTGGTTGTCTGCTTAGATGTTTCTCCAGGCTCCATCTACAATTGTGTTCAGCCAGGCAAGCCACTGGAATGCATTTCCTGGCTGCATTTTAACCTGGGCCTATAGCGGCAAGAGTTAGCTGATGTTCTCCTCCCTATGCTCAAGTGCCTTCAAGGAAATTTGACTTCAAGGTGGGGTGGTGGCAGGAACTTAGGTTTCTCCTCTATACACCTTTTAGAAAATGCTTGGAAATCACAGCCATAGAAACCAAGCAGCATTCTTGAATGCACTAAGCGGCCAGATTCCGGGTAGCTGGTCCACAGTCTTTCTCAGTGTGGCCCATCTAGTTCTGACGATGAGAAATGGCTGCATCTGGGCTGTGCCGATGCCACAAGAAAGGGCAACAGACTTCAGCTAACTTCAAGATTCTCTGTAACAAACAAATAATTTTTTCAAGATTCTAATCATTCTAGGTTCTTGTTTTCCTGTGTTAGTTATAAAATCCCAGCATCATCAAAAATATTTGACAAGGTCCATGGAGAATATCTAGTATAACCCTAACTTTTGCTGTGAAGAAACTGACACCCATGGTGTTTAAATGGCATGGCAGGGATCTAGGACAAAACCCACATGTCGTGATTCCCAGGCCAGTGGCGTCTCCACACACCTGGAGTTCCATCAATGACACTTATCCAGATAATTGATTATAAACATGTTAAATCAGTTAAATAGATCAGAGTTTTCCTGCACTAGACAGGCTATCAGTGTCAACCCATGACTTTGAAATGTGTGAAAAAGTAAGAGTAGTACTTTAATTTCCGGAATAAATTTGTACTTGGAAAAGTGGGGCTGACATTGGAGCCTGTAGCTCTGGTGAGTCCCCTAGAGCCCTCGCCTTTCTGTCGTGACCAAAACTCAGAGGGCCTTGACCGCCCTGCGACCCAGACAGCTGCAGGTTTTTCCCAGCAGGCTTGAACCCAAACCGGGGCCTTCAACATTCCCACGCATTGATAAAGGTATCTACGTTTTTGCCCAAAACACTGAAAGAAACTGGCCCTGGCCCTAAGCCAAATTCCTTAAACCCTCATGTAAACTCCATCCCCTGAGCACCTCGCTGCAGACGTTTCTAGGTGGAAGGCCCCTTTGTTCACGCTGCCGTCGCAGGATTGCTACAGCCCACTCTGCCTAAGCTCCCCTAATGAATGCTTTGGCCTGATCACTCTGGCTTTTACTGCTTCTTTCTTTGGAATCTCAGTAGACCCCATCTTGGGAAAGTTTGGGGCTCTCCCTTGTGGGGACTCCCCTGCCACCACCTTTGGGGCAATTCCAACGATGGGTTCGGCAGGATGAAACAAGGTCACAAAATGAAGCTTCAAGAGGATATGAAGGAAAATACCGTGACTTCAGTTCCCCACTGAGCAGCACTGGGAACCATTATCATTGCAACCTGCTCACGCAGGGTAGGCAAGCTCCCTGGGCTGCGGCCACATAAAGAAATGGCAGGGGCAGGTTTTCAACTAGAAGGTCATGTGCCTGCGCACAGGAGAATTACTCTGAAGCAGGGACATGAGAGAAAATCAATGCATGGGAACTAACTGGGCTGCAGGCGCTGAAAGCACCTGGAAATAAGCTCGTCCTTAAAATAAATAAGACAGGTTTCCACAATATCCACAACATTGCTTCAGCAACTTTGATTTCAAACAGCATTTCATTACCAACTGCATTTTAATGGGCACCCGGAGAAGCAGAGGGGAAGCAGAACAGGGGAAGGGGGAAAGGAGATGTCTAACTGCTGTTATACTCCTGTACTTGCCACCTTCTTCCTGCCTCTTCATTGCATAGTTTCTGTGCTGCATTTTACCATCCACATGCCACAGGATTCATTATGTTCCAATACACTGTGACACATCAATCTGCAATCCAACCGAGAGCTCATAAGGTCACCATCCAAATTGGGCAACCCATCTCCCATCTGATCATTCTTGCAACTAATGAGCTGTTTAGGCTCACACAGCTTGACAAACATTTATATGAGTTTATGTTTGCTGAAGCCTTTGGCATATGCACGTCAAGTCAAAAACAAAGCTAGAAGTGTCATCGCCGGATAGTCGCCCGGAGAGTGGCAGCCACGACTTTCACATTCGAAGTGCCATTTGAGGATCTGAACTTAAACAGTACGGCAGCTGTTTGATTTGGATATCACGTAAAATTAATGGCCTAACTAGCAATGAGAACCTTTTTTGGAATATGCATGTGAACATATTCAAAGAAGAAAGATGTGCCGAGGGTTTTTACAGACTTTGAATCAAGTCCCAAATTAGAGACTTGCTTTTGTGGGCTGTGAAAATGGACCAGCTGAAGAGAAAGAAGGAGAAACGTCACTTCCCTTTGGATATAATCACCCTTAAAGTCATTTCGTGGAAAGGAAAATAAGTCACACTTAGGAAGGAGAGAACATACAGGACTTTTGGTTTGAGGGCATGAGGGACATCTCAATTGTATTGCTCATCCTCAACCCCTGCCCTCCAATATTTGTGGCTTAGGCTTTATGTTGTAAATGCAAGAAAAGGGACTACTTCATGAAGAGAGTTCAAAAAGAGAAGTGGGATTTCAAATTTGGGAAGGAGGATTGTTCTTTGTGTGTTTGCCTTAACAGAAATGAAGTTTAACTGCTTGCATCAAATGGGGAATATTCTATCACTGTGGATTAAATAACAAGTTCATTTATAGAAACTTATTTTTGTCTTTTTAATGTACTATTTAATTGACAAAAATTGTATGTGTTTATTAGATACATAACATGTTGCTTTGAAATATATATATGTTACATAGAAAGTTATTTAAGTATGAGGTCCTCTTTTGTGATTCTTTACAGTACAGTGTAAAGTGAACAAAGACACCTAGAATAAGGTGTAAGTTTTCAAAAGTGTCATTCACAAATTTAAGGATTTGCAAAGGACGCAGCATGAACATTGAAAGCCATAATTTTCTTCAACTTTTTAAACTTCTTTTATACTTCCACTAAATAAATTCCTTTCCTTACCTAGAATTCTTGTTTTTCCTTTGATATTTCCTTAAAGAATTATTGTAGGGGCCAGGCACAGTGGCTCATGTCTGTAATCCCAGCACTTTGAGAGGCTGAGGAAGGTGGATCACTAGAGGTCAGGAGTTTGAGACCAGCCTGGTCAACACGGTAAAACCCCCATCTCTACTAATACAGAATTAGCCAGGCGTGGTGGCAGGCGCCTGTAATCCCAGCGACTCAGGAAGCTGAGGTGGGAGAATCGCTTGAACTCAGGAGGCAGAGGTTGCAGTGAGCTGAGATTGCGCCACTGCACTCCAGCCTGGGTGACAGAGTGAGACTCTATCTCAAAACCTATATATATATATATATATATATATATATATATATATATATATATATTTTTTTTTTAGATTATTAGTTTCTTGTATCACATACTTCCAAGTACAGGGTGATGCACTACATACCACATGGGAAAGACATAACTTTGAAGTCTAGGATACAAACTTGAATCTTTTCAGAACATAACAACTAGAGGAGGCCTTGCAAAGACTTAACAACAGGAGGAGAAGCTGAGAGCAGGAAGAGCACATAAGAATTCATAGTTGTAGCCAGGTGTTTTATTAGAAGGTTTACATATACTGCTCTATATTTTATATAAAAGAACTGTATGTAAATAGATATTAGTAGGTATATTTGCCAAGAGTTTTTCACATATTTTACAATTTAACAGGCATTTTACTTTTTGAAAGTTTTACAATTCTACATATCACATCTATTGCATTTCATATTATCACATATATCACTTCAGTTGTCCCTCAGAATGACTAGAATACGATTTCATGCTCATTTTATAGATGAGGAATTTGAGACTCAGAGAGAAAAAAATTAGAATGACTTAGCCACAATCACTTATTAAGAGGCCAGCCAGGATTAAAACTCAGGCCTGCCAGGCAACAAAGCCCCAGCAGAAGCTAGCCTCATGTTGTTGATGTATGTGTTTGTGAGTTAGTTATCAGCTCCAGGGTCATCGGGACCCAAGAGTCCCCTTGGGCCACCCTAGACTGACCACCCCACCCAGGTGGGAGAGCAGCGTGGCCCTTCGTCTAGGAGACTGCCACACTCATCTCAATCCTGTGCAGTGAACAACAGATTATTATTGTCAGTTTAGCTGCTAAAGGAGGTTGTTTAGGGCGGTATTTCTAGTCTCATCAGGGCCACTGGGATTCCCCAAACTTTAAGTTCAACCACAAATTCAGGGATACAGGCACAGGAGATGCCAAGCCTGCAGCGAGCCAGGACAAGGCAACTGCTGTGCCTTGGCCCTGCGTCAACCCTGGAGCCTATCTGTAGCCTGTCTTCAGCCTATTTCAACCTACTGCTCTGCGTGGCAAGTTCCCTACCAGCCAGCCCTTAAAACAAGAAGCCAGTACCTGTTCCCATTCCACCCTCTCAGTTTGGAAGCACTTTATTGCTAGTACGGTCACATACCACTTAATCACATTTTAGTCTACAATAGACGGTGTATGTGACAGTGGTCCTCTAAGATTATAATGCCATATTTTTACTGTACTTTTTCTGTTTAGATATGTTCAGATACACAAATACTTACTGTGTGACAACTGCCTACAGTATTCAAGACAGTCACATGCTGCACAGCTTTGTAGCGTAGGAGGAATAAGCTGCACCACAGAGCCTAGGTGTGGAGTAGTAGGGTGCACCATCTAGGTTTGTGTAAGCACACTCTACGCTGTTCACACAATGGCAAAATTGCCTAATGATGCATTTCTCATAATGTATCCCCATCACTAAATGATGTATGACTGCATTTGATTATTTTGTTTCTACAAATATTATTCTCTTCAGTCCTTTTTTAAAGGACAACAGTAGGTTATTAAGGTCTAAATACCTCCAGAAAGAATGCTAAAGGCAAATATCAGCAAAGATGTCTAGCAGGGCTTCAACGCATCCTCAAGCAGTGTTACTCTTAAAAGCAGAAAAGAGTAGAATGCATTTGGTTCTGTTTAAAAATCAGATCCAGAGGGCATTTCCTAACTGCAGTCTAATCTTTTAGAGCTGCTGTAAGGTCAAATATTGGGCCCAAATCCATAGCTGTGTGGCATAATCCCTTGTAAATGACAAGATGAAATTTGCACAAAGAGAAACTTCAACTTAGTTACAATTCTATTTCCTTTCCATGTTAAAAACAAAAATCCCTGACTTCTTTGTACTCGATATCATTTACAGTCTGACCAATGTATTTTTCTCTGCCATCTCTCCCCAACTTCATCCCATATGGAAGATGGAATTGGCACCCGTCTCCATTATTACAAAGCTGATGCATTTAGCCCTTGATACCAATACCAGTTTGGGCAGAGAGGGAACCTCAATTGCAAAATAATTACGGCTGGTTGAAACTGTGAAGCCTGAGGAATCAGATAATTAATTAGCCACTCCTGCCCTGACTTAAACAAGACCAGGAGCATGTCCTCCAAATGTTGATATCTGAATGCTTTACAAAATATTAGGAAAGTTAATAATGATCCTGACTGTCTCTTGGGTTAAGGGTAATGCGTCTAAGAAAGATGCATAGAAAAGCCGCATCTGATCTTACATCCTTCGTACCCTTGCTGTGCTCACCCCCGTGAGTAGTTCTCCTACATCACCTTTACTCAGCAGTGCAAAGGGGAGTGAAAGCAATGAATACTTTTGGAGCATTCCAAATCTAAAACCTGAGATAAATAAGCTCTGAAATAAAGATTCAGAATAACTGAATCAATGAGCAACTCCAAATGTCACCTTCAGATATTCTGAAATGAGATATCCCTCGTCTATTACAGAGGAAAGGTAAAATCCATTGAAATTTGTTTTTGTCAATCAGGCCTTTGGAGATGAGCCGACTGGTGTTGAATCCATGCTATCCCTCACTGGCTGCGTGATCTCGAGCAAGTTACCGAACCTTTCAAAGCCTCCGTTCCACGACTGAAAAATAGGCAGAGCAACATCCCTCCCTCACACTGCTGTTCCTGCTGTAGCAACAGAAGGTCCTGGACAGGCCCCATATCTCACAGGAGCCAGACCTCCTCCTAAGCACCCTCTCCTATGAAGGAGAGCGTGTGAGCCCTTGGCAAACATCTCACCTTGTGCACCAAAGCTATCCAGGTTAACACTTTGCTCCCTCCATTCCAAAGATGATGTCCCAATTTTATATTCTAAGCCTTTTGTAAAACAGAGGTTCAGAAGAGTAGGGAACTCTGCCTCCTCAAATGCTCATTCTTCCACCGGCCATGCCACAGTCCCACTCAACTGGCCCATGTGAAAACCAGCCAGCCTGGCTGCCCTTCTGTCCTCACTTCTCATGGCCCTTACCTGTGAGATGCTCACGACAATGCATCACGGCCAGCTCCTCTCCCTGTCTCTGTCTCCACCACAGCCTTTAGCACCTGTAAAATGAGGACACCTGTGCTGGGGGAGCCCCCATTCTTCTTTCAGGTCTGCACTTCCATGTGAGGTGTGAGATGGTCTCATTTCCATCCTCTTCGGACAGGGGTGAACGTCGGCCTGAGCCTGGGTTTGGCTATGTGAGTGACTGTATACTCAGTTTCCTGCTGCTCAGGGGTGACTGTTTTATAGCAGGTTTTGCAGCATATTTATCTCCCCAACTCTGTGAGAGGAAGCTCAGCAGGTACAGGTAGTCATCTGCACATTCAGGTTCCTCAAGGACATAAAAGTTAGAGAAAGGTGGTGAATTACCCACTCAGAACATTGTCGTGAATCTAAAAGTCAATGGCCACCCATATACCACTGGATTCGTAAGCACTTAAAGTTGCCTTAGAAAAACACAGTTCAAAAATATACTCAGAAGCTCTTGTCATCGACATGCCACAGATGTGTGAGGACATTTATGGTAACAACAACTAACGTATGGATGACAATGTACAGTAAGTGCAGAAGAAGCGCTCAGTAAGCTCTCGTCCTGTGGAAGACAGGCCCCCTTTAGAAGTCAAGGGCATGCCGATCTCTCCAGGCACGTGATCCTGGGAAGCACTGCAGCCCTTGCTCTGACCTTCACACCCTGCCAGTGCTGGTTTCCCTGTAAGAGTGTCTGAGATGACTAGGTGACAGCAACAGCCTAAGGAAATCCAAAATTAAAACAATGAGCTATTTGTGTTCCCACTTCTACTGATGGCTGGCTGAACAGATAGCAGAGAGCCAGAGCATCGGACTTTCCCAAAAGGAACAGATATCAGGACAATTAAAAATAAAAAATGAACCAAAGACGTATCCTTTAAATAGAAGTGCCCTTACTTTACCATATTTAAAACAATTCTCATAGAATATTATGTTGCTGCTTCATACAAGACAAGAGAAATCTCTTCTTTTCCACTTTTCTTCTTTGTCTTCTTCTTTTTTTTTTTTAGTGTATGAAGAACTCCAAAAACATTTCTTAACGGAACAACAACTTAGGTTGCATTCGTACAGGATCGATATCTCTACGGTGTATTTTTTTACCTGTCACCATCCACACAATTATTTCAGAATATTCCCTGTCAGGTTCTACTTTGTGCTCTGCACAACTCGGGGAGATTTTCATCACCCCAAGGACATGTGAGAGAAATTTCTGGTTTACTAGAAGGTTAAGCGACTCAGGCCCTAGCATTGTACAGACAGAGATGTCTTTCAAAAGGTAACAGATTTACTTGATGGTCAACTCTGGCATCATTGGTAACTCGCTAAAGGCTGTCTGTCACAGAATCCTACCTCATGCCTCCATCTGTTCCCTGATTTAGTAACAGTAATGCCAATGGGGACACAATAAAGACGCCCGAGGGGAAGGCACCCCCATCATTCAGGGACCCCTCCACCCTCCTCTGTGCCCTGTCACATGCACCAATTATGCAGTCATGCTCTTGGCACACTACCAGAGTCCTCTGTAGGTGGGGCCCAGCCCTCCCACAGGCATTTACTCTTTCACAAAAAAAAAAAAAAAAAATAGCACAAATCAAGATTAATCAAGATAGAGAAACCTCAGGCAAGCAGAGATTTGGTGACACTTCGGACACCATGGTGAGTGCCATGGAAGCTTTTTAATGTACAGAGTCTGTCTCATGCTTCCAAAGTTCTGTTCAAATCAAACCACTGAATGAAATAAGGATCGACGACAGTAGGGAACAAAATGGAAAATAAGACCCAGTCCTTGCTCTTAAAAATCTTACAGTCTGTAGGAGAAACCGCATATGTGCTCAAGAGAATATAAAATCAGTTCCTGAAGGGAAACCAGTGTGTTATGGTGGTGAGAAGACAAAGGTTCTATTGAGGATCAGAAAAGGCATCTGACTCCTTCACGAGCTTGTATAATAAGTCACAGCTCACAGTGAACTGCATCATGCTTTGCCTTTGACCTAAAACCATACAGTTGGAAAGAACCTAAAGGATCATTTGACAAGCAAAATGGTATGAGGGAAACACATACACACACACACACACACACACACACACACACATATACACATGCAAACACACACATACACTACACCACACACACACACCATCATCATCATAATCAGATCCCTGTTATTGGCTCCTGGTTATTGACTTAGGGACCTTGGGCATGTTATCTAACTTCTCTGAGCACTAGTTTCCTCTTCTGAAAACTGAGGATAGGCCAGGCGGGGTGGCTCATGCCTGTAATCCCAGCACTTTGGGAGGCTGAGGGGGGCGGATCACCTGAGGTCAGGAGTTCAAGACCAGCCTGACCAACAAGGAGAAACTCTATCTCTACTAAAAATACAAAATTAGCCGGGCATGGTGGCACATGCCTATAATCCCAGCTACTCGGGAGGCTGAGGCAGGAGAATCACTTGAACCCAGCAGGCAGAGGTTGCAGTGAGCCGAGATTGCGCTATTGCACTCCAGCCTGGGTAACAAGAGTAAAACTCTGTCTCAAAAAAAAAAAAAAAAAAATGAGGATAATAATTCCACCTTGCAGGATTGTTGTGATAAGTAGACATAACATGTATCAAGGAGCTCAGCAGGTACAATGTGTTCAACAAATAGTATCTCCTGATATTTGGACTAGGTTCCTCAAAAGTAAACTTCAAAAGACTGTCAGTTATTGTCTTTTAAATCTTCACTCATTGTTTCACTGCAAACATTTAGAGTAAGGCCTCTATGTACAAGACACTGCAGAGTATGAATATAGTATAATCCCTGTATCATAGGATATGATCTAATGGCATAGTTTGATATTGCCCAAAACTTGATCCAAGACATCAGGCAAAATATGCAAGGGACAGGGAAGAAAGGGGGCATTGACACCCATCTCCAAGTCACCTATGTAAAAAACTGAAAATCAGTGAGGTTAAGTCAACTGGCTGAAAGTTACTGTATTATTTTCTGGACAAACTGAGAAGTGATTGGGGTCTTTCGATGACTAGTCAACTCACAAGATTATCTTTGACCCTGTAGACAGACCACCCTGGACACATCCTATAGCCTTGCTACACAAAAGAGAGGCAAGGACAACAGCAATAGCATCACCTGGAAACTCATTAGAAATGCAGATTCTCAGGCTACCCAAGACCTCCTGAATCGTACCTGGCATTTTAACCAGGTTTCCAGATGGTTCAGATGGATGTTGAAGTCTGAGAAGCACCACCCTAGAGGAACTTCAAAAGACTGTCAGTTCTTGTCATTCAAATATTCACTCATTTATTCACTGTTTCACTCAGCAAACATTTACAGTGAGGCTTCTATGTGCAAACACTGCAGGGTACGAATGCAGTACAATCCTTGCATCATGGGATACAGTCTAGTGGCACAGTTGGATGTGGCCCCAAACTTGAACCAAGACACCAGACGTGTTACACAAGGGATAGGGAAGAAAGGCGGCATTGATACACATCTCCAAGTTCTCCAAGTCACTGTATACAAAAATACCATCTGCTTATTAAAACAAAGTCACAGACAGGCCTGGAGTCAGACCAGCCCTGTTTCTCTCTTTGCCCAGGGGAGGGACCTCAGGCAAACTGCCTCCTTTTGATGAACCCCACCTAAAAACATAAAGTCTTGGACTTCAGGAATATCCATGTTCTTCCCAGTTTTCTTCATTTCTTCCTAACTCTTCTGGTTTTATTCATTCACTTGGCAAATATTTCAGTGACACTATCTGCTGGGGATTGCTTCAGTGCTGGGGACACTGGTGACAAGATAAATGAGACCCTATCAACCAGCAGTAAGTACCACACCGCGCACTGAGACAGGGTAATGAGATCTGGCATTGCTGGGTGGCTGCTTTCCATTGGATGGTCAGGGAGGATTCTAGGAGGCACAGGATTTAACTTGAGGCCGAAATGGCAAAAGGAGAGAGCCATGTAAACCCAAGGAGGAACCATTTTAGGATGAGGGAACAAACCCTGAAGGTGTGAACAAGCTTGGGGCATCTAGACATGTAAGGAGGGTTCCGGCATGTGAAGGAGAGAGGAGGGAGAAGGGTCCAGTGAGGTCTTACAGCAACAGAGGGTCCGGCCACATGAGGCTGAGCAGCCAAGGTAACTTTCTGGATTATTTTGTGTGTGTGACCAGAAGAGTGCTAGGCAAGGATCTGATTTTAAATTCTCTTCTTATAAAATGAGGTGTGGAATAGGCTGCTATGCACTGAACCGTGTCCTCCCCCAAAACTTACATGTTGAATCCCTGGTACTTCAGAATGTGACTGTTTTTGGAGACAGGGTCTTTAGAGAGGTGATAACATTGAAATGAGGTCATGAGGTTGAGCCCTAAACCAGTCTGATCGGTGTCCCTATGAAGAGAGGAGATGAGGACACAGACACACAGATAGGGAAGGTCATGTGAGGGAGGACGTAGGGAGAAGACGGCCGTGCGCAAGCCAAGCAGAGAGGCCTAGGGAGAGACCATTTGTGCTGACACCTTGATCTCAAACTTCCAGCCTTCAGAGTTGGGAGAAAATAAACATTTGTTGTCCCAGCCACTCGGTCTGTGGTTTTCCGTGACAGCAGGCCTAACAAACTAATGTAAATTTAAGAACAATGATCTTTACAATGACACAGGGAAAACAGCAAATTCTCCTGTACTTCTCTAATTGGCGCATGTTCTTATAAATACTGGCTTAACCTTTATAACTCTCTCCAAATCTTAAATTGGACTTAAAAGTCCTTCAAGCTAGTAATCTAAACTCCGGTTCTGCCCAATCCCAGAGTCTGTTTCCAACAGTTCCTGAACTAATCACAGGCAAATACCTGAGTTTCCTTATCAAGTTATCCTGCCTGAGTTTCTTTCAGCTAAGAAATATAAAACAAAAAAAAAACCTCATGCTGTTTCTTCCAGTTTCAGTTAAAAGCCTCCACCACTTTAGTTATTAAGTTGCCTTAAATTCTAAGATGCACTGTCTTTTTCCTTTTTCAACATTTAAAAAGTAAAGATGCGATTTGGAATTGACGTGAACCTGCAGTGTGAGTGTCTACCCGCCTTGGAGCTGTTGTCAAATCTGGGATGCATTAGACAATCACTGGCATTGTAGAAGCAAGACAATGCGACGATTTTCTGTTCCTTTTGAAAACGTCGATGAAAAGCTAGGACAGAGGCTCTTTTTCCACCTTGAATTTTGGCAGCTATGTAGTGGCGGAGATTATAGAAAAAGTTAGCTCTCACTTGGGAAGGCCAGGGTCCAAATCCTTGGATGGCTGTGAAGACGCTGCCCGCATTCCAGGACGGACAGTGTGTTCACAGCTGTCCCGTCCTGTGGGCCCCTCCGTGGGCTTCGCCCTACTGCCTGGATCCTCCATCCCTGATTACCAAGCTCTGCATGCCCAGCTCTTTCTGAAAGCTGCCTCCTCGTCTCTGCCCTAACAGTGACCTGGTCATCCCTGGAGGGTATCATGGCACCTGCAGCCACTCAAGTGTGGATGCTCACTCCCCACCGCTACCCAAGCAGTCAGTGTCCTCCCGGGTCCCTAACATGGCTCTACCTTCAGGTATAATCTGCTGCTGCTTGGAGGCTCAGGGTGCTCAGCTTCACCCCCAGCTGTCCTTCTCGTTGCTCTCATCTGGGACATCCCACTTCTCTGGAGGCCTTGATCCTGGACCTCCACCTCCTCCCCACCCTGAGCCCTGCCGCCATCCTTGCATCACCAGGCCGATATCTGGGATTCTGGGTTCCTTGGCCTCACTGTCCCACCCCACTTCACCTTTACTTCATCTGCACCCAAACTGAGCCACTGAGCTCCCAGCCACCCTGCCACCACTTTTCCCACACCCCAGTTATTTCTGTCCCTGTTCCACAGCCACATCCAGCCACCCATCCCTCAACCTGTCACTTTCTCTTCTTTATCAGCCTCCAGTGTAGACACAGCCATCCATCACTTCACTCACCTTCCAGCCACTCCATTCGGCTCCCGAACCCAGTTGCCTTTCTCCTCCACCTGCCTGGAAACCCCCAGCCTGGCGTGCCCGCTCTTGCCATTTCCTCTCCCTGAAGCAGGCTGCTGAGCACAGCTGGGGAAAATGCACAATCTCAGGGACAGTGTCCCCAGAAGTCACTGGGCCACCTTCCAAATGGACACCAAATCCACCTGGCAATTCTGCGTTCCCTGTGCCAGGTCTCCTCACCTTCAAGGCACCACGGCAGACCTTTCCCCACTCTCCTCAAACCTCCGCCGGCCTTCCTCCCACTCACTCACTCACTCGCTCACTCATGTATTCATTCAAAAGTATTTGTGGAAACCACAGCCAAACCCGGTCCAGAGCTGGCACCAGGATGTGGCTCAGTCATTCATCACCCTTCTCTGCTTTCTCTTTGTAAACCAAAAATAAAATTCTAAGGTCCTCAACCACGTGAATGGACTTCCTCCCTGGCCACAGAACTCTAAAATTTAACCAGAAAGACTGGCTCAGGCTATGACGTTCAATGAGTGGGGTTGAACATGCCTCATTATACCCTCCGGTATCAACATCAACACAGACCTTACATCTGATAATAAACATTTACAATCTAGTCTCTCTGAAGCCTGCCACCTGGAGGCTTCAGCTGCACGAGAAAACTTTGGTCTGCACAACCCCTTATCGAAACCCAGACATTCCTTCTTATTGATAATAACTCTTTCAACCAATTGCAAATCAGAACATTTTTAAATCTTCCTATAACCTGGAAGCCTCCCTGCCCGCGCAAATTGCTTCAAGTTGTCTTGCCTTTCTGGACCAAACCAATTTATTTCTTAAATGTATGTGATTGATGTCTCATGTCTCCCTAAATTGTATAAAACCAAGCTCCATGAAAGCCCTAAACCACAGGGTTCAGAGAGCTTCTGGGCTGGTGAACCCATGGCAGCGCTGGGAGGTGGCATACCTGGAGGGGGCATGGAAGCTCTGCGCCACCCCCATACCTTGTCCTGTGCATCTCTTCCATCCGGCTGTTCCTGAGTTGTATCCTCTACAATAAACTTGTACACATAAGTAAAGTGTTTTCCTGAGTTCTGTGAACCACTCTAGCAAATTATCAAATCTGAAAGGAAGCGGGGCTAAAAAAAACCCTGGGCTCTGTACACAAGTTGAACAGAGCTGAATGGAATTCCGGGACAACCAGTTGATATCCAAAGAGTTAGTGTGTCCCTAAAGGCAGGGGAACCCGACAAACAAAAACAGTCCGTGCTCCTCACACACTCCTGCCGGTCCTCCCTCATCCCTGACCGCAGTCTCTCATGCTTCTTCGTGGCTCCTTGTCCTCTGCCTGTCCCCTAAGGATTAATGTTCTTTGGGATGCTCCTTTGCACCATCTTGTCTCTGCACTGGCTTTTCCCATGCACTCTCATCTATCTGCACGGCTCGAATTATAATCCACATGCTGAGAACAGCCGAAGCCCTGCAGTCAATCAGCCCTCCTTCCTCAGCTTTGCAACCAGCTCTCCACCAAACATCTCCACCTGGGTGTTACTCAGAAACTGCAAACTCAACTGGCTCAAAGGAGAAGTACAATCTCTTCCAAATCTGCCATTCTTACGGCCTTGATTCTAATGACTACCACCCCCCAGTGGTCCAGGCCAGGAAGCTCAGCTTCTATCTCATCTCCTCCCTCAGGATCACCTTGCACCTCCTGTCTCTAAGCATCCACTCTCAAGTCCTGTTGGTTCTCATGGCTGAACACCTCTGCCATGTATCACCTCCTCTCCGTCCTCACAGCTGCTCTCCTGTCACCTTCCTCTCCTGCCACTGGCCTCCCTGCAGGGGGATGGCCCTCGTGTCCAGTGTGGAGTGGATTCTCTCTCCATTCTGCAGCTGGACCCAGTGTGGCCTTTTTTTCCTCCCCCTAATGCAAATCTTATCAGATCACTCTCTGCTTAAATCTGTCCAAGGGCCTCCTATCGCTCTTAGGATCACTTCCAAACTCCTTAAATGGTATACAAGCCCACCTGGCCCCTGCCTAATTCTGGAGTGGAAGCTGTCCCCACTCCTCCACCCCACTGAACAACGCAGCCCCACTAAATTCCTTGCAGTCCCCATAAGGAAGCTTTTCTCTCTCACCTCTAATGCTTGTTCTTTCTTCTGCCTCAAATGGGCTTTCCATACTTTTCTCCATTTTAACTTTTACATAATCTGAGTAGCAGCTTAGATGTCATCTCTTCCAGAAATCTTTCCCTGGCTTTTCATACCTCCCCATCATACACTTACCTGACTGTACCGCCGTTGTCTTTTTCCTGCTGGTATATCCCAGTGGGCTCTAGCACTCTAGAGGACCAGGATGCTACTGTTAGGCTCAGCACATGTAACCAGCTGCAGACACCGCCTGGCACATAGGGGCTCACTATAAAAAATTAGTTGAAAGCAAGGACAGATTTACCATGAATCTAATGGCACATAAGCCTCAAGGTCCCCCACTTTCAAGAGTCCCCTTCAAACCCTGTATCCAATTTTGAATCATAATTCTATATATTTTTTTCTTTAAATAAGACCCATACTCAAATTGTGTGAGCCCAGGACTCACAAAACCTGGACTCACCATTGGATTACATAAATGAATGAGGTGGAAAGTGAGACTCACAGAAGTGAAACAGCTACCCCATCTCATGTCCCTCTGAAGTGGCACAATGAGGATCTGAATTCACATGTGTCTGACACAGCTCACACTCCATCCAGTGTGCATAAAAGCAAATCGGCTCATCACTCCTGGCCTCAGCTTCCTTATTTAGGAAGGAGAATGTTTGCTGCATGGGATGTCATAAGGAATAACTCAAATAATATCTCCAAAGTACCTACATAGGAGTTGGCAAATGAATGACTCTGAAATACCAGACTGTTGGATACATAATAGTTTGAAATACCATACACCACAAGTCTCATTCAGTTCTCAAGTTCAATATCCGTTGAAATGGAGTTCTAACTCAGCAGACCTTTACTAAGCCCCTATTCTATGCAAGGATTACAGGAATTGGGGACAGAAGACTAATAGCCTCAAAAAGGCTGGGTGCGATGGCTCACATAATCCCAGCACTTTGGAAGACTAGGGTGAGAGGACTGGTGAGAGGATTGCTTGAGACCAGAAGTTCAAGGCCAGCCTGGGCAACAGAGAGAGATCTTATCTCTACAAAAACAAATGTTTTAAAAATTAGCCAGGCATGGTGGTGCATGGCTGTAGTCCCAGCTGCTTGGGAGCCTGACGTGGGAGGATCAAAGCCCAGGAGTCTGAGGCTGCAGTGAGCCTTGGTTGCACCACTGGACTCCAGCCTGGGTAACAACACAAGACCCTCTCTCTGAAAAAAATAAAAATAAAAAACAACAAGAAAAACTGGCACAGAGGCTGGGGAAACAGATATTTAACCAAATAATTACAAAGTATGCAAAAAGAATTAAATATCTTCATCCTTTTTACTGTTTTCTAACCTTAACATTTTGCTCTTCGTGTGTGTGTGTCTAAGGAATTACCTCTTCCCCTCTGGTCTGAGGTTAACTACGTAGTTGACTAACAGTTATTAATAATTAACAGTTCTACTCAGCCATAGAGCAGCCTTTGGTTACAACCTGAGTGATTTTTAAGAAGATGAAGTTAAAGCTGTGAATTAAACAAAAACTGAATAAGGTTTTTACTGGTGTCATCACACAAACCCTCTAGGGAGGTAGCAGTTCCTTGAAAAGAAGCCAAATTTCACTTAGCCAACAGCACGAGGGGTCAGAAAATACTCAGTAGGCAACTCCCTCTCTGATACTAAGCATTTAAAACATTTGCACATTTTGCAAAGGTGCACCAGCATGATGCACAGAGCAATGACACTGACCAGCGAGCCGGATAACTGAGGTACAGCCTGGACGAGAGCCTGAGAAAGATCTACCTCCCACTCTGTGACTCCTTGAGGGGTGACTCGCAATGCTGTGGAAATTCAGCGTCTGGGGAGTGCCCACACCTGGCTTGTGCCAGGTTTTGCCCCCTGGAAGGTATGTGGGTTTGGGCCAAACCTCACAAAGCCTCTGCTCAGTCGATAATAATAATAGTAGTATATAATAAGGCACTAAGAGATAAACAGGTTGAGTATCCCTTATCTGAAATGCCTAGGACCAGAAGCGTTGTGGGTTTTGGATTTTTTTCAGCTTTTGGAATATCTGCATTAGAGTTAGCTGTGGAGATTCTCTAATGTGAAAACCCAGAATCCTAAATGCTTCAGCGAAGCTTTTCCTTTGAGCAGCATGTCAGCCCTCAAAATTAGTTTCAGATTTTGGAGTATTCCAGATTTTGGATTTTCAGATTAGGAATGCTCAACCTGTAATAAAAACATCAACCTCACAGAGATGATTAATGAGATTAGACAGGTAAAGCATGTGGTAAATGAGCTATACATTTTCAAGTTTTTAAAAATTTTAAAAAATGTACGTGCAGTAAAATTCACTTGTTATACAGTTCTATGGGCTGTAACTTGTAACCATCACCACAAACAGGATACAGAACAATTCCAAGGCCCCTAAAGAATTCCCTTGGGCTGTTAATTTCTTTTTTTTTTTTTTTTTTTTTGAGACAGAGTCTCGCTGTGTCACCCAGGCTGGAGTGCAGTGGCCGGATCTCAGCTCATTGCAAGCTCCGCCTCCCGGGTTTTTACGCCATTCTCCTGCCTCAGCCTCCGGAGTAGCTGGGACTACAGGCGCCCGCCACCTCGCCCGGCTAGTTTTTTGTATTTTTTAGTAGAGACGGGGTTTCACCGTGTTAGCCAGGATGGTCTCGAACTCCTGACCTCGTGATCCGCCCGTCTCGGCCTCCCAAAGTGCTGGGATTACAGGCTTGAGCCACCGCGCCCGGCTGGGCTGTTAATTTCTAATCAGACCCTTTCCTAGCCCCTCTCCCAACTCCTAAACTCTTCCCCTAGAGGTCTCTTTTCCAGAGATTATATGAATAGGATGCTGCAGTTGTAGCCTTTTGAGACTGGTTTCTTTCACTCAGTACAATGCATTTGAGAAGTAGCCAGGTTGTTGTATATATTAATAGTTTGTTCCTTATTACTGAGTCGTGTTCCATTATGCAAAGGTACCATAGTTTACTATTCTGTCCACTCAGTGAAGGACGTGTGACTTGTTTTCAGTTTTAGGCAATTATGAATAAAGCTGCTATAAATATTCATTACAGTTTTGTGGGATAAAAATTTTTATTTCTAGAGGATAAATAAGTATCTAGGAGTGGAACTGCCAGGCCACATGGCAAGTGTAATGTTTGACTCCATAAGCCACTGCCACTGTCATCCATCTACTGTTACACCCCCACCAGCGGTACTGGCACATCCCACCAGGGACGTATGAGCAATTGGCCTGCTCCACCTTCTTGGCAGCTCTTGGCGTTGTCAGTATTTTTTACCTTAGCTATAATAGGTATGCAATGTTTAGGTTTTCTTGGAGATAGAACATTTATATGAGACTGTGTTTAATCATCAACTTTCGATATCGTGTAGATGTTTGCCCCCTCCAAATCTCATGCTGAAATGTGATTCCTCAGTGTTGGAGGTGGGGCCTGGTGGGAGGTGTTTGTGTCATGGGGGCGGGTCCCTTATGCATGGCTTGGTGCCCTTTCCGTGGTAATGAGTTCACACAAGATCCAGTTGTTTAAAAAGAGCCTGGCACCTCCACCTCTCCTCTTGCTCCCTCTCTCGCCATGTGACACGCTGGCTGGCTCCCCTGCCCTTTCCACCATGACTATAAGCTCCTGAGGCCTTGCCAGAAGCAGGTGCTGGCACTATATTTCATGTACAGCCTGCAGAACCATAAGCCAAATAAACTTATTTTCTTTATAAATTACCCTGCAATATAAATATACCTATATATAAATATAAAGGTATTCCTATATATAAACATAATACCTATATATAAATGTAAAGGTATTCCTTTATAGCAACGCAAATAGATGAACACAACTGTAATACAAGAATGTTCAGGAGCAGTGGAGGATACAGAAACCAAGTTATTTTAAGGGCTAGCCATGACCTTCGGGAAATCTTGAAAATCCCAGCCTGCTGAAAAGGTATCTCATGGTTCGGCTCTGTCCACTTCTCCAGCCTCATCTCCTATCATTCTCACTCTTACACCTTTCAGTCCAGCCAGATTAATAATCACATAAACTAATATTTATTGAATCCTTATGATATGCTAGGGCACTAAGCCAATATTGTTACATGTATTATTACTTCATCTACTCATGGTCCTAGGAGGTCAATATTAGTAGTAGTAGCATTTCTATTTTACATGGGAGGAAACATACTCAGAGAGATCGGCAAACTTTCCCAAAGCTACACAGCTGCTAAGTGGCAGGGCTGGGACTGGATTCCTGTCTCCTAGATGTGCCATGTTCCTCTGACCTCTGAGTCTGTGCTCTCCTCTTCCCTAATACAACAGTATTTCTGTCCCTTCCATCCCCAAGCCATGATGCATGCCCTGCCTCCTCTGTGAGGCTCTCCCTGGCTCCTCGAAGGCATCACTGGTTGTCCTTATCTCTGCTGTCTTGACACCCATTGTTTATTGCTTCATTTCATCCTTCAACACATCATGTCCTATTTGCTGTGTACATATGCCTCCTCCACCAGTGACTGCAAACCTCCTGAGGTCGGGAATCATATCTTGTCACCCTTCCACTCCCCAGTGCCTATAACAGTGGCTGGCACCTGAGAGGCGCTCAACATGTGTTGTGGGAGTTGAGGAACAGCTAAGGCTTCTGAATGAGAGGCCAGGCAGTGACACAAGGGTCCACTGCTGCACAGGTGTTTTAAACAAGCTCACAGTCCTACAAAATGCATCCAAACAATGAGCAAAAATGTAGAAGCAAAAGAAGGGCCTTACACAAACTTACATGTAACTCTTGAGACAGACTCTCAGATATCCATCCCTATCAACAACAAACAGGACGAGGTATAATGCAAGATGACAACAGGGACATTCACCCAATGTTAACAGCTTTAAGCCAGAGGGCAAAAAACAAGAGAGTGGAAGAGGGAAGAAAGGAATCCTTTTCTACATTCTTGCTACAGTTGTTCTCCTTCCTATTTACGTAAGCATGGAGGCGGTTTTTTCCTCCACCTATGTGTCGCAGGGCTATTAAAACTGTTTATTCCTCCCTTTCTATCACTCTCAATAAAAAGGATCATTTTTAATATTAAAAAAGTAATAAATTCATTTGCCTGGAAAGTTCCTTGAGGAATATGGAGTCATTGCCTCTGAAAACCCTGAACACAAACCACTCCAGATAGATGGGTGATTAAGCGACCAGAACACAGCTCAAACACAAAGGCTAGGAAGAGGCAGCTCTCTGCAGTGTCTGCATCCCATGAATATATGTTCAATTCATAGATCAATTTTTTAAATTAAAGCATTTGAAGAGTATGAAATATCAACAGTCAAATGCTTCATGGGCCACGGATTCTTCTCCAGTATTCTCCCAAGTGAGAAATTTCAAAACTGTAGAGACCATGGCTGTGCATTAATGAATCCAGAACTTTTTATCCATCTTTCTTCTCTATTGATAAATGTTTGCAAATTCTAAAGGCTTGAATAGAGAAGTTTAGCCTGTCTCTCATAATTCAGACCGAAGCCTCTTAGAGGGAAAAAGGCATAAATGAAAGGGCATTCATACAAAGAAGTAGATTAATATTTCAATTGTGGCAACCAAATTTGCCATTCCCAAGCCAGATTAGGAACTATTTTTTTCCAGCATCAGTTCCCATGACTCACATCCACAATGGCATGTTTCAGTTTCCCGGGAATTCTCTGCTTTGGTTCTAATGTAGGTTTATCCCTCTACAAGTTCCGTAAGAAAACATTACTTGTGCCACCTCCTCATCTCCTCCCTTTCCTTTCACCTTTGCCCCATCATTTCTTCAAGGTTCACATGTAGAGAGTTAAATACAATAACTGTTTCCATACTTTAATGCAGTTAATAAGTTGTTCAAGTTAAGCAGAAAAAAATATATAAATCAGAAGTATACCAGTGTCTTAATGACAAATTTCTTTATTCAGTTCTTTGGGGACCTCATCATGTAAAGCTTCATGGAAGAGGGTGACTTCATATAATTTAATCAATGAAAAGACAGAGGAGAATTTGCTTTAGAAATTTCTATGCCCATATATCATGTAAAGGCAAACAATAGCCTTGTTCCGTGTTTGGTAATTAGTTGTAAACAGCTACACTTTGGGATAAAAAAATACCATGTCTCCCCTTGTATTTGCATAAAAGTGCCTTAACACATTTCACGGTGACAGTCACGAGCTGGAATATATACCTAATGGAGCCTGGCAAGACAGGATGACCTTTCTAATTGTCATTATGAGAAGCACAATTGCAAGTGACTTTGAAACATATGGTAAACTTCATTACGCTAAAATATAAAAGCTTCTACTTTGGGGCTCACGATTAATATTAATGTCAGACCTCCTGAGAAAAAAAAAATGTACTCTAAATTTTATATTGTATAAAACCCTCTCAATATCAAAGACAGCATTTATTTATAGTCTTCAGGCTTCTTCATAGATGCTATTAAATATTACATTAGACATGGCAAAATAGAATGAATAATCCTGAAACATTAAGGGGAGGATAATGATTACCTTCCCAGCATCAGATCAAATGCCATGCAGCGTGGGAACAGAGAGACTGGCTATAAATAGGAGTCCAAGGAGGACAGAGGATGTGTATACAGGAGAGTCAGTGGGGTCCGACTCAGACCACACGGGGAGGGGCGGGGCTTAGCGCACTTTTTCCAGAGCACGCGGACATCGTGGCAAGTTAAGGTGGTCAGAAGAGCTGTCCTGATTAGGCATGGAAGGGATGTAGGGAGTGAATGTGTGGATAGACAAGGGTGTGGGATAGTCCAAAGGTGGAGAGGAGAATGTGAAAGCCAGCCAGAGGAGCCAAAAGCTGTGGGAAGACGTAGTCGGGGTGGAGGGAGAATGACTCCCAACTGCTGCAACAGGTAGAAAGGTGCTTTCCTGAATCCGAAATCATAGAAATTTCTTATGATGGCCGGGCGCGGTGGCTCACGCCTGTAATCCCAGCACTTTGGGAGGCCGAGGCGGGCGGATCAAGAGGTCAGGAAATCGAGACCATCCTGGCTAACACAGTGAAACCCCGCCTCTACTAAAAAAGACAAGAAAATTAGCCGGGCGTGGTGGTGGGCTCCTGTAGTCCCAGCTACTCGGGAGGCTGAGGCAGGAGAATGGCGTGAAAACCCTGGAGGCAGAGCTTGCAGGGAGCCAAGATCGCCTCACTGCACTCCAGCCTGGGCAACGGAGGGAGACTCCGTCTCAAAAAAAAAAAAAAAAAAAGAAAGAAATTGCTTATGATTTATGATTACACATCATCAATGGAAAAGGATCTTTGCCTTAATACCAAATGCTGCATATCGTCTGTGCAGAGAAGGGCAGGGAACTGTTGCAAACACGTTTTTCATGCCCCTGGTGACAGTTTCAAAGGTCATCCTGTCTGGCATCCTTCCAGGACAGGGACAGCCTTTCTCTACCATTTCTTTGAACCCCCTCCCTTAAACTGCAGCTTCAAGGGCCACAGACACCATCAAGACACTACCTGTTCACCTATCAAATAACAGCATGCTTCTGGAAGGAAAAAAATAGTCCAGTAAGCAGTAGTTGCTTTTATAAAGGATCAACTTAAGAAAATAGGAAATAATAAAGAAAAAAAGGGCCAAAGACAGTGAAGTACAAAACATGAGATGCATCCTGAAGAAAAATAAGGTCATGGGTAGGATACTGAGTACTTCTCTCAGTTTCTGCATTTTAATGGTGGAGAAAAGGTAAAATAATACCTTTCACAGGTTTACTGGAAAAAGTGAAACTGGTTTATTAAGGTCTCGATTGCGACAGTTCCCTGAATATCACATTTGTTTGAAAGGCCAGGTCCAATGCATATTAATACACAGAGTGGAAATAGGATGGCTTTACTCAGAAAGATCGGTCTACGTTGTTTAGTACATCATTTGCACCCTAATGCCTTAAGAAGTTTAAAATCCACTCTACACTGTTGTCTCAACATGTTATTATTTTTTATACTTTGTTCTTGGTCCATTATTAATCATGATGAGGGGGTAAATTCACAAACACACACACACATACAAATAGGAAAAAATGATTGATAACCATATTACGTAAAGAAAAGGAAACCACTAGGTGCCTCCTTCAAAATAAAACAAATAGACGAAGGACGTAGGCAACACAAAATGAAAAAAATTAGGCCAGGCATAGTGGCTCACTCCGAAATCCCAACACTTTCAGAAGCCAAGGCAGGTGGATCACTTGAGCTCAGGAGTTAGAGACCACCCTGGGCAACATGGCATAATCCCGTCTCTACCAAGCCAGGCCATGGTGGCACATGCCTGTACTTCCAGCTACTCAGGAGGCTGAAATGGGAGGATCGCTTGAGCCCAGGAGTTGGAGGTTGCAGTGAGCCGAGATAATGCCACTGCACTCCAGCCTAAGTGACAGAGTGAGACCCTGTCCCAAAAAAAAAAAAAAAATTCTAAAGGCACAAAAAAACAAGTTGAATGCATTAGAAAAAGACATGCAAAAACGAGGCATGAATTAAATACCACTCGATTGTTGTTATACCAATAATCATTTAAGAAATAATGCTTATTATTAGAAAGGATGGATTGGTAGTATCAATTAAATTGCTATAATCCTTTTGCAAATCAATCTGTAGCATGTATGCAGCCATAAAAATGACTGCACTCTTTGGGTCATTAATCCCACTCTTGGCACTTTATCTTCAGAAAGAAATTCATGAACTAATCATTAAACACCTCGGAATAAGGAGGTAGTTAAGTCACAGTATATTGATTCTTGAACTGTTACGTACATAACAAATAATAAATTGGAATACCATATTGCAACCAGGGACACAGAAGTGTATAATGAAGAGTATGGCTCTGAAATGAGACAGATGAGTCTCATTCCAGTTCTTGATTTCCCATATACAGAAACTTGAGCAACTCTGTTAATTCACTGAGCCTCAGTTTCACACATCGGTAGACTGGGAATAATAAATTTCTCAAAGTACAGTTATGAGGATTAATTGGTGCCATGCTCTCACTATTGTCCTATAAGGTTAAGGACAGACAGAGGATGTACAATTGCATCCTCAGACGGAGGATGTACTGCATCCTCAGTACAAGTCTGTAAAAAGCCTTCCTATGCTGCAAGCACAGAAGAGGATGCTAAAAATGCAACCTGGGCTCTGTTATAGAAGTTGTATGATAAACATTTTTCATTCATTTCAAAAATTTTATTTTATGCTAAAGGTATTTTTTGAAATAAATTATAATTTTATCCTAGAGTAACTCCAGAAGTTTCATCAGCTTTGACTTCAGAGAATTTCTCTATAATCTTTAGGGGAGAATTACATCACTTCCAAAAGCTGACAGATTTGCAGGATTCCAGACCACTGGGGAATGTCAGTGTTTGGTGACCTTCTTAGGGCAGACATGAAGTTGGTATCCAGCCACTACTTTTACTCAGTCTCTGAAAACAATGGAGTTGGGTGAAGGCTACACAGACATTTGCCAAATTCCAATGTATGTGTCTCACCCGACATAATTGGTACATATGAACCAAATTGAATGCTGGATCCAATTCAGAGTTAAAAAGAAGCTCAAGATTTCAGTCACTTTGTCCAAACCAGACAGACTTCCATTCATTGACAGACCATACAATCATAATATAATTGCTTTTGATTCTTTTTGGGGGAGGGAAAATATCAGATTTGGGGAGACCTGAAGCGTAAAGCAGTCATAGTAAACACAGGAAAAGAGACACATTCAGAATGGGTTAATACACCAAAAAATTAAACATCATTTTGGCAAATAAAATTTGGTTATAATTAAAACAAAAAGCAAAGTGTGTCATCAGTTGTTAATGGGTTATTAAGACTCCAGAAAGTATAATGTCAAAAGAAAAAACGACATTCTATGACTATGCAGGCATGTGGAATGTGAGCATGCCTGCCTCATAAATTTTTGATGATGCCAAGTCAGTAAATCCTTAAGCAATTCTTGATGGTTTCTGTACTGGCCATAAGTATTGAATTGCAGTGCATTCACTCAGGTTGTCCACCCTCCCCAATTACAGAATGCCTCCATGGAAAGTGGATCATACAGAGTGGCCATCCCCAAGTCCAAAACATAACGGGACTAAAGTAGAATGGGCCCAGGGCAGCAAACACTAGCTCCTCAAAGTGGTCAGGGCAGGAAAACATTCATCAGCATACTCTCTCTTTTTTATAAGAGCTCAGAGAATCTGAAAAATCAAATTAGCAACAAATGATGATCTCTCCAATAAATACCATCTCCCTTGGGTTGTTAACATATGGCAGCTTCAAAGAAAAAGCACACAGCTAAAATGGCAGGGGTGTGTACAGGAAACCATAATTCATGGTAATGCCAAAAAGGAAAATAAAATATTTCGTATCAAATTAATCATTGAAAAACCTGTGACCACATAAAAGATGTCATATTTAGCCCTAGTAAAATTAAATTCCGCAAAACCTCATAAAATCAAATTTGGTTTATAAAGAATCAACATTCATTCCTGAAAATCCTAAATTATATAATAGTTTAAATGTTGTTTTATTTATGCCGGACGCAGTGGCTCACACCTGTAATCCCATCACTTTCGGGGGCTGAGGCAGGTGGATCATGAGGTCAGGAGTTCAAGACCAGCCTGGCCAAGATGGTGAAAATCCCATCTCTACTAAAAGTACAAAAAAATTAGCTGGGCATGGTGGCAGACGCCACCAGCTACACAGGAGACTGAGGCAGAGAATTGCCTGAACCCGAGAGGCAGAGGTTGCAGTGAGCCAAGATCACACCACTGCACTCCAGCCTTGGCAACAGACCGAGACTCCGTCTCAAAAAAAAAAAAAAAAAAAAAAAAAAAAGTTGTTTTATTTAACTAAAGTTCAAAACTCACTCAAAAGAAGCCTAGAAATATTGACATCACATGTTGCAAATTGAATTCCTTATAATCAATAGGATGACAAATTAGTAAATTCTTAAAAGCAAAAGGGCTTCTAACTACTTCTTTACAAGAAACTGAGTAATGTATCAATCTAAAAACCAATGCATTTATTTATAGGACTACAAAGGAAAACATTGATGTTTCAGCATTTTAAAACAGGAAGCAGAACTAGCAACAGTTCTTTGAAAGTATACAAAAAACCTGGTTTGAAGTTAACAAATATGTATCCAATTAAATTGCTATAGCTCAACTTCTCTCTAATTTATGGTAGTATGCCAAGTTTCTCTTAGTCACCCTTCAAAAATAAAGAATTGAGGTTTCAATACAAAAGATACATAAAAGTTTCATAGGGTGATAACCTATAGAACCTCCTACTACTGAGTTAAATTATCCATCTGCTCTAGCAACATGGCAGATAGTAGATCATCATTTCAGGCACAAAATATAGGGCGGGTGCTTGAAAACTTCAAAAATAAAAAAAAAAAAATTACCCGTCTTTTCAGGGTGTCCAACATCAGCAATAGATGACTTTTGGTAGACTTTTGTTTCATAATTATGAATCTATGAGTGTGGTATTTAGGTAGGGCGATGAGATTGTGGGATGGATACACTGACATTAGGAGTCAAGTTCATAAAGAACAAATGTCAAAAGCAATGTCAAAGGTAAAATGGCAGGTTAAGAAGGATTCAGATGGTGGCATTGCCTCCTGGAGGCTCTGTGGCAGGATCCTTCCTAAACCTCAGCTTCTTCATCTGTAAAACAGAGATTCCAGTGGAGCCAGCACCACAGTGGTCCAGAGGATGAGATAACTAAAGTATGTCAAGCCTTAGCACAGTGCTTAGTTCTCAAGTACTTGAGAAACAAGAAGAAAGGGGTAAGTCTTTGTTACTAAAAAGAGGGTGACTCCATACAAGGGATCATTCCTTTTCTTCAAAGAAAACATTAAATCCACAATAGCTGTAGCTCATCCATGCATACAGAAATCTGTGCCCAAGAAACACACACTGAACATACACAGTAAAGAGCAATAGAAGTAGAAATCTGCAAAGAATTTATATTTAAACCTCTAAGGATCTATATAAAAGATAATGTGAATAATAGAATTCAGTTTTATTAATTCCAGGCAAGTTCTAATGATCATAACAATATATTTTCAAATCATATGGATGATATTAAAACATAAAGCATAAACTGAAGTTGTGCAGTTAACTGAGTGTGGTACCACTCCTACCTAGGGGCATTGAAAAATGGTGGTGGGAAGAAGAGTTGGATGCAGGCAGTGACCAGGGATGTGAAATGTTCTGCAATACATGGTAGGGTCCCCATGCAAAAAATAATCCCCTCACCCAAAACATGGCAAATAGGCTCTTTTTAAGATCCCGAAGTTCCACTTACCATCACTCTGATCTTAATCTTCAGGACATTATATGAGTGTGTGTGAGTACATGTGTCTACCAACATTATCCCATGCCATATTTAAATTTCACTAGCCCAAGCCCAGAGTCCATATGAAATGTACAAAGAGACTCTAACAGGCACTGATTAGTAAAAATAATCTACAAAGCAGAAAATCTGGCAGATATTTAAGAGATACATGTATCCACCTTATTACGTAGAGTCAAGTTCCTGCTGTAAACAAATTAGCATGTCAAAAAAAAAACTGCCTGTTGCAATTTGGTATGAAATATAATTGAAAACATCATTGCATTTCCACCCAGGGGGGTATGTGACTTATGTATTTTAAAGGAGTATAGAAACAAGTAGAGAAACAAGTGAAAAAAGACGTAACAATAGCAGGGACTTCTAAAATTATATATGGATAAAAGTGGGAAAAGGAGATCAAAAGTTACTGAGAGCTAGAAAATAAATGAACAAAGTATCAATTGAATTATGGAAATTCACATACAAGGGGCTACAGTTAAAAGGGACCTCAGTAGCCACAGGGACTATCTAATTCATCTCTGGACCATGAGGGCCTGCCACAGCACCTAGCATATTGGAAGTACTCAATAAATGCTTGTGGAAAGGATGCATGGATGGATGGATGGATGGATAGAAATGCAACTTCAAGATCTGGTTCTACAGTATTATATATGAAGCAATTGAGACTCAGATAAAATTCAGTGACTTGCTGAAGATTATTCATTCACTGAGCCTCACATTCTGATGTTACATATGTCAGATGCTATGCAGATGATTAGGGAAGGGCAGGACTGAGATTAAACTGATGCCCCCCTACATCCTAATCCAGGCTTTTTGCACTGTATGGGGATGTCTCCCAAAATAATTATCACAGCAATTTAATAAAGGAGGGAGAAAGTTAGTTGCAATTTTCAGCTTAGAAATTCACAGGCAAAAAAGGCTGAAGGGAAATAATCACACTAATAGTGATGCAAGGATGTAATTGGAAAGGAAAAAATGGAGAGAAATTAAAAACACAAACAGATTTAATCAGGGTCCTGATAAAGTGATAAAGTAATCAATAAGGCAAATCAAAGATAAATGATTAGAGATTTAAAACCTCAGCCTATTGGAAAAACCTGAGGGAAAAGATTTTGAATTTTTTTTATTTCTTCCAAAAGATCCTATTTGACATACTTTTTAATCTAAATGACTGAAGATTCCGAATTTGGAAAGGCAGACACGTATCTATTTCTCATATAACCCTCTACATTTCTTGACACACAGCACTGCAACACTCATCTGGTTCCAAAGCAGACGGCTTGGCCCTCTGTTATCAAGAGCACTATCACTGTTCTGGCCCAGAGAGCTAAGTTGTCTTATACGTAGGTCTTAGCCAAAGCTCAGAGGAAAGAAGTGATATTTGGTGAGTCTACAGGATGTGGTCTCCAGTCACTTTTTAGGTACTAAGTTACATCTTGGGATAATGTCAGACGCTGGAAGATGCCGTATTTAAACTTCACTAGCCCAAGCCCGTATTCACCTCCACAGTTTAATACCTTAATGTTTCTTAAAATTTGAGGGATCTTAGAACGACCCCTTTACAAATCTGCTGAAAAACTGGACCTGTTTCTGGGAAAAACTGTACATACCTACATATCTAAAATGTGTATGTGGTTTCGGTCTCTCCTGTCCACAGTCTCTCCTGCTTTGAAGGGATCCCCTAACAAGTTTTTTCCTAGAGGTCATTGGTAACAACCATCGGATAACATGCTTATCACTTGGGTGATAAAATACTCTGTACCCCAAACTCTGATGACATGCAATTTACCTATATAACGAACCTGCACATGTACCCCTGAACCTAAAATAAAAAGTTGTAAAAACTAATAATACAAGTAAAAGAGTTTTTTGCATGTGTTATAAATCTCTTCAGGAGGACCTTCCACTATGCTTTCAAGAGAATTGTCTTGAAGAATTTAGCATCCCTCTGAATTCCCAAAAAAACTCTGTGCTTTTCAAGGTGCTTTTGAGGAAGAAGGATGATGCTTCAACTGTCTTTTGTGCTCTGACTTCTAGGAAGTTCATTATCACATCATATTCTCAACCAACTAATTAACACTTGACATTGGCATTTTCTTCTGTCTTTGTTTTTAAATTTTATTGTTGTTTGTTAATTTTATTGTTTTTGTCTTTGTTATACGTATTGTCCCGGTTCTCCATTTCCTCCCTCTCCCTGCGAATAAAAGAGACGCATAGATTTTATTCTTTTGTTCTACTTTTTCATGAACGTTTCTTCTACATGTATCTGATATATATGGAAAAAAGAATTACTGCCTATATATGCAGAACTTGTAACTCACAGGACTTCTAAACTAAAAGACTTTTCTTAATAGGTGTGAAGTGAAATTCTGCAAGTAGCTGCATCCAGGAACTTCAGAGTTAAACCAGTATCTCAGTATAATCTGTCGCTGCTACAGTTTCCTTTCTTTGACCTCCAAACCTTATATTGAAATTTGACCCCCAATGTTGAAGGCGGAGCCTAATGGGAGGTGTTGGGTCATGGGGGCAGATCCCTCATGAATAGCTTGGTCATCAATGAGTGAGTTCTCACTCTGTTAGTTTCTGGGAGAGCTGGTGGTTAAAAAGAGTGTGCCACATCCCTTCTCTCTCTTTTTGCTTCCTCTCTCTCCAGTGATCTGCCACGCCAGCTCCCCTTCATTTTCTGCCATGAGTGGAAGCAGTCTGAGGCCCTCACCAGAAGCAGATGCTGGCACTATGCTTCTTAGACAACCTGCAAAGCTGTGAGCCAAAGCATTCTCTTTTCTTTATAAAGGACCCAGCCTCAGGTATTCCTCTATAGCAACGCAAATGGACTAAGACACTTGTGCTTCCTTTCATTAGCTATTTCAAGCTCAAAAATTACGAGATTGTTCCAAAAATTAGGGCAGGATCTTGTCATTGTGAACTTACAACTTTTCTGTCTGAAGCAAACTAACCCCAAACCGTAATTTGAAAGGTGCCTCTACTCCAACTTCATTACCCTTCAACTGTCCCTTCTCTGCCTCCCACTCCCTTCTTACTCACCAAAAGACAAATGAGTTTAGGCTGGGCATGGTTAATCATCGTTCTCAGAAAAACAAAATCCTGCTGTTTGGTATTCTCACTGAGAATCCCTTCACTTAGCTTATGGATCCCCCTCCACAGATTCCTGACAGCTCACTGGGCCAGGGAACCAGCCAGATTTTTTAGCTACATCTGCAGTATCTTTTCTACTCCGGCAGCTGGCATAAGGTGGGAAAATTCATTAACATGCTAATGATGTCCTACTTAAAATTCTAGCCCTGATTATTCTGTGATTAAATCTCTCCCCTTGACGTCGGTTTCCTTTATAGCTGAGTTACAGTGCGAAATCAACAATATTAATAAAGTACAATACAGATTACCAATTTATACACAAGGGATGGTGGAAAACAGTTGCGTAAATCTGAGGGCTCTTTTTTTCTTGAAAAGTAGTTATAGGCCTGGCACGGTGGCTCATGCTTATAATCCCAGCACTTTGGAAGGCCTAAGCGGGTGGATCACCTGAGGTCAGGAGTTTGAGACCAGCCTGGCCAACATGGTGAAACCCCGTCACTACTAAAAAAACACAAAAATTAGCTGAGCATAGTGGTGGGCACCTATAATCCCAGCTACCTGGGAGGCTGAGGCAGGAGAATCGCTTGAACCTGGGAGGCAGAGATTGCAGTGAGCAGAGATCGCACCATTACACTCTAGCCTGGGTGAAAGAGCAAAACTCCGTCTCAAAAAAAAAAAAAAAAAAAAAAAAAGCAGATGTAGCGAACTGTAAAAGTTGCTGATTTTTTTCATTCCACCCTTCTTTAAATAAACACACACATTGGAATCCACAATAATTAAATGTTTATAGTTAATTTTCATAAATATTCAAGGCTTGGAAGATAGATTTAGCTTTTCCTTCTATTTCACTGCACTTAACATTGCTCAGAATTCAAATGCATTCTCCTGAAGTCTCAAGAACAGCTGACAGGAGTTAAAGCACACTTCTTTAGCATCTCTTTATAGAGATTGTGTCTTGGTGACAAAAGCCAATGGATTCAGTGATGAGATCTGTCTCCCTTTGCCCTTCAGTACCTTGACATATTTCAGTTCCTTTTCTATCACCATATTGTTCTATCTGCTGACCCCCCAAACTGAAAGTCCGACTCAGACAACTCAAACATCTTCCAAGAAAGACAAACTTATCACTACCCTCATTAATTTGGAAAATGAGTAAAGAAGCAGCAGATTCAAGGTCTGGATCTGCAATCTAAAATGTAGGAAGAGAGGACTCATGTGTCATTTTAACATCTGGCCCCAGTAAGTGAACAAATATCGATGGTATAGTATATTTACTATTTTAGAAGACATCATGCTGGATACCAAAGCAGTACAGTGAAACCTAAGGACGATGTTCTGACCTCAGTGGACTCATAATCTAGCCAGAGACACAAGATACAATGATATTTTAAGTGATGCATGCACCAAATTCATCTCAGGTGCATCATGAGAGATACACTTCACATCATTAAGAGGTCTCTGTATGAGAGACACTGCTCATTGTTCCCTAAGACTGCAAATCTCCCCCTTTTGCTATGGAAACAGAATTCAGTACTTCAGCAGGGCACACTGCTGCCCAGGGTGAGGACAGCTCCCAGCCCCTCTTGCAAGTAGCTGTTACCATATAACAAGGTTAAGGTCACAGGGATGTGGCCGTAGCAGAGACGTGTGCAGATTTCTCAAAGGACATGTAAAGGGGAAAGGTGAGCTCTCTTCCTTCTTCCTTTTTATCTGACTGGACTTGGACATGCATGTGGCTGGGTCAGCTGGGTTGGACTGAATGGCACAAGTTGTGGGGCAGAGAAGAACAAAATAGAAGAGTCTGAATTCCTGACAATCAGGGTGGCTTGATTATACGTCAGTTGCCCTTTTCCCCTGAACGCTGCATTCCACAACCACTGTTGGAAATCAAAATCTTTTTTAAGAATACTACATATTGCTCATTTCTTAAATGGTTTCATTCTCTAAGGCTAAAAAGAGTCATGGTACATGCATGCATATGTGTATGTGCGTAAGCACACTCTCCTTTGTACTTTCCCTACATTTAAACTTGAACCCACAGCTCCCTCTGAATTTTTAACTCCCAAAACACAAAAATAGCTGAATATGGACTTTGGCCCAGTTTTATCATATTTTAATAAATAAAAGCTTCAATATATTGAAGAGTTCATTATTTATTTGTTTCCCACACTCTCAACCCTAGATTATTAATTTGGTTCACCTAAAGCCCACTCACCTCAAATTGGTTAAAAAAAATTAAGCATGTGTAAATCAATGTATAGGGAAAAGGGTGGCTGATCCAGCAAAATCCAAGTGTAAAAACATAAAGAGAAGCTTCACAACAGTAATGAGCCATCTGCAATTTAGAATCATCCATAGTAGCAATCTCTCATTCCATTTGTTTATGTTTTATTCATCATTGTGAAAATACTTAGTGAAGTGACAATGATGAGATTCAAAAAAACCTGCACGGTTCTTTTTTTAAAAAGAGATATTAATGGCTTTCAAGGCTCTACTATTCAAATGAAAATATTGCTGGACTAAATTTGCTCAAATTTGTTCACTTCCTTTTTATTCTTGGATATAATATATTCTTCATTTTGTGACAAAAAGTTATGTGGTAATAACATGAGAAATGTCGTAGTTTCCATTGTTTATACATTTAAAAACTCAATAGCAGAAACCTACTTAAAATGTACAGTCCTCATTCCTATCACGACAGAGTAAACCAGGCTGTGGTGTCTCGGGTGACCATGTTGTCATTCCTTAGTACTATAGTTATTTAGGCTCAAACG
The DNA here is from genome assembly GCF_037993035.2 of Macaca fascicularis. Taxonomy (NCBI): domain Eukaryota; kingdom Metazoa; phylum Chordata; class Mammalia; order Primates; family Cercopithecidae; genus Macaca; species Macaca fascicularis. Next base: position 17,260,056 of record NC_088375.1, read on the forward strand.
TACAGTCTGTAATTACATATATGGCAAAAACAACGCTTGACCTTTAAGAATGAAAAGAAAAAAAGATAAGTACTGAGTTGTTAAAGTCAACTTCAGGGTATTCATTACAAAGAAGACAGAATAACTACTGAACATACTCTTTGATTCAAATATCTCTGTGAAGAAACCTCTCTCTACATAAATTGATAGGCATTTAAAAAAAAATTTATTCATCCTGAATTGATGCACTTAACTTCAGCTAGCGGATTTTATATTTCTCAATCTAGCTTATAGCTACTACTCTTCATTTACTTCAATTTACAGAATATTTACAAAAGCCCTATTTCAAATCTGGTTCCCATCAGCCCTGCTCTTTTCTTATGTCTTCTTAAATAAGCATACTTTGTAAAATATAGCTGTTTATTCATATATATTTCATTCAATTTTTTTAGTAAATAACATTTATTTAGGAATCATGGTATGCTATAAATGACCCCTGACTTTTAGTTTCTAGGGGCAATGGAAAGGCACACACACACATACACACACACACACACACACACTCCAGGATCTTTGTAAATAATCTGTACCAATCTGCCTAGGAGATAGATTTTATTCTTGTCATTTTACTGGCACAGAAACAGGTTCCAGTATTTAATAAAGATTAAATCTGAATTTGCTTTTAATGATTTTATTCTGTATATTAGAAACTGAATCATCAGAAATTCCTTACATGTTTTAAGAAATAAGTTTTTACTATCTCAATTTGCACTGAACGAGCGCCTTCTGAGACCATCCCTCTGGGTGCAAATCTCAGAGTAACCTGTTACTCTTAACAACTGGAAAAGGAAAGAACTCAGAACACTTGAACTCCTCTGACCAGCAGACACTTTGGCTAAGGCAGCATTCACATCTTCGACATCATCTTGCCTGGGGAAAGCAGCTCTCAGAAAAGCGCACACATAGAAGAGCCACTTTGTGGTCTTTCCTCGATTTTCTCAGATCAACCTGATTTAGTCTATGATTGTGCAGACTAGGAGACTGAGCCAAGAGACAAAAGGAAGATAATTGTCACACAAAGAAAATGCTCAAGACCTTGCCAAGGGAGAGACTGCCCTAAATAATAACAAGGCTATTAGCAAACGCAGGGTGGGACGGGGAACAGAAAAAGGAAAGATGTCATATGTGAATATGAAAACAAAAGCTGACAAGTAATTCCATTCAGTTTGCCAAGGCGCCTGCCAAAAAACGTCCCCAAGGAAAAGGGCCATGTGCTCCGTGACACTCTTCACAGTGACGTTCACATAAAGCACAGAACATCCTGCCCGGCCACAAAACACAACAAATATCAACATCTCGCCAAGGAACAGTTGCGCACTACCTACCATAGGCAGTCTCCTGGTGCTCCACTTCTCTTCTCAGTCTGTCGTAATCTTCTTTAACACTTCCCAGCTTTTTGACATTCCTGGAACTCAACACCAACAGCTTGCTGAGGAGTCCCTCCAGCCCTTCTCTCTCTGATGTTAATGATCTAATCTCCTCGGTGAGGTCTTTAGCTGTACAGAAATGGTTTCCTACAGCACATTGTGGGAGAGAAGGAGGGAAAACAAGCTTTACAGCATCCGTACACATGGAAGATCTAGCAGCAGCTAATGTGCATTCACAGCATGGGCAAAGAAACAGAACTTTGAGATCATGTACAACTTCCTTAGCAGTCCTCTGGGGAAAGAACCTGGAAAAATACTGCCCTCCTTAAACTGGAAAAATCACCAGTCTTTTTTATCACCTTATTCTTGTTATGTCTGTTTTAGGAGTTCCATTGGCTAAGCCATGTCCCGTGAAATATGATGACACAAAAATGTCCCAGTGGAATCCAGAGGAACCACAATGTGTCACTCCATTCAAATAATATACAAATGTCAAAGAGATGACATATTATAGCAGTGTGGAAGGGGACTGGGTCATATAATCAGAGTTGACCTAAATTAAATTCCTCCCCTGTTACTCAAATTGCACGACCTGGAGCAAGAAAATTAGCACATCTGGGGCAAATTTCTTATAAAATATGATTGCAATAACACCTGACTCATAGGTAGTTACAAGAAATTCTGTCAAGCACTGAGCAAAAGATATGGTAAATTAAATGTAGCAAGGTTGCCGCATACAAGGTCAATATACAAAAATCAATCTTATATCTAAATATCAACAACAAAAAACTAGAAGATGATTTTTTTTTAAAATACAATTTACAAACTATTTTAAAACTCAAAATACTAACAGATACTTTTTTAAAATTTGTGCAAGACCTCTACAGTGAAAACTATTTTTCAAAAACTGCTGAGACAAAGACAAATAATTTAAAAGATTAAATTATTATACATACACTGGAGGTTCAATATTGGTAAGATTTCAGTTTTCTCCACATTGATTCATTGATTTAATACAATTTCAATCAAAATTTTATGAGGCTGTTTTGTAGAAATGTGTGTGCTTATTCTAAAACGTTGAAGAGTGAGCCGGGCATGGTGGCTCACACCTGTAATCCCAGCACTTTGGGAGGCTGAAGTGGGTGGATCCCTGGAGGTCGGGCATTCAAGACCAGCCTGGCTAACGTGGCAAAACCCTATCTCTACTAAAAATACAAAAATTAGTGGCACAGTGGCAAGCACCTGTAATCCCAGCTACTAAAGAGGCTGAGGCAGGAGAATCGCTTAAACCCGGGAGGTAGAGGTTGCAGTGAGCTAAGATCTTGCCACTGCACTCCAGCTTGGGCAATGGAATAAGACTCCACTTCTAAATAAATAAAAAAATAAATGAATAAAATGTAGAAGAATGAGCCCATGAGTTTGAAGCTGCAGTACACTATAATTGCACTATTGCCTGGGCAACATAGCAAGGCCCCATCTTGAAGAAGAAGAAGAAGGAGGAGGAGGAGAAGGAGGGAGGGAGGAAAGGAAGGAGAAGAAGATGATTATGATGAAGAAGAATAGGAAGAAAGAAGAAGAAAAGCAGAAGAAGCAGAAACAAGAAGAAGAAGAGGAAGAAGAAGGAGGAAGAGGAGGAAGAGAAGGAGAAGGAATAAGAAGGAGGAGGAGGAGAGGAGGAAGAGGAGGGGGAGGAGGAGGAAAAAGAAGAAGAGGAGGAGGAGGAGGGGGAGGAGGAGAAAGAGGAGGAGGGGGAGGAAGAGGAGGAGGAGTGGCCTAGGTAAACCAAAGCAATCCTTAAAAAGTTAGTCTTGGTTTCAAGACTAAGGCTAAAGCCACTATAAATCAAGGTCATATGGCATTGCATATAGATGGACAAATAGATCGATGGAATAGAATAAACAGTCCAAGAGTGGATTTACACATATACAGCCAACCAAAGTGCCAAAGCAAGTCAATAAGGAAAAGAAAGTATTTCAATAAATGGTGCTGGAACAACTAGCTATCTACATGGGAAAAATATTAACCTTGATTCATACATCAAACCATACAAAAATTTAATTAAAGGTGGATCACAGGCCCAAATGTAAAAGTTAAAACTATAAAGCTTCTACAAAAAAAATTTAAAAGAATATTTTATTGACTTTGGAGTAGGCAAGAACTTCAGATAAGATACAGAAAACACTATTTTAAAAAAGGATAAATGGGCTTTATCAAAATTAAAAACTCCTCATCAAAAGATACCACTAAAAAGTGAGAAGACAAGTCACAGACTTGGAGAAAATCATTGCAATATGTCTGACTGACAAAGAAGTTGAATACTACAACTTGACAATTAAAACACAAATGGTGCCATTGAAAAACAGGCAAATGAGCCAGGTGCGGGGGCTCACGCCTGTAATCCGAGCACTTTGGGAGGCCAAGGTGGGCAGATCACGAGGTCAGGAGATGGAGACCATCCTGGCTAACACAGTGAAACCCTATCTCTTGACCAAAAATACAAAATATTAGCCAGGTGTGGTGGTGGGTGCCTGGAGTCCCAGCTACTCCGGAGGCTGAGGCAGGAGAATGGTGTGAACCTGGGAGGCGGAGCTTGCAGTGAGCCCAGATCATGCCATTGCACTCCAGCCTGGGTGACAGAGCGAGACTCCGTCAGGAAGGAAAAAAAAAAAAAAAAAAAAAAAAAACAGGCAAATGACTTAACAGGCATTTTACAAAGTAAGACACACAAATGGCCAATAAGCATATGAAAAAGCATTTGACATAATTAATCATTAAGAAAAGAAAAATTAAAACCATAATGATTCTACTACAAGCCCACTCAAATGTTTCAAATTAACTCGACTAAAAATGTCAACATTCACAAGGGTATGGAGCAACTGGAACTCTCACACATGTAAAATGGTCCCTTCAAGAAAAGTTCTGCCAGTTTCTCATAAGGTTAAATGTATACCTACCCTTTAATCCAACAATTCTACTTCTAGGCATTTACACAAAAGAAATGAAAACACGTAATCAAAAATATTTGCACTCAAATAAATGTTCATAGTGTCTTTATGCCTGAGAGCCAGTCCCAAACGGGAAGCAACCTAAATGTGCATTAGCAGGAAAATGCAAAAAGAATAATAGAGCTATGCAATGAAAGACTACTCAGCAATAAAAAGAAACAAACCCTTCATGCCTGCAGCAACATATATGTGTTGTTGGTTTTTTGTGTTTTGGTTTTTTTTTTTTTTTTTTTTTTTTTTTTTTTGAGACGGAGTCTCACGCTGTTGCCCAGGCTGGAGTGCAGTGGCGCAATCTCAGCTCATTGCAACCTCCACCTTCTGGTTTCAAATGATTCTCCTGCCTCAGCCTCCCAGATAGCTGGGATTACAAGTGTCCACCACCACGCCCAGCTAATTTTTGTATTTTTTAGTAGCAACAGGGTTTCACCATGTTGGCCAGGCTGGTCTCAAACTCCAGACCTCGTGATCCGCCCACCTTGGCCTCCCAAAGTGCTGGGATTACAGGCGTGAGCCACCGCGCCCTGCCAACATGTATGTGTCTTTACAAAAGATGCAAAAGAGTAGTGCCACATGATTCCATTAAGTTTTAGAACAGGCAAAATTAATCCATGGTAGAAGGTATCAGAATAAAGGAGGGATGATGATGACTGGGACAATACAGGGTGTTGTTTCTTGAGTGATGAAAATGTTCTATCTCTTGATAGGGCTGTCTGTAACACAGGTGTCAAAATTCAAGATCTGTAAACACTTAAGACCTGTGCATTTCATTGAATGTAAACCATACCTCAATTAAAAAGAGGAAAAATTAGGAAATTTTAAAGTATGAACACTGAACAATAAATTACTAAATATATAACATTAATGAGTGCCCCACAAATTAGTGTTAGAAAACCCCACTATGTTTTCTAAGAATTTATAGTAACTATAATCACAATAATAGCTACAAACTTTCTCACCTTTGAATGTCATCACAACTTTAGGAAATAGGTTATAGCTTATATTATTATTACTATCATTATTATTATTTTACGTTTTAACATCTCTGAAACAGGGATGTGCCCTACAATCGCCATCAGCCAGGAAGTAGCAGAATGCAGTGGTTATAACTGGATTGTTTTCCTGGCCCTGGCTGACCATCTGCAACCCCCTGGTGTTTCAATGTACAAACTATTTTAGGACCATCTGCGTACTGGCTGTTGCCTGAAAATCTTGTATTGATGTGGATTTGTAAGGCTGGGAAAGCACCAGCATTCAAAACTTGAGGAAAGGTGTTAGCAGTTTGGCAGACAATCCTACAGAAAACAGTTTATTCTTGGGGGAGAAAAAGTTGCCTCCCAACAACTTCAGGGGTTCAGAGGATGATGATGTGTGGGGAAACACGAACCTCGACAACTTTGAGTCCAAATGTGCTGCAGAAGACTCAGACTGAACAAGAAGACGCCTAGGAAAACCTTAACCAATTTATTTTCCTTTTTAATGGGTGATAATGTGATTTTTCAAAAGCCTAAATACATCTAAAACAGCTATATCCATAAGTATAAGATAAAAATTCTAAACCATAGAAAGCACTGTTACTGTTTAATTGACAGCAATGTTTCTTTCTTTGTAATATATAAAATAACGGGTGCTTTTTATGTTCACTGAAATTCATATTGTTATCTCTTTTTACAGCTGGGAAAACGGAAATCTGGAGAACTAAAATATCTTGCTGAAGATCACAGTGCAGTAAACCATAGGACAAGTTTCCAGCTGGAACATCACCCCAGAACCCCTCCTCTTAAGCATAAATTATGTTGCTAACTTCTTTATTGTTACTTAGTAGGCAGATTTCAAACTGATACAAATGTTGAAAATGATACAAAATGTTTTCCCACCTTAAGGGCATTCTGAAGCCTAGCACATATTATCTGTCACTGAAGTCCATAGTTTCCAATGCCATGATTTTATAAAGACCCTATTGAGACTCATGCGTTTGTCTCTCACTGTTTTACGCAACATGGCAAACACAAAAGAGAACAAGTACTGCTCCTGCTCTCCAGGAAGTTACCACAAAACAAAGGGGAGAAGGTGCCTTCCAAAGAAAAAGCAAACACTAGGAGAGGTCAGAGGAGAAGAGAGATTATTCCGGGACAGACTGAGGCAGATTTCGGGAGGGAAGAATATAAGAGTCCCAAAAGAAGAAATAGGAGCCCTGGTTAGAGAGCATTGGGCAGGGCGCAGGAAGTGAGACTAAACTCACAAGGAAGTTGCTTCAAAACAACAGTGCCCCAAATGCCACGCTGCTGGGTTGGACCCATTTAGGAAAAACCCGCAAAGTCCACAGGAGAGCAGACCGCACTTGCATGAGCTTCAAGTTGTAAACAGTAACACAAATAAAACTTCTCCTGGATCGGTAATTTCCATCCTGAACAACGGCCAAGTCAAGGAAGCTGAGGATCGAGCCCCATACCACATGCCACAAAGAACCTCAAGGGACCCCACGCTCTGGGGAGCTCGCGGGAGGACCAGCACGGAGGTGTGACTGTGTTGGAGCAGGGTGGCCACATGTACAATGTTGTACTTTCCAACGTTCCTCCTTAGGCTGTGCTTATGAAGTCCCAACGTGTCTTCTGGGCTGTGTTTTCAACCAAGAGAGTTAATAAAAAGTGGGATGGGCACCAACTATGCCTCCAGAGACACCAGGCAGAATATGCCACAGCGTGCCCTTTCCTCCTGTGAACAGTCAGAAAAAAAGATCTCCAAAAACAAATTGGAAGAGACTACATATACGGAGCAAGTGCCAGTACAAAAGTTTTGCTGGAAATACACCCCCTAATCCCTTGCAACCCATTGCAAGCTCTAGAGACCAGTGCCCTTGGTAAAACATAGGAGAGATCATTAATTAAAGCCTGGGCCCTTTCTTTGATCCTGAGGAATAAGGCTTGGGAAAATGTACAGTGATAAAAGCAAACGTTTTAAAAGAGCAGAATGAGTGTGAATTCCCAAAGAAACCGTTCATATCAAAACCCAAGCCATGATAAAATGCTACAATGCCCTTGATTACAATTTTATAGGTATTTTGACCTCAGATCTAAGCCCATGAGGCTCAGACCAGACCTTGCTTGATGCAGACCTCTCTGACCGCTGAAATTGGTCAGGAGCTTAGTGATGAAAATTTGGAAAGTCAGTGCTGATGCCTGAAGAAAGTCCCATCAGAGATCTGTGACCTGAAACTTCGTAACTTTCATGGGCCCTTTCTAAATGCCACAGAAGGAGGTGTGTGGACAAGAATACGCCACCTATGGCATCCCAATACACCTGTGCCTGCCTGCTCTTCAACAAGGGAATGAAACCTGGGTATTCTCGTAGGTTTTTTAAAGCACTTGTCAACGTACTTTATTCTGCAAATAACACAATTTAAATCCCTAGGCCTATGCCGAAGCTGACTTTACCCATTCTGTTCTAATGTTACTTAGCCTCTCTGAATTCAAATATCAGCCAGGTGTGGTGGCACAACCTGTAATCACAGCACTTTGGGAAGCGAAGATGGGAAGATTGCTTGAGGAGCTGGAGACCAGCCTGGGCAATATAGCAAGACCCCCATCTCTACAGAAAAATTAAAAAATTAGCCAGGCATGGTGGTATGCACCTTTAGTCCTAGCTACTTGGGGAGGTTGAGGTGAGAAGATTGCTTGAGCCCAGGAGCTTGAGGTGGCAGTGAGTCATGATTATACCACTGCATTCTAGCCTGGGCAACACAGCAAGACCCCATCCCTTAAAAAAAAAACCTACCCTCTGTACTTCATAGTACCTGGGGCATTTTGAACAGTTCTTCCTTCACCTGAGGTCATTATTTGAGAGTCCAATTTTAGAGATTACAATGCTCTCATTACATGGATTGTCTCATTTAATCTTCCCAACAATCCAGGAAGGGGAGTCTCTTAATGATTGTCCTTGATTTCCGGTTAAAAAACTTAGACCCAGAGGTGACCTTGTGAAGGTCACAAAGTTTCAGAGTTCTAGGATACCATGCAAGGTTGCTGAACTTGAACTTGGTTCTTCTGATCTCATGTCAATAAGTGACTTAGTTAATACCTGGACAGGACTCATCACTAAAGTGAGAGAGCACATGGCGGGGGGCGGGGGGGGAGGCGGGGGATGAATCCTGTGCCCACGTGGCCCCTTTCACCTTCCCTGACCTCAGGCCTCTCACCTGGGGTACCCCTCACACACATGGCACTTGCCTGAACCCATGGACATTTCAGTTTGTAACGATCCTCCTAAGATTGTCTACTTTCACCTATCCACATTTGAACTACACTTATTTAGTGGAAAAAAAGAAATGAAGCCAGTGCTGAGAATAATCAAACTCCAGAAATAGTAGAGTGCTGTATAATTTGTCTTGCGTGACACCAGATCTTTCAAGGAACTGTAAGCTCAAATGCAGAGTTAAGCCAGATCAAGATCTACCCTTGTATTTCAGAGCCTTCCCTTGGCGAGGTCAAGGATATCCACTGTGAGCTTGGGCTGGCTGAACAAAAGCGCAACTGAGGTAGCCAACAAGCCCCAGCCAACTGCTCCCCTCCCCACCCCCCTTCTTCCTGGAGGTCCCTTCAGCTAGAATCTGCCATTTTCTGTCAGGGCTGTGCATTTCTTCCAGTCACCATGACTTCCTGAGACAGCCAAAAGCATTTCCTGTGAGCAGAGCCCCACGGCTGGCTTTGCACATTGAACATTTCAGATGGCCACATATTTCATAGAATACAAGGGGAAGATAACACTGGACACACAAAACTTTCCAACTGCTTGAGAAAATTTGGTGCCTAGTGACAGGCTAAATAGACAACCAGACAACAGCCAGGCCATATCAAAAGGTGGAACTCAGATCCACAAGGTGCAGCAACTTTCCCAGAAAACAATATCCCTACCTACAAAAAGCAACCCTGGAAGCCGGCCTGCTCTAAGTCAGACCTGCTGGAAGCCAAATTGCTGTCTAGTAACTCTCCAGGAAGTTAAATAATAATTTCTGTGACAATTGGCCCAAAATGTTCAGGACTGGATTAATAACTGATGGCTTCCCTAATTTTTGTCCCCAATTCCAACTTAGAACCCACCAGAGAAAGCCAAATATGCTCCCGTAACCAAGCACACAGGATGTTCGCTTCTAGTGAGCCGCCTCCAGCTTCCCCTCATCGATAACCTCCAATCAGGGCGCATCTGAAGACTTCACCTTTTTCCACTATAAAGCTTTCCCACTCATCTGCCCACCTTTGAGTCTCTGCCAAATTGCAGGTGATGGTGTCTGAGTCCCTTGCTGTAGCAAGCTCTGCACAACAGCTTTTGCTTATTCTCATTGGGTAGGTCTTCATTGCTTTTCACACCGGATAGGCATCATCTCTGAAAACATCTTTATTGGGTCTCTTGTCTCCCTCCTCCAGTCACTGATCTAAATCATAGACTTTTTTGGAAAGAGGGAAAATAGTAAAGAAAGAAAGCAACTGAGTTGATGCTCCCAGCCACTGTCTGTATCCTGAATTTTGTTTTTCTGCCATATGTCAAGTGGCCTCTCCTGGACCATCGTCACTGCTTCTCCTGCTTCCTTGCGGCTACAGACACAGGAGTGCTCTGTAGGTCTGGCCTTGAGCCCCCACCCACCCCGGTACAGGGCCAGCCCCTGCTGTTCTGAATCAGTGTTTTCAGTGACCACTTAAAACACAGTGAGTGCCCACGCCTCTGTGATCTGAACTGCTCTTTCCAGTTCCATACAAAGAACCCACTTAAGAATGTTTAATCATTCAATAGTTTTTCTTAGTATATAATAAAAAAGTGATTTAAATACAATATATTTTATTTTAGATTATATCATTGGGGTTATTTTACAAAGTTATCTTTAAATACTATTGTAAATAAAATTAATAACAAGCAAAATTCTTATTCTTCCTTGTTTGACAACTGACATGGTCCGTTTAATTTCCTTTAAATTAATTATGCAAGAAAAGGATATTTTCCCAAGAAAATTTAAGATGATATATATTTATTGGTTGGGTGCCAAATATTCATTCAGAAGATGGAAATTTAAATCCTTGTTTCTAAATTGAAGGAAAAAACTACTTCCATTACTTGATGTGTGAAATTCACCCATTTTGTGTTTATCTAGAAAATCTAGTTTATTGTTTAAATGTTCTTATTTTCCCCAAAATCATCAGTTAGGAGAGAAGATTTCAAGCTGCCATTCAAATACAATTGTGTGCAATGAATACATTTCGGGTATAGATAGTTTTTACTCTCTATAAATGAAACGCCAAATTGGACAGAACCATCCTTTTTTTTTTTTTTTTCCTAAGGCTTTTGGAGTATCAGAGACACCCTCTTATGTTATTTTAAAATAAAAAAATTTTTGAGCTGTTTGCTTCTTGGAAACAGATAACAAGGGGGCAGGTGAGATTAAAAAAAAAAAAAAAAGTATCCAAACTGAGGTGAGACCCAAAGATGGCCAATCTAATAACCAGGCAAAGGTCTCTGCCTGTCCTGGGAAGGCTCCCTCGTTGGCCAGAGGAGCCCACTTGTTGGGCTGCCAACTGGTTCCTATAAATTCTAAGGCAATTAGAATCATGTGGTGACTCTAACGGGAATGAGACAGCTGCCCAGGCATTAGAAGAAAACCACACCCAATGGCTCAAGCCAGCGGCAAGAGATAAAAACTTAGAGGCATCTCCCCTGACTAGCAAACTGGGCTCCCTGCTTCCCCTCTGCTTCCTTTAAACAGATCATTCACACATTTGCCTGAAAAGTTACAGTGACCCAGACCCTACTCCCTATACACACTGCCAGTTGTCGTATGTCTTGTTTCTCTCTCTCTGCATGATGCTTCATTCCTATCTGGAGTGGCCCAGGGACAAAGGACTGCCCTCCCGTCTCTCTGTGCCCTCCCTGCCCAGGATCCATAAATTACACTTTTTGAATTTGTTCTCTACTGTGGTGTGTATTGCATTTGCACCTTCCATCTGAAGAACCAGGGGATGCCCCAGGCCAGGTTTTACCTGGGACGCCCAAGAGAGCACAAGGTTGGGCTCCCAGCACCAGAGCAATGGGCAGGTGGGGCATAAACTGAACACAGGAAAGGCAAGAGCCACAAAGACATATAAACAAGTTTCCCAGGCAAGGAGCCCCTGGTTACAGGTCAGACAACTAGGCATTGCATCTTCCAGGTAAAAGAAGCATCCTATGAAAGGCACGCAGTAAACACCATGTCCATCTCCCCTTCATTTCTCCTTAGGGCAGGTTGCTAGCTGCTCTGGGACCAGAACCTCAGTTTAGCTGGGGGCTCTCAGAACAGACAGCTAGATGAATTAAACAAGGAAGCCTCTCAGCCTCAGGCACATCTTCTAGGACAAGGAGAAGGTCAGGGGAGAGTAAGATCAGTGATCCTACAAGATGTGCTTCCAGGCCAAGGCCAGGCTGCAGTTGCAGGTACTTACCCAAGGTGCACATTGGGCCTGGAGCTTCACATGGGTGTGCAAAGATGTGACTCAAAAGTCCATCTGCCAGAAGTGAGCAGGGCAGGCCAGCTCTCCTCTCACTGGTACAGCGGTTCTAGCCCTCACAGAACATTAAAACCACGTGAAAACTGTTTATGAAGGTTCCCATATTCAGGAACAATCCCTAGAGATTCTGACGGAAGGAATTTGGTGCTGCATGGGTACCAGTATTTTTAAATTTCCCCAGATGATCCTAACATGCAGTCTGAGTGAAAAACACAAGTTTGACAGCTACACAAATTTAGAGCTTCTCTAAAACATACAGGGTATAATACCGGGCCCATCCACTGGAAGTGCTTCTGTCGGGAATGCAAAGAAAAAAGAAAAAGATGGCCAACATCTACCATTTTAAAGGGATTCCAGCAAGCATATTATAAAATGCAGGGCTGCCTCTGGCATCTGGAAGCAGCTTGGGTGCCCTGGATATAATTCTCTTTTAAAAGCTTTTTCACAGCGTTTGCAGACTACTTAAGACTGGCCTTCATCTTGTGCCAAAATAGCAGGGCTGTGTTTGTTTAGCTTCAAGATGTTCAGGTCCAGTTGATTAAAAAAGGTGAGTGAGAAGCCTGCCAACACACAGTGGGGCTGTCACCCAGGCAGCTGCTGCTGCTGGCTTCCAGCGTCCAGAAGCTGGAACATCGGCCAGCTCCAATCACCTGGCAGAGGATGGATCCGATGAGCAGGAGGACTGGGGCTTAAAACCAGACATACCCACTGGAGTCAGGGCAGGCAACGAAAAGCCTGACAAGTGAAAGAGGTATGAAAACAACAGATTTCTAGGGATCAGCAACCAACCAATAAGGATTCATTTTTTGAAAAATAAATACTTCTACTGGCTGTCTTTTCAGTGCCAGGCATTAAACAAAGTGGAAGAAAAAAATTTCAGGGTGACTCAACAGATGGACCAGATCAATAATAAGGGGTAATTTGAGCAGGACAAGCCTGGAGCGGGAAGTGCATGCAGGATGCCAACATCAGAGCAGCCAGGCATCAGAGAGCCAGCCTTGACTACTCACGGGGCCTCAGGGCCTGAGCCTTCGTCCAAGGGCAAGGCAGTGGCCGGGGCTTGGCTGGCCCCGTTCCAGATGAGGACTGCGATACTCGCCAGGTCAATGAGCACCGATAGAGGTAGGGCCCAACATAGGACTGTGTCTCAGAACGGTGCAGACCCACAGTCCAACACACAGGAAGGATGCTTGTTGCTAAGTCTTAGACACGGGAACTGGAGGAGGCTTGAGGGCCCCCAGCAGTGGGAAGGCAGGCATGGCATGCAGATGGTGGATGCAGACTCAAGACACCAACTCTCATCGCTCCAGGTCAGTGGTTTGGAAAGTCCCAGCCCATTCTAGAGAAGGAAACAGGCCCAGTTTTCTGATGGGGATGGGTAGTAGCCACAGAGCACAAATCAGCCCCACCCACCACACACTTGCTTTAGTGCCACACTCTCGGTCCTAGAGGGCACCAATGCTTTCCCTTCGCTCTGCCCCAGGGTCAAAGCCATCGAGTCCTGGGCAGGGGGCGGGAACGTTCAGTGAGAGCAGCACAGAGGTTTGAGATCTTCGCTCTCACTTCCTTTCCAGGCAGTCAGTTGAGCAAGGTGGGTCTGGGGCTTCCTCTTGGGAGAAGAGGCCTTTCACCCTTGAGCCCTGCAGGACCTCAGTTTGTCCCAGGGCAAACCTCCTACAGTGGGCAGTTAGGTCAGACCTGCTCCAGGCCTCGGAAGACTCTCTTCTCCTTGGCTTCTCTTACTGCACTGGATCCAGCCAGGACATTGATCAGGCCTCCAAGGTCCAGTTTAAAAATATGTGGCCCAGCTCTAGGAGAGAAGCCAGCAGGTCTCCCAGGCTCTTGAACTCAGAGCTGAAAACCAAACAAAAAAATGAATCCTCCCCATTGACAAGTGGCCCAGCCTGGTTGGCCAGGCAGGAGAGTGCACAAGCACTGAGGCCAAAGCTGCCTTGTAATAAGAGGTATGCTGGCCGGGAACCCGCAGCACCAAGTGTTACCTGGTCAGAGAGTCACCTGCTGGCTGGGTCTCCCTCAACTCAGATGCATAGCTAACAATCGCTAGCTAAGCATATATTCACTCTTGGAAAGAGATGTCGCATTTGTATATTTATTATCTCATGTATTAATATACTGATGTACCACATTATTCTAATTCACTACCTCACTTAATTCTTACAACAACCTAATATGACAGGCAATATTATTATTAGCTCCATTTTATAGATGAAGAAACAAGACCTGAAAGGGTTAAATAACTTGCTCAAGATCATTCAGCCAAGTCATGATAAAGCTGCACTTGAACACACGCGTCTCAGATTCCAAAGCCCAAGTTTCTCTCTACTACCTGCATGGCCCCTGCACTCAAACACTGAGAAATCTGTCTGCCCTGGTGAGTTTCTCACTCCAAGTCAGTATGCATAGAGCTCAGGGCTGTATTTTCCTTCTCTAGTGATATGGTTTGGATCTGTGTCCCATCCAAGTCTCAGGTTGAAATGTAATCCTCAATGCTGGAGGTGGGACCCGATGGAAGGTGATTGACTCATAGGGGCGGTTTCTCATTAATGATTTAGCCCCATCCCTCTTGGCGACGTTGTTACGATAGTGAGTTATTGCAAGGTCTGGCTATTTAGAAGTGTGTGGCCCCTCCCCCACCCCTCCTCCTGCTCTGGCTATGTGACGTGCTGGTTTCCCCTTCACCTTCTGCCATGATTGCAAGTTTCCCGAGGCCTCTCCAGAAGCCAGGCAGATGCTGCCATGCTTCCTGTACAATCTGCAGAATCATGAGCCAATTAAACCTCCTTTCTTTGTAAATTACCCAGTCTCAGGTATTTCTTTACAGCAGTGTGAGAACTGACTGATATCTAGGAAGGACAGTAACAACAGAATCCACTTTTGCTATCGGCTTTAAACCAAACTATTCTCTGCGGAACAGGAAAATTGAAGCAGAAATAAAGAATGGAAAGAAAAGAGGTGACTAAAACACATTTAAGGTGTGTACAGGTCAGTGAAAAGGGAGAGAAACTATGGGCTTTCTAAATTACTTTTGTTAATGTGTATTACACCACACTCAACTGGATACATCAGTATCATCATGGTTCTTCTAAAAATCAATAATTACCTATCTGTAGTAGATTTCCTATACTAGCCTACTTTTCTTCCTTTTCTCATTTCTAACATCTTAGTTAATTCTATGACTCCCGAGGTCTTAGCACATCCACCCCTCTGTGTACAACATGGCTGGATCACACTTCCCAAAGTCTGGTTTTAGTCATTCAGTACTCCTCTAAAACATTGTAATGGCTCCCTAAAATGCTCTTATCCTTAGCCTACAATTCAGAGCTCTGTGTATCCTGGTCCTAATCAACTTTGAAGAGCTACCACAATACTAATCCTATACCTGGGCCAATCTAGACTGCTCTTCCTTCTGAAGAAATAGTTTGTGCTTTTCCTCCACACTCAGCCCAGGCATATCTAGCTCCACTCCACTGTGGTCAATGGGACAACACAGCTATCAAAAAAGAAGAGACATTGAGCCAGGATGCCTATAATCCCAGTGACTCCAGAGGCTAAGGCAGAAGGATGGCTTGAGTCCAGGCATTCAAGGCTGCAGTGAACTATGATCTCACCTCTGCACTCCAGCCTGGGTAACAGAGCAAGACCTTGTCTCAAAAAAAAAAAAAAAAAAAAAAAAAGGAAGGGGGATCTTGTCCTGTTCTCTACTGCATCCTCAGTAGTGCCTAGAACCAGATCTGGCACTTCATAGATGCTCAATGATATTTTTCTTTTCAGTAAATAAATGGAACAGGCCATTTCCTCTGACTGAAAAGCTTTCTGTCCAGCTCTTCAGTTCTCAAAATCCTTCTGTCTCAGTAAGCCCTGTGTCACTTTTTAGAGCATGGCACTGAAACTCTTTGACACATCTCTCACTGAGACTTGTCATAATGGCCCTTCCCTTGAATCAGCGCACCAGGAATGCTGGACCAATAAAACACAATGGAAGTAACACTGCAGTGGTTATAAAAATATGCCCACCAAATTCTTTAATACTCCTCCTTTGGGGTAAAACCCGTTTCCTTCCCCTTCCCTGTGGGCTGAACTTAGTGACTTGCTTCTATTCACTAAGCAGAAGTGATGCTGTGTGACTTTGAAGGCTAAGTCCTAACAAGGCACTGTGGTTTCTGTCTTATTTGCTCTCTCTCCCTCAGATCACTGGCTCTGAGGAAATCAGCTGCTATGTTGCAAGAGGTCCTATGGCACAGCTCTTGTGGCAAGGAACTGAAGCCGTCTGTTAACAACACATGCATGAGCTTGGAAGCAGATCTTTCAGCCCCAGCCAAGCCTTTAGATGACTGCAGCTCCAAAGTGTGTCTTAACAGCAACCTCATGAGACCCTGAGTCAGAGCCACCCAGCTAATTCACTCTGGACTCCTGTCTCTCAGAGACTATGAGAGATAAAGGTTTGTTGTTTCAGGCTATGAAGTTTGGGGAGCCACTTACTACACATTAATAGAGATGTATGCCAGTATTCTGAATTCAGACCTTAAGAATAAGAAATTTCCATTTCCTTTCTCTTGGGACACTCGCTCTTGGAACCTAGCAGCCATGTTGTAAGGAAGCCAAGCTGCCTATAGAGAGGCCCACAGAGATAGCACTCAACAGCCAGACCATATGTATGCACCATATTTGGTGTGGATTCTCCCACCAAATATGGGAGCCACCCCAGCTGTCCCTGCCAAGCCCTGCCCAAATTGTATTTCCATGGGCAAAATAAATAACTGGTCATATTTTAAGTCACAACATCTTGAGATGATTTATTATGCAGCAGTAGACAATGAAAACAGATTTTGGTATCTGGATATGGAATGCTGTTGTAAAAATATCCCAAAATCAAGGCATTGGTTTGGGGACGTGGTAGTAGGCAGAAGCCTCATGGGCCTCAGTGAAGGATGAAAAAAAGTAAGAAAAATATATCAGAAGCTAGAAAAAAAATATCCTTGTAGTGGCAAAAAAGTCATTGAGTTACCAACTGAGGCAATATAAAAAAAGAGTCCTTAATCATTGTAATTATATATCCAAGGAAATTTCCAGGCAGAATACAGAAGTGCCCACTGACCTCCTGTCACTGCCTGTGATGAAATGCAGGAGAAGAGAGATGAATTAAAGAATAAACTGTTACATGTAAAGGAGCTAGATCTGACCAGGTTTGAAAATGAAACTGATTTCTTATTCCTGCTCTCTGCAAATGGTGACTGATTCTCAAATTAAGAAAGGGCCTCAGGCCATAGATCAAAGTCAGGATGGATGTATTAGTCCTTTCTCACACTACTATAAAGATACCACCTGAGACTGGGTAATTTATAAAGAAAATAGGTTTAGTTGGCTCACAGTTCTGCATGGCTAGGGAGGCCTCAGGAAACTTACAATCATGGCAGAAGGCAAGGGGAAAGCAAGGCACCTTCTTCACAAGGTGGCGAGAAGAATGAATGCAGGAAGAACTACCAAACACTTGTTAAACCATCAGATCTCAAGAGAACTCACTCACTATCATGAGAACAGCATGGGGGAAACCACCCTCATGATCCAAACACCTCCCACCAGGTCCCTCCCTTGAATGTGGGGATTACAATTTGAGATGAGATTTGGGTGGGGACACAAAGCCAAACCATATCATTCGGTCTACAAATCTAAGAGAGAGAATCATAGAAACTTGAAGACAGACAAAAGACCCCCTAAGAATCTTAATGACATCTCTCAAGATCCTCTCCATTCAATAGGGGTTTTAAGAATCTTACCTAATGGAGTGAAGGTTTGCCCATTCTGAAGGTATCGAAATAGGAGGAAACAGAAATAGCATTATATGCAGGAGTTGCAAAAAAATGTCAACCACCTTATCACCAGTATCACCCATTGACTGAAGGGTCCGTCCACCAAAGAGCATACAGTGCAATCAGATAATAGTGAGGTCAAAAGGTCAGTTACCAGGAGGGTTAATTCAGGTCATCCTTCAGCAGATCAGGCCTTACCAATTTTCTCAGCTGACCAAAGAGCTAAAACAGGAAACCTACCCCATATGCAATATGCCATCTTAGGCATTTTCCCTGGAGTCTGAAGAGAGATTGTTCACACTGGAGTGAAGCTATCTCTGCTGCCTGAATTATACATTTCTTCCCTCGGGCTTAATACAGACTCATCCACCTGTAGTCCTGGGAAAGATATATTGATTAAGAAAGGCAAAAACCCTAACTCAGAAGCAAGACTGTGTTCAATCTTCTTTTTTTTTCTCTTAGCAAATGGGCTCATAATTTCAAGTAAATGGCATGTGAAGCTGTTAAGAGCCAAGCCCCACATTCACACTGCCATGTTCTACGGGTTGTAAATAATACGCGTGACTGCACCAGGGACCAAATTGCTCATTAGCTGCCAACATTAGTTGTTTAATGATCTGAGGAGCAGAAGCTGCCAATTATTGTAGTCCTTCTTAAAATACCATTTAAAACCCACACATGTAATTATTATACCTTTTCGTTAAATTTTCATGATTCTTTTGAAGCTGATGAGCTATGGGTCCATTCAACCTACAAAACTCAGAGAACTTTTTGAAGCTGTCATTATGTAACTGGGTTAAATATCCGTATATAATACACCAAGAGAGGGCCTGGACTTTAGCCCCAGGTCAGCCACTGCTGAGCTAATTGAGTGACCTTAACCAAAGGACACATCCCGCAGCCTCAACCTCCCCATCAGTCCATTCGGATCACGGTCTCTCTCCCATCTACCTAATACAGTAATTGTGAAAATAAAATAACAAATACAGAGGAGTGTTTGAACGCACTATTCAAATGATAGGATAAGATACTGTTTTCAGAGACTCTTGTTTTCAAGCTACTAATTAATGGAAAAATAATTCCTTAATAACTGCCAGACTAAGAGGGAGCATAATCCTTTGGGGATTCGCCAAGTTTCTGTGACTAGATTTTTAAACCGAGGACATCCATTTGTCTCATGCTACCATCCATCCCCCACAGGAAGGGTCTGAGCACACCCAATAATCCTCATTCAGTGTTTACAGATACACAATACTACATACACATCTGCTAGAATCATATGGCACACAGAGTACATTCAGTCTCTAAACTCTTCAAGAAACAGGAACTGGAAGTCCCAAATGCGGTACTCAGATAAACAACTTGTGCTATATTATGTGTACATTAGTGAAACTCCCCAGAAAAGCTTTCAGATGTCTGAGAATGACATAATAACCGTGGAATGTTCATCGAGGGCAAAACACGGTGCGCTGGTGGCTGTCATTATTTTAGTTGGACAGCTTCAACATCTCCTACACTGCCAGTTACCTGATATGGCATGCATTTTGGCTTCAAGCAAGGCTGGTAGTTGGGTTTCAATATCGTTAACTTTCTTCCTCAGGGTGCTGCAGAATTTCTCACTCATACACACCTAGGGGGAGAGAAATGGCCAGGAATCATCATTTATTCAGCTAAAAATCAGAAGGCAGTAGAACAGCCAGGTCAGAGATTTCTGGATTTGTAAGTAATTAAAAGGGGTGATGAAGAGTAATTGGAGGATAATGCTCAAAAAGCAAGAAATGGAAAAAGAAAGACAAGGAAGAGAGGGAGGGAGAGAGGGAGGGAGGGAGGGAGGGAGGAAGGAAGGAAGGAAGGAAGGAAGGAAGGAAGGAAGGAAGGAAGGAAGGAAGGAAGGAGAGAGAGGAAGGAAGGAAGGAAGGAAGGAAGGAAGGAAGGAAGGAAGGAAGGAAGGAAGGAAGGAAGGAGAGGAAGGAAGGAAGGAAGGAAGGAGAGAGAGGAAGGAAGGAAGGAAGGAGAGAGAGAGGAAGGAAGGGAGGAAGGAAGTCAGGGAGGGACGGAAAAGAAAAGAAGGGAGGGAGGGAAGAAGGGAGAGAGGAAGGGAGAAGGAAGAAAGGGAGGGAGGGAGGAAGAAACAGGGAAAAAGGGAAAGAAGGAAGGGAAGGGATGGGAAGGAGGGAAATGGAAGAAAAAGAACAAAAATAAAGTGAGCAATGGTGTATTCCAAGCATATGCCCATCACCCACACTCAATTACAAAACCGATAGGAGCTAATCCAACAGAGAGCAACCACAAGTTAACATAGTTGCATCACTCCTGCCTCCTGCCTTCTCCAGACCTTTGCCGAATCCTCCTGTCTGCATCACTTTCGTAGCCCCAGGTGGTTTGGCTCACTCATACGCTTCGGGACTCTGCTCAGTCGCTGCCTGGGAGGAAAGGCCTTGCTGATCACCCACCCAAAATAGCAGCCTCCCTTGGCCCTCCCTCCGCTTGATGTTTTTCCACAGCTTCCGCTCAGATGACACACTATGTACTTCTATTCCTTTGTTTCCACATTGTCTGTCTGCTGGGATACGAGCTTATGTGAGCAGGGACTTTGCTCTGTGCCTGGCACATAGTATGCAGTGAATAAAGATACAGCCATTGAGATGAAGGTCAAAGCTGCAAGCTAAATTTAATTACTAGTATTAATAGACACTGTTTAGGGAAACTTTGAAGGCAGATAGATACTTGCTGGCAAGTCAGATTTGAAAAATAGACAAGTAATTCTCAGTGAGGTTTGAGGGTTTTATCATGTATTTTCCCATAACATTCCAAACACATCCTACAGTTTTTTTCTTTGGTTTTTCAAAAACAGCAAAAATCTTAAATCTTAATTTCTTTTTCCAAATGTCTTTAGGTTATCTTTTATTTTGTTGGAGGCTAAAACATCACATTTTTCCCTTTTTCAACCCTTTCAGCAGTCTCAAGACTTTTCATATGCCAATGATATCTAGACTCAGATTAATGAGCTACCTAGAAAAATTTAATTTCCCAGAAGAATCTAGGGTTTGTTGGACACCATCAACTTTAAATGTTTTCTTATATCAGTTTGAATTGAGATTATTTTTAGAGTCAAAGCAGACCTCATCCATCCTGCCTAAAATACTCCACTGTTTCTCTCATGGACTTCCATATGTTCTATTCAGTGGCTATAATTTTCCAACATCTTTTTTATAAAAATCATTCTCTGGACGAAGACGACAGTTTGGTAGCCTCTAAACAAAGCCTGCACTGGTGGTGTTGGGCATCCACATGTCCAAAGTAATTAATTCCAAGACCCTTTCAACGTCTTGAGACTTTTCAGGATGTCAGAACCAGAGTTAAAAGGAAGGTATCCCTTCCCCCAGCACCAAGTCTGAGTTTGGCTCAAACCCAGATGACTGGCACATCCCATCGTATCCATTTAATAATGTCATCTGAGGTCTGAGGGCATTTCCATTAACTCTGTAACACCAGCCATAATTCTTGTGTCTCATCCAATCTATGTCCAATATTTTTGATTTTAGTGAACAGTATCTGTTAATCATAATTGGGTCAGTTTCTCCTTTGTTGAGCAAATCTATCCTTCAAGCTGTCGATATTAATACAAAACAACCTTTCTGAATCTTCTTATTAAATTGCAGTGTTCACTCTTTCAGGCTCTGCTGGATGTAATCTAATATCTACCAATCTCCAGATATCCCATTTATTTCCAACTGTTTCTTCCATCTCATTTATCCCTTAATTACCTTTGGTTTGGGTAACCCATAAGAGTTTAAGAAATGTAATGAGTGCAAGGAAGGTTTCATTTCTTTCTGAGACAGGAGTCTAAAGAATATCAGGTAGGGGAGTGTGTGTGTGTGTGTGTGTGTGTGTGTGTGTGTGTGTATCTAACACACTAGAGAAAGAAAGCTATGTCAGTCTGAGACCTTTAGCTCATGGTCACTAGTCAATCTAGTTTAAAGTAAAGAGAAAGGTGTTTTGTATGACTGGACAGTTTTGTTTTAATTCTCTGTGGACTAATATAACCCCCTTCCCACAGCACACACACACACACACACATTCATGTCTGTGCACACATACCTATCCAACTCTGCACACACACGTACACATCCCCAGAAAACCTGTGTATCCTTTTTATTTACAAATAAAATTGGACACCAAGGAACTCATTATCAAATGGAGCTTTTATGTTTACATTTTAAAATCAAAGACATGAGTTCCTTAATTTTATGGAAAAGCAAAGTAATTATAAAGTGTTTTAAATGTATTAGACAAGGTATATGCAATGGTTGGAAATGTTTTTGTCCCCCCAGAATTCACAGGTTGAAATTCTAACTCCCAAGGTGATGGCATTAGGAGGTGGGGCCTTTGGGAGGTGATCAGGTCATGAAGGTGGGGCCCCCATGAAGGGTTAGTACCCTTATAAAGAAGCCCGAGACCCCGCCTTGCCCTCTTTCTTCCATGCAGGAATACAACAAGAAGTCAATCTGCAGCCTGGAAGAGGGCCTCTCACCAGAACTTAGCCATGCTGGAACCCTGATCTCAGACTTCCAGTCTTCAAAGCAATGGGAATTAAATTTCTGTTGTTTATAAGCCACCCCGTCTATGATACTTTGTTATAACAACCCAAATGGAGTAAGACTGTATGCAAACAAAGCAAACCATTTTTGATATTTGGGAAAATCTAAGATCTTTAATAGTAGTTCGAGATTTTCAACAAATCCTAGTACTGAGTACATATCAGTATATGTGTGTATCCACAATACACAGTGTCATAAACACACCCATATAAGCACCATCTGCATTATATAATAGGCACACCTGTATCCTCAGTGTTGGTGTACAGATGCATTCATGTTACCTATACAGTATGTTCTGAAGATAGTCAATAAACTCAGACCCAAGACAGTTCTCCTATCTTTTAATTCTACACAGAAATCAGGATGCACCTGATAAACAGTAGAAGATGTAAGAGAGGCCAGGTGCGGTGGTTCTTGCCTGCAATCCCAATTTTGACAGACTGAGGCAGGAGAATCGCCTGAGCTCAGAAGTTCAAGACCAGCCTGAGCAACCTAGCAAAACCTGGTCTCTACTAAAAATCAAACAAATTTAGCTGGGCAAGGCAGCATATGTCTGTAGTCCCAGCTACTTGGGAGGCTGAGGCAGAAGGATTACCTGAGCCCAGGAGATCAAGGCTGCAGTGAGCTGTGATCCTGCCATTACACTCCAGCCTGGGTGACAGAGCCTTTGGGTGAGCAGAGCAGAATTCAGGCATTTCTGGGTCCCTGGTTCCGATGCTGTCTTATGGGCACCACTTGTTCCTAACAGGAAGCTCTATTTGTACGCAAGTTATAATTACCCATCAAACCTGCGGCTCTGTGACCTTTAGCAAAATCACTGGGTGTTGTTTTCAGAAATAAATTCGCTACAGAAACGGAGAAAATGCACAGAGTAACTCTAGACATTTTTGCCAACAACACATCCCCGATTTTGGCTTAGCTGCGGTGAGCCCTTGGCGTGTTTCCTGATCCAGGGTCCAAGACTTTCTTTCCCTGGGCACAGAGACTGGAAGAGAGTCCTTCCAGGCCAACAGGCTCTTGGCTGCATTGCTCTCTGCTCAGCAAGCTGTCCTTTTTACATTTCGACCATCGTACAACCACCCCTGGTTCCCAGACCTACTGCAAATAATGAATGATTCATACCCAGTTCTCTGCCACAACATTTAGTCATAATTCACAGAGTAATTGATCCTCTTTCTCAGTCTGTCAATAACCTGGCCAGGTATAAATATATATGAGAAGGGCTTTTGTTTTGTAAACTGTGGTTATCCTAACTAACGAGGACATTGACTATTTAAATTAATTGACCATGCTCCCAGGGAATAATGAAGACATATTCTGTCTGTACACAAATCAAGGTCTTGCTATGGCCTTGCTATGGCCGTATAAACGATGTATAAAGTAGGCAAAATGATTGTCAAGCCAACTGAAAAGCTTTAAAGAACAAAAAACAGTCACCGACTGTTTCATTTGTGAGGAAACTAGACATTGCCCTCCTGGGAAGAAAAGTAATTAATTTCTCAAGTTACTACTATCCTGAAAGCATTTTTTTTTTCTTTGAGATGGAGTCTCGCTCTGTCTCCCAGGCTGGAATGCAATGGTGCAACCTCGGCTCACTGCAACCTCCACCACCTGGGTTAAAGTGATTCTCCTACTTTGGCCTCCCGAGTAGCTGGGATCACAGGCACCCGCCACCATGCCCAGCTGATTTTTGTATTTTTAGAAGAGATGGGGTTTCACGACGTTGGTCAGGCTGATCTCGAACTCTTGAACTCAGGTGATCCGCCTGCCTCAGCCTCCCAAAGTGCTGGGATTACAGGCGTAAGCCACTGCACCCAGCCCCGAATGCATCTTTAAGCAAAGGGTTTCAATATGCATAGCGGCAGTCCTTTTCCAGTCGCTAAATTGACAGCTTCTTTTGTAGCAAAGACCAAACCAGTCCATTTCTGGGGTGTTCACAAGTCGAGACCTCCACTATGGCAGAAGCACTCTCTCCTGGCTCTTTTAACTCATCATTGGGACTGCAAAATGGCTTGACAAAGTCTACGTGTTTTTGCAGAAGCTAGGTATCCTATGATCTAGACGTAAAATCAAGTCAAAGGAAAGCTTCATAGGCTTTTTTGGAAAATGGGAGTATAAAGGTACTTACCTTAGTAGTGATTTCTTTAAGTGACAAGTTGAGGGATTTTATTCTTTCCTGGAGGCTGGAAAAATTAAAAAGAGGAGATTGGTCTTCTTGGTAACTACAATTCAATACCACCACAGTTAGGAATACTGCAAAAAGTGAACCTTCCACTGGTCTGATGGATGAAGAAGTGCAGGAGGAAAGATGATGCCAAATTGGTTCCATTTGACTATGGAATAAATATGGTGCTAGGAAGCAGACGTTTCCTCCCTTATTATGCCTTACTAAAGCTAGTATTACAATTTTATCATGCCCGGAGTGTACATCTACTGATAACGGGAAGAACAGCCAAGGTGTGCTCCTGGCAGCAAAGGATTAAAATCTGCATTCCTATAACCACCTTCCCAGAAGGAAGGTGTATGCTGAGTAGTGTCTCACTAGCAGGGAATCAAATAGTATCTATTTGGGTAGACCATGCGATTCAGCAAGTACGTACCCAGTGCCCTCTGCATTGAGCACTGAAGTAGAGCATAAAGGAGAGACATATATTTAAAGTATGTCTGAGATAGCACCCCTTAGGTTCTCCCGCTTCTCTTTTCTCCTTAGCACTTTTCACCTTGACATATTTATTTATTCACGTAATTTCTCTCTCTCCCACTGGAACTTAAGTTCCACGAAGGCAGTGACTGTCTGTTGTGTTCATTCCTGCATCCCCATTGCTTAAACAATTCCTGGAGTTTGTTAGTCAGCCCTCACTCAATATCTGTAGAATGAATGAATCAATGCAATTAAGAGTCAGATCTTATTATGAAGCTTGTTACCTAGTGGAGAAGAAACACACGCACGTGATTCGCTATAATATAAAGCAAGAGGAAAAAATTACTATAAGGGGAATAGAAAATCAATACTAGGAGAAAACTGCTACATAAAAGCTGTCACCAGGCAGAATATTGTCTGCCTTGAGCAATGGAGACAATAACTTGTGAAGCAATTTAGAACTAGGAAAGCTTACCGGAAGAGGTGAAAAGTGAACTGGGCCTCAATGGAAAAAACAAAAAAACAACAACAAAAAAAAAGGAGAATGAAATTCTAGCAAGAAGATAAATCTAACTGGACCAAATGGTTCTCACACTGGACTTGTGAAAGATAAAGTTAAACAAGGAAATGACTATTTCTGGTAGGAAAGGAGAGGGAAGGATGGAGTGGGGCCTATCTGTATCTACAATGTTTGCTTATTTATTTAGTTAGGGGCCGGGTGCAGTGGCTCACCCCTGTAATCCCAGCACTTTGGGAGGCCGAGGTAGGGGGATCACCTGCGGTCAGGAGCTCGAGACCAGCCTGGCCAATATGGTGAAACCCCATCTCTACCAAAATGCAAAAATTAGCCAGGCGTGGTGGCATGCACCTGTAGTCCCAGTTACTTGGGAGGCTGAGGCAGGAGAATTGCTTGAACCCAGGAGAATTGCTTGGTGTGAGCCGAGATCATGCCACTGCACTCCAGCCTGGGTGACAGAGTGAAACTCCATCTCTAAAAAATAAAAGAAAATAAATTTATTTAGTTAGGGAAAGAAAATCAAAGTAAATATGGAGTAAATTCTACTATCTGTTTAATTGTAATGGTGAGTAAATGAGTGTTGTATTTTTTTTTTTTTTTTTTTTTTTTTTTTTTTGAGACGGAGTCTCGCTGTGTCTCCCAGGCTGGAGTGCAGTGGCCTGATCTCGGCTCACTGCAAGCTCCGCCTCCCGGGTTCACGCCATTCTCCCGCCTCAGCCTCCCAAGTAGCTGAGACTACAGGCGCCCGCCACCACGCCCAGCTAGTTTTTTGTATTTTTAGTAGAGACGGGGTTTCACCATGTTAGCCAGGATAGTCTCGATCTCCTGACCTCGTGATCCACCCGCCTCGGCCTCCCAAAGTGCTGGGATTACAGGCTTGAGCCACCGCGCCCGGCCGAGTGTTGTATTTTTAAATATGTTTGAAATATTTACAATTAAAATAATTTTAAAGAAATATCGGCCAGGCGCAGTGGCTCAAGCCTGTAATCCCAGCACTTTGGGAGGCTGAGACGGGCGGATCACGAGGTCAGGAGATCAAGACCATCCTGGTTAACATGGTGAAACCCCGTCTCTACTAAAAAAATACAAAAAAACTAGCCGGGCGAGGTGGCGGGCACCTGTAGTCCCAGCTACTCGGGAGGCTGAGGCGGGAGAATGGCGTGAATCCAGGAGGCGGAGCTTGCAGTGAGCCGAGATCCGGCCACTGCACTCCAGCCTGGGCGACAGAGCGAGACTCCTTCTCAAAAAAAAAAAAAAAAAAAAAGGAAAAAAGAAATACCAAGGGCAAGCTTTAGTCAGTATTAAATGACAGACTAAGGAGTTTTGAGTTTTATCCCTCAAGCAACAAGAAATCATTCCATTTTTTAGCAAGAGAGCAACATGAAAAAAATGTTTTCATTTTTTAGAAAACTAATTGGGTGGCACTATGAGAGATGATTTGGAGGAAGAAAGTCTGAATGTGACAAAGCCAGGCAGGACCCTTCAGCAGTGTAAGCCAGTCGGGGGCACACAGGCCCCGCAGAGTGATACGGGTCAGAAAGGGGAGGGAGGAACAGGACTGGATTACGTGGATGCTCAGAGCAGTGAGAACATCCATTCTAGAGTTTTCCATTCTTTCATGCATTCATGAACTCATCCATTCTTCAAATATCTATCTGCTGGGCACCCAGCAAGTTAGGGACTTAGAGCATGAAGACATGGTTCCTGCCCACAACCACTTATTGCTGCTAGATATGCCAGAAAATGTAACAGATGCCAGAAGAGGAGTGATTACTTGATTAAATGATGACCTGCAAAAGGAAAGGTCAAGGTTTTGGGGGTATGTGTGGGGAGGGGGTGCCGGGTGTCAGGAAATCTTATACCAGGGGCTGCCAAGTATTAGAGCTAAGCTGCCAATTTGCTGATTTTTGTTTGTTTGTTCTTCAACCGTAAGAACAATTTTTTGATGTTATCACATCCACCAATTTGTCATTTCTGAGTATAAGCAAACTCGTTTCAATTGTAAACACCTGGGAACTGGTGCGGGTCCATACTAATCAGTCATTACCACTTGAGACCTACTTTCAACAGAGGAGGGTTTTCCAGTCCAGCTGAGATCAGCCCAAAAGGAGGAAGTGAGGGTTGACAGAGGTGGAGCATGTGACACCAGACTCTTCAGAATGCAGGAGTTGCCATCTGACAAAAATTAGTGTACTCAGTGGGAACGGAGGAAAACAACCTTTGGAAGCCTGCCTGGAGAATTCTAGACTCTGGCTGGCTGGGGACTGGATCTTTTGAGAGAACGTAAGTCAGAGTGTCACACAGACACGGAGATTGGGGCAGATGAAACCACTTAGGGTGGTGGGGAGAGAAGTACAGAGGGCATCCAACGTGGACCCGGTCTGCTTCTTCCTCTGATTCTAATAGCAGCACCAGCTTTGGACGGCTAATGCCTGCTGTCCAAACTGAAAACCTTCCTTGGGCAGAAATGTACTTTCCCTTGCTGAGCTCGTGAGAGTCTATTCAACAAATACATTTTTAACAAATGGTTCACCACATCATTGAACCTATGTGAGCATTTAATAGTGTATTATAAGTAGATGTTCCCAACCACACACACAGACTAGCTCATGCATTCACAATTCAGATGAGTAGCAGATCCTCTTACTGATACTGAAATTTTAGCTGACCAAAACGGCTGTGCTGTTAGCTAATGCCCAACATATCACATAAAAAGTAGGTCAAGCACCGTCTTTCCAGGGGTTGACACAGTTCACTGGTCTGGGCTCAGATCTGGCCCTATCCCAGAAAGAAAATTAGTCTCCTCTTAGATATCATGTTAGAGGAAGGAGGTAGTGGTGCAGATAATTAAATGCATTGTTTTATATTTAATTTGATTTATATTTAATTTATGCTATATTCCTTTTTGCAACAGATTTACCTTCCCAATTATGTTTTGCTCAGGCTACTATTAACATGAGTTGTATCCCTGGGGTATATACAGAATAAAAGCAATTGTGGGGGAGCAGACGATATGAGTAATCTATATACTATGCTAGTGGGTTACAGGCTATTTATAATAGAAGAATTCTCTCAAACCAAAGTTTACACAGCATTATAAAATATAATAAAGATAACAGGGAATCTGCTTTTATTGAAGAGGGGTGTCTGGCCTAGTGTACAAAGATGTCACTTTAGCCCCCCCCACACACACACACATTGCTGCTGCCATCACACTGTGGTCCCCAAACCATAATTCCAGGAGCAGGAATACAAACCGAAAACCAGAAAATAAGACCAGTTCAATGTTGATAAGCAAGAATTCCGTGTACTTTAAATGAGTATAACCAATCCCCACTTTTTAAAAAACTTGCATATTATTCATAACAAGTATGAACTATCTTCTCAGATGAAATTATGCCTTATCCTAGAAACACATAATTTGTCCACACAAATTAGCAAATATGTTTTCAGAAACACACCAGACCTAATTTACCCAAATCAGTATCTTCATTCCAAGTGGCTGCCCCGGAAATAACAGAGTCCAACATTTATTGAACACTTACTATGTACCAGACACTCTCCCAAATTCTTTATGCAGATGAGCATTTTAAATTCTTATTATAACTCTATGAAGTAGAAACTACAATTATCTACATTGTAAGAAAAGAAAATTTAATCAAAGAGACTAAGAGAGATTTAAGTAACTTTCCCAGGGGTAACCAGTTGGTAATTATGGGAGATTAAATGGTAACCCAGGCAGTCTAACTATCTGCTCTCCTATCTACTCAACAATACTAACTACCGCTCCCAGAAGCTGTGTACCTATTTAAAATGAACTGTCATCATCCAGACAAATTTCTGGAATTCTACTTTAGAATTTTGTTAAATGTACAATATAATCAATATCATGATTTGTAAATACACGTTATTCTTTACTCACAAACTGGTGTTCCAATCATACGACCAAATTTCACCCTCAACAAATGAAACCTTAGAAAAATTGAGACTACTGACATGAATGTGCTGCACAGAACGTACATCAGTAGCAGATGGTCCTGGGGGTGATGACTGTAGCAAAAGGAAATTAAATCCAGTTGAGTTATGTACCCCAAAATTCACAGGTTAGAGTCCGAATCCCCAGTACCTAAGAATGTGACGGTGTTTGGAGATAGGGCTTTTCAATAGGTAACAAATTTAAAATAAAGTCATTAGGGTGGACCCCAATCCAATATGACTGGTATCATTATAGGAAGAGATGTGGAGGACCGGGTGTGGTGGCTCATGCCTGTAATCCCAGCACTTTGGGAGGTCGAGGTGGGTGGATCACGAGGTCAGGAGATCTAGACCATCTTGGCTAACATGGTGAAACCCTGTCTCTACTAAAAATATAAAAAATTAGTTGGGTGTGGTGGCGGGTGCCTGTAGTCCCAGCTACTTGGGAGGTTGAGGCAGGAGAATGGCGTAAACCCGGGAGGCCGAGCTTGCAGTCAGCCAAGATCATGCCACTGCACTCCAGCCTGGGCTACAGAGCCAGACTCTGCCTTAAAAAAAAAAAAAAAAAAAAAAAAAAAGAGAGAGATGTGGAGACAGACACACGTGGAGGGAAGACCATCTGAGGACAAAAGAGAAAATGGCTGTCTGCAAGTCAATGAGAAGAGCCTCAGAAGAAACCAGCCCTGCCGACACCTTGATCTTAGACATTCAGCCATCAGAGTTGTGAGAAAATAAATTTCTGTTGTCTAAGCCACCCTATCCATGGTACTTTATTACGACAGCCCTAGCAGACTCGTGCATGTGGAATTTTCCATTTCTCATGGTATGATGAGTTATATGTATTATTAAGGCACCGCACACTGGTACTTCACGATCCAGGTAAAGATAGTTGCTACTCCATGTAGCAGCAGCAGCAGGCCCAACAGAAAACACAGCAACTCTTTTGTTTTCTTCAGACTGACAGTTTCTTTTCAATCTGCCCAACTGGGAGACTGCGGGCCGCTACAACAATAAATGTGTGTAGAATATTATCATTCTTGTCTGCAGTTTAGGAGCTAAGTATTATGAATGGTGGCTCTAAGAAAATGTTACGTGAGAATGTATTTGATTTTTAAAAATGATTATGGATTATGATTTAAAAATTATTATTTAAAAATGATTCATTAGAAATGAAAAAGGGCTCCCTTCAATACTCCTGCAATATCACAAACATAATGCAATCACTGATGTCAAAAATATAAGGAACAAAAATTCAATCTGGGGAGGGACAGATTGCTTTTCAGCCATAATTAGAAGGGCAAACGGAATTTAAGTCAATAACAGTCACTAATCTAGATAATACAAGCCAAGACTTGGTCAAGGGCCAGAATGAGACATTTATACAGGAGGATACAGCCAGGCAATTTTGGTTTAATGACTTGGGAGTGAGAAACTATTCTAAAGATAACTGATCCGACCAAAGAACTGTCTCTAATTCTACCACTCTGCTCCAAGCCACAGGCACCTCTCCTCTGAAATGCTGCAATAGTCTCAGAACAGTTCTGCATTTACCCTCACTCCTCCACAGTCTGTTTTTGAGATACAGCCAGGGTGAGCCTCACAAGCATGTCAAATAAAATGCCACTATTCAGCCCAAAACCCTGCTCCATCACCCCTGGGTCGAGCCAAGTCTGCAAGGACCTATATGGCCCATCTCTCATCACGTCTCTTACCTCCTCTCCTACAACTCCCTTCTTTGCTTGCTCCACCCTGGCCACAGAGGCCTCCTGACAGCTCCTCAAGTCTGCTGTGGCTGGTGCAGGCTCCACTGCCTTGACCTTCTGCCCCAGCACATATAATGGGCCGACCCCCTCCCACCTGCAAGTCCTTGCTCACCTCTGACACTCTCAGTGAGGCTGGCCTGACTACTCCATCGACAGCTGTAAATTCCACATCCACTCGTCTTCCGCCCCAACCCCCAAGTCATGTTCATTTTCTACTAACCTACCTGTAACTTACTTATTTATTATGTTTGTTATTTATTTCTGCCTTTTACCACTAGAAAAAGAATGCCATGTGGGCAAGGATCTTTGGAGAAGTACTTGAAGTGCTTGGCACACAGTGTGTACCTAATAAATATTTGATTAATGTATAATACTCACATTCTTGCCTTCTCTCTAAGAAACAAGTGGGGTGCGGTAGAGTGGGGCGGAAGCATCCTCACCTCTGTTAGAGGCACACTCAAACCACAGGACGGTGAGTGGCTCCATCTTTATCCCTACTTCCCACCACTGCCCCCTCAGTATCAGGGATTAAAGGCTGCAGCTGCTCTTGACTGTATGGCTGGGGTGGAGCTTTGCATGACAGAGAAAGAAGAGGTTAAAAACTTGGAGTCAACTCATCAGATGTCCCCTCTTCTTTCAAAATTCCATCTCTCAGAAGTCATATTTATCTCGGTTTATCTCTGTTGGAGGGTTTCCTTTCATGGGCTATATTACATGTTGAACTGTGTTCTCCACAAAATTCGTATGTTGATGTCCTGACCTCCATACCTCAGAATGTGACTGCAGTTGGAAACA
Organism: Macaca fascicularis; assembly: GCF_037993035.2. NCBI lineage: Eukaryota > Metazoa > Chordata > Mammalia > Primates > Cercopithecidae > Macaca > Macaca fascicularis. Next base: position 17,292,110 of record NC_088375.1, read on the forward strand.
GGTCATTGCAAATGTACTTTGAGTTAAGATCAACCATACTCCGACATGACTGGTGTCCTTATAAAAGGGGAAATGTGGATTCAGAGACATGTACAGAGGGAAGATGACATGAAAAGACACAGGGAGAAAATGATCATCTACAAGCCAAGGAGAGATGCAGATCCTTCCCTGACAGTCCCCAGAAGAAAGCAACCCTGCTGACACCTTGATTCTTGGCCTTTTTTTTTTTTTTTTTTTTTTTTTTTTTGAGATGGAGTCTCATTCTGTCTCCCAGGCTGGAGTGCAGTGGTATGATCTCAGCTCACTGCAACCTCCATTTTCTGGGTTCAAGCGATTCTCCTGCCTCAGCCTCCCAAGTAGCTGGGATTACAGGCCTGTGCCAGAACACCCGGCTAATTTTTTGGTATTTTTAGTAGAAATGGGGTTTCACCATATTAGCCAGGCTGGTCTCAAACTCCTGACCTCAAGTGATCCACCCACCTCGGCCTTCCAAACTGTTGGGATTACAGGTGTGGGCCACTGCACCCGGCCAATTCTTGGACTTCTAGACATGATAAATTTCTGTATTTAAGCCAGGTGGCTGTGGTGCTGCTTTATTATGGCAGCAAACTAATACAGGCTGTCATGGAAAGGAAGACATGTGGAGGGCCACTCATTCCTGCCTCTTAGAATGGTAAGAGCTAGAAGTCTGGAAGTGAGGTGTAGGCCTGGGCAAAGGGCACCAGTGGTCTCATCTGGGAGCCTGCCTCTAGCAAAGTGCCAAATGAGTCCTCACTGCCAACATGATGCCAAGGTCAGAAGATGGCTCCAAAAATTCAGAGTGATTGTGCTTAGAGCATCTCGCTCATCTTTCTCAGAAACCTATAGCTACTGCTATAATGTCAGTGTGTCCTCCAGAATTCATGTGTTGGAAACTTAATTCCCAAGGCAACCATGTTGAGAGGCAGGACCTTTAAGAAATGTTTAGGTTTTCAGGAATCTGCCCTCATGAATGGATTAATATCATTATTGGGGGAGTGGGTTCCTGATAAAAGGGTGAGTTTGATCCCCTCCCCTTCTCTGTCTCTCTCTCTCTCTCTCCCCCCTGCTCTCTCTCACACACGTGCTCTCTCTCTCTCTCTCTCTCTCTCTCGATCTCTCTTGCCCTTCTGCTTCCTGCCATGGGATGATGCAGTAAGAAGGTCCTTGCCAGATACAGCCCCCTCAACCTCGGACTTCCAAGCCTCCAGAAGTGTAAGAAATAAATCTTCTCTCTTTATAAATCACTCAGTCTGCAGTAACAAAATGGACTAAGACAGCTGCATTGGGCATCTATTTGGTTAGAGAATCCCACACCCCAATCTAATAGCAACTAACAACTATTTACTCGGTTTCTCCAGATCCTGTCCCTTAGAGAAGCCTATCTCAAGAGCCTTATAACATACTTGAATCCACACCCTCGCTCTGTAATACTTCCAATACTCTCCTTAAATCCAGGCAAAAGAACTCCTCCCTTGCTCTCTGCCACATTGGAGGGCTCTGTCCTGATCCTCCTTACCCTTGAGGGGAAGGGTAAATGGGGGGGGCCAAAGGTACATGCCACCCAAAGCTGGTTCAGGCAGCCACGACCAGAAGTGCCTTCCTGAAGAGCCAGGAGCCTGCATCCTGCCAGGGTTCTTCTCAGGGCACTGCCTGCAAGGCTGGACTGCAGTGCAGTGGGCATACCTCTAGTCCCAAGCAGTAGTCGAGCACAGGCTACTCTGAAGGGTGTAGATATTACCTGGACATACAGGCTAGGTCCCCATATAAAACCTATCATGGTGTGGGACAGGTGCAAGGGTAGGAAGACAAGGTGGGAAGTTCCATTTGACCCCTTACTCTGGGACACAATGTCAGGCAGGCCTGGATAGACCCCTTTAATGTTATATCCTAGAGAAACCACCTCTCATTCCATGCAATCTTTGGTAGTTTGTTACCAGTTCCTCGTACCACCAGTAACCCAGCCATGACCACCTTCGCACTTGGCACTGGAGGCAAAGCCTTGGCTCTCAGCATCAGAGGCACTCCCAGGGTGACAACCACACACCTGCCCCAAAGATGAGCCTTTGAAGAACAAACTCTGTTCCTGTTCTTACCTGGACTTCTGCAGAAAAGGAATATTAACGACACTCAGAGAATTATACCACTACCCCACTAACTTTCTGCAAGACTTTGAACAAGTCACTTTCATCTGGGGCTCCATTTTCTCAGGTGCAAAATGAGGAAGTTGAACGCAATTATTTCTAAAATCCTTCCAGGTCTACTATCCCATATTCTTTCACTGCTCTATCATTCAAAAATCTTTTACTAGCCTTTTTTATTTATAGATATTTAGAGAATCTAAAAACCACACAGGTTTTATAAAGTACCAGATAACATGGATAACACAGACAGAAATAACAGGAGACACGTGTCTTTTTTTACTCTATAATAGAGTAATAGAGACAGAAATATACAGGATATATTAGATTAGACAGAAATATAGATAATAAAGATACATTCGATATTAGAAATGTAATAGATAATAGAGACAGAAATATACAGGATATATTAGATTAGACAGAAATATAGATAATAAAGATACATTCGATATTAGAAATGTAATAGATAATAGAGACAGAAATATACAGGAGATATTAGATTAGACAGAAATATAGATAATAAAGATACATTCGATATTAGAAATGTAATAGATAATAGAGACAGAAATATGCAGGAGATACATGTCATTTTTTACACTAAGTGAGGGACGTGTTTTTCAGCTTGGAAGCTAACTATGCAAAGGGTCTGCTCCCTGCAGACAGTTGTCCGCTCATCTTCCTGCCTGTGTATGTATGGCTTTATGCTGAAGTTCCACTTTAGCAAAAAGCTACAGGAGATGAGGAATATCAATTTCATCTCTGAACAGCCTTCTCTCTACCCTCTCCCTCTCCCTCTATTCACTATCCCATCCCATTTCCTGTTTTGTAAAAATCAGTTTAAGAATGAGAGATTATTACTAAAGCAAACCACAAATGATGGAAAGAGCAAAATGACAGCTATCTTAGCATAGGCGCCACTTGGGTCTTGAATTAAAACACACTCACACAGCCAGGTATGGTGGGTCACACCTGTAATCCATGCACTTTGGGAGGCCAAGATGGGCAGATCACTTGAGCACAGGCGTTCAAGACCAGCCTGGACAACATGGTGAAACTCCGTCTCTACCAAATAATAATAATAATAATAATAATACAAAAATTAGCCAAGCATGGTGGCATGTGTCTGTAATCCCAGCTACTCGGGAAGCTGAGGTGGGAGGATTCCTTGAGCCCAGGAGGCTGAGGCTAAGTGAGCTATGATCGCACCACTGCACTCCAGCCTGGGTGGCAAAGCAAGACCTTGTGTAAATAAATAAATAAATAAATAAATAAATAAATAAATAAAATAAAATAAAATAACACACACACACAATACACACAAATCCATTGACATTAACAACCTTGCCCCTCACCTTCTGTCAGAGGACAAATGGAAAACAAAATGACTGTGGAAACAGCTTTAGGAAATTCAGGTTTATCTACTTGGTCTTTATCCTTCCTTAGACCCTTCTATCCTCACAGCTGATAATGTCACATGGCACCCATCAGACATTCATGGAGCACAGAGGCACAAATGCCACGAATTCCTCTAGACTTCAGATGATCTTGTAAAGGCACAACAGGGTACATAAATTCATCAGAAGCAAGCCATTCTATATGGCTATTTATAAAAATGACTCAAGCTGGTTATCTGAGACCTTTACTTCTGGGAAAGCCAGTGTGGTGCAGTGGAGAGAGATTTGAACTGGGAGGTAGGAGCACCAGGGCCTCTGCGGGCCATCCTTGCCACCTTTGGCAAAGCATGTTACTTCTTTCCAGTTCAGTGGTGGCTGAAGTCAGAGAGTTTGCTGGACTCAAAACAGACATTCACCTTTGTGCTCACCAACTAGCTCATCTTTTGAGGATCATGGGAGGAATGAAGTATAGAAAGACCATTTAATAAATCATGCAGACATATACCATACCTGTATTATAGTAAGAAAATATTTTAGAGTAATCTGACCAAAATCAGGCACATAAATTTTTAACAAGGGTGGAATAAATATATTTAGAGTTTTCCTGGCCCAGGCAAAGGACATTAAGTAAAAGAATCAAAGGAAACTAGGCCAGGGAAATACTTGAACATTCAGTTCTTTGATTCCTTCTCTGAGTATACATCACATCATGACTCACATTCTCCCTATTTCTCTGAATTTCAAGGATCCTGTGTTTTCAACTAGGGTGTTACACTCCATTATTCTGAGTCCTTTTAGTACAGTACAACTTCTCCAAATAACTCAGCAAACTGAAAATGAGGTGTCACTTTTTTTTTTTTTTGAGACAGAATCTCAACCTGTCACCCAGGCTGGAGTGCAGTGGCGCAATTTCAGCTCACTGCAACCTCCACCTCCCAGGTTCAAGCGATTCTCCTGCCTCAGCCTCCTGAGTGGCTGGGATTACAGGCGCACACCACCACACCCAGATAATTTTTGCATTTTTAGTAGAGAGGGGGTTTCACCATGTTGGTCAAGCTGGTCTCAAACTCCTGACCTCGGGATCTGCCCGCCTCGGCCTCCCAAAGTGCCAGGATTACAGGCGTGAGCCACTGTGCCCGGCTGATGTCACATTTTATAAGACCATAAACTCTTTTTAATAAGATACACCCATGTAACTCATATCATAAGGGACAATGGAGGGAGAGGAAAAAAATGAACATAAGGATTTCTGATCTTTCCTTGGAAAATATTTCCTGTGATCGAGGTGCTGATGCAAAGGCAGTGAGCAGAGGAAAGGAGTAAGCCCTAATAGTGAATTTGCTGAACTTTCCAAATTGGCAGGTACAAGTAAGGTAGCACACGCACGCGTTCACACCCTCACCCTGTGCCATCTCTTGCAGGTCCCCGTGCTTACTGGGAAGCTCCACCTGACATCACAGCATCACAGTTTGCATCGAAGTCCAGTTTCATAAAAAATCACAGCTTTATTTTTAACTGATGAACTTGCTATTTGGCTTATCCAAATATTCCAAGTGTTAATTCAACCAGATCTTTCTCATTGCCTCAAATAATCTTATTCCAAACTGAAACCATATTCATGTGCCAAAAACATTTTGACTTACAGACATTTATCTGTAGGAGATTTTGGTGGTTTAATAATGAAAAAATGAGAACAGGAATCAGAAATATGAACAGCCTTATGTTCAGATTATAACCATTCTCCTTTCTACCCTTTCCTCACAAGCTGTTTAACGATTCTTTTTTACAACAATAAGGAAATAAATTACCAGCTTCTTATTTTTTGGAGACTGGTAACCAAGTCAGCTCCGTATTTTCAACTATTCTCATAACCATGACGTATTTTAATGTTCAAACACGATTTCAGTACTTGGGCTCTAGAACTTTTCCCCACCCCCCAAAACTCATGTGAGTTCAGCCCATTAAATACTACAATTTAATCTAAGGGGAAAATGATACTACATCCAGGCTTATTCTGTTAAGTGATCCAAAGGCAACTTCATATTTCCATTTCAATTACTGCCCTCCCTTTATTCTGATTATTTAATAAGGAATGTCCAGTTGTTCCCATGGGAACAACTGAGATTTTAAATAAATACCCAGAACTGTTTGCATTTATTTTTTTTTATATTTATTTTTATTTGTTGAGACAGTCTTGCTATGTCACCCAGGCTGGATTACAGTGACATGATCTCCGCTCACTGAAACCTTCACCTCCTGTGTTCAAGTGACTCTCCTACCTCAGCCTCTCGAGTAGCTGGAACTACACAGACGCGCCACCACACCTGGCTAATTTTTTTTTTTTTTTTTTTTGGTAGAGACAGGGTTTTGCCATGTTGGCCAGGTTGGTCTGAAACTCCTGACCTCAAGTGATCCTCCCAAAGTCCTGGGATTACAGACATGAGCCACTGTGCCCAGTCATTTGCATTTATATTTAATACTAATTTTTAAAATATATTCTTGCTTCTCCTAAATTTCTAAGTATTTATACTTTCCATAACTATGAAGTTTGCCAAAAACGTTGTACTTTCTGCTGTGGGTTTATTCTTTTCTTCTGAATCGTCTTTAATTAACTGGCGTCTGGCTAAGAATAAGCATATGTACAGCTCAAGTTTGCAGAGACAATTTTAACCTTACATTTCTCTCAAGCGTCTCTCAAAATCTGTTGACAAAGCAACAGATCAGCCTGATTCCTAAAACTGGGGAATACTGTCAATTTCATTTCCTAAAATGTTTCTGTGGGTAAACTAAAGATGGACATACTTTACTGGATAAAAAATGCAAAAATAGACCACTGGTGAGCAAAATGAATCAACAGTAGGAGAAAAATTCAGTTGACTAAAGGAGAAACTGAATAAGGAATTCAAACACCAATATCAACATGACTCAAAGAGGAAGCTAAGGAAATTTGCAAAAGAGGAAGTACAAAATATTAATGACAATGAAAGCCAAGATGAAGGTTTAACAATGATCTCTATAAAAGACACAGCATCCCACGCCCCACCCCCGCCTCCCCGCACTGAAAGCAGCTACAGGAAATCTAGAGGTTCTGTCTGACTTTGGTTTCAGTCATCCTAGCAGCCTAGCTATCAGCACAGGGTAGATTAATCACCCTTCCACAGCTTGAAAAAGATGTGCTCTTAACTGATTAAATTCTCAGCAAGCAATGAGCTGGCATTTCCAACCTGGGGATATTCCCAGCAGTCACTGGAGAAGGGTCTTTCTGAGCAGAGCTAAATTACCTTCTGCTGGAAGATTCCAAAACTTCTGTACTTCTTCCAGAGTTTCAGCTCAAGGTCTGAAGAAGAGTTTTAGCCTGACATACTAAATTAACATCTGAAAAGTTAAAGCAGGGAAAAGTAACATACAGCTTACAAAAAGGAAAGAATAAGAGAATTTGATAAAGGGAACAGAAGAGTGCAGAAGACATGTAAATTACACAGAAATTAAGTACAGAACAGTTCTCAAGGTGATAATAAAGGAAACTAAAAATTGAAATTGACTAGGAGAAAGACTTAAAATAGGCCACATGCTTTCATGTTTGTGAGAGTTGACTTGCAGCTGCAATATTAGAACTAGCTATGATCATTTTAAGATGACTATCTCCCATCTTTGATAATCCATGGGGCTCCAGTTGAAAATAATTAACCTAATGCCTAAATTATATAAAAGAGAAATGGGTGAGTCTACAAATCACAAGCCTCCAAAGAGCTACCTAAACAATAATAATATTAAGAATAATAGACTCGTGTTGTAAGTTTCTTAAAGAAAACAAGCACAGAGAATTTGTAAAACATTAAAATACAACATGATAAAATACATATCCATTTTTTCACCCTCCTTTGTTCTAAGTTATTCAAAAATCATGGTAAATGTTACTGTAGCACAAAATAAAGTCTTTTTTTAAATCTGCAAGTAAAATAGAATTCCTCCCTTGAGTTTCTCAAATACAGCCTGTTAACTTAAAAATCACACAATTTATCAATTTAGAAAGAGCTTTATTTCTTATAAGGGGGTTAAAGCCTGCAATGTTGCCATTCTAACAGGCTGGGAAGCATAGGCTCCGGTAGAAGCCAATAGCAGGCACTTTAAGGGAGGGACAGGTAAGACAGGAATTTACGCAGAATAGCTTGACCAAGTGCACATATTCCACAGGTTATAGCAGGAGCTATGAATATTCATGAAGGTGGTCCTAATGCATGCATACTGAATAAGCACACATGTTATATACAACTTATGTTCACCCTGGGGTGGAGACTTAACATTTACATGTATTACAATTAGGCCCTCTATGTAAAAGGTCTTTTCAGAACACAAAGGCACTCAAGTGTCTCTGTAAATAGGCCAGAAGCAGTCCACAGTTGGTCTTTGTATCAGAAGACCGTTACTGAAATCAGAATCTTTTCTAATGAAAGCTGCAGTTATGGCTGGTGGAACAGGGAGTCAGTCAGTCAGCGTCTGGCGGTGGAAGGAATGCCATGGTTTTAAGATAGCTCATCTCAAGGCCAGTGCTTGTTTAGCTGCTAGAGAAGAAGAAAACCCAGGTGGCAGTTAGAAGGTCGTTTATTCTTTAGGTGCAGGGGTGTGTGACTTATCCCTGCCTGGCATGGCCTTAGGTCTTGTTTATAATATGGTATCTCATTACCACCGAGAGACTGTTCTGTCAGTTCTTATGATCTCGTTTTAGCAATGATGCTGGTCAGTTGTTGTGTCTAAGCTACAAAAGGGAGGGATTATAACAAGCCAAATCCAACCTCCCGGCCCATTGGGGCTGGGAACTCAGTTTGTATGGAGTCTCTGGGGTCTCCTGGGCCAAGAGGGAATCCGTTCAGTGTTTGCGGGCTTAAGATTTTATTTTTAATTTACAACACAATGAAAACTGGAAATGGGGGTTCTGTTTTCTTGGGAACCGATATTTCCTGGTGAGCAGCATCTGTACCCAGCCAGATAGGGGGGATTCTCTTCCTTCTTTTCCAACCCTCTTGCTCCTTTACCAGATTATAATTTGGTAAACTTTTCACATTGCCTGTAATGACGACTTTCCAGAAGAAAATGGGAGGATACACAGTGGCGAGGCGAGGTCTAAGCTCTGAGCAGCAGCAGCCATGGTTGGAAAGCAGGTTTGCTCAGGTCCCTGCTCTAGGGACCAGCCCTTAGGAAAGTGCCAGCTAGAGCACCATGGCCTGTGGATGGTCACAGCCTGCCCAGGGAACTTCAAAGAGGAACTTCACATAGAGCTCCTAGGAATAGAATTATGAGGGATTTTAAGGCAGTTTATTTTAACTTATTTCACAAAATCCTCAAGTGCAAAGTATTGTAGAACCAGAAAGGACCTTCCACATCGTCCAGTTCAAACCCTCTTTTCACAGACAGTAATACCAGTTCCTCTAGCCCTGGGGCGGAGCCTTGCTTTCCAGTTCCTCTTCCTTTCACATTTCTTTCTTTGGGAAGTCTGACAGACCTCTCTGACTTGAGACAGTTGCCTGTTTGGTCTCCCCAGGCTGCCTATTTTTAGATACCCCTTGGCTCCAATCCAATCAGGCAACACTAGGCGCAACCAGGCAACACTAGGCGCACAGAGACAACCATCCCTGGCCTGGAGGGACATCCATTCTCTTGTCCTTGGGCCTACAGACCCATGCTCTGCCGGGCTGGACTTCTTTCCATTGCTTGACCAAGCACTCTGTCCAAGGCCTGGTCTCTCCCAGGCCATAAGTGTGAACCATCTCTGGATTCCCTCTGCATTAAAAATTGGCCAAAGACATGAGAGCACCACTTTTACAGCTGTGTGAACTTGGACCCTCAGCAACCTCATCTGCAAAATGGGCATAAAAACATTATATTGCCCAACAGACTTTATAGGGTTACTGTAAGCAAGTAGGACAGTTTGTAAATAACAGAGATATTAAAATTAGTGTATGAGTATCATCACCAAACTAACTAAGAAGGACAGACAGGATAAATCTGAGTGGAGAGGGCAAACCTGCAGGGAGGTCCTGAACGCTGTAGATGTCGCCTATGCAGGGAAGCCTCACTCCGGGCACCCATCTGGCCTGCATTGCTCACACACTTCTGTCTCACTGCATTTGCTGTCTTGGCAAATATTTATCTGCCTCGTGAATTCCTGGGAAAAGCAAGATGTCTACTTTACTTAAAAAGGGGGGTTGGGGAAAAAAAAACCCTGTAATCCCAGTGACCCAGGAGGCTGAGGTAGAAAGATCACTTGAGGCCAGGAGTTCAAGTCCAACCTGGCAACACAGCAAGACCCGCCCCCCCATCTCTACAAAAAATTAAAAAATTAGCCAGGCATGGCGACATGCACTTATAATCCCAGCACTTGGAAGGCTGAGGCAGGAGGATCACTTGAGCTCAGGAGTAAAAGGCTCTAATGAGCCATGATCATACCACTGCACTCCAGCCTATGGGACAGAGGGAAACCCCATCTCTAAAAAACAAAGAAAAGTCCTTACCAAAAAAGGGGGAAAAAAATCAGAATTTTCTGGAAAAATGCAAAGCTCTCCTCTTTCTCCAGATGATTTCTAATGCTCTCAGTCCCATAAAGCCATTGTCTTGGCAAACCAATCAGGTAGAAGGCAAAGACAGAGGAGAGAGAAAGGCAAAGCCCAGAAGTGGAGATTAAAGAACAACAATCTTCACGAATGGAAAAGCAGCTTGGAGGCTGCTGATACGCTGCAGGGATTTTATCTGCAGTCTCTGCATTATTGCAGTTTGGTGGCTGCCTCACACTACCCCTGGGGCAAGAGCATTAATGGGATCTCTCCCACACGGCTGCCTCCAGGCAACCGTCTTGGAGAATCTCTACTACGATCCTAGATTGCGGATCAGTTTTCCAATTCAGGCCTTGTTGTTTCAGTGTCTCCTCACTCTAATATGATATGCTTCTGAGGGGAAAGAGGAACTATTGATTTTTTTTCCCATTCAGTTGTGAGCTGGTGAATTACATTATTTCAAATCTCACTTGCAAGGAGGCCTGACATCAGCAGGGACTGCGTGGTGTGGAGCTGAGCACAGGCGTGATGAGGATGCCTGCAGCACCCTGCATAATTACTGCCCCTGGCCAGGGAGCCCTGGGCAGTTTAGCTAGTGGTTGGGGACATGGACACCACAGAAGGCCTGGCTGCTCTCCACCTACCAGCCTCCCCAGCCCAGCCCTGCTGCGAGGCTCCCAGATTCTCCAACTAAGGCCGAGCCAGCCCTGCTGTAACCAGGGGTTGAGTTTGTTTCACACTTTGTGCCAGTGGTTTGTAAAAAGATGTGACATGTTTCTTCCAAATGCACAACAAGCGACAATTCGTCCGTGAGCTGCCAGAACACATTTTACATGAAGCATGAAAAATCCCAGGAGCTGAGGAATGAAGGACTCAACCCCAGATGAATACAAGCCAGTCAAGCATTGCTGAAGAACGTTAGAAAGCATCCTAGGCAGCCCTCCACGTCATCACTGTGATTATTACCATAATTATTCCTCCCTCACTTTGCAGTTAGCCATATGCATGCCACATGAGGTCACAGGCTGCCCTCCCCTGGTTTTCCTGACACATAAAACCAACAAGAAGCCAGGGGAGGCTGAGCTAATGGTGCTAGAGAGAGATGAGCTGCAAATCACCATTCTCCTCAATTTACGCCAAATAAATAGATGGAACCTCACGCCCCACACGGCGGGACGTGATCCACAGAAAACCTTGGACACTGTGTCCCCCATCTTTTCCCTCTCCTCCCTCCCCCACCCCCACCCCCACATCACAATCCCATTACAGAGAATGGGAGTGCAGTCAGGAGGGGGTGGAACAAGAACCATGGGTTTCATGTGGGAGGAGAACCAAGCTCACTGGGTAAAAGTGGTTCTTTTAAGACCCTCACATCAAAGGAAGACTTGCAGGAGAAAATAAGGAACTTGTTTTAAAGCAGAGGGATTGAAATCCCAGGGATGAAAGAAATTCAAATGAACGTATCTTTTAATTGGTTCCTGTCCTTTTATGCACCCCTGCTCTGTCAGCTTCCATACTGTGGAGCTTCTGATTCTCCAGTGCTTAAAAAGGGTTCTCCTTTTGTTCACTGGAAGAAAACCATTTTTGTTGGCTCCACACAAAAAGTGTCTATGATGTCTCTGGGATGGTAACACTTCATCTCCTCCTGCTAAGTTATTTGATCCAGAACACAGACATTGGAAAATTCAAATGGCTTCTTTGATTTCTATTATCACACCCAAACCTAAAATCATTGGGTGTCCTTGACCCCAGCACATGCCCTCTACTTCCAGCCTGTCTCTGACATTGGCCAGGGAGTTCCCAACAAGCCACAGTCAGAAATGATGGCCTCCATGCAAGCACTGTAAGTCTCCACCAGTGACACATCCAGAAAGGCCACGTGCTATCAGGAAGTTTCTTTTCAAGCTCGTGGGTCATTGTCCACGAAACAAAGCATATCTTTCCCTTTGGAACTGCATGTTAGAAAGTTGAGTAAATTACAAACAGATGGCACCCTCAGTTTGCATCTGGCCTCTATGAAAATCCTTATAGATGATGATAACAGTCGTGATGTTGAGTGATCTGTTTCTCCAGGTTTTGTAACAATACTAGTCTCTGCAACTTCTCTTTATAAGACTTCAAGGTTTTTCTGTTTCACAATTTGTCTGACTCTCCCCATCTGGCCTAAGAAGAGCCTATTCTCATGAACAACAAAGGTAGCTATTGATGTATGTAAGATGGGTTCATTTGGCTGAATATAACTACTGGATATTCTCCCTAAGTCAGCATTTTCTAAAAGACAACCAACACTTCATAGTAAAAATTAGGTTCACAGGATCACGTCCAGTTAGTTAAAAATACTGGACCAAGCAATCTCTCTGACCTGTTGAGCCAGCTGGCTCTACACTGGCTTCTTTCGAATGCTTCACTTCTGCAGATCCAGGTTTCAGAATTAAGCAACAGGAGTGTAAATATCAGGTTTTTCTCTTATGAATTAGGACTTTGGGCAAATTATAACCTTCTTAAACTTTTTTTCCTCACCTGTAAAATGAATATAACAACAGAAGTAACTCATAGAGTCAGCTTATAACAGTGCCTGGTGCATGGTAAGCACCCAGTGCATTTTAGCTGCCAATAACAATCCATTCTTCCAGATGGAAACTTTGTCACTGGCTGTCCCTCTCTCAGTGGTTCACCTCCTCCCTTAGTGAGAGGCATAGTTCGCCCCTCTCCAGATGATCATCCTCAGCAAAAGTTGGCATCAGGATCTTTAGCCCATTGAACTCCAATAGTTCTCAAAGGGAGACAGGGTGTCCTGAGGGTGTTTGGAAATGGGGAGGGTGTTTGGAAATGGGGAGGGTGCATATTGGAACGGGGAGGAGCGCTGGCATTTAGTGGGTTGAGTGGCCAGGAGGTGAAATAACTTGCAATGCTCAGGACTGCCCCACACCATGAAGAATTTTCCCACCCAAAACACTAATGGTGCTTCCACTGAAAAACACAGACTGTTCAGGAAATGTTTAGAGATGAAAGGCATTAGACAAAATCATTCCAATGAACAGGTCAAAGAGGTGAGTGGCCCAAAATCAGTTAGGAAATCACCAGTACCTCCTTATGGTTTCCGGTGGCTCTGCATGGAAGGGAATCTGACCAGCTGAGGCCAGGGTGTCCTGCAAGGCCTTGCTGACCTCCCGCAGCTGACCCAGGGACAGCCGGCCCACCAGTGGGGTCAGGTCGCAGTCCTGCCACCGGAGTTGTTGCTCTTTCTCCTCTATTTCCCTTCTCAGCTGTTGATCTTTGGCTTCCAGCACCGACATCCTTGCTTGGAGAGCTTCGATTTCTTTCTATAGAGAATGAGGAGTCGAGATTTTATAAATTAACCCTGCTCACGGCAAACTGCTCTGAGGATAATGACTCGTTTAAATGAGAATTGGCCATATGCACAAGAACCAGGAAGCTCCCCTTCTGAGGCAGGCAGATTTTTGGAGGTTTGCTGAACTGGAAAAATCATGCCAGCTTTCTATTTCTAATGAGTTGGCATAAGGAAAAACATTCCCTCCCGAGCACTAAATAACTATGGGGGGTGAGCCAAGAATTTGACTTGGAAGAACCCAGCAGATACATAAATGACTTACTTCATCTCGGATGGACGAGTTAGGACACAGGGCAGGGAGCCTTACGCACCTGAGGTCTGAGCTAAGCAGGTAACCCCAGCCACAGACCAAAACAAGAAATGCAAGCAACCCTTTGTTAGTCTGTCCCCAAACACAAGAATTCAAAGTAGAGAGAAAGGTAAAAAATGACTTCTTAAGTCTACAGGGCTGAGAGAGGAATGAGATGCTGCAGATGGTGTCATGCAGCCTAAAGTTCATGACAATCTAAAAAATGTAATTTCTGCAAATATAGCAAACTGAAATCCAAATCCATAAAATATCATTTAACATTAAGGTCAATTAACTAAACAAGCAGCAGGTAATGAACGCCCATCGTGTGCACAGTGTTATAGCAGATCATCATCTCACTGCCCATATGATTCTGAATCAAAAATAAGACTCTTAATTAACATACTCCCAAGTTTTATGCTGATAAGAGCACAACTCTAATCCTGGGTGTCTCTAACTTCGTATTCACGTTCTCTCAGCCCCAAGGTGCATCACCCGCAACTTCTACCTCCGGAACCCACTTCAAGTATGGGAGTGGGGAGAAGAATTGGGAGTTACTAAAGAATGTCTACTACCAAGACATTCTAAGAAAAAAGTAAAGCCTCAGTGTCCCCAATTGCTCCAAGATTACAGTCTTACTGACAAAGTCTCTCAACTAACCTCTCTACTTCCACCTTTGACTTCCTCTACCCTATTCTTTTCTTTTTCTTTTAGTTTTTTTTTTTTTTTAAAACTGGTAAAACACATGTAGCATAAAATTCACCATCTTGAGCTTTTTTTTTTTTTTTTTTTTTTTTTTTGAGACGGAGTCTCGCTCTGTCGCCCAGGCTGGAGTGCAGTGGCTGGATCTCGGCTCACTGCAAACTCCGCCTCCCGGGTTTACGCCATTCTCCTGCCTCAGCCTCCCGAGTAGCTGGGACTACAGGCGCCCGCCACCTCGCCCGGCTAGTTTTTTTTTTGTATTTTTTAGTAGAGACGGGGTTTCACCAGGTTAGCCAGGATGGTCTCAATCTCCTGACCTCGTCATCCACCCGTCTCGGCCTCCCAAAGTGCTGGGATTACAGGCTTGAGCCACCGCGCCCGGCCATATCTTGAGCATTTTTAAGTGTAGAGTTCAGTGGCATTAAGCATATTCACATTGTTGTACAACCATCACTGCCATCCATCCACAGAACTCTTTTCATCTTGCAAAACTGAGACTCTGTACCCATTGAAAACTAATTCCCCATTCTCTCTTCCTCCAAGTCCCTGGGAATCACCATTCTACTTTCTCTATAAATTTGACTTCTCTAGGTAACTCATACAAGTGGAATCATACAGCATTATCCTTTTGCGACCAGCGTATTTCACTTAGCATAATGTCCTCAAGGTTCAACCATGCTGTAGCATGTGTCAGAATTTCCTTTCAAGACTGAGTAATATCCCATTACATGTACATACACATTTTGTTTATCACTTATCTGTTGATGAGAACTTGAGTTGTTATCAGCTTTTGGCTATTGTGAATAATGCTGCTATGAGTCTATAGGTGTGTAAACATCTCTTTGAGTCTATGCATTCAATTTTTTTTGAGAGAGAGATATATATACACACCCAGAAGTGGGGGTGGCTGGACCACACAGTGAATCAATTTTTAATCTTTTAAGGAAGCTGCATACTGTTTTCCATATTGTCTTACATCCTATTCCTAATACAGGGTCAAATTATTTACAATGTGGTCAGATCAATTACATTTAGCATTGTTTACTTTAAACTTTCTAGATGTTCCTAAAAGCAACACTCTGACTGCAGCTGAACGCCATTATACAGGCAAAAAACTCTCCCTAAATGAAGGCATCCAATGGTTCCCTGTTGCAATCTGAGAAAATTCCAAATCCTTACAAGGCCCCTTTATCTCTGACTTCCTCCCCAAATCCTCCCCCTCATTTACACTGCTCCAGCCACAGGGGCCTCCAGCTGCCCTCTGAACACATGAGGCCCACTCCCACTCTAGGGCTTCATCTTGGTATCCCCCTGCAGGATCCTCTTGCAGAAATTTCTGCAAGGCCTACTCCCTCTCCTCTTTCAACTGCTGGGTCCAATCTCACTTCTCAATGAGTAGACTCCATCCTCCACATCATCCTAGTCTACTCTGGGAAGCTCTTATCACCCTACAACATACCAGTTATCTAATAGAGGTTTTATTATGTTTATCACTTATTGTCTATCTCCCCATTCTCACCCCCTAGTAAATCAAAAGCTCCCCAGGAATCTCAAGCATTTCAAACAGTATCTGGCACTCAGTGAACCCTCAATAAATGTCTGTTGAATAAATGAATATTCAAGTACCTTTCCCAGAGTGCTTCAAACACTAAGTGCCCAGGGCTAAAATTATTTTCTCTACACTCTGACTTTCTCAGGAATTGTGTAGACCTTTAATTGGCAAATGTTATTAAAAATGAAAAACCAGATTTCACATTTTCAGCTATCCAAACAGTATAACACATTGACTACGTAAGTGCTCAGTTAATGGAGGAAATGGTTTCAAATAAATTGCCGACTTTTTCCTCCCTTTGCCTCCTTACTCTTGAAGTGACCTGGATGGGGCAAATTCAGATAACAAAAATATTCGATGGCCAGAGCAGAGAGGGGAAGCCTCCAGCCTAAGCCAGGATTTGAACTTGAGTGTTGAAGACCTATGCTCTTCCCATGAAGTCACGTAGCTTCCAATCAATGCGTTCTCATTGCTCCCCACTCATGCTTCACAACTCCAGGCTCAAGCAGGCACGGACCCTGTTTCAAGATTCCCTGCCTCTCGGGTGCCCTGTCAACTTTCAGAGCTCTGGCTTTAACTCGGTGCTGCACCCAGATTTGTAGCCTCTCGATGATCCTTAGCCAGCCTGCATCCTCTGTTCTGGGCCAACTTTGGGCTTCCACGCAGTCGGCTAATCATTCCAGATGTGCCTGCCTTGCTCAGTCCGGACTTACAACTCTGTCTCTTAACAACTTCAGCTCATAGACTACTATGATAGGAATTTCCATAAAGGATTTTCACAGCACAGATGTCTTTCTGCCTTTCAAAGGAAGCTTCTAAAGGTCAAAATGATAAGAAGTGGCAAATTGGCCTGGCAGACAAGAAAAGCATATTCAAAAGGTAATGAGGAATATCGAAAACAGGCGCAAACGCTGCTGAGCTTTCAACCCTCGTTTGTAATGAGATTCCTACAAGCCCTCTAGTCATTCCCACCAACTCTCCTTTTTGTACTCCCCAGCTTGACAGCCAAGGCTCTAATTGCTACACTCAAGGAAAGTAAGACCCACTTGGCTGCATTTGGCTTAAATGGATAAGAAAAATGCCGGCTGGGCACGGTGGCTCATACCTGTAATCCCAACACTTTGGGAAACTGAGGCAGGAGGACTGTTTGAGCCCAGGAGTTCAAGAGCAGCCTGAGCAACATACTAAGACCTGATATCTACTAAAAATTAAAAAATTTAGCCAGACATGGGGGTCATGCCTGTAGTCCCAGCTACTTGGGAGGCTGAGGTGGGAGAATCACCCAGGAGCTAGAGGCTGCAATGAGCTATGATTGCGCCACTGCCCTCCAATCCGGGCAACAGAGCAAGACCCCGTCTCAATGAAAAGAAAAATGCCATGATATTTCTTGAAGATCTTTCACCTGCTCACCTGTAGCTGCTGCTTTTCCTGAAGAAGCCAGTCTCGTCTCGTGATGGACACGTGCAAGCTGTCCTGAGCAGTGCATTCCAACAGCCTCGGCTCCGTTCTGAGTGAGGCGTGGGTGTCGTCTCCACTGGCCCTTAAAATAACACATACCTATTGGTACAGGTTTGGGGAAGCTGAAATCCTCATGTTGACAAGTATTTTAAGAGTAAGAAACTCCAAGTGGAGTTCTCATACTTAGGAGGGTACTCACCTGTTTTTAGGATGAGCTCCTAAATGTAAGTTTCTACCTTAATTACAATCTCTTGGGATTTCTGATTTTTCCCCTTAGTCAGAATACTATTATGGGACCTGCACTGTCCCATAAGGTAGCCCGTGGCCACATGTGACACATGGTTAGCCCAAATTAAAATGTGCTGAAAGTGTAAAACACACACCAGATTTTAAGGACTTAGTATGAAAATAGAGTACAAAATAACTCATTAGTAATATTTTTAAGTTCATTACATGTTGAGATAATATTTTGGATATATTGAATTGAATTAAATGTATTGTTAAAATTAATTTCACCTGTTTCTTATTAATTTGGGGGAATATAACAAGATCTTTATTCAAATGATTAGGAGTGTTGAATTCACACTCACTATTTCTGAAATTCACCAGTTCCCCCGCCTTTACGGCATCCACCCTTCTTCTGCTCATTTAGAATCTTCCACTTTGCACTAATGTTTGAGTCACTAGTCAATGAGAAGGCTGTCACTGAGGGTTTCAGAAGATTTTCTCCCACAATCAGCTTTAATCACAGCGAAATACACTTCTTGCAGAGCCCACATCACATTTGTTTTTATTCCCAGCACTTATCACAGAGTTGAACTTAATACAATTAGGCCAAGAGTTCTAGAAAATGCAGCTGAGCTCCTGGTAGCATTTCATCTAATTCCTGAAATTTTCACTTGATTAACTTTCTTCTTAATCCATTTTTTTTTTTTTTTTTTTTTAAAGAGTGTCTCACTGCGACACCCAGGCTGGAGTGCAGTGGCACAATCTTGGCTCACTGTAACCTCAGCTTCCTGGGTTCAAGCAATTCTCCTGCCTCAGCCTCCCGAGTAGCTGAGCCTATAGGCATGTGCCACCATGCCCAGCTAATTTTTGTATTTTTAGTAGAGACGGGGTTTCACCATATTGGCCAGGTTGCTTTCGAATTCCTGACCTCAAGTGATCCTCCCTCCTCAGCCTCCCAAAGTGCTAGGATTACAGGCATAAGCCATCGCGCCTGACCATTAATCTTTTTTAATGTGGCTACTAGATCGTTTAAAATTGTGTATATGGCTCACACTAGATTTTATTGGATAGCACTGCCTTGGATTATCCAAACAGGAGCAAATTCCAGAGCTGAACTTGATGGAGATTAAAAGGAGGGGTGACTGATTTGCAGATGCTTGGATGTGAGCTTCTCAGAAAAGATTTGCTGAAAGGCTGTCAAAACCACTTAAAATCTGTTAGGCTTCTTCTCTTATTCTTGCCAGAGTTGACATATTTGGTAACAGTGATGCTGGTGAAAATGTGGCACAGGCTTGGGCCTTACGTTGGTGAGCTGTCTTTACAGGATACTTGGTGGTATTTGTCACCAAAGAATAATAAATTCACCCTTAAAACATTCCATTTCCAGTGGAATGAAGGTGGGCAGAAAAACAATTTACCCTAAGCAAAACTACATCAACAATCCAGGGAAGCTATGTCTAAGAAAACACCACCAACTAAAACTAAAAGGCAAATGACAGGTTGGGAAAAATATATTGCTACACATATGGCAGAAAAAGGGTTAATATTGCTAATTTTAAAAAGTTCCATCAAATTATGAAGGAAAAGACAAGCGCACCAACCAGAAATTCCAAAATAATGGAATACGGCTGAGCGTGGTGATGCACACCTGTAGTTCCTGCTACCTGGGAGGCTGAGGCAGAGAATTGCTTGAGCCTATGAATTTGAGACCAACCTGGGCAACATAGCAAGATCCCCCACCTCAGAAATAAATGAAGCAAAACAAAACACAAAAAACGAATTGCAAAGTGTTAAGGAAAATGATTACTATCCAAAGATTTTTTGTGTGTGTAGGGCGGGGGATGGAATCTAGCTCTGTTGCCCAGGCTGGAGTTCAGTGGCATGATCTTGGCTCACTGCAACCTCTGCCTCCCAGGTTCAAGCAATTCTCCTGCATCAGCCTCCCGAGTAGCTGGGACTACAGGCACGTACCGCCACACTCAGCTAATTTTTGTATTTTTAGTAGAGACGAGGTTTCACCTTGTTGGCCAGGATGGTCTCCATCTCCTGACCTCGTGATCCGCCCACCTCAGCCTCCCAAAGTGCTGGGATTACAGCCATTACACCGCGCCCAGCCTCCAAAGATAGTTTTAAATTAAAATCCAAACAACATAAAATATCATCTTTCACCTAACAAACTGGCCTGTCAAAGGTTTTCCCAAACCATAAGTCTTTGGTGAGAGTAGGGAATAAGAATGACACTTAAAATTAAATATAACTTGGGATTCTACATTCCCACATCTAAGTATTGATTGCCTGTAAATAATCATAGTTTTACACAAAGATTAGCTACAAAAATCAGGTGTTTTCTTAGTAGCCCAAGACATGCCCCAGCATCAGGACCTCTTAGCAATGCTAAGCAGCCACTAAAATTAGGTCACACAAGAAGATATACTGGTCTGGAAAATGTTCACTATTTATTGCTGTTTTCTCTAAAGCAGGTTTTATGGCAAAAAGTATAAAATGAACCATTGTAAAAATATTAATAACATGTATATAAAATAAAAGAAAAATATTCACCAAAATGCTATCAGCTCCTATCTCTGGGTGATGGAATCACTTCTTTCCATTGATCTTTCTAAAGTTTCTATAGTGAGCATGTATCATTTTTACAACCGTAACATAAAATGTTTGCCAACACGCACTAAGTAGCTGCACTTTTGATTTAAATATTTTAATACACCCAATTAGTCTTGTAGCTCCTGAACATGCCTGTGTTTTAAATAAAGCTCATCAATAACATCACCTTCAAGGTCCCCTTCCCTTGCAGAGGAGCAGACATCTGTAGCTTCTGACACTTGGAGGCATAAACTCAGCATCCTAAAAAGGCCAAATTAAACCTATCCCCTCCTTCTACAGAATCTCCCACACAGCTAGATCTTGTCTGCCACCTTTGTACTTATTTCAGGGCTCAGCGAGGAGAAGCGTGAAGCTGCATGTTCTTATTTATATATTAACACAGGGTCGCGCTGCCTCCGCATTTCTTAGAAAAGAAAATGAGTAACTGATCCTAATCTATGTTGTGCTATGTTTGTCTCCTTTTACTCCTACCCCATTTCATTCATTCATTCAGAAAAAGAGAAAATATTACTGAGCTCGCTGGTATGTACTATGGATTGCGCTTGGCTCTGAGGATACAATGGTAAACAGTTCTTGGTTCTTCCATGGAGCAGGAGAGACAAATGCATCAACAGAAAAATTACAAGGCAATGAAGACATGGGCAATGCAAGGCACGGACCAATGACGGTAGACTTTAAAGCTGGGGGAGACTCTTCCCCCTTGCTGAGTCCTAACTTGACACTTACAAAATAAGTGAACCAACCGACCACGGTGCAATGAAGCAGGCTTCATATTTTTAGAAACAATACTAGGAAATATGTCACCTCAGCTTTTCGAAGTTAGAAAACAGCAGTTACAGAAAAAGGAACCTTGCTTTTGTTCCTATGTCTACCAAAAAGATCAGACTCTCTGAATAATCTTAAAGGTCACTTATTGTAACATATGATGCAATTTAGAAATCTATTCTTTGTTTTATGTGCTTAAAGGCAAATAGCAGCAGCAACAAAAATGTTTAAACTGATAATAATAAAATAAACTACTGTGAATCGAGAACGTACTGCACACTAGACGTCATCTTTTGATCACATTCGCTTCTCGTTACAGACCTAAGATGAAGATGCTATTATGCCAGTTTTGCTGACGAGGAAACTGCGTCCCGGGGGTTCCGAGTCTAGCCCAGGGCCACGCAGACAGCAGGAAGCAGAGTTTAGGAGTCAATGCGGATCAAGCTGAGTCCCAGGTTCCTGCTCTTTCCCAGATATCACACGCCATTAGGTTCTCAGCAAGCCCAGGAACTTCCATCTCCCCTGTCTTCCAGTCACATCCACACACACCCATTATTTGAATCCTCTTGCTGGCTACCAGCAGGGCAGTGCAACGCAGACAGTGCACAGCATGTGGAGTTAGGGGCCACCCTTTGGGTCTTGGTTGTGCCTTTTTCACGCTGTGTCACTGGACTTACCTAATCTCTCTGAACCTTACCTTCTTTGTTTTTAAAATGAGAATGACAGTGATGTGGATAACAAGAATGGCTTCCCTATGGAGTAAACTATGGGGAACAAATTGATCTGACAAACGACCACTGAGCATCTACTGTATACAGACCCCACCCTCGCACTGGGGCTGGTGGGGATGGAGACAGAACACCTCCATCCTCAAGAAGCTTGCTGTTGATCTCCCCAGCATCTCAATGTTTGCATCGGGAAAATGAACACTGTACTCACGTCCAAAGCACCCACTTTCTATACAGAGTAAGAAAGATGAAAAATGTGGGCCAGGCATGGTAGCATAAGCCTACAATCCCAGCACTTTGGGAGGCAGAGGCAGGAGAATCACTTCAGCCCAGGAGTTCTAGTCCAGCCTGGGCAAGACAGTGAGACCTTATCTCTACAAAAAAATTAAAAATTAGGCACGGTGTCAAGTGCTTGTAGTCCTAGCTACTCAGGAGGCTGAAGTGGCAGGATAACTTGAGCCCCGGAGTTACAGGCTGCAGTGAGCTATGATCATGCTGCTGCACACCAGCCTAGGCAACAGGGCAATCAATACCAAGAAAGAAAGGAAAGAAAGGAAAGGAGGGAAGGAAGGAAGGAAGGAAGGAAGGAAGGAAGGAAGGAAGGAAGGAAGGAAGGAAGGAAGGAAGGAGGGAAGGAGGGAAGGAGGGAAGGAGGGAAGGAGGGAAGGAGGGAAGGAGGGAAGGAGGGAAGGAGGGAAGGAGGGAAGGAGGGAAGGAAGGAAGGAAGGAAGGAAGGAAGGAAGGAAGGAAGGAAGGAAGGGAGGGGAAGGAGAAGGGGAAGGGAAGGGAGGGGAGGGGAAAGGAGGGGAAGGGAAGGGAAGGAAAAGAAAGAAAGAAAGAGAGAGAGAGAAAGAAAGAAAGAGAGAGAGAGAAAGGAAGGAAGGAAGGAAGGAAGGAAGGAAGGAAGGAAGAAAGAAAGAAAGAAAGAAAGAAAGAAAGAAAGAAAGAAAGAAAGAAAGAAAGAAAGAAAGAAAGAAAGAGAAAAAGAAAGGAAAGAAAGAAAGAAAGAAAGAAAGAAAGAAAGAAAGAAAGAAAGAAAGAAAGAAAGAAAGAAATACAGGAAGGAAGGAAGGAAGGAAGGAAGGAAGGAAGGAAGGAAGGAAGGAAGGAAGGGAGAGAGAAAAAAAAAAAGAAAGGAAAGAAGAAAGAAAAGTAGAGAGAAAGAAAAACAGATAAAATGTGTCTGAGGATCTTTACATGTGTCAGAAGAAATGTCTGGAACAAAACCATCCTCCTACCATCAGCTACTGATGTCTGTGGGAACGAAACACACTTCCTCTTCTGGGCTCCAGAGGCTCAGCCTGTTTGCACAGTTCCTCGTTCCTGACTGTGAACCTGGAGGGAAGCGATTGAGCTCATCTCATGGTGAGGACCCCAATGCCCAGCGTTAAGTAGGGCCTTGGCAAATATTTATTGAATGATTCAATGAGTCTGTGTCCTAGAAAATCCAGAAGTCGTTTATATTCACTTTTCTATTGCTTTGGATAATTTCTTTGCACTAATTTATTCCCCAATATGCTCTGCTTATGCTAATATTACGAGTTTCTTGAATTTCCTAAATAGATACCATCTGGGTCAGGATGAGAGTCATTGAAGGAAATCAACACAGAATTGAAAATTAGCTACAGAGGAGCTACAGGTGGTAACTGGGAATTCTCTATATTATCATTAATCACATTAATTACTTAATCCATAAGAAAATCCCCTGTGATTAACCAAAACTCCTCTCTCTGTCTCTCATATTCTTACTCCAGGTAGAGAAAGGGATCCACAGACGGCTGAGTGATGGCCCCAGGACACACTGTAGCTCAGCAATGAAGCAAGAGACAGGCTTCCGTCTTTCAAATCTTCTGTCCTCTGAGTCAGGCTTCCTCTCCGTTCTGCAATGTTGTCCCCTTTACATTCAATAATTCTCAATGTGTAATCCCTCATGTCACTGCAAATTAGCATCGCTGCTGTAAACTAATCAGTATGCAAAATGAACAAATCCCTCAGGGGCAAGAATTAAAAACATGCAGGGTAGAATGTTAGAACAGCACTCAGTGCCAATGGGGATTCAGGTGTCCAAGATCACACCCAGACCCACAGTTTCATACAGATCTCCATCGGCCCCACCCCAGTACTGGAAAAATCTTGGCCTTTTCCATCAACAATTTAAAGGAGGATAAAATCCATTCATAAAATAAAATCGTACATCACAGAAAAAAAAATAGCTGCAAATTGCACAGGAAAAATGGTTTTATTCCATTGACAACTTTTACCATGTGACTGTTGTGAATGCCTATTTTCAGGAATATTGAAAAAAGACAGAAGAAATTGTCTAAGTGTCTGTGGTTCCTCTGCCAGCTTGTTAAGGGGTGCATGCCTGTGATGAGCCTACTTTGCCACCTCCTTCACAGCCCAGCACTCAGGCCCCCTGGGCCCTCTAGTGCCCTTGGCATTGCTGGAGAGGCCACCTTCAGAAGCCTCTGCAAGTGAGAATGTCGACGGGGCAGGAAGCCAGGAAATCCACCTGTGAGAAAATCCTGCGCCAGAACTGCTCATGACAGTGCTGTGGTTAATGCATCTTCACATGTAACGCAGGAGGTCCCTCTCTGAGACCTTAATGTTGTTAACAGTACCAAAAACATTGCTTTGTGCCACTGCTGGAATCGCAGAATTTTAGTCTCAGAAAGGACCAAAACTATCAAGGCCAATGTTCTCATCGTCACAGTTAGAAAAACGTGGTCCTGAGGAAGTGCCATCTTTCAGACTATTTCTGGCAACAAGAGTTGGGTACAACTCTTCTGATTAAGGTTGCTAATCGCTGCTCCCTACTGAAGACTATTCTATCAAATTTATGTCATATGACTTGTGTGTTCCATCTCTCCCTCTTTGGGAAGACGGTGATAAAGAATGAGTTTAGGCCAGTCATAGAACCAACAAAGTGCACTCTTAACCTAGAAATAGCTTGCTCATTCAATATATGACGACCTAAATTACCAAAGCCATTCTGAGAGCACAAAAGAATACTGTAAAATTGCCAGAGACAATACAGGTAACTTTATAATTCTTCCATATATATATGATTTGGGTCTAAAAAGTAAGGAGCATGGAGAAGTCACATTCCTTGGGGAACTGACTTTCATTGTTTTATACAGTCTTATCCCACTCATAGAAATGACTGCCCTGCAAGAGAGACACATGAATATTCATTTGGGTTTATAATGGTTTATGCCTGATGCCACTGGCCTCAGGACAGACTTCAGTTGAGTTTGAACAAAGAGGGTGATATGGAAGACCTTTATTTGGGAGCTTTTATTTATAATCCAGTAGTTCCAAAACAAGTTCTGAGAAGTCCTCTGTGGCTCACCACTTATGTTTCCCCTCTTGTCCTTTCTCCCTTCTTTTGTTGAGGCCATGACAAAGGGTCTGGAGTTGGTCTCCTGGGAGTGGGACACAGGGCATGCCACTGTCCCTTGTGGTTTCCCATCTCCTGATCTGATGTGGGGTTCAGAAATATATCCTTGTTTGTTGATAATAACAAATATTTTTTTCTTAGCAATAGGATCTTGCTCTGTCAGCCAGGCTGGAGTGAAGTGGTGTAATCATAGGTTACTACAGCCCCAAACTCCTGAGTTCAAGCAATCCTCCTAGGACTACAGGCATGCACCATCGCATTTGGCTCGTTTATTATTATTTTTTTGTAGAGATGGGGTCCCACTATGTTGCCCAGGCTTGTCTCAAACTTTTGGTCTCAAGCAACCCTCCTGCCTCAGCCTCCCAAAGAGCTGGGATTACAGGTGTGAGCCACCATGTCCAGCCAGTAATGATAATTTTTATGTTGTATCATAGCCATCTCATTTTATATCCTGGGTAAAATGTGTCTGTAACAGTTACTTTCTGGTCTCATACAGTGTATCTTGATTCCAATCTCGAGAGCTTAGAGCCGACCATCACTGAATTCTGTGACACTGAATGCTGTGTTAGTCCCTATATGAGAACCAAAGGGAAATAAAGAATCACATGTTTCAAAGGCAATCAAGGAGCAATTGGTCAGAGGAAGAATGACTCTGTCCAAAAGCATCACGGTGCTGCACAACATTCATCTTCTCTGTTCCCATCTCAAAGGAAGTATGCTAGTGGGAAGTATGTGGACAGGTAAACTGGGGCTCTGCCTTGATAAGCCCCACTGGAAAACCATGATAGACCTTTGTTTTCAACTTTGTTATATTTTGTTTGCTTGAGTTTGACGTTATCCACTGGGAAAAGGTCTTTGATAAAGGACATTTTGTGTGCACATGCATACAAACACATACATGCACACACACAATTTCGGTTACAAAAAGGACCAGTTTTCATATACATATTGGTGAAGATCCAGTGGAAAAATGCACGGGGTGTATAGTTAGAGAAGTGCAATGTATTCATGAGAAAATTATCATCCAAATGTGTGATGATAGTAGGCCAACTCTCTCTCTCTTAGGAGAAAGGAAAAATAACTTTCTTTTGACTGGGTGGAAGACACAGTAGGAACAGATGCCTCTCTCTTCTCTTCTGATCCCTATTGTCACAGGATATTGAGCTAGAATTTTCCTGTTGCTCCAGAGTTGGAAACTAAAGCTGAAGGACGTAGACCTAAATGCCCTGCATTCTGAATCTCTAATGATGGAGTGGGGCGTCCTACCCCTGGGGCTGCTCAACCAGCAACTCTGCAATCAACCACCACTCTCAATACCCACCCACCTGTTGGCCATGTAGAAAATAGAGTCTTCATGAGAGATGCGTTTTTCTCCCCTACCCCATGGTTTGCCTGTCCAAACCCGGCCACATGGGAGTAAACTCTTCCACTCAAACCCAGTGGGAAAAAAAAAAATCCACTAGATTCACTCCTAAAGACTGGGGGTGCCCTGCAAGAAGGAAGACTTACATCTGATTCTCCAACGTGGATATCTGTCTATACTTAGGTTCTCTTAACAGCAGAGTCTGAGACAGGGACCTGAGTACAGGCTGTTTTTTGAAGAAGTGATTCCCAAGAAACTAGAGTGAGAAGGAGGAAAATTCAATAAAAGGTTCATCGTGGAGCTGGTCACCACATGCGCAAATGGAACCCAATGGCCAAAAGGTTCCTAGTAGCAGGAACCTTCTAGAAAAGAAAAAAAATGTGTGAAGCATGCCTCAGAACTGTTCCCTAAGAGGTTGAGTAGGCTGGGGCATTGGGTGAGGGCATTATCCATCCCCACCCCTCTTTACACAGGTTCTGAGAACACCTGTGCAGGCAGGCCAGATAAACCTGTTGGGTGCCTGAGTGGAAAGCCAACAGTCAGCACGGTTCCCTGTTGTGGAGGGAATCTGAGGGAGGCTGAGGGATTGGGACACAGGGCACCCAAACTGTCTGCTGCAGCATTGTTTAAGCAACTCACTTCTGATGTGTCGCTGCCCCCTCAAGCAGGGATAAAGGAATTAGAGAGACCTAACAGGGCAGAGAGGGTCTACTATGGGGTGGCCTGAGCATACACCATTTGTTGTGGCAAAGATACATGAACTTCCCACAGGAATCAAGAGGACATCACAAAAGTTATTCCTCCAACAAGCAAACCCACTGGGCCAGAGGACCCCACAGAAGAGGGGTCAAATGATTTGAGTACCGATATCTGCCCTCCTCAGAGGAACCTGGTTAACCCCTGAAGATAGTTAAAACTCTCTTGGCTGCTGGCAGGATCTGAACATATCAAGGGTGACCCAGGGTGCTCTTCTACACGAGCTCAGAGGATTAAACAGTGTTTCTCAAAAGTTGACTTAAATTGTGATTTTTAAGAACAAAGTGACAACAAAAATAATAAAACACAAAGTATCTGATTGTATCTGAATGTTTACAGCTTCTTAAATCTTATCCTAAACTAAATTTTCTTAACCTGGGAACCAAAGACTCTCTAAGGAGTGAATGAATAACTCAGGAGAACTGTGAGTCTCCTGAAAATTCACTCAATAGTTTGCATATATGTACATGCGTACACGTAGTTTTGCAACAGAGGAAGTCCATAGCTTTCATCAGCTTCTCAAAATAAATAAACACTTGATCCCAAAAAGGTTAACAGGCACTTATTTGCGTTATTAATTAGTATTTAAAATTGTTCATGTTGACACAACTACTTTATTTCTACAGGAAAAGCACCACTCATTCAAAAATATTATATTTCCCCCTTGACTCAGAGAGCCTGTGAGAACTGTTTCTGTCCAGGCTCTGGTCTGTGTGGGCTTCAGCCTGCCACGGCGGCCCTCTGTTGGTCACTGTGAAAACTGCAGTGGGTAGCTAGCACACTGAAAGGCAGGTTTTAAAAAATTATTAGTAACTATGTAATTGTGTTAACATGTATTAGAAAAATTTCAGAAAGTTAATTTCAACTCATTATTTTCTACTTATGGTAATAATAAGATGGGTAGATTTAGCAAAACAAAAGCCAAGATAAAACATAAATAACTGAAGTTTAGAAATCAGTGATCTAATTTAACCCCCTCACTTTCTGATGAGGGGAGTGGAGTTTGGAGAGGTTCAATAACTACACCGAGCCATATACAGCTGGTTGGTGGAAGAGAAAGGATCAGAAATGACCTCCTATCCAAGGTTCTGTCAAGACTCTGTGCAACTCCTTCTTGCTGACAATCTCAGAAGAAAAGCTGAAGGAGCATTTTCCTCTAGGGCATCTGAATCCCAATAAAGTGAAGTCAGTCTCTCTCTCTCTCTCTCTCTCTCTCTCTCTCTGTCTCTCTCTCGATATTCATATATATGTTTGTGAACCTATATATAGCTACACATGCATAAGTGTCACATCCACACATTCAGTGAATACAGATTATGGGCCAGACACTATTCTAGTCGCTAGAAATATAAAGATAAATATAATACGGTCTTGTCCTCAAGGAGCTTATCATCTGTCAGAGTAAACAGATATTCAAGAAAACAGATGTATTCCGCGTAACACGGTGAAACCCCGTCTCTACTAAAAAATACAAAAAACTAGCCGGGCGAGGTGGTGGGCGCTTGTAGTCCCGGCTACTCGGGAGGCTGAGGCAGGAGAATGGCGTAAAAACCCGGGAGGCGGAGCTTGCAGTGAGCTGAGATCCGGCCACTGCACTCCACCCTGGGCGACATAGCGAGACTCCGTCTCAAAAAAAAAAAAAAAAAAAAAAAAAAAAAAAGAAAACAGATGTATTTAAGACCTAAGCAGACGTGAAGTTATTCAAGGCATGCTGTCATTCAAGGGGGAGGCAGTGTGACTTATGAGCAGAGCTTTGCAAGGATATTAGTTTCACTAAGTCTGGAAGAATGGGCAATAGTTGGTAACAACAATGGGGCATGAGCAAGATCATAGAATCTAGAAATATTCAGAAGCTGGGGGTAACATATAATACTTCAGTAAGTATCTATTGCAGATGCTGGTAATGTCTAGTTAAATGCTGGGCAGCTGGGCAGGGGCTGGATCGTGAAGACTTTTAATGTCACACTAAGCAACATGAATTTTATCGTGCAAGCAATGGGGAGCCATTGAGCATAATGTAATACTTCTATCATGGCCTTGTGGAAGATGCATGAGAGGCAGTAATAATGGAATCAGAAATACCAGCAAGGAGACCATTGCCATAATCCAGATTGAAAATGTTAAAGACCAGAACTAAGGCATGGATGTGCAGGTGAGACAAGTGAGTGGGAATGAGAGAGACAGACAGTGGACGCAACAGGACTTGGTAACCAAGGACTGTGGGGAGGGATGGAAAGGGAGGACCCAGAGATACCTCAGAGTCCTTGCTTGGTAACTGGGTAAATGGCAGTGAAAGTCACTCAGACTGGGGATATAGGAGAAGGAACCAAATGGGAAGAACAATGGTAAATTTAGTTTAAAAGATAGTAAACTTAGTAAAAGACAAGGATAAAGAGATAGTAATTTTAAGGATAAAAAGATACTACATTTAGTAAAAATAAGGGAGATGTTCAATAGAAAACTGAATTGTGGATTGGAATTCTGGAGATAAATCGGGGCTAGAGATAGAAATTTGGGGAAAATTAGTATAGAAACAGTATCTGAAGCCTCAGAGTATTTGAGACCACCAAGAAAGAAGATACAAAGTGAGAAGAGAGGAAAAGCTAGAACAGAAGACAGAAAAACAACAATATTAAAGAGAAAGGGGCCGGGCATGGTGGCTCATGCCTGTAATCCCAACACTTCAGGAGCCCAAGGTGGGAGAATTGCTTGAGCCCAGGAGTTTGAGACCAGCCTGGCCAATACAGTGAGACCCTGTCTCAAAAAAAACTTTAGAAGAAAGGGAGAGAAGGAGCTCATAAGACATTAAGCAGAATGGCCAGAAATGTAGCAGGAAGACCGGGAAGGGTGAAATCATGAAAGCCAACGGAAATGGGAGCTTTAGGAATGAATTTATTAAAAAATCTAGACGCTGCCGTGATATATAGCAGAATAAGAATTGAAAAATGTCTTTTAAATTTAGCAAATAGAAAGTCATTGCTGATTTTGGTAGAGATTTGAGGAGTGATAGAGATAGAAATCAGGTCACAGTGAGCTCAGAAAGTGAATGGAACATAAAAGCACAGTACACAGACAACTCCTGTGAGGAAAAGGAAAGACGATGATAGCTCATAAAGTAAGCCAACAGTTAATATTGGCTTGATAAATGTTAAATAAAGACCTATACTTTTCTGGGGGCCTTACTAGGTCAAATCCCATAAAATGTTTGACAGGTTTCAAACAGTCAAATGTAAGAGATGTCCTTATGGTGTAACCTAATATAATTAAGAATGCATGACACTGGCTTTTAGTTAATCATATTCTATCAAAAAATTAGGCAAGACCACAATAAAAGCATCACTCTCTGCTATGGTTTGGATCTGTGTCCCCACACATATCTCGTGTCAAATTGTAATCCCCAGTATTGGAGGTGGGTCCTGGTAGGAGGTGATTGAATCATGGAGATGGATCTTTCATGAATGTTTAGCACCATCCTCTGGTGTTCTCGTGATAGAGTTCTCACAAGGTCTGGTTGTTTAAAGTGAGTAACACCTCCCATTTCTCTCTCTCTTGCTGTTCCAGCCATGTGATATGCTAGCTCCCCCTTCATCTTCTGCCATGATTGTAAATTTCCTAAGGCCTCCCCAGAAGCCAAGCAGATGCCAGATCATGCTTCCTGTACATTCCACAGAACTGTGAGCCAATTAAGCCTCTTTTCTTTATAAATTACCCAGTCTTGGATATTTCTTTATAGTAATGTGAAAATGGACGAATACAGAAAATTGGTACCAAGAAGTGAGGCATTGCTATAAAGATACCTGAAAATGTGGAAGTGGCTTTGGAATTGGGTAAAGGGCTGAGGTTGGAAGAGTGTGGATGGCTCAGAAGAAGACAGGAAGATGAGGAAAAGTTTGGGAATGCCTAGAAACTGATTTAATGGTTATGACCAAAATGCTGGTAGTGAAATCAACAGTGAAAGCCAGGCTAATGAGGTCTCAGATGGAAATGAGAAACTTATTGGGAACTGCAGTAAAGGTCAATTTTGTTATTGCTTAGCAGAGATTAATGATTTAAGGTATCTGGTGGAAGAAATTTCTAAGCAGCAAAGCATTCACCATGTGGCCTGACTGTTTCTAACAACCCATTCTCATATGCATGAGCAAAGAAATGACCTAAAGTTGGAACTTATATTTAAAGGGGAAACAAAGCATAAAAGTTTGGAAAATTTGCAGCTTGGCCATGTGGTAGAAAAGAAAAGCCCATTTTCAGGGAAGGAATTCAAGCAGGCTGCAAAAATTTGCATAAGCAAGAAGGAGCTCAGTGCTAATAGCCAAGACAATGGTGAAAAGGCCTCAGAGGCATTTCAGAGACCTTCATGGCAGCCCCTCCCCTCACAGGCTTAGAGGCCTAGGAGGACAGAATGGTTTCATGGGGCAGACCCAGGGCCCCACTGCTCTGCACAGGCTCAGGACGTTGCTCCCCATACTGCTGTCAGTTTTTCCAACTCCACCATGACTCAAAGGGGTCCAGATACACCTTGGACCACTGCTTCTGAGGGTGCAAGCCATAAGCCTTGGTAATTTCCACATGGTGTTAAGACTGAGGGTGCACAGAGTGCAAGAGTTGAGGCTTGGGAGTATCTGACTAGGTTTCAGAGGATGTATGGAAAAGCTTGGTTGTCTAGGCAGAAGTCTGCTGCAGGGCAGGACCCCTCATGGAGAACCACTACTAGGGTAATACGGAGGGGGAATGTGGGGTTGGAGGCCCCACACAGAGTCCCCACTGGGGCACTGCCTAGTGGAGCTGTAAGAAGGGGGCCACCATCCTGCAGTGCCTGGGATAGTAGATCCAACTGGCAGCTTGCATCCTCAGCATGGAAAAGCTGCATGCACTCAACGCCAGCCTGTGAGAGCAGTTGCAGGGGCTGTACCCTGCAAAGCCACAGGGGTAGGGCTGCCCAAGGTCACAGGAGCCCACTCCTTGCACCAGTGTGCTCTGTATGTGAGACATGGAGTCAAAAGGAGATTATTTTGGAGCTTTAAGATTTAATGACTGCCCTTCTGGGCTTCAAATTGCATGGGGCCTATAGTCCCTTTCTTTTGGCCAATTTTTCTCTTTTGGAACAGGAGTATTGACCCAATGTCTACATCTTGGAAGTAACTAACTGTTTTTACATTTTACAAACTCTCACAGGCAGAAGGGACTAGCCTTGTCTCAGATGAGACTTTGGACTTTGAACTTTTGAGTTAACACTGGAAATGAGTTAAGACTTTAGGGGACTATTGGGAATGGATGATTGTATTTTGCAATGGGAGAAAGACATGAGATTTGGGGAGAACATGGGTGGAATGATATGGTTTGGATCTGTGTCCCCACCCAAGTCTCACGTCAAATTGTAATCCCCAGTGTTGGAGGGCAGGGTCTGGTGGGAGATGACTGGATCATGGGGGTGGATACTTCATGAATGGTTTAGCACCATTCTCTGGCACTATTCTCATGATAGACTTCTCATGAGATCTCGTTGGTTAAAAGTGTGTGGCACCTCCCTCTTTTCTCTCTCTCGTTCCTACTCTGGCAATGCACTGTGTGTGCTCCCCTTTCACCTTCCACCATGATTGTAAGTTTCCTGAGGCCTCCCCAGAAGCTGAGCAGATGCTACCATCATGCTCCCTGTATAGCCTGCAGAACCATGAGCCAATCAATCTTCTTTCATTTATAAATTACTCAGTCTCAGTTACTTCTTTATAGCAATGGACTAATACACTCTCCATCCAAATTGCAGGTAGGGCTAAAAGACAGCACAGTGCACTGATTCAGGGCCAGGATGCAAGCCAGACAGTTGGGTTTCTGTCTCCCTCAGCACTCACCTGCTGGTTGGTCTGCCTAAGTTTGTTAGCTTCTCTTGGGCCTGGTTTCCTCATCCTAAAATTCAGGTACAGATGTAGATATGGATCTCTATACACATAGATATCAATATATAAAATAATACTATATATAAATATATGAAATATATAAAATATATATATTTAATACTATATAAAATAAAATATATAAAATAATATATATAAAATAATAATACCCCTTAGAATTGTCATGAACATTAAATGAGTTATTTAAATGAATGAATGAGCAAACTGTAGTCTATCCACACAATGGAGTATTATACAGCCTTGAAAGAAAGGAAATTTTGACACATGCTATCAGATGAACGAACACTGAAGACACTATGCTATGAGAAATGTCAGTCACAAAACAGCAAATATTGTATGATTCCACTTGTATGAGGTACACAGAGTAGACAAATTCAGAGAAATGGAAATTAGAATGTGATTGTCAGGGGCTGGAAGAGGGGCAGGGATGGGGATTTATTTCTTAATGGGTACAAAGTGTCACTTGGGGAAGAGGAAAAAGTTCTGGAGATGAATGGTGGTGATGATTGCACAATATTATTATGTATTTAATACCACTGAACTGTATACTTAATAATGGCTTAATCACTCAATCACCATCACTTAAGATGATGGATTTTATGTTATATGTATTTTACCACAATTTTAAAAAATGGAAATAAGTTAAATGAGTAACTTCTAAAGCACTTAGTAACTGTTATGAAAGTGTTTGTTAAATAAATAGAAACATAAAAAATTAGCTAAATTTATTGTGCCTCAATTTTTGTACCCCATTTCTATATGCTAAAAATCTCCCAAGACTGGAGTAGAGGACAAGAAATAACCCCAAAGATAAAAGAATGAGAGAATTACATAAAAAGTCAACTTGGGAGTGGTCTCATGTGTGAAAGAAAGAGGAACACGCAATGTTGCAATGATGTCTAAATGTCAGATTAGAAAAGAATAAAAATGTCGAGGTGAAATTTACGCCCTATTGAAGAGAACCATGAAAAAGTTCACTAAGCAAATAGTTACAAGGAAGCACCTACCAGGTGCCATTCACTCTGCTATATGCTACTGGCAAAACTGAGAAAATAATTGGCCTCACTGTGCAGGCAGGCTTTAGGGAGGTACCAAAGTAAACTAAATGTATAATGCCATGTACACTTAATAGGAATAGGCCAGAAAATCTTGTGATTGTCAGGGCCAATTGGAAGTGGGAAATAAAGTGGAATTGTTGTGGCCATGTTGATAACTAAGTAGAAAGAGACCTGAATTGTGATGAGGCTCATAGCATTCATAAAACACCTGTTCCCTCTCAGACCTTTACCTGGGGAGAGAGGGAACACGCAGGTAGATGGGGCAGTGGTTCTCAGCCTTTTTAAGCATGCCAATATCTGGGAGCCACCCTTGCCTCCCACACCTAGACATTCTGACTTAGCTTGCCTGGGGTGGAGCCTGGACATTGGTAGGTTTTAAATCTTTCTAAGTTATTCAAACATGCAGCCAGGACTACAAGCCACTGGATTAGAAGCAGCAATTGCTCTCTATGTATTACTGATCTCAGAAGAGCCTTGGGTGACAGAAATAGCAAATGTTGCTCAGGAGCTGGCGGTAGAGTTAGGAGGAGGATGGATTTTCATTGCTTGGTCAGAGGGGACCATCTGTTTATCTTACAGACTTAATATGATCACAGGACATCAAGTTGCCTCAACAAGAGGAAATTACCCCCACCTTCTTAGAAGGGTAGCTTCCCAAGAGATGCTTCAGACCTGGGATGCAGTTGCACTTGAGGAGGGTCTCTCTCTGTCAAGTAGCAGAAAAGTCTTCTTTCTAGAGAAGCATGACCCACATGGGTCATCCCTCACTCTGGAAAAATCCCCACCTTCTCAACCAACAAAGGGCCCTTCCCAGGAAAGGCAGCTGAGGGTCTCTACAGCTAAGCTCCTCCCAGCTCTTCACTATGTGGGAGCTGAGAGGTAGGAAGAAACCTGAGGGGAAAATGGTGACAATGACAAGTACTCACTGCTGAGTGGCCCCACGGCGCAAGGCAGCCTGGACTTGTGCTGCCAGGTGACCCAGGAAGCTGCTAAGAGCTGGCTGCCTTGAAGGAAGCTGAAAGTGCAGGTTGATTTTCTCTTGTTCCAGGTCTTCTAATCTTTGTTGTAATGTCTCAGCTGGAAACCCAAAATGATGAGAGAGAGGAAAAAAGAACCATGAAATGCAAAATAGATAACGCCAGTGTCTCTTAGCTCCAGTCGTAGTCAACCTTTGCCTTAATGACATCATGAGAAGGTTACTAGTTTCTAGGCCAGCACTTTTATCTCTCAGTTGGTACTTCTAAGAATCTTCTTTGCACCAACAAGATGGCTCTCCTATCTTTTATTCTTTTAACTCTCAAAGATCATTGTTGACATAGTGATATGATGGTCATAATTATGATCTTCACACAGAGGGATACTTAATATTAATTATTTTAAAAGCACAGTAAGCATTTTGGGAAAAAAAACTGTAATTTTGGTGAGTTCTATATAATTACTTTTTTTAAAAAAATCAGTGCCCAAGTTTTGATTTTAACATTTCCTCAGCAATTGCACATCCAGATAGAGCCAGGTCACAGTTACTAAAGCCACAGAAGTGATGTTCGAATTCTACCATGCTATAGATGACTATATATCCACTTCTGTTGTAAAGTAGGGGTTCTATTATATTTTAATGACCTTAAGTCTCCTAGCATAAGGTATAAATACAGAATCCTTGTAATACAATTTTTTCTTAAAAAAATAAAAATAAACTACAGATCATTTGAAAGAGTGATATCAGCAGATGGTTGATTAGAGATGCCTGGAATTCTGCCTGCCCCCCTACCCAACTAAGAAAAGGACAAAGGCAATGAATAAACAGATAAGATTTGATTGGAGTGTTGAAGGGAGGCTGCTGGAGTACAGTGGGGGAGTGAAGATGCAACTGTGGTGAATGGCAGTCCAGAAAGGCAGCATGCAGGCACTCAGCCTCCGCAGCCCTGTATCCCCTGTTCAGATTGAATCTGCCTGGAGTCAGGAGGGACTTCTCATTGCATGGAAAAGATAAACAGAAGGACCTCATCAACCCCTGTTGACACAGCAAACACCTACAGTCCTTACAAAAGGAGAATCTCACAGTTCTTGCAAGCCCTGAGTCCAGTGTGGAGAGCTGCCAGGAATCTGCACAGCTGCATTGCTCCAGACTAGAAGCATAAGATATGCACTCCCTACCCCTATCCCACACCTTCTGTTGAACCTTTAAAGAATAATTAATACCAATTCTTCTTAAACTATTTCAGAAAATTAAAAGGCAAGGAATTCATCCTAACTCATTCTACTTATTACTGACACCAAAATGAGACAAGGACACAACAAAGAAAACTACATGCCAACATCTCTGATGAAAAGAGACACAAAAATTCTCAACAGAATATCAGCAAACAGAACCAAACAACACATCAAAAAGATAATATACCATGATAAAGTGGGATTTATCCCAGGAATGCAAATTTGGTTCAAAATATGCAAATCAATAAACATCATATATCTCATCAATAGAATGAAGCACAAAAATCACATGATCATCTCAATAGATGCAGAAAAAGTTTTTGATAAAATTCAACATCCCTTCATAATAAAAAAATTTCTCAACAAATTAGGTATAGAAAGTACCTCAATGTAATAAATAGCATGTATAACAAACACACAGTGAATATCTTACTGAATGGGGAAATGCTGAAAGCTTTTCCTCTAATAAATGGAACAGCACAAGAATGCCCAACTGTCACCACTCTTATTCAACATAGCACTGGAAGTCCTATTCAGAGCAATTAGATAAGAGAGAGAAATAAGAGACATTCAAGTCGGAATGGGGAAAGTTAAATTGTCCCTATCTGCAGATTGCATGCTCTTATATCTAGAAAAACCTAAAGACTCTAGCAATAAAACTCTTAGAACTGATAAATGAATTCAGTGAAGTTGCAGTATACAAAATTAACATACAAAAACCAGTGGCATTTCTATACATGAACAATAAACTAGCTGAAAAAGAAATTAATAAGGAAATTTCATTTACAATAACTACAAAAATATTAAAATACCTAGAAATAAATTTAACCAAGAAAGTGAAAGATCTCTACAAGGAAAACTACGAAACACTGATGAAAGAAATTGAAGAGGATGCAAGCAAATGGAAAGACAGCCCATGCTGATGGATTGTAAGAATTAATATTGTTACAATAACACTGCTCTCTCTATCAAAATACCAGTGACATTTCTCACAGAAGTAGAAAAAAAAATCCAAAAGACCCCAAATAACCAAAGTAATCATAAGCAAAAAGAACAACACTGAAGGTATCACACTACCAGACCTCAAAATATACTACAAAGCCAGGGTAACCAAAACAACATGGTACTGGCATAAAAGTAGATACACAGACCAATGAAACAGTATTGAGAATCCAGAAATTAATCCACATATATACTGCTAACTGATTTTTGACGAAGGTCCCAAGAACACTAATTGGGGAAAAGAAGGTCTCTTCAATAAAAGGTGCTGGGAAAACTGGATATCCATAGGCAGAAGGATGAAACTAGACCCCTGCCTCTCGCCTTATATGAAAATCAACTCTAAATGGATCAAAGACCTAAGTGTAAGACCAAAAATGATAAAACTATGAGAAAAAAACAGAGGACATGAGTCTGGGAAAATATTTTATGAATAAGATTTTAAAAGCACAGACGACAATAGCAAAACTAAACAAGTGAAATTTTATCAAATTAAAAATCTTCTACATAGCAAAGAAAAAAATCAACGAGGCCAGGCCCAGTGGTTCACAACTGCAATTCCAGCACTTTGGGAGGCTAAGTGAGGAGGATCACTTGAACCCAGGAGTTTAAGACCAGCCTGGGAAATATGGTGAAACCCCATCTCTACACAAAACACAAAAATTAGCCAGGCATGATGGTGTACGGCTGTAGTCCCAGCTACTCAGGAAGCTGAAGTGGGAGGATCACCTGAGTCTGGGGAAGTCGAGGCTGCAGTGATCTGTGATCATGCCACTGCACTCCAGCCTGGGGAACAGAGTGAGACTCTTTCTCAAAAAAATAAAAGAAAGAAACAATCAACAGAGTGAAAAGACAACCTACAGAATGGGAGAAAATGTTTGCAAACTACCCATCCAACAGGAGATTACTATCTAGAATATACAAGGAACTGAATCATCTCAACAAAAGAAAAATAATCTAATATAAAAATGGGCAAATAATCTGAACAGACATTTCTCAAAAGAAGGCATAAAAATGGCCAAAAATATATTTTTTAAAGCTCAACATCACTAATCATCAGGTATATGCAAATCAAAATCACAATGCGGTATCATCTCACCTCAGTTAGGATGGCTATTATCAAAAAGACAAACATAAATAAATAACAAATGCTTGTGAGGATGTGAAGAAAAAGGAACTCTTCTACACTGTTGGTGGGAACGTAAACCAGTACAGCCACTATGGAGAACAGTATGGATGTTCCTCAAGAAACTACAAATAGAACAACCATATGATCCAGCAATCCCACTGCTGGATATTTATCCAAAAGAAAGGAAATCAGCATCTCAAAGAGACATCTACACCCCCATGTTCTTGCAGCACTACTCATAATAGTCAAGATATGGAATCAATCTAAGTGTCCAACAACAAACGAATGGATAAAGCAAATGTGGTATATATCCACAATGAAATACTATTTAGTCATTAAGAATGAAATCCTGTCATTCTTGGCAACATGGATGGAACTGAAAGACATTATGTTAAGTGAAATAAGACAGGAACAGAAAGTTAAACATGTTTTCATTCATATGTGGAAGCTAAAATGAGTTTGTTTTAATCCATTTTGCATTGCTATAAAGGAATACCTGAGGCTGGGTAATTTATAAAGAAAACAGATTTATTTAGCTCATGGTTCTGCAGACTTTACAAGAAGCTTAGTGCCAGCATCTGCTTCTAGTGAGGGCCTCAGGGAGCTTACAATCATGGCAGAAGGCTAAGGGAGAGCAGGCATGTCATGTGGCAAGAGAGGGAACAAGTGAGAAATGCCAGGCTCTTTTAAACAACCAGCTCTCATGTGAACTAATAGAGCGAAAACTCATTCATTACCATGGGAAGAGAATCAAGCCATTCTCGAGGGATCCACTCCATGACACAAACACCTCCCACCAGGCCCATCTCCAACACTGGAGATCACATTTCAACATGAAATCTGGAGGGCACAAACATCCAAACTGTGTCAGGGTTGATCTCATAGAAGTAAAAAGTAGGATAGAGGATATTAGAGGCTGAGAAGGGAAGCAGGAAGAGAAGGAAAGGGAGAGATTTGTTAAAAGTTACAGAATTACAGCTAGATAGGAGGAGTAAGTTCTAGTGTTCTACAGCAATGGAGAATGACTATAGCTCACAATAGTATATTTTACAGTTTCCAATAGATGGAAGGATATTGAATGTTCCCAACACAAAAAGATAATGAATGTTTAGGCTGAGCGCGGTGGCTCATACCTGTAATCCCAGCACTTTGGGAGGTTGAAGCAGGTGGATTGCTTGAGGTCAGGAGTTCAAGACCAGCTTGATCAACATGGTGAAACCCCGTCTCTACTAAAAATACAAAAATTAGCCAGGCATGGTGGTAGGCGCCTGTGATCCCAGCTCCTCAGGAGGCTGAGGCAGGAGAATCACTTGAACCCGGGAGGTGGAGGATGCAGTGAGCCGAGATTGCACCACTGCACTCCAGCCTGGGCAACAGAGGAAAACTATGTCTCAAAAAAAAAAAAAAAAAAAAAAACAACAAGATAATAAATGTTTGAGATGAGGGATATGCTAATTACCCAGATCTGATCACTATATATTATATGTCCTGAAGCATCACTATGTACCCCATGAATATGCACAATTATCATTTGCAAATTTTTAAATGGGGGAAAAATCAATTGACAACAAATAAAGATATTACATTTTAATTAAAAAATTTTAATTACATATTGCATAATGCTCAAAGAATGCACATAAATAAAATGTTACACAAGTTATAAATATGTTGCGTTTATCAGTGGCTCATTATTAACGAGGATCTCGGTACTATTAATTTTCATTTCTTTTACATGGAAACATTGAGAGGAGAATTCTGTAGATACTCTTTAAACAATCATTTA
Source organism: Macaca fascicularis (assembly GCF_037993035.2). NCBI lineage: Eukaryota > Metazoa > Chordata > Mammalia > Primates > Cercopithecidae > Macaca > Macaca fascicularis. The sequence continues at coordinate 17,332,512 of NC_088375.1, forward strand.
TGAGTTTAACAGGTGGTGTTTTTTCCTAAGTTAGTTAATAAAAACTTCTCTATCTATCTGAAAGGCTGTTGGATCCATGGGTGAATTGAAATGTATTTCTAAAATGCAGATGAGATTGATCTTTATGTAGCTTTTGAATTGTTCTGTGATGAATGGGTCCTGGAAAATGAACTTTTGCTATTTGTTGGGATTCTCTTACTGGCCCTTATGTGGGAAGTTTTGGTTGTCTCTCACCCATTACATATATTCCACCTTTGTTTCTTATGGAAAAAACACTATGCTTCCTGGCACACAAAAAAAAAGATTTATTCCATGTTCTTTGCTAATAAAGAGTTGGTATCAAATTATTTTTTAAAAAATTTAAGTAAACTGCAGAAATTGGAATCCATTCTAATGAGAACTTATCTTCAAAATCAAATGCCCAAAGAATTAGAAAGTTTCCCATAAAACTATTTCTGCAGAAATGGAAGGACTGGGTTTTAACATACCATTCATCAGAGCTTCCCTTCTGGTGGTCCTTGGCAGGTGCACTGACACCTTGATCCTCTTCACCCTGGAGCAGTGGGTGGGCCCTAGGGCAGCCCAACATCCCAAGCCATCACCTCGGGCCATGAGCACTTACTACTTACCCCAGCGTGCACTACAAACATTATCCTTTTTTACGTCATAATGAGAAAATGTTTGAAGAGTCTCTACCCTAGATCACAAAGACTCCTTTATGTTCTTATGGCTCTATAAGCCATTTTCTAAGGAGGCCATTTTGATAAGACACAAGTCTAAATCAAAACACACTTTTCAACAAGCTTGTCATTTTGAACAAAACCTTTTATCATACACCAGCAGAGGGTAACATGAGTCGCAGTGTGCCTCTCAACCTAACTCTTTTCCTGCACTGGCCCACCCCTAAGGCACACACCTGGGTACCAAAAAGGTAGAGGAAAGGGCAGAAAACTTGCGTCTCTGGGGCTGTTAAGTGAAAGACATTCACATAAACTTGCCATATGCATTGAAACCTATAGCCGGAAACTAAGAGCATTTACCAACAATTCATTCTAAGGATACTAGAAAAGGTCATCTGTCCAAGATCAAGTCCCAGGTCATTAGCAGACTTCTCAGTCTGTGCTACCTTCTTCAGCAGTTACTGCGGAAGCTAATTCAGACACCCCACTTAAAATATGCAGAAGAGTCTGGCCTGATAAGACCTTCTAGGATAATGCTGAAGTGTACCCATTCCTTAACTGACAGCAAGCATTCAAACGATTACATGATTACTTTCCTAATGCTTTATTTCTTGTTCTACAAAATCAAAACTTTGGTGAAACGCAATAAAGTTCTTGAATTATGTGTTCTAAAATAGCAACCTGATACAGTCATAATGTATGTAAAGATGCATCCAGATCTGTTCCATAGGGGTTAGGAGAAAACCTGAGTTTTCTCCAGCTCTGCCATTTCTAGCTGTCTGACCTTCAAGTTACTTAACCTTTCTAAGCTTCAGTTTCCTGCTCTGTAAAAAATGGGGTTAATAATAGTATCTACATCATAAGGTCTTCTGAGGATTAACTGAGACAATCTATGCAAAGCATTTAGCATCATGCCTGGCACTTTGTAAGTGTTCAAAAGGATTGTCTATTATTAGTAATGCCATTAAGTACTATCTTCAAGTTCCAAAAAAAAAAATTAAAAACCCAGTCTAGCCTCCCTCTGCTATCCACCATATTCTAAACTATACCCGTCCGCTGCCAGATGAAAAGTTCTCAGAGAATGCAGGTTGATCCAACAAAATTAAACACTGGAAATGGTAAACCAGTTGCCAAAAATTACACTCACAGTGAATTCCAAAGGAAGATATAAGTGATCGCAGAAAGTATCTGTGATTAGCTATGTTCTGTGCTGCTACTCACCTTCAAAAGTGTAGGCATCAAAAGGTACTATTTTCTCTCTCTCTCTCTCTCTTTTTTGAGACAAAGTGTTGCTCTGTCACCTAGGCTGCAATGCAGTGGCAGCCTCCAACTCCTGGGCTCAAGCGATCCTCCTGCCTCAGCCTCCCGAGTGGCTGGGACTACTGGCATGTGCCACCACACCCAGCTTTTTTTATTTTTATTTTTGTAGCTACAGAGCCCTGTTATGTTGCCCAGGCTGACGTCAAACTCCTGGGCTCAAGCGATCCTCCCACCTCAGCCTCCTAAGTAACTTGGGTTACAGATATGTGCCACCAGGCTCTGCTTTTTAAATTATTTTTTCAGAGATGGGGTTTTGTCATGTTGTCCAGGCTGGTCACAAACTCCTGACCTCATGTGATCCTCCTCCCTCGGCCTCCCAAAGTGTTAGGATTGCAGGCGTGAGCCACCATGCTCAGCCTGTTTTTATCTCATGATTAGAAAAGGGCATCAGGATGGTCACCAGTAATTGTATAGCTTCAGTGATTATCTCCAATTTCTAAATTATCTCCTACTCCAGCCCTCTCACGGCTCTCAGCTACTGGGAGCTTCCACTTCCCCTGCCAGCACGACCTCTGGTTAGCAGAAGGGTGCGTTCTACCTCCATTTTGACAAAAGCTAGCTCTCTGGGTTCCCCGAATGACACCCCTATTCGCTAATTAGATATTCCAGGCAGAGGGAGCTCCCAGAGAGTGCAAAAGCCATGAGGCAAACACACGCTTCAATATGTAAGGAACACTCCCAGTAGGGCGAACCAAGGGGAAAGTAGTAAATGAGGGAGAGAGGGTATGACAGTGAGCTTGATCTTCAGAGCCACGTAGGCCGTTGTAGAGGACTTTGGTGTTTACCCCAAGGGAGATGAGAGCCATTGAAGGGTTCTGAGCAGGGGACTGGCACGATCCAGCTCATGTTTAACAGGATCACCTGGCTGCTCTGTTGGGAACACATTGTAAAAGGGCAGAGCCCAGAGACCAGTCACAGGGTCACTGCTATTCCCCAGGCAAGACCTAAGGATATCCAGGACCTAGAAAAGAAAGTGCAGGTGGTGAACGGTGGTTGGATTCAGGATGTTCTCTGACAGATCGGACATAGGGAACCAGAAAAGCAAAGTTGCCGTGAGACGAGCTGGGAGCAGGGTTCAGGGGAATATGCTGTTCTCATTGCCAGAGTCATTCTTCCTCCACATCCAGCCCAGGCTAAGTCTGCCTCATCCATCAGACCCCAGTATCTCCTCTGGTCCTGCCAATGCGCCAGGTAGGCTCCCTGCTCCACCAGCTCCCTAAGCACAGGCAGGTTCTCCTTGACAAGCCACCACACCCTCACCTCCACATGTTCGAGGCCTCCTGCATCCACACAAGAGATGCCATGACACAGCGTTGGTCATTGTATAGTGACCTGCCCCTGGGATGCTGCCTGGCTCACAGCAAATGTTCACAAAAATGTGTCTCATTGCAGTGAACTTTAGATTCTCTTGTTTTGTTTCTTGTTTTTTATGTTTTTCATAAACCACTTTAAACCCTTTTCATTAGCAACTAAATGAATAGAAGACATAAATCTCATCAAGTCTTCAATCAAGTTCACTGCCTACCTACCTAGCAAGATGTTACTCTGCCTTGCAAGGGCACTATCCCATCCAGGCCTACAGCTTCAGATCCTTTGATTTGTCCTCTTCCTACGTTTCACATCCTTGTGAGTCTCTCATGGTGTTTGACATATTCACATCTTCTCCATTTCTACTGCCCCCAGCCTAGCCCGAGTTGTCAGCCCTTCTGCAGGGATGAATTACTCCCTGCCTAATCTCTCTCGCTCCTTCCATGGTTTCCACACATCACCAACAGAGCGGCCTTCCTAACGCTCAGATGTGCCCAAGCTGATAAACAAAATCCAGAAACATCTGCTAGGACCTGGCATTACTCCAAGTACTTTTGTACATGTTACAGGTTGAGCATCCCTAATCCAAAAATCTGAAATTTGAAGTGCCCCAAAATCTGAAAGTTTTTGAGTGCTGACATGATGCCACAAGTAGAAAACTCCACACCTGACCTCACAGGCCACAGTCAAAATGCAGCCAAAACTTGGTTTCATGCACAAAATTATTTGGAAATTTGTATAGTATTAACTTGAGACTATGTGTGTAAGATGTACAAAAAACATAAATGAATTTCATGTACAGGCTTGGGTCCTATCCTGAAGATATCTCATTATATATGTGCAAATACTCTAAGACCACCCCCAAAAAATACTGGAAATTTGAAACACTTCAGGTCCTAAGCATTTCACATAAGAGTTACTCAACCTATAATATAAAATGTTCTCAAAGGCCTGGAAGACTCCATGTGAGCTCCAGAACAAACTCCAAACCTCTGTCCCTGGCATTCATGACCATGAGTGAGCTTGCTCAGCCTCCCTGTGTCTTCTCCATGCCAGCACTCTGCTCCCGAGTCATGTGGGGGACGCATGACATTGGAGAGAACACAGAATCACAACACTAAGGATCGGGGTACCCAGATCCGGGCAACAGCTTGGACACTAACTGTGCATATCCTATGTGACAAATCACTTATCCCACTTAAGTCCCAGAGCCTCATGTGCTAAATATGACCAATACCTCCACAAGATGTTTTTAAATCATGATTGTTACAAAACAACAAAAAGGTGCATCAGAGACCTCCTCGTCTACGTCAGTTTGTGATGCTATTACAGAGTACCATAGACTGGGTAGATTAAACAACAGAAATGTTTGCCCACAGTTCTGGAGGCTAGAAGTTCAAGATCAAGCTGCCAGCATAGGTTCTGGTGAGAGCTGCCATGTTGCAGGCAGCTGCTTTCTCATGGCAGAAAAGGAACAAGCTACCTCTCTGGTTTCTTCTTACAAGGGCACTAATTCCATTCATGAAGGTTCTGCCCTCATGACCTAATCACCTCCCAAACACTCCACCTCCTAAAACCATCGCATTAGAATTAGGGTTTCAACACAGGAATTTAGGGAGCACAAACATTCAGTCCGTTTCACACCTCAACAGGGAAGGAGGAAGCTTTACCCAGATTGGCAATCTTTGTCCATGTGATACAGATGATGTGGAAATGGTTCCTCTGGGAGAGGAGAGTGTTTGAAAATGATTGACAATAAGATTTTTTCACCTTTCAAATGCCGTATTTATTTATTATTTCATGTGTCACTCAATTAATAATACTTTGGGTAAATCAACATTGCTAGACCATTGGGCTACAAAGATGAACAAGACACATTGCTAGTCCTTGAAGAACTCAGTGCCCGAGACTGGGGTCAAAATCATAAATGGGCCTTCTTTTCTCCTCCTGTGCAGAAAAGGTGGCAGTGAGCTGCCCCGCTGGTAAGTTGGGAGCCTGTGCAGAAGCACACAGGTGGTCCGCTCACCAGCACCGAGGAGGTAAGGGCTGCCACCAGAGGCATCTGGTTGCACGCAGGGTGATGAGCCCACCAGGGCCTGGGGATGAGGCACATTGAGGGGAACACAACAGCAGATGGGGAAGACAGCTGGGATAAATGGGAGATAGGTTACATAGAGAAAAATGTAAATAAATGGAGCAGTTAAGGATATGAGGATAAAGAGGGCCAGATTCCTGAGTACTGGCAAATGTTCATCCAATCATGGAAATGGGGAAGGGTAGAAAAGGTTCAAATGACTTGCAGTGGAATTGGAAACATTACCATAAACTACTAGTTTTTAACATGCAAACTCACAGGTGAATATGGAAATAGCTACAGAAGCATATGTGTGCATTTATGTACATTTTCTATATTTACCTACTGAGAAGGCCTATGAGTAATGACACCTCAGTAGCAATGAGCACACCAAGCACACAGATCCTGATTTCTAAACTCCATCCATCCATACAAGGAACCAGAGCTCCTGGGAGAAATGGCTGAGGCCAGGGCTGAGGCAGGGGCAATACAGATGTGTTTACAGCATCCTGATGTACAAAAAATTAAGAAGTACTCAAAGGCTGGTGGGGACATGTCAATAGAAGACAAGAGACACCTTGAAGAAGTTCCTGTGGTCCAAATCTGGGACATTTTGAGAATCAAAATAAATAATAGTAATAAAGTACAAGCCTATTGAATAGAATAGGAACCAACACATGCATGCTAATAGAATGTTGACTAATGGAAAGGAATGATGAAATAGAGGTTTGATGGGGAGTAGGCATCAGAATAATCATAGACTATCATGCCCACAACATACTATTCAGACATCAAAGGAAACATGGGAACTTAGTGCTGGAGAAACCAGGCAGCCACAGCATGATGGGGTGATGAAGATTACCATCCACAGTGGCGGGAGGGGTCCACACTGTGTGACACCTGATGTGAAAGGACAGCATCATTTCCAAGAGGTTCTCATTAGGGTTGCATGACCTGACCCCGGTCATGAGGAAACATCAGAGAGACTCAGGCTGAAGGTCATCCAGCAGAATGTAAGGTCTACACTCCTGAAAACTTTCAAGCACACGGAAGACAGAGAACGACTGAGTACTAAGGAACTGCTCAAGCAGGAGGAAACTTAAGAGCTACAACAACTGCATGCAATATGTGTTCCTGAGTCAGAAAGGAGAAAGGAGAAAGGAGCATTGCTGGGATGCTTGGTGAAATTGAATGGAATCTGTAGACTGAAGAAGAGTGTTGTATTAATGCTGACTTCATGACTCGGAGGAAGCTGCAGGTTGGTTGTGAGAGAGTGTCCTTGTTTGGGGGCATACACAATGGGGTACTTAGGAGTGACGGGGCATCATGACTCATACCTGTAATCCCAGCATTTGGAGAGGCCAAGGTGGGAGAATTGCTTGAGCTCAAGAGTTCAAGACCAGCCTGAGAACATGGCAAAACTCTATCTCTACAAAAAATTAGCCAGGTGCAGTTGCACATGCTTGTATTCCCAGCTACTCGGGAGACCGAGGTGGGAGGATGGCTTGAGCCCAGGAGGCAGAGGTCGCAGAGAGCCGATATCATGCCACTGCACTCTAGCCTGGGCAACAGAGCAAGCCCTGACTCAAAAAATAAACATAAAAATAAAAATAAAACTGCAGCTTGCTCTCAAGAGATCAGAAAAAGGTTCTGATAATGAGTGTGTGTATCCAGCTCAGGAATGAGCCAGCTCAGAAACAAAAACAACGGAGCTATGTGAGCTCTTTGTAGCATACTTGTGACTTTTAAGTGTGGAATTATTTCAAAATAAGTTGTTTTTTAAAATATTAATACATATCCCCAGCACTACAAGTGCTGTATTTGTGACCTGCCTGTTCTAAGTCCCCTCATTTGTGTGAATCCTATTGTGCCTTTAAGAAAAACTTCTCTCCTATTCTCCTTTCCCTGTTTGGCCCAGTGGTCAAAAAAACATAACTCACCTTTCTCTGACTTTTCTTTATTTTAAATCTCTGCGTCTTTCTGTAGATATTGTTAATGTGATTTCAGTTTATAGCTCAAGGTTTAAGACCAGCGTGCTGACAAGTGTATTGCACACAGCAGGTGCTGAATAAATGTGGTTGAACTCATCTGACTAACAGAACAGCAATAATATTAGAAATATTACTTGCATTTTATAAGCATGGCTGAATAGTAGAAACAAAAAAACTGAAAATTAACAAAGGAAGATATTCCTAAGCAGTAGGCAAAATAATGCATTGAAGAATATGTTCCAATTGATAATATAAATTCCATTTATGAAACAAACATGTTTTACTCATAGGACCTCAGCAATAGAAATGTTAACCATCATCTCATTCTATTCTGAAGGAAGTGAATGTTATTTTTTATGCTACTGCAACATACGTGTTAATGTTTAATTGAAGGTCAATGCTCATCTGGTATTCTTTAGCACATCAGTAATAACTGACTGTTACTTGGGTTACAATAAGGAAACAGAATGAAAGAAAAGGGCTTTCTAATCTATGAATAAATAATCAAATAAGCATTTATAAGCAGCAAGAAATCTTCACACATAAAGACATCCTGCTAAATAGATTCGATTCCCACTGCCTTGTTGTATCTGCAGGATGACAGAATATATAGTATAGACCACATTCTTAGAGGCTGTGTAGTCATTCTAATTCTAAGGAGGCCTTTTAAAGTTACAAAGCAATCAACGTCTTCATAAGTCATTTTTCTTTGGTTTTTACATAATGGCCAATAAATGAAATTCTCTGAAAGCTGAATATTCTAATTCCACATTACCATACATACGATGAGCGAATGACCACTTTGCAGAGAATTAGACTGTAATAAAATGTATTTCAGACCAACCTGAGCACAGCTGAGCCAGTCTTAGACATTTCAGAACACTAGAGTTTGCTGAGTTCATTTTCATGAAAATCAGCCATGACTGGGGCACTGAAGACTTCAAGCATAATAATCATTTTTGAGCATCTGCTACATGCCCAGAGCTATATGTATATTCTTTCACAACAGTTTGCAGAGTAAGAATACAAATGCAGAAAGTGAAATTCAGGAACTTTAAGGAATTTTCCCAAGACCTCACAGCAAGAAAGTAGCAAAGGCAGAATCTGAACTTAATCTTTTTCGGTGCTAACCTCTGGGCTTTTGCTATTACATTTCCCAAGAGCCATCCCCAAAGCAGTACCTTCCCCTGTAGTTTCCTCAGTGACACAGGGGTCTTGCCTAACTGTTTGATCTGGGTCCCTGGATACTAGGGGATCCACAAGGCAGAAACAGAGCCTCATTCAGCTCTGTCTTGCCAGTAACAAGCTCAGTGCCAGGCATGCAACAACCACTGGTAAATGCTGAATAAATAAATGAATGGGGCTGAGCACAGAGGCTCATACCTGTAATCCCAGCACTTTGAAAGGCCAAGGCAGGAGCATCTCTTCTGCTCAGGAGTTCAAGACCAGACTAGGCAACATAGCAAAACTCCGTTTCTACAAAAAAATACAAATAAGTAGCCAAGTGCAGTGGCACATGCCTGTAGTCTCAGCTGTTCAGGAGGCTGAGGTGGGAGGATGGCTTAAGCCCAGGAGGCAGAGATTGTAGTGAGCCAATATCACACCACTGCACTCCAGCCTGGGCAACAAACCCAGACCCTGACTCAAAAAAAATAAAATAAAATAAAATAAAAATAAAAATAAAACAAATGAATGAATGTTTCTGTTTGGATGAGGAATAAGATAAGCATAGAAAATAGCAACCATTTTATGAGCACTGCTATGTACCAAGCACATTGCTACATATCAATCATTTTCTCCTCACAATGATCCCATGAGAGAGTGGTGACTCCCACTTTGGAAATGAAAGACAGAAGCCTATAGAAAGTTTGAGAAATTTTTCAAAATTAGTCACACAGCTATGTACATTCAGAAACAAAGCCAAGGTCTGTCTAACTCCAAACCTATGTTCTTAACCTCCGTGTTCTTTCTACAGGAAAGATTCTATGCTGTCACTGTGACATATCTGGAAATACATATTTGCATGCCTTATACAAATGCAAACTATTCTATCAACTCATTTTCCACCGTGTCCACCTCTTTCCCATAGAAAGTATTCAGCAGCCAAAAGAAACAAACAAAAAAACTCTCAAAAATGGAAACAGCCTCAGATCCAATTCTAGGGGAATGGTTAAGTAAATTATGGTATATCCACTCATAGAATGGTATGTAGTAAGTCAAAGAACAATTAGGAAAACAGGAAATATTTTAATATTACAAGATAAATCAGGATACAAAATATGTAAATAGTATCTGTACTTTTTATTAAAAGTATTTTTTTTTAAAAGTCCCGGGGAAGAACTAAGAGTTTTGGCAATCAGTCAGTCAGTGTGATTATGAGTGACTTTATCTCAATTTCTCTACTTACAAAGCCAGCTACAAAATTTGAGTTGTTTATTGTTTAGAAAATTGTTGTATTATTAAAATAACCTACAGATTACTTATGCCACTCTTTGATTTCTGCATAAAAATGGAGATTTGGTTTCTTCAAATGCTTAATGCTAAACAGTTTAGGGTAAGCTTGGTTTCCATAGCTCATAGATCTTTTCAGTGAACACCAAAGAGGATTTTTAGAAATGCTGTATTTTAAGCTTGCCCAATGTGTGGAAAGAAGACTGGGAAATCATTTTGTTGTGATATGAAAGGAAAAACAAACCTCTGGAGATGATACAAAAATTTTGGAAGACAAGCAATAATTTAACTGTGATATCTGCCCACTCAGCACTTAGCCTATTGCCTTGTTCTTGATACATATTTGTTGCTTTGCTGACACATTTCAGTGGGATATGTGGTTTTGAAGCAAGTGTTCTTCCCCAGCAAGAATTTGCCAAGTAAACTAGTCAAGTTGTGAATGACTAAAATAGAAAAAGTACTTACACCAGGTCTTGAGTGTGTCATACGACTGGCAAGCTCTAGCACGCTCATGTGTGTGCATGTGTGCATGTGTGTGTGTGTGTGAGAGAGAGAGAGAGAGAGCACACGTGCACATGATGCCAACAGGCCTTGCAAACATGCTTATAGTTGCTGTTTATAGACAACACAAAAAACACAAAATTTCTCAGGATCACAAGCTTCTGAAGAACAGGCTTGATTATGGGCTCCTCTAAAATCCTCATTGCCCCACCACTTCAAAGAGATTCACAATAAAATGTTCTTTCACCAAATGTCAATCATCAAATGTCCCAGGGAAATAAATGACCAACTGAATTTTTGCTACTTTTCATTAAACCCTCAGATTTTCAGAACTATACATTGTTTCTACAAGTATGTCTTCATAGATGCTATGGAAAAGTGAATCACTTATATATGTGGTCCAAGCTCATGGTTCAGGCTCAGGGATGGAGGCATCCTCACTCACAACTGTCCAGGCAAGATAAATGAGTTTGTCCACTTCTTTTTAAGTGCAATAGAAAGTGCTCACAAACACTCCCACCACCACCACCACCACCACCACCACCACCACCACCAGTCAGGTCATCATCACCATCACCACTCCTACTACCTCCACCACCACTTCAGCCATCACCACCACCAATACCCCTACCACCAACACCACCACTTTTACCATCACCACTCCCCAACCATCACGACTATCACCACCACCCCTCCCATCACTACCATCATCACCATAACTCATACCACCACCACCACCACCACCACTACTCATGGCACCACCACCACTCCCACAATCACCACCACCACTACCACTCCTACCATGACCACCACTATGACTTCTCCCACCACTACCACTACCACCATCACTCCCACCATCACCAGCACTCACAACCACCACCACTCCTACCATCACCACCACTATCACTACCACTACCACCATCACCAGCACTGCCACAACCACTACCACTACTATCCTCACCACCACTACCACTATCACTACCACCATCACTCCCACCATCACCAGCACTGCCACAACCACCACCACTTCTACCATCATCACCACTACAACTACCACTATCACTCCCACCATCACCAGCACTGCCACAGCCACTACCACTCCTACAATCACCACCACTTCTACAATCACCACCATCACCACCACTCCTACAACCACAACCACTACTTCTATAGACACCAGTACTCTTACCATCACCACCACCACTCACTACCACTACCAGCATTCCTACTGCAATCACCACCATTCCTACCATCACCACCACCCCTACCATCACCACCACTCTTGCCATTACCACCACTCCCACCATCACCACCACTCTTGCCATCACCACCAACACTCCTACCATTATTACCACCACCTCTACCATCACCACCACTCCTATGTACCATCACCAGCGACACTCCTACACTCTTCTTCAGCAAGAATCTGCCAAGTAAACATCACCATCACTCCTACCATCACCACCACTATCACTCCTACCACTACTATCACCACCACTTCTACCACTACCACCATCACCAACTCTGCTACAACCACCACCATTCCTACCATCACCACCACCACTATCACCACTACCACTGCTTCTACCATTACCACTACTACTCCTACCACAATGACTACCACCACTCCTAACACTACCACCATCACCAACAACACTGCTACAACCACCACCATTCCTACCATCACCACCACCACTCCTATCACCACTACCACTGCTTCTACCATCACCACCACTGCCACTGTTCCCACTACCATTACTTACACCACCAACTCCACTCTCACATTTACTATCATCAGCACCACGACCACTGCTATTATCACCTCCACTAGCACTCCAACCACTATCACCACTGTCACAATACTACTATCACCTCTACTTATTAGTAGAAAGAGCAAACTATCCAACTTTCTACCTGTGTATTAAGATATATGCACTGAAAGCACTTACTGGAGAAAAAGGAACATTCCTTAGATCATATCCAAGTAGCCATAATACAGAGAACCCAACAGAAATAGCAAAAGACAAAATGCCACTCAGCCACACAATGCAAAATGTCAAAAAGGACACACATCAAAATATGAGTGGCGGCCATCTCTACAAAGGATCTCTACAAAGGATATTTTTCTTTTACTTATACTGTATATCTCAATGCCTACATATTTTTACAATGATTATGCATTGTTTAAATAATTTTTTTAATTTCTAGTTTCAGAAATGAAAGATAATTTCCAACTGGTATCTTCAGGCATTTCTAAGTAGGATTCTGTCTAGAATCGATTTACATAAATTATGAAGCCAAACAGAGCTGGGTCTGAATTCCTGCTGGGGCACTTCTCATCTCTGTGACCTTTCTGATTGATACAATGGACACGAGGTTGTAAAAAAATTCATGATGTGATGTATGAGAAACCCTAGACACATAGATGGCTAGTTTTCATTATCTGTCAAGCCTTGCTATGCTATCAAACTCAACTGTAAAGTATGCACCCACCCACCTTTCTCATGTAGCCTTCAAGTCAATACAATCTTGGAAAGTCCTCATGACAGTGGAGGGCAAGAGAGGACTTTATGGCTGACCAGGGGTCCAAGGTATTTACACTATAGGGTCAGGATTTAAGAGCATGAGTTCTGAAAAAGCTGTCTCAAGTCAAACTCTAATTTTACTCTTTACTAGCTGCATGATCTTGAACAAGTCAGAATCTCTCTAAGACTCAGTCTCCTCGACAGTGAAAGGGACAGTGAAACTACATCTACCTGGTGACTTTGTTGTAACTCCTGATAGCAGAGTGTCTGGCTCAGGGTTTGCAGAGTGTCAGGGAGAGCCATTGCCATGGCTGTGAGGCAGGGGAAGAAATATTCCAATTAAAGATGCTTTATAAGTCAACTTGCTAAAATTATGCCTAAACAGAATATGTGCTAAGAAAGCAGCTTTTGCAAAAACCGAATAGACTATATCTCTTGGTGGCACTTCTCAGTTAATTTGAAAATTTTTGTAAAATTCACAGGTCTTTCAGTGCACAAAATTAACATAACCTTGATATGTTAATAAAAATATAACAAAGTTTTAAGAGTGATACAGAGGTAGGAGGTGGGGCTCAGACACCAGGCCTAATTGAGGACTGGTTAAAACAGGGAGGCAATGGAAGCACCTTTTCAAAGACATACCCAGCATGCCATGTCAGTTTACCATTGCCATGGCAACACCTGAGAGTTTCCACCCCTTTCCATGGCAATGATCCAACAATGCAGAAGTTACCACCCTCTTCCTAGAAATTTTTGCATGAACTACCTCTTAATTTGCATGTAATTAAAAGTGGGTATAAATATTACTGCAGAACTGCCTTTAAGCTGCAGGAGCAATCACAGAACTATACCACTGCCACTTCAATAAAGCTGTTTTCTTCTACTGCCGTCTTGTCCTTGAATTCTTTCCTGGGCAAAGCCAAGAACCCTCCCGGGTTAAGCCCCAATTTGGGGCTTGCCTTTCCTGCATCAATACTGCCTAAAAACGGGGCTACAACAGAATATCCTTTCAAGGTCCCTTCTCAATCCTTACAATATTAAAGTGAGATTCAGGAACCCAAGCCTGGAACCCAGAACTTCCATTTTCCCATTTTGGGTTATACAGGGAAATGTGATAGATCAGGCCTACACACAAAACTGTGATTCTTTTTAGCCATTTAAAAATATGTAAACTCTGAAAGAGAAACTCTTATTTAAAATGTAATGGCAGGCTCTCCTACACAAAAATAATTTTACACCATATTCTTCATTTTAATTGAATTTAGATATATGTTCAGTCATCACCAAAAATGGGTTAATTACTTAGGCTACGACTAACTCACTTAGCAATCTAGGTGCACAGCTGATAAATGACCAATTCTGTGTAATGAATATTGAAGTTTATTAGATATAGTCTAAGAAAGAAATTAAAAGAATAATTCTTTATAGCATACTATCATATCCTACCCCAGCCTACCAACAAGGCCATGGGAAATTTCTGGCAAGCAATCCGCCAACTTATACATTCAGCCAGTGGTTCTTGGGCCGATTCCATATTAACAGTAACTATGTAGAAACTGCACTATTGAAAAATGTTTTATTGAGTGCTGTGTTCACTAACTACATTTGGGTGACAAGATCAATAGAAGCCCAAACCTCAGCATTGCACAATATACCCTTATCACAAAACTGTACAACATGTACCCCCTGAATCTAAAATTTAAAACTAAAAAATAAAAATAAAAGGCCAATGTCAGTGGCTGCAGGAATGTGGGGAAAAAAATAAAATCCAAATGGTCACTTTTTTAGTTTCTCCTTCATTGGCTTCTTTATCCTTCTCCATGTCTACAAGGGATTTTGGACACTGGAAACACTATTGGCACTGAGGCTATTTTTGGAATCATACAAATGAACGAATTCAAACGCCATTCATTATTTCTCTCTACTGGTTTTTGGTTGCAGTCAGTGTTCACTATTAAACTGGACATGGCATTTAATTCGTTCCTACGAATAGATTTTTCATGAGTAATTTGCTCTGCTGGTGTTTTCACAAAAAATTAGCTGGACATATCTGCTTGTCAGTGCTCAAAAACCACAGGCTCTCTCACCCTTTTAGTGGTAATCGCTGCAGCCTGTAATCTTTTAAGACGTAATTGTTTTTTTGTAGAATATTTTTCAGCACATTCAACTCTAATAGAATTCAGAGTATGAGAGGAGCACTAGTGAGCAACCACCATCATCATTATTTTTTAAAATATAATTCAAACCACATTGATGTGTATATCCCTTTCTGGGAATGGACAAATGGAGCACACCAGTGTTAGGCCCAAAGCCAAGGGGGTTGTACAAAATTGGTCTCTGGCTAATGACATGGCACAGGAACAGTTTAAATTCTTTGAGTGACGTAAAGGTATCAAGATACAACAGCTAGTCAAAAAATAAAAAACCCCTAAAGGATTAAATAAAATATTTCCACTAGCCTGAGCTATTCCAATTTGGATAAAATCCAATCAGAAGGCATAAAGCATTCTAGAATATTAGTTTCTTGGAACAAAGCAGAATTAAGCTATTTTCTTTTGGCTGAAAAACAGCAATACAAATAAAACAGTGACCTTCAATTCAAAGGCGATGTTAACAGAGAGAAATCACAAAACAGCAGTCAGCGATAAGAATAACTAACAAAGAGCAATGCTTCTAGCACACTGTGAACCTGCATATGTACTGGACTCAAATATGTCTCTATAAATACTAAGGAGATGCTGAAAGACACACTGTAGAAGGCTCTGTGGGACACATTTTAGAAGTACCTTCTCAAACTCCTCGGATGCCATGCAGATTTTAGAAATAAAATTTCATTAAATGGGGACATTCTCCAGAGCAAAAATGCAATCGTAACAGAATGTAGATGGAAGAAAGACCTCAGGTCCTTGGTAGAACCAACTAAGTTCACCTTGTGGTTTCACATCAAGCAGTTACATCCTTGGCCATTAGGCTCTTCACTGGTTAAGTGTATAACTCCAAGGACAGAGCTCCAAGACCTCTGAGCTACAAAAATAAGAGTAGTTGGCAGTTCAGTGACTCTTACTAGGTATTAAAGCCTAACTCCTGGGTCCAGATGGGAACTCCTGGTAGGCACTATCCAGGAGTATGAGGACTAAGCCAGAGGCCCCTGAAGACAGCGGGTGACTGTGCCTTGTTGGTGGCCACCTCCCCAGCATCTACCGCACTGTGTGCTGTAAAAGGCAGTTAAGATTTACAAAATGAGTAAGAAGACAGTCTCACTTTAACAAGAGACATTCTCTTTAGACCCTTTAAAAAACAAATCTTGGCTTTATAATGCTTTAAGCTAGCATCTTAAAGATTAACATCATAGATTGCACAAAATGGGATCCTAAAGATAAACTTCTGAAGATGAATAAAATGATCACGTAAACACATAAAGGGATGCAGTGTGATTCCCCCATCTTTGTATGAAATTCTCTAGTATATGAAAAAAATCAAATCTTAAAACTGATTTATCTACTTAAGAGTTAAGAGACCCAGATTTTAGTCCTGGATTCATCCTAAACAATCTTGTAATATAATTTTAGGGTTTTTTTTTTTTTACCACCCCCGTACCCACCTCCCCTTTTTTTTAGACAGAGTCTCACTTGGTCACCCAGGCTGGAGTGCAGTGGTGCGATCATAGCTCACTGCAGCCTCGAACTCCTGGGCTCAAGTGATCCTCCCACCTCAGCCTCCCAAAGCGCTGGGATTACAAGGCATGAATCACCACACCAGGCCTTATTTAGCGCCTCTAAGAGCCAGTTTACTCATCTCACATATGAAAAATAACACTAGACCAACTCGTGCCACCAGATTATTGTAAAACGGCGAGAGAAGAATGCCTGTGAAGAGTTTTGAAAAATACAAGTAGAAGAGTTGTTACAAAAGTAAAAATGATTCCAAGAGATTGCTGTCATGGGTTTAACTGCCTCTTGATTCGGATTTAATTCTACTCAAGGGGTGTCTCTCTGAACCTCAGCCTCTATTCAGTGTGTCCAACACCCAGAGGACTGTCAAATAGAGGAGGAATTAATGGCCAGTCTTGCCCAGTGTTTACTTCTTCAAAATGTAAAATGTCCATCCCTAACCCCTGTCCTAACTCGCTCTCTGTCCTCCATTCACACATGTAGGACATGCAGCAGTCTCTCTTTAGGGTCCCAGGAATCAGTGGTTCTGAACCACCTGGAAGTCATAAAGCCCTCTGAGGAATACTGGGACATGTTGATATACGAAATTCTATCTTATGCACTAGCAAAAATATCAGTAACAGACAATAAGAATCCATTATAGGTGTGCAACATAAAATTAAGAGTGAGAAGCACAGGCGTCCATGAAAAATAAAAAGAGAAAAAGCAAGCTATAACACAAGAGATGATAGTTTCTGAGTATTCCATGGATAATCATTTGCTATGAATTCATCCATTTTATCATCTTGCAGACACCTGAAGACAAGCAGAAGCAGGCATGGATGTGCTGGTGTTTTAAGAAAAGAATAAGAATATTGTGACTGCATTACTATGCCAGCCTTATTCTGAGGTTTATTCTATTCACCTGAGAGCCCTCTCGTAATGAATAATCCTGAATAGTTACACACCAGATTCTTGCAGGGGAGGGTAAAATCTCACCGCAGACCCTTATTTATCCAACACAGGCTAAGAGAGAGATCATGGATGTGATTATAGATATGATATTTCTAGAAAGATGATGCAGTCCATCCATCTCTCTTCTCTTGATATTCTAAAACCACTTCCTGAATTAAGACAAAGCAGTTAATGGAACCAGATCATGTGGCCACTTACAAAACTGCCTTAGCCCACACGCATTTTGGAGTGATACTATCAGTTTATAAAGACTGGCCCCTGTG
The DNA here is from genome assembly GCF_037993035.2 of Macaca fascicularis. Lineage (NCBI taxonomy): Eukaryota > Metazoa > Chordata > Mammalia > Primates > Cercopithecidae > Macaca > Macaca fascicularis. Next base: position 17,350,250 of record NC_088375.1, read on the forward strand.
TGTCAACTGCTTTTGAGAATATTGCCTTTTACATTATGTAGGGAGGGAATACAGCCCGTCTTCCCTGCCCTTAGGTATCCATGAGGAGGGGTTGTCCCTGTTGCCCCACCACTTTCATCTGTCCAGGGAGACGGAGTGAACTTCCCCATTGGTAAACTGGGACATAAGACTGAGCATGTGTAACTCAGTGCTTCCTCTCTCCCTCCTTGGTGGAGGCCAGGTGACCTTGGGCAGCACTCATTTGCTCTGCTCCTCCAGAAACTCAGGTTTACAAGGCCAGGCCTCAAAACAAAAGGTGCCTGCAGCTCATCACTGCCCACAGCTGCAGGGGCAATTCTTGTTCTGGGGTTTGGTATTAGGAAGGCCATTGCTGCCATATACCCAAGCTGCATTCTATAATGTTATGTTCTCAGGAACAATGCTGAGATTTACACTTCCATCTTCTTCATGCCTTCATGTTATCTCTCACTTGGTTCATAACATGGAAAAGCAAAATGTTATTTTGGGGCTGTGCCTGTTATTAAGCCATTGTCTCTCCCCTCTGAACGTGTCTTTTTATCTTCTGTTTTGTGATGCTGAGGCTGGACCTCTGTAGACCAACCATGTTTCTGACTTTGCAGCCAGCTCCAAAGAGACTGTAAGGCTGGAGGAGGAAAGGGAATGTGCTCCCTGCTTTCAGCTTCTTGCTCCTATCTGCCACTCCCTAACAATAATAGGCTACACCATTTCAGTGTGCAGTTTCTCCAGCACTCATAGGACTAGTCTCATTCCCTCAAAGACACCATCCCCGAGATCAGCTAGTGTCACCCTCTTGGGCATATGGACCCAGCCCAGTAGGGCCTTCAGCCAGCTCAGGCAGCACTAACTGAACTTTTCTCAGCAAACTGGGAAAATGCCAACAATGCAGGAGAGGCAAGCCCCCAAACTGGGGCTTATCCCAGGAAGGTTCTTGACTTCACCCAGGAAAGAATTCAAGGGCGACCTGGCAGTGTGAGACAGCAATCATCTTTAATGAAGGGTACTGCTCCTTGCAGAGCAGGGCTAACTCATAGGCAGCACGCACAGAGTCAGCAACATATGGGCTCTCGGAACTGTGTTTATTCCCACTTTCAATTACATGCAAATTAAGGGTGAGCTAATGCAAACTGAGGGGTGGGTTATTTAGAACTTTCTAGAAAAGGGGCAGTAACTTCTGGGTTGTGGCCATGGCATTTGTAAACTGTCATGAGGCTGGTGGGATGTCTTATGCTAATGACCAATGAGGGCAGCTAGGGATGGCTTTTGTCGCCATCTGCTGGTTTGCGCCAGTTTCTTCACTTGACCCTGTCTGGACCAGATCCTGTTTGGGTCAGCAGTGTTGGGAACACAAAACAAGTCCTGCCAGTTTCCTACCTCACCACCATTATTCCAGTCTTCCATTCATCTCTCCTTCCCTTTCCTGGCAGACAGACTTCTGCAGCCACTGGGGCTGTTGGGGTGAGGAAAGGCAAGAACCTATGTTTCACTCTCTCCCTCCCTTCATCCTCCCTCTTTTTTGGTGGTTGTGGGGTGGGCTACACCTGCTTACCCAAACAACTGGGAGCATTTGGTGGCAAGTTTATTGTGCCCAGTGCTGATGTCTGGACAATTAATTCCCTAGGTCAGTGGCTTTCACAGTTTGTGACAGTGACTCCAGGAAGGAAATTCACCATGACCCTGTATATACATGGAACAAAAATGCATCCCATTCTGATATTATATTTGTTCTATTCTAGTTCATTAAAAGTGAATGTTGGTCTTCATCCTTTAAATGGACATTGTCACCTGCTAATGGATTAGACCAGTATTTTGAACGACTGCCTTGGTAGTTCATTTGGCTTTGCATGCTCAATTGGCACATCCTCTGTGTGGGGATGGGGGCAGGGCTGCTTCCCTAGGCTGTCTCCCGGGATGCCCAGGGGCCCTGCCTGCCTGCCTGGGTCCTTGGGGACCTAGAGGTTTCTGGCTTTTCATGAAACAGTGGGGCTCTAGAAGAGCCTTTTCCATTATCCTGACTCTTCCACTCTGATTTCTTCCTGAGGACTTCTTACTGTGTTTGAAATGGCAGTGAAGTGGCCTATGGGTTCTAAAATCCTGCAAACACAGCCCCAAATGCGATACCAGTTTACCCTTCTTGTAGACACCCCCAAACTTCAATGTGATTGTCTTGAAGCCCTTCACCCAGGGGAGGGAACCAGCGTGCAATAACCCCTGTGCTGCCGGAGAGAGGAGGGAAAGAATTGTCACAGTGCCTTGAGCCTAGCTCTTCCCCCAAAGGCAGTCTCTTTTCTTCTTCCTTCCCTTAGTCATGTGTGTATAGACACAGGGGCAAACTTTTCCTGGAATTCCTAATCTTAGCAGTCTTCAGTAAGAGACTTGGCTTCAGAGCCTGTCCTGAAACAGCAAGGTGCCCTGTGTCTTTTATTCTTAACTGTGGCCTATCTCCACTCAAAGTCTGGCATTTGGCATTCGGTTGTCAATGGTTATTTTACATTCTCAAGTCATTTGGTTAGGGTAGTTGTCAGGGTGGTTCTGAGAGTCAAGTGTCTAGCATAGCTTTGTTGTTACAAATGAAAAGGCCAACTCCCATTTGACCACATACTGTTGGCTTTCTCTACAGGATTTGGTCCACATCCATTAGTGCTCTTTGTTGTCCACATCAGTACAGGAGAGATTCCCCAGGACCTACAGGGTCGCTGTCTGTTTCCAGGATCAGTGAGTCACTCCCTTGTGGCCTGTTACAGCTCTGTGTGACCACAGAGAGGGCCATCGTGGTGTGGAAGCAGGGAGCGGGGGTCAGCCCTCACTCTGCGTCAACCACAGTGATGTCCCCAGTGATCAGCCTTCGTGGGGATGCTCGAGTCCCTCTTGATGATCAGCTCTAGTGATTCATCATGTTCTGCGCCCACAGAATACATCCTGGAATAATGGTGGTGAGGTAGGAAACTGGCAGGACTTGTTTTGTGTTCACAACACTGCTGACCCAAACAGGATCTGGTCCAGACAGGGTCAAGTGAAGAAACTGGCGCAAACCAGCAGATGGCGACAAAAGCCATCCCTAGCTGCCCTCATTGGTCATTAGCATAAGACATCCCACCAGCCTCATGACAGTTTACAAATGCCATGGCCACAACCCAGAAGTTACTGCCCCTTTTCTAGAAAGTTCTAAATAACCCACCCCTCAATTTGCATTAGCTCACCCTTAATTTGCATGTAATTGAAAGTGGGAATAAACATAGTTCCGAGAGCCCATATGTTGCTGACTCTGTGCGTGCTGCCTGTGAGTTAGCCCTGCTCTGCAAGGAGCAGTACCCTTCATTAAAGATGATTGCTGTCTCACACTGCCAGGTCGCCCTTGAATTCTTTCCTGGGTGACGTCAAGAACCTTCCTGGGATAAGCCCCAGTTTGGCGGCTTGCCTCTCCTGCATTGTTGGTATATTCCCAGTTTGCTGAGAAAAGTTCAGTTAGTGCTGCCTGAGCTGGCTGAAGGCCCTACTGGGCTGACAGTGTCATAATCCAACTGATGAGACAAAAATCACCAGAGCAGACAGTTATAAGACAGAATAGGACCAATATTTTAAAATGTTTGCTCCGGACAGACCATCAGAGAAATCCGATATAACAGACATGCTATATGAAATGTAACCTTTGATGTAACCACGGGACTGCAAAGAAAGAATAACGCTCACTTAAACCAGACCAGAAATAAGTTCTGTACAAAGAGTAAGGCCATCGCCAGTGCACCTGATCTCAGCAACAATTCTGGAAGCAAGGGAAGAAGACTGTTGCCATTCTACAGACCTGAGTTTACAGGTCTTCCTGCATGAGCTTCCTGCCCAGATGTTCTGCCTGCAGTTACAGTTGACCCTTGAACAACACGGGATTTAACATGCGAGTCCACTCATAGGCAGACTTTTTTTCAATAAATACAGTCTGTATCGGGGGTTCCAGATCCTTAATCCAACATGGATAAAAAATACAGCATTCGTCAAATATAAAACCTGCAGATATGGAGGGGTGACTTTTCATATCCACTGAAAACAAGACTTGAGTACATGTGGATTTTGATATCCACAGGCGTCCTGGAATTAATCCCCCATGGATATCAAGGGGAAACTGCAGTACATATTGCCACCAAGGGGAAAATGATTCCTTCATAATGATCCTAAAGTCCCCTGAAGTTTAATTCCCATAACTGACATTAATCATAGCATATTTTTCCATTTGCTTTTGGGTAGTTTTTTCCCCCTCCTACAAAAATCTAACTGCTCCAACACAGAACAATAGCGGTTTTTTCATGCCATGACAGTGGACTGGGAAACGCGTGGGAGAAATGGTACAGTGGGCAGAAATGTCCATTTGATTTTTTTCAAGCCCATGGCCAGCATCCGAACAGCTGCTACCCTGAAATAATTTTAAAAGGGAGAGAAGCATGATGCTACCCTGATCATAAATGAGCATAGTCTTCCACACGGGTCCTCTTTTTCTTTTCACGATGTCTAAAGAAGTCATGATCTATGCTGTGTGGATATCTGTCTTGCTTTGTTTAAATTTGGGAAGTTTTATTAACAGGAGTTTGGTTCAGGATGTTGAGGCTTCCATGATGGATCCAAAGCAATTGGTTCCAGCTGCCAAGAAGAAAATGAATACTTCTGAGTGGAATGGACACAGAATAACATCCTTGACCGGGACTAACAGTGTTTGAAGCACTGCGATGTTTACGCTGGAGACACTTGTTCCGGTGTGGATAAGTAGAAAGATCTATTTCATAGGGCAGTCCGGGCAGAGCTGTCCGCATTCTACAGAACCCTGTTTGTATCAAATACTATGGTCATTCCAGGTTAAGCACCTCTAGCATACTGTGTTTTTTACTCAAAAGTCAAGCTTCTATCAAACATGAAAAAGAAGCCCGGATTTGGGAGGAATCTCTTCCTTTCTCTCAACAATAGTTTCCAAATATCTGAGATATCATTTTTGAAAGTCCTTAAGGCACTGCTTTTTTTTTTTTTTTTTTTTTTTTTTTTTTTTTTTTTTTTGTGAGATGGAGTCTCGCTCTGTCGCCCAGGCTGGAGTGCAGTGGCACGATCTCAGCTCACTGCAAGCTCCGCCTCCCAGGTTCACGCCATTCTCCTGCCTCAGCCTCCTGAGTAGCTGGGACTACAGGCGCCCGCCACCACGCCCAGCTAATTTTTTGTGTTTTCAGTAGAGACGGGGTTTCACCATGTTAGCCAGGATGGTCTTGATCTCCTGGCCTCATGATCCACCCGCCTCAGTGGTGGATTCCAGGCATGAGCCACCGCACCCAGCTAAGGCAGTGCTTTTTAAGAATTTTTGTTGAAACTACCATCAGAGTGAACAGGCAACCTACAGAATGGGAGAAAATTTTTGCAGTCTACTCATCAGACAAAGAGCTAATATCCAGAACCTACAAAGAACTCAAACAAATTTACAAGAAAAAAACAAACAACCCCATCAAAAAGTGGGCAAAGGATATGAACAGACATTTCTCAAAAGAAGACATTCATACAGCCAACAGACACATGAAAAAATGCTCATCATCACTGGCCATCAGAGAAATGCAAATCAAAACCACAATGAGATACCATCTCACACCAGTTAGAATGGCGATCATTAAAAAGTCAGGAAACAACAGGTGCTGGAGAGGATGTGGAGATACAGGAACACTTTTACACTGTTGGTGGGATTGTAAACTAGTTCAACCATTATGGAAAACAGTATGGCGATTCCTCAAGGATCTAGAACTAGAAGTACCATATGACCTAGCCATCCCATTACTGGGTATATACCCAAAGGATTATAAATCATGCTGCTATAAAGAAACATGCACACGTATGTTTATTGCGGCACTATTTACAATAGCAAAGACTTGGAATCAACCCAAATGTCCATCAGTGACAGACTGGATTAAGAAAATGTGGCACATATACACCATGGAATACTATGTAGCCATAAAAAAGGATGAGTTTGTGTCCTTTGTAGGGACATGGATGCAGCTGGAAACCATCATTCTCAGCAAACTATCGCGAGAACAGAAAACCAAACACCGCATGTTCTCACTCATAGGTGGGAACTGAACAATGAGATCACTTGGACTCAGGAAGGGGAACATCACACACCGGGGCCTATTATGGGGGGAAGGTGGAGGGATTGCACTGGGAGTTATACCTGATGTGAATGACGAGTTGATGGGTGCTAACGAGTTGATGGGTGCAGCACACCAACATGGCACAAGTATACATATGTAACAAACCTGCACGTTATGCACATGTACCCTAGAACTTAAAGTATAATAATAAAAAAAAAATTTTAAAAAAAGAATTTTTGTTTACTTCTTTTTTTAATTATTGTTTGTTTTCCTTTTTTTTTTCTTTCTTTCTCTCTCTCTCTCTTTTTTTTTGCAACAGAGCCCTTTTTGAGATGAAATCTTACTGGACTAATAACAGATAGAAACCGAAGTACCCTAGATGAAGCTTCCCTTTCAGCCTTCCCTAAGGCCTCTCTGAGGCTCCTCAGAACACAGTTTGAAAAGCACAGCCTTCTGGTGTTCTGAAGAGAATACATGGATCCAAAAATGTTGAAGAGCTGTAAATATCGCCAACCCCAGGTTGCCAAGTTTCTGTTGCTGCCCAACGTCCATATGACATAAATGAACATTTCATTGTATAAGGTCTTTAAGAAAAATAAAAGATTTATATCTTTTGATACAGTTTTGATATTTCTGATTTCATAAATATGCATCAAATATTAATCTCAGCCAGATTTACTTACTTGGAGCATGAAACCAAATCCTCAACTGTGGTACTAAGGATTTTATTAGAATTCTAACTTTCCAGAGAATATTTTTAAATATTTTCTTCTAATTTTTTCTCTCCTAAAAACTTTTTTTCTTTTTTTTCCCATCTGTAGTGTGGAAAAGAATAAAAAGCAGATAACATTATCCACAATACTTCAACCAGGGACAGCCTGAGTTAATATGTTGACATAGCTCCTTTCAATCAGCATAGTTTTTATATGTATCATTTCCTCTGTTTCTCTCATCAGCCCAGCGAGGTAGGTAGAGCTAATGTTATTGTACTCATCTGGCAGATGAGGACATCATTTCTCACATCAGGACAGACCTGGCTCTGGAAAAAAAGCTGGGAAAAGTACCAGAATGGCATGCCCATTTTCCATTGTCAATTTTCACGATCCATACCCACAGCTGCTTGCTGTTCACCCCAAATGAAAATGTAACCCTTCCAGTGACTTCCTGCAGAGGTAAAGTAAATTACCTGTGGTTATTAATGCAGTTGATGTCAGAACTAGGTGTGCAACCTGAGGTGACTGGTAGCAACTTCCTCCAACAAATCTGTAAACGATACAACACGTTTCCTACCTGCTGCTCAGAACCACTTCTGCCCTGTGACTATCTGGGAGAAGGAAGAAACTTACGAACTTCACATTTTAGCCCTCATGCAGAAAAGCCCCAAGGGAAAAAATCACCCAATGGTAGAAAACTAAAAGTAGTCAAGTTTAGGGAACGGCAAAAATGAAGCATTAGAAGAGCTGAGAAGAGGCCGAGTGCGGTGGCTCACACCTGTAATCCCAGCACTTTGAGAGGCCAAAGTGGGAGGATCGCTTGAGGCCAGGCGTTCAAGACCAGCCCATGCAACATAGTGAGACTTTGTCTTTACAAAAAAAATTTAAAATTAGCCAAGTGTGGTGGCATGCACCTGTAATCCCAGCTACTTGAGAGGCTGAGGCAGGAGGATCACCTGAGCCCAGGAATTTGAGGCAGCAGTGAGCTATGATCACGCCACTACACCCCAGCCTGGACAACAAAGTGAGACCCTGTCTTAAAAAAAAAAAATTAAAAAGAGAAAAGAAGAAAACATCCTGTGATAAAAGCGAAGAGCAAAGAGGAGAGGAAGAGAGCTAACAAAGAGAAAAGTCAAAGGACTATAGTGGGATACGTGCGAGTAACCAAGACCTTGGCAATGAAAATTCATTATGAGCAAATCTCACTTCACAATAAACTCCCAGAGGAACTAATTACGCTAAATGTTCTGGCCGTGACTTAGGGAGTAGTCATCTCTAAGTCACCCTTGGGTATATGGAAGTTGCCACGCTCTGTAGCAAACAAGGGCTGCTTCAGTGTCTGTCTCCTGTCAGGTTAGTGTTCTACCAAGCCTGTCAATTGCAACTTATTTTGTGTTATGAGACAAGCTGGCACATTGTATAAAGGTCAAGTGGAAAACTGTCCCTTCTGCTACATCGCTGTCATCAGCTACTAAAGGTCATTCCGCCCAATACATGGCTGTGACGGAAAATAACTTTGTTTGTCTACTGTGAAATATGAAAAAGTCCCTCTGCTGTGAGCTTTCTGGTTTCTCTTTACTCTCAACAGGCATCAAATTAGCTGCACTAAGGTTATCTAAGAAAATGATTATCTAAGAAAATAATCAGTTCACAAATAAATTTGAACACAAAAACACAAAGAGATTAAAAAGTCTACCTCTAACAGATCTAAAATATCTAAACATTTTACTGGTGAGTATAATTTAACAAACATTCACTCTGAATGATATATAACCCAAATATTTAGCTTGCACCATCTTATTTAATTCTCCAAACAACCCTATTATCCCATTTTATACATAGAAAAAATAAAGCTTAGGAAGAGTCATTTGTCCAAGCTTATACAGCTGGCAAATGGCAGAATTAAACTTTGAAGTCAGGTTTTTAATGAGATTGACCTGAAAAGTGCTAATACTTTATAATTCTATTGTTAGTAAATTGTCAGCTATTAATAACATAACAGTGATAATAAGATGATAAGAGGTAATAAGATGAATTCACTTGTTCATCCAACAACCACTTCTTGAGAGGCTACTTTGACCAGGCACTATGCTAAGTGCTGGGGATAAAAAGTAAAAATGAGATAGGGTCTCTTTCTTTCCCCAGGAGGCTTACAGTTTGGCCAAGAGGACAGCCAATAGCTATACTAAAATATAGTATGTATGAGGATAGAGAAATATACCAACCACTCAAAAGAAGGAGCACTGAAACCAAGTCTTTTTTGTTTTTTAGAGACAGGGTCTTACTCTGTCACCTAGGCTGGAATGCAGTGGTATGATCATAGCTCACTGCAGCCTCGACCTCCTGGGCTTAAACAATCCTATAGTCTCAGCCTCCCACATTTGGGACTATAGGTGCACAGAACCATGTCTGGCTAATTTTTTGTAGACATGGGGTCCCGCTATTTGCCCAGGCTGGTCTAGAACTCCCGGCCTCAAGTCCTTCCATCTCAGCCTTCTACAAAGCTAGGATCGTGGCATGAGCCACACCATGACCAACCAGAAACCAAGTCTGGATGACCTAGTAGGAAAAGGAGGTGGTAAGTGCAGGCAGAGGTACTAAACAGTGGACAAGGCAGTACTTCAGGAACAGTTAGCCTTTGGAAACTACTGAGGGACTAAAGAGAAAGTTGTGGCCAGGCATGGTGGCTCACGCCTGTGATCCCAGCACTTTGGGAGGCCAAGGCGGGTGGATCACCTGAGGTCAGTAGTTCAATACCAGCCTGGCCAACATAGAGAAACCCCATCTCTACTAAAAATACAAAATTAGCTGGGTTTGGTGGCACATGCCTGTAATCCCAGCTGCTCGGGAGGCTGAGGTAGGATAATCGCTTGAACCCGGGAGACGGAGGTTGCGATGAGCTGAGATTGCACCATTGCACTCCAGCCTAGGCAACAAGAGCAAAACTCCATCTCAAATTTAAAAAAAAAAAAAAGAGAGAGAGAGAGAGAGAAAGAAAGTTGCTTGAAGTGGGGAAGGAATGGCAAGAAATGAAGTTAGAAAGCTAAGCAAGGGCCAGGGCAAGAAGCTGTTTATGTCAGGCAATATTTAACATTTGTCCTGATAGTGATGTTAGTCACACAGAGAGATGAAGCAGAAAAGCAATCGTAAATGAGTTTTAGAAAGAAGACTGGTTACAACATGAAGGATGACTGGAGAGAGATTGAAGGATGATTGAAGGATGATTGAAGGATGATCGAAGGATGATTTGCAGGGGGATGAAAATAGAAACCAATGACCCAATAAGAGGTGAGTGCGTGTGTCCAGACAAAACTTATGAGATCAAAGGACAGAAGGAAGAGATACTTAGGAGATAAGATTGAAAAGGTGTAGTGGCTCATGTCCCGGGAGAGCTGAAAGTCCACAATGACCCCCAGGCTTTTTTTGCTTGACTTGCCATTCATTGTAATAGGGGATATAGCAAGAGGAGCTGGGCTGAGATGTAACAAAGATCGGGAACTTCTAGAGGGATGGTGGGAAAAAGAGTCTTTAGATCTTAGGTTGGACATTCTATACAATAGTACTGGGAAATAAAATGGTGCCATGAATTCAAGTCTTTTTTCTTATTAATGAAGAGATTTGACTGTCAGGAAACAAATGGACAATGAAAACAATTCTCACATTATGACAAGCAGGCAAAAGAAGTAAGGAGGTCATGGAATTGTTGGAATCATTCATACAACACATAGAATTACTGAATGGTGCTCAGTCTATGGGACCTGGAGACTTCTGGGAATGAGAAGATCACTGGGGTGATCTCTCTTCTTCACTGCTGCTTATTTTCCAATTCCACTCAGTCCCTACTCTGAATATACAGCCCTTGCCACCTTGACCCACTTGATCTACCTTTCCTCATCGACAAGCAAGACTGAAATGGCCAATGCAGAACCCCACGCTTATGGCTCAGTGAGACAGAGTCAGCAAAGGAGACAGGCCTTGGCTTTTCTGACCAGTTCAAACTGCAGTAAGGCTCCAGACTCCAGATCATACACAATCAGCCTAGAGATCCCCAACTACCACTACCAACACCAAAGCAGAAAAGAACAATTCCTCCTATAACTTTCTACCCACTTGTGAGATGCCCTTTGGTCCTGCCAAGGGCCTGCCTTCCTCCAACTGAAGACCTTGATAAATTTTCAAATATTTATACACCATAAAGGTTTTATTTCCCAGACTTGCAGGAAACTTACTCAAATTTCCCTAGAGAACTTTTTTTTTTAATGGGCCACAATTCATCTCCCAAAGACAGGGCCTCTAGAGCTGCTGATGCATTCACACCATGCTTTGAAGTCCTCGTTGACTTGGGAATAGGAGCTGGGCCAAGCAACAGGATGAGAGAACAGCCAAAGACAAGCTGCAGAGCTTGCTAAATCCGGAAGGAACCGCCACTCCAGATTTTCTTCTGGCGTGCCTCTCTGCCATCCAGAACGTGTTGCTGGTGGATTTGATGTTGATTTTTTTATTAGACAGGATGCAAGATTTAATTAAGTGCCCGGACAGTTTATAAAAACAAATTAGCTGTCCAGTCTATCACCCAGAGCAAGGAGTTCCTCGAAGGAGCACAGGTGCCATCTCATTGCCATTATGCAGAGGAAATGGACTCCATGTTTGTAAATGACCATTTTAAATGGAAAGATTAAATAGTTACCTGAGAATTGTACCTTAGCCTTCTCTGCCCATGAGGGTGAAGGCCACAAAACAGCAGACACCCACAGAAACATAATCAGAAGACAGAAACCTTTCAATCTCTCTTTCTTCAGTCTTGCCTTTAGTATTCCATATATGTTCCATTTTCCTCCTTCCCCTTTCCATTTTTTTTCCTTCCACTCTCAAAAGCAGGATTGCCAGTTCTTTCAAAGCCCAAGCAGGGTTTCAGTTTCATTTGTTCAATGTCATCCAATGTCATGCAACAAAGCATCAGGCAGAAAACGAGAGATTCAAGGTCATGAAATTTAGACTGCAGAGGAAAAAAAATAGTGTGCCACACGAAGATGTGAAGAGTAGTCAAGCTTTAAATGCTACATTATAATTTGCATGTTTTAATATATATTGCTTTACTTCGTTTCCAATTTTTTTTTTCAGATTGAAAGAAATCAGGCTATGTGCAAATAAGCTTCTTATTGCCAAACAGAGAAGAAGCCAAATCATTCCATCTTATTTTCTGCATGCTATTGGCGCTAACTGCTGGCAGGGAGATTTTTCAGAAGCATCCACACTTTACACAGTGTTTTCTAACATGTAGCACCCAGGGGTAGGGGGTAAGGGGTAGGAAGAAAAAGAAAAGGGAGCAAATAATTCTTCAATACCTCCAGGCACTGTGCAGGCATCTCACACACATCATTATCACATTTAACCTTCCACCCACAAAGCAGGGTAGGTATTATTATGCCTAGTTTATCCAGGAACAAACCAGCACTCAAGGACAGAAGACAAAACACAAGTGTGCTGCGTGGGCACACTGACATTCTGGTCTCCTCACCCAGTCCCCCTCCATTCCCAGCTGAGCTGTCCTCATCCAGAGGTACAGAGACAGTGACTAAACATTTCACAGCTCTTTGTTTGGAAACTATACCTCAACTAACAATATACTAAAATTTAAAACTAAATATGTAAATAAATGCATTAAAATTTTCACAGCTCATGAAGGTGCTTTTAGTACTGACTAGCCCAAGCTGATTAAGAGTTAATTATTTCTAACTGGCAATTCAAGTAGACATAGAAGAGTTAATTCTGCCAACTGAATTCATCAATCAGTCAATTCAGTGAGAAAATGTGGTCCAATCAGTCCCAGAGTATACACGTGATAACCTATTGATGGGTTGAACTTTTCCTGAGCCCAGCACATAAAGCTCCCCGAAAGACAGCCACAGTCAGACACAATCAAAGGTTACTTTGCTTCCCAGTAAACATCAGACTAAAGTCTGGAAAATCTGTTGCAAGAGGCAACTTCAAGCTAACATGTAAGACCAGGTTTTGGGACAGAAATGACTGTATTGACCAAATGAACGAACTCTGTAAGGAGTGTTTTCATTTTAATCTTCTTTATGTATTTTTAACATCCCTCATTTTTAAATTCATATGCTGCTCTCAATCATTCCTAATTGCTTCATATGTGCAGGTTTCACTAGGCAACGAGCATACTAGCTACAATTTTTATCTGCACTGCACCAGTTCCCCCATCTTCTCCTAACAGATGTACCCACCTCATCACAGAGACAGACAGGTAACCAGGCTTGGCTAATTATAGTACCTCATCCCTTTGGTTACAGTCATTGGTCCAAGGAGTCAGCACCTAACCCAATCCTTTCCTGAAGGTTTTCATACTGGATCCAAGAGGGGAAGTCTCTTTTTCTTCTTCTCTAGTCATGGTGTTGTTAATTCAAGAGTCTTCAATTGCCACATGGAATAAAGTGGTGTGATCATTTAAAAAAACATGCCCACAAGTTCTTTGACATTAAAAAAAAAATGGTCTAATTATTCTCCCCTTGAAGATGGGACAACTTTAATGACTTGTTTCAAATGAATCCATGTGGTGGAAGTAACAACATAATTTCTTAAGATAGATTCATAAAAGATGATAGAGCTTCCTCCAGCATACTGTGTGTGCGCGCACGTGTGTGTGTGAGAGACTCCCCGGTTTCCTTCTGTCTCTCTCTCTGTCTCTCTCCCTATATCTTTCTCTCTCAATCCCTGTGTCTCTCTCTTTCTGTCTCTCTCTCTGTCTCTCTCCCTATATCCTTCTCTCTCAATCCCTGTGTCTCTCTCTTTCTGTCTCTCTCTCTGTCTCTCTCCCTATATCCTTCTCTCTCAATCCCTGTGTCTCTCTCTTTCTGTCTCTCTTCTCTGTCTCTCCTTGTCTCTTTCTCTGTCTCCAATCTCTTTCTCTCTCTCTCTCCTCTCTGTTTCTCTTTCTTCTCTCTGTCTCTCTCCCCCATCTCTCTCTCTTTCTGTCTCTGTTTCATACATACCTGTGAGTAGAATTGCTGAATCGTATGGTGATTCTATGTTTAGCTTTTTGAAGAACCACCAAACTTTTGTCCACAATCATTGCACAATTTGGAGTTAAACTTTGTGTAAGGTGTGAAACAGGAGTCCAACTTTATTCTTTGGATGTGAAAATCCAGTTGCCCCAGTACCACCTGTTGAAAGAACTATTTTCCCCCATTGAATGTACATGGCACCCCTTGTCAAAAATCAATTGGCCACAGATATATAGGTGTATTTCTGGGATATTTTACATTTTCAATGTAAACTCTATTTACATGTTTCAAGGTAAAATATATTTTACATGTTTTAATGTAAAAGTCTTTCACTTCTTTGGTTATATTTATTTCCAAGTATTTTATTATTTTAAATGCTATTATGAATAGAATTATTTCTTATTTTCCATTTGGGATTGTTCATTCTAGGTAGATAAAAACATGACTGACTTTCACAACTAAAACTTCATAGAATTTGTTCATTAGCTCTAGCAGCTTTCTTGTGGATTCTTTAAGGTTTTCTACATATAGGATAATGTTAACTGCAAAGAGAGATAATTTTACTTATTTCTTTCTGTTATGATGCCTTTATCTATTTTGCTCTGACTATAACTTGCAGAGCAATGTTGAATAACAACAGTGAAAGCAGGCATCTCATCTTGTTCCTGATCTTGAGAAGTACGATGTTAACTATCAATTTTCATAAATTTTTTATCATATTGAGGAAGCCCCATATTATTCCTAGTTTTAACAGATTTTTTATCATGAAAAGGTGTTGGATTCTGTCAAATATCTTTTCTGCATCAACTGAGATGAGCGTGTGTGTTTGTGTGTGTGTGTGTGTGTGTGTTCCCTTCATTCTATTAATGTTGTGTAATTTTCTTATGTTGAAGCACCCTTGAATTCCTAGGATAAATTCTACGTGGTCATAAATTCCACTTGGTTGTGGTGTATAATCCTTTTAATGTGCTGTTGGATTCACTTGCTAGTATTTTGTTGAGGATTTTTGCAACTGTATTCATAAGGGATACTGGTCTGTAATTTTCTTTCTTGTGATATCTGCATCTGTTTGATATCAGGATAATGTTGACCTCAGAATGAGTTATGAAGTCTTCCCTTCTCTTCTACATTTCAGAAGAGCTTGAGAAAAATTGATTTAAATTATTCATAAATTCTTGCTAGAATTAACCAGTGAAGCCACCTGTAGACTTCTCTAGATTGAAGATTTTTGATTATTCACATCATCTCTTTATTTCAAGATTTTCTATTTCTTCTTGAGTCAGTTTAGATAATTATTCACACCATCTCTTTATTTCAAGATTTTCTATTTCTTCTTGAGTCAGGATAAAAAATCCTATTTTATCCATTTTATCTAGCCTAACCAAGGAATCAAAAGACCTCTACAAGGAAAACTACAACACACTGCTGAAAGAATTCATAGATGACACAAACAAGTGGAAACACATCCCATGCTCATGGATGGGAAGAATCAATATTGTGAAAATGACCATACTGCCCAAAGCAATCTACAAATTCAACACAATCCCCATCAAAATACCACCATCATTCGTCACAGAATTTGAAAAAACAATTCTAAAATTCGTATGTTCCACATGAAAGACCCCACATAGCCAAAGCAAGACTAAAGAAAAAGAACAAATCTGGAGGCATCACATTACCTGATTTCAAAATATACTGTAAGGCCATAGTCCCCAAAACAGCATGGTACTGGTATAAAAATAGGCACATAGACCAATGGAACAGAAAAGAGAAACCAGAAATAAACCCCAATGCTTACAGCCAGCTGATCTTTGACAAAGTAAACAAAAACATAAAGTGAGTAAGGGCACCCTATTCAACAAATGGTGCTGGGATAATTGGCCAGCCACATGTAGAAGAATGAAACTGGATCCTCATCTCTCACCTTATACAAAAATCAACTCAAGATGGATTAAGGACTTAAACCTAACACCTGAAACTACAAAAATTTTAGAAGATAATATTGGAAAAACCCTTCTAGACATTGGATAGGCAAGGATTTCATGACCAAGAACCCAAAAGAAAATGCAATAAAAGCAAAGATGAATAGCTGGGACCTAATTAAACTAAAGAGCTTTTGCACAGCAAAAGGAACAGTCAGCAGAGTAAACAGAACCCACAGAGTGGGAAAAAATCTCCATAATCTATGCACCTGAAAAGGATTAATAAACAGAATCTACAACAAACTCAAACAAATCAGTAAGAAAAAAACGAACAATCCCATCAAAAAGTGAGCTAAGGACATGAACAGACAAGTCTCAAAAGAAGATATATAAATGACCAAGAAACATAGGAAAAATGTTCAACATCACTAATGATCAGAGAAATGCGAATCAAAACCACAGTGTGATACCACCTTACTCTTGCAAGAATGGCCATAATCAAAAAAAAAAAAAACAATAGTAGATGTCGGCATGGATACGGTAAACAGGGAACACTTCTACACTGCTGGTGGGAATGTAAACTATTACAGCCACTGTGGAAAACAGTGTGGCGATTCCTTAAAGAACTAAAAGTAGAACTACCATTTGATCCAGCAATCCCACTACTGGGTATCTACCCAAAGGAAAAGAAGTCATTATTTAAAAAAGATACTTGCACACACATGTTTATAGTGGCACAATTCACAATTCACAATAGCAAAATCGTGGAACCAACCCGAATGCCCATCAATCAGTAAGTGGATAAAGAAACTCATACACACACACACACACACACACACACACAAACATACACACACACACTGGAATACTATGCAGTCATAAAAAGAAATGAATTAACAGCATTTGCAGTGACCTGGATGAGATTGGACACTATTATTCTAAGTGAAGTAACTCAGGAATGGAAAACCAAGCATCATATGTTCTCACTGATAGCTAAGCTATGAGGACGCAAAGGCATAAGAATGATACGGTGGACTTTGGGGACTTGAGGGGAAGAGTGGGAGGTGGGTGAGGGATAAAAGACTACAAATATGGTGCAGTGTATACTGCTCGGGTGATGGGTGCACCAAAATCTCACAAATCACCACTAAAGAACTTACTCAGGTAACTAAATACCACCTACCCCAATAACTTACAGGGGAAAAAAAAAAAAAAAAAAAAAAAGCCAGGCACAGTGGTGTGTGCCTGTAGTCCCAGCTACTTAGAATGCTTAGGTGAGAGGATTGCTTGAGCCCAGGAGTTCAAGGCTACAGTGAGCTATGAACATACCACTGCACTCCAGCCTGGGCAACAGACTGAGACTCTTGTCTCCCTCTCTCTCTCTCTCTCTCTCTTTTTTTTTTTTTTGGAGACAATCTGTTGCCCAGGCTACAGTGCAGTGGCACGATCTCAGCTGCAACCTCCGCCTCCCAGGTTCAAGCAATTCTCCTGCCTCAGCCTCCCAAGTACAGGCGCCCACCACCACACCTGGCTAATTTTTGTATTTTTATAGAGACGAGATTTCACCATGTTGGCCAGGCTGGTCTCAAACTCCTGGCCTCAGGTGATCTGCCTGCCTCAATCTCCCAAAGTGCTGGAATTACAGGCATGAGCCACCGCTCCCAGCCTTGGCTCTTAAAAATTAATTAATAATAATAATAAAGTAATTACTGATAGAGAAGAACTTAGTTCTGCCATTTTGTTATTTATTTTCCACATACCATATACATTTTTTGTCCCTTATTTCCTCCATTACTGCCTTGTTTTGTGTTTAGTTGACTTTTTTAGCATTAAGCCATTTTATTTCCCTTCTCGTTCCTTTTGTGCATATTTTATTTGTGGTTGCCATAGAGATTACATTTACATTCTTAAAGTTATAACAATCTAATTTTAACTGATACCAACTTCAATAGCATATAAAATCTCTGCTCTTATACAGTTCCACCCTTCCTTACATTATTATTGTCACAAATTCCATCTTTTTACCCTGTGTGCCCAGTAACATAGATTTACGACTTTATAAATAATAAATTTTCTGTAGTTGTCTTTCAAATCACAAAAAAAATAAAAAGCGAAGCTATAAATCAAAAATACAACAATGCTGGCTTTTATATTTATCAATATATTTACCTTTACTGAGATCTTATATTTCTTCATATAAGCTGCTGTCTAGTGTCCTTCCATTTCAACCTGTAGGACTCCCTCTAATATTTCTTGAAGAGCAGGTCTAGTGCTAATAAACTTCCTCAGCTCTTTTTAAAATCTGAGAATGTCTTAATTTCCCCTTCCATTTTTGAAGAAGAATTTTGCTGAGTATAGAATTTCCACACTTTATTTTTTTTTATTTTACTTTAAGTTCTGGGATACATGTGCAGAACGTGCAGGTTTGTTACATAGGTATACATGTGCCATGGTGGTTTGCTGCACCTATCAACCCATCATCTAGGTTTTAAGCCCCACATGCATTAGGCATTTGTCCTAATGTTCTCCCTTCCCTTGCCCCCTCTTTCCACACTTTAAACATGTCATTCAATTGCCTTCTGGCCTCTATGATTACTGATGAGAAAATTGCTGTTAACGTATTGAGGATCTCTTGTATGTGGCAAATTGTTTCTTTCTTGCTACTTTCAAGATTCTTTATGTCTTTGGCTTTTGACAGTTTAATTATAATGTGTTTCCATATAATCTCTTTGAGTTTATAGTCCATTAAGCTCTTGAATTTGTAGATTCATGTCTTTCAACAAATTTAGAAAGTGGTCTTCAGCCACTATTTCTTCAGATATTCTTTCTGGCCTTTTCTCTCTCCTCCTTTTGAAACTCATATATACGTGTGTGTGTGTATATACATATACATATATACATATACATGTGTGTATACACATATATACGTATACGTGTGTATGTGTGTATACACATACATGTGTATGTATATGTATATACACATATATACACATGTGTATGTGTATGTATATGTATATATAATTGCTTCATGATGTCCTAGAGGTCCCTTCAGTTCTCTTTACTTCTCTTCATTCTTTTTGCTTTCTGCTCTTTAAACTCAATAATTTCCATTGTAGTATCTTCAAATTCACTGATTCTTTGTTCTGCCTGCTCAAATCTTCTGTCAAACCTTCTAGTACATTCTTAAGTGTTCAGTTTTCAGTTTTCAGCTTCAGAATTTCTGTTTGATCCATTTTTATAATTTCTATCACTTTATTTATCTTCTCATTTTGTCCATGCATTGTCTTTCTGGTTTCCTTTAGTTCTTTGTCCGTGTTTTCTTTTAGTTCTTTGGACATCAAGACAATAATTTTAAAGTATTTGTTTAATAAATTTGATGTCTGGGCTTTCTCAGGGATAGTTTCTGTCCACTTATTTTGCCTCTTTGAATGGGCCATGTGTTCTCATTTCTTTGTATGCCTTGTGATATTTTGTTGAACATTGGGCACTTAAATATTATAATGTAAACTCTGACTATCAGACTCTCACCCTTCCCCAGGGTTTGCTGGTGTTTATTTTTGATGGCTATAATAGTCCATTTGTAGGTACTTTTCCAAACTTCCTTTCCCAGTCTTTGCAGATTGGCTCTGTGCTGGGGAACTCCTAAAATACTTACCCAACCTTACACCTAACTCAAGGATCAGCCTGAAGTGAAAGCTTAGGGTCTTCTCTCCTATTTTCTTAGCATGCATCTTGCCCCAAATATACGCATGGCTTTCTACATTTTCCTGTATACATGGTGCTTTTGAATGTCCTAATTTCCCACAGACTCTCTCCCAGCTTTTGCACCTGGACTTTAGATGGCCTATTGTACACCTCAACCAGTAATCTTTTGCCCCAGGTTTTTGCAGTTTGTTAGTTCACTTTGAGCATTTGCAAGCAATGCCTGCCATTTTTCCAGCCTATGTTCTGAGTTAGGTTAAACAGAGATACATGCCTATGTCAGTCCTTAAGGTAGCCCCCAGACAGGTTAGAACAGACATCCACAATAAGTAAGGTCTTCTCTAGTCCCTCTGTAATCAGGGACCAGGGTCCTACACTGGGAATGAAGGCTGTCATCATCAAGAGAACTGTCTTGCTAGAGAGAAGGTTGGGACATGAGCAAATAAAAATGCCACGAAGTTTCCTACCATTTTCAAGAGGCCTTTTTCTTTATTCAGTGTTTGCTTGGTTGCTATAAACTTTTGCCTATTTTCCAGAGTTCTGACCATATTGGCTCTAATGGTTTCTGTTCGTTTTTTGGTGTTTCTGTGGGGGAACAAAGTTGGAGCTACAAACTCTACCATTTTGCTAGCATAACTCTTTGACACTGTTTTAAGTTTTGTGGTGGTTATGCCGTATATAAGTTGGATGTGGCTGCTGTAACTAATTACCACAAACTTACAGGCTTAAAACAACATAAATGTATTCTCTCATGGTTTCAGAAGCCAGAAGTCTGAAATCAGTTTTACTGAGCTAAAATCAAGGTATTGACGGACTGTATTCCCCCTCCCAATATTCTTGGGGAAAATCCTGTCCTTGTCTCTTCCAGCAGCTGCTGAAATTCCTTAGGTTGGGGCCACCACTCCAATCTCTGCCTCTGTGGTCATATCACCACTTCCTCTTCAGTTGGTCCAATCTCCCTCTGCCTCTCTCAGACGGATCTGATGTCATATAGGACCCACCTCAGATAATCTGGGATGATGTCCTCATCAAGGTCTCTAATTCAGTCACATCTGCAGAACCCCTTTTCCAAATATGGTAACATTTACAGGTTCCAAGGAGTAGGATGTGGATATCTTTGGAGAGGGGTGGGTATCATTCAGCCTACCACATGCAGCAATAGATAACTGAAACAAGGGGTTTGAAAGAATAAGCCACAATACAGAGAAAAAAGTGAAGGAACTGTTAGTTCTGATCACTCTTGCCACCTCTGGTCACACCAAATAATAAGTCCTCTTTTCAGCTGGTACTAGGTTAATTTGTGTCTCTGTCTATTGAAATATGTCTTCATGGCCAGGCACGGTGGCTCATGCCTGTAATCCCAGCACTTTGGGAGGCCGAGACAGGTGGATCACAAGGTCAAGAGACTGAGACCATCCTGGTTAACATGGTGAAACCCTGTCTCTACTGGAAAAAAAAAAAAAAATTAGCCAGGCATGGCGGCATGCGCCTGTAGTCCCAGCTACTTGGGAGGCTGAGGCAGGAGAATGGCATGAACCCGGGAGGTAGAGTTTGCAGTGAGCCAAGATCGCGCCACTGCACTCCAGCCTGAGCAACAGAGCAAGACTCCGTCTCAAAATAAAAAAAGAAAAGAAAAAAAGAAATACGTCCTCATACACAAACAAACATCAATTCCAAAAAAAAAAAAAAATCAATTATAATGGTAGCTGAAGTTTCACATATTTGTACTATTTATATTTTATTCCAACCAGGCTGTATACTCCTTGAACGTGGCGGGTTTTTTTATGCATAGTTTGTCCACCATGGCATGGTAGATCTGGCAAATATTCAGTAGATGGTTGTTTGTGACCGTGATATACTGGCCTAAGAGCCAGTCTCTGAGATAAACAAAATGTGAAAACCAGCTAAGTTCACTTGTGGGAAGAATCAACTTACAGTGTCAAAAAGTCTGCTTTAAAAAAAAAGTTTCAATCAAATGTCTACATATGACCACAGATAGTCAAACCAAATTATTCAAATTTTGTAAAAATACCTGAATGTGTTTAGTATTTAGCCCTGTCCTGAGCCCTTTAGGCCTCCTGTTTCAGGCTAAATTGTGTCCTTTGCAACATTCATATGTTGGAATCCTAACCCCCAGGACCTCAGAATTTAATTGTATTTGGAGACAGGACCTTTGAAGAGGTCCACTCAGTTTCAGTGAGGTCACAAGGAGGCATCCGAATCCAGTATGACTGGTGCCCTTATCAAAAGAGATTCAGACACCAATGTGTACAGAAGGAAGACTGCGTGAAGACACAAGGAGAAAACAGCTGTCTGCAAGCCAAAGAGACAGACCTCAGAAGAGACCAACCCTACTCTCAACTTGATGTAGAATTCCAACCTCCAGAACAGTGAGACAATAAGTTTCTATTGTTTAAACCACACAGTCTGTAGTACTTTGCCAAGGCAGTCCAAGCAGACTTCCTATTAAGTGTAAATCAACCATTTGCATCAAATACAGAGACAGTTTGGACCTAAAATTGCTGTAATGGGAAGGTTCATGTCAATTTGGGGATTTGCATCGGATCATTAGCACATCCCTTTCATTTCTATTGAGTTTTCTGTTTGTTTGTTTGTTTGTTTGTTTGTTTGTTTGTTTGATTTTGAGACAGTGTCTTGCTCTGTACCCAGGCAGGAGTGGAGTGCAGTGGCACAATCATAGCTCACTGCAGCCTCAGCCTCCCAGGCTAAAACAGTGTTCCCACTTCCACCTTCTGAGTAGCTGGGAACACAAGTGCACGACATTGTGCTTAGCTAATTGTTTTTGTCATTTTTTTGTAGAGAAGGGATCTCACAGTGTTGCTGAGGCTGGTCTCAAACTCCTGGGCTCAAGCAATTCTCCTGCCTTAGCCTTCCAAAGTGCTAGGATTACAGGTGTGAGGCTCTAGATGATCAAAGTCACTGCCTCATCCTGTCTGACCACCTTCTATGGAGCAGCTGAGGCCTTAGGGCCAAGACCTACCTGGGATCCCAGGCAGCCTCTTAGCCATTCTAAGAGGGCAGAAGAAGCACAGAAAACCTGAGAGCAGCTTCAAAATCAGTCTTCGAAGTGCAAGAGAGACTTCCCGAACCACATTCTGCTTCATCAACCAGATTCTACAACATGAAAAGCTTGTGTCTCTTACAGATTCTCACAGGCAGATGCATAAAACGTGAGTAAGATGTGTCCACTGTTGGCACAGCTTCCTGCTACAGCTCAGCTAGTAGGAAAGCATGTACAAGTTTCAGCTAAGAACCATTTGGGAAGAGGAGGTAGAGGAGAGAAAAAAAATGCTTTTGGCTTGGCTTGGTGTTTTGTATTCAGCAGCACATCTAACCTTGAAGCTGTCAGAGTTTATCATGAATAATGTACCAGGACAACATTCCAGGTGATCCTTATAAGACAGACTGATGTCCTCATGGGCAGGGAAGGCAAAGCAGCGTGGTCCCATTCCCGGACAGAAACACACCATGACATGGCCGTTAGGAAGGAATGTTCATGCCACTGTGCTTCCACCTCCAGAGCTGCAGGGGTTCCAAGAAATCCCACCAAAACCTAAGAAAGAGCCGAGTGTGTACCCAGATGCAATACCACGGAGAAAAGGCATCACCGTGAAATCACATTTTATGCTGTGAATGAGAGGGAAGTACATCAGATGCCAATAAGCTTTTGCATCTGTGCAAAAAGCTAAAATCTCAAGTAGATGTCACTTGACTCACTGCATGCACCCTTAGCACCCATGAAAAATGCCAACACAGACCTGCAAACACAAATGGGCAATGCTCAAAGTCACCATTGGCTATGATTTCTGCCTTTAACTCACAGAATTGTAAATTCTCCTGTAAACAGGAAGAGAAGCTAAGACAATGCAACCAAACTAAATAAATGACATTTTGTTCATATTCTCTTCCTGTGGTATTTTTGCCTTAATGTACAGCCCATCTCCCAATTTTTAAGTTTTTACTTAAGAGGAAGCAGATATACAAGCTTATGCTCTTCTGAGAACAATGCTGAAGATTAACACAAGAGCTAATTTCCTAATTAGCACTTGTTTTCTCGATAAAAATAGACTAATTTTTTAGATAAAATTCTGGAAAATTTTCCTGCTACCTCCCAGTGTAGAGGACTCATCTGTTCCTTTCCTCACTGTCATGTAAACAAGAGCTTCCAGAAGTCAGAAACTTCCTAGCTAAGTTTTGTCCTCAACTGTCTACAAACCTCAGTCTTCCACAGTGGGATACAAAATGCTCTAGACCCAGTAGGGATGGGAGGCATATTGGTAGAGTGGCCAGAGCACACAGCTGGGCCTCCCTCTCAGCAGCTTCTGTGACCGCAATTGAAAAGCAATGATAGTGACAATTCCTCCCACAGTAATCACGTGATGTAATCAGGCAACGAATGGGAAAGTGCCCACCATGGAACAGACCTGCAAAGGGGGTCATATGCGGCCAAAGAGCGGAGATCTCAAGAAATCTTATTTTTCACAAATGCAGGTGTCCAAACATCTCTTCATCTGTTGAGGAAATCCCAGCATTGTTATGTATACGCACAGTGCTTACACACAAAGTCAACGTTGTTATAATGCACTTTCATGCAGTCAGATTTCTGATGTCCATGGAGTCAGGAAAAAGTCTGTCTCAGTTCTCAGAGAGAGACCAATTTGCCTTCTGCATTTGTTTTCTCTGGGCCCTTGACAATTGGATGGTGCCTGCCAACATTAAACACGGATCTTCCCTACCTAGTCCACACAGACTCACACTAATCTCTGCGGAAATACCCTCAAAGAAACACCCAAAATAATGGGTTACCAGGTTTCAAGGTATTCCTTAATCTAATCAAGTTGACACTTAAAATTAAGTCCACAAGTCCATCCCTTGTCAGCTTGGCACCTATATGCATCTTCTTAAACCATATCTAATTTCCAAATAAAGACAATAAAAAGGTAATAGTTCCAACTACCGTGATGTAACTAACATGACGCAACTAAAAACTTACTAAATCCTTTCCCCAGAATTTGGCTTTCAGAATTACAGCATGTGGGATTTTAATCTTTCAGGATTGTGGTTTTTCAGGATTGCAGATGTTAGGGATTTTAGACTTTAGGGATTTAGACTAGGCATTTGGGGTTTTAGGGATTAAATTTTGGGAGATTTCAACATTCAGGATGACGGCATTCAGGATTGTGTCCTTTGATATTATGATCGGCACCAGAGCAGCAGCTATCTAATAAAACAAACATATCATAAAAAGAGGAAACATAAAATGCATTTCTTTTACTTGGTTGCACTACCTTAGCTTGTTTTCTTGTCTGCAGGAGAATTTACAATTCTGTAAATTAAGGGCAGAGATCATAGCCAATGGTGACTTTGAGCATCTCCCGTTTGTGTTTGCAGGTCTAAGTGTTGGCATTTTTCGTAGGTGCTAAGGATGTAGCGAATCTCATGACACGTACTCGAGATTTGTGCTGTTGATTTGGGTTTTAATCAATAGATTTTGTTAGTATACCAAGACAAGGTGATATTGCAAGCAGGTCTCACAGCAAAGGGAGGGAGAGCTCTACAGACCACCAACAAGAATAATCCGAAGTCCCGGTGTGCAGGGAGGGAGGGAAGTGCCTTGTTCAAGGGAGCTGCAAGTGGAAATTGCACCGGTGGTCATGTTCGCTTTTTTTCTGTGCAGACATTAGAAAGTGACAGTTTTGCTGGACCTGTCTCTCCGAGCAGATTTCAACTGCAGTCCACTTTTTAAGTCAGAAAGCAAAATGATACAGGCTGCCAAGAAAAGCATTTATGTTCCAGGGGCCCCCAAATGGCATCCACCTCCCAATGACCTGGCAGTCCTGAGGATGTAAGAATGGCCGATTCTATTCAATCTTGTTTTCTTCTTTCTAGACTGGAATGAAACACAGGGAAAAGGAAATCTTTGGGGTTGTGCTGTGTTCGGTCACATCAACAGTTCTGTGGCAGGGATTCTGGTTTAACTGCCAGGCTCCTGGAAGCCACTGAGACACCAAACCCTGTGGGAGGTGTAAGGCAGGTTCCCTGTGAAGGAAAGTGGTATCAGGTTGGGAAATTTGCACACCATCACTGAAGAGTAACTGAGGATAGACAAATCTTGCTCAAGACATAATTCAGTAAAAGGGATATTATGGTAATTTAGACAAAAGCTGGTCTCACCCTAAAGTGTTTTTATGCTTGGCCTCGGCCGCCATCATTTTTCTTTCAATGTCTGTCATTATACTAGAATGTTTATTATACTAGAATTGTGTCATATTATATAAGAATTGTGTCATAATGGATATGAGTTGAGACAAAGGATAGAGAAAGTAATACAAGGCTGGCTACTTTTACTCCAAGAAGGAAATTCTAAAGAAGCAGAGTGAAGCCAGCTGCACTATATGTCACATTGATATAAGTCACCGAAATGCTGGGTTCCCAAAATTGTGTTCCTTCCTTTTCACAATCTCTCCTTGCTCACATCGGAAGTGGAGGTGAGCATGGTCCCTGGTGGACATGGGACAAGAGCAGCCAGGGGGATATCATGGGGCACAAACAGGTGCAGGAACAACTAGAACAGTAACCACATGGAAACTTGTTGCCCACGGCCACCTTTCCTCTGCCCCACCCAGGTCAGAGCTGGAATCCTTATCTCCAGTACTGACCACGGTTCCTGTCTCTGCAGGACCCTGAGGTGTCAAACTTACCCCTCAACTGACCATAAGCATGGGACAGGCATTAATGCAATGAACCTAATGAAAGCTCTTGGAGAAGGACGTTATGCAAATACTATTAATCAAAAGCCTTATTCCTTTTCTCCCAAGCCCTCCCACCTTATGCAAGAATATAAGGAAATATTAACTTTACTTCCCTAGTGATGGAGAGATGTAATTAGAGCCTGGGAAGGTTTTCCCACAAGGCATTAGTGGGGAAATTTGCCAGCACTTTGATGAAATAAAACATGGAACTCTCTATTCTGTGCCAACTGCTTCTTTCTTTGGAACACAAAGTCATTTTTATGAGTGAAACTAGAAAGAAAAAAAGAGCAAAAAAAAAAAAAGAAAAAAGCAACAAAAACCAAGGGAGATAAGGTCACCCTCTCGCTTCTTCTGGCAAACCTCTCAGATTCCGGCAGACCCCTTCCCCCGAGACAGAGCAGGGCTGCACAGCTGCTCCTAACAGAGAAAAAGGAGCAAATTCAAGTAAAAACTGAAAAAAAAAACTCAACAATTCCTAAAATGTTTAAGAGTTACCCTCAATACACTATATGAGAGGAAATTGTATTCAAATCTTATTTGAACAAATCTCATAACAACAAATTCTCTACCTTTATGTCTTCCAAACTTTCCTAATGACTTAGTGATCAATTTATAATAATTTACTGATCACTGACAAATCCAAGCACTGAGCCCTTTTGTGATCCATTTCAAACCATAGTCAGTTGCAAGTCCCTTTCTCCCTCTTCTCTTTGCTGGAATGCCTGCCTGCTGCATTAAACCCATCCTTCAGGACCCCTCTAAACTGCCTTCTCCTCCACTGCTCTGATTCTTCACCCACCCTAAGAGCTCTGGCAGAAGTCATTTGTCCCCTTTTGGGATTGTCTTTGTCTGTCTTTTCTTTTTACGATTTTTTTTTTTTTTTTTTTTTTTTTTGAGATGGAGTCTCACACTTTTGCCCAGACTGGAGTGCAATGGCGCGATCTCGGCTCACTGCAACCTCTGCCTCCTGGATTCAAGCGATTCTCCTGCCTCAGCCTCCCGAGTAGCTGGGATTACAGGCGCCTGCCACCATGTCCAGCTAATTTTTTGTATTTTTAGTAGAGACGGGGTTTCACTGTGTTGGCCAGGCTAGTCTCAAACTCCTGACCTCGTGATCCACCCGCCTTGGTCTGTCTTTATCTTAAGGGACACATTATGTATAGCTTTATTATTCTTACTGTGTATTATCCAGTTTCCCCTCCTGCACTGCGTACTCCTTGAGATGCAGATCTTGAGGACGGCATTCGGTATGCCCTAAACCCGGCATTGTTTCGATTTCTTATATGCCATTATTACTCTAAGTGTGGCTCACAGGCTTGCAGTATGCACATGATTTGGGAGATCATTAGAAATGGAGTCTCCCACCCCACCCCAGTCCTACTTAATCAGAATCTGCATTGTAATCCATTACCTACCCAGGTTATTCACAGTACATTAAAGTCTGAGAAGTGCTGTTATATACAATGGATACTTAGTAGATATTTTTCACATAAGCCAATTTCTTTTTCTTTCTTTCTTTTTTTTTTTTTTTTTTGAGATGGAGTCTCGCTCTGTCACCCAGGCTGGAGTGCTGTGGCCACAATCTCGACTCACTGCAAGCTCGGCCTCCTGGGTTCACGCCATTCTCCTGCCTCAGCCTCCCGAGCAGCTAGGACTAGAGGTGCCCGCCACCACGCCTGGCTAATTTTTTGTATTTTTTAATAGAGACGGGGTTTCACCATGTTAGCCAGGATGGTCTCGATCTCCTGACCTCGTGATCTGCCTGCCTCGGCCTCCCAAAGTGCTGGGATTACAGGGGTGAGCCACCTTACCCGGCCCACATAAGCCAATTTCTATGCAAAGACCTTCCCCTTCACCCACTCCCACCCTCCATCCTAGGTACTGCAGATGAGCTAAGAACTAAGCCCACCTTCAGGTGGCAAGAGTGCTTTCTCCGCATTCACTCTAGCTTGCCATCCATAGCCTCCATGCATTCAGATGCAAGTCATTTATTAATTAATTCCCTCACAACACATTTACTGAGGGCCTGCCTCCTATATGCCAGGCATTGTGCATATTCCACAAGAACATTTACCTCTCAATGCACTGAATCGGGTTTATGGGATCAGGAAGAAGGCAAGGGGAGTGGCATGTAAATTGTGTGTCCTGTGCCTACCAGGATGCTTGTCTGCTGCACAGATTTCTGGTGGATCAGGAAGGACACAGCCCACAGACTCAACTCCTCTTTCAGGGCTCAGCTGGCTGCTGCCCCCAAGGCCTGGCTCTCACTGGCATAAGCTCTGCACCAGTGTTTTCTCAAGCCTCAGGACACACCCCAGTCACCAGGAAGGCTTGGGAAAACACAGAATGCTGAGCCCACCCTGAAACTTCTGATGCAGTAAGTAGTGAGGTACCAACAAGAACAGAAAAAGGCAGAAACACTAAAGAAGATGCCTGTATTCTCCGAGCTTCCCTGATGAGGTGTATCCTATCAAACCCCATTCCCTTAGGTGTTGCAGAATGCTTGGAGAAAAGACTAAAGAAGTGAGGTCTCCATGTAATGAAGCCCATTGAGAGAACCAAGTCTAGAAAGTTCACCAGGTCCTGAGCAAGAGCAGGGGACAAACTAGGGCCTGATTGGCCTGCTTTTTCACTTGCATTGTAAGATTTATGTGTTACAGTGTCATTAAATCTAGAGAGACCAGGACTCAACCCATGGTAATAAAAATAAATCTGTGCAATACTGGGGAGCTTCATAGCTAGATGTAATTATCTCTCATAGATGAAACCCAGCACGTGAGTCCTGGCCCAGAAATAGCTCATTTTCTCCCTGCCTACAGCTGTGCTCGGGCTGAAGCCGCTGACGCTGGGCTTGAGGGGTGCCTTCCTCTGCCTCCAACTTGCCTCCTCTCTCAGGCACCTCATCCTCCACCCAGTGTTATTATGAAATCAAGTGGCCTGTAAAAGGAGGACTGGGAGAATGTCAAGAATCCCTCCCCTCTCCAGTCCTTTCCCCTTCCTCCCATGCCCCATGACTTTCTAAACTCAACTGCAATGGATAGGTGGTGGGAACATGCAACAGCATTTCCTAGAACAGGATTTTCTACCTCCTTTTGGAAATCACTTATCTTATTCCCATAGTGCCCTAATTCCAACAGTATATGACATACACAATGAGAATGTCATATGAGCTAAGAAGGCTGAAGACCCATGCCTTAAGGCTAACCAGCTTCCAGAAGAATCCTTAAACCTACATTCCATTTCCATACCAATCCTGGGTGTCCTAACTTGCTCAATACCAGGAGTATCTATCAAGTTAGTAGGTGCCTAGGGGAATCTAGATGTCATTTTCAGCCCTTTCTCTTTCCCACACCCAGCAGAAATGGATGTGAGATCTCGCAATGAGCATCTAAAGTTTTCAGGATTGTTACCAGGACAACCACACCTGAAAGCTTTCCTTTGACTCAGTCTACCCTGTGCCCGCCCATTCAACCCCCATGTCAGCCCTCATCTGCTTCCAGCCCAAATTCTATTTTGGTGCCTCATTTTAATTGTTTTTTGTTTGTTTGTTTGTTTGTTTGTTTGTTTTTCTGGCCTCAGATCAATCCCTCTATCTCTGGTCTGATGTTGCAATTTCTCCTTTTTATCTTGGGTATTTTAGGCCATGTATGTGGAAATTTGACGCATGTGACCCCCTTTGGCACAGTCGGACATTTCTCAAATTCACCTCATTTCTGATCTCTGGTTCTGGAAATTATGAAGTCAGAAAGTCCCACGAAGGCTTATGTTTACTGGCATTACAAGGGCAGATACCATGTCTGTCTTACTTTCCTATTGCCTCCCATATTACCCAGCACATAATAGGTGTCAGACAAATATTTTTTATGAACAAGTGGATTATAGATATATCACACCATGGGCAGACTAATATAATTTTTATTGTGTGAGTATGTTAAGTGTTTCTGGACAACTGATAAGGTTATATTTATAACCAAAGGATTAATGTTCATGAAGTGCCTTGAAATCCACAAAACAATAATGCTGTAAAAGAGTCAACTATTCCCTGGTGGAGATGATCAGAGGAACAGATTGTACAATTCATTTGGGACTTAAAAGGTAGATATGAGTAAAGGTGGAAAGAAAACGGGACATGATGAGAAAACAATCAATAAACAAATTAAAACTCACCTTTATCATAATCATCATTCTCAACTGCATCTTCTTGAAGTTTCTGAAGTTTTAATCTTAAGGATATTACCTATGTTGGTATAAAGGGGAAAAAATAAAGAATTATGATAGAATTCAAGCAAACATTTTTGTGAAAACTAAGAACATTTAGAAACTGTTTCAAAATGAACTTCTTCATTCTCTTTTAAAAAATGCACATTTTTTTCAATGCCAGATGCATTAGTTTCTCCAAAAAAAGAGCTTATGTAAAGAATAAATGTAATTTGAGCATAACATCCACATAAAAAGTTAAAATGTTATTTTATTTTAAACAAAAACATCACACTGTGCCTTTATCCGCATGAAGAAATGCATAAGGAGAAGGAACACAAGTTTCCTGACCAAATGGTCTCTGTTTTAAACATCACATTAAACTTATGAAGGTAAACACACCAAAACTGGAAGAGAAACCAAGAGAAAAAGAGCATGAACTTAAGCTCAGCAGGTCATCCTGAAAGCTTGAGTAAGAATGATGGCAAAGCTCTCACAAAACCCTTCTGAGAAGCCCTAAGGTTCAAATATTTTCCATTACAGAAAAGGGCACCGTCTTATTTAACCCACATGGAGACTCAGTGATCCAGTTACTTCTCTGAGTGTTACCAATGGGTTGACTTAGCATCACTGATACGGTCTGGCTGTGTCCCCACCCAAATCTCATCTTGAACTGTAGCTCCCATAATTCCCACATGTCGTGGGAGGCCATTCAATCATGGAGTTGGGTCTTTCCCATGCTGTTCTCATGATAATGAATAAGTCTCATGAGATCTGATGGTTTTATAAAAGGGAGTTCCCCTGCACAAGCTCCCTCTTGCCTGCCACCATGTAAGATGTGCCTTTCTCCTCCTTTGCCTTCCACCATGATTGTGAGGACTCCCCAACCATATGGAACTGGGAGTCCATTAAACCTCTTTCTCTTTATAAATTACCCAGACTTGGGTATGTCTTTATTAGCAGCATGAGAACTGACCAATATAATCATTGTTCTTCTCAACAGGAGACCCAAAGATTTACTGACAATGAATCCTTGGCCTACCAATGAATGGATTTGGGCTTGCTCCCTGAAAAACATCTTCCTCCTTCTTTGCCTGGCTCACACCTACATTTTCTTCAACCCCTAGCACAAGTACTGTCTCCTGTAGTCTGTGTTAAATGTCCCTCCTCTATACCTCCATTGTGACCTGTACTTGCTTCTATTCACAGACCCATTCAACAAATATTTACTGAGTGCCTCTTAGGTATCAGGCCCTGTTTGTATTGTGTTTGTGTACCAAGGATATGTCATAAAATGCTTAGCCCTCTAGACTTACATTCTAGGCAAAAACATAATACAGTCAGCCCTTGAACAACACAGGGATTATGGGCCCCAACCCCTGCCCTACACAGTTGAAAATCTATGTAGAACTTTTGACTTCCCCAAAACTTAACTACTAATAGCTGACTGTTGACCAGACACCTTACCAAAAACATAAACAGTTGATTAACACACATTTTGTATTATATGCTGTATTCTTACAATAAAAGTAAACTGGAAAAAAGAAAATATTATTTAAAAATCATTGAGAAAAAAATAAATTCAACATTGACTAGATGACAAAAAAATCTTAAAAAATAGAAAATAAACTTTCCTATTCATTAAGTGGAAGTGGGTCATCATCAAGGTCTTCATCCTCATCATCTTCATCTTGAGTAGGCTGAGGAGGAGGAAGAGGGGTTGGTCTTGCTATCTCAGGGGTGGCAGAGGTGGAAGAGAAACTGCATATAAGTGACCCTTGCAGCTCAAATCCCTGTTGTTCCAAGGGTCAACTGTAAGTTTTATGGCACCTCAGCAAGTGACTAACGCTAT
Source organism: Macaca fascicularis (assembly GCF_037993035.2). NCBI lineage: Eukaryota > Metazoa > Chordata > Mammalia > Primates > Cercopithecidae > Macaca > Macaca fascicularis. The sequence continues at coordinate 17,382,553 of NC_088375.1, forward strand.
GAAAAAGGAAAAGGGAGAACCATGTTATGGGGATCAGGGATGCTGGTAGAGGGTGCAATTTGAAATCTGATCTCCTTGAGATGGTGACAATTACGCAAAGATTTAAAAGCGGTAAGGTAGTGAACCATGAGGCTGTCTGGGAGAAAAACATTGCCACAGAGGGAAGAGCCAGTACAAAGGCTCAGGCAGAAGTGTTTCTGGTAAGAAAGCAAGAAGTGAAAGTGAAATGAAAAGCAAGTGGGAGCAAGAATGCCACTGGATCTGGGACAGATTGATGGAAGGGAAAACTGTAGAGAACGAGGTCACACAGGTAATGAGGACTGTATCAAGAAAAGACAAGAAGACATTTAAAAGTTATGATTTTACTCTGAAGTTCATGGGGGCCACTGGAGAGTTTGGGGCGGAAGAGCACATGATCTGACTTACATTTTAAACAGTTTCACTCTGGCTGCTGTTAGTAAGAGCAAAAGAAGGGAGGCCAGGTAAGAGGCCATGGTAACGTTCAGGAAGGAGATGACGGGAGCTTGGATGATAATGAGGATGGTGGCAATGGCAAAGATGGTGAGATGTGATCTGATTCCGGATATATTCAAAAGATCGCTGGTTAAATATAGAGCCAACAGGATTTGCTAATACCTCACAGGTGGGGTCTGAGGAAAACGCACCAGGATGATGCCAATGTTTGTTTTGTTTTTTGTTTTCTGAGCCACTGGAAGAATGGAGTACTTATTACACCAGGCTATAGCCATCTTTTGCTTTGTTTGGTTTTATCTGTGCATATCATTCGACCTTGAGCATCTGGAGGGCAAGAACTATTTTGCATCCATGTATAAGACGCTAGTACTTACCCTTACTTGATTTTTCCACTGCTTTGGGCACATGGAAAGAGTACAAGTGCCTCTCTCCTTGTTCTGCTGAACAGGGTATGAGTGGCAATGATGGGGTTACTTCTATGCTGAAGCATTTGATGGCTCTTGTAGGACTCCCTGACATTCTCTTCCTCATGACTGTGACTAAGGGGGTCACATGTTCAGATGGTGCAGGCTGGGTTCTTGAGTGACTCTATGGAGCAGAGCCCCCCCTAAAACCTCTGTGGAACACGAAGCATATGCAAGAAACACAATTTTGTTGTGTTGAGCCTGTAACGTAGTGTCTGTTACCAGCCTATCCTAACTAACACAACCTCCAAAGCCTAGCATAAGGCATTGTACTAGTTGTCATTGATAAATGCTTTCTGAATGAATGAAAGAATGAATGAATAATCATATTAACCCCTTTGTCCTTGAATTGCTCTATATTACAACTGCAAAATTTGCCAGTAACTTAGTCCCGTGTATCAGGGAGAGAAGAAAGGCTCTGTGAATGTTTGAAGGCCACATAAAGCTATAGCATTACCATCACCACACCCAAATGATGGTATCGTTAAACATTTATTTGAACAGAAGCTGAAGAAATGCAGGAAACAGGGACAGAGAAAAAAATTCATTTACAGCCAAAGCCCACCCCACGATGCCCACCTTGTCCAGTGATCTCTATAAGGCCTTGAATGGACTGCCCTGGGATATGTCTGAATACCCATCTTTGCTGGAAGCACAGCCCCAGTGGCCATGTCTTGCACGGTACCACAACCCTGCCTGTGGAATGTCCTATAATGCCCTGCAGGCACAGTCCTTCCTTTTTCACCAGTTTCCACGGCCTTAGGTGGAGCCTACCTTGTAGGGCCCACTCCACTTCCCCTCCTCTGCATGCCTGATCACCAACTGCCTTTATTACTATCCTCTCAGTCCCACACAACCTCTGGAAATCTCGCTAAGCAGCGATTTCTAAACAGCATAAAATATACACAGTTGATTCTCCTTATTCACAGTACTGTAGTTACGTTCTGTAAAGTTTCTGTAAATACTGAATTAGGGAATAATGAAGCATTGCTCCTAGGAGGAAATACAGGGTAGCTTCCCGTGAGCCCCTGGTCACAATACTTTCCTCAATCAATCAACAAGTAACCTTGTTCTACGTGTGTTTCTGTTTAAAAACAATTTATTTAATATGTATTAATGATCCATAAACATTGTACTCTGGCCAACAGCACTCTAACTCACGCCTGAATGAAGTTTCTGGAGCACCCATATCTTCTCCATCAGGCCCATCACAGCCTTCTCATGCTTAGGAGCATTAGATGGCATTAGTACTATGCTTGGGGGGCATTTGCAATGGTGAACTCACCAATAAAGAGCACAAAAATGTTAAAAAAGATGGCATTAAATAGACCACAAAAAGGGTACTAGTTTGTAGTATGAGAGAGAAGGTAGAATGTCATCTGGTCTGACCTTGTTTGACCTAAGTAGAAAGGGTGTACATCAGGTGACCCAAATTTTTTGCCACTCTGTGCAGGTTCAAAATTACCAGCAGGCATGGTGGCTCATGACTGTGATCCCAGTACCTTGGAGGCTGAGGCAGGAGGATCGCTTGAGGCCAGGACTTCAAGACCAGTCTGGGCAACATGGTGAGACCCTCATCTCTACCCCCCAAAAAAAAAAAAAATAGCCAGGCATGGTGGCACACGCCTGTAGTCCCAGCCACTAGGGAGGCTGAGGCAAGAGAATCGCCTGAGCCCAGGAGTTCAAGGTTACAGAGAGTTATGATGACACCACTGCACCCCAGCCTAGAGGACAGAGACCCCATCTCTTAAAAAATAAAATAAAAATGAAAAATGACCATAAAGGTGCCGTGAGTATTGATTTTGGAGTTAACAAGAAATTTTAGCAAGTAGACAAATTCACACATATAGAATCCATGAATACTGAGGATCAAGCATCTTTTAGAAGAAGCTGAAACTTAAAATTCCTGAGATTCCCATTTTTACTTAAGTAGAAGGGAGAGGAGGTTAAGGAATTAGAATATAATATCAAAAAGGCCCCCAAACACTAGAAATCCTACTCTTTCAAAGGATCTCTTTGGAGATCCTTCACCCGACCTTCCGCCCCGTCCCGAGGGCCTCAGCCACAACCCCAGTGAGCAGTCTGGGGCCTCTGCGTAAGCACCATGGGAAAACAAGTCCCTGAGCAGCCCGCCCCATCAAGACAGTTCCCACTGTCAAGAGGTTCTTCCTCCTATTGAGGCAAACTCTGCCTTCCTGTAAGTCCTGTGCCCTGGGCTGAGTTATTTTCGTCATTCCCACTACTCAGTTAATTCCTCTCCCACACAACAGATACTCAAGTACGGCCTTGCGTCACTTAATGACAGGGATGCATTCTGAGAAAAGCATTATTAGGTGACTTCATCACTGGGTGAACATCGTAGATTGTGCTTACACAAATCTGGATGGTGTAGCCCATTTCACACCTAGGCTAGAGGGAAGAGTCTATTGCTCCTGGGCTACAAACCTGTGCAGCCTGTGACTGTACTGAATACTGCAGGCAAGTGTAACACAATGGTAAGGTATTGGTGTATCTAAACATATCTGAACGTAGAAAGGGTACAACAAAAACACTGTATGATAATCTCATAGGACCACTGTCACATCATATATGTGATCCGTCATTGACCAAAATGTCATTATGCAGTACACGAGTGTAACTGAAGATAGTGCCATGTTTTTCCCTGCCCAGGTGTGGGACTGCCATAGACAACAATACTTACACTACAGAAAAAGTGTATCCAGATTCTACCATTTGAGAGAAGATAGGAATTTAATTTGAGCTATGGGCAGAAGGGAGAGCTTCATTAGCTTTTGACTCAAACTCTCTAAATAGGAGCTATTTCTCTAATGATGACTATGGGCAATTTCTGGGTACTTGCTAGGAGCTAGGTCCTGTCTGAAGCACTTTGCACATACGATCACATTTAGTTTAATTAACTGGAGAAGAGAAACACCGCAGGAAGGTAGACCCTCTTGCTAAACCCAGGTGAAAGATAACAAGGATCTGAGTCAGGGCAGCGGCCATGGTGGTGAGAGACAGATGAGCAGTAGGACTGAGAGGGCTTGGAGGCCGGCCAGATGTGGAACGAGGGAGAGGGAGGTGTGGAAGATGGTTGTGGTTTCTGGCCTAAGAAACTGGATAGATTCTATGCATTCGAATCAACCAATATTGGAGGCCCTTCAGAATGGGTTTGGGGGAAAGACAAGGGCATTGGTTTAGGCAATGACTAACTGGAAGACTCCACACATCACCCAGAATACCAGCCTGCATCTCTGCTCTGGCCTCAATCCCTCTCTGCATAATAAATCAGAGGGCTGGGCTGAGGTCCCTGAGGGCTGAAAAAGGGCAAACAGGGACAGGGCTAGGAACACCAGACTGCAGATAAAGAACGGAAGGTAGATGCTCTTTCGGGGAATGAGCATGAGCTTCTGCAGATTCTCCTCCCAAATGCCTGATGAGTGGGTGCTCCACTTCCCTACTCACATGAACACATCCCCACACACATGCGAGTGCACACACACCCACAAATACATACTCACACACGCATGCATACACACACATGCACACACAGCACAAACATGCACACACACATACACACACACAGCACAAACATGCACACACATACACACACGCACACACATGCATACCTATATGCACACACGCACACACACACACCTATATGCACACACAAACACGAGTGCACACACACCCACAAATACATACACTCACACACGCATGCACAAACATGCACACACAGCACAAACATGCAGACACACATACACACACGCACACACATGCACACGTATATGCGCACACACACAAACACATGAGCACACCCACAAATACACTCACACACGCATGCACAAACACACGCACATGCACACACATACACATGCACATGCAAACACATACAAGCACACACATGCACACCTCTATGTGCACACACACACACACAAACACACATATGTACACCCACCAGGATTAAAACACAGTCTGGCAATAGATCAGCCACAGAGCATCTCTACCTGGGCTTCTCTGGGAATTTTTGTGGGTAGAGGAACCCTGCCTACTTCTGGCTATACCCACCTCTCAGATAACTGGATAGACAGCAACATCATAAGGCTGGGCCTTAGATGTCTCCAGTTTGTCCTTATTTCCAAAGCAGCTACATTCTCATTTGAGCCTTAGAACAATCCTATGAGTTGGTGTTATCTCTAAATACGGAAACTGAGAGCCGGAGAGGTTCAATGACCAGAAGCGAAGTCTCCTGATCCTATGGAAGGCAGCAGTCACTGCAGCAGGATGGAAGGGAATGAGTGAAGTGGATGAAGAGCAGGATCGCCCTGATACAGGGCATCCCCATTTTTGTATCTCTCAACCCCTTCTAAACATCATCCAGCTCAATCTCCCCTGCCCCCAGTTTCCTGTCTCAAAGCAGAGCTGAGCTGAGTTAACCACGTCTCACCTAGGCCAGGGCCTGTGGAGGAGCCTGCGGCCCAATGGAGAGCAAATCTGAGCACCTACGTGACAGAGAAGACAAAAGGGAGGGTAGATCTGTGTCCAATTCAAAGAGACAGAAGTGTAGCAACATCCTTGTTCAGCCAGCTCCAAAAGGAGCTGCTGCAGCTTTTAGGAGGATAGCAGTTGAGCCCAGAACCCCTCACTTTCTGCCATCTGCCCAGTGCTAATCTGAGCTCACGACAATCTCGGGCTGCAGAGGTGGAGGAGACACTGACCTCCACCTGCCTCCGGTTTCTCAGCAGGCAGTCCCGCAGCACTGGCTCCCATTTCCTGAGCAGGGTGTCCCAAGAGTGGGCATCCTCCGATCCGCTGCTCCCATCACCACCACAGCCAGCCAGTGAGGGATCCAGAGAACTGGAGGAACCAGAGTCCATGTCCGGTAAAGAATGCATCTCACACTCTGGCCTGGAGCTGTTCCCGGCGGCCTGGGCCAAGTCCTCTGAGACCTGTGTAGCCAAGAGACTGAAGGGCCGAGAGAGACATCGAGGGTCCTTATGAGGCCCGTCCAAGCTGGCAGCTTTGGCTCCCATCTCCTGGGGGCTCTGGCAAGGGGACTCGGCCTCTCTGGATGGTGGGCAGCCTTCTGCTTCTCCACGTTCCCCGGCAGAGCCAAGCGAGAGCCGAATAAAGCTAAAGCTTGAGGCAAAGGCACTGTGAGAGCCAGGAGGGGTTGGGGGGTCCTCAAGGCCACAGCCAGGGTTGCAGCTATTGCTACTCAACTCTGCTGATGGCACAGAGCCTGCTGCCTGGACACACCTTGCTCCATCACTGCAGGCTGCCTCCCAGCTGGTGTCCAAGGTCTCAGAACTGTCCATGGCTGCAAACTCTTGCTGCCACCCAGCATTCCCAGGGCCACACAGCCTGCTAAGCCTGTCAGGCAATCTGGTGCCACCTCTGAGCTGAATCCCAAAGTGTGCCGAGGTTCCTCTCACAGAGGTCACAGCAGGGGCTGCTGCGCTCTTGGAAACAGGGCTCCCAACCAAGAGGCCTCCCAGGTCAAGGCCACACTCTCTGGTCTTGGACTCCAAGTGGTGGGACTCCTCGCCAGGCACCCCTCCTGGGACCCGGAACAGTGTGCCCACTGCTGGGGAAAGGAACCCGATCCCAGGCCCTGTCGAGCTTCTCATGTAGCCCGGCCTCCGTGCCAGCCGCCGCCTCCGAAAGCACGCTGCAGGTGGTAAGCAATCCCGGCCGCCTGGGAAGGAAAGAGAAAACAGCACTATAAACGTGCAGTTCTTACTGGCCCAGCTGGAACTGCATCTGGAGCACATCCCTAGGTTTAAAGGTCATCTCTCGGTACACCTGTCAAAGATACATGCTGGCTCAATGGTCCTGGGGCCAATCCGTTATGAAAATCCCAACAATCCTCAGGAAGTGTTTGCCTGGAACATGTAGAAATCAACACAGCATCTCAGCTCCTGGGTTTAGCAGAGCAACTGGCACTGCTGTATGCTATGCCCACAGGTCAGCATGAACACAACTTTGGTGGCTCCTGAACCCTCCAACATCTTGCCTGTTGGTCTTTTATGGCACATCAGTACTCTCATCCTGGAGTGGGCCTGGAAAGCAAATGACGTGAAAGTGGGATGCCAGAGCATGCCCCTAAATGAGATCCAACCATTTACTCTAGCTATTCATTGAACAACATGTGAATGTTCACTAGCGGGGCTATCCATGTCCCTGCAAGACTGATCTGTTGCTGCAGACCCATGGATAGCTGGCTGTGCTGCAATGTATGGCCATCATCTCATCTCACTCAGTGAATGACAGGAGGCCTGCTTGATGTGTTCTCCAAACCAGCACTGCATTCCCCTTCCAGCTAGGCTATAGGAATAGGAACAATAACAAATGCTGATTCCTCATTGCCTGGTTCAAACCCTGACTGTACCACTTGCTGGTTGTGTGACCTTCCACAAAGTTACTTAACCGCTCTGTGCCTCAGTTTCCCCATCAGTAAAGTGGTGATATTAACAGCTCTCTCATAAGGTGGTTGTGAGCTTTCAACTAAATGAGTTACTATTTGTAGACAGCTTAGAACAATGTCTGGCACATATGATAAGAGTTATTAAAATGTCATTTTTAGATTGCATAGCATTTTGCTACTCATAATGTGTTTTTAATTTACATTAATTTCATTCACTCCCTCCCAAAATCATGTGAATCAATCAGGCCAGAAACTATAGCTTTCCTTTTATATTGAAGGCAACTGAGATTCAGAGAACTTGCCTTTCCAGAATCCCCTGCAAGTAGCCAAGTGACCAGGCCAAAGTCTCATGACTCTACTGGCCCACACAGAGCTCCCTCATCTCAGGACCCTGCCACATTGCAAATCAGGCATGAAAGTAAAACCAGGCAGCACTGGACACAGCTGTACTCATACCATGGCCTATGGCAAGAAGTGGAACAAAGCTTCACTCCAGGCCCACACATCCTGCTTTGCTTCCCAGAACAGACGTGGTCTTGGAATCTTTGTCCTGTTAAGCCGAGATCAGTAGGCATTAAAGATCCCACTGAGCTACGATCATGGCACATGTCAGCTCCTAAAAGGGGTGGAGTTGGCACTGATAATCTCTGGGAAAATGAGCACAATGACCTCCAGCCCTCTATTTCCTGACTTGAGCATCTGAAGATAACAGAGCCCAAGACTTGCTCACACAGTGACTTGCTCTTGCCAACTGCAGGGAGCCCCAGAAGGGCCAATGCTGCCCGGGGCACACAGAATTCGGAAGCTTGCAGGGAAGGGAGGAAAGGAATCAGGGACCATGAGGTGGTGGTGGAGGAAGTCAGAGTAAAGAAAGGAAGGGAGGCATTTAACACTATAACTCTAGGAGATCGGTACTATTCCCATTTTACAAATAATACAGCTAAAGCTCAGAAAGCCTTACTTTGCCCCAGAACTCCCGGATCATGGTTTCCCAAAGCCCGGACTTGAACTGAGGCTTGTCTGGTTCCAAAGTACACGCCCTTTCAATTCCCTTTGCCTCCAAGTATATCAGTTAGGGCGACAGCGTAAAATGACAGGAAGGCAAAAGAAATATTTCATTTTTTTCTTTCTTTCTTGAAGACAGAGGACATGCGAGTTGAAGCCAGTAGAAAAGGACATGATGAGAGGTACAGAAGGAATCCATCATCCGAGGACATGAGGCTCCCTGCAGTGTCCGGATCCGACCGGCAGGGGGAGCAGTCGGAACAGGGCGGCCGGGCGTTGGGAGGGGGCAGAGAGAGACCCTCAGGGACACTCGCTCATAACCCCTGCAAAGTGGGCAAAACGTTCTCCAGAGGGCAAAGAATCTGAAAGTACGTTAGAGACAACATTGAATTCGGGCTTCAATTACCAAAGGAAAACAATCCAACAATTTCGTATCTTGAAAAATGAGTCCAGGTGAAACCTATATTGTCTGTAGTTTAAAAAGACTTTTAACTATTTTTTTATGTAAGTACCAGTCATGCAGATAACCCTTCTGGAGTTAAAAGAAACAGGCTAAGTAGAAAATTATTTGTTTGAAATTTCATTTCTTTTCAAAGGCCTGAGGGCACTTCAGTCTGAGTAGCCTTTTCTTTTTCTCTTTTTTCTTTTTTTTTTCTTTTTGAGACAGTCTCACTCTTGTTGCCCAGGCTGGAGTGCAGTGGCATGATCTCGGCTCACTGCTCCCAGGTTCAAGTGATTCTCCTGCCTCAGCCTCCCAAGTAGCTGGAATTGCGGGTGCCCGCCACCACACCCAGCTAATTTTTGTATTTTTAGTAGAGAGGGGGTTTCACCATATTGGCCAGGCTGGTCTTGAACTCCTGATCTCAGGGGGTCCACCTGCCTAGGCCTCCCAAAGCGCTGGGATTACAGTTGTGAGCCACAGCCACCGCGCCCAGCCCCTGAGTAACCTTTTCTAAAACCACTCAACCAAAGGTCCTGAAGTCCTGAAAGCCAGGTTCCAGCTGCAGCACAGTGAGGTTACCCAATGCGAACCCTTGTTTCTACTGGGGCCCTGGGAAGCTGTGATGAGCTGGGGACCAGGAGCAACAAGCCCAGGAGGGCAAACATAAGAGAGGTGTTTACCAAACGTGGGAATGAGATACGGGGATCACCTGGCTTCTGCACCCTGCTGAGGGCTCATGCAAACCATCCCCTGGCCATTGGCCTTCCCAGAAGGTGGCGGAATAGCAAAGACTGTCACATACTATGAATCCTAACCCTGAGGGGGCAGAGGGCAGATCCAGAGGGCACTGCTGGAATCTTCTAGAAGAATTCCAGGAAACCCATATAAGGCAGGAATGAAATCTGTAGGAAAAACTCCCAGTTTCCCATAACGAAAGGCCATTTTTTTCTCACTCCTTTGTCCTCTTTTTTTACTTTTATTTTTTGAGGAAATTTATGACATCCCCTGTGACCAAAATCAATTCTCACTTACATATCCAAGTCTTGCCATCACACCTTGCAGTTCAATAAGGATTAGGATGCATTCAGACCTTGGAGATAAATACTCCTTCCTAGCACCTAAGTGCAATCAGCTCTGGCAGGAGGTTCAAGAGGGCAGGAAGCAACGTATGGTAAGGTAAAGGAAAAGCGCACAGAGTGCAGGCAGGTTTTGAGAGCCAGTTAGGAAACAAGCTGTACCCTCTGTGATCTGCGAAACCCAGAGATGCCTCGTTCCACCCATCTAGCCCAGGAACGAACGACTGAGCAGGGAAAGGGACCCTGGCGCAGCTTTCTCTGCTCCTCAAGGCCTCTTGTCCTGCAACAGATCAATTCTAGAGGGAAGTGCTCATGCCTTACTTCCTCTCTGAAGCACAGACCTGCTTGCCCTGGTAATCTATGACCCCTATCTCCACCTTATCCAACCCAACAAGCTCTGATTGGAGGAAAATGAAAGACAGCAACTTAGAACAGACCCAGATGTCAATGGGTCTCTATATACAGTCTAAATAGGATGCCTGGAAATTTATGTTGACCTAGCTTAGAAGGAAAATTGGGGCAAGCCAATATTAGCCAGCTGGATTGGCAAGAATCCTGCCAGCCCTCCCTCTATGCTCTCCCTTCATCTATCCAAATCCTTCCCAGCCTTCAGCTTCCAATCCCTTCCCCATCAGCTCCCTTCTCCTGATTGCCCAGTTAACAGGGCTTCACCAATTGTCCATATCACTCATTCCCTCCATCACTCATTCCCCCCTACGTATTGTTAACACCCGGCACTGTTAGTGATTTTCTGTGGTGGATATGAATTGTTTCCAGTTTATACTACACAGAAGTTTCCTGAGGTCCTTATAATTCCTAAAACAATCCTAGTTTACAGTATATCAGAGAATAAATTAAAATACACATTGGTCAGACAATATTCATTTTTAAATATGAAATCTTAAACATGCAGTTTAAGAAAACATGATACTTAGTTTTTATCCTGGAGCAGTGGCTCATGCCTGTAATCCCAGCACTTTGGGAGGCTGAGGTGGGTGGATCACTTGAGGTCAGGAGTTCGAGACCAGCATGGGCAACATGGCAAGGCCCCATCTCTACTAAAAATACAAAAATTAGCCTGGTGTGGCGGTGAATGCCTGTAATTCCAGCTACTCAGGAGGCTGAGGCAGGAGAATCACTGGAACCTGGGAGACAGAGGTTGCAGTGAGCCAAGCCCGCACCACTGCACTCCAGCCTGGGTGACAGAGCAAGACTCTTGTCTCAAAAAACAAAAAAAAACAAAAGAAAAATGACTCATAGGCTTGGGCAGGTCACTTGGCTGCCCTGTACCCCAATGATTCTAAGGTCTCCTGAAGGAAAAATGCTGGGACCTCAAGGCTGCTACAGGGAATGCACCAAATAGCAAGAGAAGAACACAACTTTACAAAACATGATTTCCATATAAATTTATAGTGGAAGCATAAAGGAATATATTCTTTTCAGGGAAGGAATTTTAATCCCATCTGTCACGGTTGGGGTAAAAGATCTTAATACATTCAGGCTAACCAAATATTCAGAACCATAAAGAAACAATATATCTCTCTGGATTAATTTGTTTCCAAAGAATCAGAATCCAGTAATAGGCACTAAGCACAAACACTCTACTGAGCCGAAGTCCATCTTCCTTCGATAATTCAGAGAGCACTTAAGGCTTCTGAAGTGCCTTCAGGTCACTGTAATAAGCATCCAGTGAGCAAGGCAAGCGGGGGGTGGAATAAATCAACCTGTATTGTATTTCCAATTTAATCATGTAACCATTTCCATAAAACAATTCCTTATTGAACACTAGATGATACATGGGGTACAGACATGAACAAGACACCATCCCTGCCCTCAAACTGCTTATGATCTAGCAAGGGATGTCAGTCAGGCACACAAAAACTGTTACAGGAATTGAATGTACTTTTCAATCACGGAGGAAGGAGAATTCAATTTGAAATTAAACTAATGAAGGAACCTGGTTAGCTCAGTTGGTTAACGGTTCTTAGGCCTTCCATGAGCTCCAAATTATGTGCCACCCCATAAAACCACCTCATGGGATTAAAGGGAAGAATGGTGCTGCATCTGGTGAAAAAGAAGTGAGGGCCGTCACAAACACATCTTTCATTTCTACCAGAAACAAAAGGTTTTTTGCCCTTTGAGAAAATGAATGCCACAAGTCAGTCCTGATGCAGACGCATTTTGTGAGTTACTCAGTTTGAACTCAGAAGAACTAAGGAAGGACAGGTTTACATCCAGAGACCTGATCCCACAGCTCTCCTATTAATAAGGTGGCACAGAAATACTAGAAATAGAGTAGCAAATCCACCACCCACTGTCCATGTTTGCAAATACACACACACACACACACACACACACACATTTGTACATACTCATGTAAGCACCAGGGTGAGGAACAAAGAAGGTTCTAGAACTGACATAGAAGAGGAATTATCACACTCTTCTCTCTTTATTCCCAGAAATGTCAACAAAAACAGGTAAGTGTAAAATCTAATTAATCCCTACTTTGCTAACTGACCATTTCTGACATTTTAGAATGTATGTGGGTTTGGAATTGACCTCCCCTACCATTTCCTGAGGCTTCCATTGCATTTTCCCTATGATTTTTTTTTACTTTTAATTGTGGTAACATATACCTAACATAAAATTACCATTTTTGCCATGTTTCAATGTATCATTCAGTGGCATTAAGTACATTCACATTGTTGTACAATCGTCACCATCATGCACCTGAAGAACTTTTTCACCTTCCCAAACTGAAACATGGCACCCATTAAATATTAACTCCCCACTTCCCCCTGCCCCAGTCCCTGGTAACCACCACTCTACTTTCTGTCTCTCTAGATTTATTCATTGTTAATTCAACAACCTGGGCCTAAGCTTGGCCTAAGCTTGGCCTAAAATTGGAAGTCTAACAGAAAGTGCGTTTTCAACACCATCCATGTGCATGAAGGAACATTGTTGGGGGGGCCCACATGTGTGATATGAAAATAATACAAATGTTATATGGTTTGGCTGTGTCCCCACCCAAATCTCACCTTGAATTGTACTCCCATAATTCCCATGTGTTGTGGGAGGGGATCCAGTGGGAGATCACTGGAATGACGGGGGCAGTTTCCCCCATACTGTTCTCATGGTAATGAATAAGTCTCATGAGATCTGATGGGTTTATCAGGGGTTTCTGCTTTTGCTTCTTCCTCACTTTCTCTTGCCACCACCATGTAAGAAGTGCCTTTCACCTCCCTCCATGATTCTGAGGCCTCCCCAGGCATGTGAAACTGTAAGTCCAATTAAACCTCTTTTTCTTCCCAGTCTCAGGTATGTCATTATCAGCAGCATAAAAATGGACTAACACAGGAAATTGGTACCAGTAGACTGGGGTGTTCCTGAAAAGATACCCAAAAATGTGGAAGCAACTTTGGAACTGGGTAATAGGCAGAAGCTGGAACAGTTTGGAGGGCTCAGAAGAAGACAGGTAAATGTGGGAAAGTTTGGAACTCCCTGGAGACTTGTTAAATGGCTTTGACCAAAAGCCTGATAGTGACAGGAACAATAAGGTCCAGGCTGAGGTGGTCTCAGATGGAGATGAGGAACTTGTTGGGAACTGGAGCAAAGGTGACTCTTGTTATGTTTTAGCGAAGAGACTGGCAGCATTTTGCCCCTGCCCTAGTGATCTGTGGAACTTTGAACTTGAGAGGGATGATTTAGGGTATCTGGCGGAAGAAATGTCTAAGCAGCAAAGCATTCAAGAGGTGACCTGGGTGCTGTTAAAGGCATTCAGATATATGAGGGAAGCAGAGCATAAAAGTTCAGAAAATTTGCAGCATGACAATGTGACAGAAAAGAAAAACCCATTTTCTGAGGAGAAATTCAAGCCAGCTGCAGAAATTTGCATGAGTAACAATGAGCCAAATGTTAAGCCCCAGGACAATGGGGAAGACATCTCCTTGGCATGTCAAATGTCTTCACAACAGCTCCTCCCATCACAGGCCTGGAGGCCCAGGAGGAGAAAAAGGTTTTGTGGGCTGGGCCCAGGGTCCCTGTGCTATGGGCATGGGGACTTAGTACCCTGTGTCCCAACTGATCCAGCTGTGGCTGAAAGGGGCCAACATAGAGCTTGGGCCATGGCTTCAGAGGGTACAAGCCCCAAGCCTTGGCAGCTTCCACTTGGTGTTGAGCCTGCAAGTGCACAGAAGTCAAGAATTGGAGTTTGGGAACCACCACCTAGATTTCAGAACGCGTATGGAAATGGCTGGATGCCCAGGCAGAAGTTTGCTGCAGGTGCGGGGCACTCATGGAGAATCTCTGCTAGGGCAGAGGAAGGGAAATATGGGGTTGGAGCCCCCACACAGAGTCCCTACTGGGGCACCACCTAGTGGAGCTGGGAGAAGAGGGCCATCATCCTCCAGACCCCGGGATGGTAGATCCACTGACAGCTTGCACTATCCACCTGGAAAAGCTGCAGACACTCAGTGCCAGCCCGTGAAAGCATCTGGGAGGGAGGCTGTACCCTGCAAAGCCACAGGGGTGGAGCTTCCCAAGACCATGGGAACCCACCTCTTGCATCAGTGTGACCTGGATGTGAGACCTGGAGGTCATTTTGGAGCTTTAAATTTTGACCACCCACTGGATTTCAGATTTGCATGAGCCCTATAACCCCTTTGTTTTGGACAATTTCTCCTATTTGGAACAGCTGTATTTACCCAATACTTGTACTCCGATTGTATTTAGGAAGTAACTAACTTGCTTTTGATTTTACAGGCTCATGGGTAGAAGGGACTTGCCTTGTCTCAGGTGAGACTTTGGATTGTGGACTTTTGGGTTAGAAGTGCCTTTTGCCAGGCTGGGTGCTGTGGCTTATGCCTGTAATCCCAGCACTTTGGGAGGCCGAGGCAGGCAGATCACGAGGTCAGGAGTTCAAGACCAGGCTGGCCAATATGGTCAAACTCCGTCTCTACTAAAAATATAAAAACTAGCTGGGCGTGGTGGCAGACACCTGTAGTCGCAGCTACTTGGGAGGCTGAGGCAGAAGAATCACTTGAACCTAGGAAGCAGAGGTTGCAGTGAGGCAAGATCATGCCACTGCATTCCAGCCTGGGCAAGAGAATGAGACTCTGTCTCAAAAAAAATAAAATACAATAAAAGAAAATAAAGAAGTGCCTCTTGCCTCCTGCCATGCTTTTGAGGCCTCCCCAGCCACGTGGAACTGTAAGTCCAATTAAGCCTCTTTTTCTTCCCAGTCTTGGGCATATCTTCATCAGCAGCATGAAAACTAACTAATATAAAATGTATACAAATATAAACCCAAATGTGTATATGTCTATACACAACTATACGTATGAATTATTTATAAACACATATACACAAAGAGAAAGGTAGATATAGATATGAAGATGGAGCGAGAGAGAGGGAGAGTTCTATGCAAGTGAAGCAGTCCTTCCCACTCCCTTTCAAAATCTGCCAACCGAGCAGGTCAATCAAGGAATCGCCACAGAATCTTGCACTGGGCTTGCTGCCATCACATTCACCAACAGATACCATCCATCTCTTTGCAAGGTAGATTGTTTTCCTAGGCATGATTATTCACCAGCTGCTCTTTCTTGGAGAAGCGAACCACTCTACCCTGTTGGGGCATTTCAGTCATCTGGAAAGCTGAGTGGACTGCAGGTACAGATGCCAACAGGTCTGAAGGCCACCAGGAGTTCCACCAGAGGCAAAGCTCTGTCGCTGTTTTTCCTGTCAGCCTCCTCATCACCCAAAGGCTAGAGGTTTGACGCCCAGGTGGCATTCCCACAGGCACGACTTCCTTACAACAGCCTCACAGTCGGAAGGGATGAATCCCACACTGAACTGGCTTTTTATTTAATTGTCTACAGTCTCAGCCCAGAATAACTGAAACTGGAATTACTGTTCTGCTTGGAACAGTCTTTCAGCACAGGAGATAGATACGTGCTAAAAGTATAAACAAAAGCAAAAGAATGATAAACCAGTCTTAACAGCGAACAGGACGTGATGTGCAAGGGACCTCGAGGGCAATGTTCCATTTTTAAGCCTGCTGGTATTTACACAGGTGCCTACTGTATTATTCTCAAACAATACATAGGAAAAAATTCATGCAATTATGAAGTAATTCAAGGGTAACGTTCCATTTCTTAAGTGGTGGTTACACAGGAACTGATTGTATTATTTTCAAACAGCACATATAAAACCTATGTGTAATTATATATTAAACACATAATTATATATAAATACAATTTTCATAACTGTGAAATATTTGATAATACTTTTTCAACTTGGGTGCATATATGCCCCTGTAGTCCCAGCTACTCAGGAGACTGAGCCGGGAGGATCACTTGAGCCCAGGAGTTCAAGGTTGCAATGAGCTATGATTGCTCCTATGAATAGCCACTGCACTCCAGCCTGGGCAACTTAGCAAGACCCCGCCTCTAAAAATTAATTATTAATTTTTCAAAGTCATGGTCCCTGTCCTCAACGGAGCTCATGGCTCCCTGGGGAAGACAGACATGTCAACAAGCAGATGCAGACCAGGCTGTGAGCAACTCCACTGCAGGAGGCCAGGAAATCGAACTGGAAGGCTGAGGCTTCCCAAGCCAAAAAGGAGGGTGAGGTCATTGCCGGTGGAGGGAACAGCAAGCACAGTGTGAAAGGCAGCGTTGAGTGCAGCCAGCTTGAAGAAGTTCAGAACCACTGGGACTTGCGTACAGACAGCGTGGCAGCTGTGGAGGATGAGGCAGACGACGGGATGAGAACAGGCCCAGGGTGGCTTACAGGTGGGGACCCAGAGGACAGGGCCAAGGCAGGACCTGGCCACAGGGAAGAGAGCTGGAAACACATGCCATGCAAGTGGGAAAGCCAGGAGGGTTAAATGAGGTCGCCTAAGAAGGCAAATCCTGAAAGAAGAAGAGGGCTTGCAAAAAAAAAAAAATGACCAGAAATCACCCAAGGAAACCACACTGGGATTCCAGGAGGGATTGGTCACAGAGGGGTTGGTCACAGAGGGGTTGGTCACAGAATACAGGCAAATTACATGCATCCCAGATGTGCCCAGGAGGATAGCTTGATCCCGGGAAGGCAAGGCAGCAGTGAGCCACAGTCATGCCATTGCACTCCAGCCTGGGCAACAGAGCAACACTCTGTCTCAAAAAAAAAAAAAAAAAATCATGGCGGCATCTTTTAAAAATTCTGAGGTCCAGATTACAACCAAGACTGATGAAATTACAACATCGAGGGATGGGCAGGAGAACCGCTTGAACCCAGGAGGCGGAGGTTGTAGTGAGTCAAGATCGTGCAGTTGCATTCCAGCCTGGGCAACAAGAGTGAAACTCTTTCTCAAAAGAAAAATAGAAATTTCATAGACCCAGCTAGGGAACCTAGGAGGGTAGAGGAGAGGTCTCTTCCCCTCCATTGCCATTCAATAACTAGAGTTATTTTCAATTCATAAATAAAGATGAGGCAAAGGCACCTGGACCTGACCACCAGGGAGGTGGAGTTCAAGGCCAAGGTAAACCAGGGCAGCCTCAGCTCTGACCACAAGCTTTTTTTTGTACTGCTGAAGTTCTCTGGGGGAACAACATGATCTACACACACACACACACACACACACACAAAGAGCCCAGCACGGGATCACAAAGACACTCGATCTATGTTCTCCATTGACCAATACAGTCTCAACTCTCTGATCCAATTTTTCTTTCCTTGTTATGTCTGGATCTCTCTTTCCCAACCAAAGCAGGTGGTTGAGGAAATCAGTAGCAAAAGATTCATAAACCAAGTGGAAGGGTATGCTTTGAAATGCATCAAGCAGCCTCTCTCCACTGTGCTATTAATTCTCCTAAACAATTGTCTTTTTCTTTTAGTGTAAAGTACTACTCCAAAATCTGATCGCCATCTGAGCCCTAGCCCTCCTTAAGAGTGCTGCTAGCTACAGATGGGCGTCTCTAATGAATTTTTTAACTGCTGCCCTAATAAAATATGGATGAACCAGAAGGAGCCCTCTGCGTAGCTGTTATTTCAAAACAACTAAACAACTTTAAGTTTCTGCTCTTATTTTTTGCAGCAAAGAGCTGCAAACTCTCCTATCCACCCTAGCAAAAGATAGCTTCTTTCATGCTTGTCCATCTGTAAAGTTCACAGTTACCTTTTTAATGCCATATTTTATGCATGGGCTTATTTTCATGGCTTTCTAAATGCCCCATTTTGCATGCCAACTTTGACATGTGTTTATTTTAAAATGATCCCAAATTTTCAGTATTTCACACAGAAACAGCACCCTGGAAGCTGGAGTATCTTTTAAGTAAGTTCTTACCTTGTGCTAAATGTTTATAATACTCAGAATGTAAGCCCACATCAAAGCTTTGTGCCACTTTAAATGCCTGACCTTAAAAATAAAACCATTATAAAATTGCAAATGTCCTGCTCTATGGCCTTACTAAAAAAACAAGGGGATATTCAGTAATTTTTTTCCACATGTTAGTATTGGAATGTAGTGCACTGGTGCGAGGGGAAAAAAAAACCCAACATAACACGACTCCTATGTTATAGTGATCCACACTTTCAACAAGCCGATGTTACAACGACCTGCTGCTATATGCACAGGGGCAGGTGCTGAACGTGACCTGTAACTTACCTGGGTCTGAGATATAAGAAAACATTTATAATAGAATACAGTTGTCTTTTATCTATACTTGAGGACCCTTCTTTTATAAAATTTCTCTAGCCTTTTTTCATATAGAGACACTATATATAGTTTCCAAGTTTTTTTTTTTTTTGGTTTTTTTTTTTTTTTTGACAGAGTCTCACTCTGGTGCCCAGGCTGGAGTGCAGTGGCACGATCTTGGCTCACTGCAGCCTCCACCCCCCGGGTTCAAGCAATTCTCCTGACCCAGCCTCCCAAGTAGCTGGGATTACAGGCATGCACCACCATGCCCGGCTAATTTTTGTATTTTTAGTAGAGGCGAGGTTTCCCCATGTTGGCCAGGCTGATCTCAAACTCCTGACCTTAGGTAATCTACCTGCCTCGGCCTCCCAAAGTACTGGGATTGCAGGCATGAACCACTGCACCCGGCCTTGCAAGTTTTAAGAGGCCATGACTACATACAGAAAGCTCAATTCTGTCTGATGAATTCAAACAGCATTAGCATTTGGAGTTGATGATAACTAGACAAGGGCTGGACTGAAGTTAACCTTTGTGCTGCCTACAAATAAAGAGGCTGTTTAAACCAATTAATACCTTATGGAAGACGACAGTGGGAAAACTTAGGATGTTTAAGAGAGCAAACTGTTTTCAAGCACTCATTTACATTCAAACAGTGCACAGTAATTACAAAGAATTCTTGTCTCTTCGTGCCTCTGTAATGCCTCTCCACTACAGAATCATCTTGAACAAAGCAATACATTTTACTGTTAAGAGTAAGTCTCCGGGGATGCTTTAATGCTTAAATATCTGAAGTGTGCTTTAGTTATAACAATGTTTTCTCATTGTGGAAAGCAACTAAACATTTTTATTAAATACCTCTTAAAAGCTTTAGTATCCAAAGTGGCATATTTTATGATTTTTAAATTATTAAAATAAGGTGCTACTGTCTCTACCAATCACTCCTCTCTGATAGATACCACTTAAACTCTCAGATCAGGGCCATCTGCCAAAGGAGGCAGGAAGCGGAGGTGCTGGCTGCTCCCCTGAGGGCTGGGATTCAGAATATGGCAATGAGCTGCTCTTAGATATCTCAGCCAGGCACAGACCAGCATGGAGCTAGGCGCCCGCCCAGTCGGAAACCAAGCAATAGAAAATCACTCATGCAGTCCAAGGCAGTGCTTGCCAGGGAAGTGAGTGTCCCTCAGGGACTGAGAGTCAAAGGCATCAAAGATGGGGAACCTCCCAACAGGCACAAACTGGCCAGGAAGCTGTGACATTGCCTGGCTCCTAGAATTCAAGTCACCCGTGTGAACCCATCCTCACAATCAGCTATGCATTAGAAAAGAAAATAAATGGCAGCACCCCAGGAATGACAAGACTATTAAGAGACAGAGCAACGTGGCCGGGCATGGTGGCTCACACCTGTACTGCCAGCACTTTGGAGGCCGAGGCGGGCGGATCACGAGGTCAGGAGATCGAGATCATCCTGGCTAACACGGTGAAACCCCGTCTCTACTAAAAATACAAAAAATTAGCCAGGCATGGTGGCGGGTGCCTGTAGTCCCAGCTATTTGGGAGGCTAAGGCAGGAGAATGACGTGAACCCGGGAGGCAGAGGTTGCAGTGAGCCAAGATCGCGCCACTGCACTCCAGCCTGGGTGACAGAGTGAGACTCCATCTCAAGAAAAAAAAAAAAAGAGAGAGAGAAACAGAGCAACGTAGTCAAGAGAGTTCTGAAGTTAGACTGGGCTTAAACCTATCTCTACCCCTCTTTGACTTGCCCAAGTATAACCTCACCATGCCTGTTTTCTCATCTGGGGAAAGTTCATTTTAGTATCTTCCATGCATGGTAGTTGGAAAGATTGGAGAACATGAACTCATGCTCCCCTAGAGAGCCTGTGCCCTGAGGCACTTGTCCACACTGCCTTCTCTCAGTCTATAGATGATCTTATGGCCGCTAACGTCAACCATAATAGTTGAAGCAAATGTCTCCACTACACGGAGCTGCCCACCTGCCCACCAGACAGAAGAGTTCCTGTTGCTTCTCACCATGCGTCCCTGGGTTCTGCTGGGTATAAATAACACATTCGTCCTCTTTGACCTCCTGTGTACAATTCCATGCTGACCATCCCCCTCTGATAGCAGTCTTTCTTCAAACACGACCAATACTATGTATTAGATGTCAATTTTTTTATTTACGATCTCATTCCAGTCTTGCCTTCCTGAGATTACACTGCAGTCACTTTGGAGAATAGGATGTTTACAGACATGCCCTGAGTTACTTCTGTAGATGACTAATCTCATCATTATGTATGAGGTTTACCAGTTTAATATTCACGGAGAGGGTCTTACAGCAAATCAAAGTGTTGTTTTTTTGGTTGTTTTTTTTTTTCTTTGAGACAGAGTCTTGCTCTTGTCGCCCAGGCTGGAGTGCAATGGCACGCTCTCGGCTCAACCTCCACCTCCCAGGTTCAAGCGATCATCCTGTCTCAGCCTCCCAAGTAGCTGGGATTACAGTCATGTGCCACCACGTCTGGCTAAATTTTGTATTATTAGTAGAGATAGGGTTTCGCCATGTTGGTCAGGCTGATCTCGAACTCCTGATCTTAGGTGATCCGCCTGCCTCGGCCTCCCAAAGCGCTGGGATTACAGGCATGAGCCACCGCACCTGGCACAAAGTGTTGGATTTTAATTCGGTCAGTTCCCATCTGGGCGATCCTTAACAAGTTACTTAGCCTGTCCAGGTCTCAGTTTGCTCATCTGTAAAATGGGGATCATCCCATACCCTGAAAGGCTGTTGTAAGAATACAATAAAATCATGAAATGTGTGTTCTTTAAAAAACGCATTTTGAATTTGTGCCAGGTGACGTTAAATGCTCCATAAATTTTAGTTTCTTTCCCCGAGTTGTTCTGAGCACCTGAAGTCATTCCTTTATTCCGATAACATTTTGGAATTTTCCAGCACAGTCTTTAAAAAGAGAGAAGAGCTATGAAATTTCTCCCTTTTTCCTTCTTTGTGGGAGGAAAATCTGTTCATCAGTTAAAGTAATATTATTCAATGGTCCGCTTCAGACTTAGGTTTTTGGGGGTTTGGTTTTGTTTTGCTTTTCTGTTTTATCTTCCTAAGAGAGTAAAACGCAGTAAAGAGAAAATAAATAGGTGTGGGTGAAGAGAAAAACAGAGAAGTCAGTAGAAGTTTACAAACTATCAGGAAAATATCATCTAAGCTGTAGGCAACTTTTGACAAGTATAAGAAACTCATGAAAATTTTAATAGATCTGTATTTTACCCTAGAGTTACAGAAACCTTCCAAATGTGTGTGCCGTGACCAGACACTACTCTAACAATCTCTCCTTTTCCTTAAGGGAGAGGTTAAAGGGAAAAATGACATTTCACACACTCTAAACACTCAAAATCAGTTTTTCCCCTCCCTCTTTGTTTACCTTCTCAGTCTCTGGGCTAGCTTTCTAACCCCTGGCAACATCCAAAGGCCTACTTCTTTTTTAAAAGGGTCTTTAATAGCTAAAACAAACTAGATAAGTCTGTTTTTCTCTAGAATTAGCTTTAAAACTGGAGCTAGCTCTTGCTGAGGGAATAGAGCTTTCTTGGTACACAGCTTATTTTGAAATAAATGAAGCAATCCTGGATAATAAATTGGCTTTAATTCACTTATTGCACTGAAGGAATGTGAAAATGAGATTGGTAAATTGCTACACTGGTCTTTGAGGAATTTGGGAGAATAGGAGACATGTCAACACACTAGAAAGACAAATATCAAATTTATTTTATTTAAACAGGAAATAAGAAATGGGGAAAAGACAATAGTATTTCTTAAGAACTCTACTGTGGGTCAGGCATGGTAAACCATGGGAGAGGTAGAGGTCATAAGTGTCTGGATTTTACCAAAAGGATTTAAGACGCGGCCTCTCCTGATTTCCACGTGTGGAAGTGGAGGCTGGAGACACAGAATGGTGGGACAGGTAAATGGATTCGTAGCTGGGGAAAAACAGTTTCAGGCCAAATGGCTCTAAATCCTAAATGGTCACAGGGAAGGTCCCACAGGGCTCTTTCCTTTGACCTGTCCTCTTCAACATAACGGATGATAGCATCAGGACCTAAAAATGTTCCAAAGGATTGAGACTAATATACCACTGTTATATATCAAGACAAAGTAAAAATAATTTAACTAAACAGAGAGAAAGGAGTACAATATACCAGCAGACGCTGGGCACAGTGGCCCACGCCTATAATCCCAGCACTTTGGGAGGCCGAGGCGGGTGGGTGGATCACTAGGACAGGAGTTCAAGACCAGCCTGATCAACATGGTGAAACCCCGTCTCTACTAAAAATACAAAAATTAGCTGGGTGTGGAGGCACATGCCTGTAATCCCAGCTACTTGGGAGGCTGAGGCAGGAGAATCATTTTAACCCAGGAAGCAGAGGTTGCAGTGAGCCGAGATTGTGCCATTGCATCCAGCCTGAACAACTGGGGGGACTCCGTCTCAAAAAAAAAAAAACAAAGAAAGAAAGAAAGAAAAAACAAATACAATATACCAGCAGACTAGAGCTATCTGGAACAGAAAAATCGAGCTCATGGAGGAAAAGATGTCACACATTGGACAAGGAAGTAAGAAGGATCTTGAAGACAAGAGAAGACAAAGACAGAGAAAGCCCTCACCCAGAGAGCCGCCAAGTGATGAAGGCAATGGCGCACACAGGCCTCTGTGGCTGTCCCTCACGGCAGCATCTTTAAGGATGTGGCCCAGTTGTACACTGGTACCTTCTAGGGTCTCTCAGCCACCTCAAGAGACCTACTAGCCCAGGCAATTTTGAGAGTAAATGTACATGTATAAGAGAGAAATATACAAATAGCATCTCTATCTGATGATAAGGTGAACTATTTTCTTAGGGTCAGAAATCCACTTCCAACCAGTTCACAATAGATCCTCCTTCCTGCCTAGATCTTTGTCTCTGAGATTGAGTGTTAACAACCACAAAGGCAACAGAGCTAAGCCACGCTAAAATGTGCAATAGGGTAGGAGTGGGGAAGAGGCGGGGAGAGAAACCCCAGGACCCAGCGATCATCTCAAAGCAAAAAGATGTGTCATTTTAGCGGGTCCACCAAGAGAGTGCGACACTTTGTGGGCAGGAGTAGCCTACGGACCAATAAGCAGGACACATACGAATGCCTCTGAATCTGTATAAAGCCCCCACCAGGTGTGTAAGAGTATCGATGGTGTCAGCTTTTTCATTATCAATAACATCTTTTAAAGAGATATTTTCTTTTTACACACTTACTGTTGGAAGTCTCTCATCAGCTTTGTTTTAAATCCACCAATTCAGAGATTATGCCTGTGGGCACAATTTCAATTACACCACTAATCTTGGAAAAGGACCAGACAGGATTAAAATCCTTCCCAGCCTCCAAAAGAGCCCCAGTGACAGCAAAGGTAAGCCTGGGCGGGGGTAGGAATGGGGTGAAAACAAAGGGACATCTGGAACACTACACAAATCCTCGCTCCTTCTGGGTGAGTTTCAAGGTTATTTGGGGAATTTTTTTCTGTCATCAGGCTGTGTCGTTATATTGGCTATAAGTTCATTTAACTTTGCTCTTAGGCAGAACTACATACACATGGCCATGAAGGCCATACAAAGCTGCTTTTCTTACAGTTTCCTACAATGCTTAACGTAACATATACAGGTACTCTGTGTAACCAACAAGTGCTTCAGTGTACTGCAGAGGGCTGCTCTGATGATGTCTGAGATCACCGAGCTGAGGCTGCACACCCAGGTCACACCTAGCCTGGTGACGAGACAAAAAGAAAATCAGTTGTTTCTCTGCACTTCGTATTTTCTTTGTGTTTAAATTAGACAGGACATTAGAAAATACATGGTAAACTCCAAAGTGCCATAGAAATGAAATATTTTACTATTGCTGCTTTCTACAGTTGATAATATGGTCTTATCCCAATAGCTATGGATCAAATATTGTTATAGTACCAGCCCAGTGACTGCCCACGTTATTCAATTCCCATTACTCTTCCTCCCAAAATTACAAAGCTTTAAAATGGTACATATAACAGATGTGACGTAGAAAAGAATCAGAGAGGGATTGGAAAAAAAAATTAAAAACTAGCTTGACAAATCTGACATAATCTTATGCAATCATAAATTCACTGAGCACGTACTAAGTGCCAGACATATTCTAAGCTCTTAACACATTTTATGTCAATTAATTCTTGCAAAACTGAATGAGGTAATGATCATTATCACCTTATTTTTAAGGTAAGATCACTGAGGTTTATAGGAGATAAGTAACACAGCTGGTTAGTGCTAGCTCCAGGACTAGATCCCAGGAAGTCTGGCCTCAGTCCTACCCTATTCTGCGCACAATGGGCACTGGCTTTTTACACGAGAGTCTGGGATAAATGCACTGTCTTAGCGATTGAGAAATGGAGGAGAAAAGTGTATTGACAATGCACCTTATGATCACTTCAAAGACACCTACTTTGTACCCAGCAGGGTTATAAGCATTATACAAACATAATTCATTTCATCTCACAGCAGTGCTATTACTAACCCCCTTCTACAAACGAGGAAAACTGAGGAATCAAGAGGTTAAGTAGCTTGCCCGACCTCACATGGCTAGCAACTGGAAAATTTTAAATTAAAACCCAGGCAGTTTTCTCCATAACTATGCTCTGAACACTATATTGCTTCTTAAAACCATGAGAATAGCTGCCAAATACTGTAAAATATGGATAAAATTAATGGCAGACACTAAAACCAATACAACCTTCTCCAGTTCTTAAGGAGTGTTTTTGTAAGGTCCTTTACTCAGGAGAATGGAGAGTTCAAGCATGTGTCGGGCTGGGGAGAAGACAGCAGCTATTGGCCAACTATTAATCTGAGCTGTGGTAATGTTAGTTTTTTTATGATAATCTAGGAAGATTTACCATAGGCCAGCTGATGCCTGCCTGGGTGTTCTGCTCAGTTCATTCATAATATGAAGTCATCTCAGAAGCAGCAAGAGGTACAGTTACAGCTGAAAATAGAGTCAATGGCATGGAATATCAACTTGAGAAAATAGCAAAATGCAAAGGAAAAGGTAAAGAAAAATAATGAAAGCAAAGATGATATATACACAAGGCAAACAAAAATATGGAAAATTAGTGTCCCTTGAGAAGAAAAAATAAATAGGAAATCAAACTAAACCTACAAAGAAAAGATCACACAGCTCCCAAAAAACAAATTGAAATATTATGACCAACACCAAGATGTCCTGGTAAAAACACTGAAATCCAAAGAAAAAAAGAATGAATCCTGACTGATCCTCCGAGAAAACTCAAGTCATGTACAAAGGGCAACATTAAAGCTGGCTTCCAAGGCAATATTCAACACCACGTAACACTCTCTATACAGTTTGGATGGAGGCGGGGAGCAGGGTGTACTCAAGAATTTTATACCCAGCCAGGTTGCTAGACATTATAAAGACAATAAAAATAATTTAACATGCATAGATTTAGATACTATAACAGCCATAGGCTTTCTTGATAAAAATCTCTGGATGGTGAAATCCCAACAAGCAAGCAATAAATCACGACAATGGACTTGGGAAAGGCAAGGCTCTTTTATGAAAGGACTACTGGAGAGTGCTGAATCTTTTTATAAAAAGCTGAAAAATTGGTTTAAGTCTCAGAGTTGTTCCTCTCCATGGAAATCTTTCATAAAAGGCACAAGATTTATATGATCTTAAGAGAAACCAGGATAAACACTGAACAGAATGTCAATGTTATAACAGAGACATAAAATAACAATATAACTAATGAAAAAACTAGTATTTGACATTTGTATAGCACTTCTTGGTTTACCAAAGCCTTTTCCATACAATACCTCATTTCAACCAGTTTTAGAGATGGGAGCCTTAAGGCTCAGAGAAGCAAGATGAAAAGGCGCTCTCACAGACTTTTCAACCCAATCTTGACAGTCTTTACACATGTACCGCTGTTGCATAAATTTGGCTTATAACCCCTATTTTATTTTTGGGTTTTTTTTTTTTTTTTTTGAGACAGAGTCTCGCTCAGTCACCTAGGCTGGAATGCAGTGGCGCGATCTTGGCTCACTGCAAGCTCTGCCTCCCGGGTTCATGCCATTCTCCTGCCTCAGCCTCCTCAGTAGCTGGGACTACAGGCACCCACCACCGCGCCCGGCTAATTTTTTGTGTTTTTAGTAGAGATGTGGTTTCACCATTCACAGGATGGTCTCGATCTCCTGACCTTGTGATCCACCCGCCTCGGCCTCCCAAAGTGCTGGGACCACAGCCGTGAGCCACCGCGCCCAGCCGGGTTTTTTTTTAACTTTTAAGTTCAGAGGCACATTTATTTAAGTTTGGGGCACACAGGTAAACTTATGTCATGGAGGTTTGTTGTACAAATTATTTCATCACCCAGGTATGAAGCCTGGTACCCATTTAATTATTTTTCCTGGTCCTCTTCCTCCTTCAACTCTTCATTCTTCAATAGGTCCTATTGCCTGTGCATCGTTCCCCTCTACGTGCCCATGTGTTCTCACCATTTAGCTCCCACTAATAAGTGAGAACATGCAGTGTTTGGTTTTCTGTTCCTGCCTTAGTTTGCTAAGGATAATGGCCTCCAGCTCCATCCAGGTCCCTGCCGTGTTTTTTCATGGCTGCATAGTATTCCATGGTGTATATGTACCACATTTTCTCTATCCAGTCTATCACTGATGGGCATTTAGATTGATTCAGCAGCACATATACTAAAATTGGAACGATACAGAGAAGATTAGTATGGATGCTGCACAAGGACTCCATATCTTTGCTGTTGTGAATAGTGCTGCAATGAACATACACATGCATGTGTCTTTATAATAGGAAGATTTATATTCCTTTGGATATATACCCAGTAATAGAATTGTTGGGGTCAAATGGTATTTCTATCACTAGGTCTTTGAGGAATCACCACACTGTCTTCCACAATGGCTGAGCTAATTTACACTCCCGCCAACAGCGTATAAGGGTTTTTTTTCCTCCACAACCATGCCAGCATCTGTTATTTTTACTTTTTAATAATATCCATCTGACTAGTGTTAGATGGTATCTCATTGTGGTTTTGATTTGCACTTCTTTTATGATCAGTGATGTTGAGCTTTTTTCATATGATTGTTGTCTGCATGTATGTCTTCTTTTGAAAAGTGTCTGTTCATGTCTTTTGCCCACTTTTTAATGGGGTTGTTTAGTTTTTTTCTTGTAAATTTGTTTAAGTTCCCTATAGATGCTAGATATTAGACCTTTGTTGGATGCATAGTGGGTAAGAAATTTTCTCCCATTCTATACATTGCCTGTTTACTCTGTTGTTAGTTTTTTCTGCTGTGCAAAAGCTCTTAAGTTTAATTAGATCCTATTTGTCAATTTTTGCTTTTGTTGCAATTGCTTTGGCATCTTCATCATGAAATCTTGGCCCATGCCCATGTCCTGAATAGTACTGCCTTGGTTATCTTCCAGAGTTTTTATAGTTTTGATAACTCCTATTTTGTACACCAACATAAAGACACCTAAGGACTTATGTGTTCTCCTGACAATTCCCAGGCATCCCCCTCACTGCAATTCTTCCAAGTCATCCCTGTTAACTCTCCTTTGCTCCCTGACTTCCCCTTCTCAACCAACTTGAGGAACTGCTCTCTGATATCAGAACAAGGCCTCCTTCTATAAAAATGATGAACAGGGAGCTCCCTCAAAAGAAAAACTGATAGACTCGAGTTACCATTGCGGGAAGACATCAAATAAGGAACATGTGAAGAAACTGGAAGTGTGAGGCCCAAAGAAGGAAAGGCTGAAGACACATATGAGCGCTGACTTCAGATATGTCAAAGACTGCCATGGGAAATGGCAAATTGTGTGTTGTCTGTCACAGTGGGCAGTGATCTGATCCATGGCCCATCTCTCAAGCTCCCTGGAAAGCCATGTCCCAAACACCAGCTAGTCTCAAACCACTTGATGGTGCTTGTCAATTTAAAAGATACTTTTATTCTTTTTTGGTATCACTATTATCACTGGGATATGAAAATCACTCACCATAATTAGAAGATAACCATACAAATAAAGACAATGACAATAAAACAGCTTTTTGCTGTTGGCCAAAGATTTTGGGACAGAAGTCTGCTGACCTCTGCCTTTATTACAAAGGGAAATGAGTGTTAGAGAAGGTTAAAGATGCACTAGCAGCAAATTGAGACTTTTGCCTTAGCAGGAGAGTGTGAGTCAATGGTACCCCACGCCATGTCCTTGTGACTCTGAAAATCATCTCTTGGACCACTGTGTTGCACATCCCACACCTGGACAGGAATGGCTGCTGGAGGTGAAAAATGTTCGCAAGCGATCTGTAAAGTTATTCTAGTTTATAACCACAAGAAGGAAGACAAGAGTTCAACAGGAAAACCCATGTTATAATATATAAAGTTTAAGCTAATAAGTACGGTCTGCTGTACTATACAGCATAATGCCTATAGCTAACAAACACGGCATTGTATACTTAAAATTTGCCTAGGGTAGATTTTATGTTATACGCTTTTACCAAAAACAATTAATCATAGTAATAACAAAGAAGAAACTTTGGGAGTTGAGGGACCTGTTTAATGATTGGTTTCACAAGTGGGATTCACAGGTGATTTTCATAAATGTGTTGCAGTTATCCTGAAACTTATCAAGATGTATGCATTAAGTACGTACAGCTTTTCTTTTCTTTTTTCTTTTTCTTTGAGACAGAGTCTTGCTCTGTCGCCCAGGCTGGAGTGCAATAGTGCAATCTCGGCTCACTGCAACCTCCCCGTCCCAGGTTCAAGTAATTCTCCAGCCTGGGCCTCCCAAATAGCTGGGATTATAGGCACCCCCCATCATGCCCGGCTAAGTATGTACAGCTTTTTTATGTCAATAAGACCTCAATAAAGTGGTTTTAAAAAAATAAGTAACATTGGCAACAATGGAAAAAGCATCTTTATAAATGCTAATGATACTTATTTTTTTTAATGTCCTACAATTTACAAAGCACTTTCATTTACATCATTCCACCTAATCTGTTCAAAGTAATGACTATTCTGTCCTTGAGATAATTCAACAGAATCATCACTCAGGACAGATGATAGCCAAAGCCCTTTGCAACACCAGCAGTCTCAAAATGTGGGCTGCTTTACCACCTTGAATTTGAATTGCTAATTTTTAAAAGAAAGGGAATTTTAAATTAAAACTTTAACCTATGGTCAGTAAGAAGGCTGAATTGGATTTACTGAAGTAGAAAGCAATTTGATTTTAACTCAATGAAGATGAAGCACATCCAGGGGAAGTGAACACGGTAATCACTCTGGGTGTGTGTGTTAATATGACAACACATCATAGGAACGAAAGCACCGCCCTGCAGCTTATCAGGAACAGGAGGGCTCAGGAAAGATCACTGAAGGTAAGGAAGTATTTAAGCCCTGAGTCTGCAATTTAAAAAGAGGTAAACTCCAATGAAGTCAGACAGATTGTAAAGCTCAAGTGTGCAAATTAAACTTGTCTTCCTACCTCCCTTGGCAACCTTTGGACTGCCCCAGATTTATCCAAACTGAAAAGAATAAGACCTCTGTGGTCCTCCTGGGTACCTTAAAGTTAATGGAAATAATTTCACCAGTTCCTCCTTCTTTTAAGGGGTAGTAGATCCAAGCCACTCTGTAAGGACTTCCTTCAGAATACCGGCTCTTGTCTGAAGGGCCAGGCTGTGCAAGGGGATCATAGCAGGGAAGCCAGCTGGTTTACCAGCTTTGAAGGTACCTTGTCTTAGCTACATTGTTTGACTATTCTCCTGAAAATGCATATACATTTAAACACAAAGTCCAGGAAGCCCAGAGGGTTTGAGGCACTGCCATTTTTAACTGAAAGGGAAAGAACAAGGCCCTGTCTGAGAATTCCTAATCACCTCAGCAGCTTCCTCGTCTGCAGCCAGTCCTGACCTCTCCTCTCCAGACTCTGCAGGTTGCCAGTCCTTCTCGGAGCCCATTACGATGGGGTGAAGATGAACACCTTTTTCCTTCACTAAGAACCTTTTGTTGTATCCTTCAAGCTGGCGAGGTCACAGATGTGTCTCGTATTGAAATGGCTGGGAAAGCCTATGCCATCTGAAGCGTATGTAGGGAGGGGTGGGCAGAGAGAAAGGGCAGCCACCTGGCCTGTGTCTATTTGCTTCTCTCAGCTTCTTTTGCATCATACCACTATTTGTTAAAAGATAACACTTCTATATAATGATAAATTTAAAAATGAGACTAGATATTTGCTAAGGGTTTCTTAGCAGACACTGATTGTCATATTTTATTTATGCGCCAGGGAGAAGTTCCCATGGCCCTTTAATTAGATTTGCTCTATAATTTGCCATATTTCTCTCAGAATTCCATCTGTCTCTTCTTATTATCCTAGTCTTTAAATCTTTCCCTGGAGAGATTAATTCAGTACTATGCTTTTCTTTTTTCTCTTTGAGACAAAAGCTACATGACACAAGATGGCAGGCATTCTACAAGATACAAGAACAGCTCAAAATGGCTTTTGCTTTAATATGACATGAAAAGCTTGGGGTTGTAGTTATCAATAAACTCAACCTGAGTGAGCAGTGGATGTGATGTGGGTGCCAAAAAAATAAGCATTACCTTGGCTTGCACTGAAGAGATCTAGCATTTGGATTAAGGGAGGTAAAGACCTACTATTCCCTGTCCTACTAAGATTACATATGGACTATTCTTTTCCTTTATAAGCACTACCTTTTAAGAGAAAAGAGCCAGAAAGGCAGTTAGTGTGGCATGGCCTTTAGTGGAAGTGAGAGTCCTCCCATACCCACAGAGGATGACGATGCAGCTGATGAAGTGCCGCTCTGAAACAATCTGGATGGTGGCAGTGGGAGGAAGAGATGCAAAGGCAAAGAGGAAACTTTGTAGAACTAGTTCAGAAATCATCATGAGGGAAAGGAAAACAGAAAACCTATTGTACCATTGGCCCTTGAACAACATGGGAATTAGGCATCAATCACCTGCACAGTTAAAATTCACTATAACTTCTGACTCTTCAAAATCTTTCCTACTAATAGGCTATTGTTGACCAGAAGCCTTATTGATAACAGAAATGGTCAATTAACACATGTTTTGTATGATATATGTATTATATTCTTAAAATCAAGGAAAGCTAGGGAAAAGAAAATATTATCAAGAAAATCATAAGGAAGAGAAAATGTATTTACCCTACTGTACTGTACTTATTGATACCGTAAGTTTACATTGTCTGCTTACAAACTGAATTATCTGTCTGAAATGGTGAGCAACCACAGTGCAGACCTCAATTTATAGTATATATCAAACAATTCAGCTTTTACTTGTAATGTCATGACTTTTCTCTGCTTTTTGGGAACACTTCCAGCATCAGTAGTGGCACTTCGTATTAGTCCCGCCGTGTCATTCAAAGTTTATAGTATTGCCCTAAACACAAAAAATATGTGAGAACTGAAAGAGATAAGTTTTATTGCAATATGCAATTTACTGGAGAGAGAAACTGCTCATGTGCAGACGGTTAGCATCACATGGCATTTTAAGTGGATACTTCCAACACGTGAGCTCACCACAATGGCAATGTAGCTGGCAATGCAGCAATTATTACAGTGGTACCTTATATATACAGTTAATTTTATGCAATTATGATTTAATAATGTATTTTATGTTGTTTCTATTTCTCTCCACTGCAAAGGACGCCATGTACAGTCTGTTTGCATATGTTTTGATACATTTTTACTTTTTAGAATAGATGTGTGCATTATTTTATGGTAGTAAATGATAAAATAGACTAGTATCTACATATATTTTATGCATTCATGACGTACCTTTTTCTTAATTTTTTTTATATTTCTAGGATACATGGTCTGTCTGTGAGTTTTTTCAAGTTGCCACAAATCTCCAAAAATATTTCTAATATATTTACTAAAAAAAATTCATGTAGAAGTGGACTTTCACAGTTCAAACCCATGTTGTTCAAGGGTCAACTGCATTAGTCTCCTATTGCTGCCATAACAAATTACTATAAATTTAGTGGTTTCAAGCAACACAAATCTATTATTTTACAGTTCTGGAGGTCAAAGTGAGTCTCACTAGGCTAAAATCAAGGTGTCAGTGAACTCCTCGGCTTTGGTCCCTTTCTCCATTTTCAAAAGCAGTTGAGCATCTTCAAATCTCTCTCTGACTTTGACTCCTGCCTCCCTTTTTCCTTTATGAGCACCCTGTGATTAGACTGGGTTCACACGGATAGCAAAGATAGTCTCTCCATCTAAAGACCCTTAACTTAATCTCATCTGCAAAGTCCCTTTTTGTCATGCAAGGTAAAATATTCATAGGTTCCAGGATTGGGATGCAGACATCTTTGGGGAGTTATTATTCTGCCTACCACAACTATCATTAGATATGGGGGGATGTGGATAATGAAAGGCTTGATCTTAGATCTCAGGCAAGATTAAGTTCAAGGACTGATAGGTAAATATTGTAGATGTTTAAAATAAGCAGTGGAGTCAGGGAGATCTAGGTTCAAACCTTGACTCTTTCATGTGTGAGTTGGGTAATTTTGGCAAATTGCTTAATGTCTCTATCTCAGTTTCTTCATCTGAAAAACAGGGATAAGCATAGCTTCTCCTTAGACTGTTGTGATGGTCAAGCTAGATATACATAGATGGATGGATGGATGGATGGATGGATGGATGGATGGATGGATGGATAGATAGAGAGAGAGAGAGAGAGAGATAAATAATAGATGTGGCATTAGCACATGAAACTGAAGCTCACAAAATTAAAAAGTTTGGCCATATCTGTCTAACTTAATACCTATGATGCTTCTATTAGCTAATCCTTAGGATTAAGATCAGTATTTGGGCCTAATTTAGGGAGACATCTGTTAATTCGTTAAAAAAATAAGATTCTGCATCTATATAACAATGCTCATTGTCAGAAACTTAATGGAGCATTAGCCTCCATGGAAATAAAGCTCTGGTTATGGAGGAGACCAAACAAATAGGCTAAATATAGCTACATGTGTCAAATAAAAAAGTATCAAATGTGATGTGCTAAATGAGTGCTATAGGTATATGCAACATGTGGAGGGTAAAGGATGCAAGTTATTAATCTTAGCTCATAAAAAAGGCTTCCTAGTGGCAATGGAGCTTGAAGGAAAGCATCAGATTTCAGGCAGGAGGGTGGAAAGTGATACAACCTAAGTGAGAATGTTCATTGCAAGTTGTAGGAGCAGGGTAACTGAAGTAAGAATTCACATAAAGTACAAGGGACTTAAATGCCAGCAGGAAACAAGAAGTAACTGAAGACTGCAGATGTCCAGGATGTCCACATCAAAGTGATGTGGAAATCATGGAAGAAGCTGGACTAGCTCACATACTGCATCATTCAGGCATTTGATTGCAGAGTTATCTACTACTCCCTTCATTTCTGTCAACATTTGCTTTGTATATTGTGGAGCTCTGATGTTTGGTGCACATATATTTTGAATTGTTATATCTTCTAGGCAAATTGACCCTTTTATCAACATATAATGTCCTTTTTTCTTGTAACAATTTTTGACTTAAATTCTACTTTATGATATTAGTGTAGACACTGAAGCTCTCTTTTTGTTATTATTTACATCTTCTACACTTTCACTTTCAACCTTTAGATCTAAAGTGTTTTTAGATCTAAAGTGGGTCTCTCATAGCATGCAGTTAGATCATGTTTTTCTTTAATTCATTATGCCAATCTATGCTTTTGATTGGACGTTTTTTGTTTGCTTGTTTGTTTGTTTCTTTTGTTTTGTTTTGTTTAAGACGGAGTCTCGATTACTAATATGGAAGGACTTACTTTTGCCATTTCCCTCCTTTATATCTTACAGGTTTTTTGCCCCTCATTTTCTCCATGACCAGTTTTCTTTGTTTTAGTTGACCTTTTTTTAATAGAGGCACATTTTGATGCCTTTCTCATTTCCTTTTGTGTATATTCTATACATATATTCTTTGTGGCTACCATGGGAATTACATATAATATCCTACAATCTATTTTGAATTGATACAAACTTAACTTAGGCATACAACTTAAGCATACAAAATTTCTGCTTCTATACAGCTCCATCCCCACCTTTATGTTATTGATGTCACAAATCATATCTTTACATATTGTGTACACATGAACATAGAGTATAATTATTTTGTATGCACTTGTTTTCTAAATCTTTTAGAACCTACTATTGAATGTGGCTTTTGTAAAAAACAAAACAAAAAAAAAAACAAAAAAAAAATGGATTTTCACTTTATTGCTGTAGACATTTTACTGTTTCCCAGAGTTCCAGTAGTTTTTTTTTTCTTTAGACAGATTCTTACTCTGTCGTCCAGGCTGGAGTGTAGTGGAGTGCAGATGCTGGATCTCAGCTCACTGCAACCTCAGCCTCCCAGGTTCAAGTGACTCTCATGCCTCAGCCTCCTGAGTAGCTGGTATTACAGGTGCAGGCCACCACACCCATTTTTGTATTTTTTATAGAGATGGGGTTTTGCCATGCTGCCCAGGTTGGTCTTGAATTCCTGACCTCAAGTTATCCACTGGCCTCATTCCCCCCAAAGTGCTGGGATTACAGGCGTGAGCCACCACGACTGGCCCAGTAGTTATTTTAAATATCTCAAGTTGTTTTGTTTTGTTTTTCATGTTTCTGTAGGTGAAAAAGGGCCTGAACCTTACTACTGTTTTGTTTTTAATGGTTCTGTAGGTGAAAAAGGGCCTGGACCTTACTACTCCACCAGTTTGCTGACTCCACTCCACTCAGGCATTTTAGAGCTGGAGTGCGGTAAAGTAAGGGAGCCCTGAAATCCCCTTCTTTACCCCTCAACTCTTAGCCCTGAGAATGTCTAGTAGGGGCCCCTAATCACAAGCATTGATTCAGATGGGAGCGCTGTGAGAGCAGGCTTTATGCTGCTATTTCTTTTACTGGTTACTATGAATTTATTTTTAAACTTCCATAGTCTTCTTAAGTGTCTGTAATTTTTATATTATTTTAATTCCATTTATCATTTTATATGTTTAGTTTATTTTCACCTTTTATAATTTGGAGTACAGAAAACTTCTATATTGTCATTGTTTTGAACTTTAGATATTTAGATGTCTTACTGAATTGGAGTCCTAAGTTTGCTTTCCCCTTCTTAATATTTTGATTGTCACTTATTTAACTCTTAATTTCACTTATTTAACTTATCTTTATTCCTTTGTAATATTTATGACTGTTTCATTTCAGTGATTTTTTAGTTTATGTATATTTATTAGCTTTTTTCCTAAGTTCTACCTTCTTTAATCTTCACCCATTGTGTTTCATTTATCATATTTTATCCTTATATTATATTGAATGTTCTATATCATTCTTTTAAGCTGGTATTCTCATACTTATTTCTCTTTATGTTCGTGGTTTTTCAAATCTTTCACATCTATTTCTCACTTTTTAATCTTTAAGTCTGTAGTTCACTTTTACCATATTTTTATATTTTACTTTTATGTTTTAACTGTATTCTATTTCCTCAGTCTAGAGTAATGAATAGGGTTTCAGGCCCTGAGGCAAGGTAGTCTAGATTCAAATCCTGTCTCTACCAGTAACTAGCTATATGACCTTAGGCCAACTATTTAATCTCTCAGTGCTTCAATTTTCCATCTATAAAATGAGGACCACAATAGCTCCTAACTAACAGAATTAAGGGAGTTAATACACAGAAGACCCTTAGAAGAGTCTGCTCCATGGACACTGAGGCAGAGACTAACAGCTGTTCATCAGCCCATTTCCCTTTTCTCCTGGACACAGAGTTGGACTACATTTCCCAGCTTCCCTTGCAACTATGTGTGGCCATGTGACTGAGTCCTGGCCAATGAAGTTGTGAACAAAAAAAATGTCCACCACTTCTCGGCCTGCCTATAAAAACTTTTTTTGCAATTGTTATACTTTGTTTATTCTTCTGTCTACTGATTAGCTATGGATGCTCTGGAAGACTTCAAATGCCACATGTTGAAAATGGAGGAGTTCCGCCCCACCTGAATTTCTGAATGACTACATGGAATAGACCCTTTCTCCACCATATCAACAACCCTGCCTGAAAAGGTAATTTACATGAGCAGAAAACAAATTTTGAAAGTGATAAGCCACTGAGAACTCCAGTTTTTTAATATTACAACAGCAGGTGTTAAGGAATATAGACATTGGTGCCTTGAAGTAGTGACTATGGAAAATAACAGGCACTAGCTTAGTAATCAAGCAGTGGACAGCAAGGAAACCAAAATCAGAGGCTGGAAAGATGGAAATTCAGAATATGCAGTGGTAAAACCATCACCTACAATAACTGGAAAAGCAGACCTAGTGCCTACCAAGTTTGTAGCTCTAGGGAAATAAGTTTGAAAATAGAAAATTCCTAATAAAATGGAATAGTAAAGATAATATTAAAGTAATGTGAAAGAAAGAAATATGCTCAGTTAGGAATTTGCTGGTTTGCCAACATCATTTTTACAGAATTAAAAGAAACAATCATGGATGGCCAATAAGGGAGTGCCAAGATACCCATTAGAAGCAGCTGTGATCTGTGGCACTCACAGAGAGGAATGAAAAGGAGCAAGTGAATTCAACACCTTCAACTGAAATATCCAGGTTCTCACACTGAGACTGACTAGGCAAACAACTTGATCCACAGAGAATGAAGAACAGGGGGCAATGGCCCACCCAGGAAGTAGCACAGAACCAAAGGAACCCGGACCCCCAGCCAAGGGAAGTGATAAGTGATTGTGCAACCTCACCCAGGGAACCACGCTTTTCCCACAGATCTCTGCAACCTGCAGATCAGGAGATCTCCTCATGAGCCAATGCCACTAGGGCCTTGGGTCCAATACACAGAGCTATGTAGAGTCTCAGCAGAGCAGCTACTCAGGCACACAGAGACGCAGAAGTTTTATATACTCTGGCCCCAGGATCCCCTGCACAGTGAGAAATCCTCCATACATATCCCTAAGAAGGAGGCTGAATCCAGTGAGCCAAGCAGCATTGTTCTGCAGGAACTGCTTCCAAGCCACCTCACAAGTTAAGACCCACTGGCTTGGAATTCCAGCCAGCCAACAGCAACAGGCTGGAATCTGCCTGAGATAGGTCCGAGTTTCCAGGGAGAGGGGCAGCCACCATCTCTCTGGTCCAGTAGACTTGACCTTTCCAGCCTGCCAGCTTTGGAGAATACAAATGGTCCCGATGAGGAAGGGGCCCCCATAACACAGCACAACTGCTTTGCCACACTGTGGCCAGACTGCTTCTTTAAGTGGGACCCCAATTCATTCCTCCTTACTGGGAGGGACCTCCCTGTGGGGGCTTCAGCCACTCCAACAAGCGTTCTATGATCTCTCCCTTGGATGGAGCTCCCAGGGGGAGGGGCGGCTGCCATCTCTTTGGTTCAGTGGACTCAACCATTCCAGCCTGCTGGCTTTGGAGAATGCAAACAGTCCAGATGAGGAAGGGTCTGCCACAATGCAGAACACCTCCTCAGACAAAAAGCAGCAAGACCCATCTTTAAGTGGGTCCCTGATACCATTCCACCTGACTGGGTGAGACCTCCAAACAGGGGTCTCCAGTCACCTCTTACACTTATGTTCTGGCCAGCAGTATCCCCCTGGGACAGAGCTTCCAGAGGAAGGAGCTGGCTGCCATCTTTGCTGTTTTGCAAACTTCACTGGTGATATCTCCAGGTATAGGAAAAACCAAGGCAACTAAGGTCTAGAGCAGACCCCCAGCAAACTGCAGCAGCCCTACAGTAGAGTGGCCTGACTATTAAAAGAAAAACAAACAGAAAACAACAACAAGAAAAACATCAACAAAAAGAATCCCACAAAACCCTATTGAAAGGCCAGCAACCTCAAAGATTGAAGGTAGAAAAACCCACAAAGATAAGCAAAGAATCAGTGCTGAAAACTCAAAAAGCTAGAGTGGCTATTCTTCTCCAAATGACAGTAACACCTCTCCAGCAAGGGAACAGAACTGGGCTAAGGCTGAGATGACTGAACTGACAGAAGTAGACTTCAGAAGGTGGGTAATAACAAACTTCACTGAGTTAAACGAAGATGTTGTAACCCAATGCAAAGAAGCTAAGAATCATAATAAAACAATACAGGAGCTGATAGCCAGAATAGCCAGTTTAGAAAGGAACATAACCAAGCTGACGGAGCTGAAAACACACAACATGAGAACCTTACAATGCAATCACAAGTATCCTCAGCAGAACAGACCAAGTGGAGGAAAGAATCTCAGAGCTTAAAGACTACCTTTCTGAAATAAGACAGGCAGACAAGAATAGAGAAAAAAGAATGAAAAGGAATGAACAAAACCCCCAAGAAATATGGAATTATATGAAGAGACCGAACCTCCAACTGACTGGGATACCTGAAAGAGACAGGGAGAATGGAACCCAGTTGGAAATCACACTTTAGGATATCATTCAAGAGAACTTACCCAACCTAGCAAGATAGGCCAACATTCAAATTCAGGAAGTGCAGAGAACCCCAGTAGGATCCTCCATGAGAAGATCAACCCCAAGACACATAGTCATCAGATTCTCCAACGTTGAAATGAAAAAAAAATGCTAAGGGCAGCCAGAGAGAAAGGCCATGTCACCTACAAAGGGAAGCCCATCAGACTAACCGAGGACCTCTTAATGGAAACCCTACAAGCCAGAAGAGATTGTGGGCCAATATTCTACATTCTTAAAAAAAAGAATTTCTAACCCAAGATTTCATATCTGACCAAACTAGGGTTCATAAATTAAGCAGAAATAAGATCCTTTTCAGAGAAGCAAAGGCTGAGAGAATTCATCACCACCTGGAAGCACTAAATATGGAAAGGAAAAACTGTTACCAGTCACTACAAAAACACACTGAACTACACAGACCAGTGACACTATGAAGCAACTACATAAACAAGTCTGCAAAATAACCAGCTAGCATCACGATGACAGGATCAAATTCACATATAACAATACTAACCTGAAATATAAATAGGCTAGGCCAGGCACAGTGGCTCACACCTGTAATCCCAGTACTTTGGGAGGCTGAGGCAGGCAAATCACCTGAGGTCAAGAGTTCAAGACCAGCCTGGCCAACATGGTGAAACTCCATCTCTACTAAAAGATGGCAGGCGCCTGTAATCCCAGCTACTCAGGAGCCTGAGGCAGGAGAATTGCTTGAACTCAGTAGGCAGAGGTTGCAGTGAACCGGGACCGCACCATTGCACTCCAGCCTGGGTGACACATCTCAAAAAATATATAAAATACATATATATGTATGGAGTGAAACTCCATCTCAAAAAATATATAAAATACATATATATTATATATGTTATATATATGTTATATGATATATATCATATATGTGTTAGATATATGTTACATATGATATATATAAAGGGCTAAATGCCCCAATTAAAAGACATAGAATGGCAAGCTGGACAGAGCCAAGACCCACTGGTGTGCTGTCTTTAAGAGACCCATCTCACGTGCAAAGACATACACAGGCTCAAAATAAAGGGATGAAGGAAAATTTACCAAGCAAATGGAAAACAGAAAAAAGTAGAGGCTGCAATCCTAGTTTCTGACAAAACAGACTTTAAGCCAACAAAGATTAAAAAAGACAAAGAAGGGCATTAATAATGGTAAAGAGTTCAATTCAACAAGAAGAGCTAACTATCCTAAATATATATGCATCCAATATAGGAGCACCCAGATTCATAAAGCAAGTTCTTCGAGAATGACAGAGTTAGACTACTTAGACTCCCACACAATAATAGTGGGAGACTTTAACACCCCACTGACAATATTAGAAAAATCAAGACAGAAAATTAATAAAGATAGTAAGGACCCGAACTCAGCCCTGGATCAACTGGATCTGATAGACATCTACAGAATTATCCACCACAAAACAACAGAATATACATTCTTCTCATCAACACATGGCACTTACTCTAAAATTGATCACATAATTGGAAATAAAACACTCCTAAGCAAATGCAAAAGAGCTGAAACCATAACAAACAGTCTCTCAGACCACAGCACCATCAAATTAGAACTCAAGATTAAGAAATTCACCCAAAGGCCGGGCGCGGTGGCTCAAGCCTGTAATCCCAGCACTTTGGGAGGCCGAGACGGGCGGATCACAAGGTCAGGAGATCGAGACCATCCTGGCTAATCCGGTGAAACCCCGTCTCTACTAAAAAATACAAAAAACTAGCCGGGCGAGGTGGCGGGCGCCTGTAGTCCCAGCTACTCAGGAGGCTGAGGCAGGAGAATGACGTAAACCTGGGAGGCGGAGCTTGCAGTGAGCTGAGATCCGGCCACTGCACTCCAGCCTGGGCGACAGAGTGAGACTCCGTCTCAAAAAAAAAAAAAAAAAAAAAAAA
This sequence comes from Macaca fascicularis, assembly GCF_037993035.2. NCBI lineage: Eukaryota > Metazoa > Chordata > Mammalia > Primates > Cercopithecidae > Macaca > Macaca fascicularis. The sequence continues at coordinate 17,423,594 of NC_088375.1, forward strand.
AAAAAAAAAAAAGAAATTCACCCAAAACCACACAACTACATGGAAACTGAACAACCTGCTCCTGAATGACTCTTGGGTAAATAATGAAATTAAGGCAGAAATTAATAAGTTCTTTGAAACTAATGAGAACAAAGAGACAATCTCTGGAGAACAAAGAGAGAATCTCTGGAACACAGGTAAAGTGGTGTTGAGAGGGAAATTTAGAGCATTAAATGCCCACATCAAAAGCTAGAAAGATCTCAAGTTAACAACCTAACATCTCAACTAGAGAACTGGAGAACCAAGAGCAAACAAACTCCAAAGGTAGAAGACAAGAAATAACGAAGATGAGGGCATAAGTGAAGAAGACAGAGACATGAAAAACCCTTCAAAAAAAATCAACAAATGCAGAAGTTGTTTTTTTGAAAAAAAATAATAAAATAGATCACTTGCTAGACTAATAAAGAGGGAAAGAGAGGAATCAAATAAACACAATCGAAAATGTTAAGGGAGATGTCACCACTAACCCCACAGAAATACAAATGACAATCAGAAAATACTGTAAACACCTCTATGCACATAGACTAAAAAATCTAGAAGAAATGGGTAAATTCCTGGACACATACACCCTCCCAAGACTGAACCAGGAAGAAATTGAATCCCTGAATAGACTGATAATGAGTTCTGAAATTGAGACAGTAATAAACAGCTTACCAACCAAAAAAAGCTCAGGAACAGATAGATTCACAGCTGAATTCTACCATAAGTACAAAGAAGGGGTATCATTTCTACTGAAACTATTCCAAAAAATTCAAAGGAGGGACTCATCCCCAATTTATTCTATGAGGCCAGCATCATCCTGATACCAAAACCTGGCAGAGATGCAACCAAAAAAAGAAAACCTCAGTCTAATATCCTTAACGAACATCAATGCAAAAATCTTCAATAAAATACTGACAAACTGAATGCAGCAGCACATCACAAAGCTTATCCACTAGAATCAAGTTGGCTTCATCTCCAGAATACAAAGTTGGTTCAACATATGCAAATCAACAAATGTGATTCATCACATAAACAGAGCAAAAGACAAAAACCACATGATTATCTCAGTATATGCAGAAAAGGCCTTTGATAAAATGCAGCATCCTTCATGTTAAAAATTCTCAATAAACTAGGTATTGAAGGAACATACCTCAAAATAATAAGAGCCATATATGACAAGCCCACAGCCAATATCATACTGAATGGGCAAAAGCTGGAAGCATTCCCCTTGAAAAACAGCACAAGACAAGATGTCCTCTCTTGCCACTCCTATTCAACATAGTATTGGAAGTTTTGGCCAGGGCAATCAGATAAGAGAACAAAATAAAGAGTATTCAAATGGGAAGAGGGGGAGTCAAATTATCTTCGTCTGCAGATGACATGATCCTATATCTAGAAAACCCATCATCTCAGTCCAAAAGCTTCTTAAGCTGATAAGCAACTTCAGCAGTCTCAGGATACAAAATGAATGTGCAAAAATTGCTAGCATTCCTATATACCAACAACAGGCAAGCAGACAGCCAAATCCTAAATGAACTCCCATTCACAATTACTACAAAAAGAATAAAATACCTAGGAATACAGCTAACAAGGGAAGTGAAGGACCTCTTCAAGGAGAACTACAAACCATTGCTCAAAGAAATCGTAGAGGACACAAACAAATGGAGAAACATTCCATGCTCATGAATAGGAAGAATCAGTATCATGAAAATAGCCATACTGCCCAAAGCAATTTACAGATTCAATGCTATTCACATTAAACTACCATTGACATTCTTCACAGAATTAGAAAAAACTATTTTAAAATTTATGTGGAACCAAAACATCCCAAATAACCAAGACAATCATAATCAAAAAGAACAAAGCTGGAGGCATCGTGTTACCCAACTTTAAACTATACTGCAAGGCTACAGTAACCAAAACAGCAGAGTATTGGTACAGGAACAGACACATAGACCAATGGAACAGAATACAGAACTCAGAAATAAGACCCAACACCTACAACCATCTGATCTTCAACAAACTAGACAAAAACAAGCAATAGAGAAAGCACTCCACATTTAATAAATGGTGCTGAGAGAACTGGCTAGCCATATGCAGAAAACTGAAACTGGACCCATCCCTTACACCATATGCAAAAATCAATTCAAGGTAGATTAAAGACTTAAGCGTAAAACCCAAAACTATAAAAATGCTGCAAGACAACCAACCTGCAAGGCAGTACCATTCAGGACATAGGCATGGACAAAGATTTCATGATGAAAACACCAAAGCAACTGCAACAAAAGCAAAAACTTACAAATGGGATCTAATTAAATTAAAGAGCTTCTGCACAGCAAAAGAAACTATCATCAGACACTTTTCAAAAGAAGACACACATCCAGCCAACAAACATATGACCAAAAAAAACTGATCATTCGAGAAATGCAAATAAAAACGACAATAAGATGCCATCTAACACCAGTCAGAATGGCTATTACTAAGATGTCAAAAACCAACAGATGCTGGTGAGGTTATGGAGAAAAAGGAATGCTTTTACATTGTTGGTGAGAGTGTAAATAAGTTCAACCATTGTGGAAGACAGTGTGGTGATTCCCCAAAGACCTAGAGTCGCACCATTTGACTCAGCAATCCCATTATGGGGTATACACCAAAAAAATATATAAATCATTGTGTTATAAAGATACATGCACATGTATGTTCATTGCAGCATTTTTCACAATACCAAAGACATAAAATCAATCTAAACGCCTATCAACGATGGACTGGATAAAGAAATGTGGTACATATACAGTACATATACTACGCAGCCATAAAAAGGAACAAGATCATGTCCTTTGCAGGGATATGGATGGAGTTGGAAGCCATTATCCTCCAGAAACTAACACAGGAACAGAAAACCAAACAACGCATGTTCTCATTTTTAAGTGGGAACTAAATGATGAAAATACATGGACACATAGAGGGGAACAGCACACACTGGGAACTATCAGTGGGTGGTGGGTGGGAGGGAGAGCATCAGGAAGAATAGCTAATTGGTGCTGGGCTTAATACGTAGGTGATAGGATGATCTCTGCAGCAAACCACTATTGCACATATTTACTTGTGTAACAAACCTACACATCCTGCACATGTACCCATGAACTTAAAATAAAAGTTGAAGAAAAGAAAAAGAAAGAATGAACAATCCTAAAATTCATATAGAACCAAGAAAAGAGCACAAAGAGCCAAAGCAATCCTAAGCAAAAAGAACAAATCTGGATGCATCACAATACCTGACTTCAAATTATACTGCAAGGCTATTGTAACCAAAATAGCATGGTATTGGTATAAAAGTAGATACATAGACAAATAGAATATAATAGAGAACCCAGAAATAAAGCCAAATAGTTACAACCAACTGATTGACAACGAAGCATATACAAATATAAACTGAGGAAAGGATATGCTATTCAATAAATGGTGCTGAGAAAACTAGATAGCAACATGTAGAAGAATGAAACTGGATGTATATCTCTCACTTATACAAAAATCAACTCAAGATGGATTACAGACTTAAATCTAAGGCTTGAAACCATACAAATTGTAGAACAAAATCCAGGAAAAATTCTTTTAGATATTAGCCTAGGCAAAGAATTTATAACTAAGACCCCAAAAACAACCACCACAAAAATAAATAAATAAATAAATAAATAAATAAATAAATAGGACTTAATTAAATTAAAATGCTCTGCACAGCAAAAGAAATAATCATCAGAGTAAACACACAACTCACAGAATGGGAGAAAATATTTGCAAACTATGCATCTGACAACAGACTAATACCCAGAATCTACAAATAACTCAAATCAGCGAGGGGAAAAAAATCCCATTAAAAAGTGGGCAAATGATGGCCGGGCGCAGTGGCTCAAGCCTGTAATCCCAGCACTTTGGGAGGCCGAAATGGGCGGATCACGAGGTCAGGAGATCGAGACCATCCTGGCTAACACGGTGAAACCCCGTCTCTACTAAAAATACAAAAAACTAGCCAGGCGAGGTGGCGCGCGCCTGTAGTCCCAGCTACTCGGGAGGCTGAGGCGGGAGAATGGCGTAAACCCGGGAGGCGGAGCTTGCAATGAGCTGAGATCCGGCCACTGCACTCCAGCCTGGGGGACAGAGCGAGACTCCGTCTCAAAAAAAAAAAAAAAAAAGTGGGCAAATGACATGAATATACATTTCTCAAAATAACATGTATAAATGGCCAAGAAACATATGAAAAACTGCTCACCATCACTAATCATTAGGGAATGCAAATTAAAACCACAATGAGAAACCACCTTATCCCAGCCAGAATGGCCATTTATTTAAAAGTAAAAAAACAAGAGATGTTGGCATGGATATGATGAAAAGGGAAAGTTTATATACTTCTGGTGGTAACATAAATCAGTATCACCTCTATGGAAAACAGTATGGAGATTTCTCCAAGAACTAAAAGTAGATCTACCATTCAATCCAGCAATCCCACTACTGGACTATGTACCCAAAGGAAAAGAAGTCATTATATCAAAAAAACCTACGTTCATATGATTATCACAGCACAATTCACAATTGCAAAGCTATGGAATCAACCTAAGTGCCCATCAATCAATGACTGGATAAAGAAAATGTGGTATATATACACCATGGAATACTAGTTAGCCATAAAAAAGAATGAAATAATGTATTTTACAGCAACTCAGATGGAACTGAATGCCATTATTCTAAGTGAAGTAACTCAGGAATGGAAAACCAAATACCATATTTTCTCATTTGTAAATGGGAGCTAAGCTATGGATACACAAAGGCACACAAAATGATATAATGGACTTTACAGACTCAGAATAGGGGAGTGTGGGAGGGGTGACTTAGAAAGTTACATATTGGGTACAACGTACACAACTTGGGTACACTAAAATTTCAGACTTCAGGACTATACAATTCATCCATGTAAGCAAAAACCACTTGTACTCCTAAAGCTATTAAAATGGTTTTTCTTTAAAAAAAAACTTTGTTGGTTTGCAAGCATAAATGAAAGGGAATAGAGTCCAAACGTTTGTCCAGAAACTTCTGAGTGTAAAGCCTTGGAAAAAATGACTGCTTCTAAATTCTGAGGAGTAAGAAACAAGATTGAAAAGGCTTTTGAGTGACACAGGTCAAAAGATTCAGCCTAGTAGCAAAGAACTAATTAAGAATTTTGCCTTCCCATCTGACCTTGAAGGCCTCAAGGAAGTCACCATCTCATTGAGAGAAAAGGGTATTAGGGTAAGAAAGTAATATAATAGTTCAAGCTTGGTAGTGATATCTAGGGAAAAAACTTTGGGATTTGCTATTGGCATAAAAAAACTTAAGGAAGAAAACAGAACAGAAACAAGTAATCCAAGCACAAAAAGAAAAACACTGCATGATCTCAATTATAGGTATAATCTAAAAAAAGGTATAACTCTGAAGTAGAGAATAGAATGGTGGTTAGCAGGGACTGGGGCAAGGGGAGAAGTGGATGGGAAGATGTTGGTCAAAGTATACAAAGCTTCAGTTAGAAGGAGTAAGTTCTTGAGATTTATTCCACAGCATGGTGACTATAGTTAATAATAATGCAATATATTTCAAAATTGCTAAGAATTTCACATTACACACACACAAAAAAATTTCATACCACACACACGCATGTGAAGTGATGGATATGTTAATTCGCTTGGTTTAATCATTTCATAGTGAATACATATATGAAAGCTTCACATTGTACCCCATAAATATATAAATTATTATTTGTCAAAAATAAAATAATTTTTTTTTAAAAGAAAGAACAGAATCTTATCAGATTTTTGACAGAAATGTATGGCCAAGAAACCATGAGCCTGAACTAAAAATAAAATTGTTTAAAGGCGTCTATTTGAGCCTTGAAACAACAGCAGGGCACTAAAGGGCTGCAAAGCTGTGTACCCTCCTAAGATGGCGGACTCCCCTGCAATCACTTCAAACGTAGCCATTGAGAATAAAGTGCAAGAAGGAACTTGCCAGGACAGAGCTGGGGCCATGGAGACCAACTGAGAAGGGATTGCCTTTCCCAGCAAAATCAAGGTCTAATCAGGAAAGTTCTCCCACCTTCTGGTTGAGAACCTCCACCTTGCCTAGCCAACTGGATTCCATTGTTGCTTTGGGCCTGTGATGACTGTGCTGCCCGCTCTTAACCCTGTTCTAAATGGGAGCTTCTAACATTATGAGGCTTCCCTGCTTCGCCATTGAAAATTGGGAGGTGCTAGGGAGGCGGCAAATAATTTTATTCTCTTCTAGTTCATAAGTCATCAAACCACAGGGATCCTCATTTAGATGTGATGGAGAAGAGAGCACATCACCCAGAGATCCTGAACAGTGACTGAGCAAGGTGCCAGGGCTGAAGGGGACTTAGGGTCCCCCTCTCGGAGGGGTGTGTGGTGTGTGAGGGGAAAAACAAAACAGGAATTTGGTAAACAGTAGGGGAAGCTCTGTTAGAGACTGGCTAGTGTTCACCAAATGTACTTCCTTTCCTCCCACATACACAGATGAGTGACATTTCTCAGCCTCCTTTGCAGTTTTGTATGGCCATGTGACATTCTGGCCAATGGAATGTGGGCAGAAGCAGTATCTGCCACTTCCAGTTCTGATCCATTAAAACCTCCTGTGACACCTTCTTCACTCTTTCTTCCACTATCAGCCAGCTAGGTAGCAAGGGCCAAGGCAACCTTGCAAACCACATGCTAGAGAGAGTCTGAGTCCCTGCATGGCCTTGTGAGGCACAGCAGCCCCTCCACGAAAGCCTGGTACCTCAAGGTAACCATCAGCAAATGGAGAAAACCTAAATTTTACATTAGGAGAAATAAACTTCTGAGGTGTTAAGCCACTGAGATTTCAGAATATATGCTTTAGAACTAGCATCATCTTAAATATGAAAACTTAATACTGGCATGTTCTAAAGGTCAACAACTATGAACATTCCAATGTAATGTAACTAGATGAGTAAATTATGGTGTCAGCATGGAATACTGTGTAACCATTAGGCCAGGCACGGTGGCTCACACCTGCAATCCCAGCACTTTGGGAGGCCAAGATGGGCGGACCACCTGATGTCAGGAGTTCAAGACAAGCATGGCCAACATGGTGAAACCCCGTCTCTACTAAAAATATAAAAATTAGCCAGGTGTGGTGGCAGGCACCTGTAATCCTAGCTACTAGGGAGGTTGAGACAGAACAACAGCTTGAACCAGGTAGGCAGAGGTTGCAGTGAGCCAAGATCATGCCACTGCACTCCAGCCTGCGCAACAGAGCGAGACTCCATCTCAGAAAAAAAAAAAAAGAAAGAAGAGTATAAAGTCATACTGGTTGACATGAAAACACATCTGTGCTACACTACTAAGTGGGAAAAAATTAGGTTAGAAAACAAGATGCAACAAAAACCCATTTCAGTGAAGTGGGAAAAAATTAGGTTAGAAAACAAGATGCAACATAATCCCATTTCGGTAAAGTTGTATGGTTAGGTAATCCAGGTTCTGTGAACCTTCTAGAAGGATGTTCCCTAAATAACTAACAGTGAGGAATATGTGACTTCAGTAATCATTTCATCTTCTCCCATGCATATTTCAGGCTTGTTTGACATATTACAATGCCTATATATTTTGTGTTTTATTTTTGTTTTCTGAGATGGAGTCTGGTTCTGTCGCCCGGGCTGCAGTGCAGTGACGCGATCTCAGCTCACTGCACGATCTGCCTCCCGGGTTCACGCCATTCTCCTGCCTCAGCCTCCCCAATAGGTGGGACTACAGGCACCCGCCACCACACTCGGCTAATTTTTTGTATTTTTAGTAGAGACAGGGTTTCACTGTGTTAGCCAGGATGGTCTTGATCTCCTGACCTTGTGATCCACCCGCCTCGGCCTCCCAAAGTGCTGGGATTACAGGCATGAGCCACCACTCGCAGCCCGATGCCTATGTTTTTAAATATAAAAACAACAAAGCTATGTTTGGGCAGTAAATGTGTTATTTTTCCTCCAGTTGACCCTGTAATGTCCATTTCCTTTAAGAGAGTTTCCCCATCAGTATTGAATATTCAATATTGAATATCCTGAAAGCATTACTTCAAGCAAGTTGGAAAACCTACGGGTAAGAAAATAAATAACACAATAATAACAATAATCACAATATAACATGATAATATTCTTATCTAGGCTCAGAGCACATCTGAACATTTCACAGTTATTCTTATTCATGTATAAGAAGTGACATGATGGATTCTGTTCCAAGATGGCCAAATAGGAACGGCTCCGGTCTGCAGCTCCCAACGTGATCAATGCAGAAGATGGTGATTTCTGCATTTCCAACTGAGGTACCTGTTCATCTCATTGGGACTGGTTGGACAGTGGGTGCAGCCCACAGAGGGCGAGCCAAAGCAGGGCGGGGCATCATCTCACCCAGGAAGCACAAGGGGTTGGGGGATTTCCCTTTCCTAGCCAAGGGACTCTGTGACAGATGGTACCTGGAAAATCGGGACACTCTCACCCAAATACTGTGCTTTTCCAATAGTCTTAGCAAATGGCGCACCAGGAGATTATATCCTATGCCTGGCTCAGTGAGTGCCATGCCCACAGAGCCTTGCTCACTGCTAGTGCAACAGTCTGAGATCGACCTGCGAGGCAGCAGCCTGGCAGGGGGAGGGGCATCTGCCATTGCTGAGGCTTGAGTAGGTAAACAAAATAGCCGGGGAAGCTCAAACTGGGCAGAGCCCACTGCAGCTCTCCAAGGCCTGCTGCCTCTGTAGACCCCACCTCTGGGGGCAGGGCATAGCTGAACAAAAGGCAGCAGAAACTTCTGCAGAGTTAAACAAACCTGACAGCTCTGAAGAGAGTGGTGGCTCTCCCAGCACGGTGTTTGAGTTCTGAGAACAGACAGACTGCCTCTTCAAGTGGGTCCCTGACCCCCATGTAGCCTAATTGAGAGATACCTCCCAGCAGGGGCCGACTGACACCTCGTATAGGTGGGTGCCCCTCTAGGATGAAGCCTCCAGAGGAAGGATCAGACAGTAATATTTGCTGTTCTGCAATATTTGCTGTTCTGCAGGCTCCACTGGTGATACACAGGGAAAAAGGGTCTGGAGTGGACTTCCAGCAAACTCCAACAGACCTACAGCTGAGAGACCTGACTGTTAGAAGGAAAACTAACAAACAGAAAGGAATGGCATCAACATCAACAAAAAGGACATCTACACCAAAACCCCATTTGTAGGTCACCACATCAAAGACCGATGGTAGATCAAACCACAAAGATGGGGAGAAACCAGAGCAGAAAAGCTGAAAATTCTAAAAACCAGAGTGCCTCTTCTCTTCCAAAGGATCACAGCTCCTCACCAGCAATGAAACAAAGCTGGACGGAGAATAACTTTGACGAGCTGACACAAGTAGGCTTCAGAAGGTTGGTAATAACAAACTTCTCTGAGCTAAAGGAGGATGTTCGAACCCATTACTAAGAAGCTAAAAACCTTGAAAAAAGATCAGACAAATGGCTAACTAGAATAAACAGTGTAGAGAAGACCTTAAATGACCTAATGGAGCTGAAAACCATGGCACAAGAACTACATGACACATGCACAAGCTTCAATAGCCGATTTGATCAAGTGGAAGAAAGGGTATCAGTGATTGAAGATTGAATTAATGAAATAAAGCAAGAAGAGAAGTTTAGAGAAAACAAAGAGTAAAAAGAAATAAACAAAGCCTCCAAGAAATATGGGACTATGTGAAAAGACCAAATCTATGTTTGATTGGTGTAACTGAAAGTGATGGGGAGAATGGAACCAAGTTGGAAAACACTCTTCAGTATATTATCCAGGAGAACTTCCCCAACCTAGCAAGGCAGGCCAACATTCAAATTCCGGAAATACAGAGAACACCACAAAGACACTCCTCGAGAAGAGCAAACACAAGATACATAATTCTTAGATTCACCAAGGTTGAAATGAAGGAAAAAATGTTAAGTGCAGTCAGAGATAAAGGTCGGGTTAACCACAAAGGGAAGTCTGATGACTAACAGTGGATCTCTCAGCAGAAACTCTACAAGTCAGAAGAGAGTGGAAGCCAATATTCAACATTCTTAAAGAAAAGAATTTTCAACCCAGAATTTCATATCCAGCCAAACTAAGCTTCATAAGTGAAGGAGAACTAAAATCCTTTACAGACAAGCAAATGCTCAGAGATTTTGTTACCACTAGGTCTGCCTTACAAGAGCTCCTGAAGGAAGCACTAAACATGGAAAGGAACAACTGGTACCAGCCACTGAAAAACCATGCCAAACTGTAAAGACTATCGATGCTAGGAAGAAACTGCATCAACTAACAGATAAAATAACCTGCTAACATCATAATGATGGGATCAAATTCACACATAACAATATTAACTTTAAATGTAAATAGGCTAAATGCCCCAATTAAAAGACACAGACTGGCAAATTTGACAAAGAGTCAAGACCCATCAGTGTGCTGTATTCAGGAGACCCATCTCACATGCAGAAACACAAATAGGCTCAAAATAAAGGGATGGAGGAAGATCCACCAAGCAAATGGAAAGCAAAAAAAAGCAAGGGTTGCAATCCTAGTCTCTGATAAAACAGACTTTAAACCAACAAAGGTCAAAAGAGACAAAGAAGGCCATTACATAATGGTAAAGGGATGAATTCAACAAGAAGAACTAACTATCCTAAATATATATACACCCAATACAGGAGCACCCAGATTCATCAAGCAAGTCCTTAGAGGCCTACAAAGAGACTTAGACTCCCATATAATAATAATGGGAGACTTTAACACCCCACTGTCAGTATTAGACAGATCAACGAGACAGAAGGTTTACGAGGATCTCCAGGACTTGAACTCAGCTCTGCAACAAGCAGACCTAATAGACATCTACAGAACTCTCCACCCCAAATCAACAAAATATACATTCTTCTCAGCACCACATTGCACTTACTCCAAAATTGACCACATAATTGGAAGTAAAGCACTCTCAGCAAATGTAAAAGAACAGAAATCATAACAAACTGTATCTCAGACCACAGTGCAATCAAAGTAGAACTCAGGATTAAGAAACTCACTCAAAACTGCACAACTACATGGAAACTGAACAACCTGCTCCTGAGTGACTACTGGGTAAATAACAAAATGAGGCAGAAATAAAGATGTTCTTTGAAACCAGTGAGAACAAAGACACAACGTACCAGCATCTCTGGGACACATTTAAAGCAGTGTGTAGAGGGAAACTTATAGCACTAAATGCCCACAAGATAAAGTGGGAAAGATCTAAAATTGACACCCTGACATCACAATTAAAATAAGTAGAGAAGCAAGAGCAAACACATTCAAAAGCTAGCAGAAGACAAGAAATAACTAAGATCAGAGCACAACTGAAGGAGATAGATACACAAAAACCCTTCAAAAAAATCAGTGAATCCAGGAGCTGGTTTTTTGAAAAGATCAATAAAATTGATAGACAGCTGGCAAGACTAATAAAGAAGAAAAGAGGCCGGGCACAGTGGCTCATGCCTGTAATTCCAGCACTTTGGGAGGCCGAGACAGGCAGATCACGAGGTCAGGAGATAGAGGCCATCCTGACTAACACAGTGAAACCCCGTCTCTACTAAAAATACAAAAAATTAGCCGGGTGTGGTGGCAGGTGCCTGTAGTCCCAGCTACTTGGGAGGCTGAGGCAGGAGAATGGCATGAACCCAGGAGGCAGAGCTTGCAGTGAGCCGAGATCGCACCACTGCACTCCAGCCTGGGCGACAGCGCGAGACTCCTTGTCAAAAAAAGAAAGAAAAGAAAAGAAAAAAAAAGAAAAGAAAGAAAGAAAGAAGGAAAGAAGGAAAGGAAGGAAGGAAGGAAGGAAGGAAGGAAGGAAGGAAGGAAGGAAGGAAGGAAGGAAGGAAGGAAGGAAGGAAGGAAAGAAAGAAAAGAAGGAAGGAAGGAAGGAAGGAAGGAAGGAAGGAAGGAAGGAAGGAAGGAAGGAGAAAAGAGAGAAGAATAAAACAGATGCAATAAAAAATTATAAAGAGGATATCGTCACCAATCCCACAGGAATACAAACTACTATCAGAGAATACTATAAACACCTCTACACAAATAAACTAGAAAATCTAGAAGAAATGGATAAATTCCTGGACACATACACCCTCCCAAGACTAAACCAGGAAGAAGTTGAATCTCTGAATAGAGCAATAACAGGCTCTGAAATTGAGGCAATAATTAGTAGCCTACCAACCAAAAAAAGTCCAGGACCATATGGGTTCACAGATGAATTCTACCAGAGGTACAAACAGGAGCTGGTACCATTCCTTCTGAAACTATTCCAATCAATAGAAAAAGAGGGAATCCTCCCTAACTCATTTTATGAGGCCAGCATCATCCTGATACCAAAGCCTGGCGGAGACACAACAAAAAAAGAGACCAATATCCCTGTTGAACATCGGTACAAAAATCCTCAATAAAATACTGGCAAACTGAATCCAGCAGCACATCAAAAAGCTTATCTACCATGATCAGGTCAGCTTCACCCCTGGGATGCAAGGCTGGTTCGAGATATGCAAATCAATAAATGTAATCCATCACATAAACAGAACCAACAACAAAAACCACATGATTATCTCAATTGATGCAGAAAAGGCCTTCGACAAAATTCAACAGCACTTCATACTAAAAACTCTCAATAAACTAGGTATTGATGGAACGTATCTCAAAATAATAAGAGCTATTTCTGACAAACCCATCACCAATATCACACTGAATGAGCAAAAACTGGAAGCATTCCCTTTGAAAACTGGCACAAGACAGGGATACCCTCTCTCACCACTCCTATTCAACACAGATTGCAAGTTCTGGCCAGGGCAATCAGACAAGAGAAAGAAATAAAGAGTATTCAATTAGGAAAGGAGGAAGTCAAATTATCCCTGTTTGCAGATGACATGATTGTATATTTAGAAAACCCCATCGTCTCAACCCAAAATCTCCTTAAGCTGATAAGCAACTTCAGCAATGTTTCAGGATAAAAAAATCAATGTGCAAAAATCACAAGTGTTCCTATACACCAATAACAGACAGAGACCCAAATCATGAGCGAACTCCCATTCACAATTGCTACAAAGAGAATAAAATACCTAGAAATCCAACTTACAAAAGATGTAAAGGACTTCTTCCAGGAGAACTACAAACCACTGCTCAGCGAAATAAAACAGGACACAAACAAATGGAAGAACATTCCATGCTCATGGATAGGAAGAATCAATATGGTGAAAATGACCATATTGCCCAAGGTAATTCATAGATTCAATGCCATCCCCATCAAGCTACCAATGAGTTTCTTCACAGAATTGGAAAAAACTACTTTAAAATTAATAGGGAACCAAAAAACAGCCTGCATTGCCAAGACAATCCTAAGCAAAAAGAACAAAGCTATAGGCAGCACACTACCTGACTTCAAACTGTACTACAAAGCTACAGTAACCAAAACAGCATGGTACTGGTACCAAAACAGAGAGATAGACCAATGGAACAGAACAGAGCCCTCAGAAATAACACCACACATCTACAACCATCTGATCTTTGAAAAACCTGACAAGAACAAGCAATGGGGAAAGGATTCCCTATTTAATAAATGGTGCTGGGAAAACTGGCTAGCCATATGTAGGAAACTGAAACTGGATCCCTTCCTTACACCTTATACAAAAATTAATTCAAGATGGATTAAATACTTAAATGTTAGACCTAAAACCATAAAAACCCTAGAAGAAAACCTAGGCAGTAACATTCAGGACATAGGCATAGGCAAGGACTTCATGACTAAAACACCAAAAGCAATGGCAACAAAAGCCAAAATAGATAAATAGGATCTAATTAAACTAAAGAGCTTCTGCGCAGCAAAAGAAACTACCATCAGTGTGAACAGGCAACCTACACAATGGGAGAAAATTTTTGCAATCTACCCATCTGATAAAGGGCTAATATCCAAAATCTACAAAGAACTTAAACAAATGTACAAGAAAAAAAAAATCAAAAAGTGGGCAAAGGATATGAACAGAAACTTCTCAAAAGAAGACATTTATGCAGCCAACAGACACATGAAAAAATGCTCATCATCACTGGCCATCAGAGAAATGCAAATCAAAACCACAATGAGATACCATCTCACACCAGTTAGAATTGTGATCATTAAAAAGTCAGGAAACAACAGATGCTGGAGAGGATGTGGAGAAACAGGAAAGTTTTACACTGTTGGTGGGAGTGTAAACTAGTTCAACCACTGTGTAAGACAGTGTGGCGATTCATCAAGATCTAGAACTAGAAATACCATACGACCCAGCCATCCCATTACTGGGTATATACCCAAAGGATTATAAATCATGCTACTATAAAGACACATGCACATGTATGTTTACTGCGGCACTATTCACAATAGCAAAAACTTGGAACCAACCCAAATGTCCATCAATGATAGACTGGATTAAGAAAATGTGGCACATATACACCATGGAATACTATGCAGTCATAAAAAATGATGAGTTCATGTCCTTTTCAGGGACATGGATGAAGCTGGAAACCATCATTCTCAGCAAACTATTGCAAGGACAGAAAACCAAACACCACATGTTCTCACTCATAGGTGGGAAGTGAACAATGAAAACACTTGGACATGGGGTGGGGAATATCACAAACAGGGGCCCGTCATAGGGTGGGGGAAGGGGGAGGGATAGCATTAGGAGAAATACCTAATGTAAATGACGAGTTAATGGGTGCAGCAAACCAACATGGCACATGTATACCTATGTAACAAACCTGCATGTTGTGCACATGTACCCTAGAACTTAAAGTATAATTTTTTAAAAAATGTTTTAAGCCAAAAAAAAAAGAAGTGACATGACATAAACTGCCCGGTCTCTGCCCTCCTAACCCTGGGACATCAGGCAGACCTTGAAAGCTGGATATTATCATTTGGGAGGTGAGGAGAAGGCAATGCAATGAAGGTCCCTGCTCTAAAGGCCCTGGTTTGACTTGTACAAGGAAGCAGTAAGGTGCAGAAAGGAGCTTCAGTGGGAGCTATGGCCAGGCTTTGAAATCTTCCCCACACCAGCATGATGACTGGTGTGTCTACCACTGAGCTCCCTGCCTTCCAGTTAGCCAGGGTGAAAAAATAACCAATCCTCTTCTGACACAGATCTCTGTTATTAGGATCACAGAAAAGGTGGCCATGGTGACGATCCTGCCTTTGGGGTTTAGATCATAGACGACTATACCTATGCTTAAATAGCTGTCATAAAAATAGAGTTTTGAGCAGAAATGTGGATCCAGAAAATAGATTTTTAGAAAAATTAAACTACCAATAATGTCCACAGTGAATAGAAAGAGGCTGGTGGCTGAAAATCTATTTAAAGGCTACTGCGACAATCCTGCGTGCATGATGAAGATGGAAAGAGAAAGGAAGAATTTAGGGCGCAAACCCAGGCCCTAAGCATCCAACAGATTCACAGAGTCCATGTACTAAGTGCAGGGAAACTGAGACCACTCCAGGTATCTCAAGCAGAGGAAATTTAACATAGAGAATTGGTTACAAAGATATAGAAAGAACTAGAAGAGAACAAAGGAGAGGGAGAGGGCAGAAGTAAAAAGGAAAAGGGGGTCATAGCTAGACACCCATCATTAATGCTCCTAAACGATGTCCCTCGGCCTGCTTGGCCTGAAGAGGTTGTGCCAGTTGGCTCTGGAGCCACCAAGGAAGTGTTACATCAACTAAGACTGGAGCCCCAGTAAGGGGGTCACCTGCAGGGTTGCCGATGTTCCAACTCACCCCGTCCTTACTATCACTACAGCAACTGCTTGCAATGACCTCACAGTAAAACCCAGAATCAGGAAGTTTTTCTCTCTGTCTTACTGGTCTCCCACCAGTGCCTCCTATTAACAGAATTTAACAGCAAACAAGCTGGCGAGATAGCCTGGGACGTGTAGCTTTCCGGCTCCTAGCCCTAGCAGTAAAGAGCAAAGCACAGGAAGGTAAGTGAAAGGCCAGCCTACACTCTTACCCGTTTGTAACAAATGTCCATTGTGAAGGATATGTACAGGGCAATGGTGAGGAAGCAAGGTGATGGGGAGGGTAGGGGTTATAGTCCTTGCCTTCAAGGAAAATCCTAGAGGTAATTTAGAATTGGGGCAATAGCAAAATTGCTCCTGTGACTGTATGGCAATCAGATCATTGAAATTAAATGGAAATGACCAAGTTGGAGCCAGATAAAGCATGCCACGTGCCCTCTCCAGAATTCTCTGTCTGCTATACTAAAAATAACATCTTTCTCTTGTTGACAGAATTGCAGCTAGCACATATGGTACCATTGTGCAAATTTTTAAAAGGTATCTTCTCTGGGGTGCTAAAATATAAAAAGATGTCCTCTCAGGGAGGGTAAATTAGAAAAAGGTGGCATCTCTGAGCTGATGAATTAGAAAAAGGCTTGCCATCCTCAGCACCAGGGCTCCATTCACCCCTCGGCCAGTACCATTATGTGGGATGTCACCTGCACAGTGGCAGGCTGCAGGCCACCTGTAATACGCTACTGTTTGCTAAGCCCTTTTATCTCTCATCTTACATGATCCTCACAATAGTCCCACAAAATAAGCATTATTACTTCCCATCTTACAGTCGTAAAGAATTAAATGGCTTATTCCCAGTCATATACTTAATAAGTGACACAGGAGCTGGTAGAAATGTGAAATCTAATAATAGCTCCTCAACAATAATATTGAGCGCCAACAGTGAGGCAGAAACTGTATGTACTTGAAACTCTACACATATGACCGCAGTCAATTCTCTTAACAGTATGAGGTTGCTAGTATTCTCTGCATTTCACTGGCCAATTTTTGACTGCTAGGAGAACAAGGACATCAGGGTCCCGGGGAAGCCCCCCACCCCGTGCAAACAGTGTGTGTGCCCAGTCCCCGAGCCACCATGAATGGCATTCTTTCAATTATTTTATTTTTTTTTTTTTGTACTAGTTATTGCTTCACTCAAAGGAGGCCTAAACACAGTGAGATCTGAAGGGACAAGGGGACTGAATAGGAATATCTGAAGCTGGGATTTCCTGTGGGTTTTTCTACGAGTGAAACAAAAAGCTCCTTTGACTCTGGTTCCTTCGGGGTTCCAGGGAACAAGCTGGCATTATCTCTGCACTGAAGGGCCTTTGACTCCCATACTCACTGCAGACAATGCTAAAAGAACACCCAAAGGATTAGTGAAATGGCCTGCCAAGTCCCCAACTTTACAGAAGCTCTCCCTTGGTGGAAACAGCTCACAAGTGACAGCTCTGAAAATTTACAGAGAGCCGGCAAGGTTTGGTGGGAAGGCAATAGATCGAGTCCTCATCCT
The DNA here is from genome assembly GCF_037993035.2 of Macaca fascicularis. Lineage (NCBI taxonomy): Eukaryota > Metazoa > Chordata > Mammalia > Primates > Cercopithecidae > Macaca > Macaca fascicularis. Next base: position 17,441,046 of record NC_088375.1, read on the forward strand.
CTGCTGTCCCAGTGCATACTCAGGTTGGGTACATTTTCATAACGGTTTTATTAAATAGATTTTCACTGTGACTATTTCCTCCCTGGAGCTAAAACACCTGAGAAGCCAAGGAAGAAGGAAAACTGTGTTTAGAGAGAAAGGCAATGACAGACGCCCTGCTGAGCTGAACTTCTTTTAAGGTTAGAATGCCCTCTTTGGGTATGAAATTACAGCAGCAAGAGCAGGGAATTTTCTGAGCCAGAAGAGATTCAGAAACACCAAAATCCACACAATGTCCTAATGGAGAATTGTATAGAGCTTACATTTCATAGAGATGAAAATGTTATATAGGCAAAACCAAAAATCAATTGCACAGTGAAAAAACAAAAGATTTACTGGGTCTAGAACTATAACTCCTATAACAGAGCCAACCTATATGTTTTGTTACACAGCCTTCACTGTCCATGATACATTTGGTATCAATCATCCACACCAAATCTTCTCATCACCAGCAGCACTAGAGATACTCAGAGCCCAAGACAGCATCCTACCCACCAAAAGAATAGCTCACCTTGATTGTCATTGCTGGTTGGTATTTAATGGGGCACCTTGACAGTTTCAACCCTTTTCCTTCAGGCCTATCAATGAAAGCAGTTGTCCAGTTCATCTTGTAAGACCAGCAGGGTCTCCAGAGCATGGACAGACTACAGGGTAGGTTATCATTTGTCCTAAGGCTACAAAATGTGGCATCACAGGATTCATCCAAAAGGCAGCATCGGGAGAGTCTATACTAGTCAGCCCTCCAAAGAGTGTAAGTCAAGCAGGAGAATCCAGGGGTCAGGCCAAGGATCAAAAACCAGGGAGGGGCCCAGCATGGTGGCTCATGCCTATAATCCCAGCACTTTAGGAGACAGAGGCAGGAGGCTTTCTTGAGCCCAGGAGTTCAAGACCATCCTGGGTAACATGGGGAGATCCTGTCTCTACAAAAAATAAATAAAAATAAAAATAGCCAGGTATTCTGACATGCTCCTATAGTCCCAGCTACTTGCAGGGCTGAGGTGGGAGGATCACTTGAGCCCAGTAAGTAGAGGCTGCAGTGAGCTGTGATCATGCCACTGCACTCCAGCATGGGCAACAGAGGGAGACCTTGTCTCAAAAAAAAATACCAAAGAGGTCTAGTGAGCCCACAGTTTTGGAAGCTGAGTTTGGGAGGCACTCCCACTCAGAGCATACTGCTGTGCTGCTTTTATGGAGAAGCCAGCCTGCACTCACACTCTAGGAATGTGCTGAAGCTGGGGGTGAACAGTACAACCCCACGATGTCTTGTGCTTATCTTCCCCAAGACACTCTCCTGTTCATCTGTTCCTCCCTTACGCAGTGCTGCGCCTGGTGGCTCAGAGACCAAACGCAGCATATCAGCAGCCTGTCTCAAGAAACAGAGGCAGTACAATAGTAACTGAGGCTAAGAACTGGAAATGGAGGACGAGGGGAAGAGAGGAAGTGGAGGGAAAGTAGCAAAACAGCTCTTAAAAGCACAAATCCATGATGCATCATCTCTAATTCCAAAATCCAAAATTCTCTGAGAACCTCAAGCTTTCTCTAATTCATCTGGCAGTAATCTGACCTGACTGAACTCACATGGTGGCAGAACCTCACGTGCACAGATGTGAAGCAATTTAGAGTCTTTATTTATCCTACTCAGTGGGAACAAGCATCTGTTTTGCTGTAGAAACACTAATGTGATTCAGATAGCATTATATATCTGTAGAAATACCAATGTGAATCAGATAACATTAATCCACTTGGACCTGGATTAGGACAGGAGGGAGCCACAGATCACTGGACAAGCAATAAAGCCAACAGATTATAGGCAGGACTGGCTGCTGGGGACAACACAAGGAAGTTTATAGTAAAAGCAGTTCTCTACACATAAATGATGATAGGTTGTGACAAATACTGATCACACTGGACCTTCACTGCAACTCTGTAAATTGAGGGCTGATATTATCATCCCCATTTTCACAAGGGAGGACACTGAGATCTAGAGACACTAGAGGACTTATGCAGGACCCTGACCCTCCTTCCCCATCCACGTCCTTTCCACCTGGCCATTCAGCTGGTTGTGGTTAACTATCACTTATCCACAACAATAACAAACAAGTTGAAGTATGTTGATCACAATTTAAATGATGTTTGCCTTTGGGATGTACCTCTGTGCTTCCAGGAGAAGATGCATTTGTCCATTGTTTCAGGAATGCACCATACTTCATGATAAATGATGAACGCAGGAGGTGTTGGGAGCACCAGAGGTGTAAGGGTTGGCTAGGGGGATGCTGCAGTGTCCCATGCTTCATCAGTCTCCTAAATCCACTCCAAATTAAAATTATGATGATGTGCTTTGCTATGGGGAATGGACATTTTTCTCTCATGAAACATGTAGATGGAGGCTCCTTTAGAGATTTTTGTCACTTTTGGCATGTTGATCTTGAACATGCGCTCTACATGAAAAGTGTGCTTGTGAACCCAAGCAACACTAAGACAAGTGCCTTGTGCTCCTCTTTCTAACCCAACTGTTACCTAATCCTCTCCACGTGATGTTTCAAGAGCCACTCCTGGTTGAGGGCAATTCTACCTACTCCTGCATGTCATGGTGGCTATATTACACATGCTGTTTTAAAGCAATCCAGTTCAATAAGTCTTTATTGTTACTATAAGTCTAACATGAATTATAAGAAGGCAAATGACACAAGGTTTGTCCTCAAGAAATTTACCCCAGACTAATACAAAGACATACCCAAAACAGTGGATTTCTCTCCACTAAATTCCTGCTGATTGACACTTTCCCTGCTCTGTGATAATTAATAATTATTCATTTTATTGGCAAAGGCAGTCTCCTAATTTGGATGTTGTCTTTTAAAAAGGATCTTTTACTCATTGAAAAAGAAAATAAGGAGTAAACACAGCAATAGGTAAAAAATAGGCTGGTATAAAAATAGACACATAGATCAATGAAACAGAATTAAAAACTCAGAAATAAATCTACATATTTACAACCAACTGATCTTTGACAACATTGACAAGAACATACACTGGGCAAAGGACACCCCTTTCAATAAATGATATTGGGAAATTGGATGGCCATATGCAGAAGAATGAAACTGGACCTCTATACCTCACCATAAACAAAAATCAACTAAAGATGAATTAAAGTCTTAAAAATAAGACCCAAAACTATAAAAATACTAGAAGAAAAGTAGGGAAAACTCTTCTGGACATTGGTCTATGCTAAGAATTCATGTGTAAGACCTCAAAAGCACAGGCAACAACAAAAAGAAAACATAAACAAATGGTACTTAGTTAAACTAAAAAGCTTCTGCAGAGCAAAGGAAATAATCAACAGACTTAAGAGACAACCTGCAGAATGTGAGAAAATATTTGCAAACTATGCATCCAACAATATTCAGAATATGCAAGGAACCCAAACAATTCAACAACAACAACAAAAATAATTCCATTAAAAAGTGGGAGAAGGACGTGAATAGACATTTTTCAAAAGAAGACATACAAATGGCCAACAGGTATATGAAAAAATGTTCAACATTACTACTAATCAAAGAAATGCAAATTGAAATCACGAGATGCCATCCTATGCCAGTCAGAATGGCCATTATTAAGAAGTCAAAAAGTAACAGATACTGAAGAGAATGCAGTGAAAAGTGAAAAATATAACTATTGCTGGGAATTTAAATTATTAAAACCTCTACGGAAAACAGTATGGAGATTTCTCAAAGAACTAAAACTAAAACTACCATTTAATACCGCAATCCTACTACTGCATATCTACCCAAAGGAAAAGAAATCAATGTATCAGAAAAATACGTGGACTCACATGTTTATCAAAGCAATATTCACAACAGCAAAGATATGGAATCAACCTACATGTTCATCAACAGAGAACTGAATAAAGAAAATACAGTGAACGTACAAAAGGGAAAACTATTCAGCCATAAAAAATGAAATCATGCCTTTTGCAACAACATGGATGGAACTGGAAGCCATTATCTTAAATGAAACAAGTCAGACACAGAAAGACAAATATCACATGGTCTCTCCTACAAGTGGGAGCTAAATCATGTCCACACATGGATATAGAAAGTGGAATAACAGACAGTGGAGACTCAGAAGGGTGATGATAGGAGGGGTGAAGGATGAGAAATTATTCAATGGGTACAATGTACACTATTTGGGTGATGGACATCCTAAAAGCTCTGACTTGACCATTAGGCCAACTATGCATGTAATGAAATTGCACTGTACCTCATACATTTATATAAATAAAAAAACTAATCATTTGACCCAGCGATCCCATTACTGGGTATATACCCAAAAGACTGTAAATCATTCTACTATAAAGACACATGCGCATGTATGTTTATTGCAGCACTATTTACAATAGCAAAGACTTGGAACCAACCCAAATACCCATCAATGATAGACTGGATAAAGAAAATGTGGCACATATACACCATGGAATACTATGCAGTCACAAAAAAAGATGAGTTCATGTCCTTTGCAGGGACATGGATGAAGCTGGAAACCATCATTGTCAGCAAAATAACACAGGAACAGGAAGCCAAACACCATACGTTCTCACTCATAAGTGGGAATTGAACAATGAGAACACATGGACACAGGAAGAGGAACATCACACACACACCAGGGCCTGTCAGGGGGTGGAGGGTGAGGGGAGGGAGAGCATCAGGATAAATACCTAATGCATGCGGGACTTAAAACCTAAATGATAGGTTGATAGGTGCAGCAAACCACCATGGCACATGTATACCTATGTAACAAACCGGCATGTTCTGCACATGTATCCCAGAACTTAAAGCAAAATAAAAAAAAAAAACTTTTTTTAATAAAATTAAAAAGCAGAATAAAATTTTAAAGATAGTGTTGATATAAATTCATATCAAGATTAGCTGAAGGGAAAGTAACTCCCATAAGACATCTCATTCTGTTTCTGCTGAGCCTGTTCTGACTCCTTGAAATGAGAAAAACAGGGGTAATAATAATATAGTTTATCATTTATTACCTTATGCTTTTCAAAAAAAGTTTCAAAAAACTTTTACACACGATCAATATTTGAATGAATGCACTTAGATAATCCCAAATCACACAGTCAAGAAAATATGTAAAAGTTAAATTCAAATGATAGAATTTGTCCATTTTTCCATTCAAATTACAATTTAAGTCAAGTAAAGAAAGACACACAAAAGCTGTATGATTAGGAGGGAGTGCAGTGCTCATCCTCCTGTCCCTAAGGCCGATTAGCCAGTTGGGTGAGAGATGAGATCATGAGTTCTGGGTCAGTGAGTCATTCCCTTTCACCGTGGCCCCCAGACACAAACAGCTGCAGGTCTCCCAAAGCGTGTGTCCACCCTACAGAGCTGCCACCATACAGAGGAGAAAATGTGGGTGAAAGTAAGCAACACCACAACCAGGAAATTAACTCAGTATTCTACAAATGGAGAACTACGTATCCCTTTCTGAATGAAGAGCAGCACATTTCACACAGAGTGTGGAAATCAATATTGAGTACATTGTTTTCAAAATTGTCATACCTAGGAGTAAACCCAGCAATAGGTAAATTATGAATTAAAGGAGTCCTTCTTTCTTCCTCCATCTATCCATCCATCCAGCCTCTAAGGTATTTATTAGGTATCTACTAGGTGCCAGATACCTCTTAACGATTTTGGTACATCCTGATGTGCCCAATCATTCTGATGAAACAATATCAGAAACTTTATGAGAATTAATTCTCTTTTTTCCATGGGACTATAGGCTTCTCAATGGTATAGACAATACTATCTATTTAAATTTATATGTCAATTTATATATATGCAAACATAAGTATATATACTTTTTTTATATTCAAGAGCTACCATAGTATCTGACTATATAGTGTATGCATCTCAATAAATATTTAAACTGAACTGAACTTCTGAAACTCTTGATTGGTTTCAAAAGATATAAAAATAATAGACTTGGTTAATCTATGCATTGGATTAATCCATCCTAAATATAATTAACAGTTTGGTCTAATCCAGTGAGAATAGAGTAAACCATAAGTGTACCACATAGATGAGGGAGTAAGGAGATAAACCAGACGACTTCTTTCAGCTGAAGAAGTCTACACCGGAGTCAGAAAAACACGTTATATCCATACCAAACTATAACAGAAGAAGGAGAGAACAGATGATTCCAGAGAACCAGGGAAGGCTGAGAAGCATTATTGATTTGCTAGATCATAAATAAGGGATGACATTTTGATGTGTTCAGATTGGGAGCAAGGAAGATGGGTTCTGTAATATTCTTGGTGGGCAGAATAATGTGCGCAATAAAAAGGCCAGAGTGTCCGTTTTAGGTGTTTAAGGGCCAGTGTACGGAAGGCTTGAAAAGGGATGCTAAGAATTTGCTTGGGGGCAGATAATGAGTTTCTGAAAGCCCTGTCCACAGAGGAACAATAACCCAATCAGATCTGTGCCTTATGAGGACTGTCCTGGCAGCAGTGCACAGGCCTGGCTGGACATAATGACACAATCCAGCAGAGACATAACGACACAATCCAGTATCAGAACTGGGCAGACACAGGAAGGCCTGGAACACCTTCTGAAGAGGCATCCTAGGTGTGGCTGTTAAGCTCTAAGGCCTAAGAATACCAGGCTCCCTTAGTTCTTCTCTCTAGACTGGATGGCCCTTGAGAACAATCTACATTTTTGTTTTGGGGGGTTTTGTTTGTTTGTTTGTTGTTTTTGTTTTTTTAGAGACAGGGTCTCGCTACGTTGTCCAGGCTGGAGTGCAGTGGCTATTCACAGGCACAAGCATAACGCACTGCAACCTTGAACTCCTGGCCTCAAGCAATCCTCCCACCCCAGCCTTCCAAGGAGCTGGGACTATAGGCATGCACCACCATGCCTGGCACTCTACATCTTTAAGTACCCTGCAATGCACAACACTGTGCTGTGTATACAGTCGGTGCCAGTAAGTGTTTGTGAATGAATAAATAAATACAATAGGAGAAATTAATGGATGAGTTAATGTCTCTAGGAGATAATTCTATAAGGAACACAAAATGATTAATAGAGTCGAGGTAATTTAAGGCCCCCAAATCTACTGTTTAAATTGAATACAGATGATCTATCCCCAAGGACAGTGTCTCACATTTCATTTTGCTTGGCCTGCAGCTATAATACAAAAACACTGGGGAAACATTAAGACTTGTACTGAAATATGTGAACTTTTTTTCTTCAGAAGATTTATGATCCCAAAACAGCTCTTGCAACTCTAAGTTTCCAGTGTAGCAGAAACATAAGAACCCCATTTTACCTCTGTATTTACTTTTTTTTTTCACTTGACCACTGTAAAATAATCTTCGTTTTCCTATCAGTGTTGGAGTAAGATGAGGCATGCTTTCACTTATAAATGCAAAACACGCACATTCTCCTGTGTTAAAGATAAAGTCCAACAATCAATCTACTCACAGATCAGGAGATGACAGGTACAGGCCGGCCGCGGCGGCTCACTCCTGTAATCCCAGCACTTCAAGAGGCCGAGGCAGGCAGATCACTTGAGGTCAGGAGTTCAAGACCAGCCTGGCCAACATAGTGAAACTCTGTCTCTACTAAAAATACAAAAATTAGCTGTGCACGGTGGGGTATGCCTGTAATCCCAGCTACTTGGGAGGCTGAGGCAGGAGAATTGCTTGAACCTGGGAGGAGGAGGTTGCAATGAGCCAGGACTGCACCACTGCACTCCAGCCTGGGTTACAGAGTGAGACTCCGTTTCAAAAAAAAAAGAGATGACAGGTATGATAAAGAAAAGTTAGGTAGGTGTACATGTCACAAAATGCAATTTCAACTCAGATTCCACACTCAGGACACAACTTACTCATTAAACTTTAGATATTTCACCTTTCAACCTGTGAAAGCGATTAGTCTCCATGCAGGGCCACCTGTCAAATGCACGTTTCTATTCCTGGTAGATTTGTTCACCTGGGTGAACACAATTGTGTTAATGATTAATATCAATCCTAGACCTGTATAGCTCTGGGGAGTTAAAGTAGCTACTACATTCAGGCAGATGACTGCAAAGAAGTTATCTAGGCTTCCTGAAATGGAACCACCTGGGTGAGGGAAGGAAGCAAAATGTGAAAGCCCAATGAGCAGGGAATAGGAAATTTACACAGTAGCTCAAATCCTGCACAGTCCCAATCCTGCAGGACAATGACCACAGCATCTTAGCGCTGGAAGGGTTCCCATTCGTCATTCCATGCAGCCCCCTCCCCCGTGCAGAACCTCCATGACAGTCCCCCTAGAGTCATCCAACACTGCCCTACATACTTCCAATGACAAAAAGTTCTCTGTCTTTCATGGTAGCCTATTCCATCAATGGATAACTATTTTTAGCAAGTTTTTTTTTTTAATTTAGTCAAAATGTGATAGCTTTCTAATGTGTGGCTCTCATGCTAATTCTAATTCTGAGCCAAGTAGGCACTCAATAAATGTCGAATAAACAAATAATGAATTCATGAACAATTTTTTTTTTTTTTTTTTTTTTTTACAGAGTCTCTCTCCGTAGCCCAGGCTGGTGTACATGATCTCAGCTCACTACAACCTCCGCCTCCCAGGTTCAAGCAATTCTCCAGCCTCAACATCCTGAGTAGCTGGGATTACAGGCTCAAGCTACCACACCCAGCTAATTTTTGTATTTTTACTAGAGACGGGGTTCCGCCATGTTGGCCAGGCTGGTCTCGAACTCCTGACCTCAGGTCATCTGCCCACCTCAGCCTCCCATACTGCTGGGATTACAGGCATAAGCCACCACACCCGGCCGAAAATCTAAGTTTTTAAGAGCCATTATGGCTCAAAAAAAAGGGATTCAGTTCAATTCATTTAATGTATCTTAAGCAGGGATGAATTACACAGAACTATGAAATGAAACACAACTTAATGAAAACAGTTCTAAGTAAGTGAAGAGGAACCAGGTTCTAACAATCGCTCTGCTGCTGTTCCTCAGTGTTCTCACCTGTAAAATAAGGATGCCAGATTACATGATCTCTACTGCCACTTACAACATTCAATATTCTACAATAAATATATGATTTATCTTCAGAGATTGCTGTTCCTCACCTCAAGGAGCTTACAGTCTTATTTACATTCCTCTGAGAGTTCAAAATCTGAACTCTGAAAAATAAAGGATAAAATTCCATTCATGACAGGCAAATGTTGTGGCTGAACGGGTAGAATTTTATCCGCTTTTTTTTATGATGAGCAAGCACAAGGCCATGTGGCTGGAAAATTAAGCTGAAGTTGACATGAGAAAAATCATGTGGGGCTACTTATTTCAATCACAGTCAGGCATCACTTATTGACAGGGACAGGTTCTGAGAAATGTGTCATCAGGTCATTTTGTCATGCAAACATCATAGAGTGTACTCACAAAAACCTGGATGGTATAGGCCATGACACACCCAAGCTATACTGTATAGCCTATTATTCCTAGGCTACAAACCTGTGCAGTATGTTGCTGTACTGCACACTATAGGCAGTTGTAACACAATGGTAAGTACTTTTCCATCTAAACATATCTAAACATAGACAAGATACAGTAAAAATACACTATAAAAGATGAAAAATGGTCACCTGTATAGGAGGCTTATCATGCATGGAGGACTGGAAGTTGCTCTGGGTGAGTCAGTGAGTGAGTGGTGAGTGCATGTGAGGGCCGAGGACATAATTTTATGCTACCGTATTTATAAACACCGTACACTTAGGCTATACTAAATTCATTTAAATTTTTTTCTTCAACAACAAATTATCTTTAGTGTACCGTAACTTTTTTTACTTTATATATAATTTTTTAATTTTTTTTAACTTTTTGACTTTTTTATAATGACACGTAGCTTAAAACACAAATACATTGTGCAGCTATACAAAAATATTTTTTCTCTATATCCTTATTCTATAAGCTCCTGTTTTTAATTTTCATTTTTTTACTTTTGAAACTTTTTGTTAAAAACTAAGACACAAACACACACACTAGCCTGGGCCTTCCCAGGGTCAGGATCATCACCATCCCTGCCTTCCACCTCCACACCTTGTCCCATTGGAAAGTCTTCAAGGCAAAAACATGCATGGAGCCATCATCTCCTATGACACCAATGCCTTCTTCTGGATACCTCCTGAAGGACCTGCCTGAGGCTGGTTTACAGTTAACTTTTTTTTTTACTAAGTAGAAGTCCACAAAATAACAACAAAATGTATAGTAAATACTAGGCAATAGGAAATTGTCAGACCACTCTCACATATGTGACATTGACCAAAACGTCATTACGCGAGGCATAACTGCACTTATTTTGAGACTCCGTCTCTACATACATAGTTCTCAGTAGCATCATTTGTTAAATAAGGATGCCGACATCTTACCTGCCAGAACACAAGGAGTTTAGCCAATTGCTATTTTGAAGCTTCATCTGAAAATAAGTTCTGTGATTCTGTTTATAAGTCAGTGACCAGTGACCCTGGTGACTGGAGGGAGCCCACAATGTCTAGCATCCATTTCTGAATCATGACAAAAAGCAAGTGGCCAAAGGGGAAATGGGGCAGGGAAAGGAAGCAGATACAGGACCAGTAGTCATAAAAGAGGCTGTACGCACCATGTTAGTCCCTGCCTACCTTCTACAGCTAAATGTCAGTATTTCATTCATTGCCCAGCCACAGTTCTCTCTTCCTGCTTCTACTTGGTATGAACATTTGAAAGCTGATTGCAAAGTCTTGGCTCAAGAGAAGCAGCCGGTGAACTCTGGTTTTGAAAGAAAAAATGGATTCTGAATGGCTAAAGCATCTGGAATTTTAAAAATTACGTGATTGTTGCACAGAAGTCATTCGTTAAGGAATTTTTTCCACAGAGTCATTAAAGTTAGGAACTAACAACGGAAGACTCCTCGAGGCTAAAAGTCTTGTATTACTAAATGGTGCTGACTGAAAAATGGCTCTTCACCGGTGGTTCCAGCTGTGCCAGGAGGGGACCCTCCTCAACCCAGGGTGGCTGCCAAGGGAATCTCTGGAAGCAGTGGGGTCTGCTTGGGTTGCATGAGAACACAGCATATAAAATGAATCACCATCATTATTATCAAAAGAATGATTGTGGCCAGGTGCAATGGTTCACATCTGTAATCCTACTACTTTGGGAGGTCAAGGCTGGAGAGTTGCTTGAGGTCAGGAGTTCAAGGTCAATCTGGCCAACATAAGGAGACCCCATCTTTTTTAATTAAAAAAAGAAAAAAAAAAGAATGAATCTAATTCTGGTCTAATGACCCTAACCTAAAATAGGTTAATTTTTGTACTCAGAAAAATAGGTATATTTTTGTACTCAGAAACTTTGTGTGCTGGTCTTTAAATCTTGTTTAAAGGGCCGGGTGTGGTCTCAGAAACTTTGTGCACTGGTCTTTAAGTCTTGTTTAAAGGGTGGGGCGCAGTGGCTCATGCCTGTAATCCCAGCATTTTGGGAGGCTGACGCAGGCAGATCACAAGGTCAGGAGATCGAGACCATGCTGGCCAATATGGTGAAACACCGTCTCTATTAAAAATACAAAAATTAGCTGGACATGGTGGTGGGCACCTGTAATCCCAGCGACTCCAGAGGCTGAGGCAAGAGAATCCCTTAAACCCAGGAGGCGGAGCTTGCAAGTGAGCCGAGATCGTGCCACTGTACTCCAGCCTGGGGACAGAACGAGACTTGTTTAAAACTTGTCCAAAGTTCACCATTGTACCGTCTCTTTGCTCTGAAGGTCCTGCATCAAACTTTAACCAAAACCACAATACAATTCAAACATCAACAATTTAGTCTCTAATCCTTTGCCAATCAAAATTTTTAGATTTAAAAAAAAAGAAAAAGTTTTAATGAGCATAATAAATTGGCTTTTTTTCTACATTAATGTCATAATGTTTGAGCAATTAGCAAGTACTATTTTTGTCATTTAACAAAAAACAACAATAGTTTGCATCTCACTTTAGAAATAGACACAAATGGATGCATGCAGCATAGAAATGGGTTACAAGGACAGAGACACCAAGCTATTTGTCTACCTTGGTGAGATTACAGTCGTTTTTAGTGTTCATTTACTTGTTTGTAATTTTCTGTGCTTCCCGTAATGAGCATGCATTGCTTTTGGAAACACAAAAACCAATAAGATAAACAATTTAGGAAACAAATAAACTAGGAATTGTTTGTGCAGCACAGAAACAGAGCCTTCACGCTCCTCTCAGAAGTTTCTGCTTTCTTCTGGAGGCATCTTGGGTGGGCAATGAACTTCCTGCAGAAAAGTCCTGGGGCCCAGCCCTGCAAAGTAGCCACGACACCCAAAGCCTCGATTTCTGTTTACGCCTCATGTGCTATCGTAAGGGTTCTGGCAAATGAGTGTTGAAACAAAACAATCCAGATACCACTTTGAGATTTGCGATGAGATCTTGCAACCTGTTCTTTCAATGTTTTAATAACTTTTCTGCAAATTGTCATCATTTGTTTTACAAGAAGACAAAGTATATTTTATAAAACAAGGCTGCAGGAAATTAAAATTATGCCAGAGCCTCTTTTGCCAGGGCTAACAATTCACTCTTACATTTCGGGTCTACAGATATGCAGGATGGAGTTTGGGCCTGGTGGCTCATGCCTGTAATCCTAGCGCTTTGGGAGGCCAAAGTGGGAGGAATGATTGAAGCCAGGAGGTGGAGACCAGCCTGAGCAACATAGCAAGACTCCGTCTCTAAAAAAAATAATTAGGTGGGCATGGTGGCATGCACCTGTAATCCCAACTACTCAGAAAGCTGGAACAGGAGGATCACTTGAGCCCAGGAGTTCAAGGCTACAGTGAGCCATGATTGTGCCACTGCACGCCATCCTGGGTGACAGCGCAAGACCCTATCTCTTAAAGAAAAAAAAAATTACCTAAATTCTAATACAGGTCTGTTCTGAATCACAGCTCCACGCTATAATTTCAGTTTGGCAAGTCACCAAGAACACAGTTGTGAGTAGCACCCACGCCGGGGTTCTAATCCTGGCTTTACACTTAAGAGCTCTGTGAGCTTGGGAACCAAGCAGGGTGACCCTGAACCTCAGCTTTGCCACAGGGAAATGAGGACTGTAATCCCAGTCCCATAAAGATGTGGGGAGGATTTCATCAAAGGAATTCATAATAAAATGTCTGGCACATTTTAAGTTCTAAAAACCTGCAGATGTTACCATTCCCTCCTAGTACTATCATGTTTTATTTGTGCATAGTGACTCATACTCCACAAGGTGCTTTCAGATCTTTTGCCCCATTTGATCCTCAGGCAATGTGATCATTACAAAAGGCAGTAATTACTACCCCCATTTTTCTTTTATCTTTTTTGTAAACAGATGAGAAAACAGGCTCAAAGTCAAAGAGCCCGAAAAGCGGGTGTCTTGTCCAGGGCTCTTTTTGCTCTGTGGCACGGAACTGAACCTCAGAGGACTTCACGTACCATGCCCAGGACAAGAAAACTACATTTATTTTTAAATGCCCTACCATTCCTACGTTAATCAAATCAAACTGGTATTCTCACATTACTCGTAATGATTTAGATTTTGCCTAGGAAAAATGGCAACTAAGGTTTTTTGAGATACTAGGTATCTCAGGCATTGGGCAAGGTGCTTCAGTTCCACCATCACAGTTAAACCGTGTAACAACCCTATGAAGTAGGTACTGTCATAGTCTCCTGCATGTCCAGGATTGACATGCAGGCAGATTTTCTCCAAACTCCAGTTCCTATGGTCCTAGTGCTGTCCAATTCAAATTTGTCCAGTCGATGATAACACTTTGCAAACTGATTTCCCATACAACAAACCTAGCAACACAGGGAGGCCAGGTTATGAGTGTTCTCTTTTACATTTCAGGAGACTGACGCTCTGAGAGGTTAAATGACTGACCCAGCCCTGTCCTCACCCAGCAAGGGCACATGGCAGCACTCCCTAACTCCAAATCTCACTGTCTTTGGAAAACCTCACATTTTAAGAGTCAGAAGGTAGAAGTGCTGTCATTGTTGAAAAACAACCATCCACTCAGTGGTCATCACTAAGAGTTGACAGCGAGACCCGCGCTCCAGGCGGTGGAAACGGAGCAGTCTCCGGCTTCGGCCGTGGCCGTTACAGTAGCCAAGTAGGAAGTGGGCGGTGCACTGATTTCAGAGCAGCCCCTAGGGAAGGCAAAGGCACCAGTTCCTGGTTCGGCTCCCAGCCTCCTCCCTCCAGGTCCCCGAAGGGGTGGAACCCGAGATCCAGCTGGGTCTTGGGGTTAGGCGGGCGGGACGTCCCCTGTCCCGAGGGGGCGCGGGCTGGGGCGCACTGCAACAAGAGTGTGGGCCGCGCAGATGTCCCGGGACGGATCCAAACCCCTGCAACCTTTCCCGGTCACCTGGACACGCAGCGGGGGCGCGGGTCAGACGCCTGCAGTTTCGCAAACTGCCGGTCCCCGGGGATTGCTCCACAGTCCTAGGTCAGGGACCTGGCCCGACTCGCTCTTCTCTCAACCTCGCAGGCCGCGCGTCCTGCCTCAGTTTCCCTCACCTCGAAAGGGGTTGTTAACAGAGGCACGCCCTGACCTACAGGACTTCCTGGAGGCCAGAGCGCGCCCCCCCTGCCAGGACCCAGCAGGACGTGCTAGGACGCGGTGGCAGCTCCCCTACCTGCGCGGTGGCCCACGCCGCCGCCGCTGCCGGCGGCCGGGGCGCCCTGGGGACCCCCACCTGGCATGCGCCCCTCTGCCAGCTCCTCCCGCTCCGCCTGGGCCGCCTCCTGCTCGCTCCCCGAGGGGGAAGGGAGCAGCGCGCCGGACGGGAAGTGAGGAGGGGGCTGGCGACGAAGGGGGCGGCTCCTTTCTTCTCCTCAGCGAGGCCGCTGTTTCCTTTCCAGCATTGGCCCCTCACGCGCGCGCGCGCGCGCGCACACACACACACATACACACACACAGAGACACACACACACACACACACACACACACACACACACACACAGAGACACACACACACACACACACACACACACACACACACACACACACACACACACACGCAGCTGGGGCGGGCGGGGCCAGCGGCCCTCATAGCCTGTCTCCGGGATCTCGGGACCTCAGAAAGTTTGCTTTCACTCTGACTCATTTCTGGAGGAAACAAGAGGGGAAGTGCAGGAAGCCTCCAGGATGGGGTACAGGAGAGCGCCTTCCAGACGCGTGATTTGAGAAGTGACCACACAGTGATGGAGAAGATGCAGGGATCTGAGGGACTCATTTGTACAAAGTGGGGGCGGGGAGGCGGAGTGGGGATGACTGATGACCTTGGAAAGAGATGAGTGGGAGCAGATGTTTAGAAATGAGTTGGGATTCCAACTTCTAGCATCTTCCAGCAGCTCCGGGCTGGTTCCAGGACACAGGAGTCCACGCAAGCTCCTAGGCAACTGACTCATCCCCTTCACCCCTTCTCTTTGGTTCATTCAAGGAAGCTACTGGAGCACCCCCTAGGTAGCACCTGCTATAGGACAATGGGTGCAAGGAAGGGCTACACATGGGCTCTTTGTCATTAAGCAGCTCACCTCCAGGCTAGAAGGAGAGCACGTGCATAGAAAACCAAATCACAACATGAGATAGAATGTGCCATGTGCCAGAGGCTTGGCACAAAACCTCTTGCAGATGGTTCAGGGATAGGAGGGAGAACTGTGAAGAAGAAGAAGAAGAAGAAGGAGAAGGAGAAGGAGAAGGAGAAGGAGAAGGAGAAGGAGAAGGAGAAGGAGAAGGAGAAGGAGAAGGAGAAGGAGAAGGAGAAGAAGAAGAAGAAGAAGAAGAAGAGGAGTTGGGGAGACGTTCTGCAGGAATGGGAAGGATCTCCTCAGAACGAGAGGAGTTAGAACTAGAGGAAGGCTGAGGTCCTTCAAAAGCTGAAGATCCTTAAGACTGAAAGCACACCGTTGTGCTTAAAATCAGTGTGTTTGCCCGGCATGGTAGTGCACTCCTGTAGTCCCAGCTACTCGGCAGGCTTAGGTGGGAGGATTGCTTGAGCCCAGGAGTGAGCTATGATGGGGCCACTGCACTCCAGCCCAGGTGACAGAGAGAGACTCCCCACACCCCCACCATGTCTCTAAAAATAAATAAATGTATGAATATCTAAGGCCGGGCACTTTGGGAGGCCAAGGTGGGACATTCACTTGAGTCCAGAAGTTTGAGACCAGCCTGGGCAACATAATAAGACCCTCTTTTTTGTTTAACTTTTATTTTAAGATCAGTTTGTTACATAGGTAAACTTGTGTCATGGGTGTTTGCTGTACAGAGTATTTTGTCACCCAGATATTAAGCCTAGTGTTCATTAGTTGTTTTTCTTGATCATCTCCCTTCTCCGACCCTCCACCCTCCAAAAGGCACCAGTGTGTGCTGTTCCCCTCTATGTGTCCATGTGTTCTCATCATTTATCTCCCACTTATAAAGTGAGAACATGCTGTGTTTGGTTTTCTCTTCTCATGTTAGTTTGCTAAGGATAATGGCCTCTGGCTCCATCCATGTCCCTGCAAAGGACATGATCCCATTCTTTTTTATGGCTGCATAGTATTCCATGGTATATATGTACTATATTTTCTTTATCCAGCCTATCATTGATGGGCATTTAGATTGATTCCATATCTTTGCTGTTGTGAATAGTGCTTCAATGAACATGTGTGTGCATGTGTCTTTGTAAAAGAATTATGTATATTCCTTTGTCATAGGATTGCTGGGTCAAACAGTATTTCTGTCTTTAGGTCTTTGAGGAATCACCACACTGTCTCCCACAACAGCTGAACTAATTTACACTCCCACCAACAGTGTAAAAGTGTTCCTTTTTCTCCACAACTTCTCCAGCATCTGTTATTTTTTGAGTTGTTAATAATAGCCATTCTAGGCCGGGCGCGGTGGCTCACACCTGTAATCCCAGCACTTTGGGAGGCCGAGGCGGGTGGATCACGAGGTCAGGAGATGGAGACCATCCTGGCAAACATGGTGAAACCCCGTCTCTACCGAAAATACAAAAAAATTAGCCGGGCATGGTGGCGGGCACCTGTAGTCCCAGCTTCTAGGGAGGCTGAGGCAGGAGAATGGTGTGAACCTGGGAGGCGGCAGAGCAGTGAGCAGATTGTGCCACTGCACTCCAGCCTGGGCGACAGAGCAAGACTCTGTGTCAAAATAATAAGAATAATAATAATGATGATGATGATAGCCATTCTGACTGGTGTTAGATAGTGTTTCATTGTGGTTTTGATTTGCATTTATCGGATAATCAGTGATGTTGAGCTTTTTTTCATGACTGTTGTCCGCGTGTATGTTTTCTTTTGAAAAGTGTCTGTTCATGTTCTTTGCTCACATTTTAATTGGGTTGTTTGGTTTTTTTCTTGAAAATATCAGTTTCTTATAAGATGCTGGATATTAGATCTTTGTTAGAGCACAGTTTGGAAAATTGTTTTCCCATTCTGTAGGTTGTCTGTTTACTCTGTTGATAGTTTCTTTTGCTGTTCAGAAGCTCTTTAGTTTAATTAGATCCCATTTGTCAATTTTTGCTTTTGGCATCTTCGTTATGAAATCTTTGCCCATGCCTATGTCCTGAATGGTATTGCCTAGGTTGTCTCGCAGGGATTTTATAGTTTGGGTTTTACATTTAAGTCTTTAATCCATCTTTAGTTAACTTTGTATAAAGTGTAAGGTAGGAGTCCAGTTTCAATCTTCTGCATATGACTAGCCAGTTATCCCATCACCATTTAGGAAATTCTTTACCCATTGCTTGGCAAAACCCTTTCTATAAAGAAAAAAAATTAATTAGCCAGCACAGTGGCCTGTACCTGTAGTCCCAGCTACTTGGGAGGCTGAAGCAGGAGGATCACTCTAGCTCAGGAGGTTGAGGCTGCAGTGAGCAGTGATTGCACCACTGCCTTCCAGCCTGGGCTAATAGAGTGAGACCCTGTCTCAAAAAAGAGAGAGACAGAGAGAGACCTTAAATCCTGCCTGAATTTTTCCTAGCAGCCTGCCCTTCAAATTTCAAACTTGCTAGACCTTAAAATCAAGTGAGTCAATTCCTTAAAATTAATCTTTCTCTTCTCTCTCTCTCTCCTCTTTCTCTTTTTCTTCTCTCTCTCTTTTTCTATCTCTTTCTCCTCTTTCTCTTTATCTCTCTCTGTTTCTCTCTTTCTCCTCTCTCTGTCTCTTTCTCTTCTGTCTTCTCTCTCTCTCTCTATCTATCTATCTATCTTCTGTCCTCCTCCCACTTGCTCACTCCTTTCTTTGGGTCTTCTCCATCGGTTTCTCCCCTTCTACCCACCCCTTATCTTGGACCTCCCCAGAATTGAATCCATAGCCTGCTTCTTTTCTTGAGCATCTCTCATTCTTGAACTTACTCATCCCTCTCATCCACTTCCAGGGTTTCAGGCACCCAATGCAACCTCAATCAGAATCCCTGACTGCAACCTCTCTCCCAAACTCCAGATTCATATTTCCAACTTACAGATTCTGCTAGGTTCTCAAAGTTAATATTGCCAAAACGATTCTCATGGTCCTCTCCAGCACATTCCCAAAACTGCTGCCTTTCCTGTATTAAACTTTTCTTCAAGATAGCTTGACTCTCTTCTTGTATTCCCAGCCAATCCTACATCCCCCGTCACCTTCGTCCCTTTCATTCAGCCATTGGATCCTGTCCTTTCTACCTCGGAACTGTCTTTTGTATCCATTTCCTCCTGTCCATCCTTCACTAGCCGGAAATTAGACTGAGCTTCATTGTATTTCCAACTGCCCCCTGAACAGCACCACTTGGTTGTCTAAGAATCCATTCAAACCAACCGAATTGAACACCATTCCCATTCTTTTCCCCTCAATTCTATACCTTTTTTTTTTTTTTTTTTTTTTTTTTTTTGAGACGGAGTCTCGTTCTGTCGCCCAGGCTGGAGTGCAGTGGCCGGATCTCAGCTCACTGTAAGCGCCGCCTCCTGGGTTTACGCCATTCTCCTGCCTCAGCCTCCCGAGTAGCTGGGACTACAGGCGCCCGCCACCTCGCCCAGCTAGTTTTTTGTATTTTTTAGTAGAGACGGGGTTTCACCGGGTTAGCCAGGATGGTCTCAATCTCCTGACCTCGTGATCCGCCCGTCTCGGCCTCCCAAAGTGCTGGGATTACCGGCTTGAGCCACCGCGCCCGGCCTATACTTCTAATTGTGTTCCATACCTCCACCACTGGTCCTACCAACCATCTCATTAGCCCTGTGGCATAGTCTGGAAGGCGTCATACTATGTGGTTAGGAGGATACGCTCTGCACTCAGATAAGGGCACCGTATCTGAGCTTCATTACTTCTCAGCTGTGGACCTTGAAAAGTTATTTAACCCTCTGCTAAGTCTCAGTCTGCTCATCTGCAAAGCAAAGGTAACAGTGGTACCATAGAAGGTTGCTGTGAGAGGGTCTGATATATGGTCTAGAGCGGGGCCCAGGCAATGGATTTTTTTAAGTCCTCCAGGTGATTCTAAAGTACAGTGAGGGTTTGGACTCCCTTCTGTAGCGGTAGTATGGACAGATTTGTGGTAGAGGCAGAAAGACTGATTAGGAAACAGGTAGGAGTTCCAGGTAAGAGACCATAAGCATTTGTAATGAGGATGGAGAAGATATGACTGGCTGAGTGCGGTGGCTCACACCTGTAATCCCAGCACTTTGGGAAGCCAATACGAGTGGAACACTTGAGTCTAGGAGTTCAAGACGAGTCTGGGTGACATGGTGAAACCCCATCTCTACAAAAAAAAAAAATTAGTTGGGTATGGTGGCATGCACCTGTATTTCCAGCTACTTGGGGGCTGAGGCAGGAGGATCACTTGAGTCTGGGAGGTTGAGGCTGCAGTAAGCCATTTTCATGTCGATGCACTCCAGCCTGGATGACAAAGTAAGACCTTGTGTCAAAATGAGAGGAGAGAGAGTGAGAGAGAAAGAGAGAAAATGGGGCCGTATTCAAGAAACACTTAGGAAGTAAAATTATATGAAACTCAGTAACTAGATGTTGAGGGTAATTGAGAGGAAAGCATCTAAGATGACTCCAACTTTTAATTTAGTTGACTAGGCTAGGTGGATATGGTTCCCAAATATGTTTGTTCATTAGAAGCACTTGGGGAAAATTTATATATTTTTTCCTAGCTGTTATGTATTATATAGTCCTAGTCTTATCAAAGATCTGTGTGCAGGATTATTCTATTTTCACCTTGATTATTCTGGGATCTATGTTTGGCAGAATCACCTTCCTTGAATGGATCCCAGCTGCACTTGGCCAAAAGAATAATATTTGGGAGGTGGCAGTGAGCAGTAGTCATTTTGTTCTAAGGTTACTGTTGGTTGGAGACAGTTAGAGACAGAGGCAAAGGTGCTGGTGGTTTCCAGTTTGCCCTACCTCTCCCTATTCCATGCCCAGGTCTCCTCCTCAACTACTAGCTCCATGGACCAATAGCAGCCCCAGGTTCCCTGTGAGATGCTTCTCTGCACATTCACAGAGGAAGGAGACACAGAACCATCAACCTTCTGTAGATGTCTATACCAGCCCCCTTCACAGTCCTCCTCCAACAGCTGTACATACATAGCTCCCAGATTTTCTGTAAGCCCCAACTCATTCACCCACACAGGGCTGGTTAAACACTTTTCTCAGATCCTTCAGCTCCCTTTTTAGACTTCTGCTTCTCCAGTTCTTCTCACAATGGTGTGAGGTCTAATTCCTATAATACATTCCTTATTCCACAGTACTCATAGTGGTTCTCCTTCTCCAATTGATCCCTCACTGATAAACCTCCCAACTCCAAATCTCTGGTGTGGTTACTATAGCAGTCTTCCTTTAGTTTTTTGACAGCTTTCTCATTCCAACACAATGCTGTATTAATTAGCACTCTTAATTGCAACTAACCAAAACCAATATACTCTATTAAGTAAAACAAATTTTGGCGAGGAAACAGGAGTCATTTCATGGGGCCTGAAGGGATAAGGAAGCAGGTCTTCTGGAAACACTAGAGCCAGCTCTGCAAAGCCAGAAGGGCCCTGGAAGTCTTGCTCATCCCTACTTTTTTCTGCACATCTGCTTCCAGTTGCTTCCAAGTTTACCTGTTTGTAATCCAGCCACGTGAAGAGCTTGGCCCTCTTGGAGCCGATTGTGGATCTTTAGGAGCAAGATCCTAGTGAGCTCAGTAGGTCAGGAGTCCCTCTCTCAGGTCATCAAGTGTAACTGAAGAAGTGGACCCCATAGGAACACAGGACAAGCACAGCCCCTGGGAAACTAACCCTGAATGAGGGGCAACTGAAGACCATCACTTTGGGCAGCCATCCCCAATTGTGCCTACTTTAAATGTCATGGTGAAGGTTAGGCACCAGGAATCCTGCTGCCTGCAAGTAAACACATGACATCTATAGTTTCCCTCTGCTTCTACGTTCTGGCTGTTAACACATGTAAAGGTTGTCCACAGAGAGGATAACTAAGAGCAAATGATGAAGGGATGATTGTTCTATCAATCTTTTATATTTAAATTACTGGACAACTCTTTCTTGTGAATACTACCAAAGTCTTCATGAGATTGGAAATAGAGTAATGCCATGCTGACACAATCTGAGGTTACAGCCTAGAATCTTTGCATCACTAACAGGGTCAGCAGTTGCTCTGTTGTATTGAAATTATGCATATCTACAGATTACATTTACACAGTCAATGAACATGAAATACTAGAGGTAGCCAGAATCTAGGAGCTCAGAGGAAGTAAAATGTATAACTCTTTTGCCAGGTAACAAATACTATGTGATTCCACTTATATGAAGTAACTAAGTAATAAGATTCCTAGAAACAGAAAGTAAACTGATGGCTGCTAGGGACTGGGGAAGGGGGAAAATGAAGAGATGTAGTTTAAAGAATATAGAGTATCCTTTTTAAAAAGTTTTGTAAAATAAAAGGTTCTAAAGGGCCGGGCACTATGGCTAGTGCCCGAAATCCCAGCACTTTGGGAGGCCAAAGCGGGCAGATCTTGAGGTTAAGAGATTGAGATCATCCTGGCCAACATGGTGAGACCCTGTCTCTACTGAAAGTACAAAAATTAGCTGGGCATGGTGGCGTGCGCCTGTAGTCCCAACTACTTGGGAGGCTGAAGCAGGGGAATTGCTTGAACCTGGGGGGCGGAGGTTACAGTGAGCCGAGATCGCGCCACTGCACTCCAGTGTGATGACAGAGCGAGACTCTGTCTCAAAAAAAAGCTCTAAAGATCCATTGCACAACAGTGTGAATAAATTAATACTACCGACCTCTACACATAAGCATGGTAAATATGATGGCTTTTTTTTTTTACCACATTTAAATGGAAATAAAATATTATCACTACCAAAAATTGTGTTTAAGAATATGGGAAGCTCTTAGAAGTTTACTAATAACAACTCATGGACACTTACAACATACCAGACACTATTCTATACAATTTAAACTTGTTAAAGGTATTTCACCTTTACCATAATCTGATTTTATATCCGTTTCTAGACGAGGTAACTGAGGCACAGAAGATTAGAACTTACTCAAAATCTCAAACATAGTAAGTGGCCGAGCAGAGATTTGGGCCCAGGGAATCTGGCTGTAGAGCCCATATTCCTACCCACAACCAAGTGCTGTTCTCTCACTAAACAAAACGGCATTTTCTGATTTCTGAGTACAAACTGTCACTCTCCATTCATATAATGAGACTTATACTTAGCTAATAAGTATGCTGCATTTTCATGCATAATATTCTCTCCCACTTCCCTTAATTTTATTCCCAGAGGAAGGTGAGAGGGGGAAGGTGGGCTATGACAATCATGCTTTATATATAATCAATGTACCTTTTCGTCTCCCCTTCTAAATTGTAAGCTCTTTGAGGGCAAATGTCATGCCTTATTCATTTTTGCATCCTGTCTGGCCAGAGACTTGTTGGAATGAATGATCTAAATTAAGATTCTGACTCTTGACAGGCTGGTTGATTTATCTGTCAAGTGTCCTGCAAATTCTGAGTGTGGCAATGATAGATACTCAAGAAAATTCCCATCAAGTTACATAACTAGAGTTAAATAGGAAATATTCTCATTGAGAACAATAACAATGCTTAAACAATTCTGGGAAATTTAATTGTTTAAAGGAGATCTTTTCTTTAAAGAAATGTGAATGAATTGGGGAAAAGAAATCAGTCTTCAACTCAGGAAATAACATTAGACAACATGAAGACTCTCATTAGTTAATGCCTGGAAATAGGAAGTTGGTTCAGTTTCAAATACCATCAGATAGTGGCCATGCCAAAGGATGTTATCCTAGTGTTAGGCTAAATATATAATATAAATAACCTTCCTTTTGCAGTGCATATTGTCTCAAAGCCACAATGGTGAGATAATTCATGGGAAACTGGCAGAGAGGCTGCGGGCTCCTGCTCCAGACCTGTGATCCCGAGATGCCTGAAACTACCTCCCAGTGATTAGCCTCTGCTAGGATGTGGCACTCAAAATGTGTTTACATGGTCAAAGAGCCAAAGCCATTAAGGAAGGGCACATTAATTTTACTCTACATAAAGACCTACCACTCAATGGTTTAAACCTGTTTTTGCCAATTTACCACATGTAATATAGGAACAGCTAATCCCACTAACTCAGAATCTCTCCAGTCAGAGATTTATTCACAATTAAATAGTTCACTGTGGGAGGAGTGCTCTTTCCCCTGGCTCTCTGTTTTGAATAAGTAGACTTTGTTCTCTATCCGTGTCTACATTTACGCCAGCTTCCACCAAGAAAGAGATACTCGCCCCCGTCTCACTGGTTATCACCTCGGCCATATCACCTATCATTCTTAGGTGATAGGCACCGGCCCTCTCTTTCCATCTTTCACATTGATTGTCTCATGTGACCCCTGACAGGTAACACTTTGTCACCCTCACAGCTCTCATATACAGGGGACAACATGAATGGCCATAATAATAGGTGGCAACCTTATTAGCATTAGAAAGTTCAGCAATTTCAAGCCTCTTTTTCTAATTTTTAATCATCTGGCCAACCCCTCTTCATTCGTTTTCTGACCCAGTCCTCTCACAGCTGATTTTTATGTTGTCTGATCAGCATAAATTCCTGGCTTGTGTCTTCTTAATGAGAGACAGGGGACCTCCCCGTCCCCCAAAACTGATGCACATTGCAACGCTCAGGAGCTTTTAAATGCCCAATTCAACAGCCACATTAGAAGATCTCAGGAGGCTCTGCAGGCAGTTTCAAAGACAGTGCCTGTAAGTGGACCACTGTCCAAAGTCCGGAGTTTGTCTCATTAATGAAGTGCTTGACGTTAAGCCACTCACATTTTTCCCATCTCGTCTGTATTCCTCATGTGTTACACAGTGAATAAAGTAATCATGTGCTTTAATATTCTCTTGCAAATGCTGTTAATGATCAGGTCTCTGTAAGGCTATTCCAGGGGAAGAAAGATTCATGCCATTCAGCCAATTTGAAATGTGAATTCAAGAATTGATTAGGGGTTCTTTCTCCAGTTAAATGTGTGTGTTTTGGGATACATCACTTTATTTTCTAGCTTCCTTCTTTGAAAACAAAGGGGAAACCAGATGAGTGGCTTTTCAACTTTGTTTCATGGCTGGTTGCTAAAAACTTAAGAAAAAACAAGAAGGTGAGATATATAATGACACATTTTATTTCGCCAACTAAATTTATACATATATATATTTTTTTAGATGGAGTTTTGCTCTTTTTTGCCCAGGCTGGAGTGCAATGGCTCGATCTCGACTCACTGCAACCTCTGCCTCCTGAGCTCAAGCAATTCTCCTGCTTCAGCCTCCCAAGTAGCTGGGATTACAGGCGTGTGCCACCATCCCAGGCTAATTTTGTATTTTTAGTAGAGACGGGGTTTCACCATGTTGGCCAGGCTGGTCTTTTCCTGACCTTGGGTGATCTGCCTGCCTGAGCCTCCCCAAGTGCTGGGATTACAGGCGTGAGCCACCATACCTGACCATACATTCCTTTAAAAAAATAAAAAAATAAAAAACTTCTACCAATTACCATCGCACCATTTCATAAAGAAAAGTCTTTTTTAACCTCAAAAAAATAATAAATATGTGATAGAAGCTAGGACACTTCCCTGAAAAGAGTGAATTTTGCTTTCTCAAAGACTCATTTATCCTGGTTTTTTCTTTCTTTTTTATTTTGCCCTGGCCTGTGAAACTTCCATAGCAGGTAGGACCAGTCTCCAACTGTGGTCTTAGGGACCAACTAACGAGAGAGTCTCTGAGCTGAGGAAGTCTGGGAGCTCTCTTTTAGGTGTGATGCACAGAGTTTCCAAAAATAAGCTCATGAATATTATTAAGCTTCATGTCACGAGAATGTTTACCCATTTTCAAGTATAAACCTGTTTGTAAGATTTTGAATTTCGGATTTGGCCTTTCAGAGGACAAAACTGGAACATAGGCATAAGAACTAAACTACCAGTAGCCACATAGGTACTCACCAAATATTTCTGACTTGCTGGCATCCAGATACATAGTGAGTGCCTATGTTGGGAATGCCTTCCCAACCTCTTTGAAGCTGAAGATGGCCATGTGATGGGTTTGGTCAGTGAAATGTGAGCAGAGGAGAATATGCTTCACATCTGGGCAGAAGCTTTAGAAGCCAGGGCTTGATTCATCGCTCTTTTTCTGCCTCTATAGTATTAAAAGTAAGTTTTCAGATGGAGCTTCTGTCAGCCTCGATCCCGAGAGCCTCTGGGAGTGGGATCTCGCCTGTAAACTTCAATAGAACATAAAACACGAACAAGAGAAAAGGAAGCATGCATTGAATTAAGCTACTGAGATGCAGGTGTCTTTGTTGCCACCGGATAACCTACCTCATCTTGATTAGTCTACCAGAGTTCTCTCTGTTCTGAAAGCCTGTTACATGAATGGCCACATGATGCCTCAGATCGTAAGTTGTGGAACTGGAGCTACTTTCACCAACAATACTGTCGTCAACAACACTCACGTTCTTCAATCATGCTACCTCCCCCAAATTCTAACTAACGTGGTTCTAATATTGAGCAAGGCATTATTCCAGAAATGAAATCCAAGGCTTGGCAATAGAGCACATGAGGGCACGATCATGACAACAAGGGGAAAAGAAGATTTCACAGGGTAGAGCACTCCTTGGGGGATTTCTAGGTTGGAGTCAAACGGTTAAAATACTTCCAATCTGGTTTCAAAGTGTTTTATGGGACTTAAAGAAATCTTAAAGGGGAAGAGGAGACTTTTCTTTCATTCATCAGGCATCTGGGACTATGGATACAATGGCTGAGCTCTAGACGCCATCTTGAACCTTGAAGACAAAGCCACAGCTTAGGAATGGCAAAGCAGATAACTGGAATTAGTCTGGTTCCATGACAAATTTGTGGAGTTGCCATAACTCCCCTGGATTGCCTTCCTTTAGAGTTCCTTTACGGAACAGAGAAAAATTGTTACCTTGTTTATGCCACCGTTAGTTGTTTTTTCTTATATGAAGCCAAGTCTAAATCTATTATATACCATTTTTTAAAATCATTTGAAGATACTATTTATCTCATTCTTTTTAAATGTTTTGGCTTTTTGGATTTTTACAATTTAAAAGAATGTATATAATTTATTTTAAAAGAAATATGAGGCCGAGCATGGGGGTTTATGCCTGCAATCCCAGCACTTTGGGAGGCCGAGGTGTGTGGATCACTTGAGGTCAAGAGTTCGAGACCAGCCTGGCCAACATAGTGAAACCCCGTCTCTACTAAAAATACAAAAATTGGCTGGGCGTAGTGACAGGCGTCTATAATCCCAGCTACTAGGAAGGCTGAGGCAGGAGAATCACTTGAACCTGGGAGGTGGAGGTTGCAGTGAGCCAAGATCATGCCACTGCATTCCAGCCTGGGCAACAAGAGCAAAACTCTGTCAAAGAGAGAGAAAGAAAGTGGGAAAGAAAGAAAGAAAGAAAGAAAGAAAGAAAGAAAGAAAGAAAGAAAGAAAGAAAGAAAGAAAGAAAGAAAGAAAGAAAGAGAGAGAGAGAGAGAGAGAGAGAGAGAGAGGGAGGGAGGGAGGGAGGGAGGGAGGGGGAGGGAGGGAGGGAGGGAGGAAGGAAGGAAAGAAGGAAGGAAGGAAGGAAGGAGGGAAGGAAGGAAAGAAAGAGAGAGAGAGGAAGGAAGGAAGGGAAAGGAAGGAAGGAAAGAAAGAGAGGAAGGAAGGAAGGAAGGAAGGAAGGAAGGAAGGAAGGAAGGAAGGAAGGAAGGAAGGAAAGAGAGAGAGAGAAAGAAAGAAAGAGAGAGAGAGAAGGGAGGGAGGGAAGGAGGAAGTAAAGAGACATATTCCTTTTATTAATGTGTGAACACAGCATGGAGCCCACCGGTGTGGGGAACTCACTATGGGGAGCCACCTGGATTCCAGGCTGCCCTCCTTCAGTGTCTGAGGCTCAGCTCTGATGCATAGGGGTGGGGAGGGTGGCTAAGGAATTTTTACTTTGATCATCTTGGTCTGGTTTTGTTTTTGGCTCTTGTTACCTGACCTTCTCTTCACAATGGGTTGGCATCTCCAAGTCTTTGGCCTGAAACCTCTGAGAATATGATTACCACTTCCCTTCACCTATTGCCTACTGAGAAAAGGCAATCACTACTTCTTTTGCTTTGACTCCAGTCAGCTTTTTGTGCTTTCTCAAAGAACAATGAGTCATTACAGCTCAACTAGCCTTCTAAACAGCCAGAGTTTGAACTGAAGTATATGTACATGTGGTACCTAAGGAAACTTAGGGGTCTGAAAGTACATCATTAAAATCTTGAGGCAATATTGAGCAACTTCCTTTTTTAGTCTCCAGGGATCTATTTACCCTCTGGATTTTTAACCTTTCAATATATCATTGGATTGGTAGCTACCTGTTCCTAAGGGCCACTCAGGTGAGGAGGCTCCAGCAAGGGAAGAGGATGAGAACACATCCCTAAGGCCACGCTACAGTATGTGAGAACAGAGACTGGAGACCAGTGATGAGCACTGGAAATAGTTTACAGTTCCACTGTGTTAGTTCTCATGCTGCTAATAAAGACATGCTTGAGGGTAATTTATAAAGGAAAGAGGTTTAATGGACTCACAGTTCAGCATGGCTATGGAGGCCTCAGGAAACTTTCGATCACAACGGAAGGGGAAGCAAACATGTTCTTCACATGGTGGCAGGAAGAAGAAGTGCAGAGTGAAGGGGGGAAAGCCCCTTATAAAACCATCAGATCTCATGAGAACTCATTTGCTATCACGAGAACAGCATGGAGGTAACTGCCCCCATGATTCAATTACCTCCCACCAAGTCCCTCCCACCACATGTGAGGATTAATGGAACTACAATTCAAGATGAGATTTGGGTGGGGACACAGCCAAACCATATCATCCACCAAAGATACTCCTTGCTCCCAGATCATCTTCCACCACCCATCTGCTGAGCTTTGCTTAGTGACTGACAGCTGACTTTATCACAAGCCTGGTTCCCATGGAATTGGAAAGGTCAATTTGCAGCTGCCTGTCCCTCTTTCAAAACAACTGAATGTGAATTCTAAAGCCAAGTAGACATTCAAAAAAGTTATCTGTGCAAAATTCTTTCCATTCAGGCATATATGCAAGAACTGACTCTAATGACATAATGCATTTGAACCGCTTCATATGTAGCAACCCTCAATCATTGCTAGTTTCTATCTTCCCTTCCCCTATTCTATAATTATTCATTTCACTACCCCAACTGAGAAATAAGATGGTTTAGTTGAAGTTTGCATGAAGTATTATAAAGAGGTTTTATCATCTTGTCAGGAAGGCATTTTTTTTTCCCATTCATTCGTCAAAGAAAGTCATTCTCTCTAACAATCAAAATCATCTATTTTCTTTACCTGTCTTCCAGGAAATGACACTGAATGAGCTAGCACTACTGGGGAACTAATAGCACTGACAGCCCTTGAGGCTCTTGCAAAAGCGCTTGCCCAAGGAAATGTGCACTCATCCACAGCTCCAGCTGCCCCTCCTGCACAACGTCAATGCCAGAAGATCATCTGACTGGTTTGCCCCCAGCGTCCTTGAAACAGCAAAGCTGCACACCGTGATCAAACCACAGCCCTTCCCAGGAGACGCTGACTAAAGCACCTCACTCATTGAGAAGATTTTGTCCTAATCCAGAGGCTTTCCACCTTCCTGCTCATGAAGAGCTGATTTGAAACATCCCATGATTTGCTACAGATGATGATTCTAGAAGCACTGCCTGAGTACACCAAGACTATGTGTTGATATCCACATAGACATTAAATCCACGGTTTCATCTCTTTGGTTACTGTTGCCATCAAACAATCTATGCATGTAATTAGCACCTCCTGGATACACAAGCAGTGCTAGGCACCGCGGGGGATGCAAAAATTAGCTGGTTGCTTGGCGGCAAAGAGAAGGGAAAAGGGATGAATAGACAGAGCGCAGGGGATTATTAGGGCAGTGAAATCATTCAGCAGGATACTGTAACAGTGGATACATGACATTATGTATTTGGCAAAAACCCATTGAATGTACAACACAAAGAGTGAACCCTAATGTAAACTATGGACCTCAGTTTATAGTAATGTATAAATATTGGCTCATCAGTTGTAACAAATGTGCAATCCAATGCAAGATGTTAATAATAGAGGAAGCTGTGGGGAAGGGGGGGGGAGTATACAGGAACTCTATACTTTCTGTTCAGTTTTTCTGCAAACCTAAAACTGCTCTTAAAAATAGTTAACCCAGGAGGTGGAGGTTGTGGTGAGCTGAGATTGTGCCATTGCACTCCAGCCTGGGCAACAAGAGCAAAACTCCATCTAAAAAAAAAAAAAAAAAGTCTATTGGTCAGGCATGGGCATGGTGGTTCACGCCTGTAATCCCCGCACTTTGGGAGGCCAAGGCAGGAGGATCCTTTGTGTCCAGGAGACCAGCCTAGGCAATATAAAGAGACTCTGTCTCTATAAAAAGAAATAATAAAGTCTATCAATTCAAAAAAAATAATAGGCTACTTGAATAGATGAGACTGGCTCACACGTAACAGAGGACATGTGATAAGGCAGTAGGTAAGCAGGTCTGCAGTGACATGGTTCAGGATACCAGGCGCAATTATTTCTTCCACTTCCTGCAATTTCTCGCATTTTAAATTCACAGGAATAAGGACCAACTAAGAATAAGCCTATGAAATTGGCTTGCACGCCATCCAGCACTGTACAGATCTAAATAAAGTCATAAATAAATAAATGTGTTCTTTTTAATCCTAACCTTGGAGAAATAGAGAAAGGGAAATGAAACACACATGAGGCAAGTGATAAGGAGAACACCCCCGCCAGTTTGAGAAAAGCCCTCAGCAGCATCAGCCATTTGGCAGTGGTGGCAAATAGAGTGAGCAGAGACTAAATATCTGCCTTCCACTGACGGCCGTGATAGTAATAGAAAATGCGTAAGGCGAACGTGTTCTCACAGGACCATACAGGGAAATGAATCATCCTGGATCACACATGTCTGAGATCCTGAGCTTCACACCTTGGGTCAGATGTGTGTTCTCAGCTGAGAAACTGAGCCGCATTCTTGAGCATGAGCCAGACGACTTGACAGATGGTAAGTACCTGCTCCTCCAGGCACCCATCATCTGAGCAGCCTGGCAGAAGGATCCCAGCTCCCTGTGCCCAGCTGGTAATCTTCTTATGTCCTGGGGCTTAAGGAGTGATAGTCCTTTGCGATTGTTCTTTCCAGGCAAAGCTTAAAGCTGAGGAGTCTGCTTTACACTTGATTGTTTATAGTAAGAAAGAGGGATACGGATAGACAGACAAGCCAGGGATTGGAAAGGAAAATTGACAATATCTGACATTGCTTATTATTAGAGTTTCAAAGCATTTTCTCATCCATTTGCTCTTTTGATTATTACAACTGACATTTGGGAAGCAGGAAGGAATCATTCCAATTTTATAATAAACCAAAGAAGCTGAGATGCAGAGAGGTGCCCACAACATGGCTAGTAACTGGCAGTGCAACCAGCAGGATTGGATTGCCCAGCAAACTTTCTGCACCCAAATAAAATACAGGTTCTGCCTGCAGTGCTCTTGGCTCTTTGGGGAGTCCACAGAGACACTTTTTAAAAGTTATTTAGAACTTTGGAGGAGGCAGAAAACCACTATGGGCTCAGTTGGTCTTTGTCAAAGAGGAGAGAAGACAGGGAGAGTCTCTCAGGCAAGAGGAAAATTGAGAGTCAAGCCACATGGCTTGTCTAACGGAACCCCCAACCTGCAGCTGACAGCTCATCTTGGCGAGAATCCAGAGGAGATGACTTCAGAGATGAAGGTGAAGGCCAGGTTGTGAAAGGCCTCTAATGCCAGACTAACTAAGGGGTTGAGCTTTTTTCTCATCACCAAGAAGGAGCCATTAAAGATTCTGAAGCACCGGGGAATCTGAACCAAGTAAGTAGGCTTTGGAGGAAAGATGACCCCGAAGGAAGAGAGGCGGCAGGATGAGGAGCCCAGGAGGCACAGGTTGGGAGGACTGGAAGTGGGAAGGCAGGAGAGAAGTGGTGGGAAAGTGGAAGGGAGATGGAGTGGAAGGAATTGAGAGGAAAGGACCACAGTGCAAGGCAGTATGAAGAAATAATGGCACCCCTAAAGTTAAGTTTGAGATGTGGGCTGGACGTGGTTGGAAGTCCCTAGCAAGTCGTAGGAGATGATGGACTGATGGTCAGGAGAAAGGTCAAGAGACAGTTATCTGCGTAGATATGATCATTGAAGCATTAGGAGGGATAAGAAGGTTGAATGGGAACAGAGCACTGAAACTTGGGTCCTACCACCTTTAAGGAGTGGGACCAGAAAGGGAAGCAAGAAAAAGATGTAAGAGATGGGAAGAGAAGCAGAACAGGGGGAAGGCAGCACTCCCAGGAAGTCTTCCCAACCAGGCCCCTGGCTCCAATTGTGCCCGTTCCCTTCTTCACACCAACTTCCTCCCTGTGTCTAAGCTGGGTTCATGTCCCAGGTCCTGCCACACTCTAGAAGTGTAGTATCAAGTTAGAGACTTAGAGACATCTGCGGAAGTTTACTAGTCTTGTGACAATCCAGAGCAAAGTCATGAAAACCAGACAAAAATAGTTTCAAAAACGAGATGTGGGACTGGGCACTGTGGCTTTGAGAGTCTGAGGCAGGAGGATTGCTCGAGGCCAAAAGTTCAAGAACAACATGGACAATGTAGGGAGACCCCATCTCTGCAAAAAATAAAAATAAAAATTAGCCTGCCTCAGTGGCATGTACCTGTGGTCTCAGTTACTCGGGAGGCTGAGATGGAAGAATTGCTCAAACCCAGGAGGTTAAAGCTGCAGTCAGCTGTGATCACGCCACTGCACTCCAGCCTGGGCAACAGAGTCAGATCCTGTCACCAAAAAAAAAAAAAAAAAAAAAAAAAGTGGGTGGCCGGGGGAAGATATTGGGCAATAAGAACTGCAAAGACAGAACAAGTAAGAAGGCAAAAGAGAAGAATTGCTTCAAGGGAGCTGTTTCAGGTAGAACTCCAGGAGCAGGACAAAAAGGTGAAGATGCTAAGGAGGATATGAATGGCAGAGAAGCAAATGTCCAGCATACTGGCTACATTTTCAAGAAGTTTTACAAAGAAGGGAGGAAAAGTGTGGGGAGGAATTGTCAATGGAAAGCAAGAGAAAGAGAAGATTATTATTATTATTTTTTGAGATGGAGTTTTGCTCTTGTCGCCCAGGCTGGAGTACAGTGGCGTGATCTCTGCTCACTGCAACCTCCACCTCCTGCATTCAAGAGATTCTCCTACCTCAGCCTCCTGAGTAGCTGGGATTACAGGTACCTGCCACCATGCCCAGTTAATTTTTTTTTTTTTTTTTGTAGAGACGGGGTTTCACCATGTTGGCCAGGCTGGTCTCAAGCTCCTTACCTCAGGTGATCCACCTGCCTTGGCCTCCCAAAGTGCTGGGATTACAGGTGTGAACCACTGCGCCCGGCCAAGAGAAGGTTCTTTCAGATACTGTAACGTGATTATAACTAGGCAGAGAGTCTCAGCCCAAAAGCTCCTTCAGCTGATAAACAACTTCAGCAAAGTTTCAGGATACAAAGTCAATGTACAAAAATCACTGGCATTCCTATAAACCAACAACAGTCAAGCTGAGAGCTAAATCAGAAAGGCAATCCCACTCACAATTGCCACAAAAAAAAAAGAATAATATACCTAGGTATACAGCTAACCAGGAGGTGAGAGATCTCCAACACTGCTCAAAGAAATCAGAGAAGACACAAACAAATGGAAAAACACCCCATGCTCATGGATAGGAAAAATCAATATTATTAAAATGGCCATACAATCTAAAGCAACATACAGATTCAATGCTATTCTTATCAAACTACCAATGACATTCTTCACAGAACTAGAAAAAAGAAACTACTTTAAAATTAATATGGAGTCAGGTGCAGTGCCTAATGCCTATAATCCCAGCACTTTGGGAAGCTGAGGTGGGTGGATCTCCTGAGGTCAGGAGTTCAAGACTAGTCTGGCCAACATGGTTAAATCCTGTCTCTACTAAAATTACAAAATTAGCTGGGTATAGTGGCATGCACCTGTAATCCCAGCTACTTGGGAGGCTGAGGCAGGAGAATCACTTGAAACCAGGAGGCAGAAGTTGCAGTGAGCCAAGATTGTGACACTGCATTCCAGCCTGGGTGACAGAGTGAAACTCTGAAAATAATAATAATAATAATAATATGGAACCAAAAAAGAGCCTGAATAGCCAAGGCAATCCTAAGCAAAAAGAACAAAGCTGGTGAAATTATGTTTCCCGACTTCAAACTATACTACAGGGTTAGTGTAACCAAAACAGCATGGTACTGCTACAAAAACAGGCACATAGATCAATGGAACAAAACAGAGAGCCCAGAAATAATGCTGCATGCCTACAGACATCTGCTCTTCAACAAACTAGACAAAGACAATCAATGGGGAAAAGACTTCCTATTCAATAAATGGTGCTTGGATAACTGGCTAGCCACATGCAGAAGACTGAAGCTGGGCTTAATACCCCTTCATTACACCATGTACAAAAATCAATTCACAATGGATTAAAGACTTAAATGCAAAACCCAAAACTATAAAAATCCCACAAGACAACCTAAGCAATACCCTTCAGGACATAAGAATGGATAGAGAGGCTGGGCACGGTGGCTCACACCTGTAATCCCAGCACTTTGGGAGGCTGAGGCGGGTGGATTGTCTGAGCTCAGGAGTTTTGAGACTAGCCTGGGCAACATGGTGAAACCCCGTTTCTACTAAAATACAAAAAATTAGCTGGGTGTGGCAGTGTGCACCTGTAGTTCCAGCTTCTCCAGAGGCTGAGGCAGGAGAATTGCTTGAACCCAGGAGGGGGAGGTCGCAGTGAGCCAAGATCATGCCAGTGCACTCCAGCCTGGGCAACAGAGTGAGACTTCGTCTGCAAAAAAAAAAAAAAGGCAAAGATTTCATGACAAAGATACCAAAAGCAATCGCAACAAAGGCAAAAATTAACAAGTAGCATCTAATCAAACTTAAGAGCTTCTGCACAGCAAGAGAATCTACCAACAGAGTAAACAGACAACATACACATGGGAAAAAATACTGGCAAACTATGCATCTGACAACAGTCTAATATCCAGCATCTATAAGGAACTTAAATTTACAAGAGAAAAACAACCCTGTTAAAAAGTGGGCAAAGGACACGAACAGACACTTTTCAAAAGAAAACATACATGTGGCCAACAAGCATATAAAAGCCCAATGCCACTAATTATTAGAGAAAATTCAAACCACAGTGAGATATCACCTCACACCAGTTAGAATGGTTATTTTTAAAAAGTCAGAAAATAACAGATGCTGCTAGGTTGCAGAGAAAAGGGAACATTTATACACTGTTGGTGGGAGTGTAAATTAGTTCAACTATTATGGAAAGCAGTATGGCGATTACTCAAAGAGCTAAAAGCAGAACTACCATTTGACCCAGCAATCTCATTACTGGGTGTATACCCAGAGGAATATAAATCATTCTATCATAAAGACACATGCACACAAATGTTCACTGCAGCACTATTCACAATAGCAAATACATAGAATCAACCTGAATGCCCATCAATGACAGATTAGATAAAGAAAACGTGGTACATATACACCATGGAATACTAAGCGGCCGTAAAAAAGAACAAGATCATGTCTTCTGCAGGAACGTGGATGAAGTTAGAGGTCATTTTCCTTAGTAAAGTCATACAAAAACAGAAAACCAAATACCACATGTTGTCACTTACAAGCGGGAGCTAAATGATAAGAACTTATGAACACAAAGGAGGAAACAACAGACACTGGGGTCTACTTGAGGGTGGAGGGTGGGTGGAGGGAGAGGAGTAGAAAAGATGACTATTGGGTACTGGGCTTAATACCTGGCTGATGAAATAATCTGTACAACAAAACCCTGTGGCATGAGTTTACCTATGTAACAAACTTTTACATGTACCCCTGAACCTAAAATAAAAGTTAAAAAAAAAAAAAAAAAAAGGAATGGAAAAGAGGGTAGTCATTACCAGGGTGGGCAGAGGGAGGAAAAAGCCCTTAAGAGAAAGGTCAGCAAGCTAAGGAAGAGGTGTGCAGGCTGGGAGTCGAGTCCCACTGGGCTCCTCCTTTATGGGGTAGCAGCAGGATGCAGGAGACATACCAGCCTCCCCAGCCTCACTTCTCAGGAATGCAGTGGAGCTACCCCGCTAACTGCAATACTACGACAGGCATTCTGAAAGGGCATTCCTCTTATAATTAGATGCCTAGGTACTGGGAGGCAAATAAAAATCATAATAAAAGCCAACAGTAATGAGTTTACCGGCCAGACACGGTGGTTTGTATTTTAATCCCTGCATTTCAGGAAATCAAGATGAGGCGGGCGGATCGCTTGAGCCCGGGAGTTTGAGACAACCCTGGGCAACATAACGAGACTCTGCCAAACAATTAAAATCAATGAAATTTGCCAGGTATGGGGCCAGCACCTGTAGTCCCAGCTACTTGGGAGGCCGAGATGGGAGGATCACTTGAGCCCAGGAGTTCGAGGCCGCAGTGAGCTGTGATAGCACCACTACACTCCTGCCTAGGGCACAGAGTGAGAACCTGTCTCAAAACAATTTTTAAACATTTTTAAAAATTAAGAGCTTACCTGTTGTCTGTTACCATTATGCCAAGGGCTTTACTTTGACCATTTTATTCAGTTCTCACACGAATGCTACAGATTTAGTACTGATGCAATTACCCCCATTTCACAAATGGGGAAACTGAAGCTTTAAAGAGGTTAAATACCATGCCTATGTCTAGGATGTAAGCAATGGAGCTGGACATCTTGGGGACTCCAGGACCTATGGTCCTAACCAAGGTTCTTGGGATGGCTTACTGCCTCCCAGGGTGAGCTGGAGTAACTGGAGTAAGTGGACCCAGACAGGACAACTACGCATTCCTAAAAGTGGAGCATTTAGTGTCTTGGTGCAGCATTGAGGCCAGAGAAGATGCAATGAGATAGATTAGCTTCAGGTCCTAGCTGACTGAATGGCATTTTGATCCAATATTTTAAAAATCCCTGCATTCTGTTATAGGGGCTCCTCACTTTAAGGAAATCTGATATTCAAAATCCAAACTTACGTAGGAATAACAGCTTGTTCATTGAGCAGCTACTGTATGCCTTGGCATCACACCAGGAGTTTTCTAAACACAACCTTGAAACTGCACAATTGCCAGGCAAAATTATTAGCCATATTCCCAAGCCAGGCACTATGAGCTGAGTTGTGACT
This sequence comes from Macaca fascicularis, assembly GCF_037993035.2. NCBI lineage: Eukaryota > Metazoa > Chordata > Mammalia > Primates > Cercopithecidae > Macaca > Macaca fascicularis. The sequence goes on from NC_088375.1 coordinate 17,477,965, forward strand.
CCCCAAAATTCAAGTGCTGAAGCCCTAAGCCCCAGTGCCTCTGAATGTGACTGTATTTAGAAATAGGATCTTTAAGGAGGTAATTGGATTAAAATGAGGTCATTAAGAGTGGACCCTAATCTAATATGATTGATATTCGTATAAGAAGAGGAGATGAGGACACAGACACACACTGAGGGGTGACCACGTGAGGGCACAGCAAGACAGCAGCTGCCTGAAAACCAAGAGAAGAGGTCTCAGAGGAAACCAACACAGCCAACACCTTGATCTCAGACTTCCAGCCTCCAGAACTGTGAGACAATACATTTCTGCTGTGTAAGCCACAGTCTGTGGTACTTTGCTATGGCAGTCCTAGCAAAATAATGCACCAAGGAATCAAGTCTGAAAGCCTAGTTTTTGTTCAAAATCACAAAGACTGTGTCAGAGCTAAGAATGCAATCTGTGCTGCTGCAAAACTTACACAACAGAAGGGCCCTCTGCTGTACCAGAAGGTTCGCTCCAGGCTTCTGAGTATCAGCTACACTGTTTCGTCAAAACACAATGCATCTGACAAAACCCACTTGCCCTTCTGGCAACAAAGATCTCAAGCAAAGAAAATTCTACTGATTTCACTCATGACCGCTTTGTAGATGGTGATGTTTCCATAATGAAGCATTTAAAGATTCTGATCCCATGTCAGAAAATCTGGATGGACTGTTATATATTAGAGAAAAACTATGTTTGCATATTGATCAATGAATGAAAACAACCTGAGAAGTGGAAACCTTTTGATTTGATGAAGTAGGAGCAAATGAAGTAAATTTTAAAGTAATGTTTACTTCCCATGTTATATAAGGTTATCTGAAAAACGTTTAAAATTTTTCCTTTTAAACTTTTTTCACATTCATATTTAATACTCCTTTTGCCAGAAATTAACACCCCTCAAAACGTGGGGGTGTGTGTATATATATATATTTTATATATATATATATATATATGTGTGTGTGTATATATGTGTGTGTGTGTGTGTAAAAATATATATTTAGATTGAGTCTCACTCTGTTGCCCAGGCTGGAGTGCTGTGGCAAGATCTCTGCTCACTGCAACCTACGCCTCACGGGTTCAAGCAATTCTCCTGCTTCAGCCTCCTGAACAGCTGGTATTACAGGCACGCACCACCATGCCTGGCTAATTTTTTGTATTTTTAGTAGAGATGGGGTTTCACCATGTTGGCCAGGTTGGTCTCGAACTGCTGACCTCAGCTGGGATTACAGGCATGAGCCACTGTGCCCGGCCCTATTTATATTTTTAAAAGATCTTTATAAATTTAAAAACTTAAAATATATATTATAAAAGTATCATACACATGTGACAATAAAAATTCAAATAGAATTTTAAAAATTCAAATAGGACTGAAGAGAGCAAACTAAAATATAAGTGGTTGCCCAAGAACCAACTTTAAGCATCTCTGGGTTTTAGTTCTTGCAATGATTACTTCTCTTTGTGACACTGTGTTATTTTGATCTTGATATTTTTTAAGAAAACATGGATTGACAGATATAAATGTCTTTGCGTCTGTCAAAATACTTTTAAAAATAAAGGGGAAAAAAGCCTCTCAGAAACGGCCACTAGGTGGTAGAAGTTGACTAAAAACTGCTTTATTAGGCATCACCATCTCGATCTCTCCTCGTGACTTTTTTCCTCTAGGGAGAAGGGATTTCTTCAGGGTCTTCTCCTGAAATAGCCAACATCTTCTCCTCCAGCCCCTTTGCTTAGGCTGCCCGGTAGCCATTTTAGACTGCACACAAATGGAGATGATATAAGCAACCTCTCACCTTCCGGAGAGCAGGACAAGATGAAGAAGGAAGATCTTCAAAAGTGAAAGGTTAAGAAAGACAAGTACACACCCATATACACACCAGTCCTACCAACGGTGACAGCAGGAAGAGATGGCTAGCTCTTCCTCCAGAGCAGCTGTGATGCAGACCCACCTGTCACCCAAGAAGGAGAAAAGTGAACAAGAGCTTCTGCCCTAGTGGAATTGAATTAACTCATTAAGTCAAAATTTCCAGAATCTCTTTGCGCTTTGGTATGTGCTGTTGTGCGTAACATATAAGTTATGTAACACATAACTCAATAAAGACTTATTGATTTGACTTAATCTCAAAACTGCATTTCTAAAGCACCAAAGGAGTATCTTTTCATTCATTAGATGTTTCTTGAGCTCACACAAGTGCCTAAACAACAGGGGAAAAGGTCTGAAATAAAATAAGAGCCTTCTGTATATTTTTCTATATGACCAAAATATTTCATGATTCTAAAAACTGAGAACAAACACAAGCAAGTAAGTCAAAGGAAGAAAATGTGTAAATAAGAAAAATAAATGGGCCGGGCGTGGTGGCTCACGCCTGTAATCCCAGCACTTTGGGAGGCTGAGGTGGGCGGACTGCCTGAGATCAGGGGTTCAAGACCAGCCTGGCCAACACGGTGGAACCCCTGTCTCTACTAAAAATACAAAAATTAGCTGGGCATGGTTAGCGCCTGTAATCCTAGCTACTCAGGAGGCTGACGCAGGAGAATTGCTTGAACCCGGGAGGCGGAGGTTACAGTGAGCAACACTGCACTCCAGCCAGGGTGACAGAGCTAGACTTTGTCTCAAAAAAAAAAAGAAAGAAAAGAAAAATAAATATCAATAACCCCTTCACACAAGAATTTTATTCCTAGAAATTTATCCTAAGAAAATATGTCAATAGAGGCAAAAACTACAAAAGTGAAACTATAAATCTAAATAGCCAATGATTAATAGTTAATTGTAACATTAGTTTACTAGATCATTATCTATCCTTAAAATCATTTTGAAGACTATGAAAAAATGAGCCATGCATAAGTTTACAGTTTTTTTTAGATATGAATATAACTAAGTTCACTAAAAGGCAAGCAGACTAAGCAAAATAATGTGTCTTCATAACAGTATGCCGATAGTAAGATCCAGAAATTGACTGAAGCACTGTGTTTTCATAAGAATTACTAAAGATTTAATCTCTCAGCCCATGGCACCTACAAATGTGATATGTTTTCACGCTATGTTTCTTTTGTTTGTTATCTTTGTTTTACAGTTGCCATAGCAGTTAAAATTTATTTTCAATAGAATTATTAAAGTTTTCTTTGCTAAGTAAAGCTTATTTTTGTTTTGAAGCCATTAGCAATGTAAATTTACTCCCAGCTATGCCAAACACAATGTTTACTTTTCGTTTCAAATTTTAAGCCTGTAATAAAATGTAGGCATTTCTAACCATATAAATGTCCTTCTTCTTGGGCGAGATGAGGGGCTTATTTACCATGGCAGAGTCCAGGTTCTTTTGGCAGTCGTAGGATAGACTATGCCACCCCAAGGATAAAATCAGCTATTTATGCCAATGTTTACATGGGAGAATGAGTGACACTTACATTCATGCTCTTAAAAAAAAAAAGAAAAAGTGATCCTCTTCTGGAGGTTATTTGCGTAAATTTTGGCAAGGAAAAACTGAGCTTCCTTGGGCTAGGTCCAGAACCTGCAATCCCAGGACCTCTGCAAAGACCTAAGGGCAGCAGAGGTTGATTAAGCCCAGCAGAGAGATCTATTTCCTGGCTGATTCACACACACAGCCTTCTAAGTCCTCCAAAGTCTCACAGTGTGCAGAGGAGGAAGAGAAGACAAGTTCTGTTGAGAAGAAAGCCAAGGGGTTCTCCATACCTTTCCCATTAGGCTGGAGGACTGACATTGACACCATTAGACGAGCAACTTTATGACTACTGAGTTCCCACATCTTTAACTTCAGCCTATACATTTCCCCCTAAACGCTTTTTGCTCTAAAATAAAGAAAAATGTATATAATGTGTCTGATTCAGCGGTGCTTTCATATATATGCCATACGTATTACATATATTTCTCAAATATGTATGTATATATACATTTGTGTACATATAATATATACATTCACATTTATATAAAAGCTATTTAACTGCTTTAAGAGGATGAGATAGCCCACCAGAAGTTTTGTGATTATGATAAAGTGGAATTAAGTCAAACTTTGGTCTTTCAAAATAATAGACAATCAATGATAACCTGAAATGAATAACTTTTCATTTACACCTATACCAAAATAATATATTCATAAATATAATGAAAAAGACAAGAATGTAGAATGTGTGTGTATGTGTGTGTAGGTGTACATATGTGTGTGCATGCACACTCACTAAGAATATGTAAACTGGGTGGGAAATTAGTCTTAAAGGAAAAATGTGTTTAATTTGGAGGAAAATATAAACTCAAAAAACAACACATATTATTATACATTCCCTCTGACAAAGCCTAGAAATCCGTTTAATGAAGGAATATATTGAGAGAGATGTTTAGTACAGTATGTTGAAGCTTGTTTAAGACAGCAAATTCTTTGCAAATGGGAATTAGAAGCCAGGTACCTATTTCCAGGAAAGAGAGTTCTGCATGGAAAAAAACAAAGGACTTATGTGCAAATAAATAATCACTTCCATTAAATTGAGGGGTCAGAGACCAGCTTGGCAGCTGCAACAAAGAAAAATTTGTCATCAAAACTCTTTGGCCCTTCATTCCTAAAGTAAATTTGGAGCTAATTAGCTTTCAAGACTTTTCCGGGTTTTTTTCCACGGTGACAAGACAAAGAAACAGACTTAAGATAAAAACCAGATGTCAAAGTTTACTGGTCATTTGTTCATGTACGTTATATATTTATATGTCACTGTTAAAGTTGTGGTTTGGCAAAGTTCCAAACACAGTAGGTGAAGTAAACTTTGTGGGCCTTATTTTGATTGTGATTTGCCCTTCAATGTGGAAGGCATCATGTTCTGGAATGGCTGAATTCCTCCTGGTCTGAAATGCATTTTACTGCTCTGTTCAATGTTGCTTAATACAGCTGCCTTCAGTTGCTGTTACAACATAAAACAATTCTGTAAAGACTTACAGAAATCACATTGAGCATATAAATTACATCAGCTCTTTTCCATCGGTATTAGATCTGCCCACAGTGATGACACTCTGCTTCCTGTCAAATGGTGAATCTGGGATACTCAGTACTTGCCTTTGAGAATACAAGAGGAAAATATAGCTATATTTTTCCCATACAGATACCAGTGAAAACCCAGGAAAAGGAGAAATGAAAAGATAAGCAGGATACATCCAAGTTTTTCAAGGACCTTTGTTTAATTTCTGCAGGATCCTGAACCCGTGTCTATCTTTGGTTACTAAATAATAAATTTTAAGCTCCACGACAAGCAAATACATTACAACAAGAGGTCTCTGGGCAACTAAGAGCCATGGTCAGCAGCTGATTCAAGATCCCAAAATACTGTACTAGAGAGGTCCTTGAGAAGGTGCCAGATGGAGGGAAAGGGTAGATAAAATGTATTTGAATAAATGAATTTACATTTGAAAATATTTTTTACTACAGGCTCTAGAACTTTCTTTACTCAAAATTTTAAATGAGATGTGGCTAAAGGCATAATAGGACAATTCTCCTACTGAATGGTTTGTACCTCCAGGTTTCTACACAAATAGTTCTTCCCTCAAAAAACTGGCTAGGCTTCTGAGTGTTTCTCTGTTAAGATAAATATGGTATACCACAGTGTTTGACTTACATTTCATGGAGTCATCTAGGACACAGAGTTTTTTTACTTTTTTTTTTTTTTTTTTTTTTTTTTTTTGTCGTTGTTCAATTATCTGTCTCCTCATAGGATCTACTTTAGAGTTCCAAATCTACCAAGGCTACAAATACGAAATTTGATACAGTCAACTGGCATCCATTTTCCTGTGGGGTTTCTTTTTGTTTTTTTGTTTGTTTTTTGTTTGTTTGTTTGTTTGTTTTTGAGACGGAGTCTCGCTCTGTCGCCCAGGCTGGAGTGCAGTGGCGTGATCTTGGCTCACTGCAAGCTCCGCCTCCCGGGTTCCCGCCATTCTCCTGCCTCAGCCTCCCGAGTAGCTGGGACTACAGGCGCCCGCCCCAACGCCCGGCTAATTTTTTGTATTTTTATAGTAGAGGTGGGGTTTCACCGTGTTAGCCAGGATGGTCTCCATCTCCTGACCTCGTAATCTGCCCGCCTTGGCCTCCCAAAGTGCCGTGATTACAGGCATGAGCCACTGCGCCGGGCCCCATTTTCCGAATAGTTTTCATGGGAAAAGACATTATAATTTCGTTCTGTAGTTTCTCTAAATGTTATAGAGCACACTCACAGACAAGACATTCTTGAGCATATACAAGACTTTAGACAAACTCATCCTCACACCAAATTTCTAGCTCATTTTTGTAAACTCAGAAGAGATAGAAAAATTGTTATATCTTTCATTGGACTGCTTTTTCTGTTACTGGAGTTTATTTGCAGTGATCATAGTTAGGGGTTGGTCAGCGAGATAGTTTGGGTATTTGTCCCCACCCAAATCTCACGTGGAAACGTCATCCCCAGTGTTGGAAGTGGTGCCTGGTAGGGGGTATTTGGATCACAGGAGCAGATCCCTCGTGAATGGATTGGGCCATCACCTTGGTGATAAGTGAGCTCTCACTCAGTTCACAGGTGATCTGGTTAAAATTGTGTGGCACCTCCCTACCCCAACTTGTTCCTGCTTTCCCCGTGTGATGTGCCTCCTCCCCTTTGCCTTCTGCCATAATTGAAAGCTTCCTAAGGACTCCCTAGACGCCAAGCAGGTGCTGGTGCCATGCTTCCTGTACAGCCTGCAGAACCATGAGCCTATTAAACCTCTTTTCTTTATAAATTACCCAGTCTCAGGTATTTCTTTATTGCAATGCAAGAATGGCCTAATACGGTGGGTTTTTGGTGGGCAGGAAGGAAATGAATGATGGCTTCATTTCCAAATACAACAGTCTCTGCTTATCTGCAGTTTCACTGTCCATGGTTTTTAGTTTACCCTTGGGACAGTGCAACAAAGCATTTTGAGAGAGAAAGAGATGGCATTCACATAACTTTTATTAAAGTATACTGTTATAATTCTTTCTGTTTCATGATTAGCTATTGTTGTTCATCTCTTACTGTGCCTAACTTACAAATTAAACTTTATCATAGGTATGCAGAGGAAAACACAATATGTTTAGGGTTCAGTAGTATTTAAGGTTTCAGCCATCCACTGGGGTCTTGAAACATATCGATACCCCATGGATAAGGGAGGCTGCTATAGCTTCATAGCAGACACTTCTTTTATGTCAATCCAGTGCACAATTACCCCTTTTCTCCAAGGTCTGTCCCCACACACCCACTAGCCGAGTTCCTGGCAGCCCTTCTACATTAAGAGACCTATGTCCCTAATCCAGCTGTTTCTTGGGGACCATGGAATTGTGATCTCTGTGTATGGCTGAAACTACAGCGATATAAAGAAAAGAATGAAGCAGATGAGGCCTGGGAATTCCTGATGGCTTCTTGCTCCCTGGGTCTTGGCCCTCAGGAATCCAGATATCCTTCCCCAGCATCCTTCTAATAACTCCCTTTTTGAGTAAAATAAGTCCAAATGGTTTCTATGAACATTAACTAAGAACTAAGAAAGTGATTCATTTTGTAAGGACTATTTCATGTACAATTGGAAAGGAGGCTCAAACATTAATAGAAGAGTATTTAACAATTTTTAAAGGTATAAGTGTAGCATTTATTCCTTCTACCCTCACTCCCCAAATAAATAGCCCAGTGCTGATATATTAATCTTTATAATAACATTGTCACATGGCAAGAGACATATTTCTTTCCACCCAACAACCCCTGTTAAGAATTTCTTGACTGAGACTGGGGGAGGGAAAGCATTAGAAAAAATAGCTAATGGATGCTGAGTTCATACCTAGGTGATGGGTTGATCTGTGCAGCAAACTACCATGGCACATGTTTACCTGTGTAACAACCTGGCACATCCTGCACATGTACCCCAGAACTTAAAATAAAAATTTAAATTAAAAAAAAAGAAGAGGCCGGGCCCAGGGGCTCACACCTGTAATCCCAGCACTTTAGGAGGCCAAGGCGGGGCAGATCACGAGGTCAAGGGATCAAGACCATCCTGGCCGACATGGTGAAACCCCATCTCTACTAAAAATACAAAAATCAGCTGGACGTGGTGGCACATGCCTGTAGTCCCAGCTACTTGGGAGGCTGAGGCAGGAGAATCGCTTGAACCTGGGAGGCGGAGGTTGCAGTGAGCTGAGATCATGCCACTGCACTCCAGCCTGGTGACAGGGTAAGACTCCGTCTCAAAAATAAATAAATAAATAAATAAATAAATAAATAAATAAATAAAATTAATTAATTAAAACAAAATAAAGAAGAAGACTGAGACTATAAGACAGACTAGAACCCACAATTTCTGACTCGGTCCAGATTATTTCCATACACAAGTTAAAGCATGTGGACCACAAAAATAAAAGTCTTTACAAAGACACTGGGGAAAAAATGTTCTTCTGTAGAAAAAAATAAAGATATACTGGGGGGAAAAAGGGTTGGGAGTACAATCTGTATACTGACTAAACCAGTTTTGCAGCAAAGCCAATAACTGTCTTTTGTTTGTTTGTTTCTGTTTATTCTCCCGTGGTACCTTCAAAATATAATTATGGAGATAATTTCCCCTATCCCTGGATGGATACTTGGGCAAATCCCATCACTACTGCATTCACTCTTAGATAATGGATGGTTCTACAGTGTTAAGATCATAAAATCAACATTGGTTTAGTAACTTGTACAGGTTCCATCCAAGATATTAACAAACCCTTCAGTCCTCATTCAGAGTCCTTTTCTTCTTGGCTAAGTGAGGCCTAAAGACTGCCTGCTTTGAAAAAGAAGGTGTGGGCATCTTCTTCTCTTCTCCATTCTCCCACTAGCTGCTGTTTGGGGCCCTTCCTGGGGAGGGGCAACGGATTCTACTTAGCTGGGTGGCTCCCTGCACTCTGGGCTTGTCACAGTGAAAGCAAACTCTTACTTCCATGAAGCAATTTCATGGGCTTTTGTTTTCTTTTTAATTACCCAATTGCTGAGGCCTCTCACCTAATTCTCAGGCTTTGAACAAAACATTCCACCCGCCAGGCTGCTTTTCCCCACTGTCCACTCCACATGGCTTCATGCTGCTGCAGACTCCACCCTTCCCAGTGGCTCCCCAGGCAGCACTCACAAATGGTTCTAGCCAGCTCTCCCGCGGAGGGGCCTACTCTGGGGGACAGGAAATATTGAGAGACCTTGGCCTTGATATCTCAGAGATAACAGCATGCTCCAGACCTCACTGCTGGTTGGTGAACCTGCCTTTTAGCCCCTCTATTTCTTAAGGTGCCAACCCCATTCTGAACGTGTCCCAACTTCAGCAAACACAAATCAAGCTCATGGACAATCCCACTGAAGCCCTTTCCCCAGTCATGGGCGGAATGGAGGAGAAGAGGAGAGTCTGGAGACAGGGCATGGCATAAAAACCCCTCCTCTGGCTATACTGGAATCCCCCTCTTTTTCATTACTTTGTACGTGGTATTACATGCAACATAAAACTTAGCATTTTTACCATTTTCAAATGTATAGCTCGGTTGTATTAACTATATTCATGTTGCTGTGCAACTGTAATGGCCAAACCATCTCCAAAATTATTTCAATCCTCCCACACTGAAACTCTGTACCCAGAGTTTCTAACATGAACTCTAACCTACCATTTGAACTTCCTGTCTCTATGAATCTGACTGCTCTAGGAACCTCATATAATGGAATCATTCTGTGACTGGCTTATTCTACTGAGTACAATATCCTCAAGGTTCATCCATGCTATAGCATGTGTCAGGATGGAATATTGGATGGGTAGACCACACTTTGTTTTTCCATCCATTCATCAGTGGACACTTGAGTTGCTTCTACCTTTCAGCTATTGTGAATGCTGCTGCTCTGAACATGGGTGTACAAACATCTGTCCTCATCTCCTTATCCCTGACCCTTTCTAAGTTTTGCCCATGTGGGGTTCAGTCTTACACTCATTTTTGTATTTGTTGTCCATTACACATTAGTGCCTCAACTGATATCGCACAAAAAGAAACACATCTAACATTCTGTTAGGTCAAGACCCAAAGGTAACCTTAGGCTCTATTAAAAGTCCTCTTTTTTTTTTTTTTTTTTTTTTTTTTTTTGAGATGGAGTCTCATTCTGTCATCCAGGCTGGAGTACAGTGGCGTGATCGCAGCATCGCAGCTCACTGCAACATCCACCTCCCAGGTTCAGGTGATTCTTCTGCCTCAGCCTCCCGAGTACCTGGGACTATAGGTGCGTGCCACCACACCCAGCTAATTTTTGTATTATTAGTAGAGACAGGGTTTCACCATGGTGGCCAGGCTGGTCTCAAACTCCTGGCCTCGTAATCCACCCCCCCTTGCCCTCCCAAAGTGCTGGGATTACAGGCGTGAGCCACCGTGCCCAGCTTTAAAGTCCTCTAGCTTTAAACACTGCACAGGTCTGGCCTTTTTGGGGAGGTTTTCCTCTAAAGGCTCCTGTCTGCACTTCCTAGTTAAGGTTTTCAATATTAATTGATCCCAGTCCCAGCTCCTCAAAAATACAACCAAACATTAACATAAAGTTATCATGTGACCCAGTAATTCCATTTCTAGATACACACCCAGAAGAAATGAAACTACGTCCACATAAAAACTTGTAGACAAACGTTTATAGCTAGCATAAAACTCATGACAGCTGAAAAGTGGACATAATCCAAATGTCCTTCCACTGATAATGGATACTCAAAAATGTGGCATATCCATTCAATGAAATACTATTTAGCAATAAAAACAATGAATTACTGATACAGCTACAATATAGATGAACCTCATATTAAGTGAAGGAGGCCAAACACACAAAAACATACATATTGTATGATTCCATTTCTATAAAATGTTCAAAAAAGGCAAATCCATGGAGACAGGAAGTAGATTAGTGGTTGCCTAAGGCTGAGGGGAGGGAACGGAGAGTTACAGCAAATGGACACACGGTTTCTTTCCAGGGTGAAAGAAATAAAGGTTCTAGACTTAGATTGTAGTGATGATTGCACAATTATGTAAGTTTACTAAAAGTCATTGAATTATACATCTAAAATGGGTGAATTTCATGATATATAAATTATACCTCAATAAAACTGTTTTTTAAAAATATAACTCAAATATTTAACAAGTAGAATTCATGACATCAAAATACAGCAGTTACTACATAGAATCAAAGGCAGGAACTTCCTATGACAAAATATTCATAGTGACTATCTCTAGCAATTTCACGGTAACATTTCTTTCTGTCTCTTAAGTGTATTTTATAAACTTTCTGCATTGACTATCTGGCTTTCCTAACAACAACAATGTGGCGGCTACTGCTGTTGTTGTTTTAAATAAAAAGCATGGGTAAATTGATTTATAAGCTTGCAGTTGGGAAGGCCTTTCAGAATAAGATAGAAAAGCCAATAGCCTAAAGGTACTCTGCCAAATTTGCCATATGAAATGTTAAAAATGCTGCTGCAGCAAAAACCAAACCAAACAAAAACAAGTACTAAACACAAAGTTAAAACACACAGGACAAATTGGAGAAAACATCTACAAAACACAGTGAAAGACAAAAGCCTAACTTTCTTAATTTATCAAGCTCAGCCAAATCAGTAAATGCTGAACCCAACGGAAAAATGAGCAAAGAATAGGAATAAGCAATTCACAGAAAAAAGAATATTAACAGTCATTTTGCATATGAAAAGATGCTCAACCTTGTTCACTTTGTGGTGAGACTATAAACTTGTATGATTTTTTTTTTTTTTTTTTTTTTTTTTGAGACGGAGTTTTGCTCCTGTTGCCCAGGCTGGGCGTGCAATGGCGAGATCTCGGCTCACTGCAACCTCTGCCTCCCAGGTTCAAGCGATTCTCCTGCCTCAGCCACCTGAGTAGCTGGGATTGCAGGCATCCACCATCACGCCCGGCTAATTTTTGTATTTTTAGTAGAGACAGGGTTTCGCCATGTTGTTCAGGCTGATCTCGACCTCCTGACCTCAGGTGATCTGTCCACCACGGCCTCCCAAATTGCTGGGATTACAGGCACGAGCGACCAAGCCCGGCCAAACTTGTATGATCTTTTTTATGGGCAATTTGACAAAATGTACCAATACCTTTTTTTTTTTTTTTTTTTTTTTTTTTTTTTTTTTGAGACGGAGTCTCGCTCTGTCGCCCAGGCTGGAGTGCAGTGGCCGGATCTCAGCTCCTGCAAGCTCCGCCTCCCGGGTTTACGCCATTCTCCTGCCTCAGCCTCCCGAGTAGCTGGGACTACTGGCGCCCGCCACCTCGCCCGGCTAGTTTTTTGTATTTTTTTTAGTAGAGACGGGGTTTCACCGGGTTAGCCAGGATGGTCTTGATCTCCTGACCTCGTGATCCGCCCGCCTCGGCCTCCCAAAGTGCTGGGATTACAGGCTTGAGCCACTGCGCCCGGCCCACCAATACCTTTTTAAAGTGTAGTTCCACACTGTGCGACTTGGCACACTATAGGGAATCTATAGGGAATCCACTCCTATGAAATTACCCTATAGATTACACCAACAAAAATATTCCAAGATAGACATAAGCATATGTTCATTGCAATGTGGTTATAGTGAGAAAACTAAATCCTGAATATCCATGAGTAAGGAATAAGCTAAATAAATTATGCTACCTTACAAATGGAATTCTATGCACTCTTAAGAAGTATTAATTACATCTAGATGTGCCAATGTATAAATATCTCTGAGAAATAGGAAGTGAAAAAAGAAAACAGCAACAGAATGAATATGGGAAAAAAATCCATGTTCTACAAATTTTAAAAGATAAGTATACACATACGTAAATATTTTTTTCCAGAGATAGTAATGGTTATCTTTGAAATGAAGGACTGCCGGATAGAAAGTCTATCGACTTTTGGCCGGGCGCGGTGGCTCAAGCCTGTAAAAAAACAAAACAAAACAAAAAAAGTCTATCGACTTTTCATTTCTGTTCTATCGACTTTTCATTTCATTTCTATCGACATTCCTATGCTGTGACGCACATTTTAAGGCTGTGCCTGTAATTTTTTTAACGTCCACAAAGGCTAGCTAGGAGGTGGGATTATAAACCATTTCTGTTTTCTTATTTTTTACTTATCCATATTTAAAAATAACTTAATGGATTTGTTATTTCAACAGGTTATTCTTCTCCGCTTGACCTCGAGTTACAGAGATGCCAGATGAAGTCAAAGAGGATACCAGATGCAGCCAGGCGGCTGGGGAGGCACGTACGTCTCAGCTGACCCAGGGCAGCTGTTCTCCAGGGCGCGGCTTGGCAATGGCGGCGGCCCCAGCGCCCGCATTCAGCCCAACCCACCAGGTCACCCCAGTCCAGTCCGTGGTGCTCAGATCCCCAAGCAATCACAGGTCTGAGGCCGAAAGAACTATGTGAATGTGTACGTGATATTAGGCGCACGCTCTGAACGAAGGGAAACCGAAGCACTTCAAGGGGCCGCGTTCAGAGGAGGGGAAAGACTGCAGGGTCTGGGTGTGATCCCTGCCTGGACTCTCTTAGAAGTTCCACTATCCTCTTCTCCAATGATTTGTCTTCCCATTCCAGAATTTCTTACCTTAACCTACTCAGCCTGAGTTAAATAAGCATCTGCATGCAGAAATAAGTAAGTGGGGGAATTTGTACTTTCCTGCAGTGAGCGTGCATTATTTTTCTCATCATACAAATCCGTTTTTAGACAACAATAAATGACCGATATAAGCCCACCTATTCGAAGGTATGCTTTCTACTGGAGTCCGTAGAGACCTTCAATCAGATCTGATGTGCTCCCACCAGGTAACCCACATTCTCCGCCTGGAAAGAAGGGCAGAAGCAAGCAGGGAGATTAAGGACATGAACAGTGATGGGGGACTGTGAGGACTGGCTGCACAATTCTCCTGGAGGGTGACTTACAAGCAGAGGGCGCAAGAGAATGGTAAAGAAAAAATACTGGTGTATGCATGCTTTTGGGTCTATTTAACTAGATTCTCCCAATTTCTCTTCCATCAATCTTTATAGGATTTGCTATGTATTTGCACTACTCAGCTCCATCCTGCTGACTTTATCATATTCTCACGCTGAATCGCGATGAGTAAATTGAGGAAGGAAGCAAGGATAAGTAGGGATGGTGCCACACTACCTCTCAGGCTGGGCACTAGAGGGCAGAAGCTTCCAGGAAATCTTTACAGGCAGACCCTCACTTCTAAAAATGCCCACAGATCTACAACGTTGGTGAACCTGGAGAACATTATCATAAGTGAAATACGCCAGACCCAGAAGGACAAACACTGCATATCTCACTCATGTGGAATCTAAACAGGTCGAGCTCACCATAACACACAGTAGTAGTAGAGGGGTTACCATGGACTAGGGGATGTTGGTTAAAGGGTACAAAATTTCAGTTATAAGGTGAACAAGGTCTGGAGACCTACTTTACAGCATGGTGACTACAGTGAATAATAATGTGTTGTGGAGTACGGTGGCCTCTGTAATCCCCACGACTCAGGAGGCTGAGGTAGAGGATTGTTTGAGCCCAGGAGTTTGAAACCAGCCTGGCCAAGGTAGGGAGATCCTATCTCAAAAAAAGGGGAAAAAATGTATACTTGAAATTTTGCTAAGAAAATAGATCTTAAGCATTCATACCACACACAAACAAACATGATAGATATGTGACTAGCTTGATTGTGGTAATCACTTCGCGATATATATGTAGATCAAAACTTCACATTGTACACCTTAAATATGTACAGTTTTTTTTTTTTAGATGAAGTCTCACTCTGTTGCCAGGCTGGAGTGCAGTGGCATGATCTCAGCTCACTGCAATCTTGACCTCCCGGGTCCAAGCGATTCTCCTGCCTCAGCCTCCCAAGTAATGGGGACTACAGGCACACACCACCACGCCCAACTAATTTTTGTATTTTTGGTAGAGACGGGGTTTCACCATGTTAGTCAGGATGGTCTCGATCTGTTGACCTTGTGATCTACCCGCCTTGGCCTCCCAAAGTGACAATTTTTTTTTTTTTGAGACAGAGTTTTTTTGCTCTTGTTTCCCAGGCTGGTGCACAGTGGTGTGATCTCAGCTCACTGCAATCTCCACCTTCCGGGTTCAAGCAATTGTCCTGCCTCAGCCTCCCCAAGTAGCTGGGATTACAGGCACACACCACCATGCCCAACTAATTTTGTATTTTTAGTAGAGATGGAGTTTCACCATGTTGTCAGGGTGGTCTTGAATTCCTGACCTCAGGTAATTCGCCCGCCTCGGCTTCCCAAAGTGCTGGGATTACAGGCGGGAGCCACTGTATCTGGCCAAATGTGTAGAATTTTTATTTGTCAATCATACTTCAATAAAGCCAGGGTTGGGGGCCGGAGATGATTGACGAAAGAGCCTCTGAATGCAAAAACGTTTAGGAATACCTTGACCAATTAGATTTGTTTGTATTTTCTTTTTTTAAATCCGTGCACGGCCGGGCGCGGTGGCTCATGCCTGTAATCCCAGCACTTTGGGACGCCGAGGCGGGCGGATCACAAGGTCAGGAGATTGAGACCACGGTGAAACCCCGTCTCTACTAAAAATACAAAAAAAAAAAAAAAAAAAATTAGCCGGGCGCGGTTGCAGGCGCCTGTAGTCCCAGCTACTCGGGAGGCTGAGGCAGGAGAATGGCGGGAACCCGGAAGGCGGAGCTTGCAGTGAGCCGAGATCCGCGCCACTGCCCTCCAGCCAGGGGGACAGAGCAAGACACCGTCTCAAAAAAAAAAAAAAATCTGTGCACAACAGTGACATAAAAAATAAAAATGGGAAAAAAATCAATGTCTAGCTAATTCTAAAACAGCTCTTTCAACATATTTACAACAAAAATTCTATGCGATATAAAGTATTTAGTGATTTTTTTAAAAATGCCCAAAGAGAGAAACACTCAACAGCCAATCGTGGCCACTATATGGTCTAAGTGTCTAAAACCACATCACGAAGTTGCTTGCTGTTCTATCAAAGTTCTGCCTTATGATGGGAAAAAACAATCCATGTTAAATTCAATTTTGGCCTTGTTAGGCTCATTTGCATGAGTTATCTTATGTAGACTTGATTTCCACAAGTGCTACCTCGGGGTCTTGGCTCCCAACTCTCTGATGATTCTTTGGCTGTGTCCTTCTGAGCAATATTTGTTTCTCTACAGGATGAATGCTGTCGGTGTTAGCGCTGAGAACCAGAGTCTATTCAGGATGGTGGGTGTATACAAAGGAGGGGGAACTGGGGCACAAAGAGAGGAAACTGGTCCCCGTTCTGTAGTTTGCTCCCCATTCCGGCCTGTTTTAACACAAAGGCAGGCGTTGTTGACAAATGTTGTAGGGGATACAGGGAGGTCTTCCACTTCCTGGTTTCAGATTGAACTCCACGTCACCTTTATCAAAATTCATTGAACAGCCCCCTGAGCTTTTGACCTGATCCTCCCTCTCTTTGTTGTGAGTTGCCATCTGCAGGGTCTCTGCTCCTGGCTGTGACACCTCCTTAGTCATCTTCTGGTGTCTCTCCTATGGGCACCACTACTTGCCCACAGTGGCTGTCCTAACAATCTCTCTCAACATTTTAATTGTCACCTTCTAGGTTAACCCCATTTAAAAAGAGGTTTTGTTTCGATCACACCTCTGGGATGTAACAGCTCAAACCACAGAGTTCCTGTTGTGCCTGCTACCAAATCATGTGGCTCCAGGAAATTCTGCGCTTTCCCACCATTTGCTGTTAATCAGTAAACTCCAAAGTTCCTACCAGTCCTGGCTGAGGGATTCAAAACAAGCCCAAGGCAACATTCTTACGCACACTGAGAACAACAGAAGAGTAATTCAGAATGAGATTTTAGGACGATAATTTTTAAAGTTACTTTTTAAATAAAATAAAAAACCATGCCCGTAAGGAAGGACACTGTAGCATTATCTTAGCTAAAAACTGGACGGAAGTATAGACCACTAAATGACTGGGTACTAGGCTGGCGCGGTGGCTCAGGCCTGTGATCCCAGCATGTTGGGAGGCCGAGGTGGGTGGATCACGAAGTCAGGAGTTCGAGACCAGCCTGGCCAACATAGTGAAACCCCCGTCTCTACTAAAAAAAAAAAAATTAGCCAGGTGTGGTGGTGGGCGACTATAATCCTAGCTACTTGGAAGGCTGAGGCAGAAGAATCTCTTGAACCCAGGAAGCAGAGGTTACAATGAGTCAAGATTGTGCCATTGCACTCTAGCCCAGGGCGACAGTACAAGACTCTGTCTCAGAAAAAAAAAAACAAAGACTGGGTCTTCAGTTAAAAGTGATCCAAATATACCTCGGACATTCAGACACTGCACTAGAATGTAATCATCACGAGGTAATCATCAGTACAGGCAATGGCTGGGCCCCGGGGTTAACCAACAGTGATTTAAGTTTCCATGAGACCAAGGTTAGTTGTGCTAACTGGTTTCCAAACAAGGTAAAAAAATACCACAGTAGGAACACGCTGTATCTCAAAGAGTAAAACAATATGTCAAATCTCTCCCTCTGCGTTACAAATGCCATTTGCATTACAATGGTAATACACTGTAAAGAAATGTTCTACTAAGTTTGTTAGATGAACTACATGTGCTCTGTTTCAAATCACGTACTAATAAAAGTGATCTAGGCCAGGTGCGGTGGCTCATGCCTGTAATTCCAGCACTTTGGGAGGCCAAGGCAGGGGTATTGCTTGAGATCAGGAGCTCAAGACCAGCCTGGCCAACATAGCAAAACCCCATTTCTACTAAAAATACAAAAAAAAAAAGCCAGGTGTGGTGGTGCACGCCTGTAGTCCCAGCTACTTGGGAGGCTGAGGCAGGAGAATCACTTGAACCCGGGACGAAGAAGTTGCAGTGAGCTGAGATTGTACCACTGCACTCCAGCCTGGGTGATAGAGCCAGACTGCATCTCAAAAAAAAAAAGTAATCTAGTTCTTTGATAGATTTGCATAATTCCCTAACTAGACTACAACTGATTCCCCTTAAGAAATGTCTGTAGGCTCTCTATGAAAAACAGTTTTTTTTGTTTTTTTTTTTTCTTTCTTTTTTTTTTTTTTTGAGACAGACTCACTCTGTTGCTCAGGCTGGAGTGCAGTGGCAGGATCACTGCTCACTGCAGCTGTGACCTCCTGGGCTGAAATGATCCTCCCACCTCAGCCCCTCAAGTAGCTGGGACTATAGGTGCAAACCACCAGTCCTGGCTAATTTTTTAATTTTTTGGTAGCATGGGGTCTCGCTAAGTTGCCCAGGCTAGTCTCAAACTCCTGGGCTTAAGTGATCCTCCCACCTTGGCCTCCCAAAGTATTGGAATTATAGGCATAAGCCAATTCACCAGGCCTAAAAATTAGGTTTTTTTTTAATACAACTTCCTGTGTAAATTGTGTTACTACTTTGTAGGATGCTTACTTTTTCTTGAAGGTGTTTTATTTCCCCCATGAACCTGTCAGCATCTTGAGAGAAGGGACAAGGAGTTCTTTTTTTCTAATTGGACAGCTCAGCATTTTGATTAAATGAACAGCAATGCCACTGAGGGTTGGCCTCCCGTGCTGAGATCTTGTCAGTGGCTACCAGAGGCTATGCAAGCCCCTGCTCCAGCCCAGTGCTTCCCCTTCTCTCTCCAAGGGGATCCTAGATTGGTTGAATTTATGGATCTGTTCCTGGCCTTCCCAGGCATGCAAGATCCCCAGGAAAAGGCAACGACCTGGCTCATCATCAAATCCATTTCTTGCTTCTGATCTTCTACTTCCTTTGCCTGAACCTTTGGCCACATATTTTGCCCCTTTGACACTGGTCCTTGGTATTGTTTTGTGGCTTACTCCCTCTCTTCAACACTTGCAGGATCTCTGTCCCCTGAACACTAGCATTAGGTTTTGAAATGTTCTTGTAATCCTTGTATTCACTTCTTTTATGGCATCTTTCTGATTCTCTGGTATCATGCTACCATCATTAACTCAGTGTCTCCCCTGGCTTTGTGATAGCCACACTTTCTTTCTTCTCTCTCTCTCTCTCTCTCTCTCTGTCCCTCTACCCTCCCCCCCTTCTCTCTCTCTCTCTCCCATCCATTTCTCATCCCCTGGGTTCTCAACCTGACTCTCAAACCCCATTTTGGCCTGACTCCAACAATGATACATAAACTTATGAACTTCAGTGCAGGCAGACATGTACGTAGAAGAACTTTGGATTCACCTACCTTTAAATACATCCTGCCTCTTGCTCTATGGAGGTATAACCTAACCTGGATGCCCAAAGGTAGCCATAGTGGAGAAATGTAAGGCCCCTAATAAACATCTATCCAACCTCTGTGCTTAGCACTCTGGGTTTTATGACGAACCACAGACTTTACAAATCTTACAATCTAGGCCGGGTGTGGTGGCTCACACCTGTAATCCCAGCACGTTGGGAGGCCTGAGGCGGGAGAATTGCTGGAACCTGGAAGGCGGAGGTCGCAGTGAGCTGAGATCAAGCCACTGCACTCCAGCCTGGGCAACAGAGCGAGACTCCATCTGAAAAAGAAAAGAAAAAATATTCGCCGGGCACGGTGGCTCTCGCCTGTAATCCCAGCCCTTTGGGAGGCTGAGGCAGGCGGATCACGAGGTCAAGAGATCGGGACCATCCTGGTCAACATGGTGAACCCTCGTCTCTACTAAAATACAAAAAATTAGCCAGGCGTGGTGGCACACATCTGTAGCCCCAGCTACTCGGGAAGCTGAGGCAGGGCAATCACTTGAACCCGGGAGGCGGAGGTTGCAGTGAGCAGAGATTGTGCCACTGCACTCCTACCTGGCAACAGAGCAAGATTCCATCTAAAAAAAAAAAATCTTACAATCCAGAAGGAGAGGAAAGGCAGAAACCCATATGCAATGTGAGACAGTACATGAACAAAACACAAATCTAGCGAGAAGTTTCAGAAAAGGGAGTGTTATGGTTTGAACTGTGTCCCCTTCTCATTATTCATACACTGGACTATGAACACTGAGTCCCAATCCCCAGTACCTCAGAATGGGACTTAATTTGGAAACGGGGTAATTGCAGATGTAATTGGTTAAGATGAGGTCAAACTGAAGTAGGGTGAGCCCTAATCCAAAATGATTGCAGTCTGTATGAAAAGGGGAAGGAGAGAGTCACCCATGCAGGGAGAATACCGTGTGAAGATGAAGACACAGATCAGAGATGGTTTCAAATGAGTTTCCATATTCAGTCTCAATGATATTCATAACATCTTGTAATCCTTGTATTCGCTTCTTTGAATACAAGGTGCTTTAAGGACTAACACTAGGAAATGCAACCGGAGCAGTTCTGAAACAGATGTCAGAAAGCATGGGTTCAAGGAAAGAGGTCATGTTGATCTAGCTTTTTTTTTTTTTTTTTGAGATGGAGTCTTGCTCTGTTGCCCAGACTGGAGTGCGGTGGTGCGATCTCGGCTCACTGCAACCTCGCCTCCCAGGGTCAAGCGATTCTGCTGCTGCAACCTCCTGAATAACTGGGATGACAGGTATGTGCCACCATGTCCAGCTAATTTTTGTATTTTTAGTAGAGACGGGGTTTCACCATGTTGGTCAGGCTGATCTCAAACTCCTGACCTTGTGATCCACCCACCTCAGCCTCCCAGAGTGCTTGGATTACAGGCGTGAGCCACCCCACCCAGCCGATGTAGCTTTTTAAAAGTGGCAAAGCCACTTACCTCCTCAGTGACTCAGTTTTGTCTACAAAAAGATAGCAACATCCCCACCTTTGTTTTACTCTCTCAAAAATGCGATGAGGGTAAATGAGATTAAAAGATGTTTATGATGTGGGGAAATAATTTAAAAACAGATAGATACAAGCTTTGAGCAATAGAAATGTGTGTATGTGTGTTGTCTATGGATACACTTATACATATCCATATGTACATGTGTGCCATTAGATGGCAGCAGGAAGCTAATTCATAACAAAGTCAGCTTCAGCCAAGTTTTTCCCTTTATCAGACAGATTTCTTGTGACTTGGTCTCACTGACTCAGTCTCAACAGGATTCTCTATGTCTCTGTCTCTGTCTTCTCTCTCTTTTTCCCTGTCTCTTTCCTCTCTTTCTACCCCTTCTCCCTCTCTCCCCAACTTAAAGAAAACACCTTTTATTAAATTATGAAAAATGCCAAATGTGGCCGGGCGTGGTGGCTCATGCCTGTAATCCCAGCACTTTGGGAGGCCAAGGCGGACAGATCACAAGGTCAGGAGATCTAGACCATCCTGGCTAACACGGTGAAACCCCGTCTCTACTAAAAATACAAAAAATTAGCGGGGTGTGGTGGCAGGCGCCCGCAGTCCCAGCTACTCGGGAGCCTGAGGCAGGAGAATTGCGTGAACCCGGGAGGCGGAGCTTGCAGTGAGCCGAGATCGCGCCACTGCACTCCAGCCTGGGCCACAGACCGAGACTCCGTCAAAAAAAAAAAAAAAAAAAAAAAAAGCCAAATGTTCACAAAAGGAGAATAGTACAGTGAGCCCTCATCAACCCAACACACAAATTCAACTAATTCTGCCATACTTGCTTCAACTCTCCATCCATTCTTCTCTCCTTCCCTCACTCCCCACTGAATTTTAAAGCAAATCTCAGACTTCACGGTTTTCCACCTATATACTTCAATATGCATATGTAAAAATTATGATCATATCCATACATAATCATAATACCATTGTGAAACTTATAACATGAATGATAATTTCTTAGAATCTTATCATGTCTCTTTTCAAAGGTTTGAAACAAGAATGATGGCCATATTTTACATAATTTATAATTTAGCAAATAGAATATTTGAATAATAAACCAATTCCATTTTGAAGGTTTCTGATGTAGCACTCTGTTTAAAAAAAAAAAAAAAAAAAAAAACTACTTGAGAAAAGTATGGATTGATTGTATTGGAAGTTGCAAGGCCTGAGGAATGTTTTCCCATGATTTTAGTCCTTCTCATCAATGTTCTATGCCTCAGTTCTGGTAACCCCAGAATGATGCTGTTACCTGACAGTATTCTAATGAAGATTAAAGAAATAACATCTGTTAATCTTATTAAGTTCACTGAGGCAGGATGGGGCTGGGTGCTGGTAAATGGAGCAGATAAATGATGTGAGCCATCTACACTTTATTTTTCACATTGAAAAGTCATTATAGAGAAACTTTCTCCTTTGGTGCACGTACTGATACTTCAGAGCACGTATGAACTATGGTAGGTAGGAAAGTCGTGCCAGAGACTACCTCTTAGTAACCTTAGCAGAAAATTACAGCGTAATGCCTACAGCCCTGGGAAGAGACACATATAAATCCATTTCACACCATGTGGAGTTTACATAACTGAATCAGAATTTTTAAAAAGGAATCTGGTTGATAATTGTTCCAGAATAAATCAACTCAATTTTTCAGTAAATATCAAAAACATTCATAAGACCTAGGTATTCTACTTTCAGCAATTTATACTAAGGAAATAAACATAGATGGAGGCAAAGATGCAGTTACAAGGACGTATGTGTCAGTGTTGTTTATAAAAACAAACTTTTAAAAAATAACCCTTAAATATTCAACAACAGAGATGGGTGAATAAACTGCATTATAGAACCATGATGGGATACTTTGTAGCTATTAAAAATCACCTGGTAGGAATACATTGATTAACATGTAAATGTTTTGACAATATCTTTAGTGAAAAAAATCATGTTATAAAATAGTAAATGCTGGGCACGGTGACTCACACTTGTAAGTCACACTTTGGGAGGCCGAGGCAGGTGGATCACCTGGGGTCAGGAGTTCAAGACTGGCCTGCCCGACATGGTGAAACTCCATCTCTACTAAAAATATAAAAATTAGCTGGGCATGGTGGTGCATGCCTGTAATCCCAGCTACTCAGAAGGCTGAGGCAGGAGAAGCGCTTGAACCCAGGAGGCGGAGGTTGCAGTAAGCCAAGAGCATACCACTGCCCTGCAGCCTGGGTGACAGAGTGAGACTCCGTCTCAATAATAATAATAATAATATAGTATAAAGGCATCAATTCCTCTTTAGTTTAGCTGTATTTATACATGTGCACATATACCTGTGCACACACACACACAGAAATGAGATTAGAAAGACATGGAGTAAACATAATGCTAATAGCAGTTACCTCTATAAGCAGAATTATAAAAGCTTTTTTTTTTTTCTGCCTCTAGGTTTTTCTATAATGTGCATATAAAAAATAAGTAAAAAATATTTTTCTTTCAAAAATTTGACTAGCAGATCTGGCAACATGGAAGACAGACCTAAAGTAGAATGCCACATACTATAAACACAAAGAAATAACAGATACAAGGAAAATAGAAAAGCAAATCCCTTAGAAATGTGGAAGGATCTGAATACGGATTGGGATGCACATTAATTAACAAAGCAGCTGCTCACAGTTGGAGGCAAGGTGGAGATGAGGTCAGTGTTCCCTGATAACAAACCAGACAAAGATGTCATACACATGCCAAAACACTACAGACCAGTATCTATGAATACTAACACAAAAATCCTCAACAACGTACTAGCAAACTGAATCCAGCACATAAAAAGGATTATACATCATGACCAAGTGAAATTTATCCCAGTCATGTGATATTTGAACATCAATGAATGTAACAGCCATATCAAGAGAAGAAAGGACAAAAATTGTATGATCATTGCAACAGATGCAGAAGCACATGATAAAATCTGACACTCTTTCATGATAAAATACTCAACAAACTAGGACTAGAAGGGAACTTCATCAGCCTGATAAAGGGTATTTATGAAAAACCCACAGATAACATCACACTTAATGATAAAAGACTAAAAGCCTTCTCCCTAAGATCAGGAGCAAGACAAGGATGCCTACTTTTGCCACTTCTGTTCAACATTGTACTGGAGGTTCTAGACAGAGCAATTAGGTAAGAGACAAAAATAAAAGGCATCAAGATTGGAAAGGAAGTAAAACTACCTGTAGTTGCAGATGACATGATTTTGTATGTAGTAAACCCTAAGGAATCTGCTTTAAAAAATAAAAAATAAATAAAAACTATTAGAATAGGCCAGGTGTGGTGGCTCACTTCTGTAATCCCAGGACTTTGGGAGGCCAAGGCAGGCGGATCACTTGAGGTCAGGAGTTCGAGAGTAGACGCCAAAATGGTGAAACTCCGTTTCTACTAAAAATACAAAAATCAGCCAGGTGTGGTGGTGCATGCCTGTAGTCATGCACTACATGACTCAGGTGGGGCTGAGGCACGAGAATTGCTTGAACCAGGGAGGTGGAGGTTGCAGTGAGCCAAGATACCACCACTCCACTTCAGCCTGGGTGACGAAATGAGACTGTCTCAAAAAAACACAAACAACAACAACAAAACAAGGCCGGGCATGGTACTCATGTCTGTAATCCCAGCACTTTGGGAGGCCGAGGCTGGCAGATCACCTGAGGTTGGGAATTCGAGACCAGCCTGACCAACATGGAGAAACCCTGTCTCTACTAAAAATACACACACAAAAAAATTAGCTGGGCATGGTGGCGCATGCCTGTAATCTCAGCTACATGGAAGGCTGAGGCAGGAATCGCTTGAACCCGGGAGGTGGAGGTTGCGGTGAGCCAAAATCATGCCACTGCACTCCAGCCTGGGCAACAAGAGTGAGACGCCATCTCAAAAACAGACAAACAAACAACACTATCAAAATAAATAAGAACACTGTCCATGAATGTTCATAGCATTGTTCATAAGAGCCAAAAAAGTGGAGACAACCCAAATGTCCATCAACTGATGAATAAATAAATAAAATGTGGTGTATCCATACGACAGAATATTACTCAGCAATAAAAAGAAATGAAGCACTGATACTTGCTGCAACATGGATGAACCTTGAAAACATGCTAATTAAAGCAGCATGCTAATTGAAACATGCTAATTGAAAGAGTGGAATTTTATGATTCCATTACATGAAATGTCCATAACAGGCAAATATATACATATAGAAGGTAGATTAGTTGTTGCCTAAGGCCACGGGGGTAGGGGGGATTAAGGGTAATTGAGAGTGGCAGGTAATGGATATTGGTTTTAGGGGGAGGTAATAAAAATGTGCTGAACTTGATGGTGGAGATGGTTGCATAGCTCCGTGAACATACTGAAAACTTTTTTTTCCAACTTTTGTTTTAGATACAGAGGGTACATGTGCAGTTTGTTACATGGGAATATTGCATGATGCTGAGATTTGGAGTATGGATCCCGTCACCCAGGTAGTGAGCATAGTACCTGATAGGTAGTTCTAAAATTATATTTCAAGAAAGTTGTTAAAAGAAGACAATACATAATCTCAATTTGCTCAGACAGGTAAAAGTATTGGAAATGAATAAACAATTAGATGTTGTGGTTATGCACATTTTAAAATCCCAAGGAATAATTAAACCAACTATTAGAACAAATAAGAGTTTGGACACATTGTTAGACACAAAAACAATATAGAAAAGTCAACATTGTCCTCGTGAAAATGTCAATGAGAAAGTAAAATTTTGAAAAAGATACTATTCTCCCCAATAACAACACTTATGGGACCAAGGAATAAACGTATCAAAAAGAGCAAGATCTCAAGCCAGACACAATAGCGCATATCTGTAACTGAGGTGGGAGAATCGCTTGAGCCTAGGAATTCAAGTCCAGCCTGAACAACACAGCAAGACTCTAACTCTTGAAGAAAAAAAAATGAGCGCGATCTAAAAACAAAATTATAAAGCTTCACTGAAAGACACAAAAGACACAAAAGAAGACCTAAATAAAATGAAGAAATATACCATGTCCATAAATGGGAAAGCTTAATACCATAAAGATGGCACTTCTCCAAATATTAATTCAGGATAATTAAAATAATAAAATGTTAAAGGCTAACAAGTTGGTTCTAAATTTCAAGGAAGAGAAAAGGAAAGAACCTGAAGACCATTTTGAAGAAAACAAGATGGGAATAGTTGCCCTCTCATTTATTAAAACTCATTATAAATGTATAGTAATTAACGAGTATTGTATTGGTGCAGGGACACACAAACAGACCAATGGAATAGAAAAGAGAGAGCCTAGAAATAAATCGTGATTCTTTTTTTTTTTTTTTTTTTTTTTTTGAGACGGAGTCTCGCTCTGTCACCCAGGCTGGAGTGCAGTGGCTGGATCTCAGCTCACTGCAAGCTCCGCCTCCCGGGTTCACGCCATTCTCCTGCCTCAGCCTCCGGAGTAGCTGGGACCACAGGCGCCTGCCACCTCGCCCGGCTAAGTTTTTGTATTTTTAGTAGAGACGGGGTTTCACTGTGTTAGCCAGGATGGTCTCGATCTCCTGACCTCGTGATCCGCCCGTCTCGGCCTCCCAAAGTGCTGGGATTACAGGCTTGAGCCACCGCGCCCGGCCTTAAATCGTGATTCTTATGAGAACTTAATATAATAGAGATGGTGTTGCAAATTGATAGGAAATTTCAAAATAAGCTTCAGATTGATTCCATACCTGAATAGGAAAGAGTGAACCTTTAAGACTTCTAAAACGTTTTAGACAAAAACACAAGATAATAAATATACGATTCAGGGTATGGAAGAAGTTCTTAAATAAGACAACAAAAACACAAAAAATGTAAGAAATTTGATGGCATCAAAATTTCTCTGTAAAAAAGACAATATACTCTCAACCATAGACCAGGAGAAGCTATCTGTAAACAACTACAAAAAGGAGAGAAGGGGGAATCAGCAGTTTGGGGAAAGACAATTTAATAGAAAAATGTCAAGAATATAAGGGCAAGTAATATATAGACAAAATCTGGGTGGCTAAATTTTTCATTGTAAAGATATTCACTATTAGATTAAACCTCATTAAATTGCCAATACTTGATAGTTTTAGCTCACAAAAATGCGATTTCATATAGGTAAAATTAGTAGCAGTAGGAGAATTAAAAATTAACAGATACCATTGGCCTACTGTGGTGGCTCGTGTCCATAATTCCAACACTTTGCGAGGCCAAGGCAGGAGGGTCACTTGAAGCCATGAGTTCAAGACTAGCCTAGGCAAATGGTGAGACCTCATCTCTACAAAAAATAAGAAAATTAGCCAGGCACAGTGGCCTGTGCCTGCAGTCCCAGCTACTAGGGAGGTAGAGGCAGAAGGATGGCTTGAGCCCAGAAGTCTGAGACTGCAGTGAGCTATGATCACACCACTGCACTCCAGCCTGGGCAACAGAGCAAGACCCTGTCTCCAAAAAAAAAAAAAAAGAAAGAAAGAAAGAAAAAAGAGAGAGAAACCATTAAAAATCCATTAGATTGACTATCAGGACTCACAAAATTATGTGGAAACATAAACTATTAGACAGTTGTAGAAGAAAGCTTAGATTGGTAAAGCACTTTGGCAATACCTAATAAAGTGGAACGTACATATACCCCTAAGACTAAGCAACTTCACTCCTTCATAATCTTCCTAGAGAAATTCTTACATAGGCACGCAAGGAGATAAGCCAAAGATACTGTATTACCCAGAGTCCTCCAGAGAAACAGAACCAGAACCAACAGAGAGAGAGAGAGAGAGAGAGAGAGAGACTGTGTGTGTGTGTGTGTGTGTGTGTGTGTGTGTGTGTGTGTGTGTTTAATTATAAGGAATTGGCTCACAGGATTACGGAGGTTGAGAAGTCCCAAGATAGGCAGATGGCAGGCTGGAGACCCAGGAGAATCAATGTTCAAGTCCAAAGGCCTGAGGACCAGAACAGCTGATGTTATTAACACTTGTAAGTTCCAGTCTAAAAGCCAGCAGGCTCCAGACCCAAGAGCTGATGTCTCAGTCTGACCCTTTTTTTTTTTCAGGCGGAGTTTTGCTCTTGTTACCCAGGCTGGAGTACAATGGCGCAATCTCAGCTCACTGCAACCTCTGCCTCCCGGGTTCAGGTGATTCTCCTGCCTCAGTCTCCTGAAGTAGCTGGGATTACAGGTGCCCGCCACCACGCCCAGCTAATTTTTGTATTTTTGGTAGAGACGGGGTTTCACCATGTTGGCCAGGTTGGTCTTGAACTCCTGACCTCAGGTGATCCACCCGCCTCAGCCTCC
Organism: Macaca fascicularis; assembly: GCF_037993035.2. Classification (NCBI taxonomy): domain Eukaryota; kingdom Metazoa; phylum Chordata; class Mammalia; order Primates; family Cercopithecidae; genus Macaca; species Macaca fascicularis. Next base: position 17,506,061 of record NC_088375.1, read on the forward strand.
CAAAATGTGGGGATTACAGGCGTGAGCCACCGCATCCGACCAGTCTGAGTCTTAAGGCCAGAAAAGACCAATGTCTCAAGTAGCCAGGGAAGAGGACTTCCCTCTTACTTAGCTTTTGTGTTCTATTCAGGTCTTCGACTGATGAGCAGAGGCCTACCCACATTAGGAAGGGCAGTCTGCTGCATTCAGTCTGTCAATCCAAATGCTAATCTCATCTAGAAACACCCTCACAGGCACACCCAGAGTAACGTTTGGTCAAAAGCTTGGGTGCCCATGATCCAGTCAAGTGGACACATAAAATTAACCATCACAGATACTCACTTCAGTATTGCTTGTAATATCAAAAACTTGGGCTAGGCATGGTGGCTCACGCCTGTAATTCTAGCAATTTGGAAGGCTAAGGCGGGTGGATTACCTGAGGTCAGGAATTCAAGACCAGCCTGGCCAACATGGTGAAACCCCATCTCTACTAAAAATACAAAAAAAAAAAAAAAAAAAAATTAGCCGAGCATGGTGGCGGGTGCCTGTAATCCCAGCGACTTGGGAGGCTGAAGCAGGAGAATCACTTGAACCTAGGGGACAGAGGTTGCGGTGAGTCAAGATCACAGCACTTCATTCCAGCCTGGGTGAAAGAGCGAGACTCTGTCTCAAAAAAAAAATAAAAATAAAAAATAAAAAACTTGGAAATAATCTAATTGTCTATTTATTCTACAAATACGCACTAGGCATTCATTATGTGCCAGGGACCATTCAATATGTTTGGGATACACCAGTGAGTACAAAAGACAAACATCCCTCTCGTCGGCGAGGTGACATATTAATAAAAGAAGACAAACAATAAGCCTAATACCTACGTAGGGTATATATTACTTACATAATACGGGAAAGCCACTTTCCACAACTTCAAGGATACCATTCATATGATATTCTATGTAAATGCCACCCTCTGCAAATGTGTAAGGCAATAGTGGGGTGGGGAGTGGGTGGCAAGTGACAATTTAAGTTAGAAGATCAAAGTAGGCATTATTAAGTAGGTGACAGAGCGCAAACTTAGATGAGGGAATTATTGCGCAGGTATCTGGAGGAAAGAGCAAACCAGGCGGAAGAACCAGACTATGTAAAGATCCAAAAGCTCGAGGCTGGTGAGACTGTGAAGAGAGCCAAGGGGAGAGGGTTAGAATAAGATGAAGTGGAACAAGGGGTAGGCCACTGTAAGGACTTGAGGGTTTTTTAGTCTGAATGAATGAGTAGCCATTACAGAGGTTTAAACAGTGGAGCAAAGTGATCTGATTCCATGTTGAAGGGATCACTCTGGCTACACTTACAGGGAAGCAAGGATGGAAGCAGGAAGCCACTACAGTAATTCAAGTGAGAAATGGTGATGGCTTGGGCCAGAATGATGACAACAATGTTGGGTTCTAGATATATTTTGAATATAGAGCCTATAAAAATCCTGACAGATTGGATGTGGAATGTGAGTTAAAGAGAAGACTCAAGGATAACTCATATTATGCCTGATCAACCGGAAGGATGAAGTTGCCATCAACCGAGAAGTGTGTAACCCATGGAGCAGGGTTTTTTAAAATTTTTATTTATTTATTTTTGAGACAGAGTCTCGCTCTGTCGTCCACACTGGAGTGCAGTGGTGGGATCTTGGCTCACTGCAACCTCTGCCTCCCGGGTTCAAGCGATTCTCCTGCCTCAGCTTCCTGAGAAGTTGGGGTTACAGGCATGCACCACCGCATCCAGATAATTTTTGTATTTTTATTAGAGACAGGATTTCACCATGTTGGCCAGGCTGGTCTCAAGCTCTCGATGTCAGGTGATCCACCCACCTCGGCCTCCCAAAGTGCTGGAATTACAGGTATGAGCCACTGTGCCCAGCCATGGAGCAGGTTTGAGGGGAGAAGACAAGCTGAGTTCTGAACATGTTTACCTTACAGGTATATTACACATTCATATGAAAATGCTGAATTGGGAATTAGGCATCTTGAGTTCCAAATTGGAAATTAGGCATCTTGAAGAGATATCTGAGCTAGAGTTGTTCAGTGTGTAGATAGTATTTTTTTTTTAAATAGAGATGGGGTCTATGTTGCCTAGGCCAGATTACAATGGCTACTTACAGGCAAGATCATAGTGCACTACAGGCTCAAACTCCTGAGCTCAAGGGATCTTCCTGCCTCAAATTCCCAAGTACTGGGACTACAGGTATACCACCACTCCCAACTAGATAGTATGTAAATCCATGAGACTGTAAAGACCACTATAGGGGGTTTGATGTAGCTAGAGATGAGATTCAAGGATTGAGCCTTGTTAGAAGGTTAAAGCCATGAGAAGGAACCGGTAAAGGAGACTGAGGAGCTGCCAGTGAGACAGGAGAAAGACCAAGAGTGTGGTGTCTGGAAGCAACTGGAAAAGTGTCAAGGAGGAAGGAAGGGCCACCCGTGTCAAATGCTGCTGACAGGTGGAGTAAGATAAGGACAACAGGTTAAACACTGGACTAAACAACAAAAGACATCTTGAGAAAAGCAGTTCTGATGAAACGTAAGAGACAAAAGTCCGAGCAAGTTCAAGAGAGCATGAGAGGAGAATCGGATCTGGAAAGTACATACATCTCCTTCAGGCTTTGTTGCAAAGGGGAGCAAGGAAATGGAAGACAGTTGATGGTGAAAGGGGAAGATAAAAGGGCTTTAAGACAGGCAAAATGAAGTGTTTATATGCTAGCAGGGAGCTGCAATGGAGAGAAAAAAAATGATCATTCAGGATAGAAGTGAGCATTGCTACAGCAGTCCTTGAATAGATGAGTAGGACCTAATTCACAAGTGGAGAGGTTGGCTTTAGAGAAAAGCACGAATACTGGTAGGCAAGAAGGCAGAGTATGTGAGTGCAAGTGAGGTCAGTAGATGCGATGAGATTGTGGAAATTCTCCCCCTTATTACTTGGATTCTCTTAGCCATTAGCCAAAAGGGAGGGTGGGGAGGAGGAATGGGAGTTAGATGAAACAGGAGACAATGTGTCATATGTAACAGTTATCAATGAGAGAAGAATGAATGGACTAAGGAAACACAGTATGATTGTCAGGCAGTATTTGAGACCCACAAGAAATTCACGGTCATAAGGTTAAAATGGGACCAGTCAGTATGGCTATTTTTCCTTTATTTTCTTCAGTGTCAAAGGGGCAGGGAGTAGCTGGAGGATGGATTTAATCTGGGCTATAGTTTTGCCAGTGTGTATGATGAAGAGGGGAGCAAGGGAGTTGAAGAGGTATGAAAGGAGTGGTAATGACTGCAATGGAACTGAAGCTGGAATATAAAAGAGACTGCAGAGGGGTTAATGAGCAGGTGAAAGATAATAGGATCAACAGAGTTAAGGTCCCAATGGGGTCTAAGGACTGTTGAAGCTGGGATACTGGAAAGGGGTAAACTTGAAAGATGAGAAGTGATAAACAGAATGGATGCATAAAATTGAGAACATGAATGGGTAATGGTAAGGTCTTGAGTATAATCATGAGGGTGAGTAGCAAGAGCTACACTCATCAAGAAAGAAGAGTGTGGCCAGGTGCAGTGGCTCATGCCTGTAATCCCAGCACTTCGGGAGGTGGAGGAAGGTGGATCACTTGAGGTCAGGAGTTCAGGACCAGCTTGGCCAACATGGTGAAACCCCGTCTCTACTAAAAATACAAAAATTAGCTGGACGTGGTGGCTCATGCCTGTAATCCCAGCTACTTGGGAGGCTGAGGTAGAATTGTTTGAACCAGGGAGGCGGAGGTTGCAGTGGGCCGGGATCATGCCACTGCACTCCAGCCTGGGTGACAGAAAGGAGGGAGAGGAGTCTGGGGTACATCAGATTACAGGAGAAGGGAAACTGATAAACTGGTCTATCAGTTTATGTGAGTGCAAGTGATAAACCGATAAAATGATTTATCAATTAAATTGATAAACTGGTTTACCAATAAACCAGTTTATCAATTAAATGGATTAACTAGAATTGTCCGCTAAAATGGATTAACTAGAATTACACACATTGATGCATATAAATCTCAAAAACACTAATATTGAATGAAAAAATCAGTTGCCAAAAGATACATACACTGACATTATTTATATGTAAAATTTTAAAACCAAACAAAACATAAACTGTTAATGGGTAGATAGTTATATAGTAAAAACATGAAAATGTGTATCAGAAAAATATATATTTGAATTTCTAGTTGGTAGTTGCCTCTGGAGATGGCAAGGTTGGAGTCAGGTTCCGTAACATTTTAACTCTTTAAAAATAGCCTGAAATAAATGTGGTTTTAAGAAGTTTAAAGCAACTAGTTGTGGATACTTAGGAAACAGAGTTTCCTGTGTATTCTCCCTGTAAGCTCATGACCATGAAATTCTTGTGGGTCTCTTACAAGGCTTCATATGATCTAACTCAAGATCAGGAAGTGATTCCAGCAGCTATTCTCACTGTTCACTAAAGATAAAGTTTCGGGGCTGGGCGGGGTGGCTCACGCCTGTAATCCCAACACTTTGGGAGGCCAAGGGGGTAGCTCACAAAGTCAGGAGATAGAGACCATCCTGGCTAACACGGTGAAACCTCATCTCTACTAAAAATACAAACAATTGGCCAGGCGTGGTGGCACGCGCCTGAAGTCCCAGCTGCTTGGGAGGCTAAGACAGGAGAATTGCTTGAACCTGGGAGGCAGAGGTTGCAGTGAGCAGAGATCCCGTCACTGCACTCCAGCAACATAGCAAGACTCCATCTTAAAAAAAAAAAAAAAAGACAAAGTTTCTGGCTTCTCTGATCTACCTTCCAGAAACCTACATCTTTTTACATCTCAAATCCTCCTCAGAAAAGATTGAAACAAGATGAATAATAATACCAATATTATCTTTGGTTTTAAGCTCTTTACGTCAGAGAAAACCTAACAAATGTGCCACCTCTATTTTCAGGCTTGCTCACTGCTTCCCATTTGAAAGAAAGGGACCCAACAAACACTATCGTCAATTTGTATGGATTTTTCTAGACATATTCTGTGCGTTTTAAAAACATACATATTTTTAATTTTTTTCACACAGTTGTGACATATACAAAATTTGATTTTTTTAGTTAAAATAGCTTGGATATCTTTTCATAACCATACATGTAGAGCTGTCTCTTTTTTTTTTTTGAGACGGAGTTTTGCATTTGTTGCCCAGGCTCAAGTGCAATGGTGTGATCTTGGCTCACTGCAACCTCCACCTCCCAGGTTCAAGCGATTCTCCTGCCTCAACCACCCGAGAAGCTGGGATTACAGGCCCGTGCCACCGCACCCTGCTGATTTTTATATTTTTAGTAGAGATGGGGTTTCACTATGTTGGCCAGGCTGGTCTCGAACTCCTGACCTCAGGTGATCCACCCACCTCGGCCTCCCAAAGTGCTGGGATTACAGGCATGAGCCACTGTGCCCGGCCTGTCTCATTCTTTTTAAAGGCTTTACAGTATTTAATTTATAGTTTTGCCATAAATTATCTAACTTGTTCTCCATGGAAGGACATTTATATTTCAAACTTTCTGATACTTGAAACAATGCTGTAATGAGTATTTTTTGAATATGTAAATTCACAGATGTATGAATACACTTGGTAGATATTGCCAAAATCCCTCCATATAGGGATCAACATTGATTTCCACTTTTCACAGCAGCATATGAGTGGCCATTTCTCCTAGGTCAACAGAGTATTCTTGAACTTCAAACTGTACCCCATCTGATAAAAGTGGTAAAATAGTTTAAATCTGTAATTATGACAGAGATCAGCCATCTTTTCCTATGCTTAAGAACCATTTGTATTTTATATCTGAAAACTCTCTCAGTCAGCATTCAGTCAGGAAAACAGAAGGCACTCAAGTATTACACTCAGGAAAGGATTGAACCCAGGTGCTTCCAAAACACTGGAAGGGCTGGAGGAAAGGAAGGTCAGGGAAAGCTGCCAGTGAGTGCAGGAAATCAAGAAGTCACAGGAATGGCAGGAAATCACAGCTGATGATCTCAGCTGCCTGCAGCACTGAAGCAGGTGATTAACAAAATGCAGAAGGTCCTGCAGAACCTCACGTATGCCGTCTGAACAAGCCTATATACGCCTGCCCGCTGGCTGAAGGAATAACAGCTTGTTTCTCTTTTGCCTTCCAAATAGTACACGTGCCTCTCATTAGCAGAATGAAAATAAACCCTCTTAGCAAGAAAATCAAGGAAGTGTGGTTTCCAGGCTTCTAGCTCCTACAATAGAGTTTGGAAAGCAAGTCTGAAGTTGAGTATCAACGGGCAATGCCCAGCACATTGGTTACTTGGTAACTTTTTGGTTACTTGGGATTCATACACATCCTGCTAGCAAGGTTTAAACTTCCAAACATCACCTAATGTGATGCAATCAGGGCATGATAATCTTTTTGCTAAAGGAGACAAAGTCCTGTCAGTTCCTATCTCCCATCTCTGATCTTCATTCCTTTTAGTGCAATACAACTTGCCTTTGCCATACTATAACTTGAAGCCTAAATTAAAAGGTTAACCAACACTAAACACCCTATATAAAAATAACAGAGTAAAAGGGAGGGAGGAAAAGACACAAATGGCCTATATGTGTGTGTGTGTGTGTGTGTGTGTGTGTGTGTGTGTGTGTGTATATATATATCTCAAAGCAAGGAGAAAATAAGCATTGTGACTAATGTCCTTGTTGCTGCATCTAGTCCTGAGGTGATAGTTGATATTTATGATTTCCTTCTACTACCCATCCTATGTTCCCTTCCTGTGTATTCAAAACTTCAGTTAATTGAGGTTTGTTTTGTTTTGTTTTGTTTTCACCTGGTGGGTGACCCAAATCTTCACTCCTGAAGAGGCAGTGCCATTAGGATTCTGCCTGTTTGGTGTTGCTAGTCTTTTACCCATTTTACCTCCATACATGGAAGTACTAAGAAGTGTCCCAGAGAAACTCCTGTGTGTGTGCATGTATGTGTGTGGTATCAGGTAGACAAAGGCAGCTTTAGAGGCTTTTGTGGGCATTATGGATATGGAAAAAAGTTTTGTATTTTGAGTTCTGTGTTTTTATGTCACCCAGATATTGTTCTGTCATGTTTCATAAAGCAACATTTAGGATTTGGAAAATGCAACTGCTTATATTATTCAAAAGATCATCGACAATGGTTACAAACAAGACCTTCTCAGAAAAAAAGTAGACCAGTAAGGATGACTTTTATCTTAAAATCTGAAGATATAACTAAAAATTAACTATAGATATTCCTTTTATTCTGCAAAGGCAAAAAAAAAAAAAGATTTTTCTTGAGACACATAAATCATATATACATAGAAAACAATCAGAATCGGTAATCTCTGAATTAAAATCAGTGTGACTCTACAAAAGGAGAACTTTAGGGGAATAGGGTGCATAACTATGGAACACTCATTCAAGAGAACTTCATTTAGTGTCTGCCGAGACGGGCGGATCACGAGGTCAGGAGATCGAGACCATCCTGGCTAACACGGTGAAACCCCGTCTCTACTAAAAAATACAAAAAACTAGCCGGGCGAGGTGGCGGGCACCTGTAGCCCCAGCTACTCGGGAGGCTGAGGCAGGAGAATGGGGTAACCCGGGAGGAGAAGCTTGCAGTGAGCTGAGATCTGGCCACTGCACTCCAGCCTGAGCGATAGAGCGAGACTCCGTCTCAAAAAAACAAAACAAAACAAAACAAAAAAAACAAAAGAAAATCCAAATGCTACATAAATCCTGAGAACTGCTTCATCTAGTTAAAATCCTAATAGATTGGGAAAGCCTTTGATGGTGCATGGGACCTTAAGAAAACATCTATGTGATGGCTAACACTGAATGTCAACTTGATTGGATTGAAAGTTACAAAGTATTGATCTTGGGTGTGTCTGTGAGGGTGCTGCCAAGGAGAGTAACATTTGAGTCAGTGGGTTGGGAAAGGCAGATCCACCCTTAATCTGGATGGGCACAATCTAATCAGCTGCCAGCTTGGCTAGAATATAAGCAGGCAGAAAAATGTGAAAAGAGAGACTGGCCTAGCCTCCCAGCCTACATCTTTCTGCTGTACTGGATACTTCCCACCCTCAAACATTGGACTCCAAGTTCTTCAGTTTTGGAACTCGGATTGGCTCTCCTTGCTCCTTAGCCTGCAGACGGCCTATTGTGCGACCTTGTGATCGTGTGAGTTAATACTTAATAAACTCCTCTATCTCTCTCTCTATATATATATATTCCATTAGTTCTGTCCCTCTAGAGAACCCTAATACAATCCATACCAGGTGATTCTTAGTTTTAGGTCAAAAATCCATTTGAGAAAGATATGAAAGCCATGAATGTTTCTCTCTAGAGAAACACTCTTTAATGCCAGGCATGGTTGCTCACGCCTGTAATCCCAGCACTTTGGGAGGCTGAGGTGGGTGGATCACCTGAGGTCGGGAGTTTGAGACCAGCCTGCACAACATGGTGAAACCCCACATCTACTAAAAAGATAAAATTAGCTGGGTGTGGTGGCGCATGCCTGTAATCCCAGCTACTTGGGAGGCTGAGGCACGAGAATGGCGTGAACCCGGGAGGCAGAGATTGCAGTGAGCTGAGACAGCGCCATTGCACTCCAGCCTGGGCAACAAGAACGAAACTCCGTCTCAAAAAAAGAAAAAAAAAGTAAGAGACATTAACATAATATCAGAATTTCACTCACATAACTTATATAACACAATTGAGTTATATCCCTTTCAAATATCACCATGGAGGTGTCATGATTATCCAAGGGTACAACATGGAACATTTTTGGATTCCTCTTATGACAAGGGTTCTTAATCTGGGTTTCAGCAACATAGTTTTAGAGCATCCACAGATGAATTGCAGAGGATCTATGAATCTCCTTACATTATATGCAAAATATAATTACATATGATTATGCATTTTATATAATTGTGGATATAGTCTATCGAATGAGGTATATTCCCGGGAGGCTGAGGCAAGAGGATAACTTGAGCTTGGGGATCTGAGACCAGCCTGGGCAAAATAGTGAGACCTTGTCTCTACAAAAAAGAAAAGGAGGCTGGGTGTGGTGGCTTATACCTGTTACCCCAGCACTTTGGAAGGCCGAGACGGATGGATCAAGTGAGGTCAGGAGCTCGAGACTAGCTTGACCAATATGGTGAAAGCCCGTCTCTACTAAAAATACAAAAATTAGCAAGGTATAGTAGTGTGTGCCTGTAGTCCCAGCTACTCGGGAGGCTGAGACAGAAGAATTGCTTTAACGCAGGAGGCGGAGGTTGCAGTGAGCCAAGATCGCACCACTGCACTTTTTACTTCCGTATGGTTGGTAGTAACATTCCCTCGTTCACTCCTGATTTTAGTAATTTGAGTCTTTTTTTCTTGATCAGTTTAGCCAAAGGTTAATTTTGTTGATCTTTATGAAGAACCAACTTTTGGTTTTGTTGCTATTCTCAATTATTTATTATTATTTTTGGATGGAGTCTCGCTCTGTCACCCAGGTTGGAGTGCAGTGGCTCACTGCAACCTCTGCCTCCTGGGTTCAAGAAATTATCCTGCCTCAGCCTCCCAAGTAGCTAGGAATACAGGCACATGCCACCACATCCAGCTAACTTTTGTATTTTATAGTAGAGACAGGGTTTCGCTACGTTGGCCAGACTGGTCTCAAACTCCTGACCTCAGATGATCCACCTGCCTCAGCCCCCTAAAGTGCTGGGATTACAGGCGTGAGCCGCCAGGCCCAGCCCTCAATTGTTTTTCTCTTCTGTATTTCATATTTCTGCTAAAATCTTTATTACCTTTCTTCTGCTTGTTTTGTGGTTTAGTTTGCTCTTTTCTGATTTCTTAAGGTTGAAGTTTAGGTTATTAATTTGAAACCTTCTTTAAATGCAGGCATTTAAAGCTATAAAGTTCCATCTGAGCACAGCTCCACTGCATCCCATATGCTATTGTGTATCAACTTTTTCTTTCCATTCACCTCAAAGTATTTTCTAATTTCCCTGTGACTTCATCTTTGACCCACTGGTTACTTGGGAGTACATTGCTTAAGTTCCACCTATTAGCAAATTATACCACTTTCCTTCTATTGATTTATAGTTTCATTCCATTGTGGTATAAGAACACGTTTTGTATGATTTTAGTATTTTTAAATTGATTGAGACGTGTTTTGTGGTCTGAAATTTTGCAAAGAATGTTTCATGTGCACTTGAAAAAATACGTATTCTGCTGTTCGGTGGAGCGTTCTGTATGTATGTCTGTTCAATCCAACTGGTCTACGGAGTGGTTCAAGTTCCTTACTGATCTTCTGTCATGGTGTCCTAGCCATTGGAAGTGGGGTACTGAAGTCTAGAATGATTACTGTTGAATTTTCTATTTCTCTCCACTTAAATTTTGCTTTATGTATTCTGGGGCTCTGTTAGAAATGTGTGTACATGTATACACACACATATATAATTGTTATGTATTCTTGATGGGTTGAGTCTTTTATTATATGTTGTTTCTAGCAAAAAAATAATTTTCTTAAAGTCTATTTTGTTGGATATTTTTCATATAGCCACGCTAGCTCTCTTGGTTATTGTTTGCATGGAATATCTTTTTCCATCCTTTTACTTTCAATCTACTTGTGTGTCTGAATCTAAAGTAAGTCTTATGCAGACAATAAAGGGATGGGATTAAATTTTAAAATCTGTTCTGCCAATCTAATTTAAATATCATCTTTCTTTGAGGTACCTTCAAAAAGCCCCAGGGCTCTCATTGTGTACTTTAAAAATCACTGACGGAGGCTGCGCACGGTGGCTCACACCTGTAATCCCAGCACTCTGGGAGGCTGAAGTGGGAGGATCACTTGAGGTCAGGGGTTTGAGAACAACCTGGCCAACATGATGAAAACCCCATCTTACTAAAAATAGAAAATTAGCCAGGCATGGTGGCACGTGCTTGTAATCCCAGCTACTCAGGAGGCTGAGGAAGGAAAATCGCTTGAACCCAGGAAGTAAGTGGAGGTTGCAGTGAGCCGAGATCACGCCACTGCACTCCAGCCTGGGCAATAGAGAGAGATTCAGTCTAAAAAAAAAAAAATTTCACTGATGTAATACGTGCCAGAAATTATTTAAGAAAGAAATATCCCAATATTCTTTCAGAATTTTGTCAGCAACTTACCATATGACCTAGAACCAGTTTCTTTTTCTATTATAGGTGAAAAATGTTACCACACGATGCCATCATAGAAAGCATTTTAAAAGTGAGACACTCACAGTTGGCGTAACACCCACAGTATTAGTGTGATGCGAACTGTGGAGATATATCAGTAGCAACGGCACCAACTCACCTGCAGTGAGCTGACTGCCTACCCAAAGTCCCCTTCTCCTCTAATAGCAAAGCCCTGAATCAGTTTATCACGTCTGCCTTTCTCCCCTAGGAAAAATCCACTGGTGTATTATTATTATAGACTCCTTTTCCAAGGACTGGTTTAGAGCAATGTAAATGTTATCCAATCCGGTCAATGAAATGTGAAGAGATGTCTTCCCTGAGAGCTTATGGAAAAGATTTTCTCTCTCTTAAATGCACAAGAAGTCTCTACCCTCTCATGTTAAACAGTGTCAAGTCTTCATGATGCCTGGAAATACAGCAACTACCCTGCAATCAATAATGGAGTTCATTTGAGGAGAGCATAACGACAGAGGGCAGGAAGAAAGAATTCTGGGTCCCTGATGAAGTCACTGAGCAACTGAGTCAACCAGGTTAGAAACCATCCCTACCTCTAGCCTTTAAAGAAAGAATCCCCAATATTTAGCTATTCTACATTAGGTTTCTTGTTTTAACCAAAAATTCTACAACAGTTTTATTAAGTATTTCTCAATATCATCAGACAATAAGCTTAATTGCTATATTGTAATATTTTATTCAAAAGACTTCCATTTTAACCATCTGTAAAACATTTAGCCATCCATTATTATTGGACTTTTAACATTATAAATTTCACTTCAAGTGGCAGAAGGAACAAAAAATATGTGATGGGACTTTCGGCAGTATATCTTAGAAGAGATATTCTAATAAATATTTGTATTAAAGATGAAAACCATTACCGCACACAGTGCCATCGTAGTAAGCATTTTAAAGTGAGACACTTGGAGTATGTTTAGATCGTCTCCCATCCTGTAGTGAGCTGACTACAGGTGAGTTGGGAAACCAAAAAAGCCACCATCACTAACACAAACAAACAGAATTTACTAGGCATGTCCATGTTTTATTTTCTTTAGGTGTTTTTCTGGAAAATTACATTTTCAAGGAATCAGCCCTTACAAACAGAGCTAATTTTTCAAAAAATAAAACCCAGTATCTAGATTCTCAAAACTTACAAAACCAACTGAAAATGTCTGGTTGTCATGCTCAAGTCAATTTCACATCACAAGTAATCATCTATAACTAATTTCAGTAGGCAAATTCCAATTCTAAATATTACTAATGATTACCATTGTTATTCTCAACTGTGTTGACAATTGTCTTATTGCTGAATTGTTCATAATACATTTTCTTTGGCAACTTTATTAACACCACGGGACAACTAAAGGTCTGGATTAACTTAGTATTTCAAAACTTCATTATAATTATTTAAATGTAAATGCTAGACTTAAATTATTTAAATTTAAATGCTAGATTTAAATTATTTAATTTTAATAAAATTTAAATTTAAATGCTAGAATAGGAAAGCCTCCAAACATGCCTAATATAACAAAAACAAAAATTGCTAAATAATCACTACTAAAAGCATTTCCATTGTATGTACAAGCATATAGTTCAACTTAACTTTACCAACAAAAATATAATTCAGCTCCAATTCTCTATCAGACCTTCTGTGATAAAAAACAAAAAAATAAATGGAGAAAGTAACATCTGGGCACCTGTCAAATTTTTATGGAAGGTTGTTTTGTATAAATTTTAAATGGCCTAAAATCAGACAGAATGTGAATTTTTCACTATAATACTTTATAAACTTGTACTTTTTTTTTTTTTTTTTGGATGGAGTCTTGCTCTGTTGCCCAGGTTGGAGTGCAGTGGCACAATTTCGGCTCACTGCAACCTCTGCCTACTGGGTTCAAGCGATTCTCCTGCCTCAGCCTGCCAAGTAGCTGGGATTACAGGCACATGCCACCATGCCCAGCTAATTTTTGTATTTTTAGTAGAGACGGGGTTTCACCATGTTGGTCAGGCTGGTCGCGAAATCCTGACCTCGTGATCTGCCTGCCTTGGCCTCCCAAAGTGCTGGGATTATAGGCGTGAGCCACCACGCCCAGCCTAAACTTGTATTTAAATTATATATTGATAGCTTATTCATTTTTAATTCTTGTTCCATGGAATAAACCTATTTTTGAGGCTTGGCACAATATTAACAAGAAATTTAAATAGGAAGCTCAAGTCCAGAAGTTTAACTAAAAAATCTTTTCTATATATAATAAAATCACCAACTTAAATTACAAATTGCTTCCACTAAAAATTATCACTCCAAACTTCAGAAAAAGTAAATTAAGACAGGTTATGGCAAAAAGTGCACTGTGAAACAGGTTCACATTACAAAGATAAATGATAAAGGTTAACCAGCAAAAATTCAAAAAGGCATATATGCAAACATCTGTATGCAAACTTTCATGAATAAGATATAAGAAATGATTCATTTCGCTAATTTTATGTACAGCTTGTATACAATTTAAAACAAGTACAACTGAATATGTTTCTATGTAAAAGCCACAATAAAGTTAAATGAAATACTAAATAAGTCTTACAAATTGGTCTCTTAGGAGTTCTCAAAAGAATTAGTAACTGAGTAATGTTATTCTAAGAAATACCCTCTTCTTGATCTATCATTTCTGTTTTAACTGAAAACACATCTGCCAACATATGTTTTGGAATTTCTGACCCTCTGACTTTCAAGGCATAACAAGCATTCTCCACTTTGGCCAAACTTTGTTTCAAGGTATACAGCTTCTTAGAGACCTCGTAAGGTCCAGTGTTGCCAATGAATGAAAACCCATCATAAACCTGACGTAAAAACTGGCTCACTTCAAAGGGGGTGTCAATGTCCCCATTCCCCACACTGTTAATACACATCCGCATCAATTCTCCAGTTAAGTCAGCCACTCCCAGAAGGTAATCGACAGGTGTGACTCTCAGTCTCCAAGTACCAAACTGCTCATCCTGTGTATCAGAAGAAGGCTGGTTTAAAAAAAAAAACAAAAGACTGTGAAAAAGAGTGAATATAGCATGTATCACATTTATTATAGAAGTACAAAATCAATAGCAAATCAGTCATACTAATTTTTTCTAAATAAAATAAATCTATTTTGCTTAATAACCATTTGGGATGTTACAGGAGGAATCTGTGCCCTGGGTAGTGAATTGAACCATATGCCTTCAAGATGCTTTTGAAATGTATCATTATGAAACCAACTATTTCCAACTCCACTTGACGTACAAAATAAAAATATTCTTAAACAAGGCTTAATAACTTTATTGCAGGACAATTACTTACTTAAATGGAAAATCATACGGCCCTCCAAGTTTGTGATCCATTAATGTTTTTCTAAGTTGCTCAGTCTTTTTCTGGCCTCTTGCCTTTCCCTACTCAGCACTGACCATCACAATTTATTATTCTCTCACTGCATCCTCAATTCCCTTAGACTGCTGTATTTTCTACTGCACCTACCCAGCAAAAACAGAATCCTCAATCAACACTAAAATCTACTCATTAGTCCTTTATTCAGGTGGCTGAGTACCACTCACCAAGTTAAAAAATGGTAATCACAACTGCAGAGTTTTTACCACTACAAATTACTCTCCAATCCTTTTACTTATCATTAGATGGTTCTCTCTCCAGCCTCTTCAAACACGATTTCAAACCTTTCACCCTCAGTGCTCTACTCAAATCCCAAACCTCTTCACTTTCAGTAGACAAGCTTGCGCAACTTCACTGACCTGGTCTCATTTGCCAGCTTACCTAGCACAATTTCTCGCAACTGCCTTCATCCCTACCAAAAAAAAAATATTTATATCCACAGCCATCTTTACCTTCTATCCTCCAGTCTCAGATGATGAGTTGTCCCTCCTCTTGTTTGAGGTTAACTCTTCCAAATGACCTTGACCCATCTCCTCCCACCTCTTCCAGGACCTTGCTTCATAAGGTGTATGCCCTTGGGCAAGTTATTTCATCTCTCTAAACCTCAGTTTCCTCATCTGTAAAATGGGATAACAGTACCTACCTCAGAGGTTTATTTTAAGGATTAAATGAGATAACATTTACCAAGTTCTTGGCATAATGCCCAACACAAAGTAAATATTCAACAAATGCTAGCTGCTATCATGATTACTATCATCATGAAATCTCTCTCCACATCAATTTCCCTCTATTGAATTCTTTCTGGCAGAGACAATGCCTAAATTGCTATTAAAAGACTGTATGTATAAAAGGGTAGTTGAAGTTTCAGTTACATCAAAGGACATTTTAGGTAGTGGGAACTACAAAGGTGTGCAGGTAAGAATTGTGCATTTGAGGAACTAATAATTCTTTTGATTCAAGTTTAAAGGAAGTTACATAAATGCAAGCTGAGAAGAGGGAGATAGCTTTCTTAAGATCACTCTTTGCTATGTATCTAATATATGACTCCTAACACTGAACTCTGCAGAGACCATCTGGTGCAACGTCCTCATCGTTTAGCATAAGAAATCAGGCCAGAGAAACATCACAGGTAATATGATGTTGAGCTATGGGAATATGATGTTGAGCTATGGGAATATGATAGCTAGTTAGTGGCACTATTGTTTCCAATCTATTTTTCTGCACATTTGAAATTTTTTCACAAAAAGTTTTTTAAATAAAGATTACATAGTTTTGACAATATTCTCAACAGGCAAGTAAGAGCAAAATACCTTTCCCAATCAAATTCCCAGAATTTTCAGCACCACGCATCTTTAGCACTAAAACTTATTTATGAACATAGTCTTAATTTGAAACGTGTGTATGAACATTATAGCCCCATAATCTTAAAATAATCTAGTACCTAAGTCCTGAAAACAGTACTCTGACTCTCAATTTTCTGGCCTTTTCCCCAATATTTTCATTTTGAAACAGAGAGAACTTGAAAGGAAAGTGTGGAAACTTCCCTAATATTATGTGAGAAGCAGGGTCAAATAGGCCTGCTTTACTTCTTTGTGTAATTCAGTCTACACTATACGAATAAAAAATATGAAGAAATGTTACTTCTCAAAATAAACTTCCTCCTTAATACACTTTATATAATTTAAAAAGTTAATACATGGCTTCCTTAAAGTAAGTTATACCTGTCATGCCAAATTAGTCTCATTTGTTTTAATATTTTAGCTGATATTCAAGAAAATATTATTTCTACAGTGTCTTCCATCTCCTGCCTACCTATCCTGAATATATGGTGTTTTTAAAAGTGATTTTAAAAAGATAAAAAATATGAAAATTTAAAAATTTTATTTAATTTGATCTTTAAGTGTACTGGTATCTCTGAAAGTATCAAATAGTCAATACAGCTTACCTTATTGCCTGAATGTTATATCTTGAAACCCAGAAGGAAAAAAATAGCATTTGTTTAAAAGTCAAACTGCAAAGTTTTTTTTCTTAACTCAGAAAAGCTACATAAATTTCAGATACAAGCATTATTGAGTAAATGATTAACAGCTCTCACTATATAAAAACTACTTTATAACAGCAAACTACTGAGCACTCCCGTGTCAGGTGCTATATACAATGTATATTACGTGTCAGGTGCTGCTGTATATTGCCTAATTAATAACCTTTAGGTCAAATCCTTTAAAACAACCCTTTGAGGTAGGTACCTGATGCAAGGGATCCCTGTAGCACACTGTGAGAAGTGCTGGGAGAGCAGACAAGGGCACAGGCTTGGATTCCAAACCTAACTTCAAATCTTAGCTCTGCTACACTTTTTAGTTGTGTGGCTTCTGGTAAGTTACCTAACCTCTCTAAAAGCCTGTTTCTTTCTGTGTAAAATGAGAGTAATAATGCTTACCACATACGGTTAATACAAAGATTAAATAAGATAGTGCTTACAAAGGGCAGGTGAAAAATAGAGAGTAAAACCAAAAGAGGACTTACAGTAAGCACTCCATAACGCTTTAGGTAAAGAGCATTACTTTCCCAATATGGCCAGAGTTGTTCTTGTTCTATCCACTAACTGAAATATTTAAAAAGACCATTTCCTAGTTGAGACTCTACAAAACCACACTTTAGAAAGAACATTCCCATCTCAGTCTTAGCATAAGCCAATAAATCTACTAGAATCATCATACTGTTACATAAATTATATCATAAATTTGAAATAAACTTTAAATTCTCACAGTTTTATTTTCTTTCCCATTGTCGTCGGTCGTAAATATCAATTGTTTATTAATTTCATCCATACTAATTAATGATCGTGTTTTGATGAAGTGTTGAAAAGAGACAGCTTCCACATATTCCTGTAGTCCTGAAAACACGACAAAGAAAATTAACTCAGAATAAGCACTTAATTAGTAAGAATGTCATAATAAAAAACTTCAAATTGATCATCATCTAGCTCAAAAAAAAAGCTTAATGGATGCCTACTATAATGCCACTACTAGACTAGATACTTGGAATAGAAAGAATGGCATGGAGGCCGGGTGCGGTGGCTCACGCCTGTAATCCCAGCACTTTGAAAGGCCAAGGTGGGTGGATCACTTCAGGTCAGGAGTTCGAGACCAACCTGACCAACATAGCAAAACCCCATCTCTACTAAAAATACAAAAATTAGCTAGGTGTGGTGGCGGGCACCTGTAATCTCAGTACTAGGGAGGCTGAGGCAGGAGAATCACTTGAACCTGGGAGGCGAAGGCTGCAGGCTGCAGTGAGCTGAGATCATGCCATTGCACTCCAGTCTGGGCAATGCGAGCAAAACTTCATCTCAAAAAAAAAAAAAAAAAAAAAAAAAAGAATGGCACAGATGGTGGGAACTGCCACTGAACAAAGCAAACATTCCTGTGACAGCTCATATATAAATTTTTCTTTCTACATCATAAGTCATTAGTCTTAAAATTCTACTTTATCCTACAGAGAGAAATATCAAAGATTTTTAGGGTTTTTTTTTTTTTTTTTTTTTTTGAGACAGAGTTTTGCTCTTGTTGCCCAGGCTGGCACGATCTTGGCTGACTGCAACCTCCGCCTCCCGGGTTCAAGCAATTCTCCTGCTTCAGCCTCCAGAGAGTAGCTGGGATTACAGGTGCCCACCCCTACGCTTGGCTAATTTTTGTATTTTTCGTAGAAACGAGGTTTCACGATGTGGGCCAGGCTGGTCTTGAACTCCTGACCTCAGGTGATTCGCCCACCTCAGGCCTCCCAAAGTGCTGGGATTACAGGCGTGAGCTACTGTGCCCAGCCAGAAAAAAAAAAATTTAAGAGTTTAAGTAATAAGGATTTAAGAAAAGCCTATTCTTGCTGGGCGCGGTTGGCTCACGACTATAATTCCAGAACTTTGGGAGGCCAAGGTGGGTGGATCACCTGAGGTCAGGAGTTCGAGACCATCCTGGCCAACATGGCGAAACCTCGTCTACTAAAAACACACAAAAAATTAGCCGGATGTGGTGGCAGGAGTCTGTAATCCCAGCTACAGCTACTTGGGAGGCTGAGGCAGGAGAATCTCTTGAACCTGGGAGCCGGAGCTTGCAGTGAGCCAAGATCGCGCCACTGCACTCCAGCCTGGGGTACAAGAGCGAGACTTTGTCTCAAAAAAAAAAAAAAAAGAAAAGCCTATTCCATAAATTTTGATAGACTTTAATAAAAATTATACAAATTGATTTTTGTTGTATTTTGCTGGTTAATGAAGCAATGATTCAAACAAATGAGACACAAAATTAAGAATCATTTGGGCCAGGCATGATAGCTCATGCCTGTGATCCCAGCACTTTGGGAGACTGAGGCGTATGGATCACGAGGTCAGGACATCGAGACCATCCTGGCTAACATGGTGAAACCCCGTCTCTACTAAAAATACAAAAAAATTAGCTGGGCATGGTGGCAGGCACCTGTAGTCCCAGCTATTCGGGAGGCTGAGGCAGGAGAATGGCGTGAACCCGGGAGGCGGAGCTTACAGTGAGCCAAGATAGCGCCACTGCCCTCCAGACTGGGCGGCAGAGCAAGACTCCGTCTCAAAAATAAATAAATAAATAAATAAATAAATAAATAATTTTTAAAAAACAGAATCATTTGGATCTTTCTTAAAGTTTTAATAGGCAAAATCACTTTAAGTAATGTAGGTAAAAATGTCAAAATACTGTTTATCTCTTAATAGTTCAAAATGGATCTAAGACTAGGTAACTCCTTTCTGCTTTGGTAGTTTAAACAAAAAAGAGCTATGTAATACAGTTTTGTACAAGATAGAAACAACTCTTGAAAAGTAAATTTTGGTAAAGATCAAAATGTAAGTATAGTTTTAAAATTTTTTATATAAATGTAAAGGCCACACGTGCAATTTTGTTACATGTCTACAGTACTATACTTTTCCAAGTGTTTTAAGACAACTACATTCTATAGCCACAATTTTCAATATTATTTTATTATGTCTTAATCTAAAAGGTGATACATGGAAAAAGCATTTCTTAATTATAATTATTGTTAGCTTAAGAAACTTTGTCTTTTTAAGGGTTTGTTGTAAAAACAGCAAGAGAATACATTTCTGATTATGCAAAGAAAACTCAGAACTTAACAGGATCATAATACTTAAGTTCTCTAACATTTTTTATGACAGAGTCCTGCTACTTACAAATCTCCCCGACCTGACACTACACTTCGGGTCTGCCGGCAACAGTGTTGGGGAGGCTAATAGCTATGGTATCATCACATCAAACACCAGGCAAAGGTCAAGGATACCAGGGAAAATGGGTGACCCTGGTTTTGGTAGCACTAAGAGTAAACTTAACTAAATGAAAATATCCCGACTCATTCTGAGCTGCAAATGATGCCCAAATATAGGTCAGAAGGGATAATTTGTTTAACAAACTATAATGTTCTGAGCAATTAAACATTAACAAGATTAAGTTTAACAAAAGAGAGGATGTCATTTATATTTATAATTTAAAATATTTTTATTAAATGTTTAATTTTTTGAATTATTAGTTTTATGGATAGGTGACACCATCCAGTTCCCCCCTCAAAGAAAATCGCTGTTATTTCCTTCTAAAGATACTTCACGCACACAAAAGCAAACAGCAAAACGTAAAGATTAATAATCACATCTCTATGCTCTAATGTGGCTAGCCTCTTACGAGCTAAACAAGAAGACATGCACAAAGATTTACATACAAGGATGTTTGTCATTGTAACAAAAAAATTTTTTAAAGTTAGAAGACCAGTAATAGGTGTATCACTTGTCAATTTTTGTCTCTTACTTCCATTATTTCAGAAAAAAGAGGTAGATGCTTAAAGCATGTCTCCTATGCCAGCTGGCAATATATTAAGCGTTGCTGGTACAGGGTGCTAGGTGCTCAAAGAACTGTAAAGGAAAGAGCTCTCTGCCTGGTTCTGCTGTGCCCCTCTTCACAGCCCTCTGAGTGTGGGGCAGCCAGCATTTCACGGTGGCCAGCAGCAGGTAGTACCTGCCTGGGGACAGCTTCTTTTGTACTCCAGAGAATGCCTTTCCAGTAAACCGCCTCCTTGGGCAGGGAATTCCTTTCCATGGCACTTCCCATGGACAGCTTCCCAGAGGTTCATCAGCACAACAGCTCAGCAAATGTCTCTGCCATCTGATGGGCCATGCCCACACTCTCCAGCATGGTCTGGACCTCATCCTGTGAAGGGTGAGGGTGGGGTTCTGCCAAATTTACTTCCTTGGGTGCTCTGCCTCTGCCCTAGGGGTAGAGGCTGCTCACTCTATCTGAGATTCCAGTACTCTTTAGAGTTCTCTTTTATAATCCCCTATACAGTTAATAAGTCTGTATGTTGTATTTAACTTTCCCTGTTCATATTACTGTCTAATTTCTGTTTCCTGTGTAGACCCTGATGAATACAATAGGGAATTAGGAAAATAAATAATGGTATTACTTCTTCAGCCCTATTACCTATAGAAGGTGTTCCATTTTCTGTAGCCAGTCACTGTATTAGGTTCAGGATCAAGATTCAGTACCAGCTGGGAGCCTCAGATGAATTTTCCCTTTAACGTACTAGGTGTTCCCACTTTATGTTCTATACTGAATGCTTATAGAAATACTGAAACATACTCAGATCTGTCCTATCCATAGACCCTATCTTTCCTCTCAACTATTGCTCCATCTCTCTCCTTCTCCTCAGAGCTAAGTTTCTTGAAGTAGCTGGCTATATCATTTCCTCAATAGCTTCATCTCACACTTCTCAACCTACTTCAGTCTAGCTTGGGTACACCTCTAAACCAAAATAGTTCTTGCTAAGATGACCATAATAAATAAGACTAATGGATATTTTTTCCATCTTAATCTCAGGAGCATTCAGCATTTTGGGCCACTTCCCCTCTTTAAACAAGTTTTCCTTTGATTCCTTTGACAGCATCATCTCCTGATTTCCCACTTTTCTATCTCTCTAGCCACGTCTTCTTAAGTCTCTGCCTCTAGTAGTCCTAGGCTCCCTCCAGTTCATCTATACTTGGTTTCAAGTAACCTTGCTGTCCTTAAACTTCACATCTCTGGCCTACAGGCACACATATCCAAATGAATATCTGACACCCTTATCAAAGATACCTCAAAATCAACACTTCCAACAATGAACTATCTTCCTTCCAAACCTGGTTCTCTCAGTTTTGCCAATTCTAAGCATGTCCTGGTCTCTCCCCATCTATTCTTGACCTCTTCTCATCCGTTCTCACACTGCAGACTGTTTACCTTTTTAATATGTAATGATGACCACATCATTCCCCAGTTTAAAGCCCAAATAGCTTCCCATGGCGCCCAGAATACAGGGCAAAACCATTAAAGTAGCTTATAAGACCCTGCTTAATTTCACCCCCACTTACACTATCAGCCTCAATTCACGCTATAGTTAAGTCATAACTCACAAAGGCTTACATTTCCAAGATGGGTACATAAACATATGTCTGTATGTATGTTGAGCAAAAAATAGCACTGCTTTAAATGTCAGAATCAAACACAACTGGCAAGGTGCTTGTCTTACACATGGCAATAGGTAGGGAGGGAAACAGTATAAAAACTAAGACGGTGCCCGTTGAAGGCAGTACACAATATTTTCCTGAGCCTTGAATAATACTAAATTCAACAAACGGGATAAACAGCATTACATGGGAAGGGGGCTGTCATTCTCCCCACCCCGCCCAATGTAACACTGTTTATCCTATTTGTTATTTTTAGTATTATTTCATATGTAGCTGTTGATAAGACCACAAACACTTTAGCAACAACATACCACCAATATTCTGTATCATTCAGCAGTGCCTTGTTACAGAAGCAAGTAGCATTTCTGTTTGGCTGCCATATAGTTTAATTTCAATAAAGTACTTTTTTTTTTTTCATATTTCACTGGAAGAATAGTTCAAAATATTCCAAATTTTAAAAGTACCATAGAGATCATGGCATCTAGTACTTTTACAACTGAGGCCCAGGCCTGGAATTTAGTTGTACCTAGTTGATTTTACTAATTACAAATTATTTTTAAAAATAAATTCACTAAAACCATTTTCCATGCTTTGAATTGACTCATGGACAAAACAACTTTTTACAACTAATGAAGGTGAACAAACTTTTTTTTCCATTGACAAATGCATATTTTACCATATAACTGTCTCCGTAATTGTCATCTTAGTTCAATAACATTCATTCAGAAGCAGTAGTTTTAAAAATACTACTTTGCTTTTTGATTGCCCATTGTTTTTCTTTCCCCTCTTACATTGTGGAACTACGAAATTTAAAATTATTCATCTTTTCTTATCCAAGGCTCTTTGGTCCCTCCCCTCAACTTAGCTCCATTTCTACTCTTGCATGTCCAAAAACTCCTTAAGGACTGTATTCAACAAACGGACATCTACCCTGGAACAATATCCTTAATTATCACAGAGAACCTAGGAAAACAGGAATTTCAGTCTTTCCTTGAGCAGGAGCAAACTCTAAGACATGCTTTTACTCCGATCATCTCTGTAAGCCAAATACTGCAATACAGCAGGCAATATTTGTTCCCAAGAAAATG
Organism: Macaca fascicularis; assembly: GCF_037993035.2. Classification (NCBI taxonomy): domain Eukaryota; kingdom Metazoa; phylum Chordata; class Mammalia; order Primates; family Cercopithecidae; genus Macaca; species Macaca fascicularis. The sequence goes on from NC_088375.1 coordinate 17,529,278, forward strand.
AATTATGGCATCTTGCTTAAAGAGCTGAAGTGGTCAGAATTCGTTTGATTTTTTTAAAAATTAGCAGTTTCATTTTATTTTTTCTCTGGTTTTTTTATTGTGGTAAAATAAACATAACATTTACTAGCTTAGCCATTTTTAAGTGTACAGTGTAGTGGTATTAAATACATTCATAATGTACAACCATTATTACCATTCATCTCCAGAATTCTTTTATTAATCTTTCCAAAATGAAACTCTGGACCGAGCATTTCTTAATCTAACTCCCCATCCTTCCTCCCCTCAGCTCCTGCCAACCACCATTCTACTTTCTGGTCTCTACGATTTTGACTAGTCTAGGTACCTCATGTAAGTAACAAATATGGTATTTGCCCTTTTGTGATTGGCTTATTTCACTTTGCATAATGTCTTCAAGCTTCATCCACGTTGTAACATATGTCAGAATTTCCTTCCTGTTTAAGGCTGAATAATATTCTGTTGTATGCATATATCACATTTTGTTTATTCACTCATCTATAGATAGACTATTGAGTCACTTCCACCTTTTGGCTTTTGTGAGTAATGCTGCTGTAAACATGACTATTCATACCTGTTCAAGTTCCCGCTTTCAATTATTTACGGGTATCACCCAGAAGCCCTCAACAAAACTTTTTAAAAATAAAATAATAATTTACTAAGTCTTGAATGTCTACTACATGTAAGAGTATGGATCTGGAACTTTACATCCATCTATTTAATGCTCACTAATGCTCACTATTGTGTGACTGTATTACTATTCTTAATGAACAAATTGAGGCACAGAGAAGTTAAGAAATTCAGCCAAGTCACACAGTAAATAGTGAGTTTCTAGAATTCAAAAGCTCACACCCTTCCCACCTTACCTACTTCTTTACAGTCATCTCCATATAAAACATACCCATTTTTCTCAACATTTTTCCCCACTAAATTCCTGGTTCAGCTTTTCTCCATGTTTTGCTTAACCTTATTCTGTAGTCTTCCAAACACACTATATACTTTCATGATTCCATGCCATTCTGTTGACTGTGAAGCCTTCTCTCACATCTTTCTCTACCTACAACAATAGTTTAAATGTTTTAATATACCCTAATCAAGGTGGCACTTGTCTCTTCATTCTCACAATATAAAACTTATACTTCAATTAAATGTTTCAGTCAGTTTTAGATTACAAACAGCTGTCTGATCACCTATTTTGCACCCTAGAACTCTGAGGGTGGGGACAATGCCCAGACGACTTTGCTCCTTGGCCCTCTCCCAAAGATAGAAACTCATATGTACAAGAGACTCAACTGTTTTCCATAAATTCCTTCTAATAATCTGTTTCTCCTCACCAAAGTCTATGAAACTGTAAGTGCCTCAACAAACAAAACTATTTTAAAATTAGGTATTCAATTATTCAGTTGTACTTAATTTATAATACTTTCTAACAAGATCAGAGTTCAAACTGATGAAGAGCAGAATCTGAGGTCTTGATTTATTTTTTAATAGGGAAAAGACAGAATACGGAATAAGAGTCCTCAAACTTTATCTTTGGTGTCAATCTCTATTAAACGTGGGTAGGTGTCAGATATTTAATTTTCAAGCATATCTAGTCATTATTTCAAGTACATCTAGTCATTATATAAGTTGTCCTTGAAATGTGTTAACAAAAGTTACTTCCGAGATGAGGTGGCCATTTTTGCTCCATAGAAATTAGGTTTCATGGGCCGGGCGCGGTGGCTCACACCTGTAATCCCAGCACTTTGGGAGGCCAAGGCGGGTGGATCACCTGAGGTCGGGAGTTTGAGACCAGCCTGACCAACACAGAGAAACCCCGTCTCTACTAAAAATACAAAATTAGCCAGGCGCTGTGGCGCGTGCCTGTAATCCCAGCTACTTGGGAGACTGAGGCAGGAGAATCACTTGAAACCGGGAGGCGGAGGTTGTGGTGAACTCTCGCCATTGCACTCCAGCCTGGGCAACAAGAGCAAAACTCCGTCTCAAAAAATAAATTAAAAAAGAAAGAAATTAGGTTTCATGCTATAACGTCGAGAAAGTTCAAGGACATCTGGCCCAAAACACTGAAAAGCATTTTTGGTCACATGTAGGTAAGAGGATGTTTAAACAAGTTATGTTTCAACCTGATAAAAAGGACATCCGCTATTTTCAGTGAATAATCCCCAAGGTGAAAATTTTCAACGTACTGCCGTATTCCATCAAACAATGCCTTCCCCTTCTGTCTTTGCCTTGGATAAAATCCAATTAGAATTATTTACAGAACCAGCTGCCAGTAAGAGAGAAGTCTGTATGTCGCTTTTATGTAAATTGTTATTTTTTCCCTTGTTCTCCTATTAGAACATGTAACAGGGAAACCCAGTTAAAGGCTTCTGATTATTTTTACATATTCCTTTAATATTTAAACAATATGCATCCAGTTCAACTCTCCACCAAAAACTATATATAAAGGCCAACAGATATGACACAGGTTTCACTATAAATTTGAACCTCACATGTCTCAATTTTGTTTCTTGGTTTTTAATGCTTTTTCAGAAATTGTTTAACATATGATCTGGCAATTCTGCTCCTAGGTATATACACCCAAAGGAGCTGAAAGCATATATTCACACAAAGACTTGTAGGCAAATACTAACAGCAGTTATTATTCACAAAGGCCAAAAAGTGGAAACAACCCAAAAGTCCACCAACTGATGACAGATTAACAAAATACGGTATATCCATAAAACAGACTCAAACTCAGTTACTAAAAAGGAATGAAATACAGATACATGCTATGACATAGCTGAACTCGGAAAACATGCTCAAAGAAACCAGACACAAGAGGCCATATATGGTTTGATTCAGTTTATATGAGATATCCAGAATAGACAAATTCATAGAGACAGAAAGTAGATTAGTGGTGACCGGGGGCTAACCCTGGTATTAGAAGGGGGAATGGGGAATGACTGCTAATAGGTAAGAGGTTTCTTTTGAGTGTGATGAAAATGTTCTGGTATTAGACAGTGATAAGTACATAACCTTGTGAAAATAGTAAAAACAACTGAATTATTCAATTTAAAAGGGGTAGTTATGTGGTATGTAATGTCTCAATTTTTAAAAATTGCACTTAGAACTAATTCTCTGAGTACCACATGAATTTTTAAAACAAGTTAACATCGCCACTGCACTCCAGCCTGGGGGACAGAGCGAGACCCCGTCTCAAAAAAAAAAAACAAAAAAAAAAACAAGTTAACATCACCAAATCAATCACTGAAATGTTAAAATGAAATCAGATTTACAATGGATTCACAGGCCACTCTGCTAAAAATCTACTTTCAAATACACGAAGTGTACATTGAAAATAAATATATCTATATGCCTCAGCTTTGTAAAGTATGTGTGCTTATACTACCAACAGTAAACTCTAAATAGAATTCCACTAATTTGAATTTTGTCTGAGTAGGGTTTGTTTTGTTTTGTTTCAGACAATCTGGCTCTGTTGCCCAGGCTGGAGCGCAGTGGCACGACCTCGGCTCACTGCAACCTCCGCCACCTGGGTTCAAGTGATTCTCCTGCCTCAGCCTCCTGAGTAGCTGGGATTACAAGTGCCTGCTGCTGCACCCAGATAATTTTTGTAGACAGAGTTTCACCATGTTGTCTATGCTTGTCTCGAACTCACGACCTCAGGTGATTCGCCCACCTCGGCCTCCCAAAGTGCTGGGATTACAGGTGTGGGCCACCGTGCCCGGAATGGGTCTTTTTTTAAAAAGAGACATGGTCTTGCTCTGTCACACAGGCTGGAGTGCAGTGACACAATTGTGGCTCACTGCAGCTTCAAACTCCTTGGCTCAAGCGATCCTCATGCCTTAGCCTCCCCAGTAACTAGGACTGCAGAGCAAGCAAGTATGCCTAGCTAATGGCTTTTTTATTTTTTTTACTTTTTTGTAGTGACAGGATTTTGCTAAGTTGCACAGTCTGGTCGCAAGTGATCCTCCCACCATGACCTCCCAAAGTGCTGGGATTACAGGTATGAGCTACCACTTCCAGCCCTAAGCAGAGTTTTTACATTAGCACTGAAGAACGGGTATTGAGCAAATTGGTGCCACTGAGTTTTTATCCAAAATGAAAATAAATGTTAAAATTTAGTACAATATTACAGATTAATTTTGCTAAATTCAAGAAGAGTTAGGAACAAATATTTGTTAATGGTTATATGTCAAAGTAAGAAATGCTTTCCATAAATGTATTTTATTTAATTTCCAAAAAATCCAGGAGGTAGCTATTAATGTTCTCATGCTAAAGAAAGAAAGCTGAAATTCAAATAGGTTGTACGCTTTGTTCCAAGATTACAGAGCTATGGAATATTAAAACATAAAAGCCCAGGTCTGTCTGATGGCAAAGTCTATATCTTTCTACTTCACCTCACTAAGCAAGTCTTATCTCTTATAAGGAGACCTCACAGACTAGAAAAGTTAATACCAATCTGGGGATCTTCTAAAATTGACTTTCCTAATACCAAAGGACCACATTCTCTTCCTATCTTGCTTAATTCTTATAATAATCATTTAAATAACTCATCTGCACTTTCAACTACTTTGTCCCTTGGAGTCATATTCCAGGTATTTGAACAGGAATATAAAGTGCTATATAAATAAATATAAACCCCAAACTTTAAATATATTTTTATTTTCTTAATACACTAAATTATATTTATTATAGAACTGCTTACCAAGTGACATAAAATGTAACCAATTATTCCTCAAATCATTCTGGTAATTCTCAAATCATTTCTTAATTTGTAGATGCTGTTGGAAAGGGCTTTTGATTTGACTTCCCTTGTCTGAGCCATGATTTGATATGGAGAGTATCATCACACTCTTCCTATGACCTCCTCCATTAAAATGACGGTTATCAGGCAACTGGGTTCCTGCCAATGTAGGGGATTCACACAGGCCTGCCCCCATTCTCAGCTTCCAATTCCCCCGACCATTCCTTTAGTCTCTGCTCCTCTCTCATCACACTCTCCCTCCCAACCAATGGGGGATGAAGGGAGTAGAAGAGGAAAACGAAGGAAGGAAGAAGAAAAGAAAGAAAATCTGTGCTCTCACTTGCTGGGATGCCTGCAGTCCTGTGATGGTTATCAATAAGGCTCCCTTCCCGCAGACTTTTTCCCTTATGTGCAGAGACAGCCACTTCTCTTTCCACCGGGGGGCCATGCCTCAAATAAAGCAATGCTTCTGAACCCACCTGAGATTATAAATGCAGCCTGAGAGAATATGGTCTGCATGAAATATCTGTTTATATCCCTGGTTCCCAGAAGAGTTATCAGACACTATTTGCTTTTCCCCTTAAGGCACCTCTTCTTGGGGGTTTACAAAGGAAGTCCACAGCTCAAATGCACAACACAAAACCCCCACCCACCCCTGGCCTTAAAAGCAACTCCCCAGTCCCTCCACTCCAAAGTAACATTTGTAGCTCATCCTCTAGCTGCAGTGCACAAACCAAAAAGTATATGTTATAGACTGAACTGGGCTGCCCCAAATATGCAGAGCATATGTTGAAGCCCTAACCTCTAGTGCCTGAGAATGTGAGTGTATTTAGAGACAGGGTCTTTAAAGGGGTGATTAAGTTAAAATGAGGCCACTGAGGTGTACCTTAATTGAACATGACTGGAGATATAAGGAAAGATTAGGACACACAGAGACAACGGAGATGTGTGTGCATGTGTGCACAGGACATGTGAAGACCCAGGGAAAAGACAGCCATCTGCATGTCATGGAAAGAGGCCTCAGGGGAAATCAAACTTGCCAACACCTTGATCTCAGACTTTAGGCCTCCAGAACTGCAAGACAATAAATTTCTATTTAAGCCACCAGTCTGTGGTATTTTATTATGGCAGGCCTAGTAAACTAATATAGTATCTTGGATTCAGTGCACCTTTGGCTTCTGAGATAAACCACATGCGCTGAAATTTGTATTATTAATTTTACTACTCATCACAGTTGACAATATACTACTTACCAACAAGTACAGAAGTATTTCTATTTTAACAACAAACATGGCCACAATAATGCATCAGGCTGCTTATCTTTTCCTACTTCTCCCATTGTCATCCTGCTGCCAAATAATGAGCACAACCGAAACCATGAATTAATCTAACTTTCTGCCTCATTCATTCCTATTGCTATACAGAAAGGATTATATTTACTGCTCAGGTAAACTTTCAAAAATGATTAACAATAACTATTAAATATTCCTGTTTAAGTACCCATCCCCATTACACTCAGAGTCATTCTTTTTTTTTTTTTTTGGCTGGGGGCGGGGACGGGGTCTTGCTCTGTCTCCCAGGCTGGAGCGCAGTGGCGCAATCTTGGCTCACTGCAACCTCCGCCTCCTGGGTTCAAGTGATTCTCCTGCCTCAGATGCACGCCACCATGCCCGGATAATTTTTGTATTTTTAGTAGACACGGGGTTTCACCACGTTGGTCAGGCTGGTCTCGAACTCCTGACCTCGTGATCCGCCTGCCTCAGCCTCCCAAAGTGCTGGGATTACAGGCGTGAGCCATCAGAGTCATTCTTAAATCTCCAGTCTCCCATCAATTCCATACCATTTCCCCACCACATCCCCTTTTCTCAGCACATGACATGAAAATGGAAGTGACTGAGCAAGAATTTTCTCAATTCCCTACCTCTATACCCATCGTAACTGCCCATCTGGGAATAGGGAGCTGTCCTGTCATATAAGGCTTAAGCTCTGGATCCCATCCTCAGGTCTTGATTACTCAGGGATATTATTCCCTTAAATATTATATTGTATTTTCTTTAGTTAAGGTTCCAAGCCTTTGGTTTTATTCTCACTCTACATTCTCCTTAGACAATCTTATCCATGTCTTTAAAATTAACTACAATTTATGAGCTCATAACTCCAAGGCTGTAACTACAGGTGCATCCTGAGTTCCCTAGACCTACAGATCAAACAGCCTCCTAGGCAGCAATCTGTACATCCTAAGAGTTCCAATTAATTTTATCCAAAACCCATTCCACCTTCCTGTTTTCTCCGCTTAATAACATTCCTATTCATCCAGTTGGCCAAACCAGAAGCCTAAAGGCATCCCCAGACTATTCCCTTTCTTTATGCTTTTTAAAAATAAACTGTCTTCTAAAAACATGCCCGTTCCTCTCTATTCCCACTGCTAACACTAAATGAGGCCCTATTCATTTCACACCAAGAAGGACCACTACAGCTGCCTCACCTCTCTGCCTCTAGCTTCCCACTGAATAAAATACGGTAATGGCAAAACAGAAAGCAGAGACTTGAAGTGAGGATGTCCTAGGTTCTAAAGCTAATTCAGTCTCTTGTGAGCAGTGTGAACTGAGATAAGTTTACTCATTTTACTGGGCTCCAATTTTCTCATCTGTCAAGTGCATGCATCTGTTTACATAGCAGGGTTTATATAGAATAATATATCAGTATCTGGTATAAGGGCCCTGTGTATCTGTTTACTAAACTATGAGAAGAATAAGAATTACTGCCATTAATTTTTGTTAGATAATATTTTATAATGTCTTTTTGTTCCTTCGATTTGTTTTCCCTTTTATTAGCTTACAATTAAAAGGGGATGTTATTCTTTTAAAATGTTATCCTAAGTCAATATGTACTACGATTCTCAAATACTTTTTGGTTTGCTAAGAAGTAATAGCAAATTGGCTGGGCACGGTGGCTCACGCCTGTAATCCCAGCACTTTGGGAGGCCAATGTGGGTGGATCAGTTGAGGCCAGGAGTTTGAGACCAGCCTGGTGAACATGGTGCAACCCCATGTCTACTAAAAATATAAAAATTAGCTGGGCATGGTGGCGTTTGCCTGTAATCCCACCTACCTGGGACTCTGAGGCACAAGAATCACTTGAACCTGGGAGATGGAGGTTGCAGTGAGCCCAGATCACGCCTCTGCACTCCAGCCTGGGTGACAGAGAGAGAGACTAAAAAAAAAAAAAGAAGTACTAGCAAACTATGTTAGCAGAACATTATTTGTATCCTACCAAGCCATGATAAATTAAGATAGAGTATGTCAAGGAATAAGGATCTCTCTGACTTGGTGCAATACGTCCAAAACTGAGTAAGACACTGTTTCTTCTTCTCCATGTTGCCTGTTTAGCCCTATCCTTATCAACTGGCAGACAGACCTCAGGTCAAAAGAATAACCTTTGAAACAAGATTTCAGAAAAGGAATGGGAATGCTCAGAGATGAAAAGAGAAATTAGACTAAAAGACCATCATACATTTGGACAGTCCAAGTAGTGTGTACCAGACATTTATCTAGAAAGAGTATTTACAAACCGAGTTTTCGTAACCCGGAAAATGCCTATAGACAGATTTTCTCATGGTCATAGTAGTCATCACAAAAGCTCACAGTGTGAGATATACACTTACTAAATTGTGATTGAAACAAGTCACCAAAAAATGCCTAAGGAGTCATCTGACATTTACATGCAACCCTAAACTGTTTCTATTTCACATAATTAAATTACATAAATTACGTAATTTGGCTCAGTGCGGTGGCTCACGCCTGTAATCCCAACACTTTGGGAGGTCAAGGTGGGTGGATCATAAGGTCAGCAGTTCAAGACCAGCCCGGCCAAGATGGTGAAACCCCATTTCTCCTAAAAATACAAAAATGAGCAGGGCATGGTGGTGTGTGCCTGTAATCCCAGCTACTCGGGAAGCTGAAGCAGAGAATTGCTTGAACCCGGGAGGCGGAGGTTGCAGTGAGCCTAGATTGCACCACTGCACTCTAGCCTGGACAACAGAGCGAGACTGTCTCAAAAAAAAAAAAAAAAAAAAAATGCATAATTTATGTAATTACATGTATAGGTAAAATTAAGGATGATGAGAGTCTTTAACAAGATGCAGAATCTTCAAGAAAAAGCCTTTGACTTTAGATAAAACAGTTTAAAGCACTAGATACTAGCTATCAGAGATGGATGGATAATAGTCTAGCAGAAAGTCTATCAGAGTAGATAAAACAAGTCAGATTCCAATTTCAATACTATCGCTCACCTTATTTACAAAATTAGGTAATACAACTAGAAGTCTTCTCACCAGTTATAATATCACTTTCAAACAGACAAATGAATGCTTTCAAACAAAAGAAAAATCTATACAGAAAAAATGTTTAAATCAATCAACAGGCATATACCTGAATTTTCTATTACACCAAAAGAACATCAAATTACCATATCAGGCAGAGAAAAATTAACTATTCATCAAACATTTTGTTTTCCTTGGCATGCACAGAGACCATATTTCCCATTCTTCCTTAAAGCTGGTGTGGCCATGTGACTAGCCAACAAAATGTAGGCAGAAGTGCTCTATGTCACTTCCAGGGCTGGTGCATAAAATCCTCAGGCACCATCCCCAACTCCTCCCTTTTCCACAATCTGTCAGCTGTATGTTGATGCCCTGGCTGATCTTGGAAATCATATACTGGTAACAGCAGAGCCCCACAGAGCATGGATCTGTAAATAACTAAGTGGGCAGAGCACACTCACACTACCACCATAAAGCCTGGTCTTCAAGAGAGAAAGATACAATTTCTATTTTGTTAAGCCACTGCAACGTCACAGTTTATTAATCTGCTTCTGCACTTAGCTTTACCCTAACTAACCGACATCTCTGGTACTTCTCTCTTAATCTCACTCATTAACAGACAAATTCAATTTTTAGCTATATTATTCCATCCACTACACGCTTCCTACTGTTACTCCAAAGGCTTACAGAGATTTGTATCATAGTTCATTTTTCCAGTGAGCACTCACAATTTTGCCAACATGCTGAACCTACCTCTAATTTCTCTGTACTGCTATAGCTTTGGAACTTCCCTAAACCTTAATATTGATCCTATTCCTGCTACTATGTCTAAGAAATAGCTCCTGGAAACATGCTTTATTTTGGAAGAAACAAAAAACAGTAAAAATATAAACTCATGAAAGCAAATCATCAGATAAAGCATATGGCTGGAAAAAAAAAGCCTTTTAAAATTGGTTTTGTTCTTCATTCTTTCAACATTTGTATTTACGGATATTTGTTAGGTGTCTGGGATATATAAAGTGAAAAACAGGAATGAAATCTTTGTAGAGATTTACAGAGTCTACATTCTAGTAAGGGAAAGAGAGATAATGAAGAAATATATAAAGAGATTACATGTTAGAAGTTGAGAAGTGCTACGAAAAAATGGGCCACAGTGTGTGCTGGGTGTATGAGGAAAACCTCAGTATTTGGGGTAAGCGAAGTAAAGCCTTTACTAGGAGTTAGGTTGTAAAGTCAAGAAGTAAATGAAATCCATGTGGGAAGAAACCAATGGTACTACCATGTGCTAGCTTATGACCCTGAGCATAACTTGTGAGCCTCAATCTCCCCACTTGTGAAGCGGTAAAAATATCTATGATTTAGAGGTATTGCAAAAACCTATGAGATTGTGAATATAAAGAATAGTGGCTAAAAACATATCTTAACTGGCCCTAAACATCCACTTTACCCATCACTCACATTCTTGGATAAAAGAATTAAAATATTAATTAGCATATAAACTTACTTTTGTGTAACGAAATGTCTCAAAAAATGACAATTCTTATCATTATCAGTAATATAAACTAAAGAAAAAAAACAGTATTTTTTCTCTGAAATGGAGGACATTTCCCCCACAACTGCTAAATTTTTCAACAAGAGGGAAAAAAAAAATGGCAGGACAAATTTGTTTTAAGTGACATTTCAAGCAACTAATTATTTGTTCATTTGTTTAACCACCCCTTGGGACAATCTGTAATCTACTCTGATAAGAAATGTGTAGAAAACAGACCTGACGTTGTGTTGTTGTTCAATTATTAAGATACTCAAAGTTTGAGCTCACACAAGTATCCCTTAGGGAAATGCTCTGCGTGCCATTAGCACTATTCTTAATGAGGAAAAGCACAGAACTCCTTTAGTTCATTGCCAGAATTGTTTTATCTTCAAGTCAAAAGAACAACTATTTGGAGTAATACCAAAACAAGCATTTAACAATTACAAGCAGCAAGCTGTTCATAAGCATCATATTGTTAATGCTAATCCAATTATAAATAACCTTATTTTATCAAATAAAGTATCTGTCGGCAAAATTTTCAGTCCTAGACACCTCTTTACTTGACCGCTTTATTCCTTAACTTTAAGAAAAAACATCTTTATTGCTTCAATTCAAAGAACCTCATTTTAAAGACTTTTTACAGAAAAGATATAGAAAATCCTTCATTATTTTAATTCATGAGTAAGTTATCTTCAAAGAAAACTTACAAATCATAAACGAAGGCCTAAAAGAGACCACCGGGCTTATGATAATCCTCAATGATACAGTGAAGTAGGAAAATTTGAAGTGGATCATTCCCATTTTATTAATGTCCTATCTTTCCAAGAGTACAGCACTTCCTTCCTGAATTAGGAAATACTCTACTGAATATTTCCCTCTCACCTTTTTCTCTCCATTTCTCTGTTCTGTAAGACAATGTATAGCTTTCTAGGTTGCTTCTGGTATCATTATGTATATGGTCTTTGCCCTTATTTAAACTCTTATCTTTATACTTCACTGATGCATGAGGATATACAAAATAGAACTATGGGCCAAATACAGCAAATCTGCAATGTCCAGTATGTCCCATAGATATTTGGGGAACTTGACGTTGTCACAATTAGTAGACCCTAATCATGCACTAATAAGGAATTGAGAAGTTTAAACATGAAAAACATCATTTTTCACACATGAGGACCAACATTGTGGGGAAAAATATATGAATTTTTATTAAAATACAAGTTTTACGCAGATTGAAGTCCAAAGTGAGAACAACGGTGATCAGCTTTTATTATATTTATTAACTGTCATGAACTTTTGCAAGATAGGCATACTACATGATGATGTGATAGTAAAAATGATAAAGATTATGGAAGTTATTCAAACTCTTGCCTTCAGTCATGCAGGTTAATAGGATACTTGGGAAAGGCTGTAGAATTGGATTTCCGTTTAATACAGACATTTAGACTGTACTGCTGCTTCAGTTCAAGCACTTTCCAGAAACTAAGAGACCTAACTTGGTCCCCCACCACCACCGCCACTGCCACTCAGTAGCCCTCAAGATTACACATGCATACCTAACTTATGTATAGCAGAACTACTCTGTCTGAAATATTTTCCTGCTATGAATCTATCTGTAGTATCGTCACAGCTACTATTATAAAGATATTCTCATGTTTTCTGCTAAGCTTGATTTACCTTTTACTTCATCCTTCTTCCCACCAATACTTCTGATCTTCTCTCCCACTCCAGCCAAATCTGTCACACTTTATAGGTTGTGTCACTTTACAACAAACTAAATTCATGAAGTCATCTTTATTATGTGTGCTGTTATTAAAATATCAAATAAACTCCTGATATTAATAAATTATGATGGCAGACTGTATTTCACTTGGTAATGTTATAATGACTCCTCACAGGCTGTTTTACACTTCAGTTTCCAACAATGCACCCTCGGTTTTAACTAATGTATGCTGGTACTTTCTCCTACCCATATTAGAAGACATTTCAACATTTCTGAAAAAACAAGTGCTGAAATTATAAACGTTTAGGCTAAAACTGGATATACGTATTAAGCAGATACCAAATAAACTCATTTCCCAGTCTTCCTGCAAATCTTAGGGTACTGATATTGAGCATTCCTAATCCAAAAATCCTAAATCCCAAATGATCCAAAATCCAAAATGTTTTGAGTGCTGCCACGATGCTCAAAGGTCATGCTCAAAAGAAATGCTCATTGGAGCATTTCAGATTTCTGGATTAGAGACGCTCAAGCAATAAACTGTGAATATTCCAACACTCGAAATCTGAAACACTTCTGTTCCCAAGCATTTTGGATAAGGGATACTCAACCTGTATCTGAATTATCTAGTATCTGTCCTATCAATGAACCCACATTAGAAAAAGAAGGAAGAGGAAAGAACCAAGCACTTTATACATTTATTCAGTTTATTTGAAAATAATGCTAACTACCAAGATCCAGTATACCCTCAAATTTTTCTTTTTTTTGAGATGCAGTCTTGCGCTGACACCCAGGCTGCAGTGCAGTGGTGCAATCTCAGCTCACCGCAACCTCCACCCCCTGGGTTCAAGCGACTCTCCTGCCTCAGCCTCCCAAGTAGCTGTGATTATAGGCGCCCACCACCGCACCTGGCTAAGTTTTGTATTTTTTAGTTGAGTCGGGGTTTCACCATCTTGGCCAAGATGGTCTGGAACTCCCGACCTCATGATCCACCGCCTTGGCCTCCCAAAGTGCTGGGATTACAGGCGTGAGCCACCGCGCCCGGCCTACCCTCAAATTTTTTTAAGTGAATATAAAACACCCAGATGTGGAGTCACATTATGAGATATTTGGGTTTATCTGGCAACATTTTCTTTCATGAACGTACTTGAAATGGAAACTTAGAGCCATCAGTGAGATTTACTTGTACTTAGAAATGAGATGTGCCCTGTCTGAATACATCCTACATGCTCAAGAATAAAGTTCGTCCTATTAAATCTGTGTTCTCAAATACTTTATTAAAATCAATCAATGACTATTACTACACTGTTAAAAAAAAAATAAAGCCAACTTGCCTTTGAATTACTTCTATGTTACTACAAAGTTGCAGTTCTTTAAAGCCAGTATTATTATTTCATCAGGTGTCACTTAAAATTCATTCAACTCACATGTTAATCATGTAGCACACTATTTAAAATATTTATTACCCCTGAAACAAACCTAGACTTACCTGTAGTAATGGCTCGATGGAATTGATGCATATCTTCCCCTGACAGCTCTTGGGCTACCTGGAATATCTTTTGTCTGACACCATCCAATTTAATTTCTGATTCAGTCAATATATCTTCCATATCAGGAGCACTATGATCAAGATATTGGGAACTTTTAGAACATCAGATGCTTCAATAGTGAAAAACTAAAATAATCTAATTATCAACATAGGGCTAAATATCGTATACATTCAGATACTTCTAACTCAAAACTACTGAAAACTATTAATAGTATGGAAAACATAAAAATGCTATTAACACACTGTTAAGTGAAAAAAGTATACAAAAAATTATACGTGTAATATAACTAAGAAAAATTTTGTTCATAAAAATATGACATATGGATAGACGTCTGCTTTCAGTAAAGGGCAGAGTAACATGGATTGGATTTATCCTCCCACCTTAAACAACTAAAAAGAAAAATAAATACAGAAAACAATGGTTACAGACACTGGACTACAGGCAGCCTGGAGCAGTGATCCCTGGGGAAAGGGAGGAGCACAAGATATACCCTCTGACTGCCTCATCTTATTGCCTGGAAAGCTTCCAAGTGACAGTACAGAGACAGGAAACTTAGGTGGAGCCTGGGAGTCAGTCTGAGTAGAAAAGGAGTTGGGAGTTTTGGGGGATCAAGACAGCTAAAATTTGCAGAGCAGAGTAACAATGAGGAGAAAGCTGTATAAACAGAGAGCTTCAGAGATTTATAGAAGCAACCTTCTCAAGTCTTCAGTTGAGTACTTATCAGTGCAGGCATGCGAGGAAACTACCTAAGGCTGGAAAAAGAATTGCCCAAAGTGAGCAGGCAGAACAATCCCCTTAGTTCACAGAGCCAGAAAGAATTGATTCATCATCAGCAGACTGACACTACAAAAAATATTAAAGGAAGTTCTTTAGGCGAAAGGAAAATGATACCAGATAAAAATCCGAATCTATACACAAAGGAATGAACATTTACCAAAAATGGTAAATGTGGATAAACATAAATATTTTTCTTATTTTTAAATCATGCTGTTTAAAGTAAAAATCAGTGGAAACAACAAAAGTAGAAATAACATGAATCATAACAGCTGCATAAAAGGCCAAGCTAGTAGAGGGGAAATGGAAAAGAAAGTATAAGATTCTCATACCATATGCGAAGTGATAAGTAAATAGTCCTTACTTTGCATGATACTGTGTTGACTGAAACTTAGGCACATCAACACTGTGATCTTTATCGGCAAAGTAACTGTTACCAAAAAATCATGCAAAGTGAAAAGATTCTTCTATGCATAAATTTTAGTAAACACAGTATTGTACAAAGTGAGAATGGTTGACAATGAGATGTATATTATAAACCATAAAACAATCACTACAAAAAATTTTTAAAAGGCATAGCTAATAAGCCTACAAATAAGATAAAATGGGATCATAAAAAATTATCCAAAATAAGGCAGGAAGGAGAGAATAGATGGTAGATTTAATTATAACCATACGAATAACTACATTAAATGTAAACGATCTAAACACCTGCACTAACAAGCAGAGATTTTCAGAATGGATTTTTAAAAAGCAAGAAACAAGAAATCCATGTTAAATATAAACACAAACAGATTAAAAATAAAAGGATGAAAAAATACACATTCTGATAACAACCAAAATAAAACAGGAGTAGCTACATTAACATCAAACTTTGGGCAAAGCCTATTTCCAGAGATATATCATAATGATAAAGGGTCAATTCATTCAATGCATAACAATCCTAAATATTAATGTACCAAATAAAAGAGCTTCAAGATACTTGAAGAAAAAACTGATAGGACTTCAAGGAGAAAGCCAAATCTACAATTATCGTCAAGAGATGCCACCCTCTTTCTCTCTCTCAATAACTGACAGAGCAAGTATACAGAAAATCATAAGGAAATAAATGACGCAAACACTATCAACCAATCTGACTTAATTACACCTAACAATAGCAGAATACACACTTTTCAAGTGTACACACAACATTTACCAGACAGACCATATCCTGGGTCAAAATTAAGGCTCCATAAATTTAAAAGGATTCAAATTATAGAAAGCATGTTCTCTGACCATATGAAATTAAATTACAAATCAGTATCAGAAAGTCGTCTGGGAAACTCCCAAAATATTTGGACACAAAATAAGATATTTAAATTACTCTTGGGTCAAAGGTGAAATCAAAATGAAAATTAGCACCCAAAAATTTCAAAACTTAAGAGGAAATGGCAAATTCCTTGAAAGACACAAACTACTGAAGCTCACTGAAGAAGAGTTATCTTATGTCTATTAAAATAGTTTTGTAGTTAAAAGACATGAGGTCTTCTCATTAACAGTTTTTCAGATGTACTGTGACTGGCTCATTTCTTTCATAAAGTTTTTTTTTTTTTTTTTTTTTTGAGACAGAGTCCCATTCTGTCACCCAGGCTGGAGTGTCATGGCACAATTCTGAATTCAAGCAACCTCCACCTCCTGAGTTCAAGAAATTCTCCTGCCTCCGCCTCCCAAGTAGCTGGGATGCCACCACGCCTGGCTAATTTTTATATTTTTACTAGAGATGGGGTTTGGCCATGTTGGCCAGGCTGGTCTCAAACTCCTGACCTCAAGTTACCCACCTGCCTTGGCCTCCCAAAGTGCTGGGATTACAGGAGTGAACCTCCACACCCAGCCTCTTTCATAAAGTATTTTTATTTTCCTCAAGTTTCTAATATTTCTAAAGTTTCTAATTTTTCTGAAGTTTCTTATTTTTCTGAAGTCTATTATTTTCTCAGTTTACTAGTCAAAACTGTATGAACAGTATGATCTCAACTATGGTAAAAAATAGTGTACAAAATAAGAAATCTGCTAGTTGATAGAGGCTATCTTTGGGTATTACAGACTGATTTGTCTCATTAAGTACCTTTTCTGTCATTTGTAATTTTTCTAAAGCCTACCATTTTCTAAGTTTACTATAATGAGCATTTATTTTTTGGTGGAAAAATATTTAAAAGTGGACTTCACACAGTAATGTAGATTTTTCTAAAATATTAAGGTCTCCTGTCATATTCCTATTACAGGTTGAGCATCCCTAATCTGAAAACCCAAAATCCAAAATGCTCCAAAATCCAAAACTTTCTTAGCAACAAGAAGACACTCAAAGGAAACGCTCATAACAGCACTTCAGATTTCAGATGTCCAGATTAGGGATGTTCAGCCCATACATTATCTGCAAATATTCCAAAATCCGAAATCCAAAACACTTCTAGTCCCAAGCATTTAGGATACTCAATCTGTATGTTTTTTTTTTATATTATTGCTTTTATTATTTATATTACTGCTGAATATTGATGGCAATTGTTTTAGAATTGCAATAGGTACTAAAAAGTGTCCATAATTAATCAGAACAGTATTGCTTCTTTCCATAATATAAGCCTTACTATGCACAAGCTATCTAAGAACGATATAAGAAAACAAGCAAAAACTAATTTTACAGAGTCAGGTAGGAAAAAGAAAATGTTAACAGTGCCATATTTCAATAAATCTACGTATGGCAAATTAGATTCCATTTAATGAAATAAAAACTAAAACGTGAGAATTATCTTAAAAGTTTCATGTTACTGAATGGAATACTTCAGTATCTTTTTTTTTTTTTTGAGACAGGGTCTCATTCTGTTGCACACGCCGGGGTACAGTGGCACAATCATGACTCACTGCCGCCTTGACCACCTGGGCTCAATCAATCCTCCTGCCTCAGCCTCATGAGCAGCTGGGACTACAGGTGCATACCACCTTCCCCAGCTAGTTTTTTGTATTTTTTGTAGAGATGGGGTCTCATCATGTTGCCCATACAGGTGTGAGCCACCATGCCCAGCCAATAATGTCTTCAATAATGAAAAGCTAATAAATTCTATTTGGTCTTCCCTACATTCTCTCTATGATATATAGTATAAAGCCAACCACAGCTACCCTTCTGGAGACATCTGGAATTTGTAACAACAATCCATCTTCAGAAGCTGGGGAGTTGTAGGGTAGATACTATTCTACCTCTAGTGAAACAGAAAGGCAAAGGAATCAGGTCAAATGAATTATGAAGCAAACAAAGAAGCAAAGATGGAAGATGGAGATACTCAGCTGCTCATAAGATAGTGCTGAATCTTGAGAAGTTCTAATTTTTCTGGTCTACTATGTTCTCAGTTTACTAGTCAAAACTGTATGAACAATATGATCACAACTATAATAAAAAATAGTGCATAAAATAAAAAATCTGCTAGTTGATAATGGCTTTTTATAATTAATTTCCCTGTTCTGCTTAGACTAGTTTAAGTTAGTTTCTTTTACTTGCAATCACAAAGTCTATCAAATATACAAAGACTGTAGAAAAATTAAGTCCTAGAAAAAAAAAATTTAAACAAAAGTCACAAAACTGAAAGAAGAGGAACTTTCAAAAAAGAATTAAGTAGTCAACAGTATCATATGCTACAACAATGTAAAATAAGAAAACAGAGACTTAATAATATGAAGGTAACAAGGGCATTTCAATAATTGAGGCAGAAAGCCAGATTGCAATGAGTTCAAAACTGAATGAGAAAATACGTTATGCAGATTTTAACATTTATGTAATATTAAAATTTTCATGCATATCATCCAAATAAAGTTTAATGTGACAGGTTCTAACAATCAAAATATTTAATATATTTTCACAGATAATAGTTATATCTTAAAGAATAATCTTAACAGAACACAAAATCCTTAGCTCCTCTGAAAGTAAGAATTTTTCTTTCCTATTTTTAAGTCCACCCAACCCCTACAGACCTTTTCTTTTAGACAGGATCTGGCTCAGTCGCCCAGGCTGGAGTGTGGTGGTGCGATCTCGGCACACTGCAGCCCCTGCCTCCCAAGCTCAAGCAAGCCTCCCACCTCAGCCTTCCAAGCAGCTGGGACCATAGGTATGCATCACCAATCCTGCCTACTTTTTGTATTTTTAGTAGAGACAGGGTTTCACCATGTCACCCAGGCTGGTCTCAACCTCCTGAGCTCAAGTGATCTGCCCATCTTGGCCTCCCAAGGTGCTGGGATTACAGGCGTGAGCCACCACACCCAGCTGAGACCTATTTTTATTAAAATATTAACTCCTAAGTTGTACCTGCTGCTGATGTCTTCTAATCCTCACATTCAAAGCCACAGAATACTCTAATAGCTAGTATCAAATGATAATAAATTTTAAAGATGCTTACTCACCTTGTAATCCTATGGAGGAGAAAAATTGTCCTTTTACTTTCAACGGTTATATCCCGACTAAGTTTCACAAGTCTCTCATATTTGTCATGCCTTGCATCAAGTTCCTGCTGAAATGCTAAAAACACATTATTATGATCATAAGTATGTATATATTCTATACTCAAAGCCTACCAAATAATATTTTTAAGATGTATGTCACATAGGCTGGGTACAGTGGCTCACGCCTGTAATCCCAGCACTTTGGGAAGCCGCGGTGGGTGGATCATGAGGTCAAGAGATCAAGACCATCCTGGCCTATGCAGTGAAACCCTGTCTCTACTAAAAATAAAAATTAGCTGGGCATGGTGGCACGTGCCTGTAGTCCCAGCTACTCAGGAGGCTGAGGCAGGAGAATCGCTTGAACCCCGGAGACGGAGGTTGCAGTGAGCCAAGATCAAGTCACTGCACTCCAGCCCGGCAACAGAGCGAGACTCCATCTCAAAAAAAGAAAAAAAAAAAAAAAAAGATGTCACAATGTAAATGCAGACGACTGCAGTCACCCGACTTCATTCAGAAGTAGAACACAATGGTAATGACACTAATTCTCAAAACACAAAAAGGTGAATATTATAAACAATCTCTAGCACCAACTTTAGTGTTAACTGTCAAATATCCCAGGTATACATCACTAACAGTGCTAAAGTACCTCAAGAGGTCCACATAATGTTCCCAGATTTCTAAACCTGTAAAACTAAGTATCTACTAATGATTTCTGTAAACGCCAACAATGCACAGCAGCTCACACACTCCTGAATCCTTGAAGATTTTCTAAAAATCTGTCAATTGTAATAAGGTAGCACATGTATATTAAAATGAACATGAAACAAATTTCTTAAAAGTGAATGCCACAGTATGTGAATTATATCTTAATTTTTTAAAAAGCTACCAAATTATGAATATCACATTTAAATATTAAGTAAAAATCTAGTTAGCCCATTTATTTTAGAAAGTACATAATCTCAAATTTACTGTTTTACCACACAGTAATATTGCATACATAAGCATAATATACTTGAGAAATATTTTCAGAAAGATTAGTAAAGAGGAAAAAAAGAAAAATGACTAAAAATAGACAATCGCTGAGTGAGTTCATTTTGTTATAACTAGAGAACTAGATCATAAAGTAGTTCTGCAATCAATAGAAAGCTGTGGCAGAGTTCATCTGAAAATGATCAGTAAGAAACATCGAAATTTAATTAGGCTGGAAAAAAGTCAGCTGAAAATTGAGGTAGGATGTTAGAAATCTAGGAAAAGAACTAAAAGTAGGAGAAAATGAAGAGTTCCTGAGATCGATGAAAGGCTGAATACAGGCTGTAGTGTCCAATTCTTAAATACTACCTTTGAAGACTCAACCCTTCCACATAGAAATTAATCTTCAACCTGTCAAATTGTTATGGACACAAATCTCCCATAACATATTACATGAAGAAAAGATTTCCTCCCTACTTTCATACATCCTTTTCCTTACAGAACAAAACATTTTCACAATTCTAACATGTCTTGCCTTCAGGAAATTTTTCACACATTTGCCTCCTTAAATGTCAGCACTTTGATTCCTTATACTGATTTCTCCTTGCCCGTATTCTATCAGCACTTAATGCTGAATGGAATACTTTTATCTATATCTATTACATATAATTGCCAATCTGCTTCCTTTTATGCTAACTTAAGTTTCATCTATTCTGCTTAATTTTAGTCTTGAATATTGAGACTCAAATAATTTTACCTCGGTAAACTTTTTTCAGAAAGCCTAACTTGAGACTGCCAAACAAAAACAGTGTTTTAAGTTTTTTAAAATAACAAAAAGCTTTCATCATACCACTATCAGATGTTTCAGCCTCAAAATTTTTTCCTTACTAAAATTCTTAACAATTAACAAAATAATTACTTTATTGTTGTTTAAAAGACTACACCTAAAGTTTTGTGAATAATATACTTAGAGGAAAAGGTATTAAATAAATTTAACTGAAGGAAAACTGTTTACCTTTTCTAGAACACAAAGTTATACGTACAGAACGTTTTATATACCTAACATTTAATAAAACAGTACAACGACTTGGAGTCTACATAAAGATTATATTACCTATGGGAAAAATAACCTGCAGAATCTAGAATCTTTTCATAAATTCATGCCTCTAACACATTAAACTGCCTCATGTCCTGCCCTTAGCTCGTGAGCCAGCCAGAATATGTGTTCTTGCTGGTCCCGATTCTCTAAGCTTGCACCTTTCTTGATGCCTCTATTTTTGCTACTGCCTGTCTAGAACACTATTCCCTCTCATCATCTCACATTTCACTTTCATCATTCAGGTATCATCCTGCTCAAGGACTGCTTAAGACTCACCTGTCTCCCCCCTCCCTTACTCTCCATTCCTTACCACGCTTCGCTGATTTACATTTATCGCTAGCTAACATTATACTGTTATTTATTTGCAAACGTGCTTGTTTCACCACTGTATCAGAGCATAGATCCGTGTCTAGCAGCATATGTTCACAAAACATTTCCTGACTGAACTGCTTGTTGAAGTCATAAGCAGTATAACATATTGGGTAAGAGCATGTGTTGTAGTTTGAGGTAAACATACCAAGGGTATGCAGTCTCCTGGGAACTAAGAAATTGTTGAAAAGGAACTGCAAATCCATGTGCCCAATAAGCACTGCCCCTAACATGGAAAACTGTCTTATTATTTTGCTGCTTAGCTATTACTTTTTCAAATGTATGCTAATGCAGTTGGAATAAAATATAAATTACTCATAATAGTAATAAAATTTTATAAAGCACTGTTGAATCTGTCTTATCAGCTTCATTACTGTCATCCAAATCTAAGTCACCTTATTATTACCTCTAAGTTACCTTACAAACACCTTACTGTACCCGAACTACAACAGTCTCTTGTCTGGTCTGCCTCTGCCCACCTTGCCTTTCTATAGCTGCCAGAGTGACATTTCCCAAAAATTTACTTTAGTTTTTAAGACTCTCTAATGACTCTGCATTACATTTTACAAACTCCAAACTCCTTATGAAGCCTTACATTACTTGGTCCCTTGCAATACCCCCCAAAAGAATAAATCATCATTTATGTAGTATTCCAGCCAGGGATGCATAACCTGAATCTAATCATGAGAAAATATTAATCAAATCCAAGTTGAGGAATATTCTATTAAATGAGACCTATATTCTTCAATCAATATCATTGTCATAAAAGACAAAGAAAGACTGAGAAACTGTTCCAGATCACAGAAAACTAAAAAGAGACATTACAGTGTAACGTGATCCTGTTCTAGATTACTGAACTAGAGAGAAAAAAAGCTAGAAGGAACCTTATTGAGACAATTGTCAAAATAAGCACTGTAGATTAAAGTACTGTGACAGTGTTAAATCTTCTGAAACTAGTAACAATACTATAGATATACATGAGAATAGTCTTCCTAGGAAACATATTCTGAAGTATTAACAAGTAAAGGGGTACGATGAATGCAACTTGTTCTTAAATGCTTCAGAATAAATGTATGTTTAGACATTTAAATTTACATATATAGAGAGAATAATAAAGCAAAAGTGGCAAAATGTTAAAAATTGGTCAAAGTCAAGGCTATATAGAAGCTCTTTGTATTATTTTTCCAACTGCATAAGTCTTGCAATTTTTAAAATAAATTTGAGATTACTTCAAAATAAATTTTAAAAGACAGTATTGCTTTACTCAGATGATTCAACAACAGAATATTCATCTGATAACTCCTTTTAATGTAATTAGCTCAAACTTTGATAGCAAAGTGGTTGCTCGGACATTAAAGATCCTGGATTAAAGTTGGAGTTGAACAAACTAAACTATCTCATGGAATTTTCTCTGGAAGCTAGTGTTCTCCTTTAAGACTTTCTGGGCTGAGTGCAATGGCTCACGCCTATAATCCCAGCACTCTGGGAGGCTGAGGTGGGTGGATCACTTGAGGTCAAGAGGTCGAGAACAGCCTAGCCAATATACAGTGAAACCCCATGTCTACTAAAAATACAAAAATTAGCCAGACATGGTGGTATAAGCCTGTAGTCCCAGCTACTTGGGAGGCTCAGGCAGGAGAATCACTTGAACCCGGGAGGCGGAGGCTGCAGTGAGCTGAGACTGCACCACTGCACGCCAGCCTGGGTGACAGAGTGAGAGTCCATTTAAAATCTCCTCTGACAGACCTGGAGGCTTTTATGTTAAACTTTTCCAAAACACTTGGTAAATCTTATGAAAGGAAAAAAAAGGGAAAAGATTTTAATTTTCTTAGAATGCAAATGGCTGAAAGCAAAAACAGTCTGTACCTAAAAGCACTGTCTCTATATATAAGAAAGCAACTATTATTCAGTTTATAAAAACGAACAGAATAAAATCATCTTATTTATTTCTAAATTACGTGAAAATCGAAAAGACTTTAATAATTAAAGTATTTTCTCCTTTAAATATAGGTATGCCTTAACTGGGTTTTACCACTCAGTCTCACAATGGGAATACTGTACAAGTTGTAAAAAATGAACTGAGTAAACAAAAGATTATCACAAAATGACACATAACAAATATTACTTTTATGTAACAAAAAGTTACATAAAGTTTTAAAAATTACTTTAACCACATATATTAATACTATAAACATCTCCAAAAAAAGAAACTTTGACCTTTTTTTTTCAAGTTTATTAAAATTTTTTTTCCCTGTTCTTTGTCTTCCTGCTTCTCCACCTTTACTGGGGTATAACTAACAATTAAAAATTATAGGGCCGGGCATGGTTGATTATGCCCGTAATCCCAGCACTTTGGGAGGCCAAGGGGATGAGATCACTTGAGCCCAGGAGTTCGAAACCAGCAGGGGCAACATAGTGAGACCCTGCCTCAACAAAAAAATCTAAAAACTAGCCACACATGGTGGCACATGCCTGTAGTCCCAGCTACTTGGGAGGCTGAGGTGGGAGTATCACTTGAGCCCAAGAGGCTACGCGTGCAGTGAGCGAAGATCACACCACTGCACTTCAGCCTGGGCCAGGGTGAGGCGCTATCTCCGGAAAAAAATCTGCGTGTGGAGAGTGACATATAGATATATATATATGTAGTATGTGACACTTTGATATAAACTGTGCAATGATTACCACTATCAAGCTAATTAAAATAGCCATCACATCACACAGTTAGCTTTTTTTTCCTTTTGAGTCAGGGTCTCCATTGCCCAGGCTAGAGCGCAGTGGCCCTAATCACAGCTCACTGCAGCCTCAAACTTCTGAGTTCAAGCAGTCCTCCTGCCCCAGCCCCTCCAGAGTAGCTAGGACTAAAAGCATACTACAGGTGCATGCCATCATGCCCAGTTAATTGTGGTAAAAACATTTAATCTACTTACTTGGCAAATTTCAAGTATAAACTTTCTGAATTTATCAAGCTCTATACATTGAAATACCCTTAAACCACTTAACTGTCTTAATAACGCCTTTATTTCCAAAGTCTTTTCACTGCACTGCCCCACATGTTGCCTGGCCTATAGGAAATGCTCAATCATGTATACTGCATGAACTGAAAAGAGAACTTAAACTATTAACTAAATTAGTAGCTGACAAGGACCTAAATATATCTAGTCTCTTATTACTAAGATAATAATTAGGCCAGGGTTAACATAATCAATATGTATTATTTATTATGGCTACATTAATGACCACTGTAAGTCAGATACTATGAACATAAAGTTAGATAAGGTAGAGTTCCTATCCTCAAGGAGCTCAGTCCTATATAAGGGACAGAGATGTAAACAAATAGAATGTAATCATGCTATAACAAATATATGTAAAAAACTTAGGAAAGCAGAAACCACGTTTCTTGTTCACTACTAATACATGGTACAACATAGCAGATACTCAATATTTCATGATGGTCACTAAGTCGGCTTTAGAGAAAAATCAGAACGGGTTCATAGGAAAGAAGCTACTTGACCTAGGTCTTAAAGAAAATTGTAGTTCAGGCCAGGCGCAGTGGCTCATGCCTGTAATCCCAGTACTTTGGGAGGCCGAGGCAGGCGGACTGCTTAAGCTCAGGAGTTCAAGACCAGCCTAAGCAACATGGCAAAACCTTGTCTCTACAATAAAAATTTTTTTAAATTAGCCAGGCATGAGACAGAGTGAGACTCTGTCTCAAAAAAAAAAAAAGAAAATTGTAGTTCAGCAGACAGGTAATGAGGACACCACCTTAGAAGCAACTCCACCTTCTTTTTCTTCTTTTTGAGATGGAGTCTCACTCTGTCGCCGGGACTGTAGTGCAATGGCGCGATCTGGGCTCACTGCAACCTCGGTGTTTCCGGTTCAAGCGATTCTACTGCCTCAGCCTCCCAAGTAGCTGGGACTACAGGCGCCCGCCACCACGCCCAGCTAATTTTTTGTATTTTCAGTAGAGACAGGGTTTCACCATGTTGGCCAGGCTGGTCTCAAACTCATGACCTCGTGATTCACCTGCCTTGGCCTCCCAAAGTGCTGGGATTACAGGCGTGAGCCACCACACCCAGCCGCAACTCCACCTTCTGTATCCGTATGCTCTTTATTCAATTACAGCCAGCTGTCTTAAACTTCTGAAGATCACAGTAGATACTGTGGTGGTTTTAAAATATATCCACAAAACACTTGAGACTCCTTCCTCCAAAGGGTAGGACATAATTTCCTTCCCCTTCAACGTGAGACAGTTTTTAAAACTGCCTCCCTTCTAATAAATAAAATGTGACAAAATGACAGTGTCTGATGTTTAAGATTAGGACATAAGGAGACAGTGGTTTCCTCCTTGCACTCTCTCTGAAGGAGACCAGATGCCACACCAAAGGACACCCAAGCAGCACAAGTTCATGTGGACAGGAACAGAGAGCTGGTTGCAGGCAAAAGGCCTGAACTGTCAACAGCTGTGGATCCTTCAGCCCCAATCAAGGTTTCAGGTGATTGCAAATCAGAATCAACCAGCTAAGCCCTTCCCAGATTCCTTAATCACAGAAATGTAAGGTACAGGATAGTGGATAAGAGGAGGACAAAAGGAAGAGAACTTTGTTTTATGTTTGTTTTGAAATGAGGAATAACTTGTCCAAGTTAATATGCTGAGAAAAGAGGACTGTGAAAATTTGTGTATATAGACACACAAGATGTACTAATAGATACAAGCTCCTATTCTGTAAAAAGTGTTACAGTTAAAACAAAGATACCCTCCTTGACTTCAAGCCTAGTAGAGGATACACAATAAATGAAAATATATTTTAGCATATAACAGATGAATAAATATTATCAGGTACACAATTCTTGAGTATGTGACATGTCTAATATTAGCTAATGTTTACTGTTTCTTGTGTTTAAGTCATGTTTACCTGATTACTAATATTAATATTTCTCTTAATGGGACATAAAAGTGAAGGCCTTTGTAATCCAGACTTTTAGGGTAGTTCTAGCACCATCACAAAACTTCCAGCTAAAGTTTCACATCCAAATTCTTAGGGACTGTTTTCTTGCGCATAATCATGGCTACATAATTTTGTTCTCTCCCCTTCATCAACTTACATTGCAGAGAACTTACATTTAAAGGCCAACATCACTGGTGAAGATGAATTAACATCCTTCCCTTCTCTTCTTTGGTTATGTGGGAAATTGTCATGTTTCCTTTTCCTGAACCCTCCTGATCCTTATATAGAGAAGAAAAAAAGTTAGAGAGAATCTTCCATCACCAACAGTTTGCAAAACAGAACATAGGCAAACGTTCTCCTTGCTTTAAAACCAGACACGCACAGGGCCCTCGCCTTAGAGGCTTTCTCCGCAGACTGACAGAGACGCTGCCCAGGCCTTTCCACGCAAACCATCCAAGCTTCCACCAACTAGTGCTATGATCTGGCATTACAGCAATTACTAAACTAGGATAAAATCACACCTCAAAGATTTAATAAAAAAGGAGGTGTAAACAGGGCCAATCTGGCCGGGGAGAGAACCAGAGCTGCCGCCCCCGAGTCTGCAAGGCACGAAGGCATCCTTCAAGAGTGAAAAGGGGAAAACGGCATAGAAAGAGTGGAGAACCTCCCCCTCTGGATAAATAACGCCCCGTGTTGTTGAGGACGCCACCTTCTTTGTTGCTCATGTCGTCACAGCCTACGGTGAGACGAGCGGAGACTGAAGGACCAGGAGCCAGAGGAGTGCGCGAGGTACAGGCCCAGCTAGCCTGGGAAAACAGCCGGCGGAAGACCGCTCTGCAGCCCGGCGACTACAACGCAGTGGCCGGAAGTCTCCCGTCGCGTACTTCCGGCCTGCGTCCGGTGGGGGCGGAGGGAGGCCGCTGCTGCTGGCTCCGAGCCCCGCGTGGTCCAGGGACGCCCGCGACTGTGTATTATCGCGGCCGCCCTCTGCTATGCCTGAAGACAAAAACTACTCTACACGACTCACAGCATGTACTATTAATAAAAAGACGATGCGTCCTCCTGGAACTGAGATCTGTGTGATCGTGGGAAAGCGACGTAAAAAAAAGTACGTAATTTTTTAATGAAGGGACCTTCGGGACACCTTACCCTTCCCTCAGCTGGGACCCAGCTTTCCGCGCGGTGCATTGTGGGGGTTGTAGTTCGTCCGCGGGAGCAGGCCGTCTGGTGCCCAGGGCCAGGGTTGTGAGAAAGAAGGGAGGCCTCCCTGGAGCTCCTCGGAGCACGTGGGAAGGTTTTTTTCAGGATCCAGGCAAAACCTTACAGAGCTAGGAGTTTTTTTAACTTTCTAGTCCTGGCAGTGAGGCCAGGAGCTTTAAGTGATGGAAATATGCGAATCGATCAGTGGATGGTGCTGGTACTGTTTTCAGGAAGATCAAGCCTGCCCTTCGGGTCTCCCTTCTCCCCACTGGCTCTCAGGAGCCAGACAGCCTGTGTTCAGTTTGCCTCATGGAGTGGTTGTGTGACCTTGATGAAGCATGCAATTTCTCTGCCTCAGTTTCCTTATCTGTAACATAGGGATAGAATACCCGCCTTGTAATTTGAGGATGAAAGGAGTTAAGGCTCACGAAGATGCTCTTTCACATATAACTGCTCAATTAAATATTAAATACCATACTTCTCTCCCACACAAACAAAATGAAAGAAAGGTAATAGGTGTATTCCACTAAACTGTGGGTCTCTCATTATGGGCAGCTACTGCCATATCTAGACTTTGTTCCCCCACTAGCCCCAGTGATTTTCAGTGCCGTGGTCTGGCCCCATGTAAGCCTCCGTCAACCTTTGTTGAAGAATCACGTTCCTGGTGTGTCCAGAATTGGTGGGTTCTCGGTCTCCATGACTTCAAGAATGAAGCCGCAGACCCCTGCAGTGAGTGTTACAGTTCTTAAAGATGGTGTGTCTGGAATTTGCTCCTTCAGATGTTCAGATGTGTCTGGAGCTTCTTCCTTCTGGTGGGTTCATGGTCTCACTGACTTCAGGATTGAAGCTGCAGACCTTGGTTCACAGTGTTACAGCTCATGAGGCAGCATGAATCCAAAGAGTAAGCAGCAGCAAGAGTTCATCACAAAGAGAGAAAGAACAAACCTTCCACAATACAGAAAAGAACCCCCCCTCCCCGCCCTGCCTGCTTTTGTTTCCTTATGTGACCCCACCCACATCCTGCTGATTGGTCCATTTTACAGAGAGCTGATTGGTCCATTTTGACAGTGCTGATTGGTCCATTTTGACAGAGTGCTGATTGGTGCATTTACAATCCTCTAGCTAGACAGAAAAGTTATCCAAGTCCCCACTAGGTTAGTTAGATACAGAGTACCAATTGGTGTATTTACAAACCTTGAGCTAGACACAGAGTACTGATTGGTGTATTTACAAACCCTGAGCTAGATGCAGAGTGCTGATTGGTGTGTTTACATCCCTCAGCTGGACATAAAAGTTCCCCAGGTCGCCACCAGCCCTGCTGACCTCACCCAGTGGATCCTGCACCAGGGCTGCAGGCGGAGCTGCCCGCCAGTCCTGAGCAACACCTGTGCTCCTCAGCTTTTGGGCACTCGATGGGGCTGGGCGCCATGGAGCAGGGGGTGGCGCCCATCGGGGAGGCTTGGGCCGCACGGGAGACCGTGGCGGAGGGGGAGCTTGGGCATGGCGGGCTGCAGGTCCTGAGCCCTGCCCTGCAGGGAGGCAGCTGAGTCCCGTTGAGAATTTGAGCGCAGCGCCCGGGGTGCTGGGAGACCAGGCACAACCTCTGCAGCTGCTGGTCCGGGTGCTAAGCCCCTCACTGTCCTGGGCCAGCGGCGCCTGCTGGCCGCTCTGCGGGCCAGCGAAGCCCGCGCCCACCAGAAATTCCGCTGGCCTGTGAGCAGCCCCGGTTCCTGCCAGAGCCTCTCCACATCTCCTGGCAAGCAGAGAGAGCCGGCTCCCGCCTCTGCCAGCCCAGAGAGGGGTTCCACAGTGCAGTGGCAGGTTGAAGGGCTCTTCAAGCACCACCAGAGTGGATGCCGAGACCAAGAAGGTGCCAAGAGCGAGGGCTGCTAGCATGTTGTCACCTCTCACTGGCGTCAGGATGGGTAACTAGGTGGCAATTCAGCACCGTCTAGAGAGAAACTTAGGCCAAGGCTTGGTAAGTGGGATGCCCTAGGCCTAGTAGAGAAAACACAAGTACATTTTAAGCTTTCTCTAAATAACCTTTATATTGTAGTCATGTGTTGTATACAGTCTTTTCTCCTTGTTAATTTAGGAACAAAGGAACAGTAAATGAAATAACTTGGCTAGAATATGGCAGTAACTACAAGGCACGTTCTGCTCTGGCAGGAAGGTAACCACCACTCATACCTCTGCAGCTCTGGGAATACGTGAATTAACTAAGCAGATTCCTTGAGGATAAAGTAGGCTCCTGGGGACCTTGCTTGTTGGGCTACTTGCTTTGTGGATGTTGAACAAATAATTGTCATGAATTTGAGTGACGTCTCATCTACCAGTGTTCCCACTACTCTGATTAGAAATGACTTGATCATGCCAAAAAGAAAAAAAAGACAGCTCTGATACAAATCTAGCCATTTTAATATGACTCCCTCTAGATTCAAGGAAGCCAGTACTTATGAACATTTTCGGAGTCAATACTTACTTTACCGTACCATAATTGAAGGAAAGCGTATTTTTCCTAACTCTCCTGGAATAGCACATCCCAAGATTTCAACTTTCCAAAGCCTGGATCAACTGTATTTCTTTTCTTTCTCCAGCCACTACTGCCCTACCCTGTTCAACTACAGCTATGTTACCTGAACTGCTTTCCACTCTTTCCCGTAAATATGATGATTAGAACACTAAGTTTCATAACCTATAATGACTTCTGAAAGTATTTAAGGGAGGTGAATCCCAGGAGCACTTTCTCAGCACTTATTTGCATATGCATTTACCCCAGGCTTCCCCAGGTGTCCCAGCTTGTAGCTACTCCTTTGTCAGGAAATAGATTTCAATGTCTGTAACAACCTGCATCCCTACCCTGTCTCCTTGTTTTATTGCTTCAGATGTAAACATAGTTTTGGTACTTGGCAAAACAGTTTTTTGTTTGTTTTTAAAGTAAGACTACCACCCCAAGTCAGGGAGAGGAAGGTAAAGATTTTTAGTAACATCTTATCTCTGATGTTGATTTTACTTGCTTTTTTTTTTTTTTAAACAGTTTCACTCTGTCACCCAAGCTGCAGTCCACGGCTCACTCACTACAACCTTGACCTCCTCGGGCTCCAGTGATCCTCCCACCTCAGCCTCGCAGGTTGTTGGGACTACAGGCGCATGCTACTATCCATGGCTAATTTTTTTTTCTCTATTTTGTGGAGACAGGGTTTCGCCATATTGCCCAGGCTGGTCTCAAACTCCTGGGCTCAAGTGATCCACCTGCCTAGGCCTCCCAAAGTGCTGGGATTACAGTGAGCCACTGTGCCTGGCCTCCAGTTGCATTCTAATTGCCTATATTTGGCTCTGAATGAAGCTCTAAGCCTTTCAGTTGCATGGTTGTTACTCAGTTCATAAATCCTCTCATTTGTCACCGTTAGATTAAGAGAAAAATCGCATATCAAAACTGGTTTGGGAGACCAAGGCAGGTGGATCATTTGAGGCCAGGAGTTTGAGACCAGCCTGGCCAACATGGTGAAACACTCTCCTAAAAAATACAAAAATTATTTGGGTGTGGTGGCATGTGCCTGTAATCCCCAGAGGCTGAGGCAGGAGAATCACTAGAACCCAGAGGGTGGAGGTTGCACTAAACCCAGATAGCGCCGCTGACCTCCAGCCTGGGCCACAGAGCAAGACTTCACCTCAAAAATAAAAAAAAAATTAAAAAAAACTGGTTTTGGATATTGAAAGAAAATCATATAATCGAGTAAAGAGAAGAACATAATTAAGAGATTATTTGTTTCAGCATTTCCCTTATTTAGTTATTACATAAATAACTAAATCCTGGGGTAGAAGAGATCATGGGGAATTGTAAGAATCTGGAGTTCCTGTTTTTTAAAAGATAACCATAATATTTAAAAGATATCTATGGGATCCAGAGTGATATTGTGAAGTGTACACATTACCTTTATGGTGAATAAATTCAAAGATTTATTTTTCAAGCAATGCTAGGATATAGTAGGAGAAAATGATGTTCTAGTTTTATAACACAAGAGAGAGAAGCTGATATTGAAGAAGAGTGATGGTAAAACCACAATGAGATATCACTTCAAATCCACTAGGATGACTATATTTAAAAAGAAGAGAGAAAATAATAATTGGTGAATATATGAAGAATTGGAACCCTGATCAATTGCTGGTAGGAATGTAAAATGGTACAGTCACTATAGAAGACAATTTGGCAGTTCCTCAAAGAGTTGGACGTAGAATTACCATATGACCCAGCAATTCTACTGTTAACTATTTATCTTGAACACAAATGTTCATAGCAACACTACTCACAATAACCAAAAAGTAGAAATAACCCAAATGTCTATCAGTAGATAAATGGATAAATAAAATGATATATCATTTGGCAATAAAAAGGAATGAAATACTATTGATGCTGCAACGTGGATGAAACTTGAAAACATTATGCAGAGTGAAAGGAGACAGTCACAAAAGACCACTTATTATATGATTCCATTTAATACAAAGTGTCCAAAATAGGCAAATCTATAGATAGAAAGTAGATTCAACTAGTAGTTGCCTAGGGCTAGGGGTCATGGAACAGTGAGGTAGAGGGGTGATAGCTAAAGGATGTGGGGTTTCTTTGTGAGGAGATGGAAGTGTTCTAAAATTGACTAGGGTGATGGTTTCACCTATTTGTGAATATACTAAAAATTATTGAATCAGTTTAAATGATGAGTTACATGTGAATTATATTTCAGTGAAGCTATTAGAACAAATTTTTTAAAGTGTTGGGAAACATTCCTTTCAAGTCTTGTAAATATATTGTAAATATATGTAAAGTTACTATATACATGTAAATATATAGATAATTCAATGTTATTAAGGAAAAGCATTAAACAATATGGCTTAAGTTTATTTTTATTTTTATTTATGTATTTATTTTGAGATGGAGTCTCACTCTGTCGCCCAGGCTGGAGTGCAATGGTACCATCTTGGCTCACTGCAACCTCTGCTTCCCGGGTTCAAGCGATTCTTCTGCCTCAGCCTCCTGAGTAGCTGGGATTACAGGCGTGTGCCACCATGCCCAGCTACTTTTTTTTGTGTGCGTATTTTTAGTAGAGACGGCGTTTCACCATGTTGGTCAGGCTGGTCTCAAACTCCTGACCTTGTGATCCACCCACCTTGGCCTCCCAAAGTGCTGGGATTACAGTCATGAGCTACCGCGCCTGGCCAGCTTGTTTATTTTTAATACTCCATAATAAAAAAGTATGTAAGTACTTTATAGGTTTGACAATATTTTAACAAATATTTCTGTGCCTGGTTTATGCCTGACAATGTGATTGGTGCCATACAGGATGCAAACATTGACTATCTCTACTTCTCCCATTCTTCTTGATCTATCTCTCATCAGGCTTTCACCCCATCGCTTCTCAGAAACTGCTCTTGTCAAAATCTAGGGATTTTGCAATGACTTCCGCATTGCTAAATCTGATCGTCAATTCTTACTCCTCATCTCACTTGACCCTGAAGCAGCATTTAAAACAGCTGTCATTCCCTGTGTCTAGAAACCACATTCTCTTAACTGTCCTTCTATAATACCTCAGTAGCCGCCACTTCCCAGTCTTTTATGGTTTCTCTTCACCTCCCCAAACTCTGAATTGCTCCAGAAGTCCTCCTCTCTTCTCTGTTACACTTATACTGCCTTGTTGATCCCATTCTTATGGTTTTAAATGCCATCTATAATCTGACAATTCCCCCACTTTATATCTTCAGTTCAGAGAACTCATATATCCAGTCCAAACTCATATCAAATTACCTATTTACTATATTCTCTCTTTTTTTTTTTTTTTTTTTTTTGACAGAGTCTCACTCTGTCGCCCAGGCTGGAGTGCAGTGGCGCGATCTCGGCTCACCTCCCAAGTTCACACCATTCTCCTGCCTCAGCCTCCCGAGTAGCTGGGACTACAGGTGCCTGCCACCACGCCTGACTAATTTTTTTGTATTTTTTAGTAGAGACAGGGTTTCACCGTGTTAGCCAGGATGGTCTCGATCTCCTGACCTCGTGATCCACCCACCTTGGCCTCCCAAAGTGCTGGGATTACAGGTGTGAGCCACCGCGCCTGGCCTACTATATTCTCTTGAGTGTCTAACATGCTTCTCAAAATTAACATGTCTAAAACTGAACATAACCATCTTCCAATACCTACTTCTTCAGCAGTGTTCCCTATTTCAGTTAATTTCTATTCTTCCAGCAAATCAGACTAAACACTAGAGTCATCTTTGACTCCTCTCTTTCCTATTCCATACCCTATTTTCTATGGACTGAATTGTGACCACCCTCCCCCACAAATTCACGTTGAAGCCTAACCCTTAGTGTGACTATATTTGGAGACAGGGCTTTTAGGAGATAAGTAAGGTTAAATGAGGTCATAAGAGTGGTGTTTTGATCCATTAGGATTGGATTGGTGGCCTTATAAGAAAAGTTCTCTTTCTCTTTCCGTACACCAAGGAAAGGCTATTTGAAGACAGAGCAAGAAGGTGGTTATCTACAAGCCAGGAAGAGAGTCCTCACCAAAACACAACCATGCTGGTACCCTGATCTTCAACTTCTAGTCTTGAGCTGTTGAGAAAATAAACTTTTATTGTTTAAGCCACCCAGTCTATGGTATTTTGTTATGGCAGCCTGAACAGACTAAGATACTTTTTATTACCAAAATCCTTTTGGATCTACCTTAAAAACATATTCATATTACAACCAGTCTCCCCAAATTCTGTTAGTACCTTAACTCAAGTTACTATCATCTCTCACTTGAAATAGAGCAATAGCCTCCTAACTATATACAGATGTCAATCCTCCTCATTGAGATGCAGTCCATTTCCTCCCTTGAAACTGGGCTGGCCTTTTGACTTGCTTTGACCAATAGAATTTGAAGAAATGATTCTGAGCCAGTTCCAGGCCTAGCCCTTAAGGAGACTTGACGCTTTCTACTTTAGCTCTCTTGGAACTTTGAGCCACCACATGAGGAGTCTGATTACCCATTCGCAAGTGAAGCCTAAACAGCCCCTGTTCCTTCCAGACAACCCACCTGAGGTACCAGACACATGAGTGAAGCCATCTTGGACATCCCAGTCACAGCCAAACTCACTCCTGAGTGCATCTGCATGATGAACCCAGCAATCCCCACCATGGAGCAAAGGATCCATCTAGCCAACCCAAAGAATCATGAAAATAATAAATTGTTTTAAAGTTCTTCGGTTTTGGGATGGCTTGTTATGCAATAATACATAATTGATACACTGGTCTCCCACTTTCAAGTTTAATTAACTTTCAGCTATTTTTCCACATAGCAGGCAGAGTGATTCCATTAAAACATACATCAGATAATGTCACTACACTAAGTAAACTCTACAAGGACTCTCATCTCCCTCAGAGTAAAGGTCACAGTTGTTACAAGGCCCTACGTAATGTGGCCCTCACCACCACTCCATTACCTTTTTCTTATCTACTATTTGCTAACTTTGCTTTGTCGTCTTTTCTGTTCTGAAACAGGCTAGGCATGGTCCTGCCTCAAGGCCTTTGCACCATCTACTGTCTGCGTGAATTGTTCTTCCCACAGATTTCTTGCTCCCTTCTTCCTTATGAAGAAATGTCATGAAATGTCCTTCCTTCATGAAATGTCACCTTCTCATTGAGGCCTTCTGTAGTACCCCAAATAATGTCCCCCAAAGATGTCCACATCCTTATCCCCAGAACCTGTGAATGTGTTATCTTAATGGCAAAAGTGACTTTGCAAATGTGATTATATTTAAGGATCTTAAGGTGAGGATTATCCTGGATTATCCAGGAGGGCCCAATGTAATCACAAGGCTCCTTACAAGTGAAAGGGGCAGGCAAGAGAGAGAAGGAGATGTCATAATGAAAACAGATCCAAGTGATGAGATTGCTGGCTGGGGTGGAGGTGGAGGGGGGTACAATCCAAGGCATGCAAGAAGCCTCTAAAAGCTAGGAAATGTCAGGACACAGATTCTCCCCTAGAACCTCAGGAAGAAACCCAGGTTTACGGACACCGATTTTAACCCAGTAAATCCCTTTTCTGACTGCTGACCTCCAAAACTGTAAGATAATAAATCTGTGTTACTTTAAGCCAACTGAGTTTGTGATAATTTGTTATAGCAGCAATAGAAAACTAGCACACCTTCCTAGCCATCCTATCTAAAATGGCAACCCATGTCCTTCCTGGCGCTTCCTATCTGCCTTCCATGTTTTCTTTTAAATCATATATACAGTATATTTTACTATTTTACTTACTGCCTTTCCCACCAGAAAGTAAACTTCATGTAAATAGGGATTTGTCTGTTTTTCTCTTTGCAATATCTCCACTGCCTAGGATAGCATCTGTACATACCGCACACTCAGTACACATTTGTCCAATGAGGCCGGGCGTGGTGGTTCACACCTGTAATCCCAGCACTTTGGGAGGTCAAGGCAGGTAGATCATCTGAGGTTAGAAGTTCGAGACCATCCTGGCCAACATGGTGAGACCACGTCTCTACTAAAAATACAAAAATTAGTTGGGCATGGTGGAATGTGCCTGTAATCCTAGCTACTTGGGAGACTGTGGCAGGTAAATCGCTTGAACCTGGGAGGCGGAGGTTGCAGTGAGCCAAGATTGTGCCACTCCACTCCAGCCTGGGCAACAGAGTGAGACTCTGGTTCAAAAAAAAAGAAAAAAAGAAAAAAAACCCCACATATTTGTTGAAATGAACAAATGAATAAATGATATGCAAATATATTATCCCTATCTGTATCTTGCCTTTTAATTTTATTATAATAACTTTGGTTGAAAGGAAGTTTTAAAATTTTTAATATAATCAATTGTATCAATCTTTTCAACTTGTATATTTTATGCCTTGGTTTTTGTTTTTGTTTTTGTTTTTGTTTTTTTGAGACAGAGTCTCGCTCTGTTGCCCAGGGTGGAGTGCAGTGGCATGATCTCGGCTCACTGCAAGCTTCGCCTCCAGGGTCCACGCCATTCTCCTGCCTCAGCCTCCCGAGTAGCTGGGACTACAGGCACCCACCACCACGCCAGGCTAATTTTTGTATTTTTAGTAGAGATGGGCTTTCACCGTGTTAGACAGGATGGTCTCGATCTCCTGACTTCATGATCCACCCGCCACGGCCTCCCAAAGTGCTGGGATTACAGGCGTGAGCCACCACGCCCGGCCAATTTTATGCCTTATTTAATCAACTCTGTCTTATATCAAAATTATAATAGTATTACCCTGTATTTTCTCATAAAACTTTTAAATCTTTTCTTTTTCCACTTAGATCATGAATCCACTTGGAATTGGTGTTATATACTGGTAAATGATTGTCCCAGGACCACATATTGAATATTTTACCATTTCTCCACTGATTTGTAACAACAGATATGCTGTTTATACATGGGTCTGTCTCTAGGTTTCCTGTTGTGTTCCAGTGGTCTGTTTGCTTACCCTTCTACGAACAACACATTGGCCTAATTACTATAACTTTATAATATGGCTCAATCTCTGGAAAGTCACATACCCCTCCCCTCCTCGTTCTACTATATTCTTATATTTTGCAACTGGCCTTTACTGTTTTATATTAGTTTTAACGATACCGTATATGACCACATATATTAGATGCCCTTAGCATCACTATTTATAGCATCTAAAAATTGGAAATTATTTAAATGTCCACCAATACATTAAGTAAATTAGGTTATACTCACACAGTGGAATACAATACTGGTTTTCAAAAGAATGAGGTAAATTTACATATTTACATTAAAAGGTATTCAAGATATCTCATCAGAAAAAAGGGCAAGTTGCAACACAATATTTAGAGTAAGGAGCTATTCATGAATTTTTTAAATTGTAATTTGGGTTACATGTAGAAAAAAATATGGGCAAGAATACAGCAAAATGTTAACAGTGGTTATATCTGGGGATCAGGAATAGAAAGAACATTCACTTTCTAAGGTATGTATTCCTATAATTCTTGGATATGACGGTAACCAAGTATTACTTTTACAATAGAATGTATAGGTTTTAACTTTGGTTAAAGCAAATATATCTTTTTTTTTTTTTTTTTTTTGAGACGGAGTCTCACTCTGTCGCCCAGGCTGGAGTGCAGTGGTATGATCTCAGCTCACTGCAAGCTCCGCCTCTCAGGTTCACGCCATTCTCCTGCCTCAGCCTCCTGAGTAGCTGGGACTACAGGCACCCACCACCATGCCCGGCTAATTTTTTGTATTTTTTAGTAGAGACGGGGTTTCACTGTATTAGCCAGGATGGTCTTGATCTCCTGACCTTGTGATCCACCTGCCTCAGCCTCCCAAAGTGCTGGGATTACAGGCGTGAGCCACCGCGCCTGGCCGCAATATATCTAATGTTAAATGTGTATTTTTCTGATGATAAAATTATGAGAAATGTTATTTTCATTTTTGTTTTCCAAATTGTTTACAATAAGTATACATTATAAAGGTGGAAGCATTATTTAGAAAAATATTAACAATGTTTTTTAATATTGGGGTATGGTGATTTTTTTCCTTCCTCTCTCTAGAGCTCGAGTTTTCCATGACAAGTGTATTGCTTAATATGCAATTCTGCTTAGCATCCCTTCCTTGAATGAATCACCCCTTCATACTCTCCTGGTAAATTGCCCTTCAGTAGTCCTGGTGTGACTGCAATTTGAAGGATCTTCACCATTCCAAGCATAGGCTTTCCTGGTGAAGAAGTGATAGAACAGGGAAGAAGAGCATTCATGAAGTAACACTGACCTGAGACCCTCATTTGTCCCTTTAGGGCTCTTCAAACCACTAACCCAGTGGTTCTCAGCAAAAGGTGATTTTCCTCTCAGAAGATGTTTGGCAATGTCTGGGGACCTTTTTAGTGTCACAACTGGGGAGTGGGAATAGGGTCGCTACTAATATCTAGTGAATAAAAGCCAAGGATACATTTTACAATGCACAGGACAACCTCCCACACACAACAAAGAATTTTTCAATCCAAACTGTCAATAGCGTATAGCGTAGCAGCTATGAAACTAAGAAACCCTGTGCAGGGCAGTGGGGGCTTCACAGCAGGCAGACACCTGCTAACTGACCTTGGCTACCAAAAGGAAAGGAAACAGGATCACTGTTTCACAATAGAAGCTGGGAGAAGTACAGCTGGATCACAAGAGATCCCCAGGGGTCCTTTGTTGTATACATGGTGAAAATTATCAGCTGACTATAGCAACCCATCACAGGCAGAACCACTAAGGATTCAAGCCCCCAAGAAATAAAGGTGTGCATTGCCCCATCAAGCAAAGAACTTCAACCAGCTTTAGTGTGAGCCAGAGATAAGCAAACCATGGAATAGGTGGTAGGAGAGGAAAATATCAGTTATAGTCTCAAGATCAGCTGTACAAAGAACTATAGGCTCTACCTCTATTTCTTTGCCTGCTGCATCTTACATTAACATTTTTTTCCCTTTTCTTTACCGTGCAATTGTATCTGTGGTATAATGGTGGTGGTTGTATTTGCTGTTTGTCCATAACTATGGAGAAAATATTGACTGTGAACTAGGGTAGAAATAAACTAAAAGGATCTTGAACTCAGGGAACAGTGGTTTGTGGTATCATTTGTGATATTTTTATTTCTGTTTCCATTGAGTGGTATAAAAATTCCTTTCAAAAGAGGAATTTTCCAAGAAATTGTACCTCTCCAGGTGCCCAAGAATAGATATCACAAACTTTGGATTGAAAAGAAGACAAAAAGAAAAAGATATCTGCATGTAGGTAACTGATAGACACAGAGAATTAAGGACCTCACTGATGACTTTCATACAATTTTTTAAATGCTAAGGTAGGAGGATGTTAGCCTTTAAGGAAATTAGCAATGAGGAATGGACTTTACTTCATAAATTTGTTTTGCCATTTTTGGGGGAGAGGGGAAGCTAACAACT
The DNA here is from genome assembly GCF_037993035.2 of Macaca fascicularis. Lineage (NCBI taxonomy): Eukaryota > Metazoa > Chordata > Mammalia > Primates > Cercopithecidae > Macaca > Macaca fascicularis. The sequence goes on from NC_088375.1 coordinate 17,568,932, forward strand.
GCATTTTCAGAATATTCTCTATGTATAAAGTCACATGAATAGATTTCAAGAGTTGTGGTTGGGTGAACAGCATCTTCCTCTTATCAAAATTACTTTTTCCATTTAGATCAGTTCAAATCCCTGAATAAATTCCTTTTCTGATAAACTAGTTAGAAAGGAGTGCATAGTTGCAATGAAAAACTGTTAATTGGTATAGAAAGTGTTATGAAGAAGAGTTTCAGGGCACAGATCCTCAAGGAAGTGATTATTGCGCTTAGTTGGATCTGAAAACACTGAGGATTCAGAGTGTTTCTCAGGTAGATTATAGCATATAGAGGCAAAAGAGTTATTGTTATTTCCTATGCCAACTGTAATGAAGTCCCCATTGAAGGAAGGTTTTGGGGGACAAGTGGCATGTTTCCTTAAGTGCTGCTGGACTTTAAAGAAAGATAATGACAAGCTTAAGATAAATATTGTTGGCTCCAAACAGAAAACTAAGGGCTGGCTTTAACTGCTAAGAGATCATTTAGGTTACTAGCCTCAGAACTGAAGTGACAAAATCAAACTCAAAATTTGAACCTATGGACTATAATATTGCAGAGTAAGTTGTATTTACAGCATTACCAGATCTCGTACAAAATTAGTGCAGTGATTGGGATAGAGTGGAAGACGCTGAAATGAGGAAAGAGAGGAGAATTGAAATGAGGAAAGAGAGGAGAATTTGGGTGACTTAGGTTACTCCAAACTCCACTGTGCATTCCTTGCAAGCTGGAATTTGCCAACCCACACATCTAGTGAGGCTATTCTTGTTTTGCTTGAAGATCTTATCACGACCTTGCTTCAGACACGTACCTTGTAGGGGGTGGCCAAATTGTCTCATGCCCCATTTCTATCGCTACTAATTAGCCTTTGTATCTACAATTAGGGCCAATTGCATCAGGCACATGAAGGCCAATTATAAAGTCAAACTCTAAAGAAGAAGGCTCATAAAACAAAACAATTTTGTTTATTTATATGGCAAGAACCTGAAGAATATCAATGATAATGCATTGTTAGAGTGTTAGATGAGGCAAAGGGGAATAATTTAAGATCGAACACCTTTACTGAAAGGTGTTCAAGCAGATGTGAGTGACTCTAGTAGTTTATGTATTTGATCATCTAAAATCAGGACTCAATGGTAGCCAAAAACAAAATGTAATAATGTTGCAAGAAATTTTTTTCTACTAAGTACAGGAGGGAATATGGGAATGTTAGAATGGATTTATCAAATCTGTCTACTCAGCCATCATTAACTATGTCCAATAAGAGGACTCTTTTTAGTAGTCTGGGGGTACAGATAGTTGATTCTGCCATTGAAATGGGCTTTTTGGTTTCAGTGAGGTTTATGGGATAATAACTTAAAAAGCAAGGTGGGCATAGTTATTATAATAGACAGCAGGGTAAGAGTAATAATCAGAATGGTTCTAGATTACATAGACCCTAGGACCAAACTGCCCACTAAGTTCCTAGCAGATAGAGCCTCATGTGAGCCTCCTTGGTTGAACAACACTGTCTCTCATCTAATTCTCCTCCTGAATAAATTCAGGACTTAGAGGTCTTTGAAGAAAAAGCATGATAAGATATTCTTGAAGAAGACACCAGCAATAACATCACTAGTGCATTCTTTAAATTATCCTCCTAGGCTTCCACTTAGGGATTTGTGTTCATTTACCAGGGTTATTATGGCACAGACTAACTGGGATCCAGGAAGCTACTATGGTCAACTGGTAAGTGTGGGAGTTTATTGGGATTAGGTGATGAACAGGGTTGTTGTTTTGTTTTTTGTATGCCTCATGGTGCACTCAATAGGACTCTTAGCCCATTCTATTGTCACTTCCTAAATAAATAAATATATAGTTGGAATACAAGTCCTCAACAATTGGCAGAATTTTCACTTTGACCTTCTGATCTGTGAAATATATACTATAATTGTAGGAAGGACCAAGTGGAAATCTTTGAAGCTCTTCCTATCAAAAGGCAAAGCCAAAGCAATACTACATTCCTAGAGAAATCTGAGGCTATTACCATCATCAAAGACTTGCAAGAAACAGGAACGACTATTCTTAGCACATCCCTGTTTAACTTCCTTCTTTGGCCAGTGCAAAAGGAGTCTTGGACGGTGAGAGTGTTAATTAGGCAGTGATTCCAGTTGCAGGTGTTCTAGGTAGAGTCTCTTTTCTCAAGTAAATCAACACAGCCCCCAGCATCTGAAATTATAGCCATTGATCTGACTGGTTCATTTTTCTTTCCACAAATAAGAAAAGAACATCAGAAGTAGTTTACTTTTACCTCACAGGGACACCAGAACATACTTCTTAAGTCAAGGCTGTCAGCTCAACAGCTTTGTGCAAGAATTCAGTCTGCAGAGATGTTGTTCATAATCACTATCCTCTAGGACATTGCTTTGGTCCACTTATCAAGAGAATCATGCTAACTTTAACATTTTTAAATGTCTTCAGATGTTCAGACTTCCATCATTTGTAACAACAAATCAAGAAATTGTCTAAATATCACTAAAGGCATGAACAAAATCATGGTCTACCTATGTGGTATAATATGAAAAAAAATTACCAACAACTTGAAACATATTGGCAAATTTTTATATTACTATACTAAGTGAATAAATGATACAGTATAATCATACTTATGTTTTTAGCTATGCACAGAAAATGATATTAACAGTATAATCTACTGGGTGCAGTAGCTCACACCTATTATTTCAGCACTTTGGGAGGCTGATGCAGGAGGCTAGCTTGAGCCCAGGAGTTCAAGACCAGCCTGAGCAACATACTGAGACCCTGTCTCTACAAATAATTTAAAAATGAGTGGGGTGATTGAGCTACTGGGGAGGCTGAGGTGAGAGGATTGCTTGAGCGTTGGAGGTTGAGGCTGCAGTGAGCCAAGTTCGCACCACTGCACTCCAGCCTGGGTGACAGAGTGAGACTCCATCTCAAAAAAAAAAAGAAAAAGAAAAAGAAAAAGAAAACAGTAAAATCAATGATAAGGGTTCAAGCAATACATGCACATATATTGGTGAATGGAATCCAAATTCTACAACCATTTTGCAAAGTGATTTATAGATATATGTCAAGAGCCTTAAAAAATTCCTATATAGAACTACCATTTGACCTAGCAATCCCACTACCGAGCATCTACCCAAAGGAAAAGAAATCATTATATTAAAAAAGACCTGCACTCGTATGTTTATTGCGGCACTATTCATGATAACAAAGTCACAGAATCAACTTAAGTGTCCATCAATGGTTGATTGGATAAATGAAGTGTGGTACATATACACCATGGAATACTATACAGCCATAAAAAGAATAAAATCATGTCCTTTTTAGCAACATGGATGCAGCTGAAGACCATCATCCTAAGTGAAATAACTCAGAAACAGAAAATCAAATACTGTATGTTCTTATAAGTGGGAGCTACACAATGGGTACACATGGTCATAATGATGGAAGTAATAGAAACTGGGGACCCCAAAGGTAGAAGGGTAGAAGGAGAGTGAGAGTTAAAAAAATTACCTATTAGATACAATGTTCTCTGTTTGGGTGATGGGTACACTAGAAGCCCAAACTTCACCATTACCCAGTATATCCATGTGACAAATCTGCACATATACCCCTGAATCTAAAAGTTTTAAAAGTTTGTTTTAATGTAATAAATCTACAAGTTCTGCACATGTACCCCAAAACTTAAAGTATTTTTTAAAAAAGTTTGTTTTAATGTTCTTATTATTTGTTCCAACCATTTCACTCCCATCAATCTCCCTTAAAATTATTAAGAGATGCAAATAAAGCTTTAGATACAGAAATATTCAATGCAGGATTACTTCTATTAATCATACTTGAGAATAACTTAAAACTCTCAAATGTGGGAATAATTATATTAACTCATGACACCTGTATGAAATGAAATATTAATATACGGTTCATGAGTTAATATAATTATTCAGATTTTGATAACATTTGAAAAGCTTGTGATATGCAAACTTATAAAGCAAGATGTAAGTTCACATATGCTATGATATCAATCTATTAAATACGTGCATTTTTATGGAAATACTGATTCAGAAAAACAAGTCAGCATAATATATGGCCAAGGATTTTTTACTGAAATAGGAATAGTGAAAAACCTGAAACAAATGTCCATCAGTAGGATTAGTTCAGGAAATTATGGTGTATTCATTCAGTAAGATAATACAGGGCTGTTAAAAGAATGAGGTTAGAACTATATGTACTAACCTGGAGATGTTTTCAAGATAAGAGAGTTCAGTGGCATAAAAGTAAGATAGTATTTAATTTAAGAAAAATAGAGTCCAATTTTCATTAAAATAGTAACAATATATGCATATAAAGAAAGGACGGAAAAAAATAAACTTTTAACAGTGATTTTTTCTGGGAGTCAGAATTATAGATGTTTGTTTCATATTGTATGTATTTCTGTAGTATAACCCAGCATGTATTATGTTTGTAATTAGAAAAAATATTTTTTTAATTTAATTCATTTTGAAAAATTTTTTGTGGAGATAGGGACTCATTATATTGCCCAGGCTGGTCTCAAACTCCTTGCCTCAAGTGATCCTCCCACCTAGGCCACACAGTGTTGGGATTACAGGTGCGAGCCACTGCACCCAGCCAGAAAAAAACTTTTAAGTTTGTTTGTTTTGTTTTGTTTTGTTTTTTGTTTTTTGAGACAGAGTTTTGCTCTTCTTGCCCAGGCTGGAGTGCAACGGCACGATCTTGGCTCACTGCAACCTCCACCTTCTGGGTTCAAGCAATTCTGCCTCAGCCTCCCAAGTAGCTGGGATTACAGGCATGTGCCATCACGCCCAGCTAATGTTTGCATTTTTAGTAGAGATAGCGTTTCGCCATGTTGGCCAGGCTGGTCTCGAACTCCTGACCTGAGGTGATCCACCTGACTTGGCCTCCCAAAGTGCTGGGATTACAGGCGTGAGCCACTGTGCCTGGCCGACTTTAAGATCTTTAATGAAGGCATGAATACCACCAAAATGTAAAGATTGTTTATATCTATATATTTATTGGCTTTTTCAATTTTCTGTATACATTTGAATTGTTCCAAATTGTCTATGGCAGCTTTCCTAATCTATTGATGAAAACATTATTTAGAAAAATAATAACAGTGAATATCTTTTGTTAGTGGGACATGGTAGGTTCCTATCCTCCCCATTTTCTGGATTTTTTTATTTTTCCAAAAGTGCTTATATTAGAATGTATTGTTAGATGTTCTTATTATATTATGTAATATGTTGTTTTGCCATGCTCAATATCATTTCCTTTAGGCACTTGTTCTTCTCTATGCCATATAATCCTAAATCAATCTATTATCTCTTATGGAATTTGACTTTGAAACAGACACACCCTGGCAGGAAAAATGATTGTAGCTGAGTCATTTGCTTGACTTCCCAAGGATAAAATCCCTAAAACTGCACTGGTTCCTGTTCTCCCCAAGGACTCATTGTTCATCATTAATTTTGATGCTGGCTGCTAAATTCTTTCTTATTATCTAAGTTAGAGTCCATTTCTATTGCTTGCCACACAAGAACTTTAACTGATTCAGAAATTGTAACCACAAAGTGAATCATAGAGAACTGTAGAGAACACAGAGTTGGTCATGAGGAAAAGATGAAAGCAAAAGAGAGTCTTGTTTTACATTCCTAGATGAGAAGATAGCAGCCCACACACAGTACACAATGGTAAAATGTCATTACCTGTGACCATCTAGGCCCATGTGCCCTCTGCAAGTGAGGTTCAATCACTTTGTAAGACATTTTGTCATTATCTGTTGAAGTTGAACCTGTGTATATCTCCTGACCTAGCAGTTTCACTCTTGGTACATTCACGCACCAAGAGTCTCATAAAAGAACATTCATTCACAGCAACAGTACTTGGAGTTGCCAGGGACTAAGGAAAACTGAAATTTCAATTAACAATTTCAATATTTTTGTTTCTGTTTGTGAAATAGTTGCAAAAATCCTAAACAAAAACAACAGCAAAGCAAATACAGCTTTGTCTAAAAGGATAATGAGCGCCTATAAATTTCTGTTTATTTCTGTAGTGAAAGCTTGGTTTAACATTTGCTCTACTAAACATCAAGACTTACTATAAAGTTAAAGTAATTTAAACAGTACAGGCTATAGACATACAATTCATGACAAGTCTTGATTTTTGCATTTGTCTTTATAAAAGAGAGTGTTGGCGGGCGCGGTGGCTAACACCTGTAATCCCAGCACTTTGGGAGCCAAGGCAGGTAGAATACTTGAGCTCGGGAGTTCAAGATCAGCTTGGGCAACATGGCAAAGCCTTGTTTCCACAAAAAATACAAAAATTAGCTGCGTGGTGGCTTGGGCCTATAGTTCCACTTCCTGGGGAGCTGAGGTGGGAGGATGGCTTGAGCCAGGGAGGTTGAGGCTGCAGTGAGCCAAGATCATGCCACTGCACTCCAGCCTGGGTGACAGAAATGAAACCCTATCTCCAAAAAAAAAAAAAAAAAAAAAAAGTGTCCTTTAATTTTTCTTTGTTCTCTCTCTTTTTTTTTTTTTGGATTTCTTTTTTCAAGTTTGGGTATCAAGGCAACGCTGGCTTCACAAGACAAATTGGGGAGTGGTTCTTCTTTCCATATTTTATTTCTCTGGATAAATTTGTGTAAAACTAACATCATTTCTTCCTGAAATGTTGGTGGAATTTATCACCAAAATAATTAGCCCATGAGGTGTGTGTGTATTGCTGTTAAACTGAACTGTTTTTCCTTTAACCATGAACTTCTTTTTCTTTAGTAACAGTTTTCACTTCATTATTTTTAAAATTTTTGTTTTATTGATTGATTTATTTATTTTGAGAAAGGGTCTCACTCTGTCGGCCAGACAAGGGATCCACCCTTCTCCGCCTCCCAAAGTGCTGGGATTACAGGTGTGAGCAATGCACTCAGCTAGTACTGTCTTTTTATATTTCATTGGTTGGATCAAATTTTCTTTCTTATATTTCATTGGTTGGATCAAATTTTCTTCTGTTGGTTTAAGTGTTATCCTTTTGTTACTTTTTGTCTTATGATGATTGTCCTTTTCTTAACCTAACTGAATTGATTTCTTAGGCTTATCTGCATCTATATCTTCCGCTCAGACAAGCATTTTAGCTTCTCACATTTCTTATACAATTTTAGTTGTGAGGTTTTAAAAAATGTTTTTCAAAAAATTTTTGCCCTTCCTTTTTTATCAGATTATCAATTCATTCTCTATATTTTCGATCTATTGCAGCATTCCCTTGAGTTTTTCTCATTTGACTGCTTCTCCAGGAATTTTATTTTTTTATTTTTTTATTTTATTTATTTATTTATTTTTCTGAGACGGAGTCTCACTCTGTCGCCAGGCTGGAGTGCAGTAGCTGATCTTGCCTCACCGCAAGCCCCGCCTCCCTAGCTCAAGCGATTCTCCTGCCTCAGCCTCCTGAGTAGGTGGTATTACAGGGGCCCGCCACCACGCCCAGCTAATTTTTGTATTTTTTAGTAGAGACGGGGTTTCACCATATTGGCCAGCTTGGTCATGATCTCCTGACCTCGTGATCTGCCTGCCTCGGCCTCCCAAAGTACTGGGATTACAGGCGTGAGCCACCGTGCCTGGCCTCCAGTAATATTTTTTAAATAACTTTTTGTGTGACAAACCTGTTGTATGCCTGAGACTATCTTTAATATTATTATTACACACATTTAAATGAGAGTTTGGCTGAATATAAAATTCTAGGCACAAAATACTTCTTTAGCATTTCTATTACTTCATTACCTTCCTGTGTCCAACATTCCGATAAAATATGTCAATCTAATTCTTTTTTCTTTGAAAAACAAGGTTTTAAATGTTGTATTCATCTTAGCTATTCTTTTTTTTTTTTTTTTTTTTTTTTTTCCTGAGACGGAGCCTGGGTCTGTCGCTCAGGCCGGAGTGCAGTGGCGCGATCTCGGCTCTCTGCAAGCTCGGCCTCCCGGGTTCTCGCCATTCTCCTGCCTCAGCCTCCCAAGTAGCTGGGACTACAGGCACCCGCCACCACACCTGGCTAATTTTTTGTATTTTTAGTAGAGACAATGTTTCACCGTGTTAGCCAGCTATTCTTACATTTCATTGTAGTATATCTAGGTACAGGTTTTTCCTTCTCTCTCCTCTTTAGCCTTCTCTGAGCCCTTTAAATCTCCAGTCTTCCATCTTTAATGTTGCGGAATTTACCATCATTAGCTTCAAATATTTTATCTCCTTAGTTTGTTTCTTTTTGCTTATTTTCCAGATGTTGGCACTGCTACACTTCATTTCACTTACCTTTATTCTCTTCTCTCTTCTATTTATCTTGCTTACTAATTCCTGCTTTGGCTTTATCCAATCTGCTATTTGTTTCACAGAACCACAGTATCTGTGTTTAAATCCTAGCTTCCCCTGGGGCAATTTACTTCACCTCTTTGTGCCTCAATTCTTTCATGTGAAAAGTAGAAATAATAATAGTACCTACCTTGGAGGATTGTTGTGGGAGCTAAATGTATTGGTACTGTATATGAATGCACATAGAACATTACCTGGTACATAGTAAATAATATATAAATGCTAGTTATTATTATCTATTGTGTTCTTTATTATATTGTTCACACCTATTATTTCTACTTGTTCTTTCTTTGACCTTTTCTTCCAGCTTCATATTACTAATATCTCCCGTGAGGATATTTGTTGCTTATTTTTAAATTCAGAGCCTATCTGTACTAACAATTCTGCTTTCGAAATTCAGGTAGTATATGCAATTCAGTTTTATTATTTTTCCAATTAGGGAAGGACCAAAGCCCATGGCCTAATTTGTGTTCCTCTTGGTGACTGTAAAGTAATAAAAGAGATGAGCCTCAGGGCAGAGAGCACCAGGGATCAGGAAGGGGCTGGTCTCAGCCCTGCTTCTTGCCACCACACAGGCAAACTCCTTTGATCAGGGATGTGCTCTTCAAGTCATAGACTCCGCGCACTGGGAAGAGACACTCTACTTAGAGTGTAATGTGCAAGTCTTGGTGGTTGGAGAGGGAGGTGGTGCAGGTGTGAGTGTTTGAAAAAGTCTGATTAGCTAGAATCTGTTTTCATCAGCGCCTCTCCTCACCTCAGCAGGGCTTTGAGGCTGCCCGGGTAGTATCCTGAGATACCAGATGGCCAGCAATTGCTTCCGTGATGGTCTTCCCAGGGCAATGCGGGAGAGAAGCAGGGTTAGAATTTAAAAGCCCGTTCTTACGTTTCCGCCTTTTCCTTCAGTTGCCCTTCACCCCAGTCCATTCTCCTCACCAGGCTGAGGCTTCCACTGGTCATCCCCTTCCTCACACGAGGTAATGAATCCTTTAGTCTGTACTGAGGTTTCTCACAATTTTTATGTTGAGTCATCAAATCCTTGGTTTGCTTTCATTTCTGACTTGGTGAGATGGAGCCAGCAGTCTGCGCTAGTCACTTTCTTGTCAGAAGACAGAAATTTTCTAGGCCTTTTTCTCTTCTCCAGTTTCAAAAATAAACTAGATGGTCAGACACTGTGTTTTGGATGAAAGATACCCAGAGAGATAGTTATTTAGAAGTTCAGTTTGTCTCTTAAAAGATCTCCATGGATTTATACTCTTTGAAATAGGGCTTCATAGACCAAGCACCCCTACCAACCCCCTAAATACAGGAGATGCCTTTTTTCTTTTTTGTTGTTTTTCTCTTTAAAGCATAGTGCTTGCACATAACTTGGTAACTATATATTGACGTGATTTTGATCTATATTTAACTCTGTCATGAGATACTTTTAAAAGAACAGACTCAACCATCTGTAATGGAAAATCTCTGCCATTCTTAATTTTAAATTGACGAAAGAGTCTAAGCGCAAGTTCTGATGAAGGGTGTGTGCAAGTGTAGAACAAATTCCTTCCGTGATTAGTCAAGCTACCTGACTTCAAACAAGTTTTATTTTTGTCTCTATTACTGTTAAACTGCATGGCCTATTTCTGCTGGGCTCAGAGCAGGTTTGATCAACATGTTTGGCCTGGGTAAACCAATAAATCCCTAAATAAATCAACTTGTTTGGGCAAAACAAATGACTCTATTATGACATGAACTAAGCAGAAACTTCCCCTGCAACTTTTCTATGAATATGACATGTTTCATGTCCAAAGGTTCCACTCGCTACTGCATGGAGCAAAGCTGTTGTACCTGCCTCAGAGCTCGTTGGAGTTTATATAAGTTTAGGAGTCTGTGTCATACTGTCGCTTTGACTCAGAATTGAGTGATGGGCAGATTAATGTCAGCTGGAAAACATCTGATCTTGATCTCAAATCTGCCTCTGGTTTTGGTGAAACTGTTGAGAGCTCTGAGAAAGAAAACAGACATGCTCTCTTATCTGGCATGTCAGAGATAAATGAAATACCTTTAATTTTTAACAGCATCTTTTGAAAATGCCTCAATAAGCCTGTAAAAGTATGAGTTTCTGCCATACTTTGTGCTGCTTTCAAGTCTACTGAAAATGTAGTTTCTCATATCTTATATTTCACAATAAGTTTTCTTGGTTCTCAGTGATTAACAGGTACCTGTATAACGAGAAAGTCTATGACTGTTACGGTTTACACATAGTCCCAGACATTCCATACTCAAATACAGATTTTTGAAATGATCGCTAGCAGCCAAAATATGTCCTTGTATTGGAGTAGGACGCATTTAGAGGCAGCACTGTGGAGCAAAATGTGAAGCGAAATAGCATAGTTTGGGGAGTTAAATGAGCCTGTTTTTGAGTACTGACTCTGCCAGCGAGTTAAAGCTTATGCTTTCAAGCATATAATTTTATCTCTCTGGGCCTCATCTGTATAACGATGCTAATTAAGTGAGATGATGTATGGAAAGTGTCTGATACATAGAGATGCTTAAATGATAGTTGCAATGAACCATTGAAGTTACAACATTTACCCAATAAGCATTTATTTTACTGTGTTCTGATTTCCAGTAAAGAATGGAACACAAATTTTTCTCTCGCCTCTGAACATACATTTTCAGTATATAGAAAATTTATGGTACAGATATATGCATATTGAGTTAATATAGATAAATATGTCACATATCTCCCACATAATTCTGAAAGTTAGAAACTGGAAAGGCAATGAGATGGCATTCTACTTCTTTTCACCAGGATTTAAATCATTCCGGATCCTTTGAATGACCATAATATCAGTTGAATGTAAACTGAAGTATTATATAGCTACATATTCCTGATTTATTGCATTTAGTCCTTCTGGAATACAATAAAATGTTGTGACATTCTTATTTCATCACTTTCATTCATGTCCTTAGCCTCAGCATTTTTTATTATAAATTTTAAAGATTATGTATAATAAATTATTTTAGACCTGTTTTAAAGATATTTACATAAGAAATACTACTTTTAATATATTAATAAAATTAGGATAATATCATGCCAAAACTTGATAAAGGTAATTCTCGCAATATTTCAAACTTTTTCATTATTATTATATCTGTTACGGTGATCTGTTGTCAGTGATCTTTGATGTTACTACTATAATTATATTGGGGCATCATGAACCGCACCCATATAAGATGGCAAACTTAACTGATAAATGTGCTCTGTATGCTCCACCAATCAGGTATGCCCCCATCTCTCTCTCTCTCTCCTCAGGCTTCCCTATCCCCTGAGACCTAAGGTACAATAGCCTCTCTGTGTCCAAGGGAACAGAAGATTTGCACATCTCTCATAAAGCAAGTTCCTAGAGACTACAAAGAGACTTGGATTCCCACACAGTAAGTGGGAGCCTTCAACACCCCACTGACCATATTAAACAGATCATCAAGGCAGATAATTATCAGAGATATTCAGGACCTGAAGCCAACACTCAACCAAATGGACCTAATAGACAGCTACAGGACTCTCCACCCCAAAAGAACACATTCTTCTCATCACAACATGGCACATACTCCAAAATCAGCCACACAACTGGACATAAAAAATACTCAGAAAATTTGAAAAAATAGAAACAACCACATTCTCAGACCACAGTGCAATAAAAATAGAAATCAATACTAAGAAAATCATTCAAAATCATGCAGTTACTTGGAAATTGAATCCCTGAACAGACCAATAATGAGTTCAGAAATTGAGTTGCTAATAAAAAGCCTACAGCCAAAAAAAAAGCCCAGGACCAGATGGATTCACAGCCAAATTCTACCAGATGTATAAAGAAGGGCTGATACCATTCTTACTGAAACTGTTCTAAAAAATTGAGGAGCAGGGACTAATTCCTCATTTTTTTTCTATGAGGCCAGCATCATTCTGATACCAAAACCTGGCAGAGACACAACAAAAAGAAAATGTCAGGCCAATACCTTTGATGAACATAGGTACAAAAATTTTCAACAAAATACTAGCACATTAAATCCAGCAGCACATCTCAAAGCTAATCCACCATGGTCAAGTAGGCTCTATCCCTGGGATGCAAGGTTGGTTCAACATATGCTAATCAATAAATGTGATTTGTCATATAGACAGAACTAAAAACAAAAACCACATGATTACCTCAATAGATACAGAAAAAGTGTTTGATAAAATTCAACATCCCTTCCTGTTAAAAACCCTCAACAAACTAGGCACTGAAGGAACATACCTCAGAATATTAAGAGCCATTTATAGCAACCTACAGCCATCACCATACTGAATGGGCAAAAGCTGGAAACATTCCCCTTGAAAGCTGGCATAAGACAAGGATGCCATCTCTCACACCACTCTTATTCAACATAGTATTGGAAATCCTGGCCAGAGCAATCAGGCAAGAGAAAGAAAAGACATCCAAATAGGAAGAGAGGAAGTCAAATTATTACTGTTTATAGACAATGTGATTCTATATCTAGAAAACCGCATAGCCTCTGTACAAAAGCTCCCTGATCTGATAAACAACTTCAGCAAAGTTTCAAGATACAAAATCAACAAACAAAAATAAATAGCATTCCTATATACAAACAACATCCAAATCAACAGCCAAACCAGGAATGCAATCCCACTCATAATTACTACCAAAATAATAAAATACCTAGGAATACAGCTAACCAAGGAGATAAAACATCTCTACAGTGAGAATTGCAAAACACTGCTCAAAGAAATCAGAGATGACACAAATGGAAAACCATTCCATGCTCATAGATAGGAAGAATCAATGTCATTAAAATGGCGATACTGCCCAAAGCAATTTACAGATTCCATGTTATTTCTATCAAACTACCAATGGCATTTTTCACAGAATTAGAAAAAACTACTTTACAATTTATATGGAACCAAAAAGAGACCAAATAGCCAAGGAGATTCTAAACAAAAAGAACAAAACTGGAGGCATCACATTACCTGACTTCAAACTATACCACAGGGCTACAGTAACCCAAACAGTATGGGGCAGGTACAAAATAGACACATATACCAATAGAACAAAGTAGAGAGCCCAGAAATAATGCCACACACCTACAACCATCTGATCTTTGACAATGTTAACAAAAACAAGCAATGGGGAAAGGACTCCCCATTCAAAAATGGTGCTGAGATAGCTGGCTAGCCATATGCAGAAGATTGAATCTGGACCCCTACCTTATACTACATATAAAAATCAACTCAGCTGGGCGCAGTGGCTCACGCCTGTAATCCCAGCACTTTGGGAGGCCAAGGCAGACGGATCACAAGATCAGGAGATCAAAACCATTGTGGCTAACATGGTGAAACCCCGTCTCTACTAAAAATACAAAAAAATTAGCCAGGCGGGGTGGCGGGCCCCTGTAGTCCCAGTTATTTGGGAGGCTGAGGCAGGAGAATGGTGTGAACCCAGGAGGCGGAGCTTGCAGTGAGCTGAGATTGCGCCACTACACTCCAGCCTGGGTGACAGAGCGAGACTCCATCTCAAAAAAAAACAAAAAAAAAAAACAAAAAAATCAACTCAAGATAGATTGAAGACTTAAGTGTAAAACCATGCAAACCCTGGAAGATAACCTAAAAAATACCATTCTGAACATAGGACTTAGCAAAGATTTTGTGACAAAGATGCCAAAGCAATTGCAACAACAACAACAACAACAATAAAAATTGACAAATGGGGTCTAATTAAACTTAAGAGCCTCTGTGCAGCAAAAGAAATTATCAACAGAGTAAACAGACAACCTACAGAGTGGGAGAATATTGGCAAACTATGCATCCAACAAAGGTCTAATATCCAGAATCTATAAGGAAATTAAACAACTTTACAAGCAAAAAAAGAACCCCATTAAAAAGCGTGCAAAGGACATGAACACTTTTTCAAAGAAGACATACATGCGGCCAACAAGCATATGAAAAAATTCCCAGCATCACAAATCTTTAGAGAAACGCAAATCAAAATCACAATGAAATACCATTTCACAACAGTCAGAATGGCTATTATTAAAAAATCAAAAAATGACAAATGCTGGTGAGGTTGTGGAGAAAGGGGAATGCTTATATTCTGCTGGTGGGAGTGTAAATTAGCTCAGCCATTGTGGAAAACAGTGTGGCAATTCCTCAAAGAACTAAAAACGGAATTACCATTTGACCTAGAAATCCCATGTATTGGGTATATACTGCCATAAAGACACCTGCATGCATATGTTCATTGCAGTACTATGTATAATAGCAAAAACATAGAATCAATCTAAATGCCCTCCAATGGCAGACGGGGTAAAGGAAATAGGGTACCCTATATACCATGGAATACTATGCAGCCATAAAAAAGAATGAGATCATGTCCTTTGCAGCAACATGGATGGAGCTGGAGGCCATTATCCTAAGCAAACGGTATTAGTCCATTTTCATGCTGCTGATAAAGACATACCTGAGACTGGGTAATTTATAAAGAAAAAGAGGTTTAATGGACTCACAGTTCCACATGGCTGGAGAGTCCTCACAGTCTTGGCAGAAGGTGAAAGGCACGTCTTACATGGCAGCAGGCAAAGAGTGAAAGAACCAAGTTAAAGGGGTTTCCCCTTATAAAACCATCAGATCTTGTGAGACTTATTCACGAGCACAAAAAGAGTATGGGGAAAATCACCCCCATGATTCAATTGTCTCCCAACGGCTCCCTCCCAAAACAAGTGGAAGTTATGGGAGCTACAATTCAAGATAAGATTTGGGCAGGGACACAGCCAAACCATATCACAAACTAACACAGGAACAGAAAACCAAATATGGAGTGTTCTTGCTTTTAAATGGGAGCTAAACAATGAGAATACATGGATACTAGGAGGAGAACAACAGACACACGGGCCTCCTTGAGGGTGGAGGCTGGGAGGAAGGAAGGGATAAAAAAAAAATCTGTTAGATACTATGTGTACTACCCAGATGATGAAGTTATCTGTACACCAAACCTTGTGAAATGCAGTTTACTCGTATAACAAACCTGCACATGGACCTCTGAAATGAAAATAAAAGTTAAAAGAAAAATGGGCAAAAGTATAACCAGACAGATCTCTGAGAAAGAGATATAAATTGGCAATAAATCAATGGCAGTGCACTCTCAATTATAGAAATGCAAATTAAAACAAAATACTATGTATACTTATCAGATAGACAAAAAATATGAAGTTTGATAACACCCAGTGCTGTTAAGAGAAAGGGAAAATACACACACATACAATCCTGGTGAAGATATCAATGGCACATCCATTTTGGGGACAAACTATCACAATTTATTAACTTTTAAAATGTATGTTTGGTTTTATAGATATGAACTGATACCTGTGATTTGTAAAGTTCTCTGAAATGGAGGCTTTGAACTCAAATTTATCAACCATGTGCCTTGTGTAATGAAACCAATCTAGATTAAAAATCCTGAGCCTTAGGATTTGATATAAACAAGGGAAAAAAAACCACTGGCATATAGATAGGACTGAATCTGTATACTTTAGTTTTTTCTTTGAGGTACAGCCATAATTCCATGTAAGTACTTATATACATGATTCTGTCAAAAGAAAAATCCAAGTAAATGCTGCTTGGAGATGTAGAAACACCATAGAGTTTAGAGCCAGGCCAACCCATGAGCATATCTCATCTCTAGTTCTTACTTGGTATGGGGCTTGGGTAAGACATTTTCATTAAGATTTGGAAGCCAGGCCTGGTGGCTCAGGCCTGTAATCCTAGCACTTTGGGAGGCCAAGTCAGGAGGATTGTTTGAGCCCAGGAGTTTGATACCAGCCTGGGCAACATGGCAAAATCTTGTCCCTACAAAAAAATACAAAAATTAGCCAGGCATGGTTGCACACACCTGTAGTCTCAGCTATATGGGAGGCTGAGGTGGGGGTATCACTGGTGCCCAGGAGGAGGAAGTTGCAGTGAGTTGAGACCATGCCACTGCATTTCAGCCTGGGCAACACAATGACACCTTCTCTCAAAAAAATTTTTTGGAAGTAAGTAGAGCAACCTCTGCTTCACAGAACTGTGTTAAGGACCAAATAAGATAACACAGAAAGCTTCTATGGTGTTATTTGACACATAATATATAGTCAAAAAACACTGACTACTAGTGTTGTACTTTTAGCCCACTATCTTGGCTATTTACGCATTTAAAAATGTTGTTTTGTGCTTCATTTAATAGAGTTCTGGGGGAAAGGAGGTCATTTGAATTGAGTAGTTAGTTTGTAATGCCTCTGCTATGATGTGAATGTTTGTATTTCTCCAAAATTCATAAGTTGAAACCTAATCTCTGCACAATAGATTAAGAGGTGGAGCCTTTGAGAGGTGACTAAGGTAATGAATGGGATTATTGCCCTTATAAAAGAGGCTTAATGGAGTCCTTTTGCCTTTCTGCCATGTGAGGACACATAGAAGTCACCATCAATGAGGAACAGGCCCTGACCAGACACCAAATCTGCAGGCATCTTGATCTTGAACATATCAGCCTCCAGAACTGTGAGCAATAAACTTCTGTTGTTTATAAATTACCCAGTCTAAGATATTTTGTTATAGCAGCCTGAATGGACTAAGATAGTCTCTCCTGTTGCAAACATCCACTTGCTGTTTGTTGTTTTTGTTTTAGTTCTTGCTATAAAGTTCTTCATATCTTCAGTCAATACAAAGGAACTGTTCTAGGTCTCTCTCTTGTTTTATGATTACTGTAGGTCAGGACAGCTGTGTGCAAAAATATCTTGCATTTCATAATGGTTGAACTTCCTTGTAGAAGCCAAATTGACAAAAGGGGCAGCTAATCCCAAAGAATGTCACAGTTTGCTGATGTGGAATCTATCATTGGAACTAGTAACATCTATTCATAGCAGTCCCATGGGTGACATTACATTTGTGTTTGGGAGATTGCATAAGAAGAAGTCACTTATTATTCTTTTGGAGCTGAGAAAACTCCAGGTCAAATTCAGCTCCAGTAAAATTTTTATTTATTCCAAAATATAATTGTACCTGCTTGAGATAAGAGAATCTGAAATACTAGAGTCAGGTATGAAGAGTGGAAATTTGAGTGATGATATGGTTTGGCAGTGTCCCCACCCAAATCTTATTTCAAAGTATAGTTCCCATAATTCCCATGTGTCATGGGAGGGACTTGGTGGGAGGTAGTTGAATTATGGAGGCATTTATCCTCATGCTGTTCTCATGATAGTGGGTGAGTTCTCATGAAATCTGATGTTTTAGAAGGGGCTTTTCCCCCTTTGGTTCAGCACTTCTTCCTGATGCCATGTGAAGAAGGACATATTTGCTTCCCCTTCTGCCATGATTGTAAGTTTCCTGAGGCTTCTCCAGCCATGCTGAACTGTGAGTCAATTAAACCTCTTTCCTTTATAAATTACCCAGTCTCAGGTATGTCTTTATTAGCAGCATGAGAATGGACTAATACTGTAAATTGGTACTAGGAGTAGGGTGCTGCTGTAAAGATACCCAAAAATGTGGAAGCAACTTTGGAATTGGCTGACAGGCAGAGGTTGGAACAGTTTAGAGGACTCAGAAGAAGACAGGAAAATGTAGGACAGTTTGGAACTTCCTAAAGACTTGTTGAATGGCTTTGACCAAAGTGCTGATAGTGATATGGAAAATGAAGTCTGGGCTGAGGTGGTTTCAGATGGACACGGAGAACTTTTTGGGAACTGGGGCGAAGGTGACTCTTGTGATGCTTTAGCAAAGAGATTGGCAGCATTTGCCCCTGCTCTAGAGATCTGTGGAACTCTGAATTTGAGAGAGATGATTTAGGGTATCTGGCAGAAGAAATTTCTAAGTGGCAGAGGGTTTTGAACAAAGCAGAGCATAAACAAATCAGAGAAAACTGCTTTGACAAAGCAAAGCATAAAAGTTTGGAAAATTTGCAACCTGACAATGAGATAGAAAAGAAAACCCCATTTTCTGGGGAGAAATTCAAGCTGGCAGCAGAAATTTGCATAAGCAATGAGGAATTGAATGTTCACCACCTAGACAATGGGGAAAATGTCTCCAAGGCATGTCAGAGACCTTTAGGGCAGCCTCTGCTATCACAGGCCTGGAGGCCTAGGAGGGAAAAATGGTTTCCTGGGCTGAATCTAGTGCCCCTCAGCTGTGTGCAGCCTCAGGACTTAGTGCCCTGCATCCCAGTTGCTCCAGTCATTACCAATGTACAGCTCAGACCATTGTTTCAGAGGGTACAAGTCCCAAGCCTTGGCAGCTTCCACGTGGTATTGGGCCTCTGCATGCACAGAAGTCAAGAACTGAGGTTTGGGAACCTCCATGTAGATTTCAGAGGATGTATAGAAACACTTGAAGTCCAAACAGAAGTTCACTGCAGGGGTGGAGCCCTCGTGGAGAACCTCTGCTAAGGCACTACGGACATGAAATGTGGGGTTGTAGCCCCACACACAGCCCCCACTGGGGCACTGCCTAGTGGATCTGTGAGAAGAGGGCCACCATCCCCCAGACTCCAGAATGATAGATCCACTGACAGCTTGCACTGTGTGCCTAGAAAAGCCACAGACACTCAATGCTAGCCATGAAAGCAGCTTGGAGGAGGGCTTTACCCTGCAAAGCCACAGGAGCAGAACTGTCCAAGGCCATGGGAGCCCACCTTTTGCATCAGCATGACCTGGATGTGAGACATGGAGTTAAAGGAGATCATTTTGGAACTTTAAGGTTCAATGACTGCCCTATTGGATTTTAGACTTGCATAGGGCCTGTAGCCCCTTTGTTTTGGCCAATTTCTGCCATCTGGAATGGGTGTATTTACACAATGCCTGTGTGTTCATTGTGTCTAAGAAGTAACTAACTTGCTTTTGTTTTTACAGGCTCATAGGCAGAAGGGACTTGCCTTGTCTCAGATGAGACTTGGATTTCATTTTGACTCGGACTTTTGGGTTAATGCTGGAAGCAGCTAAGACTTTGAGGGATGGTTGGAAAGGCATGATTGTGTTTTTAAACGTGAAAACATGAAATTTGGGAGGGGCCAAGGCTGGAATGATATGGTTTGGCTGTGTCCCCACCCAATCTCATTATTAATTGTAGTTCCTATAATCGTCACATGTCATGGGAGGGACCTAGTGGGAAGTAATTGAATCATGGGGACATTTACCCTCATTCTGTTCTCATGATAGTGAGTTTTCTTGAGATCTGATAGTTTTATAAGGGGCTTTTCCCTCTTTTCCTCAGCATGTCTCCCTCCTGCTGCTATGTGAAGAAAGACATGTTTGCTTTCCCTTTCACCATGATCGTAAGTTTCCTGATACCTCTCTAGCCGTGCTGAACTGTGAGCCAATTAAGCCTCTTTTCTTTATAAATTACCGAATCTTGGGTATGTCTTTATTAGCAGTGTGAGAATGGACAAATACAAGTGGACTGGAAGAAGACCTTAGTTTGGACCCATTCGTTGAACATGAAGTGATGTTTATGCTTGGAATAATATCCTTGGATCACTTCATGTCCATTGATAATTGTGCATATGTCATATTATAGGGAAGAGTGAGAGCTAAAATTATAAACATGTATCTTGTATTGATTATATAAAATCATCTTACCCATAGAATATCTTGTAGGCCTAAAGCAGAAGAGAAAGTTAATTATTACTGAGTTAATAAGCCAAAAGTTGCTCTGGGATAATTGGTATTAATATATCTAAGAATCAGAAGGAGATGAGGTGAGGTCAGAGAGGCCAACGTTAGGAGGATGCATCCAGCAGCTCTAGAGTAAATTGGTGATTCATACAATGAACATCTTTGTATGGATGGTATGCTGTATCTCATAGATTCTCTTCACCGCAAGTAAGAGAAATCTCAGACTGTCATAAGTGTGAACTTAGGAACTTAAGTGTGAAGGAAAGGTATTATTTCACAGAACAGGAAGTATAAATGTAGGACAGGTTCCAGGTGCATCATAAGGAAACTGTGGCTCTACTTCATTGTTAATTACTGGCTCTGCCCTGTGTATGCTAGCCTCGTCCTCAGGCTGTCTCCCACCATTAACAAGAGGAGGGAAGAAAAGAAGGAAGAGAAAGGGAAGACAAGAAGAGGAACAGAGAGGAACAAGAACATTCCCATCAGTTTGATTAGACTAATATAGGTTAGGTGCCCACTATATGCGTCAATATTATTGCCATGGAAATGCCATGTGTTGATTGGCTTAAATCTTATCCCTGATTTAATTACTTGACAAGGGGACAGAATTAGTGTCATAGGCTTAGACCAGATAGAGCCTGTCTCCCAATTTGGTTATGGAATCAGCTTCCCCTAATCACACAAGCTGCATATGAACAAAATTGGAGCTTTACTAGGAAGGATATGATGGGGGCTGGATGGGGAATAGATTTCAGGCAGGCAGCTTGCAAATTTTACTGCATATACTCATTAAGGAAACTTCTGACTATAAATCAAAATTAGAAAATTTAGTCCATAGGGCATAAAGGGCTGATGATTTTGCCAGTTATATTTTTCATAAGTTACTGTACTGTCGTCTAGGTTTATATTATTATTTCTTAAGATGTCCACAGAACTGAACCATATCTTGATATGATGGCAGAATGAAGTGTCTGAACCTGCAATGCTGGGGACCAACCATACCACAGAATATAATTATTTCAGCAAGGCAGCACTACAATTATGGGATTTTAGTTGACCTTTATTGATGACACCCTTGTCATATTTGATGCCTTTATCATTCATATTTTATTTTTCATCATTGACTATTTCATCTACCTCTGGTATATAATTGTTGGAGTATTCTTTTTTTTTTTTTTTTCTTTTTTTTTTGAGACTTGAGACGGAGTTTTGCTTTGTCGCCTAGGCTGGAGTGCAGTGGCGCGATCTCAGCTCACTGCAAGCTCCGCCTCCCAGGTTCGCGCCATTCTCCTGCCTCAGCCTCCCGAGTAGCTGGGACTACAGGCTCCTGCCACCATACCTGGCTAATTTTTTTGTATTTTTTAGTAGAGACGGGGTTTCACCGTGTTAACCAGGATGGTCTCAATCTCCTGTCCTCGTGATCCGCCCGTCTTGACCTCCCAAAGTGCTGGGATTACAGGCGTGAGCCACTGCACTCGACCTTGTTGGAGCATTCTAAGTCTGTATCTTGGGCTACTGCCTCAATCGAATACAAATATAAGTTCCCAATGATTTCCCTTTCTCTCCATTTATTATGGTCCTTTGATTCTTATACATTTAAATATACTGCACATAAATGTGATTATCTGTCACACCCACTGGAAGAAGGTATGTGAGGGCAGAGGCTTTGTCTGTTTCATTCACCATTGAAACTGAGGGCCTAGAATAATGTCAGGCACATAGTTGACCTTCAGTAAATTCCAGCCAGTCCTTGCTTTGTACAGTAGTGTGGGACCATAAAAATGACTGCAAGCTGAAACCAGACAAAGCATTCTTAATAACCAATGGGAAAAGTTATAATTTTTTTTTTTAGACAAGTTTTCACTGTGTCACCCAGGCTAGAGTACAGTGGCACAATCTCGGATCACTGCAACCTCCACCTCCTGGGTTCAAGTGATTCTTGTGCCTCAGCCTCTTGAGTAGCTGGGATTACAGGCGTGCACCACCACAGCCCAGGTAATGTTTTGCATTTTTAGGAGATGGGATTGCCCCATGTTGGCGAGGCTGGTCTCGAACTCCTGGCCTCAAGTGATCCTCCTGCCTTGGCCTCCCAAAGTGCTGGGATTACAGACATGAGCCACTGTGCCCAGCCAGAAAAGTTGCAGTTGTTCCATGATCATTACAATGTTTGTCAAAATATTAAAAATTCTCTAATGTCAGATATAAGTGCATAGCAAAGTGAAAGAATAGTATAATATTTAGCATGTTGTAATTTAAAAATTAGAAACATGGAAAAATAAAATATTTTATTTCTTTATTAAAAGTATCAAGTGGGCCAGGCACGGTGGCTCACACCTGTAATCCCAGCACTTTGGGAGGCCAAGGCAGGCAGATCACTTGAGGTCAAGAGTTCAAGACCAGCCTGGCCAACACAGTGAAACCCCATCTCTACTAAAAATACAAAAAATTAGCCAGGCATGGTGATGCATGCCTGTAATCCCAGCTACTCGGGAGACTAAAGTAGGGGAATTTCTTCAACCCAGGAGGCAGAGGTTGCAGTGATCGTACCACTGCACTCCAGACTGGGTGACAGAGTTAGACTCTATCAAAAAAAAAAAGAAAAGAAAAGAAAAAAAATCGAGTGGCTGGAACACCGCTTGCCTTCTCACTGTGTAACTTTTATATGAAATGAGCACGTTTCTATGCCTTGGCAAACTGTCATATTCCTTTCTAAGTTTGGATCAGCTTCAATATTTTATCCTCTGAACTTTCAACATGGTGGATTATGTCTGAGAGTCCCTTAAGGCCTTGCTCTGTCATCCAGGCTGGAGTCCAGTGGCATGATCCTAATTCACCGCAGCCTTTTAACTTCTAGGCTCAAGCAATCCTCCTGCCTCAGCCTCGTGAGTAGCTGAGATTACAGGTGCACACCACTATCCCCAGCTAATTTTTAAATCGTTTTGTAGAGACAGAGTCTTACTATGTTGCCCAGGCTGGTCTCTAACTCCTGGCTTCAAGTAGTCCTCCCTCCTCGGCCTCCCAAAGCACTGGGGTTCCAGGAGTGAGCCACCACACTGCCCTTTGAGAGTTCCTTTAGTGTGAAGGTTTTTTTTAAATGATGTCCTGTCTTCTGGGACATCTTCATACTTTTAGTCACAATCACTTTCTTCATTTAGTGAGTGAAGTTTGCATTCACTAACTGGCTATGGCAGCATATCTTAAGTCTCTCCAATGGTGGTAGTGTCAACATTCCCATGGTTGATTGTTTCTTCTGTAACTCCATTTATGTGTAATTTGAATTTCACTTCCAATGTTCACTTTTCTTTCTTTGTAGCACTTTTTTTCTTTCTTTTTTTTTCTTCCCCAGAGTCTATCTCTTCAGAAAACTTTCTTGCACTTTTATCTTTAGCTATGTCCTCTTTCAATTATCCAATTTTGTAAAATATCACTTGGGTCTATCGTTGTAAGACAAGGAGACAACATGACTACATGCTTTGTTGTCTGAGTGTGAACTGAATAGAAGATGCACAGGAACTGGGCCGGACGTGGTGGCTCACGCCTGTAATCCCAGCACTTTGGGGGTCCGATATGGGCGGATCGCGAGGTCAGGAGATCCCGACCATCCTGGCTAACACGGTGAAACCCCATCTCTACTAAAACTACAAAAAAAAAAAAAATTAGCTGGGCGTGGTGGCGGGCGCCTGTAGTCCCAGCTACATGGGAGGCTGAGGCAGGAGAATGGCATGAACCCAGAGCGAGACTCTGTCTCAAAAAAAAAAAAAATAAATAAATAAATAAAAGAAGATGCACAGGAACTGATATGAAGAGCCTCTGATAGACTTTGCAAACAGTGATATGTATCTGCTATTTACTTAGTGATCTGAGGACTGAAGAGCTAACAACAAAGTTCATTTTAAGTAATTACAGTTAATATATTAATACTATAGTAACTGAAATTTAAACCAGATTATTGAAGAACTGGTGTTATTTAAGCTAATAACTGGAACGTGTGCATATTGGAACTATGCAAAGGGAGGAGTGCCTATAGTTTAATGAGTAAATGGTCTTAATTATTATTCATGAATAAACAACCTCATGATTGTGGAGAAATAGATAGATATGTTTTTATTAAAAGATGTATAAATACAAAGTAAATATTAGAATAATATGGTGAGAAAATTGACATGATTTGGGCCTTCTGGAGCTTACATTTAATTAGAGGATATGGGTAAATAAGTAGCCAGTCACAACGGGACATGAGAAGCCTACATTAGGAAAAATGTTGAAAGCTATGAAGGCGTGCAATAGGAACACTTAACTCTCCTCGTAATGAGCTGAGAAAAAAATCCCCTGGGGGAAGTAACAATCTTATCTGCAGTGTGGAGGAAACCAAATGAAGACAGCAGAGGTCAGAGTATTTCAGGCAGACGTAAGGGCCCAGAGGTGGGAGGGAACTTGGTGATTTCACAGAACAGAAAGAAATGTTTTACGTTCCAGGCATAGAGAAGGGAGAAGGGAGTGGTGAAAGATGGGAAAACTATACATCCGTATCTAAGTGGGAGGATCACAGTGCTAGGACTTCTATGAAAATAGGAAACCATAAAGTGCTTGAGAATGAATGGAGGTACCTTATATGTGACAAATTTGTCTCCCTTACCAAGGTCAGGACACATATTTTTTCTCCAAAACGTTTATCCTAACACACCATACTGAACAACTTACTAGCAGTTATCCCACTGGGACTTTACGTATTCTGTCCATGAAAGGAAGTGACTCATACCCATTAACTTACGTAAAATTCAAAAATGTTACCATCTGCACAAAAACTTGTGAGGTTTTCCCCAAAAATATTAGAACTGGAAAGAAACTCTTTGTTCTTGGACAAAAATCTTACAGATAAATTTGCCCTTGAAGAAATCACCTAAATGTTCTGGTCATTTTTGAAACAAAGATGGTTGTTCTTTTCCAACCTCATAGTCACACATAATAAGAGTATTCTTATGATTTAAATTCCTTGGATGAAACAAGGTATTATTTTCTTAACATTTATATTATGGTTATAACCACCAGCTGTTGATAATGACTACATTTTTTAATCTCCTTTCCTTCCTTAGTCTTTATTAAAATAAATTTAATAGTAAAATGATAAAATATTAGTAAAGGAATAAAAATTTATAAACATATAAAAATAAAGATCAGGAAAAAAGATGGTAGCAGATACAAGATTTCAACAGATTTTCAGAATCTGCAAAGGGAAGTAAACGTAACTAATTTACCATGGTAGAGAAAGACACTACTTATGTGTACAGAGGAGGTAGTGAACAAGCTGAGAGTTCGTCGATGGCATCCTGCAAAATCACAGAGTGTTAAGACTTCAAGGCAAAAGTGAAGGTCAGGTGTGGGGCTGAAAATAGGAGGGTGGGTTGAAAGTGTGTGTGAAAGACCTGTCGGTTCCCTCCTTTTTTCTACCCCTGGACATACCTACAACCCTACAGAATTCCTAGGAGGGACACAGAAGGTTTACTCTCTGAGAAATCTTTGATTGTTTGTTTATTTTTTGAGACGGAGTCTCGCTCTGTCGTCCAGGCTGGAGTGCAGTGGCACAAGCTCACTGCAAGCTCCGCTTCCCGGTTCAAAGGATTCCCCTGCCTCAGCCTCCCTAGTAGCTGGAACTACAGGCGCCTGCCACCACACCCAGCTAATTTTTTGTATTTTCAGTAGAGATGGGGTTTCACCGTGTTAACTAGGATGGTCTCTATCTCCTGACCTCGTGATCCACCCGCCTCGGCCTCCCAAAGTGCTGGGATTACAGGCATGAGCCATCATGCCCAGCCGAGAAATCTTAACAGGAACAAATCAAGTCACACAGATGCCAGTTAGAGTTGATAGTAGAAATATAGTAACGACACACTAAATTTCATTCTCCCCAGATTAGATGACAGTTTAAAGTCACGCTGAATTTAATGTAAAGACTATAATTCCAATAAATATATAGGCCTACTATGTACCCACAAAAATTTAAAATTAAAATCTTAATGGAAACATCTCTAGTGTTTTCCCATTAA
This sequence comes from Macaca fascicularis, assembly GCF_037993035.2. Taxonomy (NCBI): domain Eukaryota; kingdom Metazoa; phylum Chordata; class Mammalia; order Primates; family Cercopithecidae; genus Macaca; species Macaca fascicularis. The sequence goes on from NC_088375.1 coordinate 17,595,053, forward strand.
ATAAGATACTGATAAAGGACTAGGCTATACATACTATATTATGTTAAGAAAGCACGTCTCAATTCCTATTTTGAACGTTTCTTTTTTAATAACGAGTGGCTGTTGACTGTTGTCAAAGGCTTTGTCAACATTGATAGACATGATGATGAGTTTTTTCCTTGGATTTTCTAATGTGACATATGGTTGTGACACTTTTATACGCCAATATGAGTGGGCCACTGGGTGCCCAGATATTTGGTTAAATGTGATTCTGGATGTGTCTGCAAAAGTGTTTCCATAAAATATTAGCATTTGAATTGGTAGGCTAAGTAAAGCTGATGGCCCTCTTCAGTGTGGGTGGGTGTCATCTAATCCGGTGAGAGCCTAAGCAAAACAAAATGGCTTAGAAAGGGAGAATTCACTCTCCCTGCCTGACGACTGCTTGAGCTGGAACATTGGTCCCAGGCTTTCAAATTTGGACTAGAACTTACACCATAGATTATCTTGGTTCTCAAGCCTTCAGGCTTAGCCTGGAACTATACCACTGGCTTTCCTCAGTCCCAGCTTGCAGATAGCCGATTATTGGACTTCTCAGCCTCCACAATCATGGGAGCCAATAACCTATGAAAAATCTCTTTATATATACTGTCATGCATCACTTAATGCTGGGAATATGTTCTGAGGAATGCATTGTTAGGCAATTTTGTCATTGTGCAAACGCCATGTCGCATACGTACACCAACCTAGATGGTATAGCCTACTACGCACCTAGGCTATATGGCATAACCTATTACTCCTGGGCTACAAACCTGTACAACATGTTATTATACTGAATACTGTAGGCAACTGTAACACAATGGTATTTGTGTATCTAAACATACCTAAACATAGAAAATGTATGGTAAAAATATCATTTATAATCTTATGAGGCCAACGTCATATGCAATCCATCGTTAACCGAAACATCATTATACAGCACATGACTATATAGATATACATATTTTATTGATTCTGCTTCTCTAGAAAACCCTAATACAAGAGTATTAATGGACTTTCTAATATTGAACCAACTTTGCAGTCCCCAAATAAATCCCACTTAGCAATGGTGTACTATTTTCTTAGTGTGGTTTTAGATTCCATTTGCTAGTAATTTACTTAAAATGTTTTCAGTGATATTCATAAGTGATATAGATCTGTAGGGTTTTTTTTTTTCTTTGTACTGTCTTTATCTGGTTTAGGTAATAACATTATTCCTATTTTCCTATTTCATAGAAACAGTTTGGAAATTTCCTTTCATTTTCCATGCTCTGAAATAATTTATAAGCTGTTAGGACTTTCTGGTCTTTCAAGACTTGGTAGAATTCACTAGTGAAACCATCTGGGCCTGGCGTTTTGTTTTGTTTTTTTTTTTTTTGCGGGGTGATTTCTTAATAACCGTCTTCATTTCTTCTATGGAAATTGGTTAAATTTTGTAAATCTGACAGAGCTAATTTTGGCAGTATGTATTTCTGTAAGAAATTATGCACTTCATCCAGATTTTCCAATCTATTTGTCTAGAGGTCAGCAAAGTAGTCTCTTCTGACTTTTAAAATTTCTTTTGTTTGAAAGGTTATTTCTCCCTTTTTACTTCTTACTCTACATATTGTACTTTCTTTGTTCTTGATGAATTTAGTTAGTAGTTTGCCTATTTTATTTTGTCCCCCCAAAAAACAAGATTTTGATTTGTTAAAGCTACTGTTTTTCTATTCTTTATTTCACTAATCTCTGCTTTTATCTTTACTATTTTCTTTCATGTGTTTTCTTTTGCTTTAAGCTGTTCTTCTACTTGCTTGAACTATAAATTTAATTCATTACTTTTGTCCTTTCACTTTTAGTGAAAAGGTATTTAGTGTAATTAATTTTTCTCTAACTACTGTTTTAAATACATCCCATAGATTCTAATATGTAGTGTTTTTATTATCTATTATTTGTTTAAAATAATGTATTTCAGCTGGGCGTGGTGGCTCACGCCTCTAATCCTGGCACTTTGGGAGGCCAAGGTGGGCCGAGCACAAAGTCAGGAGATCGAGACTAGCCTGGCTAACACGGTGAAACCCCGTCTTTACTAAACATACAAAAAAAATTAGCCAGGTGTGGTGGTGGGCACTTGTAGTCCCAGCTGCTGGGGAGGCTGAGGCAGGAGAATGGCGTGAACCTGGGAGGCAGAGCCTGCAGTGAGCCGAGATCACATCACTGCACTCCAGCCTGGGCAACAAAGCGAGACTCCATCTCAAAAAAAAAAAAAAAAGTAAATAAATGTATTTCAGCTTGTATTTCTCATTTCAGCCAAGAGTTGTTTAATAAGAATTTTTTTTTTTTTTTACATTTCCAAGTCTACATTATCTAATATAGATATTGCTACCCCTGCTCCGTCTTTATTTCCATTTGCCTGGTATATGGTTTCTTCATCCTTTTATGCTCACCTACCCTTTCTGAATCTTTTTGTTTTAGGTGTGCCTGCTATCTACTACATAGCTGCGGTTTAGTTTTGTGAGACAAATTGAGAGTCTTTTGGTCTTAATAGGTGAATTAAACCTATTCATGTTTATTGCTATGACTGACTTGTTTGGTATTAATCATAACATTTTATTGTATTTTGTTATATTTCCTGTGCTTATGAGATTTGTATTCTTTACTATTTTATTTATAATTTTCTAGAAAAGTTTATATTTTTATTTTAGTGGTTACCTTTGTATTTATATCTTTTTCAATGCTCTTGGTCCCCTGTTTGTTAATTAACCTTTTGTTGTCTCGTTTTCCAGTATCTCTTAACATCCATCTATTACTCCTCAATGAGCTTTTTCTACTTTTCTTTCTCCCTCTTCTTATACTGCCTATTTTTAAGATACATTATTTCTACTTCATCATAATATATAACATTTGTACGCTAGTGTTCCATCCCCATCTCCACCTTTGTTTCAGTTTTATGTATAGTTATAGATTATTAAATGCTTACCATCAGTTATTTTACTCAAGTTTCTGCTGCCATTACTGGTTGGATGAAAGTTCATTCTCTAATAAATTCCTCAAAAAGATTTATTGATACAGAATTCTCTACATTTTGTATATTGAGACTGTTTTTCTATAATCTTCATATTGAGGGGCAATTTGGTTGAAAATAAAGTTCTTAATTGACAATTTATTTGAGTGAGTGCCTTAAAAACTTTTTCCTCAGTTGTTGTTTGACTTTGTATTGTTTTATGAAGTCTGATGTTAGTCTAATTTTCCCCTTTGCATATTTGATCTTGTTACCTGGAGATTTTAAGGACTTTATCTTTGGATCTATGAATTTTACTAGGATGTGTCTCAGAATTGATCATTCTGGATGAATTTTCTCATGTACCTAGTGAGCTCTTTCAATGCATAGATTCAGCTTTTTATTTCTGGAAAGTTTTTTGGATTATAATTTTAAATATTAGTTCTGTTTCACTATTTTGTTTGCTTTTTCAGGGACTTTGATAATACAAATATTTTTACTTGTTGCCTATCTTGAAGTTTCAGTTCCCTACTTTCTTTTTGATACTTTTTAAAGAAAAATTTGCCGTCTACAAAACTGCACACAAAAAATAATAGACTTATTTGAAAAATAGGATTAAGACAGGTTGCTAAAAACCAATACAACTTTATAAATGAGAGCACTAACAAATGTACTTAAATAACAATTATAATGAAAATATCACAATTTAAAAGACAACCTTGACTTTCTAAAAATAAAGACATTTTAAGTTGATGCAAAAAAGTGAAGCTAGGGACATTTTATAAAATGGCTGACTTGTACTCCAAAAATGTCAGGGTCATAAAAGACAAAGGAAGGCTAAGGAGCTCATTCAGATTAGAGGAGACGAAAAATACACAACCAAGAAAAGAAAAAAGAGCTCTCATGCCATGAAAGACATGGACAAAACTTAAATGCACATTTCATAAGCCAGTCTAAAAAGGCTCTATGGGAGAGAAGCATGTATAAATGGAGTACAGGCTATATTCAGGGAGTGAAATTGTTCTGTAATAGTGGATACTTGTCCTTATACCTTTGTGAAAACCCACTGAATACACAACACAAAGAGTGAATTGTAATGTAAACTCTGGACTTTAATTGACAGCAATGTGTCAATATTGGCTCATCAATTGTAACAAATGTGCCACACCAATGCCAGATGTTAATAATAGGACAAACTATGGAGGGGAGATAGGAGAGAGGTATTTGGGAACTCTCTCTTCTTTCTACTCTATTAATTAAAAAAAAAAAAAAAAAAAAGACCTAACAGCTAAATGCAACAAGTAATCCTGGACCAGGAAAAACATTTTTTCCTTTGCTGTAAAGGACATTATTGGGACAATCTGTTAAATTTGAATAAGGGCTATAGATGAAATAATAATGTATTAAAATGTGTACAATTATCAATGTATGTTTTCTGATTTTGATCATTTTACTGTAGTTATATAAGAGAATGTTCTTGTTTTTAGGAAATACACAATTAAAGATTAGGGATTAATGGATGTTATATATGTAAATCATCCAAATAACTCAGAAAAAAACCAATATAGACAGATAAAGATAAAGCAATTGTGGTAACATGTTAACATTTAGAGAATCTGGGTGAAGAGTACATTAGAACTTTTTGTACTGTTATTGAAACTTTTCTGTCAGCCTGTAATTATTTTAAAAGAAGCTGAAAATTAAAACAGCTTAATAGAAGAGAATATAAGGAAAGTGTGCTGTTGCTGAGTTATGAAAACAAGGTAAAAATGCACAGAAGTCAGGGAAACAATGCAGTAAGCAATTTCAACATAAACCATATGGTGGGACTCAGCCCAGAGGAAGTGTGTGGGGTAAACATGCATGGCCGACTCATCTGTGTTGGTGGACTTTGCATTCAGCTGCTATTATACAGTGACACACAATGTTAATTTGTAAGGAGAAAACTTGAATATGAACCAGTGCCACTCTGTGCTCATGGATAACATGTCCTTGTTTACCAATTGCATGTGGGCTAATTAGCCTTGCAGAAACAGATATGTAGCATTGACACTGTATTTGTAGTCCCATTTTACAGATCCCAAACTAAGGCTTAGAGAGGATGAGAAACTTTACCCAAGCCATATTGTCACTAAGCAGCCAAGGTGGTCATGGAAGAGATGACAGTGTTCACCACAGACTCATGCTTGCTTCCATAGTATGGAGCTATTGCTGAGAAGGGGCTCGCCCTCCAGAAACTGCATAAGCCAGGCTCCTCTGCATCTCAGGGAAGCCCTGTGACTAAGTTCTGTCTAATAGCATATGAAGAAGTGATGCACACCTCAGCTAGAACTGGCCCGCAAACATACCTTCACGATTTCCCAGGTGTTCTCTCTCTTGTAATCCACCAGCTTAATGGAGAGAACACCAAGGACCTAGAGGAGGGTGGGAGCCACAATGTCCTAGGGGTATGAGTCCTTGAATGACCACATGGAAAGCCACCTAACCAAGAACATTATACTCTGAAAACATGAGTTTTTTGTTTTTTGTTTTTTTTTGAGATAGAGTGTCACTCTGTTGCCCAGGCTGGAGTACAATGGCACGATCTTGGCTCACTGCAACCTCTGCCTCCCAGGTTCAAGCGATTCTCCTCCTGCCTCAGCTTCTCGAGTAGCTGGGATTACAGGCGTCCACAACCACACCTGGCTAATTTTTTTATTTTTAGTAGAGACAGGGTTTCACCATGTTGGCCAGGCTGGTCTTGAACTCCTGACCTCAGGTGATCTGCCAGCCCCAGCCTCCCAAAGTGCTGGTATTACAGGCGTTAACCTCCACACCACAGATTTATTTTCAATAGTAGCTAACATGAACAAATACACTGGTGCTGGTCCTTGAAGCTGTGTCAGACTAACTCAAAGAGCCATATTTCCAACTGCAATCCTATACTGTCTCCAACAATAAAAGCCCAAAGTAAAAATTTATGGAAAAAAAAAAGTGTCTGATTCACCGGGACAATAAGAATATACAGAAGCAGGTTTCACGTTTTACTTAATTGTACTCTCCCTGGAAGCCTGAATGTCTGTGTGTCTGCACAGCTCATGTGTGCCATTCCATAGATCCTGGAAGTGGGAACTCTAAGTCCTTCAGCTTACCTAAGAAACGACTTTGTCCAAGATCCTCCTGCTCACATTTGATCCTCTGGTCACAGGCTCAAGCCTAACTCCTGGACTCCAGTTTCACAGCATCGGCCCCAAACATCCTGGGCAGGAACTTACTAGGGAGGATGCTCTGAGAACCTCGAGCTCTCTCCCATGTCACTCAACCCCTCCCGGCAGCCACCTAGGTAACAACTGGTTGGCAATTCTTATATAATCACATTTCTTAAGCCACCCTCCTGAGCCAGTCTCTGAAAACCTGTCCTTTCAGATGCCATAACATGGATTGTTTTATTACAAAAACAAGTCTGTTCGATGCATTCTACCCAGTAAACTATGGTTAAGGGGTTTTCCTTTGGTAGGTGCCTTGAATCATTAAAAACGACATCATCTCAGGCTTTGAGCCAAAGTACCATAAATCCCAAATCTTCATAATGAGAATTACTGTAACATTTTCGGCAGAACAAACTTCTCTGTAGTTTGCTTGTTCATAAAGCTGCATTAGCTCTTTAGCAAGCAAGACACATACATCCCCATTCTCCAGTGAAATAATAATAACACATATCTCACAAGGCTCAGTACAAAAATAAAAATAATGGCAATAATTGTTAACAGTTATTGAGTGCTCTCAATAATAACATTTCAAGAATTAGAAGCCACAGAGAGTAGTGGGAAAGGTCCCAACCGTGAGTCAAACCTTCTGCAATCTAATCTCTATTTTACTTTACACAGCAATGTGACCTTGGGCAAATCACGTAAGCTTCAAATTCCACATCTGTAAAATGAGAATATGTAAGCTGCCTTTAATATAAAGTTGTCGTGGAAGATCAAATGAGAGATTCTGGTAAGTTGTAAAGCATGCCATTTTGGCCTGGGGCCTACACAAAGGTAATCTTTTGATTGTTGTGCCCTTTGTTGTTCATGGTACATTACAGATTAGAAAATACTTGACTAAACAAATAAAATAATTTCTGAACAGTTTTGAAATTTGACAACTTCCGTGTTCTAACTTTTAAAAATGCCTGATTTTTCTTGTGTTGTGACAGCATAGCATAGTCAGGACCACCTACATAATTTGCAGAACCCAGTGCAAAATGGAAATGCAAAGTTCTATGTTCAAAAAATATTCAAAAGTTTAAGATGGCAGCAGCAGCAAAGCATTAAGCTAAGTGCAGAGCCCTTCTAAGCATAGAGCCCTGTGTGACTGCACAGGTCACATGCCTGTGGGTCTGACCCTAAGCATAGGTAAGAAAACAGGTTTGGGAGCTAAATCACTTGGTTTCAAATCCCAGGTCTCCCACTTATTACTTCTGCCTCAGTTTCCACATCTACTAAAAGAGGGTAATTAGTGTACCCATCTCAAAAGATTAGTGTGAGATTGAAAAACTATTTTCGGCCGGGTGCGGTGGCTCAAGCCTGTAATCCCAGCACTTTGGGAGGCCGAGACGGGCGGATCACGAGGTCAGGAGATCGAGACCATCCTGGCTAATACGGTGAAACCCCGTCTCTACTAAAAAAAAAAAAAAAGCCGGGCGAGGTGGTGGGCGCCTATAGTCCAAGCTACTCGGGAGGCTGAGGCAGGAGAATGGTGTAAACCCGGGAGGCAGAGCTTGCAGTGAGCTGAGATCTGGCCACTGCATTCCAGCCCGGGCGACAGAGTGAGACTCTGTCTCAAAAATAATAATAATTTTTCATAAAATGCTTAAAATTGGCACATGGAGAGCACTCAATAACTATTAACAATTATTGCCATTATATTTACTTTTGTACTGAGCCTTATAAGTGTTATTATTATTCCACTGGAGAATAGGGATGTATGTGTCCTGCTCACTAATATGCTCCAGGGCCTAGTACAGAAGCTGGTGCTTTGATTGTATTAAACCAATGAAAACTTGAGGTTGATCTGCAATAGCAACTCACATTGCTTTAAAACACTGGTATTGGTACTTGAATCTGTGTCAGATGGACTTAAAAGTTCATTCCGTAGTTCATATACTATCCCCTTTCCAGCATTAAAAATCTAAAGTGGAAGGTTATAGGGAAAAGTGTATCAGTGTCACTTGGGCAAAAAGATTATGTATAGCAACGAGTTTCATATTTAACTTAACTATAATCTCCCTGGAAGACTTGAACTGTGTGTATACATGCATGTCTGCCTTTCTCTGTTTCCTGGGATTAGGAGCTCTAGATGATAAGAAAAGAAAAAGTGGCTTCACTCAAGACACTCCTGTACACAGTAAACATCTCCCCCACCCTCAATTCTGTTAAGTAAATGAATGAATCAGTAAATGAATTATCATTTTACTCATGAGGAAATAAGGTTTAGAAGGGTTCAATAACTTGCTTAAATTGACATAACTAATAAGTGGTCAAGCCAGGATTTCTAAAAATTTGTAATCCTTTTACTCTATTACTGCTTTCCAAACATATTCTTTCCCATCAGTAGCTTCTTCAATAGGCAGAGTCTTTGTTGAACTATAGCAAAAGTATAATTCAGGGCATGGAGACAAGTCCAGTTTCTAGCCTTTTTCTTCCCCACCCAACCACACTTAGCTCCATCTGACTATCATCAGACATGGAACTTAGACATTCATTTTGGAACATGATTCAAAAAAATTAAAAAAAAACACCATGTATTGCTTGCTGTGGTTTGGAGAACTCATTTGTTGGAGTAAGTCAATCTGACGGTCTGATGCAAATACTTAATGGTTTTAAAGAAATCACTTTAATAATGAATAAAATCATAGTTTTGGAAAGAGGTGACACAATGTGTGCAAGTCACCATCCCAGTGGAATTTTCCACGAGGAGAAGATCTATTTACACTTTATTTATTTAATGCATGTTCTGGAAACTTCTCTGACCCTGTAACAAAGATGGCAGTTCTCACAGCTTTGGTCATCATGTATCAGTCTAACATAATTATAGCTATACCATATTTAGAGAATTGGAATTCTGTTGTGATGCTTCTCACTAATTTTATAAGTAGAGAAAATATGCAAATATCTAGTACGATAAAATTTGACAGTATAATAAAATTTGTTGGCCAGGCTCAGTGGCTCAAACTTGTAATCTCAACACTTTGGGAGGCCTAAGTGGGAGGATCTCTTGAGCCCAGGAGTTTGCAATGAGCCTGGGCAGGATAGTGAAAATATATAAAAATAAAATAATAAAATTTGTTCTAAATTTAATCCTGTGTAAGATTACTTTTTTTTTTTTAGATGAAGCCTCACTCTGTCACCCAGGCTGGAGTGCAATGGCACAATCTCGCCTCACTGCAACCTCCACCTCCCAGTTTCAAGCGATTCTCCGGCCTCAGCCTCCGACTAACTGGGATTGCAGGCATGTGCCACCATGCCTGGCTAATTTTTTGTTTTTTAATAGTAACAGGGTGTCAACACGTTGGCCAGGCTGGTCTCGAACTCCTGACCTCAAGTGATCCACCCGCCTCGGCCTCCCAAAGTGCTGGGATTACAGGTGTGAGCCACCGCACCCAGCCCCTGTGTAGGAAAATCTGACTTCTAATGGAAAATCTGACAGTGTTAGCCATCAGCAAGCCAATAGATTCTGATGGAGTTCTAAGTGGGGAAATGATCTGATATTAGAGAATGGATGTTGTTAATAGCTTTCCCCATCAAAACAATGTTGATGCATCTATTTTGGTTATCAAGTGAATCTATCTTATTATATCATGTAACAGCAAGGGATTGACAGTACTCACCACCACCTTCAGAAAGTTTTAGCGACAGATTCAGAATATTAGATTTCTGTTAACTACTTAAATAGCTGTGAAATCATACTTGCTTGGAAAACATAGTAAAGATAAGGTAAACTTTACTCTGAAGGGTTTTTTTTTCTTTTAAAATATACTGAAAAGATTTTACAATTTATCTTCCATGAAGACATCATATATTTTATTGGTGAGAAAAGAATCGTAGATGGTCATTTGTGATATATCCAATGTCACTGTCAAATTAGTTCTGAAGAAAATGTAAAGAAGAACCCAATATTCTTTTTTGGTTGTTTGATTTGCAATCCATAGACCACACTGATCTATGAGATAGTATTAAGGAATTAAAAGAATATATGACTTTTCTACATCAGAATTTGAAACTTGTGTGCATCAAAGGGCACAATCAGCAGAGTGAAAAGGCAACTCACAGAATGGGAGAAAATATTTGTAAATCATGTATCTGATAAGGGTTAATATCCAGACTATGTAAAGAACTACATCTCAACAACAAAAACACGAACAACTTGATTAAAAACTGGGCAAAGGACTTGAATCAACATTTCTTTAAAAAAGATATATTAATGACAGTAAGCACGTGAAAAGATATTATCACTAATCATTAGGGAAATGCAAATCAAAACCATAATGAGATACCACTTCACACCCATTAGGATGGCTACTATCCCCCCTCAAAAGAAAACCCAGAAAATAACAAGGGTAGGCAAGATTATGGAAAAAATGGAACCCTTCTGTACTGTTGATGGGAATGTAAAATGGTATAACCAATAGCAAAGGCTTGGAATCAACCCAGTTGCCCATTAACAGTGGACTGGATAAAGAAAATGTGGTACATATACACTGTGGAATACTATGCAGCCAGAAGAAAAGAACAAAATCATGTCTTTTGCAGCAACATAGATGCAACTGGAGGCCATTATCCTAAGCAAACTAAAGCAGAAACAGAAAACCAAATACCACATGTTCTCACTTATAAATAGAAGCTAAACATTGGGTAAACACAGACATAAAGATGAGAACAATACATACTGGGGACTACTAGAGGGAGGAGAGAGGGAGGAGGATAAGGACTGAAAAACTACCTATTGGGTACTATGCTTACTGGGTGATAGGTTCTATCATATCCCAAACCTCAGCATCACTCAGTATACCTTTGTAACAAACATGCGCATGTACTTCCTGAGTCTAAAAGTTGGAAAAATAAAAATTAAAAATTAAAAGTAAAATGGTGTAGCCACTATAGCAAACACTATGGCAGTTCCACAAAAAAATAAAAATGTAATATATGATTTAAAAATTTTACTTCTGAGTATATACCCAAAGGGACTGAAAGCAGGGTCCCAAACAGATATTTGTACACTTATGTTCATAGCAGACAATAGCCAAGGTGGAAGCGACCCACATATTCAACAAATGAATGTGTGAACAAAATGCGGTATATACGTAAAATAGAATATTATTCAGTCTTAAAAAGGAAGGTGTGGCTCACACCTGTAATCCCTTTGAGAGGCCGAGGTGGGCGGATCACGAGGTCAGGAGACTGAGACCATCCTGGCTAATACGGGGAAACCCCGTCTCTACTAAAAATACAAAAGATTAACCGGTGTTGCATTGGGTCCCTGCAGTCCCAGCTACTTGGGAGGCTAGGCTGGAGAATCGTTTGAACCCGGAGGCGGAGCTTGTAGTGAGCTGAGATCGCGCCAATGAATTCCAGCCTGGTGACAGAGTGAGACTGAGTCCAAAAAAAAAAAAAAGAAATTCTTAACACATGCTACAACATGGATAAACCTTAAGGACATCATGCCTGAAACAGGCCAGTCATAAAAGGGCAAATACTGTATGTTTCCCTTTAAATGAGGTACCTCAAGTAGGATGGGGGCTAGAGGGAGAGGGATGGAGGTGAATGAGTATAGAATTTCAATTTTGCTGAATGAAAAGAGTTCAGGCTGGAGTGCAGTGGCACAATTATGGCTCACTGTAGCCTCAGCCTCCTGGGCTCAAGTTATCTTCCTGCCTTAGCCTCCCAAGTGGCTGGGATTACAAGGGTACACCACCACACCCAGCTATTTTTTTCTTCTTTTAGAGATGGGATCTCACCATGTTACCCAGGCTGGTCTTGAACTCCTGGGCTCAAGTGATTCTCCCACCTTGGCCTCCCAAAGTGCTAGGATTACAGATGCAAGATCACACCCAGCCCAAGTGTTGGATTTGAGGTATAATTCAGAAGTTGGGAGAATATACTTCTAGATTGAATGCAATGAGTAATAAGTTATTAGCCTAAACAACTAGAAAAATAAAGTTGCAGTTTACAACACAGGAAAGAAAAGAGAGGGACAAGTTTGAGGGAGGTAGAATGAATTTTATTTGAACATGCTAAATTTGAAGTGCCTGCTAGGTTTCTAAATGGAAACGTAGAGTTGCGCATTGAATATGGGAGACTGAAGTTCTAGGGAGAGATCCTAACTAAAGACACGACTGTGGGAGGTGACAGTATATAGTTGTCATTTAAAGCCATGGAACTAGGAAGAGATCATTTAGGCAATAAGGGTTGGTAAAGAACGAAGAGGCAGGCAGGCTGGCTGCTTGCTGCTGGGTGAGAAGGCAATTTTCTATTATAGACACAAATTTCTACAACGCCCAGATCAGAAATATACTTGTAAATTTTGTGAATTTTGTAAATATACCAAGGATCATTGAGTTGAATTTGTTCCCAAATCTGTCATGCCAGCTGATTTATTTCTATAATTATAACATTTAAGTGAAGATTAGAAAAACTAATTGATATAAATTTAAAATTAAGACCTGTTTCTTTGAAAAGAAATTTGAAAGTGTTAGATCTACTCAAGAATGGCAAATTGCTAAAAAAAAAAAAAAAAAAAAAAAAAATCTGTAAAATTAAGTTTGAGTATGACAGTAGGACAACTATAAGAGGTTAGGAAAAAATGAAAATATGAATAAATTCTGCATGCAAAATGCTTCACTTCACAGTGTCTTTTATTTCTTGTTGTAGTTTAAAGAACTTAAACTGGAAATAAAAAATGAATTATGAATGCAGTTTGTGTAAGAAAGATGACATAGGACTCTAACCAGTGGGTCTGTATTCAAAAGAAAGGCCTTGGCCTTACACCAATGTCTGAAATGTAGGGATATCCACTGCTTTTCTGTCATGAAAAGAAAGCCAATAGCAAACTGTTGAGGGTTGTCACCCATGCCCCCTTCCTACTTGCCTTAATTTGCAAGATAGTGAAGAGCAAAATTCAGGACAATGTTAACACTACTTAAAAATCCAGCATCTTGTCCTGTTGCATTGGCTCACTCCTGCAATCCCAAGACTTTGGGAGGCCTAGGCCGGCAGATCGCTTGAGCCCAGGAGTTTGAAGCCAGCCTGCCTAACAGGGTGAAAGTCCGTCTCCACTAAAAAAAAAAAAAAAAAAAAAAAAATTAGCCAGTCATGGTGGTGTGTCCCTGTAGGAGGCTGAGACAGAAGAATCACTTGAACTCGGGAGGTGGAGGTTGCAGTGAGCCGTGATCTGCCATTGCACTCCAGCCTGGGCGACACGGCAAAGAGCAAGACGCTGACTTGGGAATATACAGGTGGGAAAAGTCAGATAAAAGTGTCTCCTCTCAGGAGCCAGGCTGCCTGGCACAGTGATATGCCCGGGCTGCCCTCAGGAATTTGTGAGCTATGGGCAGGGTCAAATGCCTGCATTTGGACATTCAGAAAAAGACCAATGAAAGCGAATGCGTGCGTCGTCATTTTCAAGTGTATTTATATCATTTACTTTATATTGTTTACTTTGGTTTGTCTTTGAATCAATTTTTAAAATATAGGCTAATCAGAGGGAATTGATATTTATAATTTTAATTAGCCTGAACCTCAGCAAATCTACAATTTCAAAAATGCAGAATACCATGTTTTGTCATCTAATATAAACAGGTTTCTCCTAAGAACCTCATTGGAAATCCCCAAGATGTTAATTTACACTCATGATTTTACTATGAAACCCTACGATCACCTACTGAGAGCTATTTGGGGAACCAAATTTGGCAAAGCTCCAAGAACACTAAGAAACATTTGTAAAATTCCCTCATGTTTCTTTTGTTATTATAATTATTTATTGTGGGAAGACACATGTAATACAAAATTTACCATTTTAACTTTTTATTTTTTTGAGATGGAGTCTCGCTCTGTCACCAGCCTCCTGGCTTCAAGCAATTCTCCTGCCTCAGCCTCCTGAGTAGCCAGGATTACAGGCACCTGCCACCACGCCCAGCTAATTTTTGTATTTTTAGTAAAGACAGGGTTTGACCATGTTGGCCAGGCTGTTCTCAAAACTCCTGACTTCAGGTGATCCGCCTGCCTCGGCCTCCCAAAGTGCTGGGATTATAGGCGTGAGCCACCATGCCCAGCCTGTTTTAACGATTTTTAAGTGTACATACAGTTCAGTGGTGTTAAGTATATTCACATTGTTGTGTAATCCATCTCTAGAACTTTTGTATACTCTTTAAACAATTCCATATTTTCCCCTCTCCCCAGTCCCTGGCAATCACCATTCTACTTTCTGTCTGTAGGAGTTTGACTACTCTATCTCATATATATACTATTTTGTAGAGATGAGGTTTTGCCGTGTTGCCCGGGCCGGTCTTGAACTCCTGGGCTCAAGCAATCCACCCACGTTGGCCTCCCAGAGTGCTGGAATCACAGGTGTGAGCTACCATGCCCGGCCTCTACCTCATAAAAGTGGAATTATGCAGCATTTATCCTTTTGTGGCTGTCGTATTTCACTTAGCATCCATGTAGTAGCATGTGACAAGATTTTCTTCCTTTGTAAGGCTGAATAATATTCTCTCGTATGTATATATCACATTTTGTTTACCCAGTTCATCCATTGTCAGATACTTGGGCTGCTTCCACCTTACGGGTGTTTAAAGCTGCTATGAACATGAGTGTACAAATATCTCTTTGAGACCCTGCTTATTTTGGGTATACACTGTCATAATTTTTATATAAGTTTTACAATTTTAAAACTCATCTCATTATTATCTTCTATATTATTTTGTATAATTTGAATGACCGAGCTGTAAGGGAGCATACAGATAATCTGGCCCAACTCTCTCATCTTTCAGATGAAGAAATTCACACCCAGCAGCCTTTAGTGGATATGGTCTCACAATTAGTTTGTGGCAGGACTGAGACTAGAACCCAAGCCTCTAAACTCCTAATCCAGAGAGTTTTCTATCATACAGGCCCTCCCTCTGGCCACCTGATATTAATACTCACCCTCTCTTCTGCTTGAATCTAAAAGGCAGTCAGTCTTATATTCTTTCACCTACCGTCTTGACAAAGTAAGTCCATATTTTGAAAAACTGGATGAGGTTTTAGTGTCTGTGCCTAAATGAGTAACTTTTAGCTCTGCAAGGTAATTAACTGGCAACTAGCAATGTGTACATACATGCCTCCTAAAACTGGCTTTAGCATCAAAACCAAGACTCCCAAAAGCAGATATGCTATAACAAAGCTTTTTGACTGTGGTTATTTGTCATGGCAAATGCTCATGGAGGAAAAATTAAATCCTAAACTCACACTAGGTGCCAGGCAGAGGTGTACCAGAGCTGGCTCATACCAGCCTGCAAGAGGTGATACAATAACTTAAACAGTAAATTTTCATTTTTATAGATAAAAATAATCAGTATCAGATTTCCTCTCTATGCTTTCCTTGCTTCTCTCCAAGACAGGAAAATATGTGGCTGGCTGTGGCCTTGTGGCCACAAAGGAAAACTTCCTCAGATACTACAGTGTCCTTGTACTCTTTCCTCTGACCTCCACAATAACGACCACATCCTCCTGGGTACATCTTGTCTTTTCAGCATCCTGGGGTCTGCAGTCAGTGTAATTTGTCGCTGGGTATCTCTCAGCTGGGTCAGAGGCTAGTAGAGCTCCCTGCGTAATTTGGCCTCACTAATATTGAGGATTCTTCTGCATTTTTACTCTGTGTTCCTTTACATTCTGGCCTAGGCGGCCACTTCTCAACTGTAACTGCGTTTTACATATTAGGCCCCTGTTTCAGGACCACTAGTTCTCAACTCAGCTGCTTGCCATGTCCTCTCTTAGGGACTTGTAGGAACTTCTCAGTCCTTCCTAAGGAATCCAGAAACAAATAGTAGCTAAAAAAAGTTTAAAAACTGCCTTTTATCTGTCTCTAAACTCATCTACCAATTTTAATCTGCTGTGGCCTTGACCAGGTTAGGTGGAAAAAGGGATATCAGAACCCATTCTCTCCCTACCTCCTCCTTTCCTTTTTCCCACAATACCCAAGACAGAAAGGCCACTTCTACTCTCCCCTTTCTAAGACTCTGTGGTGTCTTTTTCTGAGCCCTAGATCTAAATATGCTAAGGGGGAGATGAAGGAATTTGAAAAATCCTCTATCTTCACAAAGCCTGTCTTGCAAGATTATTGCCTTTGTGTAAAATATCATCTTAAATGTCACAAGCTGAATATTAACTCTGTTTTCTTTTTGCGTTCCTCTGTAACAGTTCTAATTGCCATTCCCTATCTTCATGTCTTGAGCTAAGGAGAAGGTCCCAAAGGCAGAAAAGTAACAGAAAGCATAGTAATATGTTCCAAGATATTATTCCTATCAATGGTGGTATTGATATTGTAAGTTAAAATAATATAAGTAATATTGTAAATATTTTATTGTAAATAAAATACTGGTAAGATAGAGTTCTAACTCTGGGGTGGATGATATAAATGGCAGAAAACATTTTATTTACTAATCTGAACATATTGCAGGTTTCCACGTGAGGGAATGCAACCTGGCTAAATACCACTCTGAAAAGTTGAGAGATAAAATGGTAAATTCTAAAAGTCCCACTGGAATTATCCTAGATCAGTTATTTTTAATAGTCCAAAATATAAGCCGGGCGGGGTGGCTCTCGCCTGTAATCCCAGCACTTTGGGAGGCTGAGGCGGGAGGATCACGAGGTCAGGAGATCGAGACCATGGTGAAACCCCGTCTCTACTAAAAATACAAAAAAAAAAAAAAAAATTAGCCGAGCACAGTGGCCGCCTATAGTCCCAGCTACTAGGGAGGCTGAGGCAGGAGAATGGCGTGAACCCGGGAGGCGGAGCTTGCAGTGAGCCAAGATGGCGCCCCTGCACTCCAGCCTGGGTGACAGAGTGAGGCTCCATCTCAAAAAAAAAAAACTCCAAAATATGGCTATCCATTGTAAGGAATAAATAAATCCAAAAAGGGCAAAATAAGATACTATAGAACTTAGTTAAAAAAAGTCCATTGCTCATGCCTGTAATCTCAGCACTTTGGAAGGTAGAGGCAGGCAGATCACCAGGTCAGGAGATGGAGACCATCCTGGCTAACATGGTGAAACCCCATCTCTACTAAAAATACAAAAAATTAGCCGGGTGTTGTGTCACGCGCCTATAGTCACAGCTACTCAGGAGGCTGAGGCAGGAAAATTGCTTGAACCTGGGAGGCAGAGAGTGCAGTGAGCCGAGATGGTGCCATTGCACTCCAGCCTAGGTGACAGAGCGAGGCTCCGTCTCAAAAGAAAAAAAATAATAATTTACAATGTGTAATTAATTTTCACTTTCTTATAAGTTGATTTTCATTTTGTGGATGATCTGAGTCAAGCCAGTGCCCTTTTCCTGATTATGCCTTTCTCATCATCTGGGCTATTAGTTGTCCATGCCCTCCTATCTCTGGGTTGTGGTTTCTAACTTTGGAATACTGAAAGTAAGACAAAGTCAAGTCTATGGTTTTAATGAGGCCCGAAGAAAAACTAGTTTGTATGATAGAGAAAGGGAATAGGAAAGATGTCTGCCAACATTTCAAAATTAGATCTCAACGATGTAATATTGTTTCCTTAATTTTTCAAAATAGATACCAACTACTTAATATTGGTTCACTAATTTATCCATTCTTTATTCAACAAACATTTTTAAACATCTGTCATTTTACTAAGCACAGTGCTAGGTCCTAGGCAAACATAGATGAATAAAGAGCAAAAAACTCACAGTCTAGTGGGAAAGGCCATTTTATAAACTAAGTTTATGAATAAAATAATACTAAAACTAATATATTACTAATATTAAGATTATTCTGGTGATATGCGTGATGGCTAGGCAGAGACAGGGGCTTTCAATGTTGAAATGTACGTTTATTATTTTCAAACCTGTGAGGTCATTGATCTATTAAGATACCTGCAAGGGCTCACAATCTATTTAAATGCATCAGCTCCATGGCAGGGATTCTTCACCATATTAGGATCATGGACTTCTTTGATAATTGGTAAATGTTATGGAGTCTCTCCCAAGAAAAATAAAAATATGCTCATTTATGTGTGGTCTTTTAGGGAATTTATGGACCCTCTGAAATCCATACATGAGTCCCTGATTACATTTCATGTTCTATTATTTTTACTCCTAGAAAACACATTTTTAATAGACTTTTGCAAGTGGAGCATCTGTTTTATTTGTCCACTAAGCATCCTTCCTCCACTAAGCAGGGAGGAAGGATGCTTAGTGGACAAATAAAACAGATGCCTTATATAATGCTTCATACTTTAAAAGCATGCATATAGGCCAGGCATGGTGACTCACGCTGGTAATCCCAGCACTTTGGGAGCCCAAGGCGGGCGGATCACGAGGTCAGGAGATCGAGACCATCCTGGCTAACACAGTGAAACCCCGTCTCTACTAAAAATACAAAAAATTAGCCAGGTGTGGTGGTGCACGCCTGTAGCCCCAGCTACTTGGGAGGCTGAGGCAGGAGAATGGTGTGAGCCCGAGAGGCGGAGCTTGCAGTGAGCCGAGATCGCACCACTGCACTCCAGCCTGGGCAACAGAGTGAGACTCTGTCTCAAAAAAAAAAAAGCTTGCATATAAAATTGATAAAATCCACAGTGTACTTTTTTAGCATCATTAGGAATATTTTTGTTCAGAGAAGCTTTGATAAACTGTATTAAAAAGCAGTCACTTCCTGCCACCTCAAGCTATGTTACTAAGTTTTAATTAGAATTCAGTTCTCATTATGTACTGTCATGCATGAGTAGGGATTTAAATTTTTTTTGATTGTCTACAGAAATATTGGAAACCAACTAAATGTCTAACAAAAGAATGATTAACCTATTTAATGAAATATTTGGCAACCATTAAAAATGACTCTTAGCAAGAGTTTATAATAACATGGGAAAGTGTTTGTTTTGATGTTAAGCGAAAAAAGGGAGGCTGCAGACTTCCTTTTCCTGTTAGGATGTAGAAAGTCACAAGAGACCATCATTCTCATCCTAACACCAAAAGCAAGACAGATAAGCTATAAAATAATATTTTAAAAACTTCTTAGAGAACTGAAGATGCAAAGAAACCTAAATAAGCTAAACTTCAGAAGGCAACAAGTCTTCACAGAAGAAAGAGTTCATGTCTTCTCTTATCCCTGATGAAATGGCAGGAAGAAGAGGACTCTGCCTTACCTGGTGGACAAAGAGAAGCCAACCAAAACTTTAACAAATGCAATAGCCATATGTGGTTGGACATAACAGATCAGAATTCAAAGGATCCCCAGCCACATAGCAAGTGTGTACCCACCCACAAACTCTTTCATTAACTTTTCACAGGATGCTCGAGGATAACATGCATATAACTGGGCAGGAGAGGAGCACTGAGACAGATACCTTTTCAGGTGTGCAAAGCATCTTCTAAGTGCAATGCAGCTGCCCTTGGAATGAGGGAGGCAGAGGACGAGAGCTCAGAGAAGTCCAACCTGTGGCTTTCAGTTCCAAATGCTTGGGGAGGAGAAAAAGTGCTGAGAAGAATCTTGCTCAAGCAATCTAGGTTTTCGGAGAGTAGAAAGAAACTGTCCTCCAAAGACTGCAGTACACTAAAACAGATATCTCCTGAGGTATAGAAAGCTGGGGGCAGTATTGGAGAACAAAGAGAACTCAATAACCACAAAAGCTGATGGTCAAGCTGTAAAGGAGAAAATCACCCATCACTTAAAGAACTGATAACCATGAGGTCAGGAGATCAAGACCAGCCTGACCAACATGGTGAAACCCCATTTCTACTAAAAATACAAAAAATAAGCAGGGGTGGTGGCATGTGCCTGTCATCCCAGCTACTTAGGAGGCTGAGGCAGGAGAATTGCTTGAACCCGGGAGGTGGAGGTTGCAGTGAGCTGAGATCGTACCATTGCACTCCAGCCTGGGTGACAGAGTGAGACTCTGTCTGAAGAAAAAAAAAAAAAAACTGATAACCCAGCTGTAAAGTACAAAAAGATCTCTGGAAACTTGCCATTGCTCAGACCTCAAGCCCTGCGGAAGAGAAAATCCTAATTCTACCATCAAAACATTTAAAGACAATAGTAAACTAAAGATATAACATATCATCTTTTGTTTGACAATGATTATTATCAAACTAAAGATGCAACAAAGCCCTGATTCAGCTCAACTACTGAACAGATTGATCCAGTCCCCAGCTCTAGTGGCCTGACATGAGGAAGTACATTTGCTTTTCTAGAGAAAAATATTATTTACTTTATTCTATACTATTTTTATACATATCCTGTATGCAATCAGAGAGAAAAATGAAAAACCAACTAAATGTCTAACAACGAAAGAATGATCAAATGAAATATTTTGCAACCATTAAAAATGATGATTAGCAAGAGTATATAATAATATGGAAAAGCGTTTGTTTTGATAATAAATGGAAAAAGGAGGCTACAGACTTCTTCCCGTTAGGATGTAGAAAGTCAAGGGATTAATAAAAAAAAATCACAAGACACACAGAGGCAAGAAAATGTTTGGGAGGCCAAGGCAGGAAGATTACTTGAGGCCAGGAGTTCAAGACCAGCCTGGGCAACATGGTGAGACTCCACCTCTACAAAAAATTTAAAAATTAGCTGGACACAATGGTGAATGCCTGTAATCCCAGCTACTCAGGAGTCTGAGGCAGGAGGATCACTTGAGGCTGGGAGGTTGATGCTGCAGTGAGCCATGATCATGCTGTTGCACTACAGCGTGGGAGACAGAGCAAGACCCTGTCTAAAAAAAAAAAAAACAGGAAAAGAAAAGAAAATGTAACTGATGGAAAAATAAGAAAGAAAACACCCAATAGAAACAGACCCAGGAATGGCTCTGACATTAGAATGGTTGGAAAAAACTTTAAAATAACTATTTAAAAATGCTTAAGCAATCTAGTAGAAAAAGGTGGACAACCTGCATGCAAAGAAGAGAAATTTGGCATAGACATTGAATCTATTTTTTTTTTTTTGCAAAGGAACCAAATGGAAAAATTAGAAATGAAAATTATGATATCAGAAGAGAAGAATTTATTGAGCTTAAAAGCAAACAGGACATGGCAAGGGAAAAAAGAATCATTGAACTGAAATACAGGAAATAGAAAGTATTCAAGTGAGGAAAATGAACAGATAATGACTGAGTAGGCTCTAAAAATTAATGAAAGATATCAACTCATAAATCCAAGAAGTTGAGCAAACCCCAAAGAAAAATATCTGGACACATCATAATCAAAGAGCTGGAAAACAAAAGAGTAAATTTAAAAAGCAGTTAGAAATAGACAGAGAGAGAGAGAGAAAAAAAAAAGACATACTAAATACAGGAAGCAATGGATAACTTTTCACAGAAACAATGGAAGAAAATGGAAGATAAAATGTAGAAAGAAAGAAACTAAATCCATAGTTGTATATCCAGTGAAAATGTCCTTCAAAAATTAAGGCAAAATAAAGACATTTTCCAACAACAACAAAAAATAGCTGAGAGAATTTGTCTTCAGTAGAGTTAGCTTACAAGTTTTTCAGACTGAAGAGAAATGATGCTGGATGCAACCCAATATAAACAGGAAAGAATGGAGAGTGCTAGAAGATATAATATGTGGCTGGGTGTGGTGGCTCATGCCTGTAATCCCAGCACTTTGGGAGGCTGAGGAGGGTAGATCACCTGAGGTCACAAGTTTGAGACCAGCCAGCCCGACATGGCAAAACCTCACTTCTACTAAAAAAATACAAAAATTAGCCAGGTGTGGTGGCACATGTCTGTAATCCCAGCTACTTGGGAGGCTGAGGCATGAGAATTGCTTAAACCCGGGAGTTCAAGGTTGCAGTGAGCCAAGATTGTGCCACTGCAGTCCAGCCTGAGTGACAGAGTAAGACTCTGTCTCCAAAAAAAAAAAAAAAAAGTGTAATATGTGGTTCAAAGAAAAACTTCAAAAATGTATTCATCTTTTAAATATATTTAAAATTTTATTTTCAAAATTATTTATGTTTTAAAACAAAAATTACCAATGCATTGTAGGGTTTATAGTGTATATGAAGGGAAATATAAGATAATGAGAACAGAAAGGGTGGAGGTGGATAATGAAAGTATGTAGTTGTAACGTTCTTACATTGTTCATAAAGTTGATCGTTATTTGAAGTTTGAATTTGGTAACTGAAAAACATGTATTAAAATTTCTAGGGCAAATTCTAAAACTAACACAAACAGGAATGACTAAAAAGCGAATAGAGGAGGTAAAATATACTAAAAATAATACACAGAAAATAATGAGTTACACAAAAGAGAAAGAGACAGAAAGAACAGAGAAAATATTATAAAAACCAAATAAAATAGGATATTTAAACCAACCATATCAGTAATTACATTACTTATAAATGGAATAAACACTTGTTTAAAAGACCGTGATATTAGATGGACAAAAGGCAAGATTTTCCTACATGTTGCTTACAAGAAATATACTTAACATGTAAAGTTATAGGGAGATTAAAAAAGATATGCCATGAAAAATATAAGAACTCGTGAAATCCAACTAAGTCTGTAGTTTAGTCAATAGTACCACACCAATGTCAATTCTAGGTTTTGATCATTGTGGTTTGGTTATATAATACATCATCATTGGGGGCTAGGTAAAGGGTACCTGGGACCTCTGTACCATGTTTGCAACTTCTATGTGAATCATTCTTTCTTTTCTATAAGAAATGGCTGGTATTTGCAGCTAAGTACATTTTTTTTTTCTTTTTTTCAGCTTGCGTCTACTTATAGTGGTTCAAAGATCCAAAGGCCAGCTTTCATTTTATAATGTCTCTGTACTTCTTAATCCAAGCTGGGTATGTTTTCACCAATGCAATTCTCTAAAAATGTGGTAGGTTTCCTAAGAATCTTATTGGGGTTTGATTCATTCAACAAAAGCCACACTCACATATAAGAATAAAAATAAGCCCTTTCTATGTTGGGCTCCCTGTAAGGTTGCTGTGGGACAACGTAAAGATTTTTTAAAGCCCCATTGTTTAATTCAGAGGATCTTCAAGAAATGCTTTTAAGATTTTAATAGAGACTTTTGTCTACTTAAAAAGGTCTGTGATGTACCCTTCAAATCTTTTCGAGATCTTAAAGAGTTGCACAGTCACCCTCTTGGCTTTCTCTCTAGACTGTATTTTCTTGAAAATGCACTTGATTTGATCTCTGTCTAAAAGCCATTTCTTAATTTTTAACATTGTTTTTCATGTGAAGAGTCTCAAAATAAAAAACAGCATTGTGTTGACACCTAGGAAGTTCTGGATTTTTAATATATTTTCCATTGTAGTAAAGAAACATGTACTATAAAATTTACCCTCCCAACAACTTCCAAGTATAATATTGTCAACTGGATTGGATGCTCACTGTCATACAAACCTCCCCATCTTGCATGACTGAAACTTTATATATGCCAAATAACAACTCCCCACCTCCACCTTCCACCAGCCTCTGGCAACTACCATTCTACTTTCTGTTTCTATAATTTTGACTACTTTAGATACCTCATATAAGTGGAGTCATGTAGTATATTTTGTGACTGATTGATTTCACATATGTCTACTTTGTAACATGACAGAATTTCCTTCCTTTTTAAGACTGAATAATATTCCATTGTATGCATACACTGCATTTTGTTTTATCCATTCATCTGTCAGCAGGCATTTAGGTTGCTTCTACCTCCTGGCTATTGTGAATAATGCCACAATGAACATGGGTGGACAAATATCTATTTGAGATCCTGTTTGTAGTTCTTTTGGATATATATCCGGAACTGAAATTGCTGGGTTATATAGTACTTCTATTTTTAATTTTGCTGATTGTTAATATATACCAATTATTTCTTTTGCTTATCTCTACCTGTACCTTATGATAAGTAGCCTAAAGAAACTAGGTGACACCTCTGATGTCTGTCTGGAAAATTTCCTTAGCTGGATTCATCATTTCAGTAGATACATTATCTATTTTTCATGTTTCCACAGGTAATAACTCTACCAAACTTGCCATCACTATATAACAACAACATTCTTTCATCCAACTTCGTGTAAACCAAAAATAAATTTCTAAGGCCTTCCAACCATCCAAATGGATCCCTCCTCTCAGCCAAGGGCATTCCAATGTTAACCTGAAAAAACCAGTTCAGGCCATGATGGGAAGGGGGAGCTGGACATGCCTCATTATACCCTCCTTTCTTTTGTAATTACTGATGGAACAGACTCTAAGCCTGATAAGAAACATTTACAATCTATTCTTTCTGAAGCCTGCTACCTGAAGGCTTCATCTGCATGATAAAACCTAGGTCATCACAGCCTCTTTTTGCAACCCAGTCATTTCTTCCTATTGATAATAACTCTTTCAACAAATTGCCACTCAGAAAAATTTTAAATCTATGACCTGGACGTCCCCCCTTTGAGCTGTCCCACCTTTCCAGACTGAACCAATGTATATTTTACATGTATTGATTGATGTCTCATGTCTCCCTAAAATGTATAAAACTAAGCTGTACTCAGACCACCTTGGGCACATGTCATCAGGACATCCTGAGGCTGTGTCACAAGTGTGTCTTTAACCTTGGCAAAACAGACATTTATTTTGACAGAGATCTGTCTCAGATACTTTTGGGTTCACGTTCCAGTAACATTTTTCTCACTTTTCTTTAAGCCCTTACCAACAGCCCCCTTAAGGGCCGTTAGACTTCAGCTAACAGTATCCTCAAGGCACTTCTAACTTCCTCCCACTGCTTGCTCCCATGTTTTATTTGGCAGCACCGCATTTGCAGTTACCAAAATCTGCTCCAGTCTATATCCTGCGTAATTAATCACCCCAAATCTTAATGGCTTAAAAAAACCCAGCAATTATCATTTTATTGCTATTTCTCATGGATGGGGAGCTTTGATTGAACTCAGGTGGTTCTTGCTCAGGATTTTTCATGCGGTCAGACTAGGGCTAGAGTTGCCTTGAAACCTTCCTTACTCGCATATATGGTTGATGCTGCCTTCCAGCTGGGACCTCACCAGGCCTATTAGCTGTAACACTTACACATGGCCTGAGGTCGTCCCTTACTCATGTAACTGAAATTCAACAGCATTCATCTCAAAAGAAAAAGAGCGCTAGATGAAAACAGTATTGCCTTGTATGACTTAAGCTCAGAAGTCTTAAACATGTGTTGGGCTGTATTTGGCTCCCAAGTAATTGTTTAAACTTTACCTTCTCTTTATTACCTCTACCTTCATTGGGAACATTTTTATATTTTTCAGTTTTATAGGATGCCTTATACTTACTTCTAACATCTGTATAAATTTTTGTCTTTTCAAAATCTTATCCCATTTCTTTACATAATATTTGCACTTGGTTTCAACATGACAAGCAGATATTTCACCATGTTTTGGCTGACTTCTTCAAGGCCATGGATCTTTAACATAGTCCCTTCTTCAGAGATATTTGTATTTTTTTTCATTGGTTTCTTTAAGTATTTATTCTTAATATTCCATTTTTAAAAAATTTGTTTGTCCTCCAAAATATTAACTGAACTCCCAGACTTTCAAATATTCTGGAGTCCAAAATTTTCTTAATTGCATTTCTGGGATGTATATCTTTAAAGAACAGAAATTCTTGTCCAGGGTTATTTCCTACATTATTGGCTAGACTTTCTGGATCAAATTTAACTTTGGCCCCATGGCATATAGCATGACTTTAATCAGGAATAATATTGAGGACGAATATACTTCTTGAACTGTCCTGTAGTCAATTTATCAACACAAGATATCTTTATTATAAGAAATAATTTCATGGAATTACTTTTAACCCCTGTAGAGGAAGAGTGTTCAGGTTATATTTAAGTTTCTCCAAGTTTGTTAATTTTCTCTATCTGTGAATTTCTTCCAGTCCTCATAACATGCTTAGTGGAATTCTGTGGTAGGCTTTTCTATGATAGGCTAAAGATTTTTGTTTTGTTTTCAATGGAGTACTCATTTTGTTCTCTATTAAAACCCTTCGATTTAATTAATCTCTCCCTCTCTCACTTTCTCTCTTTCTTTCTTCCAGGTAGAAAAAACTAAAAGGAATCCAGACAGAACAAAGAATGAAACTATGGACACAGGCATGAGAGAAATGCACTTATTTGTGGCAGTACTGATGCAGAGATAATGGGAGAGGTGGTAAGAACTGAGACTGGGGCCGGGCGCGGTGGCTCAAGCCTGTAATCCCAGCACTTTGGGAGGCCGAGACGGGCGGATCACGAGGTCAGGAGATCGAGACCATCCTGGCTAACCCAGTGAAACCCCGTCTCTACTAAAAAATACAAAAAACTAGCCGGGCGAGGTGGCGGGCGCCTGTAGTCCCAGCTACTTGGGAGGCTGAGGCAGGAGAATGGCGTGAACCCGGGAGGTGGGGCTTGCAGTGAGCTGAGATCTGGCCACTGCACTCCAGCCTGGGCGACAGAGCAAGACTCCGTCTCAAAAAAAAAAAAAAAAAAAAAAAAAAAGAACTGAGACTGGAAAAGCAGAGTGGAGCCAATGTGCAGAGGATCCAATATGGCACCCTAAGAAGTCTGACTACATCCTGCAGTAGTGAATGGGAAATCATCTAAGTTTATTATTAATTGTAAGCACAAGGTAGTATATAATTTCTGTGTTGAGAAAGGAGAATTCTGAAATGGTAGTTTTGAATGGTGGATTTAAAGTAGGAGATAGATTTGAGCCTTTAGCATTGCAGTTTAAAAACAAACAGAAAGAATTTCAAAAAGCAAGTGCGAGATAGATATTGAAAGCAGGAAGACCATACAGGAGATAGCCACAATAGTCTAGAGAGAGATGGGGAAGGTCAGTTGTATGCCAGACCAAGCAGCATGTTTGAAACACTGAAGAAAAAAGCTCCAGTGATCCACATATGAGTGACCTGACCTACAGAGTATCCCTGAGAAGGAGAGGAAGGCATTAGAAAGAACCAGACATGGGTTGAACTCTTGGTAGCCTGACTACTGCCTGTTCTTCAAGACTCTCTCCTGAATAGATTTGACCTTTTGGACCTTCTAGGATCCCCCTTTGATCACTTGTTACCAGCCATTGCTACCTCCTGGAGGCCCCTTTAATCTGGAGCCCCCTTTGATCACTTGTTACCAGCCATTGCTACCACTCTGCACCATTGCAAAGTGGATTGTATGTGACTCTTCTCAAAGCCCCTAGAACTATGTGCACACATCATTGTAGCACTCCTTATATGATATGTACTATGATCACTTGTTACCCTCACATGATCTGGCCCTTGCCTACTTCTTTGACACCATTTTTTTTATCCTTTTCCTGCATATTGTGTATTTTTCAACCTGTCACTTTAATAAGAAACCTATATGTTTTATGTGGTGTGATGAGCTCAAGGATTATTAGAGCTGAAAGGAATTGTGGGTTTTCAACTATCTCCATAGATACTGAAATCTCAGGTGATTATTAGCATCTTTAACAATAAAGCATTTTAAAACTAAGGCATGTACATTCTTAAGGACATAATGCTATTGTGCCTTTAAAATACAACAATATAGTGTAAATATAACTATTTGTGTGTGTGTGTGTGTGTGTGTGTGTGTGTGTGTGTGATGGAGTCTCACACTGTCTCCCAAGCTGGAGTGCAGTGGTGTGATCTTGGCTTACTGCAAGCTGCAAGCTCCGCCTCCTGGGTTCACGCCATTCTCCTGCTTCAGCCTCCTGAGTAGCTGGGACTACAGGCGCCCGCCACCTCGCCCAGCTAATTTTTTTGTATTTTCAGTAGAGACGGGGTTTCACTGTAGCCAGGATGGTCTCAATCTCCTGACCTTGTGATCCTCCTGCCTTAGCCTCCCAAAGTGCTGGGATTACAGGCGTGAACCACTGCGCCCAGCCAAATATAACTTTTATATGCACTGGAAACAAAAAAAAATTGTGTGACTTGCTATATTGTGATATTCACTTTATTGCAGTGGTATGGAACTGAACCTGCAATATCTCTGAGGTATGCCTATATAAATATACTCACACTATATAAAAATATTTATGTAAAAAAATATACACACACACACACACACACACACACACACATCACCCACCTTGGTAATGTACACAGCTCCATGGTAGGTACAATGCAAGCATCTCTGCTTTGTGTTAGATATAGCTACAAAAGAAATGACTGCAGATTAAACATTACATGGTGTACTAAGGCTCTTTAACAAATGACTTGTGATTAATTGTTAGGGAAATCTCAATCACCAACCACAACCACAACCACAGTTCCTTTGTAGCACAAATTGCGGCTACCCTCAAGAGATGACTTGCACTTTAACTCCCTTCCCCTGCCTCTTCTGTTATCCTAACACTTCCAGGAAATTCACAAGTCACTATTGGATATTCTTTTTATGAGGACTCCCTATCAGCAGGCAAACATGTTTTTTCTCCCATCTTCCAAGCAATCCCTGGCTCCACTCCACTACCCGTTCAGTTACTGTCCTATTTCTGTCCTCTTTAGAGTAAAAATCCTATACTCATTGTCTCCAGTTCTCTCCTCTCAGTCTCTCTCTTTTTTAAAAGTTTATTTTATTCTTAATTGACAGAATCTAATTGTATCTATTTATGGGGTACAGTATGACATTTTGATAAGTGTATTTATTGTGGAATGATCAAATCAGGCAAATTTGCATATCTATCACCTCAAATATTAATCCTTTTTTTATGTTGAGAACATTTAAAATCCTCTCTTGTAGCTGTTTTAAAAAGTACAGTACATTGTTAGTTACTATGGTCATGCTGTGCAGAACACCACAATGTATTCCTCCTATCTAACTGGATTACTTTATACTGATTTGACCAATGTTTCCCCTTTCCCCATCCATTCCCCCTGCCCCATTCTCTGCAGCTTCTGGTAGCCACCATTCTACTCTGTACTTCCATGAGTTTAGCTTTTTTAGATTCCACATGTAAGTGAGACCATAAGGTATTTGTCTCTCTGTGTCTGGATTATTTTATGTAACATAATATGCTTTTGGTTTATCCATGTATTCATGCTGTCTCAAATGACAGAATTTCCTGTTTTTTTTTTTTTTTTTTAATGGCTGAATAGGATTCCATTGTGTATATATATACCACATTTAAAAAAATTATTCATCCATTGATGGACACTTAGGTTGTTTCTGTATCTTAGCAACTGTGAATATAGCTATATAATGCTCATAGGTAGCTCATATATGGATCATGAGAGTGCAGGCATCTCTTTAACACACTGATTGAAGTTCCTCTCAGTATATACGCAGTAGTGAGACTGCTGGATCATATAGTAGTTCTGTTCTGAGATTCTTTGAGGAAGCTTCATACTGTTTTCCAAAATGGCTGTCCTGATTTACATTCCCACCAACAGTGTACAAAGATTCCCTTTTCTCCACATCCTTGCCAACACTTGTGATATTTCATCATTTTTATTTTATTTTATGTAAAGACAGTTCTCATTATGTTGCCCAGGCTGGTCTTGAACTCCTGGGATCAAGAGATCCTCCCACCTCAGCCTCCCAAAGTGCTGAGATTACAGGAATGAGCCACTGCATCTGGACTCACTCTGGCTTTAATTTGCATTTTTCCAATGATAAGAGATGTTGAGCTTTTTTTTTTTTTTGAAACAGAGTCTCACTCTGTCTCACGGGCTGGAGTGCAGTGGCCCGATCTCGGCTCACTACAACCTCCACCTCCCGGATTCAAGCGATTCTCCTGCTTCAGCCTCCCGAGTAGCCGAGACGACAGGCGTCCACCACCTTTCCCAGCTAATTTTTGTATTTTTAGTAGAGATGGGGTTTCACCATATTCGCCTGGCTGGTCTTGAACTCCTGACCTTGTGATCCACCCACCTCGGCTTCCCAAAGTGCTGGGATTACAGGAGTGAGCCACCGCACCCGGCCTGTTGAGCAATTTTATATGTCTATCGGCCATAGGTGTGTCTTCTGTTGAGGAACGTATATTCAACTCTTTGCCCATGTGTTAATTGCATTATTTGTTTTTTTGTTACTGAGTAGCTTATGTTTCTTGTATATTTTGCATATTAGACCTTTATCTGATATATTATTTGAAAATATTTTCTCCCAATCTGTGAATTCTGTCTTTACTCTACATTGTTTTCTTTGATGTGCAGAGACTTTTTAGTTGGAAGCAATCCCACTTGTCTATTTTGTTGTCTGTGTTTGTAGGGTCATACACAAGATCCCACTGTCCAGACCAATGTCATGAAGCATTTCCTCTGTTTTCTTCTACTAGTTTTATAGTTTCAGGTCTTATGTTTTCTAAGTCTTTTGTTTTGTTTTGTTTTGAGACAGAGTCTCACTCCGTCACCCAGGCTGGAGTGCAGTGGCACCATTTCAGCTTACTGAAACCTCTGCCTCCCGAGTTTAAGCATTTCTCCTGCCTCAGCCTCTCGAGTAGCTGAGACTACAGGCATATACCGCCACACCCCGCTAATTTTTGTATTTTTAATAGAGATGGGATTTCACCATGTTAGCCTGACTGGTCTCAAACTCCTGACCTCAAGTGATTCACCTGCGTCAGCCTCCCAAAGTGCTAGAATTACAGGCATGAGCCACTGCGCCCTACCTCTTATGTTTAAGTCTTTAACACATTTTTTTTTTTTTTTTTTTTTTTTTTTTTGTGAGATGGAGTCTCGCTCTGTCGCCCAGGCTGGAGTACAGTGGCCAGATCTCAGCTCACTGCAAGCTCCGCCTCCCAGGTTTACGCCGTTCTCCTGCCTCCGCCTCCCGAGTAGCTGGGACTACAGGTGCCCGCCACCTTGCCCGGCTAGTTTTTTGTATTTTTTAGTAGAGACGGGGTTTTACCGTTTTAGCCAGGATGGTCTCGATCTCCTGACCTCGTGATCCGCCCGTCTCGGCCTCCCAAAGTGCTGGGATTACAGGCTTGAGCCACCGCGCCCCGCCGGTCTTTAATCCATTTTGAGTTGGTTCTTGTATTAAGGATAAAGGTACATATTCATTCTTCTGTATGTGGATGTCCAGTTTTCCCAACACCATTTATTGAAAAGACTGTCTTTCCCCCATTTTGTGTTCTTAGCACCTTTGTCAAAAAAATCAGTTGAACATAGATGTGTGGGTTTATTTCTAAGCTCTGTATTCTCTTCTATCAATCAATGTGCCAGGTTTTTTTGTTTGTTGGTTTGTTTTTGTTTTTTTGAGATGGAGTTTCATTCTGTCGCCCAAGCTTGAGTGCAGTGGCGCGATCTTGGCTCACTGCAATCTCCACCTGCTGCGTTCAAGCAATTCTCCTGCCTCAGCCTTAGCCAGGATTACAGGCAAGCACCACCACACCCAGCTAATGTATATGAATACATTTTTAGTAGAGATGGGGTTTCACCATGTTGGCCAGGCTGGTCTCAAACTCCTGACCTCAAGTGATCTGCCTGCCTTGGCCTCACAAAGAGCTGGGGTTGTAGGCATGAGCCCCCACACCTGGCAGATGTGTCTGTTTCCATACCAGTACCATGCTGTTTTGATTACTATAGCTTTGTAATATATTTTGAAATCCAGTAGTGTGATGCCTTTAGCTTTGTTCTTTTTGGTCAAGATTGCTTTGGCTATTCAGAATCTTTTGTGAGTCCATATGCATTTTAGGAATTTTTTTCTATTTCTGTGAAGAATGACATTGGAATTTTGATAGAGATTGCATTGAATCTATAGATCATTTTAGGTAGTATGGACATTTTCACAAAATTAATTCTTCCAATTTATGAACGTAGAATATCTTTTCATTTATTTGTGTCTACTTCAATTTCTTTCATCAATGTTTTGTAGTTTTCAGTACACAGATCTTTCACTTCCTTGGTTCTGTTTACTTTTTTTTTTTGAGACAGAGTCTTGCTGTGTCACCAGGCTGGAGTGCAGTGGCACGATCTTGTCTCACTGCAACCACCTCTCAGGTTCAAGCAATTCTCCTGCCTCAGCCTCCCCAGTAGCTAGGACTACAAGTGTGAACACCACGCCCAGCTAATTTTTGTATTTTTAATAGAGATGGGGTTTCACCATGTTGTCCAAGATGGTCTCGATCTCCTGACTTCATGATCTGCCCACCTCGGCCTCCCAAAGTGCTGGAATTACAGGCATGAGCCACTGCACCCAGCCCAGTTTACTCGAGTATTTAATTTTATTTATTTATTTATTTATTTATTTATTTATTTATTTATTTTTTGAGACAGAGTCTCACTCCGTCACCCCGGCTGGAGTGTAGTGACTCGATCTTGGCTCACTGCAGCCTCTGCCTCCTGGGTTCAAGCAATTCTCATGTCTCAGCCTCCTGAGTAGCTGGGACTATAGGCACATGCCACCAGGCCCAGCTAATTTTTGTATTTTTAGTAGAGATTAGGGATTTGCCATGTTCACCAAGCTGGTCTCAAACTCCTGACTTCAAGTGATATGCATACCTCAGTCTCCTGAAGTGCTGGGTTTACAGGCATAAGCCACCATGCCTGGCCTTATGTTAATTTTTGATTCTCTTGTAAATGGGAATTTTTTTAGTTTCTTTTTCAGTTCGTTGTTAGTACATAGAAACACTGCTGATTTTGTAAGTTTATTTTGAATCTTGCAAACTTACCACATTTGTTTATCAGTCTCAGTTTTTTTGTGGAGTCTAAGATTTTCTATATATAGGATTGTTGTTGCAGCAAACAGACATAATCTTGCTTCCTTCTTTCCTATTTTGATCTCTTTTATTTTTCTTGCCTAGTTGCTCTGGCTAGGACTTCCAACAATATGTTGAACTGAAGTGGTGAGAGTGAGCATGCTTTTCTGGTTCCTGATATTAGAGGAAAGACATAATTTTTCACCACTGAGTATTATGTCAGCTGCAGGCTTGTCATATGTGGCTTGTTATATATGGCCTCTATTTTGTTGAGGATCATTTCTTCTGTACCTAGTTTGTTGAGAGTTTTTATCAGGAAAGGATGTTGAATTTTGTCAGATGCTTTTTTTTTTGAGACAGGGTCTCACTCTGTCAACCAGGTTGGAGTGCATTGGTGTGATCACAGCTCACTGCAGCCTTGACTTCCCAGGCTCGGGACTACAAGCATGTGCCAATATGCCCTGCTAATTTTTTTATTTTTTGTACAGACAGGGTCTCACCATGTTGCTTAGACTGGTGAAGAACACCTGGGCTCAAGTGATCCTCCCACCTTGGCCTTCCAATGTTTTGGGATTATAGGTATGAGCCACCATGCCTGGCCAGATGCTTTTTCTGCATCTATTGAGATTGTCATATGGTTTTTGTCCTTCATTGTGTTAATATGGTGAATCACTTTTATTGATTTGCATTTGTTGAACCAAACCTGAATGCCAGGGATAAATCCCCCTTGATCATTGTGAATGACCCTTTCAATGTACTGGGGAATATGGTTTGCTATTATGTTGTCGATAATTTTTCTATCTATGTTTATCATTGATACTGGCCTGTAGTTTTATTTTCTTGTAGTGTCTGTCTGGCTTTGGCATTAGGTAAAGCTGGCCTCATAAAATGAATTTGGAAGTATTCCTTACTTTTCAGCTCTCTGGAAGAATTTGAGAAGAATTGCTATTCTTCTTTAAATGCTTGGTAGATTTCAGCCTTGAAGCTATCCTGTCATGGGCTTTTCTTTAATGGGAGACTTTGAATTACTAATTCAATCTCCTTACTTATTGGTTTGTTCAGATTTCCAATTTTTTTTTTTGAGATGGAGTCTCGCTTTGTTGTTCAGGCTGGAGTACAGTGGCGTGATCTCGGCTCACTGCAACCTCCGCCTCCTGGGTTCAAGCAATTCTCCTGCTGCAGCCTTTTGAGTAGCTAGGACTAGAGGTGCGTGCCACCATACCTAGCTAATTTTTGTATTTTTATTAGAGACAGGGTTTCACCATGTTGGCCAAGCTGGTCTCGAACTCCTGACCTCAAGTGATCTGCCCACCTTGGCCTCCCAAAGTGCTGGGATTACAGGTGTGAGCCACAGTGTCTGGCCCAGATTTCCAATTTCTTTGTGATTCAGTCTGGGTAGGTTTTATGTTTCCAGGAGTTTATACATTTCTTTTGGACTGTCCATTTTGTTGGCATATAGTTGTTCATAGAAGTCTCTTATGAACCTTTATATTTCTATGTTAACAGTTGTAATGCCTCCTCTTTTATTTCCAATTTTGTTTATTTGAATCATTCTTCTTTTTTTTAGTTAATCTAGCTAAAGATGTGTCAATTTTATTAGGATTTCAAAAAGCGAGACCTTAGTTTTGTTGATTTTTTTTCTATTGTTTTCTCAGTTTATATTTCATTTATTTCTGCTCTGATCTTTGTTATGTCCCTCCTCCTGCTAACTTTTGGCTTAGTTAGTTATTTTTCTAATTCCTAGAAGTATAATATTAGGTTGTTTACTTGATATCTTTATTCTTTTTCCATATATGCATTTATTGCTATAAACATCCCTCTTAGAACTGCTTTTACCACACCCCACAAGTTTTGGTATGTTGTATTTCCATTTTCATTTGTCTTGTGATTTTTTTTTTGTACTTCCTAATAGTCATTCAAGAGCATATTGTTTAATTTTCATATAGTTGTTCATTTTTTTCTGATTCCTCCTATTACTGATTTCTAGTTTCATATCATTCCAGTCAGGAAAGATACTTGATATAATTGAGATGTTCTTAAATGTGTTAAGATTTGTTTTGTGACTTAACATATGATCTACCCCAGAGAATGTTCTGTGTGCACTTGAAAAAACTGTTTTCTCTGTTGCTTTTGTGTGGAATATTCTGTATATTTCTGTATATGCCTGTTAGGTCCATTTGGTCTAACGTGTAGTTGCAGGCCAATGTTTCCTTATTGATTGTCTGTCTGGGTGATCTGTCCACTATTGAAAGTGAGATATTAAAATCCCCTACTGTGATTGTTTTGCAGTCTGTATCTCCCTTTGATTTTCTTAATGTTTGCTTTATATATTTAGGTGTTCTGATGTTGGGTGCATATATATATATTTATAATTTTTATATCCTCTTGATGAATTGACCCCTTTTTCACTATATAATATCCTTCTTTGTCTCTTTTCTTTCTTTTTTTTTGAGATGGAGTCTTGCTCTGTCACCAGGCTGGAGTGCAGTGGCATGATCTCGGCTCATTGCAACCTCCACCTCCCGGGTTCAAGCGGTTCTCCCACCTCAGCCACCTGAGTAGCTGGGACTACAGATGCATGCCACCACGCCCAGCTAATTTTTGTATTTTTAGTAGAGACAGGGTTTTACCATGTTGGCCAGGATGGTCTCAATCTCTTGACCTTGTGATCCGCCCACCGTCGCCTCCTAAAGTACTGGGATTACAGGTGTGAGCCACCGTGCTCGGCCCTTCTTGGTCTCTTTTTACCATTTTTGGCTTAAAATATATTTAGACTGAAATATAGCTACCTTTGCTCTCTTTTCGTTTTCATTTTCATGGAATATCTTTTTTTTTAATCCTTCACGTGCAGTTTGTGGGTGTCCTTTAAGGTAAAATGAGTCTCTTGTAGGCAGTGTATAGTTGAGCCTTTTTTCCATTGAGCCATTCTATGACTTTTGATTAGAGAACTAATCCATTTATATTCAAAGTAATTACTGATAGATAAGGACTTACTATTGCTATTTTTATAATTGTTTTCTGGTTGTTTTTGTAGAGTTTTTGTTCCTTTCTTTCTCTATTACTTTCTTCCTTTGTGGTTTGATGGCTTTCTGTAATGATATGCTTTAGATCTTTTGTTTTTATCTTTTGTGTATCTGTTACAGACTTTTGCTTTGGGGTTATTTTGAGGCTTGCATAAAACATCTATACTTATAACTGTCTATTTTAAGCTGATGACAACACTTTTTAAAATTTCAGTAGTTTTGGGGGAACAGATGGTGTTTGATCACATAGATAAGCTCTTTAATGGTGATTTCTGAGATTTTGGTGCACCCATCAACCAAGCAGTGTACACTGCACCCATTGTGTAGTCCTTTATGCCTCACCCTGCTCCTACCCTTCCCCCCAGATCCCTAGAGGTTATTATATTGTTCTTATGGCTTTGTGTCCTCATAGCTTAGCTCCCACTTATAAGTGAGAACATACAATGTTTGGTTTTCCATTACTGAGTTACTTCACTTAGAATCATGGTCTCCAACTCCATCCAGGTTGCTGCAAATGCCTTTATTTTATTCTTTTAATGGTTGACTAGTATTCTATGGTGTGTGTGTGTATATATATACACATACATATATATACACATATATATACATACATACATATATACACACACACATATATACACACACACACCCCATATATATGGGGGAATGCTCTGTCTACGACTTCCAGTACTATGTTGGATAGAAGTGGCAAAAGTGGGCACCCTTGTCTTGTTACAGTTCTCAAGGGGAATGCTTTATGCTTTCAACTTTATATATATATATACACACACACATACACACACACACACACATACACTACATTTTCTTTATCCACTTGTTGATTGATGGGCGCTTAGGCTGGTTCCATATTTTTGCAATTGTCAATTGTGCTCCTATAAACATGCATATGCAAGTGTCTTTTTAATATAATGACTTCTTTTCCTCTGGGTAGATAACCAGTAGTGGGATTGCTGGATCAAATGGTATTTCTACTTTTAGTTCTTTAAGGAATCTTCATACTGTTTTCCATAGTGGTTGTGCTAGTTTAAATTCCCACCAGCAGTGTAAAAGTGTTCTCTTTTTACCACATCTACACCAACATCTATTATTTTTTGATATTTTAATTATGACCATTCTTGCAGAGTAAGGTGGTATTGCATTGTGGTTTTGATTTGCATTTCCATTATAATTAGTGATATTGAGCATTTTTTCATACGTTCATTGACCATTTATAGATCTTCTTTTGAGAATTATCTATTCACATCCGTAGCCCACTTTTTTATTGGATTGTTTTGTTCTTACTGATTTGTTTGAGTTCCTTGCAGATTCTGGATATTAGTTCTTTGTCAGATGTATAGATTGTGAAGATTTCCCCCCACTCTGTGGGTGGTCTGTTTAATCTGCTGATTATTTCTTTTGCTGTACAGAAGCTTTTTAGTTTAATTAAGTCCCGTCTGTTTATCTTTGTTGCATTTGCTTTTGGGTTCTTGGTCATGAGCTCTTTGCCTAAGCCAATGTCTAGAAGAGTTTTTCCAATGTTATCCTCTAGATTTTTTTATGGTTTCAGGCCATAAAAGATTTAAGTCTTTGATCCACCTTTAGTTGATGTTTGTATAAGGTGAGAGAAGAGGATCCAGTTTCATTCTTCTACATAGGGCTTGCCAGTTATCCCAGCACCATTTGTTGAATAGGGTGTCCTTTCCCCCACTCTATGTTTTTGTTTGTTTTGTCAAAGAACAGTTGGCTGTAAGTATTTGGCTTTATTTCTGGTTTCTCTATTCTGTTCCATTTGTCTATGTGCCTGTTTTTATACCAGTACCATGCTGTTTTGGTAACTATAGGCTTGTAGTATAGTTTGAAGTTGGGTAGTGTGATGCCTCAAGATTTTTTCTTTTTGTTTAGTCTTGCTTTGGCTATGCAGGTTCTTTTTCTGTTCCATATAAATTTTAGGATTTTTTTTCTAGTTTTGTGAAGAATGGTAATTGTATTTTGATGGGAATTGCAATGAATCTGTAGATTGCTTTTGGCAGTATGGTCATTTTCACAATATTGATTCTACCCATCTATGAGATGTGTTTCCATTTGTTTGCATTGTCTATGATTTCTTTCAGCAGTGTTTTATAGTTTTCTTTGTAGAGATAGTTCGCCTCCTTGGTCAGGTATATTCCTAAGTATTTTAATTTTTTTGCAGCTGTTATAAAAAGAGTTGAGTTTTTTATTTGATTCTCTACTTGGTCACTGTTGATGTATAGCAGTGCTACTGATTTGTGTACAGTGATTTTGTATCCTGAAACTAATGAATTTATTTATCAGATCTAGAAGATTTTTTTGGATGAGTCTTTGCGGTTTGCTAGGTATATATACTACAATATCATCAACAAACAGCAACCGTTTGACTTACCCTTTACCAATTTGGATGCTCTTTCTCTCTTTCTTTTGTCTGATTGCTCTGGCTAGGACTTCCAGTACTATGTTGAATAGAAGTGGCAAAAGTGGGTATCCTTGTCTTGTTCCAGTTCTCAGGGGGAATGCTTTCAACCTTTCCCTATCAGTATAGTGTTGGCGGTGGGTTTGTCATAGATGGTTTTTATTACCTTAAGGTATGTCCCTTCTACGCTGATTTTCCTGAGAGTTTTAATCATAAAGGATGCTGGATTTTGTCAAACGCTTTCTATGCATCTATTGACATGATTGTGTGATTTTTGTTTTTAATTCTGTTTATGTAGTGTATCATATTTATTGACTCGTGTATGTTAGGTTGACAACCGTGGTATCAAACCTACTTGATCATGGTGGATTATGTTTTTGATATGCTGTTGTATTTAGTTAGCCAGTATTTTGTTGAGGATTTTTGTATCCATGTTCATCAGGGATATTGGTCTGTAGTTTTCTTTTTTGGTTATGTCCTTTTCTGATTTTGGTATTAGGGTGATACTGGCTTCACAGAATGATTTAGGGAGAATTCCCTCTTTCTCTATTTTTTGGAATAGTTTCAGGAGATTGGTCCCAATTCTTCTTTGAACGCCTGATAGAATTCAGTTGTAAATATACCTGGTCCTACACTTTGTTTTGTTGGGAATTATTTTTTTATTACTGTTTCAATCTCACTACTTGTTATTTGTCTGCTCAGAGTTTCTGTTTCTTCCTGGTTAAATCTAGGAGGGTTGTATATTTCCAGGAATTTATCTGTCTCCTCTGCATTTTCTAGTGTGTGTTCGTAAAGGTGTACATTGTAGCCTTGAATGATCTTTTTTATTTCTGTGGTATCAGTTATAATATCTCCCATATTATTTCTAATTAAGCTTATCTGGATTGTCTCTCTTTTCCTGGTTAATCTAGCTAATTGTCTATTGACTTTGTTTATCATTTCAAAGAACCACCTTTTTGTTTCATTTATCTTTTGTATTTTTTTTTCTGTTTTCATTTCATTTAGTTTTGCTCTGATCTTTGTTATTTCTTGTCTTCTGCTGGATTTGGGTTTGATTTGTTCTTGTTTCTCTAGTTCCTTGAGGTTTGACCTGAGATTGTCTATTTGTGCTCTTTAAGACTTTTTGTCTAGGCATTTAATACTATGAACCTTCCTCTTAGCACCACTTTTGCTATATCCCAGAAGTTTTGATAGGTTGTGTCACTATTATCATTTAGTTCACAGAATTTTTAAACTTTCATCTTGATTTCATTGCTGACCCAAAGATCATTCAGGAGCAAATTATTTTTTTTTATTTTATTTATTTTTTATTTTATTTTTTTTATTATACTTTAAGTTCTAGGGTGTATGTGCATAACGTGCAGGTTTGTTACATATGTATACTTGTGCCATGTTGGTGTGCTGCACCCATCAACTCCTCAGCACCCATCAACTCGTCATTTACATCAGGTATAACTCCCAATGCAATCCCTCCCCCCTCCCCCCTCCCCATGATAGGCCCCGGTGTGTGATGTTCCCCTTCCCGAGTCCAAGTGATCTCATTGTTCAGTTCCCACCTATGAGTGAGAACATGCGGTGTTTGGTTTTCTGATCTTGTGATAGTTTGCTGAGAATGATGGTTTCCAGTTGCATCCATGTCCCTACAAAGGACACAAACTCATCCTTTTTTATGGCTGCATAGTATTCCATGGTGTATATGTGCCACATTTTCTTAATCCAGTCTGTCACTGATGGACATTTGGGTTGATTCCAAGTCTTTGCTATTGTGAATAGTGCCGCAATAAACATACGTGTGCATATGTCTTTATAGCAGCATGATTTATAATCCTTTGGGTATATACCCAGTAATGTGATGGCTGGGTCATATGGTACTTCTACTTCTAGATCCTTGAGGAATCACCATACTGTTTTCCATAATGGTTGAACTAGTTTACAATCCCACCAACAGTGTAAAAGTGTTCCTATTTCTCCACATCCTCTCCAGCACCTGTTGTTTCCTGACTTTTTAATGATTGCCATTCTAACTGGTGTGAGATGGTATCTCATTGTGGTTTTGATTTGCATTTCTCTGATGGCCAGTGATGATGAGCATTTTTTCATGTGTCTGTTGGCTATATGAATGTCCTCTTTTGAGAAATGTCTGTTCATATCCTTTGCACACTTTTTGATGGGGTTGTTTGTTTTTTTCTTGTAAATTTGTTTGAGTTCTTTGTAGGTTCTGGATATTAGCCCTTTGTCTGATGAGTAGATTGCAAAAATTTTCTCCCATTCTGTACGTTGCCCATTCACTCTGATGTTAGTTTCTTTTGCTGTGCAGAAGCTCTTTAGTTTAATTAGATCCCATTTGTCAATTTTGGCTTTTGTTGCCATTGCTTTTGGTGTTTTAGACATGAAGTCCTTGCCCATGCCTATGTCCTGAATGGTATTACCTAGGTTTTCTTCTAGGGTTTTTATGGTATTAGGTCTAATATTTAAGTCTCTAATCCATCTTGAATTAATTTTCTTATAAGGAGTAAGGAAAGGATCCAGTTTCAGCTTTCTACTTATGGCTAGCCAATTATCCCAGCACCATTTATTAAATAGGGAATCCTTTCCCCATTTCTTGTTTTTCTCAGGTTTATCAAAGATCAGATGGCTGTAGATGTGTGGTATTATTTCTGAGGACTCTGTTCTGTTCCATTCGTCTATATCT
Source organism: Macaca fascicularis (assembly GCF_037993035.2). Classification (NCBI taxonomy): domain Eukaryota; kingdom Metazoa; phylum Chordata; class Mammalia; order Primates; family Cercopithecidae; genus Macaca; species Macaca fascicularis. Next base: position 17,636,024 of record NC_088375.1, read on the forward strand.
CTGTTTTGGTACCAGTACCATGCTGTTTTGGTTACTGTAGCCTTGTAGTATAGTTTGAAGTCAGGTAGCGTGATGCCTTTAGCTTTGTTCTTTTGACTTAGGATTGTCTTGGAGATGCGGGCTCTTTTTTGGTTCCATATGAACTTTAAAGCAGTTTTTTCCAATTCTGTGAGGAAACTCGTTGGTAGCTTGATGGGGATGGCATTGAATCTATAAATAACCTTGGGCAGTATGGCCATTTTCACGATATTGATTCTTCCTATCCATGAGCATGGTATGTTCTTCCATTTGTTTATGTCCTCTTTTATTTCACTGAGCAGTGGTTTGTAGTTCTCCTTGAAGAGGTCCTTTACATCCCTTGTAAGTTGGATTCCTAGGTATTTTATTCTCTTTGAAGCAATTGTGAATGGAAGTTCATTCATGATTTGGCTCTCTGTTTGTCTGTTACTGGTGTATAAGAATGCTTGTGATTTCTGCACATTAATTTTGCATCCTGAGACTTTGCTGAAGTTTCTTATCAGCTTAAGGAGGTTTTGGGCTGAGACAATGGGGTGTTCTAAATATACAATCATGTCATCTGCAAACAGGGACAATTTGACTTCTTCTTTTCCTAACTGAATACCCTTGACTTCTTTCTCTTGCCTGATTGCCCTAGCCAGAACTTCCAACACTATGTTGAATAGGAGTGGTGAGAGAGGGCATCCCTGTCTTGTGCCAGTTTTCAAAGGGAATGTTTCCAGTTTTTGCCCATTCAGTATGATATTGGCTGTGGGTTTGTCATAAATAGCTCTTATGATTTTGAGATACATTCCATCAATACCGAATTTATTAAGAGCATGAAGGGCTGTTGAATTTTGTCAAAGGCCTTTTCTGCATCTATTGAGATAATCATGTGGTTTTTGTCTTTGGTTCTGTTTATATGCTGGATTACGTTTATTGATTTGCGTATGTTGAACCAGCCTTGCATCCCAGGGATGAAGCCCACTTGATCATGGTGAATAAGCTTTTTGATGTGCTGCTGGATCCGGTTTGCCAGTATTTTATTGAGGATTTGTGCATCGATGTTCATCAGGGATATTGGTCTAAAATTCTCTTTTTTTGTTGTGTCTCTGCCAGGCTTTGGTGTCAGGATGTTGGCCTCATAAAATGAGTTAGGGAGGATTCCCTCTTTTTCTATTGATTGGAATAGTTTCAGAAGGAATGGTACCAGCTCCTCCTTGTACCTCTGGTAGAATTCATCTGTGAATCCATCTGGTCCTGGACTTTTTTTGGTTGGTAGGCTATTAATTATTGCCTCAATTTCAGAGCCTGCTATTGGTCTATTCAGGGATTCAGGTTCTTCCTGGTTTAGTCTTGGGAGAGTGTAAGTATCCAGGAAATTATCCATTTCTTCTAGATTTTCTAGTTTATTTGCGTAGAGGTGTTTATAGTATTCTCTGATGGTAGTTTGTATTTCTGTGGGGCCAGTGGTGATATCCCCTTTATCATTTTTTATTGTGTCTATTTGATTCTTCTCTCTTTTCTTCTTTATTAGTCTTGCTAGCGGTCTATCAATTTTGTTGATCTTTTCAAAAAACCAACTCCTGGATTCATTGATTTTTTGGAGGGTTTTTTGTGTCTCTATCTCCTTCAGTTCTGCTCTGATCTTAGTTATTTCTTGCCTTCTGCTAGCTTTTGAATGTATTTGCTCTTGCTTCTCTAGTTCTTTTAATTGTGATGTTAGCGTGTCAATTTTAGATCTTTCCAGCTTTCTCTTGTGGGCATTTAGTGCTATAAATTTCCCTCTACACACTGCTTTAAATGTGTCCCAGAGATTCTGGTATGTTGTATCTTTGTTCTCATTGGTTTCAAAGAACATCTTTATTTCTGCCTTCATTTCGTGTGTACCCAGTAGTCATTCAGGAGCAGGTTATTCAGTTTCCATGTAGTTGAGCAGTTTTGATTGAGTTTCTTAGTCCTGAGTTCTAGTTTGATTGCACTGTGGTCTGAGAGACAGTTTGTTATAATTTCTGTTCTTGTACATTTGCTGAGGAGTGCTTTACTTCCAATTATGTGGTCAATTTTGGAGTAAGTACGATGTGGTGCTGAGAAGAATGTATATTCTGTTGATTTGGGGTGGAGGGTTCTGTAGATGTCTATTAGGTCTGCTTGCTGCAGAGATGAGTTCAATTGCTGGATATCCTCATTAACTTTCTGTCTCGTTGATCTGTCTAATGTTGACAGTGGGGTGTTGAAGTCTCCCATTATTATTGTATGGGAGTCTAAGTCTCTTTGTAAGTCTCTAAGGACTTGCTTTATGAATCTGGGTGCTCCTGTATTGGGTACATATATATTTAGGATAGTTAGCTCTTCCTGTTGAATTGATCCCTTTACCAATATGTAATGGCCTTCTTTGTCTCTTTTGATCTTTGATGGTTTAAAGTCTGTTTTATCAGAGACTAGTATTGCAACCCCTGCTTTTTTTTGTTCTTCATTTGCTTGGTAGATCTTCCTCCATCCCTTTATTTTGAGCCTATGTATGTCCTGCATGTGAGATGGGTCTCCTGAATACAGCAGACTGATGGGTCTTAACTCTTTATCCAGTTTGCCAGTCTGTGTCTTTTAATTGGAGCATTTAGTCCATTTACATTTAAGGTTAATATTGTTATGTATGAACTTGATCCTGCCATTATGATATTAACTGTTATTTTGCTCATTAGTTAATGCAGTTTCTTCCTAGCCTCGATGGTCTTTACATTTTGGCATGTTTTTGCAATGGCTGGTACCGGTTGTTCCTTTCCATGTTTAGTGCTTCCATCAGGGTCTCTTGTAAGGCAGGCCTGATGGTGACAAAATCTCTAAGTATTTGCTTATCTGTAAAAGATTTTATTTCTCCTTCACTTATGAAACTTAGTTTGGCTGGATATGAAATTCTGGGTTTATAATTTTTTTCTTTAAGAATGTTGAATATTGGCCCCCACTCTCTTCTGGCTTGTAGAGTTTCTGCCGAGAGATCTGCTGTTAGTCTGATGGGCTTCCCTTTGTGGGTAACCCGACCTTTCTCTCTGGCTGCCCTTAAGATTTTTTCCTTCATTTCAATTTTGGTGAATGTGGCAATTATGTGTCTTGGAGTTGCTCTTCTCGAGGAGTATCTTTGTGGTGTTCTCTGTATTTCCTGAATTTGAATGTTGGCCTGCCCTACTAGGTTGGGGAAGTTCTCCTGGATGATATCCTGAAGAGTGTTTTCCAACTTGGTTCCATTTTCCCCCTCACTTTCAGGCACCCCAATCAGACATAGATTTGGTCTTTTTACATAATCCCATACTTCTTGCAGGCTTTGTTCATTTATTTTTCTTCTTTTTTCTTTAGATTTCTCTTCTCGCTTCATTTCATTCATTTGATCCTCAATCGCTGATACTCTTTCTTCCAGTTGATCGAGTCGGTTACTGAAGCTTGTGCATTTGTCACATATTTCTTGTGTCATGGTTTTCATCTCTGTCCGTTCGTTTATGGCCTTCTCTGCATTAATTATTCTGGTTATCAATTCTTCCACTCTTTTTTCAAGATTTTTAGTTTCTTTGCGCTGGGTACGTAATTCCTCCTTTAGCTCTGAGAAGTTTGATGGACTGAAGCCTTCTTCTCTCATCTCGTCAAAGTCACTCTCCATCCAGTTTTGATCCGTTGCTGGCGATGAGCTGCATTCCTTTGGAGGGGGAGATGCGCTCTTATTTTTTGAATTTCCAGCTTTTCTGCCCTGCTTTTTCCCCATCTTTGTGGTTTTATCTGCTTCTGGTCTTTGATGATGGTGACGTACTGATGGGGTTTTGGTGTGAGTTTCTTTCCTGTTTGTTAGTTTTCCTTCTAACAGTCAGGACCCTCAGCTGTAGGTCTGTTGGAGATTGCTTGAGGTCCACTCCAGACCCTGTTTGCCTGGGTGTCAGCAGCAGAGGCTGCAGAAGATAGAATACTGCTGAACAGCGAGTGTACCTGTCTGATTCTTGCTTTGGAAGCTTCCTCTTAGGGGTGTACTCCACCGTGTGAGGTGTGGGGTGTGGGTCTGCCCCTAGTGGAGGAGGTCTCCCAGTTAGGCTACTCAGTGGGGGGTCAGGGACCCACTTGAGCAGGCAGTCTGTCCGTTCTCAGATCTCAACCTCCGTGTTGGGAGATCCATCGCTCTCTTCAAAGCTGTCAGAGTCGCTTGCGTCTGCAGAGGTTTCTGCTGCTTTTTGTTGTTGTTGTTGTTGTTGTTGTTTAGCTGTGCCCTGTCCCCAGAGGTGGAGTCTACAGAGACTGGCAGGCCTCCTTGAGCTGCTGTGAGCTCCACCCAGTTCGATCTTCCCAGGGCTTTGTTTACCTACTTAAGCCTCAGCAATGGCGGGCGCCCCTCCCCCAGCCTCGCTGCTGCCTTGCAGTTAGATCGCAGACTGCTGTGCTAGCAATGAGGAAGGCTCCGTGGGCTTCGGACCATCCCGGCCAGGTGTGGGATATAATCTCCTGGTGTGCCTGTTTGCTTAAAGTGCAGTATTGGGGTGAGAGTTACCCGATTTTCCAGGTGTTGTGTGTCTCAGTTCCCTGGCTAGGAAAAGGGATTCCCTTCCCCCTTGCGCTTCCCAGGTGAGGTGATGCCTCGCCTTGCTTCAGCTCTTGCTGGTCGGGCTGCAACAGCTGACCAGCACCGATTGTCCGGCACTCCCCAGTGAGATGAACCCAGTACCTCAGTTGATAATGCAGAAATCACCTGTCTTCTGTGTCGTTCGCGCTGGGAGCTGGAGACTGGAGCTGTTCCTATTCGTCCATCTTGCTCCTCCCCAGGAGCAAATTATTTAATGTCCATGTATTTACATAGTTCTGTGGTTTCCTTTTGGAGTTAATTTCCAATTTTATTTCACTGTGGTCTGAGAGAGTACTTGACGTAATTTTGATATTCTTAAATTTACTGAGACTCGTTTTAAGGCCTAGTATATCATCTGTCTTGCAGAGGGTTACATATGCTGATGAAAAGAATGTATGTTCTGCAATTGTTAGGTAGACTGTTCTGTAAATATCTGTTAGGACCATTTGTTCTAAGGTATGGTTTAAGTCCATTGTTTCTTTGTTGACTTTCTGTCTTAATGACCTATCTAGTGCTGTCAGTGGAGTATTAACATCTCCGACTATTATTGTGTTGCTTGCTGTCTATCTTCTTAGGTCTAGTAATAATTGTTTTAAAAATTTGGGAGCTCCAGTGTTAGGTGCATATATATTTAGGATTGTGGTATTTTCCTATTGGACAAGGCCTTTCATCATTATATAATGTCTCTCTTTATATATTTTAGCTGTTATTGCTTTAAAGTCTGTTTTTTCTGGTATAAGAATAGCTACTCCTGCTAACTTTTGGGTTCTATTTACATGGAATGTCGTTTTCCCCCAGTTTACCTTAAGTTTATATGAGTCCTTATGTGGCAGGTGAGTCTCTTGAAGATAGCAGGTACTTGGTTGGTGGATTTTTATCCATTCTGCCATTCTGTGGAGCATTTAGGCCATTTATATTCAATATTAGTATTGAGATGTGAGGTACTATTCTATTCATCATGCTGGTTGTTGCCTGAATACCTTGTTGTTGTTGTTTTTCATTGTGTTATTTATTTATTTATTTAAAGACAGAGTCTTGCTCTGTCACCCAGGCTGGAGGGCAGTGGCATAATCTTAGCTCAATGCAGCCTCTGCCTTTTGGGTTCAAATAATTCTTGTGCCTCAGCCTCCAGAGTAGCTGGGATTAGAGGCATGCACCATCATATCTGGCTAACTTTTGTATTTTTAGTAAAGACAGGGTTTTATCATGTTGGCCAGGCCAGGCTGATCTTGAACTCCTCACATCAAGCAATCTACCCACCTTTGCCTCCCAAAGTGTTGGGATTATAGGCATGAGCCACCACACCCAGACTGTGTTATTTTTATTTTTATTTATTTATTTTTTTGAGACAGTGTTTTGCTCTTGTTGCCCAGGTAGGAGTGCAATGGTGCGATCTCAGCTCACCACAACCTCTGCCTCCTGGGTTCAAATGATTCTCCTGCCTCAGCCTCCTGAGTAGCTGGGATTACAGGCATGCGCCACCACACCTGGCTAATTTTGTATTTTTGGTAGAGACAGGGTTTCAACATGTTGGCCAGGTTAGTCTCAAACTCCTGACCTCAGGTGATCCACCTGATCTCCTGGCCTCCCAAAGTGCTGGGGATTATAGGCATGAGCCACTGTGCCCAGCCCTAGCCTGTGTTATTGTTTTACAGGTCCTATTCGATTTGTGCTTTAAGGAGGTTCTATTTTGGTGTATTTTGAGGTTTTGTTTTAAGATTTAGAACTCCAGCCAGGTGCAGTGGCTCACGCCTCTAATCCTTGCACTTTGGGAGGCTGAGGCAGGTGGATCATGAGGTCAGGAGATCGAGACCATTCTGGCTAACAGATGAAACCCTGTCTCTACTAAAAATATAAAAAATTAGCCAGGCGTGGTGGCATGCACCTGTAATCCCAGCTACTTGTGAGGCTGAGGCAGGAGAATCACTTGAACCCAGGAGACGGAGCTTGTGTGAGCCAAGATTGCCTCACTGCATTCCAGAGCCTGGGCGACAGAGCAAGACTCTGTCTCCAAAACAAACAAATAAACAAACAAACAAACAAAAAAAAAAAGTAGGATTTAGAACTCCTTTTAACATTTTAGTGCTGGCTTGCTAGTAGTGAATTATCTTAGCATTTCTTTGTGTGAAAAATACTTTATCTCTCCTTCATTTATGAAACCCTGTTTCCATGATACAAAATTTTTGGTTGATAATTATTTTGCCTGAGGAGGCTAATGATAGGACCCTAATTCCTTCTGGTTGGTAGGGTTTCCACTGAGAAATCTGTTAATCTGATAGGTTTTCCTTTGTAGGTTATCTGATGCTTTTGCCTCATAGCTTTTAAGATTCTTTCCTTCATCTTAACTTTAGATAACCTGATGACTATGTGCCTAGTTGATGATCTTTTTGCAATGAATTCCCAGGTGTTCTTTGAGCTTCTTGTATTTGGATTTTTTCATCTCTAGCAAGACTGGGGAAGTTTTCCTCTATTATTCCCTCAAATAAGTTTTTTTCAAACTTTTAGATTTCTCTTCTTTCTCAGAAACACCAATTATTCTTAGGTTTGGTCATTTAACATAATCCCAAATTTCTTGGCATCTTTGTTCATTTTTTAAAATTCTTTTTGTCTTCGTTGAATTGGGTAAATTCGAAAGTCTTATCTTCGAGCTCTGAAGTTCTTCCTTTTACTTGTTTGATGCTGTTATTGAATCATTCCAGTGTAGTTTGCATTTCTCTGAGTGTATCTTTCATTTCCAAAAGTTGTGATTTTTAAAAATTTATGCTATCTATTTCTCTGGGACTTTTTTCTCCCTAGCCTATATATATATATTTTTATTTTTTTAAAGTTGTTATTCACCTTTCTCTGGTACTTCCCTGAGTAGCTTAATAGTGTTCCAAACTCTTTATCTGGCAATTCAGAGATTTCTTCTTGGTTTGGATCCACTGCTAGAAAACTAGTGTGATCTTCTGGGAGTGCTATAGAACCTTGTTTTGTCATATTACCAGAATTTTTTGGTTCCTTCTCATTTGGGTAGTCTGTTTCAGTGGAAACATCTGGAACTCAAGGACTGCTGTTCAGATTCTTTTGTGCCATGGGATGATCCCTTGATGTGATGCTCTCTCCCTTCCCTAGGGATGGGGCTTCCTGAGAGCCAGACTGCAATGATTGTTATTGCCCTTCTGGGTCTAGCCACCCAGTGCGGCTACAGGGCTCTGGGCTGGTGCCGGGGATATCTGCAAAGAGTCCTGTGATGTGATCTGTCTTTAGGTCTCCCAGCCATGGATACTAGCACCTGCTCCAGTAGAGGTGGCAGGGGAATGAAGTGGATTTTGTGGGAGTTCTTGGTTATAGTTTGTTTAGAGTGCTACTTTTCTCAAATTCTGGTTATGCTAGCAGTAAAGTTGTCATGTGGACAGACTCAGGACCTCTTGTTAGCCAGGGTCTTGCAGGTGGTGGAATTAGCTGTTGTTTTCCTCTTCTTTGGAGCAGTTGTTCTGTTATGAGTAGCTATAATGGCTTGAGTTGGTTGGCCTCTAGCCAGGAGGTGGCATTTTTTTTTTTTTTTTTTTTTTTTTGAGGTGGAGTCTCATTTACTCTATCACCCAGGCTAGAGTACAGTGGTGCAATCTCTGCTCACTGCAACCTTCACCTCCCAGGTTCAAGTTCTCCTGCCTCAGCCTCCTGAGTAGCTGGGATTATGGTTGTGCACCACCATGCCTGGCTAATTTTTCTATTTTTAGTAGAGATGGAGTTTCACCATGTTGGCCAGGCTGGTCTCAAACTTCTGACCTCAAGCCATCTGCCCACCTTGGCCTTCCAGAGTGCTGGGATTACAGGAGTAAGCCACCATGCTTTGCCTGTGGTGGTGCTTTTAAGAGTGCACCAGTTGCAGTAGTAGAAGGGGAATATAAACTTGCCCTACATTGACCAAGATGAATCCTTGGGTTTCTCAGGTGGCGGGTGGGGCCATAGAGCTTTCAAGAGTTTATATTTTTGTCTTCGGCTACCATGGCAGGTAGAAAAAAATCATCAGGTGGCAGCAGGTTAGGTGGGTCTGAGTTCAGACTGTCCTTGGGTGGGGCTTGCTGCAGCCACCTTAGGGGATGAGGCAGTGGTTCTAAGGCCAATGGAGTTATGTTCCCAGGGGGATTATGGCTGCCTCTGCTGCTATAATTTGGTCACCAGGGAAGTGGGGGAAAGATGGCAGTGATAGGCCTCACCCAGCTCCCATGCAGCCAGCAAAGCCAGTCTCACTCCTTCCGTTTCCTACCAACAGCACTGAATATATATTTGGGCAGCTGGGAGCAGGACTGAGATCTTGCCCCAGCTTACAAGCCTCTCTGCTGAGAAAACCAGCAGGGCTCTCAGGCCTTGCTCCTCCCCACCTGCTGTACCTTCAGCTGCAGCTTCTACACTCGTATCTGCACTTCCCGTTCACCACCCCTCACCCTGGATGCTGCTCAGGAAAATTCGTGCTCAGTCAAAATTATTACAAAGTTTGGCTAGAAACTTCCTTTACTCTGTGTCACCTTCCCAATTCCACTGGCTGCCTTCCCCAAGGACCCTTGTGAGATAGGGCCAGGAATAGCTTCCCTGGGCTCATGTTGGGGACCAAGAGTGCCTACAGGGCTCTTCCCACTGCCTCTTCTACTTTTATATTTCACTCAGCTCCCTATATCTGTTTCAGCTCCAGGTAAGTTTAAATCCTTCTCCTGTGATCTGGTTTTTCAGGTTCCCCAGTGGGGATGTGTGTTCAGAGGCAGACTTTTCCCCTTCTCACACTTTGAAAACTCACAGTTCTTTGGCAGGCTCATGGAGTTTGCAGTGGCAAGGTGCCTCTTTCAAAGGGTCTGTGAATTCTTTCGGTTTTCCTGATATGTTCCTGCAATGGTTCTTGGAGCAAAAGTTCACACTGTGAGTCTCCACACACTGTTCTGTCTGTCCAAATGGGAGTTGCACATTAGTCCTGTCTCCTATCAGCCATTTTTTCCAATAACACTTTAATCATACAACAAACTCTACGCTTCTATTCCCCCTCCTCCCACATAAAATGTGAGCTGATGTCAAAATTTACATTTAAAAAATAATTAATATTTATTCTTAAGAAGTTATTGCAGCTCTAGTTATAGTGATTTTGTCTTTTAACCTTTACACTATATATATAATTGGTTTATTGTTAGAGTATTAGAGTGTTTTGAATTTGACAGTATATTTACTTTTACCAGTGAATTTTATATTCTCATGTGTTTTCATGTTACTAATCAGCATTTTTTTCTTCAGCTTGAAGAACTCCTTTTAGCATTTCTTATAAGGCAAGTCTAGTGGTGATAAACTACTTTTGTTTGTCTTAGAAAATCCTTATCACCTCTTCATTTATGAAAGGCAGTATTGTGGAGGTATAATATCCTTGGCTGACTATTGTTTTATTTCAGGATTTTAAAAATTGGCTTTCTCACATTGACTGGAATTTTGAGTATATCATTCCACTCCCTTCTGGTCTGCAAAGTTTCTGCTGAAAAATCTACTTACAACTTTATGGTGGTTCCCATGTATGTAACAATTTGTTTTTGCTTTTTTGGCTTTCAAAACTCTCTCTTTGTCTTTAACATTGGACAATTTCATTATGATGTGTTTCATGGGTCTCTTTAGTTCATCTTATTATTCAGTGTCAGGCCTCTGAGCCCAAGCTAAGCCATCATATCCCCTGTGACCTGCACATATACATTCAGATGGCCTGAAGCAACTGAAGATTCACAAAAGAAGTGAAAATAGCCTTAAACTAATGACATTCCACCATTTGTGATTTGTTTCTGCCCCACTCTAACTGATCAATGTATTTTGTAATCTCCCCCACCCTTAAGAAGGTTTTTTGTAATCTCCCCAACCTTAAGAAGGTTCTTTGTAATTCTCCCCACCCTTGAGAATGTACTTTGTGAGATCCACCCCCTGCCCACAAAACATTGCTCCTAACGTCACTGCCTATCCCAAAACCTACAAGAACTAATAATCCCACCACCCTTTGCTGACTCTCTTTTCTGACTCAGCCTGCCTGCACCCAAGTGAAATAAACAGCCTTGTTTCTCACACAAAGCCTGTTTGGTGGTCTCCTCACATGGACGCACGTGACATTCAGTATCCTTTGGGCTTTATAAATCTGGATTTCTATTTCATTCTCTAGGCTTGGGAAGTTTTCTGCCATTATTTTTTTGAATTTTTTTGTATCTTTCTTTTTATTCTTTCTTGTACACTGATAATGCGTAAGTTGTTACATTTGATGGTGTTCCATAAGTGTATTAAATTATCCCCACTCTTTTTCATTCTATTTTTTCTTCTCAGATTGTATGATTTCCGTCTTTGAGAGAACTGACCCTTTCTTCTGCTTTATCTAGTCTGCTGTTTAATCCTTCTATTGAATGTTTTAGTTTAGTTATGTTATTCTTTTGCTTTATAATTTATATTTGGTAGTTTTTAAACTTTCTTTTTATTGACATTCTCAATGTAAGTTTGTTCTTACATTGTTCTCCTGACCTGGGTTAGCAACTTTTAGCAAACCATCATTTTGAATTCTCTGTTGGGTAAATCACATATCTCCACTTCACTCATGTCAGTTTCTGGAAATTGACCTTGTTCTTTTATTTGAAATATATTTTCCTGTCTTCATTTTCCTTCACTGTCTGTGGTGATTTATGTACATCAGATAAGACAACCACCTCTCCCAGTCTTGTCAGACTGGTCTCATATAGGAGAAAGATCTCAACAATGTATCCTGCCAGAGATTTTAAGGTCCTTCTCAAATCTCAAAAACAGATTGTTCTCTCTGTTTTTTGTGGCCCACTGGAGCTTGGAATGTGTTATGTCCTGTCAGTACCCTCATAAATAGTATGGTAGGAGCAAGACTCTTAGACATAGCTGAAAACATTAGCGTATTGGATGTGTATTGCAGTTCCTTCTATCCTCATGGTGAAGTTCAGCAAAGATGTTTATCTCCCACTAGTCCCGTACTAAGCCAGAAAGAGAGTCTTGTACTCACATTCAGGCTGCAACCTCTGATCCTGGGGAGAAAGCTACTGGAAGTGGACCCATCTTGTGTCCACATCTTTGTTTTCTGTGGTCTATACTCTCACTTGGTTTCTTATCAAGTCTCATAACCTAAAATACCATCTATATCCAGACAACTCCTGCATGGTTTGGACGTACCCTCCAGAAAGCATGTGTTGGAAATTTAATCCCCATTGCAACAGTGTTGGGCGGTGGGGCCTAATGAAAGGTGGTTAAGTCATGAAAGCTCCACTCTCATGAATGGATTAATGCCAAATATAAAAGGACTTGAGGCTGTGAGTTCAATGTCTTGCTCTCTCTTGCATGCTTCCTTGTCATGTAATGGCTTCTGTGATGTTGTGACTCAGCAAGAAGGCCCTCACCAGATGTGGTTCCTTGATCTTGGATGTCCCAGCCTCCAAAACCTTGAGCAAAATAAATTTATTGCCTGTAATCCCAGCACTTTGGGAGGCCGAGGCGGGTGGATCACGAGGTCAGGAGATCGAGACTATCCTGGCTAACATGGTGAAACCCCGTCTCTACTAAAAAAAAAATACAAAAAACTAGCTGGGCGTGGTGGCGGGCGCCTGTAGTCCCAGCTACTTGGGAGGCTGAGGCGGGAGAATGGCGTGAACCCGGGAGGCGGAGCTTGCAGTGAGCCGAGATCACGCCACTGCACTCCAGCCTGGGAGACACAGCGAGACTCCATCTCAAAAAAATAAAATAAATAAATAAATAAATAAATTTATTTTCTCTATAAATTACCCAGTCTGTGGTATTCTGTTATGACTGCACAAAATGGAGGAAGACAATGCTGAAGTTTAGATCTGTAGCTTGGACCTCTCCCCTAAATTCCAGACCTGTATATGCAATTGTTTGCTTGACTTCACCATTTAGATCAACAATATACATTTCAAATTTTTCAAGTCTGAAACTGATCTCTTGATAGCCACCCTCCTCAAACATATCTCCAGCAGTCTTCTCAATCTCAGTTAACAGTAACTCCATTCATCTAGTTACTTAGGTAAAACAAATAAACAAACTAAAGCCTTTGGTGTATTCTGACTTGTAGTTCTCTTTCTCTCTCTCTCTCTCCCACCTCCTTCCGTCTCTTTCTGTCTCACCCCATAGCTCATTTGTTAGCAAATACTGTCATTTCTATCTTCGAAATAATTGGGCCACTTCTCACCAGTGTCATTGGTACTGCCATGGTCCAGTCCACCACTGTCTTTCGCCCAGATTATTAGAGTAGGCTTGTAGATATGTTTCCCAGGTCTGCCCATGTTACCTACAGTGTATTCTCAACCGAGCAACCAGTGTTCCTGTTAAAATGTAAGTCAGATCATGTCACTCCTCTGTTGAAAACCCTCCAATGACTTTTCATCTTATTCAGAGTAAAAGCCAAACTTCCTTCTAACAGCCACAAAGCCCTATGTGGCCTGACTGCTTGTTACCTACCTCTATGACCTGAGTTCTTGAAAGTCTGTCCCTTGTTTTGTTGACTGTAGCTACACTGGCCTTCTCATTGTCCCTTGAATCACCAGGTATGACTGTACCAAAGAGCAGTCTTTGGTATCTGCTCTTCCCTCTGCCTGGGATGCTTCACCCACACACACCTGTATGGCAAGCTCCTCTTTGATCTCTATTCAGAAGTCACGTTCCCCGTAGAGCCTTCCCTGGTCACTCTATTTAACAGAATGTTCTTAACTCTGTTTAAGAGCGTTCAGCCTTCCTAACCATTATGCATCTTCATTACTTTATTTTTCTTGCTAGCCATTGTCATTTTCTAATATGCTCTAATTTACTTACGTTATTAGCTGTTTTTCTTACTGAATGCTTCATGTAAGTAAGGAATTTTTTTCTATTTTGTTCACCATTGTGTCTCCAGTGACTAGAACAGTGTCTCATACATGGTAGGCACTAAAAAAATGTGTGTGGAATAAATGAAAGAATGAGTGAATAAAATTTTTAAAAACATTTGATACATATTCAAAGCTAATGTTCATTAGCAAGTAGACCCACAAGAATGGAATTATAAAAATAATTATATTTCTCAAAACAATGACTATCCCACCTTTGATTCCAGATCTATTTAATAATTACACTTAAGGGTGAAAGTTAAATTATAATTAATTGCTTTATGTCCTACCTAGCAAACCCTCAAAATTATAGCATTAGGATATTAATATTACTCTGAAACTATAAAATGCTATTTTATTTGCTTCTATATATAAGTTAAACATAAGGATGCTTAGCATGCCAGAAAACAATTTTGTTTGATGAAGTTGGTCTTTGTCTTTCTGTTTAAAATTTACTTAATGTAAAAAAGCACTTAATGTAAAACAACATTATATTTATATATAATTTAATTTTTATTCAGATTATTTTTATAAAATATTTCTAAAAAGGAATCATTTCACTGTTACACTGTTACTCATGGGTTGGTTAAGATCCATTTGAGAAAACTTTATATTTTCACTTTCCTATGAAATGCTTGAAGTATCCATGAAACATAACTTATCGGAGAGTATGGGAAATGTCATACAGATCTCAATGACACAAATATTCCTAAAGAGTTTTGAAATATTTTTGTTAGAAAATAATTTTCAAAATCCAATTTAAAAAATTGATTTTTCTGAAATGTATGCAACATAAGTGGCCAAGGAAACCCTTTTTAAAATTTTCATTTTAAACACTTGAAGAAGTAAGTCTTTTCTCTATAGCAATGAAGTTCTCATCATTTTTATATTGTTAAATACATTCAGATCATTGGTATTAATTTGCCTCTTCCTTTTTTTGCATCTTTATTTTGAACTCTAGTGGTTGGAATTCATTCAGTACAAAAAAGAATTTAATTTTCATTGAGGCTTTTTAAGGCACAGTATGACTGCAAGAAGAGAAGAGATCCAGAGCTCCAGCTACTGCAAAAGAACGGACTTTGTAGGAAACACAAAGAAGAAAGCATCCAATGCTATTAACTCTATTAACGTTTTTTTAGAGACAAGTTCTTACTCTTTTACACAGGCTGGAGTGCAGTGTCACAGTGACAACTCAAACTCCTGGACTCAAGTAATCCTCCCACCTCAGCCTCCCAAGTAGCTGGGACCACAAGTGCGTGCTACCACACCTGGTTATGGGGTCTTGCCGTGTTGATCGGGCTGGTCTTGAACTCTTGGGCTCAAGCAATCCTCCTGCCTCAGCCTCCCAAAATGCTAGGATTATAGGCATGAGCTAAGTGCCCAGCTAATGTGATTAATCATTTTCTTAATCTTTCCTAGATCATTGCTGGTGATTCCTAAAATTTAGCACTAATAATATTTACTTTAATTTTGGCATTACTGTTGTGAAAGCCCCCTTCACATAATAACACTGACTCACTTAAGAGTCAAGAGCTCAAAAATATATGTAGAGGCCATTATCTGCAAAAGATACCTTCTTTTGGCTTCTGGGAATGTCATGTGTCTTAGTGAGTTTTTGCTGATCGTTAAGTGGGACCCACCTCTAAAGTTAATTGCAATATCAGTTTTGGAGGAGAAATTTATTCAAACCATAGGACCATGCATTAGCAAAATTTGACCAAGAGAAAAGAAGTTGTTATAGATGCTGTGCAAGGATTGAAAGATCTGAGGAGTCCAAATGATTCTGCCAGCAAGAAAGAAGAGTGTCATTCAAAGGTCTGGTGGCAAAGGAAGTTGCAGATTCATGCATTCAAACACGCAAACTACACCCTTCTATTATGTTCACATAAAATGGTCATGGTGATGCTCGAGACTCTTCTCCAGCAAATGTAAGGAGAAGAGTCTCTAGAAGAGTGGTGGGTTTGACTTTATCTGTATGCTTTGATGCTATGCCTTCTATAATATATACAAGCATTTTATAAATTGATTTCAAAAATGTAGAGAAAAGACATTTCACTTGGTTATAGAGAAAGGCAAATTAATATGGGGAATCTGAAAAGGAAAAACCTGTGGTGAGCAAAAAATTGGAAACAACTTACAATAACATACAGGGGAATGGTCTACAGCTATTTACAACCATATTGTGCCAAATGACATATGGCTTCTTAGCATTCAAATGGAGTTAGTCGCGTTTGATTTGAAATTCATCAGGAAATTTATTTTTTTTGCTTTGCTCGTGTCTCAGTCAATTTAAACCATAAGATTTGAAATAGACTCTAGGAGAAAGAAATCAGTTGTTCCAAGATTCACCAACTTGAACACCAAGAATTTTGATTTCTTACTATATCAAGACAAAACTAAGGTTAGGTGATGATGGTCACCAGACCCAACAATCTGCAGAAGCATTTAATGATCACCAAAAGAGGCAAATATTTAGTCATGAATAGACTATTTTTTATCCTTTTATTTTGAAATAATTACCAAGTTCCAGAAAATGTGCAAGAATAATAAAGATAATTTCTCTATATCCTTTATCTAACTAATTTAAACTTGTTTTATCATTCTCTTTACATATCTATGTCTTATCTATATTCATATTATTGTTTGTTTTTCGAACCATTTGAGAGTAGATCTCATGCATTGTGCCCCTTTACCTTTTAATACTTCAGTGTCTATTTGCAAGGATATTCTTTTATATAACCATAGTACACTTGTTAAAATCAGGAAATTACAATACTTTTATCGAATCAGAAGTCCTATTCCAGCTGGGCATGGTGGTTTATGCCTTTAATCCCAGCACTTTGGGAGGCCAGAGCAGGAGGCTTGCTCGAGCCTAGGAGATCAAGACCAGCTTGGGCAACATAGCAAGAACCCATATCTACAAAAAAAATACAAAAAATAGCCATGATGGTGGTGTATGCCTGTAGTTCCAGCTACTCAGGAGGCTGGGGAGAGAGGATCGCCTGAGCCCATGAGTTCAAGATTGCAGTGAGATATTAATACACCACTGCACTCTAGCCTGGGTGACAGAGTGAGACCCTGTCTCAAAACAAAAACAGAAGTCTGCATTCCATTTTCATCCAATGTCTCTATGTCTTTATAGTAGAGTCATCCCTTGGTATCCACAGGGGATTGGCTCCAGGACCTCTGCAGAAACCAAAATCCATGGATGCTCAAGTTCCTTATATAAAATGGCATAGTATTTGCCTATAATTTATGCACCTCCTCCTGTATACTTTAAATAATTTCTAGGTTATGTATAATACCTATTATAATGTAAATGCTATGTAAATAGTTGTTATACTGGATTTTTAAATTTTTCTATTATTTTTATTATTGTATTGTTGTTGTTATTTTTCCAAAATATTTTCAATCCATAGTTAGTTTAATCCACAAATGGGAAACCTGCCAATAGAGAGGGCCAATTGTATTTTCCTCCCCTTCAGTATAGGATCCAGTTCAGCATGACATATTGCATTTAGTTGTCATGTCTTTTTTAAAAACAAATTATTTATTTTTATTATTTTAAAATTAACACATAATTATACATATTTATGGGGTACAATGTGATTTTTTTTTTCTTTTTTGAAATGGAGACTCCCTCTGTTGCCCAGCCTGGAGTGTAGTGGGGCAACCTCAGCTCACTGCAATCTCTGCCTTCTGGGTTTAAGCGATTCTTGTGCCTCAACCTCCCAAGTACCTGGGATTACAGGCCACCACAACCCCGCTAATTTTTTTTGTATTTTTAGTGGAGACTGGATTTCACTGTGTTGGCCATGCTGGTCTTGAACTCCTGACCTCAAGTGATCTGCCAGCCTCGGCCTCCCAAAATGCTACAATTATAGGCGTGAGCCACCGCGCCCAGCCCAGTGTGATATTTTGATTTGTGTGTACAATGTGTAATGATCAAATCAGAGTAATTAGCAAATTTATCACCTTAAACATTTGTAATTCCTTTCTGTTAGGAACATTTAAAATCCTCTCTTCCAGCTATTTTTAAATATACAATAAATTATTATATAATACTGTTAACTATAGTCACCCTACAGTGGTATAGAACACTCAAACTTATTCCTCCTATCTAGGTATAATTTTGTATCTATTAACCAACTTCTCCCACCCACCTCCCCGCTACACTTCTCAGCCTCTCGTAATCACTATCCTCCTCTCTACATTCATGGCATCAACTTTTTCAGCTTCCACATATGTGTGATAGCATGTAGCATTTATCTTTCTGTGCCTGACTTATTTCACTTAACATAATGTCCTCCAGCCTCATCCATGTTGCCTTGAATGACAGGATTCGCCCTTTTTTATGGCTAAATAATATTCTACTGTGTACATGATGTATATACGTTTATATACACATATTTTCTTTATCCATTCATCTATTGACAGACACAGTGATTCTGTATCTTAGCTATTGTGAACAGTGCTGCAATAAACATGGGTGTGCAGCTATCTCTTCAACATACTGATTTCCTTTGCTTTTAATATATACTAAGTAGTGGGATTGCTGGATCATATGGTAGTTCTATTTTTAGATTTTTGAGGAAACTCCATACTGTTTTCCATAGTGGTTGCACTAATTTACACTCCAACCAATGGTGGAATGTATAAGAGTTTCCCCTTTCTTCACATTCTTGCCAAAATCTGTTTTGTTTGTTTTGTCTTTTTTGATGATAGCCAGCCAGCCATTCTAACTGGAATGAGATGATACATCATTGTGATTTTGATTTGCATTTCCCTGATGATTAGTGATGTTGAGTATGTTCTCATATACTTGTTGGCCATTTCTATATTTTCAGAGATGTCTATTCAGATCATTTACCCATTTTAAAATAGTATTATTTGGGTTTCTTTGCTATTGAGTTGAATTCCTTGTGTATTCTGGATATTAATCCTTTATCAGATGGATAATTTCTTCTATTCTATGACAAATACTTTTTTCCCATTCTGCAGGTTGTCTATGTACTCTATTGAGTATATCCTTTGCCGTGCTGAAGCTTTTAAGTTTGTTATGATCCCATTTGTCCATTTTTGCTTTTGCTGCTATTTGTGCTTTTGAGGTCTTATCCATAAAATCTTTGCCCAGCCCGTTGTCCTGAAGCATTTCACGTTGTTTTCTTCTAGTAGTTTCGTAGTTTCAGATATTACATTTAAGTTTTAATCCATTTTGAGTTGATTTTTATATATGGTGGGAGACAGGAGTCTAGTTTCTTCATTCTTCTACATACAGATATCCAGTTTTCCCAGTACCATTTACTGGACAGACTGTCCTTTCCCCAGCCAATGTTATTGGCACCTTTGTTGTGAATCAGTTGAATGCACGTATGTGGATTTATTTGTGGGTTCTCTATTCTGTTTCATTAGTCTCTGGGTCTGTTTTAATGCTAGTATGCTGTTTTGGTTGCTATAACTTTGTAGTATATCGTTAAGTAAAATAGTGTGATTTATCTAGCGTTTTTCTGTTTGTTCAGGATTGCTTTGCCTGTTTGGCCTCTTTTTTGGTTTCATATGATTTTTAGAATTGTTTTTCCTATTTCTATGAAAAATATCATTAGTATTTAATATGGATTGCTTCGAATGTGCACATTACTTTGGACAGTATGTCTCTTTATTCTTCTTTAATGTGGAACAGTTCCTCAGCCTTTGTCTTTCATGACATTGACATTTTTTTTTTTTTTTTTTTTTTTTTTTTTTTTTTTTGAGACGGAGTCTTGTTCTGTCGCCCAGGCTGGAGCGCAGTGACCAGATCTCGGCTCACTGCAAGCTCCGCCTCCCGGGTTCCCGCCATTCTCCTGCCTCAGCCTCCCGAGTAGCTGGGACTACAGGCGCCCGCCACCTCGTCCGGCTAGTTTTTTGTATTTTTTTTTTTAGTAGAGACGGGGTTTCACCGTGTTAGCCAGGATGGTCTCGATCTCCTGACCTCGTGATCCGCCCGTCTCGGCCTCCCAAAGTGCTGGGATTACAGGCTTGAGCCACCGCGCCCGGCCAACATTGACATTTTTGAAGAATATATTTCAGTTGTTTTATAGGATGTTCTTCACTTCATGTTTGTCTAATGTTTCCTCATGATTAGATTCAAATGCAGGTAATGCATTCTCTGGCCCAAATACCACATAAGTGGTATCCTTCTCAGGATATCACACTTGGAGACACATGATATAAATTGGCCCTTGGTTATTAATATTAATTTTGATGACCTAGTCAAGATATTGTCTTGTTTCTGCACTGTATAGTTACTATTTTCCACTGTGCAACTAAGTAGAAGCACTTTAAGACCTCATCAAAGTATACGTATCATTCCTTGACAATTCTTGCCCAAACCAGAATGGAATCTACCCAGCCCCACCACTCACTCCAAACTTAACAATTAGAATTTTGAGTAAAGGCCTTCTTTTATTTATTTATTATTTAATTTATTGATTTATTTATTTCTGAGACAGAGTCTTGCTCCGTTGCCCAGGCTGGAGTGCAGTGGTGCCATATTGGCTCACTGCAACCTCCACCTCCCGGGTTCAAGTTATTCTTCTGCTTCACCCTCCCAAGTAGCTGGGATTACAGACACGTGCCACCACACCCGGCTAATTTTTGTATTTTTAGTAGAGACATGGTTTCACCATGTTGGCCAGGCTGGTCTGGAACTCCTGACCTCAAGTGATATGCTCGCCTCAGCCTCCCAAAGTGTTGGGATGACCGGCGTGAGCCACCGCGCCTGGCTGTTTTATTTATTTAATCATCAGTATAGACTCATGGATTTAATTGAATTTAATACATTATATATTATTACCATCCTTATTTATTGTGATGCTCAAATTGTCCCAGACTTGGATGATGAGAGCCCCTTTGAGCTGACTTCTGTGTCTATTCATGGATAGACTGGAATGGGAGCCATAATTTTTTGTTTGAACATTTTATTACTTTCTAAGATGTTCCATGCTCATCTGTGCCTGGAATTAGTCATTTCTTCTGTGCCCCAAACCTGGGATTAGTCATTTCTTCAAGGACCCTGCATCCTTTTAGTGGGTAAAGATATCTGGGAAACCAAAATTTATTAACTAAGTGTGCTGATTGCAACTGGTGTCATTATTTCCAGTTCCTTTCAACTGACAGAGGTAGCTAGGAAATCATCAGTTTATACTGATAATTCCAATTACAAATATATTAAACAACTTGGTACTGTCCCACAGGTCACTTTTTTTCTTTTCAGTCTTTTTCCCTCTTGAATGCTTCCGCTTGAAAGCTTTTTTAAAAAAGTATTTTTTATTTGATTTGATTTATTTTTTGAGACAGAATCTCACTCTGTCTCCCAGGCTGGAGTGCAGTGGCATGATCACAGCTCACTACAGCCTTGACCTCCTGGACTCAGACAATCCTCCCATCTCAGCCCCCCAGGTAGGTGGTACTACAGGTGTGCACCACCATGCTTGGCATTTTTCTTTTTTATTTATTATTATTATTTTTTTGAGACAGAGCTTCACTTTTGTTGCCCAGGCTGGAGTGCAATGGCACGATCTCAGCTTACTGCAACCTCCGCCTCCCGGGTTCAAGCGTTTCTCCTGCCTCAGCCTCCCAAGTAGCTGAGATTACAGGCATGTACCACCACGTCAGGCTAATTTTGTGTTTTTAGTAGAGACCAGGTTTCTCTATGTTGGTAAGGCTGGTCACAAACTCCTGACCTCAGGGGATCCACCCACCTCAGCCTCCCAAAGTGCTGGGGTTACAGGCATGAGCCACTGTGTCCGGCCCATACTCAGCATTTTTTGTACTTTTTGTAGAGATGGGGATTCACCGTGTTGCCTAGACTGTTCTCAAACTCCTGGGCTCAAGCAATCTGCTTGCCTCGGCCCCTCAAAGTACTAGGATTAGAGGTATGAGCTCCCGCGCCTGGCCCTAAAAGCATTTCTATTGCTATATATTCAGGTTCATGATCTTTACTTTTATAATGTTTAACGTGCTAATAATTCTATGCAGTGAAATGTTTCATTTCAGATACTGTCTTTTTCAGCTCTGAAATTTCCATTTGGCTTTTTCTTTTTATATCTTACATTTCTCAACTCATTGTACCTACCTTTTCCTTTACGTCCTTGAGCATATTCATAAAAGGTATTTTAGGCCAGGCACAGTGGCTCACACCTGTAATCCCAACACTTTGGGAGGCCAAGGCAGGCAATCACTTGAGGTCAGGAGTTCAAGACCGGCCTGGCGAACACGGTGAAACCCTGTCTCTACTAAACATACAAAAAAATTAGCTGGGTGTGGTGGCAGACGCCTGTAATCCCAGCTACTGGAGAGGCTGAGGCAGGAGAATCACTTGAACCCGGAGACAGAGGTTGCGGTGAGCCGAGATCGTGCCACTGCACTCCACCTTGGGTGACAGAGCAAGACTCCATCTCAAAAAAAAAAGATATTTTAGAGGATTTATCTACTAATTCCATACTTTCTGGTCTGTTGCAAGTGAACCAATTTTTCTTTGCTTATGGATCACATTTTTCTGCCTCTGTGCATGTTTAGTAATATTTAATTGGATGTTGAAAATTGTCAATTTTTTTTGTTGAGTGCCAGATTTTGTTGTCTTTCCTTAAAGAGGGCTGGATTTATTCTGGTAGGGAGTTATATCTTTTTTTAAAGCTTTAAAAAGCTTTGCATGTTGCTGTGGATTTTTTCCATTGTTTCATTTATCTTCTTCAGAGACTTCAATTATATGTATATTGTATTCTGTGTGGATGCCTGTTTTCCATTTCCATCACATTCTGCCTGATCCATTTTTTTTCTTTTTTCTTTTTTTTTTTGAGACGGAGTCTCCTTATGTCACCCAGGCTGGAGTGCAATGGTGCCATCTAGGCTCCCTGCAACCTCCGCCTCCCAGTTTCAAGTGATCCTCCTACCTCAGCCTCCCAAGTAGCTGGGATTACAGGGATGCATCACCACCAGGCTAATTTTTGTACTTTTAGTGGAGATAGGGTTTCACCATGTTGGCCAGGCTGGTCTCAAACTCCTGACTTCAAGTGATCTTCCCGCCTTGGCCTCCCAAATTGCTGGGATTACAGGTGTAAGCCATCGTGCCCGGCCTGGGAGGAGACTTTCATCAGGTAAGTATTGTTTTTGAATGTATGATTCTAAGTGGTTTTTTGTTTGTTTGTTTTTTGTTTTTTTGAGACGGAGCCTTGCTCTGTTGCCCAGGCTGGAGTGCAGTGGTGCAATCTCGGCTCACTGCAAGCTCCGCCTCCTAGGTTCACATCATTCTCCTGCCTAAGCCTCCTGAGTAGCTGGGACTACAAGCACCCGCCACCGTGCCTAGCTAATTTTTTGTATTTTTAGTACAGATGGGGTTTCACCATGGTCTCCATCTCCTGACCTCGTGATCCACCCGCCTTGGCCTGCCAAAGTGCTGGGATTACAGGCGTGAGACACCATGCCCGGCCTCTAAGTGGTTTTTAAAAATTATTTTTACTTGCTTGTCTATCCTTGCAAATAGATACTTAAATATTAGGGCATAAAGGGGCATGATGCATGCAACCTACTCTGAAATGGTTCAGAAAAAAAACAATAATATGGATATAGATAAGATATATATATGTAGAGGGAATGATAAAACAGGTTTAAATTAATAAACTTAAGGGATATAGAGAAGTTCTCTTTATTATTCTCGCAAATTTTCTGGAACTTTGTGATTCTTTCAAAATAAAAGTGAGGCAGGAGAAGAGTACCTGGAGGCAAAAAATCTAAGGTGGTTTCACACCGACTTTCTAGAACTAAATTGAAAGGAAACGCAAAACTTTCCGCGCCTAAATAACAAAAGGACCTTTTCTGCCTGGCAGATGGGAAATTGGCTGCCTGTAACAAATCAGACTGATTGCAGGTAGAGTCTTCACTGGCAACTTTGTAACTTCACCCTAACCTCTGATTGCAACCAATCAGATGTTTGCACAGGAGTGTGACCTTTGTTACTTCACTTCAGCCACTGGTTGGCTGCTTTCTGCGACCAATCAGACTGATTGCAGGCCACCACTTCATTTACATGAGGTGACCATGAAGTAACCAATGCGAAACTTCTAGGGGGCATTTGAACCCAAGAAGATTCTGTATTGGGGCCCTCAAGCTGCTGCTTGGGTCCTCTCCCACAGTGTGGAGTGTACTTTTGTTTTCAATAAATCCCTGCTTTCATTCTTTTGTTGCTTCATTCTTTGCTTTGCTGGGCATTTTGTCCAATTCTTCGTTCAAAATGCCGAGAACCTGGACAACTTGCAGTCACGACCCACTACCGGTGACAAAAGCTTAAAAATAGTCTATTCATGACTAAATACAGAAACCATAACTTGCCTCCTTTGATAACCATTAAATACTTATGTAGAAGTTATTGATGAGGAATTTATGGGGAGGTGGAGCAAAGGTCACTCTTGCTAGGCTTTAGCAAAGAGACTGGTGGCATTTGCCCCTGCCCAAGAGGATCTGTGGAACTTTGAACTTGAGAGAGATGATTTAGGGTATCTGGTGGAAGAAATGTCTAAGCAGCAAGGTGTTCAAGATATGAACTGGCTTTTTCTGAAAGCATGCAGTCATCTGCATTCACAAAAAGATTATCTGAAATTGGAACTTATGTTTAAAAGGGAAGTAGAGCATAAAAGTTTGGAAAACTTGCAACATGACCATGCCTTAGAAAAAAAACTCATTTTCTGGGGAGAAATTCAAGCCTTCAGATGCAGAAATTTGCATAAGAGAAGCCAAATGTTAATAGCCAAGACAATGGGGAAAATGTCTCCAGAGCATTTTAGAGACCTTCAAGGCAGTCCCTCCCATTACAGGCCTGGAGACCTAGGAGGGAAAAATGGTTTCCTGGGTGGGGTCCAGGGCCCTGCTTCTCTGTGCAGCCTTAGGACATGGTGCCTGGCATCCCAGCTGCTCCAGCTCCAGCTGTGGCTAAAAGGGGACAAGATACAGCTTGGGCCATTGCTTCAGAAGGTGCAAGCCCCAAGCCTTGGTGGCTTCCACATCGTGCTGGGCTTGTGCATATGCAGAAGACAAGCGCTGAACTTTGGAAGCCTCTACCTAGGTTTCAGAGAATGTA
Source organism: Macaca fascicularis (assembly GCF_037993035.2). NCBI lineage: Eukaryota > Metazoa > Chordata > Mammalia > Primates > Cercopithecidae > Macaca > Macaca fascicularis. The sequence continues at coordinate 17,660,604 of NC_088375.1, forward strand.
TGGAAATGCATGGATATCTAGCAGAAGTCTGCTGCAGGGGCAGAGCCCTCATGGAGAACTTCTACTAGGACAACACGGAGTGGAAATGTGAGGTTGTAGTTCCCACAGAGTTCCCGCTGGGGCACTGCCTATTGGAGCTGTAAGAGGACTGGCCTGCTGCAGTGGCTCATGCCTGTATTCCCAGCACTTCAGGAGGCTGAGGCGGGCAGATCACCTGAGGTCAGGAGTTTCAGACCAGCCTGGCCAACATGGCAAAACCACAGCTCTACTAAAAATAGAAAAATTTGCTGGGCATGGTGGTGGGCACCTGTAATCCCAGCTACTCTAGACGCTGAGGCAGGGAGAATTGTTTGAACCTGGGAGGTAAAGGTTGCAGTGAGCCGAGATCACGTCATTGCCTGGGCGATAGAGCGAGACTCCATCTCAAAAAAAAAGAGTCACTATCCTCCAGATCTCAAAAAAAAAGAGTCACTATCCTCCAGATCCATGGAGAAGCCGCAGGCACTCAATGCCAGCCTGAGAAAGCAGTTCTAGGGGCTGTACCCTGTGGAACCACAGGGGCAGAATTGCCCAAGGACTTGGGAGCCAACCCCTTGCATCACTGTGCCCTGGATGTGAGACATGGAGTCAAAGGAGATTATTTTGCAGCTTTAAGATTTAACGAGTGCCCTGCTGGGTTTTGGACTTGCATGGTGCCTGTGGAGCCCCTTTGTTTTGGCCAATTTCTACCATTTGGAACAGGAACATTTACCCAATGCCTGTACCCCCATTATATCTTGGAAGTAACTACTTGCTTTTGATTTTACAGGCTCATAGGCAGAAGGGACTTGCTGTCTCAGACTTTGTACTCCCACTTTTGAGTTAATGCTGGGATGAGTTAAGACTTTGGGGGACTGTTGGGAAGGCATGATTGGTTTTGAAACGTGAAAAAGACACGAGATTTGAGAGAGGCCAGGGGTGGAATGATGTGGTGTGCCTCTGTGTCCCTATCCAAATCTCATCTTGAATTGTAATCCCCATGTGTCAAGGGCCTGGTGGGAGGTGACTGGACCATGGGGGCAGTTTCCCCCATGCAGTTCTAGTGATAGCGAGTTCTCATGAGATCTGATGGTTTAAAACTGTTTGGCAGTTCCTCCCACCTCCATCCGCCATGTAAGATGTGCCTTGCTTCCCCTTTGCCTTCCACCATGATTGTAAGTTCCCTGAGGCCTCCCTAACCATATGGAACTGTGAGTCAGTTAAACCTCTTTTGTTTATAAGTTGCCCAGTCTCACGTAGTTTCTGTCTTTTTAATTTTTATTTATTTATTTATTTTTGAGATGGAATCTTGCTCTGTCACCCAGGCTGGAGTGCAGTGGCATGATCTTGGCTTACTGCAACCTCCGCCTCCTGGGTTCAAGCAATTCTCCTGCCTCAGCCTCCCGAGTAGTTGGGATTACAGGCACCCACCACCACGCCCAGCTAATTTTTGTATTTTTAGTAGAGATGGGGTTTCACTATGTTGGTCAAGCTGGTCTTGAACTCCTGACCTCAGGTGATCTGCCTGCCTCGGCCTCCTAAAGTGGGTAGTTTCTTTATTGCACAGTGAAAATGGACTAATACACAGGGAAAAGAATTAGATGACTTTAAAACACAATATTTTGACCATCCATTCTTAATTGGATATATTATGTAGACAAAAAGAATGCAATAAAATATTAAACTGCATTCAGTAATTAGTCTTGTTGGTAGTAGTAACATTGGTATTGTATCGTGAAACTATTGTAATTATTTTTTAGAATATAGCAGATAAGTAATTATGTAAATGTCATTAGGAAACAAAATGTTCAGTACAGGTTGAGCATCCCTAATCCGGAAATTCAAAATCCAAAATGCTCCAAAATCTGGATCTTTTTGAGGTCAACATGACATCTCAAGTGGAAGATTCTACCTCTAACCTCATGTGATGGGTTGTAATAAAAACACAGGCAAAACAGCTTCATGTGCAAAATTATTGAAAATATTGAATAAAATTACCTTCAGGTTTTGTGTGTAAGGTGTATATGAAACATAAATGAATTCTGTGTTTAGATTTGGGTCGCATCCCCAAGATATTGCTTTATGTATGTGCAAATATTCCAAAATCTGAAAATATCTGAAACACGTCTGGTTCCAAGCATTTTGGATAAATGCTTCTCAACCTAAGAAAAAAAAATTACAAATGTAAAATCAAAGAAACTAAGTTGAAACTCTGTAATCTTAAATTTGAATTGGAAGTATCAGTATGAATTCAAGATTTTTTTCTCTTGAAAAAATTATCGATTTCCCAGCTCTATTAGAAAGACTTAGAAGTAATGCCCAGTGGCAATGAGTACTCCTGATTATGGTTTCTGACTGCCATTTCCTACTTAAAGGAACTGAGGCTCTTTGGAGGAATGACTGATTCCATGTCAGGGGAAGGAAATGTACAAAATAAGTTTGGGCCATTTTGTGCCAGAAAGCAAGAAAACTATCAAAGATTAATGTGACCACATCTACAATACATAGGAACCAACTCAAATAATTTCTCACTGGCCAAAAGTGGGACAATTTGAGCATCAAAAAGAATAATTAATGCACTTCAATTATGTGAAAAATACATATATTTACGATAATTTTTTTAAAAAGATCATTAGAAGTTGCTAGGGCACTAACTCATTATTTTGAAAATGGATAAATGAAAAGAAACAAATGTGGACCCTATCTTTCATCTTCAAACTATATTTCAGGATAACCAAAGAGTTAATGAAAAATGTTATGGTAGAATTCCAGCTAATAAATCTAGGAGGAATGTTAGAATTAGAAATTCATTATTTTGCAACCTCTAATGAAATACTGGATTGAGTCACAATTAATGGATGCTAAAATAATCAGGTGATGGTTGATGAAAAATGTAATGTAGGAATCAGGTTGACACCATCTCAACCCATGAGGAATATTTCACCATAAAATGGAACTATCAGCCATATGTGCCTCATGATGTGATGTAAGAGGAAGTACACAGCAACTACCACGAAGTATGCTTACCTAAAATATAGAACCTCAATCTAATAAAAATCCTAGATCTGACTACCTATTTGCAGAAATAGGAGTAATATCACAAGGAAGTAATCAGCTAAATCTAGAATATGGGACATTCGGTAGTACAAATGGCCTGGTTTCTACAGTAAACCTATGGTATGAAGGGTGAGGTGCTGGTAAAATTGAGTAAAAGGGACTTAAGAAATATGACAATTTGTGATGGTATTAGGTGGGGTGGGGTGGGGGAAGAAACAACTAAGTACAATGTATGGACTTGTTAGGATCTTGAATAAAGCAACTGTAAACAGAATCTTTGATATAATCGAAAAAAATTTAATACTTGGGGGGTGATGGATAGTATTGAGATTTTTCTTAATTTTGTGTGATAATGGCATGGTGGATACGATTTTTGAAAGTTCTTAACAGTTGTGCATATTGAAGTTGGGATATGCTTTATAATACTTTAGCAAAAAAAGTGGGGGACATAGTAGGGAGGAGGGTAGGGAAGAACTGTCTGTCAACAAATGTTGATAATTGTTGAAGCTGAAAACTGTTGAACTTACTAGGGCTGAGGCTGATTATACGATTACCTCTCTTTTTGCATATGTTTAACTTTTCCCATAAGAAAATGTTTTAGGAAAAATTATCTAGCTTTCTCCAACCTGGGTTGGTTGGTATAAGTTACTGATTGTGACTATCCCAAAAGTTGGTTCAACATTAAGGTAATGTTTGTTAGGAAAAAAAATTAGATCAACACATTATTTAGTATCCCAGGTTTTTGAGCATTCATTTAAAAAATTCACTATAATGAGAGATGATTATACATGTTTGTTATATTTCTGAGATGATCAATTTTAATAGGATTGGTGGTAATTTTTAAATCATAAACTGATAAAGTTTGATGACTGATAAATCTCCCCAATATATAGAAAATCTATTTAATTATTTTGTTTTCATAAGGGAACAACTTTGGTGGAAGGTACAGCTGTCTCTATGTACAAGGAGAAGCACATAGCTCACGTGTGCATCTGGCAGAACCCCCAGTACAGAGGCAAGCAGGTGCTGTTTTCCAATGACACCTACTTGTGTGTGTCCTAATACTATAGTTAGAAAATGGCTCAGATTTTTGAGTTGCTTTTCCCAGAACTCAAAGATCGTCTTCCTGTTTATCTTGGTGGAATGCCTATGCTATACTTGTGATTTTTCTGTTCTCTGTAACCTATTAAAACAAGATTGTCACAGATGGGGAAACAAGAGGTCATTAGTTAACAATCAGATATTTGATTTCTTGAGCAGAAAAGATACTCTGTTGTGTTTTTAAAAACATTTTTAAAGGAGAAATAGGGCTACTCCTTGGAAGGCAGATACTTGTTCACTGGGCTTTCCTCAAGAGTCAACACAGTCGTTTCTAAATTCATTTCCTCCTTCAACTCTGTTCTTGTAGTTAACATAAGCTTTGCCTCTTTTAATTCTTGTCAGTTCACAGTGGTTACTTCTTTATAGCTTAATACTGCCAGAAGAGCAAAGGGAAGCCAAATAGGTGGACAATTAGCTTTTGTCTAACTTGGTATGATATGGAGAGGAAAGCACTCTTTAATTCATTCTTCAGTTTCTAGAACAGTTGCTCTTGATTAGGTAAGGGGCAGAAAAAACATTTGTAATAATTTCTGGCTTTGAGAGACACAAGCCTTTGTCTGCCCCAGAGTATTAGTTAACCCACCTAGTGCTCCTAATCATATATTAAGGATTGGGAAGGACATTCATTGCCTCACTCTCTGTTTCACCTTCTGTAAAACTGGTAGAATAATAGTACCCATTACATAGCATTGTATGATGATTAAATTAGTTAATATTTTTAAAATGCTTAGAACACAGATTGGGCACATAATAGCAAGCACCACATGTGTTTATAAGATAAATTCCTTTGTGCTGCCTTCCGTTAAAGTTTAAATAAGTAAATAAATAAATTAAATAAATACTTGCATGACATTTTGAAGTCTCTCTACAACATCTGAGTAAGTGGTGGCTGCGACAATGCTACTGGAGTTCCAGAATCTTGTTGGTGACAAGATTGTTCACCAGCATATGGTGTGGTGAAAACTCACTAACTTGCAATTAGTTCAGATTATTAAGCCTGAATAGGTGAAAATCCTGAAATCAAGGATCTTTGGAACTATTTGAAATCAGTATTTTATATTTGCCTGTTCTATTCATTAAAATGTTGCAAGTGTTCTATTTGATGGATTAAGTATATTTAGGATATACATGTTCAATTTGTGATTTTGTATACTTAATTGGAACAAGAAAGCTAATAAAGGTTTTGCTATAGGGAATCTATTCTTTTAAGTAAACTTCAATGAAAATGTATTACTAGAGCATATAGAGAGGTAAATAATTTGTGGACACACCATAGACTGAAATAGTAAATTTAAAAGAAATTGTTGGAAGAATCAAGTGTTTGTGGAATGAGTCCTGCTAGTAAAGTTCCTGCTCTTGTGAATAATTAAGCATCATTTATAATTACTACAGTAAAAGGAAGCCTAAGAAGTATTAGACTCTACTTGTATTTAAATTACACTTTACTAATTTATGTGTATGAAAAATCTTTTAAAAGCTTATTTTCATAAGCCATGAGATAACTCCTTTACATTTTAAGAATTTCTGAATTTGCTTGTATTTTATTAGTGCAAACGGCAGAGCTAGCAATTCCTTTTTCTGTGTTCCCATTCCATCCTATTCATCCCTCTTTTAGGAAACTCTGAACTCTGGATTGTCCTTGTTTACATATCTGTCTCCTGCACTGGACTGTGTGTCTCTGAGTGTAGTATGACGAATTCATTTGTTTGTCAAGGATAGTCTAGCACATGGTATACTCTCAATACATTTGTTGAACAGCCTAATTAGTAATGTCTGCAACAATGACATTTTACTATATTTAATAAAGCTCTGGGAAAGTAGGATACACATAAGACAGGTCCAGGTCTAAATTATTTACAGAAACTTGGATTTTTAGTTCGGTTTGAAATTTGAAGATGTGAGTAGATTTAATCTCAGTTTCCCAAAGGACAAGCTAATCGGAATTATCATCCTCTTTCACTTGATTGGATCCCCAGAATGCCATTAAACGGATGCAGCAGAATTTTTTAACAGTTTTAAATTCTGTATATTTGATGAAGAGGTTTTATATTTTTGGATTCAAGCCTCTTTTTAAACTTCTACAATGTGGTTCACAATAATTCCTCATATCCTGCTTTTGAAATATATATTGCAGCTTTTGTAAGTTGGGAAGGTTACATTTCAAGGACTAAAGTTACAGTATACTCAAGGGGTACACAAGCCTAGCACCGCATTTTCCAGAGTGTTCGATAAAGATTGTTAAACTCTAAATCACAGGCCTTTTAATTCTTAAGATAAATAGCAGCAGAAAGAAACATCTTTGGCTTATTTCTGGTAAGGTTTTTATGCTCTATAAAACAAAGAATTGTATTCATCCGCGCAGCACAGATTCTATTAAAAATAAATGTGAGAGTTGTTAATGTAGTACTGCTCATTTACCACCAAAATTCACTCTTCAGGAATAATTCCATCAGTTTAAATTGGATATTGGAATGAGCATTGATTACCTCATGTAATTTGGTAGCCCAAAATTTCTTCATGGAGTTTTGAAGTCACCGGGATTTCAAAGGTTTTAATGAGTTTTTAATTTTTTTAAAACCCTCAAATTTCATTACCTTTAAATTAGGTTGAAACGGGGCGCAAGAGATTGGATTAACACCACAGTAATACTTACTTTGTTCTTAACCATTTCAGGGCTTCTTGAAATAGAGACTGTATGGTGTAATGGAAAAAGCCTTGGAATCTGAGAGCCTGATTCCTGGATTCAGTCCCAGTTCTGCGTGACCTTGGACAAGTTACTTTACTTCTCTGAATTTCCGTTTCCTCCTCTGCAAAATGAGGATAGCAACAGCCACCTTGCAACCCTTACTGGAGCGCGCCCCGCACACCCCGCGCCTGCCTCGACGAAGAGCAGCCATGATTACGACGCCGCCGCCGCCGCTCCGCTACCCGCTTGCGGCTGGCGCCCTCCCCCAGCAGGTGTAGGCGCTGCCGCGCTGCCCCACGCCTTTCCGCAGCTCGCGGGCCTGCGCTTCGGCGTCCCCAAGGAGGCCGCTGCAGGCTGAGGTAGCGCACCGGCCTCTCGCGTCCCAGTCCCGCCCTGGGCGGAGGCAGTGCCGGCGACCCAGCTCGGAGGCCGAGGCCCGGCCCCACGGAGTGCGGAGGAGCGCAGGCGGCCCCCGCCCCTCGGCCCTCCCCCCCGGCCCTCCCTCCGCCCCCTCCGCCCTTGCGCGCCGCCCGCCCGGGTCGCCGCGGGGCCGTGGTGTACGTGCAGAGCGCGCAGAGCGAGTGGCGCCCGCATGCCCTGCGCTCCTCCACAGCCTGGGCCGGGCCGCCGGGGAGGCTGAGGCGGCGGCGGCGGCGGCCGAGGGGGCCGGTCTTGCGCTCCCCAGGCCCGCGCGCTTGAGTCCAGGTTGCCATTCGCCGCACAGGCCGCATTCTCTCAGCCCTCGGCAGCGATGAGGCGCTGAGGCGGCCGCCGGCGCTGCGCCGGAGACTAGGACTCGGAAGCGGCCGGGCCGAGGGCGCGGGGTACCGGCCTCCCTGAGGCGAGGGTAGTGGGTACATGGCGCAGTAAGGGCCCCTATCTCTCTCCCCGCTCCCCAGCCTCGGGCGAGGCCGTCCGGCCGCCACCCCTCTTGCTCGGCCGCCGCCGCCGCCGCTGCCGCCGCCGCCGCCGCCGCCGCCATGGCCAATGACAGCGGCGGGCCCGGCGGGCCGAGCCCGAGCGAGCGAGACCGGCAGTACTGCGAGCTGTGCGGGAAGATGGAGAACCTGCTGCGCTGCAGCCGCTGCCGCAGCTCCTTCTACTGCTGCAAGGAGCACCAGCGTCAGGACTGGAAGAAGCACAAGCTCGTGTGCCAGGGCAGCGAGGGCGCCCTCGGCCCCGGAGTGGGCCCGCACCAGCACTCCGGCCCCGCGCCGCCGGTTGCAGCGCCGCCGCCCAGGGCCGGGGCCCGGGAGCCCAGGAAGGCAGCGGCGCGCCGGGACAACGCCTCCGGGGACGCGGCCAAGGCAAAAGCAAAGGCCAAGCCCCCGGCCGACCCCGCGGCGGCCGCGTCGCCGTCTCGCGCGGCCCCGGGCGGCCAGGGCTCGGCGGTGGCTGCCGAGGCCGAGCCCGGGAAGGAGGAGCCGCCGGCCCGCTCATCGCTGTTCCAGGAGAAGGCGAACCTGTACCCCCCGAGCAACACGCCCGGGGATGCGCTGAGCCCCAGCGGCGGCCTGCGGCCCAACGGGCAGACGAAGCCCCTGCCGGCGCTGAAGCTGGCGCTCGAGTACATCGTGCCGTGCATGAACAAGCACGGCATCTGTGTGGTGGACGACTTCCTCGGCAAGGAGACCGGACAGCAGATCGGCGACGAGGTGCGCGCCCTGCACGACACCGGGAAGTTCACGGACGGGCAGCTGGTCAGCCAGAAGAGCGACTCGTCCAAGGACATCCGAGGCGATAAGATCACCTGGATCGAGGGCAAGGAGCCCGGCTGCGAAACCATTGGGCTGCTCATGAGCAGCATGGACGACCTGATCCGCCACTGTAACGGGAAGCTGGGCAGCTACAAAATCAATGGCCGGACGAAAGTAAGTGTGTGCTGCGGGTTTGTGCTGGACAGACCCTTCTCGGCGGGCAGCCCCTGCCTGCGACTGTAACCGCCTAGGCTGAGAAGCAGCATTCCTCTGTATAGAAGGGACTCGTTGTGTAGCACCCCGTAAGGAAGACGGACAGAATTTGTAGTGGCTGTTTATCTAGTTAGCCCCTTTGTGTCCGCTGTTTTCCACTTACTGCCCGTTCACAAACTTCTCCGGCTAATTGCATGGTTTTCAGGCTAAACGTAGGCTCTTTAACTTTGCTATTTTCTTTCTTCCATTTCACTGTTGGTCACAATTCAAACCTTAGTGGCGTTTTAGCCACCCAGTGAGGGGGTGTTAGAGTACCACCCAAACCAAGTCCTGGTTCTGCATGTGCCTTGTGTTTGCATACGCTCTTGAATTTCCTATGGTGTCTGAACCACTCATCACATTTTGATTGAGAGTCAAACGCTATGTGCAGTGAAGAGTTTGCCAGCTGACCACAAAAAGGTAAATTTAAAATACGCATTTAGTCGAAAGACTGTCTATATTCAGGAAGAGCTTGGCTACTCACCTCCCCCTCTTATAGCTCTTATCCCTTACCCTGTTCCTACTGTTTTGAAACCCTTTACAAAAAGGGGAAAGAAGTATTTCCGTTTTCAGACTTCTCAGTGTAGGTAGGCTACATTTTTAGCATAAGTTTCCTTTATTTGCTTTGTTAATGTAATCCTTCTGTTGAAAAGTGTTTTGTAACTTCCTGGAAAAAACAAAACAAAACAAACAAAAACAACCACAACATGGAATTGGAGCAGGAGGCTCGTTTTATCCTCCCAATTTGGTGAGTTTTTGTTTTCTCTTTACCGTTGCGGTTTTTCCTCCACAGATTCTTCACTTCCTACCTAGTCTATTCCTAGCTCTTTCCTCCCTCATGATAAACAGTAGACTATTTCCTCCTTAATACTCTCTTGCAGCTTTTTTTCATTTTACTTCTCAGATCTTGATCTTTTCTGTGTATATAGCTGCTCCCAGGCCGCCCTCCTTCACCATCAGTCTCTGTCTGATTTTGTGAGTTTTGAGAGATTGACCTGGGAGAGCATCACAGTTGCATGTTTGTACACACACGCTGACTCTTAACCAGTGGTTCTTTTTTATGTGTGCGTCAGATCATTTACTTTGACAGTCATTACATGTGATTCTCAGGGTGCCCGAAAGGCTGAACATAGGCAGGGAGAAAGTTACAAACATGAAAATGTGGGGAAAAATACAATGTGAAGTCTAATTTACGTATTGCCACTTCATTGCTGGGTGAAGGCACAAGTCTTGATTTCTTGTAGTCTTAAAAAGGAACAGTTGAATAATATTAAACTGGAAGGGAAAGGGGGATCTGATGAAATCTCAGCCTTGGTCTTTCACTAGATTTGCGTTGATATTTTTAAGAAAGAACGTTGTCATGGATCACAACATAAAGTCCCGAGCTCCAGAGCAGGAAAGAAATTAGTTTGAGAGAATAGGGCTATGAAGACTGACCAAAGTATATCGTTGGACATAAGCTTAAATTGGATTCTTGAAGAAGATGATGTCCCAAATCTTTCTTGATCTGCTTTCCTTAGTTAATTTAGCTTTCCAAGTTAAGCTGAGACCTCTTTACTCTTTTGTCTTCCTGCTTTCACCTGTCCTTAGAGAAGAGACAGCAGACAGCCTGGCTCTTACAGCAAATGCTTCTCATAGGGATGCTGTTAGAAATAGCTACCTCTTTCCTCAAGAGTTCTAGTTGTTGGGGTTTTAAGTCACCTAACTGTACATATTAGCAGGTAATAAGGGATGGGATGAAGGAGGGATGACCTTTAAACTCTTTGGATTAGATCTTCTGCTTATATTAATTTTAGGAACACAACTTCAGGATCTATAAATGATATTCTGGAATTCCTTTCATTATACTTCTTGGCCTAAAGAAGTTTTGGTAATAGTGTTTCAACGTGTAATTTAAATATTCCTTAAAAAACAAGAGTGTTTGCTTTGTGGAAATGAGAAGGCAGTCAAAATAACCACCCACCGTATATTGAGCAACCACAGTGTGTTAGGCATCAGATTAGGGTCAATAGAGATACATTCAGAGTAATTTTTTTTTTTTTTTTTTTTGAGACAGGGTCTTCCTTTGTCGCCCAAGCTGGAGTACAATGTGTATAAGCATGGCCCACTGCAGCTTCCACCTCCTAGGCTCAAGCTATCCTGCCACCTCAGCTTCCGAGTAGCTGGTACTGTAGGCACACACCACCATGCTCGGCCACATGAGAAAAAAAAAAGGTTTTTTGTAGAGTCAGGGTCTTGCTGATCATTTGATCTGGAACTCCTGGGCTCAGGTGATCCTCCTGCCTTGTCCTGCCAAAGTACTGTGGTTACAGACTTGAGCCACCTCACCTGGCCACAATAATCTTAATTCTATGAAGCGAGTCGTTTTACTCCTAATTTACATTTGAGGGATTTTCAGCTCAGACTTGGCTAAGGTCTACCACTTACCATAACCCTAGCTGGTGTTCAAACTGACGTCATTCAGATATCAAACCCATGCTCTTTTTTAGCTACACTGGTTACACGTAGAACATTAAATGAGATGTAGATTACTTGGCACCCTGCTGGAACTGCAGTTTGATACATATATTTTGTTGAAAGTGGGTGAATAGCACTAGCTTTATATGTGAGTAATCATACTCTATGGTTTGGCTGTGTAAAACTTAATTAGGTGAGTGTACAATGTTTATTTCAGATAGCGGCTTAAAAGCCACTTTTGTATTTATCCACCTGAATTATGCGCCTGTCAGTATAACTGTTAAGAGATGTCAGAATATGGTTTTTTTATGTGATTGCAGAAGATTTCTGAATTTTATCCTTCGTAACATTATAGTGATTTTAAAAGTTATATGCAGCAAATGTGTAGTGTTTTTCTCATTTCAGCTTTCACAGCAGTAGGCAGGTGGTTGTATTTTTTTTATAGATTAGAAAAGTGGGACTCAGGAAAGTTCACTTGTTGGAAATTCTGCAGCATATTAGGACTTAAATTCAGGTTTTCTGACTAAGAATCCGATGTTCTTTTTATTTACATCATCTATATTGCATGCTCTTCATGTCAGGGCGTGGTAATCAGATGATACATGATTGTCTGTGGCCCATTCAGCGTAGGCTTTGTTTTCCCCTGAATTTCTACTTCAAACATTCTTATCTGGCCACTGTTTATGCAGCTACTTTAAAAAAGGAACCACAAGGGGAAAATGAAGTAATACAGGAGAAAAACAGAAATGTAATTGTAGCCACTGATGTAACCAAGCTCCTGTTTCCACTTTCTCTGGTCTTTTTGGGATTTTCCCCTTTTTGCTGTTACCCTGCCCTTTGATCCTATATCCTTGCTTATGCTTGTTTTCATTAAGAAGACTCTCGATATCCAGTAGAAAGAAACCATAGTCTGCTGTTTTGTGAAGAGTAGTGTGCCTTGACTTGGGGGTACAGGAGTAAGAGGAATGCAGAGGAGTGAGGATCATGGGAAAATGTTGAACTTTTCTGTTGGAGTTTCTTAGCCACTCTGAAGGAAAACATTTTCCCGTTAAAATAGAAATACTAGTATCATATACATAACATTTTTGGAATTTAATCCAAAACTTCATCTGTTCCATTGAAACATACATAAAGAAAAGGAGTAATAAAATAGGTTAGGACCAATAAGCAGCAGATTATGTTACTAAGATTTTTCACTGTTACTGTAGTTAGTCAGCTCTGGCTGATTATGGCTTTTAAGAGCAAAGAATAGGATGAGGAAAATGCTGCTGTTTTATTATCACTAACAGAGATGTGGTGACAATCCTCTTAGATGTTAAAACAAAACTGACCCAGGAAGAGAGCCCTCATCAGTACCAGACCATGCTGGCATCCAGATCTCAAGACTTTCAGCTTCTAGAACTGTGAGAAAATAAACATGTTATTTAAACCTAAATACATAACTAAGCCTTTATCTACTTCTGCCATTCTCTTTATACACTTGGGATCCAGGATACACAAATTGAAGTTACTTGTTTAATGATTTTATAACTATGTCAGAATTTAAGTTAAAAGTGAGTTATTCGGTATGTAGAAAGGCTGAAAATAGTACAACTGCAGTAATTCTGCCAGCTATAAGGGACATGTGGACTGAGAGGGTAGTCTTAATAGATTGTGATCAACTATGTGCGAAAACATTTTGTACAGTGAGTTGATGTGTAGTTTACATGTAAACTACTTTAGTTCTAAAGGAATTTTATTTTACGTTAAAAGATTTTTTTAGGCTGGGCTTAGTGACTTACCCCTAAAATCGCAGCATTTTGAGGGGCTGAGGCAGGAGGATCGCTTGAGCCCAGGAGTTCAAGACCAGCTTGGGCAAATGGTGAGACCTTGTCTCTAAAAAAAATTAAAAAATTAACCAGGCATGGTGGTGTGAGCTCGTGGTCTCAGGTGGGAGGATCGCTTGAGCCCAGGTGACAGAACAAAACCCTGTCTCAAAAAAAAAATTTTTATTTTTATTTTTTTTATGTATGTAGCTCTTATCTACTACCTAATAATCCGCAAAAATGCCCACAGAGCCTTAATTACATGGAGGAGGAGGGGATAATAGAGATCATTTTAGCTTTGAAAGATAATGGATTCTGGGCCAGATGTGATAACTCACGCCTGTAATTCCCAACACTCTGGGAGGCTGAGGCAGGAAGATAACTTGAGTTCAGGAATTCAAGACCAGCTTGGGCAACATGGCAAGACCTCATCTCTACTTAAAAAAAAAAAAAAAATTATTAAGAAAGAAAGGGGTCGGGTGCAGTGGCTCACACCTGTTACCCCAGCACTTTGGGAGGCCGAGGCAGGCGGATCATGAGGTGGAGAGATCAACACCATCCTGGCCAACCAACATGGTGAAATCCTGTCTCTACTAAAAATACAAAAATAAGCTGGGTGTAGTGTTGCAAGCCTGTAGTCCCAGCTACTTGGGAGGCTGAGGTAGGAGAATCGCTTGAACCCGGGAGGCAGAGGTTGCAGTGAGCCGAGATTGTGTCACTGCACTCCAGCCCGGGCGACAGAGTGAGACTCCGTCTCAAAAAAAAAAAAAAAAGGAAAGAAAGATAATGCATTTGGTTCTGCCATTAGATCTGGGTTGGATTCCGGGTCTGCTATGGTTTCTGTGTCCTTAGTCCAGTTTCTTAATCTCTTGAGTCCTCAGTTGCTCTGTTTATAAAATGGTGTTCAGTGATACCTGTCTTTTTAGCTTCTCAGGCTTGTTGTGAGGTGAACATATAATGCTTCATGTAAAGCAGCTTTTAGATTGTAAAGCGCTGTGCAGAACTGTTCTTAACTATTCTTCCATTTTAAAAATTTGCTGTATTTCTGATTCTTTCTTTTAAGAGTTCTGTGCTTTCCCTGTCTCATTCCCCTCCCATAAACTGGAGAAAAAAGATCTTAGAATGATCACCCATTTTTTTACCCAACCACTTTTCCTGCATTCACACATTTTTTTTTAAAAAGAGAAGAAATAACATATTTTTTTAAAAAGAAAAAAGTCCCAGAGAGATTAACTTGTTCAGAGTCATAGAGCTGGTGACAAAATCAACAGACCTTTGATTCAGTTCATTCATATCTGTAACTTTATGCTGTATCTCATATAACAATGACATATTTCTACTTAGCTAATTTTGGCATATTTTATGCCTTTTTTTTTAAAGGACAGGGTCTAACTTGCACAGGCTGGAGTGCAGTGGTACAGTTATGGCTCACTGCAGCCTCAAGCTCCTGGGCTCAAGCAGTCCTCCCACTTGAGTCTCCATAGTAGCTGGGACTACAGGCATGTGCCAACACACCCGGATAATTTCTTAATTTTTTTTGTAGAGATGGGGTCTCGTTATGTTGTCCAGGCTGTTCTAGAACTGTTGGCCTCAAATGATCCTCCTGCCTTGGTCTCCCAAAGTGCTGGCTCTTGCCTGTAATCTTAGCACTTTGGGAGGCCAGGGTGGGCAGATTTGCTTGAGCCCAGGAGTTCCAGACCAGGGGGCAACATGGTGAAACCCATCTTGAAAAACAGTACAAAAATTAATCAGGCATGGTGGCACATGAGTGTAGTCCCAGCTTCTTGAGGGGCTGAGGTGAGAAGACCACTTGAGCCTGGGACATAGAGGTTGCATTGAACTGTGATTGCACCACTGCACTTCATCCAGCCTGGGTAACAGCAAGACCCTGTCTCAAAAAAAAAAAAAAAAAAAAAACCAGTGCTGGGATTACAGGTATGAGCCATCGCACTGGGCCTCTGCCATTTTTGAGAATATGCTTGAACATTTGAGACTTTCTTCTCCCTTTTACTTCTATCATTCTACATGTTGGCTTATCTGACATTCTAGTTTAAATTTTTCTCTTACCTGATTTCCTTAAATTGTCTTTATCCATCTCTTTCCTCTGATACTATTTAAAGCCGTTTGCCCTGACGTAGGCCTACCATCTCTTGTTTCTTTAGTAGGAGCTGTCTTCCTACTCTGTGTTTCTGATTTGCAGTTTACTCCTGTTCTCCTTTCCCTTTTTTTCCCCATCAGGCTTGAAATCTATCTTTGTTCTTCTTCCATGTTTTCTGAAGCCTGTGCCTGTCTGGTATGCCATTGGATTGATGTTATCAGCTTAGTTGTTTTTGTTTAATTTTTCACTTTAGGCCTTTAAAGCTACCCCAACTATTTCAGTCTCCCTTTCATTCAAGCACATTCTTGGGCAGTTTCTGTTTCTTAGATTTTACTTCTGTGCTTACATTCCACCTTCTTTTCCACTATGCCCTCGTTTCCACACTTGGAACATTGTCTGTGACTACATGATGGCATTCAGATAATTTACTAAGCCCATTTTCAGAGCTTGTCTTTGCCTTTTATTTCAGCTAAAACTCTTCCAAAAAAAATTGATATAGATGGTTAACCAAAATCTTCTCTTACAACAGTTTATTTCATGCCTTATATCCTAGTCAAAACTCAACTTTTCTGCCACTTTTGTACTTCATAATCACATTTTTCCATAACCAATTCACAGTTAGTTTTATTTCTGAAGACCTTGGACAGTATCTGTAGACTTGAGATCACCATAAAGTTTTCATGAGTTTGGAATTCTCATTTTTCTTATGCAGTGTCCCAGGTCCCAGTTCTTTACCAAAGCAAAATATGTGTACTCTTTATCCTTTGTTGTATTCTCTGAGTCCTGTTTTGATAATATTTTCACTCATTTGTTCAACAGATGTTGAGTGCCCTCCACATACAGGCCCTGTTCTAGGAGCTAGGGTGTCCTGAACAACAACAAAAAGCACCCTTTCTCATGGACCTTATCTTCTAGTTGGAGGAAGTGAGGGGTGGGGAGGGACCGTCAGTAAACAAATGTCCGAGTAATACATGGTATGTTAGGTGGTAAATATTAAGATGGAGAATAAGTGAGATAAGGACATAATGACTAGGGAGTACTCTTTTAGATTGATAAAATAAGGTAACATTTAAATAGTGACTTGAATGAAGTAGGAAATTAGTTAATGTGGATATGTGGAAGAGGAGCATTCCGAGGAATGGTATTAAATAGCAAATACAGAGGCACTAACTTGAAATGTGTTTGGTGTGTTCAGAAAACAGCAAGCAGAGCACTTTGGGAGGTCGAGGTGGACGGATCACTTGAGGTCAGGAGTTCAAGACCAGCCTGGGCCAACATGGGGAAACCCCATCTCTACTAAAAATACAAAAATTAGCCAGGCGTGATGGTGTGTGCCTGTAGTCCCAGCTACTCTGGAGGCTGAGGCAGGAGAATTACTTGAACCGAGGAGGTGGAGGTGCAGTGAGCCAAGATCATGTCACCACACTCTAACCTGGGCAGCAGAGTGAGACTCTGTCTCAAAAAAAACAAAACAAAACAAAACAGAAAACACCAAGGAAACTACTGTCAGAGTGAGACTCTGTCTCAAAAACAAAACAAAACAAAACAAAACAGAAGACAGCAAGGAAACCACTGTGGTTATAGTGGAAGGAGTAAAGGATATGGGATTGATATAGTGGGATAGGAAATGAGATCAGTTTGTGTAGGGTTTTACCTTGCAAGCCATGGCAAGGATGCTGGGTTTTATTGTGGGTGATATGGGAGAATTGTTTTAGAAAGATCTCTGTGGCTGTTGTGTAGCAGTAGATGTGGGGTGGAAGGATGGAATCAGGAATACTAGTTAGGAAATGCTTGTAGTAGTCTGGGCACTGGATGATAGGAGCTTAAATTAGAGTAATAGCTATGGAGGTGGTGAGCATTTGTTGAATTCTGGATATATTTTGAAAGTAGAATCAAATGAGATTTGCTGATATATTAGTATGAAAGAAAGGAAGACTCATGAATGACTTAAAGGGTTTTGACTTGAGTGACTGGAAGGAAATTATTGTTTTATTCTGACCTAACTTTTCTGCTGTTCTTCTCTTGCCCCCACTTTTTCAGTGTTGCCATTTATGATAGCTTGCTGACACTTGTTTCCCAGCCAAGCAACAGGAAAAAAGTTATATGCTCTAGATTTTCACATTCCTTCAAATTGACTGTGTTAGCTAGTACTACTGTTGACCTTCTAGAGAAGAAAGCCCCATCCTTTCTTCTCTAGAGGTTTTATGGTTTCTTTGTGCAGTATGCTCTTATCAGCTCTACCACTGGAACTGCCTACAGGAATTATTGCAGGAAACTTTGCAACACTTTTAGTGTTGTCTGTAAGTATGTCTGTGCTTCCTTGCATGAACCACTCATTCGAGATGGCTTGTAGATCCACCTAAAAATAAATATACAAAGTTTGAACGTTAGGAAACGTTAGAGAAAATTGGATGGTTCAGCATAAGGTAAGCATAGATTTAGATTCAATGTCAAAATGAAGTCAGAAATAAAACATCTTCATTTAAACCTACTGTTGAAAATAAAACTGTTACAGAAAATTGAGAAGAATGGAATGACCATAAAATATCAAAAATAGTTCCATTGACTTATCAGTACATGACTGTGTGATACACATGACTATATGATAGCTTCCTAAAGTAGTAAAGAGGAAGAAAGTTACTGATAGCTTAGGGACTGTATTGGATGATCTGTGAAGATATCAGTGACGTTTGAGCCTTTCATCCCCTTGATGTGGAGCCTGGCACTGGAATTGCAAATAAAAGTACCAAATATAAAATAATACTGATACTATTAAAATTAGAATATCCAGGACTCTTTTTTTTTTTTTTTTTTTTTTTTGGAGATGGAGTCTCACTCTGTCACCCAGGCTGGAGTGCAATGGCGTGGTCTTGGTTCACTGCAGCCTCTGCCTCCCGGGTTCAAGTGATTCTCCTCCCTCTGCCTCCTGAGTAGCTGGGACTACAGGCGCCCACCACCACACCTGGCTAATTTTTTTGTATTTTTAATAGAGACAGGGTTTCACTGTGGTGGCCAAGCTGGTCTCGAACTCCTGACCTCGTGATCCTCCCGCCTCGGCCTCCCAAAGTGCTGGAATTACAGGCATGAGCCACCATGCCCAGCCTACTATCCAGGACTTGTAAGCATAGGAAGCCTTGCTTTTGATTCTAAAGTGAGAGAGGATTACAAAAGTATGGGTAAACATTAGATTGTCGGGTATGAAATAATTTTTAAAAATTAAAACCAGAAACGTGAAACATGAACTCCAGAACCCAGGAACCTGTAGTCTCATCTCAATTCAATTTAAGGCTAATTTTCATGTAATAACACCTTGATAGGAAATGTGAAATCTGAGAAGTAAATTGAAAAGGACTAATCATGAGTTTGGGGAATTAAAAGATTGACCATTGTATTTGTCTGTTTTCACACTGTTATAAAGACCTGAGACTGGGTAATTTATAAAGAAAAGAGGTTTAATTGACTTACAGTTCCACATGGCTGAGGAGGCCTCAGGAAACTTACAATCATGATGTAAGGGGAAGTAAGGTACATCTTACATGGTAGCAGGAGAGAGAGCGAAGGAGGAAGTGCCACACTTGAAACCATCAAATCTCATGAGAACTCACCATCACAAGGACGGCATGGGGGAAACTGCCTCCATGATCCGGTTACCTCCCACCATACCCCTCCCTCAACATGGGATTACAATTGGACATGAGATTTGGATGGGGACATAGAGCCAAACCACATCATTCTGCCCCTGCCCCTCCCAAATCTCATGTTCTCCCATTTCAAAACAGTCATGCTTTCCCAGCAGTCACCCAAAGTCTTGACTCATTCCAGCATTAACTCAAAAGTCCAAGTCTAAAGTATCATCTGAGACAAGGCAAGTAAGTCTCTTCTGCCTATGAGCCTGTAAAATCACAAGCAAATTATTTACTTCCAAGACATGATGGGACTACAGGCATTGGGTAAATGCTTCCATTCCAAAAGGGAGAAACTGGCCAAAACCAAGGGGCTATAGGCCCCCCTGCAAGTCTGAAATCCAGCAGGGCAGCCATTAAAGTTCCAAAATCTTCTGTGAATCCATGTCTCACATCCAGGGCACACTGATGCAAGAGGTGGGCTTCCAAGGCCTTGAGCAGCTCTGCCCTGTGGCTTTGCAGGATACAGCTCCTACAGCTTTTTTCACGAACTGTTGTTGAGTGCCTATGACTTTTCCAAGTGCACGGTGAAAGCTATCAGTTGAGCTACCATTCTGGGATCTGGAGGACAGTGGCCTTCTCTCAGCTCTAGTAGACAGTGCCCCAGTGGGGACTCTCTGTGGGGGCTCCAACCCCACATTTTCCCCCACACTGTCCTAATAGAGGTTCTCCATGAGGGCTTCACCCCTGCAACAGATTGTGCCTGGGTATCTAGGCATTTTCATACATCCTCTGAAATCTAGGTGGAGATTCCCAAACTTCAGTTCTTGCCTTCTGCCTACAGGCCCAGTAACACATGGAAGCCACCAAGGCTTGGGGCTTGCACCCTCTAAAGCAACAGCCCGAGCTGTATCATGGCCCCTTTTAGCCACGCCTGGAGCTAGAGCAGCTGGGACTCAGGGCACCAAGTCTTAAGGCTGCACACAGCAGTGTGACCCTGGTTCTGGCCAGGAAACCGTTTTTTTCCTTTTAGGCCTCAGGCCTCTGATGGAAGGGGCTGCTGGGAAGATCTCAGACATGCCCTAGAGACATTTTTTTCCCATTGGCTTGGCTGTTAACATTTGGCTCCTCATTGCTTATGCAAATTTCTATAGCAGAAGGCTTGAATTTCTCCCCAGAAAATGGGTTTTTATTTTCTACTACATGGTCAGTGTATCAGTCTGTTCTCACGTTGCTAATAAAGACATACGCAAGATTAGGTAATTTATAAAGGAAAGCGGTTTAATTGACTCACAGCTCAGCATAGCTGGAGAGGCTTCAGGAAAGTTACAATCATGGTGGGAGGGGAAGCAAACATGTCTTCCTTCACATGGTGGCAGGGAGAAGAATGAGTGCCCAGTGAAGGGGGAAGCCCCTTATAAAATCATCAGCTCTCGTGAGAACTCACTATCATGAGAACAGGATGGGGGGAAACCACCCCCATAATTCAGTTATCTCCACCTGCTCCCTCCCATGACACATGGGGTTTATGGGAACTACAATTCAAAATGAGATTTGTGTGGGGACACAGTCAAACCATATTCTGCCCCTGCCCCCTCCCAAATCTTATGTCCTCTCACTTCAAAACACAATCATGCCCTTCTAAGTCTTAATGCATTCCAGCACTAACCCAAAAGTCCAAGTCCAGAGTCTCATCTGAGACAAGGCACGTCCCTTCCACCTCTGAACCTGTAAAATCAAAAGCAAGTTAGTTCCCAGATACAATGGGGTTACAGGTGTTGGGTAGATAGACCCATTCCAAAGGGTAGAAATTGGCCAAAAGGGGCTACAGGCCCTGTGCAAGTCTAAAATCCAATAGGGCAGTCATTAAACCTTAAAGTTCCAAAATGATCTCCTTTGACTCCATGTCTCACATCCAGGGCATGCTGATGCAAGAGGTGGGCTCCCATGGCCTTGGCAGCTTTGCCCCTGTGGCTTTGAAGGGTACAGCCTCCGTCCTGGCTGCTTTCATGGGTGGGTGTTGAATGTCTGTGCTTCTCCAGGTGCACGGTGCAAGCTGTCAGTGGATCTACTATTCTGGGGTCTGGAGGATAGTGGCCCTCATCTCACAGCTCCACTAGGCATTGACCCAGTGGGGACTCTATGTGGGGGCTCTGACCCCACATTTCACCTCAACACTGCCCTAGGAGAGGTGGTTCTCCATGAGGGCTCTGCCCCTGCAGCAAAATTCTGTCTGGACATCAGGCTTTTCCATACATCCTCTGAAATCTAGGTGGAGGTTCCCAAACCTTAATTCTTGCCTTCTGCACACCTGCAGGCCCAACACCACGTGGAAGCCACCAGGGCTTGGGATTTGCACCTTCTAAAGCAAGGGCCTGAGATGTATGTTGGCCCCTTTAGCCATGGCTGGAGCAACTGGGACACAGGACATCAAGTTCCAAGGCTGCACACAGCAGGAGGACCCTGGACCTTGCCCAGGAAACCACTTTCCCTCCTAGGCCTGTGATGGGAGGGGCTGCTGTGAAGGTCTCTAATATGCCCTGGAAACATTTTCCCCATTGTCTTGGTGATGCAAATTTCTGCAGCAGGCTTGAATTTCTCTCCAGAGTATCATGTTTTCTTTTTTTGTGTGTTATCAGTTTGCAAGTTTTCCAAACTCTTACGCTTTTCTTCCTCTTGAATGCTTTGCCACTTAGAAATGTCTTCTGCCAGATACCCTAAATCATCTCTGTCAAGTTCAAAGTTCCACAGATCTCTGGGGCAGGGGCAAAATCCTGCCAGTCTCTTAGCATAGCAAGAGTGACTTTTACACCAGTTCTCAACAAGTTCCCCATCTCCATCTGAGACCACCTCAGCCTGGACTTCATTGTTCATATCACTGTTAGCATTTTGGTCAAAGCCATTCAACAAGACTAGGAAATTGCACATTTTCCCACATCTTCCTGTCTTGTGAACCTTCCAAGTCTCTAGGAAGTTCCAAACTTTTCCACATCTTCCCGTCTTCTTCTGAGCCCTCCAAACTGTTCCAACCTCTGCCTGTTACCCAGTTCCAAAGTCACTTCCACATTTTTGGGTCTCTTTATAGCAGCACCCCACTCTCTGTGGTGCCAATTTACTGTATTAAGTTTGTTCTCACGCTGCTAATAAAGACATTCTCGAGAGTGAGAAATTTATGAAGGAAAGAGTTTTAATTGACTCATGGTTCAGCATGGCTGGAGAGGCCTCAGGAAGCTTAACAATTATGGCAGAAGGGGAAGCAAACACGTTCTTCTTCACATGGCAATAGGGAGAAGAAGAATGAGTGCCCAGTGAAGGGGGAAGCCCCTTATAAAACCATCAGTTCTCGTGAGAACTAACTTACTATCATGAGAACGGGATGGGGGAAACTACTCCCATGATTCAATTATCTCCACCTGTTACCTCCCACAACACGTGGGGTTTATGAGAACTCCAATTCAAGATAAGATTTGGGTGGGGACACAGCCAAACAGTATCAGGTTGCAAGTTTTTCAAAGTTTTATGCTCTGTTTTTCTTGTAAATGTAAGTTCCAGTTTCAGACTGTCTCTTTCTGCATATGAGTGTACACTTTTAGAAAAAGCCAGGTCACCTCTTGAACACTTCGCTGCCTAGACATTTCTTCCCCCAGATACCCTAAATCATCTCTCTCAAGTTCCAAGTTCCACAGATCTAGGGCAGGGGTAAAGTGCCCCTAGTCCCTTTGCTAAAGCCTAGCAAGAGTGACCTTTGCTCCACTTCCCCATAAGTTCCTCATCTCCATCTGAGACCACCTCAGCCTGGACTTCATTGTCCATATCACTGTCAGCATTTTGGTCACAACCATTACACAAGTCTCTAGGACATTCCAAGCTTTCTCTCATCTTCCTTTCTTCTTCTGAGCTCTCCAAACTGTTCCACCCTCTTCTTGTTGCCCAGTTCCAAAAGTTGCTTCCACATTTTCAGGTATCTTTATAGCAATACTCCACTCCTGGTACCAGTTTTCTATATTAGTCTGTTTTCACCTGTGACTGGGTAATTTATAAAGAAAAGAGATTTAACTGACTCAGTTCTACATGGCTGGGGAGGCCTCAGGAAACTTACAATTATGGTAGAAGGAGGTGGGGAGAATTGTCAAACACTTTTAACTTCAGATCTCGTGAGAACTCACTATCATGAGAACAGCATGGGGGAAACTCTCACCATGATCCAGTCACCTCCCCCCAGGTCCCTCGCCTGACAGTGGAGATTATAATTCAAGATGAGATTTGGGTGAGGACACAGAGCCAAACCATATTAACCATCTCCCTGAATTTTTTATTATTAATATTGATATCTCCAGTTTTCATCTATAAATGGTGACTAGGAGCTTGTCTTCTATAGTTTTGTTATATAATTATCCTTTATTCTATCTCAAGGCATATTTTACCTATGTGATGTCTTCTACCAATTTCTGTTAGGACTACTCTGGAATGGATGCCTTGAAAATTGCTTTTTGGCTAAAAAGTTTAGTGATTCCCGATCCCCCACCTCTTAGACGAGATATTTTTACTGCTTTAATAGCTCTATTAACCACCCCACCTTTAAAATCTTTGACTACCGATTTACTAGCCTGGGTCTTATCTTTTCCATTGTTTTTCCTCATATTTTTCAGTTTTCTTTTTTCCTCAATTTACAGTGGCGGTTTATTTTCCTAAAGCTCAGTTCACTGTCTTCTCATGACTGTCAGAAGATATGTGTGTAGAAGGAACTTGAACATCTGTATTTCTAGATATTTCTTCTTAGTTTGTATTAGTCATCTATTGCTACATAACAGATTACCCCCAAAGTTTAGCAGCTTAAAACAACACACATTTATGATGTCATACTTTCTGTAGACAAGGAATTGGGCACAGTCTAGCTGCATCTTCTACTTCACTATTTCTCACAGGCTGCAGTCAGGACATTGGTCAGGGTCTGTGGTCTCCTTCTAAGGCTTGAATGGGGAGGGATCTGCTTCTAGCCTCACTCAGTGGTTATTGGCAGCATTAAGTTCTTGGCAGGTTGTTGGACTGAAGGCTTCAGTTTCTTGCCACGTGGGCTTCCCTAACATGGCAGCTTTCTTCAATAAAGTATGCCAGCCAAAAAGGCAATAGTGTCTGCGGGCAAGACTGAAGTCCCAGTCTTGTAATCTAATGATGAAAGTGACATCCCATCACCTGTGCTGTATTCTTTTGCAAGAAGCAAGTCACTAGGTGACTTTCCATTCCATATGTATAAGGAATCATACAAGAGTATAAATACCAGTTCTTATGTCAGTTCTTCCTTGGCAGTGTCTGCCCCTTCAATGTTACTATGCTTTATGATCTGTGGTTTGTCTTCTCTTTTTGCTTTAGTCTACACTAGAGCAATAAGATAACCCTCTGGGTTATCTTATGCGCTCATGGAAGCACAAGTTCTTAAACTAGTTTGCCTGTGTTGAAACTCTTCTTCTGCTACTTAATTGCTCTCTGATTTTAGACACATTTTCTAACAACTAAAGCATTAATTTCCTCATCAGTATGATAGGAGTTGGTAATAGTACCTAATTCGGTAGGTCTGTTTGAGGACAGATGAGAAAATACATACTCAACAGATAATCAGTGCTCAATTAATATTAGCTGTAAACTCTAACAATAACACAATAGTAATAACAAGAATCATGACTTCAGCTATTAGGATTTGTTAAAGACTCCTTGGTCTGTCTCTTACTTTGGCATCTGTAGAGGACTGATAGACATTTCCACCTGAATTTTCTGGAAGTATTGCAAACTCAGTGTGATTAAGACTGAAGTTTCCCCTTGTTGGAAGGAATGAGGATTGATAAGCCTGTCTGATGGGGGAGATGGAGGAACAGATTTAAAATTGATCCTGTGAACTTCATTTAGTTATTCGACAGCTATTTACTGAGTGTCTGATCTGTGTTAGGCACTAAGGGTACCACAGTGCCCAGGTCAAAATAATTCTCTCTGCCTTTCTGCAGTCTTAACGTGTGAGGGAAATACAATGTTGAACCTGTACTTCCCAGTGCTATGTTTATGAGATGGAAGTACAGGATCCTATTGGGAGCACACAAGAGGAGACCTAACTTGGTCTGCAGGCCAGGAGAGGTTTTTTTGTTTTGTTTTGGAAGAAATAATTATTTAGGCTAAGACTTCTGAAGGTTAAGTTGGAGTTAAGTCCATTGAAAGTCTTCAGGTGTGGAAACAGCATGATGTTTTAGAAGAACATACTTTCCTTTATCAGTTTGAAAATTTTACTTATTTAAAACTTATTTTCTATTAGTCTCTTGTTCCTCATTCCCATTTACACTCTTCATCTCTGTCCTGGATTATTACAAAAGCCTGTTTTTCTTTTTCTGTTTTTTTAGTTCATTCTGTACATTGTTACTTTTTTTATAAAGAACAGTTCACTACCATGTACTTTCTGTTCCAGCTACAGGAACCTGTTTGCAGGTCCCTGAACCTACCTTCATTTTCTAGTGCTGTGCATCTCCTCATCTCTTTAATTTGGAAAGTGGTGAGAAGGTTCTCTAACTTGCTTCTTGCCCTCATTTCTCTAAGCAGTGATACAGCTTTGTCCTGTCTGTTCCTTTGGCACTTCCCATCACTGTGATAGCATACTTCACTGTGGTTGGTTTCCATTCCCATTTCCTCTACTATTGTGAGCCACTTGAGGCGAGAACCCTTGTGTTGTCAACATTGGTGTACTCAGCATCTTGCATCGAGGACTTAGTAAGTATTATATTTGAATTCCCACTGCACTGCTGTAATTGAAATTTTAAAAATCGCTTTCTCACTGGATTGTTAACACAATATTTTTTTCCCCTTAGTTCATTTTCCTCCATGTACTGCCCATATGTATCCTATATAAATTTACCAACACTCATAAAACTCTTACTCAGAAATCTTCAGAGGTTTGTTAAGGATACAATTTGATTCTTACACATTGAATGCTCACCAGCTGCTTAGGCCCACACCATTTATCCACCCTGATTTGCTGCTGCTCTTTGAAATACAGCCGCTGTTTCAGCCAGACTGTTTTCTTTCTTCTTCTCCCCTTCTCCTCCTCCCAGCACATCTGTGAATTCTTTGACTGGTTTACCACTCCCGCACTCCTCCCCAGCAATTCAGATCTTCTACATCCTTTAGGAGTTAAGCTAAGTCCGCTTCCCAGATATCCTCCTGAACTCTGAATGTCCTTTGATCTCTCTTTTCTCAAAAACCTTATATACCTTTTATTCCCAAATTATCTTCTCTAGAAATCTGTAAGGGCAGGGGAAGGAATGGTTTTATACTATTCTGTCTTAGGCAGAGGACTTTTATTAGTGCTCATTATGTACGGTATTAGTCATATCTTGCTAACAGTGAATTGCCCTCAGCTGATCCTCTGCCCTGTACCTCACCTCTGCTTTACCGCCTTTCCATCTGATTTCTAAAACTGTAGTGAGACTTTCTAAAAGTCTGTGAGAGTTTTCATCCTGTTGTGGTCAACTCGCCTTTCTTTGCTTGCTATGCTGTTTCTAGTCCCTATTTTCCAGATAAAAATAGCCCAGGTCAGCATGGCTTAAACTATTTTTAATGCCAAGTTCTAGGAGAAAGGTTTGCTCTAAAGGTGAAATGAAGTTTTATGACGTTGCTTAGGCCAAAGTCAGTTGATCAGGTTATGAACTGCAATAGAACTTTACACATCCATGAATCTAATGGAGACAGGGCGTGCATATCCTACATCCCTCACCCCTACCAATGGTGTGTGAATCCTTCAAAGCAAAACAGCATAATAGACATAATGTTGAAAGTGACTTCTTTATATACCCTTTTTAAAAGACCTAGAAGAGAAAAGCTTGTAGCTAGAAAGCAGATGCAGAGTTCAACATCGATACCATGTTGAGGTGCAGAGTAAAATTTTCAAGAGCAAAATTTTAAGCTTCTAAAATTATGGATTTGATTTGGTTTTCAAATTGTAATTTACTCAAAATTTCAAATATGTGGAAGGAGGTTTAAGAGTTGTATTTAACAAAAGAGGGCATGAGTTAAACAAGGTGAGAAATATTTATTTTATGATTAGAAAACCTTTTGGCCTTAACCACATTTCTAGATTCAAGGATTTAATCAACGTGGGAGAAGCAGTTGCTTTAACTGGATTAAAAGAAGGCCATGGTGGACTGTAGGTAATAGAAATCTGGCAGTGTAAAGGTCATTTGAATCTGGTTTTCTAACACATTCAAACATTTTTATCCTTAAAACAAAAATGATAGTTTGACCTGCCAATTTTGCTTAGTTTTGATGCTTAAAATGTGTTTTTATTCTCTGATTACAGAGTTGGTAAGGAAAGCAGCCTAAGAAATATTTACCACAGATGATTTATGTGCAAAGAGTGGTTGTAGTTTTGGGTGATTACAACCCAAAGTATTTTGGAATAAAATGTCTTGAATAAAGAAATTTGGGCTAAAAGTTATGTGTGATAGTAAAATAACACCCTTTTCCAATAGCTTACAAGTTTTTTCCAAGTTTGTCATATAAGCTAGTGTCTCACAACTTTGTTTTGCTGGTGGACCCCTTTCAGAATCTAGTGGGAGCTGTGCACTTTCTCACACTCACAATGAACGTAGTACATACAAGGTTCTGCTTGGAATAAAGCCCATCCATAGACTCTATGTTAAAAACCTTGTTAGAGTTCCAAAAAAAACAAACCAAAACAAAACATTTTTAAGCATTTTCATATCACATCATGGTAGAATAAGGTTTCTGTGTGTGTTCAATTCTTGCTCCCTCCCTGTCCTTAGAACTATGGCGTGCAGTGGCACAGTCTCAGCTCACTGCAAGCTCCGCCTCCCGGGTTCATGCCATTTTCCTGCCTCAGCCTACCTGAATTTTTAAAAAAATAAAAGCCTTAGTAATAGTAGTGCTCCGCAGCTGGGGAATTGAGTTGGGGCGGGGAGTAGGGGGTGCTTACTAACAAAAATGAAACTAGAATTCATACTAGTTTTGTTTATATTAAAATAGTTTCTGTAATGGTTAGATCTGAAACATCTCTGGATAGTTTTGGTAGAAAGTATCTGCAGAATATGGAAGAATAATTTGTTCATATTGCCAGTTTTCAGGAACTATGCCTTGATGTTGCATAGTAACTGTAAGCTTTTTCTTTAATGTGTGCCTACTCTAGAGATTCTTAGTGTTTCTTCCTCTTAGAATTGTCTGGGGAAGGGGAGAACAGTAGTAGGGGGTGGGGAAGATGTTTGTGGACAGAAGCCAGGAATGGGAATACAGGACCTGCTAGTATTGCCTTGGATTCTTGTCATCTGGCTCTCTGCTACTGAGCAAAGCACTCAACAACTCTGCCAGTCTCTCCATCTGTGAAATGGGAATAATGCTGACCTAATTAATAGAAGAGTTGTTGAATAGATGATTATTTGTAAAATACTTTTTAAAAAAGTGGTTATATTGACTGGGTGCCGTGGCTCACACCTGTAATCCCAGCACTTTGGGAGGCCGAGGTGGGTGGATCACGAGGTCAGGAGATCGAGACCATCCTGGCTAACATGGTGAAACCCTGTCTCTACTAAAAATACAAAAAAAGTTGGCATGGTGACGGGCGCCTGTAGTTCCAGCTACTCGGGAAGCTGAGGCAAGAGAATGGTGTGAACCCGGGAGGCGGAGCTTGCAGTGAGCCGAGATAGCACCACTGCACTCCAGCCTGGGCGACAGAGGAAGACTCCGTCTCAAAAAATAATAATAATAAATAAAAAGTAGTTATATTTCTAGCTCTTAGCAGTGCCTTTTCAGATTAGGACTTGGTCTTGCTTGCCCTTAACTTTGTTCTTGGTGTTGGTTAATATTGGCATCAGAAGTTCAGATTCAATTTTAGATTCAGAATTCTTGACTTGCTTTTACTGGGTTGTCAGAACCTTATTTTTAATTAAAACGAATCTATTGTTGCGTAGGCATTTGGCACATAGATTTGGCACTGTGAGAAGGGAAATAGCATTCAGTTGATAAGGGCATCTTGAACTGAATTTCAGATAGTTGTGTTACTTCATGGGTAATTAAATAACTCCAGCTGAGGAACACCTTGATTAAAAAATCTTTCTGTCCTCATGCCTTCTCCGTTAGCAGAATGAAGTCAGGTGGCAATAAATTTTTTATTTATAATCATGAATTGAATTAAGCTATATTTAAAAAATTGAAACCCTTAGATGTTAATTAATTTTAAAAGCTAGTGATGGACACAGCTAGGCTAGAATTATTGGATCAAATCTCACACACAAATGAGTTTATTCTTTAAAAAAAAATTTTTTTTAAGAGACAGGGTCTTGCTATGTTGCCCAGGATGGTCTCGAACTCATGGCCTCAAGCAGTCCTCCTGCCTCAGCCTCCTGAATAGCTGGGATTACAGGCATGAGCCACTATGCCTGGCCTTATTTTACAGGTCTTACTGACGTAAGCCCATATTTGATTTATTTTACAGTTTGTTGATATTGCTTAGTATTTGTTTTATTTACTGTATAGTCTATAACTTAATAGGTAGCAATAAAAACAAAATAGTAAAAGTTATTTATTTTCCTCCTAAAATAATGGGGGATATTTGGTGTCTTACCTATTTTTCAGTCATGCTTTATGGCTTATTTACCCTTAATAATGTCTTTTAAGTGGCCATTATAAAATTTGTAGAATTACTTTGGTGTCTATGCTGTTGAATTTGGCTCATGTAATAATTGTGCTCATAGTAAAAAGTGTATTTTAAGCAGCCTGTGTTTCCCTTAAGAAATTTCATGTAGGTTCCACAGTTTTTTCTAAAATTAATTATTCTTAACATTTTTAACAGTCAAAACATGAAACCATTAAGATGTGAACTACTGTAAGTATTATAATAGGTAGTAGCTTTTTTAGTGTTGACATTGTATAAAATTAGTTATTTACGAAGATAGTAAAGCTTATTGTTTGAAAATAAGGAATTGAGGAAATGAAGTTAAACAACATTTGTTCATACCTATGTTTTTCTTACAGAAATATATACTATCTAGGTATATAGAAGTGTAAACACTTTGAATTATACAGTACTTTGAATAATAACAGTGTAGCTTAAATACTTGTAATTGTAGTGTTATCTTTTCAGTTTGGGAATTGCATATATATTTTAACTGTAATTTTTTTTTTGAGATGGAAGCTGGCTGTGTTGCCCAGGCTGGAGTGCAGTGGCTCACTGCAACCTCCACCTCCTCCCAGGTTCAAGCGAGTCTCCTGCCTCAGCCTCCCAAGTAGCTGAGACTACAGGCACGCACCACCGGGCCTGGCTAATTTTTGTGTTTTTAGTAGAGATGGGGTTTCTCCATGTTAGCCAGGCTGGTCTCGAACTCCCAACCTCAGGTGATCCGCCTCCCTTGGCCTCTGAAAGTTCTGGGATAACAAGCGTGAGCCACCACACCTGGCCTGTAAAAATCTTACATGTCATGGGAAAGAGGTTGCTGCTTTGTTTATGACTTTATATATTTTCTGATTATAAAAATAATACAGTGCTCCAAAGTAGATGAAGCAAAATCTGATAGAAATGAAAGGCACAATCAACAAATTACAATTATAGCTGGAAATTTCAATAGTTCTTTCTCAGTAATTCTTACATAGGAAATCAACAAGGATATAAAAGATTCTAACACTGTCAACCAACTTGGCCTGATTGACATCCGTAGAATATTCCTTGCATTAACGGCATAAAATATATTATTTGGAAGTACACACGGGACATTTACCAGACTACAACAGGTGCTAGGCCATAAAGCAGGTCTTAATAACTTAAGGATTGAAATCATACAGAGTATATTCTCTAACCACTATGGAATTAAATTAGAAATCAGTAATAGAATGAAATTTTGAAAATCTCATATGTGGAAATTAACGAATTTCTAAATAACCTATGGGTCAAAGAAGAAATAGATATAGATCAATGGTACAGGATAAAGAGTTCAGAAATAGACCTACACTAACAATATCAATTGATTTTTTTTTTTTTTAAATAAAGATGCTAGGGAAATTCAGTACTGCATAGGTTTTTGTTTGTTTGTTTGTTTTCTATAAATGGTTTTGGAATACATGGATATCTATGTGAAAAAAATAAACCTTGATCCCTATATCCCACCATTTATAAAAATTAATCAAAATGGATCTTTGACCTAAATGTAAGACCTAGGCTGTGCGCAGTGGCTCATGCTTGTAATCCCAGAACTTTGGGAGGCCGAGGCAGGCAGATCACTTGAGGTCAGGAGTTCGAGACCAGCCTGGTCAACCAACATGGTGAAACCGTCTCTACTAAAAATATAAAAATTAGCTGGATGTGGTGGTGCACACCTGTAATCCCAGCTACTCGGGAGGGTGAAGCAGGAGAATGGCTTGAACCCGGGAGGCAGAAGTTGCAATGAGCTGAGATTGCACCACTGCACTGCAGTCTCAGTGACAGTGAGACTGCATCTCAAAAAAATAAAAAAAGGTAAGACCAAAATCTGTAAAACTTAAAAAAAAAAAAAAAAAAAAATTAAGAGAAAAATCTTTGTGACCTCAAGATAAGCAAATATTTTTTAGGACATAAAAAAGATGAACCATAAAAGAAAAACACTGATAAATTAGACCTTGTCAACATGAAAACGTTTTGCTTATCCAATGACACCATTAAGAAAATGAAAAGACAAACCCTTTTGACAGAAAATATTTACAAGCATAGTCAACAAAAGACTTGAATCAGAATGTCTAAAGAATGTATTAATAATAAGAGAAACAATCCAAAAGAAAAATAGGCAGAAAAATTGAACAGCTATTTCACAAAAGAAGATACAGGAATGGCCAAGTGCATGAGAAGATTCTCAACATCATTGGTTACCAGAAAAATAAAAATTAAAACCACAATGAGATGCCACTATACATACACTAGAATGGCTAAAGTTAAATATATTGATAATACCAAATTTTGGCAAGGACATGGAGCACGTGGAATCCTCATACATTCATTACTTGTCGAAATACAAAATGGTACGGCCACTTTGTAAAACAGGTTAGCCATTTCTCATTAAGTTAAGTATAAATTTATCATATGACCCAGGAATTCCGCTCCTAAGTATCAAGAGAAATGAAAATATGTTCATACAAAGACTTGAACATTTTTATTCATTATCACCAAAAATAGGAAACAACCCGAATGTCCATCATCTGGTGAATAAACAGAATGTGCTTCATCATACAATGAGATACTGTTTAGCAGTAAAATGAAGTGAACTAGTCTTTTATGCGGCAACCTTGGATGAATCTCAGAAACATGCTGAGTTAAAAATTGTACCATAAATTATTTAATTAGCTCTTCATGGTTAAAGTTTGGACTCTTTGTAATTTTTTTCTGTCATAAATAATCTAATGCCAACAATGCATTAGATACTCTTAAAGATACATCTTTGTACATTTTAACAACGTTTTTGTAAGAAAAATTTCTAGAACTGTAATTGCTGGGCTAGTGAACATTTTTATATGCTTATATTGCCAACATTTATTGAATGCTTATTATGTACCAAGCACTATTAGATGCTCTTGTTCCAAATCACACAGCTAGAAAGTTATGTAAACCAGGATAGTTCAATTCTAGAGCTTAACTTCCTAGCTAAGACATGTGAAGTAGTTTCTATGCATCTTTTGAGGGGTATTGTATTTATTTTCAGGTCTCCTACTTCATCTTGCCGTATGCATTACAGAAATTTCTTGTTTATTTATTTGTTTATTTTGAGATAGGGTCTCCCTCTGTTGCCCATGCTGGAGTGCAGAGGCTCGATCTCTCAGCTCGTTGCAACTTCCGCCTTCTAGACTGAAATGATCCTCCCATCTCAGTCCCTGAGTAGCTGTGAATACAGATGTGCACCAGCATGCCTGGCTAGTTTTTGTATTATTTGTAGAGACGGGGTTTCACCATGTTGCTGCCCAGGCTGGTCTCGAACTCCTGACCTCAAGCAGTCCACCCGCCTCAGCCTCCCAAAGTGCTGGGATTACAGGCGTGAGCCACCACACATAGCCTCTCAATTTTGAAAGATTAGGATGAGCCAAATATTTATTAAATGAGTCTTTCCCTTATTGAAGTAATTTCAGAGATGCACTATTGGAATGTTGTTTAATTTCAACAGGGACAAACTCACACTCAAGGAAAAACCCAGCCATTCACTCAGAGGAACATTATTTTGGTAGTATTCAAATATCGTATACAAATCTTTGAGCAGATTAGTTTTTTCATGTAAATCATAACATATGGTATTGGTCAAGTAGTAAAGTTCATATTAACCTTAAACATTTACTAAGATACTGTTTTCAAGTAACTCAGGCAATGTACGCAGAGGGTGTCATAGTTTCTTTAAGTATGTAAGTTTTGCATCAGGATCACGTTAATGCCAGGGCCCCACTACAGATCTTCTGAATCAGAGATTCTGAATCTGAGGTGAAGACTCACAGCTCCTTAAAATTCCATGGAGAAAATATATATACTTACTATTTTCCCACAAAAATAAAAAATTTAAAGACAATTTCATGGAGATTCTAATTCACATTCGGGTCTGAGAATTCTTGTGTAGGGCATACTCTCCATTGTTAAAGGATATTAAAAAGTTACATCCTCTATCTCAGATACCCAAAGGACATTTATTAAATCTTCTAAACACTTCTCACAACCAATAAGCTTGCAAAGCAAAAAGGCCTTTTAATACCACGCATAATTGGTTTATGTTTTCTTGATTGTTTTGACCCTATAAATTAATATTCTCTTACCTTTTTCCCCAAGGCTTCTAAAAGTAGATTATACGATCTGCCTTTATGTGATAGTTACTTGTTTGTTAACTTCCTTATGACATGTGCCTTTCAAGTGATGTTCTAAAGCTAAACTTTAGAAAGTTATTCACCTTGTAAAAGGGTCTGCCCCTTAACCATTTTGTAGTGCCTACAGGTAGCATGGTATATATTGGTAAGGAATGTAGGATTCAGAGGCGGGCTGCCTAGATTCAAAACCCAGCTCTGCCATTGGCTTGTTGTATGATGCTAGCAAGTTATCTGCCTTGTTTTCATGTTTATTTCATGGGATAGTAATATTTCCTATGTCATGATTGTTGAGAGGGCTAAATGAGCTAATATATGTAAAGCAGTGTACCTGGCATATAGTGAGCTGTTAAAATTACCACCTGTTTCTACTCGCCTCTCCCCTGTTGGCTTTATTCTTCTCTGTTGGCTTACATGATACTGTACTGCCATGGCTTTCTGTGATCTCTTGAACCATTCCTTCTTTGCTGGTTTCCTTTCTTCTCACTAACTATAAATAATATTTCCCTCTGACTTTGGTGTCAACATTCTTCTCTTTATATGTAATAAGGATTATATGCCTGTCACATAGACTGGAGTTTGAATTCTACCCCTGCCACATATTAACTGTATGACCTTGGAATTTTAAATTTCCTCAATCCTTTCCAAACTTAGATTTCTAATCTGTGAAATAGGGGTAATTCCTTTATAGCAGGATTGTTGGGAGGATTAGAGATAATATAAAGTGCCCAGTATAGGGTCTGACACACTGTAGTTGCTGAGTAATGGGATCTACTGCTGCTGCTGTCTTTTCTAGCTTATTGATCTCATCCACTTCTGTATCTTCAGATACCGTCACTGAACTGTCGATGCCTAGCTCTATTTCTCTAGTTGGATTTCCTTCTTGCACTGTTAAGGTGTATTTCAAACTGTCATTAAATGTTTTCTGTATGTCTTATTGGCATTTTATAGTTTTCACACCTAGTATCAGACTAATCCTATCCTATTATCTTCCTTCTGAAACCTGCTGTTTATCACGTGTTCCATATTTTTACTCATGTTCTTGATCTCCTTTTAGGCATGGTACCTTGGCATTGAATTGATTCATTCATGGTCTTTGAGTTTGTCTCTGGTTTCTCTCTGAGTTCTCACACCGAAGCTCAAATGTCCATCTTTGGCTTCAGTTCTCACCACTATAGTTAAACCCACCTTACTTTATCGTGTGTGTATTTTTTTCCCCAGTAGCCATGAATGTCATCTCCCTGGCTCCATTATTGTTTGTTTTCCCTAATCTGTTCTTTACATTCATCTTTCTCTCTTATCAGATCCATCTTCCCAGAGTGGGGATCAGCAGATTCTTTACCCCAAAGGGTCAAATAGTAAATAGTTTGGGCTTTGTGAGACTTGCCGTCCTTGTTGCAACTGCTTAACTCTGCTGTTGTAACAGGAAAACAGCCATAGAAATACATGACCACATAAGTGTGACTGTGTTCCAATAAAACTTTATTTACAAAAATGGTTGGTGGTCTGGGCATGGTGGCATGCACCTATAGTCCCAGCTACTTGGGAGGCTGAGGCAGAAGGATTGCTTTAGACCAGGAGTTCAAGGCCAGCCTGGACAACATAATGTGACCCCCATCTCTTTAAAAAAAAGAAAAAGGTATTGGACTAGATTTGGCCCCCAGGCCATAGTTTGCTGACCCTTCCCTTCCTACCTTTCTTTCTTTCCTTTTAAATTACTGTTCCTTATAGTATTTCTTGAAATAATTATCTTTTTGAAATATTGACTGCAAGGTAGGATGAACTTTTAGCTCCCTATTTTCCTACTGTCATCTAAAATATTTCGGTTTTAAGTGTTTTGCTTTTCATCATTTGGAGAAATACAAATTAAGCAATTACAAAGATTCTAGAAATATTCTCATAGCAGTTGCCCTGAATAGTAGTTCCTGACTCTTTCTTAGATGCTACCAGGTGTGTGTGTTATCGATACAGTCCTATATACTGTGGTTCTTTGGGGAGGTAGCTTTAGGTCTGATGGGCTTATCAGTTTCTTCAGAACCTGCTTTGACCTCTGTGTAGTAGTATTCCATTTCATCTATCTCAGCCTTTCAGATTTCACTGAGTGATGAAGGAACATTTCTATTTGGCCCCTGTATATTCGTCCTTAGGGTTTAGGTGCATTCTGTGTCAGCTTTGTGGACACATTCCTTATGTGCCCTTGGAGATCTTCCTTGCAACATTCTGATTTATTAAGTTAAATATTTTTGAATACCTTCTCTAGAAATGCGCTGAAGACATAAAGACAAATAAAACACAGTTCTGGCCTTAACAATCCTCATGTTTTGATGCAGGAGTCGGGTGACTTTCCCAGAGGGCCAGATCATAAATATTTAAGGCTGTGGGCTACATGGTCTCTGTTGCAACTACTCAGCTCTGCCATTGTAATTTGGAAGCAGCCATAGACAGTAGATTGAGCTTGACTGTGTTCCAGTAAAATTTTATTTACAAAAATCAGTGGTAGGCCAGATTTGGCCTGCAGGCTATAGTTTGTCAATCGCCGGTCTAGTGGCATTGTGCCAAGGGATGTTTGAAGCCACAAGGTAACCAGTGTGTCTTCCTCGAACATAATTTTACTCAGTTATTGTGGATAAAAAGTTAAGTAGTTTGATTGATACTGATTTAGAACATTCTTTCAATAACATAAGTGGCCGCTCAAGGAATAGAGTATAAAATCAAGATGACTATTTAGAATGAAACAGCCTTGCAAGAAATGTCTTGTTTGTAGCGAACCTCTTAGATCTGTAATTACAAACTTTTCTGCCATTTGTTGGGTAAGTTTGAGTAGCACTGCTAGGCATTGGGAGCTGTGGAAGGATTTAGAGCAGGGCAGTGATATCAGATTTTAATTTTAGAAAACTAACTTGAATGGAGTGTAGAGAAGGGCATGGCAATTCTGGAAGGAGGGAGATAGGTAAGAAGACTGTTACAGGAATCCAAGCGAAAGATAAGAGCTTCTTTTAAGATGTAGGTAATGGAGGTAGAGAGATTTATACAGATTAGAGACATAGCAAGAAGGTTTGATTGGATTGATTGTGTAGGGCAAGGGAAATGGAGAAGGATGAGTCAAGGATGATAGTTCCGAGTTTCCCTAGGGAGACTGGTTGAACAAGGATGCCACTCAGTAAAGTAAATAATACATGAAGAAGAGCAATGTGAAGGCCAGGGAAGACAGACAAATTGCTTTGGAACTGTTAATTTTGCTTTGCTTGTGTACATCCAGATGGAAATTGGTTTTGTATGACTTAAGGCTCTGGAGAACAACCTGGACTTATTGGGGTGGGCATGAGATTGAATGTAATCCTCTGGAGGAAAAGTTGTCTATAGCAAGGGTATTGCTCATGATAGAAGCCAATGAGGGCCAGGCACGGTGGCTCACACCTGTTATCCCAGCACTTTGGGAGGCCAAGGCAGGCGGATCTCAAGGCCAAGAGATCGAGACCATCCTGGCCAACATGGTGAAACCCCGTCTCTACTAAAAGTACAAAAATTAGCTGGGCATGGTGGCACATGCCTGTGGTCCCAGCTACTTGGGAGGCTGAGGCAGGAGAATCGCTTGAACCCAGGAGGCAGAGGTTGCAGTGAGCCAAGATCCTGCCACTGCACTCCAGCCTGGCAACAGAGCGAGACTTCATCTCAAAGAAAAAAAGGAAGCCAGTGAGGAAAAAAACAAAACCGCCTGGGTCAGTAGAGGAACGGGGCGGGGATGTGTATTGAAAGAAAAGGAAGAAAACCAAAAGACAGGGGTGTTTTAGAGACCAAGAAAAAAATAGAGGTTCAAGAAGATGAATAGTACCAAACACTATAGAGAGGGTTAATTAGACTTGGAACTAAAAGACATTTATTGCTTTTTTTTTTTTTTCTTAAAAAAAAAAAGGAGTGGGGTAATTTGGAACTTTTCCCAGGGTAGTTTCACTGGAGTTGTGGGAACAAAGTCAGAAAGTGGTGCGTTGAGTGTGAATGGTATGTGAGAAAACGTAAGTAGGGACCTTAGACCAGCACTTCTGGTCTACGTTAATGTGTCTATGAGTCACTGGGAGATCACTTGGAGATCGAGATTCTGAATCAGCAGGTCTGGCATGGATGCCCAGATTCTGCATTTCCAACAGCCTCCCAAGCAGTGTGAATGCTGCTGTTCTGACAACCACCTGAACTCAGTATCCCCAATTGTTCATCAACGCATCCCAGAGCACTGGAGCTAACTTACAAGGGCGCCATGGAATATTTTAAAATTTCAAGGGAAATACACCAGCATCATTAGATTGCTATATTAGATCACTGCATTCCTTTCAGTGATGTCATACCTTTGGGAAGCTGGATTTTCAGTGCTTGCTCTGATAAAAAGCAAGTACTGCCTGAAAATCAGTGTGGAACAGGAAGTGAGGCTGTCAGTGTTCAGTCTGAGTCCAAGGTTTAAAAAATATGCAGTGCCCAACCGGCATCCAGTTTTTAGGACTTAAAATACTTACTAAGTGGTTTGGCTCTTACTGCTTAACAAAGGCAACTACAGTTGTTAGATACTTCTTTTGGCCGAGGATTACCCTGCAAGATCACTGAGACACTAAAGATTCTTTGAGCCAAGAAAGTCTGGAACCGTTGACATAGGACTTCTTCATAGAAACTTGTCTGTGGAACCAAAGAGAGCCGAGATGATTGGGCGGTTGGGCTGTAGCTAAAAGAGGAACAAAGGAGCATTTATTTTAAAATAAAAGAGACAGATATGTTATATGTTGGGGGAGGGAGCAGCTGATAAAGAAGCAACAAGTGTTGACTTAGAGTAAAAAATCTTTGAGGAGGTGAGAAAGGATGGAATCTGTTTTTTCTAAATATTGCTCCCAAGCCAACATTGGTTTGTTGGAAGACATGCAGAACCTCATTCCCCACTCCAGACCTCCTGAATCAGAATATGCATTTTAACACCATCACCAGGTGATGTGTATGCATATTAAAATTTCAGAGGCACTATAGGAGGCAGGATTGGCCTTACATAGGAGAAATAATGTCTCTTCCTTTTATTTATTCCATCACTATATTGTGTACACTTTCCTGCATTTTAGCCATTCTGACTGAGGGAAATGAGATGACAATGGTTATTTATTTAGATAAATTTAGAAATCTGGGGGTAAAAAGTTGAGGAAGTTTTTGCTTGTTTGCCGTAATTATCTCAGGTAAGTAAATAGAAAATATCTCCATCCAGTGAATAAGAAAATTGGGACTGATCAGGCATGGTGGCTCACGCCTGTAATCGCAGCACTTTGGGAGGTTGAGGCAGGCGGATCATGAGGTCAGGAGATCGAGACCATCCTGGCTAACACGGTGAAACCCTGTCTCTACTAAAAATACAAAAAAAAAAATTAGCCAGGTGTGGTGGCAGGTGCCTGTAGTCCCAGCTACTCGGGAGACTGAGGCAGGAGAATAGCATGTACCTGGGAGGCAGAGCTTGCAGTGAGCCGAGATCGCACCACTGCACTCCAGCCTGGTCAACAGAGGGAGACTGTCTCAAAAAAAAAAAAAGAAAAAAGAAAATTGGGACTAAAATAATGGCTGAGAGATGTGAGCGATGGAGATTTGAAATAACCGTTTTGAGGAACATCAACAAACCTGACCAGCAATACAGACATTACCAAGGAGTTCTGAAGGTCCACGTGAGGTCAGAGACAACTTTTAGTGGTGTTAATCTGCATAATTATAACTTTTTCCAGTGGTGCTAGTGGCTTGGGTATAGGAACTGCAAAAATTGGATTCGTCTACATTTGTTGATTTGCAGCTTGAGGTTAATGAAAAAATAAGCTAGCAAAAATCTGTCCTGAATATGGAAAGAAATGAAGCCACAAGGAGGATGAGATGAGAAAAAGGAGTAGAAGGATTGGAGTTCTCCTTGCAAGCCAATGAAAAGGCCACATATCCTGAAGTTGAAAGAATCCTGCCCTTGTTTTTTTCCACAGGGAGAGGAAAATTCTTTCCTGTCAGGCTGCAGATATTTAATAGGGCTTTGTGACTGATTAGATAATAGGAAAGAAGTCTCAGTCTAGGATGACTCCTACTGTTCTGATATTAAAGATTACTGGGAACATA
The DNA here is from genome assembly GCF_037993035.2 of Macaca fascicularis. Lineage (NCBI taxonomy): Eukaryota > Metazoa > Chordata > Mammalia > Primates > Cercopithecidae > Macaca > Macaca fascicularis. The sequence continues at coordinate 17,700,350 of NC_088375.1, forward strand.
GTTAATAATTGCTGAGAAATTGACCTCCAGTGAGCATTTTTTTTTCTGGAAGGGAACGGCAGAGGGTGTGATGGGGAAGCATGGAGGCAGGATGAGATTTGGAAATGTCGAATTTGAGGTTGGATAGGAGAGTATATAGGTAAAGATGGCCGTTTAGACCACTGGAAACAGGGACATGGACCATAAGAGGTCAGATACAAAGATCAGCTTGGGATTCAGTGACATAATAATAGCTTCTATTGATTGTTCATTGTTATGAAGAAGACTGAGCAGTTTATATTGTCATTTTACCCTCTCATCAACGCTTTGAGGCAGGTATTAAACCATTTTATGGATGAAGAAGTAGGATTAGACACATGCCCAGGGCCACGCAGCTAGTAATTGTTAGAACCAACTAGATCTCTCCAATTCCAAATCCATGCCCTTCTAAGCTCTACTATATTTTAGGTCACCAGCTTCTGGGTCTTGATTGATACCTGACGTGTTATAGAGCTTCTCAGATGCAAATAACCGAAACAAAACAAAAATATTTCAAATGAGCTTAAGCAAACCAGAACAAAATGTATTGGTCCTCATATCTCTGGATTTACTGATTGACTGGAAGAGTTGTAACCAAGGGCTCAGACAATATTATCAAAACTTGATCTCTTCAGCTTTTCTTTTCTTTATTAGTTACTCTCTGTAAGCTCACTGGATATGACAACAAGATGGCCCTAATAGTTTCAGCATTACATCATTGGAGATACATACTGAAAGAGAGCTGCTCTTTACCAAGGGCTTTGATAAAAGTCCTGGAATCGAGCTTCATTGCCTCTGATTGGTTTAGGCCCTTTGCCCATTTCTGAACCAGCTTCTGGCCAGGCTTGAGCCACATGTCCACCCTGGAGGGTAGAGAGTGAACCTCGCCCAGGGGTAAGAACTGAGGACTACAGGTCAGGCTTTCCCAAGTAAATGAGGCACCTGGAAAGAGAAGAAGGGGAATGGATGCTAGGCAAACAAAAGCTGCTTGTCCACACATGGACAGGGATGCAAGTCTCCCCTGTGACTGCTTGAGGATGAAGATAAAGATTATGAGACTGTCAGTAATGATGAAAATAAGTGACATTTGTTAGATGCTTACTAGGTACCAGGTGCTATGCTAGTCTTTTACGTGTGTTCTATTTTTTATCCTCACCATAGGTTTTTGAAGTGTATACTGTCATTATTTCCAAATACAGCTAGTAAGTGGTAGAGCTGAGATTTGAATTCAGGCTGGCCAGCTCCATACCTCACCCTCTCTGTTACCACCATAACATTTTAAACTTGTAATTTTCTCATTGTAGTTTTCATTTTGTCTAGTTACACTGGTTGACAGCATATAGTGAATCAGACAGACCTGGGCCAACAATTTTTCTACATAGTACGCTTAATAAATAATTGTTAATATGAATTAAATAGCATTTACTTTAAGTATTATAGTGGAAAATTTTTTAAATTCTTAGTTTTTCTCTTAAAATGTTTTGTGCTTTGTATTTTTTTTTTTTTTTTTTTTTTTTTTTTGAGACGGAGTCTTGCTCTGTCACCCAGGCTGGAGTGCAGTGGCCGGATCTCAGCTCACTGCAGTGCTTTGTATTTTAATCTTATAAGTGGCTTTTTATGTTTAGCCACTCTGGTCCTAGAACTCTGTTTTTTTAAACTTCTTATACCATACTTGAATATGTAAAATTCTAGTTGGATTATTTCATTTTTAGTGTATCTGTAGAGATTATGGAAATGTTTTTGTTAATCTTTGTTTAGTCTTTGTAATAATAGATTCAAAATCTTATCTAGTATTTCTATAAATGCTTTTTTATAAAAAGCTAATAGTGTGTTTTTAAGGCTTTTATTGTCAAAATAATTTATTCTGAGGTTGTCCTATTATTCAAATTGATTATTCACAAAAATAGAAAGATAGTAGTCTCGTTGTGCTCTTATTTTTAAGATGCTTATTTTAAGCATTAAAACCATGTGTTTTGCAACAGAGTTTGAGTTTTTAGACTGATAAAAGTTACCAAGTACCATTTTATTTTGGTTTTCATGATTTGGGGCTATGTGGTGCCAATTATATTTCTTTTAATCCTGTCTGAAATGTCTGATCTGTCATTATAAAGGAAGCAGTGCAGGATTGGAAATCAGGAGACCCCTTTTTGTCCTTTGGGATTCCCCTCTCTAAAGAGTTTGGGCCAGACCTTTATGATCTTCTCCAGTTTTAAAATTCTAGTGTTTTTATTTTAAATCTCTGCTAGATCAGAAGCGCTGCCTGATGGATGTATAGTCTTAGAGCTAGATTGGAAGATTGCATAGCCCAGGTTCCTTATTTTAAAGATACACCAGCTGGGCATGGTGGCTCATGCCTGTAATCCCAGGACCTGGGGAGGCCAAGATGGGAGGATTGCTTGAGCCCGTGAGTTTGAGACCAGCCTGGGCAACAGAATGAGTTCCTGTCTACAAACACACACACACACACACACACTAGTCGGGCGCGGTGAATCAGTTCCTGTCTACACACACACTAGCCGGGCGAGGTGGCTTGTGTCTGTAGTCCCAGCTACTCGGGGGGCTGGGGCAGGAGTATTGCTTGAGCTCAGGAGTTTGATGTTGCAGTGAGCTATGATCACGCCACTGGTCTCCAGCCTGGGGGACAGAGACCTTGTCTCAAAAAAAAATAATAAAATAAAAAAAATAATAATAATAAAGATAACCCACGCTCAAATGATAGAGTCCAAGATGTCACCATCACTTAGAGGTAGTGGAGCAAGGACAGGCATTTCTGCCTGTGCTGCCTTACGCTCTTCTTTCGTCGAAACGGTATTAGCAAATTGAAGACAGACAACATTCATTTATTTGATTAAAAGAACATTTATTGAATCGCTTCAATCTATCAGGCATTTTACTAGGCATGTGGTTAGCTGCAAAGATGTATAAATGGGGGAATGTGCATCAAAAGCCATGTGATATGGAGGCCCAAAACTGGAATATAGAGTCCCAACAACCATGGGTTCACAATCTGACCACTTAGCAGCATGACCTCAGTTAATTTAGCCATTCCAAGCCACATTTCTTTGTCTACAAAATGAGAATAATAGTAGTAGACATTTACACAGTTGTGAGGATTGAGATTATAAAGATTAAACTTAGCATAGTACATGGCACATAGTAGACTGTCTTAGAGGTTTATGAAAGAAGGAAGGAATTAAGACTTACGGAACATTATCCTGTATTGTCTTGTTTGATTCATACCCCTGTGAGGTAGATAGTGATATCCTAATTTTTCAAATGAGGAAACAGCTCTGAAGGCTTGGGACTTCTCCAAGGTCCATAGCTATTAGTCAGACCTACTATACACATTATTTTAAACCAGTAAAATGACTGGTTTAAAGTATTATAAAATAAAACACTATTTTAAGCATTTTTTTATATACCAGTTTATTAGCTTTGCACGTGGTATACTATTGTTATTTTCACTTAACAGACAAGGGAAGTTAGGTACAGAGAGGTTGAATAATTTGCCCAAAGTGACACAGTCAGTAAGTGGCAGAGTCATGTGCTTCGTGTGCAGGAAATTTGGCTTCAGAGCCCCACTGTTCTTTTGCTATTGTTGTTTGTTTGTTTTTTGTGACAGAGTCTTGCTGTATTGCTTGGCTGGAGTGCAGTGGTGCTATCTCGGTTCACTGTAACTTCTGCCTCCTGGATTCAAGTGATCCTCCTGCCAAGTAGCTGGGGCCACAGGTGTGCACCACCACACCCAGCTAATTTTTAGTATTTTTAGTAGAGATGGCATTTCACCATATTGGCCAGGATGGTCTCGATCTCTTGACCTCGTGACCCACCTGCCTCGGCCTCCCAAAGTGCTGGGATTACAGGTGTGAGCCACCGCGCCCGGTCAGAGCCCCACTGTTCTTAATCTTTGTGTTCTTCCTTTTACTTCATGTTCTCTGTTGTGAAGGTAAAAAGCAGTTTTGCAAACTGGAAGGTGCCATGTAAGATGTGGTATTATATTTATCTGACTTGGTCCCTGTACTCCAGAGATTACAGTCCATCAGGAATTTATCTTTTCCAGGCTAAACCTATTCATTTATTGCCACTGATACTCACTGGATATTGCTGTCACTATTTTGGTCACTTTTCTTTAAAAAAAAATTCATTTTGTCAACATTTGTCATCTAATATGTCCCCAGAAATGGATACAAGCTTCAAAGATCTCTATTCTGCCAAGCTGTCTTACCCTCATTTTATAGTTTACTCTGCAAGATGAGAATAAAACTTGCCTCCCAGGGGTTATGAAGATTAAATGAAAGAATAAATGTTAAGTTATTAACACAGTACAGGCACATAGTAATTTCTCAGTAAATGGTGGTGGTTATTACTTCTGTATAGTATGGTTGATTTTTGCCATTTTGAAAATAGTATTTATTTTTAACTTTATTAGAATTCATCGTGTTGATTCCATTGAGATCACATTGAATCTTTCTTTTATTCATGATATTGGCTGCCTTTCCCAGCTTTGTGTGAGCTGCATATTTTCCTATTCAAAAAGGTTACATTAATAAAATTCCTTTATTTGTGTGACTCAAAATCATTGATAAAAAGATAAGACTAGCTAGGCCGGGCACGATGGCTCATGCCTGTAATCCCAGCATTTTGGGAGGCTGAGGCAGGCAGGTCGCCTGAGGTTAGGAGTTCGTGACCAGTCTGGCCAACATGGTAAAACCCCATCTCTATTAAAAATATAAAAATTAGCTGGGCATGGTGGCGAGTGCCTGTAGTCCCAGCTGCTTGGGAGACTGAGACAGGAGAATCAGTGGAACCCAGGAGGCGGAGGTTGCAGTGAGCCGAGATCACGCCATTGCATTTCAGCCTGGGCGACAGAACGACGCTCTCCTGCAGTGGTATGGATGCAAAGATTAAACACTTCAGCTCTTAAAACAAGACCAGATAGAATTATTTGTAAAATGGAGATAATCATTTATCTGAATACCTCATGGAGTTGTTGCAGAATTGAAATGAGATAACTGTAAAGGCTGTGAACTAGAGTTCTATACAGATAGAACTTGTACTCTTATGACAGTTGTGACTTGAATCTTTGTCCATCATGCCACAAAATAATTCTCAGAAGTGTTGGGTTATCTGCCTACAAAGGGAGTTACTGTTATTGAAAAAAAACCAGCTGGGCATGGTGGTTCATGCCTGTAATTCCAGCACTTTGGGAGGCCAAGGCTGGCAGATCACTTGAGTCCAGAAGTCCGAGACCAGCTGGGCAACATAGTAAGACCCTGTCTCTATAAAAAATTAAAAAATTAGTTAGTCTACTCAGGAAGCTGAGGCAGGAGCCCAGGAGGCTGAGGCTGCGTTGAGCCATGATCACGCCACTGCACTCCAGCAACAGAGCAAGACTGTGTCTCAGGAAAACAAAAATAGAAAAAACCAGCTCCTGTTTATTGTAGCTATTGAATTCTTAAGAGCCTGATTTACATGTTTTCTGGCCAGTCTTACCAACTTACTGCTTTATAGCTGTACTACAAAAATGGAGCCACTCAATCACCTACCGAAGTGAATGAAAACCTCTAGATCTGAATGTGTCACTGTTTAAAACTCTTCAGTGGCTCCCTGGTACCCACTAAAATCCAAGTTCATTACTGGGGCTTACTAAGCTTTTGGGAAGGGGCCAGAGCTATGTCCAGCCTTACCTGTCACATTCCTTGCCTCACACGTCAGGTTCACCCTTGTTTGCAGTTTACACAGCATGTGTCTACACACACCCCGTGACCTTTTCTCTTCCTGGAATATTCCCCCTCTCCTTCCTTACCTGGCTAATTCATATTCTTTCAAAACTCATTTTTCAGATAGCCTTTCCTGATCCCAGCCTTCTCCCCAGTGAAATAGTCAGTGCATGGACTGGTCATTTTAATTGTCATCTGTGTCGGAATAATCAGTTTTCCTCTGTGTTCTACTCACACTTCCTAGCACTATGCCTTACACATACCCTAACTGAACGTGTTCAAAATTGAACGCCTGATCTCTCCCATTCTCCAGACTCAGGCTGCACCATATGCTGTCTTCATCTCTTTATGGGAATTACATTTTCCCTATTGCTGAAACCAAGACCTTAGAGTCATCTTCTTTTATACCTCATACCAATCTTTCTGGACATCTCGCTTTATTCTGCCTTTAAAATAGTATGAGCATCCCACCACTTCTTACCACCTCCATTGCTACCACTGTGATCCAAGTGATCATTGTACCACACCGGGTTTACGCAGTAGCCTTCTAACTACTCTTCTGCCTTCCACCCTTACCAGCCCTCAGTCTGTTTTGCACATCAGGACGTGGCAGATTTTTTGGTAAAAAATTTAGGTTTTGTGGACTGCGTGGTCTCTGTCATAGCTGCTAGACCGGAGCACAAAAGCAGCCATAGAGAATATGTAACTGAATGAGTGTGACTGCATTCCAGTACAACTTTACTTATGAAAACAGGCGGTGGGCTGTAGTTTGCCAGCTCCTGCTCTACATGGCAACCAGACTACACAGTGCCTTCCGAAGTGTGACTTAATCTTTATAGTGTCGTCTAAAGCCCTCCATGGTTTGTTTCCCCAACCCCTTACCTGTCTGACTTCATCTTCCGCTGTTGTCTGCTTTGCTCCCTCCTCTCCAGTCACACTGACCCTCTCCTTCCTCAGATATGCCAGGCCCATTGCCATCTGATTCTTTGCACCAGTTATTCCTTTGGCCTGGAACATTCATTTCTTCTTAAGTGTCAACTTCTCAGTCTAGGCGTACCTGACCAACCACCCTATAAATAATTACATTCTAGCATTGTATTCCCTATTCCATTTTTTTTTCTTCGTAATGCTTCTACCATATGTTACGCTGTATATTGACTTAATTTTTTTCTCTTTCTTTTCCTGCTAGAATAAATGTTCCCTTAAGGCAATAATTTTGTGTCTTTTCTATTAAGTATTGTATCCCCAAGATCTAGAACAGTGCCTGACATATAGTAGGTGCTCAGAAAATATTTGTTGAATGAATACATAGTGTATATTTTTAGGGTTTAATTTTTTAAAATATTTTTTAAACAAGCTCTTTCTCTCTCGCCAGCACCACATCCTTTCTGTTTCACACTCGTAGTGTTGCTCTAAGCTGCTCTGTCCTCTCCATTCTCACTCCCCTTTATTCTGGCTCTCATCTATCAGCAGTGTGTCCATAACCTTTTATTCCATGTCATCCGGGCCATCCTCTCTACAAGTGGACTGAGTGATGTTTGTAAAATGGAAAAATGATGATTTTATTATTCAAAACTCTTTATTTTTGGCCTTTTGCCAATTAGAATGCAGTGCTTGTTTAAACTACAAGATCTCTTATGAAGGAATAATTGTCAACAAAAAAAAAGTACAGGATCTCAGGCCTCGTGCTATACCTGATAAGTCATAATTGCAAGCGGAGGGGATAAGAATCATTATAATTTAGGAAGTAACCCAAGTGATTCTTACTGAACACAGTTGGCCAACACTGGCCTATAAGGTGAAGTTCCTCAGTGAGTCACTGAGAGCCTTTCTGAGCTGCCCCTGCCTGTCTCTCCTACCCCATCCCTAATGCTCCACACCGCACTTCATCTTCTAACAGTTTTTCTATTTGCATTTCTCTCAGAGTGCCATATTGATTCTGTTTTCGCAAATATTCTTTTCCCTGTACAGAACAGAATCTTCTACTCTGGAAAACTTCTATTTTTCTTTCAAAATTCTGCACATTTGTCACTTTCTCTATGAAGTCTTTTCTGATACCCCATTCCCATGACAAAGTTAATTATGTCTTTGCTGTGTCTGGGTACTTGTGTAAGTCAGACTCTGTTCTGGTGTTTGTTACACTGTACTGTGTGCCTTTTCATAACTGTTTGCCTGTTGTGACCTGACCTGAGCCAGTAGTGGTTTACGGGTATTAGGTTTTTATTGAGAGGTGCTGTCATTTGGAGGCTACAGTTAAATGAGTGTTACAGATCTCTTCCCCCAGAACCGAGCTTCTAAATGGCATGTTACTGTGAAAGCCAAACTCACACTGAGTTTTGCCACACATAAAAAAAATTTATTAGCAAGCAAGCACAAAAATACTGTTTTATTAGGTGGATGAAATTCCTACTCTCTATCCTTTTAGAACATCTGACAAGCACCTTTTTTTTTTTTTTTTTTTTTTTTGAGACGGAGTCTCGCCCTGTTGCCCAGGCTGGAATGCAGTGGTGCAGTGTCGGCTCACTGCACCCTCTGCCTCCCAGGTTCAAGCGATTCTCCTGCCTTAGCCTCCTGAGTAGCTGGGATTACAGGCATGTGCCACCACACCCGGGTGATTTTTGCATTTTTAGTAAAGATGGGGTTTCATCATGTTGGCCAGGCTGGTTTCAAACTTCTGACCTCAGATGATCCATCTGCCTCGGTCTCCCAAAGTGCTGGGATTACAGGCATGAGCCACTGTACCCGGCCTGCCAAGCACCTTTTATGAAAGGTTTATTTAAGGCAAAAATGCTAGTGTGCTTTTAGAATTCAGCTGAACCTAATTGGAATCAGATAACAGAATTCCTTTATGGGGAACTAACAGAACCAGCAGGAGTCATAAGGGTCAGGGTACAGTCCCTAAGAGTAAGCTATTAGATTCACTAGATTCATGTACATGTTCATGTAAGAGCAGTGGTCCCTATACAGTGTGTGTAGCCATAACACCTTTCTTGAGCACCATTCTTTTCTAATACTGTCGTAATTTCTAATATCCACTGTGTTAACTACTAAATTCTCTGGCTTTGAGGTGAGATAAGGCTTCTTGAGTTGTCTCACTGGAGTAAGTTTTTGATTACAAGCTTTCCTCATTTACTGATGATTATTTATATCTAGTCTTGGGCTTGCATGTTAACTAAGTGCTCCAGGATGAATGTCAGGAACTTCTCACTCATGTCCTCTGGTCCATTAAAACAAATAATGATTACACTGTGCCAAAATAACTTAAGGAATTTAAATCGTAACTCTTCTAGACCTTGGAATTGAAACAGATGTTTAACTTTTAATCTCTGTATCCTCATGCCTAGTGCTCAGTGAGCCTCAACAAGTGCCAGAATGTATATTTGTAATGTCAAGCAGCTAAGTGTTTTGTATTTTTGTTTTTAATGCTAAATTGCAGACTCTCCCAAGGAATTACATTAATAATATAACAAATTTGCCATAGCTGTCAGAACATCTGTCTCAACAGTGATACTTCCTTGCATGGGCTGGAATGAGGTCGTGTAATTCCCTGGGTGGGGATCAAGCTGACACCTGCTGTGGCTCCCCAGTCTCCTTGTGGAGAGAGGTTGCTCTGTCTTCCTTATGAAGTTTGTAGTGGGAGTGGTGTGTGTAGTATAAATACAGAGCCCTGCTTGGGAACCTAGGGAAGAGTTGTGCAGTGCTGGTAAAATTATAGCTGAGGCTGACAAATTGTAGACCTCTATTCTGACAGCAGAGCTAGACAGCTCAAAATATAATGTGTTTCACCAGATGGATTCCTTATTTGTAAAGTATAACTTTATCAATTCTTCACTAAAAGGGAAATGAAAGCTCAGAGAGTACTAAGGCATCATGATATATCTCTAGATTATACTGTCGGGAGCATCACTTTTCAGTTGGTTTTTAAGTGTGTATTTACATTTTTTGTTTTTTATCATAGTCTGGAATTAGAGCCCAATAAGGAAAGTAGCTTGGTGTTAGATTATTAAACAATTCATAATTCTTGGACCGTTTGGAGAGTGATTTGGATCAATGCTATTTCTTCTTCAATAATCTTTCATTTTTTCCTGCATTTTTCATACTTCTATGAACATGGGAAGAATCGTGGACTTTTAAAAACTTTACATTGATAATTAATGTAATTATATTCTGCCTTCCTGTACAGATAATAACAACTTTGTATTAACATACTCTTCTACACAAGCAGAGTAAAAAGGTTGAAATTGTTGTGTCATATGACAGCAGTTAACAACCAAAGAGCTGTTGAAAATCAGTAGGGGGCCAGTGTGGTGGCTCACACCTGTATTCCCAGTACTTTGTGAGGCCATAGTGGGAGGATTACTTGAGACCAGAAGTTCAAGACCAGCGTGAACAGCATAGTGAGAGCCCATCTCTAGAAAACTTTAAAAAATTAGCCAGGTGTCATAGCATGTACCCGTAGTCCCAGCTACTTGGGAGGATTGCTTGAGCCCAGGTGTTCAAAGTTACAGTGAACCATGATCACGCCACTGCACTGCAGCCTGGGTGACAGAGTGAGACCCTGTCTCTAAAATAATAATAATAAATCAGTAGGGAAAAGATTAACCCGGTAGAAAAGTGAATAAAGGATATGAGCAGGCAGTTGAAGAATTTAAATGACCAATAAAAATATGCAAAATGCTGACTTAAAAATATAAGATGTAATTAAAACATTAGTAAGATAAATGTTACCTATCAAGTTGAGTTATTTTCAAAGATTAAAACTTACTACGCCAGGTTGGCAAATGGTTAAAAAGATGTGTGTACTCATACAAAGCCAGTAGGAATATAAGCTCATGCACTCATTCTGGAGAACATTTCAGCAATCAAAAAGCTTTAAGGCCTAATAATTTCACTTACAGTAATTTAATTTTAGGAAGATATCGAGGATTTACAAAGATTAAGCTCCGAAACTATTGTTGATCACAATATTATTAATTATAATAGCATTTTTTAATTTTTAAGAAACAACCTAAATGCCCTTATATGTCTTTTAAAATATATATATACTTATCATTTACACTTAGAAATGAATTAGTCAAAAAATTAGTCAGAAATCATTTACAGTAAGTCAACTTTTGACCACTGAGTTGTTTACTGTGATCAAGAAAGCAGGAAGGCTTAAGGAGTTCTCATTCTAAATGACTTTATTTCATAATAACCTGTTCTCTGTTCTCTTCTCTCTATACTCCCTTCCTTGGCAATCTCTGGCAGGCACACGGCTTCAACTATCCCATGTGAAGATGGCTCCTAAATTTACATTTCCAGTCTTGACTTTTTCTTTGGAGTTCCACACTCACGCTTCCAACTGCCCTTTGAACATCCCCACCTGGGTGGCCTTCCAGCATGACCTGTTTTCTTCCGTATTTGAACTAGATTTTTGTAGACCCCTAAGGTAGTGATAGTGATGCGTATGTGTGCTTTGGGAGTGGGTAGGGAAGAGACTTAAAAAGGTCTAACTGTAAAACTGAAAAATACCATGTGCAGTACAGCAGGTTCTTGAATAACATTATTTTATTCAGTGTCATTTTGTTATAATGTTGATGAGGGAAAAAGAATCAGTTCCTGGCTGAGGCCACTGTCTGTGTGGAGCTTGCAGGTTCTCCCCATGTCTGCGAGAGTTTTCTTCAGGCGCTCCAGTTTCCTCCCACATCCCAGTGTGTGCATCTTTGGGATATGGACTGGCGTATCTGTTATCTTAGTGTGAGTGAATATGGGTGTGTGTGTGAGTGCACCTTGCAGTAGAATGGTGTCCTGCCCAAGGCTGGCTCCCATCTCATGCTTTGAGCTCCCGGGATAGGCCCCAGCCACCTGCAACCCTAAAACTGGACTAACGGCATAAATAATTATCTTGTTTTTATTAATCTTTCTTAAATGTATTTGTAGCTCACATTTATTTCAGGGTTTACCATTAGAAGTGCTTTGGTCTTTATTTAGAAGTTTGCCAATGTTTTGTGACCACAAATATGCTATAGCAACTTAACTTGGTTTCATTATACATTGTTTCACCTAAAGTTTCCAAGAACCTATCGAGGCTGTTAAGTGAGGACTTACTGTACATCCTGACATGGGAGAATTGGGCATTAGGCATGAGCATATGCCACTGCAGCAGGTGCTGGGCCGCTTAAGAGTCTGGATTACCAATTCATCTGAACTCTTGGGCAGACTATACACATGCCTTTCTGGAGCAAGGAATTGAAGAACAGTACAGAAGGAAGTTGTTTTTCTCTAGACTGCCTCAGTTCATATCCTGTCTCTGCCATTTAGAGTCTCTGACCTTTGGCAATTTTTTTTCTTTTCACTGTAGTGTAGTTTTCTGGTCTCTAAAATGGGGGAGAAATTGTGCCTACCTAAGGTTTGCTGTAAAGAATGGCCGAGGTAATCCATGCCTGGGCTATAAGTGATGAGTAGATGTTAGCTATCAACCTCTACATAAGGCATAGTGCTATGTCAAAGCATAGTGCTTTAATAATATAGTTTAATAGGATAACTTTTCTGATAGTAAATCTTTTCCCTTCATTCAGGGTAAAAATAGTAGTTCTATAACCCATCAAAGTTTAGTTCTCTAAGCTTTGTATCTCTGTTTTACAATAATTCAGCTCAAAAAAGAAAAATAAGTTTCCTGGTTCAGCTTCGTATTTAAGCCTTCTAATGCTAGAAATAAATGTCTCTAGATTCCTCAGAGGCATTGCAGACCTCTTCCTTTTATTCTCAGAGTGAAAAACAAATTTATGCTGTTTCCTATCTTAAGAACATTCTCAATCAGCCAGGCCCAGTGGCTCACGCCTGTAGTCCTAGCACTTTGGGAGGCCGGGGCAGACAGATTGTTTGAGCCCAGGAGTTGAAGACCAGCCTGGGCAACATAGTGAGACCTTGTCTCTGAAAACATAAAAAGAACATCTTTAATCATATATATTTTCCTATCAGAAAAGAAAAAAATAGTATTGTTTTATTTTGTTTATGTATAAATAGGTTTTTCTCAATGGGAAATTGAAACATTTAAAGTTGGTGTCTCTATAAGGTGGCAAATTAGGAATTTACCTCAGAATTATATGGTGGTGGATTGCATTCGTTTCTTTTTCAGGCTTTCTCGTTCATAGGGTTACGTTGGTGGTTTTCGTGTTATCCTTTTTACAATTATAGTTGTGAACTGCCTTTCCTGGGACTGGTATTGGCAAGTTAATTGAGTTGGCGATCCATGCAGGCCCTGTGGAGCACTCATCTCCTCTCCCTTCTTCCTTTCTCTTCATTTTTCAGTATTCGTGTCACCAGAGCAGAGCACAGGGGACCTAGGGAATGCCAGATAAGACTAAAGTGGTAATGGCCACTTTTAAATAATACATTTAGATGGTGATAATTGAGCAATACTGGGGATTATAGAACTTAACACAATTAAATTAAATTTATTAAAACTTTTCTTCAAAACGTGACATTTAAAACTTTTCTTTATTGTGCCTTTTATTTTTTCAAAGAATCCTCACTTGGAATTCAAATACTACATAGGAAACAGCTAAGCACTGCCTCTAGTTGAAGGTTGGGGTAAAACCTGCTTGTTTGGCCTCTTCTCATATCACTTCATTCCCCATTAGTCCCCACCCCTAGATACCTCCCTAGGGCTCCAGGGCTTTAAGGAAAGCAGTTTAGAAGTGACTAATACAAACAGATCCCATGTTGGGGGATAATCCTGGTGCCCTCAGTTTTGTTCTATCTGGGATGTCTGACTCATTTTGACAGTTACCGATCAACTAACTCCCCTCCTACCCAATGCTTGTTAATAAAACGCTCTTTCACCTAGTGTTTCCATTTTCATGTACAGTGACTCCATTCATTTACTTACCTAGGCTGAAAACCCCAAAGTCATTCTTGACTCTTCTTATTCTCCACCCATTAGCAAATCATGTTGGTTTTCTGCCTTCAGAATACACCCCACTTTGCTACTCTGGGCTCAGCCTCTTTGGTTTCTTGCCCGAAAACTGTAATAGCTAACTTAGTCTTCTCTTTTCACTCTTTCCTTCCTGCAATCTAGTACAGTAGTTGATTCCGTGGGTTCTGGAACCAGATTCCCTGTCATGTGACTTTGCGAATAGTAGTTAGCCTTTCTAAACCTCAGTTTAGGGAGTGAGGATGAGAACAATGATACTGTTTACCTCGCATGGTTGTGTCAGACAACTTATTATGCACAAATTACTTAGGACGTGGCAAACAGCAAATGTCCAATACATGTTAGGTGGTAAGTGATATTGAGGTTGTTGTGGTTGTTTTTATTTATACAGACTTGAAACTGATATTCTTAAAACATTAGTCAGATACATTCTCTATTGGCTTCCTGTCCCTTCTTAGCACAGTATCCAAAGACCTTCCTGTGGCTTACCAGGCCCTGCAGCTCTGGGTTACCTGGTTCCTCTCTGATCACATTGGCCCGTGCTCGCTGTGTTCCTGCCACACTGGCCTGCTGTTCTTTCCTGCCTTGTTCAGCCTTTGAGCACTCATTTTCCCTTTGCCACATTGCTCTCCCTTCAGAGATTTGCCCAACTTGCCGCTCTCTTCATTTAAGTAAGCCGAGATGTCAACCACTGTTCAAGAATATCATGTCATCGTTCTCTATATACTTAATTTTTTTCGTATCTTAAGAAAATATAACTTTTCACTACCTAACATTGTATTATATATCTGTTTATTGGCTAATTATGCCATTAGACCAGATTTCATAGTACAATAGTCCCCTCTTATCTGAGGGCAATACCTTCCGAGATCAAAGTGGATGCCTGAAACTGTGGATAGTACCAAATCCTATATATACTATGTTTTTTCCTGTACATACATACCTATAATAAAACTTAATTTATAAAGTAAGAGATTAACAACAACAATAAAATAGAACAATTATAACAGTATGCCAACATTGCTACTCTTGCACTTTGAGCTGTTATTAAATAAAATAAGGTTTTCTTGAACACAAGTACCATGATGATTGCTCTGATAACCTAGAAGGCTACTAAATGACTAATGGGCGGATAGCATCTACAGTGTGGATATGCTGGACAAAGGGATGATTCATCCCAGGCAAAACAGGGCAGGATTACAAGGTATTTCAGTGCACTCCTCAGAACGGTGTGCAATTTATGAACTATTTATTTCTGGAATTTTCCATTTAATATTTTTGGACTAAGTTGACCAAAGGTAACTGAAATCACAGAAAGCAAAACTTCTTTTAAGGAGGGACTACTGTCAATGAGTGCAAGGGACCTTGTCTCTTTCGTTCATCATTTTAGCCCCTGTGCCTTTCATATACATAGTAGATGCTCAAGAGGTATTTGTTAAATGGATATATGGGATGCGATGGGGTGAGTGAATGACAAATATTTTCCCCTTCCTTCTTTGCACAAGAGATACTGAAGTTACCAGATAGTTGGAAAGGCCCAAATTAACTTTTTTGAGATGTAGAGTTCAGGTTTCCCCCTTCTTTCCCATTAATAACAATATATTGTGTAATTCATCATGATTACCTCAGTTAACCACAAATGGAGTAATTGCGTTGTTAAATTAGTACTCTCTTACAGTTACTATTCAAGGTAAACTTCTTTCCTTGGTAGCTAGTGACAGGAAAATCATTTGGGCTCATCATTTATTGATCACTTAAACCCACTAAGCCCATGCCACACTCCTGGTTGTTACCAACCTCCAGTGCTGAAAGAAGGAACTTAAGTCTGTCTGGAGTCAGGAAAAACAGAGACATATATAATGTTCTCCAAAAATTCTGCTTCTCGTAAAGAGCAGTGAATTCAGAGTGTCTAGGAAAACAGGATTTTAAAATAAGGATTTAGGTTTAAGATGCCTCTCAGTTTCTTAGGGATGGGAAGTAAATTTTAAAAATTAGCATTTTTCTTTAATATAGTAGAACAATTTGGTTACTGTTTGATAACTTTATGCTAATTCATTGACTTTAATATATGAAGAAATAAAGGACTTCAAGAATAGCTCATAACAAACTGGGGGGCGTGGTGGCTCATGCCTGTAATTCCAGTACTTTGGGAGGCTGAGGCGGGAGGATCACTTGAGGTCAGGAGTTCAAGACCAGCCTGGCCAACATGGTGAATCCCTGTATCTACTAAAAATACAAAAAGTAGCCGGGCATGGCAGCATGCATCTGTAATCCCAGCTATTCAGGAAGCTGAGGCAGGAGAATTGCTTGAACCTGGGAGGCGGAGGCATTGAGCTGAGATCATGCCACTGCACTCCAGCCTGGGCGACAGAACAAGACTCCGTAAAAAAAAACAAACAAAAACAA
This sequence comes from Macaca fascicularis, assembly GCF_037993035.2. Classification (NCBI taxonomy): domain Eukaryota; kingdom Metazoa; phylum Chordata; class Mammalia; order Primates; family Cercopithecidae; genus Macaca; species Macaca fascicularis. The sequence continues at coordinate 17,716,412 of NC_088375.1, forward strand.
GAATAGTTCATAACCTTGAACGTCTTTGTCTGTTTTCTTCATAATTCCTGAGAACTTTTTAAAAATTCCTTTACCAATTTCAGTTGATTATCATGTACACCTAGAATATGGAAGTTTTTTTGTGCTTTTTATTTCGGGCCTCTTTTCTGCCTTTATGCTTAACATCCAGCAATCTTCTGAACCGTATCTTGTTATAATCTGAGCAAATAATTTTCTTTCTGGTTCAAAGAGGGTAAACTTACATAAGCTAATTTGTTTAGTCTTTTTAAAAAAAAAAATCACTGACATTAAATGAATTAATGTTTGGAGTTGAGTTGACCTAAATGATCCCTATTACAACATAGTAAGACCCCATCTCTACAAAAAAAATACAAAAATTAACCAGCCTGGTGACACGTGCTTGTAGTCCTAGCTACTTAGGAGGCTGAGGTGGAAGAATCACCTGAGCCCAGGAGGTTGAGGCCACAGTGAGCCATGATTGCACCACTGCACTCCAACCTCAACAACAGAGCCAGACCCTGTCTCAAAAAAAAAAACAAAACAACATTGGTACCATTCAGAGACAATGTCAGGTGGGGTGTTTGACTGGGTTGGTTCACCTGTCAGATGGTAAAGTAGGTGTTCTTAGGTGAGCTCAGGGAAGAGAGAAGTCTCCCATGGAGCAGGACAAAAACTCACTTGATCTTGATTATCTATATTTATATGACTGTGAAAGTAGGACCATGAAAATTTTCTGATCTTTGGAGTTACCACTGTGAAGCAGAATTCACCAGTCCTTGAATTGTTCATCAGCCTATCTTGTGTTCCCCATAAATATTAATGTAGAATAGCCTTATCTTTCTTACCTACAAAATATTATTTTTATTAGAAGAATCTTAAGTGTGAATCAGTAGCCAAAAATCAGAGATCTGATTTATTAGCTGTTCTCTCTTTTTATTTATATGTGGACTTTAATAATCATCATCATTATTATCATTACAGGCCATGGTTGCTTGTTATCCGGGCAATGGAACGGGTTATGTACGTCATGTTGATAATCCAAATGGAGATGGAAGATGTGTGACATGTATATATTATCTTAATAAAGACTGGGATGCCAAGGTATGCGACTTAATTGAGCATTTATTTTTTTCTTACAAAAGCATTACGTTCATACTTCTGATAGGTGAGACTGTCACAGACACAGTTAAAAATTTTCCTCTTAAGTTTGTTTCAGTCTCAGGTATTAGGAGTGGATTTTTGTAAAATGAAACAAATACTAGTCTTAAGTTATACAACATAATACCTGTAGTTAACAATGTAGTGTTGTGCACTTAAACATTTAAGAGAGGAGATTCCATGTTCAGTGTTCTAAACACACACACACGCGCGCGCACACACACACACGAGGTTAAGGGAAGGGAAACAAACTTTGAGAGGTGATGGATATGTTTATTATCTTGGTTGTGGTGTGTCACGGGGGTGTGCATATACATCCAAACTCATCAAATCGTAAATGTTAAAGATAGGCATTTTTGTATATCAGTTATAACTCAATAAAACCATATAAAAAAGTACTGATCAATCTTTAAAAGTGGATTCATTTGTTTTCAGATATTAGAGCATTTATCTAAAATCTAACTTTTTTAGAAAAGTGACCTTTATTAAAATATTTTCCTTTTAATAGTTTTTAGACAAACACTTCTGAGAACAGTTGTTTTATAATGGCTTTGGGGGAGATTATAGATAATTGTTAAGGAAATAAGGATTATTTGCTATGTTATTCTTTGCATTTTTGTAAAAATATTGTATGGCATTGAGTTGTTTAATTGAATATTGGAGGCAGGATTCAGTCTTTCCCTGATTATTAAAAAACTGGAATTTTATCAGTACTGACAAGCCCTGTAAAATCAATTAGAATGTACAGTATATTTAATCTCTCTTGTTTTAAATATATATTTTCTTAATATTAGCGTGAGTCTCATTAAATTTAAATGATTTTTTAAAATATGTCATGTATTACTACAGTAGAGACTGTACAGACTAATTTTTTGGTTGATTTTTTAAAATCTTAAGTAAAATATTCAAATAGAAAAGTGGCTTGTGTATAGTTCAGTGGATTTTCACAAAGTGAACATACTTGTGTAGCCAGGTGTAAAGGTCAAATAACCTTTAAAACACCTCTTTCTCTGCATCCCCCAAAACACACACATGGAAACTGCCTGAGTCTTAAATGTACAAAAACCTAATCCTACCCTAAAAAGTGTTTTAAGTTTAGAATATGCTCACAGTGCTCCAGTAATCTTTTTAAAACACACACTGATTTGAAGAGTTTTCTCTGCCCTAGTCCAGGTTCAGAATGGAACTAAACTTTCTGCTAAGTATATATTGAGGCATTATGTCAACAAGCATGGTTTTTCTGTTACAGCTTTCAAAGTTTGAAGTAGAGAAATAAATTTTGTAGTTGAATTTGAGCTCAAGGCGCAAAACAGATTGGTGTAACTTTAGTTAAAATTTAAAAATTGACTTTTTTTCAGATTTTGTGAATAGCTAGAAAGCTAGAACTGTGTTTCATCAACTTCTAACTTCTAGATTTTGTTAGGCTTTTTCTAGGCTGATCTTACAATTTCTATAAGACTTAGGGTCATTAATATGTAGGTTTTAAATTAGGACATAGGCAGAAAAACATCCCTAGTGTTTTTATATGTGGAATAGAAGTTTTCCGTTGCAAGATTGCACTGAATATGTAGTGTGCCAGATGTTCTGGATGCTAGGGATATAGCAGAAATGGAATTAGCCCTGGCAGAGCTTAGGATCTATTGGAGGATACAGATCAGAAAGATTGACAGTTACAGATAGTTATGCAAAGTGTCAAGACAGATTGCTATGAGAGCACACAGGAGGGCCACCTAATTCAGAGGAAGAAGAGTGGATGTGTCAAGTAGCCATTTCTCTTAAAACATTTTCAGCAGGTCACCTGTGGTACTCCCAGTGACTTGAGTCAAAGGGAAGGGAGCAGGAAAAAAGGAAAGAAAACATGTTCTCAGTTTGGAGGTTCTTCAGATATTTGCATAGTAGCCTGGGGAATCACTCGGAACAACACTGGAACCTGAGGAGGTTGGCAGGGGTATCAAAGTAGCTAGAATTTAACTTACCTGATGGTGAGCCTGATAAAGCTTTAACTATAGATTCTAGGCTTAGGCTCAAAGTCCATGCTGTCCTGACCAGGTGTTAGAGTTTCTTTCAATTTTAAGAGTCTACCTGCTTCGGAGTGTAGTTATTCAAGAGTAAGGAACTACTTGGTTGGTTGAGTTTTGCCTAGCCCCAGATCTTAAACACCACAAGGACAAAGTCTGTCTGCATTATTCCCTACTCTGCACCCAGAGTCCACCACAGTTCCCACTGTGATTTGATGCCTAGTTGGTGTTTAGGTAAATAATAATCCTTTATGGATAGAATCAAGTTTCACAAGCAGGTGATGCATCAAGCCCAATCTTGAAAGGGAGAGCCACAGGTTCTAATGGACTACATGCTGATGGTGATGGTGATGATGACAATAATGATGGTCATAATAAATGATGACACTTTCTACTGATATACTGAATTATTTAAATGAGAGGTATCTGTGACTATCCTGTTGTTTATTGAAATTTAAAGTATGGTAAACTCTTTATTTGACATAATCTATTTCTAATAATAATTTTTTCAAAATTTCTTGAAGTCTATTTCAAGAGTAGGTTAAACATATCATTAGCATAAATAAATGTTTAGTAGTTTAAAAAACTTTCAAGCATCATTTTAAGACTTTTAAATTCAGATAACATTCTTGTGTTTCATCGGATACTTATAAAAATCCCTAAAATGGCTGGGCACAGTGGCTCACAGCTGTAATCCCAGCACTTTGGGAGGCTGAGGTGGGCAGATGACCTGAGGTCAGGAGTTCGAGTTCAGCCTGACCAACATGGTGAAAACACATCTCTACTAAAAATACAAAAATTAGCCGGGCATGGTGGCGCATACCTGTAATCCCAGCTACTCAGGAGGCTGAGGCCGGAGAATTGCTTGTACCTAGGAGGCGGAGATTGTAGTGAGCTGAGATTGTGCCACTACACTCCAGCCTGGGTGACAGCGAGACTCCATCTCAATAAATAAATAAATAAATAAATAAATAAATAAATATATATCCCTGAAATAAGAACTAAATTTTTCCTTGCATCAATGCATATACTTTTAAAATTGCAGCTCATCTTCATACTTTATTAATTGAGATGTATTTGTGAATAATCCAATTAAGACATTGAAATTGTCTCTTTTTTTTCCCCTAAATTTAATCTGGTAGCATTTTTGGTTACTACTACTTACAGATTTGTCTCTTTTCCTAGGTAAGTGGAGGTATACTTCGAATTTTTCCAGAAGGCAAAGCCCAGTTTGCTGACATTGAACCCAAATTTGATAGACTGCTGTTTTTCTGGTCTGACCGTCGCAACCCTCATGAAGTACAACCAGCATATGCTACAAGGTAGTATTCCTTTTCAGAAAAAATTGGTTTAGAGTATGGTAGGACAGGAGGGAATCTGTAGAGTAAACTTGAAAGCTTTCTAATGAGTATTTTCCTGCCAGGTACTTTTCACAGTCATTTTAATTTGAATAATTGTATAAGATTTATGTTGCACAGTCATCTGAATTCAAATAATTGTATAAGACTCATTAACAGTTAGTACTAAATGTGTCTTTCTCTGCACAGCCACTCTGAAGAAAGGGAAGCACAGGCCCTCCCATCTTTCTAGCACTCTCTCCTTGCTTAGTGCATCTCTTAACTACTATCCATTCTTTGATTTTTGTAAGAGTATTTTACTTGGGAGAGAGAAAGATCAAGAAAAGGAAAAGGATTTTTTAAAAGGTGGTGAGGGACAAAAGAGAGGGACAACATAGGAAAATGAATACATAGTAGAAAAATCAGAGGTAACCAGAGAGTAGAAGTGAAGAGAAAACGGAAGAAAGAAAAGTAGAGAACAGGTTACCATGTGTGGCAGTTAATGTTAGAAAAATGATCCTATTAGTTTTACAAATAGTGAGCATCTGTTTCATTATACTTTTTCTACAGGGTATTTGCAGCCTATTATGTTTAGTGCTTTATTTTAAATGCTTTTTTTAAAAACATTTATCCTGACTCAAAATGCTCTGGCTGTCAAAACGAAATATTGTAGACATTATCATGAAAGTAAATATTTGTAGAAAAATAGTACCGTTTTTAAAATACTTACTTTTTATTATGGAAAGGTCTTGGAACATTCTGATAGTGAGCTCCTGGCATTCATTTGCTGTATCTGGCTTAGGAGATGCTAGGGCGGCGAGAAGAGGCACAGGCTTAGATGTGCTGGGTGGAAAGTTGGCGTTAGTAGTGATGGTTGACTCTAACGACTTGATTATCAGCTGTACCTTTTTTCTTCCTGCATTCTGAGATGTGTTGCCTGCATCCTAATTCACATAATAAGTAGCAAGCTAAGCAGGTTGTAGCCAGAGATGGTAAGAAATCCTGAATGGAAACCAAAGAAAGACTGTCACATCACATGATGTGCCCTTTTCAATTCAGTGTCTCTTCCCAGTGGCATCCCAGTGCCGTCTCTGCCCCCTGCTGCTTCTGTAAAGATTTTCTGACCCAGAAACTGCCTCATAGACCTTCCTTTTTATGAAATCTTGAGTGTTTGGTTGTGTCCTTTTTAGATAAATAAATAACAGACATTTGGGAGTTTATAGTAAATAAATGCCAGATGACATGGAGGCTAGGTGCTACAGGAGTTAAGAGGAACGAAGGTGGTGCTACATTGGAGAGATGGGCAAGTGCGCCTTGAAGGGAGAGGCTTAGCTGGCGTAGGTGAGGAGAGGCAAGGAGTGCAGTCGTGTTAGTAAAGTTCTGGGGGAAAAAGCGTAGTTGTTCCAGTTAAGGCACAGAAAATCATGTGAGGAAAAGGATTCTTGAAGTAGAATCCTATTCTGATCTTATCTAGAATGGGTGATAAGGCTGGAAAGTTAGAATGACATAAGGTAAGTTGTTGATCCAGATAGTAGAATTCTGATTGCTAAGTAACTAAAAGTTTAGGGCATGGGCAAAAGATACATACAATTATGTATCTGAGCCCTTTCCGATTTCCAGGGCCACCCGAAAGTAGAAGAAGCCACGTGGTAAGAAAGGTAGTGGCAGTCTGGAAACAGCAGAGTCTGGTCTGGAAGTCAGGAGGCCTCCTTAGATCTCAGCTCTGTGATTCACCAGTGGTGGGGTCTGTACACCTCAGGCTCCCAGTTGTCCAAACTCCCATACTCTTTACTTCAAAATACGTTACGTGATTTTTCATTCTGTCATATTTACTGGCTCTATATCTGATCAACGTTGCTTTTTCCCCTGTGACCACTGGCCACAATCCACAATATATTTGAACTAATTGCTATATTCTGCCTAGGAACTGGTGATTTGTAGTATACTTTCACTTTCTATAGCATTTGTACATTTTCCCCATTATTTATATCAGAAGGTATAACTATGTCTTTTGTAGTATTTAATAAACCAGAGATGCCTCACTTATTGGTGGAATGAAATATTCTAAGTAAGTCAGATTTTCAGAAAAATGAAGTTTAGACAAAGTTTAAACACAAAACACAGTATAATTGCTTTGATAAAAATCCTTAAAACTTCTTAGTGTAATTTAACTTTGTCAAGGTTGTAATTGTAAACATCTATCATTACTCTTTGCTATAATGTAGTGATGTCCTCAGGGACTGTTGAAACTGTTAGCCTGCAATGCCTTGAGTCCTTTTATCTGTTTCTTTTCTTTTCTTTTAGTACTTATGCTATTGATAATGTGCTTTTTCTGTAACAGCCATTCTTTTACCCTTTCATTGTCTCTTTTTTTTTAAGATGGAGGCTCACACTGTCGCCTAGGCTGGAGTGCAGTGGTGTGATCTCGGCTCACTGCAACCTCCACCTCCCAAGTTCAAGCGATTCTCCTGCCTCAGCCTCCTGAGTAGCTGGGGCTACAGGCATGTGCCACCACGCATGGCTGATTTTTTTTTTTTTTTTTTTTTTAGTAGAGATGGGGTTTCGCTATATTGGCCAGGTTGGTCTTGAAGTCCTGACCTCGTGATGCACCCACCTCGGCCTCCCAAAGTGCTGGGATTACAGGCGTGAGCCATCATGCCTGGCCTGTTGTCTCTTTCTGATCTGCAGTTCCCTGGCAAAAAATAAGTAATTGAAATAAGTGTTAAGAAAGTCACAAAAACTCATCAACTTCAGGCATCAATTTTAGCCTCCCCTGGTTCTCAGCTATACTCTTTAGCACCAAGGTTACTGTATAAATAAGCTGTTAAATTTATCCTTTGATATCATTCCAATTTAGGCATAATTTTGGCATTACAAGTTTTAATATACCATTGCAGCAAAATACCACTTTTTCCCCGCAGTGTGATCATTCTTATCCTATTCTAAATTTTCTTTTAGGTACGCAATAACTGTTTGGTATTTTGATGCAGATGAGAGAGCACGAGCTAAAGTAAAATATCTAACAGGTAAACGTCATTTGGGGCCAGGATATATTGGTACAGAAATACCCTGCAATCAGGTGATGCTTTCAGGAAACTCAAGCATAGTCTTTGTTAACACCACGAATACTTACTTTTTGTTTTTTATCAGATTTCTTATTTGCCTTGTTTTTTAAGAAGACTTAAGTCATCTTCATTGTTATCTTTAACCAAAAAAATTGTCAAAGGATGCAGAAAATTTGAGGCAAAGAAGTCTGAGTAAATTATTCAAATACAAACTGAGTTTTCTGTGATTATCCTTTTCAGTTAAAGGCCACTTAACTCTAGGTAACGGCCATCTGGTTTCCTCTCATTCACTCCTTAAATTAATACCCTTTCCTTTTCAAATGTATGTGCTCTAAACAGTACTCTAGGTCTTCCATGTTAAATGTAGACATGAAGAAAATTAATACAAAGAAGATGAATTGAAATGCCAAAATCAGTAAGTGACACAGACGTGTAGATTCCCTATCTGCTAATGATGTACATAGGTCAGTCAGCACTCCTGTACTGAACCTGAAGATCCTTCAATTATGCCAGTTCCCCTTCTCTTCCACTTATGGACTGCCTCTCCAAGAGCAGGGGGTCTGTTTCCCATCTGATGGACCACTTACCTTCTTTTCTTTAACTCTACTTTCTATCTCCAAAAATCCACTGAGTATTCACATTACTGATTAGCTGTGTCTTCCAGAGCCATTGGTAATTGCACGTCAACTTTACATAAAAATGGAATATTCATGCATTTTTTATGTATTTTTAAAGCCATTATTTGTGGCAGAAGCTCATTAGCGTGCTTTCAGAGACACTGAACACTCTGTTGAAGAAATTCAAATGGCTTTTAAAATAAAAACAAAATCATTATCTCTGTGTAGAGGATAGTTTTATCCTTGAAGGTTTACTATTCGAAACCTCATGACAATAAAATGCTGAGGGAAGTTTTCGAAAGTACAAGTGTGATAGTTTTCAGATGATGTTTGCAAAGTTGAAATATTGTCCATACTATTAGGAATTCAGTGGAATGCAGTAGCAGAAGCTCTCTGGTGCTTAGCAAATGAATGAATTTTTTTTTTTTTTTTTTGCCTTGCAGGTGAAAAAGGTGTGAGGGTTGAACTCAATAAACCTTCAGATTCAGTCGGTAAAGACGTCTTCTAGAGCCTTTGATCCAGCAATACCCCACTTCATCTACAATAATTGTTGACGCTGTTTGTTAACTTGTGAATAAGAATAAATGGGATAAAGAAAAATAGACAACCAGTTCGCATTTTAATAAGGAAACAGAAACAACTTTTTGTGTTGCATCAAACAGAAGATTTTGACTGCTGTGACTTTGTACTGCATGATCAACTTCGAATCTGTGATTGCTTACAGGAAGAAGATAAGCTACTAATTGAAAATGGTTTTTACGTCTGGATATGAAATAAGTGCCCTGTGTAGAATTTTTTTCATTCTTATATTTTGCCAGATCTGTTATCTAGCTGAGTTCATTTCATCTCTCCCTTTTTTATATCAAGTTTGAATTTGGGATAATTTTTCTATATTAGGTACAATTTATCTAAACTGAATTGAGAAAAAATTACAGTATTATTCCTCAAAATAACATCAATCTATTTTTGTAAACCTCTTCATACTATTAAATTTTGCCCTAAAAGACCTCTTAATAATGATTGTTGCCAGTGACTGATGATTAATTTTATTTTACTTAAAATAAGAAAAGGAGCACTTTAATTACAACTGAAAAATCAGATTGTTTTGTAGTCCTTCCTATCTTACACTAATTTGAACTCTTCAAGATTGCTGCTTTTTTTGACATTGTCAGTAATGAAACCTAATTGTAAAACAGTTGCCATTTACTACCAATAACTTTTAGTTAATGTTTTATAAGGAAAAAGACACAATAAGAAGAGTTTAATTTTTTTTTTCTTTGTTTGTTTTTTGAGACAGTCTTGCTCTGTTACCCAGGCTGGAGTGCAGTGGTGCATTCTCGGCTCACTGCAAACTCTGCCTCCCAAGTTCAAGCAATCCTCCCACCTCAGCCTCCCAACTAGCTGGAACTACAGGCACACACCACCATGCCTGACTAATTTTTGTATTTTTAGTAGAGACGGGGTTTTGCCATGTTGCCTAGGCTGGGGTTTAAGTTAAATTTTTTTAAAAACTAAAGTGACTGGCACTAAGTGAACTTGAGATTATCCTCAACTTCAAGTTCCTAAGATAAGGGCTTTCTTAAGCTTTCAGGTATATGTATCCTGTAGATGTAGACAATAATGTCCCATTTCTAAGTCTTTTCCTTTTGATTCTCCTTAAATTGATCGTACTTCCAAATTTGCTGTTAATGTTTTTTTCCTAATGCTGTGATCTGTCTGATCTGCAGACAAGAACCTTGTCTCTGTTGAAGAGCATCAGGGGGAGATTATGTACACATTGAAACCGAAGTGTGTGGTTACTGACTTAATGTGCAGTAACTCCTCACATATCTGTTAAGGCATTTCCCAGATGTGATGCCAGCCTTCTTACGTGTACTGAAAGATGTTTAGCTTAGAAAAAACAAAACAGGTGCAAAATCAGATAATTTTATTTTGTTTCATGGGTTTTATTTACTTTTTAAACAACGAAGGAATATTAGAAAATCACACAAGGCCTCCCAGACTTGTTATGTAAAGAATGAATTGGGACGGATGGCTTAGACTTCACTTTCCTAGGCTTTTTAGCAAAACCTAAAGGGTGGTATCCATATTTTGCATGAATTATGGGTGTAAGACCTTGCCCGCTTAGGTTTTCTATCTCTGTCCTTGATCTTCTTTGCCAAAATGTGAGTATACAGAAATTTTCTGTATATTTCAACTGTTTTTAGCATCTGTATAGTTTGTATTCAATTAGAGACCTTTTCTATGGGAAGCTCAGTAATTTTTATTAAAAGATTGCCATTGCTATTCATGTAAAACATGAAAAAAAAATTGGGTAGTGAAGCCAACAGTGTGGACTTAGGGTGAGATTGAATGTTCAGTATAGTGACCTCACTTAGGAGAATTTGCAGGAGAAAGTGAGAGTTTCTTGTTTTTTCCTCGCCCATATTCAGTTTTGTTCTACTTCTTCCCCTTCCTTCCAGATGATAACATCACTTCTCTACAGTAAGTGCCTCTGCCAGCCCAACCCGGGAGCGCAAGTTGTCTTTGCCATCTGGTCTATAGTACAGTGCGCGGCGTTAGGCCACAACTCAAAAGCATTATCTTTTTTAGGGTTAGTAGAAATTGTTTTATGTTGATGGGAGGTTTGTTTGATTATCAAGATGTACAGCCACAGCCTTTTAATTTGGGAGCCCCTGTTGTCATTCAGTGTGTACCTCAACAGTTGTAAAAAGTATCAGATTCTACTATCTGTGGGTTGTGCTTGCCAGACAGGTCTTAAATTGTATATTTTTTGGAAAAGTTTATATACTCTCTTGGAAATCATTGTGAAAAGATCAAGAAATCAGGTTGGCCATTTCTTTAATATCCATTCATTTCATGTTAGTGGGACTATTAACTTGTCACCAAGCAGGACTCTATTTCAAACAAAATTTAAAACTGTTTGTGGCCTATATGTGTTTAATCCTGGTTAAAGATAAAGCTTCATAATGCTGTTTTTATTCAACACATTAACCAGCTGTAAAACACAGACCTTTATCAATAGTAGGCAAAGATTTTCAGGATTCATATACAGATAGACTATAAAGTCATGTAATTTGAAAAGCAGTGTTTCATTATGAAAGAGCTCTCAAGTTGCTTGTAAAGCTAATCTAATTAAAAAGATGTATAAATGTTCTTGAAAACATTATGGTGGTTATTTCCAGCTGTCTTTGTTTTTTAATCCTTTATCATACATTGGCTTTCCAAATGATCCCTTTCATCAGATAAAGCTTTTCTGGCTTAGTGTAGAACATTTGGTGTAACTTTCTATAAATGACAATGAAGGAAAGAGAACAGTAAACATAGGAGTTCAACAATTTTAGAAACATCCCTGGGGTCATTGGACTGTGTGTGGGATCCATGAATTCTGTTTGGATTCTCAGCACTTGAATTCTTGCCCTTTTAATAGGATTTTAAAAATTATTTTAACATTCATAGCTGTTGACAGATCTGTATCACCCCTCTGCTGCAAAAGGAAGTGGGGTTAGGCATTTATCTCTAATTGTCATAGATGTACCATTGTGTATATGCAAAAAAGTTTAATTTGTGTGGTCATACACTAAAATATGAGAGCTCTTATTAAGGTAAGATCAAAATACATGTTTATACATCTGTTATTTAAAAAAAAATTTCCCATGATGTTATTTTCCAGCCTTAGAACATTTGGGAATTGCACTGAAATATAGCTGGGTGGATTGAAGGAAAGGGCAAATGAGTTTGAGATGAAGTTTGAGATGAAGTTTGAGATGTGCTTTTTGTATATAAAAAAGCCTTAGGTCTCATACACCTTAAACAGTTGTATGAGACCTAAATGAAATACAGTGTGCAAAGTACCTTACAATGCATGGAACAAAGTAGGCCTTCAACAAGGATTATTCCCCTTTCCTTTAACAATATGGTAGCAAAATTGCAGAGAGAGAGAATTGGGTTAATGAACTTTTGAATAGCTGATGGTTTTATCAGTTGTAAATGTGAATCATTTGGAAGCAGGAGTGTTGTTTTTATTAATGACAGGTCTTACTTTATAGCTTAGATTTAAATTAAATCACTGGTGCAAGGCACTGTGTCAGATTATTTTCCCAAAGTGCATGTGATCCAAGAAAGAGAGCTGTATTTGGGTATGAACTGCAATGATACATATTTATGTCATATCTAATAACATAATTGTATGTTGGATTTTTTCAGTTAGTTTGTAAATATTCAGAAGTAACTATCTAGTCTCCATTGCTTCAAAGATAATTGTTTAGACTTCTCAGGTCATGAATTTATCCCCCAGATTCTGTTTTTGGTTTGAATTTTATCTGAACCATGGCGATGTGCAAGTATGTACCATGGAACCAGTGACATGTGTGCAGGGCATGGCCTCGTGAGCTGGAAATAGTTTCATAAGTAGAACACACTACATGTAAGCCACTTCACAAGATAGGGAGAGCCTAAACAGCTGCGAGTAGCTGAAGTTCTTTTTATTAAATAATTACTAAACAATCATAAAAAATTATTGATAATTTTTGCTCTGAACAAGATATCCTTGGGGTCAAAAAGTTACTGGATAAGGTCTTTGCTTCATTGAGATTAGGATGTTTTCTGCCAAAATTATTCCAAATGTCTTCTACAAAATACCTTTACACTTTTTTTTCCTAGTACATGCAAAATGTAGGCAAAGCAAATTTTGTCTCCATTTATAATTGAAACAGGATCAGAGAAGTGACTTGCTCACAGTCACAAAGCTTGTAAATGGTAGAGAGCCAGGAATTGAGCGTGGGCTTTCCTTTTCTTGTTTAATTTTGTTCAAGTGGCTAAATCAACTTGTCTGTGGTTGTTAAGAAAAACAGTAGTCCCAGCTGGTCATGGTGGCTCAGCCTGTAATCCCAGCACTTTGGGAGGCCAAGGCAGGCAGATCACTGAGGCAGGAGTTCGAGACCGGCCTGGCCAACATGGTGAAACATCGTCTCTACCAAAAATACAAAAATTAGCCTGGTGTGGTGACACACACCTGTAGTTCCAGCTACTCAGGAGGCTGAGGCAAGAGAATCACTTGAACCTGGGAGGCAGAGGTTGCAGTGAGTCTGTGCCACTGCACTCCAGCCTGGGCAACAGAACGAGACTCTGTCTCAAAAAAAAAAAAAAAAAAAAAAAAAATTACTGCCTTTAAAAATTCTTAATTAAAAAAAATTAAAAAACAGTAGTCCCTCACCTTCTTCCCCTGAGAAAACAAGTTTGAACTGTTTTAAATGATTCTTTGGATATCTCCCCACCCAGTAGTTTAGATAATATAATTGCATTGCTGCATCTTGATTTTTTTCAGTGTTACGTGTTTTCTCCTAACTTCTCCACATGGCAGATCTCTCTCCAAGGTTCCTCCATCTCTACCACACATAGGCAAGCAGACATCCATCTCCCCTGGTCTTCCTTCTGTTATTATGCTGTAACCGAGATCAGGTTTGTGTTCATGTTATGGCTGTGCTAGTCAAAGCTGAGACATACAGTAAAATCATGTTGACGTTACTTTCTTCCACAAGTTACTTTTTCCCTTAATGTCTTCATTTTTTGTTTGTTCACTGTGACTTCTAACTTGCATCCATCTGGACTGGTTGCCCTTACCACCTGGGGCACAGCTGTCTGTCTTGGGTCTCCCTTCACCTATGTTCTAGAGATTCCCTTCCCCACTCTGTTTCCTGGATCCCATGTCTTCATCTTCCTTGGTTTACTGAATGGAGCATGCCCTCTAATACTTCCTGTAGAAATGCATGGATGATAAATTTTCTGAGACCAGTATCTTTGTTTTACCACCACATTTCATTGGTAACTTTGGAAATCATGTTCCAGAATTTTGAAAGAATTGCCTCACTGCTTCTAGGTTCCTGTGTGTGGATACTGAGAATTCTGAAGCCATTCTTATTTCCAATTCTTTCTGTGTAATCTTTCTTTGTGGAAGCTCATAGACTGTTCTTATCCCAGGGCTCCATAGTTTTATAGTGTGCTTTAATGTGTGCCAGTTGTCAACCTCTGTGCTAGGAATGCAGACTGTAAAATCACACGCCACCAGTTTGGGACATTTGAAAAATTTTCTTCATCCATTTTCTGTTCTCTCTTTCTGGCACTCCTTTGTCCAGGCAGGACCTTTACTGGTTTGAACCCATTATTTTCTTCTCTAGTTACTGTGTATCTTTGTCTTGACTTTGGGTACATCTGTTTTCCCATTCTTCTGGTGAGGATATGATGTCTGCTATCAGGTTTCTAAATTTCAGGAACTCTTTTTTGTTCTCTAATTTTAAAGTATGTAATCTCTTAATACAGTATTTAACATTTTTTTCTGTTTCAATTTTTGTCTTTCATGCTAAAAGTTTTCCTTAAATGTCTTGGTACTTCTTGCTTGTGTGTTTACATTTAAGAGGAAGGTACTTGAGCTTCTGGTTTTCTAAGGAATATTGGGTGCTTCCTAAATCTAAAGCTCTATCGTAGTCTTCCAAAAACCATAAAGACAAAAGACAGCCGTCACCCATAATCTGTGCCTACAGCATATCTATGAGACAGAAAAAAAATTCAACTTTGTCCTTTCTTTTTTTTTTTTTTTTTTTTGAGACAGGGTCTTGCTCTGTCACCCAGGCTGCAGTGCAGTGAAATGATCAGGGTTCCCTGCAGCCTCGACTTCCCAGGCTCAAGTGGTTTTCCCACCTCAGCCTCCTGGGTAGCTGGGACCACAGGCACATGTCATGCCTGGGTAATTTTTTTAATTTTTTTGTAGAGACGAGGTCCCTCTATGTTGCCCAGGCTGGTCTTGAACTCCTGGGCTTAAACGATCCTGCCCCCCTCGGTGTCCCAGAGTTGCTAGGATTACAGGATTGAGCCACCACGCTTGGCCAAAAAACTTCAACTTATGTGGAGGCAGAGAAAAGCACATCTGACACTAGACCCAGCATCAGAACCCTCGTGAGGGCTGAGAGTCAGGTGGAAACTAGAGGGTAAAGACGGGGCAGCAGGGGCCTAGAGTGGCAGTAGAAAGGAAAAAAACAGGCCAGGTGTGGTGGCTTGCACCTGTAATGCCAGCACTTAACTGGTAGCATTTAACTGTATCAACAGAACATTCTTGAATCAAGGAACTCAGCCACACAAACCCCTTGCCCCTGCCTACAGAGAACCAACTGGTTTGCAAGACAAGGAAAGTAAAACCTTTTAAAATGAGCAGAAAATGGAAGATAACATCCATAAAAACTACCTGAAGAAAAAAATGAGAATTAATTTACAGCTGATGAAAATTCTCAACCACAGGCAGAAGAAAACTACCAATATCTAGTCTGAATTAAACAGGCCTTTGCAGAAATAAAAATTAACATGTGAAATTAGAAATTTAAATCTCAAAAGGAAAATGGACCAAAGGGGGAAAAAACACTGATGAAGCTGCGAAAAGTTGAAGTAACTCAGCAAAGGAGTTGAAAAAGATGAACTAACTCAATTTAAGCTACAAGGTGACCAACTGGAAATACAATGAAGGGCACTGAAAAAAAGGTAGGGAAGCAGCCGAGAACAGAACAGTTACAAAGGGTTAGAAAGTAGGACACACACACGTGCTCCCTTGTGGTGTAGTTGCACAATAAAATGCCATACATCAGTGAGACCAAACGATCTACAAACCCAACAATTTGAATGACTCATGTGGAGAAGCTGGACTCCAGCCTCTGCGCATGGATCCCATGAAGGTGGCTGTTTGAATATTTGGTGTTAAGAAAACAAACATGTGGGTCCGTATAAAAAAAATCCACTTAGACGTGTGTAGACACATATATGTATACATAACACACATATATATATATATTTTAAATTTTTATTTATTTATTTTTATTTTTGAGACAGTCTCACTCTGTCGCCCAGGCTGGAGTGCAGTGACGCGATCTCGGCTCACTGCAACCTCTACCTCCTGGGTTAAAACAATTCTCGTGCCTCAACCACCCGAGTACCTGGGATTACAGATGCACACCACCATGCCCGGCTAATTTTTGTATTTTTCATAGAGACAGGGTTTCACCATGTTGCCCAGACTGGTCTCAAACTCCTGGCCTCAAGGGACTCATCCATCTCGGCCTTCCAAAGACCTGGGATTACAGGCGTGTGCCAGCGTGACCAGCCAATATTTGCCTGTTGAATTATTTTAAAGGCGTACAAGTACATACATGAGTCCTATGAGGAATCTTTTGTTTAAAAAAAAAAAAAAGGTACCCTCCCAGCTTTCATGCAAATCCAGGTTATATATTTAGTTTACCAGGAATGCTTACAACCTGGAAATGATCTGGGTCTCAAGAGTGTTCTAGCTTGAAAATATGCCTATAACTTTGATTCTTCAGAAGTATAGAGAAGAGTCAGTGTTCATTAAGGTGTTTATTTGCAAAGGCGTATAACCATGGACCATGAGAATACCTAGCCCTAACATTCACTTAACCCCAAAAACTGCCTGTTTGCTCTTTCAGACCTCTCAGGTAGAGGCAAAGACAGTTTAGAGTACTATAAGAAACAGTGCAGAAGTACAGGTCTTGCCTTCTAGAAGATACCCTGTTAAGCATGATCTTGTTTTGCCGTATCTGGGTACCGGTTTCTTGCAGGAGACTACTATGTTACATGTTTAGAGTGAAAGGTGAAATGCTTGAAAACAGGTTTAGGGAGACTAAAGTGTTCTGTAGATCAGTCTTTGTTTGAATAAGCACACATTCTTGGCCTGCTGTGTCCCCTCACAGAACTTGAGATCATAACCTGTTCTTTCCTATCTATGAATCAACTGGTAATTAGTATTCCAGTTGTCGGCAAGTTTCTTATCCACTTGACTTGGCTCAGTCTCCAGGTTTTTCCTAGAAGTTTGGCTTACCAAGAGCACCACCTAGTGTTCAGGAAACAAAATGGTCAGTCTTGGTAAATTTAGCACCAGTACTGAAGAAAGCAAATGGCACCTGCTTCTGTACTACAGTTCAGTCATTTAAGATTCTACTCTTCATTTCGAAAGATACGTAATGATGAAATATGTAATCATGTAACTTCTAACATTATAATGGGATACTAGGAAAAATCCAGAGCTAATCTGCACATTGCATTCTTTTCTAATTTGAACTCTTTAGTCACTTTAATTTATAATTGTCATATGAAGAGTTTCACTTAATTTGGTGAATATGCTGATAGTCAACAACTACAACAAATTGCCAAACAGTCCGCAGTAGCCTCAAGGACAAAAAAAAAATTGAGACGAAGAATAAAAGGAAACCATTGGCTCACGATTAATGCAATACCAGGACAAAAAAATTAAAATACAACATAAAAAAAGCTAAGACACTGCACGCACTCAGAAAGGGTCCTGGCTAGGTGCTAGTTTTGCAGGAAGGTGTTCTTTCACTTTGACGTTCTTATTTTAAAGTCCTGTAAGCTTTAAAAAAAGTATAATCTCAGAGCTATCAGACAGTGGGACAGTGTGAAGTTTTTGTCATAGTATTTTCCTTTCCACTGTAGAATTTCCAGTTAGGATATGCATATGCATATCCATAGTCTACAAAAGCAAAATAAATTTTTTTTTTTTTTTCTTGAGACGGAGTCACTCTGTCGCCAGGCTGGAGTGCAGTGGTGCGATCTCAGCTCACCGCAACCTCCGCCTCCTGGGTTCAAGCAATTCTCCTGCCTTAGCCTCCCGAGTAGCTAATTTTTGTATTTTTAGTAGAGATGGGGCTTCACCATGTGGGCCAGGATGGTCTCCATGTCTTGACCTCGTGATCCTCCCGCCTCGGCCTCCTAAAGTGCTAGGATTACAGACGTGAACCACTGCGCCCGGCCTTTTTTTTTTTTTTTTTTTTTTTTTTTTTTTTGAGACAGAGTCTCACTCTGTCACCTAGGTTGGAGTGCAGTGGTGCAATCTCAGCTCACTGCGACGTCCACCTCCCAGGTTCAAGTGATTCTCCTGCGTCAGCCTCCTGAGTAGCTGGGATTAGAGGTGCACACCACCACACCTGGCTAATTTTTGTACTTTTAGTAAAGACGGGGTTTCATCATGTTGGCCATGCTGGTCTCGAACTCCTGATCTCAGGTGATCCACCCACCTCAGCCTCCCAAAGTACTGGGATTACAGGCGTGAGCCACCATGCCCAGCACAATTTTTTCTTTTCTTTTCTTTTCTTTTTTTTTTTTTTTTTGAGACAGTTTCATTCACCCTTTTTGCCCAGGCTGGAGAGAAATGGCGTGATCTCAGCTCACCGCAACCTCCGCCTCCTAGGTTCAAGCGATTCTCCTCAGTCTCCCAAGTAGCTGGGATTACAGGTACCTGCCACCACGCCCAGCTAATTTTTTGTATTTTTAATAGAGACGGGATTTCACCATGTTGGCCAGGATGGCCTCAATCTCTTGACCTGTTGATCCGCCTGCCTCAGCCTTCCAGAGTGCTGGGATTACAGGCGTGAGCCACTGCGCCCGGCCACCCAGCGAAATTTTCTAAAGTAAAAATTATTTTGGCTAGGTAACATATGACACTGATTTTAAGAAACACTGTTTCGGCAGGGCACAGTGGCTCACGCCTGTAATCCCAGCACTTTAGGAGGCCAAGGCGGGCAGATCACTTGAGGTTAGGAGTTTGAGACCAGTCTGACCAACAAGGTGAAACCCCGTCTCTACTAAAAGTACAAAAATTAGCCACGTTTGGTGGCGCTTGCCTTTAATCCTAGCTACTTGGGAGGCTGAGGCAGGAGAGTTGCCTGAACCCGGGAGGCTGAGGTTGCAGTGAGCCGAGATTGCGCCACTGCACTCCAGCCTGGGCAACAGAGCGGGGGTCCATCTCAATAAACAAAACAAAAACCCAAAACCCACCATTTTATAAAAACAGAATCTAGACCCCATGTCCCCACAGTAGGGGGATAGCATTTAAGGACTGAGCCAGAATTACCAGCTCTGCTTTTAAGGCGGGAAGTTGACTAACAGGAAAAATCGAAACAGAAAGAAAACTATGGCTCTATTATGAATGACAGATTTGGGGGAATATCAGAATTCTTAGGGTGCAAATTTTCTCAAGTGTTTAACAGATGTAGTAAGGCTTAATTTCAAATTGAGTTCCATTTTCTCAACTGATGTATTTCCATCATTCCCTAGAACCTGACACCAACTCCTGACTTTACTACCTGTTTCTCAAACAATTGTCTCTTCCTCTCCATCCCTGTCACTACCCTTCCCCCCTTATCTATGCTGTCCCCAGAAAAATCCATCGGAAACACTTCTCACCATGTCCTCGACCGGCTTATAAGCCTTTCCAAGTCCCACCTGAATTAAGAGATGCTTATCAGCAGGTATCACACAAACCAGACATAAAGTGAGGAACATAAGGTCCCTGGCCTCAAACTTGTACTATTTGGCTAGATCTGTCCTTCTGCCATCTCTCCTTCGGCCATTTTGCCCCTCACATTTTACTCTATTCACTTGGAATAGCATACAGTTCCCTCGGAACATGCCTTTGTGTTCCTTCTTCCCTTTGAAAGGTTCTTCCCCACCCTTCTTTAAGCGGGCTAACTCGACTCACTGTACACGATTCAACTTTGGATGTTGTCTCCTCCAAGAAATATCCCCGGAGTCCTGGGCTGAGCTAATTGTCTTTCCTACAGTTTACCCACAGCACCTAGCCAAAACCCTTGCCATAGCATTTAGCAAACTGTACAGAGATTAATGTGCATTTGTCTTACTCCCCAACTAGGCTGAAAAGCTCGAGGGCATGGACCGTCTTAGCTACTTCACAGCCCCAGAACCTTGTGTGGTTTTGACTCAGGAAGCATTTAATTACACATAATTTGTTATACTCATTTAGAGAAAATGATCCTCTATGAAAATATAACTATATAAACAATACACATTTTAATAGCTATTTATAAATATTTATTAAACATTTTTAACTTAATGCTTTAAGAAGTATCAAAACTTGTGAACATCCAACCAGTCTAAAATGAAAAGGGCTGATAAGTGTTATGAATGGTGAACAACTAAAACTCTCATATATTGCTGGTAGGAGTGTAAACTGGCAGAATTTACTAAAGCAAAACAGAAATATACCCGTGACTCAGCAATTCCACTCCTGAATATATTCCCAACAGAAAAGAATGTTCTCAGCAGCATTATGTTTACCAGCCCCAAACTGGAAAAAATTCAAATGTCCATTAACATTAGAATGGATGAAGAAATTCTGGTATATTCATACAAATGCAAGAGCAATGAAAATGAACTCCTGCTACACATAAGAACAAAGATATTACTTTATAAAGTTCAAAAATAATCTGCGATGATGGGGTGAAAACAGTGGGGACCTCTGGAGGTGGTGAGGGTCATGGGTATCAACTGGGAACAGACACCTATAGGAAGCCTGTGGCAATGGAAGTGTTCTCTAACTTCAGCTGGGTAGTAGTTACACAGGTGAACACTGTAGAAGTTTACCCAGCTGTGCACTTAAGATTTGTGCACCTGTATTACAATGAAGTGAAGGAAAATTGCAATAAAAGAAAACTTGTGAACAACTGTTAGGGCTATGCCAACAGCATGTACAGCCACAAGACAAAAAGTAAACTGATAAAAGTATCTTTGTCCTTTCCCTATAACGTGGAAAAGATATTTTTAAAAAAAAAAAAAAGATTACTTTAAATGCACAAATGGTATTCCTTTTATTATAATGGTTTAAACTTGGCTGAAAGTTCAAAATACTATTTCCAGATAACTTTCCACTGTTACATAAACTAGGCAACCTTGTTTTGTTTATGTTATACGTATCAGTTACTTATCAGCACAGAATTTTAACCACTCTGCTAAATTTTGAGAAAACAGCTAAACTCAATATAAAATCTGGCCTACAGAATTATAGTGGCTATTTGTTACTAAAAATATTCCAAAATAAATTTACTTATTTCCCTATGTTCCATATTCTTTAACTTAAAATCTGCTGCCACCGTTTAGTAAAAGTGGGACAAATAAAATTCTTTAAAATCTAGAAAACACAGTTCCTGTTAAGATTCTGCAAACAAAAAAATAAATAAATAATACAATTTGAGTACTCTAAAACAATATACTTTGTAGTCTAGATTGTGGTTTTGGTCAGTATGTCTGACACTATGAAGATTTACATCAGTTCAGGGAATGAGTTCTAATACTATTAATAAAGAAATAGTCAATATAACCAAATACCTGCCAGGATTCCCCATATGAGTGTTTCTAGGAAAGTATACAAATGAAAAGATAAACAGATTTTTAAAACCCTTAAGAGCAAGAAAGAACAAAAGTATCTAAAAATTATACATGACAGGCAGAACTTGGGTTACAGTATACCTAAGGCAAGAGTGAATGTAGCACCCTGAGACATAAAACATTTTCAAATTACAATCTTATATGTGGATATATAAAATAGGACATTTTGTATTGGTTATATGAACTGGATTATAACCTACAAATCTCAGTATTAACCAGAACTTCCTGACTGGCTGACAGAGCACATTAGTGAGGTAATACAGGTGGTATTTGAGATTTTGAAACCTTTTTCAAAGACTTTCTTCAGCTTTTGACTTTGATGCTGTCACCTTCTAGGCACCAGTCCAAGTGCTCATTAATCTGAGACTCCAAAACTTCATTCTGACAAACTGGGCAATTAACCATTTTGCTCTGGCTGGATGAACTGCTGGAATTCTGAGTTGTAGTTGTAGGATATGAACTGTACTTTGGATCATTACCACTGCTTTCTATTTGTTCTTTCTTGATAAAAAAATTGTCAAAAACAGTCTTATCTTCTAGCCGAGGTCGTTTATTTGGGAATGTATCTTCAGACCCACTCACATCCCAGGATGGCGTCACAGATGTTGATTCCATTACTTTTGAAGAATTTCTTAAGGATATCTTAGAAGATGAAACCCTTCTTTGAGAACTAGAAGATACTGAGTTTTTAGGGATGTTGCCAACTGTTTCACTTTTCCTTGGAGATCCATTCACACCTCTGAAAGCCTTTTGGTTGGCAACTGATACTCTAGGAAAGTAGTTGCTTAGAACATTTTGGTGAGTGTTATTAACAGCAGGGGAGACCAGATGAGAATTTTTACTTGAACCATTCTGTTCAAATTTCACCTTGATTTTAGAATTAGGTCTTACAGCATTTGCTGAATGGTTTTGATTTAAAAGATCTTGCGTTTTATTAATGGCATGTGAAGTGATCAATTTCCCAGGTGAAGGTAAATTGCTTGCTTCTCCTAGAACATATCCTTTCCCACTAAAAGGGATTACTAGCTGGGCCTCACCTCTGTTGGGTTTATCTGCAAAAAAAGCAAAGAAGATTTTTATGTAAGTGCCTCAACTCAAAAGAAATACAGTAACAAACATTAAACTAATGTACAGTTTTCTCAAAATGAAGAAATAATATTTTATTCTATCTTACATCCATATAATCCTATTAATGAGAGAAGGACAATCTTCAGAATTCAGAGTTCTGATATTGAGAGAATATAAACGATAAAAAAAAAAATTCTCTCATACTTAAATAAAAAATCTTATGCCAAAGACCAGTAACAAGGCAACATTTACCTTGAAAATGACTTAGTCCTTAATGTGTAATTCCAGGAGGGAAAATCTGCTGCCTCATTCTTATCTTTCCTTCTACTTATGAAAATGAAGATACGGTCTTTCCACATCACTTCATCTATAGCTCCTTCACTCAATAATTAAAGATTTGGGAAATATAGCCTACGTTCTTGGGTTCTACCACATCAAATCAACAACTTCCGAAGGGAAGAAGCATCTTCAGTAACTCTGAACTTCACAGGAAAAGGGTAAATCTTGAAGATGAAGTACTTGCAAATATATGTCATATCCTTTTCCCATTCTTTGAATGAACATACATACATCAATAG
The DNA here is from genome assembly GCF_037993035.2 of Macaca fascicularis. Classification (NCBI taxonomy): domain Eukaryota; kingdom Metazoa; phylum Chordata; class Mammalia; order Primates; family Cercopithecidae; genus Macaca; species Macaca fascicularis. Next base: position 17,739,507 of record NC_088375.1, read on the forward strand.
AAGTCACTTGGATAGAATCCAACTGATAGGAAGGGGTGTAGTTAGGACGTATATTCCGGGCATTGTTACTTGAATTATTGTTTTTATTTTGACAATCTTTTTGCCTTCTGTTTCCTAATAACTCAGTGAGTCAAGATAGGGAAAGGAACTTTACCTCAAATATTATCAGAGATTGAGTTTTGTTTCTTTGAATAAAAAGAAACTGAAAAAAGTTAAAATAAAAATAAAAATTGAAATATCAGTGGAAACTATTCCTACTTTTACTTACTTCTGTACAAAGTCTATTTTCCTACCATCATTTCATGGACGATGGGATTTTTTTCCTTAAGCCTACACTTGAAGACTTAGTCTACACCAGAAACAATCCTTAAGCTTATCTTAATACCAGTTCTCTGAAGGACAGTATTGTCTTTACATCGTAGCTATGGTCACGTAAAAGTCAGAAGGAATGCACACGAAGGTACCTTTATTCTCTGCGGCTGATACTGGTTGCTTTCCTAGTTTTGTCTTTCCTTTGCCTTTTTTTGAGTAATTCTCTGGTTCCTTGATTTTCATGTAAGTGCCTCCACAGGTTTTCTGGTGCTCAGCCCACCAATAGTCATGAGCAGAGGGTTCCCTGTTAGTAGCTCTTTTGACATAGCCGTAATAGGGCGGCCTGTGCTGGCACGGCCCATCGCAGCGCCACCAGTGTCGCCGATATTCATCCACCTCATCGTGAAAAGTATGGTAGACCTGAGGGGAGAGAGAATTTTTTGTATTCAATAAGCAAGTTAACAACTGCAAGAAAACGATGTACATAAGCAGTCTTTTTTTTTTTTTTTTTTTTTTTTTTTTAATTTTTGAAACTTTGTTTCCCAGAGCTTTCTGAAGAGTTCTATTTTGGGAAAGAAAGCAACTATATTTAATTTCTGTTCAAAAGTTGATTTTAATGGGAAATGGCAGCAGTTAATACTTCATAAACTGTGTAAAGATAAGACGCATGCGGGATCAGACGACAAAAAATCTTTTAAAAACAAAACCACAGAAAATCTTCATGAATGCTAACAGTTTCAGAAATCAAATTTGTAAATGATCAAAAATTAGGATAAAGATTTTATATAATACCGTACTAAAATAAGAATCATTCCCACTGCTAAATTGAAATTTTCCCTATAAGTAACAATAGGAAAAGGGTTCTATAGGACTAAACTACTCCCTATAAATGCCTGACCCTAACAACACAAGTATCTTACCCAGAGAAGCTTCTGCTAAGCTCACTCTCCACATTCTCAAAGTTCTTTGCTTATGTCTCTGTAATAAGCCTTATGGGGTACCATTCTATCTGTTTATAAATATTTCTCTTACCAGACTGAAAAGTTCTCCAGGATCTGAATGTTTTAATTTTTTGTGTCCCTAATGGCTAATATAGTGCTTTTTGTACCAGGAAGGTGCTCAGTCAGAAAAGCAGCATTCATTGAATCAAATAAAATTCTCTGAAGTGTGCTTTTCAGGCCTTAAGTAGGATGCCTTCTTTTTTCACCCTCTAGACAAAAATCCTATTTAGAATCCAAGCAGAAAACAGGTAAGGGAAAAGATCTGACTGAAAAGGGGGTCAGCCCTCCCAGCACGGTAGCACAGAGGACTACAGAGCACCATTTGAAATGACTCCTAAATGACTATGGGTACTTTATTCTTCTGCCTTCTCAGTGGAACTCTGTGTAAGAGTAAGAAGCATCTGTATATAAGATTTTGGTTTTTTACCAAAGACATTTAGCTTTCTAATAAATTCTCCTTGTGGGAAAGAATGTTAAGCTTTCTATAACTCTATAGTTTTAAACTCACTATTGCTCCATCCTAAGCAAAAAATTTCTACTACTCAAGCATGCAAAGAATGCACATTATATTAAATGCAGAAGGGACTGAAGGACATAGGTTTTAAGGCAAAGAAGCATGGGAAACCCCGCACTCTATTATGTTCAGAACTCTTGACTTAATTCATTCCCAAAAAAGACAGGGAAATGGATCTGTTTTGTTTGTTTGTCTTGTGACATGGACTAGCTCTGTTTGCCCAGGCTGGAGTGAGGTGGCATGATCTTGGCTCACTGCAACCTCCGCCTCCCAGGCTCAAGTGATCCTTCTATCTCTGTCTCCCGAGTAGCCGCGACTACAGGCATGAGCTACCACGCCTGGCTAATTTTTTTATTTTTTTGTGGAAACAAGTCTCACTATATTGCCCAGGCTGATCTCAAACTCCTGGGCTCAAGTGATCCTCCCACTTCGGCCTCCCAAAGTGCTGGGATTACAGGTGTGAGCCACCACACCCAGCCTGGATCTGTTTTGCTTCCAATTCCTGTAACTCCTAAAGCATGGGAATGTGACTTTTAACAATGTAGTCACTAAAATAAAATTACTCTACAATGTAGGCATCCTGTGGAGTTCCTTATAACAGGATGTAACCTGTAAAAGCAAGGAGTGTTCACTCCTTAAAACGTCTCCTAAATAAAAACACACAGATATCTAAGATAAAAGAACAGATACTCTTCCAACTGAACAATGGGATGTATACAAGGGCTTTGCTTATAGTATAAGTTCTGGTTAAGAAACTAAATGTATTTTATACAAGCAACTCTATAATTCTCTTGCTAACCTGGATTTTATGTCTGATTTTTTAAAAACTGCAAGACACTTTCCTAATGTTGAAGTAACTAAGAATTAAATGAGGTCTTTAGAAAATTAAAACTGATAGCTAGAAAACAGTAATACATGGAGAGGCCAGGCATGGTACCTCATGTATATAATCCCACCACTTTGGGAGGCTGAGATGGGAGAATCATTTGAACCCATGAGTTCAAGATCAGCCTGGGCAACATGGTGAGACCCTGTCTCTAAAAAAAAAAAAATTTTTTTTTAAATTAGCTTGACATTGTGGCACACATCTGTAGCCCCAGCTACTCAGGAGGCTGAGGTGGGAGGATCCCTTAAGCCCAGGAGGTTGAGTCTGCAGTGGGCTATGAATGCCCCACTGCATCCAGCCTAGGCAACAGAGCAAGACCCTATCTTAAAAATAAATAAATAAACAAACAAAACATGGCGGTTGAGCACTGTTCATTTTCTATCACACTGGATTTTGTTGCCTTTTAAAGGAAGGAAATACCCAAACATAAGAAAGAATTTAATCTATCCTATTAATATTCAATTCAGTATTTGTCAAGTCCATGTAAGGACAGTACCTTATACACCTTATACAGATGTATTATAAAGATGGGCAAGACCTACCCTGTGTTCAAAAGTATGAAAGTAGCATAAAAAATTGTAATAGCTTAAATATCTGTTGAGGATTCAAAAGAGGGAGAAATGAGATGCCACTGGAATGATGAAAAGCATTCGGACAAAAAACAGAGCAGGGGCACGCCTTAGGGAAGCTGCGCAGGGAGGTCAAAAGTGCAGTTAAAGAAAGAGGACACAGGCAGCAGAGTTGGAGGCAGTAAAAAAGGAACAAGGTTATTTAATAAAACGAATACAATTAAACTAATATTTAATTAGTGTCAGATTGGCTAAAATGTTTAGACGTGCTTTCTCCTTTAATCCTTTCTCCTCACAAGGATCCAACAGGCAGGTATTGTTATTACTCTCATTTGCCATGGGTATAAAATGAGGCATAGAAAAGTTAGTAATTGGAGGAGCCAGGATTTGAATCCAAGCAGCCTGACGCCTCCAGCTTTTTGAACCTTAGGCTTTGCCATCTCCTACAATGCCATACAGAGATATGAATCGAAGAATTCTGATGAGGGAATAACATCTGCGATGGTAGCAGGATATAGGATGGACTAAAGAAGACAATAATAAGGAAACAAAGTTAAGAGATCATTATGATTCCAGAAGAGAGGTACTGCAGGCCTGAGTTACCGACGTGTAAAATGTTGACCCCGTAGAGGTCAGAGGCCTCGGGGATATCACTGGCTCTGCTGCCATTCTACCATGTGGTCCCAGACAAGCCAATTCGCTTCTCTAGGCCTCTCGTTCGCTGTGGAAAATCCTCAAAGATATTCGTTTCTACCTAGTTCTCTACTTCCAATTAAATCTCAGGAGTTACTGAATAAACTACTAAATATCATAAATATATATGGCTTTCTGTACCGTTATATTGGCTCCAGTCAGGCTGTTGATGCGATGCATATGTTTACAAAATTCTGGACCATGCCCTTCTCGGTCTTTGTCATTATTAGTGACAAATAAATAGGCATGTATCATCTCATGCAGGAGGGTCTGGAACATAAAATAATCAAATTATTTTAAGAGTTTGTATGACACTTCGGAAAATATACATTTTCTTATTCTATCTGGAGTCTTTTCTGTATCACAGGCTTCCTTCAGAACTGATAAAACTCATTCTAGGCCGGGTGCAGTGGCTCACACCTGTAATCCCAACACTTTGGGAGGCAAAGGTGGGAGGATCGCTGGATCCCAGTGGTTCGAGACCAGCCTGGGCAACATGGCGAAACCCTGGCTCTACAAAAAAAATACAAAAATTAGTCAGGTGTGGTGGCGCGTGCCTGTAGTCCCCGCTACACTCAGGAGGCTGAGGTGGGAAGATCCTCTGAGCCTGGGGAGGTTGAGGCTGCAGTGAGCTGTGACTGTGCCACTACACTCCAGCCAGGGTGACAGAATGAGACACTGTCTCACAAAAACAAAACAACAACAACAAAAAACCCACCTCATTCTATAAAAATTATATAAGCACACATTCACAAAACATCACATACGAGTTGGGGATCCCAACTCTGAAAATCCAAAATGCTCCAAAATCAGAAACTTTTGAGCACCAACATGACACTCAAAAGGAAATGCTCATTGGAGCATTGCAGATTTTCAGATTTGGGATGCTCCACCTGTAAGAATAACACAAATATTCCAAAATCCAAAATAAATATGAAATCCAAGACACTTCTAGTCCCAAGCATTTTGGAGAAGGGGTACTCAAATTTGTGTAATATCTGAAGCTCTGAAAATCACAGGTTAAGAACTCCCTGTTCTAGGGAGACCTTTTTAACTATAAATCAAAATCCAGAAAAATCAATGAATTCAACTACCTAAAAACTTTAAAATTCTTTTTTTTTTTTGAACAGGGTCTTACTCTGTCACCCAGGCTAGAGTGCAGTGGCTCAATCTCTGCTCACTGCAACTTCTGCCTCCCAGGTCCAAGTGATTCTCGTGCCTCAGGCTCCTGAGTAGCTGGCACTACAGGCGTCCCCCACCATGCCTGGCTAATTTTTGTATTTTAGCAGAGACAGGGTTTGGCCATGTTGGCCAAGCTGGTCTTAAACTCCTGACCTCAAGCAATCTGCCCGCCTCAGCCTCCCAAAGTGCTGGGATTATAGGGGGCAGCCACTGCACCCAGACAAAACTTTAAAATTCTATAGGAAAAAAACACCAAGTAAAAAGATAAACTCAGAAAAATATATGTATAACTCTTACCACAGGCTATTCCTAATAGACAAGGAACTCCTAATGTCAACAGGAAAATGACAACCCAATTTCAAAATGGGCAAAGACCATGGAGCTCACAGAAGTAGCATAAATGACCCAGACACAAACGAAAAAATGCCCAGCTTCTGGCTCACGAGGTCAGGAGATTGAAACCGTCCTGCTCAACATGGTGAAACCCTGTCTCTACTAAAATACAAAAAAAAAATACAAAAAAAAATTAGCCGGGCGTACTTGCGCCAGCCTGTAGTCTGAGCTGCTCGGGAGGCTGAGGCAGGGGAATCGCTTAAACCCGGGAGGCGGAGGTTGCAGTGAGCCGAGATCGCACCACTGCACTCCAGCCTGGGTGACAGTGAGACTCCGTCTCCAATAAAAAAAAAAAAAGAAAAAGAAAAGAAAAGAAAAAATGCCCAACTTTATTTATAAAAAGAGAAATGCGAATTAAACTACACTAGGATGGTCAGGCGTAGTGGCTCATGCCTATAATCCCAGCACTTTGGGAGGCTGAGGTGGGAGGATTGCTTGAGGCCAAGAGTTCAAAACCAGCCTGGTCAACATAGTGAGACCTTGTCTCTACAAAAAAATTATAGTGAGACCTTGTCTCTACAAAAAAATTAAAATAAAACAATTAGCTGTGCACCTGTAGTTCTAGCTACTCAGGAGGCTGAGATGGGGGGATCGCTTGAGGCCAGGAATTCAAGGTTGCAGTGACGTATGATTACCTCCAGCCTAGACAACCCAGCAAGACCCTGTCTCAAAAAACAAAAAAACCCCCCAAAACCCAACACTACACTAGGATGTTATTTATTGCTTATCAAGATTGGTAAAACTCCTAAAGTTTGACACCATTAGTAAAGCCAAGGGAAAATAAACATTCCTATATATTGCTGGTGGGAGTGCAATTCTCCTATGGAAAATTTGGTAGCATCTAACAAAATTACAAATGCATTTGTTTTCTCAGAGAGCAATACCTAGACTAGCATGCACGGTCATACGTACAAGGTGTATTCACTGTGACACTGCTTATAATAGCGAAAGATTAGAAATAACTCCAGTGTTTTGTACATCCATATAATGGAATTCTATGCAGCCATAAAAAAGAATGAGAAGGATCTATGTGAAATGGTTTGGAGAAAGTTATAGAGTGTATTAATTAAATTAATTAAAAAGACAGGGGGCCGGGCACGGTGGCTCACGCCTGCAATCCCAGCACTTTGGGAGGCCAAGGCAGGTGGATCACCTGAGGTCAGGAGTTCAAGACCAGCCTGGTCAACATGGTAAAACCCCATCTCTACTAAATACACAAAAATTATCCAGGCATGGTGACAGGTGCCTGTAATCCCAGCTACTTGGGAGGCTGAGGCAGAGGCAGGAGAATCGCCTGAACCTGGAAGGCAGAGGTTGTGGTGAGCCGAGATCACGACACTGCATTCCAGTCTGTAAGAGTAAGTAAGAGTGAAACTTCGGCTCAAAAAAGTAAAAAAAAGAAAAAAAAGAAAAAAAGAAAAAGACAAAGTACAGAAGACTGTACATAGTATTTTGTGTAAGAAAAATTTCGTGTGGTGGTGAGGAGGAATAAAAATGGATAGAAATATTTGCAAAACAGAAAAATGAAAGAGTAAAAAGAAACTAACGGTTCCTACAGCAAGTAAGGAGTTCGAGATAGAGGAGGACATTGAACAAGACATCTCTGTATATAGCTTCCTACAGTTTTTGGGTTTTGATTCAGAAATCATGAAAACTTTAAAACAAGCACTAAAACCTACTGCTCATTCCACACCAAAGATGCACAAGTTTCTGTGCAAAATTAACAAAAGCATTTAAGGTTGCTGGGGTTTTTGCTCTAAAAAATACAAATAATTTTTTTAAGCAAAAATCATAAAGATCTTCAAAGACATACCTTTTTCATGATCCTCCATAACTTTTTAAAAAAAAATTTCCATCAGAAGAACTAGATTGTCATTAATGAATTTTAGTCTTACAAAATTATGCTGAACAGAAAAATGAGAGAATCAAACATTTTAACTTGGTCATTCATATATCCCTCTAAAAATTATCAACTGTTTAATCTCTTAAAAGGAACTTTACTTATTCATCTTATTACTTCTCAGAGACAGGGTCTCACTTTTTCACACAGACTGGAGTGCAGTGGCATGGTTATATTTCACTGCAGCCTCAAATTCCTGGCATCAAGTGATCCTTCTGTCTCAGCCTCCTGAGTAGCTGGGATTACAGGCGCATGCCACCACACCCGGCTAATTTTTTTCAAGATGGTGACAAGGTCTCACCATCTTGCCCAGACAGGTTTCCAACTCCTGGGCTCAAGCAATCCATCTGTCTTGGCCTGGGATTACACGCATGAGCCACTGTGCCCAGCCAGAACTTTATTTTTCAAGTAAATGCCACTCAACGAAGAAGATTTAAATTCAAGAAAGGTACTGCAAAAGTTTCTCAACATTCTAAATTAGAGTAATGATAAAGAACTATTCTCACAAAGGAGAAACAAATTTAGGTTCCTGATTTTGGGTTCAATTTAACTAAACATTAAAAACATCTTGAAAATGGTACTGAACTTTTTTTTGTATCTATCATTTTCCACATTTAGTTTTAATTCAAGGATCTATACAACACAGTCCCAAAATACCTCTGTTTTCCACGACTGTTCTATCCGATCAAAATGAACCACCTCTAGTCCTAAATATGCCCCCAGTTGTCTGAACTCATTTTTGTTCACATTATTCCCACTCTTTCTGCCAAGAGTAGCCTCCTGTCCTATCTCTGCTTGTCAAAGTACAATTCGTCCTCTAATGCTCACCTCTCCACGTTTTAATCAGCAGGAGTGACGAGCTGAATGGTAAAGGGGACAGAACAAGAGCCTTGGAGTCAGGGATACTGGAACCTAAACCCACGATCACATGCATGAGACCTGGGACAGGTTCCAAGTGGCTCCTCATCCCTAAAATGGGGTATCCTCATTTTGCATGGCTGTGGTAAACGCTACGTTCAGGTCAAAGTCTGACACACAATAAGCGCTCAATAGCGAGCAGTAGGAGTGGTGATGGCAGTAATAAAATGTACAGTTATAAAGCGTTTCTTGACCTCCTCAACCAGATAAAGTCTGTTCCTTTTCTGAACTCCCTTCACTATGACTTAGTTAACTACAGTTGTGCCTCACTTGACAGGGATATGTTCTGAAAAATCCATTGTTAGGAGATTTTGTCATTGTGCAAACATCTTAAGGGTGCACTTACACAAACCTAGATGGTATAGCCTATAAACACCTAGGCTATAGAGTACAGCCTGCTGCTCCTAGGAAACAAACCTGTACAGGATGTTACTGTACTGAATGCTGTAGGCAAGTGCAACACAATGGTAAGTATTTGTGCAACTAAATATAAAGAAGATAAACGGTACAATAAAAATATGGTCTTGGCCGGGCGCAGTGGCTCATGCCTGTAATCCCAGCACTTTGGGAGGCCGAGGCGGACGGATCATAAGGTCAGGAGATCGAGACCATCCTGGTTAACATGGTGAAACCCCGTCTCTACTAAAAAAAATACAAAAAATTAGCCGAGCGTGGTGGCAGGCGCCTGTAGTCCCAGCTACTCGGGAGGCTGAGGCAGGAGAATGGCATGAACCCGGGAGGCAGAGCTTGCAGTGAGCCAAGATACGCCACTGCACTCCAGCCCGGGCAACAGAGGGAGATGCCGTCTCTAAAAAAAAAAAACAAACAAAACATATATATATATATATATATATATATGGTCTTGGCTGGGCACAGTGACTCACACCTGTAATCCCAGCACTTTGGGAGGCTGAGGCAGGAGGATCACCTGGGGTCAGGAGTTCAAGACCAGCCTGGCCAACATGGTGAAACCCCACCTCTACTAAAAATACAAAAAGTAGCCGGGTGTGGTGGCACACACCTGTAATCCCAGCTACTTGGGAGGCTGAGGTAGAAGGATCTCTTGAACCAGGGAGGCAGAGGCTGCAGGGAGCCGAGATCATGTCATTGCACTCCAGCCTGGGCAACAAGACCAAAACTCCATCTCAAAAAACAAAAATAAAAAGAAATAAATAAATAAATATATGGTCTTATAATCTTATGGGACCACTGTTATACATGGGGTCCATCATTGACTAAAATGTCATTTTGTAACTTTCTGCCAATAGGAAACGCTCACTTGATACCATTATACATTCCCCATTCTCTTCCCACCCACTACTTAAAACCATTTTTTTTCATGTGTTTATGTAATCATTTACCCAATACATATTCATTAAGCAACTCTTCCAGTTAGGGCTCCTTGTAAGCCTGATTTGGTTAATTATGCTGTTCAACTTTTTAAAACGTGTATTACTTTTTTCTGCTTATTCATTGGGTTACTAAGAAGGTTGTGTTAACATTCTGCAAGTATGAGGCTGGGCATCGTGGCTCACACCTGAATCCCACCACTTTGGGAGGCTGAGGCAGGAGGATTGCTTGGGCCTGGGAGGTTGAGGCTGTAGTGAGACAGGGTCTTGCTCTGTCACCTAGACTGTACTGCCGTGGTGTGATCTCAGCTCACTGTAACCTCCGCCTCCCAGGTTCAAGCGACTCTTGTGCGTCAGCCTCCTGAGTAGCTGGGACTACAGGTGTGTGTCACCACACCCAGCTAATTTTTTGTATTTTTAGTAGAGATAGGGTTTCACCATGTTGGTCAGGCTGGTCTCAAACTCCTGGCCTCAAGTGATCCACCTGTCTCAGCTTCCCAAAGTGCTGGGATTACAAGCATGAGCCACTGCGCCCAGCCTGATTGTAGATTCTTTTTGCTTCTGCTAACTTATGCCTCATAAAATTTAAAGCTACGTTATTACTTTTAGGGACATTATGTATTGCTGTTTAATAGATTGTTTTATTATTATAAAATATCCCACTTTTCCTCTAGTAAAACTTCTTCCCTTGAAGTCTTCAGTCTGATACTAATACTGGTTGAACATCCCTAATTTGACAATCCAACATCTGAAATGCTCCAAAATCCAAAACTTTTTGAGCACTTACAAGATGCTTAAAGCCTATGTTCTAAGGAAATGCACACTAAAGCCATTTCAGATTTGGGACTTTTGGATTAGGAAAGCTCAACCAGTAAGTATAGTGCAAATATTCCAAATTAAAAAAAAAAAATCTGAAATCTGAAACACTTCTGGTCCCAAACACTTTGGATAATGAGTACTCAACCTTATAGCCACAATAGCTTTCTGCTGATAAGTGTTTGGATGATTACTTTTCCTCATCCTTTTAATATAAGTGTGTCTTTACTGTAAGCATGCCATTCCATGTATTTAATGGAGTGTTTAGTCCACTGACATTTAATTATTGATACTTTGTTTACACCTACCTTTCTCTTTGTATCATCTGAGCTTTGTTCTTTTTCATTCATCAAGTATTTCTACTGTACCATTTTACATTTAGTAGCTATTTTTTAAACAAATTGTGGTAAAAAAAAATTAACAAAATTCCCCATCGTACCCATTTTTATGTGTACAGTTCGGTGTTGAGTATATTCACATTGTCATGTAATCCACTGCCTTTTATTATCCTTAAAAACAGCATCTCTCATCTCCAAGCATGTTTTAATATGTTTCCCACCCCATGCTGAGAAACTACCACCCTGCTCTTTTGTACAGATTTTTTGTTTTTTTGGGTTTTTTTGAGACGGAATTTCGCTCTTATTGCCCAGGCTGGAGTGCAATCGCGCAGTCTCAGCTCACTGCAACCACCACCTCCTGGGTTCAAGAGATCCTCCTGCCTCAGCTCCCACTGCTCCATTCTGCTAGCAGAAGTACCAGCTCTAAATGTGAAGCGTGCACTCACACTGGTTTCTGCTGCCAGCTCGGCTAGGTGTCCTGAGCACACAGCAGTGTGGCAGCCCAACTGAGGAGAATGAAAATTTGTGTTTCTCAACAGGAAGATGTGGATCCTGTTTTCTCTGCTTCTAAATACATAACTTAAGCCAGTTACTTCACCTTTCTGAACCTTAATTTCTTTACTCATAAAAATGAAAATAGCAACACATGAACATAAACAGGGCTGTTGTACAATCAAAGCAGATAATATACCTAGAAGCCTTTTTTTTTTTTTTTTTTTTTTTTTAAGATGGAGTCTGGCTCTGTAGCCCAGGCTGGAGTGCAGTGGTGCAATCTCGGCTCACTGCAAGCTCCGCCTCCCAGGTTCACACCATTCTCCTGCCTCAGCCTCCCGAGTAGCTGAGACTACAGGCGCCCGCCACCACGCTCGGCTTTTTTTTTTTTTTTTTTTTTTTTTTTAGTAGAGACGGGGTTTCACCGTGTTGGTCAGGATGTTCTCGATCTTCCGACCTCGTGATCCACCCGCATCGGCCTCCCAAAGTGCTGGGATTACAAGCGTGAGCCACCGCACCCGGCCTCTAGAAGCCTTTTTTTTCCCACTATGAAGCACTATAAAAAACATAAGGTGTTCATTATTATTTGCCCCATAATTCAAGTTTGCACTGAGGGCAAAGAGACTTTTTAAAAGATACATACAGGTGAATTCACAGCAGTCTAAATCAATGACAAGCATTTGTAAATTACTGAGCTAGGAAGCAAGTTTACATGAAAAATACCTCTACAAGATCCTTTCTTGGTCTCAACTTTAAAAGGGGTTCGCTGAGACGGATGGAACACATTCCACCCTTCCCTTCATAGCTGCATATCCCAGCACACCTAGAAAACAATCACCATAAAAATGTGTTACATTGACCAAATACGCCCAAGTCCTTACACATTCTTGGGCAGTGCACACTAAGAGAACTCATTTGGCAGATGGCTTTCTTGAGAGTATACCCCCTTGGTTAGCAGATACTTGCATTTCACCCAATTAATTAGTTACAGCCCCCGGGGGCGCCTCCCGCGATGGCTCCCCGGCCAGGCGAGGAAGGAAAGCAGCGCCCTCTCACCACCCTGCTTGAGAAGGTGGAAGGCTGCAGGCACCTGATAGAGACGCCAGGACAGTACCTGGTGTACAACGGGGACCTAGTGGAATACGATGCGGACCACATGGCCCAACTGCAGCTTCCCTTGCCCTAGCTAGGCTGCAACAGCTCGAAGGCAATCCCATTCTGCTACTCCCAGTCTCCTTACGACAAATCACAGTTTGGTGTTATTAACAAGCAGGTATCTCCAATAGTGTATCTCCAAAATGATAACAGACGCCTGTATAAAGGAGATTGGTACTTTAAACACAATTTAATATGATATCTTAATTTGTTTGTAGGTTGTTTTCTGTCAACTCAAAAACAAGCATGCTGGTGGTATACAACTGTATCTTAAACTTCACCCTATTCACGTGCAGGAGTAGATTATTATTTCAAATAAGGATTTCTCAAATTTAGCATGTAGAAAAAGAATCGTTTTAAAAGCATCACTGAAGATCCCCACTGCAACACACGAGCTCACTAAAGTGGGTTCCTAACGGGAAAGAGAGGAGGGGAACGCACATCCTTTGGAGGTTACTCTGCGTCCTCAGCACTTTCTTAGGGGCAGATTTGGTTGCTTTTCCCTTCAGGGTCCTACAGCACTATCATAAGGCAAATCAGGAACTTGTTATTTTCAAGTTTAGTGAGATTCAAACACAAATCTCTTTTCTCGTTATGGCCCTGAGTCCAACCGTGGCGGTGGGGTCTACACAGCTTTCTTATTTTTCGAGTGGGAGAAAAGGTAAGAAAAAGAGAAATACGCCAAGGCAGGAATTGCCAGGTCCAAAACCAGACTCCCCCCTCATTTAATGCCCCCTGGGACCGTCGGACCAGAGAAAGGAGAGAAGACCAGGATCGGGGGCTGCAGGAGAACTGCCAGTCCCGCCTCTTTCCCCAGCGGGGCTCGGAACTCACAGGGTCATTCGCACGCTCCACTTCACCTCGACGGCCTCCAGCTGGCCCCAGAAGAACTGGTCGTTAAACTGAACAAACAGGGCCTGCAAGTCCGGTGTGGGGTCCACCAACTCCCACGACGCGTCCACTAGCGACAGGGACTCCTGGGCCTGATCGCGCTCCGCCTCCTGCAAGTTCCACTCCTCCTGAAGCCGCAGGGCCAACATCAGGTCATCGTCCATCGTTGCCAGGATCACAGGCGGGATCCGCCGGTGTCAGGCTGGCTCCGAGTTAGGCTGCGACCCCAAGCCGCCTAGCGGAGGACCAGGACTAGCTCCTAGGAGATACCGGCTCTCGAGACGGCCAGTCAATCCCGCGAGAGTTCGCGGAAACTCGCTTAAGAAAGAGAACGTGAACGAGAACGGCGCTTACCCCAAACGCCGAAGCCAAGATTCTAGGGCTTTAAAACAAGCAGTCAGCACGACACCTCCTAGTGGGCGCAGAACCTGGGCTCACAGGGCACCGGCCCTACGAAGCTTTCAGGAAGCTAGTTCCAGCCTTTACTCTTTGCCGGTTATTTCAAACCTCAACGTCACGCTCGGTTCATGCGCAGTACCCAAATTGCTCTCGGCCTCTCCACTCACTTCCGCACTAGCTCCTCCGGCGCATGCGCCTTAACTGATGGCATTCCTGCGCAGGCGCAATGTCTGCGCCTGGCCCCTTGCGCAGGCGCAGTGTCTGACGCTCAGACCCGGCGCAGGCGCACTCGTCTTGTTCCAATTCCTGCTTCCTCAGCCCAGGAGCTCGGCGGGTCTTGGGTGGGTGTAGACAGCCGCGGCGGCTGCGGCGCCGATAGTGACAGTGATTGCGTGAGACCCGGACGGAAATGGCGATGGCGATGTCGGACAGTGGGGCGAGCCGCCTGCGTCGGCAGCTGGAGTCAGGGGGTTTTGAGGCGCGGCTGTACGTGAAGCAGCTCTCGCAGCAGTCGGATGGGGACCGGGACCTCCAGGAGCACCGGCAGCGCATCCAGGCGCTGGCGGAGGAGACGGCGCAGAACCTGAAGCGCAACGTCTACCAGAACTACCGGCAGTTCATAGAGACGGCCCGTGAGATCTCCTACCTGGAGAGCGAGATGTACCAGCTCAGCCACCTGCTGACGGAGCAGAAGAGCAGCCTGGAGAGCATCCCGCTTACGTTGCTGCCTGCCGCAGCTGCCGCCGGAGCCGCTGCCGCGTCTGGCGGGGAGGAGGGAGTCGGTGGGGCGGGGGGCCGAGACCACCTCCGAGGCCAGGCCGGTTTTTTCTCCACCCCCGGTGGCGCCTCCCGCGACGGCTCCGGTCCAGGCGAGGAAGGAAAGCAGCGCACTCTCACCACCCTGCTTGAGAAGGTGGAAGGCTGCAGGCATTTGCTGGAGACGCCGGGACAGTACCTGGTGTACAACGGGGACCTAGTGGAATACGATGCCGACCACATGGCCCAACTGCAGCGGGTGCACGGCTTTCTCATGAACGATTGTTTGTTGGTGGCTACCTGGCTGCCGCAGCGGCGGGGCATGTATCGCTACAACGCTCTCTATTCCCTAGATGGTTTGGCCGTAGTCAATGTCAAGGACAACCCGCCCATGAAGGACATGTTCAAGCTGCTTATGTTCCCCGAGAGCCGTATTTTCCAGGCCGAAAATGCTAAAATCAAACGAGAGTGGCTGGAAGTGCTGGAGGAGACCAAGAGAGCCCTCAGTGAGAAAAGGCGAAGGGAGCAGGAGGAGGCAGCGGCCCCTCGAGGGCCACCCCAAGTGACTTCCAAGGCCACTAACCCATTTGAGGATGACGAAGAAGAAGAGCCAGCTGTTCCTGAAGTAGAGGAAGAGAACGTGGACCTCTCCATGGAATGGATCCAGGAGTTACCTGAAGACCTGGATGTCTGCATTGCGCAGAGGGACTTTGAAGGAGCTGTTGACCTGCTGGATAAATTGAACCATTACCTGGAAGATAAGCCTAGCCCACCTCCTGTAAAAGAACTAAGGGCCAAAGTGGAGGAGCGAGTTCGACAGCTCACTGAGGTGCTGGTTTTCGAACTCTCCCCAGATCGTTCCCTGAGAGGTGGTCCCAAGGCTACTCGCAGAGCAGTTTCGCAACTGATCCGGCTGGGCCAGTGCACGAAGGCCTGTGAGCTATTTTTGAGAAACAGGGCAGCCGCTGTTCATACAGCAATTCGTCAGCTTCGCATTGAAGGCGCCACTTTACTCTATATTCATAAGCTGTGCCATGTCTTCTTTACCAGCCTTCTTGAGACTGCAAGAGAATTTGAGATTGATTTTGCAGGCACTGACAGCGGCTGCTACTCCGCCTTTGTGGTCTGGGCAAGATCAGCCATGGGCATGTTCGTGGATGCTTTCAGCAAGCAGGTGTTTGATAGTAAGGAGAGCCTCTCAACAGCAGCTGAGTGTGTAAAAGTGGCTAAGGAGCATTGCCAGCAACTGGGTGATATCGGACTGGACCTCACCTTCATCATCCATGCCCTTCTGGTGAAAGACATCCAAGGGGCCTTGCACAGTTACAAAGAAATCATCATTGAAGCCACTAAACATCGCAACTCTGAAGAGATGTGGAGAAGGATGAACTTGATGACGCCAGAAGCCCTGGGGAAGCTCAAAGAAGAGATGAAAAGCTGTGGGGTAAGTAACTTTGAGCAGTACACAGGGGATGACTGCTGGGTGAACCTAAGTTACACAGTGGTTGCTTTCACCAAACAGACCATGGGCTTCTTGGAAGAGGCTCTGAAGCTGTATTTCCCAGAGCTGCACATGGTACTTTTGGAGAGCCTGGTGGAAATCATTTTGGTTGCTGTTCAGCATGTGGATTATAGTCTTCGATGTGAGCAGGATCCAGAGAAGAAAGCTTTTATCAGACAGAATGCATCCTTTTTATATGAAACAGTCCTCCCTGTGGTGGAGAAAAGGTTTGAAGAAGGTGTGGGGAAACCTGCCAAGCAACTCCAAGATCTGAGGAATGCATCTAGACTTATTCGTGTGAATCCTGAAAGTACAACATCAGTGGTCTAATGCTTGGGTCTGTTTATATGTATGTATATATAGAGAGAGAGCGCTTATATATTATTTATATTTATATTAAGTTGTATTAGCATACTCTTTATAGTTTCAAACACAACTTGAAAATTAAAAGTGCCCTCTTAGAATACAAAAATCAAAAAGAGGAAAAGAAGTTAAATTAAGCCCAAATAACAAAAATACTGGAATTATTAAAACATATAGTATGCTAGCTATCCTTTTAAATTATGCTGATTCTCTTCTGAAATTATGGTCACACTATACACTATAGCATTTCAGTTTTATCCTTTGATAAAACACTTTTTGGTTTTTTTTTTTTTTTTTTTTTGAGACAGGGTCTCACCCTGTTGCCCAGGCTGGAGTACAGTGGCAACGTCACAACTAAATGCAGCCTTGACCTCCCAGGCCCAGGCAATCCTCTCACCTCAGCCTCCCATGTAGCTGGAACCACAGGCTGGCACCACCATACCCAGCTAATTTTTGTATTTTTTGTAGAGATGGGGTTTTACCATGTTGCCCAGGCTAGTGTTTTCTTTCTTCTTTTTTTTTTCCGCACAGTATATATTATACAGCAGAGTAATAATATCTATAAACATAGAGTTTATGTTGTGAAAATTTTCCCAGTTCACTAAAAGGTTTCCTAAAGGGTACAGTGCAGTATAAAACACCCTGCCTCATTTATTTCTCCTCAAAACGTTGGACTATTTGGGAAAAAGAAAAGCGTTGGGAAAATTGGTTTTAGGGTAAGTTTTAGTCAAAAGAGTTCTTTCTTGAAACTAGCTGGTGTGTGGATTCAGATACTCTGATCCTTACAGAATCCAAGAGGAAGCTTTCATAAAAACAATTCAGCAACTATTTCTAATATTATTTGAATGGCTAATTTTCAGTTGCTAATTAGCAGCTTTGTAATACTTGATTCAGGAGCGTTTACTTGGAAATCCTAAGGACTATAATAAAATTTTTCAACATATTTCTAAATTGCGTGAGTTTCCAACTGTAGCTTTTGCCTTTGTCACATTTTAAAAAATAATAATAGGCAGGACACATTGGGGACTCTGGCAGCAGTTGCCAGGTTTTAGCTGCCACTGCTTCAGTTTAAGATACAGCTGTCCCATCCTCCCCCATTCAGGGTAGGATATATAGTGGCCTAGATGTCATGCAAATGGAAAAAAAGTTTTAACTGAAATATTTATTTAGATTTCAGGGTCTAGATGGATGGGAAATTAGAAAAACATATGCAAATCTCAGTGTTCTCACTATGACTACTCTGAGCAGAGATTCGGTTTTGTTTCTTTTTGTACCAAAGTGAAAACAGGTGAGACAATGTGCCCAAAACAAAGGGAAGATGAGAACCTTCTGTGACTTCTAAAATGTTCCATGCTGCATTTTTCTTGTTTCATTTTTTTAAACATGAATATAATGCTTCAAATTGTTTAGTAAAACAAAATCAGAAATGTGAGCTTCCCAAGGTTTCTAAACTATCGCTTCTATTGTATGTTCTATAACATTCCTTATACTTTGAGAGAAACTATGCTTGCTGTGATCCATTTTGTCTCTAGCTTCTAGTTGTGATTCTTGTCCATAAGCACCAAATTTGATGCCCATGATTTCAAAAGGTCATTTCTTTTATCTAAATGAAAATGGTGGTACTAAGACTGTGAAAATTATGTGAAACCTAAAATAGTTGCCAAAATGGCTCAGGGTTGTAAAATTCATTGACTTAATTATTCATGTGCCAGATCAACCCCTTTATTTTCGCTTTAGCTATGCATATTTAAAATATTGGAAAGTATCAGATTTACAGATTTTCTTTTGACTACGTTTTTTCACATAACTTTAGGATTTTCGAAAGTTATAACCATAACTGGATATCTTAGCTGAGCAAAGGCAGTTATAATTTGTCTTTTTAAGATCACTGGAAATTGTTAAAATTTTGTGGTAATTATGATTATTCTGTGCCATTTACAGTTTCTAATACTATACTGTATGAAATATGTATAAATATATGATGCTGGGTCTGTGAAATGATACTTCTGAAATCAAAATTCCTCATAAGGCATGAAGTTGTAAAAACTTAAATGTGTATAGTTAGATATTTAAATGGTTGCTTCTTCATAGAATTGTCTGCTTTTTGAAACTGGAAGTACAGGATTTTCTTCAGGTAAAATCTGTGTGTTCCAATTACAGTTGTAGCTGAAGGAAGTATGCTTTTGGTAAGTCAATTAGTGTGGTAAGTTGACAAAAGACTCCCAGTGTTGTACCCAGACAGAACAATTATGTTACATTCCTCTAAGTGGAGTGGGCTTTGTTCTCTAATTATTTTGTTTTATTAAACTCAAAGACAAGTTCTAAAAATTGAATGCAATGAGAGATTGTCCAGAAATATAACATATACTAAAATATACCACTTAAGCATTGATTGACTCTTCTTGTTTACTTCAAGAATATAAAACTTGTCACTTGAGCTTGGAATCATGGGCTTGACTGAATTAATTACTCTTGGGAAAAAAGGCACCTTGTGGCATTAAGTCTCGTTTTGATTAAAGCCTCATTTCACATAATTGCTAAAAACTCACTTTTGTTTAATATACTACCTATAGTTTAATTATCAGCACTTGTATTTTGTAACTTGATATCTTACCTAGGATTGGGAATTTGGGACATGACATGTACTATAAAAGTCAGTCTATGTACATATTGCTTATTGATGTGCTGTGATATGAGGGAATCTGAAATGTTTCATAAAAATAAAGCTTAAACATTGTCTTACACTGGATAAAAGTGATATTACAATATTATATCTATTGCTCTTCTTTAGTATTCAATATTTTTATATTCTTGTTACTGAAATATTCTTTGAAGACCTTAGTTTTTTGTTTTATTTATGTGGGGAGGATAGTTAGGAAGCAGTTTGCTAAATTAAGTAAGTGTTCTGCTTACCATCAGAATTGTGAATAAATCAGATCTCAATTTTTTAAGATTTCCTTGAATGGAAAATTTCAGAGGTACAAAATGTGAATTTATTCTAAAAAAGTAGATTTTATGCCATCTGCACATTTCTAAATAAATAAAATAAAATGTAGGCCACAAGACCTAGGAACTAAATGACAAGGCTCAGCATTTTTTTTTTTTTTTTTTGAGACAGAGTCTTCCCATGTCGCCCAAGCTGGAGTGCAGTGGCACGATCTCTGCTCACTATGTCGGCCTCCGGGGTTCAAGCCATTCTCCTGTCTCAGCCTCCTGAGTAGCTGAGATTACAGGTGCCCGTCACCATTCCCGGCTAATTTTTGTATTTTTAGTAGAAATGGGGTTTCACCGTGTTGGCCATGCTGGTCTCGAACTCCTGACCTCAGGTGACCCACCGGCCTCGGCCTCCCAAAGTGCTGAGATTACAGGCGTGAGCCACCATGCCTGGCCAGGCTCGCCCTTTTGAAAGTAATATGTATATACTGAGGAAATTATCTCATATTTAAAAGTATCGAATGCTATGCTTCATATTGACTGTAATGTGGGAGTGCAGAAGACAAAATAATTTTAAACATACTTTGTCCTCTTAAGATGCTTAGAAATTGGAAAAAGTCGACAAATGTAAGTGAGAGAAAAATGCACAGCTGTGTACAGTGGGAATACCAAGAAGGAAGAGAGCAGTGTACTTTTAAGGAGTTCAGAAAGTTCTCATGGAATTGTTGGCATTTGAGCTGGTCCTTGAAGAATGGACAAGATTAAATGTGCAAAGAAAAAGGAAGAGAAGGACCTGAGCCCAAGGCACAGAAGTGGGAATGTGGGTGTCATATGAAGAGACCTTCCTGGATAGATTGCAGAGTTTGGAAAAGCGTAAATAAGCCACACTTGCCTACAAAGGAAACTTCAATCCATATGCAATGTGCAGAAGAGTTAAAGTAAAAAGTCAAAGTCCTCATACCACAACAATCCCACTCACCAGAGGTAACCACTAATAAGAATTTCATACACATATTTTTCCAGAAATTGGATCATACTCTGCATACAGTTCTGCATCTTGATTTTAGTCACTTAGCAATTCGGTGTTTTTAAGACATCTCACATCAGTACCTCTAGCTGTACCTCACTGGGTTTTTCTTCTGCGATTGGGTAGTAGTCAATCACAGTGAATGAATATATCATAATTTTGCATTTTCCAATTACTTGGTTGGCTTCAAGGTTTGGTGATTACAAAAAAAAAAAAAATCCTGAAAACCTATGCACATCCTCATAATTTGCTTATGTGAATATACCTATGGGATGTATTTTTAAAAATTACTCTGCCAAACTACATTTTAAATTTAAGCATTACCAGTTGCTCATCAGGAGCGTTAAATCATTTTAAGCTGTCTCCAACAGTATAGGAAAATACCTGTTTACATGAATGCTCATAAACCTGTATTCATTCATTGTTTAAGAGTAGTCTTGCTGGGCGCAGTGGCTGAAGTCTGTAATCCCAGCACTTTGGCAGGTTGAGGAGAGCAGATCGCTTAAGCCCAGGAGTTCGAGACCAGCCTGAGCAGCATAGGTAGACCCCCCGTCTTTACAAAAAATAGAAAAATTAGCCGGGCGTGGTGGCACACACCTGTAAGTCCCAGCTACTCGGGAGGCTGAGGAAGGAGGATTGCCTGAGGCCATGAGGTTGAGGCTGTAGCGAGCCATGATAGCACCACTGCACTCTAGCCTGGGGGACAGAGTGAGACCTTGTCTCAAAAAGAAGAGTCATCTTATTAGTAATAATATTCATTGTTACTAATCTTCTCTGTGAAAAAATAGCTTCTAGGTTGTTCTCATTTTTGTTTGTTGGTTAGTTTTTTGAGCCAGGGTGTGTCTGTGTTGCCCAGGCTGGAGTGCAATGGTGCTATCGTGGCTCACTGCAGCCTCAGCCTCCCTGGCCTGGCCCAAGGGATCCTCCTGCATGGCTAATTTTTAAATTTTTCTATAGAGACAGGACAGAGGTTGGGGGGTGGGGTGTTCACTTTGTTGCCGAGGTTGATCTTGAACTCCTGGGCTCAAGCAATCTTCCCACCTCGGCCTCCCAAAGTGCTAGCATTATAGGCATCAGCCACCATGCCCAGCTTCTAGTTTTGTATGTAATTATGAGTGAGGTTGAGCAACTTTTTCTGTTAAGCTTCCTGTTTATATATTTTGCCACTTTTCTCTTAGATTACCTGTGTATTGTGATTTTGTGGGAGTTTATTTTATATTTAGGAAATTAACCCTTCATGTGTACTGCTGTAGTTTTTCTTAGTTTGTCATTTGTTTGTATAGCTATGTGTTTATTTTCATAGTATGGTAAATTTTAACCTGTTACAGAGCCAGATTTATGTGGGTTTTTTTCTTTATGACTTCTGTGTTTTGGGTTAGGCTTGGGAAGGCCTTATCCATGCTCAGATTCTAAAAATATGTTTTTCTTCTAGTAAATTGTTACATTTTAATATTTGAAGTTTGCTTCATCTATTATTCATTTTAAAGTAAGTGGTGATGGCCAGGCACGGTGGCTTATGCCAGTAATCCCAGCACTTTGGGAGGTGGAGGCAGGCAGATCACCTAAGGCCAGGCTGGCCAACATGGTGAAACCCCATCTCTACAAAAGTACAGAAATTAGCCAGGCATGATGGCGGGTGCCCTATTCCGAGCTACTTGGGAGGTTGAGGCGGAGGTTGCAATGAGCCGAGATCGTGCCATTGCACACCAGCCTGAGCGAGAGAGCGAGACTCCCTCTCAAAAAAAAAAAAAAAAAGTAAGTGATGATGTCAGAATGCAATTTTCCCACAAACAATTAGCAAATTTTCACAACAATTTTGAATTGTCCTTTTTACCCACTGATTTGAAATGCCACTAATACTTCTATTTCTGTTCAGTAACAAGCTATTTCGGTTAACTATAGTTTTGAAATTTAATAACTGGTAGGGCTGGTCTCATTCTTCTGTCTCAAGTTTTTCCCAAATACACTCGTCCCTTTGGTCTGTGGGGAACTGGTTGTAGGACCTCCCTCATATACCGAAATCCACAGATGCTCACGTCCCTGGTATAAAATGGTATATTATTCGCACATAACCTATGCACATCCTCCTGTATGTTTTAAATCATCTCTAGATTACTTAGATGAGACTATCGAATACTATGTAAATGCTATGTAAATAGTTACACTGTATTGTTTAGGGAATAATGACATTTTTAAAAGTCTGTACATGTTCAGTACAGACACAGTTTTTTTTAAGTATTTTTTATTCCTGCTTTGTTGAATCCGTGGATGCAGAACCCGTGGATATGAAGGGCTGACTATATTCTCACATATTTATTATTCAAGTTGTATTTTGAATGATTTTATGATAATCTTTTACCGAAGGGCCAACTGTATTCTCATGTTTATTATTCAAGTTGTATGACAATTTCCTATCGGCCCCCAAAGAATTGACATTTGGATTGAAATCATATTGAGTCTCTAGATTAATTTAGGGAGAATTGACATCTTTATAATTTTGAATCTTCCTATCCATGTATATGCAAGTGTTTTGTATTTCAATGGCATTTTCAAATTTTCTTCAGGTAGGTCTCTTTCTTGGTGTTTATTCCAAAGCATGTCATCTGTTAACGCTTTTGTGAATGGAACGTTTACCTCCATTATGTTTTCTGATTGTACATAGAAAATCCTGATTTTAATTACAAATATTGTAACCAGTGCCTTATCTAATCATTTTATCAATTTTAATAGTTTTCTGGTTGTTCCTTTGGCATTTTCAAGTATACAATTATATCAATTGCAAATAAAGATCATTTTACCTCTTTTCACTTTTCATACATCTTATATAGTTCTCTTAGTAGTCTATGTTAAGATAAACATCCAAAGCTATGTTATATAATTTTTTTTGCTCAGTATTCATGGGAACATTTTTCCTATTTTGCCTTGAAACATGATGCTGGCTTTTGATCATCATGTAAAGGAAAAAGTCTACTGTTCCAGCTAACTGAGATTTGTGGGTTTGATCTTTTTAGTTCAGGAATGCATATTGAGTTGTCAAGTGACTCTCAGCGCTTATTGAGCAAATCATTATTTTTCTCTTCCATCATATTAATGTGGTGTTTAAAACAGTTTTAACACTGAATCACATTTACACTCTATGAGTTAGTTTTATTTGGTTGTAATATATTATTAATATATTGCCCGATTACAGTGAATATTTCATTAGGATTTTTGCATTGATATTCATTATCAATATTGGTCTGTGGTTGTGTGTACACTACCTTTGTCAGGCTTTTATCATTCACAAAAAGACTTGTTTTAAAGGTATGTGGAGCATAATAATAATGCTGAAATGGTAGGACACATTCCCATTTATTTTGATTCCTAAACAATGAGAATGAAAAAATACAGCGTGGTACAGGTGACTTGTATCACTTCAAATCATAATTAGCCACTCTAAGCTTAGGGACAGTGTAAGTTCTTCCCAAAAAGAGATAAACAGAAACTCTATTGAATCTCATCCCCATTTCAGACTATATCAGAGCTTGTATGGGATGTGGAAGACGTTTTTATACATCACGTGTATTCTGTATTTATTGAGAAATGTGTTATACACACACAGATTGCATTTTTTGTATTCCCATCAGCTTCCCTAGAGCAGTGTTGGGCATAGCACAGACAATTGATAATTGCTAATTGAATTAATACCATTAGATATATTGCTTTAATAACTAATGACAGTTCTCATTTATTGGTGCTTAGCTTGCACCACTTTACATACATTATCTCATTTAATCCTCACACTAACCATGGAAAATAGGTGTTGCTATGCCATTTAAAGATAAGGAAAGAGGCCGGGCATGGTGGCTTACGCCTGTAATCCCGGCACTCACGGAGGCCAAGGCAGGCAGATCACTTGAGGTTAGGAGTTCAACCCCATCTCTACTAAAAATACAAAAATTAGCCGGGTGAGGTGGTCAGTGCCTGTAATCCCAGCTACTCAGGAGGCTGAGGCATGAGAATCACTCGAACCCAGGAGACGAGGTTGCAGTGAGACAAGATCTCGCCACTGCACTCCAGCCTGGGCGACAGAGTGAGACTCTTATGTATAAATAAATAAATATAAAGATAAGGAAAGAGACTCAGAGGGATTGCTATTTGGCCAGGTGTCTTGCTGCTGAGTGGCAGAGCCAGTATTCAAGACCACGACCCTGTTCATCTCCAAAGCCCATGTTCTTTTCACTCCATCTTTAACTAAACAATTATGTATAAGCACCGTGTTTCATATCAGTGCTTCTAAGTAAATATTCTGAAGACAACATTTTCTTGATGTTCTCAATGAGTAAGAATCAGAATCTTTGTCATGAAAAACTATGACAAAGAATCTGTGAGCCTTCACTGCAGGGATCATTTATCAATGATAATGAGGCTCCTAGCAATGTGGTGCGTCTTTATCAGATTTTATTTAATCTTCATGTCAGCCCCACCAAGGAGTTGATGTTTTGTGAATGTAAATAAATTGCAAGCAATCCGGCTTGCAGAGGGTCCCCTAAACAAGTACTAAGCAACATCTGAACTCAGCCTTCCTCTAAGGCTAGTATCGTTAGGCACTGAATTATATTATTGGATTTTAGTATTATAATGTTGACACCTCACTAGTATAGACTGATCTTTATTTCAAAGGCATATCAATCCACAATTTTAGGTACCCTGTTAAAAGTACAGGTACTGTATTACCATATTTTAGAGAGTATTATTTGTGGTTTTCCTTTTTTAAAAAAGTAGCAAATTGAAGTTTATGAGAGAATTAAAACCAAATTATTTCCATTAATACCAGTCAGTACATCATTGAATTCTGTGCAATTGGGAATACTACATAGATTCTCAAACATGCAGAAACTTCACTGGGCATTAAGATAGGTATAACTTAGCTCCTGCAATAGGTGGGTGAAATTCCTAAAAACTGAGTGTGAGTGACATTGACACAGGAAAGCCGCAGGAAAAGAGCATGTTTTTTCCTCATGTTGTATTCGATCAGTTGACCTAGTAAATTGACTTAGTTTCAAATCTATTAGTTTACCTTGCTAAACACATTAAACAAAGTCATACAAGCCAAGCCAGTCTTGGCAAGTCTCTTAAAGTTACCTGCGTACATATCCTCATTGCTGGTGGGAATTTTGTAATCCAAAATTTTGTAATTTTGAATTCTGTAAACTGGGACACCTCTTGTGGATGGCAATTGGTAATATTCATTCAAGTTACAAAATGTACAAAACTGTAGAAGTTATTTGACCCAGCAGTCCACTTCTGGGAATTTATCCTGCAAATACATTTGTGAGCTTCATAAATGAAATGTGTTCATTAAACAAATGTATATGATTTACGAACAGATGTTTTATTGCAACATTTTTTCTTCTTTTTAATTAAATAAATTGTTTTAATTGGGAAGTCTCCTGAGCCAAAGTAGGCTCACAGACTTTGTGCAGCACTTTTTGTCATAGCAAAAGATGGGAAATTACCCAAAGGTGTATCCATAGGAGATTTATTTAATAAACTTTGGTGCATGCATACAATGTAATACTATGCAGCTTAAAAATGAATGTGCCCTGTATGCACTGATGTGGCAAGATCTCTAAAATATATTGTTAAATGGCAAGCAAGGTGTGCAGCAATGGTATAGTATGCTACTTTAGGAGTAGAAAAGGAGAAAATAAGATTGTAAGTAATATTTGCTTATATTTACATACAAATTCTGAACAAGTATCAGCAGGTAAAGCTGAGTAGATGGGGAGAGGGATGGAAAAATATGAATTTTCATTTAGAAAACGCTTGAATATATCACCTTTTAAAAACATGAAATAAATACACGTGGTGTCTTAAAAATAAGATTTACTCTTTCCATTTTGTAATATGTCTTTCTGGCACTTTTTTTCTATATGTATGTGTTAATTCAGAGAATACATATTTTTAAAGATGTTTTATTTTTTTAAATTTCAACATACACAAAGGAACAGAATAATATAATAAATCCCTATATACTCATTACCGAGCTTCAACAATTATCAGTATTCTGTCATTGTTGTTTCAGCTATACCTAACAACCCTCCACCCCATCCCCACTGGGTTACTTTTTGCAATTTGTTGGAACATAAATTTACACACATTGAAATGAACAAATCTTAGCTCTCCAATTTTGAAAAAGGGATCTCTTCCATGTAAAAACACCCCGTCACTATATAGGACATTTTCATCTCTCCAAATAGTGATGGTGTTACCGCTCTTCTGTGTGTCTGTTCTATTTATTATATAAAACCCTTTTTCCCCTGGCTTCTCTTTTGGAAAAAAGAAATCACATTTTCATTCATAACTGTGAGCTGTAACACTTAGGCAGAGACCCTGAGCTATATCAAAGGAAATGTTAGCCACATTTCTGCAATTCTAGAGTTCCAGCCCTTGCTACCGCGGGGTTAAGCTGTGAAGGGTACTATGGGAATTTGGGTGTGGTGGTGACTCTGTTCTTTCTTCAGAGGCTCCTAACTTGCGTCATGAGATGAAACCTTTAAGACTGCACTGTCAATACGGAAGCCATGTGAGATTTTAAAATTTTAAGTTAATTATCAATTAAATGAAAAGCTTAAATGCAGCTCCTCAGTTACACTAGTCCCATGTCAAGTGCCCAGTAGCTACCTGTGGCTAGTGAGTACCATACTGTACAGCACAGATTTAGAACATTTCACTGGATGGCTTATCTAGGGGATGGGAAGCAAGATGGGCCTTCAAGGAGGAGGAAAGTGAAGTGTGCAAGGTGCAGAACTGTAATCATGAAAAATGTTAAACGTTTTACCTTTTCCTCAAGTGTACCGTTCCGCCACTGTCATTTTCTCTCCTTTTAAAGGAATCATTTCTCTCACTTCATGGTTTACTTTCTTTTTACCCACAGTTTCATTCACTTTTTTAGTTCCAGTCTTTCATTCTCTTATTCTCTTTCTCTTGCTCTTTCTTTTTTCATTTAATATGATTTATTGATTAGCAGGAGAATTTCGCTTCCAATTATGGAAGGCATTTCTGACCAACCCTTCTCTGAGAACAATTAGAACTACTTTACACGTTATATATGCAAAGAATATGTCTGAAGGCTGCAGTAGAGTTTAAAAAATATATATCTGGTCTTAGTTCCTGGTTTCTGGCATAGAACTTCAACGAACCTTGGCATTTCCTGAATGATGAGATGTTTTTGTTATGCTAATACGGTGACTCCTATTTGGGTCCTTAGATATCTTCAGGATTAGGGCTGGTCACCAGAAAATTGACCATATGAACATGGAACTGGAATGTTAATTTCCTGCCCCGCTTCCCTCCACCACCCCAGAAGAGGTGGAGAAACTGGAGGTTGAATTCAATCACTTGCCTAATGATTTAATCAAGCATGCCTATGTAATGAAACCTCAACAAGAACTGTACATCGAGGATTGGGTTGCTTCCTGGTTGATGAACATATTGATGTACTGGGAGGATGGCACACCTGGACTCCAGACTCCACAGGGACAGTCTCCTGTTTCCCCAACTCCCCTCCAGATCTTACCCTATGCATGCTCCATTTGGCTGTTCCTGAGTTGTATCTTTTACAATAAAAGCTGTAGCTATAAATATAGCACTTTCCTGTGTTCTGTGAGTCATTCTAGGAAATTATCAGACCTTGGAGAGGGAGTGTCATGGGAAGCCCCAAATTTATACCCTGGTGGGTAAAACCGTGCGTGGCTTTGGGACACCCGAGGACTTGTGACCTGCATCTGAAGTAGGGGCAGTCTTGTGGGGTCTTGTTCCCCATGGCAAATCCATATGGGTCTGCAGCAACCGCAATTCTTGCCTCCTCAGACAAAAAGAAATTGACTAAGGGACATAAGGCAGGAGGAGAGACTGAGGCCAGTTTTAGAGCAGGAGTGAAAGCTTATTAAAATGCTTTAGAGCAGGAATGAAAGGAAGTAAAGTACGCTTGGAAGACGGCCAAGCATGCGACTTGAGAGATCAAGAGCACGGTTTGACCTTTTGCCTTGGGGTTTTACCCATTGGCATGCTTCCCGGGGCTTGCGTCCCTTCTCGCCTGATTCTTCCCTTGGAGTGGGCTGCCCGCATGCGCAGTGGCCTCTAGCGCTGGGGAGGTGAGCATGCGCAGTGTGTTCACTGGGGCTGTTGACACGCTCACTTGAGACATTCTTCCCTTACCAGTGGGATGCCCCTAGAAGGTCATACACCAGTTAAACTCTGCCATTTTGCCTTTTCGGGTGCACGCTTGAGCCAACTCACCCTACCCCTGAGATCTTATCGGGAAGCTTCTGATCACCAGTTTCAGCTGTTTGTGTCTAGTGGGAGACACCCGTTCCTGGGGCCAACTGCAGCCAACTGCAACCAATTATTATTTTAGCGAGACAGTTAACCGCGTGACCATCACCTGATGGTCGCCAAACATTCCTGGTCCAGGGTCTCTCTCCTGCTCAGCTCATGCCTATCTACTATAACAGTCTGTGTTAACTGTGTAGTTAATGTCAGAATTGAATTGGATTGTAGGACACCCAGTTGATGTCAGCGAATTGGTAATGGCACTGTGAAAGGAAAATAAAATCTCAGCACCCCAGTTCACTCTGCCAAAAGGAAAAAAAAATTAAGCTGAAATCTGAGTCATGCAAGAAGCTGCCTTTCCTTTTGTTCCTAAGCAGATAGCTAACAGCTAAAAGGTTAAATATCTCCACAGGTAGAGCACTTTACTTATGTAAAGTGCTGATTTATGGATCGCAAATGAATACTGCCCTACCTGCTCCTTTTCTCTTGCAACACATAAACTCAGTAAAGTGACCATATCCTCCCTTGTTCCCCTCCAGCCCACTTTTCCTCTAATCATCTTTGGAGAAAGGTATAAACCACAGACTGTTTCTGTGGTTCCATGTTGCTTTCTTCTGGGCATGTCCTTACCTTTGGCAAAATAAAGTTCTAAATCGACGGAGACCTGTCTCAAATACTTTTTTAGTGTATGTGCTCATTAAGGCATTGTAGAGAGCTAAGAAGAGAGTAAAAAATTATGGGATCAAAATCCAGAAGAAAGAAACCCAGTGAGATGAGCCCAGCCTCAGATGGTGTTTATTTCCTCGGGCCACCTGCCAACTTCACAATGCTACTGGTGGAGGATCTTGACTCCAAGTTGTCCAGGGTCTCGGTGTTTCAAACAAAGAATTGGACAAAATGCACAGTAAAGCAAGGAAAGAAAGAAGCAACAAAAGCACAGATTTATTGAAAATAAAAGTACACTCCACAGGGTGAGAGTTGCCCAAGCAGCAGCTCAAGGGCCTGGGTTACAGAATCTTCTGGGGTCCAAATACCCCCCAGAGGTTTCCCATTGGCCATTTGGTAGGCACCCCCTGCAAATGAAGTAGTGGCTCACAATCAGTCTGATTGGCTGCAGAAAGCAATCAATCAGAGGCTGAAGTGAAGTTACAAAGGTTACACTATGCAAAAGTCTGATTGGCTACAGAAAGCAATCAATCAGAGGTACTTTAATTTTCCATCTGCCAGGCAGGAAGGTGAGGGTAGAGGCTTGCAAAGGGAGTAGCCTCTGGTCCTTTTGTTACTCAGGCACAGAAGGTTGGGGTTTTCCTTTCAATTCAGTTCTAGGAAGTCAGCATGAATTGGCCTTAGTTTCTCTGCCTCCAAAACCTATTCTCCTGCCTCAACAAGGAATGGCTGAGAAGTTGAAACAGGCTGTCAACACATACTTTAAGCTGGAGAGATAAAAATTAGACTTCAGAGTGTAGCAAGAAAGGGTGACCCTGGCAAAATTCCATCTAGGCTTTGGGGTAGAACCCTAAAAGTCTATACCTGATGAATAAAGATAAACCAGAAATAAACAGGACATCAAGAGGCTAGAAGTCAAGCTTTTGCCCATCTCACACCCTAATTATATTAAGGGAATTTGGGATTGCTATTGCCTCTGGTGGTCTACCTCACCACTGCACTCCAGCCTGGGTGACAAAATGAGATGCTGCCTTTAAAAATTAAGTTAGATTTAAAAAAGAAAATAATAAAAACAAAAACATACAAGTCAGGAGAGAAGTACATAAAATTCAAGTGATTTAAGTTCTTGCATTGTCTGGGAAGAGGTAAACTACTTATTTACACTCAACTTTAGTAAGTCAAGGATCACATTGTAATCTCTAGGGGAACTACTAACAGGATATTTGTTTGTTTGTTCATTTGAAATGAAGTCTCACTCTGTCGCACAGGTTGGAGGGCAGTGGTGCCATCTTGGTCCACTGCAACCTCCACCTCAGGGGTTCAAGCAATTCTCCTGCCTCAGCCTCCCGAGTAGCTGGGATTACAGGCATGCGCCACCTTCCTGGCAAATTTTTGTATTTTTAGTAGGGACGGCGTTTCACCATGTTGTCTGGGCTGGTCTTGAACTCAAGTGATCTGCCCACCTCCACCTCTCAAACTACTGGGATTACAGGCATAAGACACCACTCCCAGCCAGAGTTTTTTTGTTTGTTGGTTTTTAATGTTTAACTACAGCTATAGCAGTGTTCACGCACCATTATCTGTAATATCCAAAAGGTAGAAACAACTTAAGTGTCCATCAACAGATGAACGGAGAAACAAAATGTGGTTTGTACATACGATGGAATATTATTCAACCATAACAAGACATACAATAAAACATGGGTAAACATTAAAAACATAATGCTAATAGAAGTAAACCAGGCCAGGTGTAGTGGCTCACACCTGTAATCCCAGCACTTTGGGAGGCCGAGGCAGGAGATCACTTGAACCTTGGGAGGCAGAGGTTGCGGTAAGCAACACTGCATTCCAGCCAGGGCAACAGAGTGAGACCCCATCTCAAAAAAAAAAAAAAAAAAAAAAGAAGTAAACCGAACACAAAAGGACAACAAATATTGTATGATTCCACTTACATGAAATTTCTAGAATAGGCAAATCCATACAGACAAAGTAGATTAAAAGTTAGCAAGGGATGGCAGGGCGCAGTGGCTCACACCTGTAATCCCAGCGCTTTGGGAGGCCAAGGCGGGAGGATCACGAGGTCAGGAGATCGAGATCATCCTGGCTAACATGGTGAAACCATGTGTCTACTAAAAATACAAAAAAAAATTAGCCAGGCATGGTGGCGGGCACCTGTAGTCCTAGCTACTCTGGAGGCTGAGGCAGGAGAATGGCATGAACCCAGGAGGCAGAGCTTGCAGTGAGCCGAGATTTCGCTACTGCACTCCAGCCAGGGCAACAGAGTGAGACTCTGTCTCAATTAAAAAAAAAAAAAAAAAAAAAAGTTAGCAGGCAATGGGGGAAGTTAGTTGGATGGGAAGTTATTGTTTAATTGTTACAGTTTCTATTGGGATGATGAAAAAGTTTTGGAAGCAGATAATGGTGATGGTTGTACAACATTGTGAATGTAATTAATGTCACTCAATTTAAAAATGTGTAAAATGGAAAATTTTGTTAAGTATATTTTACCACAATCTAAAAAAATTGGGCTGAGCACGGTGGCTCATACCCGTAATCCTAGCACTTTGGGAGGCTGAGGCGGGCGGATCACGAGGTCAGGAGATCGAGACCATCCTGGCTAACACGGTGAAACCCCGTCTCTACTAAAAATACCAAAAATTAGCCGGACATGTTGGCGGGCGCCTGTAGTCCCAGCTACTTGGGAGGCTGACGCAGGAGAATGGCGTGAACCCGGGAGGCAGACCTTGCAGTGAGCCAAGATGGTGCCACTGCACTCCAGCCTGGGCGACTGAGCGAGACTCCATCTCAAAAAAACAAACAAACAAACAAACAGTATTAATAGGGTAAAATAGCAAAACCTGTTGATTATATACTTTAAACAGGTTGCAGCCATTAAAAAAGGATGAAATCATGTTATTTGCAGCAACATGGATGCAGCTGTAAGCCATTATCCTAAGCAAATTAATGTAGGAACAGAAAATCAAATACTGTATGTTCTCACTTATAAGTGGGAGCTAAACACTGGGTACTCATGGACAGAAAGATGGCAGCAATAGACACCAGGGACTACTAGAAGGGGAAGGATGGAAGGAGCCAAGCATTGAAAAACTAGCTATTGGGTGCTACACTTACTATCTGGGTGACGAGATCAACCATACCCCAGACCTCAGCATCATGCAATATACTCAGGTAACAAACCTGCACATGGACCCCATTAATCTAAAATAAAAGTTGAAATTATTAAAAAGACAAAAAATAAAAAAATAAAATACAGGTAATTGTAAGTATATAAATTATATCTTAATAAAACTGTTAAAAATGTTTAATCAGTTAATAGATGGGGAAAATGAAACAGTAAAAATTATCCAGTCAATCCCAAAGTAAAAATGAAATGAGACAGGCTGGGCGTGGTGGCTGACGCCTGTAATCCCAACACTTTGGGAGGCCGAGGCGGGTGGATCACAAGGTCAGGAGTTCCAGACTAGCCTGGCCAACATGTTGAAACCCTGTCTCTACTAAAAAATACAAAAATTAACCAGGCTTGGTGGCACGCCTGTAATCCCAGCTACTCAGGAGGCTGAGGCAGGAGAATCGCTTGAAACTGGAAGGTGGAGATCGCAGTGAGCCAAGATTGCGCCACTGCACTCCAGTCTGGGTGAAAGAGAGAAACTCCGTGTCAAAAAAAAAAAAGAAAAAGAAAAAGAAATGAGACAAAACTAAACATAGAAGGGGTAGAACAAATGAAAGTAAATAATAAGATGGAAAATTTAAACCTGAACATATCATTAATTATGTTAAATATAAATGGATCAAGATCCCTAAATGAAATATACAGGTTTTTGAACTGGATAACGACAAAAATAACAGTCATATGTTGCTTATGAGCATAACATCTTGAACATAAAGCTATATAAATAATAAAAGTTTACAAATGGGAAAAGATATACTATGCAAACACCAATCAAAAGAAAGCTAGTATAGCCATAATGATATCCAATAAAGATGGAAGTTAAGGCAAAAAGCGTAACTTGGAAATATGCAAATCAGCTGGCATGGCAGCACACACCTGTAGTCCTAGCGACTTGGGAGGCTTAAGTGTGAGGATTGCTTGAGGCCAGGAGTTTGAGGCTAGCCTGGGCAACACAGTGAGATCCCCATCTGTAAAACAAACAAAATATACGTTAACTAAAAATTTACAGAACTCTAAAAGAAACAGATAAATTCATAAGAATAATGGGACTTTTTAATACTCCTTTTCAGTAATTGTTAGAACAAGCAGTCAAAATATGATTAGGGATATAGAATTGTGCTGTACAACCCACCATGCCCAGCTAATTTTTAAAAAATTTTTATAGAGATAGGATCTTACCGTGTTGCACAGGCTGGTCTTGAATTCCTGGGCTCAAGCAATCCTCCCACCTCAGCCTGCCAAAGTGCTAGGATTACAGGCATGTGCCACTGTGCCCAACCTTCAGAAACTTTTGAAATATTAAAAGGTTTATAAAGTAAAACAGTTACAGTAAGCTAAGATGAATTTATTTTTGAAGAAAAAATTTTTAAATAAATTTAGCATAGTCTAAGCGTACAGTGTCTATAAAGTCTCCTATAGTGCACAGTAGCATCCTAGGCCTTCACATTCACTCACTGACACCCAGAGCAACTTCCAGTCCTGCAAGCTCCATTCATGCTAAATGCTCTATGTAGGAGACCATTCTTCATGTTTTATACCGTATTTTCACTGTACCTTTTCTATGTTGAGTTATGTTTAGATACACAGTCACCTTTGTGTTACAGTTGCCTACAGTCCTCAGGACAGTCCCTAGGATTGTAGGGACTGTGCAGGATTGTAGCCTAGGAATGATGGGCTGTACCATGTAGCTCGGGTGTGCAGCAGGCCACAGCATCTAGGTGTGTGTAAGTATGCTCTGATGTTCCCACTACCACAAAATCACCTGGCAATGCATTTCTCAGAATATATCCCCATTGGTAATCAATATGTGACTGTACTTGGGACAAATATAAATACCCCAAACTTACACTAAAAAGTAATCCCACTTCCAGGTTCAATGCCTGTGGGATATGCAGGCTTTTCTGTTGCTCCTGCTTACATCTAGAACTGGCGTGAGAAGGAGAGACAAGCCTGCCCGGCCAGGCACGGCCTGAAGCCCAAGTTTATTGGGAATAAAGTTACTTGTATTTCCATCCACCTGCCTCTTATGTCTATTTCCTAATCAGTTCCAAATGTAAGGAAGGAGCATGGCCTGGTGAAATATCATCAACCCCAGCCTTAGCTTCTGTCATGGTTGGGGACACTGCCCCAGGACCAGTATGGCGGCCAGGGGCTTTCCCCGGTCATTAGTCACAAGGACAGGTGAGAGGCTGCGGAGCTGTCCTTCTTGCCCATCCCCAGCAGCACCTTTGGATTCCAGGGTTCTCCGTGCTAAGCTATGGAGGCTATAGCTTCTGTGCTATGTTTGTGACTTAGTGACCGTTTGCAAGATTGCACCCCTCCGGGGTTTTGCTTTCTCCCTGCCCCAAGGAACTTCCTTACTGGATTGGGGAGGTTTCATCCCCTCCTGCTCCCTCTGCCTCATCCTGCGAGTCCTACTGTTCCTTGGGTTTAAATCATTGAAAACAAACGCCTGAGAAGGAAACACTTTGCCGGCGATTTCTTGCTTGCTGCCCTGCTGCCGACTTTTCTTGAGACAGAAAAACAAAGCTTAATTATTTGTTTGAACTGTGAAAAAAGATAAAGAAAAACGTAAGGAGAAAAATAACACAAACATCAGGAAATACTATTCATCTACACATAGGTACACAGTTGACTCTGGAACAATGCCGGGGTTGCAGGCATCCACCCCTCATGCACTTGAAAATCCACATGTGACTTTCAACTCCCCAAAAATTTCCCTATGAATGATAGCCTGCTGTTGACTGGAAGCCTTACCAATAACATAAACAGCCAATTGTCACATATTTTGTATGTTATATGTATTGCATCCTGTATTCCTACAGTAAACTAGACAAAATATTACTAAGAACATCGTAAGAAGAAAATGCATTTCCTATTATTTAAGTGGAAGTGGATCATCCTAAAGATCTTCATCCTCCTTGTCCTCACATTGAGTAGCTGAGGAGAAGGAGGAA
This sequence comes from Macaca fascicularis, assembly GCF_037993035.2. Lineage (NCBI taxonomy): Eukaryota > Metazoa > Chordata > Mammalia > Primates > Cercopithecidae > Macaca > Macaca fascicularis. Next base: position 17,775,025 of record NC_088375.1, read on the forward strand.
GAGGACGAGGAGGAGGAGATGGAGGAGGAGGAGTTGGTCTTGCTGTCTGGGGGTGGTGGAGGTGTAAGAGATGGAGGGGATGAAAAGGGAGGCAAGAGAGACTTACTGAAAAAAGTTTGAGTATAAGTGGACCCAAGCAGTTCAAACGTATGTTGCTCGATGGTCAATTGTGTATAATGGGCCTCACTAGGATTTTAAATAAAGAAACAGACAGAAAAACAAGGAGAGAGAAAAATATGTGTAAGAGAGAAGATAGACAATGGGCCTCGGTAAACAACAAACAAAAATGGCCGGGCACGGTGGCTCATGCCTGTAATACCAGCACTTTGGGAGGTCGAGGCGGGTAGATCACCAGGTCAAGAGATCGACCATCCTGGCCAACATGGTGAAACCCTGTTTCTACTAAAAATATAAAAATTAGCCGGGCGTGGTGGTATGTGCCTATAGTCCCAGCTACTCGGGAGACCGAGACAGGAGAATCGCTTGAACCCGGGGGACGGAGGTTGCAGTGAGCCAAGATCACGCCACTGCACTCCAGCCTGGCGACAGTGAGACTCCGTCTCAAAAAACAAAACAAAACAAACAAAAATGTGTAGTCCCAGCTTGAACCCTAGCGGCCTCATTACAGGAACCTCAGAACCGTACCCCAGGGCTGTTCCCTTCCTAGTATGTCGCAGGGCAGCTCACGTGACCCTTTGATAGGGGCTGTTGCCCTTTTTTTTTTTTTTTTGGGTAGAGATGGGTCTCACTATGTTGCCCAGGCTGGTCCCAAACTCCTGGGTTCAAAGGATCCTCCAGCCTTAGTCTCTCAAAGTGCTGGGATTACAGGTTAAGCGCCTGCGCCCAGCCTCTGTTTTTGCTCTTGGTAGCCACCTCTATTTCCTGGGCCCATCGGTGGCCCATCCCCCTGTGGTTTTCTGGCTCCAAACCGGAAGGACTCCCCCCAGCCCTCCCTGGGCTCTGCTTTCTCCCTTCCCTTCTTTGCCGGTTGAGCATCGCTGGCGCCACCCAGTGGCCCCCATGACCCCTGCTTCAGTGCCACGGAAGACCCAGAAGGCTCAATGCTACCAGCCCCGTCTCAAGTATCAGAGTGACATGATGGACCCCTTACTGACCACCTACCCTGTCTCCTTTCATTCTCATTACAGCCCAAGACACAGGGAGTTTTGCATTCATTTGGCAGATAGGAACACAGAGGCTTCAAGTTGTGATAAGAGTTTGCTTACAGTCAGAAAGCCAGCCAGCACTGGGGCTGGGCTTCCAACCCTTCCTCTGACCCAGTTGCACACATGGTCATTACGAAGAGGATGGCAGCACTTTGCTTGTTGTTTTATTTGCGTAACTCTCTGAACCCAAGCTTATAAATAACCAAGCAACACATTCTATACTATACATTTGCTATTCCCAAAGACACAGCTTAATTCCAAATAAGTGATCAACAAAGATAATTTTCTAAATGTATTACAGACTTAAATCTAAGACATCAAATTATGAAACAACTACAAGAAAACACTGGGGAACCCATCTAGGACATAAGTAAGCACATGCAGTCAAAGCAAAAAAATGGACAAATGGAGTCACATCAAGGTAAAAAGAGACTAAGGTGGGAGGATCGCCTGAACCCAAGACTTCAAGGTTGCAGTGAGCTATGATTGTGTCACTACACTCCAGCCTGGGTGGTAGAGGGAGACCCTGTCTCTTGTGTGCAAGTGCCACAAAGAAGTTGATGTAACCACTGATCCAGGCTCCCTTCGTAAAGGTGAACTTGAGATTTAGGTTTCCTGAAGTCAAGGCCCATGGAAATATTTTCCTATATAGGAAAAAAAGAATCAATCAAAGAAGAAAGGTGTAAAAGTAAAGTATCAGCCAAGAAGGATGGCCAGCCTTTGCTATGTCACGGTCCCTGCAGTTCGTGGGCAGGGTGAGGAAAACCTGATATCAGCTCTTTCAGGTTCCCAGGAAGTATGTATGAGGCCTCATTAATTTACTTTTAAAAATATAAAATGCATTAAACAATAGCACTTCTTCTGAATTTGTACTAATTATACTTCAATGGGATTATTGTTATACCATGTTGAAGATGATTTTCCAACTGAAAGTATTATGTGGATGAGATTACAGGAATCATGCTTTACCTTCTTAGGAACAAACGAAAAACTTACTATTTAAAAAATTGTTAAACTTTCACATATATTGCTAATTATAAGGATGATAACTTATCTGAAAGCACTAGAAATGCTACAAGCTAGAAACATTAGTACTTTGAGTTACAGAATTGACACCAAGCTATAATCAATTAAGAATAATTATTATAGAGCTAATTCTTTTTAAAAACCAAACATTCATTTCGAATTTGAACGTGTGATTTTCAGTGACTATGGAATCTGTCTGCTTTGCTTCTTTCAGTTCACCATCCACTGCTGCAAACATTACGATTATACTGATGTTTGGTACAGGTATAAAAGGAGTTTCAAAAACCCCTAGGCTGATTTACACAAAAGTTTAGAAAATGTGCTCAACAGTGAAACTTTCTTCCATATTCTGGAAAATGGGTTCCATTTTGGAATAGCCAAACCATCTCCACTAGGGCCACACTGGCTTGCACAAAAGAAGTGCTTCATAAATATTTACAGTGACAAGACTCAAAATGTTGAACCCATGAGCCCTAGACAACTTTTATCTTAAATGTGTAAAATGCGTTAACCTGGGAGGGCTGTCTTCCTGAGGAGCGCTAAACTAAGGAGAAACCTCAAATCACTCTGTATTTGACCCAAACACCTCAAATGGCTTCCCAGTGTATTCTAGGGCACTTGCTTCTCAAATCTTCAACAAGCAAAGGAGTCACTTGGGATTCTTGCCTAGTGTAGGTTCTGATGCTGCAGGTCTGGGGTAGGGCTATGATTTTGCTTTTTGACAAGCTCCCAGTTGATGCTGATTCTTATGGTCTCCTAGTTTGCAGACCCTGCATTCTGAGTAGCAAGGCTGCAGAAAATAGGTGGCCTCGGCTGAATGCAGGGCACCCTGTTCCACGGCCAAGCCAGCTCGCCGGGATTCACCCCACCTCTGGATAGCTCTTCCCCATGTTATTTTCTTTTCACAGGTAGAAAAAACCCTGCTCCATGGATCTGAGGGTGTGGCACATGGGACTTTCTGTAGCAAGCTCCGAGTTAGACCCCTGCAGTGGTGACACCCACTTGCAGTCTTAGCTACTACGAGGGGAACATTTACAGGACAAGACTCACCTCAATGAACAGGTATGTTTGACAACAAAGTCTTCAACATTTATTATTCATTTCCACTGCTGTTACCTCATTAAGGGACTCGTTATTGGTTGTTACATACACGTGAAGAGTCAAAAATGGCTCAAGGTAGACAATGTTGTAGAGAATTAAGAGCGCTTGGAGGCGCAGTGCTTCTTCACCTGGGCTATCCAGTCCCAGAGGAGAAAGAAGAGAAGCTCATGTCCCAGTTGAGACGGGTTGCAGAGTGAACCACAGTATCTTTAACTTTTCAAAATGGAAGACATTGAACATCACGTTGGCAACATGGTCTGTTAGAATACGATGATAACTGGCTGGGTGTGGTGGCTGACACCTGCAATCCCAGCACTTGGGGAGGCTGAAGCGGGAGGGATGGCTTGAGGTCAGGAGTTCAAGACCGGCCTGGGCAACATGGTGAAACCCTGTCTGTACTGAAAATACAAATATTAGCAGGGCGTGGTGTTGGGCACCTGTGGGCCCAGCTACTCAGGAGGCTCAGGCATGAGAATTGCTTGAACCCAGGAGGCAGAGGTTGCAGTGAGCCAAGATCGTGCCACTGCACTCCAGCCTGGGTGACTGAGTGAGACTCCCTCTCAAAAAAGAAAAAAAAAATGAAGGTAATTAAGTGTTACAGGCTTTTATTGGACTGTGCGGGTGCATGTGCTCATGCGCAGGCGCACGCCCACAAATTAAATCCGAGCAGGCAAGGCGCAGTGGCAAACACTCATAATTCCAGGGCTTTCAGAAGCTGGGGCTGGTGGATTGCCTCTAGAGCTCAAACCAGCCTGGGCAACATGGTGAAACCCTGTCTCTGCCAAAAAATACAAAAAGTAGCCAGGTGTGGTTGCGCGCGTCTGTAGTCCTGGCTACCATCAGCCCTCCAGGCTCCTAATGCAGTTCAGAGACATGTGTTTGGAGGTTAGAAAGGCACTGACACCTGGTTTCAGGTGAATTTAAAAGGGAGCTATTCTAAGAGTCTCCATCTCACAGGAGCTTCTTTCAGTGTGGCCAGGGCCCACTAGGCACTCACTGTCCTTTCCTCCATCTCCTCCCAGCCTCCCTGCACTTGCTGTCCTCCAGCCACTCCTTGCCATTTCTCCTCGAAGGCATGCTCCTGCCTCAGGGCCTTTGCTCTTACTGTCTTGCCCCACAAATAGCCCTGTTGCTCACTCCCTCATATCCTCTGGTCTCTGCTCAGATGCTGCCCTATCAGAGAGACTCACCTGACACAGCTACTCTCCCCCTTCCTTTGCTTTCAGAGCAGGGGCCCTTCCTGGCATCCTGCACATTTTAGCATTTGTTTCCTGTCTCTCCTCACTGGAATGCAAGCTGCAGGGGAATCCCTAGCGCCTGGTAAGTGCTCAGTGACCACTTTTTCAAGGACCACATTTCCATAATATTAAAATGTATTCTGAAAGGGAACAGCAGTGACTTTTCCTGTAATCTGCACTGGCCACGGGCTGCATGAGCATGTGCCTCTACGTGTGTAACTGAGTCTCTCTGTGCCTCACTTTCCTCCTCTGGTAGATGGGAATTACAATAGTATCATCTCCGCAAAGTTACGGAAATTAAATCACAGGTGGGGATTGTGCCTGGCAGGCAGCAAACACTTGGTGAGTGTTAGCTATCTGATATTAACTATTATTTTGCTATGGAGATGGGTGGGGACCATGTAAAACGCAAAGCTTCAGAAGTAGACAACAACCCTGTCCCTTGGGGGGTCACACCTAATGCGTCACAAGATGGGCTTTGGATCTTCCGGATCTGAGCCGCCTTTGGGAGGGTCCCCTGAGGGGAAGCTAGGCACTCCGGCTCGGCATGATTGGCAAGGTCCTTATGCCAGTGCTAGCGCCCAGAAGGTGGAGGCAGTTCCAGCCGTTGCCACATATGGTGTCTAGATGACTGACCTGTCAGGGCAGTGTCTGGGGCACCAGGAGTTGCAAGAGAACCAGCTTTTAAAAACAGCATTGACGATAAAATAGCAAGTAAAGACTAAAGTCTTCAGAACCCTTGTCTCAGAAGATTCTAGGCTAGATCCGAAGGTTCTGAAACAATGACTCAAGATTTGTCTTGCTTTAACTCATCCTGTTTCCACTTTCTTTACCAACTAGAAATGATTTACCATGTAAGTACTTTTCGCTACTGTCTAAACTGATGCAGGTAACTACTATATCCTGAAACAATCAGTCACATGTGTATTACTTTAAAATAAAAGCAAAGAATCCTTTCTTATTTTTGTAATCAATAAAATTCATACGTGTCTGACCAGATTCCCCTTGAGAATTGCTCTCAGAACTACTGTCCTGTCCTAAATGAAAACATAGGACAGGAAATGCACACGCTGAAAAAAAGGATAAAAGGATCATTTGCAAATCAGACGTTTTTTGTAAAACAGATCCAAACTCTCCAGATTTCTTTACCTCATCAATTTTCCTTGAGTCCACAACTAGCCTATTTAACATCAAAAGAGTCTGTTCTTTGGAAATGTGTAAGAGACTTAAATTGTTTGAATTTGAGCTCAAATCAAGTCTGGCTTTAATATTTATGTATGTATGTATCTATGTATGTATGAGACGGAGTCTCCCTCTGTCACCCAGGCTGGAGTGCAGTGGCCCGATCTTGGCTCACTGCAACCTCCACCTCCTGGGTTCAAGAGATTCTCTTGCCTCAGCCTCCCTGAGTAGCTGGGACTACAGGTGGGTGCCACCACGCCCAGCTAATTTTTTTTTGTATTTTTAGTAGAGACAAGGTTTCACCATGTTGGCCAGGCTGGTCTCAGACTCTTGACCTCAGGTGATCTGCCCGCCTCGGCCTCCCAAAGTGCTGGGATTACAGGCGTGGGCCACCATGCCTAGCCTTTAATACTGATTTCATTTGGTGCCACCCAAGTCCTTCCCAGCCTTGACTTGGCTCTGCTCCACCAGTCTTAGCCCTGTGCCTGCCCATCTAGAAGGTTCACATGCATAAGTTCAATGAACAACAGTGCAGAGAGCTGCAGCAGGAATGCCATTTCTCCATTGCACTACTTCCTCCTTTCTATTACCCTGTCCCCAACCACCCCAGGACCTACGGTCCACTCCCAGCCTCCTTTCCACCCTGAGAGCCCAGAGAGGGCATCTGACCTACTCCCCAATCTGTAAGTAGGACCTCCACCTCCAGAAGCACCTGGGATTTCTCCTAGCCAACTTCACAGATGCACCCAGCACAAGTTCATGGCCTCACTCCCACACCTCCCAGTTTCGCTGATATGACCTCATTCTCAACTCAGGCTCAGGATTAAGTGAGGAAATATAAGGAAGATATTAGCACTATTCTCAAATCTTTCCATCCCTCTGCATAACTATAGACAACCAGAACCAAGCTCGGCAGAAGATACATGGAAGAAAAAAAGATTTGCGAATAATGTTGAGAACAAGAATATTTGCAGCTAATAGTGGCTTTTTAAAAAGAGATGGGAGGGCTGGGCACAGTGGCTCACACCTGTAATCCCAGCACTTTGGGAGGCCGAGGTGGGCAGATCACCTGACATCAGGAGCTCAAGACCATCCTGATCAACATGGCGAAACCCCGTCTCTACTAAAAATACAAAAATTAGCTGGGCGTGGTGGCGCACGCCTGTAATCCCAGCCACTTGGGAGGCTGAGGCAGAGAATCCCTTGAAGGTGGAAGCTGCAATAAGCCAAGACTGCACCACTGCACTCCAGTGTGGGAGACAGAGTGAAACTCCATCTCAAAAAAAAAAAAAAAAAAAAAAACAAGAAAAGAAAAAAGAGAGAGATAGGGTCTCTCTATGTTGCTCAGGCTGGACTTCAACACCTGGGCTCAAGCAATCCTCCCTCCTCAGCATCCCAAGTAACTGGGAATATTGGCAGAAACCGCTCCATAAGGGTATAGCAGATTTTTTTTGGATTGCCCACTATGTGCTAGGCACTGATTATATATTTATCCTTTTACATATATTTACTGGTTTACATATAAGTAACTTCACATGTATTTGTATGTGTGTATATAGATGTATAGATACACACACGTCACATTATCTCAATAGTGTCAGTTTGGCTCACCTAACCAGTTGAAGGTTTTAAGAACAAAAACTGAGGTTTCCGGAACAAGGAATTCTGCTTTAAGACATCGGCATCAAGTTTTGAGACCTGCCAGTCCCCCCCAATCACACAGACTAATTCTTTGAAATGGATCTTTCGTTCATGTTACATATCTCTCACTGGATCTGTTTCTTTGGAGAACCCGGATAGACACAGGGTACAATTAGATGGGCAGGAAGTTAACCTAAGCTGTAGAAAGCCACTTTTGTTTGTTTTCCAAGGCAAGGTATCGCTCTGTTCCCCAGGCTGGAGTGCGGTGGCCTGATCAGGTCACTGCTGCCTCAAACTCTTGGGCTCAAGAAATTCTCCTGCCTCAGCCTTCTGAGTAGTTAAGACTACCATGGCGGCTGGGCGTGATGGCTCACACCTGTAATCCCAGCATTTTGGGAGGCCGAGGCCGGTGGATTACCTGAGGTCAGGAGTTCGAGACCCACCTAGCCAACATGGTGAAACCCCATCTCTACTAAAAATACAAAAATTAGCCTGGTGTGGTGGCAGATGCCTGTAATCCCAGCTACTCGGGAGGCTGAGCCCAGGAGAAGGAGGTTGCAGTGAGCCGAGATTTAAAAAAAAAAAAAAAAAAAGACTATCATGGCTGCCTAATTTGTATAATTTGACCCTTTGTAGACACTGGGTCTCACTATGTTGCCCAGGCTGCTCTTTAACTGCTGGCCTCAAGTGATCCTCCTGCCTTGGCCTCCCAGAGCGCTGGAATTACAGGTGTAAGTCTCTGCTCCCGGCCATAAGGCTGATAAGCCAGCTGGGTAAAAGCAAGCGCGCAGTAGTAGACAAAGAAGGCTAGGTGGATAAAACCAGGGAGATGATGCAGGGAGAGTAAAGCCATGGGGATTAAGCCAACTAGACTGAGGCTGGCGTAAGGCCATGGGGTTAAAATTAGATGGCTGAGGCCACAGGGATAAGGGTAGAAAATTAAGGGCAACTGGGTAAGGCCATAAGATTATGACCAGGTGAGTAATGTCAGGAGGTCAATAAGACCAGGTGGCTTAGCCCAGGAAAGTAAGGCCAGGGAGAGGCTAGGGGCGTAGGGAAAGGGGACAAGGCCAAAGAGTTATAGCCAGATTGGTAGACAAGATGGTTAAGGCTGTGAGGTTAAGACTAGCTGAGTAACACTAGGTAATTCACATCTGGTGAGTAAGGACAAGAGGTTAGGGTCAGGTGTGCAAATCCAGGAGGCCAAGGCAAAGGGCACAGGTCATGAGATTAATGCTGGGCATCCAAGGCCAGGCTGTAAAGGTCTGGAGGTAGGCCAGTTGGGTTAAGGGTAAGAAGAGAAGGCAAAGGAGCTAAGGCCAAGTGGGTACGACCAAGCGGGTATGGGCAGGTGGGTAAGGCCAGTTAGTTAAGGCCAGGAGAGTAAGGCTGCTGGGTGGGTAAGGATAGGGGAATGCCAGAGGCCTACACCAAGAATGATAAACACCGTGGGTTAAGGGCTACGGGGGATGGCCAGGGCGGCAGCACATGACATTACAGCCATGTAGTTATGGGCAGGGAGATGAATCCAGGTGGGTAAGACTAGAATGTTATGGCCAAGCATGAAGGCCAGTGGCTAAGGCATGACGGGTTAGACTACTTGGGAAATCTAGGAGGGTGATCCTCATTTGTACAGACATAATATCAAGGCCAGTAGCAACCGGTCAAGTAGGTAGGGCTGGTGGGGTTAGGGAAGGCCAGGGGCGTAAAGTAAGTTGGGTAATACAAGATGGGTAAGGCCAAGATGGGTAAGATGGGTAAGGCTACAGAGTATGAACATGAGATTAAAGCAAGGTGAGTATGAGCTCATAGATAAGGCCTGGTTGGTAACATTAGGTAGTCAAGCCACATATGTAAGGCCATGTGGGTAAGCCAGGTGTGTAAAACCAGAATTTAAATTCAGGTGCATAAAGGTAACAAATTAACACCAGCTGGCTAAGGCCAGCAGGATAAGGCCAGAAAATTAAGACAAGGTGGGTAAGTCAACTGACAACAGCCAATAGGCTAATACCAGGTGGGTCAGACAGTTAAGGTACGGAGGTTCAAATGTCAAGCTAAGTCCAGTAGCCCACGTCCAGATAATAATGTCCAAGGGGTAACCCTAGGGGCTAATGCTAAAGGGTCAGGACGGGACCACAAGGCTAGGAGATTGAGCTCAAGTGGGTAAGCCAAGTGGGCAGGCCAGAGGTATAAGCAATGTGTGGAAGGCCAGTAGATTAAAAATAGGTCAGTATGGCCAGGAGGTTAATAAGGCAAGGTGCATATGTTCAGTTAAGTAAGGCAGAGGGTAGGTACAGGGAGAAATGCTGTCAGGGTGAGGCCATGAGGGTAAGGCCAGGAAGACATGGCCAGGGGTTCAGGCCATGAGGTTACTGCCACATGGGAAGGCCAGGGACATAAGGACGGGTAGGTAGTGACAGAAAATTAAGCCTAGGTGGGTGAGGCCAGGTGTGTTAGCTAGGTATGTAAGCAAAGTGGGTGAGGCCAGAAGAGTAATCAGGCCAGTTGGATAGGTCCAAACAAATAAGGTCGGGGGGAAGACCTGTGGGTTAAGGCTAGAAGTGTAAGGCCAGTGACAAAATACCAGTACGTATGTCAACAAGACTAAGCCCAGGTGGATAAGGCCAGCTAGGTAAGGCCAGGTGGGTAAGATTGGGTGGTTAAGGCCAGCAGATTAAGGTCAGGTGAATAAAAAGTAGTGACTAACTCAGGTGGATATGTCAGGTGGGGAGGGCCTTTAGGTTAAGACCAGGTAAAATGAGGGAGCTCATAAGTCCAGGCATAGAGAACCCCTGGTCTTATGCACCTGCCTTACCCACCTGTCCATACCCCACTGGTGGTTAAGGTCATGTCTTAACCAACCAGTAGTACCCAACTGATCTTACCTTCAAAACCTTCCAGTTACCATTCATAATTCATCTCACTTTCTGGTCTTTTCTATTTTAGTGCTACTGGCCTCAAGCTGGTCTCATTATCCTCTAGACTTACCCCTGGCCTTATACTTAATGCAAAAGGCCAGGATTCATACTTAATGCAAAAGGCCAGGAGGTTTTTAAGGCAGGTGGTTAGGTTAATTATAAGTTGGCAAAACCATGAGGTAAAGACTGGGTCAGGAAGCCAAGTGATTGAAAAGCCTGGGTGTGTAATGCCAGTAAGTGAAGGCCTCCCTAAATGTAGGTAGGTAGATAGCTCCACCTGGGTAATAGTAAGAGGTCAAAGTTAGGCAGAGTAGTTCAGGAGGTTAAGGCCATGTGAGTTAGAACAAAAGGTTAAGGCCAGGTGGGAATGCCAGGTTAGTAAACTATATGGGTCATCTAGGTGGGTAAAGCCATAAAGTTAATGCCAGGTGAGTAAGTCCAGGTGGCTAATGGGGGGGTGTCTAAGTCTGGGGGAGGGTAAGGGAGCAGTGGTAAATCTGGTGAATAAGTGCAAGGGGAATAAGTCCAGGGAAGAAAACCTAGGGAGGTAAATCCAGTGGTTTAAGTCCTGGTAGATAAAACCAGAAGGCTAAGGACAGTTGTATAAACCAAGTGTGAAGGCCATGTGGGTCATGTATGGTTGGTAAGACTAGGTGGGAAAGCTGGGTGGCTAATCCAGGTTGTTAGGGTCATGAGGTTAAGGCCCATAGGTTTAGGCCAGGTGAGAAAAGCTAATGGGGCATGGCCAGGGCTGTAAAATAAGGTGGGCAAGGTCAGGGAGTAACAGCAGTGGAGTAAGGCCTCATGGGCAAGATCATGTGGGTCTTGACCAGCGATTGAGGCCAGCAAATTGAAGCTAGATGGGTAAGAAAAGGTGGATAATGGTGGGCGGGAAATTCTGGCCAGGTGTGTAGGGGCAGAACTTTTAGGCCATGAAATTAAGACTCAGTGAGTATGGCCGGATGGTTAATAAAGCCAGATAGATAATGCCAGGGTTCGTAATACCATAAGGATAAGATGACGTGATGAAGCCAGTGAGCTTAATAAGTTCTGCTGAGTGCAGTCAGGTTGTTAAAACCAAGTGTTTAGGCCAGATGTGGTGGCTCACGCCTGTAATCCCAGCACTTTGGGGGGCTGAGGTGGGTGGATCACGTGAGGTTAGGAGTTCGAGACAAGCCTGACCAACATGAAGAAACCCCGTCTCTACTAAAAATACAAAGTTAGCCGGGCGCGGTGGCACATGCCTGTAAATCCCAGCTACTCAGGAGGCTGATGCAGGAGAATCGCTTGAACCTGGGAGGCAGAGGTTGTGGGGAGGCGGAGGTTGTGGTGAGCTGAGATCGTGCCATTGCACTCCAGCCTAGGCAACAAGAGCGAAATTCCATCTCAAAACAAAAAACAACAAAAAAACAAAACAAAAAAAACCAAGTGTTTAAATCCAGCTGAATAAAAGACTATTCCCACACTGGGAAATCAACAGAAGAAACACCCTATAGGATTAAGGGCAAGTCACCAAATCAGACAAATGATGAGCCAAGGCTAATGCTAGGTAGGTAAGACAGTGCAGGGAAGGTGAGGAGGTGAAGGCCAGCTGAATGAAACCAGTTGGTCAATACTAGAAGGTTATAAGGCCAGCAGATTAACCCAGGCTGGCCGAGGCCAAGCAGGTGAAGAGCGCAGGTGAGTATGGCCCTAAGGTATTAAGGTCAGGTGGGGAAGGCCTACTGGGTAAGGCCAGGTAAATCAGGCCATGTGGGAATGCCACTGGGTGAAGGCCAGGAAAGGAAAGCCAGGGGTTGGGACAGAGGATATGACACCAGGTTAAGGCCAGTAGAGCTGGGACAGTTGAAGAAGGAAGAATCGAACATTGAGATTAATTTTAAGGCAAATTAATGGGTAAGGTAAGGCTTAGGTAAGTGGGTAAGGCTGAGGAGGTAAGATCAGTTGGGTGATTCGGGTTGGTCAGGACAGGACATTAACGCCAGTAGGGTAAGGTCAGGTGGGTATGCTAGGTGCATAAGGCCAGGAGGTTCATAAGGCAGGCGGGTAAATCTAAGTTAGCAAAACCATGAGGTTAAGATTGGTTAGGAAGCTAAGCAATTGAAAAGGCTTGGGTGGCTAAAGTCAGTAAGTTAAGGCCTCCCTGAATAGAGCTAGGTGGCTAACTCCACCTGGATAATGCTAAGAAGTTGAAGCTAGGCAGATTAGGCCAGGAGGTTAAGGCCATGTGAGTAAAACCAAAAGCTTAAAGCAAAGTGGGAAGGCCAGGTTGGTAAGGCCATGAAGTTAAGGCCAGGTGGGTAATGCAAGGTGTCAAAATCTGGGGATGGGGTCATGCAGTTGGGAGTAAATCTAGGGAGTCAAAGCAGGGGGATGATAAGTCCAGGGAAGTAAACCTAGGGAGGTAAATTCAGGGGGTTAAGTCCTGGTAGGTAAAACCAGAACGCTAAGGACAGTTGTGTTAACCAAGTGTGGAGCCCATGTAGGTCACGTATGGTTGGTAAGACTAGGTGAGAAAACTATGTGGCTAGTCCAAGTTGTTAGGGCCATGAGATTAAGACCCATAGGGTTAGGCCAGGTGGGGAAGGCTAATGGGATCTGGCCAGGGATGTAAAATGTGATAGATAAAGGCAGGGAGTAAGTAAGGCAGCTGAGTATGGCCTCATGGGCAAGATCACAAGATCGTAAGATCTTGACCAGAGATTGAGGCCAGGAAATTAAAGCCAGGTGGGTAAGAACAGGTGGATGATGCTGAGCGGGAAGTTGTGGCCAGGTGGGTAAGGGAAGGACTTTTTGGCTAGGAAATTAAGACTTGGTGAGTATGGCCAGGAAGTTAATAAAGACAGATAATGCCAGTTTCGTAAGACCATGAGGATAAGATAAAAAGATGAAGGCAATGAGCTTAATAAGTTCTGCTGAGCACAGTCAGGTTGTTAAAACCAGGTGTTTAAAACCAGCCAAATAAAAACACTTTTCTTGGGCTGGGAAATCAATGAGGGAAACACCCAGTAGGATTAAGGGCAATTCTCCTAGCCAGACAAATGATGACCCAAGGCTAACGCTAGGTCGGTAAGACAGTGCAGGGAAGGCGAGGAGGTGAAGGCCAGCTGAATAAAACCAGGTGGTCAACACCAGAAGAGTATGAGGCCAACAGATCAAGTCATACTGGCTGAGGCCAAGAGGCAAAAGAGGGCAGGTGAGTATGGCCCTAAGGTTAATAAGGTCGGGTGGGGAAGGCCTAGTGGGTAAGGCCAGATAAATAAGGCCACATGGGAAGGTCAATAGTTGAAGTTTGGGAAAGTAAGGCCAAGGGTCAGGACTAGGCATAATGCCACCAGGTTAAGGCCAGTAGGGCTGGGAGATGTCAGTAAGACCAGAAGTTGGGACTAATTGTGAAGGCCAAATGGGTAAGGTTGGGTAGATAAAATCAGCTGGGTGATTCGGGTTGGTAAGGACATGAGGTTAAGGCCAGTAGGGTAAGGTCAGGTGGGGAAACCAGGTGCATAAGGCCAGCAGATTAATGCTGAATGAGTAAGATCAGAAGTTAATAAGGCAGGTGGGTAAACTTATTTTGGCAAAACCATGATGTTAACACTGGGTCAGGAAGCCAAGTGATTGAGAAAGCCAGGTGGGTAAAGCCAGTAAAATTAACGCCATCGAGTACAACTAGGTGGATAACTCCAACTGGGTAAGGCTGAGAAGTTAACGCTAGGCAGATTAGGCTAGGAAGTTGAGGCCATGTGACTAAGAATGAAAGGCTAAGGCTAGGTGAGAAGGCCAGGTTGGTAAGCTATTGAGGCCATGAGGTTAAGGCCAGATGGGGAAGTCCAAATGGGAAATGTAAGGTGTATCAGGTCTGGGTATGGGGGAAAATCTTGGTAATAAGGGCAGGGAAATAAGTCCAGGGGAGGAAACCTAGGGAGGTACGTTTAGAAAAATAAGACTGGAGGCTAAGCCCTGGTAAATCAAACTAGAAGGTTAAGGACAGTTGTGTAAACGAAGCATGAAACCCATGATGAGTAAGACTAGGTGGGAAAACTACGCAGGTTATCCAGGTTGCTGAGACTATGAGGTTAAGGCCCATAGGTTTAGGCCAGGTGTGGAAAGCTAATGGGTTCTGGCAAGGGTGATAAAATGAAGTGGGTAAGGTCAGGGAGTAAAGAAAGGGTAGTAAGGCGCCATGGGCAAGACCAGGTAGGTCTTGACAGCAGACTGAAGTCAGCAAATTAAAGCCAGGGGGGTAAGAACAGGTGGATAATAGCGAGAAATTATGGCCGGGTAGATAAGGCCAAGACCATTAGTTAGGCCAGGAAATTAAGCCTGGGTCAGTAAGGCCAGGAGTTTCATAGGGCCGCATGGATGAAGGTTGTTTAATAATGCCATGAGGATAAGGTAATTAAGGCAATGAGGTTAATACAGTCTGGTGAGTAAGGCCAGATCGTTAAAACCAGGCACTTAAATTTAGCCAAAGAAAAGATTATTCGGGTAACTCCAGGCCAGTAAATCAATGGAAAAATTTCCAGTAGGATTAATGCCAAGTTGCCAAGCCAGCTAAATAATTACAGGAAACTAATACTAGGTGGGCAAGACAGTGCAGGGAAGGCGAGGAGGTGAAGGCCAGCTGAATAAAACCATGTAGTCAACACCAGACGGGTATGAGGCCAGCAGATTATGTCATGTTATGCTGGCTTAGGCCAGGCAGGTGAATATGGCAGGTGAGTCTGGCTGTCAGGCTGATAATGTCGGTTGCAGAAGGCCTACTGGGTGAGGCCAGTAGTTGAACAAGGCCAAGTGGGTAAGGCCAAGAAAATACAGCCATGTGGGAAGACCAATAGATGAAGACCAGGAAAGTAAAGCCAGGGGCTGGGACAGCAGATAATGACAGTAGGTTAAGACCAGTAGGGCTGGGACAGCTAAGTAAGACTAGAAGGTTGAGACTAATTGTGAAGGCCAATTGCTTAAGGCCAAGTAGGTAAGATCAGTTGGGTAACTCTGGTTGGTAAGGACCAGAGTTAAAGCCAGAAGGGTAAGGCCAGATGGGTAAGCCTGGTGCATAAGGCCAGGGGATTAATACTGAGTGAGTGAGGCCAGGAGGTTCATAAGACAGGTGGGTAAATCTAAGTTGGCAAAACCGTAAGGTTAAGGCTGGGTCAGGAAGCCAAGCTATTTAAAAGGCCAGATGGGTAAGGCCAGTAAGTTAAGGCCTCCCTGAATACAACAGGTGGCTGAATTTAAGTGGGTAAAGCTGAGTTTAAAGCTAGACACCTTACACCATAAGGTTAAGGCCATGTGAGTGAGAATGGAACATTAAGGCCAGGTAGGAAGTCCAGGGAGGTAAGCTAAGTTGGTAATCCTGGATGGTAAGGCCATGAGGTTAAGGCCAAATGGGCAAATCCAGATGGGTAATGCAAGGTGTCTACATACAGGGGGGGATATCTGAGGAGTAAGTAAAGGGGGATAAATCTAGGGGAGTGAACCTAGGGAGGTAAATCCAGGGGATTAAGTCCTGCTATATATAACTAGAAAGTTAAGAACAGTTGTGTAAACCAAGTATGAAGGCCACGTGGGTCATGTATGCTCAGTAAGACCAGGTGGGAAAACTAGTTCCTTACTCCAGGTTGTTAAGTACACAAGTAAAAGGCCAACAGGTTTAGCCCAGGAGGCTAAGAATACTGGGGTCTGGCCATTCCAGAAAAATGAGGTGGGTGAGGCCAGGGAATATCGACAGGGGAGTAAGGCCTCATCAGTAAGATCAGGTGGGTACTGACGGGCGATTGAGGACAGCAAATTAAATTGAGGACAGCCAGGTAGTTAAGAACAGGTGGATAAGGGTGGGCAGTTATGGCCAGGTAGGTAAGGATGGGTTTCTTAGGTCAGGAAATTAAGACTGGGTGAGCACGTTCATGAGTATTTAGTAAGGCCAGACGGATAAAGCCAGATTCATAATACCATGAGGATAAGATAAGGTGATCAAGACAATGAGATTAATAAGGTCTGGTGAGTACAACCAAGTTATTAAAACCAGGTGTTAAAACCTAGCTGAATAAGAAACCATTTGATTAACACTAGGCCTGTAAATCAACAGGGAAACACCCAGGCCTTAGGAAGAAGCCCGAGTTGGTAAGCCAGGTAAATAATGACAGGAGGCTAATTTCTGGTTGGAGAACACAGTGAGGGGAAGGGAAGAAGTGATGGCCAGCTTAATACAGCTATCTGGTTAACACCTTATGGATATAAGGCCAGCAGATTAAGTCATGCTTGGTGAGGCCAGGCAGGTGACTAAGGCAGGTGAGCATGGCCATAAGTTTAATTAGCCCAGGTGGTTAAGGCCTAGTGAGTAAAGCCAGGAGGTCAATGAGACCAAGTGGTTAAGGCCATGTGGAAGGCCAATAGATGAAAGCTAGGAAAATACAGCCAGGGGTAGCCAGAGGATACTAGATAATGACACGATGTTAAACCATGTAGGGCTAGGACAGGTGAGTAAGATCAGAAGGTTGAGACTAATTATGAAGACCAACTGGGTCAGGCTGGGTTGGTAAGACCAGTTGACTAATTCTGGTAGGCAAAGCCATGACATTAACACCAGTAGGGTAAGGCCAGATGGGTAAGCCAAATGCGTGAGGCCTGGGGATTAACACTGAGTCAGTAAGACCAGGAGGTTAACAAGGCAGGTGGGTAAATCTAGGTTAAGACCAAGTCCAGAAGCCAAGGAATTTAAAAGGCCAGGTGGATTAGGCCAGCAGTTTAAGGCCTACTGGATAAAGCTAGGTGGTAACTCCAATTATGTAATGCTAAGAAGTTGAAGCTAGGTAGTTCAGGCAAGGGGATGAAGGCCGTGTGGCTGAGAATGGAAGTTTAACACTAGGTGGCAAGTCCAGGTAGAAAATCTAAGTTGGTAATCCAGGTTGGTAAGGCTGTGAGATTAGGACTAGTTGGGTAAGTCCAAATGGGTAATGCAAGGTGTCTCAGTCACAGGAGGATAGCAGGGGAAATCTAGGGAATAAGGGCAGGGCTAAGTTTAGGGGAATACACCTAGAAAGGTAAATCCAGGGGCCTTATGCCAAGGGGGTGAGACCACGTATATAAAACCAGAAAGTTAAGGAGCACTGTGTAATCCGATTGTGAAGGCCATGTGGGTTACATATGGTCGGTAAGATCAGATGGCAACACTAGGTGTCTACTCCAGGTTTTTAAAGCCATGTGGTTAATGCAAATAGGGTTAGGCCAGGTGAGGAAGGCTAATAGGTTCTGGCCAGGGAGGTAAAATGATGTGAGTAAGGCCAGGTATGTCAGACCAGAAAATTAAGATTGAGTGAGTAAGGCTAGGCATTTCTTTAATAAGTCCAGGTGGATTAAGCCAGATTGGTAATACCATGAGGATGATTGAGACAGTAAGGTTAATATGGTCTGGTGAGGAAGGGCAGGTTTTGAAAACACGTTGTTTAAATCCAGATGAACAAAAAAACTATTAAGTTAACACTAGGCTGGTAAATCAATAAGGAAACCCCTAGGAGGATTAAGGCCAAGTCTGCAAGCTACCTCAATTATGACAGGAGGCTAATACCACACGGGTAAGACACTGAGGGTAAGGTGAGGAGCTGAAAGCCAGCTGGATAAAGCTAGGTAGTTAACACAAGATGAGTATAACACGAGCAAATAAAGTCATGCTTGGTGAGGCCAGGCAGGTGAATATGGGTATAAGTCTAGTAAGGCCAGGTGGCTAACACCTAGCAGGTAAATCCAGGAGGTTTAAATGGCCAAGTGCATAAAGTCAGCTGGATAAGGTCATGTGGTCAGGCCAAAAGGTGAAGGTCAGGAAAGTATGACGTGGGGCAAGGACAGAAGATAATGCCACTAGATTAAGGCCAGTAGAGCCAGGACAGCTGACTAAAACCAACTAAGGTTGAGACAAATTGTGAAGGCCAACAGAGTAACGGTGGGTAAGCAAGATCAGCTCAGTAATTCTGGTTGGTAAAACCATGAGGTTAATACCAATAGGGTCAGTTGTATAAGTCAGGTGCATAACGTCACAGGAGTAATACTGGATGAATAAGGCCAGGTTAATGAGGCAGGTGAGTAGATCTAGGTTAGGACCAAGGTAATGTAAGAGCACATCAGGAAACCAAGGAGTTTAAAAGACCAGGTGATTAGCACTACCCAATTGGAGTTATCAACCCACTTTTAATCAGCAGCCCAGTGGGTTGAAGCCTACAGATAAAAGGTGAGTTGATAACTCCAACTGGGTAGTTCTAAGAGGTTAAAACTAAGCAGTTGAGGCCAGGAGGATGTCCATGTGAGTAAGAATGGAAGGATAAGGCCAGGTGGGAAGGCCAGGTTGGTAAAATCAGCTAGTAATCCAGGTTGGTAAAGTCATGAGTTTAAGGCCAGTTGGGCAACTCCAGATGGGTTAAGAAAGGTGTCTGTCTGGGGAGGGGAAATCTAGAGAATAATGGAAGGGGGATAAGTCCAGAGGAATCAACCTTGGGAGATAAATCCAGTGGGGTAAGGTGCGGGGATTAAGACCTGTAGATAAAACCAGAAGGTTAAGGACATTTGGGTAACCAAGTATAAAGGCCATGTGGGTCATGTATGGGAAGACTAAGTAGGAAAACTAGGTGGCTAATCCAGGTTGTTAGGACCACGAGGTTAAGGCTCATAGGGGAAGGCCAGGTGAGGAAGGCTAATGGGGTCTGCCCCGTGCAGTCAAATCAGGCGGGTAAGGCCAGGGTGTAAGGCCTCATGGGTAAGATCAGTGGGATACTGACCAGAGAATGAGGCCAGCAAATTAAATAACTGCTTATAAACAGGTTGTTAATGGAAGGATGTTATGGCCAGGTTGGTAAGCTCAGTTCTTTTAGGCCACAAAATTAAGACTGGGTAAGGCCAGGAGTTTCATAAGGCCAGGTAAAGTCAGATTAGTAATACTATGAGGACAAGATCAGGTGATTAAGGCCATCAAGTTAATAACATCTGGTGAGTAAGTCCAGGTTGTTAAAACCAGTGTTTAAATCCAGCTGAATGAAAAATTACTTGGTTAACACACACCAGGCTGGCAAATCAATGGGGAAAATTCTGGGAGGATCAAGGCCAAGTGGGTAAGCCAGCTAATTGACAGAAGGCTAATTATACACGAGTGGGACACAGAGGGTACTGTTTGGAGGTGAAGTCTCACTGAGTCAAGGTAGTTGGTTAACACCAGATGGGTACAAGGCCAGAGGATTAAGTCATGCTAGGTGAGGCCAGGTGGGTGAGTATGGTCATATGTTTAATAAGGCCACATGGGTAAGGCCTAGTGGGTTGGGCCGGAAGGTGAATAACGCCAAGTGGTTAAGGCCAAGTAGATAAGGCCAGGAAGTGCAGGCCAGCTCTATATAGTTACGTGGTGAACATCAGGTGTGTAAGTTGAAGAGGTTAAGGTAGGTGGGTAACATTCTGTTTGTAAGGACAGGAGATTAAAGCCAAAAGATTAAGGCCACATGAGTAAGGCCAGAGGTTAAGGCCAGGAATCGATAGTGTGTTAGACTAGAATGTTAAAGGACAGCTGTGAAGGCTCAGTGTATAAGGCTGGGAGGGTCAAACCAGATGGTTAAAATCAGGTGAATAGTATCAGCGGTTTGAGGCCAAGTGGGGATGCCTGAGACGTTAAGGCCAGGTGGGCAATGCCAGAAAATTAATGTCGGTGGGTATGTCCCTGAGGTTGAGTTTTTGGCCAGGTCTGAGCCATACCAGGGTTCCACATTCAATAATTGTAGTATCCCTCGCTTATCTGCAGTTTTGCTTTTCATGGTTTCAGTTTCACATGCCTGAGTGTCTCTAAAAATATTCAGTGGAAAATTCCAGAAGTAAACAATTCATAACTTTGAAACTGCAGGCAATTCTGAGTAGCATAATGAAATCTTATACCATTCCTAGCTCTCCTGCTCTGTCCTGCCAGGGATATCAATTACCCATTTGTCCAGCATTGCTGGACAAAGATTGATGTGTTCGAGTAACCTTTATTTAGTTTAATAATGGCCCCGGGCCAGGCATGATGGCGTTAGTCTGTATTCCCAGCACTTTAGGAGGCCAAAATGAGCCTAGGATCACTTGGAACATAGGAGTTTGAGACCAGCCTGGGCAACATAGTGTGAGCCCATCTCTACAAAAAATTGTTTTTAAAAATTAGCCAGGTTGGGCGCGGTGGCTCACAGCTATAATCCCAGCACTAAGGGAGGCAGAGGTGGGCGGATCACAAGGTCAGGAGTTAAGACCATCCTGGCCAATATGGTGAAACCCCATCTCTACTAAAAAATACAAAAATCAGCCAGGCGTGGTGCTGTGTGCCTGTAGTCCCAGCTACTCAGGAGGCTAAGGCAGGAGAATTGCTTGAACCCGGGAGGCAGAGGTTGCGATGAGCCGAGACCACGCCACTGCACTCTAACCTGGGCGACAGAGTGAGGCTCTGTCTCAAAAAAAAAAAAAAAAAAAATTAGCCAGGCATGATGGAGCATGCCTCTGGCCCCAGCTACCTTGAGGCTTAGGTGGGAATATTGCTTGAGCCTGGGAGATCAAGGCTGCAGTGAGCCATGATTATGCCACTGCATTCCAGCCTGAGAGACAGAATGAGATTCTGCCTCATAAATAGATAAATAATGCCCCAAAGTAAATGAGTAGTGACCCTGGCGTATTTTCCTAATTGTTCTACTTCACTCTTGTTGATCTGTCACTGTACTTAATTTCATAATTAACCTTGAACATAGGTATATATGTATAGAAAAAAAGCAGTATATGTAGAGGTCAGTATTAGCTGTGGTTTCAGGCATCATCCGGGGTCTTGGAACACATCTCGGGGCATGAGAGGGGATACTGCACAGTGTGAGGGGATCAGCTCCTCATCTGCAGCTTCCTCTACTTCTCATGAGGATGCCGCCTGTCTCTGAACGCTGGTCTGGGTGAGCCTCTGTGAAGCTCTTAGTGCAGCACATGGAAGGCCACTATTTCTTTTTTGTTTTTAAACAGCCTTTGGGAGGCCAAGGTGGGTAGATCACCTGAGGTCAGGAGATTGAGACCAGCCTGGCCAACATGGCAAAACCCCATCTCTACTAAAAATACAAAACACTCATGCCTGTAAACTTTGGGAGGCTGAGGTAGGCAGATCACCTGAGGTCGGGAGTTCGAGAGCAGCCTGAACAACATGGAGAAACCCCGTCTCTACTAAAAATACCAAAAAATCAGCCGGGTGTGGTGGTGCAAGCCTGTAATCCCAGCTACTCAGGATGCTAAGACAGGAGAATTGCCTGAATCTGGGAGGTGAAGGTTGCAGTGAGCCGAGATTGCACCATTGTACTCCAGCCTGGGCAACAAGAGCGAAACTCTGCCTCAAAAACAAACAAACAAACAAAACAAAAAAAAAAAGAAAAAGAAAGTAAGACCCATTCGTAACCAGCTTGGCCAACATGGTGACACCCCATTTCTACTACAAATACAAAAAATTAGCCAGGTGTGGTGGCAGGTGCCTGTCATCCCAGCTACTAGGGAGGCTGAGGCAGGAGAATCACTTGAACCCGGGAGGCAGAGGTTGGAGTGAGCAGAGATTGCACCACTGCACTCCAGCCTGGGCGACAGAGCAAGACTCCATGTCAAAAAAAAAAAAAAAGTAAGACCCAACACTATGCAACTATTAGGATAAAACATAGAAGTAAAAGCTCCATGACATTGGTGTCAGCAATGATTTTTTGACTATGAGCTCAAAATCATAGGCAACAAAAGCAAAAATAGACTGATGGGGTGACATCAAACTAAAAAACTTCTGCATAGCAAAGGAAACAATCAACAGAGTGATGAGCAACCCACAGAAGGGAGGAAAACATTTGCATACCACACGTCTGATAAAAGGGCAAGATCCGAAATATATAAAGAACTCAAACAACCATTTTTTTTTTTTTTTTTTTTTTTTTTTTTTGAGATGGAGTCTCACGCTGTTGCCCAGGCTGGAGTGCAGTGGCCGGATCTCAGCTCACTGCAAGCTCCGCCTCCTGGGTTTACGCCATTCTCCTGCCTCAGCCTCCCGAGTAGCTGGGACTACAGGCACCCGCCACCGCGCCCGGCTAATTTTTTGTATTTTTAGTAGAGACGGGGTTTCACTGTGGTCTCGATCTCCTGACCTTATGATCCGCCCACCTCGGCCTCCCAAAGTGCTGGGATTACAGGCTTGAGCCACCGCACCCGGCCCAAACAACCATTTAACAGCAAGAAAATAACCTGATTTTTAAATGGGCTAAAAACTGAATAGACATTTCTCAAAAGAGACATACAAATGGCCAACAGGTATAGGACAAAATGTTCAGCATCACTAATCATCAGAAATGCAAATCAAACCCACAATGAGATAGCACCTCATTCCTGTTAGAATTTCTATTATCAAAAAACAAAAGGTAACAAATGTTGGTGAAAATGTGAAGAAAAGGGAACTCTCATACCCTGTGGTCGGAATGGAAATTAGTCTAGCTATTATGGAAAACAGTAGAAGTTACTCAAAAGGCTCAAAATAGTCCAGGCACGGTGGCTCATGCCTATAATCCTAGCACTTTGGGAGGCCAAGGCATGTGGATTCCTTGAGCCCAGCAACGAGCCTGGGCAACATGGCAAAACCCTGTCTCTACAAAAATTACAAAATTATGTGGGTGTGGTGGTGCGCACCTGTAGTCCCAGCTACTCAGGAAGCTGAGCGGTGAGGATCACTTGAGTCCAGAAGGTGGAAGCTGCAGTGAACCGTGATGGTGCACTCCAGCCTGCATGACAGAGTGAGACCTCATTTTTAAAAAAAGACATTCAAAATAGAATGACCATATGATCCAGCAATCTACCACTGGACATGTATTGAAAGAAAATGAAGCCCAGTGTGGTGGCTCAGGCCTGTAGTCCCAGCACTTTGGGAGGCCAAGGCAGGTGGACCACCTGAGGTCAGGGGTTCAAGACCAGTCTGGCCAACATGGTGAAACCCCATCTCTACTAAAAATACAAAAATTAGCCGGCTCGTGGTGGCGCATGCCTGTAGTCCCAGCCATTCTGGAGGCAGAGGTGAGAGAATCGCTTGAACCAGGGACGCAGAGGTTGCAGAGAGCTGAGATCTCACCATTGCACTCCAGCCTGGACAGCAGAGCGAGACTCTGTCTCAAAAAAAAAAGAAAGAAAATGAAATCAGTGTGTCGAAGACTTAATTTGCACACCGATGCTTTTTGCAGCACTATTCACAAAAATCAGATATGAAAGTAACCTAAGTGTCCTGTGGTATAATACACAAGGGAATGCTATTCAGCCATAAAAAAGGGAACCTGCCATTTGCAGCAAGTGGGTGAATTTGGAGGACATCGTTAAGTGAAATAAGCTAGGCATAGAAAGACAAATACCGGCCAGGCACAGTGGCTCATGTCTGTAATCCCAGCACTTTGGGAGCTCGAGGCGGGTGGACCACCTGAGGTCGGGAGTTTGAGACCAGCCTGACCAACATGAAGAAACACCGTCTCTAATAAAAACATAAAATTAGCTGGGTGTGGTGGCACATGCCTATAATCCCAGCTACTCAGGAGGCTGAGGCAGGACCTGGGAGGCAGAGGTTGCGGTGAGCTGAGATCGCGCCATTGCACTCCAGCCTGGGCAACAAGAGCGAAACTCCATCTCAAAAAAAAAAAAAAAAAAAAAAGAAAAGAAAAGAAAGACAAATACCAAGTGATCTCACTTCCATGTGGAATCGAAAAAGATTGATGTCATAGAAGTTGAGAGCACAATGGTGGTTATCAGAAGGCTGGGCTGGCTGCGGGGAACTGGAGATAATTTCGACAAAGAATACATGTTTAGAGTTAGAAGGAGCAAGTTAAGGATTTTACTATACAGCACAGTGGTTACGATGATTAATAGTTATAGATTGTATATTTGAAAATACAATAGATTCTTGAAATCTCTGAGCATGTATGTTGTATTTTTAACCACAAAAATGAAAATATGTGAGATAATGCATATGTTAATTAGATTTGACCCTTCCATAATACATATACTTCAAAACATCATATTGTACATGATAAATGCATACACTTTTATATGTCAATTTATTTTTTTATTTTTAAGATGGAGTTTCACTACTCTTGTCACCCATGCTGGAGTGTAGTGATGCGATCTTGGCTCACTGCAACCTCCACCTCCTGGGTTTGAGCGATTCTCCTGCCTCAGCCTCCTGAATAGCTGGGATTACAGGTGCCTGCCAGCATGCTTGGGTAATTTTTTGTATTTTTAGTAGAGACGGGGTTTCACCGCGTTAGCTAGGATGGTCTCGATCTCCTGACCTTGTGATCTGCCTGCCTTGGCCTCCCAAAGTGCTGGGATTACAGGCATGAGCCACCACGGCCATGGTGCACTATTTTTGTTCCATTCCTTTTATGGTGTTTTAAGCATTTGCATCTATTACTGGGTATGCAAAGTGCAGTCTGGGGCAATTGTCTGTTCGTGCCAGGACCCACTTATAACCCTCCAAGGTGACCAGCACGGAATGGCATAATGTAGCTAATCTCCAAGCTCTGCCTCAAGGGCTTTCCCTGCGGGAAACCTGGCCTATAATCATCCAGGGTCTCTGTCCCTCCTGCTGGCAGACAGGACCGTTCTTGTTGGCATGTTATGCTTCTGAGGGTGCAGAAGAATAGGTGTCTACGACCACCCCTCTCTGCATTGCTACTGCTCCCCAGTGTCCACTCATTTCATGGGCTCAGTTGGCCACCTTGGGTGTGCCATGATATCCACTTGGGGTTCCAATCACTTTCCAGTCTGGGAAAAAGGTTCTTCTGATGGGCATTAACATGTCCTATTTAATGCATCCTGTAAATTCCCATAGTGGTTTCCATAAGGCCATGTTCCATATGGATACCCCTTTAACAATCCAGTTTTGCATTGCTCCTCTTCCTGACCACATGGCCAGCTATTGGCCAATGCCCATGAGTTGGAATGCACCTAGACTTCAGGGCTCTAATTGTTGTTCAATTCTTCCATCACTGCAAGGAAAATAGCATGCAGTTCAGCTCACGGAGCTTACTTGTTCTCAACCTCTTCAATTCGTTTTACCATCAGTTGTTTACAGTGGGGAGCTTTCCAAACAGGATGCTGACCATCTACTTTAGAAGTGTTAATGTAAACTAAGGAGATTTTTATTGGTCAGTGGAGAGGTGTTCATGAGGCATCACCAGCCACATGTCTATAGGATGTGGCAGCTCCTCAGATGGTTCCAAAGTTGGTCCTAGAGGTAATGAGCCTACCTGCTTGTGAATATGATGCAAACCTCTTTGCAGTCCTCCAGTATCATGTTCCTGTATAAACCATTTCCATTTTAATACAGAGTCAGCTCTTCTGGGCAGTAGCTTCTTCATTAGTGTTTCTCTGACGTCACCCAAGACATCATGGGTATGTCAGATCTTCGGAATATTTAGCATCCTTCAGTAATAAGAACAGTTTCAGTTAATGCCCCCCAAATAGCAACCCAATAATTGTCTCCAAAATGACACATACCATACTGTCCCATCTGGAAATTTTCTCGTCCAAAATTCAAGTGCTCACCATTAGGCAGCACTCGTGGGCTTTTACCATAGACTCTAGTCTGTGGGAATGATCTTTCAGATACAGGTGTCCCTGGGTATCTGTGGGGAATTAGTTTCAGGACCCCTCCCTAAGGGGATACTAAAATCTCAAGGGGTTGAAGTATCTTTTTAAAAATGACCTAATATTTTCCTATAACCCATGCACATCCTTCTTTATACTTTAAATCATCACTAGATTACTTATAATAACACAGAGCAAATGCTATGGAAATAATTGTTCTATTATTATTATTATTTTTTTTGAAGACAGAGTCTCGCTCTGTTGCTGCAACTTGTCTCCTGCTACAGCCTCCTGCGTAGCTAGGACTACAGGTGCCCGCCACCAAGCCCAGATAATTTTTGTATTTTAGTAGAGATGGGGTTTCACTGTGTTGCCCAGCCTGGTCTTGAACTCCTGAGCTCAGGCAATCCGCCCGCATCGGCCTTCCACAGTGCTAGGATTTCAGGCATGAGCCACTGCGCCCAGCCTGTTCTATTATTTTTTAAAATTTGTGTTATTTTTATTGTTGTTTTTAAAACATTTTCCTATCCTGGCTTGTTTTTCAGTTTCTGGTGTGATTGTGGCATTAGCAATGTAGCATATTGACACAGTAGTAAAGTGGTGAATTCAAATAACCATGTGGCAATACAATGTAGTAAGCTGGGCTCCTTCCCACATAAAGGCAAACTGTATTTGACTCTTTTCTAAGATTGTGATAAAGAAAAAACATTTGCCGCACATCCTATTTTTTTGCACTATTGAAACCATATCAGGAACTGCTGGTGCTGTAGGCAGGACTACTTTATTTTTATTTATTTATTTATGTATTGTTTTTTTTTGAGATGGAGTTTCAATCTGTCGCCCAGGCTGGAGTGCAATGGTGTGATCTCGGCTCACTGCAAACTTCGCCTCTCAGGTTCAAGCGATTCTCCTGCCTCAGCCTCCCGAGTAGCTGGAACTACAGGCGCCCGCCACCACACCCAGGTAATTTTGTATTTTTAGTAGCGGTGAGGTTTCACCATGATGGCCAGGCTAGTCTTGATCTCCTGACCTCAGGTGATCGCCCGCCTCAGCCTCCCAAAGTGCTGCGATTATAGGCGTGTGCCACTGCACCTGGCCAGTACTGCTTTATTCAAGCCTGGAAAATCTACTGTTAATCTTGATGAGCCACTTCCCTTTTTCATGGGCCACACAGGATGTTTGTACAGAACATTTGTTAGTACCAGCACTCCAGCTTCTAACATGTCAGCGATTAAAGTGGTATTCTCTTTTTGTCTACTAGGATTCACCCGACACTGTCAAATTAACAAGCTATGTGGGCTCAGGTAATTCTATAGGTTCCCATTTAGTATGCCCAATTAATGATTGCAGAAGGGCAAACTTACATACCTTTGATTTTATAATACTAGGAATGGGAAGTGCTCCCAGTCAGAAACGATTCCATCTAAGAATACACTTAGGTAGAGGAGACACAGGCACTTCACATGAAGTCCGTTCTAATGTTCCCATTTTCATGCAAACTTTCACCTTCATCTCATCAATCTTTATATCCCCAGATGCTCCCTAGCAAACTGTCACCCAATTAGGACCTCACCAACAGGCTTTGATAACAATGCATTGGGATCCTGTGGGAAGGACTCTGGGAAGTTTTTCTTCGCCCCATGTCCATTATCCTCGCACATATGAACAAGCCCCGGGTCTCTGTTGAGGATCAGGCCAAGGGACCCTGCACTAGTCTATGTCCTGATTAATGTGCCTGATCACTAGCCCCAGTGATTCGGGGTCAGATTTCTCATTTTCATCTTTGCCTTCAGTCTTTTCAAATTCCTGCAAACTCGAGTGAATAGGGTGGATCTGTTTAGGGGCCTTCAAAGTTGGGACCCCAGCAGGGGCACTTGTGAATCCCCTGAACCTCCCATAGTGCTGCGATAAGATCTTTCTTTTGATTCATCAGTATTCAGCTTTTTCATCCCAGTTCTTTTTTTTTGAGATGGAGTCTTACTCTGTCACCCAGGCTGGAGTGCAGTGGTGCGATCTTGGCTCACTGCAACCTCCACTTCCCGGGTTCAAGCGATTCTCTTGCTTCAGCCTCCTGAGTAGCTGGGACTACAGGCATGCACTGCCATGCCTGGCTAATTTTTGTATTTTTAGTAGAGACGGGGCTTCACCGTGTTGACCAGGTCTTGAACTGGTCTTGAACCAGGTCTTGAACTCCTGACCTCAAGTGATCCGCCTGCCTCGGCCTTCCAAAGTGCTGGGATTACAGGTGTGAGCCACCACGCCCAGCCCATCCCAGTTCTTTTTTTTTTTTTCTCTTGCTTTGTCACCCAGGCTGGAGTGCAATTGGCTCACTGCAACCTCCACTCCCCAGGTTTAAGTCATTTTCCCACCTCAGCCTCCTGAGTAGCTGGGATTACAGGTGCCTGCCACTACACCCAACTAATTTTTGTATTTTTAGTGGAGACAGGTTTTCACCACGTTAGCCAGGCTGGTCATGAACTCCCGACCTCAGGTGATCCACCCGGCTTCCCAAAGTGTGCTTTGGCTCCCAAAGGTGATCCACCGTGCCTGGCTCCCAGTTCTTAATATTTGAAAATTTCCACCCTGATGGGACAAGTCTCTTGACTATTTCCTTTGACTTTGCCCATTCTTTTGTGAACAGGCATCATTTTCTTGGCTTCTGTAAGATCCATGAGGGGAAGCTGAGATAACAAATCTGATATGATATCTTGAACTGAGCTTGATTTTGCAGCAGTAAGTTTCCATGGGAGTCCTGTGCAAAAGGAGCTCACGGAATCACACTGAGGCAGGAGATCAGCAGGACTTGTTTTCTGAGCACTGGTCACAACCCAGCTGATTGAAATAGGATCTGGTCAAAAGGATGCAGTAAAGAAACTGGCCAAAACCATCTAAAACCAAGATGGCAACAAAAGCAACCTCTAGTTGCTCTCACTGCTCATTATATGCTAATTGTAATGCATTTCCATGTTAAAAGGCACTCCCACCAGCAAATGTTTACATTAGTTTACAAATGTCCTGGCCATGATGCCCTGGGAAGTTACTTTATATAATTTGAAAGGGGAGGAGCTCTCAGTCCCGGGAACTCCCAACCTCTTTTGTAGAACATTTGTGAATAACCTGCCCCTTATTTAGCTTATGAATAAGGAGTAGCTATAACTACAGCTAGCCAGCAATACCTGAGTGCTGCTTTGCCAAGCTGAGATCGTGCCATTGTACTCCAGCCTGGGTGACAAGAGTGAAACTCCGTATCAAAAAAAAAAAAAGAAAAAAGAAAAAAGAAACTGATAAATCATTCTACCTATGAGAGTTCCCCATGGATATCAAAAGTTGAGCAAGGCCCTGCACCTGGCTCACGCCTGTAATCCCAACACTTTGGGAAGCCTAGGCGGGCAGATCGCTTAAGCCTATGAGTTCAAGACCAGCCTGAGCAACATGGCAAAATCTCGTCTCTACAAAAAAATACAAAACCTTAGCTGGGTGTGGTGGCCCACTCCTGTAGTCTCCACTATTTGGGAGGATAAGGTGGGAGGATCATCTGAGCCTGGGGAGGTCGAGGCTGCAGTGAGCTGTGATTGCGCCACTGCACTCCAGCTTGGGTGACGGAGTGAGACCCTATCTCAAATAAAATGAAATAAAAATAAAATAAAATAAGCCAAACCAACTGCTTTGTCTCTGCTCTCAAATCGAAGCAGTCAGAAAACTCATTCCATTTAACACAGCAGAAGTAGGATTGCACATTCTAAGAAAAGTTTAATTCTATGCATTAGCTATTTGTGGAATTGTTTCCTTTTTGTTCTTAGTATTTAAATGACCCAGTTTCCAAGTAAAGGATAGGTTTCAAGTCTTAAGAATCTACATGGAAATAGAAAAGGATTTACTGGATCCCAAATCCATTTGCTTTCCCCTGAGATGATTATATTCTTTCCTCCAAGCTTCCTGCTGTTTCACAGTCAATAGCTTCTAATAGGTTTCTCTCATTTCCCAACTCCCACGAGCCGTTCTCCATCTGGTTTTGTTCCAGATAATGCAAAAGGTGCTAGTTCGAGCTTCCTGAAACTCCCATGCAAGCGAGATGTGGTCTCAAGGGTATAGCTCTTTGTAGATCTGGCCAGGTGCAGTGGCTCATGCCTGTAACCCCAGCACTTTGGGAGGCCAAGGTGGGCAGATCACTTGAGGTCAGGAGTTCGACACCAGCCTGGTCAACATGGCGAAACCCCATCTCTACCCAAAAATACAGAAAAAAATACAAAATTAAAAACAAAAAAAACACCAGCCAGGCATGGTGGCACACACCTGTGGTCCCAGCTACTCGGGAGGGTGAGGTGGGAGAATCGCTTGAACCTGGGAGGTGGAGGTTGCAGTGAGCTGAGAAAGCACCACTGCATTCCAGCCTGAGCAATGGAGTAAGACCCTGTCTGGAAACAAAACAAAACAAAACAAAACAAAACAAAACAAAACAAAACCTCTTTGTAGATCAATATAAACAGGCACTCAGGGGCCCTAGTGGCCTTCCAGCTAGTCCCAACCATTCTGGTGCAGTCTGCCGTGTTACATGTAGATGAAAATTTTCCCAGAGAGGGCAGACTGATTTTTCAGAAGACTACCTACTAAAAAAATCACAATGAAAGTTAAAAAAAGGAAAAAAAATTAGAATCGCTATTTTTTTGACAAAGAAGTACTATGTGTGCTTTATTTATTTATTTATTTAGTATTTTTAGTACAGACGGGGTTTCACCATGTTAGCCAGGATGGTCTCAATCTCCTGACCTTGTGATCCGCCTGCCTCGGCCTCCCAAAGTGCTGGGATTACAGGCGTGAGTCACCGCGCCCGGCCTATTTTATTTTTTTAAAGACAGGGTCTTGCTCTGTTGCCTAGGTTGGAGTGCAGAGGTGTGGTCATAGCTCACTGCAGCCTCCAACTCCTAGGCCTAAGTGATCCTCCTGCCTTTAGCCTCCAGTGTAGCCAGGACTAACAGGCATGAACCACCATGCCTACTTAATTTTTATTTTTGTGGAGACAGGGTCTTGCTATAGTTGCCTAGGCTGGTCTTGAACTCCTGTCCTCAAGCATTCCTCCCGCCTTGGCCTTCCAAAGCACTGAGATGACAGGCATGAGCCACTGCATCTAGTCTGTATGCTTTAAATTGATGAACATCTTTTTCTAAAAGCAGGCAATCGAGAGAAATTTGGCTAAAACACTGCAACTTGATGCTTATAAACTGAAAGTCACTGGAAGAGTGTTACCTGACTAGGCAGATCAGAACCTTAACCTGTAGGAGGTGAAGCCAAACAATTTGTGCCATAGAACCAAGAAAGACTGAGGGAACTGGATGTACTAGGAAGGCAAGAGTGTGAGGAGGAAGACTGCTTGGAAGTCTATGTAAGAGCAGTCAGCAGTCAGCCCTGTGAGGCACCTGCCCAGCTCACCCCACCAGGCAGCTCCTCCTCCATGTCCAGAAGACTCGATGCTTACCCTTCTGACCCTATGCTTGTATTCACTAAGCACAGCTAGGCACAGGGGAGTGCCGACAGTCATTATTTATTTCACGCAGAAGGATGGAAAATTCCTTTCTGGAAAATCTGACCGGCCAAATAGAAAAAAAACCAAAATGTAGTGAAGTTTGGGATCTCCTAAGGAAACTGCCAAGTCCTTGTCCTAGTACCCTACCTGTGCAGTCCATTATGCGAGAAGCCTACAACTCAATAGCCTGCTTTAAGTGTCTCGCTCCTAAGTGTGAATGAACAGGAGAGACCACAGGTACTTGGGGGGCAAAGTCAAACATGAAAAGCAAAACTTGAAAACGGAATTGCAAGAGATAAAGAAAACTTCCACAAACCATAAATATTATCAGAGAGAGAAAAATATATTACATCCGTAAAAAAACAGGGTGTTAGAAAATCAGAAGCCAGAGCAGGAGGTCCAAAAATATAAAATAAATATTATCAATAAAGAGGAGAGAAAACGGAAGGGGGCCAATTATAAAAGAAATAATACAAGGTTTCCTAGCACTGAAGGACACACACCTATTATAAAGGTCCATTGAGGGCCCAGAATAAGAATTTAAAAGACCCACATAAAGCACATCCCTTAAAATTTCAGAAACTATAAGAAGAGATTCTAAATGCTCTCCAAGAAAGCAAATAGTTTATGTTCAGGAATCTGAATAGCTCTGACTTCAAAAGAACTTTAGAAACTAGAAGACAATGGAGAAATGCTTTTCAAAATTCTGAGGGAAAAATATTTCTAACCTAGAATTCTATACTCCGCAAAACTATTAAACAACTAATAGAGTGGGGAAAAGATACTTTTAAGCATTCAAACTCTAAAATATTGGCTGAGCGTGGTGATTCATGCCTGTAATTCCAGCACTTTGTAGGGCTGGGGTGGTAAGACTGTTTGAGGCCAGGAGTTCAAGACCAGCCTGGGCTACATCATGAGACCCCCACCTCTACAAATAAATAAATAAAATTAGCTGAATATGGTGGTGCACACCTGTACTCCTGGCTCCTTGGGAGGCTGAGGTGGGAGGACCCCCTTGAGCCCAGGAGCAAGATCCTGTCTCAAAAAACAAAAACAAAAACAAAAACAGGCCAGGTGCGGTGGCTCACGCCTGTAATTCCAGTGCTTTGGGAGGCTGAGGCGGGTGGATCACAAGGTCAGGAGATTGAGACCAGCCTGGCCAACATGGTGAAATCCTGTCTCTACTAAAAATACAAAAAATTTAGCTGGGCGTGGTGGCAGCACCTGTAGTCCCAGCAACTCAGGAGGCTGAGGCAGGAGAATCACTTGAACCCAGGAGGCGGAGCTTGCAGTGAGCTGAGATCGCACCACTGCACTCCAGCCTGGCGACAGAGCAAGACTCTGTCTCAAAAAAAAAAAAAAAAAAAAAAAAAAAAAAAAAAATCAATTTTCTACCTCACATTGAATGATTCCATTTTATTGGTGGGAGGAAGGGAGGAGGGAAGAGTTGTGATTCCTACCATGGCTCAGCTGAACTTGGAAGGTGGTAGGTATCTGTGAGTGGGGTGCTGGAGCCATGCGCCACAATATAATATTGAACAGCTGGCCGGGACAGGTTGTGAGTGAAGGAGGCAAACGCTTATGGCTGTACCAACCACCCTGAAGGCATCCGATCTCATTTTCTCTCAGAAGCCAAGCAGGGTTTGTCCCAGTTGGCAGCAGTAGTAATGACAGATTACGCTTATTGCCAAAGAACAGTTTCAAACATTTTACCTAGAGCTATGATCTGAATGCCCCCAAAAGTCATGTGCTGAAACTTAGTCCCCATCGTGGTGGCATAAGGGGGGCCTTTAGGAGATGATTAAGCCATGAGGGGTCTGCCCTCATCAATGGGATTAGTGCCTTGTAGAAGGGCTGGGGGGACCCAGCTTAGGCCCTGTCTGCCACGTCCGCCCTTCTGCCATGTGAGGACAGAGCGCTCATTCCCTTTGGGGGATGCAGAAACAAGGGGCCACTTTAGAAGCGAAGACCAGGCTCTCACCAGACATCAACCCTGCCGGTACCTTGAGCTTGGACTCTCGTTTCCAGAGTTGTGAGAAATAAATTTCTATTCTTTATAAATTACCCAATCTCAGGCATTTTGCTTTAGTAGCACAAATGGATTAAGATATCTACACTTATATTTAATCTTCCCAACAACTATAAGAGGTGGGTAGGTATTAGTATCATCTCCATTTTATGGAAAGGAAAGCTGAGGCTTTGAGACTTTGTGCGAGTGAATTACACAAGACCACACAAGGCTAGTGTATGGTAGAGTTGGGTTTCAAACCCAGTCAGGCTCCAGATACTGCTTTCTTAGCTACTACATTATATTGTGTTTGATGGGGAGATGGTCTTGAAAAACAAGATGCTGCAAGCTTTTTTTTTTTTTTTTTGAGACAGTCTTGCTCTGTCACCTAGGCTGGAGTGCAGTGATGCGATCTTGGCTCACTGCAACCTCCACCTCCCGGGTTCAAGTGATTCTCCTGCCCCAGCCACCTGAATAGCTGGGATTACAGGTACCCACCACCCCGCCAGGCTAATTTTTTGTATTTTATCTTGGCTCACTGCAACCTCCACCTCCTGGGTTCAAGCAATTCTTCTGCCTCAGCATTCTGAGTAGCTGGGATTACAGGCACCTACCACTATGCCAGGCTAATTTTTTGTATTTTTAGTAGAGACGGGGTTTCACCACGTTGGCCAGGCTGGTCTCGAACTCCTGACCTCAAGTGATCTGTCTCAGCCTCCCAAAGTGCTGGGATTACAGGCGTGAGCCACCACACCCGGCCTGCAGGCTTTCTTTCTACTTACTTCAAAGCAGTGGCAGCTCCAGAATTTATAGACAGTAGGTAGTGGAGGGGCATAAGCCATGTTTTTTTTTTTTCCCTAGACAGAGTCTCACTCATCACCCAAGCTGGAGTACAGTGGTGCAATTACAGCTCACTGCAGCCTTGACTTCTCAGGCTCAAGCGATCCTCTCATTTCAGCCTCCTGAGTAGCTGGGAGTACAGGTGTCCCACTACACCCAGCTAATTTTTGTATTTTTTGTAGAGACGAGGTCCACTATGTTGCCCAGGCTTGTCTTGAACTCCTGGGCTCAAGTGATCCTTCTGCCTTGGCCTCCCAAAGTGCTGGAATTACAGGCCCGAGCCACTGCCTCCGGCTAGCAATGTGGTTGAAAGGTATGGGTGTGCATAGGAGCAGGTCTGGGGTGGGGGACAGAGTCCATACTTTGAAACTTGGTAGTAAGCATGCTATTCTTTCACCATAATTTTAGGTTTATTTAAAGTGTCTAGAGAGGGCGGTTAATAACAAAATTTAAAATTTAGAAGTGATAAGCTCTGCTCCCATGCCTAGAGCTGCTGCTGCTTTTTTTTTTTTTTTTTTTTTAGATGGAGTCTCGCTCTGTTGCCAGGCAGTGGCACCATCTCGGCTCACTGTAACCTCCGCCTCCCAGGTTCAAGTGATTCTCCTGCCTCAGCCTCCCGAGTAGCTGGGACTACAGGCACCCACCACCACGCCCAGCTAATCTTTTGTATTTTTAGTAGAGATGGGGTTTCACCATATTGGCCAGGCTGGTCTCGATCTCTTGATCTCATGATCTGCTGGCCTCGGCCTCCCAAAGTGCTGGGATTACAGGTGTGAGTCATGGCCTCCGGCCACCTAGAGCTGCTGCTGCTGCAGAGCCTCATTTGGTTTTCGCTGCACCCCATTTTCCTCTCTCCTTCACACTGTCTGCTTGCTTGATTAATGACAGAGCTAGCCAGGAGACAAGTCTAGCCACTGCCACACAAAACTCCAAAGTCTTTGTCTAAACTTGACATGTGTTACAAACAGACCTAAAAGGAAATAAAGGTCATCTGACTCAGTCTTCAACACGTACATGCACGGCATGAGTGTCAGGGTAAAGAAAAATGAGTAACAAATTGGGTAATGGGGATTTTTTCTAAGGCATGTCTACACTGCAAGAATTGGCCAGGGTCTCGGGTCTCCCAAATGCCCTGGACTGACAGCTTCTCTCTCCCTGGAGAACAGCAGTTCAGGGCCCCTGTTCAGCAGGCATGCCACACAGTCCTCAGCCAGGAACCCTGTTCAACTGACTGCTCAACTTGCTCTCCGTCAATCTCAACAGACTGTCCCCCAGCTTCCCAAGAGAACCAGCCCAAGCAGAGCCACAGAGAGGGCCTCTTGGTTACCAGTGCATGGGGAGGATGGCTCTCCAATCTCAATGTGCAGCAGAAACAGCCTGGTCCTGGGGAACGCACACACATTGCAGGACCCCTGGATGCAGGTAATCCCAGAATCACACCTTAAGAGACTTTTCAGGCAGGGCTTGGTGGCTCACGCCTGTAATCCGAGCACTTTGGGAGGCCGAGGTGGGCAGATCACCATGTCAGAAGTTTGAGACCAGCCTGACCAACATGGTGAGACCCCATCTCTACTAAAAATACAAAAATTAGCCAGGCGTGGTGATGCATGCCTATAATCTCAGCTACTCAGGAGGCTGAGGCAGAAGAATCGCTTGAACCTGGGAGGCAGAGGTTGCAGTGAGCCAAGATTGCACCACTGCACTCCAGTCTGGGTGACAGAGGGAGACTCTGTCTCAAAAAAAAAAAAGACTTTTCAGTAACTTCCCATGGCACTTCAATTTCAAATCAAACATTTTACAAGGGTTTCTAAGTCAACAAAATATATGTTGATGCTTGCAGCTACGCACTAAATTGTATCACCTACTCCAAAATTCCTGTGTTGAAACCTTTAACCCCAATGTGCCTATATTTGGAGAGGAGTCTTTGAGGTATTAGATGAACTCACGAGGAGGGCCTCATGATGGGATCAGAGAACTTGTTTCTTCTCCGAGTACACCTAGAGGTCATTCTGAGCACACAGTGAGATGGCAGCCACCTACAAGCCCAGAAAGGGGCCTCAAAATGAACCTACTTTGCAGGCACCTTGATCTCGGACTTTCTCCACAAATGTGAGAAAATAAGTCTGTGTTTAAGCTGTCTAAGCTGTGCTTAAGCTGCCTAAACTGTGTTTAAGCTGATGTGTTATGGCATCCTAAAACTGACTAATGCACCTGCCTCTGTCTTCAATTTTGCTATCTGCGACTCTTGTTCCAGCCATGTTGATTTTTTGGGAGCTCTGGAACCTGCCACAGGACGTCCTGAACACTACTCTCTCGGCACACTGCACTCCACTGTCCCTTCCTCCGTCACTCCAACCCTGCCACTCTAGGGGCTGGCTCCTGCTCAATCCAGTTCTCAGCTTACATGTCACTTCCAGAAGTGGCTACCTGCCAAGGTTTCTGGTGTTTACCTACTTACTCTAAATTTCTCTTCTCTTGATTTCTTACACATATTTATGGCGCATCACATAGCATCTTTTTGTTGCACATGCTTAATTCATTTTTGTTAATTAAGGCCCTTGGGTGGCCAAAATTTAAAGTAAGCTAGCTAATTTATTAAATATCTCTGTCAAATTTGTACTTGTTTGAGGCAACTTTAATTAAAGCAAGCTACAAATAATGTAGAGATGCCCTTTTCAGTATTTTCTTTTACTACCCAGAGCTCTCAGTGATATCAATCTTTCATTCAAAAGTCAAGTAAAAGTTTAATACATACAGTAAGCTGAAAAGTGGTAGTGAAATGAGCTGAGCTTTGCTTTTCCAAACATGTTTCCAAAAGTTTATTTTAAAACACACGCATAGTGTTGGATACAAATGCCTTTTAACCACTGTGGTGGGGAAGAGTAGACTGACTGCTTCCAATGATCATCTCTTCCCTCTGCGTCCACTGTTCTCGGAGTCTCAGGGAGTACGAGAGGATGCTTCTCTTCCTTTACTTCCCTGTTTGTTGTAATGAGTCCTTCGATGACAGTAATTATGTGACCGAATTTTCCATAACTACTTGCCGATTATTAAAGTTTTGCAGCGGCTGGTTTTCCTATTGGTGTCTTACAACCTAAGATGAAAAAAGAGGAGCAGCTCATGAAATGATGCTGATTTTGCCCTTCCTCACACAGCTGTTCCTTGGGCGACTGTCCAGGGGAGGCGCTGGACACTTGTGCAGAGCTTCACAGGCTGGCCAGTACACATGGGGAAGCCAGTCCCCTCCACAAGGAAAGCGTTAGATACTCCAAGAGGGGACGGTATGGCCAGAGCCACAGGGCCAGGGCCAGGAGTTGAACCCCGTCATGTTTTCTGAACTCCAGTCCAGTATGTTCATGCTCACATCACATCTGTTTTCTGTGATTAAGTAATTGATTCCGTCACCCTCACGGGGCGAGGTGTTTGTGGTTGTTGTAGGTATATACACCTCTTCAGACATGATATAAATAGGAGACTGGGATTTCGGCCTACATATTTTTTTCTACAAGGTCTAGTACTTCCGCCTTCCCGATATGCGTCAACTACCCCATTGCCCTTCTACCCTTTTCTTCAACCATTCTCCTTTTCCGTATGCCCCATTCTGATCTGCCACAAATCCCTACAGACATCTATTAAAGCTCTTCCATGCAGGTTTGATGATGTACTGAATTAAGATTAGGTACAAAAACAGTACTTGTAAGATGATCCACTCAACGACATCATGCTATTCAATAGGCAGATTATTTTTTCCAAATGTTAACACCCTCCTTTCTAAAATGGCCCTATCATTGCTAGGAAAAATGTTCTTGACCCCCTCTGACTGTATCTCTGTTTATGTCAACACTCAAGGACTCTTATGTCAAGGAAGACAACACTCAAGGACTCTCTTTGGGCTGGACTATTTCTTTGTCGCTGTTAGGCTCGGATTATTGTGCCAAGGATGTGCTATCAGCTCCTAATTCTGAGTTCAGAAAGTCTACGTGATAGAGACACTGACTCTAATCCCTCACTTGGGAAAGAAGCAATGCCAGACAGACAGTGAGAGCATCAAAGAGTGGAGATGAGGTACTCTCTCTGAGGCAAGGATGTGAAGGGTCTGGGCCTCTGGCTGAGGTCAGTCATGTTAGGGACTGACTCTACTGTGTAAGACTGCTTCTTTTATGCCTGTTGTGATTTGTTAATTTTCTTTGTGCTTTCTCTTTAGCTTGAGAAAATTCTAGACTACATAAGTAATTCCCTGTTTATGTTAGAACTCTACTACTTACTGATCATTTCAATAAAGTATTTGGTGCCACAGTATACTTTCTTACTTTAATTCATCAACAAAATGTGAAAACTTGTATTTTATTAAACTGCACTTACCAAGCATTTCTTCTTTTTTTTTTTTTTTGAGATGGAGTCATGCTCTGTCGCCCAGGCTGGAGTGCAGTGGCCGGATCTCAGCTCACTGCAAGCTCCGCCTCCCGGGTACATGCCATTCTCCTGCCTCAGCCTCCCAAGTAGCTGGGACTACAGGCGCCCGCCACTTCGCCCGGCTAGTTTTTTGTATTTTTTAGTAGAGACGGGGTTTCACCGTGTTAGCCAGGATGGTCTTGATCTCCTGACCTCGTGATCCGCCCGTCTCGGCCTCCCAAAGTGCTGGGATTACAGGCTTGAGCCACCGCGCCCGGCCAGAAAATTCTAGACTACATAAGTAATTCCCTGTTTATGTTAGAACTCTACTACTTACTGATCATTTCAATAAAGTATTTGGTGCCACAGTATACTTTCTTAATTCATCAACAAAATGTGAAAACTTGTATTTTATTAAACTGCACTTACCAAGCATTTCTTCTAATTTGGTTGTGGCAGGTTCATTCACATTAAATATACAGTTATTATTTCTAGGAGAAAATAACAAGCTTTATTATTACATAAACTCTGGGGAAAAGAAAACTTTTATATTTTGTTCCTGACGGTAGCTATTGTAAGACTACTTTTCAATTGACTTCCTCAAGGCCGGTCCTAAGTAGTCCAAAGGCCTCGGGCTCCTGTCCCACTTCCTGGCTTCTTGCTTCATTCTTCTGACCACATAAGAGACATGACTGTCAGAGTTTACATATTAAGCTTTATCACTGTTAAATTCAACCACTTAGAAGAACATATATCTATATGCTTACACATACATATACGTGTATCTATATATGTATTATATATTTATGTGTGTCTATGTGTATATACACTCATATGCCCACTACACTCCCGAAAATCTTTCTTGTAATTATAAATTTCAACATAAAGTAAAAGC
This sequence comes from Macaca fascicularis, assembly GCF_037993035.2. NCBI lineage: Eukaryota > Metazoa > Chordata > Mammalia > Primates > Cercopithecidae > Macaca > Macaca fascicularis. Next base: position 17,814,571 of record NC_088375.1, read on the forward strand.
AAAAATATTGGCCTAAAGTTCTTTCTTTCTTTCTTTGCTTCAGTTGCATTTCTATTCATAACCACATACAATTTTCCGGGTAACCTGTACTGAATTAACTAATTAGAGGAAGGATAAGGAAAGTGTAATATAACGTTTCCTGGATCATCTATTTCTACATCTCTGGATTTTTAGCTCAAATGTGATTGGTTTCCTTGTTGTTTGAGCACTCATGGAATCTTGTACAGTACTTACATCTTCTTCTTCTCCACTACTCCGAGCCTCACACAAGCTGCTAAGGCATTTTTCTGCACATCGGAAGATAATACATCATAACACTGAGAGGTACCTGAAATCAGGGGTGAGGAATAGTTAGTTGACCAGTTTTTATTCTCAACTAAAAGAAATCAGCACCCACAGAACAGTGACCGACCTTGATCGAGAAGCTGACTTGTGAATTTTCTGACTGCGGCCAAGTACTGTTCCTCACTGAAGTGGTCCTCTTCTTCACTCAAAAGGTACTTGCAAATTATCTGATTTTTTAAGAGGAAGGATGAGGGGAACAGAACGAGAAAAAGGATAGCCAAATTCAACAGAATAGTAAATAACTTTACATTGCCCCTCTTAAGAGAAAGACGTATCACAGCAGAGCAGCATAAAGACCCTCTAAGGAATGAGCACAGAAAAATCAAAGAATTTTTAGGACATCTCCTTTGAGTTTACATTACATTTTACAATTAGAAAAAGGTTTAAAATAATAATGACATTTATTAAAGTATAATTTCTCACTTCAAGGGGTACAAGTTAATTACCATCAGCTTCACATCTCTTATGCTACTTGGGAAGAGAGGGGTCAGATTTTAATAACTTTGCTTTTTTTCTCTAAATACACCTAACAAAGTACCATACCCTAAAATACTTGATTTCTACTGTAGAAAGGTGATTAAGGGTAGAATTAGCATTTATCAAATGCTCAGTAAGTGCCAGACTTTGTGCAAGGAGGCTGAATGAGTTATTTCACGGACCACAAGCACCAGGAAGTGGGTCCAGGTACCCAGAGCTAGTGCATGTATTATATAAACAGACCCGAGTCACAGCATCCTCTTCTCTCAAACATGTGGAAGTCCTTCCTACAGTTTATGTTTCAGACTTTCTCGCCTGCTGAGTCCTGGCACAATTCCTGCTGGGCAACATACCATCCCCTCTCTAACTACTTCCAAGAGCTCTGACAAACGCTTTCAGAACTTGCACTTGAACTTTTTCTTTCCAACATAAACATCTGGTAATCTGTAACTGACTTTATGTATCACTCAAGTCTTGCCTTTACTGAGTGCCTGGTATATATCAAATCTCGAGGTTACATATTGACTGACATGAAGACCTCATTAAGACATGAGACACAGTATGACAGATGATGCTTGGGTGTAACTGTGGTCCTGTGAATGCTGTGCTCATGGCATCACTAAGCTGTTGTCCTCTTGGGTCTGTAATGAACCAAGCTTCCTCCTGAATGCAGGGAGCAAGGTCTCACTGGTGAGGTGAAATCACTGATCGTATTAATCACTCTCTCTCCTTCTTCCATTTGCCTGAGGAAGATACCTGCCCTTCAGACTGGAAATAAGCACAGGGTGAGAATGTCTTATTATATTTGATACGGGGGGCATGAAGGAGAACTTGCCAAATTTACGTACCTGATAGCTTTCCACAAAAGGTTTAAAGAGTCCTATTAAAAATTCTAACACAGTATTTCCTTTCTCTGTAACTAGGATGTCTTTCGTAGTCACTTGTATGGCTTCACTTTTACAAAGCAGGTAACAGCCTTCTTCAAAGTCCTAGAGGTGAAGAGGAAGCCATAGTGCTCATTGAGGGTAATGGGTATAGTGCCCAGCTCAATACATGTACCCCCTCATCTAGGTTAATGGGTACACCGCCTGTCTCAATATATGCAGCCACATGCCCTCAGACAACAGAATATCAGCTATTTCCCCAACTTCCAGAACAATTCTGTTGTGAGATAGTAGCCAGAGAAGCACTGTTCTACATTCAAAATGTTTTCAAACACACAACATTTCTGAGCCTTACAAATCACAACCTGGGTGATGGATTTTCTTTCACTTTACAGAACCACTACTTAATTTAAATAGGAAATACATACAGCAAGTCCTAAAAATACTTAGAATTATGCTATGGTTAAAATTTCCAGCACTCCTATTTCACTCCCTACAGAATCAAACCTCTTATCCTTAAAGCACACAAAAACCTAACATGCCTCTTATCTACTCCGTCACTTCCCACTTCAACCAAGCAGCAGTCCAGTTCTGCGAGCCTGATGACTCCTCAGCTGTCTAGACCAGGCAGGACCACCACTAGCTACTTTCAAAGTAAAAGGCACTTGCCTGGGTGACTCATTCTAACAACTTGCTAACAGGAAAATGAGTGCAGATTTTGTTTTGTTTTTGAGACGAAGTCTTGCTCTGTCGCCAGGCTGGAGTGCAGTGGCACAATCTCGGCTCATAGCAACCTCTACCTTCCAGGTTCAAGTGATTCTCCTGCCTCAGCCTCCTGAGTAGCTGGGATTACAGGCACCCACCACCACACCCAGTTAATTTTTGTATTTTTAGGTAGAGATGGGGTTTCACCATGTTGGCCAGGATGGTCTCGATCTCTTGACCTCGTGATCCGCCCGCCTCGGCCTCCCAAAGTGCTGGGATTCCAGGCGTGAGCCACCGCGCCCGGCTGTGTGCTGATTTTTAAACGTTTACTAAAATAAAGTTAGTTTAGTTGCAACGGCCACACTGATAGTTCAAAGAATGACTCTCCTCTCATGAGATAATCCCTAAGTTATTAACTAAACTTGACCAAGAATCAAACTAGAGTCTGCTGAACTGTGAGCGCCCCAGTTTCTCTTGAAGTCTGCCCCACCTTTGCCTTGAAGAAAGGGATGGCACACTGCCTGAGACATATCTGTGAATTCACCCCTAACATTTCTAGAACTCACACTGCAAATACACTTGCTCTTTGTTGTAAGCACTTTACCTTTAGTGTGTTTCCTGGAAGGAAGATGAACTCATCTGCAAAAACATCACGTAGGAAGCGAAAGCAACTGTAGACATCCTCTGGAAATAAATTTATTATGTAAAATTACAACATTGCCCTTTCAACTTTAAGGGAGTACCAGGAAGTCCTCACTATCACAAAATGTATTTCAAAGGCATATTTTATTCATGTAACAGGGACAAGAATTAAGTCCCCTGAGGGAAGCTAAATTAAACCCAAATCTTATCTACAGAGCGAACTACGGTCTAGCATAGTTTGTTCTTTTTGTTTTTTTGTTTTTTGAGATGGAGTCTCGCTCTGTCACCCAGGCTGGAGTGCAATGGTGCGATGTGGGCTCACTGCAACCTCCGTCTCCCGGGGTCAAGCGAATTCTCCAGCCTCAGCTTCCCAAGTAGCTGGGATTACAGGTGCCCGCCGCCACGCCCAGCTAATTTTTGTATTTTAATAGAGACAGGGTTTCACCATGTTGGTCAGGCTGGACTCAAAGTCCTGATATTGTGATCTTCCTACCTTGGCCTACCAAAGTGCTGGGATTACAGGCACAAGCCATTGTGTCAGGCCCTAGCATAGTTTTTAAATGATTGAATATAATCTACAACCAGTAGAAACTCAGTAAGACATCACAGTCCTTAGAGTCCAGGACACTTCATTTTTCCCTACCCCATGGCTCCCTAGTAGGGAAGGAAAGGTACTGATTTCTTAATTTCCCTTTATATTCGTATTTCCTGGTATCTTTACTGTATCTATAGCACTTTTCCTTAGAATCACTGTGGAGCTTTGAAAAGCCAAAACCAAAACCAAACACCAATGGCTGGCCCATACCCCAGGTCAACTGAAGAAATGGGGTGGGGACCACTCCCCTCGTAATTCTAACATGGGGCCTTGACAGAACGCCCTGGCCTTGACTACAGGCTCCTGTGAACATGACCTGTGCTGTACTCATTTTTACACTCCTAATGCAATTAGAATGAGACCGTGCATCTCGTGAGTACTCATCTACTGCTGACTGCTCACCTGCCTACCTGCCTTTGCTGGATCAGGGAGCTGGCACAGCAGAAACAGTGCTGCACACCAGGAAGTAGAGAACTGTACTCAAATGCCAGATCCTTCTCTCAGTAATTATGAAACTTTCTAGGCCTCATTTTCCATATTTATAAAAGGAAAGGTTTAGATTATTTCCAGGTCCTCCCAATTCCAAAATTCTAAGCAGATGAACAAGTATTTGGGGAACAAAGCTAACTTTTTCTCAGTGATACGCCTGCTCTTCACTGGGGTGAGGCTGAACATTACAAGGCTTCAAATGTTGCTCCCTAAATGGAATGGAATGGTCAGACCTCTTCTAAAACTCAAGATTGCATTCCTGAAAATTACCTTTCCTGAACCCTGGTGTCATCTGCAATGCCATTGCTACTAAGGATGGACGGACAAAAATGTTGAGCAGCTGGTTCCTATAAGCTGAGCACATGAGGAGAGTGATGTGCTGGAAAATAAGTCCATCGACCACTTCTGAGTCTCCGGAGTCCACTTTCAGAATCACCTGGTCTCTGACAAGGCTGGCGATGTTGGAATGCAGAAGAATGCTGGCCTGGACAACTTCTTCAGCAGGTTCATTATCTACACACAAAGACAATTCATTCAAACAACAAGGGAGTCTTGGGCCTAGTGGGCATTAACGTTATTAACAGTAACGTGACAGATGCTCATTTTCAAGTGACAGCTTTTAGTGTCTACCAATTATGGTAATGATACCAAATGTGAAGAAAATTTTAAAAGTACTATTTCATAAATAAATTCTTTCTCTCTAAGGACATGTAACATACTTTCTTACCCCAAATTTGTCAGCCATTCTCAAGGCACATCAGTTTCTACTCTGAAAATGAACACCACTTCTGTGTACTTCAGGAACCAAGGGAATCTAAAGTTTTGTAACAGCAAGTTACGTAACTGGAAAGTCACATGCATGGGAATGTAAGAAGACTAAGACAAAAAGGCCCATGATTAGTGTACGAATACATTACAACATACAACACACACACACACACACACACACACACCCTTTGCTTAGACCTATACCAAGATGGTAAAAATATCAGTTTGCAGTTTTTCCCAAATCAAAGATAACTAAAGAGGCAGATCCATGGCAGTTCTTGGTAGCTTATCACCTGACATACTGGCCTGCAGACAGCTGCCAGGCAGGTAGAATTACAGAAGCATAATGAAGAGATGGTGATATTTAACAAATATTCTCAGCACGGAAAATTATTCTACGGTTAACCTGAGCCAAAGAGCTGGCTGGCAGTGGCACACTGCTCAAGTTTGGTGGCAAGTTCTGCTACTGCTTCAAGGCAGGGACAAGTGAGAGGTATGGCTTCCTCCTGGACTTGATCACATTCATTCTTGACCAACTTGCCTTGTCTCAGCTTGCTCAACTGAATAATATTTTATGTGAAATGATCATAAAAAGCTTGAGATATGCACATGCTTAGGCATGTGGGGTAATCTGCATAAAAAAAGAAAAAAGCAGGCCGGGCGCAGTGGCTCAAGCCTGTAATCCCAGCACTTTGGGAGGCCGAGGCGGGCGGATCACAAGGTCAGGAGATCGAGACCACAGTGAAACCCCGTCTCTACTAAAAATACAAAAAATTAGCCGGGCGCGGTGGCGGGCGCCTGTAGTCCCAGCTACTCAGGAGGCTGAGGCAGGAGAATGGCGGGAACCCGGGAGGCGGAGCTTGCAGTGAGCGGAGATTGCGCCACTGCACTCCAGCCTGGGCAACAGCGTGAGACTCCGTCTCAAAAAAAAAAAAAAAGAAAAAAGCAACAGAACTGTAGTGATACTGAACAGACACTCTTAACTATGGATCAGTCATGGCATTTATCCCATTTTGAAAAAGCAAAACACTTTAGAAAACAAGTACCTATGTTTTCATATGTTCCTGGGCCAAACAATGATGGGTTTGAGCCCTTTCAGCTATTTCTCATGACACCCAACACTTGCTACCTTGTATCATAATCAACACGTCCTTTGCCTCCTACCAGACCGTCATAGCACTGAGAACAGATGTCTGATTTGTCTCTCTCTTGGTGACTGGCATTTTTGTCAGTAAATCCTCCTCATCTCTTGGCTGTGGCCTGCGTGCTTCTACTGCTGTGGCTCAGGCATCCTGCAGAAATCTCACTGGGACAGAGCAGCCTCCTAACTTGTTTCTCTACCTCCAGTCTTCTGGTGGTGGATGGTGGGGAGGGGGCGGGGAGGTCCATCTTTATTTTCCATCTACCCCTCATCCCCCATCTGGGCCAACATTTTAACATCACTGATGAATCCCTGGGGCCCAAGCCTGCCATCTTGCATTCCTCATCCCTGCCTTGGCTAGGCTCCTCTCCTGGTCTTCCTGAAGGGTTCAAAAGTCACTTCTGTGAAATCTTCCTGAGTATGGTCCCTTTCCTCTGCACAACTCTTAGGAACCCTCTGCAGCGCGCACATCACTCCTTGTCTCTGTTCACTGAACCCTCACAACTTGTTTACACACGACCCACCCACCCTGCCCTCTGCAACCCAGGGGAACCTCCAGGATGGGGATGGCATCTTGTTCATTTTCATATCCCTGGTAGCACCCAGCACAGATGAGGTATTCAGCATTGGGTTGATCAAAGAATACTAGGTACTCGACTTCAAATAATTGTCTGGTCTTAAAAAAACACATTTCCAACTGTAGTCTGTATTTTTTTTTTTTTTTTTTTTTGGTGACATGGAGTCTCACTCTGTCGCCCAGGCTGGAGTGCAGTGGCGCGATCTTGGCTCACTGCAAGCTCTGCCTCCAGGTTCAAGCAGTTTTCCTGCCTCAGCCTCCCGAGTAGCTGGGATTACAGGCGTGCACCACCACGCCCAGCTAATTTTTGTATTTTTAGTAGAGATGGAGCTTCACCATGTTGGTCAGGCTGGTCTAGAACTCCTGACCTTGTGATCCGCCTGCCTAAACCTCCCAAAGTGCTGGGATTACAGGCATGAGCCACCACGCCCGGCCTTTTTTTTTTTTTTTTTTTTTAGAGATGGGGTCTCACTGTGTTACTGAGGCTGGTCTCAAACTCCTGGGCTCAAGTGATCCTCCCACCTCAGCCTCCCAAGTAGCTGGGATTATAGGTGTGTGCCGCCATGTCTGGCTAGGATTCACGACTTTATTTTCCACTGTGCTAGGTGCCAAGGAAATGGTATTCTAGTCCTCAAGATATTTAGAGTCTTATAGTGGGAAATGACATGTAAACAATTATTCTCAAATAATCAATGTGCTGTGTTCACTGTGTCCTTTAGTGATAGAAACAGATCTGGTGTCCTTTCTCTTTTTTGAGACGGAGTCTCACTCTGTCACCCAGGTTGGAGTGCAGTGGCACGATCTCGGCTCACTGCAAGCTCCACCTCCTGGGTTCACACCACTCTCCTGCCTCAGCCTCCCAAGTAGCTGTGACTACAGGTGCCCGCCAGCCCGCCCAGCTAATTTTTTCTATTTTTTTAGTACAGCTGGGGTTTCACCGTGTTAGCCAGGATGGTCTCAATCTCCCAACCTCGTGATCCACCCGCCTCAGCCTCCCAAAGTGCTGGGGTTACAGGTGTGAACCACTGCACCTGGCCTGTCCTTTATTTTTCTGAGCAATCCTTTGCTCAAGTCCTCTATAGATTTTTCAGGTCCAGGTTATAACTCTTCCAAATTAAGCAAGCATTCTCAACACATATGTCCTACCTACATACCGGGCCAAATGAGAAACCCTCCAAATGCCTGGGTTAAGCCTTTTAGCCATAAAGTCTTTTCCACCAGAGCATCAAAGTCCATGGATGGCCGGTTCTGAAGCAGAACAGCAACTATTAGGGTCCAGGGGCTCAAAACCATGTTTTCAACTTGCAGAAGCTCCATTTTGTAGGCAACTTCAGTGACAAAGGCATGCATGTCCTCAGACTGTTTCTGAGGAATGTATCTAAAAGGAAGAGCACAGAGCAACAAATTACAGTTCTGCTACTTAGACAAATGGGGATGGAAAAAGACTGACCTTTTAGAAGGCTTCTCATACTTTTTGCCAACTGAATTCTCTCAGGTCAGGTGCAGACAGTATTCCTTTGCTTTACTATGGTGTAATCTGACCATACATTTCTGGAATATGCTCTTGAGAGGTGGTAAAAATACTGAAGGGGTCCAGGGTCCTATTAGTCCTGGTTCTAGGGAAACAACTTTTGTTGCTTCCTAAATAGGATACATCATTTCTCTGAGAATGGATACCTGCCCCAGTAGACTGAATTACTGTCTTTTCAGAATCTGTAGTGCACTGAACGTATCTCCATTGTGGAACACACTTATCAGATTATATAATAACTATTTTATACTGAATGGGCGCCATTCAGTTTGTCTGACTTCATGCATGGATTACCACACTTTGAACAGTACGATAAGGCCTACACAGAGCTGGCTGGAGCAGAGACACACACGACCTAAAAATTGCCACACAGGTGGCTTAATGAGAAAGATGCAGCCAGTAAGGGTGCCTTGTACTAGGTAATAACTTGTCAACCCAATTTGAGATCTAAAGAGAGAAAGCCTGTGGCAGGAAAAAAACTAACATAAGCTTCTGTGATGACTAATGTAGCTGCTGGGAAACTGCTGAAGCTACAGATAAGTTGCAAATGATGTTGCAAGCACATGAGGCCTGGAGGGGCAGATGGTTTGTCTCCCTTACTTGTCCAGGTATATTTCTCTTAATTAAGAAAACTCATATGTATATCTGTGTTCTATATCCTGAAAGAACCTAATATATTTTCTTGCCCATAAAACTATAACCTTCTTGAGACTAAGGACTCACTCCCATTCATTACCATTATGCAATCCTTTCTAGGGTCAAAAATAATAGTGCATACTTTGGGTAGCCTAGCAATAGTGCTCAACAATTCCTGCACATATCCTTGTTAATAGTGGCATTATTTCTTACCACTTTAGTTCCCCTGAGAAACATGATCATGGTCTGATTTTGCATATTTGACATACATATCTTACAGCTCATCACTTTTTTGGGACAAACACTAATTCTTTGTTAATTGAAGGTTTCCACTGATGAAACAGCATTTCTGATCATTTTCTCTGTGATCTTAAGTAAACCAAGAGAAGTGGTCAACTCCAGAATCGCAACTCACACCTTTGGATTTTAATCCTCATTTCTAAGACAGTTGTTAAAACACAGGTCACACCTTGGAACCAAGTTATATGAGCTCCGACTCATCCTCCCAGCTGCCAAAGATCGAAGTGACACAGGATCTCCAAAGTACACATGGATGCTTCCAAAATTTTCAGAGAGAATCCTTCTGGCTTTCAACAACCCCTAATAATACAGGGGAAAACAAAACGAAAAGTGGTAAATTTAGAAATTAGTTGATGTGTCAGTCAGCACATTCTCTCAATTAGGCTAAAATCAAGCTCACGTACAGTTGTCGATTCTTTTGGTTTAGGAACCCCTAGAAGTTCATACACATAAAGAGTTTCTTCCAAGATCTTATCATAACTGATACTAATTGGGACAAGGTAGGTATCAAAAACTTCTCTTTTAAAAAATGGCTCCATCACAATATTCAGAAGACCTGCAAAACACAGGGAGAAATGCTTCATCAACATATTGAAGAGCAGAGCAAACATGGGCACATAAACAGAAAATACTAAAAGCATACATTATACACTAACCCCGTAAATATCAACAGTTACACATTTACACTTGAAAAGAATATCTTGTTAAATAAAGTGTCGAGTTGTATGTAGCAGCTGATGTCTTTGGGTTTGTATTTTTCCTTTTAATCTGTAGTGACCTACCAAATTTAGGAGTCAATGTCTTGGCAGAGCGGCTTCTTGTCCCTTCGAGGAAAAATTCAACAGGAGCATAACCATTCTTTAAAGAGAAAACAAACAAAACACAAAACCCGTTGCCTACTCTCAAAATGATAAATGCTTCTTTTGATTCCTTTTCCCAAGCTCCCTCCCAAGCTTCCTGAACAAACACAGCTTACAGTGAAAATTAAACAAGAGAGTCATACAGATTAAACCAACTGCTGCGGTAATGAACAGTTCTTGAGGGAAAGCGAAATAGCTAAGTGTTCTATTCAGAAGTTAAGAGTTTAAATGAGCAAACATCAGTGAAGAAAATATGGCTGAAGAGTACTTGGGAATTCTTTGCATTTACCCGTAACATAGTTTTTACGTATTCAGAGAACACAGCCCAGTAGAGTTTATTGCCACCAAAAGTACGCCGCATGAAAAAGGCACCCGACATTCGTAGCAGCTCACCAACCATTTTCATTCCCAGGAAGTCTAAAAAAGAGGGGATAATATTTATTTGCAGATCTTGATCTTGAAATCGTCTATAAAGATCTAAACTTAAACATTCTTATTTTTCATTTCTGTTTTATTGTTTTATTTTATGAGACAGGGTCTTGCTATGCTGGCCAGGCTGGTCGCAAACTTCCTGGCCTCAAGTAGTCCTCCTGCCTCGGCCTCCCAAAGTACTGGGATTATAGGCATAAGCCACTGTGCCTGGCCTAAACTCAAACATTATTAAGAAAGATTTCATAAATGTAAGATACCCCTATGATATTATTATACTCTGACATTAAAAAGCATAAGAGATATCTAATAGAATTATAGAAAAGAGGGGATTCTGTGGGGCAGGTATTCACTGGGAGGTTACCTTTCGCTTCTCCATACACCACTCCATTTACAAGTAGGTCAGCTAGAAACCACGGGCAACAGCAGAGCAACATCACAATGACATGATGTCAATTTCTTTAGTCAGTCATGCTGCTGAGCCTGACAACAGACCAATCTGTGCCCTACATGCTCTGGACAGCCAGGCCAAACCAGCTCTCATCTTTTTCCTATCAGGTAAAAATATCAACTTACTTTTGTTGGAAGAGATTAAACAAGGCAAATCTTGTAAGAAAGGAAGATTGCTACCAGCAGTTTTAAAATAGTCTTTCTCTTCGTTTCCCTTAATTTTCAAATAACTTCCTCACAAGTTTGTTCAGATGAAAATGCTTTTAAACTGCTTAAGTTCTTGGCAGTTTTAACCTTACCATTCACTGCATTTATTAACAAAGGTGTATACTTGAATCCCGGCTTTCCTGGCTACCCTAAAAGGGAGTGGATAAACAACTTATATGCCTTGGCAATCCTACTTTTAGGAATTGATCTTACAGGAATAAAAGCACTAATATAAAAATATATTATGACATTGTTTATAACAGCAAAACTACTGAATTATGAAATATCCACATTGCTGAATATTATACAGCTATTAAAATTAATGTTAGACATGAAGTTAGACCCTTAACTTATACCGTATACAAAAATTAACTCAAAAAAACCAAAGACCTTAATTTAAGACCTGAAACCATAAAACTCTTAGGAGAAAACATAAGGGAAAAGCTTCATGATCTTGGATTTGGCAATGATTTCTTGGATCTGATACCAAAAGCACCGGGAACCAAAGAAACAAATAGATCAATTAGACTATATCAAAACTAAAAACTTCCATGCATCAAATAACACAATCAACAGAGTGAAAAGGTAACCCATGAAATGGAAGACAATATTTGCAAATCATCTGTCTGATAAGGGTAAATATCCAGGATGTAGAAACAATTCCTACAACTCAACTAAAAAACCCGCAAACAACCTAATTAAAAAATAGGCAAAGGACTTGAATAGACATTTCCCCAAAGATATACAAATGGCCAATAAGCACACGAAAAAGACACTCAGCATCACTAATCATTAGGGAAATGCAAATCAAAACTACAATGAGATACCACTTTACACTCATTAAAATTATTATAAAATATATCAGAAAATAACAGGTGTTGGCAAGGATGTAGAAAAACTGGAACTCTTGTGCACTGTTGGTGGGAATGTAAAACGGTGCAGCTGCTACGGAAGACAGTATGGTGGTTCCTCAAAAAATGAAAAAAATTACCACAAGACACAGCAATTCTATATATACCATTTTTGGTATATATGTAAAAAAATGGAGAGCAGGGTCTTGAGCAGATGCGTTTCCAACTTCAAAAAGGAAGGAAATTCTGACACGGATGAACCTTGAGGGCATTCTGTTAAGTGAAATATGCCAGTCACGAAAGGACAAGTACTGTATGATTTCACATCTATCAAATATCTAGAGTAGTTAAGTTCATAGAGACAGAAAGTAGAATGCTGATTGCCCAGAGTCAGGCGGAGGGTAGAATGGGAAGTGTGTTTAATGGGTACCATTTCAGTTTTGCAAGATGAAAAGTTCTGGAGATGGAAGGTGTTGATAGCTGCATAACAATGTAAATGTACTTAATGCCACTGAACTGTATTTTTGAAGATGACTTAGATGGTAAATTTGATATTATATGTATTTTATCACAATTAAACTTAAAAAAGTTAGATCTATTTATTGCCTAGAGAGGTAGCCATTAATATATTACCAAATAAAAAAAGCAAAAGGCAGGTAATACCTGTAAGTAGTACAGTCTCATTTGTAAAGCCTACACTAAAGAACCCTGTGTGCATGAACTGCAGATGTCTGTTCAGGCACAGTGAAGCACAGGACGAAGGACATAACTCAAGTTGTTCGGTGCTAGGACTGGAAGAAGGGAGGAGAGGCTATTTTCATCATCATCTTCAAATACCTCAGTACTGCTAGAATATGCCAGTGAACTTTTTAATTTTTACAGTTAAAAAAATAGAAAAACAATACATACCCATTCCTGCTGCTATAACTGGCACAGGCAAATCATAGTTGTATAGAATAAAAGACAACATCAGGAAGTCAATGTAACTTCGATGACTAGGTAGCAGAACAACAGGATGCTCCTGGATGGCTCTTTGTAGCTTGAAAGTAAATGTTACATTTTGAATAACTTCAGTTGTCATGTTATCAAATCACATCTCAAATCAGCAAACGGAAGAATAAGTCTATGTAGAGAGGGAATACCCATCCTCTTTTTCTGCCTTCCTACCATACACATAAACGATTTGCTCTGATAAGGTAAAAGTACTGTTTCTAGTTAAACAATTTCACATAACGCAAGAATATTAAAAATGTAAATTTTTATGGGTCAGAATAATGGTAACAGTGATGATCGTTAACACATATTAGTTGGGCACTATATTAGCATCATTTTATATACAGTTATTTTATGTGCTGTGTCTAATACCACATAATTAACAAGGTCTAAGCCTTAGCTTCCTTGTTTGTAAAATAGTCATGCATCCAATAAATGGTAGAGCTGTGAATGGAACCCAAGTCAGTCTGACTTAAAAAGCCAACTGTTAACCACTGTATTGAATTGGTTGGTTGTAGTATGAGAAAACAAAGCTTCTCTTGGAGAGATTAAAAAAAAAATCTACAAATTCATAGGACAAGGTGAGAAGAATGGTACTTCTCTATGTGCTGGACTCACTGCCAGGGTGAATGGGTGTCATGTGGCTGGGAGGGATAATTTGAGTTTCCAAATATACTCCTCAGGCCATCAACCTCAAGATTCACTGGTATCCATGTGTTATCTGCTTTTTTGAAATCTAAATGTAACAGAGGCCAGGTAATCTGTGATCATCACTTAAGACATGGCTCACCAACACCCTTGGTCCCAAACACTGTAACAGTCTCTGACAGATTCAGGGTATAAGTCAGCAATCTCGAAAACAGTCAGGAGGAAGAAGAAATATTTGACAGGAAAGTAAATGACTGAATTAAAACAAAATATTAAAAGGCATGAGGAGGAAGGCAAGTGAAGTTAAGAGCTTTCCTAGGAGGAAAAAAAAAAAAAAACAAGTAAAAATAATCTCCATAAGGAAAGCTCTTTATGAAATTAGAAAAGTCATCATTTGGCAATCATTAACATAATAACTAATTCTGGTAAAAATCATCAGTGGGTGCAAAAACCAGTGGGGTAAAGTATGATGCAAAACAGGATATTTAGCCATTCTCAAAGTGTCTTTTCACTATGTAATTAATGAAGATATTCATTAATTATAAAGGAAAAAATAATAACTTTACAGCAGAGAAACCTGGCAGTCATAACCATAACCAACTGATGGAAGTGAAACATCTCCAGTAATGAAACCAACAGGCACCATGTGCTGCTGATACAACGCACTGAGAAGAATGCATCGCTTCCAGGGTATTCCTAGCAAAGGTACACAACCTGAGCCTAATACTGAGATAACATCACTCAAATACTCAAATTCAAACCATTTCACACTTCAAAATAATTAGCCTGTTCTTTAGAAAAAAAAAATTAGCATGAAACACAAATACAAATACTAAGGAATTATTTTAGATTAAAAGAGTCTAATATGGAAGTGGATAAAGAAGAAAGTTGAACACTTTCTAGGATTTCTAGTGCAACACATGAGCTAGGATTTTCTTTGGCTAGACAGGACACGACCGGGACAACTGGTGAAATATGAGTCAGGTCTGTATTACTAGTATTGGATCAATGTTAATTTCCTTATTTTGATACTTGTACCATAAGATAATGTCCTTAATTACAGGAAAAACACAGCAGAGTATTAGAAAAAGGATAAAGGAAATGCTGTAAGGGAATCTAGGTGAAGTATATGCAGGAATTCTTTGCATTTCTTTTGTAACACTACTGAATATCTGACATTAAGTTAGTCTATAAGTCTTAAGTTAGTCTGAAGCCTGTAGGTCTGCAGTTAAAGGGAAACCAAAAACAGAAAACAACCTTCAGAGATGCACATCCTCTTCTGCCTAGACTGGAGGCCTGATGATTAGGCCCTAGGCTTTTGATGGACCAAGTGAGCTGTCCTTGAGTTGTTTAAATTGTGAGGGGTTGAAAAAGAGACTGTTTTTTTTTGTTTGTTTAAGATGATACTTTTTTTTTTTTTTTTTTTTTTTTTTTTTTTTTTTTTTAGCAATCAATACTCACTTTCTGAATACCTTCTTCATTTACACACACCTTCGAGAAAATTTGTTTAAATATTTTGCTCAGGGTGAAGGCAAAAAACCGAATGGCTCCAAGACGCAGTTTGTGACTCATTTCATCTAAAATCTCACTAACTTCCTCTCGGAGGACATCCACAGATTGAAGGGATTCCTTGGAAAGCTAAAAGGAAAGGAAAAGCAGGAATAATTTCTAACAACAACAACAAAAAGAGAGAAAGCTTTACTCAAACCAGTATGACTAATTCCAAATGAATTAATCTTCTATAACTCAAATATAGTGTCTTCTTAATTTAAATTGATACAACTTCCCAACCCAGTCATAGTAGATAAATGAGCCTATTTAAAGAAGGTTAAAGGCCAGAAATTAGAAGAAAAATGGCTTTTTAGGATAGCATTTTAGAGTGAAGAAAACACTTCACCTTTCCATTTGGTTTGTTAATAAGTTTACATCCAAACTCTCTAAAATAAGTTGCTGCCCATAGTCTAGTGTCCTAGCAAATAGTGGCTTCTCTCAGTGTTTTACTGCAGCGCTCCACCAGCTGGCTCAATGCTATTACAAGGTAATATACAAGATTACGTTGAAATTACTGACTCAGACTACATCAGATCTATCAAGTCATGGGCACACAAAGCCCCAAACTATCAAAGGATAATTAGTGAAACAAAGGATCTCAAAATGGAACTTATTTTATTCACATGGTCCTCTAGATCTTTTGTAAAGAAACAAAATGTTTGCTGTGTGCTAGGACTGTCAAGGGCCTGACAGTCAGTTTCTATCCTTGAGGAAGCCCTGATTTGCCCATTTTCATTGTCCCCCAAACAAGCACTTTGAAATGAAGTCTGTAGAATAAGTAATCCTTATGCTTCCCAAAGGAGAGTGCACTGCTTTAGGATGAGCTCAGAAGCTCAGAGGATGGGTGTTGGCACCCCAATTACATGTAGTGAAGAAGTATCTTATCCTTTTTTTTCACTGAGGTTAAATTCACACACTATAAAATTAATGTTTTTTTTTCTGAGACAGAGTTTCGCTCTTGTTGCCCAGGCTGGAGTATAATGGTGCGATCTCGGCTCACCGCAACCTCCGCTTCCCAGGTTCAAGCAATTCTCCTGTCTTAGCCTCCAGAGTAGCTGGGATTACACGTATGTGCCACCATGCTTGGCTAATTTTGTATTTTTGGTAGAGACCGGGTTTCTCCATGTTGGTCAGGGTGGTCTTGAACTCCCGACTTCAGGTTATCCGCCTGCCTCGGCCTCCCAAAGTGCTGGGATTACAGGTGTGAGCCACCGCGTCCAGGCAAATTAATCATTTTAAAGTGAACAATTCAGTGGTATTTTGTACATTCACAAACGTTGTGCAACCACCATCTCTATCTTGCTGCATATCCTATCTTTTTTGGGGGGCTCAGTTCAACAGGGCTAAGAGTGAGGAACTGGGATAAACTCTTTCCTCTTACCTATGTTCCTTTGTTTTACTCAGAGGTTACCTGAAATAGTGATCGTACCAAAAAAAAAAAAGTTTAAAAATATAGTCAGAAGAGAACTCATACTGAATGGACTGAAGACTAAATGAACTGCTGAAGAACTAAGACACTGGCCACAGAATAATGGGAAAGTTTGAATGAGAAGTAAAGGGAGGATATGAATTAAAGCAAAAAATGTTCTCCCGAGACGCAAAAGTCCTGGACCTGTTTTTTTTGTTTTTACTAATTAGCATTCCACTTTAAAAAAATTGTGTTGGCTGGGCGCGGTGGCTCACGCCTGTAATCCCAGCACTTTGGGAGACTGAGCCAGGTGGATCACGAGGTCAGGAGATCGAGACCATCCTGGCTAAAATGGTGAAACCCCGTCTCTACTAAAAAATAGAAAAAAAAAATCAGCCGGGCATGGTGGGGGGCGCCTGTAGTCCCAGCTACTCAGGAGGCTGAAGCAGGAGAATGACGTGAACCTGGGAGGCGGAGCTTGCAGTGAGCCGAGATTGAGCCACTGCCTCCAGCCTGGGTGAGAGAACGAGACTCTGTCTCCAAAAAAAAAAAAAAAAAAAAAAAAAAAAAAAAAAAAAAAAAGGAAAAAAATGCATTAAAATACACATAACATAAAATATACCATTTTAACCATTTTTAAGTATACAGCTCAGTGGTGTTAAAGCCTCAGACCTGTTTATAGACTAAATAGAAGAAGTCCCCTGAGAGAAAGGCTGAAGATAGAGGAAAGGTAGCAGGTGCATGCCAAAGGTCTCAGAAGACGCTGGACCGCATGGCTTCCAGACCACAGGGGTGTGGCTAGCTGTGACCAGGAGAGCAGGTGCCTTGTCTCTGAGACTGGACTAAAAGGGACAGATGGAAGAAGGGGTACTGAGGCTGCAGAATGTGGATCTGTATAACTCACCCACTCTCCCAGGAGCAGCCAGACACCTGGTTATAGGAACAGAGAAGGTGAGCTGGCAGATTCCAGGCTGCTTTTTTTCCTTGTCAGTCTGGAAGGAAAGATTACAAAGGAGAATTAAGGACGTTGGTGAAACAGCTACTCAGATAATCCTAACAACGGCTGGATAGGCAGAGGGCAGAACCAAGGGAAAATGGAGGAATCAAGGGACTGGTAAGAGGGATGAAGGGGCAGACAGAAGAACTTATGAAAGATATCAATGAGGAACATCTAACATGAGATGTCACGGAATAAAACCGGATGTCACAGAATTCAAGGTAAGATGATCCTGAAGAAGAGTGTCTAACATAACAATAAAAGACACAGCAAAAGATAACGTGGAGATGAATGGGCCCCTTGGAGATCCATGATAACCTTTACTAGATAAGCTTCAGCAATCTGCTACAATTGGGACCTGAATGGAAAAGGAAGACACCACATGTACCCACTCTTCTGAGAAGCAGGAAAAGTAGGGAAAGAGGGAAATAAGGCAGAATACATGACCAAAGGGGGACTTTCCCCTAGATGGAAAATCCTCGTGCCAGCTTGAGCCAGTGGAAAGGGCTGATGGGTAGGAAAGACAAGACTCTTGCGAATTAGAATGAAACGAATAGATCAACAACACAGGTGAACAGGCCGGCTTGCTTGAAGGAAATGCGTTCTTCATGATTGGAGCAGAGCAGAGGACAACCTGACCTCTTATTCCGTGCAATTAGGCTTTTCATTTGCCCAGAAGATACACCTTCATAGAAACCTAATATAAAACTCAACAGATGAGCAATAGTCTTATAACTAACTCCTTGTCTCATTTTTCTGACTCTTCAGTCTCTTCTCCACATTATAAACTTGAGCCATCTCTTAAATGCAAAAGTAATCACATCTTTCCTTGGCTAAGACCCCTTCAATGGTTACTACTGTATTCTGTGAGATAAAGGCAGACTGAGTTAGGTGGCAGCAGAGGTGGAAATACATAGACAGGAAGTGACATTTAAGAGAGCAAATCAGCAGTCTTAGTGACTGACAGTATATGAAAGAAAAGCAAGAAGCTGAAGATGGCATCCAGATTTGTGGTGGTATGGTCAACCAGTGCGTGGAGGGGCCATTCCTGGAGACAGGGAAAACTGGGTGCGGGTAGGAGGTAATATCTCTAGACACCTGGCTCAGGGGTAGGGGTGGGAGGGGTAAAGAGTTTGACTTAGACATCTTGAACTTGAGGTGCTTTGGAATTTCCAAGAGGATATTCTAGTAGACATATAAAAACAGACACATGAAACTCAAAAGAGATCTGGGCTGAAGGAACAGATATTATTTATCTATGTTCTTATTATGTTATGATTTATTATAATAGGGAGATGTCAGCATAAGGAAGGTACTTAAAATTCTGGCAATTAATAAAACTGCCCAGTGACTGGGTAGAATAAAACCAGAGGCTGGAATAACATCCTGATGAATTCCATCATTTAAAGAGACAGGCAAAGGAAAAGCCCCCATAAAAGCAAGTGAGGAATGATTAAAAAGATATGGGGCTTAGGATCATGGAAAGAAAGGAGAAAGAGCAAGAGCCAAAGGCTATGACAGCTTTGAAACAGGTAGAATTTACCCATAAGGAAGTCATTTACAACCTCAGAAAGAGCCATGACAGTGGATGAGAAACCAGATTCCAGCAAGTTGAGTAGTAAATGAAGGGTTAGGAAGTGTGATGGTAAGCACGGACAACGTGGCCAATTTCGAGCCAGGTACAGTGGCTCACACCTATAATCCCAGCACTTTAGGAGGCCGAGGCGGGAGGATCCTTTGAGTCCAGGAGTTCAAGACCAGCCTGGGCAACATGGCGAGATCCTGTCTCTACAAAAAATTTTAAAAAACAAAACAAAAAAAGCTGGGCATGTTGGCACATGTCTGTGGTCCAAGCTACTTAGGAGGCTAGGGCAGGAAGATTGCTTGAGCCCAGGAGTTCAAGGTTACAGTGAGCTATGATCATGCCACTGTACTCTAGCCTGGGTGACAGAGAGATCCTGTCTCTAAAGAATAAAACAAAACAAAAAACCCCCCATCAATTTCTTAAAAGAGGAGGAGAGAGGTAGAGGTAGGGGAAGAAAGAGATGGGCAGTAACTAGAGAAGGCGTGGGGCTAAAGGATGTAGGTCTATTTAAGCTGGGAGAGAAGTAAATATGCTAAATGCTGATGGGAGAAGAGCTAACAAAGAAGTAGTTGAAGAAATATGAAGCGAAAGGACAGCAAAGTTCCTGAGGATGAGGGAGGGGGTGGAATTCAGAACAAAAGAATAGGGTAGGGATTAAACTCAAACAGGAGAAGGGGTTCCTTCTAATTTAACAGGAGAAAATAATGAGTACTAGATACAGGTAAATCGGTAGATTTGATCACAGAAGTTGAGAGAGCACGAATAATAGTTTAAATTTTCTTTGTGGTTGGGGGCAGTGGCTCATGACTGTAATCCCAGCATTTTGGGAGGCCGAGGCAGGCAGATCACGATGTCAGGAGATCGAGACCATCCTGACTAACACAGTTAAACCCCGTCTCTACTAAAAATACAAAAAAAATTAGTCGGGCATGGTGGCTGGCGCCTGTAGTCCCAGCTACTCGGGAGGTTGAGGCAGGAGAATGGTGTGAACCTGGGAGGCAGGGCTTGCAGTGAGCTGAGATCGTGCCACTGCACTCCAGCCTGGGTGACAGAGTGAGACTCTGTCTCAAAAAATATATATATATATTTTTTCTTTGTGACACAGGAAGAAAACCATCTGCTGAGAGTAACAGGAGGAGGCAGGGTTGGAAGTTCAAAGAGAGTGGGGCTGCTAAAACTGTCATTTTGGAGAATGAAAAACAATTCACTAGGGAAACAGAATTACTGGGGAATATGGAAGGCCCAGTTGGCTGCCTAATCATGAATTTGTACGATTCCAATCTACCTAGTTTATGTGATTTTTCTCAGCAGCACAGACAAGTCAGAGAAACACTGGCCTGAATAAGATCTTTTAAATCGGTAACACTTAACCTGCGTGTGCATTAGAATTATTGAGGAGCTTTAAAAAAGGCAGAAGAAAGGCTGGGCGTGGTGGCTTATACCTGTAATCCCAGCACTTTGGGAGGCCAAGGTGGGCGGATCACCTGAGGTCAGGAGTTCAAGGCCAGCCTGGCCAACATGGTGAAACCCTGTCTCTACTCTACTAAAAGTACAAAAATTAGCTGGGCGTGGTGGCAGGCACCTGTAATCCCAGCTACTCGAGAGGCTGAGGCAGGAGAACTGCTTGAACCTGGGAGGCGGAGGTTGCAGTGAGCCAAGATTGTGCCATTGCACTCCAGCCTGGGGACAAGAGTGAGACTTTGTAAAAAAAAAAAAAAAAAAAAAAAAAAAGTAGAAGAAAGAGAGAGAGATGCCTGGGTCCTATCCCAGACCAGTTAAATCAGAATCTCTGTAGATGGGACCATGGCCTCAATTTTAAAAATTCCTCAATTTTAAAAATTCACTAATTCGACAAATATTGATTGAATGTCTACTATGTGTTAGGCACTGGGAACACCACAGTGAAAAAAGAGACAGGAATTCTTGCCTTCATGGAGTTTAGCTCCTAGTGCATAATAATAGTAACTTTTGCAAAAGTTCTCCAAGTGCTTCCATAAGAAAGAACTGCTGTTGTTAGCGTCTGATGAGGAAACTTGACTTCACTTATGAAATAGGCCCAACCAGATAAAACTGGATAGCTTCCCCAGGATATGTAAGGCCAATAAAAACAAAGGATTAGGAGCACAGCTCATATATCCAAATCAAGAAAACAGAGAGCAGAGATAAAAAACGTTCCCAAGGCCACAAACCTGATTAAACTCCAGTTAAAAGTTAAAAAAGCAAGATCTCTACAGGTCAGCCTTCGAGCATGAGAGGTAAATTTAAAGACTGTAGTCCCAGCTACTCAGGAGGCTGAAGCAGGAGAATGGCATGAACCCAGGGGGCAGAGCTTGCAGTGAGCCGAGATGGCGCCACTGCACTCCAGCCTCGGTGACAGAGCGAGACTCTGTCTCAAAAAAAACTGGAGGTAACAGCCAAAGTCAGGGAGAGTCCTTAAACATGAACGGAGTCAGTTCTGTCTACAGGGAAGATGAGAGTGAGCCACAGTCTACATGAATAAAGAGGCAGCGCTAAATGTTAACATTCTTTGGTAACCAACATCAAGCAAGAATACTGCAATTCTGAATGAGTTCACTCTCCTTACAAAAACACACTAGTTGCATGCACGCTTGTTTTCCTTTAAGACATTTATAGAGGACCAAAAGAAAAAAAAAGGAGAGAGCATATTCCTTAGAGGAGTTTCTTAGGAAAGAGGAATATTTTATTTTCGGACCAGGAAAAAAATGGGGGCAGGAGCAATAGGAGATTGCTGCTAGCAAAAATGAGGCCAGTCATTCAATGCCATACTCCCAAAGCTATGAACGAGAGGATCTGGGCGGGACCAAGCCCCAGGTCAGTAACGGCTGCAACACATCCATTTATCCACCTGTGGGCCTACAACCATATGAGCACCTGGGTGATATGACGTGGAGGGCCAGCGATCAGGAAGCTCCTGCCCACCAAATACCTTCATTATGATGTCTTCAAATCACACAGCTATAACAGAACTTAAGTTTCCCTCCCAAACTGGTTCCCTCTTAAGTTCCCTATTTCAGTGAACGGGTTTATCATCCTTGATTCTTTCTTTTCCTTCCATTTCTACACCCAACTGGTCATAAATAAAGTAGACCCCACCTCTCAAATCCCTTACATCTGTGCATTTCTCTGTTTCTACAACCACTCCCTAGTCTAGGCAACTATGACTGCACAAAGGGATTATTCCAAGAGCATCACAAGCAGACTTCCTGTCTAGTTTTAGCAGATGGTTTTTCTAAAACATTAGCCGATCGTGTCACACTCTATCTTGAAACCTTTTAACATCTTTGCACTGTACTAGGATAAAATACAATCCAATGTGGTTTACAAAGTCCTTCACAACACGACCCTTCTTACCTCTCCAGGTTTATTTCTTATTATCATCCCTTCTTTGCTCTTTGGTCTAGTCATACTGAACTAGTTTCAGTACAGTGAAAGTAAACTTTCTGCAAAAGTCCTACAGGTGATTCTAAGGGGAAGCCAGTGTTAAGAACCACTGTTGTTAGCATCTAATTGATGAGGAAAATTGGATGCACTTAATGGAATAGGCTCAACCTATCTCCTACCAGAGAAAACTGACAGCTTCTCCAAGAGAAAAGTACAAGTCTTTTCACGGCTTCAGTCCTTAAAACAAGCCAGTGGCTCCCAAACTTTGCTATACTTTGGAATCACCTGGGCTTCTTTAAAAACTACTGATATTCCTTCCCTGACATTTTATTTAATTGGCATGGGGATGATATGGGGATTTTGAAAAGCTCCCTGGGTAATGCTAATGTGGAGGTGTGAAAACCACGGGAATAAGTTATTTGTTTGGCTTGAATACTCTTTCCCTAATTCACTTGCAAAATCTCTAATTATCTTTTAGGCCTCATTAAAAAAAATCACTTCCTTGACTCCCTATACCAAATGAGTTGCCCCTATAATTAATTAGCGCCCCTGCACACTGGGCTTCCACTACTAGCATGTCTCATATCATATTTCACTTATGCCCAGATGACTTATTTCACTTATGCTCAACTTGCTCACTGTTAGACTTCTAGTCCAGTGTTCAGCAAAAGGCTAACACATATGGATACGATAAGTATTTGATAAATGTGATGAATACAGCTCAGCCTAAAAGGATATATTAAAGATAGCAAAATAAATTATAGAATCTAGAACTTGCTGACAATGAACAAATCTGGCCATGGTTGAAGAGAGAATCACTTACCTGTTTAATGACATAATGAATCTCTTCAGAACTGAGAACACTACATTTAATATCAGTTGGTTTACATGGAGTAATTCCCTTATAGACAAGAGGTGTGTAGCATTTCATTGCAAATTTCAAGTCACTGACATGCCTCCTCTCTTCTAAAATATCTTCAAACTCATCCCACTTTTTGAGCTCCTTCTGTGGATAAGGCCAGAAAGTTATGAGCACATACTGTAAAATAAATCAGGACAGATTAAAGACTACATTGGTAAGGTTTCATCTTTGACAAAATTTTACTCTATGACATATGAAAAGGAGTAGAGTGTTCTGATGTTAGATTTTCACATAGTAAGAAAAAGAGATGTAAAGAAAATTAGGATCAACAGATTGATACTGACTTATAATATTTTATTACATTTCTGATTGCTACCATTGCCAGTACCTCTTTGGGAAATTTAATGAAGACAGCAAAGATGAGACATTAAGCCCTAGAGTAATCTGGTCAACTTTACCTGGTTTCATCGGCCACACTGACAAACTTGTTTCGTTTGCCTCTGCTTAGCTTTTTAAATTACATTAAAACATACATTTGAAACACAAATTATATAAAATAAAAAACCATATGGTGCAAACAAAAGGACAAATCACTCAAGAAACAAGTGCTCCAATAAGGTACTATTGAGCAGTACATTGCTGTGATAACTTTCTTTTCTTCTTTTTTTTTTTTTGAGACAAGAGCTCATTCTCTTGCTCAGGCTGGAGTACAGTGACACCATTATATAGCTCACTACAGCCTTGAACTCCTAAAGCAATTCTCCCTCCTGCCTCAGCCTCTCGAGTAGCTAGGATTACAAGTGCATACCACCAAGCCCAGCTAATTCTTAATTTTTTTTTGTAGAGACAGAGTCTTGGCTGGGCATGGTGGCTCATGCATGTTAATTCCAGCACTTTGGGAGGCTGATGCAGGAGGACTGCTTGAAGCCAGGCATTCAAGACCAGCTTGGGCAACATAGCAAGACCCCATCTCTACAAAATAAAATGATAATAATAATAATAATAATATTAATGAGGTACAGTCTTGCTCTGTTGCCCAGGCTGGTCTCAAACTCCTGGCTCAAGCAATCCTCCTGCCTTGGCCTCCCAAAGTGCTGGGATTACAGGTGTGAGCTATTGTGCCTGGCCTGTGACAAATTTTTTATTTCTTATTCAGCCCCTGCCATCCAGCTTCTAACCAATCAGCCCCTGAAACTGCTCTTTACAAGGCTACCAATGACATCTGAATTGTTAATTTTTTAAAAAGTACTTTTCTTCAAAAGTAATAGTAATAATAATTATAGCTAACACATATAACTGCTTACTAAGAGTCAAGACACTTGTAATAGTGCTAACACTAAAGTGTTAAGCAGCATTCTAAATGCTTTAGAGGCTTAGGCACCACTCTTCTATGAAATCTCTCCCAGAGTCCTGGATGGAATCACTCCTATTTTCCCTGTCACTTCTTTTCCTACTATCTACATCTATTATGGTATGTATCCGACAACACTGTAATTGTTTGCATGTCTGTCTCCCTACCAGAATGAAATTATCTTGAAGATAGGAAAGTTCATTTCCTCTTGTATTTCCAACATCTGGTTGTATTTGGAATACAGCAAAATTGGTCAATAAGTGAACTCAGTAACTGAAAGACTAAATGTTGAGGTACTAGAATACAGAATGTTAACTGAGACCACAATTTGGCCTAAGAATATAAGTGGAAGCAAATAGCATTTATGAGGAGTTTATAAAAAGGTGGCAGGTGAAACATGCAAACATGAACATTTTTATGTCCATATATAGACTATATGAAGGAAAGGTCTTTTCACTGTTGAAGTTCTCATGTAAAGTTGCAATCCTTGTAATATATTAAATACTCTTGCTTATAAGGCTGGAAAACTTTCTCAAATCCCACATTTCTTATTAATAAATATATAGTTGTATCAGTTTGAGCTCTATAGACTGCAGCCAACTACCATTATATCATTTTAGGGCTTAAAAACAAGAACTTCCCATTTAGTGGTCCTGGGAGTGGAAGGAGAAAAGGACCAGAATCAGCTGGGGGTACATACATACACACATACAGTCATGCACTGCTTAACAGCAGAAAGACACTCTGAGAAATGCATTGGTAGGCAATTTCATCATTGTGCAAACATCATAGAGTGTGTTTACACAAACTCAGACGGTATAGCCTACTACATACCTAGGCTAGATGGTATAGTGGTTAGCCTATTGCTCCTAGGTTACAAACTGTACAGCATGTTACTGTATTGAATGCTATAAGCAACTGTAACACAATGGTACATATTTACACAAAGAAACACAAAAAAAGATACAGTAAAAATACAATATTATAATCTTATGGGACCACCATCATATATTGAGTAAAACATTGTTATGCATCATATGACTCTGTGTTTGTGTGTGTGTATATATGTATATATAGTTGACCCTTAACACACATTTGAACTGCACAGGTCCACTTACACGAGGATTTTTAAATTAAAATTTTTTTTCAATAGAGATGCAGGTCTTGCTATGTTGCCCAAGCTGCTCTCAAACTCCTGAGCTCAAATTATCTTCCCACCTTGGCCTCCCAAAGCACTGGATTACAGGCGTGAACCACCATGCCTGGCCTGTATGAGGATTTTCTGCTTCTGCCACTCCTGAGAGGGCAAATCCAACCCCTCCTCTTCCTCCACCTCCTCCTCGTCAGCGTACTCAATGTGAAGTGACGAGGATGAAGTGGATTAATGACGATCCACTCCCACTTGATGAACAGTAAATATATTTTCTCTTCCTTACGATTTTCTTAGTAACATTTTCTTTTCTCTAGCATACTTTATTAAGAATACAGTACATAATACATATAACATATAAAATAAACATTAATGAATTGCTTATGTTATCAGCTAAGTCAACAGTAGGTTATTACTAATGAAATTTTTGGAGAGTCAAAAGTTATTTGTGGATTTTCAACTGTGCAGAGGTTTGGTGCCCCTAACTCCCATGTTGTTCAAAGGTCAACTGCACATAAACATAGACATGTATGGGAGCGAGGGAGTCTTCAGGATAAAAAACCCTAAGGGAAACTAGCAGGCATGTATACTTTGAAAAAGCTTGCCAAATATGATCATCTACAATCCTTCCATGGTTCTGTTACTTGCAAGGTGGATTTACATCAAGTCCGCCTGTCTTAGCATATGACCCCAGGCTCTTCATGACCCCCACCTCCTGCCTCATGACCATTCCTCTTAATCCAACAGTCCAGCTATGTCATGACCTGCAGTTCCCTAAACAAACTGTGTTCCCAGATCTTTGTTCAAGTTGCTCCCTCTACAGAATGGGATTCATTCTCAAATATTTGAATGCCTATGTGCTTGACACCGTAGTATGTGCTGAGGATATAGTGGTGATCAAGAGAGAGAGAGTCTTTTTCATGAAGAACAAGGTGGACGGTGGTACCAGTTATTGAGAGGGGCATTTACAAATGCTCCTTCCACACTGTTCACCTGGGAAATATTTAGCCATAAACCAGAGCTTGTGTTACCTCTTCTGTGTCCCATATTCTGCTTCTCCCCTTTACCTAGATTGAATAGGTCATCCTTTCCTTTCAGTCTTTACTGAGCCCTCAATAATTGGATTTTCAAGATGGTCTCTAAAACACTTCATTAAACTTGTATTTGGTGCCTCCCTTACAAGACTGTGAACTTCTTATCTGGTAGATAAGGTGTCTTACACATTTCTGTACTCCCAGTTTCTAGTAGGAAATCATGTCACTGTAGAATGAAAAAATAAATTACAGAATGAACTCACTTTTTGAACCCTGTCAATGATGGCTCCTCGGTATTCACAGGATAAGGCTCAACTCTCTCCCCATTCTGGCTCTTACCCAATGTCGAATCCAGTGTTTTTTTCTGGTTTTTTTTTTTTTTGAGACGGAGTCTTGCTCTGTTGCCCAGGCTGGAGTGCAGTGGCACAATCTTGGCTCATTACAAGCTCCGCCTCCCAGTTTCACACCATTCTCCTGCCTCAGCCTCCCGAGCGGCTGGGACTACAGGCACCCGCCACTATGCCTGGCTAATTTTTTGCATTTTTTAGTAGAGACGGGGTTTCACCGTGTTAGCCAGGATGGTCTTGATCTCCTGGACCTTGTGATCCACCTGCCTCGGCCTCCCAAAGTGCTGGGATTACAGGTGTGAGCCACCGCGCCCGGCCGAATCCAGTGGTTTTTAACTCAGGCTGCACATTAAAATAACCTGGGGGCACTTCAAAATAAATACTGATATCCAGGTTCCACCTCTAGAGATTTTTGATTAATTTGGTCTGTGAGTGCTGCTTAGCTGTCAGAATTCTTTTTTTAAAATACTCCAAGTGATTCCTATGTGCAGCTAGGGTTGAGTGTTCCTGCTCATTAATTGGCCTTCCCTATACTATGCTTGAGAATTTTTTACTATCACTAAGTAAATTTACATGGCTACTCACTCAGGAACATAACACAAAGAAGAACCCAAGTAAGCCTTAGGGGAACTATCTCTTCCCCATCTTACTTAGAGTAGAGCAGACCTCTCCCTATTGCTAGTGAAATAGGCCTTTCGTGTACCTCCCTTTTAACTGCTCTGGAGGATCCATTCATTCAACAGATAGTGACTGAGAGCTCACAGTGTACCAGGCACTGTTTTATAGGCTGTGAATACAGCATGAACAAGGAAAGCAGGGACTGCACTGAGAGCTTACATGTCCTTATGGAAAGACAGACAACAAATAAACAAGGTAAATTCATTTAGTGATACCACCAGTAGTATGTTGGTCAATGTTTAACCATTTAACACTTGATATGGGAGAGCTCTGAGTTATAGCATTCGTCAATTTTTGTGAGATATATGCTCCCACCAGGGCAGATTTAAAGCTACGAATCTGACCCCAGCAAATGCAAAACTGAGGAGAAATGAGCAGTAGCACACAGTTATATAGGATCTCCACGTTCCAGCATGATAGACAAATAATCTCAAGAGCACAAGTAACAGTATAATAATGAGAAAATGCTAAGTTTTCAGTATTTATTACCTTTTTTAAAAACAGGATTTATTTAATTATAAATTTGTATAATACTTAATTTATTTTTTTTGAGATGGAGTTTCACTCTTGTTGCCCAGGCTGGAGTGCAATGGCACGATCTCAGCTCATCGCAACCTCTGCCTCCCGGGTTCAAGCAATTCTCCTGCCTCAGCCTCCTGAGTAGCTGGGATTATAGGCATGCACCACCATGCCCAGCTAATTTTGTGTTTTTAGTAGAGATGGGGTTTCTCCATGTTGGTCAGGCTGGTCACAAACTCCCGACCTCAGGTGATCCACCCACTTCGGCCTCCCAAAGTGCTGGGATTATAGGCGTGAGCCACCATGCCCGGCCCAGCCAGCAATAAAAATTCTGAGAAAACATAGCATGCCACACAGAAGGGACTATGAGCATTCTGAGGGAAGAACATGCTTACTGACTGAGAAACAGAAGGCCAGGGTGGCTAAAGCACAGGTGAACATGAAGATTAGTAAAGTCAGAGTAATAGCAGTTAAGAGATCATGTACAGTCTTGTGGGATACTGTAAGGCATCTGGATCTTTCACTTGGACTTGAACAGGAAGTCATCATCTGGATTATGGCACACCAGTGGTTACCCACCCTCGGTCTTCTTTTCATTCTAGGGTCTCGCTGAATGATTTCAGGCTCACCGATGGCTACAGATACAACCTATTTGCTGAAAAATCTATACAATTAGGCCAGACCCCCTCTCTTGCTCTGGCACCGTATTTCTAACTCTACTTGGATCTCTCCCAAATACCATGGAATGTATCTGGCCCATAACATGATAATCCACAAGTTAAAAATCATTATATTTCTCTCTTACATCACAAACTGAACACACCCCAAACTGAATTCTATTACCCTGACTAAACCTGCTCCTCTCCCCATATTTCCTATCAATGAAAGGCCTCATCATCTGCCCAGTTGCCAAATCGTAGAAACCCAACAGTGAACTTCAGATTATGCTCTCTTCCTTAGCCACCACATTCAAATGGTTCCAAAGGCTGATGATTTACTGTCATAAATATCACACAAATTCATCAGTTTCCCTTCTTCCCGGGCTCACTGTTACTGCCTTACTTCAGATTTCATTACTTTTCTGGATTACTGCAATAGCATTCTAACTGATCACCACTTTTATGCATCAGATTCCCTCCCCAACCTGATTCTCTTCCTACAATCTCTACTCAGGCAAGACAGGTTACCTATACAGATAATCACACCAGAAACCTAGTAGTCTTCTCAGACTTTCAAAAATATAAATGTACTTTGGGAGGCCAAGGCAGGCGGATCACTTGAGGCCATGAGTGCGAGACCAGCCTGGCCAACATGGTGAAACCCCTTCTTTACTAAAAATACAAAAATTAGCCGGGTGTGGTGGCAGGCAGCTGTAATCCCAGCTACTTGGGATGCTGAGGCAGGATAATCTCTTGAACCCTGGAGGTGAAGGCTGCAGTGAGCCAAGATCGTGCCATTACACTCCAGCCTGGGTGACAGAGTGAGACACCATCTCAAAAAAAAAAAAAAACCCACATATTTATTTTTACGTATACATATATGTGTATACACACACACGCGCGCACACACACACACATACATAAGATTAAGATCACCCATAAAGTTATGATTTTATCCCTAAGGATATGTAAACACGACACATAAAATTTCTTTAGGAAATATCATCTGCCTACTTCCTTACTTTGTTTCTCACGTCTCCTTTCTTCCACCCAAACCTAACTAACTAATTCTAACCCCAAATATGCAAGGGAATAGTTTTCTTACATCAATGTCTAGGACAGTTTTCCTCTCCCTCATCTGCCATTCACAGCTCAAAAACTCAGCTCAGGCCAGGCACAGTGGCTCATGCCTGTAATTCCAGCACTTTGGGAGGTAAGTAGATCACTTGGAGGTCAGGAGTTCGAGCCCAGCCTGGCCGACACAGTGGGTCCTTGTCTTTACTAAAAATACAAACATTAGCAGGGCGTGGTGGCATGTGCCTAAAATCCCAGCTACTCGGGAGGCTAAGGCAGGAGAATTGCTTGAGCCCTGGAGACGAAGGTTGCAGTGAACCAGGATCAAGCCACTGTTCTCCAGCCTGGCAACAGAGCAAGAGTGTCTCAAAAAAAAAAAAAAAAAAAAAAAGGAAGATCAGCTCAGATGTCACCTTTTCTTAGAAACCTTCTCCAAGTACTCAAACTGGTCAGGTGCCCCTTCTTGTCACTCCCACAACACGCTATGCATGCTGCAATCATTGCCCTTATCCTACTTAACTGTAATTACTTGTTTACTTTTATGACTTCTTGTGCCCTTAAAGGCAGAGCCTGGATCTGTAACTTCTATATCTCAGAAACTGAGAATAATGAGTAGGATACTGTATATATTCCTAATGTTTGCTGCAATCAGCAGTATCTTGTATGTTTCTAAAATGCTACTTTTAGATCAGAGTATTACACAGTAACAGTGTAGCTGGGGAAATAAAAACAGCCTGAAGTACTAAGAGAAAGTAAGGTTACCATGGAAGTAAAGGTTATCCAGTCACAAAACAGTAGCGAGAACTAGAGGGTTGCTGTCCAGCATCAGAACTACAGAATGCTCAGATCCAACTGCCATAGTTTTTCACATGAAAAAGTGGACTCAAGTCTTATTAAAGAATCGTTGGTGAAGGGGGAAGTAAAAAAAAAAACAAAAAAACCAACTCCTTCCTTTAACGTACAAAATGAAAATTCCAGCCAATTCACAAACCAGTTGAGAGCTTAAACAGCTACATGTTAAAAGCTGGATCTGCATAGCAACCCTCTTCCCTTCATGCCTGCTCTGGAGTAGCAGTCAGAAAACAAAGTTGATATCCACCACAGAACTGTGGGGAAGATCAATGTAGAGAGAGATTTAAATAATAAGCCTTATAGGCAGTTAGCTATCAGAAACCGAAAGGTCTTGATAGAGAGGGAACAGAAGTTTCTCCATGTTCCAAAGAATACTGGTGTCTCAATTTGAAGGAAGCCATATTCTCTTTCAAAACTGGGATGTTTATCTTGCTCTGTCGTGTTAACCCTGTTTTGACCTTTCTGCACAAATGAACACTACATTTAAGCCCAAACCGGACACTAATCACCAGGACATGCTAATATGCTTTTAAAATGAATTATTTTATTTCCTCCTAAAGTAGCTAAAGACCAATTTAGTGGTTAAAAACAACAAAAAACAAACAAAAACCAAATCAGTTGCCCCAGGACTGTGCAATCCTGAAGGCTATAAAAAAGGCTATAAAACTTCCATCTCATAATTTCTTCATGAAAATCGTGGGTGACCAACATCTGCCAGCAAAAAAGACCGGTTAAAACCAAGAGAGGAAGAGGGGGTTGGGGGAAAAAAAGGCAAGCGGGAGAGAAGCTGGGTGGCGCTGGCGGTCCTCCAAAATGATTTGTGAAAAAGGTACAATAATGACTGGAAGACAAAAACAGGCAATAAAAATGTCTAGAAGTTCTAAATTTTCCTACATTAAAGTGTTTAAAACTCTATCCCCACATACAAGCCAAGTGCTTTACTCCCAGGAATATAACAGCAGCAAAGAACGGGGTGCGGAGCCACAGGCTATCTCAGGGCGGGTCAGACCCGCAGGTTTCTCAGGTTTGCCCAAAAGGTAGCTGGACACGCCCTCGCTAGAGATGGGGAGACTCCAATTCTCCCCCCCCCTCATTCCCGTGTCCAGGAGCTTTCTGAAGGCCCAGGGCCTGATAGAAAGAAAGAGAAGGAACAAGTGGAAAGGAACCAAAGGAACCATAATCGGTAGAAACTTCCAAAAGCATGCACACACAGACACACAACGATACACTGTTGTCCTGGAAACCAACCCAACCAACTAACCCCTCCTCGGGAGCCTAGGGGGCCAGCTCTTTTGGGCAAGGGTCTTGGGCCGGAGGAATAGGGAGTGGGAGAAACGGGTACTATCTCGCGCAGCTCCGCTCTGGGCCTCTTTTCCCTGGGCGCCTACCGAGTAGAGGAGCACGACAGCGCTGGGACTGGTTGGACCAACGGAGAAATAAGAGTTAGATGAACTGGGAGACTCCATGGTGCGGCTGCCGTCCCGGGCGGGGTCTGGGATTCTTTGCTAAGCAGTGGTGGTGCTGCTGCTGGGGGCGGTTCTTTCGCGCAGGACGGCCCTACTTCGCTTAGGGCGGCGGCACCCTCTGCAGCCGCACCACAGGACCCCGGGCGCCGCCATCTCAGCCAGGACGGAAGCCGC
Source organism: Macaca fascicularis (assembly GCF_037993035.2). Classification (NCBI taxonomy): domain Eukaryota; kingdom Metazoa; phylum Chordata; class Mammalia; order Primates; family Cercopithecidae; genus Macaca; species Macaca fascicularis. Next base: position 17,847,208 of record NC_088375.1, read on the forward strand.
GCAGGGCCCTATGGCGCATGCGCGCAGTCGCGGAACCCGGAAGCGGGGACGCCGCGCGGCAGAATGAGGTTTGATTCCTCGGTTGATCCCACAATGTCGCAGGAGCAAGGCCCGGGGTCCTCCACACTTCCCAGTTCTCCGACACTTCTTGACGCTCTGCTCCAGAACCTTTACGACTTCGGTGAGTGCGGGGTCCCAGGAGCCCACGTGGAGAGCAGATCTGAGGAACGTGGTTCTCCTGTGCGGCCTGTGCTGGATTGGCCTCTGCTTTGAGGCTAAAGGTTCTTGCATGTCAAGCACCCGTAACTTCGTCCCACCTGGTTCCAGTAGCGGATGCAGAACACATTTCTCCATCGGAAGTCACCCCTTGACCGGGCTCTGTCGAGTTATTCATCAGACCTTCCAACTCGTCCCCAAGTGTGGGGACCGTCGTACTTTCTTGTAGGAAGCACCAAGGCTTTCCGATTTAACGCGGGCAGTGCGCACAGGACCTTGGACTCTCGAAGTAGCCCACTTTTCCACGTTTTCTTGAGCTCTGGGAAGTCCCCTTTCCCCATGCCACCCCCAAGACCTGCCTGACCTTGGTGCGATAGTGTCATTTCGCCCTGGGGCCTCGGGCCTGTTGGATAATTCACCAGCTTCATCCTTGTGTGTCCCTCGCCAGAGACATAGCCCTTGGCGAGTTGTCCTTTTCCAACTTTTTTTTTTTTTTTTTTGAGACGGAGTCTCGCTCTGTCGCCCAGGCTGGAGTGCAGTGGCGCGATCTCGGCTCACTGCAAGCTCCGCCTCCCGAGTTTACGCCATTCTCCTGCCTCAGCCTCCGAGTAACTGGGACTACAGGCGCGCACCACCACGCCCGGCTAATTTTTTGTATTTTCAGTAGAGATAGGGTTTCCGCCGTGTTAGCCAGGATGGTCTCGATCTCCTGACCTTGTGATCCGCCCATCTCCACCGACCAAAGTGCTCACAGTCGTGAGCCACCGCGCCCGGCCTTTTTTTTTTTTTTTTTTTTTTTTTTTAAACAAGTGCGCCAACCTTTTACTCTCCATTCTTTATCTTGATGGGGGAAAAGGAAAATAAAAGAGCCCATTAAAGTCGCATGGCGTGTCAGTAGGAACACAGTGCCTCATACTCTGAAGAGCTTGCCCGGAAGAAGGTGACACCCTTTGCACATGCACTAAGGAAAATCATTAGATTTCAGGACAACACACATTTCTTAAATTTACAGCGTGATATTTTAAAAGCTATTTTTATTTTGGTACGACTGCTCAAAATTTTAAGCTCACCTAAACAGTAGGAATGATAATTAAAAGTATTGAGAACTTGCCATATACCACATGCTTTTCATGTATTTGCTAATTTAATTTTTAACTTCATGAAATAGACACTGTCATAAATCCCATGATTGCAAATGTGAGAACAAGTACTAGAGGTTCATGAAACCTGATACAGGTTGTCTAACTGGTAATTTTTGCAGAGCCTGGATTCTGATTCTAGCCCCAGACCCCACGCTTGTTGTATTCACCAGTATTTCTGTGCCCTTGGACATACTGGAGGACAGAGAAGACTTAGTCTCTGACCTTGAGAAGTTTAAAATCTAGAGGAAAAGATTATTCTGCAAAATAATATAATTTATGTCAACACAGGCTGGAAAACATGGTAGGAACTCTGAAGGCATTGAATGTGTCTATTCATTTTTATATCCTTAATGCCAAAGTTTAGTTGGCTCTTAAATGTTTATTGTGTAAAAGATTAAGCAAATAGTAGCAAGCATAAATCAACAGCTGGTAATTTAGAGAGCTCTGTAGTATTTGTAATGCATGTGAGTAAGGATGCCTAGGATTCTGGTTAGAACTTTCAGGTGACTGGTTAGAGTCTGAACAAGTGAAATATAGAGTAAATAAGAGAATTTAATAGAAAACAAAGGCATTCAAATTGAGCCAGTTGTCTTAGGTTCATCTTAATTCCTAACTGTGAAAGAAAATAGGAAGACTATTCCATGTTCCTGTAACCTAGAGAGTGTTAAAAAGAAACAGTGGCTGCAGTGCCTGATATTTTTAGTATAAAGCCAATTGGGATTACCAGCCCTGGGGACTATTGCTGTGATGACACTTTGAGTAAGGACCAAGGTGGGGACTAAAGTGATTGTACTAATAAGTGTCGAAGACGTAAATATAGTTACCTAGGAAAAGATGACCACATTTTGGATTCTCTGCATTTTGCAGATACACTCTATTTGAAGGAAAACAGATAGTTTATTTCTTTGTGTGTGCTTCTAGGTGCATATAGCCCTGGAATATATACAGGTTCATATATACAGGTACATTCATATGATTTGATATTGATGGTAGCTAAGACTGAAAATATTTATTTTCCTTCCTGTGTTTGAACAAACAGGAGATACGGAAGGTGAAACAGAACAGAAGATCATAAAGAAAAGGGAAAACAAGAAGAGAGATGTGGAGGCTGCAGCGGCCTTGGCAGCAGAGCCATCTCCCCTACCTGGTTCTCCCGTAAGAGGCCAGAGGAAGAGCGCTTCGAACTTCTTCAAGGAACTTAGAGAAGAGCGGCGTTGTGCTCCTGCTGGGACCCCCACAGGTCCCTCTTCAGAACCAGAGATCCTTGCTGCTGCACTTCATCCCTCTTCCCTAAAGAACAATAGGGAACAAGTAGAAGTGGTAGAATTTCACAGCAGAAATAAAAAAAGAAAATTGACGCCAGATCATAACAAGAGCACAAAGGTAATGAGTTGGTTAGCTTATATGTACGTGGTGAAACCCCTGGTATTGTAGTATTAGGTGAGTAGCTTTTTAGACTGTGGCAGGAATGCCTGACTATCCTTAGGCCTGCAGATTTGCCAAAAGGACTCACAGGACCCAAGACAGCATATAGCCCTTATCAGTCATGTAGGCCTATAGACTGACCTTAGTTATGCAAGTTCTAAACCTCCAGTGAAAAGCAGGTATTCGCCATCAATCACATTGCTAGGATAAACTGTCTGGGAAAACTTGGTACAGCAGTGGTTCAAGACTTCAGGTATGCAAAAACACTCTGATCAGGCAGAATATTCTAATTGCTCAATCCTCAGGAGCCAGCCAACTGCCAGTGTTGAAAATAGGACTTTCTTGAGAATGTGCAGGGTTTGATAAACACAGGCCTGCTGAGTTAACCCTTTCAGCAACTCTTTCTGGCATTCCTGTTACGTGCTAGCCACAGTTGTAGGCACTGAGATATAGCAGTGAACAAAATATATAGAAATTCTTGCTCTTGAGGAAAAGCAATGCTGGTGGAAAAGCAATTTGATTTTTCTGAGCAGTAATCCTTTTCAGACTGAACTTGTAAATCTGACCCAAAATTCAGTCCTCAAGGGAGGTGTGGTTTCTCCTCCAAATGTTTTTAATTTTTTTTTTTTGAGACGGAGTCTCGCTCTGTCATCCAGGCTAGAGTGCAGTGGTGTAATCTTGGCTCACTGCAAACTCTGCCTCCTGTGTTCACGCCATTCTTCTGCCTCAGCCTCCCGAGTAGCTGGGACTACAGGCGCCCGCCACCAAGTCTGCCTAGTTTTTTGTATGTTTAGTAGAGATGGGGTTTCACTGTGTTAGCCAGGATGGTCTTGATCTTCTGATCTCATGATCCACCCGCCTTGGCCTCCCAAAGTGCTGGGACTACAGGCGTGAGCCATTGTACCCGGCCCCAGATGTTTTTAATTTATTGACAAGCATGTCATAATGGCTTTGACAAATTCATTGCTATTCCATTTCTGTAACCTCCCCCATGTCCTGCAAACCTTTGTCTATCAACAAAAAAGTGAGGATTGTATGTATTAGTTTCTAAGGCCACTCTAACAAATTACCACAAACATGGTGACTTCAACCAACAGAAATGTATTCTCTTATAGTTCTGTAGTCCAGAAGTCCAAAATCAAATTGTTGGCAGGACCATGCTCCCTCTGAGGGCTCTGGGGGAGAATGCTTTGCCTCTGACCAGAAGGTGGCTCTAAGAGTTTCCTTGGCTTGTGGTGTGTTGCATAACTATAATCTCTGCCTCCGTCTTAATATGGCTTTCATCCCTGTGTCCCTGAGTCTCATGGTTCCCTCTGCCTTTCTCTTGGCTTTAGGGCCCACCCTGAATCTGGGATGATCTCGTCTTGAGATGTTTAATTGTGCTATAAAGATCCTTTTCCAAGTAAGATCATAATCACAGATTCTGAAGAGGAGTAGGACATGGCCATATGTTTTTAGAGGCACAATTCTACCCACGACAAAGATAGTTTGGCTTGCATTGTTCTTTATGAATGTGTAAATGTATGTTAGTGTCCAGTGTTTGCCGCATCTTTATGGTTTTAAAAACTATCTGTATAATCTTTTCTAAAATTCAGGTAGCACTTCACGTCAAGCTCACTGGCATCTCTTCCTCAAAGATCCTTAGTGCATTCTGCTTGCTGAGCGTGGTGGCTCACACCAGTGATCCCAGCACTTTGGGAGGCTGAGACCAGAGGATTGCTTGAGCTCAGGAAGTCGAGGCTGCAGTGGGCTGTGGTTGTGTCACTGCACTCCAGCCTGGGTGACAGAGCGAGACTGTCTCAAAAAAAAAAAAAAAAAAAAAAAAGATTTTTAGTGAATCTGTAACTGTACCTACCTTTATTTTAGGATTCTAGATAAGCTTCTTAACTCTTATGTTCCAAATACTAAGGCTCTGGTAACTGTTACGGATGGGTCAAGAAATGGATTTCCTTGGTGTTTGGGGCAACCAGAGCCCCGAAGCTGGCCATATCCCAGTACCCCAGTGTATCCTACAAATACTGGTATTTTCTGTATGTGTCATGATGTGAAAAATGTTGGAGAGCACTGCTTTGCAATATAATTCAGCATTTGAAGACTTTAACATAAAGCATTGAGGCACCCTTTCTTGTTTCTTCAAGTGTCTCAGACTTCAGTTTCCTCTTATGTTCCCTCATGTTCTTTCTGGAATGGAAAGTTTTTTTTAATAGAAAGGACAGAAGAGTTGGGATTGAATGAGTCTGCATTTCCCTGTTGCTTAATAACAGAGCATGCGTGGCGGTCTGTCAGATTGTCTCTTGCTTCCTTTTCCAAGCGAGCCCTTGTGCATTCAAGTTGGCTTTTCTCAGGAGCCTCAGCTCACTCTACATTTTGAACTTCCTGACCTTAATGAAATTTTTCATTTGTCATTGTTGCTGTGCCCTTTCCTCTTTTTTTTTTTAAAATGCGTCCTTTGAAATGTGAGTGTGTCTTGTTAAGGAGCTAGAATGTGGACACATTAAAAACACATACACCCGTAAAACGACCTCAGAATGTTGCCATTGCAGCGTGGAAATAAATACACGTGAATAGAATGCTAGTTCTTACAGCATATTCTGGGTATGCTAAGTGAAAGAGTAGTCAGCCAGCTGGTGCTAATTGGAGTACACCATCTGTGCTGAGTTTATGTAACATGGGAAAGTATAGTTGTGCCCTTGTTCTCTAAAAACTTCTAAGCCATTGCAGGGCAGTTAAACAGACATGGGTGGCAAAAATATATGATGGTTAATGATAACCTCCATGACCAATCATAGCATCAGCTGGTCATTTTTAGAGAATGCTTGAGAAAGGAAGAAGGGGATGGTGCGTTGGACAACAATCCAGCTAGCCCCGCCTAGACCCAGGAAATGACCTTATTTTTCCAGAACTTGTGCTATAAATTCTATGATTAAGCTGCATTGTGCATTGAAGCAGGTTTTCATGGGTTTATCTGGGAACTTGGCCACTATTTATATATGTATTTTTTATGTTTAGAGACAGGGTGTCACTCTGTCACTTCTGCTGGAGTGCAGTGGTGCGATCATAGCTCACTGCAGCCTCCAATTCCTGGGCTCAAGCCATCCGCCTGCCTCAGCCTCCCAAGTAGCTAAGACTATAGGGCACACCACTATGCCTGGCTCATTTTAAAATTTTTTGTAGAGTTTGGGTCTTGTTTTGTTGCCCAGGCTTGGTCTTGAACCACTGGTCTCAAGAAGTCCTTTTCCCTCGGCCTCCCAAAGCACTGGGATTACAGGTTTGAGAGCCACTGTGCCCAGCCATCATGTCCCTTTTTTTTTTGAGATGGAGTCTTGCTCTGTCACGAGGCTGGAGTGCAGTGGCCCGATCTCAGCTCACTACAACTTCTGCCTCCCGTGTTCAAGCGATTCTCCGTCAGCCTCCTGAGTAGCTGGGACTACAGATGCACACCACCATGCCCAGCTAATTTTTGTATTTTTAGTAGAGACGGGTTTCACCATGTTGGCCAGGATGGTCTCGATCTCAACCTCGTGATCTGCCCTTCTCGACCTCCCAAAGTGCTGGGATTACAGGCGTGAGCCACTGCGTCCGGCCCATGTCCCATTTTTAATGTAGTGACTATACAAGTAATTTGACTGGAAACAGTAAGAGATCACATATTCATTCCTCCATTTATTCCAGCAATCACTGGGTGCCTGCTGTCTGCAGACCTTGCAGATGGAGCAGTGAAGAAGGTAATAGTGCTTTGCCTTTATGGAGTATACTATACAATCTACTTCGGAGTTGAGCAATATAATATAATTAGAAAGAATTATAAACAAATGGGTTCCTGGAGTACCATGCAGAACCTAGTCTAGATATAGTGCTCAGGGAGTTCTCTCAGGAGGCAGCATTCAGGCTAATGCTGTATTAAATGGTGCTGGTGAATGGGACAGAGAAGAGCGAGCCAAGGAGGGGAAAACAGCCTTGCTAACACTGTGGGGTGTGAAGAGACCTGGCATGTTCAAGGAGCTGGAAGAAGTCTAGCAGGACTAGGACAGAGGGGAGAATGGTTGGTGCTGATACAAGAGAGACAGGCTGGGACCAGCTCTTGCCAGGTCTCATAGGCAGTAGTGAGCCTTGGGACTTTAGTCTTAAGTACATGAGAAGCCACCAAAGAATTTCATGCAAGGGCATGAGGTGATCTGATTTAAATTTTGAAAAGATCACTGTAGCTCCTATATGGTGAATGGATTGTAAGGGAGCAATACCAAGAGGCATGAGGAGACTGATTTAGGGGTTTGTTGCAGTGGTCCAGGTTCAAACAGCATGGCCTGGACTCATGATCTCAAAAAAATGAATGGGCAAACCTACTCTTTCATAAGTGCAAGACTGCCTGCAAGGAAGGAAATTCTTACGCTTTAAGCAATGGAAGTGTCAGATGTAGCTCAACGCGCCTGTGTGTTGCTCAGCCCTTAGGGCTGTGTCGCTGCCATTTCTCCACAGCTAGCATTGGGCCGTCTTAACGTGAATCATTCACTGGCCCTGTTTCAGGAACCTTAGCCTCCTTTGTGGCCTTAGATAAGAAAGAGATAAGAAACTCATGATAGAATAGTGTTCCGTAGATCAGAAGGGACCTTTGCATCCTGAGACTGAGGTACACGGAGGCTGCCCCTGAGCATATAGCGAATTGCTAATACTTACTGGGGGTGTACTGAGAGTGTTTATTCATTAACTCATTTATGGTCTCAATCCTCACAATTCCTGGGACCTGTCTTCATTTCACAGAGGAGCCTGAGACTTCCAAGAGGTTAAGTTACTTGCCTGTAGTTAAACATTAACCTCACAGCCCCATATCTGCAATTCCGAACACCCAGAGCTCTGGAAACCACAATTTGATTGATCCTTTTTCTTTTAAGATTGGTGCAAATTTATTTGGCAAAAAAATCTGACAAATCTTTTAAAAATCATTTTTGTTCGGCCGGGCACGGTGGCTCATGCCTGTAATCCCAGCACTTTGGGAGGCTGAGGCAGGTGGATCAGAAGGTCAGGAGTTCAAGACCAGCCTGGCCAATATGGTGAAACCCTGTCTCTACTAAAAATACAAAAATTAACTGGGCATGGTGGCGGGCGCCTGTAGTCCCAGCTACTTGGGAGGCCGTGGCAGGAGAATCGCTTGAATCCGGTAGTCGGAGGTTGCAGTGAGCCGAGATCGTGCCACTACACTACAGCCTGGGCAACAGAGCAAGATTCTGTCTCAAAAAAAAAAAAAATTTTTTTTTTGTTCATCTCATTTGGTATGAATATTCATAGATATTGCCACAGAAATACTAATGTGTTTAATTATGGGTTACTGTCTTGGACCCTACTGGAAGTGGTCTATAATATTCAGTATGTTCAGTTTTGCCTTTTAAAAATGTAAAGGCTTCTGAATTTTAAAGCTGGAACCTGACCCTAAGGATGCCAAATAAAGGATTATGAAACTGAACTAAGAGTCAAAGGTCGGGTTCAGACCCCACGCGTTCTGGCTTCAACACTGTGTACTTAACTGCTATACTAGAGAGAGCATAGGTGAGGTTAGGCTCTGCTCTTTGTCCTTTGAGTGACACAAGTACACTGACTCTGAGCCATAGCGAGACATAGAGACATTTCTCACAAGTTATAGTCAGATAGCTTTGATCGTTCCCCAAATTCTTGCACCTCCCATACTTCCCCACAGTATGGATGTAGCCCACTGCACGGTAATCCACCTGGAAATCCTCCATGCTCCAGTGCCGCTTATTACTTTTACGCCAGACTCCCTGTTCCTGGGTAGAGCAGTGTCAGACGGGTGTTAGGAAGAAAATAATCTAGCTGAAGTAATTTAGACTCATCAAGGTATGAACAAACTTCTTAATATTCATACAGCTGCCTGCATTTTTTTTTTTTTTTTTTGAGACGGAGTCTTGCTCTGTCGCCCAGGCTGGAGTGCAGTGGCCGGATCTCAGCTCACTGCAAGCTCCGCCTCCCGGGTTTACGCCATTCTTCTGCCTCAGCCTCCGGAGTAGCTGGGACCACAGGCGCCCGCCACCTCGCCCGGCTAGTTTTTTGTATTTTTTAGTAGAGACGGGGTTTCACCGTGTTAGCCAGGATGGTCTCGATCTCCTGACCTAGTGATCCGCCCGTCTCAGCCTCCCAAAGTGCTGGGATTACAGGCTTGAGCCACCGCGCCCGGCTAACTGCCTGCATTTTTAAAAGAGCGTTTGTTTACCGAGCTACTCTTTCTCTAACTGGAGACAGGTTGGTTGGGCTCTTCAACTAATAGACTTTAAAAAAAAAAAAAAAAAAAAAAATCACAGCCGCGTAAGAGAAAATACCTAAATCATCCCATAGACAGGTTTGCTGAGTCTGGTGGTCTGCCTGCCTTCATCTCTCACTTTTCTTCCAAATTGTTCTTTTTCTAGCTTTTCCTCCTTCTTCCCTGCCCAACATATAAGTTCTCAAAATCTCCATACATATCCCTCTCCTTGTGTGGGATAGTAAGGCTAGATTAGTTGGGATCGGTTAGACTGTGATTTGATAACAAATAATCCCTACATCCCAGTGGTTTAAAAGACAAAAGTTAATTTTTCTCATGTTACATGGCCATCAGAATTTGCAGAGGCAGGTCTCCTGTGCCACACCATCCTCATCTAGGGACCCAGGATGATGGGGTGCCACCATCTGGAGGGTTGTTAGTTGCTTTAATGAAGGAAAGGGGAGTTAATGAAGGGCTCTTCAGGGTTTCACGTGGAAGTAAGCACACACCCCTTCTGCTCGTGTTTCTTGGCCAGGGAGAGCCCCCTGGGCATTCCTAGCATCAAGTAGACAGGGAAGCGTGAGTCGCCTGTGTGCCTGGAAGTAGAGGAGGACGCAGTATTGCCTATGGGCAGTAGTGCCTCCTACCGCAGAGAATATGGGGGGAAAGAAAACCGAGGAGACCGCTGATGGTTTCTCAGTCAGGTCATGTATTATGAATAATGTGCTGAAGTGACTCTCAAGCTATGAATAAAAATAAAAATTAGGTAGTGGTGGGTCGTGCTAATAGGGACTCAGCGTCTGTGAAATAATGAGCCAAGAATTTTTTTTTCCCAAAAGTTTGTGTTTGATACATGCACAGATCTAGACCTCAGACCCTTTCTCAAAAAGCCATCAATAGCTACAAAACTAAGATGTTTCTGGTGAACTGCTTAAAGAGGGATGAGGACACCGAGGTATCTGTGTCTGTGCCAGAGCTACCACCAAGGGGCTCTCTCCTCCCCTTGGTCTAGTCGGCCCCTCAGCCCTGGTGTCCCCACGGCCAAGGTGCAGGGGATTAGGTGTTCTCTGTGGCTGCTGATGGGGACAGCAGGGACTAGGAGAGGCCTGATATTGCTCCTCTCTTTTGTAGGCCAGTCTCTCTCCAGGGCCCAGGGGTTTCAGCCTCATAGCTATCATACAGTTGGCCAAGAATTTTATTACTGTGCTGAAATCCTCTTTAAATTGTTCCATTCTCATGCTAATCTCTAGTAACAGATCAGCCAAAAACATCTATGACATCCCCAGTATTGCTAGAAATTTGACGTGCCTCGCACCACTGCACTCCAGCCTGGCGACAGAGTGAGACCCTGTCTCAAAAAAAAAAAAAAAAGAAAAAGGAAAAAAGAAATGGAAATGTTCGACTTAGAAAGTTGATTTAGTCATTACTTCAGTGACGCAGGTAGGAGGAAAGAGGAATTACTTAAATGTTTAGAAAAGGTGGTAAATAACTTAGGGGATCTTGGAGACCTGGGAACAGTATACAGGGTTTTGTTTGATTTTTTAGGGCTTAGATATGGTCGTAGTAAATAGATTGGATGTGCATGGCAGTGGAAAAGATGTCGTAACTTGAAAGTAAATGTGGAATTTTTTCCAGTCATGGAATAGGAAGAAGACTCTTTCCGGGGTAGGTAAAATGGAAGTGGCTCACACAGAGTCCTCCATGCTATGCCTGTGGTCTTAGTTAAGGCACTTGACACTGTCAGCCAAGTGGGAGACAGGTTTGGAGAAAATGTTAAGCCAGGAAGGAAGATGAAGCAAATGGAAAGTATGTCTGTTGTGATTAATAGCACAGAGCTAGGCCATACTCCTGGACCCTGACAGTGGTCCTCTGCTGTCCCGTCCTCTGTTACCATCAGCACCCCAATCCTGTGGCGAGCCAGTCAGTGTCCAGTGTGACAGTGGATGCCTGTGATGCTGCTGATGGTATAGTCAGTAGATCCGTTAGGAATAAGAGCATTGGGTAAGCCTTGCTGTTTTTTGGACCCTGTGCCACACACTTAATACACTTTATCCTGTTTTATCATAATAACCCCCCTGTGAATTAAGTGCAGAGGTCATCATCTGAAGAGTCATTTCATAGGGAGACAGGAGCCATCGTCTATGAAAACATGCAGTGACTGACTGTCCAAACCCACACACCTTAAATACGGTGTTGGAGGCTAGGGTGGGGGATGAGGAACCAGGCTAAGCGGAAGCACAGCTCCTGTTTGGAGAAGGAGAGAGCAAGTGGACTCCATTGTGGCTGCCTCGTGGACTGTGTAGTTGCAGGGTGGACTGCCACCATTGGTGGACAATGGCACATGGTGCCGTTGTGATAGGCACCTCTTGGCAGGTAGGGCAGGGGATAGGTTGTTACAAAGAGTCACGTATTTTGGGGGCATTTGCAGCGGCATCATTTTCTATTAGGAATTATAAACCAAATCTCCACCATGTTAGGAATCTGATGTTCCTGAAAGAACTGTTTAGCCCATTACTCTAGTGACCAGATGGGAGGGAAGAAAGAAATAATTACTTGAATATAGCAGTTTCACTCTCTAAATTTTACCCTCTAAAATTCCTGCTCATAGGCTTCCTTTCCTAAACCCTCCCAGCAAGCAGCAAGCAGAATTTTCTGTATGTGATATGTGAGATTCAGGCATTGCTCTCTTACCAGCTTTTCTTTTTTCTCTCAGTTTCTCATCATTACTTTTATAAGCTTTGAGACCCTAAAAAGTATTGTCTTTATTTTTCTTCTGTTAGTTGTTCATTAGGATTTTGAGCAACATGCTTGTATTACTTTTGACATTTAGCCATCTGGGCCAGTTTCAAGGTTTCTTTCTGTTTTCCAATTTTTAAATTGTGGTGAAATATACATGAATGTAAAATTGACCATTTTAACCTTTTTTTTTTTTTTCTTTCTGAGACGATGTCTCACTCTGTTGCCCAGGCTGGAGTGCAGAGGCGATCTCGGCTCACTGCAAGCTCCGCCTCCCAGGTTCATGCCATTCTCCTGCCTCAGCCTGCCAAGTAGCTGGGACTACAGATGCCTGACACCATGCCTGGCTAATTTTTTGTATCTTTAGTAGAGACGGGGTTTCACTGTGTTAGCCAGGATGGTCTCGATCTCCTGACCTTGTGATCCGCCTGCCTCAGCCTCCCAAAGTGCTGGGATTACAGGCATGAGCCACCGCACCCGACCCATTTTAACCATTTTTAAGCGTGCAGTTCAGTAGTGTTAAGCTCATTCACAGTGTTGTGCTGCCCTCATTACCATCCATCTTTAGAAACCTTCTCAGCTTGCCAGACTGATGCTGATGTTCTATACCCATTAAACACCAACTCCCCATTCCCTCCCCCCGGCCCCTGGTGGCAGCCATTCTAACTTCTGTCTGTGTGAATTTGACTCCTCTGGATATTTCATAAAATGGAATCATGCACATACCCTTCTGTGACTGGCTTATTTCACTTAGCATCATGTCTTCCAGGTTCATCCATGTTGTAGCATGGGTTAGGAGTTCCTTCTTTTTTCAGGCTGTGGAATATTCCAGCATGTGTATATGCCACGTTCAAAAATATCTGTTCGTCTGTTGGTGGACATTTGAGTTGCGTCTGCATTTACTATGAGTAATGCTGCTATGAATGTAGGTGTACAAATATCTCTCCAGGTTCTTTTGGGTATGTGCCCAGAAGAGGAATTGTCAGATCACATAATTCTATTTTTTAATTTTTGAGGAACCATGATAATTGTTTTCCCCAATGCCTATACCACGTGGTAAAACATTCCCACCAATAGAGGACATGGGTTCTAGTTTCTCTACATCCTTGCCAACACTTGTTATTTTCTGGTTTTTTGATAGTAGCCAGTCTAGTGGGTGTGAGAGGGTTACTTTCAGGTTCCTTAAAACATTACTCTTTTGGTGATAGATACTATAATGATATAGTAACAGACAATCTAAATAAGAATTTTTTCTCTCAGCAGACTGAATCTGGTGTTTTGGAGAGAGATGTGGATATACAAGAATTTAATCTAGAAAAGGTATGTACTTTGAGATTGTTAAATTATTTATAATTAACTTTATTTACGATATTTGTTTATAAATGTATGTTTGTATTAAATTTATTGTAAGTTTATAACATGACATGCAAACTGTGTAGTATAAATGTTAGATATTATAAAAATTAACAGTTTTTTGTTTTTGAGATAGAGTTTCACTCTTGTTGCTCAGGCTTGAGTGCAATGGCGCCATCTCGGCTCACTGCAACCTGCACCTCCTGGGTTCAAGTGATTCTTCTGCCTTAGCCTCCTGAGCAGTTGGGATTACAGGTGCCTGCCACCACACCCAGCTAATTTTTTGCATTTTTAGTAGAGATGGGATTTCCCCATGTAGGTCAACCTCAGGTGATCCCCCTGCCTCGGCCTTCCAAAGTGCTGGGATTACAGGCATGAGCCACTGCGCCTGGCCAAAATTAACAGTTTTATAGTATCTAAAAATGAATATTTTACATGTCTAAAAGTTGGGAAAATGGTTAAGCAAATCATACTGCATTCACTTTTTTGTTTTGAGACAGTCTCCCTCTGTCACCCAGGCTGTAGTGCAGTGGTAGGATCTTGGCTCACTGCAGCCTCTGGCTCCTGGGTTCAAGTGATCCTCCCACTTCAGCCTCCCGAGTAGCTGGGATTACAGGCATGTGCCACCACACCCAGCTAATTTTTGTATTTTTAATAGAGGTGGGGTTTCACCATGTTGGCCAAGCTGGTCTTGAACTCCTGACCTCAAGTGATCTACCTGGCTCGTCCTCCCAAAGTGCTGGGATGACAGGCGTGAGCCACCACGCCCGGTCTGCACTCACTTGATTGAGTATTATATATACTCATTTAATACATGATGGTTTTGTGACTACAATGCCACTGATGCAATGGTAATTATGGGGATATGTATATTCAGTGGTTGTAATGTTTTAAAAAGCACGTAAGAAAAAAGATGGGAAGAAGTAATCTAACAACTAAGAGTGGGTATTGCTGACGTTTTCTCTTCCTTCTAAAACTATAGATCTATGTTTGAAGCTGCTGCAATAAATGGTTTCTAAGTGTGAGTGTGTGTGTTTGGAGAGGTGTTTTTCAGTTGAAATTATTGCCTTTATGGACAATGGCTTGTTTTAGAGAGCATCTTAAAGCTCTTAACTACAGAGGTCTGCGTTGAATCCTGGCTCTGTTATTACTTTGTGCAGAGATAAATCTTTGTATCAGCTGTTCAAATTAAACATGGGAGAGGGCTGGGCACAGTGGCTCACGCCTGTAATCCTAGCACTTTGGGAGGCCGAGGCGGGCAGATCACGAGGTCAGGAGATTGAGATAATCCTGGCTAACATGGTGAAACCCCGTCTCTACTAAAATATACAAAAAATTAGCCGGGCGTCGTGGCGGATGCCTGTAGTCCCAGCTACTCGGGAGGCTGAGGCAGGAGAATGGCATGAACCCGGGAGGTGGAGCTTGCAGTGAGCCGAGATCATGCCACTGCACTCCAGCCTGGGCTACAGAGCGAGACTTCGTCTCAAAAAAAAAAAAAAAAAACCATGGGAGAGGGCCAGGCACGGTGGCTCACACCTGTAATCCCAGCACTTTGGGAGGCTGAGGTGGGAGGATCACTTGAGCCTAGAAGTTCAAGGCCAGTCTGGGCAACATGGTGAGACCTGTTCTCTACAAAACTTTTTAAGAATTAGCTGGGTGTGGTGGTGTGTGCCTATAGTCCTAGCTACTAGGGAAATCATGCCCAGGAGGTCAAGGCTGCAGTGAGACATGATCACGCCTCTTTTTAACTGTACTCCATCCTGGGGCGGTGGGGGGAAACAGAGCAAGACCCTGTCTCCAAGGAAAAATATGGGAGAAAGATGTTGTGGGAGATGGTATGTGGTAGGAGAGCCTCCATAGAGCTCCTTTGACCACACAACAGTGGAGTTATTATTCCTATGCGCTGTTATTACAGAGCAGTGGATCTGAAATGCATTACTTCTGGCAATATGTTTTTTTCTTGGGAGTTGTTGGAACGCACTTGTGTCTGAGTGTGCTTTGTGTCCGCAGGCTCGTTTGGAAGTGCACCGCTTTGGGATCACTGGTTATGGAAAAGGAAAGGAGAGAATCCTGGAACAGGAACGTGCCATTATGTTGGGCGCTAAGGTGAGGGGCTGCTGCTACCTTTCATCACCAGACAACATGCCAAAAAAGCAAGAGCAAGGAAAGCCAAGAGCAAGTCAGGGCAAGGGACACTGGCACATTTTTGCAGAATAAAATATGATGGTTTGTTTCCTTGTTCTTTCATTACAGCCTCCTAAGAAGAGTTATGTGAATTACAAGGTTTTACAGGAGCAAATTAAAGAAAAAAAGGCAGCAAAGGAAGAAGAAAAGAGACTGGTAGGTGTGATGGTCTGTCCTTTATTCAGCTAGAATGGGAAGATGGATGCTCTTTGACACAGTGGAATGCCGGAAGCCGCTGCTTGGAGGGCAACGAAGGCATCAGAGTTAAAGGATCCCATGCTCTCCACTTCTTCAAGTTAGCTCTGTTTAGTAATACCAGCCAAGTAATCTGGCATACTTACATGCAAGGTTTGCTTTGAAATAGCAAACTCCTTGTCTTAGTCCTTTTGTGTTGCTGTAAAGGAATGCCTGATGCTGGGTAATTTATAAAGAAAAGAGGCTGATTTGGAGCATAGTTCTGCAGACTGCACAGGAAGCATAGCACTGGCATCTGCTTGGCTTCCGGTGAGAGTCTGAAGCTGCTTCCACTCATGAGGGAAGGCAGAGGGAAGCCCATGTGTACAGAGATCACGTGGCAAGAGCGAGACGTGAAAGAGCGAAGCAGCAGCGTGGAGAGGTGCTGGGCTCTTTTTAACAAACAGCTCTCATGGGAAATGGGAAGTAACAGAGGGAGAACTCACTCATTACCATGAGGACAGCACCAAGCCATTCATGAAGGATCCGTTGCCATGATCCAAACACCTACCACCAGGTCCCGTCTCTAATTTTGGGATCAAATTTCAACCTGAGGTTTGGAGGGTCAAATATCCAAACTATAGCAATCCTGTTCCAATAATGCAGGCTACTTTGATCTTTCTTCTATCCTTAGTTTTTTTTGTTGTTTTCTGGTTTTTTTTTTTTTTTTTTTTTTTTTTTTTTGCATTTTACATTGTATAACCTTGTATACAACACAAGGGCCTATGAAAAACCACAAGGGGAATAGATGTTACACTTTCTACCTTTCACCTAAAATGGAAGATTTGAGCTTTCAGTGTAAGACTATTAGTCTTACCTGGAATAGCCATTCACATTCTTTTTTCTTTTTCTTTCTAACTGAGACAGGATCTTGCTGTGTTACCCAGGCTGGTCTTGAACTCCTGGGATCAAGTGATCCTCCTGCCTTGGCTTCCTGGAGTGCTAGGACTATAGACATGAGCCACCACGCCAGGCCCAGCCTTTCACATTCTTGAAAGGGTTTTAGGGTAAAACTTTGAGACTGTTATGTTTAATATGCCCACTTGAAAGAAATATTAAAAATAGTATCTCAGTGACTTGGTCACAAACCTCTTGCCTTTGTTTGAATCCCATTATACATTACTGATATGTATATGATCTTAAATTCTGAAATCAGGCCCAAGAAACAGATATTTTCAAGAAAAAGAAGAGGAAAGGACAGGAGGACAGGTGAGTGATTTTATCAGGGCCTGGGGTTGAACAATCTGGGTGAACCTACTGATTAGTTCTGCAAAGGATGCCTTGAATGTGTGTGGTGTTGCTAGCCCATTAGAGTGCTTCACTGTCTCTCATTTATCCTCATCAAAGTAGGATTTAGTAAATTGTGCAAGATGAAACAGCTGCCTGAGAACTGAATTAGGAAGTTTCTCCAATCTCCCACTTTTCACCGACACTCCAAGTGACTAGTGGAAAAGCTGCAGTTTACATTTCCAAGAAAAGATTTCTGTTCTAAGAGTGCTGCTACAGCAGCATAGTCTGGGTCTGTATTGCCTGCTCTTTGACATACCACGTAAGATAGAGCACCGTAATTATGAATAAGGGATGTTGACTTCGTTGCTTTATACTTGTTTCTTAGCTTTTGTTCAAGTGCCTTTTTCTCTCTCTTTGAGTTACCGTTTCAGAACGGACTCTTTTTGTCTTAGCCTGTTTTCTTGAGCTCCTACTGCACTTGTATGTGCTGTAAAATGGTCATTTGTTCTGGCCACCGATCTCTGTCTGTTGAATGCCTCTCTGTGCCAGGCATGTGGGTGCTTTAGGTGTTGGTGTACAGCTGTAATCACACTAAAGATATCCCTGCCCTTGAGGAGCTTCACTGTAGGAAGGGAAACACCCCAAAACATACAAATGGATAAGTAAGATGATATCAGGTACTGGCAAGTATTGTAGAGAAGTTGAAAGAGCGCATTGTGAAAGAAAACCACAGGGAGGGGGTGAGCTGGGAAATCAGTCTGAGGAGGTGACATGGGAGCTGAGAACTGAGCAAAGAAGAGGGGCAGCCTGGAAAGGTCTGGTAGCAGAACATTCCTCTCCGAAGAAACCAGTGCGAGGGCCCCGAGGCAGGAAGGCAGTGGCATGTTTCAGGGACCACAGGAAGGCGTAGTGGGGTAGGGGGTGTGCATGGCAGGCAACCAGGAATTTGCAGGCCAGACTGCAGTGGCCTGGTTGGTGGTACTGCGATGCTTGTTGGTAAGTTTAAGACTATTTATAGTACCTTTCTCTTACTTTAAATGTAGGAAATCCAAAAAGAAGAAGTCCGCTCCCAGTATTTTGTCAAATGGACGGATTGGACAGGTTGGAAAATTCAAAAATGGAACGCTGATTCTGAGCCCAGTTGATATCAAGAAAATAAATTCTTCCAGAGTGGCCAAATGAAGTACTTTATCAGATAAAACGAGGATGGGAACAACTGAGTCAACTGCAGTGGCCCTGGACCCTGTGCGACTCGAGAGAGATCGTTCTTACCACACATTTCACAGACTGCTTTTTCATTTTAGGAAAAAAGTCAGACAGAAGTAACATCTCTAGCTGCCGAAGTGTCTGTTTCATGGTGCTGAACGCGTTAGGCCCAGTGCAGCATGAATATGAAGTGAACTCACTGAAAACTGTTTTTTAATGTTCTCCAGCAGACTTCACTCCTGTTTCATGTTCACTGGTATTTGGTGCATTTGCCTGGAATACAATTTTTTATAACTTTACTGTTTTGTAAATGCTAGTAGTTTACATTAAATTGCCTTATAATATTTTTAATGATTTAATGTTACGATATCGTGAAAGAACCAAGAATCTGATAATTTATCAGTTTTGTGGAAAAGCAGTTTTAATTTTTAGCCTACCATGTGTATAAAATCTACCTGGGAAGAAGTTACATAAGTAAAATACGTTTGTAGTATATGTGCCTGTGACTGTTAAATAATGGATGGTTTTAACACACAGTTTTGTGCCCACGTTCAAGTGAATGTTATTTCTCTCAGAGTCTTCATCACCTTTGCAGCCATATATATGTTTTTAATGATATTGCCCTTGCTTAAATCTTGTAGCACATTAAAAAAAAGTCTTCGATGATGGTGACAATTTGGGCTTTTAAAATTTTGTTTCTTCGATTTTTTTTTTTTTTTTTTTTGAGACAGAGTCTCGCTCTGTTGCCCAGGCTGGAGTGCAGTGGCGCGGTCTTGGCTCACTGCAAGCTCCGCCTCCTGGGTTCAAGCAATTCTCCTGCCTCAGCCTCCTGAGTAGCTGGGACAACAGGCACATGCTGCCACGCCCGGCTAATTTTTTGTATTTTAGTAGAGACGGGGTTTCACCATGTTGCCCAGGCTGGTCTTGAACTCCTGAGCTCAGGCAATCTGCCTGCCTCAGCCTCCCAAAGTGCTGGGATTACAGACATGAGCCACCATGCTCGGCCTGTGTTTTCAATTTTTTAGAGACAAGGCCTTGATCTGTCACCAAGGCTGCAGTGCCCCAGCATGATCATAACTCACTGTGGCCTTGAACTCTTGGGCTCTTGCCTCAGCCTCCTGAGTAGTTGGTACTAAAGGCATGTGTCACCACACCCAGCTAATTTAAAAGATGTTTTGTAGGCCGGGCCTGGTGGCTCATGCCTGTAATCCCAGCACTTTGGGAGGCCGAGGCTGGCCGATCATGAGGTCAGGAGATCGAGACCATCCTGGCTAACATGGTGAAACCCCGTCTCTACTAAAAAATACAAAAAAATTAGCCGGGCATGGTGGCGGGTGCCTATAGTCCCAGCTACTCGGGAGGCTGAGGCAGGAGAATGGCGTGAACCTGGGAGGCGGAGCTTGCAGTGAGCCGAGATCACGCCACTGCACTCCAGCCTGAGCAACAGCGAGACTCCGTCTCAAAAAAAAAAAAAAAAAAAAAAGAGGTTTTGTAGGGACTGCATCTTGCCATATTGCTTAGGCTGGTCCTAAACTCCTGGGCTCAAGCTGTCCTCCTGCCTCGGCCTCCCAAAGTGCTGGGATTATAGGTGTGAGCCACTGTGCCTGGCTGGCCTTTTTTTTTTTTTTTTCTTTAATTGCCAAAAAATTCTGATCCTAGCCTAGTGAATGATAATGTTTTGGTCCAAAAATCAGGTATAAATGGCTCACTTTGTTATGTGACTTTATGTTGTCTCTGAAGACACTGACAAATGAGGAACTTGCAAAATGTTTGGAACAATGCCAGCAAAACTTGAATGAGTGGTTTGTTTTCCAGGTTTATTTTGAAAGGCATTATTCATTAGGATATATATTTTGGCTGTAAGTAATTTTTAAAAGGTGTAGAAGATCTCAAACATGACAGAAAACACTAGGAAAAATCTCAGGAGCTGGCAATGACCCATGAGAATGGCTCCCAGATTAGTTTAACTCCTCATCTTCAGCGTTGGAGACGAAGGGAGACCTAATTCTCATGAGCCATCGTGGCTCAGACAACTGAGCACTTGGCCTGACTGTGGACCACAGTCCCAGAGTAGTCCATTTTGGAATAGCATACAAATTCCAGGTGTAAATTACTAAGCTTGTTTTTATTTTTACTTAAAACTTTTTTTTTTTTTTTTTTTTTTTTTTTTTGAGACAAGATGGTCTTAATATGTTGCCCAGGCTGGACTTGAATTCCTGGGCTCAAGCGATCCTCCTGCCTCAGCCTCCCGAGTAGCTAGGACTACAGGCACAAGCCACCATGTCTGGCTACTTTTTAATTTACCTGTAAATATTTAAGGAACAGGTTTTTGACCACTGGGTGCTCTGGAAACACTTAGAGGTTTAGGGGCTAACAGCATAAACCATACCTGTATTTTAAGGACTGAAGATCAAGTTTCAGGCCATGTTCTTATTTCCATTTGGTAAGGCTTCCCCTAGCAAGGTTAGCAGCAGAGAAAAGTGACAATGAAAAGGGCATCCAAAGGAAGACAGGGCCATGACCAAGATTTTGCAGTAGCCAGCCAGGGAAGGGATCAGGGTCTCAGCGTCCAGGGTAAACATGCACTCTCTGCCTCCTTTATGCTATCATTTTCCCCTGGGTGGGGTTGCTTCCCAGCCATACATGCATCTGCATGGCTCAGTTCAGCGTGCTCTGTGGGGCACATTACATTAGCATGGTGGCTGGCCAGGATTGCGTGAGGTGAAGGGGCTGGATGGGGATGCCTCCAGAACCTCAGTCTTAGGATGAGCTGAATTTGCCAGGACTTGGCTACAGAGCCCGATTCCTCTGCTGACAAAGTAGAAAAGCATCATTACAGTAACCGTGGAAACTCTTACCTTAATCATTTATTGCCTCGTTTGGACCGATGGTGAAAGGAAGCATTAGACTGTTATCAGCCTAAGGGGAAAAAAAGCAAAGTTCCACTCCATATCACCACCTCTTACACCCTCCCAGCACTGCCCACCCACTTCGCCCACCAGCTGGTGGCCTGGCTGCTCCCAACATTGCAATTGTGCTGTTATCATTTGCTGGATTTTCTCAGCTAGGATGACTGCTCCCCTTCTCTCCGATGGATGACCTCAGGGTCCACCCAACTTTGTACAACAGCAGGTCTGACAGGACCAGGCCCATGATGGGAACTTCCGGCCACAGGGTCACTTGGCATCAGGTGTGAACATTCTATGTTCCAAACCTATCTATCCTTCAAGCTCAGGCTCCAGTCCTCAGGATGACTCAGGCATCCTGAGATGAATAGAAATACCTATTCCTGTCAAAGGTTTTCTTTTCCTGCCCACAGGGCCCGACTAGCTCCAGTAGCCTAAGGGCATACACAGTGTTTGCTTGTCACCTGGCAGCAGGTTCCACAGGACAACACTGCTTCCAACCAAGAGACCTATTTGGCAGCTAAGGAGGTGCAAGACAGGTGCGTGTTCCAGGGCCCATGATCCTAAACTGCTGGTCTGGTGGAATGACGGGGAGGCCGGGTGCAGGTGCAGCTGAGGTGCCATCTCAGAGGCACCTGTGAGGAGGAGGTGGCATCTGCCAGAATGCAATTTATGCCTTAAATCACCCTAAGCACAGCCATTACACTTAGAAGGTGCTGTGTCCCCGTGAAATGACTGACTCCCAAGGACCCACTTGGGGAACTTGGGATTCCTGTTCCCACAATTCTTGGTTCTGTGGACTTAGAGACGCTCTTTCCCAAAGAGGGGAGCAGGGCACACGGCATTCCACTGAATCATTAGCTGTGGTTGTTGTCTGGGCAAGAAGAGCCAGCACCTTGCAGGGCTGACTGACCAGGACTCTCCAGAGGAAGCAAGGCTGCTGTCGCACAGAGAGGCCAGGAGGAGCCTGTCTGCATCCTTGTCATCCAATCAGGCATCTCTGCACACTGACCTTATCCGATTTTGATAGTAACTAGACAAGCGCAGCAATCCTGAAGTGAGAGGGGCCCCATGACCTAAGGCTTAGACCCCCCCAGGGATGAGTGTCTGGATCACACCAGCAGATAAGCTACCAAGGTCAGCAGAGACACTCACCAAGGGTGAATCTGGAATCTCTTGGACAGGAGGCAGATAGTGCAGTTGCAGCTCTGAGGCCAGTGACAGTGACAGGGAATGTAGTTGGTTCCACTGACTTTCCTTTTTTTTTTTTTTCAGAGATAGAGTCTTGCTGTGTCACCCAGGCTGGAATACAGTGGTGTGATGGCAGTTCACGGCAGCCTCGACATCCTGGGCTCAAGCAATCCTCCCACCTCAACCTCCTGAGTAGCTGGGACTACAGGCATGAACCACCACCATGCCTGGCTAATTTTTTAATTTTTTAGTTGAGACAGGGCCTTGCTGTATTACCCAGGCCAATCTCAAACTCCTGGCCTCCAGCAGTCCTCCCGCCTTGGCCTCCCAAAATGCCGAGATTACAAGTGTGAGTCACCGTGCCCATGTGTGAGCCACCACGCTCAGCTCCCTCTATAAGCATGGGTCGGTGGAATTCTGGAAGGGCTTCTCCCCACACTGTCTGAAACACAGACCTGGCACTGTGTTGGGTTGTGGTGGGCACTGTAATGTCCCACTAGATTCCCTTTCATGGGTGAAGGACTTATTCCCTCAGCTGCTGAGAGTGGTTAGGGAAAACAGGCCTCAGCTGCCCGCCCTCTGCAGGGACTGCCTCATCCTCTTGCCAGGGGAACCCACAATCGATGAATGATCCATGGGAGGGTGTTAAAGTCCAGTCCTCTCATCCCAAGTCAGGACAACTCCAGAGTGGAGTTAGCTGAGGCCTTTGTGGGTTTCGTGTAGCTCCATATCTCCCTCCATCCAATCCTGCTTCCTTCCCTGGGCCTCCATGAGGGTTGATCCCAAGAGCTTGCCCTGAGAAACATTGGCTCTCTAATCTCTGCATCTGCCTCCTACTCAGCTGAGCCCGTTCGGTTTTCCCACAGGTAACTGGTCTTAGGGGCTGTCAGGGGCCATGTGAGACGGCTGCTCTTGAGGATCATGAGGTGAGAAAGCAGCAAAGGACAGAGTTCAGGTCAGGCATGTCTGGCCTCGGCGTGTGTAGCTGAAGGGGCAGGTGAGTCTCCCTGATGCTCACCGGTTCGCTGGGATGTTTTCCGCAGATCTCTGCGCGGAACCCGTGATCTACTTTGCACTCATGAATTGACCTTAACCGCGTGGTAACTGTTATGTATCTCCAGCCCTGTTCCCTCTTGAAAAAATGAATTTTATGACCTTCCCACTGTTTGTGGTGGGGCCTTCTGGTTTATTTTTATTTTTTTATTTTATTTTTTATTTTTTATATTTTTGGAGAGGGAGTTTCACTCTTGTTGCTGAGGCTGGAGTGCAATGGCACGATTTTGACTCACTGCAACCTCCACCTCCCAGATTCAAGCAATTCTCCTGCCTCAGCCTCCCGAGTAGCTGGGATTACAAGGCGTGTGCCACCACACCCAGCTAATTTTTGTATCGTTTTAGTAGAGATAGGGTTTCACCACGTTGGTCAGGCTGGTCTCAAACTCCTGACCTCAGGTGATCCACCCACCTCAGCCTCCCAAAGTGCTGAGATGACAGGCGTGAGCCACCCTGCGTGGCTATGTTTTATTTTTAACACAGGGTCTTGCTCTGTCACCCAGGCTGGAGTGCAGTGGCACAATCATGGCTCACTGCAGTCTTGACTTCCTGGGCTCCAGCGATCCTCCCACCTCAGTCTCCTGAGTAGCTGGGACTACAGGTGCACCACCACGCCCAGCTAATTTTTGTATGTTTGGTAGAGATGGGGTTTCACCATGTTGCCCAGGCTGGTCTCAAACTCCTGGCCTCAAGTGGTTGCCCGCCTTGGCTTCCCAAAGTTCTGGGATTCCAGGCTTGAGCCACAGCACCCAGCCTAGTTTAGAGTCATATGTAATCACCCTGAGATTTCCTGGGCACGCGAAGCAGAACCACGTTGACCCTGCTACTTAGTAACCCCCAGCCCCACTGCGGGAATAGACCATGTGGCCTCTCCTCCTGTAGCCTCTGCCCTGTCTGGGGGGCAGTCAGGGCCAGTCTGGAAAAAGGCAGACCTGACTTCGGAGCAGGAATTACAGACCACACCTTGTCCCTCTGTTGTTGGCAGTGTCAAAAGAATTTATTTCAAATCTGCTTAAGACTGTGGTAAAACTCAGGTTTTCCAAAAGGTAATACAGAAAGTTCAACCAACCCCCAAAGACCAGAAAACACAGTGTTTGCAATTCAAAAAATACAAACGCTTGTGGATACCAATACAAAAATTAGAAAAAAGTTGCTTTCCTTACCACTCCCCCCTACCCCCCGTGTTTTCAGTGGAACATCCACAGCAACAGGACCAAGAGCTGCCACCAAATACCAACAACAAGTGACCGAAAGTGGGTGCGATGGGGGAGGGGGAGAGAGGAGGAGAAATGGGGATAAAGAAAGGCAAGAAAATGGGAGTTCTGTCGACAGTCAAAACAAGGACACGAAGTTTTTTGTTTCTTGTTAAATCCCTTTGCCAACGTTAAACAAACACCTCTCATGCTTAATACAACAGCTTAGTGTCAAGGCAGCAATCCTACATCATGCATTGAACGTTTGCTGCTTTGCCCTCTCCCTGCTTCCTCTGGGTGCCAAGAAAGCCTGGGGCTCTGGATGTCCGGTTTCCAGGGCTAGGAGGAGTTGGAGAGGCTTCCCGGGCTGGGTCTCACCCAGTAAGCACCTGACACGTTCCTGCTACCGCAGTTGCAAGCGGTCACCTTCCCGAACCTGAAGCCTGGGTTTGGCCTCTCCTCAGAGCCTTACCCGAGGGCCTGGCTGGTCTGCAGTGCCTGCATCACTGGCCCACAAGTCCCTAGGCCTTCCCCAGGACTGTGCTCTTTGAGAGAAGAGCGATGGCTCCGGATGAGACTTCCTTGGAGGTCTCAACTCCCAGCTCCTGACTCATGTCCACATCAATCATTGAAAAAGCCAGGGCCTCCCCCTACCTGCATAGCTCGTGCTGGTGAAGGCTCAGTGGTCATCAGTCATCTGAAAGTGACATGATGACCCACTAGCCCAACCAGCCTTCAAAACTTCGGCTCAGTTGCATCTCTTTCCACTATCCATGCTGGATTTCAAACCCACTCACACTGCAGAGACCCCTCGAAACAAAGGAGACAAGCTATGAGTTAAGAGACCCCTTAGATACCAGAACTTAGGTAACAAAGAAGGCAGAGGCCTGGGTTAGTGTCCTTCCTTGGTTTAAAGGGGCTTCTGCACGCAGAGGCCTTGAGGCCTAGCAGTGAGACTGCTGACAGGCAGCCTGTTCACAGCACGCACAGAGCGCTGTTCAAACAGGCCTTGCCGGGAACGGAAACATATGGGGTGTTACTTTCTGTGGTCATAGGAAATCTGTCTTAAAGGTCTATTTTTCGCGCTGGAGGCCAGGCAGCTCCTTGCCCTGGTCACAAGGAGGCTTGGATGGAAGACACTGGTCAGAGAACACTGGAATCCACCCCCCTGACAGGTGTGATTCACTGAATGGGACTCATTAGCTGAGATGCCAGAGGTGAAAGACTGCACTTTTTTTCTTTAAAAATGTTATTCTATAATCCTCACAATACATCAGAGGAGGTAGGTTAGTATGACTAGTCCCATTTCAGGCGGGGATACTGAGGCACAGAAAGGATAAGAGACTGGCCCCCACCCATACCATGAATCACTATTAACGCCAGGTTAAAAGAGGGAAGTAACAGGGCTGAACTTGGTGTCTGATCAATACATCCTACCCGAAACCTGCCCTCATATTTTTACAGCCCAGATACAGTTAAAGCTGCAGGATCCTTTGATCTTCCGGGAGGAACTGCCAAGAATGCGGTCAACAAACACAGCTACCGGCTCACTTGCAAAAGAAAAGTCCTGAAATTTTCCAGCATCAGCATCTTGAATATTTGCCAATAACATCTGTTAGATTTTTTAAAAAAAACGAATTGAGGGCCACAAACCCATTAAGAAGTTCCTGTTGCTTCCAGTAAAACGTGGCCAAGGAAAACAAAGGTAACAAGTTTTGCTTTTCTAGGAAAGGGGGAGCGGGCTGGGGGCATCTTCAGCGAGTAAAAATTCAAGACCCAACAGGTTGGCATCTGCTGGAGGTGGCTCACCCCATTTCCCCCTACCTGCCCCCTGAAGACCCTTGGAAAATCCTGGGCTTGGGTATCAAGATAAAGGCTGGAAGCTTTGTCACATACAGGCTTTCTCTGGAACAATGCAGCCGGAAAGCCACAGTCCCTCTGCAGATCCACGCATGACAAACCACTAGCATAACCTGGTGGTTCTCAACTTGTGGAGGCCCCCAGAGATATCTAGCAATGTCTACAGATACTTTTGGTTGTCACACCTAACTTGGGGGTTGCTACTGGCAGATGATGGGCACAGACCAGGGATGTTGCTAAACATCCTACAGTGTACAGAACTGACCGCAAAATGTCAGTAGAGGTTGAGAAACCCTGGCACCACCCCACAGGCCGTGCAACAGTGTTCTTCAGCATTCACATGTTGAGTCCCCCTAAGGACTGACCCTCCCTCACTACCGCACAGCCAGCAGGTGGCCATGGGACCAGTAACAGCCTCCTTGACACTGAACCACCTGCCCACTGGTGCTGAAATGTGCCTTCCCAGGGGGACCAAGCCTTTCGCTTGCAGTGAGAATTAAGGCTTAAATGCAAATATCCCTGGAAGAAATACACAAAGATCCTGCATTCTGATCCTTTCCTGAGAGTGCTGTGGTGGGGCGGAGGGCAGGGGCACCAAGAGGGAGAGAAAGGGCACAAAGAGGAGGGTGGGCCTGCCCCCAGCTCTCTTGGTGAGCTACACAGTGCCTGCCCAGGCTCAATCCGGAAAGCACCACCCTCCTCAAACTTGGTGGGCCATAGGGCACCTAGGGCACTGTTGCAACTACAAAGTACATATCAGGCTGAAGATGCAGCCTGGAACTATATACAGTTTTATAGTGCTTAGGTCAGTTACCTTGTGGGTCAGTATTACTGGTGTCCTCTTTCATTGGAATCATTGTTTTCCCAAGGAGAACAGAGAGGGGAAAAGCAGGCTTTGGGGAAATACCTTCCCCTGCTTTGAATTAGGAGCTGGGATGCTATGTATGCAGTGAGGTGCTAGTGGATATTTTCGGAAGAGATTAATTTTAAAAGGAAAAGGCATACACTTTGACCACACTTGCTCACTAGCAAAGAACAACTGCAGAACACATTATAGAGGCACTATTTACAATGCAATGGAACTCGACATTTTAAAACTACTTTGAATTCCTTTTTCACTGAAACTGCTTGATAGATTTACACCAAGTTACTCCCCAGCCAGCCCAACTAAAGCCTCATCTTGATATCATTTCTATGTACAAATATGCCACCATGATGTAACATGTTACGGAATTCGATGGTGGATGAGAATTCCATGACTTGTCATTTCTACTCTGAAACCCGGGACCTTCCCGGCCATGAGGAGTTGATAAGTTCCTTCTTCACTTTTCTGATCCCTCAAAAACACAAGTGTGTGGCACGGACCTGCCGTTCTCTTTGAAGTCAGAACATTGAAGGTGTTTCGTGCTGAAGACGGGAGAGGCGTCTGTGAAGGAGAGCTGGATGCCGTCCCAGGCATCGGCCGTATTGCTTCTGGGCTCCTGGAGGAGTCAGAAAAGGGAGGTTCTCAGCCCCCAAGCTCAGGGCAGCAGTCGGGAGGAGGGAGTCCTTGCTGCACCTCTCTGGACTTCAGGGAATTTTTTTCTGAAAGAGGCCACCAGATCTGTGGGCATTTCCCTCCTGCACTTTCCACTTCTCTCCTGACCTGGATGCTGCTCCTTCAAAGGAGTGAGGTTCAGGGTAGCTCCAGGCAGCTTGTGCTCCAGTGATGGGCGATTCCTCTGCAGAGCTGGGGTCCCCTGGTGACCCGGGCTGTGGTGACGGTGGAGGCTCCACAGCCTTCCCCGGGACTCCCCTGCGAGAAGCCGCTGTCACCAGGCAGCCCTGCGTAGCCCACTCTCATTCTGGGGGCAGGGTGTAGGTCTGTTTTTTTCAGAAGACAGCTAGACACTTCCCAAAGCTGATAGCTTCCTCAGGCCTAGGAAAGTGGTGACTGCTCTTCATCCTCAATCTTTAGGGATCTTCTCCATGCTCCAAGCCATGGCCACCCAGAGCTATGGCCAAGGATGAAGCTGCAGGGATATGGGAGACAGAGGCAGCGGTGTGGGCAAGCACACAGGGTCCTAGGTCTTGTATGTTACCTCCAAGGGCTCTGGACGGGGCTCTGGGATGGGAGGAGGAGAGCCAGAAACCGCTTGGTGAGATGACAAGGAAGAGGCAAGACCTAGACTTCCACGAAGCAGATGGCTCCCAGGCTCTGCAGCAGAGGCTGCAACACAGCACCAAGCAGCTCCTGCAGACGGGGCAGCTGGCCTTGCCGGCCACATCGCAGAGACAGCGGACCAGGCGGCCTTGCAGACCAAGAGCATGAGCTTTGAGGTAGGATTGTCGGGCCTGCTGAGTGGAGGCGGGGGACCTGCATGGCTCTGGCAGGCGGTTACTCAGAAAGCAGGTGTGGTATCTGAACAGGAAGGCAGAACCAAGGACGCACAGTCGGTGCCGGTGTACGGGGCGAGTTTTTATAAAAATCCAGTCCAGCAAATTGACAAGTCACTTCTCAGCCTCAGAAATAAAATGCTTGACAAAATATATTCTTTTTAAAAGGAGAGAGAAATATTACTACCAGGTAGAGCTGGAGGTGGCAGGTGACTGGGAAGATGAGAGGAGGGAGGAGAGGAAGGGTTCCCTGGGAACAAGAGCCCGGCGGGCTCAGAACCCCTGTCGTGAGCTGTCTCTGAGAGGTGTGGACGACTCAATGTGGATCTCAAGGGAGAAGCCTGGTGTTTCCGGAGTCCCGCCCTGGCAGGTCAGACTCGGCACACCCAGTCTCACAGTGGGAAGCGGGGAGACAAGGTACCTGATATTGCTCTTCTATTTTCTGCCTTCCCCAGAGATCCCACCCACTGCATCAGGGCAGAGCCGTCCCTGCCTGCCACAGGGGCCACTTGTGTCATGATGCTTTCATAACGACAATAGGGTGGACTGACTAGAAGAGGCTTTCCCAGGGTCTGCCATCTTAAATGCTCATGAGTCTGAGAGTGGTTCTGCTCAGAAGAGCAATCTGGATGTGTTTTCAGTTAACTTCTTGGGTTGCCAGTTTCAGAAAGGAGCCACCACCAGGTGAAGACGTCTGACATAGTTGTTAAAATTCTTGTGTTTTCACGTGGATTTAAGAACTAAGAACTGAGTGAATTAATTTTAGGAGACTGTTGTGTGTGTGTGTGGGGGGGGGGGGATGTGTGTGTGTATGTGAGAGACAGAAAGAGAGAAGGAGGGAGGGAAAGAGAGGGAAAGATGGAAGAAAGAGAGGCAGGGATGGAGGAAAGTAAGAGAGAAGGAGGAAAGGAAGAAAGATTGAAGGAGGGAGGGAAGGAGAGAAGAAAAGAGAGAGAAGGAGGGAGGGAGAAGAAATGAAGGAGGGAGGAAAAGAGAGAGAGAACACAATTGGCTGACTAATAAAGGAAGCCATTTTAAAAGGTTCTCAACACTTCAGTGAGAGAGGCAAAAGTCTAGCAAGAATGATTAATATCCCTTTCTATCAATCCTGCATTGGGTCTGCAAGTGGCAGGCACTACTAAAGACTCTAGGACCAAGAAGCTAGAAGATAACTTTCTCAGCATGATGAGAATCTGCAGTCTTGGGACTCTGAGGAGGCAGGGTCCCCGCAGAGGGCCAACATCCGGGGTGTGGGATTACAGCGCAGCTCCTGACTGCCACTCTCAGGAGGCCAGTCTCAAAGTCTACCTTCCTCTCCCTCCAAAAAAAGACAAGCTTTGAAAACAGCTGGCAGGAAACACAGACATGAAGCCCGAATGCTGACTCCCTTGAGAAAGGTCCTTCTTGGGGAGCGTTCGTAACGTCTGGGTGGAATAAGGGTTACACACGTACCCGCCTTTGCCACTGACAGTGGCAGCTGTGAGCATGGCCCGTGGACCCATTCCCCATGCCCCCAAGAAAATGTTTCTATGACATTCCACGCTGCCAGGTTGTACCCATGACTTGCATATCCTGCTTTTGTGGGTTATTTGAGCTTAGTGAGAATGGTGGGCATTTTGCCTGTGAATGTCAGTGTCACAGGCGCAGTGCCAAGCTGGAGCGGAGCTAATTGCCTGACAGCTTTGGCCGCCCCAGGTTAGTCGGCACTTCCAATCCTGTGTGCAGGGTGACCTGGAAAAGAAGACAGGGGAAGTGAGGGTGGGAGAGGCTGCTACAGGGGCCCTGAGTGCTCCAAAGGCACCGCAGACACCGGCAAGATCCCCTGCTGGCTCCAGGGCCATCCATGCAACAGCTTAGGGCTGCTGTAGACTGGTGAATATTATGTCACTCAATATCCCTAATTAAAGGCTATGTTGGTTTGCACCTCTTCCCTCATAATAAGAATCACCCAGCTGACTGGTTCCTCATTTTGCCAGAGCTGCCAGAGCCGGGCAAAGTAGATGCTGTCCCAGGAGCACGGCTCTCATGCACTGGCTCCCGTGGTTACATATTTGTGTCTACTTTCTAGCCACGACCTTCTTTCCTTTCCTACTAATCCCATTCTATTAACTGTGAGGAATAATAGCCAACCTTTTATTTTTTTGATTAAAAAAAGCTTATTTGTTCATTGGTAGAGATGGAGTCTTGCTAGTTCCCCAGGCTAGTGTCAAACTTCTGGGCTCAAGCGATTCTCCTGCCATGGCCTCCCAAAGTACTGGGGTTACAGGCGTGAACCACCATGCCTGGCCAAGGCTATCTTTTATTTTATTTTATTTTTTTGAGACAGAGTCTTGCTCTGTCACTCAGGCTGGAGTGCAGTGGCGCGATCTCGGCTCACTGCAAGCTTCACCTCCCAGGTCACGCCATTCTCCTGCCTCAGCCTCCTGAGTAGCTGGGACTACAGGCACCTGCCACCACACCCGGCTATTTTTTTTTTTTTTTTTGTATTTTTGGTAGAGACAGGGTTTCACCATATTAGCCAGGATGGTCTCGATCTCCTGACCTCATAATCTGCCCGCCTCGGCCTCCCAAAGTACTGGGGTTACAGGCGTGAGCCACCATGCCCAGCCAAGCCTATCTTTTAGGTTGCCACAAATCCCTTTTGCAAATGAGTAGAAGATCAAATCGATCAATCAGTGATTGGTGTAGACTCCTCAATATTCAGGGCCACAGAACAGGACCCTGCCTCCCCAGACTCCAACTCCCCATCCCAAGTGGAGGAGGACTCTACTAAGACGATGGATGGCACCTTTGTGTTTCTCCCTTCCTCTCACCCTCCTGGGCTCTCATTCTTGTCTCTCTGTTTCAGGCCTCCTGAGCTACCAGCACTCCCCAGGGACTGGGCTCAGCCATGAGGTCTGCGTCTCCAGAAGCTGCCACCTTAGGGCCCTTGGGTGTCCCAAGTGAACTAGTTAGAACGGAACGCCTCTAGGAAATGTCCAAGGCAGTCCACTCGATAAGCTCTGTCTGGGAAGGCTCTGTGGTCAGCTTCTTTATGGCCCACTCTGCCCATGGGCACTGCAGAGACTTGTGGACAAACAGTGGGGAGCAGCCAGACCAGGTCCGGCCTGGGGGAGGCGTGTACCTGCACATTGCGGTTGAGGCTGAGGGCTGGCATGAAGACCCCGTCCACGTGGCTGAAGGCTGTGGGGCCCTGCTGCTGCCCGTTGATGAAGAAAGTGAGGGTGTGCTTATTCAGGTCCAGCAGCACGCCTACGGTGGCCCCCTTGCACACGCCGCCTTCCGTCCTGGGAAGAGAGTCCCCAGGAAGACCATCACCACACCCAGCCTGGGATGTAGGAGATTAACTCAGGAGAATTATTTATTTATTTGGAGACACGGTCTCACTCTGTCACCCAGGCTGGAGTGCAGTGACGCCATCTCGGCGCACAACAGCCTCACCCTCCCAGGCTCAAGAGATCCTCCCACCTCAGCCTCCCGAGTAGCTCAGACTACAGGTGCATGACATGAGACCCAGCTAATTTTGTTTGTGTTTTTTGTAGAGACAGGGGTCTCACTATGTTACCCAGGCTGGTCTTGAACTCCTAGGCTCAAGTGATCTTCCCACTTTGGGCTCCCAAAGTGCTGGGATTATAGGCATGAGCCACCATGCCCGGGCAGGAAAATGATTTATAGGATGCTGGGAACACCCTCACTTAAACATGGCCCCCAAGGTGGTGGTGGGGTGCTCTCCTGGCATATGAGCCTTCTCTCACAGTGGACACACCTTGTTAACAGGCTATGATGAAGAC
This sequence comes from Macaca fascicularis, assembly GCF_037993035.2. Classification (NCBI taxonomy): domain Eukaryota; kingdom Metazoa; phylum Chordata; class Mammalia; order Primates; family Cercopithecidae; genus Macaca; species Macaca fascicularis. The sequence goes on from NC_088375.1 coordinate 17,879,551, forward strand.
TCCCCTAGAGGAACCAGGCTGTTCAGCCCCCTCTTCCTGAGAGCATCTGGGATCTGCATACTAGAAAAATCGGGTTCTGATGAGTAGGTCCCATTTGAAACTGTGGAGCATGCAGAGTGGGTAAGAAAGGCACCTTTTCCTGCCAAAGAAAGTAACTGACTTGGTGCCCTTTTCTGTTTTAGGCAAGTGAGGATGCTGAGGTCGATGAAGATGTGGACATACAGGCCTTCAGGAAATTTTGAAAGGCCCCTACCCTACATTGGCTTATCTTCCCAGAAACATCCTAGGGTCCCTCGAAAAGCAGTGTATGGCAGGGAGAAGGGTGCTGAAGTTAAAATCAAGTTCTCTGTTGGAGTCACCATCCCACAGGTGACCAATAGCGGAACCTTGAGAACATCCATTCTGCTCTTGATCAGCGTTGGCAATGTCGTACTTCGTAGGTGGTAAGAATTCACATCCACCTGGTGGAAGCGAATCTGTTAATAAAAGTAAGGAACATGCTCCCAAGAGGGGCTTGGCTGACCACGTCTTCTCCCATGGGCCGAATCCTGTAGACTCCCCTTCCCTTCCCTGAGGTGGTCTTCGTTTTTGAGTGGATGTCTCTCCCTGTGGCCCAGGCTGAAGTGCAGTGGTGCAATCATGGCTCACTGTTGCCTGAAACTCCTGGGCTCAACGGATCCTCCCACAAGCCTCCCGAATAGCTGGGACTACAGGCACACACCATGCCCAGCTAATTTTAAAAATATTTTATAGAGACGAGGGCCTCACTATGTTGCCCAGGCTGGTCTTGGACTCCTGGGCTCAAGGGATCCTCCTGCCTCAGCCTCCTGAGTAGCTGAGACTACAGGCTTGAGCCACCGCGCCCGCTCAGGGCTGAGGTTTTAGCCTTAATCTTAGCAACGCCACTCTGCTAAGAAAACCTTGTCTGTCCTTCCAGATTGAGAATGAGTTGATCTACTGGACGCTGCTGGTTGGGCAGAGGGAAGGTGAGCAGCGAGAAGGATTCACGACAGGAAGTCCCAAGGAGGACTTGGTGAGCGGCCCGGCCCAGACAAGTGTTTCCGGAGAGGGCAGGGCTTCCCCGAGGGTGCCCCGGCAGGTGGGAGAAGGGAACTAAAACCGCACTGTTGGTGCTATTTGGATACTGACCACCGGGTGGCGGTAGTGACCCACGGGAGGTGCAGAAATGAGTCCGACCTAAGCAAAGCCTCAGGTCCAGTTAGCTCTGGGGTCCAACTTCCCGGCTGCCTCGACTTCCTCCCAGATAGCGCTTACCCTACCCGATCCACATCCCAGGGTGGGAGGACATGCAGAAAGGGGCAGATTCTCTCTACCTTCTTATGGCCCCACTTCCCTTCTGTTTTTCTTACTGAGGTGGCACCAAGGGGCCGTCAAGGACAGCAAAGGCCCAAGAAGTGCTCGGCAGCCCTTGGGAGGAGTGTGGTGGCCAATGGCCGGGAGGGCTGGGGAGTCCGCACCACACAAACCGAGGCTGAGGTCCTGGGCTCAACCCTGTGTGTGTCAACTGGCCGCATGGCCTGAACCATTGTCCGACCTTCCTAAGCCCAGGCTTTTAATTTATTTATTTATTTTGTAGAGAGGAGGGTCTCACTATGTTGCCCAGGCTGGTCTTGAACTCCAGGACTCAAGTGATCCTCCTGCCTCGGCCTCCCAAGTAGCTGGGACTACAGGTACACAGCACCATGCCTGGCTAATTTTTAAAATTACTATTATTTATAGAGACAGGGTCTCACTAAGTTGCCCAGGCTGGTCTCAAACTCCTGGGCTCAAGCAATCCTTCTGCCTCGGCCTCCTTAAGTGCTGGGATTACAGGTGTGAGCCACCATTCCAGTCTAAGCCCCACTTTTATAATCTGTAAAATGGCAACAATAATAGCACTTTTGCAAGGATTAAATGAGCTCAAGATAAATTGAGTGCTTCCTACAGCACTGAACACAAGTAAGGGCTTGACAAATGCTTCTTGTTATTACTCCTGCCAGCAAACAGGGTATCTGGGTGCCAGTTTGGCTTAAGCAAGCAGAGACGGAGCTGATGGGCCTGGACTTGGCCCCTCTGTGGGTAAGAGGGAGAATGGCCAGCTTGCAGGGTCTAGGCAGAGGCGCAGAGCTGCCCGCCTCTTCCCCAGGACTCAGGAGAGAAGGGGCCCTGCCTACCAGCAAAGAGGCAGGCAGACAGGGTCCTGAGGGCCCTCGGGCAAGTCCTTGGCCCAGATTAGACCTGGCTTCCCTGAGAAAGAAGAAGCTGGTCCTTACTCTGCGGGAAGGTGCCCTAGGGGCTGTTATAGGAGCTGCAGGTGGGCCCAGAGCACTGAGAGCCTCCGGTCAATTTTGCCTGGGACTGGGGCCAGCGAAGTCAATGTCAGCTTCTTGAAGTTCCCCACCCCTTCCTGCTGCGGAGATGGCCCTTAGCAGACCAGGAGCAAGGCTCCATAGCAAGGAGGTGGCGCCAGGTGTCCGCAACTTGCAATTCTCCATTTCTGGCCTTGGGGATTCTTCACCCCCACATCCATCCCCACATGCCGGCCAGTTGTGAGCACAAAATCCCTGGGAGAGGAGAAAGAGTACGGGGCTATGGTGCAGGTGTGTCGGGGGGGTGGGGGCACTGCCTTCTCTGTGTCTGAGTAGAGAGACCAAGGCACCCTGGAGAAGACCAGGCCTCAGGGGCAGTCCCGGAGGACCCATCCCCTTCTGCCCTCCTAACAGAGGCCCCAGTAGTGACACAGGCCAGGACCTGAGTCTCCTGTGTCCACACTGGCAACCCTACTCCCAGGGCCAGTCTCAGGGCAAAGCCACAGCTGTAGGCACCCTTGGCAGACTCGTTTTAGTAGTGAGCACCCCAGCCATGCCCTCTGCTACTGCCCTGTCGAGGGCCCGGCCCTGCTGAGGCTCAAGCCCACATGAGACCAGGGCAGTGGCCAGGATCACTGCAGGCAAGTTAGTGGCAATGACCTGGTCACAGCTGTGAGGACATCAACCCCAGTGGTGCCCATTAACGCCTTGCAGTGACTCAAGCTTGGGTTGACAGTTGCAAAGGAAAGTGAAGCTGGACCAGAAAGAAAACTACGAGCTCCATATTCCAGCAGAGGACCACCGTGTGGCCTGCTGGGTAACTTTGGAGACCCATCTGTGCGGGTGCTGTGCGAATCACCATAACATACCCTCATCTGGGCTGCAGGCCAGTTCTATGTGGGCAGAGTCAAAGCTTCCTAGAAAATGGAGATCAAAGTGGCTGAAAATACCTCCTCCCAATTCCTGCTGGCTTTGGGGACAGCAGAAGGGACACTGGTCTTCAGGACCCTCATTCCCAAACAACCTGTGTCCATGGGAGGCAGGATGGGGCCCAATCGCACCTGTTGGTGTGGGAGTTGCAGTGCATGAACCAGCTGCGGTTGTTGTCCACATACATGGCCCAGGCCTTGTCATCCTTGCCCAGCATCATGTCCTTGACCACGCTGGCCCTGGCCACCCCGAAGGCGGGGTCTGGGTGGTTGTCGTACCGGTCCACGTGCAGCTCCCAGTAGTGCACACCCTTGGAGAACGCAGCTGTGCCCAGCACCACCCGGTCATCATAGCTGCTGCAGGTGGCTGTCTGGTTGTCGTTGGATAAAATGATGTCCCGATGCCCAGAGTTGGGGTCAAATGTGAACCAGGCCACTAAAAAGGAAGGAGGCGAGAGGAGCAGGGTCAGGGGATGGAATTTGCCAGTAGTTTCTAACTGGCTCAGAGATACAAACACACTTGCTTCTGTTAGAAGGTCGGCACCCAGGAGTGAAGGTTCTTTCCTGTATGATTACCACACACGTGCACACACACACACACACACGCACACACTCACACACATGCCCTGCTCTGTGTTCATCCAAGTTACTAGACCTACGAGCCTAGCCTTGCCAAGGATTTTCAGGCCTCAAAGCCTCAAATCTAGATGCATTTCCCGGTCTTGGTTTCTAAAATCCTTCCAAACGCTCAGACACGTTGTAAGTACAGGAGGAAATAGGCGGGGTGCGGTGGCCCACACCTGTAATTCCAGCACTTTGGGAGGCCGAGGTGGGTGGAGCACTTCAGGTCAGGAGTTTGAGACCAGCCTGGCCAACATGGCAAAACCCCATCCCTACTAAAAATACAAAAATTCATGGCTGGGCATGGTGGCTCACACCTGTAATCCCAGCACTTTGGGAGGCCGAGGCGGGCAGATCACGAGGTCAGGAGATAGAGACCATCATGGCTAACATGGTGAAACCCCGCCTCTACTAAAAATACAAAAAAATCAGTCGGGCGTGGTGGTAGGCGCCTGTAGTCCCAGCTACTCGGAAGGCTGAGGCAGGAGAATGGTGTGAACCTGGGAGGTGGAGCTTGCAGTGAACCGAGATCGCACCACTGCCCTCCAGCCTGGGCGACAAAGTGAGGCTCCATCTCAAACAAACAAACAAACAAAATTCGCTGGGCATGGTGGTGGGCACCTGTAGTCCCAGCTACTCAGGAGGCTGAGGCAGGGCAATCACTTGAACAGGGTGGCAGAGGTTGCAGTGAGCCAAGATTGTGCCATTGCACTGTGACCTGGGCAACAGAGTGGGACTTCTTCTCAAAAAAAAAAAAAAAAAAAAAAGAGAGAAAAAGAAGTACAGGAGGAAATAGATATTGATGAGCCACCTCGTGGGTGGGAGATTTGAGACACAGAGAGGTGAAGTGATAGGCCAAAGTCACAAAGCTCAATTCTCCATTTTGCAGCCCATCAGCCACTGCCCCCTTTTGCTCCCCAACCCCCAAGTTTGTTGGAAGTGAGGCCCTTACTCTAAAGTCATGACCACAGTGCACAGGGCAAGGACCGCTCGTCTCTAGGCAGGAGAGTCTAGAGACAGAAGCGAGCGAGCTCTCCTCTAGGGGTGGACAAAGTGGACTCTGCAGGTGGCACCATTTTCAGAAAAGTGTCCCTGGCTGGGTCTTTTGACACCAGCATCTGCTCCTGCTTCTTCTCCTCCCTGCCTCTAGGAGACCATTCAGCGGTGGCAGTCAGAGGACGTGTAGACTCAATGATGAAAACGAATACAGGATTTGCCCTCTTCTCGGAGGCAGTGGGGAGCTGGAAACTGCCTCTGCAGCCTGGGCTGGGCCACGCCGGGTGGGGCAGGACTCTCTTTGGAATATGATTTCTATTTCTCTCATCGCTCCCTGCTAAGAACTCAAATGATCAAAATTCCACTGAATTAATTTCAACATGCTGTTGTTGCCCAAGACCTAGAAGGCTGGGTAGGTGTATAAACCACTGCATGTGAGCTCCAATGCTGGGGGTTAAAGAGCCCTCTTCCGCTGTGAGAAAGGCTCAAATGTAGGGACTGGTGTGGGCCCACTGTATCTATCGTGGTGTTTTCTTGTCTGGGACTGTCCTACTCACTCCTTGGCCCTTGAGAAGTGGGAGAAGTTTAGCCTCCCTCAGCTACTTCACATTTAGTCCAGCACAATGGGGTAAAGGAATGTTTCTTTCGTGGCTTGTAGGCCACGTGGGTGCAGCAAGGAGCTGTGTGTGCAGAGCAGGGTGAGGCGTATGCACCTCCACAGGCCCCTCCGGCCCTGCACTTCCTCCCTCCACCATCTTCAGCAGCTCATCCTTTGCCCTGGTCCACGGGATGAAATGTGGGTTGGCCCTAGGAGTCAATCTTTGTCCTTCGGGAGGCCACCTATGGTCCCAGAAGGGCGCGCCCTTGGAGAACCCAGATGTGCCTAGCACCACCCCCACCCCCACTCCGTCATCACAGCTGCTGCAAGTGGCTGTCTGCTTGTCATTGGACAAAATGATGGATCTGTTCTTCCCACTAAGAGACCCCGATGCTCACCATCGGACGTCTGCAGGACGACAGTTTTACTGTAAGGCCCGACACCAGACGAGTTGAAAGCTTTGACTCGGGCGTTGTAGGTGCTGTTGAAGTGAAGACCGTCGATGGTACACAAAGTCTCCTTACCGACGTACACTTCCTGAAAGAGAGCAATGCTGCTCACCAGGCTCCTCTAGCATTTGGAAAATTCCTCTCAGCAAATGGCTTCTGGAAACACACTGACGTTAAAAGTGCTTTTGCCAGGCGTGGTGGCCTGTAGTCCCAGCTACTCGGGAGGCAGAGGTGGGAGCATCGCTTGAGTCCAGACTGGGCAACATTGCAGGACCCCATTTCCAAACAACTTTTGTTTTAATTTTTTTGAGGGACAGAGTCTTGCTCTGTTGCCAGGCTGGAGTGGAGTGGCATGATCTCGGCTTACCGCAACCTCTGCCTCCCAAGTTCAAGTGATTCTCCTGCCTCAGCCTCCCAAGTAGCTGGGACTACAAGCATGCACCACCATGCCCAGCTAATTTTTATATATATATTTTTTTAGTAGAGATGGGGTTTCCCTATATGTTGGCCAGACTGGTCTCGAACTCCTGACCTCAGGTGATCCTCCTGCTTGGCCTCCCAGAGTGCTGGGATTACAGGTGTGAGCCACCATGCCCAGCCAAAAAATTTAAAAAAAAATTCTTACCCAAATAGAAGGTAATAAAAAGGGAAATTGCGTTCAGTCATGGCTGGCTCACAGAACTTGACTAACTTGGGCATGAATTCCTTACTACTGGCTGCCTGGCCCCTCTGCCTGTGAGGTGGTGAGGCGTGATGGAGTCCTGGTGAGGCGACTTCTCAAGTCTGCAGCCAGCCAGGATACTGACCAGGAACATCCTGACTCTGCCAAGGTCAACCTGGTCTACAAGACTATTGAGCCACAGGGCACATCCACTCCTTTGTCTCCTCCCACCCCTTAGGCTGGCATTTTCCACTCCTTAGCCCTCCTGGAGCTGCTGTTTTCCTGGTCTTTCCAAAGGGTGAGACATTTCTGCATCAGACCCCAAAGATACTTTTCTTTCTTTCTTTCTTTTTTTTTTTTTTTTTTGAGACAGAGTCTCACTCTGTCACCTGGGCTGCAGTGCAGTGGTGCGATCTTGACTTACTACAATCTCTGCCTTCCAAGTTCAAGTGATTCTTGTGCCTCAGCCTCCAGAGTAGCTGGGACAACAGGCATCTGCCACCATGCCCGGCTAATTTTTGTATTTTAAGTAGAGATGGGGTTTCACCATGTTGACCAGGCTGGTCTCAAACTCCTCACCTCAAGTGATCCACCCGCCTTGGCCTCCCAAAGTGCCGGGATTACAGGTGTGAACCACCGTGCCTGGCCTCCAAAGATACTTTTCTAAAGATTGACCTTGTTCCTCATTCGCTTCAAAGTTACCTTTGTCCTATTCAACCCCCAAAATGCATAGCCTTTTGCCTCTCCCATGTCATTATTTTCTGCTAATTAAATAATGTGGTCTAAGATCACAGCTAATTCATATAGGAGCCATAGCTCAAATCCAGGTCTGTCTGCATGCAATATCCATACTTTTCCCACTATAAGACCCACTTCCTTATAAACCCTAGCCCTTGGGTCTAGCTTTTGTTAGTGGCCATGTCTCAAAGACGAGGGACCACTTTTGAGCTCTGTGGCTGCTGCTTTTAATATTCCCAAACAGCCTTTTCTTTCTTCCCATTTCAAAAATACTGACTCTCCTGTTGTTGTCTGGTGGATGAGCTCTTTCAGTTCTTGGCTCATTTGCACAACAGGAGTGACTGGGGTCCGCACTCAGTGACCTGGCTTGAGCTACCTCATCTTGCCTCCCTAATTGGCCCATATTCACATGGAACTCAGTAATTCCCAAGGAAGTGCTGCAACTATTTCCCTAATTCATACATTCCTGTATTTTTCAAACACAAAGTAAAACGACACATACGTACATCTCCTTGAGAGAAACTAAGGGAATGTTGACCTTCAGCAAGGTTTGTTAAATGGGTGCAGCTTCCCAGGAGAAGAGATGCTAGGGTTGTTATGATTGCAGTAGTTTGTTAGAATGAGTGTTTATTTAATCATTTCGGGGCCAGGAACCAGGTGATCTGAGAAGCCCATAGTTTGTGCTCCCTGGCATTCACGTCCGCCTGAACGTCACGGAGTGAAATCTCGAGGTGGTGCTCTATTAGGGCTGGATTGGGGTGGTGCTCTATTAGGGCTGGATTGGGGTGGAGTTCTATTAGGGCTGGATTGGGTGGTGCTGTATTAGGGCTGGATTGGGTGGTGCTCTATTAGGGCTGGATTGGGGTGGTGCTGTATTAGGGCTGGATTGGGGTGGTGCTGTATTAGTGCTGGATTGGGGTGGTGCTCTATTAGGGCTGGACTGGGTGGTGCTGTATTAGGGCTGGATTGGGTGGTGCTCTATTAGGGCTGGATGGGGGTGGAGTTCTATTAGGGCTGGATTGGGTGGTGCTCTATTAGGGCTGGATTGGGGTGGTGCTGTATTAGGGCTGGATTGGGGTGGTGCTGTATTAGTGCTGGATTGGGGTGGTGCTCTATTAGGGCTGGACTGGGTGGTGCTGTATTAGGGCTGGATTGGGTGGTGCTCTATTAGGGCTGGATTGGGGTGGAGTTCTATTAGGGCTGGATTGGGTGGTGCTGTATTAGGGCTGGATTGGGTGGTGCTCTATTAGTGCTGGATTGGGGTGGTGCTGTATTAGGGCTGGATTGGGTGGTGCTGTATTAGTGCTGGATTGGGGTGGTGCTCTATTAGGGCTGGACTGGGTGGTGCTGTATTAGGGCTGGATTGGGTGGTGCTCTATTAGGGCTGGATTGGGGTGGAGTTCTATTAGGGCTGGATTGGGGTGGTGCTGTATTAGGGCTGGATTGGGTGGTGCTCTATTAGTGCTGGATTGGGGTGGTGCTGTATTAGGGCTGGATTGGGTGGTGCTGTATTAGGGCTAGATTGGGGTGGTGCTGTATTAGGGCTGGATTGGGTGGTGCTGTATTAGGGCTGGACTGGGTGGTGCTGTATTAGGGCTAGATTGGGGTGGTGCTGTATTAGGGCTGGATTGGGTGGTGCTGTATTAGGGCTGGATTGGGGTGGTGCTGTATTAGGGCTGGATTGGGTGGTGCTCTATTAGTGCTGGATTGGGGTGGTGCTGTATTAGTGCTGGATTGGGGTGGTGCTGTATTAGGGCTGGATTGGGTGGTGCTCTATTAGGGCTGGATGGGGGTGGAGTTCTATTAGGGCTGGATTGGGTGGTGCTGTATTAGGGCTGGATTGGGTGGTGCTCTATTAGGGCTGGATTGGGGTGGTGCTGTATTAGGGCTGGATTGGGTGGTGCTCTATTAGTGCTGGATTGGGGTGGTGCTGTATTAGGGCTGGATTGGGTGGTGCTGTATTAGGGCTAGATTGGGGTGGTGCTGTATTAGGGCTGGATTGGGTGGTGCTGTATTAGGGCTGGACTGGGTGGTGCTGTATTAGGGCTAGATTGGGGTGGTGCTGTATTAGGGCTGGATTGGGTGGTGCTGTATTAGGGCTGGATTGGGGTGGTGCTGTATTAGGGCTGGATTGGGTGGTGCTCTATTAGTGCTGGATTGGGGTGGTGCTGTATTAGTGCTGGATTGGGGTGGTGCTGTATTAGGGCTGGATTGGGTGGTGCTGTATTAGGGCTGGATTGGGTGGTGCTGTATTAGGGCTGGATTGGGTGGTGCTCTATTAGGGCTGGATTGGGTGGTGCTGTATTAGGGCTGGACTGGGTGGTGCTCTATTAGGGCTGGATTGGGTGGTGCTCTATTAGGGCTGGACTGGGTGGTGCTGTATTAGTGCTGGACTGGGTGGTGCTGTATTAGGGCTGGATTGGGGTGGTGCTGTATTAGGGCTGGACTGGGTGGTGCTCTATTAGGGCTGGATTGGGGTGGTGCTCTATTAGGGCTGGACTGGGTGGTGCTCTATTAGGGCTGGATTGGGGTGGAGTCCTGCTCCAGGGTTTCTAGCAGATGGGAGTAAGAACCTGGCTCACTAAGAACCTTTCTTACCCCCATGGCAGTCTATCAGCAGCGACATGACTAGAATGTTGTCCCAATTCAACAACCATTTATCCAGCATCCTCTACGTGCCCAGCACCTTGCCAGGTAAAGGAGGGTCAGACAGTGCTTCCTCATCTCCAGAAATGATACCTCCCAAGTCAAGACAGAACCGGGTGAAATAATTAGAGGATCAGACAAGACAAGGTGTGATAAAACCCGTTGAGGGCATATGTTGCTGTATGAGGGGCTGGGGGTAAATGGGAAAGGAGGTGGGTGCAGGGAGCACCTTCTCTGAGTTCTCCTCTAGCCCCATGCTTGTGTCAGTCCTCCCGGACCTAGCCCTTGGGAGGGAAGCCCCATTTCCCTGAGCCCAGCCAGCCCTCTTTATCCTTTTGGCTAGTGTCCCCTCAGGATGGCAACACAATGTCCCCATGGGCTGAACCAGAGCTTGGGGCAGTGGGAGCCACTCTGGCGTCTGCATCAGTACCCTCAATCCCTGCCAAATAGGCAGCAAGGCCTCACCCGGAACTGCCCCCCGGCGCCATCGTCCAGCTCCAGGATGTAGCCGTCCACAGGGCTGTGGGTGAAGGGTGGCATCCTCCAGGCCAGCGTGACGCTGTTGTTGCGGGTGCAGCATTTCTCCAGCTGGAGTAGGGGGACGGGTGGCACTGTGAGAGGGACACGCACGAGTTAGCACATGAAGCCCTCCGAGGGCCCCAGCCCGGTCCCCCACCCCACTCCATCCCAGGGATCCTGGCCCCCAGAGGACAGCCAGGCTAAATTCCTTCCCTGGCCACCCTGTAGTCACTCCCAGATGCCCAGGAGTCGGTCTCCAGGTGGGCCGGGGATGAAGGCAAGCACAGGTGACCTTGCGCTTCTCAAACCTAGGGGTTGTCCTTCCTGGAATCTCAGGGGGCCCGTGGCAGACGGCCCCACCCCTCTGAACCTATGGCCCTATGGAAGGATGTCCTCTTTCCCATCTGCCCACTGAGAACCACTGGTTTCGACTCAGACTCATGAGGAACACATAAACAGTTCCAAGAGTCCAGGTTCCCTGTGCTCCTGTGCGTGGCACAAGCCCCTAGGGATCCTCTCTGCAGGGCCCACAGCTAAGTGGCAGCCAGCCAGCAGCTCATGCCTGGAACTGGGAAGGTGAGGGGAGATGCCTTTAAACCTTTGGCTGGAAGCATTTAAAAGATCAGGGGACGAGATCCAGGCAACAGAAGCAAGTCTCGAGTATTGGACAGTCAACCTAAAGAACTAAGGATTTGAATCAGTTGTATCAGAAGTCCTATTAAGGTGAGAGTGGGAGAAGCTTTTTTTTTTGAGACAGAGTCTCGCTCTGTCACCCAGGCTGGAGTGCAGTGGCGCGATCTCGGCTCACTGCAAGCTCTGCCTCCCGGGTTCACGCCATTCTCCTGCCTCCGCCTCCCAAATAGCTGGGACTACAGGCACCCACCACCATGCCCAGTTAATTTTTTTTTTTTTTTTTGTATTTTAGTAGATATGGGGTTTCACTGTGTTAGCCAGGAAGGTCTCCATCTCCTGACCTCGTGAAACGCCCGCCTCGGCCTCCCAAAGTGTTGGGATTACAGGTGTGAGCCACCGTGCCTGACCAAGTGGGAGAAGTTTAAAATTTTTCTAGCTCTAGTCAGGCTCAAGAGATTTTATAAATCAATAGAGTTCACTTTGACCTTTCTTTTTTTTTTTTTAAAGGGAAAATTGAAACACCGTTTTTGTTAAAAGTACGTATTTCAATTTGGTTCCAAGAATTCGGCACGCAACTGGCTGAGCACAGCCTGACTCTCAGCCTCAGTTAACGAGCTGGTAGGAGTCCTTGCTTCATCCCCTGGGCCCTGCTACACGGCTCTCCCACTTCCTCTCTGAACCCTGACCAGCCAGTGACCCCATCCAGTCCAGTTACCCCTGACAGTCCAGTGACCCCATCCAGTCCAGTTACCCCTGACAGTCCAGTGACCCCATCCAGTCCAGTTACCCCTGACCAGCCAGTTACCCCATCCAGTCCAGTTACCCCTGACCAGCCAGTGACCCCATCCAGTCCATTTACCCCTGACCAGCCAGTGACCCCATCCAGTCCAGTTACCCCTGACAGTCCAGTGACCCCATCCAGTCCAGTTACCCCTGACCAGCCAGTGACCCCATCCAGTCCAGTTACCCCTGACCAGCCAGTGACCCCATCCAGTCCAGTTACCCCTGACCAGCCAGTGACCCCATCCAGTCCATTTACCCCTGACCAGCCAGTGACCCCATCCAGTCCAGTTACCCCTGACAGTCCAGTGACCCCATCCAGTCCAGTTACCCCTGACCAGCCAGTGACCCCATCCAGTCCAGTTACCCCTGACCAGCCAGTGACCCCATCCAGTCCATTTACCCCTGACCAGCCAGTGACCTCATCCAGTCCGGTTACCCCTGACCAGCCAGTGACCCCATCCAGTCCATTTACCCCTGACCAGCCAGTGACCTCATCCAGTCCGGTTACCCCTGACCAGTCCAGTGACCCCGTCCAGTCCGGTTACCCCTGACCAGTCCAGTGACCCCATCCAGCTAGGAGCAGCATCTGGAGTGGCCCCAAGCCCCCCCTCCACACCCCCACTTTCCAAGGGGAGCTCTTTCACTGCAGCTCCTCCACTCTGCCAGGCTCCTCCTGCTTCTCAGCACTGTGTGTCATTTACACCTGGGGCAAGTGGCCTTTCCAGACCTTACTGGAGGTGCAAGCTGTGTGGGAGTGAGCATGGCAATGTGAGACTTCCTTTTCTTTAGTTTAAAATGGCCACGGATTTTGCAGGTAAGGACTTCCTGAGTTCACAGATTCTGCATGTGTGGTCCTCAGTCCACAAACACCAAAGAGCTTTATTTCCCTTCCCTTGACATCTGTGGAGGGGCAGCATGCAGAGTAGGGCTCTGGTTCTGGCCAGCATTTGCTGATTTCATAATGGGTTAAGTTATGCAAACTTTACTTAACCCCCTAGGGTCTCTGAACCCACCTTGCTCATTCTGCTATCATCGCTGACCTTCTTGCTCTTGGGACAGAGAAAACTGATTCTTGCCTCAGGGACTTTGGACTTGCTATCCGTCTGCTGCCTGCAAAACTCATTGCTTAGATTCTTCTCCCTCCTTCTCCTCCACCTCCTCCTCCTCCACTGTTTCCTCCTCCTCCTCCACTATCTCAGCCACCATCTCCTCCTCTTCTACCTTCTCCTCCTCCTCTACCACCTCCTCCTTCTCCACTATCTCAGCCACCACCACCTCCTCTTCCACCTCATCCTCCCCCTCCTCCTCTGCTACCTCCTCCTTCTCCTCCGCTACCTCTTCTTCCTCCTCCTCCACTACCTCCTCCACCTCCTCCTCCACTATCTCAGCCACCACCTCCTCCTCTTCCACCTCCTCCTCCTCCTCCTCCTCCACTACCTCCTCCTCCTCCATTACCTCCTCCACTACCTCTTCCTCCTTCTCCACCACTTCCTCTTCCTAACCCCAAATCTCACCCCATGGCATCTACTGCTGCCCCTTCCACTGATTCCTCTTCATAGCACCTGCCACCATCCAACATTCTATTATACATTTGTTTAGTGTCTATTTCCTGCTCGAGAGTGTAAGCCCAATCTTGTGAGTTGGTAGACTTGTTCACCATTGCATCTTGAGCATGTGGAATAGTGCCTGGCACATGGTAGACACTCCCCAAGCACTTCTGAATGAACAAATGATTGTTGTTGAACAAACGATCGTTTTTTTCACAAATGGGAAGCCTCAGATTCTGACAGGATGCTTCTCACTCCAGCTCACATGGCTGTCAGGGGCTGAGCTGGGACTTGAACCTAGGTCCGTGACTCTGGTGTTCCGACTCTCCCACCCTGCCACACTCTGTGCATCACAGGTCCCCCTATGGCACCGAGCTGCCTCTCAGACTGCATGCCTCTTTTGAAAGAAGCACTAACTGAACTGGGGCCAACCGCGGCTCACCCCTACATTTCATCTGAATGAAGTCCAGCTGGTGGATGGCCTGCAGCAGCGGCTCGCTGTCCAAGGTCAGATCAAACTCCGCAGACACTTTTGGCTCCAGGGCGCCTTTGACCCACTGCTCCTGAGACACCTGGACGCGTTTGATCAGAGCATCTGAGATCTTAAAGGAGAGCAAAGAGTTTAAGGTTTTGCTTTGCAAAGGGAAAATTGTGCAGCCAGGGGTGAGGAAGAGGTAGGGGCTTTGTCTCTATGGGACTCAGAGACAGAAAAGGGTTGTGCTCTCGAGCCATGGCAGAGATTAAATGACCCCTGCGCACCCAGCACAGGCTGTCTAAAAATGCATTGAAATGTTGTTTCAATCATATTTCAGAGTCACATGAAATGAAAAGAAGCACTTGCTGCCTAAAGAGAGTGTAGCAAACACTGTTGAGAAATACAAGATGCTTTTTAAATATAGAAATGCATCCTTCATTAGATCTGTTTTCCTAGATCTAGTACTTTGCAAAGTGAAACATACTAGCAGTTTGCCCCAGTGTCTAAAGAAAGCATATTCCACACCCCTAAAATTTCTAAGCCCACATCTGCTCCCTGCCCGTGTGTTTCCTCTGAGTTCTGCAACCTCTGCTCCAAACTTGACTGCATCACACCCATGGTTCTGCTCCCCTTTGCTGGAAAGTCCTGCTTATCAGACATTTGCACGTGTTCCTGTCGAGCCAGGATCTCGTGTATCTTTCTTGGGAAACAATCAAAGGGATTCATCATTTTCCCCACTGACAGAGGCTGAATCACTGCCATGTTCCTGAGAGATACTCATGACCCTGAGTCAGCCTGAATGCAGGAGAGATGGCCCCGAGAAGATTGCACTGTCTCTGTAGGCAGCTGGTCACCAGCCATGCCTGCAGGACTCTGCACATTGAGATAATGGGCCATGTGGATTCTGCTAACTTGCTTCTTCCGGTGCAATCTGTCCAGCTTGTTTGGCAAGACTGTCCTTTCCCGTTTGTGGGGAAAATGTTGCAGTGAGGCATTTCAGCCCTAGAGATGATGTCATTTCACCTCCTCGTTTCATGCATGCTGCAAAATTAGGTCACATCTAGTGAGAGTCAGAGCCAAGGTGAGACCCTAGGTCTTCTGGAATCACTGAGCAAAGGAGAATCTGCTCAATCCAAGCCAGGAAAGGATCTTGACTGGAATTTGGACTGATTTGGGGAACAGTGGGGCAGTTGGAGGAAGACCATCTGGTGTCTTCCAGGGACAGGCTCACCTGTAAGAACCCCGAGGGGTCGTTCTCCTTGATCACCTCCAGGCAGTACTCCATCAGTCCGGTGGACTGACGCAGCTTCAGTGTGCAGTGATTGATCTGGTCCCAAACCACCTGCAATGGAAAGACTCCTCTAAGTAACTGTCTCCTGAGAGGAAGAGCAGGCAGGCCACGGCAAGAGTCAGAGAACTAGCGCCAATACAGCCTGGTAGAAGCGGCGCTGGCCTGACCACCTCGCACCCACTCCTGTCTCGGCTCTACTGCTGAGCTCTTTGCTGGGAAATAAGTGGACTCACTTCCCAAGAAGCAGGGCTACAACACCCAACACAGAAACCTTTCTAAACTCATGACAGTCATGCAGAGAAACAGCATAATCTGGAACTCTCCATACAATCAGTGACCAGCTTCTTGACTGGCTTCTGACCTCTCTGTGGCCCTGGATAACGCGATGGTCTTAGCCCCCTCACTTATGAACCATGGGATCATCTCCAGCATGCATTTCTGCTTTTCTTGACAGTAGTATTTTCTGGTCCAGTTATGAAATGTCTCTAGCACAGATGGAGCTCCTCAAACAGTGACAGCCCGTCATCAACTCAGAGAGTTCATGGGTGCCTGGTTGAGTCAGGGACTCAGTGTGATGTGAGGGGAGAGTCTCGTCTTCCCTTGGTGGTAACTGGCTGTGTATGTTATTGCTGACTGTTGAGGACATGAGCTATCAGAGAGGACCTGAAGAAGGGGACAGAGCTGGAGACCTGAACAGGGTCAGCACTAGTCACTGTCATTGGTCACTTCTGCTCTGCAAAATGAGAACAAGAATAGTCCCTTAGATAGAAACAGGGAGGGAGAAGGTGGGCCTCTGACTTGAAATCCTCAAGATACAGGGCATATTGATTGATCTCTGTCAGGTCACATGAATGTAACTGAACCAGCTGGTGCATCCCTTCTTTGTCTCATTCATTCATTAGGTCATTCATTCACTCACTTAGCCAATATTTACCCAGTGCCTACTGTGTGCTCCACCCCATGCTAGTTGCAGAGGATGTGGCAGGGATTCAATGTGTCAGTCTCTCAGGTACCTACCTTCAACTTGTGTTCCCTCTCCTTTGTCACCTTGGTGAGCAGCTTGGCTTTCTGACGAGTTAAAGCATCCACAAGGGCATCACACTGAGCAACCAGGCAGGCTTCGTAGTCCAGTCCGTTTTCCTGGCAGAGGTCAGGGGTTGGTTGGGAAGAAGCAGAGAGTTTTAGGGGAGAAGATGCTAAAATCTGGTGAATGCTATAGACAAAAATATATTTCAGAGAAGTTCATCCTAGAGTTCTCTATAATGTTGTTAAATTAGAGACAATATTTATATGAATTAAGGCAGGTACTATGAATCTCAGCACAGCCATATGGCAGAACATTCTATAGTCATTCAGATCTTGTTCATAGGGCATTTTTAATGCCATGGGAAAATGCTTATTAGATACTGTTAAGAAGGAAAAAAGGCAGGATACATGCTGTTTACAGCATAATTCCATACATTGTGTGTGTGTGTGTGTGTGTTTAAAGTAATAGAACAATATGTATCAAAGCGCTGAGAGTGGTCACCTCAGATGGGGGGATATTGGTGAACTTT
Source organism: Macaca fascicularis (assembly GCF_037993035.2). Classification (NCBI taxonomy): domain Eukaryota; kingdom Metazoa; phylum Chordata; class Mammalia; order Primates; family Cercopithecidae; genus Macaca; species Macaca fascicularis. The sequence continues at coordinate 17,896,302 of NC_088375.1, forward strand.
TTCTTATCTGTCTGTCTATTTCCCCCTACCTTCCAAAGTTTCTGTAACACCTACTTGTGCTTTTTTTTTTTTTTTTTTTTTTTTTTTTTGAGACGGAGTCTTGCTTTGTTGCCCAGGCTAGAGTTCAGTGGCGTGATCTCAGCTCACTGCAAGCTCCGCCTCCCAGGTTCACGCCATTTTCCTGCCTCAGCCTCCCCAGTAGCTGGGACTACAGGCAACCGCCACAACGCCCAGCTAATTTTTTGTATTTTTAGTAGAGACGGAGTTTCACTGTGTTAGCCAGGATGGTCTCCATCTCCTGACCTTGTGATCCGCCCGCCTCGGCCTCCCATAGTGCTGGGATTACAGGCGTGAGCCACTGTGCTTTGTATAATTGGAAAAAAGTAAGACAGACAAAAAAAAATAATAATAATGCTCTTGCAGTAAAGTCTTTCTCAGTTTTTAAAAATCTCCTTCTGGGTCTCAATGTGGATCCAGACCTCATGTGATGAGCTGAATTTTGTCTTCCCAAGTTCATACATTGAAGCCCTAACCCTCCCCAGTGCCCCTGAATGTGACTGTATTTGGAGGATATCAGAGAGGACCTGAAGAAGGGGACAGAGCTGGAGACCTGAACAGGGTCAGCGCTAGTCACTGTCATTGGTCACTTCTGCTCTGCAAAATGAGAACAAGAATAGTCCCTTAGATAGAAACAGGGAGGGAGAAGAGGTCTTTAAAGAGGTCATTAAGTAAAATGAGGTTGTATAGGTGGACCCTGGTCCAATATAACTGGTGTCCTTATAAGAAGAGATGAGGATACAGACGCACAGAGGTCAGACCATGTGGGGGCACAGGGAGAAGACGGCCATCCACAGGCCAAGGGGAGAGGCCTCAAGAGAAACTAACCCTGCTGACGCTTTATCTCAGACCTCCAGCCTCCAGAGCTATGAGAAAATAGATTTCTCCTGCTTAAGGCACTCAATCTCTGGTGTTTTGCGATGGCAGCCCCAGCAGGCGAATATATCTCATGTCTGTGAAACATGGGAAAAATTATGACTTAAAATGCCCCGTGGCTGAAGTCTGTACTTAACTTGTTAGGAAGGGTGGTTTTTAAGAATTCAAGGGGCCAGGCACAGTGGCTCATGCCTGTAATCCCAGCATTTTGGGAAGGTGAGGTGGGTGGATCATGAGGTCAGGAGTTCGAGACCAGCCTGGCCAATATGGTGAAATCCCGTCTCTACTAAAAAATACAAAAAATTAGCCGGGCATGGTGGCAGGTGCCTGTAATCCCAGCTACTCAGGAGGCTGAGGCAGGAGAATTGCTTGAACCCGGGAGGCGGAGGTTGCAGTGAGCTGAGATCACGCCACTGCACTCCAGCCTGGGTGACAGAGTGAGACTCTGTCTCAAAAACAAACAAACAAACAAACAAACAAACAAGCAACAAGAATTCAAGGACCCTCAGTCCCTTTTCTTCCTCTAGATATGTCAATGCTTTATGGGTTTCTCATCTTATGAGCAGCTCCTCTATGTGTGTACATTCACACAGGAGCACTTGTGTGTGCACGTTCTCCCCTATAGACAGACCCTGAGGCCACAGATGGTGCCTCAATGATCTTTATATCCTGTGCTGGGCTCAGTACCTGACACAGCATAAGAGTTCAGTAAACACATTTGTTTAGAAAACAATGCATTTATATTTTGATGCCTTGATGACATGGGCATATTTGGCCACAAAAGCACCATATACAGATGCCACCTAGGACAACATGATATGTAGAGTGCTAAATCACATCTTTCCAGCTCTCTCTAACTGGCTCTGTGTAAAAGTCCTTTCCTGTATCAAGTGTCGCGTGTGTGCCAATGAGTTGAGTATGTGATACTTTCAACACCCAAGCCTAGAGGGTAGGACACATTAACCTTCTAATGTCCATCACTGAGAAAATCCTCGCCACAAGACTTTTCCTTTCTTCTTCTTCTTCTTTTTTTTTTTCTTTGAGACAGACTTTCGCTCTTGTTGCCCAAGCTGGAGTGCAATGGCACGACCTCGGCTCACCGCAACCTCCACCTCCCAGGTTCAAGCGATTCTCCTGCCTCAGACTCCAGAGTAGCTGGGATTACAGACACCCGCCACCGTGCCCAGCTAATTTTTGTATTTTTGGTAAAGACGGGGTTCTCCGTGTTGGTCAGGCTGGTCTCAAACTCCCTACCTCAGGTGATCCACCCGCCTCGGCCTCCCAAAGTGCTGGGATTACAGGCATGAACCACTGCGCCTGACCCCTTTCTTCTTATTACAATGCACAACGTGCAAACTTTCCACACTGAGTATTTCTCCTGACGCCAGAGTTGTGCTCACCTGGATCTGCTGCAATATGTTCTTCAGCTGAACCAGAAACTCCTTTGCTTCCTTTGCCTTATCCGAAACTCCATTTAAGGCCTGAGATAGTTGTGCCTGAAAAAGATATCACACATTAAAAAGAAAAAGTAGGTGTGAAAGGCACAGAAAATTTGCACTTCATCATCATAAAAGCTTATGTTTTTAAGAGGGGATAGGGCTGATTCCATGCATCTTCTGTTCTCATTGATGCAGGGACCACCACTGACCCATGATCTCTATGACATTTGTTTATTTTTCCAGCAGTGGTAGATTGGCCTACACTCTCTCATCCCCAAAGCTGGATAGAGGTAAGGAGCACTCAACTAATGGGTTGAAGCAAACAGGTCTGCCCCGATGTTTGCAGAGCACAAGACAAGAAGATAAATAGAGCCCTTGGCTTGGCCTGGCCCCCTCTATCCATCATCAGTACACGTTTGTATGGACATTCCAGACCCCAGGTCAAGTTCCGTCCACCCCATCCCTACACAGTCATCTCCTGGCCTGGGGTGCAAACCCTGGGGCCTGGTCTGCCCTGAGGGATAGACAGGAAGGGGGCTGTGGGTCCTGGAACTGGACTAGGTGTATGGACTGGTAATCCTATGGCATCCTGTAAAGGGGCACACAGGCTCCTATCCTGGTACCCTTAGCCCTGGGGACTCCTAACCTTGCAGAGAGGGGTGTGGCCAGCAGAGGTTTCTGAAGCATGAGGATCAGTTGCTGTGGCCCAAGAGTGAAACTGCAAGCTGAGCTCAAATCTATGGCTTTTGGCACCAGGCTTCTTTGTAACAAACCACGTACACACACTTGAATTTGTCTTTAAAACTTAGCTATTGAGTAGACATGACCTTGATTTTTTTTTTTTTTTTTTTTTTGAGACAGGGTCTCACTCTGTTGCCCAGGCTAGAATGCAGTGGCTTAATCATGACTCACTGCAGCTCAACCTCTCAGGTTCAAGTGATCCTCCCGAATCAGCCTCCTGAGTAGCTGGGACTACAGGCATGCAACACAATTAGTGCCCAGCTAATTTTTGCATGTTTTAGTAGAGACGGTGTCTCGGAGGCTGTGTTGCCCAGGCTGGTCTCAAACTCCTGGTCTCAAGTGATCCTCCCACCTTGGCCTCTCAAAGTGTTGGGATTACAGGTGTGAGCCATCATGCCCATCCAGACTGTGACCTTGATTTTCAACATGACTCTCATTTTCCACATTAAAAAGCTGAGGATAGAACAAAGCAGTCAGAAGGTCCAGGGTCTCCTTCTCCCCCAAGTCCCTTCCCGGGTCTTTGCTCAGATGTCACCATGTCAGTGAGGACTTTCCCCACGACCTTGTGCAATAGCCCTCTCGCCTTCCCCTGGATAATTCTTCCTCCTAACAGTTGTCACCACTCAACCTAGAAAACTTGTTTGCTGTCCATCTCCAAGTCCTAGAATGAAGGACAAGGGCTTTTCTGGGTGGCTCACAGCTTATCCCGGCACTGGAAGAGCACCCGGCCCATGGTAGCATTAAATAAATATTTGTTGAATGCATGAATCAGTGAATGGGATTCTTTAGACCACACCAACGGTTGTCAAAGTGTGGTTCCAGACCAGCAACATCGGCATCGCTGGGCGATTTGTTGAAATGCACCGTCTCTGGCTGCACCGCAGATCTGCTGATCAGAGGCGGTGGGTGAAGCCCTGGAGTCTGTGCTTTACCAAGCCCTCCAGGGGCCTCCGATGCAGTTTGAGATCCCCCTGGACTGTGCAAGTACAGCCTCCGCTGAAAACCTATGGAGAAGATGGCAAAGGGAGCCCACGGAAAGACACAGGGGGTAGGTGGAAAGACAAGGAAGGGGGCCCGGTCCCGAGGAGCACCGGCACACAACGGGAGGTCAAGGTCTGGGCTCTGTCTGCTCAGAGAGAGCAGGAGCCTCAGGCTGAGGATCGGCGGAGCTGCAGCTCCTTGGAGAAGCTTTTCCCTACACCATGAGCCTTACCACCCCCAACCCCACCTCAGTGGGTTTAGGCTCTCCCCTCCGTAGCTGGCCCACAGCGTACCACCATCTGTTGCCAGCACCTAGGCAGTGAAACATCCCATAGAATGTACAGTGATGGCAGAAGCGTCCCAGGTCTGCTCTGTCCCCGGCGGTAGCCACTCGCTGCCTGTGGGTACTGAGCACTTGAAGTAGCTAAGTGACTGAGGAGCTGCACTTTTTGTATTATATAGGGTAAGTTTCAACTGCCATGTGTGATTAGCCAGTGGCTAGTCCTGGAGAGCACAGGTTTGACACCCATCTGATAACCTACAGGTCACATTTGGCGGGCTTCCGGATTAACCGCCTGGGGAAGGCCTTATGATTCATGGCTTACATCCTGTCTCTGGGAAAAGGCTCTTACCCCGAGGCCCTCAAATCCTACTGTGAGTTCCTCAAAGTGTTGACATACTGATTAATACATAACCTACTGACATCAAAAAGGACACTGAAGCCAGGTGGGGTAGCTCATGCCTGTAATTCCGGCTATTCAGAAGCAGAGGCAGGAGAATGCTTGAGGCCAAGAGTTCAAGACCAGACTGGGCAACATAGAGAGACCTCCCTGCTGCACCCCCCGGCCCCGCTTTCCTCCCTCATCCTCACCTTGTCTCTATAAAAAATTTTAAAAAATTAGCTGGACACAGCTACTCGGGAGGCTGGGGCAGGAGGACAGCTTGAGTCCAGGAGGTCAAGGTTACAATGAGCTATGATTATGACACTGTGCTCCAGCCTAGGTGACAGAATGAGACTGTGTCTCAAAATAAAAATGACACATTTGTTTCTGAGTCACAAAGTTTTACTGATCATCTTGCACATGGAATGTTAGCCTGTGTGTTGTCATCTGTAGCCAATGAATGTAACCTCTGTGTTGCAGCCACCAATGGAAAAGGAGCTCTCCCTTCTCCTACACTTTCTAGCTAAGCCTTCCAACCTGTGACAGGCTCTGGAACATGCCCAGCTTTGTTGGTGTGTCTTCCCCCGTCGAGCCTCACACTTGGCTTCCAGTGAACCTTTATCAAATTATTTCTGCCCCGACAGCCTTAATTTTGCCACATCCTTAGTGGGGTGCAGGGCCCAGGACAACTCGACCCATCCCAAGATACTCACCCTCAAAAGGAGGCTGAGGGGTCAGCATCATTCACAGGCCCTGTGGGTATCTTTAATGACAGGGGTTTTCAAGTTGAAGTTTATCAGGGACAGGGAAAGAATAGCAACCCCTCCCCAAGACACCCACCCAAAGCATGGGCCCCCTGGGGCTGTGGCTGGCCCTCCTCTCTTGGTCAGCTCAGCCTGCAGTAACAGAACACACAGACCTGGGGCTTCAACGGCAAACATGGATTTCTCAGAGTTCTGGAGGCTGGAAGTCCGAGATCCGCATGCCAGCACGGTTGGTTCTGGGTGAGGGCCCTCTTCTGGGTTAGGTCCTCACATGGTGCCATGGTTTGGATATAGTATTTTTGGCCACATCAAATCTCATGTTGAAATTTGATCCCCAGTGTTGGAGGTGGGGCCTAGTGGGAGGTGCTTGGTCACGGGGGCAGATCCCACATGAATGTCTTGGTACCGTCCTCTCCTCCTTCTTAGTGAGTTCTCACTGTATTAGTCCCCATAAGAACTGGTGTTAAACAGCCTGGAAGCTCCCTCCTCTCTTTCCCAATTCGTCTCTTGCCATGTGATGCCATGTGGTGCCTGTTCCCCTTTGCCTTCCACCATGAGTGGAAACTTCCTGAGGCCCTCACCAGAAGCAGATGCTGGGGCCATGCTTCTTGTACAGCCTGCAGAACCATGAGCCCCATAAACCACCTTCATTTATAAATGACCCAGACTCAGGTATTCCTTTATAGCAATGCAAATGGACTAAGACGCATGGATTTTCCTTGGTGTGTGCACAAAGAGGAGAGAGAGAGCTTGAGAGAGAACTCAGGTGTGTCTTTCTCTTTTCATAAGGGCATTAATCCTATCAGAGGGAGCTCTGAGCACATCTAAACCTAATTACCTCCCAAAGGCTCCACCTCCTAATATCAGCACATTGAAGATTTAGGCGTCAACACATGAATTTGGAAGGGACACAAACATTCAGTTCCTAGCACCTCCCACTCGTCATACAGCCCTCAGCAGGGAGACTTTGTCTTTTGTCTCTACATTTCTATCCCACCGTGCTGCACAAAGTAGGAGCTCAAAGAATGCTCCCCGGCTGAATAAAAAGCAAAACAATTGCTTGACTAGAGGTGCGTGCAAAGAGTGGGGTAGATCCCTGCAGATTCATCACCACCGCTAGCACCTCCCTGGAGGAACTCAGCAAGCTTGTTTCTGCCTGAAAGGCAGGGTAGTTAGGGTCACGCACCATCTGCCCAGTACCAGGGGCCAGGATGGCTCTGCCCCAGCCAGCGCCAGCCTTCCAGGAGCCCAGCCCTCCCCAGAGCCTGCTGACATGCTTCCCGCTTGGCAAGAAGACCAAGGAGCTTGGCAAGGAGCCCAAGAACAGAGTGGTTTTGAAGGAGACCTGTGACCGCAGGCGAATGCCTGACTGAAAGGGGGACAGTCTCACAGTTCAGTGGACACTGCTTCCAGGTCCATCAGACTTGCCATCTAATTTTTCCCTCCACTGCTTTTTGATGTCCCCTTGGTGAGGTCACCTCAATGCAAGCCACATTGGGGCCTGCAGTGTGCTCAGCCACGTGAGGGCCCCAAGTCCTGGTCTGCAGCCATGGAAGAGCCCAAATGGGAAGTATGAGGGCTAACCGCTGTCGAGGGATGTCCTCATAAGCACACACTGGTCCTTTTCTTCAACCCAGTTCTTTGTGTGTGAATGACCACAAGTCACTTCTTCTCGCTCAGCGAATAGAATTGTGGAAATGAGACCTGATAATTCTAGTGGAAAAGGAGCAAAGGTTTTTGGAGTGAAAGAACAAAGGATGTGATGATGATGATGATGATGATGATTATTATTATTATTTTAAGAGATGGAGGTCTGGAGCAGTGGCTCATGCCTGTAATCCCAGGACTCTGGGAGGCCGGGGTGGGAAGACTGCTTGAACCCAGGAGTTTGAGACCAGCCTGGGCACCACAGTGAGTGCGACCAGACTGGGTAATATAGTGAGATGTTGTCTCTACAAACAATTTAAAAATTAGCCAGGTGTGGCAGCATGTGCCTCTAGTCTCAGCTACTTGGGAGGCTGAGGCAGGAGGATCACTCAAGCCCAGGGTGAGACCCTGTATCAAAGACAGACACAGAAAGAGAGAGAGAGCTAGGGAGAGTGAGAGAGAGAGAGAGAGAGAGAGAGAAACAGAGAGAGAGAGAGAGACAGATGGAGATCTGGAGAGCTTTCTCTGCCACCCAGGCTGGAGTGCAGTGGTGCAATCACAGCTCACTGCAGCCTCAAAAACCTGGCCTCAAGCGATCCTCCTGCCTCAGCCTCCCAAAGCACTGGGATTACAGGCCTTAGCCACCTCGCCTGGCCTCTCACTCTCTGAAGATGGGTGGCCCAGGAAAGCTGCATCAGCTGCCTGCCCTGCTGCCCCACTGCACCCTGGAGGTCTCTGCCTTGAGCACGTTGGAGTGCCACATGGCAGGCAGCACAGTACCCGACGTGTGGAATGTGCTCCGTAAATATTTGTGTCAGTGAATTGATTTTGCTCTAGATTTTTGTCTGACTACCTCCCCGAGATATTCAAGTCTCAATCCTCTCCCACACTGGGCATAATTAAATGGCCATGTGGTCACTTCTAACCCACTGTTTCTAGGGCATGGAGCCCCATATGGTCCCGGGCACCAGCAGTCTGACCCTACTCTGGGGACTGACCCGCTTTTTATGACCTCTGGGTGTTAACTATTTCTAGGTTAACTGCCACCACTGACCTGGTTCGCATTCAGTCACACTAGATGGGACTTCTGATGCCCCCCACTCCTGATGCCCTGTCTCTATTGCATACCAGAGGATTCCTCTGCCCTGCCCTGCTCTCCCCGCTTACTGAGCAACCTGCCAACAGCTGGGAAAGCCCCCCACCCACCATCGCAACACCCCTTGCCCAGCCTGTGGAGAGTGGCTTTATTTTCTAGTCTTCTCTCAATGGCCAGGCCTAGGCTCCAAGAGCCCAGTAACTGGAATAAAGATCACTTCCAGGCTTGGTGCGGTGGTTCATGCCTGTAAACCCAGCACTTTGAGAGGCCAAGGCGGGAGGATCACTTGAGCCCAGGAGTTCTAGGCAAGCCTAAGCAACACAGCAAGACCCCTGTCTCTACAAAAAATACAAAAGTTAGCTGAGTGTGGTGGCACACACCTGTAGTCCCAGCTACTCAGGAGGCTGAGGTGGGAGGATTGCTTGAGCCCAGAAGTTTGAGGCTGCATTGAGCTTTGATTGTACCACTGCACTCCAGCCTGGGTGACAGAGTGAAATCTTGTCTCTTAAAAAAAAGTGATGATGAATAAATATAACTTCTCTAGTGTCCAGCCTAAACTGAGGCTCAGAAGCATGGTGGGGAGCCTTGATTACCCTGCGACTGAGGCAGATGCAGCAACAGGCCTGCAGACTGGAAACAAGGTGTGACCCACGGAGTCACTGGAGGTGACTCACAGGGATGGGAGAGGGAGGAGGTGGGCACATGGAGACCCTGGAAATGGGGAAAGAATAGGACAAAGCAGGGTCCTGAGAGGGAGACTTGGGCAGACTCCTCCCCCATGAAATAGTGGCAGCCAGACCTCCCGGATTCCCCAACCCCACCGGCTTCCCCGCTCCCAGTCTGCTCCCAGGATCCAGTCCCCCGCCCTGAGGATCCAGGCCACAGAGACTTTGCTCCGTGCAGCATGAGGGATTGATGGTAAAGGCACAGGGGAGAGGGCGGGCCCCTGGGTAGAAGTCCACTTAGGGAGGAGCCAGCTCAGCATTGGCTATGAAGGGAGCAATGCTGGGTGGCAGTCCCTGCTATGTTAGGCTGCGGTCCACAGGTTGAAAGGGACCCCCCTGAAACAGAAAGGGTCATTGGCAGAAGAACTAGGAGCCAGGGGTTGACCCAGGCAGCCTATCTCTGCAGTGACTGTGGCCCAGAGTTGGGGGGAGGTCCCCTGAGGCAAAGCAGCTCAGAAGATCAGCTCCTATCCCTGCAGCTCCCTGTGTTTGGGTCACTAAGCCAGTAAGCAGGAGAGCTGGGATTGGAATGGGGCTCTCCAGATGCTGACCCAGTGTTCTGTTCAGTGCATCAAAGCCACGTCCAACTCTCAGAACCCCTACGTGAAGCCTGCTGCCACGACTCTGTCAATACAGACTAGATCTCTTTGATGGCGCCACCACTGCCTTCATCTAGGGCTATTGCAAAAGAAGAGAACCCTCTGGGAGGATCTGCTTTTCCCTGAATCCCCAGGCTCACTCTGTCATGTGTTCCTACGGGACATTCGTTTCTTGTCACTGCTGTGACAAGTTGCCATAAACCTCGTGGCCTAAATCAACACAAATTTATCATCTTATGGTTCTAGAGGTCAGAAGTCCAAAATGTGTCTTACAAGCCTAAAATCAAGGTATGGGCAGGGCTGGTTCCCTCTGGAGGCTCTAAGGGAGAATCCTCTTCCATGCCTTTTCTGGCTTCTAGAGGTCACCCACATTCCTTGGCTTGTGGCCCCTTCCTGATGTCGCTCAACCTCTTGTGCTATGGTCTGAATGTTTGCATCTCCCCCAAATTCATATGTTGAATCCTAAGCCCAGGAGAGGTGGTGTCAGGCAGTGGGGACTTTGGGAGGTGGTGAGGTCATGAGGGTGGAGCCCCCATGAAGGGGATTAGTGTCCTTATGAAACAGGCCCCAGAGTGAGGACACAGTAAGAAGGTGCCATCCATGAATCAAGAAAAGGTCCTGCTGGGCACCAAATCTGCTAGGCACTGATCTTGGACTTCCCAGTCTCCAGAACTGTAAGAAGTATATTCCTGTTGTTTATCAGCCCCCCTGTCTATGGTATTTTGTTACAGCATCCTGAAGATTAAGACATCTTGCTTCCATCCTCACCTCTTATGATTAACTCTGATCCTCCTGTCTCCCTCTTACAAGGACCTTTGTGGTAACATTGGAGCCAGCTGAGGATAAAGCAAGATAACCTCTCCATCTCAAGATGCTTAACTTCATCACATTTATCACATTAGCAAAGCCTTTTCACCATGTAAGGTAACATTCATGGGTTCCAGGGATAAAGATATGGACGTTGTCCTTGGAGGCCATCACTGAGCCTGCTATAACTGGCAATTAAATTTATGTTTTTTAAAAACCTCATTTCACATGTGGTCACAGAACTGTTCAATGTCTGCTGCTCAGAGGACTGTGCACTCAAAGAGGTCATGTCGGATTTATCCAGTGTTGCATCCCCAGCTCAGAGCCCAGAGGCTAGTACACAGGACCCACTCTAATTGGTGGCTGACTGAGGGTCTCTTTCTACCTGGATTGTCAGCTTTCTGCTGGGCCCATGAGGCAGTTCTCAGGATAAGATCCACCCAGAGAACCAATATCCACCAGACACAGATCCACCCGCGGAGGCCAGAAAAGTGGATCTTACGGAGAACAATGTCATTTTTGTGCCACAGGGCAAAGCTCTGACTGCCCGAACCCAGTCACAACCTGAACTTGATGGCCTCTCCTCTCCTGTGGTGGGACAGGATCAATAGCAGCTGGTGACTTCCCATTAATAGCAATCACAATAACAATCGACAGCTTACTAAGTGCTGAGCTCTTTACATGCTGAATTTAGCTGATTCCTTATAACCTATCAAAGAGGTGCCATATTAACAACATTTTACAGAAGAGAAAACAGGCTCAGAGAGGGGAAGTAATTTGCTCAAAGTCACACAGCTAGTAAGTGGTGTAGCCAGGGCTCAAACCCAGATTTTTCTGAATCCAAAGTTGATGCTCTTTGCACTCCATTACACTGCCCTTTGGATATTCAACCAACATGGAAGGAGGACAAAACCTAGTTTCCCATTAAAATCCCTCAGAGGCAGGGCTGCTGGGCTGAGACCGTTCGCCATCTTCCAGCTGCATCTTTATTCTCCAGGGGACCCCTGTCCCTGGCATTCTCTGTGCTCAGGCAGGGTTGCCTGTCTGCCAATGACGGTTTCATCAGATCCAAGCTCCACTCTCCAGTTCATTAGGATTTCAAATGTGCAGCTGTGTAGGAAGCCTCCACAGCCACTTTGCGAATGTTGATAAAGCAAAGTTGCCATCAGTCTGGGCTTTGTCCCTGCACTGCAGGGGACACGTGTTGGGGGGATAAGACACTGACCACTGCCTCCTCCTGCTCCTGTCCCACACAGAGCAGGGTATCTGGGGGAGGCAGAAGCAGCCAAGACTGCCTTGAATAGCAATATGGCACCATGTAACACTGGTTCCAATGTGATTGAGGGGTGGGAGGGATTATGTGGACACGGCCATAGATCACACTCTCACAACGATGTCCCTGTGAGAGTGGGAGAGCGTGGGAAGCAAAAATGGATTGGCAGGGCAGGGACGTGCGGGCAGCTCTCCTCTGGGAGAGAACACAAAAGAACAGGACTCGCTTTTCTCTAGGAAGGGAGATCCCATAGATACACTCCTGTCACTTCGCATCAGCCACGCTTTCATCCTAGGCCTCTGGAGTGCTGAGCTACTTTCTTTTCCCACAGCCTAACCAAGCATCTGCCTGCCTGGGTCTCTCTCCAGAAGCACTACAGCAGCTCCTCTGTGCCTGGCGTGGATCAGAGAGAGCGTGCCCACTATCCCTCTGGCTACCCAGCCACTTGGCTTCCTTCTGCCCGCCTTTCCTACCCTGCCTCCTGCAGTTTGACGCCCCACTTGAGAGACAGTAGGGATGGGGCGTGTGTTAAAACAGGAGCCGAAGCTTCACTGAGAATTTCACACCATCATTGGGCACAAAGGAGGTTGTGAAATGGACCACAGGGGATTTACTCTCACTTTTTTATCTGCCCTTCAGTGCTAAGGTATTTTTTTTTTAAATCTGTGGCTGATAATAATGCCTAATAAGTTAAAAATGCCCTCATCTGTTGGCAGAATAGTAGAAATAAATGAAAAATGTAAAGGACTCATTTTTAAAAAAATTAAAAGGCAGAAGCTCCTGGGTAAGCAGAGAAATTGATTTCTGAGCATCTCCTGAGAGGGGCACAGATACCACTGAGGCACACTCCTCCGCCAGGCAGGTGACCTCCTTCTCCTTTTATCCTGAAATCCTACTCCCCACTTGGGGAACCTGGGGCCAATGGAGGCAGGTCTTGTCCCTGCATCTTCTTTCTTCCCTGTTGTTGCTCAAATGTGGCTATTTTCCTTCATCTTCTTAAATGCTGTCTTCCCAGGTAAAATATAAAGAGGGATCCAACAACTAACACAGCCATGACTTCCTGGTCACACCATTTGCCTAGGAAGCTTTCAGCTTTCTGTTTTTAGACTTAGATTGATCTCCTGGTCGAGAACCATATGCTTGTGAGATGGGCATCCTCATTAGCCTCGCTGGTGGGCAGCTGTGGATGTTGTGGGATGTGCGGGTAAAGCCGTCCCCTTCCTCCAGCAGGATGATGAAAGCTGCCCGGACAACCTGAGAAGCACCTTCCCATCATCCAAGCGTTCACCTTAGGCCTCTGGAGTGCTGGGCTGGGGAAGGCTGCCTGGCATTTTCACATGATTGGAGATACTGCTTAATGCAAGTCTGTACCCTGGATCAACCTCAGGGGAAGGGCAATGGACAGAATTGTGTCCCCCAAAATTTAGACGTTGAAGTCCTACTGCTTAATGCAAGTCTGTACCCTGGATCAACCTCAGGCAGGGGAAGGGCAATGGACCGAATTGTGTCCCCCAAAATTTAGACGTTGAAGTCCTACTGCTTAATGCAAGTCTGTACCCTGGATCAACCTCAGGGGAAGGGCAATGGACCGAATTGTGTCCCCCAAAATTTAGACGTTGAAGTCCTAACCCTCAGCACGTCAGAAAGTGACCGTACTTGAAGAGGTGATTCAGTTAGAATGAGGTCATTAGGGTGGGCTCTAATCCGACAGGACTGGTGTCCTTATGAAGAGGGGAGATTTGGACATAGAGACAGACATGTGCCGGGGAAAACACCACGTGAAGATTGGAGTTATGCTGTCAAGGATCTACGAGGAGCTGGGAGAGAGGCTGGAGCAGGTCCTTCCCAGAGCCTTCAGGGGCAGCACAGCCCTGCCGACACCTTGATTCCAGTCTTCTGGCTTCCAGAACTGTGAGATGATATATTTCTGTTGTTCTAAGCCACCCAGTTTGTGGTACTTTGTTCTGGCAACCCTAGCAAACGAATACAGAGGGACCAAAAGGAGGTCCACAGATGCGCTGCTGAAACCAGGAATCCGGAGCAGGCCCGATCTGTCCTGTTCCGACTAGAGGTGCGCTCCTTCTTCAGGAAGAAATCCTGTTTTTGCCAGAACATATTCTTGTCTCTCCTTCTGGCCTTTTGGGTTCAAGGTCTCCACTGCTGTGATTCATGCAGAACAAAGTGGGAGCGCCTCAGCCTGGCTGTCAAGCCCTTCATCCATTCACCGATGTATTCATTCAACAAGCGTCTGCCGGCCGCCTATCAGGAGGGAGGTGAGTTCTGCCCACGGGGAACATCCCCTTCTCTTTCCCTGGGATAATCGGCAACCCAAGCACCTGCCTTCCAGAAGACCCCCGCCTCCTTCTCTTCTCCCCTAGCCACGAGCCCTTGTCCCAGCTGTCACCGCCATTTATCACAGCCATCTCCAGTTCTAGCTCAGCTTGCCCACGTCCAGCTCAAATCCTCCTTTTCCACGAAGTCTTCCCGCAGACCCCATGAACTCTTGTGGTCCGTCTTCTCTGTTCTGCCATCACCTCTCGCTTACCTCCGACTGTGGCCCTCGCCACCATCTGTCTGAGGTCTTAGTCACTTATCTACTTGACTGTGTCCCTCGCTAGATCAGGACCTCCAGAGTGAGCCGTTCAATCATCTTTGTGTCCCTAGTACAGAGCCTGTGCAGAACGGCCACTCAACAGTGTCTTCTGAATTCACTGATTTCGTGCCGTGCGCTCTGGGGAGCTGCAAAAAGGCAGGACGCGTCTGGGCTCCCCTAGGCAAAGGTCCCAGCGCTGCAGCCCAAGGCGTCCTCTATGTCTCCTACTAGGGATCCCACTTCTCACTCTTGATGTGGCCTCCCCTCGCTGCCTGTTCATCCCAGCTCACTCCCTGGTCCTGCACTGGGGGCCGGAACACAGACTTCCTCGGGGTTCCGCCGTGTTGGAAGCTCCTGGGTTCCACTTGTTTGGGCTGTTTTAAGTTCTTCCCCACTTCAGGTGAGGAAAACAGGAGCCATTCCCCCTTTTGACTTTCCTTTCTTTTCTTTTCTCAGATCCCTCCAGGGTAGGAGGGTGGGAGGGAGAGCTGGTCCAGGGGCGAGGGGAGACTCCTTTCTCTCCGGGAGTTTTCAGATAAAGGCTCTGGAATCCTGAGAAGGGTGGAAGGTGCGGGAATGGATGCCATGGAGTACAGGCTGGCACATTTTCCATGGAGCCAGCAACTCGGATTTAGGTGCCAGCAGATGGTGACTGAGGTGCCCCGCTCTCTGGAAGTCCAGGCACCAGCTCAGCTCCACACTTACCTAGGCCCGGGGAGCAGAACAAGCTGACCCTCCCCTACCTGCCGGTCACCCATTCAGGAGCACTGCTGGGCGTTCATCCAGCAGCCCTTAGTGCTGGGCTTCAGGGTTGGGCCCTGAATTCAAACCATAATTTTACGTGACCTAGTTTCTTGCCCTCTGTGAGATTTTGTGTCTTCACCTGTGAATTGGGGTAATGATACACACCCCAAAGACCTGCCTGAAGGTTTAATGACGGCGTGCATGGGAGGCCCTGGGTTCAGGGACTGGCACATGGTGGTTCTGGGTAGAATGAGAACCCCAGAGAGAGCTTCCCCGACAGCTGCAGGGACCATTGTTTTCCTGCCGTTGACCTTCCATTATCCTCCATAACAGTATCCCAGTTTTGCTTTGAGAAGTTGCCTTTTCTCCACTGAGTACAGCCTGGTGGGGCTGGAATTAGGACTCCAGTACCACTGCCTTCTGACAAGGGGTAGGCACATTCCTGTGTGAACCCTGAGAGAGTCAGCCCTTCGAGATGGATGCTGAGGGGCTACCAGGGTCTGATTTCTGAGTGGCGCTGAAAGCCTTTGCCTGTTGCAGGTTACATACATGCCCTGTGCAAGCGGAACAGTAGCTCAATGCTGGGGACTTCTTGGCTGTCTGTTCCTGCTCACACTGCCAGAATCAACTGCTGCCGACGTCCTCATTCTGCCACCTGAACCTGACCAATGAAATGTGACCTGTGGTCAACTTTAACATCAGCAAATCAGAACTGAACAAGCTTGCATCCCTCAGATGCAGTGGGAACTGGAATTAGAATCTAAGCAGAAACTTTTTCTATGCAAGATAGCCCTTCTCTTTGTTCTGGCAGACGTGCCTTGGTTTTATACTGAAGGCTGAGTCTCCCTGGTTGGCAAACTGCTGGTTGGAATAGTCTCTTTTTAAAAACATTCCTTTTCGGTTTTCAGTGGATTCGTTAACACCCTATTCTAGGCCAGCAGGATGATAACTCCTTGGAATTCAAAATTGAACAAGAAACAAAGAGACCTGGAGAGATGAGTGTTTGTTCCATAGTTCCTTGAGCAGACCCTGCTATTAGAGTATTCCTGTACACGCTGCTTCTTCAAACTTGGGGAAGCCTTTGGAGCCAGAATGCCTGGGTTTGAATCCCAGCTCACTGACTCTGTGACATTAGGTGAGTCACTTACTCTCCCTGCCCCCATTTTCCTCAAATGTAAAAGGCGGGTAATAGCAGTAGGTACCTAACAGAGTTATAGTGAGGATTAGGTGACTTAATAAACGTAAAATGCACCTGGCACATACTCAATGCTATCTGTGTGCTCCCTGTTGTTACAGTTTCAAACCTGGCTCTCAAAGTTCCTATTGATTCTGTGAGTGCTTAAGAAAAAAGCAATAGTTTTTGCTTTTTGTTGGAAGGGAGAGATGGGGGTCTTACTTTGTTGTCTAGTCTGGAGTGCAGTGGTGCCATCATGAAGCACTGCAGCCTTAAACACCTGGGCTCAAGCGATCCTCCCCGCCTCAGCCTCCCAAGTAGCTAAGATGCTGGGCACATGCCACCATGCCCGAGTAATTTTTATATTTTAATATCTTTACTTTTTGTAGAGATGAGGTTTGGTGTGTTGCCCAGGTTGGTCTCAAATTCCTGGCTTCAAGTGATCCTCTTGCCTCAACCTCCCAAAGCGTTGAGATTACAGGTGTGAGCCACTCTGCCTGGCCTGTTTTTCTGATAAATTCCCTTTGATTCAAGTTAGCCAGAGTTGGATTTCTTTGCTCGCAGTGAAGGACTCTAGCTGATGTAGTGGTTAGGATGCCCAACAAACGCAAAGACAGCTATGCTATAATTAGTGATTCATGCTGAGCCTTGGTATAGTCCATGCTTGTGGAGATGGTGATGGTCAGAGGTCTCTTCTTTTTCCCTTCCACAACTCAGCTTCAGACTCTGACTCCCAAAATCCTGACTGCTTAGGACTTCCCCACGAGCTGCTGCCCTGAGGCTTGCAGGGAGGAGCAGCCTAGTTTGTCAACAGTGGATTTTAAGCTGCCAGGATTGATATGTCAGAGCCACCAACTAAATTTTCTTAACTAGAACATAACGCTGAAGTCAAAATAAAAAGAGGCAGGGCTGATGGGCAGTACTGCCAGAAACGGACTTCCAGTCATTAGCTATATCCACAGGCACGCGGGGGCTTCTTCCTCTGACAAGGCGGCCAGTGAGTGCCAAATGACTTTCAAAACCTCACGAACCAGCCCCAGAGTAACTGGGCAATCCATGCCTCCCCTTGGACTTGGGCTTGTCAGTTGAAGTGGGCAGGCAGAGGCAGAGCTGGTACCCACCCTCGAGATGCAAGCCACCTTCACACGACCTGCCAAGCTGCTGTGTGCCTCTGTGCCTGTGCCCTTGCCATTCATCTGCTGGACGTGCCCTTTCCTGTTGCTGCGCCGGTGCCCCACAGTCATCCAAACCTCAGTTCAAGTGTCCCTCCCTTATGCTGGATTGTGCAACCTCCCCCTTCAAGTCCTGTTGAGAAGTCCTTTTTCTGGGCCCTTGCACCAACGAGATGTGGATCTCTTTCCATTCTACTGCCATCGTGTATTTACTATTTTTTGTTTGTTTTTTAGGACAAGGTCTCATGTTTCCCAGGCTGGTTTAAAACTCCTGGCCTCAAGTGATCCTCCCAGCTTATCCTCCTGGACAGCTGAGAATATTTACTTCTTCCTTCACTAAGTTGTGCCGTCTTGGGAGATGAGACCTTGCTTGTTTAATCTTTGCATGGGCTACCAGTGTATGTCCCATAAATATTTGTTGAATAAGTGAATTAATTACTTTTTAATTGGACAACATGACAGAGAAGTTTCTAAAATGAACCAAGGGTCAGAAGCAACGACCAGAGCTCTACTTTAGCTTTGCACCTGACACGAAATATTATATTAGAGCAGTCACATGATTTCACTTCTTACACTTTGGGGTAACCTACTAGAGCAAGCCCTCATTTGTCACCAGCCATGTGAAGATGTGAAGAGAACATGCTCAGGAAGTAAGCTAAATATATCAAACCATCCCTTTAAAACAGGCTCCCGAAGAGCTAGGCTTATGTTTCTACCATTCTGAATTATAGCAGAAAAAATAGATTTGAAGCCAAATCAGACTATCCAGAAAAAAGTTCAGAATTGAGAAAAGAATTTCAAAGGAAAAGCAGGTTGTCAATAAAACAATGTTTATTCACTCTGGATAGTGTGCCCTATTCCAGGAGTTGTATGTATGGTGGGAATGTCTACCTCTCTACAGCAGAGGGAATCGTGGGACAAAGCCACCAAAAACATCAAGACTAAAAATAAGTCTAAATGTGGACCTAGTAGAGGACATTGCTAGATTTTTTAAGTTTTTTTTTTCTCATTTTTCTATGACCAAAGGAAAGGATAGAAACATTTTGGCTAATGACCAGGGCAAGGCTCAGAAGAGAGAGGCAAGAGTGTGAAATGGAGAGAGCATGGTTGTATCAGACAGCTTAGGCTAGTGACACTGCAGTAACAAACACCACCCCCTAACTTGGAAGCTTCCAACCACAAACGTTTACTTCTTGCTGACACTGAGTGCCCATTGCAGGTCACCTGCAGCTCTATTTCCCGTCCTCTGCATTTCAGGATTCAGGCTGAAGGAGCTTCTCATTTGAGGCATAGTAGACTCATAGCAGAAGAAAAGGAGCTACAGCCCAAACACACGCTGGCTCTTAAGCCTTCTCCTGGCCGGGCGCGGTGGCTCACGCCTGTAATCCCAGCACTGTGGGAGGCCGAAGAGGGCGGATCATGAGGTCAAGACATCGAGACCATCCTGGCCAACATGGTGAAACCCCATCTCTACTAAAAATACAATAATTAGCTGGACATGGTGGTGCATGCCTGTAGTCCCAGCTACTCGAGAGGCTAAGGCAGGAGAATCGCATGAACCTGGGAGGCAGAGATTGCAGTGAGCCGAGATCGCACCACTGCACCCTAGCCTGGCGACAGAGCGAGACTCCATCTCAAACAAACAAACAAACAAACAAAAAAACCTTCTCCTGAGAGATGGCACTATCCATCCCACTCACATTTCATTGACCCAAGCAAGTTACAGGGCCCAGCCTTAGAGTGATGGGACGAGAAGTATAACTGTCCCAGAGGGACAGCAGAAAACATTTCAACAAATGATAAAATCTAGCAAAAATGGCCTCTGCATTCAGACAGACCTTGGCTTTACTTACTAGCCCTGTGCTCTGGGGCCAGTTTTTACTCTCCTACAGAGTGCATATGTTAGAGAATTTATTGCCTACCTCTAAGTCGTGGCAATTAAAAATAAATAGCGTACTAACACATGTGACTTTTTTCTTCCTTCCCTTGATTCATCCAACTCCTCCTCCACCATCACCCCCTTCCTCCACACTCCAGGCTGCCATCTTCAATGCAATAGATTTGGCAGGAGCATCCAGATATGACTTAGGGTAGAACAGTATCTGAGAGGAGGGTGCAGGAGAGGGAGACTAGCACGCTGGGAGGGAGGTAAGAATGAAATTGTTCTTAAAGACAGGATCCTGGGTTCATGTATTTACAGAGAGGTAAGAAACCAATCCATACAGTGTTTTTTCTAATTAGAGAGTGTTTTTATAGAACTTTGTCTGAAAGAGATAATAGGATAAGCATGCAAAGATGTATATACAAGAATGGTCACTACATTTAAAAAAATAGTTAAAATTTGTGAACAGCCTAAATGTTCAGGAATAGTGATTAATATAAATGATGCGATATCCACATAACTGAATACTCAGCACCCATTAAAATGCCAATGTATTTCTGTATTTGTTGACACACAGGATCATCTCTAAGGTGGATTGTTCAGTGGAAAGCAAAGCTCTTTCCCTCAAACACCTCAGGACATTTAAGCATTAGGGCAATGTTCTGCTGCAATGATAACACTTGTCGTTATAACCCTGGATGGGTCATATTTTCAATACACTTACTTTTGGTGGCTGTCACAAAGGCACAGGAGAAAGTTGGGAGGATGAAAAGATTCCCTTTGAAACCTGCCGTCTCTCCTCCATCACTTTTCCTACTCTCTGCCCAGTCTGCAGGACCCTCCCCAGTACCCTCTAATCAGCGCCACACTGCCTCTCCCCTCCTTAAACCTTCCTTCTCCCCCACTCACACCTGGAATAGAAAATTCCCCACTTCTCTGCTAGCTTCAGAGGAGCACAGTCTGGCTGAATATTTTCACAGAGTATGAGGAAACAACGGACTTAACCTACCTGAGTTAGTAACTTTCAATTTTCTTTCAATTGCCAGCTCTGTTCTTGTTTTGTTGTTGCACCCAAACCCATTTATGTCTAGTGTTCCATTATTGGAATGCTAAGCTTGTGGGAGTTATTCATATCCTACTGTTCAAGGTCGTTGCCAAGGTCTGAGTGCAAAAATTCAAAAAATTGCAACCTCAGGCATAAATGGGTTAACGACCACTGTAATATTAACCAACTAATTCAAGTTTTTGTGTGTTATAGGCTGAACTGTGTCCCACAAAAAGTCACATGTTGAAATCCTAGCCCCTAACCGGACCTCAGAATGTGACCTTGCTTGCCAATAGGGCCATTACAGATGTAATGAGTTAAGGTGGGGGTCACACTGGAGTAGAACGGGCTCTAATCAGTTATGACTGGTGTTCTTACAAAGAGGAGACATTTGAACACAGACACGCATGCACACAGGGAGAAGGCCATGTGAGATTAGACTTCTGCTGCCACAAGCCAAGGAGCCACCAGAAGCTGGGACAGAAGCCTGGGGCAGGTCCTTCCCAGTGCCTTCAGAGGGAACATGGCCCTGCCAACACCTTGATTTTCAACTTCCAGCCTCCAGATCTGTGAGACAAGAAATTTCCGTTGTTTTAACCTACCCAGCTTGTGGTAATTTGTGATGGCAGCCTTAACAAACAAATACATTATGTACAGCTTTACCTTCTAATACATATCCTTACATATATATTCACAAAAAATTGTATTGCATATACTCTTTCTCCACATCATAAAAAATGGGTGTTGGGCTCCCTTGGACACAGGGGAAGCAGGCCAAATTTCTCGTGTTTTCAGGAATAAACTGAGTGCCCCAAAGGTGTAATAGGAAACTTTTCCTAACCTCATCTGACTTCATCCTTACGCCAGCATTTTGTGTGTAAGGAAACTGGCTGAGAGTGGTTAAGAAATATATCCAAAGATGTATAATTCCAAATGGAACCCGGATCTTTTTATTTAAATTCCAACCATCTTTCCATTATATCAGCCAATGATGGAGCAGAAAGCTGGTCCAAGCGATCCCAGAATAGACCTTTCTAGGCACCCATTCAGTGCGGGGAGGGGAAGTGGCCTTGCCAAAGGGCCAGTGAGCTCAGTTAGGTTAAATGCTGCTTCTTAGCCCTACCCCAAGGTTGACTAAGGTTGTTTTGTGCCCAGCCTTGGACAGGAAAGCAATTCCCTCCTTTCACAGCATTCTCAGCCTTGACGCTCAATAATAATTGTGATGATAAGAGTGGCTTTCTTTTACTGAACACGCATATGTGGTGTACACTGTCAATTCCTTCAAATGTATTATCTCATTTAATATGCCGCCAGTTCACGGCAAGCGGAAGAGTTTTAGGATTGTTGGCTTGCAACTAGCTTTTTTATTCGCCGTATTCTCCTGCCTCTATAGCACCAATGATTTTAGTAATGTCAGTCTAGTAAACATACACTCAGTGTGTTCTCTCGAAAGTTGAAGCAGTGCTAACATCTGGGAAAAGTCACACCAACATTTCCCAGCTAGCTTTTTTCATGTCACGAGCTCAGCCAACTGTTTCTCACACGATTACCACACATAAGGAGGGAGGGGAGAGCCATGCTAATGAGCGTGGATGGCTCTTTTCAATATGGGGCCACAGAAAATGCGTAATTCCTCCTCTTCTCCTTTTCCATACTGTCCCCAGGAATGACCCTTCCTTTATGAATCATTCTATTCTGTGATTCAACAAATAGTTAATAGGGACTGCTCCAAAATCATAATTTACGGCATGGATATTAGAATACACTTTAGTGTTAAGTCCTATTCATTTATTAAATAGATGTTTCTTGTGCTCTGATGGGTACCGGGATTACAAAGATAAATAAGACACAGTCCTTGTTCTCAAAGTGTTCAAAATACAGCGTTATTTATGCATATGATGCATAAAGTTGGTCTTGAAAGAGATCCTGTAAGTTTCTGTTAGCTGCAAGACACATTGATGGGTGTAAAAGTCTAATCACGATGGGATTTTATTTTTTAAAGCTGTCTGGAGTTGTTAGTAAAAATGCCCATGGAGACTCTAAGAATATCCCATTTGGCAGGAAAGTATAATTGGGCACAGCAAGTCACACTTCCATGAATAAAGGCTAGAGACCAGAGAGTAATCGGCTCATGCTCTGATAGCACCAAGAACAAGCCTGGGATGGGATGTCTGATGCATGAAGCCCCATGACCAGACTCCTGACTTTGCCAATGTATCATGACCATTTGCTGAGCCAAGCCAGGGGAGGTTCTCATCGCCTGGTAACCAATCTGCTTCTTTAGCATCAGGCCAGCTCCGGTCTCTTATAACAACAATAGAATTAGTTCTGTGACAATAGGCATCTGATGAGAATTTGTCTTAGAGCTTTCTCTCTATCATCAAATTAGCACCCCCTACCCCATCCTTCCAATCCTTTGAAACCCAACTCAACGGTCATCTCTCTACTCTCTGCTCCATGCTCATTCATACCTAAGGCTGGTTCCACATATTTTAGCACCAATTATTTGTGCTCTGGCATTGTTCTTGATTTCTTGCGCATAAGTGGTGAGATGAGCCCTCCTGTCCATTTAAATGGCCAAAAATAGCCTTCTTTTAAATTAAGTCCATATCACTGCCCTTTTCCTCCTGGGAATCTCTTATGTTACAGTTTCCTCACTTTTTTTGTTTTTAATCCCTCTCTCCCCATCTCTAACCCCTTAACTTAGCTGAGCAAATTGAGATGTTTGAAAGGTTTTTTTTTTTTTTTTTTTTTTTGTGCTACATTTTATTGGCAAACAGGGTAAAAATGACTGAAATTTACAAGAAACTTTGAAAAGATTATAGCTTGGCTATTCCTTTTCTTCACTGAAATTTAAATGAGGCTAAAGTTTAATCCTTCTTTGCCTGTCAAGCTAGCTGTCCCCTTAAATGTGGCTTCTGAATATATTTATCCCATCCTTTTTCCCCATTTCTCCAGATCCATTATGTTAGCTCACATACTCAAAGGACTGGTAGTTTGAGTTCCTTCCTTTTTATTAGACTTGGCATCATATTCGTCAATGTTCCTCTGCTTTATGTAAATATGGATGAATCCCTGGCACTCTCCCAGCAGATAATCAATTGGCTGTTTGAACAGGAACTATATTTTAAACATCTTCTCTAACGCCTCATGCAATGATGTACACTAAGTTTTTCTTTCTTTCCTGACTAATGAACCTACTCACCATCCACGACCCCAGCTCAAGCATCATCTTATATTCAGTCTCCCCACTTACCACTCTTTCCCTTTTCCCCTTCCTAATCTCCAGGGAAAATTCACTGCCTTCTCTTCACTCTTTCCCCATCTATTTACTCACACTACAAGGAGGGCACTTATTCCACTTTTCGTATCAGATGTATATACATCAGATTGGTTGTACAATGATCTCCTGTGAGCTGTCTTGTGGCCTGTTTTATGTGTGTCTGCAGCACAGGCCATGGATTACAGGAGGCACTCAAAGAATGCTTAACCAATGGATTATTTTGACTGGATAATATGGAAAGCCACAAGATGACATTTCTCCTTCACATGCTAGAAGGGACACAGATGGACTCAGGAATGAAAGCCACTTTAATTGAACAGCTTTAACTGGGAAACTTTACCTGAGTCCCACATTCCATCATGCCATGACACCCAGCAAACCCCAAAGGTGCAAGAAGCCTGACAGATGACAACAGGTCCTCCTTGCTTTGCCCAGATGCCCTGAGACCTGTGGCCCCCAATTGAAAGAAGATATTTTGCAAACCAGAGGAGCCTCAGGAAGTTACCCACAATGCACATGAGGCCCAAATGGCAGGAATCACTCAAGGATCTATTTGAATTTTGACTTAATTCTCCTGGTGGAAGATAATTTTCCATGGGTTTCTGGTGTTTCTCCACGTCTTGCAAGTGAAGCACTGACTGCTCTTTGTTCTGGGCCGTGTTTCTAAGGGGGAGGACAGCCTTGGAAGATAGAGATGGTATCTCCCTTGGGAGCAACGGGCTGCTGTTTACTGCCCTTTGTAAAAAGACTGAGGTTCGCTAAGCTCAAGGCTCCTCACCTGTAATGCAGCCTGCTGCGTGTGCAGTGTCATGATCTAGCCCTCTTCACATCCCCTTATGGGAACTGGCCCAACATGTTGATGTTCTGGCTCCTGCTGTTGCTGCGAGTAATAAACTGTTCTCCATCTCTGAACTAGGACTCTAATGTCTTCTGACTGCACCCATGAAACTCTGGCAGGTTAATCTGTTGGCTTGTAAGTAGGCTAAAAACTCAGACCCCTCACACTTCCTGAGATCCCCCAGCAGAGTCTTCTTGCCTTTGGTGTGCCCTGATGTCCCCTTCTGTGCCTCTTCATATTCCCAGCAGGTTACAGGTGTAGAACCCTGCTGGGCAGACAGGACTGTGTGCAGGACAAACAGTCATCACCAATAGCTGCAGATAGTTCAATGAAGGAAGCCAATGTGAGAAGTAAAACTCACGCCCTCCCAGCAAGCTGATGGTGTGTGGTGACATTCACATGAATCGTGAAACATGATGAATGGCTGCACTGTCTGCACCAGGCAAAGTTCTCTCTATTGTGTGGGACTGGCAGGGAGCAGTAGCATGGCTGGAGGACCCAGAAGATCTCTGTTTCTTGATCCAAACATTTCCAAGCAGCGTTCCGTTTTTTTAACAGTGACTGCAGCACTGCTCACAACTAGAGCACTATCTTAATGAGACTTTCCAGAGGATCCTAGCTCTCTTTGGTTGTATTCAAGTAGACTACTTATTTGTTTATTTATGCATCTATTAGTTTCAAAAAGAGCATAAGGCAGTTTGCAAGGGTTTATACATTTCAAGAAAGCATAACTTAAAAAGAAAGAAGAACAACCTCCCAGAGCACAGCAAGGACCTCTAGTAGCTGAGGGAAGGGAAATGAAAAAACTCTTTCTTCCTGGGTGAGATAGAGAAAAGAGACACAGGCCCATAGCATTAGAGGGGCCTGACTGTTGGGGAAAGGGTGGGACAACTGAGAAGATGCAGAGTGGAGACGGAGAAGGGAGAGGGAGGGGGGCTCCTCAGTAGACTTGCCACAACCTAAAAAATAACCAGTGAAATGGGAGTCAATAGAAGTTACCCAAACTGTAGCACAAAGAAACAAAAAGAGTGATTAAAGAAAAATACTAAAAGTAAAATAAAAGGCTGGACATTGTGGCTTATGCCTATAATCCCAACACTTTGGGAGGCAGATGTGGGAGGCATTTGAGGCCAGGAGTTCAAGACCAGCCTGGGCAACATAGCAACATGCAACCTCTACAAAAAGAAGAAAAAAAAATAACAAATTAACTGGGCATGATGGCATGTGCCTGTAGTTGTAGCTACCTGGAAGGCTGAGGCGGGAGGTTTGCTTGAACCTAGGAGTTCAAGGCTGCAGTGAACTGTGATTGTGTCACTATACTCCAGCCTGGGAAACACAATGACACCCTGTCTCTAAATAGAAAAAAAAAAATACAATAAGAGAAAAATAAAAAAGAACAGATCATCCAAGAACTGTGCGACAATAGCAAGCAATCTAATATACGTGTTACTGGAATTCTGGAAGGATGACAGAGAAAGAGAGAGAGAATATAGAGCAGGAGAATTTTCTGAAGAGATAGTAGATAAAAATTTTCCAAAAATAATAGAAGACACCAAACCAAAAGTCCAAAAAGCTCAGAGAACCCCCAGCAGGATATGAATGCATAAGCCTCTCTCCATTTCTGCTGCCTCTCTCCTAATTCAAGTTCCCATATTTATAGCCCAAACTGCTGCAACAGCTTCTAATTACACATCCTGCCTCCACTCTTGTGCCCCTACTATCCATTTTCCAAACCACAGCCAGAGTGCTCTTTTAGAAAAGAAACATCACACCGCAGCTTAAAGCCTTCTGGTGGTTACCCATAGCACTTACTATTAAATTCAAGCTGTTCTGCGTGGCCTGCCAGGCCCTGCACCCTCTTGCCTCTCTGTCTGACTCTCTGCTTCTGCCCCTTATCCATCTATTTCATTATGCCCCAAGCACACTGGCCCATTTCTGTCATTTAAACCCACCAGGCATCAGTTGCCCCTGGTTCTTGGCTCTTGCCTTCCCTGTGAAATGTGCTGCCTTCTGAACCATGCAAGCCTGGTTCTTTCCCATCCAGTCTTCAAGTCTGAGCTTGAATACATCCTCCTCAGTGATTGTTTTTCAACTTTCCTGTCAAAGAGGTCTGCCTAAGTATTATTGGCATTTTAAAATACAGACAAGGTCTCATTATGTTACCCTGGCTGGTTTTGAACTCCTGGCCTCAAGCAATCCTCCAGCCTCAGCCTCCCAAATTGTTAGGATTATAGACATGGGACACTGTGTCTGGCCTTGCCTAAGTATTTTTTATCACATTGTTTTTACTGCCATCTTGGTATTTATCACTATCCAGCTTATTTATTTATTCATTTACTTGTTAATTTTCTTTCTCTTGTGACTAGATTTATGCTCTTTGAGGAAAGAAAATTCCATCAGTGGCCTCAGTGTTTAGAACTGTGTCTGATACAATATATAGGCATTCAAGGTGTCCTCATTGACTGAATGAGGAATTAGGTGAATTGAAGGAGAAATAATCATTAGCAGCATCAGCTCAGAAAAAGGATGTAATGGTCAAGAGACAGCATCAGTATTTACGTTATAGTAAGTGCTAGAGATGGCTTTTAGTTGTGGGTGCATAGCTCAGCTGATAGGTAAAGCTAACCATAATGCAACAAATAATTTATTGAGTGAGGGAAAGTCTCATTTGTTCATTTGAGGAGGCTTGTTGTTTCTGAGTATTCATAGTTCACTGGTTTCCTGATTTTATAGATATCACCCAGAATCAAACTGTAAGGATTGGGAGATTGAGTAAGTACAAGTATGTGTCTAAATTTCCTAACACAACCTTGACCTAATTTTTTACAACTATGCGCTGTCTGGACAGATTTTTTTAGATGTCATGTGACTAAGGCCCAGCCTCTCCTTCTGGAGTGAGTGCTGGCAGGTGTCCACATCCTGTCTGATACGTCTGTCACTGAGGCCTCATCCATACTCCCGCTTCCCAGAACCCAGATCACCTTGCCCTGTCCTTGTGAATCCTTTCGCACCCTCTGTCTCCTCCACACCACATCTCCCTTCTGTAGCCACTGTCACCACATGTAAATAGAGAGCAAGTGCTAGTGATTTCTCACGTCCCTTATAGCTCCCAAACTCTTGCCTTATTTGTCCCAAAGAGGATACTGAAGCTCCCCCATCCCGTCCCCACCTTCAATTCCCTTTTCCTGCTGCCCCATTCCAGTTGAATGAGGTGGTGCTCCATCTCTGTTTCCCCTGCTTTTAAAAATAGCTGTCAGCTAACGCTTTATTTCTTCTACGCATAATTACTCTTCAGCTGATGCCATAGGCATCTGTTTTTCTTCAAATATACATATAGCATTCTGTTGCATTTTTACAGTTATTCAAAATGTACAGTGAGGAGCAATAAAGGGGGCCATTTTTGTTTGTTTGTTTGTTTTTAGAGTTGGGGTCTTGCTCTGTTGCCCAGGCTAGAGTGCAGTGGTGCAATCATAGCACACCACAGCCTGGGCCCAAGCATTCCCTCTGCCTCAGCCTCCTGAGTAGCTGGGACTGCAGGCACGTGTCACCATGCTTGGCTAATGTTTTTATTTTTTATAGAGAAGGAGTCTCTCTCTGTTGGCTAGTCTAGTCTCAAACTCTTGGCCTCAAGCAATTCGCCCACCTCTGCCTTCCAAAGTGCTGAGATCACAGGCATGAACCACCATGCCCAGACTTGTTTTTTGCAAAATTATTTCACAATTTCCTGTACAAGTTTAGCAAGCCCCTTCTTCTCAAGTTTCCTCATCTCCAAAATGAGGAGGTTGTAACTTATAATCGCTGTTAGAAAACAGCAGACCCTAGAAAATAAACATTTTTAAAACCCTCAGTTTCCCATCAAGAACTTTGCAAAAGGAAATTCCAAACTGGGAGGAAGGAGTTTGCCAAAGTCCCTCCCAATGTCTGTCTGGATTCTCTGCTATTCCTGAGGTCCCCTGGTTGTGATTGTCATAACCTCCACCACTACCTGGGCAGCTACCCAACCCAAAATGGCTAAAGAGTGGATAAAGCATTCTCTTTGCTGCTTTAGAGAAAGCTAAGACACAAATTAATATGAAACCCAAGGTACAAACAGCTAAGTAAGTTTCTTTTCAATCCCAGGAAAGCAGCAGAAAGCATTTCTCCAGAATTTCTTTCTCCTCAGGCCCCTCTGCTCTAACTCAGGAGGACTCATACAGATTTGCAGACACTTCCCACCCCTTAGAGATTCCTGCCCATCTCTGGGCCAGGTGGTCTTTGAGCACCATATAGTTTCCTGGTACCCAGAGTTTGTGTAACCTAAAGATCCTGACTGGTGCCCAGGGTAATGAAATAAGACTCTAGTTCAAAGCTCTCAGACCCCCTAGAGGAGACACATCCACTTCTCAGATGACTTTCAGTGAAAATCATGGGCCTAGCATCCTGGAGCGCTAAAAGCAGTCCCATTAGGGCATTTCAAATTTTAAAGTACATGCAAATCACCTAGAATCTTGCTAAAATACAAATCCTGAGTCACCAGGACTGTTTGAGTTCAAAATTCTGCATTTTTAATGAGCTCCCAGGTAATGCTGATGTTGCAGGGTGGAGGACCACACTTTGAGTAACAAGTTTGCAATCTAGAGGTCAGCAAATTATTTTCTATTAAGGGCCAGATAGTAAGTACTTTCAGTTTTTACAGACCACAGCATCTCTGTTGCAACCACCTAACTCTTCCAAAAACAAATATGGCCAAAAGCCACCATTGGCAACAGTAAATAAATAAGTGTGGCCATGTTTCAATAAAACTTTATTTACAAAAACAGGGAGTGGGCCACAGTTTGCTGACCCTTTCCCTGGTCTGTTTCAGGAATTAAGAACACTACAGGCATGTACCACCACGCCCAGCCCATCTAGAACACTCTATATTCTTGACTTCCACATGGAAGCTCCATCACCATGAATGTCTACTGCATAAAAGCCCTTCCATTGCAGGCTAAAAATATAACAATACCTTAACGACACAGTGGCCACCACAGCAAACACGAAATATATTCATGAATAGTGACAGGAGGATTGTTCATTCATAGCCTTTGAGGTTGTCTTCAACTTTTAAACTCTTATATTTCTCTATATAAATAGTCTTCAAAGAGCAGATAAAGCAATTCAAGTTTGTGGATTCTTGCCTTCTTTTCTCAAACCCATTTTTTGTTTCCTAGATGTGTGTGACAAGGAAAGCATATTAAAAAGAAAAAAAGCCTGGGTGCGGTGGCTCACGCCTGTAATCCCAGCATTTTGGGAGGCAGAAGTGGGCAGATCACCTGAGGTCAAACCCTGTCTCTACTAAAAATAAAAAATTAGCTGGGCGTGGTGGTACATGCCTGTAACCCCAGCTACTCAGGAGGCTGAAGCAGGAGAATCTCTTGAACCCAGGAGGTGGAGGTTGCAGCGAGCTGACATTGCACCATTGCACTCCAGCCTGGGCAGCAAGAGTGAAACTCCATGAAAGGAAGGAAGGAAGGAAGGAAGGAAGGAAGGAAGGAAGGAAGAAGGAAGGAAGGAAGGAAGGAAGGAAGGAAGGAAGGAAGGAAGGAAGGAAGGAAGGAAGGAAGGAAAGAGAAAGAGAGAGAAAGAAAGAAGGGAGGGAGGGAGGGGGGAAGGAAGGAAGGAGAGAGAGAGAGAAAGAAGGGGGGGAGGGAGGGAGGGAGGGAAAGAAGGAAGGAAGGAAGGAAGGAAGAAAGAAAGAAAGAAAGAAAGAAAGAAAGAAAGAAAGAAAGAAAGAAAGAAAGAAAAAACATTTTAAAGGAGTAACATAAGGGTTCTTTCTAATAGTTGTTCCTGAGTTACCAACCTACTTGGAATTAAATCTAAGCATAGGGTAGGGCTACAGCCAAGGTGGCTTGAAGACAGTGGTGATGTTGGCACAGATGGTGTAAAGTGCTGCAGCCTCTAGTTAGGAGAGTCAGCTCATCTCCCCAGTGCTCTGAGCAGATTTGCAGTTGGTTCTTAGCCAGTCTGGGGCAGATAGGAGAGAAGTCAGCCTAGGTACTTCTTTTCCCAGAACTTCAGAGTTGGTAAAAGATTCAACTTCTCAAAAATTTAGGCTTCGGGGCAGGTGTGGTGTCACATGCCTATAATCCCAGCACTTTGGGAGGCCGAGGCGGGTGGATCACCTGGGGTCAGGAGATCAAGACCAGCCTGACCAACATGGCGAAACCTTATCTCTACAAAAATTGGCCAGGCATGGTGGCGCATGCCTGTAATTCCAGCTACTTGGAGGCTGAAGCAGGAGACTTGCTTGAACCCCGGAGGCAGGGGTTGTAGTGAGCTGACATGGTGCACCACTGAACTCTAGTCTGGGCAACAAGAGCAGAAGCACTGTCTCAAAAAAAAAAAAAAAAAAAGTCAAAGGTTGGGCCCAGTGGCTCACACCTGTAATCCCAACAGTTTGGGAGGCCAAGGCGGACGGATCACTTGAGGTCAGGGGTTCAAGACCAGCCTGGCCAACATGGCGAAACCCTGTCAAAATTTGTAAAATACAAAAAATTAGCTGGGTGTGGTGGCGCATGTCTGTAATTGCAGCTACTTGGGAGGCTGAGGCGGAATTGCTCGAACCCAGGAGGCAGAGGTTGCAGTGAGCTGAGATAGTGCCATTGCACTCCACCCTGGGTAATAGAGCAAGACTTTGTCTCAACAAATAAAAATTAAAAAAAAAAAAAAAAATCTAGGGCTTCCATTCAGAATGAGAATGAGCATATTTCCATGCCACATGCTCTGAGAGCCCTGGCGGACTCTTTTCAGTTTGGACTCCAAACACTCTGCTTAAAGTTGGCAGCAAGTATACAGTCATCAGCCGTAGAGTTGTAGACTTCAGGCCCCCCGGAAGGGTTTTACCGAACACTTCTCCCTACCTAACTCTTTTGGCCTACCCAACCCCACCTGAAAATGCCTTAGGTGGGCCCCCAAGGCCTTGCCTTTTCACGGACCTTAAAATCCAAGAGGTTACAGTGAAGAATATCTGTACATGTTAAATCAATTGTTGAGGGAAGATCCCTAACTAGTAGTAGTTAAAAATATGAAAATAACATGTCATCTTCTTTTTAAAAATAGTTCTAACAATAATGTAATGAAAATAGCAAATAATAATTATGAGAGAGAAGACAAATCCACCTTATCATTTCTCCCTGTGGTCCCTATTCACGTGAATTTTTAATTGTTTACATAATTTTGTTATTAAGTAGGTGTCATCTACAAAGGTAATCTACAAATTACCTTTGTAATTTGGAAACATTAGATATCTTAAAGTCAGGTATCCTTTGACATAGCAATTCCATATCTAGAAATGTAACCTGAGGAAATAATTAAGAGTGTAGGCATAGATTTAACAAACAAAATGTTTGTAACAGCAAAAGAAAGAAAACAACCCAAAGTTCAGTACTAAGGTGTTGATGAAATAAAATATAAATGCCTGTGATGAAATGGCAGGCAGCCATCAGAAATGATGTACATTGGTCAGGTGCAGTCACTCTCGCCTACAGGTGTGATCCCAGGCTTTTGGGAGGCCAAGGTGGGAGGATCGCTTCAGACCAGGAGTTTGATTGAGACCAGCCTGGCCAACAGAGCAAGACCTCGTTTCTACAAAAAATTTTAAAATTAGCCAGGCATGGTGGTGGGGTGTGCCTGTAGTCCCAGCCACTTGGGAGAGTGAGGTGGGAGGATCCCTTGAGCCCAGGAAGTTGAGGCTACAGTGAGCTGTGATCACAGCACTGCACTCCAGTCTGGGCAACATAAAGAGACTCTGTCTCAAAATATTTAAAAAAAAAAAAAAAGAATTACAAATATTAAAATATTTTTACCTGTGATCATAGTGCAACTATAACTACATGTTCTTTGTCATGTATGTGCTATCCCTTTTAATAGCAGAGGTGCTTCCTCTCAGCCTTTAAAGCTTAACATACCCTTTTTACAAAATAAGGTAAGGCTGAGAAGCCACCTGCCTTTTGGTAGAGCTTTAAGATGTGGGAGTTGGCTGGGTGCAGTGGTCCACACCTGTAATTCTAGCATGTTGGGAAGGCAAGGCAGGAAGATCACTTAAGGCTAGGAGTTGGAGACCAGCCTGGGCAATGTAGTAAGACCCCATCTCTTAAAAAAAAAAAAAAGACATTCGAGTGATAAAAAGTCCTGTCTTTCTTGAGTTTTCCAGGCCACACCCTCTCCCTTGCTTTTGTGAGGTGCTGACTCAGTGGGAATAGTACTCCTGGAGTATCAGTGAGATTTTCTTTTAAGGCTCTTTCTATTTACCATGGCTCTCAAAGAACTCCAGAAGAAGAGCTTATCTATAAAGAAAAAGAATTATTCTCTAACCCCAACTTAGGAATCAACTCCTACCCAGTTTAATTCAGAGCTGGTCATCTGTACTCAGCTGGTCAGAGTTCTCCCTGAGTTAGGAGTTATAGATGTTGACATTCTGTGGCATGTCACACTAGGAAAGAGCTATGGTACACAATAACCCTTTCCTCCAGTTTCAGGAAAAACAGATTTTCATAATCAAGAAGCAAAAAACCAAAAGCTCTCCTGTACAGTTACCCTTCCCTATCCCATCTTCACATCAGAGGCTCTTTGAAACAGTTAATCCTTTCCCAAGAAATTCATATAGAAATGTGTTTAGCCAAGACCTAAAGTTTTTTACACTGCTTTTAAAAGGTGATTATCAATCTTGTTTTAAAACAGATTTCAGTGTCACATATATGTCTTTACTTAAGAATCACTAATCAGAAGGCAAGCTGCAGTAATGCCAGAGAAAAATTAAAGCAAGGCTTTGATGACAGCTTCTTTAATCACAGGAATATTAGAGAAATGTTGCTGTCCCAATTCTAGTTCTAGTGATGCAATGAGGCTTTGTCAAGATTCTGAGATTTTTAGATAACAACAACAACAACAAAATCCAGAGACTTTATGCTTTACTGTAAAACTGAAATTGCCAACAGTGGGAGTCTTAATGAAGTGTTCTAGTTTGTCTTTCAAAAGTAGCCACCCTCGCAGCATGCATGCTGGTCTAGATGTCCAGCCACAAAGCAAGACCACCAGTGTTTGACCAAGGCTCTCCCATTTATCATTTCTTTTAATTGCCAGCCCCCAGGTGAAATGCTCATAATAAGCACTTAGTAATTTTCCTTTCTGTAGAAATCAATAGTATTTGCTGAAGAAGAACAGCAGCACTTCTATTCATTCTTGAAAACAGGTGTTCACAAAAGCATCTCGTAGTGTTTCTTCTGGATTTAGGAGGATGTCATAAAATTGAGATCCTGCATGGTCATATTCCCACAGTTTACACTGCCCACTGTAGGGGGCAGATATCACATGTGCTTCCCAGATTTCCTCATAACTTTGCATTGCTGGCTGAGGATAGAAATTTTATAAAACTGTTGTTGACACCAAGCAAGGGATGACCAATAATTTTTCCTGTACAACCTTAGTTCTTTAAACTGTAGCTCATTATCCAACTCACTTTTCCATGTAAGACACTTAATTTCTCTTATAATTGCAAATTCTCACCTCGACTCTCTTTGGTTTCCACTCTTCACTAATTCTGAACATCTGAGTGGCAACACTCAGAATTAGTTTTGGCTCTCTAAGTGGTGAAGATTTAGCAGTTTGTGAAATCTGAATGTGAGATAGGGAATCTGTACTTCTTGTCTTGGTAATTGGTCACAGCCCTTTTTGCAAGTAATTTATGTATTTGTAAAGTGATGTTTATTCACTTAAAAGATGAAATAAGCAAGATAGCTGCAATTACTGTGAAGCAATATGCAACAAAATGTCATATGAATGATAACTAATTCAAGGCAACCATTCTGATTCAGCTCAAAGCTATTTTAGGACTCAGCATAAACACTACCAAAATTTGCCAGCTCATGTTTTCTCTAGCTAACCAAGTCAATGAGGCCAAATGAGCACTCTTTGCTACTGCCCTGTAGCTTTCTGCAAATTCGCTGGTTTTAAGTATTATGACTATACAAATCAGCAGTAACATTTACTGTTATTTATCAATTATATTTAAGGTGCTGTGCTAGAGGCTCAACATACAGTATTATACTTAATCCTTACCACAATTGTCTAAGTTTGATATTTTTTCCAATGGGTTTTAAATTGTGCCTAGACTCATACAGCTAGTAAATTGCAAGTCCTAAGATTTGGATACAGGTCTGTGTAACTATAGAGCAGGATTTCTCTCCAGAGCACTGTTGACATTTGGGGCTGGACAATTGTTTTGGGGAGTTTTCCTGTGCACTGTAGAATATTTATCAGCTTCCCTGGCCTCTATCCACTAGATTTCAGTGGAACCCTCTAGGTGTGACAACTAAAAGTGTCCCCAGACATTGCCAAATGTTGGGAGGGGTTGGGGTAAGGGGTGAAAATTGGACCCAGTTGAGAGCTACTGCTCTAGAACTAGGGATTTGACTACATATTTATCTTTTTTTCCTATGTATTATGCAAATTCTCCTCTTAAAGGTGGATTCCTAAAGTGTTTCACATTTGTTTTTTCTAATTTTTAATTCTAAAATGTTAAATTATAATAACATACGCTTATTATAGCAGATAATACTATAGAGTAATGATATATGAACAGCAAATCTATATAGGAATGGTTAGTTTCTTAGTCTCTTCCTTTCATCTGTGCTCACTTTTTGCTTATTTCCAGTTGGATAGCCTTGGCCAATTACTTTATTTTCCTCCTCAATTCAAATATTTATTTCTGGCCGGGCTGTTTGGAGACCTCTTGCCTCTGCAGTGAGAGTTTACTGGTAAGAGCACACGGAATAATTGGTGTCTGAAGTTCCAGAGGCAGTTAGGGGTCCTTTCCACAAGATGCTAACTCTGCCAGGCCTAGTTCATTGACCTCTCGGGAAGAGAGTCCAGTTGCTCATCTTTGGCCTTTGGATGGGAAATTTAGGTGAATGTTGGAAAAACCAACTCTAGTCTTGACTTGGGGTCTGATCAAGGACCTGACCAGATTTTGATGGCGTGTCTCTTTCTCGCAGTATCAGATACAAGGACACATTGCCAGCCATAAGTTGCTGAGAGTGGCAGAGGGGAAAAGGAGATCCTGCATGCTTTAACTCAAAAGGGACCATCAAGGTAACTTATTAGTCAGACTTTGGGAGTAAAAGAGCCCTGTTTCTGCGTTTTGGGTGCCCTGTGCCTACATAAATCCTAAAACTTCAGGTGGGTGGGGACCTAATAAGTCATCTTTCCATACCCTTCCCATCTCCAGCATCCAGTCCAGAGTACCTGGAGTTCCTTACGTGTTTGTCAAATGACTATCTGATGGAATGAATGGCTAATAAGTGAGGTAATTCCTGCTTGACCCTCTGACCAACTTTCTGCCAGTTCTCCAAGGGAGAGGCCAAGAGCCTTTCTCCTCATACCCTCTTCCCTGGCACCTGCACTCCCGCGTCCCGGGGGCTCACCTTGTGCTGCTTCCACATGGCCCCCAGCGGCTTCACCTCGTGCTTGGCATGCCGGCCCTCCTCCAGGCACAAATAGCACACCGGGGTTCGACAGCTCACGCAGTACATGCTGTAGTTCTCCATTTCATGCTCGGGACACGTGGGGAACTTGCGGGCGGTGCTGCCCCCAGTCGCCCCAGCCCCCGCGCCTCCCGGGCTCTTGCAGCCGCTGCCTCCGCTGGGGGCGCCCTGGGCGGCGCCAGTGGGCCCAGAGGCTGCCTCGGCGGGCGCCGGCGGCGGCGGCGGCGGCTGCACCAGGCGATGCTTGGCGAAGGGTCCCCGGGATGGATGGCACTTGAGCTGGCAGGCAGCGCAGTAAAGGACGTCGCACTGCTCGCAGAGCGTGGCTGCTGGCTCTGGCGGGGTGCGGTCGCACAGCTGGCAGATGGCCACCGCCGCGGCTGCAGACGCCCCCGGCACGGCCCCGCGGCCCTGCTGGTACCGCTGCACGATGGCCTCAAGCAGCCGGTTTCGCTGGAAGCCGCGCAGGCCGCGGTGGTCCAGGGAGGCACTGCGGTGGCACTGCGGGCACGTGATGGAGCTCGAAGACGAGGACAGCGAGGAGCAGGCGGCACCCCGAGCCGCGGCGGCGGAGGAGCCGGGTGGTGCAGGCACCATGGGCAGCACGCGAACCCCATTGGGGGACTTGAGGCTCGGGGTGTAGGACCCATAGCCGCTGTCTGTCTCGCTGTACAAGCTCAGCTTGTCCGCGTGGTCTCCACCACCTCCCGCACCGCCGCCGAGGCCGCCAGCTGCACTCCCACCCGCACCGCTGCAGGCCGGGCCCGCCGCCGCGTCGTGCTCCAGAGTGGGAGTAGCGGCGGCGCCCGCCTGCAGCCCCGAGCCCCGGGAAAGCAGGAGCGGCTGGGGCAGGTGCTGCTCGCCGTCCGGGGTCTGCACCGCGATGGTGCGAGCGCAAGGCAGGCAGACATTGTGGGAACAGGGCAGGATGATAGGCTCCCGAAACAGAGAGCCGCACACGGGACACTTCAGCTCTTCCTCCATCGCGGCACCGGCTGCCCGCGCTGCTCTGCGCTGGGGATGAATGGACGGAGCTCGGGAGACTGGCGGAGGAGGACCAGCGTGGTGCGCCCCGGTGAGACGGCGGGCGGGGGCATCACACGGGCATGCCCACTTCACAGCCGAGGGGCACGCCCCTCTCTCTGTCCTGTGGCCACCGCCCTAAGATGATAGGGGGGCGAGAGAAGGGAGGGGGTCCTCACCTCCTGCCCGCGAGGCTACCGCACCGGCGGCTTCAACCTGCGGCCAGAGTCCGAAGCGGGTCGGCTGCCCTCACGGTGGCCTGCGAGGAGCTTTAGGTGATGAATCAGCACCAGCGCCGCCGCCGGCTGCAGCGCGCGCCTCCTCTCCACCCCAGGACCAGCGGCCGGGCTGCTGTGCGTTCACTGCTTCAGCCCCTGGCTCCGGTGGGCGGCTACCCCGAGGACCCCCTTCTGCCCCCGCCCAGCTCCTTATCGTGGTGATCAGGAGGTGAGCAGGCAGGTGCGAAGGCCGCTCAGCTGCGGGGCTGGGATCAGCACCACGAGGCGGTGGACAGAGCCCGGGAGCCGAAGGTGGGGCTCCAGCTGCCAGCTCGCCGACCCCTGGGCCGCCACCCACCAGGTCGCTGGGGCCGCGGCCACCTCGGTGGGACCCGACCGGCCGGGAGACAGCCGCTCACCCTCCTCCTCGGCGGCTGCGGACGCCGGCTGACTGCGCCCTGGGGCTTCCTTCCCTGCGGCCGGGATTGACCCGCTTCCCTGGTTCCCAGATGCTGCTCCTGCGGAGCCTCTGACCTTGGCCGCGAGACGCTGCAGCCAGCGGGCGGAGGGCGAGCGCCCAGCTGGCTCGGGAATCCCCTCCCCGCCTCCCTCCAGCCGCTGCCGCCGCCTCCCAGCGCTGCGCGCCGAGTTGTAATTTCCAGAGCAGAGAGTAATGGGGAGGAGGGGGAGGAGGCTTCAGCTCAGCGAATAAGGGCTCGCCTCTTGCTGCTAGGGAATCAAGGGGCAATTTTAAGGGTTTTGCAGAGAGGATCATTGTTAATAACAATCCATTATTTGGATGGATATTGCATCTTGAATCAGTACAACGCCCTGCCCCGCCCCGCCCCTGCCATCGTCTCCCTGGGCCACTCCAGTTCCATCCCCCACCCCCAACCCACTGCCATAGAAGGGTGAAAACGGGGTCCTAAAAAGACAGTCGTTTAGAAATGGATAGGCAACGTGGCCTGACAGTCGCTTCCTAAACTACGATAAAGCAAAAAAATGCAAGTCACAAAATGTCGGGCAGCCTGAAGTCCAAGAGTGAGGTTTTATTTATGAATTGAACCACAAGCCATTTTGTCTCTTCGTTTCAACCAAGGGTGCTCATCCGCGTTCCAGGTCAACGGTGTGCACGGACTGAGCGAGGACACGCGGTGCCGCTCACAAAATGGGGCTTCCTGAGAAAGGCGAGAGTACGCCCGGGTAAGGCCCTGGGAACCGAACGCCCCCAGACCCAGCCCTACCCCGCTGTGGATGTGGCGGTGTGCGGCGGACAGCAAGACCGCGAGCGGCAAGGCGGCGAGCGGGGACGTTCCTTTTATGAATGGGAAAATCTCCACATTCTCCAATGCCAGCCACGAGCTGCGGGAACAGCCTCCCACCCGCTGCCCCGGCTGTTGGGTCTGCTCGGCTGTTCTTCCCCGCTGCTGCCGAGGGAAGGCTGGGTGGGAGAGGCAGAGGTGGGTGGGGACAAGCAGAAGGAAGGGCTGGCAGCGCAGCCAGCTCTGCCTACAGAAGTTTCACGCTGGCATGAAACAGATACAAATTAGAAAATCGTTTATTTAACAACGATACGAATATTGAAGTCATGCCTCCCCCAGTTCCAAGGTTCTCCATGCCTCTCCCGTGCTCCGAACAAAGACTAAAGACTGGAGTTGCAGCGCCAGGCGCGGGCCCAGGCTTCTACTAGTTCCCGGGTGAGGAGGCGCAAGCTGGCGGGGTCAGGCAGAGGGAAGCTGCAGCCTGCGCCGAGGCTTGGGGCTCGGTGCCTGGGGGACAGGAACCCCTGCAGGGGGACCACTGGGGCAGGGCGTGGCGACGAGCTCCTGGCGGCAGCACGAAGGCCCAGAACCTTGGAAGTCAGGACGCCCCGGGACCACTGGCCCCGCTCAGCAGCTCGCTTAGGCTTTCCTTCGCTCGGATCCTGAACTGCCAAATGAATATTGTCATAATACTCATGTCTGGGAACTAAACGAGCTAGTTGTAAATACGGACGGCGTTTCCCACTTTCTGTTTTTGTTGTGGGGGCGGCGGTTGGGTCTCACTGGGTCACCCAGGCTGGAGTGCGGTGGCACGATCATAGGTCACTACAACCTCGAACTCCTGGGCTCAAGCGATCCTCCTACCTCAGCCTCCCAAGTAGCTGGGACTACAGGCCTGTGCCACCACGCCAGGCTCTGTTTTAAAATCGTATGAACCTTCCGTCTGGCTCTGCAGCTTGCTTCCATTTTGTGTCAAAGTTGAAGAGCAGGCCAAGCTAAGGCCAGATAGAGCATCGCACAGCATTAAGAGACCTGACTCTACTTCCCCTCAGCTGGGGGGCTTGGAACAACGATTTAACCAGGCATCAGTAGCCAGAGATGGGAGATGGTAACAACCTCTCCTCATCTGCCTTGCCTGGATAAAGCCACAATGAGCTGGATCCTGCCTGCAACTCTCAGATAAGCCTTCCAGAAATGGGCTGTGGAATCTACAGGGTCATGTCAGAAATGCAGTGTATGGGTAGGTCTGTAATTGAATGCACTTAAAGATGCATTCTGTGACCCTAGCAAGTGCCATCACTTACGCCGGCTCAGCCCAGCCTCCTGGTGACCACAAGGGAAGTCACACCCTCTTATGGTTCTACTGTGAACAGGTCTGCCCCAGACCAGTAGTCACAGGGCTGAGGTCCAGTCTGCTTTGTCATTTTTGGACCAAAACAAACTGCTCGGGGGTAGGGGTGGCCTCCTGGAGGGGTGTGTAACTCCTTTTCTGTACAGAAGGACTTAAAGTTCAAGTACTCCTCCACTCAGGCTGAGTGTAGCTTTGTTTTCCAGGGGTAGGAGGTGATCTAGTACATCAGAATTCTACATCTATGCATTTCTCATGCACTCTTGTCACCTAAATAACAAAGACACAGGCTCTCTAAAAGAAGAGAGGTTTATTTGAGAAAAAGGTACCGCAATGGAAAGATGCTTGCCATAGTAAATTCTGTGTGTATTCAGGGAGGTAACAGAAGACAGAGGTTTTTAAGGGAAAAATGAAGAAGATTGCATAATTGTTTTGAAATAATTACTCTTGGCTACACATATCAATAACAAGGGTGATGCTAGTTCAAGGCTGGACAGGCAGTTGCTGGGCAGATGTCCTGATAGAAGTAGTTTTTGGTGTAGGGTTGCGATGGCCTCTGTGCAAGGTTGTGGGTTTTGGAGTCTTTTGTGGTCGTTTTTGTTATGAGGCATTTATGCATGAAAATTCTCCCTTCATGGCTCTATTTGTCAGAGTTTTGTTTTGTTTTGTTTTAACATTAGTGACTCCATTTTGATTCTGACAGCTTTCACACTCTCAATTCCTACTGCCTTAATTCTACAACATATTCAGCTTATCCTTGCACTGTACTTTTGCTAAAACATTGTGCATGTGGGGGATTAGCATCCTATCACTCCTTTGTTTGAACTGAAGTTACAAAGCTAGCTTCAATGCTTCACTGTATATAATCACAATTACTTACAATAGTCAATGTTATCCATAAAAAGTCTTCTTTCTGTCTCAACTGTGCCATGAACTATATGCATATAGAGAAGTCATTTTATTTCTCTGAACCTGTCTCTCCCTATTATAAACTTTGGGGATAAAATTCATTGAACTTTAAATTTCCTTCTGGGGCCAGGCGCGGTGGCTCACACCTGTAATCCCAGCATTTTGGGAGGCCGAGGAGGCTGTATCACAAGGTCAGGAGTTTGAGCTACTGACCAGCTACTCGGGAGGTTGAGGTAGGAGAACTGCTTGAACCTGGGAGGCAGAGGTTGCAGTGAGCTGAGATGGTGCCACTGCACTCCAGCCTGGGCAACAGAGCAAGACTCTGTCTTAAAAAAAAAAAAAAAAAAAAAGGATTCCTTCTGGTTCTACAGTCTTTGTGTATTAGCTATTGTTGATAATGACATATCCCTTGGCCAGATGTGGTGGCTCATGCCTGTAATCCCAGCACTTTGGAAGGCTGAGGCAGGGGTGGATCACTTGAGGTCAGGAGCTCAAGACCAGCTTGGCCAACAAGGTGAAACCCTGTCTCTACTAAAAATAGAAAAATTAGCCAGGTATGGTGGCACATGCTCCCAGCTACTTGGGAGGCTGAGGCACAATAATTGCTTGAATCCCAGGGGGCAGAGGTTGCAGTGAGCCAAGATTGTGCTACTGCACTCCAGCCTGGGTGACAGAGTGAAACCCTGTTTTAAAAAAAAAGAAAAGAATAACATATCCCCCCTTTAAAAAATGACTCTCATGAAAAATTTGATCCCCAAATTGAATGACATATCCCTTTTTTTTCCAAGTCACTAGTATATTATTAAAGGCTGGACTGTGGGGTGGGTGAGGCAAGTAATAATATTTGCATTGTACCACTTAACAGTGTGGAATGAGAACCTTATTTAATTTTCAGAACATCTCTGGGAATTAGGCATCACCACATTTCCTCAATTTTAATATGTATATATGTTTACATTTTAATGTTGCTGAAATTAAAACGTATACTACAATTGATACATACTTCTGCTCTCCCTACTGTTACTCTGTTACTTTGATGGTGCATCTTATCATCACTGGGACTCATGGAAAGTACATTAGTAATTAAAACTCCACAATCTACTGCTATCAAGGCAGAGAAAAACAGATTCTGCCATGAGTTACTTTTGATAATGTACTGCAGGATGGTTTTTACACTTAAGTGTCCCAGAAACACTCAAGAGGCAGACTAATGTAACCTCTTCTCCAAAAAAAAGCACAAAGCAGTTAAATAATTTACTCTAGCTAACACAGCAAGTTAGAAGTAAATCATCTGCATTCCTTTCAGAACCTTCAAATTTCAAGCATGGAGTAGAATGGAATTTAAAGCTTTGTCAGCTAAAATCAGATGCTGTAATCTCAAGTATGAGAATCTCTAAAACAAATTTTTAAATGAAAGCTTGTGATATTTTTTCTTTTCGTTTTTTGGGTTTGTTTTTAACAGTTTAGGGGAATTCAGGAAATTCAATAGAAATCTACAGACCAGAAGCCATCTGGTCTAAAGTAGTTTGCATTTAACTCAAAGAAAGTGACCATATCCACATCTATGCATAGTGTACCAAAATGTCTTTGCAGCAAAGTTAATGAGGAACAATTATCACTAACAACATAAAGCACTCTCCCCAGGGTGTGTAATTGGCTTCTTTTCCAGAAAACACTTTCTATTGAGTAATCTTAAAATCTAGCCACTTTTCCCTTCAAACATCCTTGATTGGTG
This sequence comes from Macaca fascicularis, assembly GCF_037993035.2. NCBI lineage: Eukaryota > Metazoa > Chordata > Mammalia > Primates > Cercopithecidae > Macaca > Macaca fascicularis. Next base: position 17,938,699 of record NC_088375.1, read on the forward strand.
CTTAACAACCTTGTTTTAATTTCTGAATACCAAATGATGACCACCCCCTTCCAATTCTGAGACTCATCTTCTGTACAGATCAGGTGATCTGGTCTTAGAAAGTCTGCTTTTGCCTCACTGCATCTTTTGCAAGCAAAAGAGTTTAGAATCAAATCCCAGATGAAGAAAATTGATTTCAATTTAGAGGATTCTTTATATACCCAGGGTATCTCTGTAATGCATGAAAACTAATACTATTACCACAAAAGCAATTTTTGGCACTTCCCTCTGGTTACATATTTCAGCTATAAGAATTGCAGTAGTGCTGTACACTTTCACGGCACCCCTTCACATATTTTATTTTATTTATTTGTTTCAGACAAGGTCTCGCTTCATCACCCAGGCCGGAGTGCAGTGTTGTGATTATGGCTCACTGCAGTCTTGAACTGTTGGGCTCAAAGGATCTTCCTGTCTCAGCCTCCAGAGTAGCTAGGACTACAGGTGCATGCCAGCATACACAGCCAATTTTTCTTTCTTTTAAACATGTTTTGCAGAGATGGGGTCTTACTACATTGCTCAGGCTGGTCTTGAACTCCTGGCCTCAAGCAATCCTACCACCTCGACCTCCTAAAGTGCTGGGATCATAGGTGTGAGCCACTGTGCCTGGGCCCGTTATTTAATTTAATCCTTACAGCAATGTGGGTTGGCCTGGGAGATGATGAAGAAGAAAGAACCCTGACCCGCATGGTAGGTTTCTACCAGCCATGCTAATACAACTTGATTGCAAATCTAGGCACAATTGTTTAGTTCATGGGTGGGCAACTGACTAGGCTGAGCCAGTCAGAATCTTTTCTTCCTGAAATGTAGAATTGGAAACCAGAGAAAGAATCTGCACGGGCCTCTAACACAGATGTTAAGGAACTGTTGTTGTCCCGAAAAAGAAAAGAGAAAAAAAAAAGAGACAGAGAGTGAAGAATAAAGCAGAAAAGCAGAAAAAGAAGAGAAGAGCCCTCCTGAGATCTCACAACCGTGCATGTTTCTGAGACTTGGCTGCATTCATGAATAAAACTCCCTTCTACCCTTAGGAAAAATATAATTTCCTTTCCTTATTTTTCTCCCTTTCTTTCTCTCTTTCTTCCCCCCACCCTCCCACCCTTCCATCCTCTCTATTCCAAAACTAGCTGGGAGATGAGGGGGTAGTTCGGAAGGATAAGATTGGTTGACCCATTGGCCTATTCAAACAATTAGGGGGACACGCTTATTTAGTCGGACACTTTAGTCACCTCTGTTGGGATATTGAAATATTTCTTCTCCCCAGCTTCTCTTTATTGAATTCTGACCTTGACTCTTTGTTGGTTTTGCCCTTGTCATTCTTGGATGCTATTTTCTCCTTATAGCTTGACCATTTCAGTCCATTAAGCTCTACTTCTCCCTTTGCTCTCATCCTAACCACCCACTCTAATGAGCCATTTGCTTCCCTTCCTTGGGCTCCTGCTTCCTCTCCCTGACCACAGCGACAGCCATGGCTCCATGATGCCTTTGTTCTCACCACTCAATATTCTCTTGAACAGGAAATCAATGTTAGATTGCACTTGATGGTGTGTATAACTCCAACGGCCTCTCATATTAAGACAAAGAGCAAACTCTCGAGGTTTGTAAACTGTAGAGTGCTATACTGGGGATAACAAGTTACTTGTTACTTGGTGAGTATAAGAGAGATCAGAGCACAAGTTGTGGAATAGTGCCTGAAGAGTGCTTTCAAACTCCGATAGCCTTACTCAGCCATTTGCTCTGTAAGGCTCTACCACCAGGGAAAAAATGCTCATACCACAAAGCAGGGCACCTTTCACATGGCAACATGCTATAATCTACTGAGAACCATGTCATCATCCAGTTCACTAGCCTGCAGTATTACTTATAAGATGGAAATTACTATTCAAGTGCAACGACTACAGTTTCCTAACAGCAACCATATTTGACTGATTTCTACATGAGGAGCCCTTAGGTTTGGTAGAAACTTGACAGACCTCCTGAGTTCTGCATGGTGGTTGAGAGTGTTGGCTTGGAAGCCAGACCACATAGGTTAGAATACTGGCTCTACTGCTTACTAGCTGAGAAAACTTTGGCAAGATGCTTAGCCTCTCAGCCATTTGAATTTCTCATCTGTAAAACTGAGATAATAAAGGTACATACCTCAAAGAGCTGGGACTACCCAATGAAATAATGCACGTAAAACATTCAGAAAAGTCAATGTATAGTGCTCAACAAACATTAGGTGTTGTTGCTTTTTAAATTTTCTGCCCCTTGGCTCCACAATACAGGACATGGTGACCTTGAATGGCTGATTCTCGACAGACATTTGTGAATAGGTGAACTACAGTCAGACTGTTTTGGCTGGAATGTCAGGCTGTATTTGAGAATAGTGGAGAGAGCGAGCTGCCTGTCTTTTGTGAGTGAGAAGAGAAGATGGAAGAGCTATCAGAACCATCTATCAGGGAACTGCTGCAATATTTAGAAAAAATACAATCTCTGCTCTAAATGAGCTTAACGTTTAAAGCAAAGATCATGGCTAGAGGCAAAAAAAATGGAAGTAATGAACTTGCAAAAAATAGAGAGCAAGCTTTCTTTTTTTAAAAAAAAAAGCAAAGGAAACAAAGAGATACATTTAAATATTTATGCTATCTATAGATTAAGGGTTAAGAACATTGATTTTAAAGCTTTTAGTGAAAGAATGCCAGATAAAAGACATTATAACCTGTAGTACTTGCACATAATTTATATAATGTAACTGGATAATATTAATCAAAATAGTTTCGATTTTTAAAAATAATTTCTTATTGTCATAGTAGAACCAGAGAGAAAGTAGAGAGTCAAGTCTTGAAAAACTACAAGCTTCATGGAGGACCTGAAGTGGCTGTACACTGTGTTTAGACAGGCAGGCCAGGGCAGCTCAGCTGGGTCCCTGTACTCCCCACAAGTGCACCAGAAGCACCTGAATGTTTTCTTCTGTGTCTCAGACCTAACCCAGAAAATTGGCAAACCTATAGCAGCCTTTTAACCAGAGTCTATAAGAGTCATATGAACAGAAGCCAGACTGAAAAACAGCTCTCAGCAGAAGTCAGTGTGTGTGAGGATGACAGTGACAGTGATAGGAACTTAGACACTTAGTCCACCTACACAGACACATGCTCTCACAACAGAAAACACTCCAGAGCTGAGGTTTACTCAAGAAGGTGAAGAGGGAGGGCTGAGGGTTTGCCTGGAAATCACCCAGACACTTAATTGACTGCTAATAAATTTCCATCATCTAGCAGAATGGTGACTGAAATAGAAGCTAAATTCACCTGTAGAGACAATAATAAAGTTACATTTCTTGTAACCCTAAGTTTGTGGGATGAGATCCATGCTTGATTTGTATCTTTCATTATTTAATCATCACAACAGACTTGTAAAGTGGGATTATGATATTCTAACTTTATAAATGAGAATGTAAGAGATGGAAAAGATTAAATAACTACTCAAGTGTGCTGGGCCATTAATTGGTGAGAAAGAAAATTTAATCCATGCCTTCTGTTGTCATATTATCATTCATTTGAAAATGTCTGCATGCCTGCTAAGTGTCAGGTACTGTTAGTGAAGAAGGTAAATATGGTTCCTATCTTCACAGAACACCCACATCAAGTGGAGGAGACAGCAATTTAAAACATGTAACAGATATTATCTGGGGTATACTTACTCCCTGAAATCTAAATATTTTGGATTCAGGTTGGTGATTTCACATCTTATGAAAGTCCAAATGCCTTTCTAGAGTTTTTAAGAACTCACGGGATGCTGGGATGCTCAATGTCACCTCTGCCTATGGCCATCTGCTACAAGTCATTTCTGTACTTTACCCTCATCATCTTAGATATGGTACCCAGCTCCTTCTTGAGTTTCCAAAGTGCCCACTCTTGCCTATTTATGACTCTGAGCTAATAGCTGGACTCAAGACTCAAGCCCTTCGGACCTGTGCTTGGTTAATCTGGCTGAACTTCTGCTCTCAGCAACCCACCCTCTGAATTTCTGCCCATCCCAAAGAGACTCAAATCCTGATGCTGCTATGGCTCAACTCTGCTCCTCTTGTTCTCATCCACTCCACCTTCATGTGAACAAGTGGTCCAACTTACCAAAGAGGTTAGAAGAAGGCAGTACGGACCTCAGAGCTGGGGACAAAGTCAAATGATGTAACATACACGTAAATTGAAGTTGCAGGAGGAAAGGAGACAGAGCTGGACAGGCTGTGGTAACTTAGAGGTAAGCACTGTAAACCCTAGGGCAAGCACCAAAAATAAAGTGGAATAACTAAGTCAATAATGTAGATAAAATGGAATCATTAAAACATCCCCAATTCAAAAGAAGACAGAAAAGGGGGGAAAAGGGAATCATAGAGCACAAGAGACAAATGAAAAACAAATAGTAAGATGGTAGATTTAACCCCAGTCACAAGCACAATTACATTAAGTGTCAATGTTGTAATCACTTCAACTAAAAGGTAAAAATTGTCAGATTACATTTTATTTAAAAAGCAAGAAATCTGCTTTAAATATAAAGACACAAAAATAGGTGAAAAGTGTGTACAAAGATATACTATGTAACTACTAATCAAAAGAAAACTAAAGGGACTATATTCATATCAAACAAAGTACATTTAGAGCTAGAAATATCACCAGAAATAAAGAAGAATAATATTATTAGCAAAGGATAATTCAAGAAAACATTACAATCCTATGTTTAGGCAGATTGTATTAACATAATTTCAAGGTACATAAACAAAAAATGGAAAGAATTGAGAAAGAAGTAGATAACTCCACAAATATAGCTGGAAACTTCAACATTACCTTGTAATATATAAAACAAATAAACAAAAAATTAGTGAGGAAATAGAAAATTTGAGAAACACTATTAACCATCTTGATCTGATTGATATTTATAGAACACTCCCTCTAACATAGCAGAATACACAATCTTTTCAAGTACACACAAAACATTTACCAAAATAATTTATATTCGGGGCCACAAAACAAATCTCAATAAATTTAAAAGGATTCAGTCATACAAATATCTTTTCTGATCATAATAAGATTAATTTAGAAATCAATAACAGAAAGAAAACTGGAAAAATCCCAAACACTTGGAAACTAAATGATGAACTTCTTAAAAAGCCATGGGTCAGAGAAAAATCCAAAGGAAAATTAGTAATTCTTTTGAGCTGAATGGAAATAAAAATACAACATATCAAAACTGTGGGATGTCACTAAGAAAGAAAGCAGTGATGAGAGGGAAATTTAACAGCACTTAATGCCTTTATCAGAAAAGAAGAAACATCTTAAATCAATGACCTAAGTTTCCACCTTAAGCAACTAAAAATAAAAGGGCAAATTATAATAAAAGTAAGCAGAAGACTGACAATAATGAATATGACAGCAGATATCAGTGAAATAAAAACAGAAAAATAACAGAGAAAATATATAAATTCAAAAGTTTGTTCTTTAAGAATGTCAATAAAATTGATAACATGCAAGACTAATCAGCAAAAGGGAGAAGACACAAATTACCAATATCAGGCATTAAAAAGGGGCCATTGCTATAGCTCTCTAGTTATTAAAAAATAGAGGATATACTGAATAGTTTTATGCCAAATGTGTAAATTCCCTAAAACACACATATTACTAAAGCTAACTCAAGAAGAAATAGATAACCTGGTTCATCCTTGTCTATTAAATTATAATAAAGTCATAATTAAAAACCTCCTGGCTGGGCACGGTGACTCATGCCTGTAATCCCAGTACTTTGGGAGGCTGAGGCAGGAGGATCATGAGGTCAGGAGTTCGAGACCAGCCTGGCCAACATGGCGAAACGCCCGTCTCTACTAAAAATACAAAAAATTAGCCAGGCGTGGTGTTGGGTGCCCGTAATCCCAGCTACTCAGGAGGCTGAGGCAGGAGAATCATTTGAACCCAGGAGGTAGAGGTTGCAGTGAGCCAAGATTGTGCCATTGCACTCCAGCCTGGGTGGCAAGAGCGAAACTCCATCTCAAACAAACAAACAAACAAAAACCTTCCCACAAAGAACACTTCAGTCCCAGATGGCTTCACTGGTGAATTCTAACAAAAGCTTAAGAAATAATACAAATTTTATATATACTTTTTAAAAAAATATAAGAGGAAGCAACACTTTCCAACTCATTTCATGAGACCAGCACTACCTTGGTGCCAAAACAAGACAAAGACTTTATAAGAAAAGAAACCTCAGACCAACACCTGTCATGAACACAGCAGTAAAAATCCTCAACAGCATTTTAACAGCGCAAATCCTTTAATATACAAAAGGGATGGTACTTCATGATCAAGCGGAGGTTTTCCCAAAAATGCAAGTCTATTTCAACATTCAAAAACTAATTAATAGAATTTACCATGTTGATACTCTTTTAAAAAAGCCTATGTTCATCTGAATAGATGAAGAAATAGTGTGGACAAAATTTAAGATTCACTTATAATGAAAGACTCTCAGCAAAACCAAGACTAGCAGGGAACATCGCCAGTCTGATAAAGAACACCTGTGGGAAACCTACAGCTAACAGCATCCTTAATGGTGAAAAGCCTGAATACGTTCCCCTTCAGCTCAAGAACAAGGCAAGGAATACCTTTCACCACTTCTGTTCAGTATTTTACTTGTGGTCTCCACCAGTATAATAAGTCCTGAAAAAGAAATCAAAGCCATACAGATTGGAAAGAAAAAGTAACACTTTTTTGTATATAACATGATCAACATAGATAATTATTGAAATATTTTGAAATAATATTGAAATAAGTTATTACTGAAAGTGGGCATAGCAATGTTGGAAAGGTCAAGATACAAAAATTAATTATATTTCTATATGCTCACAATGAGTAATGGACATAACAATGTAAATGTCATATAACCATCAACAAATTAAATATTTAGGGGAAATGTTAGCAAAACATGTGCAAGAATTTACACTAAAGTCTATAAAACATTCCCAACAAATTAAAGAAGACCTAAATAAATGGCAGATATACTGTGTTCATGGATTAGAGAACTCAACATTGTTAAAATATCAATTATCCGCAATTAATCTAGAGATTCTGCAAAATCTCAATCAAAATCCCTGAAGGTTTTTTCATAGACGTTGACAAACTGATACTAAAATTTATATGGAAATGCAAAGTACCTAGAATAGCCAAAACAATTTTGTGAAAGAACAAAGTTGAAAGACTTGCACTACATAATTTCAAGACTTGCTATAAAACTCCAGTAACTAAGACAAAGAGTATGATTTAAAAAATAAATACACAGATGAAAGGAATAGAATAGACTCCCACATATGTAGTCAATTACTGTTTTACAAAGACGCAAATGCAATTCATTGGAATAAGGATACTCTTTCACCAACTGGCTCTAAAACAATGGGATATCATATGCAAAAATAAACTCTTACCATAACCTTGCATCATACACAATAAATTAACTTTAAATTGCTCATATATCTTAAGTATAGGAGTAACTATGATAAAACTATTAGAAGAAAAACGTTGTGACCTTCAGTTAGGCACAGATTTTTACATATCGCAAAAAGAGAACAAACCATTTTAAAATGCTGATAAACTGGGCTTTATCAAAGTTAAAAACTTCTGCTCTTCAAAAACACTGTTAAGAAAATGAAAAGACAAACCACAGACTGGGAGAAAATCTTTACAAAATGCATAGCTGACAGAGGACTTGTATTTAGAACATTCCAATAAGACTGGGCCAAAGATTTGCCTAGACCTTTCACCAAGGAAGATACACAGACGGCAAAATAAAAGTACATAACAAGATGCTCAGCATCATTAGTTATCAGGGGAATGCAAATTAAAACCTCATGGGGGCCGCGCGCGGTGGCTCACGCCTGTAATCCCAGCACTTTGGAAGGCCAAGGCACGCGGATCCCCTGAGGTCAGGAGTTCGAGACCAGCCTGACCAAACGGTGAAACCCCCTCTCCATGAAAAATACAAAAATTAGCCAGGCGTGATTGTGCACGCCTGTAATCCCAGGTACTCGGGAGGCTGAGGCACGAGAATTGTTTGAACCTGGGAGGCGGAGGTTGCAGTGAGCCAAGACTGCTCCACTGCACTCTAGCCTGGGCGACACAGCAAGACTGTCTCAAAAACTAAAAGAAAACAACCTTACGGGATACTACTTACAACTCATATGATTGGTTAAAATTTTAAAAAATCTGGCTGCAGAGATCGCGCCACTGCACTCCAGCTTGGGCGACAGAGCGAGACTACGTCTTAAAAACAACAACAACAACAACAACAACAACAACAACAACAACAACAACAAACCTGTTTGCAGATCCGCCATATTGTCTGCAGAAGCTGGCGCTGAAGCTGCCACCACTTCTGCCGCCAAGTGTGAGCCAGCGCAGCCGCGATGGAGACCAGGGCAAGCCCAGGGAAAGGCAATTATCAAATGAAGAGCTCTAAGAACAATGCTTTAACCCTGAAGTAACGAAGCAAAACACGTGCAAGAATTTTTAAACGGAGAAATGTGGAGCTGATTAACGAAGAAGTTGCCATGTTGGATAGTCTTCTCATGGACTCCTAGGTGAGCTCTACTACTAGGGAGAGTGTGATCACAAGAGAGATGGTGGAGATGCTCTTTCCTGGTGATTCTGACCTGCAGTTAGCAACCACACAGAAATTCTGGAAACTGCTCTCCAAAGAGCCTAGTCCTCCAACAGATGAAGTTATCAACACTCCAAGAGTGGTGGATCGGTTTGTGGAGTTTCTGAAGAGAAATGAGAATTGTACATTACATTTTGAAGCTGCCTGGGCTCTAACAAATATTGCCTCTTGGAACCTCTCAGTAGACCAAAATTGTCATTGAAGCTGGGGTTGTCCACATTTTTACAGAGCTGCTTAATTCAGACTTCATGGATGTTCAGGAACAGGCAGTCTGGACACTGGGAAACATAGCTGGAGATAGCTCTGTTTGCCAAGATTACGTCTTGAACTGTTCCATCCTTAATCCTTTGTTAATATTCCTTACCGAGTCCACACGACTGACGATGACACGGAATGCAGTCTGGACCCTGTCAAATCTCTGCCAAGGGAAGAGCCCACCCCCAGAGGTTGCAAAGGTCTCTCCTTGTTTGCCTGCGCTGTCTCGCCTACTCTTCAGCAGCGACTCGGACGTGCTGGCAAAGCTTTCTGGGCCCTTTCTTACCTGTCTGATGGCCCCAATGAGAAGATCCAGGCAGTCATAGACTCTGCAGTCTTCCAGAGATTGGTAGAGCTGCTGATGCACAATGATTACAAAATGGCTTCTCCTGCTCTGAGAGTCATGGGTGACATCGTCACTGGGGATGACATCCAGATCCAGGTCATTCTTAACTGTTCAGCGCCACCTTACCTTCTCCACTTGCTGAGGAGTCCCAAGGAGTCAATCCGGAAGGAAGCTTGCTGGGCTATTTCAAATGTTACTGCTGGCGAAAAGCTGAACATTCTAAAAACCAGAGTGCCTCTTCTCCTCCAAAGGATTGCAGCTCCTTGCCGGCAACGGTAAAAAGCTGGACAGAGAATCATGTTGAGGAGTCGACAGAAGTAGGCTTCAGAATGTCAGTAATAACAAACTTCTCTGAGCTAAAGGAACATCTTCTAACCCATCGCAAGGAAGCTAAAAACCTTGAAAAAAGGTTAGACAAATGGCTAACTAGAATAAACAGTGTAGAGAAGACCTTAAGAAGGGGACTTGTTGAGTTTTTCTTTCTTACACTATATTTTGGCTGCACACATATCTTTAACCCAGGAGCCCGGGGTAGACAAAGGAGGACTAATGTAATCAATTTGCACCTTTTTAAATTTTTCTTTTTTTCTTTTTTTCTTCAGTGGTGACTTCCTTCCCTTTTGTCTTTTTTCATTCTTCCCCGTCCTGTGCCCTGATCGATCTAACTCTTCTCTTGGGTACTTGAGCAGACAGTATGTTCCAGAGGTGGGAGGTGGGAGAGGAAAGAAGAAATCCAAAACAAAGTGTTCTTGCTCTGACAGAATATTAATCTTGTATGCTTGGATTGGGTTATTTAATTTTTTTTCTTTTGCACATTTTCCTTTTATTAAGATTGCTCTTCCCAAGAACCATGAGTTCCTGGTTTTAGTAAACCCAGCCGCCAGCTTTGCCTGGGACTAGAGGCTGATGAGGAGGCTACCATGAAACAAAGGTCCCTCCCTCCCTCTGACTCTTTGCTCAGACCTCTTCAGTTTGGGAGATTCTCCTCACTCTCCTGGAGGGTCCCAAGTACACAAGTGGGAGTGCAGGGGAGGAGCACAGGACTTCACATGGGGCTTCCCACATGTAGCTTCTGATCCCATTTTTCCTACTCACCTTCCAAATGGTGTGACCCAACTTCATTTTTTTACTTGAAAATTCCCCCTCCAGGTTGAGAGAACCTCTGAGATGGCTGTATTTTCTGCTAAGCTTGAGACAGGGGGCTGTGGTCCTTCCTTTCTCCTGAGAAGAAAGTCTTTGCTCTGGTGACCTATAAGTTGTAGAGGAGGTTGGAGTGAGAGTGTCGTGTATTGGGATGGTCAGGGATCCCCGTCTTTGGCTTTTCTTCTTCTTCCTCTCCTATAGTTGGGTCATGTATATTTTACTTCCAAAGGAGAGAATATCAAAAAGTTCTGTATTTTTTAATATTCTATATATTAGGTAGGTCAATCTTAATTGGTCTCAAGAGGAAGAACTGCCTGTAATTTCTGTAAGTAGGATACTGTGAGGAAGACCAAAAAGAGATGTGGATGCTTCCTCACTCAGGAGGTCTGAGCTTGGTCCTTTTCCTCTCTACTTGGATTCTGGACCACCACCTGGGACCAACCCTCAGCTCTGGAACCTTCATAAAGCAGGTCAGTGTGGCCTGATTGTCCCAGGGCCTGAAGGGAGCAAGGATGAGCTCAGGGCCTGGTGAAGTCTGCTACTCTGTCCTTACTGCTGACCATCCTGCTTGTATCAGGAAACCCAGAAGCAGTTTGTTTTCACAAATTCAATCTCAATGGCCATTGTCCACATAACTGATCACCTATGCCTGCCTCTCCTATTTCTTATCTATTATCACTGAAACTTAAACTTAATAGCCTGCATTTTTTTTTTTTTTTTTTTTTTTTGCTATTGGTTAGCTTCCCTGTTGGGATCCTTGTACCTGGTTTGGGTTTTCCCCTCCTTGTGACAATTATAATCTAGATGTTTTTTCTTTCTGTTTAAATTATGGTAGTGCATTGCCTCAGTGGCTTGCCTGTGCCTCTGGGTGGATTACATACGATAGTAAAGCCACCTGTTTGGATGTGAGTAGAGGAAGTTGGTGTAGACCAGCTGTGGAGCTGAAGGCACAGTCTGTCGCACTCCCACCTCCCCACTGTGGTTAGTCAGAGGCATCCAAGCTCCGCTTTTCCTTCCTCTGAAACAGTGCCATTCTTGCTCCTATTGCTACACATCTCCTTCTGGCTCTGGTGAAATCCATGCGCCTCTGCTTTAAACCTAAAGTTCAGGTACTTATTGTTGGCCATTGGTCTTGAATTTGCCCTCTCCTGGTGCTGTGGTCCCAGTTCAAAGCCATTTTCTGAGGAGGATGGTTTAAGGCTGGCAATTGTCCCTGAAAAACCATGTTGTACCTCTTTGGTGAATCAGATGCCACTCATCAGCTTGGGAATGATGGCTACCAACCCCCAATCTCCCAGGAAGGCAAGGGGGCAGAATCTTTTTTTCACTAGGCCTGCTACCTCCATTACAATTACAGTTCCATAAAAAGCCCTCCCCCACCCAACCTCTACCCATTGTTCTCATCCAAAGAGCAGTTTAGTAGGATCTACTCTGTGCATCTCAAGTAACAAGTAAGTCCCTGTTATTGGGGCCAGATTCTTAGTGTAAGACATACACATCCTGCTTGCCCAGCTGTTCCTCCAAATCTACTTTGACTTCACCTCCGGGTCCTGTACCAGATGGAAAATTTTTTTGGTCATCTGGCTGCTGCTCAAAGCCAGATTTCCCTAAGAACTCCAAAGGCTAAAGTACTAGGGGCACAGTGTGAGGATAGATTTCTCATCAGAGAAAAGTGGCCTCCGAGAGCTTTCATTTGTGTCTTCCCCAGACCAGCTTTTCCTGTTATCTTCCTTTAATCCCCTTTCAACCAACAGGTGAAGTTCTTCCAGCCCACAGAGGCAATAATATCATCTTTTATATGTCCTCCTCTCCTTTGGCCATGTAATGAAACAAAATATTATTTACTTAGCCCAGGCTTGAGAGCCACTGTTTGTGGGCAGTCTCCATCTGGATTCCAGACCCTGGCCTAAGTGAGGTAAGGCTTTCTGGTTATTGCCAGGATGGAGCCCTCTACCCCAATCTGCTATAGGGAATGCCCTAATTAGTTGAGGAATGCTTTTGGAATCCTGGCATGTTGGCATATGGCTGATCTATCCTTTTTAAGATCTCTGGTTGGGGGTATCTAGATATGGATTAGGAGAGACAAGGAGCCTTTTTCTTGGTTGATGTGTTCAAATGCTTTTTTGAATGGTGCCAACCCCTCCAGGCATCCCACCCCCAAATCATCATCTTTAGTACTAACAGGGTCTCTGGTCTTAGAAGCCTGCCTTTAGACCCAGCTGACTCCAGTGACTGCCTGGCCTTGATGTTGGCAGCAACCTTCAGATAGAACCACATGGGTTCCACCCATAGGCTGGCCAGCCTTGTTACCTGGGTCAGGGAAATACAAATGGCCCCGCAGAGAGCAGGTGTTGATCTCAGTTTTCAGGGACCCTTTGTGTTCCCCCTTACGTAGACCCCATAGATCTACTCCATCAACTCTTCCATGAAAGTCATCCTCCAGCAGCCCTGTTTTTTGGAGCTGAACTACACAGATTATAGAGCCAAGATTGCGCCACTGCACTCCAGCCTGGGAGACAGGGCAAGACTCCATCTCAAGAAAAAAATAATAATAAAATAAAAAAGAGCCCACACCTTCATGAACCCTCAGACTCTGGAGTTGGGTATTGGCTTTTTTAGCCAGCTTTTGTGGGAACTGCCTTTGATTGACCTATTAAAGAAGGAAATGGGGTATGGAGTCCCAGCCACTCAAGAGACTGGATATCCCTCAAGAATGGCTTGGGTTACCAGCTATGGATCCTTGGAAGATTAAGCAAATCCTTCTCCTCACTGGTTTTTCTTTGCAAATTCATCTGCTTTGTTTTGTTTTTCCCCTAATAACTATAAACTCTGTCTGTTTTCCATGTTCTCAGGGTCCCTGGGTAGACAGACACAGCTTGATTTCAGGGCAGACTTAGGCCAGGAAACCATGGCATTCAGTGTGCTGAGTCCAGACAAATGATATTTATATACACATCTAAATTTGAAGAGAAAATGTAGTTCTTTAGGTTTCAAACTCTGTAACAGATATAAAACAAAAATAAAAACCTGCTGCAAAGTTCAAAAATATATAAAATTTTAAAAATCTGACAATACAAAGCATTGATGAGAACATGGAGCAACAGAAACTCTCATACTTTTCTGATGGGAATGCAAATTGGAACAGTCACTTTGGAAAACAGTTTGACAGTTTCTCATAAGTTTAACACAAACATCATAGAATCCAGCAATTTCACAGTTACATGTTTACTTAGACATCCACACCAAAGACTTTTATGCAAATGCTCAGAGCATTTATTTATAATTGCCAACAATTGGAAACAGTCCAAATTTACATCAACAGGTGAATAAACAAATTATAATAATACAATGAAATATTACTTCACAATAAAATAATGAACTACAGACACGTTGATATAGTTTAGATAATTGTCCCAGCCCAAATCTCATGCTGAATTGTAATCCCCAGTGGTGGACATGGGGCCTGGGGGGTGATATCTGGATCATGGGGACAGATTCCTCATGGCTTGGTGCTGTCTTTGTGATAATGAGTTCTCACAAGATCTGGTCATTTAAGAGTGTGTCGCACCTCCCCTTTCCCCCCCCACACACTCTCTCTCTTTCTCTTTCCCTCTATCTCTCTTTCTTTCTCTCTCTCTCTCTTTCTCTCACACACGAGCACATGTGCTTGCTCCTGCTTTTGCCATGTGACATGCCTGCTCCCACTTCACCTTCTGCCATGACTCAAAGCTCACTGAGGCTTCACCAGAAGCCAAGCAGATGCCAGCACCATGCCTCCTGTAAAGCCTGCAGAACTATGAGCTAACTAAACCTCTTTTCTTTATAAATTACCCAGTCTCAAGTATTTCTTTATAGCAATGCTAGAATGACACAATACAGAAAATTGGTACTGAGGAGTGGGACATTGCTATAAAAATACATAAAAATGTGGAAGTGACTTTGGAACTGGATAGTAGGCGGAGGTTGGAAGAGTTTGGAGGGCTCAGAAGAAAACAGGATGATAAGAGAAGTTTGGAACTTCCTAGAGACTAATTAAGTGGTTGTGACCAAAATGCTGTAGTGATATGGACAGTGAAGTCCAGGTTGATGAGGTCTCAGATGGAAATGAGGAACTTATTGGGAACTGGGGTAAAGGCTTCCCTTGTTATGCCTTAGCAAAGAGCTTGGCTGCATTATGTTTGTGCCCTAGGGACCTGTGGAAGGTTGAGCTTCAGAGTGATGATTTAGGGTATCTGGTGGAAGAAATTGCTAAGCAGCAAAGCATTCAAGAGTTTGCCTGGCTACTTCTAACAGCTTAGGATCAGATGTGGGACAAAGAAATGACTTAAAGTTGGAATTTATATTTAAACAGGAAGCAGAGCATAAAAGTTTGGAAAATTTGCAGCTTAGCCATGTGGTAAAGAAGGAAAAGACTTTTCTGGGGAGGGGAATACAGGCAGGCCATGGAACAAACACTTATTAGAAATATTTGAATAACTAAAAAGGAGCCAAGTGTTAATATCCAAGACAATGGGAAAAAAGCCTGGAAGGCATTTCAGAGATCTAAGAGGAAGCCCCTCCCAGGCCTGTAAAGGAAAAGTGATTTCATGGGCCAGACTCAGGGCCCTACTTCTCTGAGCAGCCTCAGGACACTGCTTCCCACATCCCTGCCACTCCAGCCCCAGCAGGGGCTCAAAGGGGCAGGGGCCTAGGTACAACTGAAACTGCCACTTTGGAGAATGCAAATTATAAGCTTTGGTGAATTCCACATGGTGTTAAGCCTGCAGATGCACAGAATGCAGGAGTTAAGGAGGCTTGGCAGCCTCCACCTAGATTCCAGGAGATACATGAAAAAGCCTAGGTGCCCAGGCAGAAGCCTGCTGCAAGGGTGGAGCCCCCACAGAGAACCTCTACTAGGGCAGTGCAGACAGGAAATGTGGGGTTGGAACTCTCCCAACAGAGTCACCACCGGGGTACTGCTTAGTGGAGCTGTGAGAAGGATGCCACCATCCTCAAGACACCAGAATGGTAGATCCACTGGCAGCTTGCACCCTGCACCTGGAAAAGCCCCAGGCGCTCAACAGCCTGTGAGAGCAGCCACAGGGACTGAACCTTGAAAAACCACAGGGACAGAGCTGCCCAAGACATTGGGAGCCCACCCCTTGTACCAGTGTGCCTTGGATGTGAGACATGGAGTCAAAGGAGATTATTTTGGAGCTTTAAGATTTCATGACTGCCCTGCTGGGTTTCAAACTTGTGTGGGACCTGTAGCACCTTCTTTTTTTGGCCAAACATCCCTTTTGGAATGTTTACTCAATGCCTGTACCCCCCTTGTATCTTCAAAGTAATGAATTTGTTTTTGATTTTACAGGCTCATAGGTGGAAGGGACTTGCCTTGCTTCAGATGAGACTTTGGACTTTGGACTTTTGAATTCATGCTAAATGAGTTAAAACGTAGGGAGACTATTGGGAAGTCATGACTGTATTCTGCATTGTGAGAAGGACATGAGATTTGGGAGGTGCCAGTGATGGAATGATATAGTTTGGATATTTGTCCCCACCCAAATCTCATGTTGAATTGTAATCCCCAGTGCTAGAGGTGAGGCCTAGAGGGACGTGTTTAGATCATGGGGGTGGGACCCTCATGGCTTGGTGCTGTCTTCACGATAGTGAGTTATTGAGAGATCTGGTCCTTTAAAAGTGTGTGGCACCTCCCCAGCCCCTGACCCCACTCTCTTTTGCTTCTGCTCTCACCGTGTGAAGTGCCTTCTCCCACTTTGCCTTCTGCCACAAGTACAAGCCTCCTGAGGCCTCCCTAGAAGCAGAGGCTGACACTGTTTCCTCTACACTCTGCAGAACTGTGAGCCAATTAAACCTCTTTTCTTTTTATGAGACACTTTGTCACCCAGGCTGGAGTACAGTGGCATGAACATGGCTCAATTCAGCCTTGACCTCTCAGGCTCAAGCAATCCTCCCACCTTAGCCCACCAAGTAGCTGGGACTATAAATGCACACCAGCACTCCTGGCTAATGTTTGCATTTTTTATAGAGACGGGGTTTTGCCATGTTGGCCAGGCTGGTCTTGAACTCCAGATCTCAAGCAATCTGCCCACTTCGGCCTCCCTAAGTGCTGTGATTACAGGCATAAGTCACTGTGCCTGGCCAAACCTCTTTTCTTATAAATTACCCATTCTCAGGTATTTCTTTATAGCAATGCAAGAATAGCCTAACACACACATACAACAACACAGATGAATCTCAAATCATGTGAAGTGAAAGAAATCAGACACAAAAGGTTACATATACTATGTTCCACTTATATAGAGTTTAGAAAAGGCAGAAAGGGATAGAAACAGAAAATAGGTAGGTAGCTTAGGGACCAGGGATTGAGGGAGAGAACTGATTGCCATCACTCTGAAAGTTCCCTTGTGCCCCTCAAGGAAACTTGTGGAGTGATGGCAATGCTTTATATTTGATTGAGAGAGTGGTTGCGCAACCTAATAAATTTGTTAAAACTCATTGACCTAGCCACTTAAAAGTGGTGAACTTATTTTATGTAATAAAATATTGAATATTATTTATAAGTTATTTTGCCCCTGTATTCATTTGTTTTGCTATGTAACAAATCATCACAGATTTAGCAGCTTAAAATACTCACTGAGCTCACAGGCCTGTCAGTCAAAAGCCTCGTAGGCTGTTGCTGAGCTCTTGGTTCAGGGTATTACAAGGCTGAACCTAAGGTGTTGATCAGGCGGTGTTCTTGTCTGGATCAGTTCTCAGTTCCCAGAGGCTACCTATATTCCTTACCACATGGCCCTCTTCATTTTCCACCCAGCAATGGCACATTGAATCCTTCTTAGACTTTGGCTCTCTGACTTCTTCTGAAACTAGCCAGAGAAAACCCCCAGCCTTAAAAGGCTGCTGTGATAGGATCAGGCCCACTTGGAAAATCTCCCTATCTTACCGTCAACTGAGCCATATAACACAACCTTATTATGAGAGTAAAATCCATCATATATACAGACCTGGGATTAGGCAGGGAATACTCAGGGAGTAGGGAGCAGAAATTCTTGGTGCCATCTTAGAATTCTGCCTGCCACAATATCTGCAGAAATCTTCCTTTAGAAATTAAATTTCATGTAATTATACATTGAAAATAATACCCTTTTGAAAAAGATAAAATTACCATCATGTGTCATGTTAACAATAGGAATATATTCTAAAAAATGTGTTGCTGGGTGATTTTTGTCTTTGTGTAAATATCATAAAGGGTACTTACACAAATCTCCATGGTATAGCCTACTACTCCCTGAGGCTACATATAGCCTATTCTCCTAGGCTACAAACCTGTACAGCATGTTACTATCCTGAATACTGTAGGTGACTGAAGCACAATGGTAAGTATTTGTGTGTGTAAACATACCTAACCATAGAAAAGGCACAGTTAAAACATGGTTTTATAATCTCATGGGATCCCCATTGTATATGTGGTCTGTCATTGACTGAGATCTCTTTATGTGGTACATGATTGTATTTAAATTTGGGGTTGTCCCAGAAAATCTGGGATATAGTGTTGCCAATATGATTTAGTTACTTTCCTGCTACTTATTTAGGATAGGACAGAGGGGGACTAGGCTAGCATGTTTTGAATGCTTACCCATGTGCCAGACACATGCTAGACATTTTACATACGTAAAGCATCAAATGACCTCTGATTCAAAGGAAATGGTGGGGGTGGAAGTAGAGAGGGGTGGGAGGTAGACATAGTTTCCAGTGCACAGTGTAGGAGGTGGGTGGTGTATGTCAGAATGCAAAGCTGGGCCATTCCCGGATTCTGTCCCCAATAAGGCAAGGAGGAGAACCAAAAATGAGGGGGTTATAGTGATGAATCCATAACTAGTCTCCATTTGGGTGTCTGGGGCAGAGCTTCTCAACCATAGTGTGGCTGGACAAACCTCTTCTGTCTACCCTTGCAAGCTGTACCAGTGTCATCATTTTTAAGATGCGCTATTAGGTAAAAGATTGTGCAAAGCACTAGTCTGAGGTATAAGACATAGCTCCTGTAGACGTGAGAAAGAATGTGAAGGACCGAGGCAGAACAGAAGCATGCCTCATGGGAGATGGTTCTGGGGTGGGAATTTGTCCTGAAGTCTTATCAAAGTGCTTGGTGTATCCTTTCTATGCTATAAGGCAGTAGATAGGATTTAGGGATTTAGGAGTTGGAGGACCCAGGCCTTTGATAGGCTCCCCAACTGCAGACCACAGAAGGAACTGGGTGGAGATTGTGCCAAGACCACAGAGCAGGTTGAAGGGTGAGCTGCCTGCTGCCTGGCTCAACTGTTCTCAAGGCCCCCATGAGCATCAGCACTAATGCCTCAGCCTACACAGTGGGCATTGAGCTAAGCTCAGCCAAGGCGAGGCGCTATGGTGGAAAGGGTGGATTCTGAACTGTGACATGCCCAGGATTCTTTCCCGATTCTACTACATACCAGCTTTGAACCTCCAGGTAGATTTATAAAACCTGAGTCTCAGTGTCCACATCAGTAAAATGGGCCTGCTGGTCATGTTTCCCTCAAATGGTTGCTATGACCATGACAGGAAGTTGCTGCCCGGAACAATAGATGGTGCGAGGTGGTGTTTTGACAGCTCCCAGCTAAACTGGGCTTCCGGTCCCAGAGCAGCTAGCAATCTGCCCTAACAGGAAATGAAAGGGAGCTGAACATGTGTATTTACTGTGTGCCTTTTGAGGGATACTTGTTTTACCTGGTGGATAGCCTAATGCCTAGTTGAACCTGCAAGCGGGTGGCGGCGGGAGGGGGGTCCCTCACTTGGGGAACTTGTTTATACTGGCAGATGCCCTTGTGGCTCTTGTCCACACTGTGTCTAGTTTATGCCTGACTATTGACCTCATGCTGGGAGCCTGACCTTGTGTTCTCCCAGCGTCCCAGAGAAACCCGGCCAGGGCACATCCCCTGGTTCTTCAGATGGAAGGCATAAAGTCAATACATCATCACAATAGGAAACAAGTGCAAACATTTTCCTGGGAGGGAAGAGCACAGTGATCAGGAGGGCAGCCTCCATCCCTGGGTCAGGAGAGGCAGGAATGAAGAGTCAGGTAGAAAGAGAGAAAGAGACGGCAGGCAGGGTGAGGGGAGAGCATGGCAACTAGCACTATACATAAAAGAATAGGGTCTGGGTCATGTCAAGTTCCTGGGAAAATGCCTGAATGGTCCATTTATAGGAAGCAGTGGGAAAGTGAGGAGCCCAGTCTGGCTAGGCGGGAGAGACGCCTCTGAATTCTTATCCGTGGCCACTGCTTAATCCATTTGGGTGTGGTGTTCTCCTTCTAACACCTAGGCAGCAACTTTTGCTGTGCAGAGAGCTTAAATACACCTGCTGGAGAGTCTGGCTTTATTGTGGCCTGGGGACATGGTGCCTGCCACCACACCCAGCTAATTTTGCATTCTTAGTAGAGATGGGGTTTCTCCATGTTGGTCAGGCTAGTCTCGAACTCCTGACCTAAGGTGATCCGCCCACCTCGGCCTCCCAAAGTGCTGGGATTACAGGCATGAGCCACTGTGTCTGGCCGTGGAAGTGCAGATATTTCTTTAGCATAGTGATTTCATTTCCTTTGAATATATGCCCAGTAGTGTGGCTGGATCATATGGTAGTTCTATTTTTAGTTTAGTTTAGTTTAGTTTTTCTTTTTCTTTTTGTAAAAATGGGGGCTTGCAATATTGCCTAGACTGATCTTCTGCTTCTGGCCTCAAGCAGCCCTCCTGCCTCAGGCTTCCAAAGTGCTAGGATTACAGGTGTGAGCCACTGTACCTGGCTATTTCTAGTTTTTTGAGGAATCGCTGTACTGTTTTCTATAATGGCTATGATAGTTTACAGTCCCACCAACAGTGCATAAGAGTTTCCCTTTCTGCATACCCTTGCTAACATTTGTTATTTTTTGACTTTTTGATAATAGTCATTATAACTGGAGTAAGATGATACCTCATTGTGGTTTTGCCTTGCATTTCCTTGATGATTGCAAGGTTTAGCATTTTTTAATATACTTGTTGAGTGTATATACATCTTCTTTTGAGAGCTGTCTCTTCAGATCATTTTCCCATTTACAATCAGGTTACTATTATTATTATATTTTGCTATTAAGTTGTTTGAGTTCCTTATATATTTTGGATATTAACCCTTCATCAAATATGTGGTTCACAAATATTTTCTCTCATTCTGTAGGCTATCTCTTCACTCTGTTGATTATTTCCTTTGCTATGCTGAAGCTTTTTTGTTTAATGCAGTCCCATTTGTCTATGTTTACTTTTCTTGCTTGTGCTTTTGGGGTCATATCCAAAAACATATTTGGCCAGGCCAATGTTAAGAAGCTTTTCCCAATGTTTTCTTCCAGTAGTTTTACAGTTTCAAGTCTTATATTTAAGTCTTTATTCCATTTTGAGTTAATTTTTGTATATGGGGTGAGATAAGAGTCTAGTTTTATTCCTCTGCATATGGATATCAAGTTTTCCCAACATTATTTATTGAAGACACTGTCCTTTCTCCATTGTGTGTTCTTGGTACCTTTCTCAAAGATCAGTTGACTGTAAATGCATAGTTTATTTCTGGGTCCTCTATTCCATGGGTCTATATGTCTGTATTTGTACCAATACCATTCATTTTTTGGTTACTATATCATTGCAGTAGATTTTGAGAGTGTGTGGCCTCCAGCTTTGTTCTTTTTGATAAAGACTGCTTTCTTTGGGTATTTGGGATCATTTGTGATTCCATATGAATTTTAGAATTTTTTTCTATTTCTGTGAAAAATGGCATTTTGATAGGAATTGTACTGAATCTGTAGGTCACTTTGGGACATTATAACGACATTAATTCTTCCAATCCATGAACATGGGATATCTTTCCATTTATTTGTGTCTTCAATTTCCTTCTTCCATGTTTTATAGTTTTCAGTGTATAATTTTTTTATCCCTTTGGTTATATTTATTCTAAATATTTTAATTTTTGATGCTATTGTAAATGGGATTTTTTTCTTGGTATGTTTTTCAGGTAGTTGATTATTGTGTATAGAAATCCTACTAATTTTTGTATGTTGATTTTGTATCCTGCAAATTTACTGAATTTGTTTATTAGTTCTAACAGTTTTTTGGTGAAGTCTTTAAGATTTTCTATATATAAGTTCATATTGTCTGCAAACAGAGATAATTTCACTTCTTCCTTTCCATTTTGGATCCCTTTTATTTCTTTTTCTTGTCTAACTGCTCTGGCTGGGACTTTCAGTACAGTGTTGAACAGAGGTAGTGAGAATGGACATTTTTGCCTTGTTCCTGAATTTATAGGAGAAGCTTTCAAATTTCCACCATTGAAAATGATGCTAGCTATAGGCCCTGTTCAGTTCTTGCTTGTCCCTTTTCCTCTTCCATTGGGGTTGGACCCCATATCCTGTCCATGTGGCTGATAGCTAGTGTCCTTTTCCCAATAAAACTGTCACTCAAATCCACAAGGATGCTGTGTCTTGACATTGGCTTCATCAACCAGTTTGGATCTCTCAGTTCCAACTGAGGGCTGGACTTTTCCATACCCATTGGAATCCTAAGGCACTTTGCATGTGATTGTGCTTTTGGAAGCCTTTTCTGCATAGGGTTAGCCTGGCCCTGGTTTCTTTCTCTCCTTCTGCATCCTGCACTGCCAGATCTCAAAATGGTTTTGCCTGAGTTCTGATAGCTGAGGGTTGAGAAGCAAGGAGAGGCAGCACCAACATGCATAAGGACCTATAGATTTCCTCCCCACCCAGGAGAGACAGTGCTGGGAAGGTGCATTGGGTGGTGAAGAAGGGAGGGAAGAGGCTTCTCAGGAGAGGGCAAGAAGGGGAAGCACATTCAAGGTGGAGAGCTTAGCCCAGGTACATTGAAGGACAGGGAAACACCCTGTCTGACTGGAGGGAAGGGTGGGGTTGGGTAAAGAACCCACCCGGGGAAGCCACTGATGACTTGAATCCCATTTTTCTTCCCCAAAGCTGCCATGTCCCTAGTCACTGTTTTGCTAAGACATATTCTTTCCTCTAGGTTTTCCCATATCAGAAAGTGGCACCATCTACTACCCAGCTGCTTAAGTAAAATGCCCAGCACTTACCTTGGATGTCTCACTCTTCCTTTGTGTCCCAATTCACCACCAAGTCCTATTGGTTTTACTTGAGTTGATTTCTAATCAGTCCAATTTTATCCTCACCCTTCTAGTCCAGGCTATCATCCTCTTTCCCCTGGGCAATCCCAGTACTCTCTTTTGCTGATCTTCCCTTTTAAACTCTTACCCCTTAATCCACTCTCCATTCAGCAGCTACAGTACATTTTTACAATTTTAAATTCTTTTTTTATAATTCATTTTTTGTTTATGTTAGACACATACTAATTGTACATTTTATAGGGTACAGTGTGATATTTCAATGCATGAATACGTTGTATAATGATCAGATTGGGGTAATTATCATATTTCTCACTTTAATCTCTTATCATTTCTTTGTAGTGACAACATTTAAAATCTTATCCTCTCCCTATCTTGAGATATACACTACTTGCTGTAGTCACCAGTCACCATACTGTGTAACAGAACACCAGAACTTATTGTCCCATCTAACTCTAACTCTGTACCTGTTGATCAACTTCTCCCAGTCCCCTTCGCCCCACAGCCCTCCCCAGCCTCTAGGAACCACTATTCTACTCTCTACTTCTATGAAATAAACATTTTTTGATTCCACATGTGAGTGAGATCAAGTGGTGTTCATCATTCTGTGCCTGGCTTATTTCACTCAACATAATGGCTTCCAGTTCCATCCATGTTGCTGCAAATGACAGGATTTCATTCTGTTTTATGGCCCAATAGTATTGTGTGTGCATATATATATATTTTTTTTCTTTATCTATTCATTTTCTTCTGCACTTTCTTTACCTATTCATCTCTTCATCTGTTCATCTTATCTGTTCATCTGTTCTTCTTTTATTCATACCATATTTTCTTTATTCATCTGATGGACAGTTAGGTTGATTCCCTTCTCTTGGCTATGGTAAATAATGCTGCAAAAACATGAAGGTACAGATGTCTCTTTGACATGCTGATTTCATTTCCTGTGGATATATACCCAGTAATGGGATTCCTTGATCTACAGTGATTTAAAATACACACACACACACACACAACACACACACACACACACAACACACACACACACACACACACACACAAAACTATCCTTCTTAATCACAGCTTCAATTTCTTCTATTGCTTCCCCTTGATCTTCTAATAAAAAGCTTCCTACTGGGGGGTTGCATCCTGTGAGGACATAGCCCTTGCTGACTCTCCATCTCATGTCCTTCCCTTTGCTCATTGGCTCCAGCCCTTCTGGCCTTCTTGCTGCTCCCAGAATACACTAAGCCCTTTCCAAACTTCTGCCCTTGTACTTGTTGTTCCTGCTTCCCAGAATACTCCCCACACCCACCCCACCCACGCACATGGCCCACCTGGCTGCTGGGGAAGCCTTCTCTGACCACCCATGTAAGTGTCACAGTCCTTCCTCTTTACTACTATTTTCCCTGGTTCTTTTCCTTTCTTGAAAGAACTTTTCATAATCTGCAATTTTCTCACCTTCTGTTTATTTACTTTTCTGTGGTTTGCTCCCTGGCCAGAAACAGTGTTAAGAGTGAAGACCATGTCGGTCTTGCACACTGTTCTATCCTCAGAGGCTAGCAGTGTGTGTTATACATAGTAGGTCCTCAAAACTGTAATTGAATGAGTGAATGAATTAGTGATAGATGAGTAAGCAAGAGGAAATGCTGGCCCTACAACCTTGCTCAGGAAGTGCACTTCATCCACATTGCTGAGCACAAGGGGGAGGCTGGGATGTGGTTTAGGAGGGAGAGAAGACTCAAGCTTGGGAGGGTGCCAGGGCAAACACCAGTGGTATGAATGCCCAAACTTCAAAGGGGCCAGAGAATACACACTCTGACTTCTCTCTGGATTAAGATCTCGCCAAAGGGAGTCCCCATTTCCAAGCCAAATTCTTCTGGCTGTGGAGGCAGCTACAGAGGCTGGGAGGGCAGGTATCCTACAGTCCCACATGTGACGGAGATTAAAACTCAACCCCACAGGGCCCATCAAGCAGCTTAGCCGCAGAATCTGCCTCTGCTCTTTGCCAGACATTCCAGTACATTCCACTCACCCTTCTCTTTGGCCTCCAGCAGCGGCAAATCCATAAGGGCCTCTTTCACCACACACACATGCCTTGTATGTACAGGCTCCGGGCTATTTAAGCAAGGCCTAGAACTCTGGCTGTGTTTCAAAGATGAAGTGATTCTGGTATTTATAGCTTTAGCGAGGGCTTTGGGCCTTCGGGGTGAAAAGCACTAAGTAAACTTTAGCTCTTGGAGCCCAGTTGTCTGTGATGTTCCTTCATCTGAAGTACAGCTTATTAGCAGTTCTGACTGCAGTCCTTGTAGAGAAACTCACGATTTGCTCCCTGTGGTCAGCATACAGCACACAGTTCCCAAAGCAATAGTGTGAGGGCATCCTCAGAATTCGTGCTTTGTATAGCACTTCTCATTTCCCAGGAAAGGGATAAGTTCTTGTTGAATGGAAGACCATGTAACCCAGAAAGCCAAGAGTAGGATTGGGAAATGTGCCGTTCTCTTCTTCCTTTTCTTCCCATTAGGCTGTTTTGGAAATCTTATCACCTTTATGAAGTCTGTCTATACAATGGACCCAGAAACAGTCTGCAGGGAGATGTTCCACTGAAGGGAAGGAAATTCTGCTCTGAACGCTAGGTATCTCAGCCAGCAAAGCTCTGGTCACCAAACTTGCAAAACGAAAAAGAAGAAAAGGAAGAGAAAGAACTCTGGACATGAGTTGGGGCTGCTGAAGGGAAGCCAAGAGGCAAGGATATTTGAAATGTCACTGGCTGGAGGTATTTAGAGGAGAGCTGCAAAAAGGAGTAGATGAGTCATAAAGGAAATGAAAACCTCCCTGTTGGCCAGGAAATAAAGTCACAGGACAACTTATTGAAGACCTTATGTTCTCAAGTATTTATAGCACAGAAAAGAAATAATTGGTTTGGCCGAAAGGCTGCACATGAAGCCTCTGTCCAAGGTCACAGAGCAACTTTCATTGGAGGTTGGAGGCCCAACATGGGGCTGAAAGCCACACATGCTACAATTTTTGAAAAGCTCATGATGTTCCAGGGGTGCGACATTCCTTACCTTGTCTAAACATTACAATAACTCTGGAAAATTGGCATTTTGATCCCTATTTTCAGATGAGCAAACTGAGGTTCAGACATGGCTACATTTTTCTTTTTCTTCCAAAGTCATAAAGCTGGTAGCCCGCACTTAGCTCCTTTATCCCACTGTGGGGTAATAAGAGGCAGCACGGTATATTGAAAATGGCACAGATTCTGGAATCAGACAGGCTTAGGCTTGAACCCCAACTCTTACCACTTACTAGAGAGTGACCATGGGGAAAGCAGTTTGGAGTTCAATTTCTTTATCTGTAAGAATTAGTATTATTCCTCAACAAAACACTTGCAAACAGAATTCAACGACACATTGAAAGGATTATATACCACGAGCAAGTAGAATGTATTCCTGGAATGTAAAGATGGCTCAACATATGAAAACAATCAGTGTAATACCCCACATTAACAGAATAAAGGGGAAAAAACCACGTGATCGCCTCAATTGATGCAAAAAATGTGTGTAACAAAATTCAACACCCTTTCACGATTAAAAACACTAAATAAAGTAGGAAGAGATGGAAGCTACTTCAGCATGATAAAGTCCTTATATGACATGCCCACAGCTAATATCATACTCGATGGTGAAGGATGGAAAGCTTCTCCTTTAAGATCAGGAACAAATCGGGGATGCTTACTCACTTTCATCACTTCTAGTTAACATAGTGCTGAAATTCCTAGCCAGGACAATTAGACAAGAAAAATAAACAAAAAGCATCTGAACTGAAAAGGAAGTTAAATGATCTCTGTTCGCAGATAACATGATCTTTTATGTAGAAAGCCCTAAAGATTCCACTAAAAACCTGTTAGCACTAATAAACAAATTCACAAAGTTGCAGGATACAAAATTAAGATGTAAAAATCACCTGCATTTCCATGTACTAACAATGAACACTCCAAAAGGGAAATTAAGAAAACAATTCCATTTACAAAAGGATCAAAAAGACAGAAACACTTAGGAATTAATTGAATCAAGGAGGAGGTGGAAGGTTTGTACATTGAAAGCTACAAAATGTTGCTGAAAGGAATTAAAGAACCAATAAATGGAAAAATAGGTCCATGGATTGGAAGACAATATTGTTAAGATGCCAATATTTCTCAAAGTGATCTACAGATTAAATGGTAATCCCTATCATGATTCCAGTGGCATTAAAAACTTTTCTTTGAGACAGGTTATCACTCTGTCACCCAGGCTAGAGTGCAGTGGCTTGATCACAGCTCACTGCAGCCTTGAACTTCCAGGCTCAAGTCATCCTGTGGCTTGGACTCTACCATCTCTGACTTTTTTTTTTTTTTTTTTTCTGGTAGAGACAGAGTCTTGCTATGTTGCCCAGGCTGGTTTTGAACTCCTGGCCTCAAGAAATTCTCGTGCCTTGGTCTCCCAAAGTGCTGGGATTACAAGCATGAGCCACCATGCCTGGCCACATTTTTTAAATTGTTGTTGTTGCAGACATAGAAAAATTCATCCTAAAATTCATATGGAAACTCAAGGGACTCCAAATAGCCAAAACAATCTTGAAAAAGAACAAAGTTGAAAGTCTTAAATTTTCTAATTTCAAAATTTACTACACAGTAATAGAAATAGTGTAGCACTTGCATAAAGATCAACTTATAGACAACTAAAATAGACCAGGGGCTCAGAAACAAACCCTTGCATAGATGGTCAGATGATTTTCAACAAAGGTGCCAAGACCATTCAAAGGAGGAATGGACTGTCTTTTCAACAAACGGTGCTGAGAAAACTGAATGTCCACATGCAAAAGAATGAAGTCGGATCCTTACTTTACCGCATATACAAAAATTAACTCAAAATTGGATTAAAGGCCTAAATATAGCACCTAAAACTATAAAACTCCTAGAAAAAAAATAGGGGAACAGCTTCATGACATTGGATTTAGCAATGATTTCTTGACTATGACACCAAAAGTATAAGAAAAAAATAGAAAAATTGTACTATACTAAAATGTAAAACTTCTGTGCATCAAAGGACACAATCAACAGAGTGAAAAGACAATCAATGGCACGGGAGATGATATTGATAAATCATATATTTGACAAAGGGTTAATATCTGGAATATAGAAAGAATCCCTACAACCCAACAAAAAATACCAAACCCACTTTAAAATGCACAATAGACATTTCTTCAAAGAAAATATACAAATGAGCAATACAGAAATTTTTTAAATGCTCAATATCAATAATCATTTGGGAAATGCAAATCAAAACCACAATGAGATGCCACCTCATACCCATTAGGATGGCTACTATATAAAAACAAAACCTCAGAAAATAACAAGCATCGGCGAGGATGTGGATTAATTGGAACTCTGGTGCACTGTTGGTGGGAATTTTAAATGATGCAGCCACTATGGAAACAGTATGGTGGTTTCTCAAAAAATTAAACATAGAATTACCATATGATTCAGCACTTCCAGGACCCCCCTGAGGATACCAAAATCCACAGATGCTCAAGTCCCAGATATAAAATAGCACAGTATTTGCATATAACCTATGCACATCCTCCCACATACTCTAAGTCATCTCTAGATTACTTCTAATACCTACTAAAATGTAAATGCTATGTAAATAGTTGTTAGACTGTATTGTTTAAGAAATTATAACAAAAAAATAAAGTCTGTACATGTTCAGTACAGGCACAACCATCCATTTTTAAAGAATTATCTATCTATCTATCTATCTATCTATCTATCTATCTATCTATGTATTTTGAGATGGAGTTTTGCTCTTGTCACCCAGGCTGGAGTACAATGGCAAGATCTCGGCTCACTGCAACCTCCACCTCCTAAGTTCAAGCAATTCTTCTGGCTCAGCCTCCCGAGTAGCTGGGATTACAGGCACCCACCACCACTTCCGGTTAATTTTTGTATTTTTTAGCCAAGATGGGATTTTGCCATGTTGGCCAGGCTGGTCTCAAACTCCTCACCTCAGGTGATCCACCTGCCTCAGCCTCCCAAAGTGCTGGGATTACTTGCATGAGCCACCGTGCCCGGCTGAAAGAATATTTTTGATGCTAGGTTGCTTGAGTCCACAGACGCAGAACCCATGGGTACAGAGGCCAACTGTACACCAATGCTCATAGCAGCATTACTCGCAGTGGCCAAATGTGGAAGCAACCCAAGTGTCCATTGATGGATTAATGGGTAAAAATAATGAAGTCTATACACACAATAAAATATTATTCAGCCTTAAAAAGGAAAGAAATTCTGACACTTGCTATAACATGGATGAAACTTGAAGACATTATGCTAAGTGAAATAAGTCAGTCATAAGAGGACAAATACCGTATCACTCCACTTATAAGAAATACCTAGAGTAGTCAAATTCATAGTGACAGAAAGGAGAATGATGGTTGACAGTGACTGGGGTAAGGGGAAAACGAGGAGTTTTATTATGTACTACTACTACATTATAGTAGTTCATAATGTTACTATGAACATGGTGTATAAGCATCTGTTTGAGACACTGCTTTCCATTTTGAGGGAATATATTCTGAGAGGAGGAACTGATGGATCAGATGGTAATTCTGTTTAACTTTCTGAGGACCTGCCATACTCTTTTCCGCAGCAGCTGCACCACCAAGAGTGTGCCAGAGTTCCAGTTCCTCCACATCCTCACCAATACTTGTTTTCTGTATTTTTGCTTTGTGTTTTTTAATTTTAATTTTTGTGGGTATATAGTAGGTGAACATATTTGTTGTTTTCTGTATTTTGGAGAAGGGGACAGGGTGTTACCCTGTTGTACAGGCTGGAGTGCAGTGGCTTGATCATAACTCACTGCCGCCTCAAACTCCTGGGCTCAAGCAATCCTCCTGCCTCAGCCTCCCAAGTAGCTGGGATTACAGGTGTATGCCACCATGCCAGCTAATTTTTATTTTTATTTGTAGAGACGGGGTATCACTATATTGCTCAGGCTGGTCTTGAACTCCTGGCGTTAGGCGATCCTCCTGCCTCGGCCTTCCAAAGCACTGGGATTGCAGGTGTGAACCACCATGCCCAGGCTTTGTTTTCTGTGTTTTTGATAGTAGCCATGCTAATGGATCTAAAGTGGTATTTCATTGTGGGTTTGATTTGCATTTCCCTAATGACTAACGATGTCGAGCATCTTTTCACGTGTGTCCATTTGTATGTCCTTTTTGAAGAAATGTTTATTCAAGTCCATTGCCTAAGTTGGAATTGGGTTGTCTCACTTTTCGTTGTTGTTGGTTTCAGCATTTTCTAATTCAATAATGTTTAGCTAGGAGCTACTATATGCAATAATCCAGTTAGGCCATCAGGAAACATAAAGATGTGTGAGATCTCGCCTTCTGGCATGTTCCACTGTTCACATTGTGTATGGAAATGTGTGGGGCCACTCATGCAGGACAGAGGGTGCAGAGGAAATAAGGTACACACAGCCACCTGTCTCCTGGAAAGGTGAAGCTTGGCTTGGTCATAAGGGTGAGTGAGATTTCAACAGATAGAGATGGGGGCCAGGCACGGTGGCTCATGCCTGTAATCCCAGCACTTTGGGAGGTTGAGGCAGGCAGATCACCTGAGGTCAGGAGTTTGAGACCAGCCTGGCCAACATGGTGAAATCTCATCTCTACCAAAAAAATACAAAAATTAGCTAGGTGTGGTTGCACATACCTGTAATCCCAGCTTCTTGGGAGGCTGAGGCAGGAGAATCACTTGAACCCAGGAGTCAGAGGTTCCAGTCAGTGGGCCAAGATCATGCCATTGTACTCCAGCCTGGATGACAGAGCAAGACTCCATCTCAAAAAAAACAAAAACAAAACAAAACAAAACAAAACAAAAAACAGGAGACAGAGAGAGAGAGAGAGAGAGATGGGGTAGGGGAACAGGCCTAGAGAACACACGAGCAGAGGAAAAATTTGGAGCAGATTTAACTCTGTTTATGCAGTAGTTGGAATGTTCAGGCATTCAACTCAAACTGACTTAAGCAAAATGGAGAACTTATTAACTCATGTAATTAAAAAGCCCAGAATTAATGGCCTCAGATATAGTTGAATTGCGGGACACCAAAGAGGTCATCAGCGCTCTGCATTTCTCTCCGTATCTTGGGAAGGCTCTCTTTGTGAGAAGAGCATGAATTCAGGCCTCACATTCGACGAATTTTGCAATCCTCCATAGTCCCTCTCAGGGAGAAGTTTGGTCTGCTGCACTTGGATGTAGGTCCATTGCCTTATCAGTCACTGAGCCCCCAGGCTGGGGCTGGGGGTTGGACAGACAGTCCTGGCTCACATGACTTTGGAAGGGGTAATCAAGGCTTCCCCAACTGAGAAAATTCCTCACATTATTGCCAGAAGGAGGAAGAGGAAAGCTCAGGAGGACAGAGCAACCAATGTTGGTTGCAGACCAGCTCACTTGGGTGGCTCAGATTGCATAGGAAAGGATTAGGAAGTCTGAGAAATCTGCCCTTTTCCAGTTGTAAATAATGCCCAGACCATGCCCCAGTTTCTCCTTGAGACCTGTCTTTCCACACCTGTCTGTACTCCCTATACACACACACATGTGCACGCACATATATGTCAATGCTCACTTCTGGGGGCTCTGTAGCCAGGTTTGCACTGTGGTCCTGCGTTTCTGGGGCTCCAGGTTATCCCAATTGTTTGTTTTCAGTTCTTCCCACCAGTGTGCTTGTCTGTCATCTCCTCTACATCATACAAGAGAAACCCAGAACAATATTTGCCAGAATGCCCCTCTGCACAGGATTCTGGAATTTTCCATTAAGAGGTACTCATGAGTGGCCAGGTGCAGTGGCTCATACCTGTAATCCCAGCACTTTGGGAGGCTGAGGCAGGTGGATTGCTTGAGCTCAGGAGTTCAAGACCAGCCTGGCCAACATGGCAAAACCCCATCTCTACAAAAAATTAAAAAATTAGCCGGGTGTACTGGCATGTGCTTGTAGTGCCAGCTACTTGGGGGGCTGAGGTGGGAGGATTGTTTAAACCTGGAAGGTCAAGGCTACAGTGAGCCAAGACCAGGCCACTGCACTCCAGCGTGGGTGACAAAGTGAGACCCTGTCTCAAAAAAAAAAAAAAAAAGAAAAAAAGAAAAAAAAAGAGGTACTCATGAGACTTAGCAGACAGACAAGGAGAAGGGATTATTGTCTGGAAGCGTTTACAGGTAGATGTGAAGGTTGCAGCAGTTTCTGGGGATGTTCCTGTAGACCACCCAGTCTGAGGGTACCGGCAGCTGAGAGAGCTGATGACCACTTCTGAGAATCACTCATCTGTGCTGTAGGATAATACAGAGGGGAGCTGCCAGACAGTTCTTGATCGTTGCAGCAGCGCCTTGGTGAACGTCCTGAGAATCACCCTGTTGCAAGCTGAGATAAGTTGGGAGAGTAACACTGAAGTTCTTGAGATTCATAAGTTTTAGGGTGAGTTCTTGAAAGTCACCCGCTTGGCTGTGCAGGCTGGGATGATTGGCAATTGTTTGCCTGATTATCCTGCCTTCACTCTTTTTTTTTTTTTCCTAAAGCGGTACCTTTTTTTTTGTTTGTTTTAGTATTTTAAGTTCTAGGGTACATGTGCACAATGTGCAGGTTTGTTACATGTGTATACATGTGCCATGTTGGTGTGCTGCCCATTAACTCGTCATTTACATTAGGTATATATCCTAATGCTATCCCTCCCCCCTCCCCCTACCCCATGACAGGCCCCGGTGTATGACGGTCCCCTTCCTGTGTCCAAGTGTTCTCATTGTTCAATTCCCACCAATGAGTGAGAACATCTGGTGTTTGGTTTTCTGTCCTTGTGATAATTTGCTGAGATTGATGGTTTCCAGCTTCATCCACGTCCCTACAAAGGACATGAACTCATCCTTTTTTATGGCTGCATAGTATTCCATGGTATCCTGCCTTCACTCTTTACAATGGTTGTGTGGCTCTCCTATTCCACGTGATAAAACCTTCATCCTTGCATACATGGAATGGCTTGTTTCCTTGACCAAATTGCAATGGACAAGACAGCCTATTCCACATGGACCAGGGGTGCACCCCTGACCCTAGGAGAGCCAATTTATTGACTGCTAGGCTGAGCCAAGTGGAATTTTCTTTCCTGAGAATTTGCAATTGGAACAAAGAGATTTCTAGTGATTGGCAGTACTAGAAGCTAGAGAATATGTAGAAGACTGAAAAAGACATATTCTTCTAAAAACAAAGAAAGTGAGACTATGGAGAGAAAAATCAAATAGATGCTCAGAGAGAAGCAGAGAGAAGGAAACAAAAACTTCCAAAAAGAAACAGATGAACTTTCCCTGGCTTTCCAGGTCCTGGTTCCAGTCCCATGGGAAGTCCAATTTCTTGTACATGGATATTCCTGCATCCTTTCACTCCATTCCTTTCTTTTTGTTTAAGCTAATTTGAGTGAGTTTCCATTACCTGCAACCAAGAGGTGTGACTAGCTAGAGGAGATCTGGGCTTCTTCATTTTGCTCATGAATGGACACAGTCCCTGGCATATGAGCATGTTAAAAACATATCGATTAATTATTTAATTAAAATCCAACCTCACTCTATTCCAGGACCGAAAACACAACTAGGGATATAATTGATCTCTGAGAAGTAGCCTGTGATATAAACACCTATTGCCAAAACTTGAAATAAAAAAAAGGAAAAAGAAGCACTTATTCTCATCAATAGAAAGTCCTCAGCTGTGTAATACAGCCACATACTCATGGGAACAAAGCAAGAGGTTAAGGCCAGAAATAACTTGGATTGGCACCTCAGCACTTGTAGTAAATAACGTCTGTGTCATTCATGGTACAAAACTACAAAAACTACCAACACTAAGGTCACAACAGGGTCTATTTGTTCTCACGGCCTCAGGGTGGTTTGTGATGTTCCGTTTCAAGCTGCTTGAAGGGGTTGCTAGTTTGTGGTCCACATCATTTCTCCTGAGGAGGGAACTCACCCTCACAGCTGACTTCTTACAGAGATGCACTTTTTGTGTGGCAACTTTTTGCAAGCTATGAACTGCCTCTCCCGTTGCACACATGACTTATTGAACTCAGCTGAAGATTGGGCTCAGGTTTCCCCAGCAGAGCCTTAGGAGGATGTCTTTTTTTTTTTTTTTTTTTTTTTTTTTGAGACAGAGTCTTGCTCTGTTGCCCAGGCTGGAGTGCAGTGGTGCCATCTTGGCTGACTGCAAGCTCTGCCTCCTGGGTTCACACCATTCTCCTGCCTCAGCCTCCCAAGTAGCTGGGACTACAGGCGCCCACCACCACGCCCGGCTAATTTTTTGTATTTTTAGTGGAGATGGGGTTTCACCGTGTTATCCAGGATGGTCTCGATCTCCTGACCTTGTGATCCGCCCGCCTCGGCCTCCCAAAGTGCTGGGATTAGAGGTGTGAGCCACCGCCCCTGGCCAGGAGGATGTCTTTAAATAGTATAACTTATGTGAGCAGACAGCGTGTTAGTTCTGGAGCAGTTTGTTTGGCAGGCATGTCTTCATAGTCTGCAAGTTCCACAATTGTGTTTATTAGTTACTCTTCATTTGCCAGTGAAGCTGGGAGTTGACACTTCTTTCTTCCTATGGAGAGAAAACTATAGAGACTCCCACCTCCCTTCCCCACCAAAGAGGTTCAGTTCCTTATTCAGAGTATACAATGAGTTAGTGGCAGTGCCCTGGACTCTGGGGGAAAGCCATTGAGCCATTTATGTTTTATGTGTAACATAATAACAAGTCCTGGCCTTGACCAGCTTTTTATTGAAAGTTAAGCCAATGACACCTTTTATCTTGGGTGAATCATTAATGAAGTGCAGCACTGAATCTATAGGTATTTATTACTTTTTGTAATAAATAATATTTGAGTGCCTACCATGTGCTGAGCACGGCAGATATTGCAATAACAACAACAACAAAATATTTTCCCCCTGTGGAGCTTATAGTCCAATGGAATAAGTAGATTTTAAATAAATAATCCTATCAATAAATATACATGTCACAGGTTTGCAAATTTACCCACACTGTACTCAGCTATGGAAAGAAAAAGAGTCCCCATGTTTTCCAAACCTCATCTAATCTTCCCCAAAGCCACCTGCTGGCTTTCCTAGAGGAAATTTTAAAACTCATTTCGATCTGTTAAATGCAGTCTAATCCAGCCCTTCAAATTCAGTTGCTTTTGGACAAATCCATTTTTCAGGTTTCCTCATCTTCTATCTGTTTATTTCCAAAATCTGTGGGTGTGCAGGAGACTTGTGTGACTATGTGTGTGGAAAGAAGGAACTGAACGGGCCCCAGTCCCCGAGTGCACTGGTTTGGGTGGGATTAGTGAGGTTAGCAGGATTAGCGAGGTTAGTAGTGGTGTGGCTATCAGGAGCCGACGTCTGAGATGGGGCGACACAGAACGTGCATCTCTTGGCCTGGTGTTCCTCCCGTCAGTTTGGCGGAACCTGAGGGCCTGCTCTGGCTGCAGAACTTCGCTTCGGTCACTGGCTTGATGGGGCTGGCTTTAGCCCTAGGCCCCAATGTCATTCACCTCAGTCTCCATATGGACCTTTTTTTCTGGCCAGCTCCCTGTACTGTCTCAGAAACTGCCATCTACCTGTCACAGGAGACAATGGGGACTTGTGAGCCTGTTTTATGGCACAGAGGGCCCTGAATGATGCAGGAGGCCTCATGGAGGCTCACTTTGTCGGACTCCTCAGTTGCCCCAAGTTCAGCAAAGAGGTCCCTATTCAGAATCCCAGGTTAGAAACAGGACAAGCTTCTGTGTGCTGTCTACTTCCTTCTGTGTCACCTTCTTCTCCACTCTTTGACTCAGCCCAGAACAGGAGGCCCCAACACAGGCATCTCTGCAAGCTCCTCTCTCCTCTGTCCTCCTCTTCCTCCCACAGACACTGAAGTGTAAACACTGATTTTTCACCTTTTCCTTTCTATCGGGTCAAGACACTTCTACGTTATAGTCTCCTCCTTTTATTTATTTGTTTATTTTTAATTACTTAACTAATTTTGAGAATGGGTCTTGCTCTGTTGCCCAGGCTGGAGTGCAGTGGCATTATCATGGCTCTCTGCAGCCCCAACCTCCCAGGCTCAGGCAATCCTCCTACCTCAGCCTCCCAAGTAGTGGGGACCACAGACACGTACCACCATGATTGGCTAATATTTTAAATTTCTTGTAGAGATGAGATCTGCCTGTGTTTGCCCAGGCTGGTCTTGAACTTCTGGGCTCAAGTGATCCTCCCACTCTGGCTTTCCAAAGTGCTGGGATTACAGATGTGAGCCACCATCCCTGTCCCCTCCTTGTTTTCAAGTAGTGCCTGCCCTCTCCCTTTCATTGGACACAAAGTCGAGGGCAGCAAGGATAGAAAAACTGCTTACCAATGAGAAAGCCTAAATCGAGAGACATTTCAAGGGCATTAAACCCATTACTCCTAACTCAAAATTGTGGTAAGAAGACATAAAGAAGAAATTGGGGGCATTACGGTGACAGGAAAATGTAGCTTAGATGATCAAGGAAGATTTTTTTCTTTTTGAGTAAATGATGTTTAAGATTCATTTTTAAAATGCTGAGGGAGGGAGTGGGGAGGTGCTGGTGGCTGTAATAGGGTAGACTGAGGGATGCTGGTGCTGGATTCCTGCCTTGTAGCTTCACCATGATGGTGGTCACATGAATCTATTTGTATGATAAAATTACATAAAACTAAATCCACACACACCCACATACCCAGCATATGTAAAGTTGTTGGAACCTGAATGTCATGAATTGCATACATACCAATTTGCGGTTGTCACACTGTGTTGTAGCTACGCAAGGTGTTATCACTGGGAGGAGCTGGGAAAAGGGTGCAAGAGAACTCTCCATGTTTCTTCTTGCGACCGCAGGTGAATCTAGCATCACCTCAAAACTAAAAGTTTGTTTAAAAAGAAAACAATGGGCCTGGTGTGGTGGCTCAAGCCTGTAATCTCAGCACTTTGGGAGGCTGAGGCGGGTGGATCACCTGGAGTCAGGAGTTCGAGACCAGCCTGGCCAACATGGCAAAACCCCATCTCTACTAAAAATATAAAAATTAGCCAGTTGTGGTGGTGCATACCTGTAATCCCAGCTACTCGGGAGGCTGAGACAGGAGAATCGCTTGAACCTGAGAGGAGGAGTTTGCAGTGAGCTGGCTGAGATCGCACCACTGCACTCCAGCCTGGGAGACAGAGTGAGAGTCCATCTCAGATAAAAGAAAGGAAGGAAGGAAGGAAAGAGGGAGGGAGGGAGGGAGGGAGGGAGGGAGGGAGGGAGAGAAGGAAGGAAGGAAGCAAGGAAGGAAGGAAGCAAGGAAGGAAGGAAGCAAGGAAGGAGGAAAGGAAGGAAGGAAGGAAGGAAAGAAGGAAGGAAGGAAGGAAGGAAGGAAAGAAGGAAGGAAGGATCAAGTGTTAGCCATGTGAAGAACGTTCCCAGTGAAGGAATCCCGTTGTGAAGGCCTGGAGGGGGAAGGGCTCAATAAACTGAAGGAGGGAAAAGAGCCTTGCCACAGCACAGGAGCAAGGGGGGCTATGCCAGCGAGGAGGCTTTGGTGGAAGGAAAGAAAGTCAAAGGCTTAAAAAAAAAAAAAAAAAAAAAAGAAAGAAAGTCAAAGGCTTTAGGGCTCTCCCAGCTCTTTTAGACTTTGTCTTAAGTGCAAGGGAAGGTTTGGAAGTAGGACAGTGATGTGATCAAATCTATCTTTCAAAACCATCTCTGACCGTGTAGAGAATGGCTAGGAAGTGGAAGGAGGGGAAGACGAGAGGCTTCTACAGACGTGAGCAGGGATACTGACCAGACTACGATGGTTGCAAGTGATTTGGAAAGATACGGGCGATATTTAGAGGTATTTTGCAGGTAGAATTTGCACAATTTAGTAATGAAATGTATAATAAATGGTGGAGAAAAGGGTGTGTCAAAGATGCCATATGTTTCTGAAATGAACAATTGGGTGGATGGAGATGCTTTATTTTCGAAGAAAAGGGATGTGTAAAAGATACCGTAATTGGGTGGATGGCGGTGCTTTATTGTCTCAAGTGGGGAAGAACAGAAGAGAAGCATATTCACATGGTCATCAAGATGGGTTTACTCATGTCCCATTGCCACACTGTCCTAAATCCATAGTTTTTAAATATGTTTGATATTTATGGGACTGATTCTCCTATCCTCATTTTTCTTTTTCAGACTTCAGCTGGCTTTTCACACCTGTTTGTTTTTCCATATGACGACACTCGGCCTTATCTAGTTCAAGAAAAAAACTCATGTTGGTGTTTTTACTCAGATCACAGTAAATATGTAAATTAACTTAGGATAATTGACATTTTTATGAGGTTGATTTCCTCTTCAAGA
This sequence comes from Macaca fascicularis, assembly GCF_037993035.2. Lineage (NCBI taxonomy): Eukaryota > Metazoa > Chordata > Mammalia > Primates > Cercopithecidae > Macaca > Macaca fascicularis. The sequence continues at coordinate 17,976,746 of NC_088375.1, forward strand.
ACCAATCTTACCTTTCCCTAGGTTCAAGTCTTCTTTGAGGGGCCCTCAATGGTATTTTTATGTTTTCTATAATGCTTGTACATTTCCTATGAAGCTCGTTTCTAGTAAGCTCATCTTTTCTTGCTACTGTAAATGTGGTCTTCCCTTCCATTGTATATTCTAAGTGGATATTGTTTGTACATTTGAAAACTGTTGATTTATTTAAGTTAAATTTATTTAATTTAAGTAGATGGGGTCTTGATATGTTGTCCAGGCTGGCCTGGTACTCCTGGGCTCGAGCAACCCTCCTGCCCCAGCTTCCCCAGAAGGAGGGACTATAGTTGTGTGCCACCAGGCCTGCTGATTTATTTTTGCAGTTTGGTACTGACCTTACTCACTTATGTGGTTGAACTAATTTTTAGATGATTTTTTGAGGTTTCCTAGATATACAATAAAATTTGCAAATAATGATGATGATTTTGCCTTCTACTTTCTCATTTTTATGCCTCTTTTTTCCCCTGCTAGTCTCTCGGCCTTGTTTAGTGCCTCCAAACATCTTTAAATCGAAATGATGGTAATGGACATTTTTGTCTTATTCTTGACTTAAATGGTACTTTCTTTGGGAGGGGATTTCATAAACATTGTGGTAAACTGGGTGAGGTAGATACAGTTTTTAATCACTCTAAGGAATTGCCTTGTTATTATTCATCTATTCAGAATAGTTATCAAGAATGGATGCTTATCAAATGAATTGTTTTTGAAGATAATCATACTATTTTTCTTTCTTGGGAATTGCTTTAATAGTGAATTTCTTTATTGACCTCTTCTTGTATTCTCAAAATAAAATCCCCTTGGTTAAAAGATTACCCTTTTGACTTTTGCTAGATTCTGTTTGTTAATGTTTTATTTGTTAATGTTTTATTTATTGCATCAATTATTTATAAGTAAATTTGGTCTGTAGTTTTCATTTTGGGGCTACCATTGTTAGGACTGATTTTCTAACTTTGTATAAAGAGTTTAAAAGATTTTTTTCCTTTTCTATGCACTGGAACATTTGAAAGTGCATTGTAGCCATCTGTTCCTGAGAAGTTTGGTGCAATTCCCCTGTGAAAACTTGGAGCCTGATTCTTTTGGGGGCTAGAGTAAAAGTTCAGTGATAGTTAGGAAGCAACTCTCGGACAAATTCCTCTATTTCTTCTATAGTAATTGATCCATTTAGATTTTTGTCTCTCCTAAAGTCAGTTTTGTAAATTTTTATTTTCCCAGAAAATAATTTTCTCCATCTGGGAATTGAGATTTATTTATATACAAATAAGAAAAATCATCTCAATTATAAGGTAATCCCACTATATGGTACATGTAATACACAAAAGCAGTATAGTGCTATTTGAAGGTGAATTTAGATTAGTTAAAAATGGATATTACAAACTCGAGAGCAACCACCTTTATTATAGAGTGTTTTTCATTGTGAAAAACCTTCTGGGCACATCTCACAATGTTCGTTCTTCTTCTACTCCTCGAACTCGTGACCTCAGGTAATTCACCCACCTTGGCCTCCCAAAGTGCTGGGATTACAGGCATGAGCCACCATGCCTGGCTTCTTCTTCTACTCCTGCCAGAGACATGAAGGGATCTTTCCTGGCTCTTCACCATGAGAACCTGGTGGGGTTTCTGGAGGTGAAACCCATGAAAACATAGGTCCCCACCTCAAAACTGCAGGCCTCGGGAGTTTATTACTTTCATGCTAGTTCACTGCAGCAGTTTGTCAAAATCATCATGGACACGTTCCTAAGAGTTGATGCCTTCATCGGCTTCTGCTCCGGGTGAGCAGGTGTCCTTGTGACTCTCTGGGCTTGCCTGTCTCTCCAGATTTGGGGGTGGCAGTTTGCTCTGCAAACTTAGTTCTCTGATGTGTCCAAGAAAGGTCATGAACTGATGGTTTGTTTAGCTTTTTCTTGTTCTAAGGATGGGAGTAATGACTTCCAAGCCCTTCTCTTGTCAGAGCTGAAATTATAAGTTAATTATCTTGTATGTAATATCTTATTTTTCTCACAGTTTTCAAGATTTTCTCTTTATCATTGGCATTCTGCGGTGTGAGTGAATGTTCTGTACCAGGGTGTGATTTTCTTTGAATGTCTCCAATGTAGGGTTTCTGGGGCTTTACCAGATATGCTCACATTTACCAGATATCGGGAGTTTTCTGTCTTTTTTTTTTTTTTGATAAATAAAGAAATATGAAGACTATTCTCTCTCTCTCTCTTTCTGTCTCTCTCCTCCTCCTCCTCCTCCTCCTCCTCCTCCTCCTCCTCCTCCTCCTCCTTCTCCTCCTTCTCCTTCTCCTCCTCCTCCTTCAGTTAAGCCTTATGTTGGATTGCTTGATATTGTTCTATAAGCCTCTGAGGGTCCGCTTGTTTTTCTTCACTTGTTTTTCTTTTTGTTCTTCAGGTTGGATAATTTCTGCTTATCTTCTTCCAAGTTTACTGATTCTTTATTCTGCCATCTCCCATCTGCTGTTGAGCCTATCTAGTAAATTTCTTTTTTCTTTCAGTTGTACTTCTCAGCTCTGGAGGTTTTTTTTTTTGTTTTTGTTTCTTTTTTATAATTTTAATTTCTCTATTGAGATTTGCTATTTGTTTGCTCATCAACACCATGCTTCTTTTAATTCTCTGAGCATGATTATAATAGCTGCTTTAAAATCGTTATCAGCTAAACCTAACATCTGAGTTCACTTTCAGTAAAGGTTCCATAAACTTCCATGTATCCCGAATATGGACCACCCTTTCTTGTTTCTTTGCATGTCTGGCAATTTTTTAGTTCAAAACTTGATATTGTAGGTGACATGTTGCAATGACTCTGTAATGTGTTATATTCTTCTGAAGATTATTGAACTTTTTTCTATTAAGCTATTAACTTGCTTGCCTGAATTCTGATTGTAAACACTGTCTCCCTTGTAGAGTGCAGCAGCTGACATCTCTGCCCAGTTTTCTTTTCTCTTCCAGCTGCTGCATTTATAGCCTTGTCTCTGAACATGTGTTCCATCTGTGCAGTTAAACAGTGAGTCAAAAGTTTGAGAGGAGTTTACACTGAAATATTGGGACTTATTCTCTCTGAGGTTTCCTTGCTTCCAGCTGACCTCCAGCCCCAGCTCTGTTTTCTGGCACTGCAGGCCATTAAGGCTTCAGCCTCCTGAGCTGTGCATCGGCTGGGAATGCGCAGTTAAAAGAGTGACACATTTGCATATCTCACCTGATGTAGGCGTTCAAGAACACTTTTCTCCCTCACATCTGCCTGCTAGTTCTTTGAGTCTCTTGGGCTCTCTCTTACGTATGCATCGTTTAGCAGTCAGCCAAAGGTTTGGGCAGAATTTATACTCATATTTTGGGGCTCACTTCTTCTGGAACTCTCCTGATTTCAGGATTTCACTCCTAAATCTCCTCCTGTTTTGCCAACCCTACCCTCTGTTTTTCTGACACCTTTAACTAGAAAGGCTGTGATTTTCTGCAGCAGGATTTGGGGTTGGGGATGGAAAACATTTGCAGGGAAAATATAGCATAAACTTGCAATTCTTAGTCCTATAATCATCTCTCAAGAGTAAATTATCCTGCAGTTTCTATCCGTTTGGGTCATTCTCCAGTGCCTTCAGGTGGTTTAAAAAAAGTTTTTACAGTTTTTATTTAAAAAGTTTTTGTTGGAGGTTTGCTGAAAAACTTCATGCTACTTGTAGTGGACCATTCTTGTGCTGCTATAAAGAAATACTTGGCTTTGCAGATGCTGCTGCGGCCAGGAGCCCCATAATACCAGCCATGGTCAACCCCACAGTGTTCTTCGACATCACTATGATGGTGAGCCCTTGGACTGCATCTCCTTTGATCTGTTTGCAGAGAAGTTTCCAAAGATAGCAGAAACCTTTTGAGCTCTGAGCGATTGAGAGAAAAGATACAGTTTTAAGGATTCCTGCTTTCACAGAAGTATTCCAGGGCTTATGTGGCAGGGTGGTGACTTCACATGCCATAATGACACTGGTGGCAAGTCCGTCTGTGGAGAGAAATTTCATGACGAGAACTTCACCCTGAAGCCTACAGGTCCTGGCATCTTGTCCACAGCAGATGCTGGACCCAACACAAATGATTCCCAGTTTTTCGTCTGCACTGCCAAGACTGAGTGGCTAGATGGCAAGCATGTGGTCTCTGGCAAGGTGAGAGAAGAAACTGAATATTGTGGAGGCCATGGAGTGCTTTGGGTCCAGGAATGGCAAGACCAGCAAGGAGGTCACTATTGCTGACCGTGGACAACACTAATAAGTTTGACTTGTGTTTTATCTTAACCATCAGATCATTCCTTCTGTAGCTCAGGGGAGCACCCTGCACCCCATTTGCTCACAGTATTCTATCATCTTTGTGTTCTCACTGCAGTTCCCTTTGGATTCCATGGGTTCCCTTCCATGCCTAGCTGGATTGCAAAGTTCAGTTTATGATTATGAAATTAAAACTAAATGACAATAATAATAATAAAAAGAAATACCTGAGACCAGGTAATGTATAAAGAAAAGAGGTTTAACTGACTCAAGGGTCTGTAGGTTACACAAGCATGACTCCAGCACCTGCTTCTGGTGATGACCTCAGGAAGCTTCCAACCACGGTGCAAGGCAAAGAGACAGCAGGCAGTCACAAGGCAAGAGCAGGAGCAAGGGAGGGGAGAAGAGGCATCATGCTGTTCTAAACAAGCAGATCTCAGAGCAAGAACTCACTCCCTATCACAAGGACAGCACCAAGCCTGAGAGACTCACCCCCACGGCCTCAACACCTGTCCTTACCTTCAACCCTGGGATTACACTTCAGCAAGGGATTTGGAGGAAACACACATCCAAACCACATCACCACTGCTATCAGCAGAAGTCCCAAAGAGGTTTTTGTTTTGTTCTGTTTGCTACTTGCTTTCATTTAACTTTCCCCCCTTCCTTTTCTTATAGTGAAAAAGGAGAAAATATAAGTCCCACGAAGGGGTTTTCCATTCTGAATACTCATCTTTGAATGAAGTGAGTCCTTTCTGGACTCATCACTTGCAGGAGGAAACTCTCTCGTCTGGTACAGTCAGAATAATTTTTTTCATCCTACAAGATTGTGTATGTGGATGATTTCTTTAATGATTACTTTTCCTTCAGCAACTGAGATAGTTACTGAGGGTGATTCACAATGCAGTCTTTCTCCTCCATCCTGCCACGTTGACAAAATGCTCCCTAAAGGCGCAGGTTGTCTGTATAATGGCTTATTTAGCTTCTACTTCCTCTACTTTGCTTTGGAATCAAACTGAGTCCACATGAGTTTTTTTTTTCCTTACCATCAGTCTGCATCCACTGTTTCACTTTGGCCTTTGCAGGTTTCCTCTTAAAAATCTGCATCTTCTGCATCTGCTTGCACTTCAACTTGACCTTCACTGTTAGACTGCCCTTCCTACTGTCGCGTGATTTGAGGTTTCTGCTTTTTCCTAGTTTTGTCAAGGATGGTGTTGGAATGTCTGTTTCTTGTTCTCTTTGTTATTTTTGTTTGGCTTCTGAGAGGAACAGGAGGAAACACTGAACTGACCATACCATATAAAGCTAGAAATAATCACTAAGGTTTTTTTAATTAAAAAAGAAAAACTTTTATAAGATTTTATACTATTTTTAAATATTTTATATTATTATATTAATTATATAAAATTATTATATTGTATATTATATTAATATAATATAAAATATATAATTTTATATAATTATATAATTATATTATAATTATATAATTAATATAATATAATTATATAAAATTATGCAATTAATATAATATAAGTTATTATATTAATTATATATTATATACATTATATAAAATATTTAATATTTTATATTATTATATTAAAATATTTTATAATTTTTTGATTTTATAATTTGATTTTATAATCAAAATAATTATTTTTTTGAGTCAAGGTCTCACTGTCACCCAGGTTGGAGTTCAGTGGCACAATCATGGTTCACTGCAGCTTTGAACTCCTGGGTTCAAGCAATCCTACCACCTTGGACTTTTAAAGTGCTAGAGAGAAACACCTGAGCCATCATGCCCAACTGAACAAAATTTTTTATTTTGAGATAACTGCAGATTCACATAAAGTTGTAAAAAATGATACGGAGGGATTCCATGAATCTTTACTTAGTTTACTCAATGATAACATCTTGCAAAACTATAACACAATATCACAACGGAGATGTTGGAATTGATACAGTCAGGATATAGAAGGTTTCCATTACCACCAGGATCTTCATGTTGCCCTTTTATAGCCACATCCACTTGCCTTCCACCATCAGCCCCTTCTTAGTGCCTGGCAGCCACTCACTGGCTGTTCTCCATTTCTGTAATTTCTATACTTTCAAGAATATAGCACTTTGGGAAGCTGAGGTGGGTGGATCACTTGAGGCCAGGAGTTCAAGATCAGGCTGGCCAACATGACGAAACCCTATCTCTACTAAAAAAAATAAAAAAAATAAAAAAAATAAAAAAAGAAAGAAAAAAATAGCTTGTTATGGTGGTGTGCACCTGTAATCCCGTCTACTTGGGAGGCTGAGGCACCAGAATTGCTTGAACCCGGGAGGTGGAGGTTGCAGTGAGCTGAGATTGTGCCACTACAATTTAGCCAATTTAGAGCACTACTCTGTCAATAATAATAATAATAATAATAATATATAAATCACACACTTTTTTTACTCGGCATAATTCCCTGGAGCTTCATCCAGGTTGTTGCCTGAATTAAGGTTTGTATCTTTTTACTGTTAAGTAGTATTCCACGGTATGGCTGTACCATGGTTTGTTTAACCATATTCCCACTGAAGAACATCTGGATTATTTCCAATATTAGGATATAATGAATAAAATGTCTAAAAACATTCATATACAGGTTTCTATGTGAACGTACTTTTCATTTCTGTAAGGTAAAGGCCAAGGAATACATGGTAGTGGCAGGCTTAATATTTTTTAAAACTACCAAAATGTTTTTCAGAGTGACCATATCACTTTACAATCCCACCAACAATTTAAATTGTGGTAAGGGAAACCTTCTAGATCTTGATCCAGTTTTTCTTCATTCTCCTCAGCATTCAATAATAACTGGAAAAATTTTAAAACACACCTATCAGAATGACTAAAATAAAAAATAGCAACAACTATATTTTTCCAGCACTATGTTGGATAAGAGTGGTGAAAATGGACATCCTTGCTTTGTTCCTGATCTTTTTGGGAAAATCTTCAGTCTCTTACCATGAAGTATACTGTTAGGTACAGGGGTTTTTCTGCAGATGTTCTTTAGCAAGTTAAGTTACCCTTGTATAGAAACCTTACCTACATTTACCTCCCTTTATTTGCCCCATTTAAAAATAACGACTTTTTAAAATTTTAGTTATTCTAATAGGTGTGTTTTAAAATTTGTATTTCTCTAATGGTTAATAATGTTGAACATCTTTTCTTTCTTTCTTTTTTTTTTTTTTTTTTTGAGACAAAGTCTCGCTCTGTCACCCAGGCTGGAGTGCAGTGGCATGATCTCAGCTCACTGCAACCTCTGCCTCCTGGGTTCAAGGGATTCTCCTGCCTCAGCCTCCTGAGTAGCTGGGATTACAGGCGCCTGCCACCATGCCTGGCTAATTTTTGTGTTATTAGTAGAGATGAGGTTTCACCATGTTGGCCGGGCTGGTCTTGAACTCTTGACCTGAAGTGATCTGCTCGCCTCAGCCTCCCAAAGTGCTGGGATTACGGGCGTGAGCCACCGCGCTCGGCCAAACATCTTTTCAAGTGCTTACTTGCCATCTGTAGTTTGTCTTCGGTGAAATATTTCTTCATGCTTTTTGCCAATTGGATTGTTTGAATTTTATTGTTGAGTTCTGAGAGGGTTTTTTTTTCCTCCGCAAGATCTTGCTCTGTTGCCCAGGCTGGAGTGCAGTGTGGTGCCATCATTGCTCTCTGCAGTTTCAAACTCCTGGGTTCGAGCCATCCTCCCGCCTTGGTCCCCAGAGTGTTCTTTACATGTGCTGCTTACTAGTTCTTTTCACATATGTGGTCTGCAAATATTTTCCCCTAGTTTGTAGGCTGCCTTTTCATCCTCCTAAGTGTCTTTCTTAGTGCAAAAGTCTTTCATTTAGATAAAGTCCTTTTTATAAATTTTAAATTTTATGTATCATGCTTTGTTGTCAAGTCTAAGAACTCTTTGCCTACCTCTAAGATTTTCTCCTATTTCTTTTAATCTTAACCTTTTACAGATTTCCATTTTACATTTAAGTCTGTAATCTATTTTGAGTTAATTTTGTATGAGGTATGAAATTTAGGTTGTGGTGGTTTTTGTTTTTTGTTTTTTGTTTTTTTCTGCGGATGTCCAATTACTCAAGCACCATTTGTTGAAAAAGTGATCTTTCCCCCACTGAATTGCTTTGTCAAAAATTATTTGGGTAAATTTGTATGGATCTATTTCTGGGTTCTCTACCTGTTCTATTGATCTACGTGTCTCTGCCTGTGCCAATACCACAGAGTCATGATTACTGTGGCTGTACTGTAAGTCATGAAAATGGGTAGACTGATTCCTCAGATTTTTTCAAGATTGTTTTAGTTATTCTAGTCCCTTTGCCTCTCCATATAAAGTGTAGAATAATCTGCCTATATCTACAAAAATCTTGCTGGGATTTTGATAGGAGTTGTATTAAAACAGCATATCATTTTGGGGAGAATTGACACCTTTACAATGTTGCATCTTCCAATTATGAACATGATATGCCTCATCATTTATTTAGATATTCTTCTATTTTTTTCATTGGTGTTTGGTAGTTTTCAGCATACAGGCACTATACATATTTTGTTAGATTCACAGCTAAATATTTCATTTTATTTTGTATGATTGTAAATAGTATTATATTTTTAATTTTGATGACCATGTGTTAATTGCTAGTATATAGAAAAGCATTTGACTTTTGTATTTTTACCTTGTATCCTGTGACCTTGCTGAAATCACTTATTAGTGATAGGAGATTTTATATAGATTCTTTCATATTTTTTATACAGGCAACCCTGTCATCTGCAAGTAGGGACGATTTTATTTCTTCCTTTCCAGCCCATATATTTTTATTTCTTTTTCTAGCCCTATTCCACTGGCTGGAACTTTCAGCATTACATTGAATAGGAGTGGTGAGAGTGGACATCATTGCTTTGTTCCTAGTCTTTTTGGGAAAACCTTCAGTCTTTTGCCATTAAGTATAGTTACAGGATATTTTGGTAGATGTTCTTTATCAAGTTGAGTAAGTTACCTGTGAAGAATAGAAACTTTACCTAAATGTACATCCCTTTATATGCCCTATTATAATTGTTTTAAATATTTGCTATACATACATTTAGAACCACATCAAAGAGTGTTATAATTTTTGCTTCAACTGTCAAACATAATATAGAAAATCAAAAGAAGAAGGAAAGTATATCATATTTACTGGTATTTTTGCTTACTATAGCCTGTCTTCTGTCTTGATGTCCCTAGATTCCTTTTTTTTTTTTTTTTTCCCCTTCTGTTTAGGTAAAATTTCTTTTAGTCATTTTTTTAAGGTAGGTCTCCTGGTGACCAATTTTCTTAGTTTTCCATTGTCTAAGAATGTCTTGATTTTTCCTTCATTCTTGAAAAATGTTTTCACTGTTTATAGGATTCTAGCTTGACAGTTTTTTTCTTTCAGTACTTAAAAGATGTTGTGCCACTTCCTTCACTCCATGGTTTCTGATGAGAAATCCTCTGTCATTGGAGCTATTTTTTCCTTCAGGTAAGGCATTTTTCTCATGCTGCTTTCAAGACTTTTCTTTGTCTTTAGTTTTCAGCAGTTTGGCTACAACGAGCCTACGTGTGTATTACTTTAGGTTTATCCTGTTTGGAGTTAGATTAGCCTCTTGATTCTATAGATCGATGTCTTTTCCCAACTTGGGAAGTTTGCAGCCATTATTTCTTCTAGTACTTTTTCAGCCTCAACATTTTTCCCCTCTTCTTCTGGGATTCCAATGTCACGAATGTTACATCTTTTGTTAGGGTCCTGCAGGTCCCTGAAGCTCTGTTCACTTTTTCCAGTGGTTTAGATTTCATAATTTCTATGTTTCTATCTTCCTGTTCACTGATCCTCTCTTCTGTCCCCTCTGTTCTGCTAGTGAGTTCATCCACTCTGTTTTTATACATTATATAGTGGTTATTGCATTTTTCACTTCTAAAATTTCCATTTGGTCCTTCTTTGTATCTTCTATTCCTTTGCTGAAACATTCTATTCTTTGCAGAGTCTATTTTTCATTTGTTTCAAGCCTGTATGTAATTGCTCACTGAAGCATGTTTATGATGGCTGCTTTAGAAAATCTTTGTCTGGTCCAGTGCAGTGGCTCCAGCTTGTAACCCCAGCATTTTGGGAGGCTGAATGAAGCAGGAGGATCACTTGAGGTCAGGACTCTGAGACTAGCCTGATCAATATAGTGAGACCCTGTTTCTGTTTATAAGAATAAATAGATAAATAACATAAAATGTTTAAAAATTTTTTTTTCAGATAATTCTAACGTCTCTGTCACCTTGGTGCTGGCATCCATTGATGTCTTTTGTCATTTGACTTGAGATCTTCCTGTTTTTGATATGCTGAGTCATTTCCTACTAAAATCTGGACATTTTTGTTTTATATTATGAGATTCTCAGTAAGATTTATGTAGTAAATATTTAGTTGGCTACATATTACATTGGCTAATACAATTTGGTGGGCTAATTCAGCTGGCTCCCTTTGACACTGCTCTGGCAGGAATAAGGGGGAGCGCCTGGCGGGAGAAGACCAGGTTTCCCAGTTGGACTCTGGTGATAATTGAGGGAGGAGCCTCCTCATTTCTCCTGGGCAGGGATGGGTGTTCCAGACCTCGCTAGGCCTCCACTGATACGTCCCTGGCTGAGAGTGTTAGGAGTGTCTCATTGCACCTCCCTATGTGGCCTTCAGAGACACCAGGGGAGAGCGGCTTTTTACCACCCTACAGGAATGGAAGTTCCTGCTCCCGACTCAGCCTTCTCAGACACAAACCTAGTGAGAGAACTAGGAACACCTCGTTACAGCCTGATGAGTCTGGAAGTCTAGGCTCCCTGCTTGGCTTTTGCAGGCATGGATACGGGTGAGGCCACAGTTTTCTCTATAATGTTTGTCTGGAGTGGAGCTGTTATTATCTAAAATGTCTCTGCATTGCTAGGCTGACGCTTTCCTTGTCTTTTGGCTAGGTAAGTGGGCTTTTGTTGGGGGCTTGTTTTTTGGTCTAAACCTGTTGGTGTTTTCGGGTTGCTGGCTTCTTGAATTCCATGTCTGGAATACGTAAGGCTAAAGAAACTCACCACTGTGTAATTCCTTGGTATATCAGTTGTCTAGGGCTATCATAACAAGTACAACAGACTGGTTGACTTAAACAACAGAAATGTATTATTTCACAGCTCTGAAGGCTGGAAGTCTGGGATCAAGGTGTCAGCAAGATTGGCTTCTTTTGAGGCCCCTCTCCTTGGCTTGCAGATGGCTGTCTTCTCCCGGTGTCTTCACGTGGTCTTCCCTCTGTATTTGCCTGTGTCCTAATCTCCTCTTCTTAAAAGGACACCCGTCATATTGGATTAGGGCCTATATGGCAGATGCACCTGACAGCAATAACTTGGAATGGCCAACCTAGAGATTCATTCCTTATCTGTGAGGAGCATTGGAATCCCTGACCCATGCCACGGAATGTAGGCTTTGTCTTGGGTTGAATGAAGGTTGCCGGATGGAGGTTGCCGGGAGAGGGTGCTAAGTAACAATGCTGTAAAACCACATGCTTTTGACAGGCGGTCACAGTTTGCCTGTCCAGCCCATCGCCACTGGGCCACCCTGTATGTAAGTCCCCTCAATAAACCCTATGTCTCATGCACTGGCTCCAGGTCTCTTCTTCAGCCCCTCAAACATGACACCGTCTCTATTGAAGTCATTAGGGGTCCAGCACAACAGGGCCCACTCTAAATGACCTCATTTTTCCTTACCTTTTTGAAGACTTTATCCTCAAATGCAATCACTGGGGATGAAAATGTTAGCTTATGAATTTTGGAGGGACAGAATTCAGCTTATGACACTTGGGTCCCAAGGTCCCTGGCCCGTCTGCCTCTTCTCTCCACCTTTCAGAGCCTTCTTATGTTTACTGTGTATACAAAGTCCACGGTTTTGAACTGCACTTAGTGGGAAGAATAGGGGAAAGTATCTTTCCAGAAGCAGAGGTCCCCCGTTGAGTTGCCAGACTGTAAAAGTGTATTTCACGGCCTGGGCAAGGTCTTGACTCAGGCAAAGGAGCAGAAAAGGGCATTGGAGCTACTGAAAGGTGGCTCAGCATGAAGGAAAAGGGTGATTAAAAAAAAAAAAATCAGAACCAGGATCCAAACTCTAGGGGGCAACTTTGTAATAAAACAAGCAAGGGCCTAGGTGGCTTGGACGATGAAACAGAGGGTCCTCAACTGGTCAGAGGACCAAAAAGGTTTGGCTCTAAGCACAGAACTAGAACTTAGTACTAGGGCCCATCCAAGCCACACACCCCTGGGCTGTGGGGTCACCTTGGGAAATGGCTCTTGAGTGAATCTGAAGAATCTTACTACCTTGGGAAGCAGATCAATTTGCTGGGGATAGGGAACCCTAGTACAGAGTGTGGCACAGAGAAGAAGCCACTTGTCACACGTGGGATGGTTGTTGCCTTGGCAAACTGACAGGGGTCTGCACTAAGATCGGCGGGGTCCACACAGCAACACTGTGACAGTGGCAGATGTCCTCCTGAGTTCCCCAGACTGACCACAGACTTCAGGCCCTACCTAGCAGAGGTGGCCCTGGTGCTCATGACGCTGAGATTAGCAGACACTGGAGGCTCAACTCCAGTGGTGCTTGATGGCCACTGGGCAGGTCTAAGGTGTCCCCTCCTGCATCAGGAGGAGCTGACACCTATCGGCATGCCGAGGACTCCTCCCATATTATTCCAGGGGAGTTTATTCCCTGGGGAAAAAAAATATATATTGCCTGCTGTCGTGTAACTGCCTACTGAAACATCAAGATTTGCGATACGGATGTAAAAGTGCCCTGACTTGTAGTTAGCAGGTACATTAAGAGCTGCACATTAGTCATTGTTACAGCCCTTGTCTGTGTCGCTGGGCCACTGCCAAGAGGGGAAATGTAGATTTTAAAAATGAAAATATCATTTCTTATGCAGGAAATACTCTAGCACTGCCTGTTTCCTCACAGTCCTTCAACGCGTCTGGTTGCTACCTTGTCATAATATTTGAATTAGGGTGGTGCAACATGCCACAGATGACACAAATGGGAGCCCTATCTGGAGCAGAAGATCTCTGCTGGGGTTGGCAAAACATACCCTGATTCCCACCTTAATTTTCCTGGAACAACAGAGAGTTGGGCCTCCGAATGCTCTGCAGACACCGCCCTCACTCCCTGGAGCATGTCTGTCTCCTCTTCACGCTGTTCATGGCCATTAGTCCTATAATCCCCCATTCGTCTTCTGGCACTGAATGGAGAGGAAGAGAATGTCTCATTTTCTAGTTGCCTCAGAAAGGCCCTCCCCAGGAAGTTGCAGGGAGGGGGACCACACTTCATGGACCCAAGGCCTCTAACAAAATGGAAGGAAGTAACATTGCCACCCTCTATCTTAGGGGGATTCCCTAGGAACAGGAAGGTGGTGCCGATTTGGCGGAAGTAGACAGGAGCCGCGTGGAGTCATAGAGTAACATGTACAATTGTAGTAAAACTCAGGTCATTTTCAGCTTTTATTTTCTCTCCTAAGGGCTGTCTCTTTCATTCAATTGTCCAGAGCATGAAGCTAGGACCCCATGGAGAAGACTATCCATCTCACAGTAATTATGTTCAACCATCCTCTATGCACAAGCAGTAATGTCTTTAGTGTTTAAAGTCATCTTTCTTTTTTGTTATTGTTGCAGAGATGAGGTCTCCTTATGTTGCCCAGACTGGTCTTGAACTCCTGGCCTCAAGCGATCCTCCCACCTCGGCCTTCCAAAGTGCTGGGATTAGAGGTGTGAGCCACTACACCTGACTTTACAGTAAATGCAAATCTGATCCTGTCACTATCCAGCTTAATGACCTCCTGCGGTGCTCTGGGACAGAGCCCAGCCTCCTTAGCATGTAGGCAAGGTCCCCTTGCTTGGGCCTCGTTAACTGCTCCTGTCTTGCTTCCTTCTGTGTCTCTCCCATGATCATCCTCCTGTGATGGCCACACTGGAGCCTCACTGAGCTGTTTGCACAAAACTTCATGTCTCCCACATCTTCATGCCGATGTTCTCACTGTTCTCTCTGCCTCAATGTCCCTTCCAGACAGCGAGGTTAGATGCCTAGCTTCGTGCTTTTGTGACGTATGTACCTTTATCAGCACTCTTATCACACTGTACTAAAATCCTGCCTTATTAGCTGTCTTTCCTACTTGGCTATGAACTAAGCAAGCACAGAGATTGCTTATTACTCTTCTACTTTCCTGAGACACAGCAGAAAGCCTGAAACCTAGGCTTAGTTTGCCCTTGATACATGTTAATTAAATGAAAGACTAATTCCATGAACAGAAGAGAGGATCAGTGAACAGGAAGATGAATTTCCCCGTCCTGAAGGATCGTTCCATGCGGTGTCACTTGCTTTTTCCCTCAGTGTTCAAATAAAGATTCAATTAAACTCAGCAAATATTTATAGGGCACTTATTACGTGCCCCTCCTGTGCTAGGCACTGGAGATACAAAGACAAAGAAGTGCAGTCCTGAGGACCCTCAAGTAGTTCCCTGCCGGGAAAGGGATACTGATGGACGCAGCTGTCCATCAGCCGACAAGTACAGACCAAAACACCTCACAGAAGACCCGGCTGGGTTTTCCACCAGGAGGGCTCAGGTCAGGTCAGGTGCTCCTGCTAAATGAGTTGTGAAAACAGCCAGCCTTTTTCAGGCCTCTAGACCAGGAGGCAGGAATGTGCTTGGTAATGCAGCTGTGGTGCTCCCGCCCATAGACCCCCAATAGGAGCCAAACAACCCTGGGATGAAGGCAGAGGATGGGCTGGCTGGAGGGCCTAGGAATGCCGCTGGGGAGGATGGACCTTGTGAAGCTGTGCTTCCTATGAGCTCTAACTTAGATCACAAGGAGATTGGGAAGGACTGTTGGTGTGTCTTTCAGGGTGTTGCTAGAATCAGGGAACCCTAAAGCCTCCAGAGTCACCAAAGCTGTCACCACTGGGAACAAAGGCTTCTGTCCGCTAGGTAAGTATAATCATGCACCAATGACAGGGGCAGGAGAGTGGGGAGCTGGGGTTGGAGGGCCCTTCCCAGCATCTGGAAAATCACATCGAGTGAAGGGGTATTGACTAGAGATGGTCTTTTCCATTTCTGTTATTCTTTTAGAAGCTAGTAGGAGTATTATAGAGTCAGGTTTAGTAAGGAAGATGGGAAAACTCTCAGTTCACCCAGTTGCTTTTAATTTATTAGTCTTATGTCTGTCTCCATTATTCCACACTTCTCACACCCCTATCATCGATCATAAAGTTCAGGAAAGAAGGTAAACAACATTAGGAGAGCCAGACATGAGCCAAGCTCCAGTTGGCATATTTAGCGTCCGATGGGAGAGTGACCAAAAGTGAGACCCAATCGGTGGTCTCTAAACATATGATGGAAGCCTCTGGCTGCTGCCCCTTTGCAAGAGGCTCTGAAGAGCAAGTGTGCAAAGGAGGACAGAGAGGGAGAGGAAGGAGGAGGCAGAGCGGGCACTCGGGCGGCAAGGGTAGTGCTCTGGAAGTCTAGTATGATTCTGTCGCATTGCATCATCATCACGAAGGGGCCACATCTGAAGCAAAAAATGGCAAAGACTCAAAGAAAATAAATCATGCAGACTCTGGAATGACCTCATTAAAAAGCTGCTCTCTCTGCTGCCATGTTCTATTTATAGCTGAAATATGAGCATTCCTGACAGGAAATCTAAATGACAGCAAGCCTAGGGTTTTAAGGCAGTGGGTAGGGGTTTGCTTAATAAATCATCTGGTATTTTTACTCAGATGATTTTTCTATTCTAATGAAACTGTTAGTTCAGTTCTCTTTTCTGCATGAGATGACATTCATGGGATGTGTTTTTTACTCAGGAATTGAGGATAAAGAAGCAAAAGGATCCTTTCATATAAAATATTTTGCTAAATACATGTGAACTTCGTAATACACCATTACCCTCAACACATCTTAATGCTGGTTCGCAATGTTCTTTTTCAGGCCATATTGTAGCTGTTATTTCCAGTGATCATTGTAAATAACTTTGTTATGTTTCACTGAAATCAATTTCATAGAAATCAAACCAATAGGGAAAACATCTTTTACAAAGGAAGACATAGAGCCTTATTCCAAATGTTAAGAGAAAAAAGCAGATCATATATTGTGTAAATAAGCAGAGCCACACTTCTAAAACCCTGAAGCCCAGAGCCTGGATGGAACTGCCAGCAAGTTCCCTGTCTGTGTTATGGACAGAGGCAGGATTCATCTTTTGCTTTTAAGTTTTTTGGGGAAAATATTTAACAAGCTTTTCATTTCTGGAAGACAGTGCTCTTCAGCCTGAGGACAGTTCAGATGCTTTTAAAAGAAAAAAAGTACAGACCCCCTCTACTCCCCCACAACCGACCCAGTGCTGTTAAAGTTTTTATAACACTTCAAAATTATGTGTTTATTATATTTTATTACAACACTTCAAAAATATGTGTTTAAGGCAAGATTTGAAATTCTGATTCTTGTGGCTCTTATACAACTTTAAAACCAAAGCAAATTGTGATGTTTAATTTTATGTGTCAACTTAGCTAGGCCATGGTACCCAGATATTTGGGCAAACATTATCTTAAATGTTACTGTGAAGGTTTTCTTTTAGATGAAATTAATGCATTTGAGTCAGTGGACTTTGAGCAAGGCAGATACCCTCCATAATACAGGTGGGCCTCGTGCAATCAGTTGAAGGCCTTAATAGAAAAAGACTGCTTTCTCCCCAGCAAAAAGGAATTCTGTCAGGAGAGGGCATTTGGATTCGAACTGTACAACAGCTTTCCCCTGGGTCTCCAGCTTGTTGGCCTGCCCCACAGATTTTGGACTTGCCAACCTCCATAATTATGTGAGTCAATTTCTTTTTTTTTTAATATATAACAAATTTTTAAAAACAGACACAAGCGTCTCGCTATATTGCCCAGGCTGGTCTTGAACTCCTAGGCTCAAGCGATCCTCCCTCCAGCCTCAGCTTCCCAAAGTGCCGGGATTATAGGCATGAGCCACTGTGCCCAGCTAGTGTGAGCCAATTTCTTAAAATAAATATCTTTCTCTACACAAACACACACACACACACGCGCGCGCAAGCACACGCATGCCCTGTTCTGTTTCTCTAGAGATCCCCGACTAATACACAAATCTAAAAGTTAAATACCCCCAAACTACAAAACTAATAAAATTGATATGAACAACTGGAATGTAATGTGACAGGTATTGTTAGTTGTTTGCAGTTACTGATGTCAGGTTTCATAGCAGAAAGATCTCTTCTTAGAACTGTTTTGGTATTTCATCTGTTTCTGAACTTGATTTTTAAAACCCTAATGCCAAGAAAGGTTGTTTATACAAGTGCATTGTATAAAACAATATAAAAAACTTTAAGCTTTTATTTTATAACTCCTGGAAAATTAGAAATGATCATTAAAATTTTACCAAGAAGCAGTCTTCAAATAATAATTCTATAAAGCTGTTTTAGTCATTGGAGGAGAACATTAGCGTTGTAGCATTATTTAAACATACATTCAATATGATCTAATTCAATTATTTCTGGAAGTGGGAAGAAAAGCATTCTTCCCTGCTAATAGACTGTTTTATTTGGTGCATACAGACACAGAACACTCCATACAACCACTTTCAAATATGAAAATGGTACTGTCTGCCAGAGAATAGGATCTTTAGAATTCTGCATATTTATATTATCATAGGCCATGGCTGATTCAATTCTTCTGCCACTTTATTCAAGATGTTATAAACTCTTCATTTATAGGGTGTGCCGTGATATCATTTAGGCTTTAGTTCTCAAACTTCACAAATGCAAATGCAGGCAATAAAAATTCTTGCCAGTACACTGGTCCACCAGAAAATTCAGAACATGCTTTAAAAACTCATTGAAACGAAAACAATAGATTTAAAATAATCATACCTTTATATGTACAGAGCTCCTAAATATCCGTAAAGAAAGAGGAATAATCTTATCAGCGGAGAAAGAACATAAATTGGTAAGTTACCAAAAAATGAAATAAAAAACAGCATAGAGGCTGGGAGCAGTGGCTCATGCCCGTAATCTCAGCACTTTGGGAGGCTGTAGTGGGCAGATCACTTGAGTCCAGGAGTTTGAGGAGACATGGTGAGACCTCGTCTCTACAAAACCAAAAATTAGCCGGGCGTGGTGGTGCACGCCTGTAGTCCCAGCTACTCAGAAGGCTGAGGTTGCAGGATCGTTTGAACCCGGGAGACAGAGGTTGCAGTGAGCCGTGATCCTGCCATTGCACTCCAGCCAGGGTGACAGAGACAGCCCTGTCTCAAAAACAACCGCCACCACCACCACGACGGCGGCATAGAAACCTATGAAAAGACTTCTGGTTAAGCATGGTAACTTTAACATACGTATTTGTCTTTCTTCCCACCCATACTGCCTACTAAAATTGCAGAAAGAAAGAAACAAGTATAATGCCACAATATGAGAGGAAAGATCTCAGATGAGTGATATGGACATCATTTTGGAAGCTGGAGAGCAGATAGACCAATGGCACTTGACTCAGTAGCCAGAGCAGAACCTGCGACCACAAGAGCGGGCAGTGGGAATGGCAAGGCAGCCAAGAAGAAGCAAACCAATTCACACTACAACTCCAAAAAGGCACCGGGATTGGAGGTTCCAGGTACCTCTAAAAATAGAGGTAAAAAAATGATTACAAGGAGTAGTTATATTTAAGGATCCCCTCTTCTCCACAGCTGAGCAATCGCCTCTACCCTGCCCCCACGGAAAACTGGAGGTTGAGTCTCCCTCTGAATGTGGGACACCAGGTGCAACTGAACATGAGTGTGTAAGTAAATGTCCACATACTGAATGGTGACACCCTATCTCCAGTCTTCTGCCCTATCTTGTGCATGGAATGTTAATAGGCAGGAAGTCGGAGGATTTTTTCTCTAGGGAAATGAATGAGCCCAAGAGAAAAGAACCAGCGTTAATGGCCTTTGGGAGTTTTCCAACAAAGCATTTCCCATCTGATCACCCTACAGGGAAACGAAAAAGTCAAAAGTTCTCATCTATTCATATGAAGCTTCCAAACAAAGATTTTAGAATCTCACTTTTAAATAGGAATAATCAATTGAGAATTAGTAGACACCTCAGGCATACCTATGACATGAAAGACAGGGCAGCACTGGACTGCCCAATAGCAGCAGCCCCAGAAGGTTAAAGACAATGGAGTGATGCCTTCAGGATGCTGGGAAGTTATCTCAAAACTGGAATTTCATACTCTATGGTTTAAATATAGATAGAATAAAGACATCTTCAAATATTATAAGGTCTCAAAAATTTAAGTTTCATATACTGTTTCACGAAAAGCTGCTGGATGATGTTCTTCACCAAAATAAGTCAATTAATAAAGAAACGGGAAGAGAGACATTCATGAAATAGGGAATCCTGCAAGAGGGAGGAGAAAGAATCCCTAGGATTTCCTGATGGGGAAAATCCCAGGGCAATGGTGCAGCAGTCGTCCAGAGAAGCAGACCAAACCTGTGCAAGAAGACAGAGGGCCCCAAAAAAGATGTTTATTTGAGGGTGGATGGGGTAGGGGATATGGGTGAATGTGAGCCACCATACTGTTTGAACACTTTGAAGTAGATTTTTAATTTGTTTTTATTTAGTTAGTTTTTTGAGACAGGTTCTCACTCTGTTGCCCAGACTGCAGTGCAATGGTGCGATCCTGGCTCACTGCAACCTTCGCCTCCTGGGCTCAAGCCATCCCTTCATCTTGGCCTCCAGAGTAGCTGGGACTACAGGTGCACATCACCACACCTAGCTAAGTGTTTGTTTTTTTTGTTTGTTTGTTTGTTTGTTTTTTTTTTTTGTAGAGATGGAGTGTTGCCATGTTGGCCCAGGCTGGTCTCAAACTCCTGGGCTCAAACAATCCACATGCCTTGGCCTCCCAAAGTGCTGGGATTACAGGCGTGAGCCACTGTGCCCAGCTTAAGATTTTTTGTTAAAATTCTCTTGGATATATTGAAGATGAAAGGTGCACAAAATACTAAACAAGTGAAATATGGGGCAATTAATAACTCTAGGAAAAACGAACACAAGGAAATGTATTATAGCATGCAACATAGCTTCCTTGTAAACAACATCTACATGGACATAATTTTTAAGAACATACTATATTGATTTAACCAAAAAATAGTTATCTAATTATTAATATATTGGGAAGTCGAAGGAAATATATGGTAAAGTGTAGGGCTAGAAGAAAAATATAGGGGATCTAACGCTACATCTTCCACAGTGGAAAGTCAACTGATAGGTAAGAAGAAGTAGGAACTGAAAAACTAGTAATATGTGTTGCAAGTATTTTATTTAGAAAAAAAGATAGGATTGGGCACAGTGGTTCACACCTGTAATCTCAACACTTTGGGAAGCCAAGGTGGAAGGATTGCTTGAGCCCAGGAGTTTGAGGCTGCAGTGAACTGTGATCACACCACTGCACTCTAGTCTGGGTAGCAGAGTGACACCCTGTCTCTTAAAAAAAAAGAAAAAAGAAAAGAAAAAAGAAAGAAAGAAATTGAAAGTAGACAAAAGGAGAATAGGATAAATAAGTTAACAGTATATGCCAGCAACTGTTATTTTTGATGATAAGCTTGGTGATAATGCTTGGATTGTTAAGCCGTATACATGTGTTATTGACTCTTGTCTCTTGGGTTTTGCACCCTTATGTAGTCTCCCGCCACACTGAACAGGGTTGTATAACCAATAGGATATCATGGAAGCAACAGAATGTGGCTTCAGAGGCAGGATCACGAAAGATACAGTTCCATCTGTCTTGCTCTTTCTTTTTTGTTGTTGTTTTTGAGACGGAGTCTTGCTCTGTCACCCAGGCTAGAGTGCAGTGGTACCTTCTTGGCTCACTGCACCCTCCGCCTCCCAGGTTCAAGCAATTCTCCTGCCTCAGCCTCCCCAGTAGCTGGAATTACAGGTGCCTGCCACCACTCCTGGCTAATTTTTGTGTTTTTAGTAGAGACGGGGTTTCGCCATATTGGCCAGGCTGGTCTCGAACTCCTGACCTCAGGTGACCTACCCACTTCGGCTTCCCAAAGTGCTGAGATTACAGGTATGAGCCACCATGCCCAGCCTGTCTTTCTCTTTCTCTTGGATCTCCTACAAGAAGCCAGCTGCTATGCTTTAAGGACACTCAAGTAGCATGATGGCAAAGTCTATGTAGGAGGGACTGAGGCTTGCTGCCAAGACAGCCTTGCTAACCATGTGAGTGTAAACTAAAAATAAATCCTAAGCCCCTCAACTGACTGAACAATCCCCCTCTTGGCCAAAAGCACCCCGGAAAAACCTTAAAAACTAAATTTCCAGCCATGATGAGACAGGTCAGATACACCTTGTTATAACCTCTCCCTTTTGCTGTTTAGACACAATGACTAACTAGCATTAATGTTAAATAGTGATCATAAGACTGACAGAATGGACCCTTGGTGGTGTAAGATACTGAAATAGAAATTGGACCTAAGGTCATGCCAGGTAAGGGTTAAATCACGTGCCCCTGTGCTTAAAGAATAGACTTTGTTCTAACTGCTGCAAGGTTTTTCTTTTCCTCTAGCACCTAAACAAGCACTGGCCTCAAGATAAGCAATATTATAACAATTTAAAGCTCTTCCACTGCCAGACGCTGACTAACTGACCCCCTGTTCCACAAACCAAAGCTACAGCTTTGGACAAAAGACTAATGTCAGTACCTTTCTCCTGGTAAGAAGACCACTGACCACGGACCAGTTCTGGCTGGTTTACAGAGGCGGTGCACTTGAGGGCCTTCTGAAAAGCCCTTTTGATGCATGGGGCCTAACTGTAATGCATTCAAATGTGAAGTCCCAAGGTGAATGGCATTGGACATAAAATGCATGTTTGATCAATGTGCATGTGTTAGGACCACTGTCATGAATATTCATCGTTCTTCCTAAAACCTGTTGAGTAAATACTTCTCACCTGACCAACCCATTCAGTTTAAATTCCTGTCCTACCTCTCCCTGTTTTATATGGGTTATATAGAAAACAGCTAGAAGGGAACTTTAATAATGAAAGTACCTGGGTGGTGGGATTATAAGGATTATAAGTAAACATAGAAAGTGCCTGCTTTTAGAGCTTTGACTGGAGGCTATGCTTCCCACCCTCTCAAAATGGCCACCTTGCAGGCTATAACCCTATATAAGAAATAACGTCTCCTCTCCTTTCCAAATTTATAAATCGTGTGATTTCCAAGGTAACATGAGCCATTTTGGAAGCAGATCCTCCAGCCCCAGTCCAACCTTCAGAAGATTGCAGCCCCTACCAATGTTTTGGCTGCAACTGCACCTGAGACCTGGATCGGCAAACACCCGTCCACACTGCTCTTGAATTCCTTAGCCGCAGAAGTAGTAAGATAACCAACTTTTTTTTTTTTTTAAACTTCTTAGAAAACATTTCAAATGTTTCTATCAGGCCTCTGAGCCCAAGCTAAGCCATTATATCCCCCGTGACCTGCACATATACATCCCAGATGGCCTGAAGCAACTGAAGATCCACAAAAGAAGTGAAAATAGCTTTAACTGATGACATTCCACCATTGGGATTTGTTTCTGCCCCACCCTAACTGATCAATGTATTTTGTAATCTCCCCTACCCTTAAGAAGTTTCTTTGTAATCTCCCCCACTCTTAAGAAGGTTCTTTGTAATCTCCCCCACTCTTAAGAAGGTTCTTTGTAACTCTCCCCACCCTTGGGAATGTACTTTGTGAGATCCACCCCCTGCTTGCAAAACATTGCTCCTAACTCCACCGGAGCCTATCCCAAAACCTATAAGAACTAATGATAATCCCACCACCCTTTGCTGACTCTCTTTTCGGACTCAGCCCGCCTGCACCCAGGTGAAATGAACAGCCTTGTTTCTCACACAAAGCCTGTTTGGTGGACTCTTCAAACGGACGCATGAGACAGTTTCTTCAGTGTTGGTGTAACGTGTTACACAGAAAGTGGTAGCGACTCTAAGCAACAGTAGGATAGAGAAGCTGATTATGAAGGTGGAAGAAGTGACAGGACAAGGAATATTCTGGAACAGCCACAGTCCAGTGTGAGTGTGACTGGCCAGCAGGACAGGTGGCCCCCAGATGGGCTTGGGAGACCTGGGAATCCCTCCTGTGGAGTCCTGGAAATGCTATGTGTGTAGGGATTGGAGGGTGGGGATGAGAAGGCTAGACAGCCATGAACAGGAAATGTGAGGTACGACTTGTCTTGTGGTGGGACAGTACTGCACAGTGACACTGCTGGCTTCCCAGGTGAGCCGTGAAGAGGGCATTCAGGGCATATGTAAAACGGTTAGAAGGAAAATTTAATAACAAAGATATCTGGGTGGTGGGATTATAAGTAAACATTTATCTGCTTTCTTGTGCACTTCTAAACTTTCCATTTTCTGAAATAAGTTGGTGTTGGTTTTATAATCAAAATAAATTTACAAAATTAAATTTAAGTCTAGAAGCAGTTCAAGTTAAAGTGAAAAATCATCCTGCAAATATTTTCTTTTAATGCCAATCACCTAAATACATTGAAGCCACAATCAGGAATGTGTCCCTGATGTCTCTTAGTGAAGTGAATAGCTGCAGAACTGAGGGTTGGAGCCCTGGCTGCCTGGTAAGTGTAGGCCGATCAGGGGCTCAACTCAAAACGGGACTTACTGGCCGGGTGCGGTGGCTCACACCTGTAATCCCAGTACTTTGGGAGGCCAAAGCAGGCAGATCACCTGAGGTCAGGATTTCAAGAGCAGTCTGACCAACATGGAGAAACCCCGTCTCTATTAAAAATACAAAAAATTAGCCAGGTGTGGTGGCGCACACCTGTAATTCCAGCTACTTGGGAGGCTGAGGCAGGAGGATCACTTGAACCCAGGAGGCGGAGGTTGCAGTGAGCCGAAATGGCACCACTGCACTCCAGCCTGGGCAACAGAGTGAGACTCTGTCTCAAAAAAGAAAAAAAGGAGAAAAGGGCTGGGGGAGGGTACTTACTGAGAGCACACAAGATGGCTTATAGATTTGAGGGATGAATTATTAACTAAACCTCAGGAGGGACACAAAACGAGACCACTCTGGTGTCTTAGGCACTGGAAATGGGGCCTCAGGCATCCATGGGGATCCCTTTCACTCAACCTGCCCCAATCTCCTTACTCAGCTCTGTGTGGATTCATTTTCTTCTTTCATTTTCTATGACTGGACCCAGAATCTCCTTTTTTCAAATCCAGGATTTGAGAATAAAGAGAGACTTGCCCCATTAGCTTTACCAGGAAAAAAAAAAAAAAGAAGAATCTTTTTTTTTTTTTTTTTTTTTTTTTTTTGAGACGGAGTCTCGCTCCGTCGCCTGGGCTGGAGTACGGTGGCCGATCTCGGCTCACTGAAAGCTCCGCCTCCCGGGTTTACGCCATTCTCCTGCCTCAGCCTCCCGAGTTGCTGGAACTACAGGCGTCCGCCACCTCGCCCGGCTAGTTTTTTGTATTTTTTAGTAGAGACAGGGTTTCACCGTGTTCGCCAGGATAGTCTCGATCTCCTGACCTCGTGATCCGCCCGTCTGGGCCTCCCAAAGTGCTGGGATTACAGGCTTGAGCCACCGCGCCCTGCCAAAAAAAAGGAAGAATCTTAACTGACTTGTTTCTGAACCAATCACTGAGCCCACGCCCAGGGGCATGGACTACCATGACAGCCACATGCCCATCCCTGTGGTCAAGGAGTGAGTGTGTCACCAGGTGCAGGCAAAGACAGGACACAGCACAGTGACTCCAGGGAAGCATGAAGTGCTATCCAAATGTGACTTACTATTAATATTAATTTTTAACTCTTTTAATACTCAGTTTCCTTACCTTTAAGATGGGGGATATATTTCCTACCTATTTTACAAGATTATTGGGGAGTTTAAGTGAGATAATAGATGTGGAGGTATTTATGAATTATGTAATGTGTACAATAATTCTGTTTATTAATGATTAAAACATATTTCTTCACTTTTTGAGTGGAAGGTAAGCACAAAGAAAGGGTCATCAGACCATCGTAACACAAGGTTTCAGAGGGAAACGACAGCCTCTTCATGGGATGGCTACTTTCAAGATCTTGCAATTGCTAGAATACTTTCATTTCCTTCCTGACTTTACAAGAACATTGCAACCCGGATCTCTGGTGCAGCAAGGCCCTTGTGCAGCCCTTCTGCAATGCACTGGACACCTGTGCGGACGTGCCCACCGCATGCAGCTCTCTAAGGTCGCCAGCAGGTGCTGTCCTGTCGCCTTGCAGTCCAGGGAGGCGAGAGTCACTGCCCAGGCAGAGG
The DNA here is from genome assembly GCF_037993035.2 of Macaca fascicularis. Taxonomy (NCBI): domain Eukaryota; kingdom Metazoa; phylum Chordata; class Mammalia; order Primates; family Cercopithecidae; genus Macaca; species Macaca fascicularis. The sequence continues at coordinate 18,002,383 of NC_088375.1, forward strand.
GAGCCAGAGATGTGCTCCAGTTCATCTTCCTCGTTTTACTGGCAAAGACCATGGTATCCCTGTCCCCTCAGCCACCTCTGCATTAGTCTATAATTTCAGTGGACAGTCCTTGCAGGCCAACAGCTTCTATTATGGAATCTTGCTCAGTCTGTATGTAGGGTAGGCTGGACAATGCTGAGGATTTCATGACTCCAAGGGCAAATGTCAGCCACATCAGGTGGACTGGTGGGTTTCTCTCCATCCCTCACATGGACAGCTTTGAAGTGTTTCTACACTCTCCTTTGAGGGCCTCTGGTGGAACTAAGCTTCAGGTGCCCTGGGGGAACCCAGCACACCCTTTCCTGACTTTTCTCCCTCCTGGCCTCATTTCCCCATGCCTCACTTGTGCTTCCCGGAATCACCGCTTAAATAAGCCACTCATTCCCAAGTTCTTGTCTCAGAGTTTGCCTTTAGGGAACCCAAAGTAAGACACCCAGGGAGTGACACTTAGCTAGGGTTGGAGCTGGTACCAGAACCTAGGCCACTGGAACTCACTTTAAGTCGTAACTCAGAGCAAATGTGGGTGTGCAATGAGCTGCTCACAATCTTACCTTGACAACCAAGCGACCGACCAACAGACCAAACAAACAACTAGCCAACCAACTAAACAAACAAGCAAGCAGCCAAATTACCAACTAAACAACCAAGCAAACAACTGACTAAACATAAACCAAAGAAATACAATCTGAACCTACCAAAATCTCTCTGTGAATAACTGTAGAGACAAGTCGTGACTTCCAGCTTGATGGACATCAAATGCCAGTAAGTTGAACAGGCATGCTTATGACAACTAAGAGAGGAGCTCAAGTCACAGGGTGCCTTACTGTGTGCTTTCAGGGGGCCCCGTGGGTGGGCAGTACCTTCAACAGTCTCCATGGTTCAGAGTCAGAGATCCAGGTTTAAAAGGCCAGAAACATAGTTTTATCCTTCCCCTTAGAGTTGATGACCGTCTCGGGGCAGGCTCACTGGCCAAATTCACTTGGCACCCATTGATAGGGCAAAGCATTCCTTAGATGAGAAGCCCTTGTAGGTGGAGAGTGCGGGCGGCCATTTACCCAGGATGCCCCGCGGAGTAAACAATACAAGGCATAGCTCTTATGTTAGAAAGCTGTGCTTTGAGCACAGAGTTGAAGCAGGCAAAATAAATGGTTACCAAGGGACAGTTCTATCCACCCAAAGCAGATTGAAAAATGCCCTTCTTGCACCTGGAGCATTTCTGGCTAAAGAACAAGGGTGTTCTGGAATGAGGACACCCCTTCTGCCTGAGGCATGGACAGTGCACATTTGGACACTCTGCCTCCCTGCTCTTCAGCCTTCAAATGCAACTCACACCCGTCCTGGTGTCAGTACGTCTTGTATTCTTATGTGGGGTTACCAAAATTGGTTCAGGCATGTGTTTGATTTGTATTTATTTATTTATTTGGAGATAGAGTTTCACTCTTGTTGCCCATGCTGAAGTGCAATGACGCAATCTCCACTCACTGTGACTTCCACCTCCTGCGTGCAAGTGTTTCTGCCTCAGCCTCCTGAGTTGCTGGGATTACAGGCGGCCACACCATGCCTGGCTAATTTTTTATATTTTTGGTAGAGACGAGGTTTCACCGTGTTGGTCAGGCTGGTCTGAAACTCCTGACCTCAGGTAATCCACCTGCCTCGGCCTCCCAAAGTGCTGGAATTACAGGAATGAGCCACCGTGCCCAGCCTGGGCATGTGTTTTAAATTACACTTCAGTTCTACGGATATGAGCTGTTCACCCCTTTAGGTTTGGTGTCCTCCAGGCCTTTTAGGTAACATGTAGAAACTCTCTCTCGGGGCTCAGCCTGCTCCTGCCGTCACTGGTGTGTTAGTTTTGCACAGATTTATCTCTCAAATGGTGCCCCTTCTCCAAATCCCAAGGGTTGGACTGTGCGGTCACCATGAATGCCTCTTGAAATCTTGCACTGAGTAAGAACTGTGTAGTAGAGAGGAACGACCGCAACTGGGAAGAGTGTAATGAGAAAGACTACCACGTGCAAACAATCTAACATCATGAAATGGATTCTTAACTCATCATTTAGCGGTGCCATGAACTGGAAAAAAGCTTTGTATCTTCATGTCTTCCTTAGTTCAAAAGAATGCCAAAGCTTCTGTGAAATGAAATGATGAGACCATTCACAACCACCTGAACTAATCGACTTGCTTTCCAGTGGATGTGTGTCTGATGGCTGATTTAGCTAATAACTGGATTATACAAATGCAACTTCTATAGAATCTTGTCACTATGACTACTGTTTAGACGGTGGAATCCAGAATCACAAGGTCTTATTTTCCAGAATAGCTGAATAACTGCAAGGCTGGATTTTTTTTTTTTTTTTTTTGGTCTAATGTCCTATGGGACAAAGCTACATTTTTGTACTTACCTGGAAGGGGAAGGCAAAGCAGTGGGCTCCTGGAATTGGAAACATACTGGGGGCATCACGGAAACTCACTACAACTGCCTATTTTGAAGTATTAGATGCAAAGTGATTTCTTTTTTTAAATTTAGAGATGGGATCTCCCTCTGCCGCCCACGCCAGAGTGCAATGGCGTGATCATGGCACACTACATCCTCGAACTCCTGAGCTCAAGTAATCATCCCACCTCGGCTTCCCGAGTAGCTGGGATTATAGGCACATGCCACTGTACCCAGCTCAAGGTAAAATTATGGGTAATCTTACTGTGTCTTAGACATGGAAAGGCCTGGATCTCTCTTCTTTTAAGGGTTCTTGGATGAGGAATTTGTTTTGCTCCTTTGGGGATGCTTCAGTTAAATTCAGTAGGAACAAATTGTGTCTTTGTAGAGTCATTCAGGCGTGCAGAGCACACGCATAAACACACACACATGAAAACATACACACACACGGCCAGAGTGATTTTCCGAGCTGCCTTTCCAAAGGAAACTGCATTTTAAAAGGTCGCATCCGGACTCAGCATCAATCAAAATGCCACACAGCAGCTGCACCTATTCAACCCCGCACAATACCTGCCAGCCGAGTCCTGTCTTCTGTGCGGAGCATCTAATGGGAATTTCTGCCTGAATGGGAGCCCAGGGCAGAGGGCAGCAGAACGGTCAGCTGCGCCACGGAAAGACCAGCCTGGGAGTACAGGCAGCAGCTCCATCTGCAGGGAGCCGCAGAGCCTGTGAAATAAGAAAAGCAGGAGGGAAGGGTGGGGATTGGTTATGCTAGCAGGCCCTGGCTGAGTTGTGTGGGATTTTTTTTCTTCTTCTTCAAGAATGAATTGCATCCTTTGTGTCCATCTTCAAGGTGTCCTTAGGAGGCTGGTGCTGATGCCTGCAGCTCCATTGTAAAATACCAGCCAATATTACTATCCTGAATGGCCTTTTTCCTAGACCTGTGAGTCAGATTACCCACTCAGGAGGTTTTAAGGCCAGAGAAATAAAGGAAATCATGTGATTCTTTCAGTGATTTTATATACGCAGCGCTTCCCTTTGAGGACGAGGGAGCGGCGAGTGAGAACATGACCCCCTACGTTCTCTGGAGCAGAGCAGTGTCCTTAATTAGACAGTGCCCAGAAATTCTTCTATGACAGAGTGTGTGTGTGTGTGTTTAATTTTCATTTTTTGAGACAGAGTTTCACTCTGTCGCCCAGGCTGGAGTGCAGTGGTGCAGTCTCGGCTCACTGCAACCTCTGCCTCCTGGGTTCAAGCGATTCTCATGTCTTAGCTTCCCGAGTAGCTGGGATTACAGGCGTACACCATCATATCTGGCTAATTTTTGTATTTTTAGTAGAGTCGGGGTTTCGCCATGTTGGCCAGGCTGGTCTTGAACTCCTGACCTCAGGTGATCTGCCCGCCTCGGCCTCCCAAAGTGTTGGGATTACACGTGTGAGCCACCACGCCCGGCCCAGAGTGTGTTTAACTGCCTTTATTTTAAAGTTGACCAGATAACTAGGCGCTAAATTTTCAACCCTTTAGAAACACCCAGACATTGTCGCTTAAATTAGCCTCTTTTTCTTTTTAAAGAAACATATTCAAGAGAGAAAATGATTTCCCTCAGACCCTTAATTTTTTTTTCATTTTCGCAGCTACATTTGGAATTGTCAAACCATTGATATGGGCGTTTAGGTCTAAGCCATACGTGGATTTCACAAACAATCTAACCGAAGAGCTACTGAACAACTTTGGCTGCATCTTCTTGGGTAATTTTTCAGAACTGCCAATTAAGCATGGTTAGTCCCCTTTTACAGATGGGGAAACAAGGTAATGAATTAATGGGGGAAAAAAACTCACCGATTTACAAAGCTCATAAACGCAGAAGCCAGGATTTGACTCTAGCCTATCCTCCCCCACCCCCCATAACCCTTCCCTTTTGCCGGCTGCCTCCACTAAATTTGCAAGGTCCCTTGGCCACATGTAGCTTACTCTGTCTTAAATAAAATCCCTTTATGATCCCCAATAAAGCCTTGGGAAATGTGTGAATTTCCCCACACATGCTGGAGAATTTCCCCCACACATGCTGGAAGTGTATGAATTTCCCCACACATGCTGGAGAATTTCCCCCACACATGCTGGAAGTGTATGAATTTCCCCACACATGCTGGCCCAGCTCTCTAGCAAACCTACAACAGAGTGGTGTTTGTTGCTCAAAAAGAGGGATCTGCTTGGATGTTGGATACTGTGACCACGCAGAGCTGGCCGCGGGGGTTCCCATAAATCCACCCTCTTTAGCATTCTGAGACCAGCAGGGGGCGCTGACGAGCACCTTCTCCGTCTGCTTTCAGGAGGGCGGATTTCATACACAACATAAAGACCAGTCGATGCAACAGTAGGAAAAACAAGGATTTCCTCCATCCCGGTTAACCACATCCCGACACCCAGCCAGAGCCCAGATTGGGCTCTCTGGAGACCAGTGAGCTGCTGAGAGACCGCGTGCAGGGACCCAGAGCGTAGGCGACGTGGTGCAGTTGTTCAGAGCATACATTACAGTCAGATTCTCACTTCATCTCCTCCTGGCTGTGTAAAATTTATGCACGTTATCCTGATATTTCTCAGCCCGACCTTCCTCCTCTGTACTACGAGGACCGCGTGGAATAATGAAGTGCTCAGCATAGGGCCTGGAAATCAATGAGAATTAGGGAATATGCGCTAGTGGAACTAGTGAGCATCATTCTCAAAAACAGATATTTACAAATCCTAGACGGTGAAAGAAATGGATAATAACCACGACCTCACTGTATCTCTGGGCAACACTGAGCAATAGGTAGCTTAGAAAGCGGTTCTGGCCGGGCACAGTGGCTCACACCTATCATCTCGGCACTTTAGGAGGCTAAGGCAGGAGGATCGCTTGAGGCCAGGAGTTTGAGACCAACCTGGGCAAACACAATGAGACCTATCTCTACAACACAGTTTTTAAAAGTTAGCCAGGCTTGGTGGTGTGCACTTGTGGTCCCAGCTACTTGGGAGGCTGAGATGGGAGAATCTCTTAAACCCATGAGTTTGAGGTTGCAATGAGCTATGATTGCACTGCACTCCAGCCTGGGTGACAGAGCAAGACCCCATCTCAAAAAGAAACAAAACAAAACAAAACAAAACACCGCAGTTCTTATCACCTTCATCATTTCCTAAGCCCCATGTCACTGTCACAGTGACTAATGATCAACCTCAGGGAGCTCTGTTCACCTGAAAATAGACTAAAACACCATTCTTATCTTTCTAAAGCAGTGGAAGTCACTGTGCAAGATGTAAATATACAGGCAAATTACAGTCTCCCTCTAACTGTAGACAGAGTCCCTTGGAAAAATCTTCCCCTAGTGTAATAAATGTTTCAAATTAAGATGGGAATGACCTCCATATCATAATAGAGGGTTCTGGGAACTGACTGTCTGGATCTGAACCCTAGTCTAAGTACTCACCTATGTGACCTTGGGCAAGTTACTCTGTTCCTCAGTTTGTAATTTATTAAATGGATAATAAAAGTATGTATCTCATAGCTACAAAGGCTAGATGAGTCGATGTGCGTAAACACCAAACACAGTGCCTAGTGCATAATAATGCCTGATATTATTTATTCAAGAAACAGTTGTTGAGGATGTACCATTAATATATCCCAAGTATTAAAAGAAATCAGTATTTAAAATCTGATTGTAATGCGATGTCATAAGTGATGCTTCTCACCTGGTATTGAAATTAGACAGTAAAGCCGATTATAAACAAAGTGCTAGAAGATCACATAGAAAGAAACAAATGTGTCTGAGCATCTGAGAGACATGCCATTGAAGCTGAAACTTCAGCTCTGTCTTAAAGATAAGTAGGAATTCCTTCACAAAGAAGGCGGTTATCTTAGGCGAATATTATTAGAGCAGAAATTGATTTGAATGGGCTCAAATAAAACGGCAAACTAAAATGGGAAGTATGAAGGAAACACAGACAAACCCTCTCAGGATTGTAGGAGGGGTCCAGGAAGCTGGGAAACTGCATCTGCCTCTTGGTTCTTCTGTCTACATCCCTTTGTTTGTCTGTTGTTGTTTTCTCTTTTTGTCTCCAAATTTATTTTTTAATTTAATTTTTTTTTTTTTGAGACAGAGTCTCATTCTGTTGCCCAGGATGTAGTGTAGTGGCACCATCTTGGCTCACTACAACCTCCACCTCCCAGGTTCTAGCAATTCTCTGCCTCAGCCTCCCAAGTAGCTCAGATTACAGGTGCCCATCACCACGCCCAGCTAATTTTTGTATTTTTAGTAGAGACGGAGTTTCACCATCTTGGCCAGGCTTGTCTTGAACTCCTGACCTCGTGATCCACCCGCCTCTGCCTCCCAAAGTGCTGGGATTACAGGTGTGAACCACTGCGCCTGGCCTTTGCCTCTAACTCTTAACAGCCTCACAAAGGGTCCTCACCTCCCATTTGTCTTCAATCCACTGTGGTCCTATTTCGGCCCTGCCTCCCCATGTGGCATTGAAATTGTCCTCACTAATCTCCCTGGTATTTTCCTCTATGCCAACTCCAAGGAACACTTTTCAGCTGGTGTAGTGTAGCAAGTGAGGGCAGGAGGCATGTTTCTGACTTGTTTAAAAGCAATGCCAGAAAATTATTACAGATGTAAGAAATGGGGCTTATGAATGTAGCAAAATATTAGACATTCATCAATATTCTAATTTTAAAACTATCTTGCATTCCTGGGAAAACAATATATTTTTAAATTCATTGCTGGATTTTATGTGCCAATATTTAAATGTTCCGTCCTTTTCCATGTAAGATTGAAATGATCTGTTCTTTCAATGTTTGGTAGAATTTGACTGTAAAGCATCTGGGTCTATAATTGATTTTTAGCTGTAGATTTTATTTCTTAACCGATTATAGAATGATTAAGATTTTCAATTTTTTTTTTAGTTACTTTTGATGAGCTGTATTTTTTATCCATTTCATCTAAGGTTTCAAATGTATTAGCATGAAATTATTCTTATTTTATTTTATTTTATTTTATCTTATTTTATTTTTTGAGACAGAGTCTTGCTCTGTCACCCAGGCTGGAGTGCAGTGGTACTATCGTGGCTTACTGCACCTTCCACCTCCCAGGTTCAAACAATTCTCCTGCCTCAGCCTACTGAGTAGACTACAGGTTCCCGCCACCATGCCCAGCTAATTTTTGTATTTTTAGTAGAGACGGGGTTTCGCCATGTTGGCCAGGCTGGCCTTGAACTCCTGACCTCAGGTGATCCACCTGCCTTGGCCTCCCAAAGTGCTGGGATTACAGACGTGAGCCACCGCACCCGGCCTTCATATCACATTTTAAATCTCTGTTGCATGTATTGTCATAGCCCTCTTTTATTATCAGCATTATTTATTTGTGCTTTCTTCCTTGTTTCCTTGATAAGTATTACCAGAGTTTGAGATATTTTAGTAGTATTTTAAGGAACCAATATTTAGCCTTATGATCCTTTCTATTGTATGATTGTTATATATTTTGTAAATTTTTGCCACCTTTACTATTTCCTTTCTTTTTATTTTACTCTACTTTTTTTTTAACTTCTTAATTTAGATGTTTAGCTCATTTAATCTGAGCTTCTGTTCTATTCTTAGGTAAGCATTTAAGATAGTAAATGTCCTTCCAAGTTTTGTTTTTGCCATTCTAAAAATTTTTATTTGTGTTGCATTTGTTATGGCTCAGTCCTAAGTTTTAAAAATTTCCATTGCGGCGGCTTTCTTTGCCTCTGGGCTGTGTAGAAGTGTGTTTTTTGACATCCTTTATGTGCTGGAGATTTTTCTTGGTATCTTTTTTGTCATGGATTTAATTGTATTGTTGCCAGATGTGATCTGTATGATTCCAGTCATTTGAAATTTGTTGAAGTTTGCTCTACGACCTAGCCCATGGCTAGTCTTAAAAAATATTACATGTGGTTGAAAATGATATGTATGCTCTAATTTTTAGAGGTAATGTTCTTCATAAATTCATTAACTAACCCGGTATACTGATATGCTCTTCAAATCTACATCCTTAAAGATTTTTTTGGCCTGCTTGTTCTATCAATTACAAAGAGAGGTATAGCATAATTTCCACTATTGATGGTAGATTTGAAATTTTCTGCTCGTTCCTTTGTTAATTATTGCTTTACATTTATATATACATAAATATATTTTAGAGACGGAGTCTCCGTATGTTGCCCAGACTGGTATTGAGCTCCTGGGCTTAAGCAATGCTTCCACCTCAGCCTTCCAAAGTGCTGGAATTACAGGTGTGAGCCACCGTGTTGGGCCTTCTAAAATATATAATTAAAACTAATTTCACCTGTGTCTTCTTTTTAAATGTGGTTACTGGAATTCTTTCCTCCCTTCCTTCCTCCCTCCCTTCCTTCCTTCCTTCCTTCCTTTCTTTCTTCCTTCCTTCCTTCCTTCCTTCCTTCCTTCCTTCCTTCCTTCCTTCCTTCCTTCCTTCCTTCCTACCTTCCTACCTTGTTTCCTTCCTCTCTCTCTCTCTCTTTCTTTCCTTCTTTTTTTTTTTTTTTGACAGAGTATCACTCTGTCGCCCAGGCAGGAATGCAGTGGTGTGATCTCAGCTCACTGCAGGCTCGACACCCCTGGACTCAGGTGATCCTTCCACCTCAGCCTCCCAAGTAACTGGAACTATAGGTGCATGCCACCATGCCCAGCTAATTTTTTTTTTTTTTTTTTTTTTTTTTTTGGTAAGAGGCGCAGTTTTGCCATGTTGCCCAGGCTGGTCTCAAACTCCTGGTCTCAAGTGATCCACATGCCTCAGCCTCCCAAAGTGCTAGGATTACAGGTGTGAGTCACCATACCCAGTGGGAAATCTTAAAATTACATATGTGTCTTGCATTTATGTGTTTGTATATATGTAATCTAGCATTTTGTTTATGTAATACTAGCGTTTTGTTTCTGTTGGATAGCACTGGTTTAGAGATTACATTGAATATTTTATTATAGTATTTAACTTAAAGTGTAAACTGAACAAAAATCTTTACTTCTTCCTGAACAATAGAAATATCAGAATGATTTAATGAAGCTCAAGGTGGTCTCAAATTCCTAGCTCAAGCAATTCTCCTGCCTTGGCCTCCCAAAGTGCTGGAATTACAGGGATGAGCCACCACGTCTGACAGATAAACTATAATCTTAAAAAATTTGGTGGATGTGACAGGGTATCTCCATAGATGCAAACAAAATAGTAATAATATTAATATCCATTCATTATTTTTAAAATAATTATTAGCAAGCTAGGAGTAAAAGAGACTTCCTTAGCCTGATTTTTAAAAAGCATCTGCAAAACACTTACAGCAAACATAATACTTAAAAGTGAAATATTGAACTCATCTTGTTAAGATCAGGAACAAAGTAACAGCACAACTGATATCACTTCTTTGCCAGAGCAGTAAAACAAAGGGGAAAATACGGATTGGAAAGGGAGAAACAAAATTGTCATTACTTGAGCATATCATTGCCTATGTAGAAAACCCCAAAGAATCTACAGGTACATTATCAAAATTAATAAGAGATTTGGCAGGGTGCGGTCGCTCACGCCTGGAATCCCAGCACTTTGGGAGGCCGAGGTGGGCGGATCACCTGAGGTCGGTAGCTCAAGACCAGCCTGACCAACATGGAGAAACCCTGTCTCTACTAAAAATACAAAACTAGCCGGGCATGGTGGCACATGCCTGTAATCCCAGCTACTTGGGAGTCTAAGGCAGGAGAATTGCTTGAACCCGGGAGGCAGAGGTTGTGGTGAGTCTACATGGCTCCATTGCACTCCAGCCTGGGCAACAAGACCAAAACTCTGTCTCAAAAAAAAAAAAAAAAAAAAGAAAGAAAGAAAGAGAGATTTTAGGTTAGGTGCGGTGGCTCATGCCTATAATTCCAGCACTTTGGGATGCTGAGGCAGGGGATCATTTGAAGCCAGGAGTTTGAAACCAGCCTGGGCATATAGTGAGACCTCATTTCTACAAAACAACAATTAGCTGGGTATGGTGGCCCACACGTGTGGTCCTAGCTACTCGGGAGGCTGATGAGGAAGGAGATCACTTGAGCCCAGGACCTCAAGGTTACAGTGAGCTCTAATCCATCCTGGGAGACAGTGTGAGACCCTATCGCAAAACAAAAACCAAAAAACTATATGGCTAAATACAAAATCAATATTTTGACTGCATTTCAATTGCATTTCTATATACCTACTTTAATTGGTTATAAAAGGTAATTTTGAAAAAGAGCTATACTAGCAACAGAAAGGTAAAATGCCTAGGAACAAATCTAATATTCAAGTCCCCTTTATGGAGACAAAGGATAAAACTTTAATGAAAAACATGAAAGATAGCCTAAGCAAATGAAAAATATTCCATATTCCTAAATAGGTAGGCTCAATATCTTAAAATGTAATTTCTCTTCCAATCTGTATTTTAATGCAATTCCAATGAAAATCCCAATGCAGTTGTTTCTTTTGCTGCTGTTGCTTCTTCATCTTCTTTGTTGCCACTTTTTCCTCCTTGTCCTCTTCCTCCTTCTTTTTAAATAAAACCTAAAACCCTTTTTCCTGAAATTTATAAGGATGAAAAAAGGGTCAAGAATAGTCATGACACTCCTTAAAAGAACAAGGTAGAGAGACCTGCCTATGAAATATAATAAGTAAGTTATAATTTTCCAAGCTATAATAAAGACAGCATAGTACTGGCACAAGATATGCCCACTGAACAATAAACACAATGGAGGACCTAGGAATAGACCCATGCATATGTATATTTCATTTAGGACAAATGTAGAATTTCAGGTGAGTGGGGGAAATGATGAAATCAAATCCCTACGTTATATTGTATACAAATATCAATTCCATATAAAGTCTAAAATGTGAAAGACAACACTATAAAACTTCTACAAGACAATATTTAGAACAAAAGGATGTTTTAAACGAGACACAAAAAATACAAATCATAAAGGAAAGATCAATACACTTGACTATATTAAAAATAAGAACTTCTGTCCATCAAGACACATCATGAAGAGAGTGAAAAGATAAGCCACAAACTGGTAGAAAACATTCACAACACAAACTGACAAAGGGTTAGTGATTAAAATCTATCAAGAACTTGAAAACAGAGCCAAAGCTTTGTCTTCGGAATGGAGGAGGATGGATCGTTGGCTTTAAAAAGAGAGATTAGAAGATTTGCTTTTTCAACCCATAGCTGCGACTTCTATGTTTAAAGATACCGAAACGGACACATCAACAAGTGTAAAGGGGGACTCTACACCAAAGAAACTGGACAAAACTGCAGATAAGAACTGAAAAGAAGAAAAATGAAATAATAATGAAAGCTGTTTTCTCACCTCTATAGATGTTCATTATGTACCTTACCGTTCCTATGCAACAGAACTTTTTCATATAGTATTATGGTACCAGTAAGTTGTGGCATTCTTTCAAGATCATTTAGAGTTGAAAGAAAAAGGAATTGAATATTTTATGCACACATACTATAAGCTTATTTATTTATTTATTTATTTTGAGACAGACTTTCGCTCTCATTACCCAGGTTGGAGTGCGAGGGCACGATCTCGGCTCACCACAACATTTGTCTCCTGGGTTCAAGAGGTTCTCCTGCCTCAGCCTCCCGAGTAGCTGGGATTACAGGCTTGTGCCACCACACCCAGCTAATTTTTTGTATTTTTAGTAGAGATGGGGTTTCTCTATGTTGGTCAGATTTTGGTCTCAAACTCCCGACCTCAGGTGATCCGCCCACCTCGGCCTCCCAACATGCTGGGATTACAGGCCCTATGAGCTCTTTAAAAGCCAAAATTTCTTCCAGCTTTTCAAACTACAAATGAAAAAGTCACTGAAGCCTCTATCTAACAGAGTTAGCTGCCATTGCTTTGGCTGGAGAAGCCCACAAAATAGCTGAGAGTCTAAGAAAGTCTTGAACAGCTTACATTCCTGAATGCCCACTGGATGAAAAGTCAGTAAAATTCAAGGCAGTGCCACTTCAAATGTTGCTGGGACTCATTGAATTAAAGGTTTAGCTGCATATGTGAAGACCAAGTTAATATCTTATTTTCAGAAATTTCCTTTCGCCTTACAATTGAGCAAATCTATAGACATGGCTTGACTTGCTGTAACAGCACCAACTATTCTTCAAAGAGTAACTTATTTTATATGAATGTTCAGCAACAGATACAAATGGTGATAAATATTCAAAGGATTGAATAACTTTCTGAATCTCATGATTTATCTTGGAACTTTATTTTCATTTGCATCCTTGGTGCAGAAGCAGTGATGGATAAAACATAGATCAAGGCAGTGGCACGAAACTCTACCATTGGTCGTTGTCATGGTCTTCTTTCCCACCACATGCTTGTGGTTGAAAATAAAAGCCACTCTTAGTTAAGAATGTCCTGGATGAAGAAGACTAAAGACTATTAATTAATTAGGTAATTAATTTTTTTTGAGAGATGGAGTCTTGCTCTGCTGCGTAAGCTGGAGTGCAATGGCGCGATCTCGGCTCACTGCAACCTCTGCCTCCTGGGTTCAAGTGACTCTCCAGCCTCAGCTTCCCAAGTAGCTGGGACTATAGGCATGTGCCACCATGCCCAGCTAATTTTTGTATTTTTTTAGTAGAGACGGGGTTTCACTGTATGTTGGCCAGGTTGGTCTCGAACTCCTGACCTCAGATCATCCTCCCACTTCAGTCTCCCAAAGTGCTGGGATTACAGGCATGCGCCAGCATGCCCAGGTAATTTTTGTATTTTTTTTAGTAAAGACGGGGTTTCACTATATGTTGGCCAGGCTGGTCTCGAACTCCTGACCTCAGGAGTTTCGCCTACCTCGGCCTCCCAAAGTGTTGGGGTTACAGGCGTGAGCCACCGCACCCAGCCCAAGGCTATTAGTTTTTAGTGTGTCAACCCTTTAATAAGCATCTCTTTAATATTCCAAGCGGTGAAATGCGAAGTATCTATGAAGCATTGCTGCTGTATGCTGAGCTTGCAGAAAGCATGGATGACGGAGCTGAACCAGCTGCAGGGATCATCAATTTTGCTTGAAAGAACAACTGAAAGACAAACTAGAGTTGTTCATATGGACGTTTTCATGAAAATGAATAAAGTGAGCCTGTCAATGTTGCAATTGATAAAATTCAAGTTTTCAAGTGGAAATTAGAATTTTGGAAAACTTGTATCTGCTAAAACTTTTCCTGTGAGATTAGTAGTAAAATTAATGAATGTGGTTTTTTGATATTGTGTGAAATGTTGTTATTTGGAAATTCTGCACAATTCAGTGAAGAAATATTTTCCAGACTGCTAGTGGGTAAAAGAGCCATTGAAAGTGCAGTCTGAGGCCAGGCTTGGTGGCTCATGCCTGTAATGCCAACACTTTGGGAAGCTGAGGCGGGAGGATTGCTTGAGGTTAGGAGTTCAAGATCAGCCTGTGCAACATGGCAAGAACTCATCTCTGCTAAAAGTTTTAAAAATTAGCTGGGCATGGTGGTGCACAACTGTAGTCTGAGCTACTCAGGAGGCTGAGGCAGGAGGATCACTCAAGCCCAAGAGGTCAAGGCTGTAGTAAGACGTGATTGTACAACTGCACTACAGCCTGGGCAACAGAGACCTTATCTCAAAAAACAAACAAACAAACAACAACAACAGAAAAACAAAAACAAAGTGCAGGATGACCGGTAGATTTTAATGTAAAAGTATATAAAAGCGCTGGGTGTGGTGGCTCACGCCTGTAATCCCAGCACTTTGGGATACCGAGGTGGGTGGATCACGAGGTCAGAAGTTCGAGACAAGTCTGGCCAACATAGTGAAACCCCGTCTCTACTAAAAATATAAAAAATTAGCCGAGTGTGGTGGTGTGCACCTGTATTCCCAGCTGCTTGGGAGGCTGAGGCAGGAGAATCGCTTGAACCTGGGAGGCGGAGGTTGCAGTGAGCTGAGATCGTGCCATTACACTGCAGCCCAGGTGACAGTGAGAGACTCTGTCTCAAACAAACAAACAAACAAAAAAGTATATGAAAGTTTCATTGATAAAATTTCAGATTCCACATTGCAACTAACCTTTAAAAACTACCTCTTGTTGAGTTTTGATGTAGAATCAAAGAAGAAAATCCTCAGTATCTGAAAGGCGATTGAACTCCACTTTCTAACTACATGTCTGTGCAAAGTAAAATTTTCTTTATATACTTCTGCCAAAACAACTTATCAAAATACATTAAATGCAGAAGCAGATATGACAGAGAAGTCAGTTGTTTTCCACTAAGCCAGACATTAAAGAGATGGGCAAGAACATAAAGCAGTGCAGTTCTTGTCATATTTCATTTTGTCTTGGAAAATACAGTTTTCTCATTTAAAAAAGTTTATTTGTGACCAGGCACAGTGACTCATGCCTGTAATCCCAGCACTTTGGGAGGCCGAGGAGGGCAGATCACCTGAGGTCAGGAGTTTGAGACCAGCCGGGCCAACATGGTGAAATCCCGTCTCTACTAAAAATACAAAAGAGAGTGGGAGCCAATATTCAACATTCTTAAAGAAAAGAATTTTCAACCCAGAATTTCATATCCAGCCAAACTAAGCTTCATAAGTGAAGGAGAAATAAAATCCTTTACAGACAAGCAAATGTTGAGAGATTTTGTCATCACCAGGCCTGCCTTACAAGAGCTCCTGAAGGAAGCACTAAACATGGAAAGGAACAACTGGTACCAGCCACTGAAAAAACATGCCAAATGGTAAAGACCATCGATGCTATGAAGAAACTGCGTCAATTAACTGGCTAAATAACCAGCTAGCATCGTTATGGCAAGATCAAATTCACTCATAACAATATTAACCTTAAATGTAAATGGGCTAAATGCCCCAATTAAAAGACACAGACTGGTAAATTGTAGTCAAGACCCATCGGTGTGCTGTATTCAGGAGACCCATCTCACGTACAAAGACACACATAGGCTCAAAATAAAGGGATGGAGGAAGATCTACCAGGCAAATGGAAAGCAAACAAAAGCAGGGGTTGCAATCCTGGTATCTGATAAAACAGACTTTAAACCAACAAAGATCAAAAGAGACAAAGAAGGCCATTATATAATGGTAAAGGGATCAATTCAACAAGAAGAGCTAATTATCCTAAATATATATGCACCCAATACAGGAGCACACAGATTCATAAAGCAAGTCCTTAGAGACCTACAAAGAGACTTAGACCCCCACACAATAATAATGGGAGACTTTAACACCCCACTGTCAATATTAGACAGATCAACAAGACAGAAGATTAACAAGGATATCCAGGACTTGAACTCAGCTGTGGACCAAGCGGATCTAATAGACATCTACAGAACTCTCCACCACAAATCAACAGAATATACATTCTCAGCACTACATTGCACTTATTCTAAAATTGACCACATAATTGGAAGTAAAACACTCCTCAGCAAATATAAAAGAACAGAAATCACAACAAACTGTCTCTCACATGACAGTGCAATCAAATTAGAACTCAGAATTAAGAATCTCACTCAAAACTGCACAACTACATGGAAATTGAACAACCCGCTCCTGAATGACTACTGGTTAAATAACGAACTGAAAAGAGAAATAAAGATGTTCTTTGAAACCGATAAGAACAAAGACACAATGTACCAGAATCTCTGGGACACATTTAAAGCAGTGTGTAGAGGGGAATTTATAGCACTAAATGCCCACAAGAGAAAGCAGGAGAGATCTAAAATCGACACCCTAACATCACAATTTAAAGAACTAGAGTGGCAAATCTGATCACACCACTGCCCTGGTTAAAACCCTCAGTGACTTCCCAGTTAACTCTGTAACCCGGTTACAGTGTGGAGACTGAAATGAAATTGGAGTCAGAGTAAATGTGAATAAATCAGGTCTCAGAAAGTTGGAGTGATCCAGGCCCTGTTGGCTAGAGGCTGAGACTACGGTAGTGACAATAGGTGGAGACAAAGGAAGATTTAATCGAACCAGCAGGGTTTGGGGACAGGCTGAAAGCCAGGGAATGAGAATGCTGAAAATATATATATTTTTTTAAAGAGTAAAGATAACTCCTTGGTTCCGGGGCTGCACACCTCCACTGATAATGCTGCTATTTAGTGAGTTAAGAACAATAGAGGAGGATTGGGTTTGGGACCTGAGGTGCCTTTATACACCCAGGTAGCGATATCTAGTAGCCAGTGGGGTTAATGAATTTGGAGCTCAGAAGACATGTGTGAGTGGAAGACAGAGGCTACGGAGCATTCTGTGTGATAGTAACTGAAGCCGTGGGCATTGTGAGAAAGACCAGTGAGAGAGAGCAGAGTAGAAGGAGGCTTAGGAACAAGACTTAAGGAACTCTTAAAATTTCATGCTGAATATAGAGCACTGAGGCAAGAAGGTGAAGGTGTAATCACAGAAATAGGAGAAAACCCTTAGAGTAGGATGTTTGTTTCCACTACAGGAGAAGGAAGTATTTAAAGAAGGAGGAGGCGGTCAGGCCAGGCGCAGTGGCTCACGCCTATAATCCCAGCACTTTTGGAGGCCGAGGAGGGTGGATCACCTGAGGTCAGGAGTTTGAGACCAGCCTGACCAACATGGAGAAACTCTGTCTCTGCTACAAATACAAAATCAACTGGGTGTGGTGATGCATGCCTGTGGTCCTGGCTACTCGGGAGGCTAAGGCAGGAGAATCGCTTGAACCAGAGAGGCGGAGGTTGCAGTGAGCCAATATTGCTCCATTGCACTCCAACCTGGGCAACAAAAGCGAAACTCCGTCTCAAAAAAAAAATAAAAAAAAAAAAGAAGGAGGAGGAAGTCATTGCTGAAGGTCAACCAAGATAAGCACTAAATACCCCTTTTGGGGGTGGTGCGATGGAGTTCATTGGCGGCCTTAGGACACTCCATGTTGTAGTGTGATGGGCTAGAGGCCAGGTTGGAATGAGGGAGAATAGTGTGAGAAGTGAGATATAGGAATATCGCGTGTACACAGAGCTTCTAAGACACATGACAGCGAAGAGAAGAGAAAATAGAGAATAGGGCAGTAGCTAGAAGGGAAAGTGAAGTGGAAGAAAGATGTAGTTTTTAGATGGGAAAAACCTGAGGATGTTTCAGGACAATGAAAGGGATCCAAAAGAAAGGAGAAATAAGAGACACATGAGAGATGAGATTAAAGTTATATTGTAAGTTTTTGTAGAGAGTGGGGAAAGAGGGACCCAGCACCCCCACTACAGAATGTCCTTCTAGGATAAAAGAAGCTTGCAGGGACTCACCCATCCTGTTTCTTGGGATCTGTCAAAACGTAGATTGGGTAAAACTGGTACTAGTGGCCGGGCGCGGTGTCTCACACCTGTAATCCCAGCACTGTGGGAGGCTGAGGTGGGCAGATTATGAGGTCAGGAGATCGAGACCATCCTGACTAACATGGTGAAACTCCATCTCTAATAAAAATATATAAAATTAGCCGGGCATGGTGGCGGGTGCCTGTAGTCCCAGCTGCTCAGGAGGCTAAGGCAGGAGAATGGTGTGAACCCGGGAGGCGGAGCATGCAGTGAGCCCAGATCGCACCACTGCACTCAAGCCTGGGCGACAGAGCGAGACTCCATCTCAAAAAAATTAAAAAATGATATTAGTTCAGGATTGACATTTAAATTCATAGAGTTTGACTTTATAATCAGTCCCAGTTCAGGGAATCAAACATAGAAAATGGTAAAATTAATCATAGTACACGTGTAACTAAATGTAACAGCCATAGAAAAAGATGTTCTAAAGAATATAATGTTAAGTCCAGAAAAAAAAACAAATATACAGTATATTCTTTACTGTATATTAAAATATAAGTTTTTATAAATACTGTATGTGTACATTGTGTGTATATGTATGTGCGTGTATCACGCATGGTCACAAATTCATGATACTAGCACTCCACTAGCTTCTACAGCCTCCTGATGTGGCCCGCTGTCATTCAAAGTCAATGCTCTTCATTCCTTCTTATCCTCCTGCCTTGCTGGGATGCACACAAAAGAATTTGTTCGCACTAAGGTAGGAAGAGTTAATGCAAATGACAATGGCATTTATCCATTCCAGTTAATCCTCCTACAGCCATACACTGTTCATTTCTACATGTACAAGTGATGGAATCCTAAATTGAATCCAATAGGGAAGACCCAGGGTCCCTACAGTCTCAGTTTCCTTGGTGGTGTCTCCCTCAGCCAAGGTCCACTCCTCTTCTGCCCATCTCATGGCTCAGCCTCAATGGGGGCCTGGATCCCAGCCACAGAGATTCCGGCCTGGTGGGGGATCTTCCTAGGGTGAGGCCTGGACATCAGGGGTTAAGGCTTCCAAGGGGGCTCTGGAGTGCAGCCAAGGTTGAGAGCACCACTTTGGTCTTTTGGGTAAGTTGCAGTCACACAAACACACAGATGTGACTTCTCCAGGAGTTTATGATACGGTGCCAGTGACAATGGTGCACCTTCCCCCTGAAATTCCCCTATGCCTCCAGACCTAGACTTGCCGCTACTCTGAAGCCCTAAACTCCGCCATTGTCCTCTGTCTTCATGTGCTAGGGCTGCCATAACAAAGTTTCACATGCAAGATGGCTTCAACAACAGAAATTTATGTTCTCACAGTTCCAGAGGCTGGAAGTCCAAGAACAAGGTGTCAGCAGGGGTGGTTTCTCCTGAGGCCTCTCTCCTTGGCTTGCAGATGGCTGTCTTCCCGTGTCCTCATGGTCTTCCCTCCATGTGCCTCTGTGTCATCTCCTCTTCTTATAAGGACAGCAGTCATATTAGATTAGGACCCACCCTGATGACCTCATTTTTCCTTAATTACCTCTTTAAAGACCGTATCTCCAAATACAGTGGCATGCTGAGGTACTAGAGGTTAGGACTTCAACATCTGGATTTAGGAGGGTCACAGTTCAGCCCATGGCACTACACTACACCACGTGGTGCTATGTGTTCACAGCTTGTCTCCCTCATTAAGCTAGATTGTGGAATCCTCAAGCACATTAGCTCTTCTTCGTATTTCCATTATCAAGCAGGGTAGCACAGCCTCGCACTATCCAAGTGGATAATCGGGAAGCACTGTGGAAGTGCCTGCATGTTGGAGAAGGAGGCATGGTTTGTGTGGGGACTTCCGTTGGTCTCTGGAGACCTTGCTGATGAGAGAAGGAGCTGGCTTTAGTAGCCCCTGTGGCACTGCTTTACCCTTGAGTTTGTGAAGTTTTAGAGAGGGATGTCAGAAAAGCAAACATTTAGAGAGCGTCTGAGTTTTAAAAATCCTATTTATTTACAGTGATTCACATAAAATATTCTTTTAAAAGGGACAACTGTTTCTTCTTCTTTAAAATGATTATTGGGACATAATAAATCACAGAAATGGACTCTAATTGTGTCATCCCGAAAGGATGATGTACAACATCTGACAAGAAGAAGGCTTTTTGTCATTGATTAGGGGGCGGGATAAAGTCCCAAAGCCATTTTCTTCCTCTCAAATTGCACTTCTACCCTTTGGAAAATTGTAAACCACTCTGAGGTTCCAGGATACCAAGAGGCCCTGCAATGGGACACAGGTTTCTCAGGTTATATCCCAGTTTTGACTCTTGTTTGGCTTTTCATTTCAGATCATTGAATGCCAAAGCTGGAAACCTAGATTCCTCATTGCTAAGGAATCAGGGGGGTCCCAGGGTGGGTGAGTGGTTGCAAACAGGGAGATCATCTGGGATCCTGATTCTCAGACTGAGATTCTTTTACCTGCCTTCTAGTTCCCCCACCACACAGTCCTCAGTCATTGCATTAAAACCTTTCTGGAACAGCTGGAAAGTTGAGTAAGTAATAAAGTAAAGCTGGAAGTTGAGTAAGTAAAAATTCAGGCATCTAATAGACAGACACGGTAGTTAAAATATTCCTAGTCTGTTGATGGTTAGTCCTCCAGGTAGGCCAACCTGAGTTACATAAATGAGGGAAGTGTTCTTTGGACAATGGAAAACTGGCAACATTGAGTTACGTTATTTAAAGAGAAAGTAAAAGCGTCTGTGGCCTTGCCTTCATCTGATAACATCTTTGTCCTGAAATCACTTTTAGGAGCAGCTTCAGTTAATCTACCTATCACGGAACATAAGGCACACCTAAATGTCTGGCTCATGTCCAGGTTCGGAAAAGCTTTAAGGAAGCTTAAGGAAGACCTGACTTCACCTGGAAAAATACGGTTAAACCTCCTTAGCCTTACTCTCTCGAGTGGATTTACTGGCAGATGAACTTGAACGACCCTGAGGAGCACTTTTCTGATGTCTCAGCCCTGAAGGCGTTGAATCCTGACCTGGGTTGAGAGAATCGCATGTGGGAAACAGCATTGCAGTTCCATGCTGTGTTCCTCAAAGGTTCCGCATGCACCACTGTGTACCGACACTGTGCACTGATACTGTACTGGGTGTGCTGGGGAATGGCAGGTGCAGGTGCTGTTCTCCCAGACCTCAGAGACCAGTGCACAGGTGAATATAGCCCTGTCGTCACCCCAGACAGTTTTTGTAGGCCTGGGCTGCCTCTTGGTCATATTTACCCAGCACAGCTCAAAATAACCGGGCGCCAAAGCATTTGCTTGTGAGAGATGATAGTCCCCTATTGAAAAATCACTAAGGGCCCTGTCTTAGTCCATTCAGGCTGCTATAACAGAATAGCATTGACTGGTGACTTATAAACAACAAGAATTTATTCCTCACTGTTCTGGAGGCTGAGAAGTCCAAGATCAAGGTGCCAGCAGACTCAGTTAGAACACAGTTGATTCATTGAGTGTAGGGGTGAGAGACTTAACCCTTGCCTGGCCTGGCCTTCGGTCCTGTTGATAATTTGGTATCTTATTGTCACAGAGAGTCAGTTTTGTCAGTCTTATGACCTCTATTTTAACATGAATGCAGGTCAGTTGCTGTGTCTAAACCTTAACAGGGAGGAGGTATAACGAGGAGTGTCTTACCTCTTGTCTCATCATGGCTGAAAACTGTTTTTAAGGTTTTTTCCTGGGGTCCCCTTGGCCCAGAGGGAATCCATTCAGTCAGTGGAGGACTTAGGATTTTATTTTTTATTTACACTACCACTGGGGTTTCTAAACAAACCTGAATGGACCATCAAGAGTGTCCAGGGGAGTCTATGAATTGGGGGCACCTAGAGTGGATTCTCAGGACAATTCCTCCTGTTCCCAGAAGGATCCAGAAACACCATCCTCCCATTTCCCGCCCAGCGATTGAACTTCTGTACAGAAATTCGACGACTCTTGCAAAGCTTGATTTATGAGTCCAGGGAAAGGAGGTTAGAATGCAGCAAAGAGAGTACTGGTAATGTTGAGTCTTCATCATTTCATTAAAGTTATTGTAATGTTATTAAAATTATTATTTCATTAAAACGAGACAAATTCTGCCGGGAGCCTTACAAGCTTGGGGACCCAGTTGCTTGCTTGTCTCTAGGACAGGATGTGACCCGGAAGCAGTCCATCCCATCACAGGCTTACAGTGCACACACTTAATACACACCCTTGTTGCCCTCAGGCATTCCTGTGACAGCTGGTTCAGTCTCAACAGGGTTCTGGGTCCTTCTTGCCCTCTGTGGGGTGTTAGTATACCTTCAGGGCAGCCAGAGGCACACTTTTCCCTTTTATATCGATGAAAACACCTTTCCAAAAATTGTAAGAGTGAGACAATTATAGCAGTGGAAGAGAGCTGACGTAACTCACTCCATCTTGCTTTTAACCTCCAACTGCCATTGGTCATTCCTGGGCATGGGCTGAACTAACTTGGGAGAAATTAACTTGGAAGAAATTTAGTTTATAGTGTAAATGATCACCCTTCCTAAAACTAAACTGCCTTTATAAAGCAAATCAAAGGTCATAAGTTTAAGAGGAAGAGAGGAGCCTGAATTCTGCTAAGATGCAGGCATACACAGTTACCAGCCATTATTCCAGAGGTCACAATATTTGCAACTTCCCCAATTACTTCTGTAATTAATGTCACTATTATAGAACCTAAGATTGACCTTTTAAGATGTCTCTTCAGACTTTTGCTTTTCTGACAACCAGATGACTCCACTTGGACCAGCAGCTCCTCTGTGGGCCCCTACACAGAAGCAGACTCAGTGCATGAGGACCGTTTTCCACACCCCTATGGTTGCATCCCCAGCCAATCAGCTGCACCCATTTCCTGCCCACCAAACTATCCTTGAAAAACCCTAGCCTCTGAAGTTTCCAAGTGACTGACGTGAGTGATAATAAAACTCTGGTCTCCCATTTAGCCAGCTCTATGTGAATTAAACTTTCTCTACTGCAATTCCCCTGTCTTGATAAATCAGCTTTATCTGGGCAGTGGGTAAGATGAACCCACTGGGCGGTTACAGTGACACTTTCTTTTTTTCTTTTCTTTTTTTTTTGAGACACAGTTTCACTCTTGTCACCCAGACTGGAGTGCAATGTGCGTGATCTTGGCTCACTGCAACCTCTGCCTCCCAGGTTCAAGTGATTCTCCTCTCTCAGCCTCCTGAGTAGCTGGGATTACAGGCACCCGACACCAGGCCTGGCTAATTTTTGCGTTTTTAGTAAAGACGGGGTTTCATCATGTTGGTCAGGCTGGTCTCAAACTCCTGACCTCAGGCAATCCACCGGCCTTGGCCTCGCAAAGTGCTGGGATTACAGGCGTGAGCCACCGTGCCTGGCTTACAGTAACACTTTCTGCAGTGAGCAACGACTTAACATATTTTCCTTCTCCACTGTTTATTTTGTCTCCCCTCACCATCTTCCCTGTGCTCCCAGCCTGTTCCCCTTTTCCTGTCCTGCATTAGTAAGGATTCACAAGTGTTGACGCATGACATGGGGTGGAATTAGGATGCAGTCTGTGTAGACAGAGTAGGAATGGCAGAAGTTGCCAGTTCTTTGCATCCAGCACCAGTGGTTCCCTGAGGTAAGGCTGAGAAGAGCTGAGAGAGAACTGAATTGCCTGTCTGATGGATCTCATACTCCTAACCCACTGGGAAAGCAGCACGTTTGGCAGCTGTCTTGGCACATCTGGAGGTGGGTGGAGGAGTGAACAGGTGGCTGATTTGTGACTGCTTTTTTCTACTCATGGTAATTTCCAGGATGTTTGTAATGGGCATTTGTTGGTTTTGACACCCAGCTTCTCACCCCTTTGAGGCATGTGGACGTTTGCTGTTTCTCCGCGGCCCCTCTGGTGTGTGCTGTCTCAGTAAGAATCTAGAGGCAGGTGCCCTTCTCCCCCACGGGTGGCTGAGAGCCCAGGAGGCTGCCTGGTGGGCCCTCCTCTCCCCTCCACAGTATAGACTCCTGAAAGGGGTGATGTGCTGATGGGGTGATGTGCTGATGGAGACAGTCTGAGTTCTTCACTTCCAGCAGCAGAGAAAGATGAGCAAGCCTTCCTGCCAAGACCTTCAAGGATACTTGATTCCACACCTGCTTCCTCAGCCTCTCCTGTGATCTCATCAGATCTGCTGTTGTGTTATAAGAAATATATTTGGTCTTTGTTCACAGTTCCTGGCACAGAATGCTGAAAACCCTTGGAATTTCCTGAGTGATAAGAATGGCTTTTGTTATTCATAAGGAGCTCCCCTTTTTAATTGACACATAATAATTATACATATTTATGGGGTAGAGGACATGTTTTCATACATGCGTAGAATGTGTAATGATCAAAGCGGGGTAATTAGCATATCCATCCCCTCAAACGTTTATCATTTATTTGTGTTGGGGACATCCCCAGTGTTCTCTTCTAGCTATCTGAAGTATTTAATAAATTATTGTTAACTATAGTCATGCTACAGTGTGCTATTGAACACTAGAAGTATTCCTTCTGTCAAACTGTGATTTTCTATCCATTAGCCAGCCTCTCTTCATCCCTCTCCCACCTACCCTTCCCAGCCTCTGGTAACCATCATTCTACTCTCCACCTACACGGGATCAACTTTTTTAGGTCCCACATATGAGTGAGAACTTGCAATATTTGTCTTTCTGTGTCTGGCTCATTTCACTTAACATAATGACATCCAGTTTCTTCCATGTTGCTGCAAATGACAGTTCCATTTTTTTTTTTTTTTTTTTTTTTTTTTTGGAGATGAAGTCTTGCTCTGTCGCCCAGGCTGGAGTGCCGTGGCGCAATCTTGGCTCACTGCAAGCTCTGCCTCCCGAGTTCACACCATTCTCCTGCCTCAGTCTCCTGAGTAGCTGGGACTACAGGCACCCACCACTATGCCTGGCTAATTTTTTGTATTTTGTTTAGTAGAGCTGGGTTTCACCCTGTTAGCCAAGATGGTCTCGATCTTCTGACCTCGTGATCCGCCAACCTCAGCCTCCCAAGGTGCTAGGATTACAGGCATGAGCCACCGCACCTGGCTGACAGAGTTTCGTTCTTTTTTATTGCTAAATAATATTCTATTGTGTATATACACCACATTTTCATTACCTATTCATCTACCGATGGATACTGCGGTTGCTTTCGTATCCTGGTTGTTGTGAGTAGCTCTGCAATAAACATGGTGTGCAGATATCTTTTAGACACACTGAGTTCATTTCTTTTGGGTACGTACCCAACAGGGGGCTGCTAGATCACATGGTGAATCTATTTGTAGTTTTCCTGAGGAACCTCTCCACACTGTTTTCCACAGCGGCTGTGCTGGTTTACAACAGAGTGCCTTTGACCATGCCTGAGTTTATGCGAATGGGGTGACTAGGGTGAGGCCCCTAGAAACCCTCAGAGTGGGCTGGGTTACCAAAAAATCAAGTGGGTCAACACTTTTGGCCCCACTCACTGGCCTCCAGGAAGGGGAGGAGCTGGAGATTAAACACTATTTCAAACTCTTGAATAAGATTTGATGAGCTGCTGTGCTGATAAATACATCAAGGTGTCGGGAGGGAGCAAGGTGCAGCTGGAGAGGCCATGGAAGCTCTGCGTGCACCCTCCACACCTTGCCTGATGCATCTGTTCCATCTGGCTGTTCCTGAGTTGTATGCTTTTTTTTTTTTTTTCCGTTTTTTTTTTTTGAAACGAGGTCTTTCTTTGTCGCCCAGGCTGGAGTGCAATGGGTGTGATCTCAGCTCGCTGCAACCTCTGCCTCCCAGGTTCAAGTGATTCACCTGCCTCAGCCTCCTGAGTAGCTGGGATTACAGGTGCCTGCCACTACTCCTGGCTAATTTTTTTTGTACTTTCAGTAGAGACGGGGTTTCACCATGTGGGCCAGGCTGGTCACGAAGTCCTGACCTCAGGTGATCCACCCACCTCGGCCTCCCAAAGTGCAGGGATTACAGGTGTGAGCCACTGTGCCCGGCTGTACGCTTTTTTAAAACAAACAAACAAAAAACAAAAAAACAGTAATATTAAGAGTTCCTGAGTTACACGAGGTATTCTAACAAATCACTGAACTCGAGGAGAGGGTCATGGAAACCCCTGATTTACAGCCAGTAGGTCAGAAGTGCAGGAGGCCTGGGATTTGCAGCTGGCTTTGTCTGAGGTGGGGAGACGTCTTGTGACACTGAGCCCCTAACCTGTGAGGTCTGTGCTAACTTTGGGTAGTTTGTGTCAAAATTGAATTGAATTGTAGAACACCCACTAGTGTCTAGAAAAATCAGAAAATTGGTTGTGGTTTTGGAAAACACCCCAGCCCTACACACTTTCAATAAATCCTCTTTGCTTATTTGCCTGAGTTGGTTTCTTTGCTTTCAACCAAAGAACCTTAACTAATAAGCCTTTATTGAAATAAAAGCCTACCCAGAAGCTCAATAAATGCAGAAAGTAGAAGAAATTGTATCTGCTCTGTTGAAGCAGATGGAGAGTGTCAGTGCAGAGCTCCACTATGCCACATCCTCACTTCCTATGCCTGGGTGCCCTGGAGGGACTCCTGGGAGCATCGGGGGCTTCTGTGAACACTGTGTAAAAACGACTGTCGGCCGGGCACGGTGGCTCGCGCTCGCAACCCCAGCACTTTGGGAGGTGGAGATGGGCGGGTCACCTGAGCTCGGGAGTTTGAGACCAGCCTGGGCAACATGGAAAAACCCTGTCTCTACAAAAAATACAAAAATTAGCTGGGCATGGTAGTGTGCACCTATAGTCCCAGCTACTCAGGGGACAGAGGCAAGAGAATCGCTTGAACCCAAGAGATGGAGTTTGTAGTGAGCTGTGTTCACGCCACTGCATTCCAGCCTGTCTCAAAAAAAAAATATGTATATATATCCTAAGACACCCACCTAACTGAATGGACCTTTGCTTGACCATGGGAAGCCCAGAGTAACCTTGCAAACTGAGTTCTCAGCTGTGATGGGATAGAAGATCAGATGCACCTTGCTATACCCTCTCCCTCAATCCCTCAATAACTGCAATGAGGCTTTCTTCCCTGAGGGCTGAACAGAAACCAGCCCTTTCAAAAGACTCCACCACTGAGATGAACCAGCTGCTGGACACTGCCCCTCCTCTTTTGCCTGATAAGAGATCACCTTCCAAGGAGTGGCTTTGGCCAGTTTACGGAGAATGTGCAGTACAGGTTTTCATGCCCTCTGCTTCACCTTTTGATGTCAGAGGGCTGAAAACTGCCCCCTTGGATCATGCTAATGCTGCCTTTTTGTGCATGGGACCCATAAAGGGGCATGGAGCTCAATTGTGCAGTGTACACTGCTCTCTTTATGAATATTCATGTCTCCTCCTATAGCTTATTAAATATGTATATTAGACCACCCTGCTCAGCTTAGACTCCTGTTCCCTTTGCCCTTCCCTTGAAGTGTTTGTTTCTGGCTTCTGGCTGGAGGCTACACTTCCCAGCCTGTTGGAATGGCCATCCTGCAGTCTGCAGCCCTTTATGAGAAATGAAGCTCTCCTTTCCAAACATGAACCTAGTTATTCTTCAGTTGACATGAGACACACCCAAAGACTACGTTTTCTCTCTCAGTGTAACATCTGTGATTAGAATGCTGCTGCATCAAGAGTCCCAGCTTCTGTGACAGATGGAGGAATCGTATTTGACCTTAGGCCCCTCCAAATTTACCTAGGCAAGTACCTACTAGACATTCTGGCAATCTCCCTTGAAAGCCCTCCTCCTGCTGCTCTCTAGCCCTAGGGGTGTATGTTTTGAGTGGACAAACCGTTGCCTGTGTCAGCTGTATGTGTTCAGGTGGACTTGCAAAGGTCTGGTCTCTATAGCGATAGGGAAGGTTTATGGGTCTCCCTGGGCCTTGTTCCCCAAGAGTGGCTGTGGCCTTCGATCCAGCTCTTTCCGGCCAGGCTCTCCAGTCTTCACCAGCGTTCTCAGTACTCACAGCACCTACTTAGGTTCAGATGCATCGACATGTGTGGAGGGTGGGGTTGTCATCAGTAAACTGAGTTCTTTCCCAATTTTGCATCAGTGGCAAAGAAAGGACATCTAATTGGAAAAGGCAGCTGGGTTTTATTTATTGGCCAGAGAATGGAGTAGGGAAGCTCTCCTTCCAAAGGCATCCTTTCCCTGAGCAACGGGAGGCAGGGTTTTTAAGGACTGGGTGCGGAGTGAGAGAGGTATGTTAGCATGCGCAGGGTGGGACTCCAGACACATGGGCATGCTTCCTAAACATGCTTCTTCATACATTGCATATACACCAAATAGTGGTGACCTTCTCTTAGGGGAGGGGGTTTTTAGCATTATAACGCTCTGTTAATCAACTAAAGGCAAGAGGGGTTGCCTGTTGTAATTCGCACCGGTTTCTCCCGGATCTTATCTTCCTCTGGTATTTGGTCAGGGGTCAAGAAGCTCTGGCAGTATCCTAGGCCATCTGGTTTCTTTAAGCAACTGTGCCTATAGATAAAGGCACTAAAGAAAAGCAGTAGGGAAGTGAAACTTTCCCAGTTATTTCATCAGAGCTACCCTGCTAACAGGATGGTGGGTGTGAAGGGTTACATTTACCCCATACGATAGTGTGGCTTTCACTTTGGGATGAGATGTCTGCAGTCTCACTGTCAGCCAGTGGTTGGAGGAGGACTCAAACCAAGATGGGTATGATTGTAAGGAGCTACTTTTCAAGCTGGTCCCTACATGTCCACGCCCATCCCAGCACCTCCCGGAAAAAAACAGTTCCTCTAGAAGAACTAATAACAACCACCTCCCCCTCAGACCCCAGCTGTTTTCTTTGTTCTTAGGCACAATAGTTGACCCACACCCTTTCCTCTTGGGTCCACTCCCCACGGTTGTAGGATTTTCTTCTGTTTCACCTTTGCACGCCCATTCTTCAGGGAGCTAGGGGCAGGGCAATCCTGGGGCTTTTCCTTTTCTTTTCTTTTCTTTTTTTTTTTAGACAGAGTCTCGCTCTGTCACCAGGCTGGAGTGCAGTGGCACGATCTCAGCTCACTGCAACCTCCGCCTCCCAGGTTCAAGCTATTCTCCTGCCTCGGCCTCCTAAGTAGCTGAGACTACAGGCACCCACCACCATGCCTGGCTAATTTTTGTATTTTTAGTAGAGACAGGGTTTCACCATGTTGGCCAGGATGGTCTCGATCTCCTGACCTTGTCATCTGCCTGCCTCGGCTTCCCAAAGTGCTGGGATTACAGGCATGAGCCACTGCACCAGGCCCTTGGGGGCTTTTTCTCCACAACTGGCCCCTTGCTGGGTGATAGGACAGATTATCAGAGGAAGAGAAACTCCCCAATAATCCTTGAGGGTGGTTCAGGGGTGACTGAAAAAGGTTGACACGACCTGGGCCCCAAATAGGAGAACAACTTGGCCTCCGAAATTAGTTAAGGATGTTAGCACTGACTAGAACAGAACACTGCTCCACCACGTCAGCTGGTAAGAGGACGTGTAGAGAGGATGGTCAGAAGGGTGCTCGATAAACATTCTTGCAGCCACCTCTTCACCTCTCATGCTACTTAACAACTGTGGATGAATGATTTTTGTGACTTTGGGTGGGCCAAGGGCAATGTACCAGGATTCCTCCACATCACAGCACAACCCTGCTTTAAGGGACTGCAGTACTGGATAGAATTTATGGGCAAGATTGAGGTTAACAGACAATGTAGCAAGATGCTGAGCAGGAGAATGGATCTCGTATCTCTGAGTAGGGATGTTAAAGACAGTCTCTGCTCCCAAAGGAGGGAAGGAAGGGAGGAAAGGAAAGAAGGAAGGAGGGAAGGAGGGAGGCAGAAAGAAAGGAAGGGAGGGAGAGAGGGAGGGAGGGAGGTACAGAGGGAGAGGAAAAAGAAGAAAAAGAAAAGAAGGTCGGGCACGGTGCTCACACCTGTAATTGCAGCACTTTTGGAGGCCAAGGCAGGCGGATCACCTGAGGTCAGGAGTTCGAGATCATCCTGGCCAACACGGAGAAACCCCATCTCTACTATAAATCCAAAAATCAGCCAGGTGTGGCGGCATGTGCCTGTAGTCTCAGCTACTCAGGAGGCTGAGGCAGGAGAATCACTTGAACCCAAGAGGTGGAGGTTGCAGTGAGCTGAGATTGCGCTACTGCACCCCAGCCTGGGCTCTGTCAAACAAACAGAAAGAAAGAAAGAAAGAAAGAAAGAAAGAAAGAAAGAAAGAAAGAAAGAAAGAAAGAAAGAAAGAAAGAAGAGAGAGAGAGAGAGAGAAAGAAAGAAAGGAAGGAAGGAAGGAAGGAAGGAAGGAAGGAAGGAAGGAAGGAAGGAAGAAAGAGAGAGAAAGAAAAAAGAAAGCAATCCAAAGTTAGAAACCATATAGAGGAGAAAATATGTTAGAATCTAGGGAACCATAATTATATAGGTCTTTTTCAAAATCAACTCACTAGATTTTTCTGTAGGAAACAAATTCAAAGAGAGGAGAGCAAGCAAATTAAATTTCCTTCCTGCTTTCTTCTGAAAGGACCTTAATCTCACCATGGCAGAAGATAAAGGGTTCGCCTTCAGCAAACACTGATTAGAGAAACTGCATTATTTTCACACAAGGGCCTATGGACTGGCTCGAAGTGAGTATCTTGGACATTTACCCCACATCCTGCCTCCCCTCTCCCCATCTCATCTGCCTTGGATGTCTGCCTTTCCCTGTTGCCAGCAATTACTTATAAATGGCTGCTAATATTGAAGTGCCAGGTTACCCAGTTTTAACCAAAGAAAATTCGGGCAGAAGGCAAGGCCTACTGCAAACACATTTGCTTTTATTTCTGGTCATTGTACAGATGGAGTTTCAGATTACTGTTTGCTGCCTTCCCTTGAAAGCAGCTTTGCCTTTTTCCTGGACTGAAGCATTGCATTCATTGTAATCACCGAAGATTTAAGGCAACTATTTGTAAGGCGGCATCCACTTTTATGGCCCATGTCATGAAAACATTGCAGGCTAGAATTCTCCACCCATATCCAGCCATTTGTTGCTTTATAGTCATATAGAGACATGAAATATTGCTTATCTGATGTATCAGTTTGCTCCGGCTGCCATAACAAAGAAGCACTGACTGGGTGGCTTTAACAACAGAAATGTAATGTCTCACGGTTCTGGAGGCTGGCAAGTCCCAGACCAATGTGTCGGCAGATGTGTTTCCTTTTGAGGGTTCTCTCTTTGACTTGCTGATGGCTGTCTTCTCCCTGTGTCCGTCATTTCTCTGTAACTATCCAAATTTCCTCCTTTGTTTTGTGTGTGTATGTGTGCTTTTTGTTTTGTTTTGTTTTGTTTTGTTTTGTTTTGTTTGAGACAGAGTCTCACTCTATCACCCAGGCTGGAGTGCAGTGGTGCAATCTTGGCTCACTGCAACCTCTGCCTCCTGGGTTCAAGAGATTCTCCTGCCTCAGCCTCCTGAGTAGCAGGGATTACAGTTGCCTGCCACCACACCAGGCTAATTTTTGTATTTTTAGTAGAGATGGTGTGTCAAAATGTTGGTCAGGCTGGTCTCGAACTCCTGACCTCGTGATCCACCTGCCTTAGCCTCCGAAAGTGCTGGGTTTACAGGCGTGAGCCACTGCACCATGCCAGGTTCAAATTTCCTCCTCTTAAAGAACATCAGTCATATTGGATTAGACCCCACCCTAGTGATCTCATTGTATCTTAATTGCCTCTTTAAAGACCCTAACTCCAAATAAGGTCACATGCTACATATGAGGTTTTGGGAGATAGTGCTCAGTCTGTAACATTTGGGAAAATTTTTACTATTCTTTTGACTTTAGCCCTTTCAAAGAACATCCAAGAGTGCTGGGAAAAACCCTCGTTTGACCACTTCTGCATATGCCTGTTGAGGATTCTTTGGTCTGTTCAATGGGAAAATGCTATCTTAAGTATTATATATGGAATATTCTGTCTGTGGTAAACCAGGGGATGTATTTTCTCATCTGATACTTATTTAATGATGTCATAGGGCTTCAGAAATGAATGCATGGAAGTGAGAAGTAAAAAATAAAAGATCCCCTAAGCACTTAAGATTTCTGTTAATAGAAATGCATGAAGAAGACCATTTAATGGGTTTCTTAGGCTCAGAGGTTGCCGCTTGTGCATCCGAATCAAGTGTTTGTCTTTGAGCAGCACATTCTTCCATGTCAGGTATATTTATTTTTTTGCTTTGTCCTTAATGAGACTGTTCTATTTAGGTTTAGAAGACCTTAGAGACAAAGGCTGTGAGTTAGAGTCATATAAGGTAGCATTATGATTATTCATTATGGTATATGAATTTCATGTTTTACCTATTTTATGAAGTAAGAAATTCCTAACCTTATTGAAGAAGAGACATCTGATTCAGGCCTGCACATGCTAATAGAGGATCAATTCCTTAGTCCATGGTCTAGGAAATCAGTAACCCAAAATGGTTCTGCCTCCACGGCTGAGCCAGTGTCCCCTGGCATATCATTATTAGCTTCTCTTCTCAATCCTCCTGGTTTCGTCTCCCCCAGCCAAGCTCCTGTCTCCCACATGTAATTCTCTAGCTGCTATCTCTCTTCCAAGCTTAGATCCTAGAGATTCCAGAATATAACACTTTTCTACTTAATTTTCTCACGGGTAACTTGAACTCAACATGACCCTAATGGAAACCATTGTCTTACTCCAAAATTTCCTCCTCCTCCGCCTGCATAGTCTCTATTTGATCACATCACCCCACCATGCATGTAGCTGCCTGGTCCAGAAATCTTGCAGTTATTTATTCTCCCTTTCCTCTCCTCCCTCCCATTCTGTTTTCCAGTTCCTGTGATTCTACTTCCCTAGGACCTCTTGAATACATGCCAGCCTCTCTTTCCTCATTGCGGCTCTCCTAGACTCTGGCCTCAGCAGTTCTGCACTGGGGTACTGAAAAACTAACTAGTGCAGGGCAGGATCAGGGTTAGTAGTCCATTTTCTGTTGCCTATAATGGAATTCCTGAAACTGGGTAATTTATAAAGAAAAGAAATGTATTTCTTACAGTTTTGGAGGCTAAGCAGTCCCAGGTCAAAGGGTTGCATCTGAGGAGGGTCTTCTTGCTGGTGGGGACTGTCTGCATTGTCTGGAGGTGGTGCGGGGTATCCCATGGTGAGTGGGCTAAGAACACTAGCTCAGGTCTCTCTTTCTCCTCTTTTTCTTTCTTTCTTTTTTTTTGAGACAGGGTCTCATCCTGTCATGGCTCACTACAGCCTCCACCTCCCAGGCTCAAGCAATTCTCCTGCCTTAGCTTCCTGAGTGGCTGGGACTACAGGCATGCACCATGATGCCTAGCTAACTTTTTGTATTTTTTGTAGAGACGGGGTTTTGCCATGTTGCCAGGTTGGTCTTCAATTCCTGGGCTCAAGTGATCCACCTGCCTCGGCCTCTACAAATGTTGGAATTACAGGCATGAGCCACCACACCTAGTCTTATGGGCTATATCTTAAGGCTGAAACAGGAAAATATCCTGTAACAAATGTACTTTATCTCTAGAACTTGATCTCTTGGCAGCAGCAAAATCTTCCCAGACAGCAGAACTGTGCAGTGCTCATCAGGGCTTACTGGTTCAATCACCATAACAGGGTTAATATATGCAGGAAGAATAGATATGCAATTGGCATAGTCCATGATTTTGACATGCTTTGGAAATGAGGAGGCCTCTTGTCCTCAGCAGAAACCACACTTAGGAGTGGTGAGGATGATAGGAGAGCATGGAGTGAGGTAAGGGGACTTGGAGTCAGAGCAGAGACCATCCCTGTTGTCCAAGTATTGGGGGGGCCCATCCCACAGCCCTCTTTACACGTAAATCTCAGGCCCAATGTAAAGTTGCTGGGCACGTGTTTCTTCGCTTGTGTTTGTTTAAGAAGAAAATTTGTTTTAAAATAGGGATGGCAAAGGGAATGAGTGAGGATGAAGCCAAGGCAAACCTTTTTACCTCCTTTATGAATATGCCTTACTCTGCCAATCACTCACTCTGGCTAAGAGGACAGCCTTGGCTCTAAGAGCCTAAATGGGCAATCCACAGTCTGAGAAGGGGCTAGGCTGTGGCGACTTCCCCAGGCTGCTTTCAAAGGCCAGAAAGACTGAAAGACAACTGAAAGAATGATTTTCAGAAGGGTGTACTCAGCTATCTGGGAGGCTGAGGCAGGAGGATCACTTTAGCCCAGGAGTTCAAGGTTGCAGTGAGCTGTGATTGCGCTACTGCACTCCAGCTCAGGCAACAGAGTAAGACCCTGTCTCAAAAAAAAAAAAAAAAAAAAGCAGATTTAGGAAATGGAAGAATCCTCTGTTCTTCTGAGATTTCCAAAATGATCATTTAAATTTCAGGACCCCTTCCCTGTCATTTACTTAGTTTCATCCTCAAATTATCCCAGTGTAATTATTATTATTATTATTTTTCTGGCATCTCTAGTTGCACAAGTGTGATTCTTGATATGGGCTGTCTACACTCTCATAGGTTAGAAAGCAACTTTGTTAATGTGTGTGGTATAAACTAGGGCGTCCTTCTTTCCCTCTTAAAATCTACTACCTAAAAGTGAAATTAAACTCAGTCGTTTTCTTTGATCCAAGGAAATATGACTCATTCTGAATGCATTTCTCTTTACTTTCTGGACGGTATTCCTTAACTCTTTCAGTCTAAAAAGTTTCTTTGCTAGTTATAGTTGAGACGTTTCCTTGGCCTCTTTTATACCTTGCTGGAAAAGGTCGGTGAAGCCTGTGTGAGGGCATACACTCCTTGGGAACTGCAACTCCCAGGGCCTAGAAGCATCTGCAATCAAAGTATCTGATTCCACATCTGATTTCCTGGCCATTAAGCCATGTGTCCTTAGGCAAGCCATTTAATTTCATCTGTAAAATGTGCATAATCATATACAATCTGTCTGCTTAATCAGTTGCCATGATGACCAAATGAGATATGTATGAGAAAGTGCTCTTTTAAAATGACACAGTGCATGGAATGGTTGTCTGTGTGAGTGATGGGATTATACATCATCTTTTTTTCATCTTTATGTTATCCATAATTGACACTTAAAAATTAATTTTTATTAAAATATTATATGTTTTAAAAAGAAATCATGCAGTGAAGTTACTAAAACTCTTCTTTTGGTATTAAGCTCTAATTTTATAAAATTTCCTTTGTTAACTTTATGTCTCAAACTGATGATATCAGAGTGTTTTTGAGGGATCTGAGTGTGTAGAAGACAGTTAAGCTGTATATTTATACATTAAGAAATAGGCCAGGCGTGGTGGTTCACACCTGTAATCCCAGCACTTTGGGAGGCTGAAGTGGGCAGATCACTTGAGGTCAGGAGTTCGAGACCAGCCTGGCCAACATGGTGAAACTCCATCTCTATTAAAAATACAAAAAAATTAGCTGTGCGTGGTGGCGCACACCTGTAATCCCAGCTACTTGGGATGCTGAGGCAGGACAATCACTTGAACCTGGGAGACAGAGGTTGCAGTGAGCCAAGATCGTGCTACTAGACTCCAGCCTGGGTGACAAAGCGAGACACTGTCACAAACACACACACACACACACATACACACACATACACACACACGAAATGTAGAAATAGGACTTTACATGAGTTGGTCAATTTAAACACAGCAAATGCCTTTGCCCAGGGCTAGTAGAGTCCTACTACTAAGAAACTTCAGGTTTCTCTACTGAATGCACTGAGCATGCTGCCTCATCTCTCCCCTCTGGTCTGTCAGAATTCAGCTTCCCCCAGCACTGGGCCAGCTCTGGCAATCATTCACTGACAGCTCATCAGTAGAAGCTGTAGGTGTTCAGCAAAGACGGAAGGGTATCCCCATGCAGATTTCCCTCTGCACAGCTTTCTCCTCTTTGATGCCCTGCCCCACATGCTCTCTAAATTTCAATCTCAGTCTCTTCAGAAGTGAGCCCCCCAGTGCTCTGCCTGGGTTCCAGAAAGTGTCTCCAGGTAGAAGCCAGGGCAAGTGTAGGACTCACCTTACTTGTTAAGTTTCCCTCGGGGACCACAGTCCCTTGTTGCCTGCTACCCAATGTCTGAAAACAGCTGTTTCCTAGGTTTTGTCTGGTTTTCTAGTTGTTAGCTGCAGGAGAGCAACTCTGGTACCAGTGACTCTATTATGACCAGAGGCAGAAGACCCCACATGAGTTTTTTTTTAAATAGTTTGGCAGTAATTTATCTTTTTTTCATTTCCAATCTTTTAAAGTAGACACAGATTTGCTTAATGTAAAGCTGATTTTAAGAGCACACAAAAGTTGTGCACAGAGGACAGGATTAAAATCACGAATGCAGAGTGATGAAGAGTAAAAGACACTAAGCAGGGGCCTTCAGCAGAAAACTGATCATCCATGGCAATCACCTAATAATCGGAGGCTGAAGTCCTTATGCTGCAAAAGCAAGAATACTTTAGTGCACGAACTGCAAAGCTGAGTTTGTAGCTATATCTTGGTTTCTGCCAAATAAAATTTTAAGGTCAGAGGCTTCATCTCCTAAATGGGGCTATTCACATTCTGGATCAGGAGTTTGGTGAGTGTGAGACTGACCTTTAAAGCTCTTTGTATCTCTTATCCCACCTGGGAGAGTTGCAGAACAAAATAGAAGGATAATTGACTCAACAAGGAATTGGTGTGTGCCTACGATGGCTAGGTTTTCATTTGGGCCTGGGGATGCAGCAAAGAACAAGACATCAAGGGTCCTGCTTGGTGGAACTTAATCCAGAACTGCCACATAGATGCCAAAAGGGTAGCAGCCTGGAGGGGACAATTTAAAGGATATAAAAAGCCCTGCTTGTCATCAAAGCATCCTCTTACCACTCCACTGCCATAAGATCACCTTCTGCATTAAAATCCCCACCTCTGGGCTTGACTTTACAAATTTTTTCCCAATACCTGCTATGTGCTGTTTACTGGGTTGGATGCTGAGGATGATTTGATGATGAGTAAAGCACGCCCCCTGCCACCAATCAGCTTAAAACTGGTGGGGGAAATGAGGCATGTATGAAAACAATGATTCAACTCCCCGTAACCACCTATGTCCCCAAGACCACTGGTTTGAAAGATTGACTGACACTAGAAGCAGAGTCTCCGCAATCCTTCTCTGGCAGGCCCAGGCACTGACCTGGCCAGTGCATTCCACAGGCCAGATATTGAGCAGGGAGCTTCTTCCCCGAGACAAGGAGGCACTGCAAAAGTGGGGACCTGAGTAGGGTGCTGATACAGTTTGGCTCTGTGTCCCCACCCAAATCTCATGTCAAATTATAGTCCCCATACCCATGTGTCAGGGAAGGGACCTGGTAGGAGGTGATTGGATCATGGGGGTGGATTTCCACCATGCTGTTCTCGTGATAGTGAGTTCTCACAAGATCCAGTGGTTTAAAGGTGTAGCAGTTCCCTCCTCACTGAGTCTCTCTCCTGCCTCCATGAAAGACATGCCTTGTTTCCCTTTTGATTGTAAGTTTCCTGAGGCCTCCCCAAGTACTGTGAGTCAATTAAACCTCTTTTCTTTATAAATTCCCGTCTCACGTAGTTCTTCATAGCGTGTGAAAACGGACTAATACAGGTGCAAAGTAAGGACAGTCAAGGAAGCCAGAAATGGTGTGGAAGCTGGTGTATGAGCCAGCTAGAGAGATCGGTGTATGGGATGCACAGAATAGGAGAAAACTCACTGGGGACTCAGGCAATTGTCTAGAACTTCTGCTTCTCCTCAGGCCTGTTTTTATAATGTGGTTGGCTACCTGGTGGCTGCACTATGGGAACCAGAACCTGCCTAGATACTGAAGGGATAAAGGAAGTTGGCTGAGGATGTGGAAGATGAGGAAGGAGCTGGCACCCAAAGGAGCTGGAAATGAGGCCCCTTGCAAGAAGGGTGGACATATGATAGAGGCAAATGGCCTGAGGACCATGATGAGTGACAGGGAACTTTACCCAAAGGGTAGGCTCCAAGAATGAGGGAACTGCTGAGAGGTGGTCCTCAACTTCACAATCTTGCCTGGAGCTCATCTTGGGAAGGGTGAGTAGTAGAGGGGTAGTGACTGCTTTCTTGATTGCTGGGTTTACCTGGTTTTCTTGATTTCTTAGGTGTACCTGCCACTGGACTTCTGATTGGCAATTCCCCCATGGCCTCCAAATTAATGTGTATCACACTGACTTCTTCACTGTCTTCTTTGAAGACTATTTCTCCTGTTATGTTCCTTCTCTTTGGGAGAATTAGCACATTCACCTTGCTGCCTGACACAGAATCTGGGCTTACCTTTGACTTCTTCTCTCTCTTCCACTGTAATCAGTCACTGTTGGTTCCCCATCCATAATATCTGTCCATCTGACCTCTCCTCTTCCTCCCACTCAATAAAAAACTCCACGATAAGGGGGCTTTATCTGCCTTGTGCTCAGAAACACCTCCCATATCTAGCATAGTGCCCTGCCATGTCGTAGGTGTTCAAGCAATAGTTGCTGCATGAATGAATGAATGAATGAATGAATGAATGAATTGATCCTCATTGCTACTACTTTGATGTAGGCCCTCATCTTTTCAGATGAACTGCTAGGATAGTCTTACTGAATTCAATGAGAGCAAGTCACAAACCCTTCAACCCATTGACCACAACTCTACCAAAAGGACCTACTGTGGCCTAAATCTTTGTCTTCCCAAAATTCAGGTTGAAATTTAATCCCTAGTGTGACAGTATTAAGAGTAGGGACCTTAGGATATGATTAGGTCATGAGGGATTTGCCCTCATGCACGGGATTAGTGTCCCTGTAAAAGAAGCTTGAGGGAGACCTTTTGCCCTTCTACCATGTGAGGATGGTGAGAAGACACCATCTGTGGGGAACAGGCCTTCATCAGACACCAGGTCTTCTGGTATCTTGATGTTAGACTTCATAGCCCCAGAAATGTGAAAAATACATTCCTGTTGTTTATAAAGTATACAGTCTAAGGCATCTTGCCATTGTAGCCTGAACAGACTAAGACAAAGTGTTTCTTTTTTTGTTTGTTTGTTTGTTTTGTTTT
Organism: Macaca fascicularis; assembly: GCF_037993035.2. Lineage (NCBI taxonomy): Eukaryota > Metazoa > Chordata > Mammalia > Primates > Cercopithecidae > Macaca > Macaca fascicularis. The sequence continues at coordinate 18,041,208 of NC_088375.1, forward strand.
GTTTTTTGAGACGGAGCCTTGCTCTGTCTCCCAGGCTGGAGGGCGGTGGCCAGATCTCAGCTCACTGCAAGCTCCGCCTCCAAGGTTTACGCCATTCTCCTGCCTCAGCCTCCGGAGTAGCTGGGACTACAAGTGCCCGCCACCTCGCCCGGTTAGTTTTTGTATTTTTTAGTAGAGACAGGGTTTCACCATGTTAGCCAGGATGGTCTCGACCTCCTGACCTCGTGATCTGCCCGTCTCAGCCTCCCAAAGTCCTGGGATTACAGCCGACAAAGTGTTTCTAAAATACACTCAGTTCTCATTATTCACAGAGGTTCCATTCTATAAAGTTGCTGTGCACACTGAATTAATGAATATTAAACTCCTAAATGAAAATATAGGATAAGGTTCCTATGAGCCTCTCTGTTCACAGCATTTTTGTCAGTCCATCAAGGCATAACCTTGTTTCATGCATGTTTCTGTTTAAAGATGCCTTATTTAATGTACATTGCTGATTCATTAACATTGAACTCATTGCTAACAGCACTATAACTCATACCTGAATGAAGCTTCTCTAACACACACATTTTCTCCATGAGGTGCATCCCAGCCTTCTTGCACTTTGGAACATTACATAGCATTTCAGCACTATGCTTGGGGCCATTTTAAACAGAGAAATCACCTATCAAAAGCACAAAATGGGGAAAATATGCTATTAAGTAGATTGCAAAAAGAACACTTGTTTACAAAACAAGAGGTGAAACAAGAGGCAGAGTGTTGGCTTATTCCACCTCAGCTGGGAATGTGTGCATCAGGTGACTCAAAATTTTCACCACTCATATATCCACAAGTGACCCCAAAACTGTCACAAGTATTGATCTTGAGGTTACAAATAAATGTTAGCAAGAAGGTGAATTTGTTGGCCAGGCATGGTGGCTCACACCTGTGATCCCAGCACTTTGGGAGGCTGAGGCAGGCGGATTACCTGAGGTCAAGAGTTCGAGACCAGCCTGGCCAACGTGGTGGAACCCCATCTGTACTAAAAATACAAAATTAGCTGGGCATAGTGGAGCACGCCTGTAATCCTAGCTACTTGCAAGGCTGAGGTAGGAGAATTGCTTGAACTTGGGAGGTGGAGGTTGCAGTGAGCCGAGATTGTACCATTGCACTCCAGCCTGGGCAACAGAGAGAGACTCCATCTCAAGAAAAAAAAAAAAAAAAAAAAAAAGAAGGTTAATTTGCAGTACAGAATCTGCAAATACAGAACCTGTGAATACTGAGGATGGACTGTACAAATGGACCCTGAAATCCCCCTGCCTGAGCATTCAGTGCCTTGCTATTGCACCCGGGAAGCTGGGTATCATCTGCCCCACTTTGATCATAGGACCAATTATGCATATTTAACTTGTGAGGTTACATGCTGGTCTCCTGTGTATCTTAAGGGGAGGAAATATTGGTTGGTTTGTATCCTACCACATAGCACAGTGGCTGGCACATAGTAGATGTTTAATAAATAATAAATAAAAATTAATAATAAGTGAATGAACCACTTAAGGGAAAAAAGTAAATTAAGAATGGTAGATCTCAAGGTCTCTAGAGTAGAAGGGAGGCCATCACTTTAAAAGTTATTTTCAATTCATGACAGAGGTATCTGGAGGGAGTATGCAAATCTATTTCACTCGTTAATTAAACTTTGGTAAAAATCTTTCCACTGGAAGAATAAAAAAGGTAGGAACCTATTTGCTGGCCTGTACTGCTGTTTGCTGCATGGGATTTATTGTAGAATTCAGCTGGGCTCATCTGTAGAGTTGAATAAAGCCCAGTTCGCTTTCACACTGCTGTAGGAAACACTGATGACTCTGTGTAAATTAATTCTGTCTGGTGCTCCTGATTCTATTTACAGTCCAGTTCCCCTTTGCTCTTCATGCAGTTTCCTGGCCAGTGTGTGCTGAGAGCTTTTGGTCTTCTTCCACTTTCTGTTCAGTGAATTTTAACCCCATTATTCAATGTTCATTTAAATAGTGAACGGTGCCAAGCGTGGAAACTCCCTGATTTTTAGTTTCAGTTAAGTTGTTATCTGAACAGGGTTTGCAAACAGTGTCTTAACCAAAGGATTCTTGGAAATGCTGGCTGCAGTTAAGAAGAGCTTTTGAATGAATTGTTTCCGTTTGAATTTTGTCAACTGAATGACTTTTATTTTGTGTGACAGTCTCAGTGACCACTAGAGTCATTCTCTCAATTTGTATTCATTCAGGATAAAAAAAGGAACGTGAATAGATGTTCTCTGAGGATAATTCTCAAATCTCTATGCACAACCAGTCATCAAGCACTACACACACCCTCTCCTTTCCATCCTGACAGCCAGGCCCTTGATCTGGGGGGCAGCTTTAACTCCAGCATGTACTAAAACATTAGCTTCCTTCCTTTTTTTTTTTTTTTTGAGTTGAGCTCTCACTCTGTTGCCCAGGCTGGAGTGCAGTGGCACAATTACAGCTCACTGCAACTGAAACTCCTGGGCTCAATAAAGCATTAGCTTCTTAATTTTTCTTTTCTTCTTCCCGTATGTCAGCTCCTTTTCCACTCCCATTGCATCCCTTCTGTACCTCTGCTGTGTTAACCCTGTAAAACACAGATTGCGGCCGGGCACAGTGGCTCATGTCTGTAATCCCAGCACTTTGGGAGGCCAAGGAGGATGGATAGCCTGGAATCAGGAGTTCGAGACCAGCCTGGCCAACAGTGAAACCCCGTCTCTACTAAAAATACAAAAAGTTAGCTGGGCATGGTGGTGGGCGCCTGTAATCCCAGCTACTAGGGAGACAGAGACAGGAGAATTGCTTGAACCCAGGAGGCAGAAGTTGACATGAGCCAAGATGGCACCATTGTACTCCAGCCTGGGTAACAAGAGTGAAACTCCATCTTGAAAAACAAAAGCAAAACACAGATTTCATTATTCCTGCACTAAAGGTACCTGTGCTACCTGTGCTTTACACTCCCTTCTTGTCTAAAAGCTCATCTGGTTTATGCAGTTCCTCAGCTCATTAGATTTTCATCATGGGGAGCTCACATGCCCACTCCCCATCTCCACGATGTCACTCATGTTGGCCTCTGTCTTGTCCTGTCTCTAACTCCTTAAAGGCCCAGAGAAGTCTAACTCCCTTTCCAAGTCCTTTTCTACGGATGGTCCCCATTTATGAACTCCTGGAGTCAATAGCACTCTATTTTGGTACTTATACTATTCACTAACGCATTGTATTTTTCTTAACCCTTTCATAAATACATATACATATATATACACACACACACACACATATGCATATTTAAATTATGAGCCCCTGAAATCCAGGACTTATTTTAGACTGGCACTGTTCAATAGAAACATAATGTGAACCAAAAATGCAAGTCTCATATGTAATTATAAATTTTTTAGTAGCCGCTTTTAAGTAAACTTAAACAGTAGCCATTTACATTTTTAAACAGTAATCAGGAACAGGCCAGGTGCAGTGGCTCATGCCTGTAAACCCAGCACATTGGGAGGCTGAGGTGGGAGGATTGCTTGAGCTCAGAAGGTCAAGGCTGCAGTGAGCTATGATCACACCACTGCACTCCAGCCTGGGGAGACGAAGTGAGACCCTGACGCAAAAAGAAAAATAAACATAAAATCAACAGAAATAAACAAGTGAAATTAAAAATGTATTTTATTTATGAAATATATCCAAAATATTATTTGAACATGCAATCAATATGAACAAATATTAAGGAGCTATCTCACATTTATTTCACGGTCAGCCTTTGGAATCCAGACTGCATGTCATGCTGACTGCACATCTCCATATGGACTAGCCACATTACAAGGCTCAGGAACCCTTTGTGGATAGTGGCTGTCCTGTTGGGCAGATCAGTTTTAGGCATTCTTAGCCCCTAGTGTCCCATAGTTAAGTGACGGCAAAATATACACAAAATATGTGAGTCAACAGATTGTCACCAGGCACACGTTTCTGTCCTTGCGCTGTTCCTGTTTATTGTTTTCACCGATGGTTGGGATGGTGCAGCGTTCAGGAACCTGCTCTGCAATGGGCACACAGTCAACACTACCGCGCTCTACACTTAAACATTGGTTAAGAGGGTAGATTTCATGTTATGTTTCTTTTGCCACATTAAAAACAAACAACCAACAATAAAAAAAATCCAGCCACGCTGAGTCAGAGAAACCTTACTTTCAAATCTCAGCTCTACCACTCACAACATGTGTGAACGTGGGGAAGTTAGTTTCTTCCCTTGACTTTGATTTCATCATCTGTAAACGAGGATAATTATACAGACCTCAAAGGAGTGTCATGAAGAGTAAATGAGATACTGCCTATAAAATGCTTACCCCAGTGCACAGAACATATTAGGCTCTTAAAAATATTAGGTATTGGCCGGGAGCAGTGGCTCATGCCTGTAATCCCAGCACTTTGGGAGGCCAAGGTGGGCAGATCATGAAGTCAGGAGTTCGAGACCAGCCTGACCAACACGGTGAAACCCCATCTCTACTAAAAATCCAAAAAATTAGCCAGGCGTGGTGGTGCGTGCCTCTAATCCCAGTACTCAGGAGGCTGAGGCAGGAGAATTGCTTGAACCCGGGAGGTGGAGCTTGCAGTGAGCCGAGATAATACCACTGCACTCCAGCTTGGGCAATAGAGCAAGACTCCATCTCAAAAAAAAAAAAAAAAATAGATATCACCACTATTATATCACTACTAACTGTATATATATTGATTTGGTAGATGTGATAATACTGGGAAAAATAGGTATAAAAAATCAATGCTCAAAAAGCTTTTCTCAGATAGGATTTAACAGATTGAGTAAAACAAAAGGAAATGTAATATAAATAAGTTTAAGTATGGCACTTACAGTAAAAAATCCAACTACACATGAAGAGGTATTTATTTACTCATATAGACAAAATATAATTCAGAATAAAATTATTTTTAAAATACATTTTTATTTTATCACCTTTATAATATAAAAATTCAAATACAGTCATGTCCCTCATAACATTTTGGTCAATAACAGACCACATGTATGACAGTGGTCTCATAAGACGATAATGGAGTTGAAAAATTCCTATCACCTAGTGATGTCACAGCCATCCCTATGTTGTAGCGCAGTGTATCACTCACATGTTTATGGTAATTCTGATGTAAACAAACCTACTGTGCCGCCAGTCTTATAAAAGTATAGCACGTATAATGATGCACATTGCATAATATTTGATCATGATAATCAACTATATTACTGGTTTATGTATTTACTGTACTATACTTTTTATCATTGTTTTAGAATACACTCATTCTACTTATAGTTTTAAAAAGTTAACTGTAAACCAGCCTCAGGCAGGTCCTTCAGGAGGTTTCCAGAAGAAGGCATTGCTGTCATAGGAGATGACAGCTCCATGCATGTTATCATCCCTGAAGACCTTCCAGTGGGACAAGGTGTGGAGGTGGAAGGCAGGGATATTTATGATCCTGACCCTGTGTAGGCCTAGACTAGTGTGAGTGTTCTTGTCTTAGTTTTTAACATAAAAAAAAATTTTTAAGATGAAAAAAAAAAGGAAAAGGAAAAAGCTTATAGAATAAGAATGTAAAGAAGGAAAATAGTTCTGGACAGTTGTACAATGTGTTCGTGTTTTAAGCTAAGTGCTATGACAAAAGAGTCAAAAAGTCAAAAACAATTTTACAGTTTATAAAGTGAAAAGGTACATTAAGCTAGGGTTAATTTATTATTGAGGAAAAACGTTTTGGCCAGGTGCGTGGCTCACGCCTATAATCCCAGCACTTTGGGAGGCTGAGGCGGCCAGATCGCTTGAGGTCAGGAGTTTGAGACCAGCCTGGCCAACATGGAGAAATCCCGTCTCTACTAAAAAAACAAAAATTAGCCAGGTGGTGGCGGGTGCCTGTAATCCCAGCTGGATGAGGCAGGAGAATTGCTTGAACCCAGGAAGCAGAGGTTGCAGTGAACCGAGACTGCGCGACTATCTCCAGCCTGGGTGATGGAGCAAGATTCTGTCTCCAAAAAAAAAAAACCAGAAAGAAAGTAGTTTTTTCATAAAGTTAGTGTAGCCTAAGTGTCCAGTGTCTATAAAGTCTCCAGCAGTGTATAATAATGTCCTCAGCCCTCACATTCACTCATCACTCACCCACTGATGTGCCCAGAGTAACTTCCAGTTCTGCAAGCTCCACTCATAGTGCTTGACACATGAACCATTTTTTATCTTTTACACCATGTTCTTACTCTACCTTTTCTATGGTTAGATATATTTAGATACATAAACACTTGCCATTGTGTTACAATTGCCTACAGTATTCAGTACAGTAACTTGTTGTACAGGTTTGCAGGCTAGGAACCATAGTCTGTGCCATGTAGCCTAGGTGTGTAGTAGGCTACACCACTTAGGATTGGGTAAGTACACTCTATGGTATTTGTACAATGATGCAATCACCTGACAATGCATTTCTCAGAACGTATCCCTGTCCTTAGGTGATGCATGACTGTAGTACTAAAGGGTATACAGTAAAGGGTTAGAAACGTCCCTTCCCTACACTCTAGAAGTTAACATCCACTGTCCACATTTTCTGACATGCCCTCCTGGAAATATCCTATACCTAAACAAGGATGTATTTGTTTATCCTTTTTCTATTTTAACACTTAGGGGGATAGACTGTTATTCTCTTGTGCATCTTACTTGGAAAGGGGTTAAATAAAACTGAAGTTGGATTTAAGTTCAATAGCATGCAGAAATGTGATGTGTCACTCCAAACTTTCATTCAATTTTATGCTTCAAAAGAAGTAGGCTGTCAAGTGGAAGAAGCCGGCCACCGCTATTTAGAACACGTCAACACATCTGAAATTTTTCACTTACATACGGGCACGACCTTTTAAGACAAATACTGACAAATTGTGTGTGTGTGGAGGAGGGTGATAAAGGAGGTAAAATATTAAAACTATTTCTTGACCGAAGACCAGCTGTTTGAGGACTTAAGGATATTTGAACTGTAGGAGGGACATCTTGGAGGAATTCTCTAGGAAAAAATAGCCATTGGAATGAGCTCAGGGAGAAGTGCTCACCCAGGGTTCCGTCAGTTATGTGAGATATATATATATAATTTTTTGGGGGGGATAGAGTTTTGCTTTGTTGCCCAGGATGGAGTGCAGTGGCACAATCTTGGCTCACTGCAACCTCTGCCTCCTGGGTTCAAGCAATTCTTGTGCCTCAGCCTCCTAAGTAGCTGGGATTACAGGCGCCTGCCACCACACTGGCTGATTTTTTTGTATTCTGGTAGAGATGGTGTTTCACCACATTGCCTAGGCTGGTCTCAAACTCCTGAGCTCTGGCAATCCGCCTGTCTTGGCCTCCCAAAGTGCTAGGATTACAGGCGTGAGCCACTGCACCTCGCCTATGTGGCATATTTTGACTAAGTAAGGACTTTTGTGGAAATGAAGAAGTAACACATGTAAAAGGGCTTTTTTTCTTTCTTTCTTTTTTTTTTTTTTTTTTTTTTGAGACAGAGTCTCACTGTGTCACCCAGGCTGGAGTGCAATGGCACGATCTTGGCTCACTGCAAGCTCTGCCTCCCGGGTTCATGCCATTCTCCTGCCTCAGCCTCCTGAGTAGCTGGGACTACAGGCACCCGCACCATGTCTGGCTAATTTTTTGTATTTTTAGTAGAGATGGGGTTTCACCATGTTAGCCAGGATGGTCTCGATCTCCTGACCTTGTGATCCACCCGCCTCGGCCTCCCAAAGTGCTAGGATTACAGGCATGAGCCACTGCACCCGGCCCACTGCAGCCTTGACTGACTGGGCTCAAGTGATCCTCCTGCCTCAACCTCCTAAGTACCTGGGACTATAGGTGTGTACCCCATGTTCAGCTCATTTTTAATTTTTTTGTAGAGACAGGATCTCACTATGTTGCCCAGGCTGGTCTCCAACTCCCGGGCTTAAGCGATCCTCCCGCCTTGGCCTTTCAGAGTAAGGATGGAAACCACCCCTCATATTGTCTTATACCCAATTCCTGCCTCCAAAGAAAGAAGAAGTAAAGACTAAAAAGCAGAAATGAAATCCATAGGCAGATAGCCCGATGGACGCCCTGGGCCTAGTAGTTAAAAATCAGCCCCTGACCTAACTGCTTGTGTAATCTATAGATTCCAGACATTGTGTGGAAAAGCATTGTGAAAATCCCTGTCCTGTTCTGTTCCGTTTTAATTACCAGTGCATACAGCCCCCAGTCACGTACCCCCTGCTTGCTCAATTGATCACGACCCTCTCACGTGGACCCCTTTAGAGTTGTAAGCCCTTAAAAGGGACAGGAATTTCTCACTCAGGGAGCTTGGCTTTTGAGATGCAAGTCTGCTGAAGCTCCCAGTTGAATAAAGCTCCTTCCTTCTTTAACCCGGTGCCTGATGAGTTTTGTCTGTGGCTCATCCTGCTACGAGAGTGGTGGGATTACAGATGTGAACCACCATGTAATAATGCCTGCCTTTCCTTCTTTCTTCCTTTCTTCCTTTCTTTCTTTCTTCCTTCCTTCCTTCCTTCCTTCCTTTCTTTCTTTCTTTTTCTTTCTTTCTCTTTCTTTCCTTCTTTCTTTCTTTCTCTTTCTTTCCTTCTTTCCTTTCCTTCTTTCTTTTTCTCTCTCCCTCCCTCCCTTCCTCCCTCCCTCCCTCCCTTCCTTCCTTCCTTCCTTCCCTCCCTCCCTCCCTCCCTCCCTCCCTCCTTCCCTCCCTCCTTCCCTCCCTCCTTCCTTCTGGGGGCTAGTGAATGACAGTGTTTCCACATACTGCTTGAGGAATGGACTCCCCTGTCCTCTCTTCCATTTCCAGTGTTTCGACTATCCCCTCTAAGTGTAGATTTTGTTTCAGCCTTTACATAAACAGTTACATGGATTCTGCCTTTGGTATCTTCCCAGTAAGAAGCCAATGGCCTGTGGCAAGGCTCTATTGTTTATTAACTGAGCAAACTTGGGCAACACAACTATGTTTTATCAGCCCTTTATTCCTCATTGCCAGGTAGAACTCTGAGTCATACTCACCCCCCAGTAGTTGTTTGGATCAAATGAGAAAGCTCTTTCTAAAGTATCAAGAGCTGATGATTTCTATTTCCTATCTCTGAATTACCACCTAAATCAGGCCAGGTTGCCTCTCAATTCAAAGTTGCATTCCCCTCTTAACTATTCTTCCTCCCTCTAGTGTCCACTCATACGCAGCCTATTAGACATGAAAGTGCCAGAATGATCTTTCTAATGCTCTGATTATTTTAAAATATAACCTCCCATTGCCTGTAAAATAGAGTCCAAACTTCTTAGCATGGAATTCAAAACTCTCCCCAATCTAAGGTCAAAGCCACTGTTCCAGCCTAGCTTCCAACCAACCAGGAGTCTACCCACTCTCCCTGGTCTGTCTTCACTTTCTGAAAGTCTACTTACCCTTCAAGCCTACTTTAAGTGAACAGTTTTCTGTTATACATTTTCTGAACTGTACAATGAATCCTGCCCTGCTGGGACTGCCACAGTGTTTGATCTGCATTCCTATCACGATGCCTCCTACATGATCTCACCTGATGAATTGGAAGTCACTTGAAGTCATGGATTGACCCTCATGCATGTTCACCATAGAGCTTTGCACTGTAGCTTACACATAGTAGTGTCAAAAGACCAACTGAGACACAATGAAATATTAAAGAGTTTGAGCAAAAAGTGTTTCATAAATCAGGCAGCTCCAGACCACAAGTGGCTCTAGGCTCTGACAAAGGGACAGGAGGGAAAAAGCTTTTATAGGGTGAATGAGGAAGCAAAGCAAAGAAAATATTTGATTGGTTAAAGTGGAGCAATGGCCTTATTTGGATCATTCCAGTGGACAGCCCCCAGTTAGAGGTTAGTTGGAGGTTTCTGACTGGTTAAGCTTGTTTTGTTTTACTGTTTACACTGAATTAGGTTTTAACTTGCTTAAGTAGGAGCCCAGAGCACTGGAGCTGCCTCAGCCTAATGACCTCCCAATTAATTATTTAAACAGTAATTATTCAACAAATTACATTGAATAGTATGTCCATTAAAAAACTACATATATATATATATATATATGTATTTGCTATCACGAGGCGCCCAGCATTGTGCTATAGCAAAGAAAGCTTCATACTTGTCTCTGACCAAATAAAAAATATTGTCGAGGCGACAAGGCAACAATTTAAAAACTATATAAAGGAATCTATGATTAAATGCTAAGTTTCCCATTTTTATGTACACATAGTTGCACACAAAAATCTTTAAGAGGCATTATATAAGCTTTAAAATTTATAACTTGTTTTAGAAATGATTGAAATATAAGAAATTATGTCTTGAAATAAATACATTTGCTAAAATTTAGCCCAAATTCATTGTACAGTTGCTCTCAAAGTAATCTAGTTTCAGGTTCTGTGACAAATGAAAAATGGCAAGATAAACTTCTCTATAGTTAGCAGCATTTAAAGTCATCAGCTTGAAAAAGCAAGCTCAATTGGTGTCTTTTTCAGGTTCCTTCTAGTCTATTAACAACCTAAGTTATTAAACTTTTAGAATGATAAAAATAAATAAATAAAACACACAAAGACTGTAGAGTTCCTGAAAGCAAACAACAAGTGGGCAGAGATTAGAGGTGGGGAGGAATCTAGTGGCTGGGTTAATAGAAGGTCAGAATGGAGGCACACGAGAATATCTCTAAGTAAATGCCTGGAAATTCATAGGTAAGTTGAGTACCGGCTAGAAAGACTGATAAATCTAGCTTTAGATCTACCCAGTGTCATTGGACACTGGTGACTCTGAGGCTTGTGCTCCAAGGCCCAGGTCCCTAACCTTGATTGAAAAAGTCTAAGAAAAGACGTGGGTTAGTGAATAGAGTACTGGATTAGAAGTTTGTGTTTTCTGATTTCCAAGAGCCCGTGAACAACAACAAAAAACAGAAAAGACTGATTTAGCTTCATGGGTGATGATGAAGCCTCACTCTGATTTGAACTCAGAATACAGATGTTTTGCTATAGTCTGAATGTATGTGCCCCCTGCCAGCCCCAAATTCATATGTTGAAACCTAACCCCCATGTGATGGTATTGAAGTGAGGTCTTTGGGAGGTGACTAGGTCATGAAGGTGAAGCCCTCATCAACAGAATCAGTCCCCTTGTAAAAGAGGCTTGAGGGCGCTCCCTGGCCCCTTCTGCAATGTGAGGACACCCAGAAGGTGAAATCTATGAGGAATGAGCTCTCAGCAGACACCACAGCAGCTGGTGCCTTGATCTTGGACTTTCAGCCTCCAAAACTGTGAGCAATACATTTCTGTTCTTTACACATTATCCAGTCTCAGGTGTTTTGTTCTTTACACATTATCCAGTCCAGCCTAAATGGACTAAGGTAATGTTTCAGTGGCTTAACGCAAAAAAACACATTGTCCAAAGTTATTTATTACTTCTCTCCCATTATAAGCACGAACTTTAAAAGCTACTTTATATTGGCATTTGAATAAACAGACACTAACACTCCCCAAGGATGTCAAAATATTTGTTGCATAATAGTTTCAGGTTTATACAAATAATGTCTTCACCAGCACCACAGAAATTCTGTAGAAACTTCTCCTCACCCCGGGATGTTATTTGTTGATACTGATTTCAATACAGTCACCTCACTGAGTATAGGCCAGAACGCAGAGCCTGCCTTTAAAATGGTAAGGCTGGCCGGGCATGGTGGCTCATGTCTGTAAGCCCAGCACTTTGGGAGGCCGAGGCGGGTAGATCACGAGGTCAGGAGTTCAAGACCAGCCTGGCCAAGATGGTGAAACCCCGTCTCTACTAAAAATACAAAGATTAGCTGGGTGTGGTGGCAGGCGCCTGTAATCCCAGCTACTTGGGAGGCTGAGGCAGAGAATTGCTTAAACCCGGGAGGGGAGGTTGCAGTGAGCCAAGATCGTACCACTGCACTCCAGCTTGGGTGACAGAGTGAGACTCCGTCTCAAAAAAGAAAAAAAACATGGTAAGGTTGGCATTGTCTAAGTTATGTCTCTTTTCTCGAGTCCTGACACCACAGACCTCATGCTGCTGTCTTGCTGACCCTAACCTTCTTTTCCTTCTGCAATCCATAATTCTCTGATGTATGTGCTTTAAAATGATTTCAGTGCCACGATACTTCAAAGTGATTTCTTTTCTTATTTCACCATCACATAGCTGAACCTCCTATCACCTACCTTGAGTGATTACTGCAGGCAAGACTGCAACGTGACCAATGAAATTAAAGAAATTCATGCAGGCTGGGCGCAGTGGCTCACACCTGTAATCCCAGCACTTTGGGAGGCCGAGGTGGGTGGATCACCTGAGGTCGGGAGTTTGAGACCAGCCTTGCCAACACTGTGAAACCCCATTTCTACTAAAAATACAAAAATTGGTCGGGCGTGGTGGCATGTGCCTGTAATTCCCGTTACTTGGGAGGCGGAGACAGGAGAATTGCTTGAACCCTGGAGGCAGAGGTTGCAGTGAGCCGAGATGGCGCCACTGCACTCCAGTTTGAGTGACAGAGGGAGACTCCGTCTCAAAACAAAAAAAGAAAAGAAAAGAAATTCCTGCTAAGGTGTGAACCAAATGTCAAAATGCTTCCCACCCCTTCCTTTCCCTTACTCCCACACAGGCAGACTGGTCACTCTTCTGAAGACACCCACCGTTTACCTAAGTGAATGAATAAATACCTGACATCCAGAAATGTGACTAGGTAATTAGTGGGAGGTGAGGCACAGTGAAGAGGCGGAAAATTCTGGGCAGTGGGTGGGGTGGGAAGCCTGGGTGCTGTCAATCACACCGCCTGCACTAAAGCTTCTTCATATCAGTCTTACCCAGTTGCAACCATCCAGGGAGAATATTGTGCCAATTTCAAAGACACTGCTTCTGGGGTGGGCTCTAGGAGGTGGTAGATTAAAGGGTACAAAACAATCCAAAGTGCAGGGCTCTTTTACGTTGGGTGTCTGAAGGGCCGAGAACACTTTGTAATTTTGATCCCCTTGAATGTATTTAGAAAATTAAATCCCTTTATAATTAAAGCCAATAATGAAAGGGCATTAAAGTTATCCAATCTATACACCGCATTAGTTTTTAATCTGCGGTTGGGCTGTAGCCTTTACTTCTTGATCTTTTCTATCTCTAATCTGGTTATAACTGCCTGTCATTTTTACTTTTCCTGGGAGGGGCAGAGCCTCTTTTCTCTTTTCCTCTGAGGTGTGCGAAGTGTTTTTTTTTTTTTGCCTGAGTTGATGGATAGTTTCCGAGATTTAATCCCTTTCTCTGGTTTCCTGACATTTCCACTTAGAGTTGACTCTTGTGTTCATGGCCAGAATGAAAGGCATGTTTACTAGTGCTTTGAAGTTTCAAAAGTGGGCCTGGCGTTCTTGCTGACTGCTGCGGGTACTGCTGCACAAGGCCGTGCTGAGGACAGCGCTCCCGGCGGCAAGGAGCGACCTGCCCCGGTCTGGGGCCCCCAGCCCTCCCGGCGGCGAGTGGGAAGTAGCAGGAAGCGGGCTGGATTCCGCCCTCGGGGAGGGCTGGGGGTCCTGGGACTAGAGCCAAGCCTCCTCCCCTCGACGTCCCGCCGGTTGCGAGCCAGAGCCTCGGTACCCCCACCCCCTGAAACAGCCTGCTTCGTGGAATCTGAAGCTGGGCCACCCCCTGGGCAGGGCAGGGCTCGGTGAGGCTAGGAGCTGAGGAGCGCTGGCAGGTGAGGGGGGGAGTCTGGAGCCGGGCTGGAGGTGAGGGGGCGTTGAGGGGTGGTACAGAGGGAGTGGAGGCGGGGCTGGGGGTGAGCCAGTGAGCTGCGGGGGTGGCACAGAGGAGGTGGGGACAGAGATGGGGGTGAGCCGGAAACATGAGGTGGGTGGGGATGAGTGGGTTCGGAGCTGAGGGTGAGCCAGTGAGCTGGGGGTGGCACAGAGGGCGTGGGGGCGGAGCTGGGGTGAGCCGGGAAGCTGGGGGTTGGCACAGAGGAGGTGGGGACAGGTGGGGGGTGAACCGGAAAGCTAGGGGTCGCGGGGGTGGTGAGTGGGTTCGGAGCTAGGGAGTGGCACAGTGGTGACGGGGCTGGAGGTGAGTCGGGGGGTTAAAGGGTAGGCACGTGGAGTTGGAGATGAATTAAGGCTTTGGAGGGGCACAGAGGTAGGGGGGCACTCAGGTGGAGGCGAGCCCGGCTGCTGGACGCGGACGCCACCCGGACCCGGGGCCCGCGCAGAGGCCTCGAGGGGAGGGGGCGGGGCCCGTGAGGGGCGTGGCGAGGGAGGGGAAGTGGGCGGGGCACCGCCGGGAAGGGGGCGGGCCGGGGGAAGCCTTGGGCTGGGGCAGCGGGGCGGGCGCGTGGCCTGGCCGCGGCGCGATGAGTGGGGCCCGGGCGGCGCCCGGGGCCACGGGCAACGGCGCGGTCCGGGGGCTGCGGGTGGACGGGCTGCCCCCGCTGCCCAAGAGCCTGAGTGGGCTGCTGCACTCGGCGTCGGGCGGCGGCGCGTCTGGGGGCTGGCGGCACCTGGAGCGGCTGTACGCGCAGAAGTCGCGCATCCAGGACGAGCTGAGCCGCGGGGGCGCGGGCGGCGGCGGGGCCCGGGCGGCAGCGCCGCCCGCCAAGCCTCCCAACCTGGACGCCGCTCTGGCGCTACTCCGCAAGGAGATGGTGAGTGGGGCTCCGCGAGCGGGGGCTCCTCCCGGTCGGACTTGCAGTCCCGGGAAAGTTCGCGGGGACCGCGCTCTGTCCGGAAGTCCCGGCGCCCACCCGCCTTTTCGGGCTCCTGGGCCCCCGGCTGCGGCGCCGTTCTCCCAACGACTCCCTTTTTCTCGCGCGCCCCGTGCCCACGATTGGGACCCCCCGCGGGAGAGGCCCCAGCGCAGAGAGCGGCTTTCTTACGCCCGGCGCCCTCAGTCCGGCCCCGCTGGCTCGGAAATCTGGGCGCCCGGAAGCGCAGTGCGGGGTTCGCGCCTGGCCTGGGGGCGGGGGCGGGGGCGGCCTTGTCACCCCTCCTCGAGTGAAACAGACCTTTCTGGTGGGGGAAAGGCTTTCACAGCGGCCCAACGGGTTAACGCGATTGCGTTTTCCTACCACGAAGAGGACAGCTTTTGTCCGTCGCCAGTGTAGACAGCAGATTGGAACAGCCCGGCCCCCTCCCCGGCGCCCCAGGCCGCGCGTCCATGATCCGATTACCGTGGGATGGCCCCGGCGCACAGATGGCTGTGAAAGCGGACGCGCACCCCGGGCGAGGGAGACGGCCCGGTCCCTCAGCCCCTAGAAGCTGATTGCCCAAACCCACTTGAGAAAGGTGGGAGGTGGCTGTCCTCCCGGTCTGGGTGCTGTCCATGTGAGTTCTGCGCCTTGTGTCTGAGCTCCAAACCGTGGGCTCAGTGTTTCTCTGTGCTTGGGAAGTACATTAGCTGTTTGTGGACCAGAACACACATGATTTAGGGTGACGCTAAAAGTAGGACAAGGGCAGGGGTTTAGGCAACAGCGAGTCTTTCCCCAGCTTTCTCGGCCAGGCATAGGCCAGACAAGAAGAAAACAAAAACTTTTCCTCTTTTCTGCCATGTTACTGGCCCCCATCACCTCCTCCCAATTCCCTCCTTTTAAAAGCCTCCCTTTCCATTCACCTCGTCCAGGTTGTCTCTTTTCCCTATGGATAAATTATTAAGGAAATCTAACATTAGGAAGGCTGCCTTTTCCCAAAACTAAATTTGCCAAAAAAAAAAAAAAAAAGAAATTGTTACAGGAATCTTTTAAATATGCATCTAGTGCATTTAAGATATTGTTTAGAAACATTCAGAGTATGCATACTTTTTTTCAGGAGCATTATCTGTTCTGAAAACTAAGACTTAATTGAATTCAGAAAGCAGCCTTAACACTTTCAATCAAAGAGATATTGTCTTCCTACTCTGTAGCTGGCATTGAAGTGATTTCCAATTCTCACTGAAAAGATTTTTCTAAGCTTCTTACAGAACCACTTAAATTCCAAGCCAACCGTTTTTAATTTATTAAAAAACATTCATTGACATAAGCATCACACAGCTGGTGAACTGCATTTTAATTAGATAAATCTACACGTAGTGTGTTCACAGTCTGAACTTGGACATAGCAGAACCACGGGGGTGAAGTAGGAAGATCATCTTTTGATTATTTAGGTTCCATACTTGAGCAAGAGATGGAAAAACCTCAGGGCCACTCCTGTTGTGAAGCTGTGGTTTATAAACATGCTCTGGAGTCTTGCTATGGTGGCTTGGGAGTCAACGTGCTATTCCCAAAAGTATTTTTCCAGGTCCCTTCTGGTGTGACTGAAGCACAACCACATCCGTATAATTACGCCTTGGACCAGAGCTCTCTGTAAGCCTATTTGAAGCACAAGAAAAATAAACAGCCATCTTTGGTCTGCCTGGTATTTAGCTGAGATAAAGATAAGGTATGGCTGCAGGCCTTGACAAGTTCCTTTCAAGAAATGTCACAAGGCCTTTAAAGTTGCCCAGAGAATCTTTCAACTTTTTAGTTGATTTACTGACCATGGGGTCTGAGTGGACAAAGCTGAGACTCCCTCTGGGGAGGCCTTGCAAAATAAGAACTGGGAGTTCATTTCTGAGATATCTGCAGAATAGTTTGTGTTGATCTGTTTAAGTTGAAGGCCTGAGGTCAAATCTGTGGCAGGAGACATAACTAGATGTCATGGCAGAAAGTGATAAATGCCTTAATTTTTATTTATTTTTATTTTTTAAAGCAAGCATAGAAAGAGGGACAACTTCCAGCAGGGACAGGGAGCAGGGTGGTGTGGAAGACCTCAGAAGGTGAAAGAATTTCAACAAGGGAAAAAGGCACCAGGAAGGCAGCTGCGGAGGTGGAGCTGGGAGTTCCCCAGTTTGAAATGGGAGTGCCCCAGTTTGAAATGTGAGCAAGAAGGGGCTGGGCAGGTTGACCAACTGGACTCTGGGAAGCTGAGTAGCAAGGATGGGTGTTCAGCAGGAGAATGGTACTATCCCTGTTGGACTTTGAAGAAATGAATTCTACAGCAGGGTGCAGGAGGGAGAGCTGGACTTTGGAGGCTCAATGGGAAGATGAGAGGTGTTCATGGGAGAGGTGATGGAGTCCCCAGCAGGGCAGGGCCTTGCTAATGTGAAACAAGACTCATGTGGGAGACACTTTTCTGAAGCAGAAGCTGGAGGAATTACTGAGTCAGGGAAGATGATGAAAAGGGGATCAAAGATAACTTTAAGCTTTTTTATGCAAAATGCAGCCAAGCAAAAAATTAAAAATTACAGTGCTAGCACCTAGAAATAATCACTTTTAATATTTTGGGATATCTTCTGTTAGGTGCAATGTAAGTGCTTTCCATATAGTATCTTATTTAATTGTATAAATTCTCCATGAGATAGATACTCAAAGTCTGTTTTATATTAAAGAATGGGATGCTGAGAGTTGAACTCCCTTAAGGTCACAGACCGTACCAGGTCTGTTTGGTTCCAAAACCCTATTTAACCATTGCAGTCTGCTGTCTGTGCACACGCACGCACTCACACACGCACACACATACATACAACACATTGATCACGTATATTTTGGTTTGCTTTTTGGGCCGCACATTGCAAATATTTTCCCAGTCAAGATATAATGACTTCAGTGAGTGTGTCGTATACCACTGTATGGCAGTTAGCAAGGTTTTGAAGCCTAATAATCACTGGTGAAGTGGGGTTCACTGTAGCATTTGGGGAGTCAGGAGGAGTGGTTGCTTTAGGGAGGAAAGTAATTTGTCATCACATCAGCTGAAGAGCATGTTAAACATTTCAGAATGTGGAGCTGGAAGCTGGAAGAGAGGTTTTGGGCTGGAGATAACTGGTGGAAGAGATGGTTGGAGCTGAGGGAGTAATACAGTCTCAATGGGAGGAGAGGCCATTAGGATGCCAAGGGTGGAACCTGGGAGAGCTGGAGTCCAGGGCTGAGAAGCGTCTGTCCCATGACTGCTGGTGCCCTCCTCTGCTTGGAGAGTTGTGGTTTCAGCTCCAAGTTTCAACACCTCCTGTTCTAGTAACCCTTGTGAAATTCTGCACTACTCGTAAGTCCTCGTCCCCCACCCCGAGAAGGGCCCATTTGGAAAGCTTCAAGGGTCACACAGATAGTTACTGCTCTATAGACCAAAAAAGTCCCTTTGAAAAAGTTGATGATGATTATTTTTACATCAGAGAATATTTTTAGATCATGTTTAAGAGATGATTACTGGGTGTGTGTTAGAAAGTGCTGTGGACACTTTAAGGGTGAATAGGAAATATCTAGATGTTAAGGGGCTTATCACACCTGGTAGATGTGGGTGTCTTTACAGAAAAAGAATTGCTTTAGTTTGGACTAGTTTTCATTTTTCATGACCAAAGACTGTATATTAGTAATAGAAACTTAGTCTGAACTAGCTTTTGCAAAAGGAGAATCTTGTAGGCTGGATGTATACAGAGACAGACTAGAACCAGGGCTTATGGGGAACCTAGGAAGTCCACTGAGGTCTTCTCTTCCCCTCCTCCTCTGTTTTGTTTCTTTCCTCCATTTTGGAACCTGGCCGCTAACAGTGGCCCCCCTCAATTTTGGCCATGCTGCTTAGTTGCAGTTTGCAAATACTGTGGAAGGATGCCAGTTGGCCTAGCTTGGGTGGCCTGGCCAGCCTGGGCCAGCCAACAGTGACAAGGACAGGATTGTATTTTAATAAGATGGTGTGAGCATGTGGATGGAATCAGACACTGGGGATTCTCTAAAGAAAGGACAGTTTGCAAAAAAGGAGCAAGGGGTAATGTAGTAGATATATACTGCAGACCCCCTTCTATTTAAAAATATTTTGCCCTCAAGGGTCCCACAATTTGAAAGATTTTTTTTATCTGCTAAGCTGATGGCTAGCTTGGCTAACGAGATCTTGGTTGGCCTTTAAAATATTTGCATGTGGTTGAAGGATGTCCTTGACTGGGTGTCAGCTGGGACCCCTGGCACACACCAGTCCTTGCATAGATTTCTACATAGACTGCCCTTCCCAGCACCTGTACGAGGTTAGATCATCAGCCTTACAGGTAACCAGAAGTCACACTAGAGTGTAGAGACACAAAGACCCTCGGCCCTGGGGGCAGGAGAGCTTCGAGGAACTGGGGATTCTTGGGTTCAGCTGCTCCCGTGGTCAGCAGCAAGGTCTAGTAGCTTTGATTTGGAATCTCTTTGCCTCATTTTTTTTCTTTAAACTATCAGTTATTTTGGTCTCCCACCTGTGCAGAGTGGGAAGTCATCCACACAGAACTTTTGAATTCCCAAATTGCAATGCTGTGTAAAGAATCGAACCTAAGAAAAAAAGAAGTTGAATTTGTGAAACCAGTAACAATTAGCTTTCCTACATTTTAGTTGAAACAACTAAATGCCTAATGAGTTTGTCCAGTGAACTGGATTCCAGCTCATTAGCTGGAATAGCTGACACCCCAGTGGAGTACAGTCCTTATCCTTAATGTGAAACCAGTGTCTTACAGAGGAAGTTTCAGTCTTTAAGAGGCTGTGATTGAGTCAGGCTACGAAGTGCCATTTGGAATAAGAGGATTAGCTCCCAGTGCAGCATTCTTGATTGGCATTGGTCAGAGGAGATTGGGAATGTCCAGCAGCCTTTAATACTGTCTGTTTTCACTGGTCTTTCCACTAGCATAGTCTAGCACAGCGATCCCCAAAGGATGGACTGCCAGCTCCAGAATCTCCTAGGCTGCTGGCCCAAATGCAGATTTCAGGGGCACATTCTAGTGGAATCAGAAGCTGAGAGAAGGAATCTGCCTTTTTTTTTTTTTTTTTTTTGAGACAGAGTTTCGTTCTTATTGCCCCGGCTGGAGGGCTGGAGTACAATGACGCGATCTCGGCTCACTGCAACCTCCGCCTTCCGAGTTCAAGTGATTCTCCTACCTTAGCCTCCTGAGTAGCTGGGATTACAGACACGCGCCACCACACCCAGCTCTTTTTGAATTTTTAGTGGAGACGGGTTTCTCCATGTTGGTGAGGCTGGTCTCGAACTCCTGACCTCAGGTGATCTGCCCGCCTCAGCCTCCCAAAGTGCTGGGATTACAGGCGTGAGCCACTGTGCTTGGCAGGAATCCGCATTTTTAGCAAGCCCTTTAAGACTAGAGAAGCACATGAATCAGGGATCAAAAGCTCGAATTTGGTGTTAATAAACTGTGTGATATAGTTCTGATAAGCCACTTCACTTTTTTGGGCTAAAATCTCTTATTGGGAAAATGAGAATTAAATGCCATAAAGGGCCCTTTTGGCCATGGCAGTATTCTTTCTTTCTTTTTTTGAGATGGAGCCTCGCTCTGTCGCCCAGGCTGGAGTGTAGTGGCGCGATCTCGGCTCACTGCAAGCTCCGCCTCCCGGGTTCACGCCATTCTCCTGCCTCAGCCTCCCGAGTAGGTGGGACCACAGGCACCCGCCACCACACCCGGCTAATTTTTTGTATTTTTATTAGAGACGGTGTTTCACCGTGT
Source organism: Macaca fascicularis (assembly GCF_037993035.2). Lineage (NCBI taxonomy): Eukaryota > Metazoa > Chordata > Mammalia > Primates > Cercopithecidae > Macaca > Macaca fascicularis. Next base: position 18,061,714 of record NC_088375.1, read on the forward strand.
TAGCCGGGATGGTCTTGATCTCCTGACGTCGTGATCCGCCCGCCTCAACCTCCCATGGGATTACAGGCGTGAGCCACCGCGCCTGGCCGGCAATATTCTTTACCCCTCATGCCCCTGTGGTTCTTTCTGGTGCCTATAGAAGAAATTTGCTCTGTCATAACTTTTGGGCACAGGTGCGGGGCCTGTCACCAAGCAATATGCTTGGTGTCCCCAAGGACACTTCACAGCTATACCTAGTTGCTGTGAATTCCTTGAATGCAGAGAATGGGAAGCAGGAAAGGAAGAAGGGTACAAGTTTGCTATTCTTGGGCTCAGTTCATCAAAAATTAGGCTGTCTGCAGCAGTTATTAAGATTTTCAAGCCACTGCTACCCTGTACTTTTCCTGACCCCATCCCAGTATCCACCTTATAAAAGCAAAACCTAAAAAAAGAATATCTAATGGTTTGTGTGTATGAAAGCTTGCCCATGTCTTTGGTGTGAAGTGGGGGACAGTAAGGGCAGTGTGTGGGTCGCTGCCTGGCTTCGTTCACTTGGTGCTATCTCCAAGTGAGGTTAGAATTCTCGTCCCAAGATTTGAAGATACAAAGGATTGAAAGTTTTTTTTTTTTAATACCACTTTAAACTTTGCTCTATTACAGTACCTACCTGTAAAGTACTATAAATTGATATTTTTCATAACTCACAAGTATCTTACAACTCTTCTTCTTTTTTCCCTTTTGTTTAAAGGTATGCATCTGTTCAGTGTAAATGTAAATGTGCCCCAATAATTGGCAGTGTGGGCACCTCTTCATCTGCAGATAGCCTCAAGTGAGCTGTAGGCCCGGCATTTCTGTGCCTGGCAGACACTGGTGCCTCCCCTGCTCTGGGTCCTGGCCTCACCGACATGGCTGTAGTCCCCTGAGACCAGGTGGGCAAGGATGTTTAGGGAGGGTTCAAGAAGGGGACCATGCCCCCGTTGCAGTTCACTCCCACCAAGCTGCAGATGGAAGTTTCACAGTTTTGCCCTGGGATTGGCTGCAGGAACTCCATGGAGGCTTTACCCCCCACTTGGAAAAACCAAGCTTTTCGTAATCCCGTGGAGGAAACCAGGCAGACCACAGACTCCATACTCAGGAAGCGAGCCCCGAGGCTGGCTGCTCAGATATTTGCCCCCCTTGCCAATGTCATTCCCCATATGGAGCCCTGGCCTCCTGGCCGCCTTGGCCTTTGCCCACATGCTCCTGATGTTTGGAAGTGATGATTAGACAGGATTCGTAAAGGCTGCCCGTGGCTTCCTGTGGCTCGTTCCCCACAGACACTTAACACAGATGGTCACCGTCTCCCAGGAACTCTGGAGACAGAAAAACCTTTAGCCTGCTTTAGAAGTCTACAGAAATTCATTAAGACATGTGGCCTTTCCCGTTTTGGTGGGCACTCTCTGTTCACTTCCTTGATTGGCCCTGACAGCCATCAGCTGGCCTAGTTTTGCAGGTGTGCGCTTTCTGAGTCTCAAGGATTCGGGAGGGAGGCACCATCTTTGACCAGAGGAGGGATCTGGGGAGAAAGGAGGGCCTCTGTCCTCTGCCCAGGGCTCTCTAGTCAGGGGGTAATTGTTGGGGAACCCCAGGCCTGTCCCAGCCAGGAGAGCCTAGGCTGAGGAAGAAGGTGACTGAGATGCACGTGAAAGCGAGTGTATTCTTAGGTCGGTGACTTGGTTCACCTAAATGGATTAATAAAGTTTCTCAGCTTTCATTTCCAATAAGGTAAATATTGACAGGTATAACTCACATAAACAAAAGCTCTTTGGGACTCTCAGTTGCAATTAAAATTGGATATAAAATATCCAAGTTAAACGCTGTTAAAAGAGCAGTGGCAAGGTGTTTAACATCCCTTATAACCACAGATGTGTGCATTAAGACAATAAGGTATCATGTTGTACCTCCAAGACCGACAAAGATAGAAAAGCATGATCCTGTCACAGTGAGGGTTTGGAGAAGTAAACCTCATGCATTGCTGGGGGGTGGGGTGGGTGTAAAGGACTGCAGGGTTTTTTTGAGCGCAGTTTGGTAATACCTCTGAAATTGAATATGTATGCCTGTCTTTTGACCCTGTAATTGCATTTTTTAAAAACTCTAAAATGGCCTTGTATTAAATAGCAAAGCAGAATTGCAATATAGTTTTAAGATATGTGTAACTTAGGTCACAAAAGCGATGTAAAATGTTTGCAGTATGACTGTTAAATCTTCATACAGCTAAAGCCAATTATTGACTTTTTTTATACCAATACAAACATAAAATCATTTTGTGATGAATAGTAGTCCAAATTGAATCACTTTATTGGTAAATATCTTTCTTCCCATTACATTTTCCCATTGCTTTGGATCTGAGGCCCGGGATTGGAAATGCGCCTCGGGCATTCTTCTCCTCTTGTCCTCCTTGTCCCCCACAATTTCATATTCACAAGTATATCTTAAAGAAGCATCCACACAAGTGGATAACAGCACTTGTACATGGATGTGTATTGCAGGATTTTTTTTATAATAGTGATAGAATACTGTACAGTTGTTGAAAATAATATGGTAACTATATATGTATATAGAAAGATGTTCACAGTGTAAAGTTACAAAACAGTATTTACCTGACTTTGTGTATGTGGTAACAGTAGAGAAGAAACCATATGGGTGTGCATAGTGCCTTGAGGAATATATGCTAAACTACTACAAGTGGATATCTGAAGAACCACAGTTTCAAAGTGTGGTCTGGGGACCCCTAGGGGCCCCCAAGATTCTTTCAGAGGGTCCATAATTATATGATGGTGATATTGACAAATGTGACTTTTTGGTTATTGTGTAAGAAAATGTACCAACATTTGGAAGATGCCGCATAATTTATTAAATCCATTTTCCACCTTTTTCATATGACTAACGCTTGATATTAAAAGATCCATTCAACGTGCAAGACTGATGGGTTTTAATGTAATAGAGTGTGAACATTTCATTGGTATAGTTCCAAATTCCACACTAAACAACAATCAACTAAAGGGCAGTAGCAAAGAGGAATATCCACGATTGTCTGAAAAGGCTCTTGAAATACTCCTTCCTTTCCCAGTTATACAGCTGTGTGAGGCCAGATTTTCTTCGTTTACTTCAACCAAAACAGCACGTCACAAAGGACCAAATGCAGAACCAGATAAGCCAGACATGTAAAAAGATTTATGAAAATATTATTTGTGTTAACATGTAATGGGCTTATTATTATTATTATTATTATTATTGAGACAGAACCTCACTCCGTTGCCCAGGCTGGAGTGCAATGGCAAGATCTTGGCTCACTGTAGCCTCTGCCTTCCAGGCTCAGGTGATCCTCCCACCTCAGCCTCCCGAGTAGCTGGGACCACAGGCAAATGCCTCCATACCCAGCTGATTTCTGTATTTTTTGTGGAGATAGAGTTTTACCATGTTGTCCAGGCTGGTCTTGAACTCCTGGGGTCAAGTGCTCCACCTGTCTTGGCCTCCCAAAGTGCTGGAATTACAGGTGTAAGCCACCATGCCTGACTGGTTTATTATTTTTAGTGGATTAATACATATTTTAAATTTTCTCGGTTTTAATTTCTAGTAATGTAAATATTCATAGGTATAACCCACATAAACCAAAGCTCTTTGGAACCTTCAGTAATTTTTAAGAGTGTTTGGAGACCAAAACATTTGAGGTCTGCTGTTTTATAACAGGGAATTAAGGAGAACTGGTTCATATGATTATGAACCATTTGAATTTTTAATACAATTAGAATACAATTAGAGTGTTTATTTTTACAATCAGAAAAAAAAAAAAGAAAAGAATGTACAAAGACATTTCTTAAAGAAAATGATCAATTGCTTTTTTTCATCTGTTCCCAGGACAGAACAAGAGGAAATGGGCTTAGTTTGTACAAATGTTAGTTTAGGTTAGAGATAAACAAGAATGTCCTTCTGAGAATTGTTAAATTGCAGAACTGGCTCCGTGTCAGTGTGGATGCCCTCACTTGTAAGTTAGCAGAAAATCCAACCCAAACCGCTTTACCTGGTAGAGGAGTTTCCTGAAAAGTGTAGAGGTGGGATGTGCTTTGGGTTTAATGGGGCTTAATCTGGAGGCACAGTCATGCAATCTGGTTTATCTTCTGTCTCTGAATCCTGATGGCTCTTTAGAGTCTAGTCCTCAGCTTGGCAGGTCTGAAATATTAACAGGGGATGAAGCTGACCAAATGACATGGGTGTGTTTCTGCCCATTGGGAGGAGAAGGCTACATAGGAGACCACGTCATCAGAAGCTGTTTAGTGAGCACAGAGCTGGAACCCACCAGGAAGCTGAGAGTCCTTCAGGGTGTTTCTGTCAAGCTTGGGTAGCTGAGCTCATAGGCCGTCTCCAACTGCATCAACACTGATGAAGTCTCTCTTTGGCTTTTTCTAAGCAGTATGAAGGGCAGCATCCTTCAGTCAACACATCCTTTATCAGAAATCAGGTTATAATCGATTAGATCTCTGCTTTCTTCAATTACAGTCCAGGCCTGTGGATATAAACTAGACATTGTGATTAGATTTGGGGCATTTACCAAGTCTTTAAAATAAATTTGTGAGCCATCTGTATATGCTTACTCATTCATTGTGTTTCTAAAAGATAACTGTGAAAGTTTTCTCATTGTTAATACATTTTCATAATAGAAAACTTAGAAAATTCAGAAAAGCCAGAAATAAAAATTGCCTGTGATCCAAGCAGCCTGCTATACCACTGCTGAGTCTGGGGCCTGTCTCTTCATCTTCCCTGCATAGGCAGTGCAGGGTGATGGTCAAAGCACCCGTTTCAGAGTCCTGCAGACCTGGTGTCACTCTGCCACTGACTAGATGGTCTTAGGCAAAGGCCTTTGTCATCTCTTTTCCTTTCTTTTCTTTTCTTTTCTTTTCTTTTCTTTTGAGATAGGGTCTTGCTCTGTTGCCCAGATTGGAATGCAGTGGTGCGATCACAGCTCACTGCAGCCTCAACTTCCTGGACTCAAGTGATCCTCCCACCTCAGCCTCCCAAGTAGCTGGGACCACAGGCACGTACCACCACGCCCAGCCAAATTTTAAAATATTTTTGTAGAAATGAGGGTCTTGTCATCTTGCCCAGGCTGGCCTGGAACTCCTGGGCTCAAGCAGATCCTCCTGCCTCAGGCTCCCAAAGTGATGGAATTACAGGCGTGAGCCTATAATCTGCACCTGCCGGTTTTTTGGTTTCTAAAAAAACTTAACATTTTTCATGGTGTTTTGGTTTAAATCGACACAAATTTCCTTTGAAAGGTTCCTCTCATCTTTTAAGCCTTGTTTCCTAGTGGTCATGTTTCTATTGTCCTTTCTTTAAGTTAGGAAGAACTCTGTCTCCCATGCAGCCTCCAGAGATACTCAGAGGCTTTCAGTGACCTAACACCCAGCTGGGAGCCACCGCCCTGTCTGAAGTGTATTTGTATGTGGAGCCTACTGTTTTGAAAATTCCAAGTGAAAGGAAGCAGTTTCAAGGGTGGTTTGGGCTTGTTTGGTCCCATTGTTGGGAATGCTGTGGCTTGCGGGGCCACCTGCGTGTGTTGCGGGAGGGGTGGAGGGGAGCTCTGGGCATGGGAGAAGAGGAGTGAATGATCAGGAAGGAAGCAGGAAGCCTGCACAGAGAGCGGAAGGACCTGCACTCGCAGTTTACAGCCATGGAAGCTGCTGATTGTTCTTGAATTTAAAGTAGAGAATAAAGGACCACAAATTGCAGGGTTTGAGCATTCCATGTTTTTCTTAAATGAGCCTGTCTGCATTTTCAAAACGTGTGCTTTCAAAAGAGAGCTGTATTTTCTGAATCCAGCTGTGAATGTGGAGACCAGCCGTCCTCCAGCGACATGCGGGAACGCACCATTAGATGCAGGCTGCTTCTGCTCCGAGGGTGGCTTGCACGGTGGCTCCCCAGCCACTCCTTTTTCTGGAAGGGTGAGAGGTTCTTGTTCATGGTGACTTAACCATGTCTTACAGTCAAGTCCTTTTGGATGGTCACTCTCTCCCCTTCCTGCAACCAAGACCCACATGCCTTTGGTGTAGAGAGATTGACCGCCAGGTCTGCTGTCTGAAGAGCGCTCCTGAGGAAACTTGGTTGGGTGTCTTTGGCCCTCGATGTGGTGGGAGGCACGCGAGGACTCAGTAGTCTGGTGCTTCCCACGGGGACACCTGGTGGTGTGCAGGGCACTCGGTGGCTGCCCGTTCAGCCTGCACCTCTGTGACTGCCTGAGGGATGCAGCCGGAGGTCTGTGGGTGCCAGCACCACCCCACTGCCAGGCCACTTCTGCAGCTACGTATTCCCTGGGAGGGTGTCGGAGATCTCTGCAGCCAGGCGTTGTCACTGATTCACCAAATATCTGCCTGTCTGCTCTGTGAGTTTCTGGGCTGGGTACTGAGAGATCCAAAAGGGAAATGGTGTTTGCCTTCATGGAGCTTGTCCCGTGTCAGGAGAGAGAAGACCCGTGTACACACTGATCACAGAAAGAGGAGTAAATGCCCTAAGACAGATGGAGAGGGCGAGGGGAAGGGGTGAACGAATTGGCTGAACCAATCACAGTCTGAAGAGTGGAGGGAATCAGGTACAGGGCAGGTGGTTGAGGAGCATTGACAGATGCAGTGGGGATGGGGGTGTAGTGGGGGACAGTCTGGGCTGTGCAGGTTGGGAGTCAAGGGCATAAGCCTGAAGAACAGTCAGACCAGATGGTGGAGTGCTGGCTACGGATCTTCCGCCTCCCTCTAGAAAACGTAAGTGTTGCTGTGTAAACCGCCACAGCTGAGGAAGAGGGGCCCGGGCTAGGAAGTCTTGGTTTACTGTGCAGCGACTTACCTCATGTCCTCCGAGCTGATTTAGAGGATTTCTGGTAAATCAGGAAGTTTAGTCTGGTGCCTGAAGGCAGTGGCATTGAGAGGCTGGGACGTGTGTAGGCGTGTGTGTGCGCGTGCATATGTATGTGTGTGCGTCTAATCCTTGTTAAATCCGTCTGAACTTTTGCCATGTGTTGGGTTGGGTAATAGGTGTGTGCGGGGCTGCGCTGTATTCCTAGGCGGGTCAGAATTCCTTTCTAGTCCAGTGTTCCACCTGATGACAAGGCAGCTTTGTGAGTCATCTGGGTGCTACAGTGCAGAAGTGTCCAGGGAGAGATCCTCTTTGCTTTCCACTCCTTGCCGGGTGCGTCACCTCGGTGGGCCTGGGAATAACTTGGAAATGGCACTGTCAGGAGAAAAGCCTGGAGCCAGGTGTCTGGCTGGAATGGAGTCATGGGGGAGTCAGAGCCTTTGAAACCTAGAAGCGTTCAAGCTCCTGTGTTTACCTGGGCCGACCTCAAACCATCCTAGGAAGGAGAAAATCAGACCTGCTCTGATACCAGGGTGCCTACTGCTACTTAGGTGTTTCCAGTGATTCATTCCTGGGGTGAGAAACTGCGTCTTGGATTTACCCACTCTGCTGGTGTCAGAGGGGCTCAGCAGGGAAGTAGGTCTAGGATTCCAGATGAACTTCTTCCATGATTTTTGAGCACGTACTGATGTGACCTCCAAGAGGACGTGGCTTTCTTGATTAAAGTTAATATTTCTTTTATTAAATCCTAGAAAAGATAGGGACGTCAGAGCTGGCCGAGTCAGACTCCTGGGGCATGTTGATGGTATCCAGATGCCATTCTGCAGAGGAATCCTGGAAAACAGGAGCAAGTCTAGAGCAAAGGCCGCGGGTGGTTAGTGGGCAGGAGGTCATAATGAAAATAGTGGAAGAGCCTGAGATATTTAGCTTGGAGAGAAGAAGACAGGGTTGGGTTTTGTTTTAGGGCATAGGGGTGGTGGAAAGTAAATGACCTTCAGATTAAAGGGTAGTGAGGAAAGAGTGAAACTAGATCTGTTTGGATGCCCAGCCATCACACCCAGCATCAAGCGCTCTGTGGGGCCTCCAGGCTGGGAGGCTTTGACTTTGTATAAAATAATCGTATTGGTTTGGAGAGGAGCGCACTGGTTTGGAAGGTCCTCCTTTTGGGGTTTGAGGTAAGATATCCCAAGTCCTTTCCTAATTGAAAGTTTCCCCTTCCTCACGAGGCAGTGTCACTGGCACCTTGTCACCCTGCCTGACTGTGCTGGCTGTCTTCTGAGCGAAGGTGACCATCTGGCTCCTTCTCATGTACCACCTCAGCGCTGGATTGGGAGAGGAGCGGGAGGAACACAGTGGGACGGGGCGCTTCTGTTTTCAGAGCCTGGCTGCACCTACGGCTCCTTCCTGAGGCGAGTCTGCCTGCTAGCAGAGTGGAAGAGAAACCGTGGAAATAATAACAACAATGAGAGTAGAGGCTATTGATTTTTTTTTTTTTTTTTTAGTAGCTGAGCAATTTATCCACGATTTCTCAGCTGGTGAGTGGCAGAGCCAAGATCTGAACCCAGGCAGGGAGGTAAGCAGGTTCCGAGGCTGCACTTTTAATTCCGTGCTCTTCTGCTCGGCTGGCCTGAAATTCCAAACTTACAGGATAATAAATATAAGTGTCCCAGGAAAATCAGAAAGATATTTGTGTCAAGATCACTGGTTCTTTGCTGGAACTGGGCATCAGTATCATCTGGGTACCTTTTGTGTTATTTATTTTTTCAATAGAAAATTCCTAAACTGACTTTTCTTTCCCTCCTTCTCTCCCTTCCTTCCTTTCTTCCTTCTTTCTTTCCCTGTCTCTCCTTTTTTTCAATAGAAAATTCCCAAACTATGGATAATTTTTAAAACACAAATGACAGATATGCTGTTTCCCTCCTTGACAGACACACATCCTATCGAACTCTAATCAAGAAAAAAAGCAAGCAGTGGTGTCTGCCCTAGGGTGTGGTGGCCTGGGCATCTCTTAAGTTGCCCATTGCTTGCCTATTCAAGGTATGCTTTTGAGATGCCATTGAATGAAGTTTGCCCTCTGAGTACAGCCCTGGAAACTGTCTCTCTTTTGCTTGCAGTTCATTTAGGACAGAGAAGCAACAGTTTATATAGGGTCACAAAGTGTTTGAGCTAGCCATAGATGAGCCAGCCAAAGTCCCCCATTTTATAGGCTGGCAGAGGGTCGGGACCTCAACCAAGCCACAGGGGATGGCAAAGCTGGGCCTGGAGACCACGCTCCCGACCTGTGACTGAGGTCTCTTCCTAAGAAAATTTAGAGATTCTAGTGTCATGAGTAGTTGTGGTAACAACAGAACCCACCTCTCTATCTGGAAGTCTTCTCGAGTGTCTTAGCGAAAGATGCTCTGAAGGCTGGGCACAGTGGCTCACGCCTGTAATACCAGCACTTTGGGAGGCCAGGGCAAATCACTTGAGCCCAGGAGTTTGAGACCAGCCTGGGCAAGATGGCAAGACCCCATCTCTACAAAGAATTTCTTTAAAAAATTAGCCAGGGATGGTGGTATGCACCTGTAGTCCCAGCAGCTTGGGAAGTTGAGGCAGGAGGATCCCTTGAGCCCAGGAGTTTGAGGTGGCAGTGAGCTATATGGTCATACCACCGCACTCCAGCCTGGTTGGCAAAGCAAGACCCCATCTCTAAATGTGTGTGTGTGTGTGTGTGTGTGTATGCTATGTAATAAAACATAGTTCTGATTTTTATGGTTTATTCAGGCCGTAGGAGAGAGACAGCCAGTGTTCACTTGGCAATTTAGAGTAGTTGGAGGATTTGAAGAATAAACCTGGAATTTAACACCCAATCTGTTTACAAGATGAACACTTTTTACCAGGCCTCAGCTTCCTTTTGTGAAAGCCCTGCTGTCTTATGTGTAAAATCTTATTGCTAGGTAAATGAGTCATTTTGGTAATTATAAAATCTGTAAATCCTCTGACACTTTCTGTATGCTTTTCTACATGCACATACCCATGCATCTTTAGTGCTTTAGCCCAGGAGGCATTAGCCCTGTTTATTGAATGGATTGATACTGAATCTCCCTAGTAGCTCCATAAGAGAAATTATTGTTCCATTTTGCCATCAACCAAGGCACTGAGATGAAGGTGATAAATGCCTTGCTCAGTGGCCAAGAAGTTGAAGGCAGGTCCCCTGGTGTCTTCTTGAGTTTCTTCCCGTTGCCATTCAGAGCAGGGTCTGTGGAACAGCAGCATTGCCCGGGATCACCATAGGGGCTTGGTGGAAGCACAGCCATCCAGTGGCACCAGACCCACTGAATCAGAGTCTGCTTGTTGAACAAGATCCCCGGGTGGTTCTCATTCACTTTAAAGGTTAAGAGGCGCTGATGCTGTTCTATGCTGCATTTCCAAGTGGCTTAACTGTTCTCTCTTTGGTATTGGTGTAAACGATGCATTTCCTGTTCTGATCCTGCTCTTTTCTCTGGGATGGGTGGTGGGGAAGGGAAGAACTGGAAGATAAACAAGTATATGACTTTTATACATGTTCTTTGTTCTTTTGCTGCTTGCTTTTGTGGGGCTCGTTTTCAGGAGGCACTGTAGAGCCCTTCATCTTCCAGGGCTTTCTCGTACTCAGTCAGTTACTCTGGTGAGGGATCCCAGAACCATCTGGGATAAGACTGACCCTGCCTGGAGGAGAGGGAGGCAGTGTAACCTCTGACCACTGAGCTACACAGAGGTGGGTGCTCCAGGGGATGTCACATTGGCCAGCTGCTGTCGCCGGCAAGGGGCATTCTGTTGCCCCTGGGAGTTGAGAATGACTGCATCGCTCAGATCCTAACACAGTAGCAGGGAAGGCCAATGTCGGTCTTCTCCGAGTCTAATTGGGAGAGAAGGTGACACACTCGTTTCTTGGCGTCCAAAGTGAAAGCAGGTGGGGCCACTAGAATGTGCAGTGCTGTTGCTTCATCAGGCGTGCTCAGGAGGGCCAGGGTAAATTCTGCAGGCTGACCTAGTTGCCTCACAGATGCGATCCTCCCTGGACTCATTGAGTAACGTCTGAGGTGTGGGCATAACACAATTAAGGTGTTCTCAAAGCTGGAAATCCAAAGCATCCGAGTGATGCTCTGAATCATTCACCGTGTGGAAGGAATGTGCTGGCAGGCGCAGATTGCCGGCTGAGTGTTCCACCGAAATTAAACTCAAGTGCTGACTTCTTGTTTTTTACCTCCCCACCCCTTCCCTCAAGGTTGGTCTCCGCCAGCTGGACATGTCCTTGCTCTGCCAACTATACAGTCTCTACGAGTCGATTCAGGAATACAAGGGGGTGTGCCAGGCAGCCTCCAGCCCAGACTGCACTTATGCTCTGGAGAACGGCTTCTTCGATGAAGAGGAGGAATATTTCCAGGAGCAGAACTCCCTGCACGACAGGAGGGACCGAGGCCCTCCTCGGGACTTGTCACTGCCTGTCTCCTCCCTCTCCAGCGGCGACTGGATTCTGGAGTCCATCTAGAGGGTCTTGGGAGGGATGTGACTGTTGGGAAGCCCTTCATACTGGACACACTGTCAGCATTTGCTGCTTCTCTTGCAAGAAAGCACCTCCGTTTTGGATGGTCCTCGGGCACAGGGGATGAGTGCTACCAGTTTCATTTGTAGGCAGGGAGTTCTCCGCGGACGCATGGTGGCAGTCTGCTTTGATGGCAGCAGTTTTTGCTTAGGTGACCTAGAGGTCCTCAGCAGTATCCTCCACACCTTTCTATTGAGGTGCACCTGCTGGGGATTCATAGTGAGAATATAACAAGAGGATCTCGGTGAAAGGCCTCAGTGGGTGTTTTGTGTGAGGTGGCTTGTAGCCAGCTGCTTCCTTGTGGATGGTAGAGTATTCCAGTCCTCTTTGTGCTAGGGTTCTTGCTTCCAGTTTGGGATGTGTTAGAACCACCATTTCACTGCTTCCCTTCCTCAATATGCTCTGCAGCTTTTCTTGCTGTTTAATGAGCTTTTAAGCCTCTCGCTTCAGCTTTATTTATTTGTAAGCTGCATTACTAACTGCCCAGTGATTCGGTGAAGGCTTTTTACTGAAAAAGCTCACATTTCTAGTCACCCCAATCAACTGGCTTTTTTCAACCAAAAATTTATATCATTCTTTGTCTATGAGGTTACAAGAGGAAGGAAGATAATACAAAGACATGTTGAATAGTGAAAAAAACAAAAAACAAAAACTGAGGCAAGCCAATGTTCTGTAAAACTCACTGTAAGATGGCAAATGTTTTCATTTTTAAGATTCTGAATGTAAACTAGTGTGCTAGAAAGCAAACCACCCTCCACTCAAACCAGTAATTACCTTAAGCCTTAATATATTTATTAAAATACTTTATGAGAACATTATACTTTGTAGGTTAAAAATGAGGATAAAATGCTAAACTATCTGTTGTCGTGTGTTACTTTATTCTGAGTTTGAAATAATCAACTTTCATGACTTGAATGCATTGAGTCCAAATAATGAAAGAAAATTAGTTTGTTTTTCTGCCACTAAATGCATTTGAAAGAAGGTTGATCTGTTGAGCTTAAGGAATCATTTTAGCAAGAGTAGATCACCATTTACAGCTGGTTCTCAGTGCTCTCTTTTTTTTTTTTTTTTTGTGAGACGGAGTCTAGCTCTGTCGCCTAGGCTGGAGTGCAGTGGCACGATCTTGGCTCACTGCAACCTCTGCCTACCTGGGTTCAAGCAGTTCTCCTACCTCAGCCTTCCAAGTAGCTGGGATTACAGGCGCCCACCACCATGCCCAGCTAATTTTTGTATTTTTAGTAGAGACGGAGTTTCACTGTGTTGGCCAAGCTGGTCTCAAACTCCTGACCTCGTGATCCACCCGCCTTGTAATCCCAAAGTGCTGGGATTACACGCGTGAGCCAACCATGCCTGGCCACTCTTCTGTCTTTGAATGCTGCAAACTCGTTCATCTTTCTTTTGGTGCGATAATTGCTCACTAGAGCCTCCTTCAGGTTAGGGAGAGGAAGACATCTCAACGTCATGCATCGCCCAGTGTTAACCTGTCAAGTACACCCTGTGTCAGGAACTGGGGTGAGATACAGGGAAGGAAGAATATGCCTGCTTATTTCCTCTGTTGAAAGGAGGTAAAATGAAAGGCGGCAATTAATTGCCTTCAGCACATAACTGGTCAGTGGGGACAAGAAAATTGAAAGCAGTTAAGACCAACAGAGTTAAGTTTGGGTCACTTGCAGGAACCTGTTCTTTGAGGCTGTTCCATGGTTACAGTGAGTTGAACCCTTAGATCAGCTGTTCGTGAACCTGCCCACTTTAAGAATCACCTGGGGAATGTTTAGGAAAATACTGATGCCTAGGGCTGGGCGTGGTGGCCCATGCCTCTAATTCCAGCACTTTGGGAGGCCAAGGCAGGCGCCATCAGAAGGTCAGGAGACTGAGACCATCCTGGCCAACATTGTGAAACTCTGTCTCTACTAAAAATACAAAAATTAGCCGGGCGTGGTGGTGCATGCCTGTAGTCCCAGCTACTGGGGAGGCTGAGGCAAGAGAATCGCTTGAACACAGGAGGCAGAAGTTGCAGTGAACCGAGATCATGCCTCTGCACTGCAGCCTGGCGACAGAGCGAGACTCCGTCTCAAAAAAAAAAAAAGAAAAATACTGATGCCTGGGCTCCAGCACCCCGCATCCCTAGTCTGGATTTAATTAGGAGTGAGGTGTGGGCACCTCTATGGAGTGAGGAAGCCTCCCAGGTGATTCTAATGTGCAGAAATGTTGCGATACAGTCCTTCAGCTACATAGTGTTCAAAGCACTGTGTTCAGAACACTACAAAGTGTTGCGTAGATGAGACCTGCAGAATCTCAAAGCACCCTGGCCCTGCTGAATCAGCCCCTGCCTCTTAACAAGACGCCTCCGATGATTCCTCTGCACAAAGCTTGGGAAGCAGCTTTCTGTCGGCTCAGTGCGTAGCACTTGGAGACCACTGCTTCGTAGAGGGCTACCAGGATCTCCTTCAGCACTGAGCAAGAGCGGGCCCCCGGGCATCGTCAGGAGACCCCAGTCCTCAGAATGGGTCAACAATAGCAGGGGAGTGAAGCTCCAAGGACAAGTTCAGGCTTGGGGGAACTCATGGTTCAGAATGGCTCCCTTCCCTGGGTTGCTGCCTCTGGGCTGTTCTGGAACTGCAGTGATTCATTGTGCTTTTGAGTTTTGGGGCTTTCTTCTCACTATTGCTGGATAGTCTGTCAGAGTTAGACGCGGAATGAGTCGAGGCAGGCCAGGGGCCTCTGCCTTGCTGCTGGGAAGGGCCAGCACATTCCTCGTTCCTATGATGAAGATGCACGTGTATACAATAACCACCACACTTCTTTATACTCCACTTAAAACACGTAAATAACCCCAAACTGTTACTCCAAGTATAATGTGAATACAGCTTGGCAAGGAATTTAATATTTACAAAACTATAAAATGTTTTGTAGTATAATTTCTTTACAAAAGGTGTCACAAGGGATTAGAAAATAAATTCAACGATTGTCCTTTATTGCCACCTGGTATAAATCATATCGTTAAGCTCAGAGTGGGACTTTCTCTGCTATTCTTGAGGTTATACTCAGTGCCCAACAGAGAGATGTTAAGGCCATCCCACATTAACTGATGAAAGCTGAAAAAAACATGATTTATTATGTGAGGCAAAGTACATAGTAGTCAAAGCAAAGATTCTGTAGCTTTCTACAGCATGTGTGCAGTGAACCCAGAATTGTTAATAATTCAAGCCTTGCAATCCACAGATAAGGTGCAGTTCCTCTATGTCCCTAGTAGAATTCATATTCAACTAATCGACTTGACTTGTCGCTTTCATTTGTCCCAACCTAGGCTGATACCATTTTTTCAACTAATATTTAATTTAGCACTTCTCCGGGTCACATTGGTCCAGGCACCAAGAATAACATGAAGAGCCTTGGGCAGATGTGACAGTTACACAAACACCCCAACCCATATGGTTAAGTGTTACCATAATAACATCTGAGTCAGCTTTGAAGATGGATAAGTTCTTTACGAGGAAGAGTGAGAAGGTTGACAGAGTGGCATAATCAAACTCCCCTCCACAGACTTTTATGTCTAGTGTTGTATTTCATAAAACATTTTCATTGCTTTTTTTTTTTTTTGAGATGGAGTCTCACTCTGTTGCCAGGCTGGAGTGCAGTGGTGCGAACTTGGCTCACTGCAGCCTCCATCTCCCGGGTTCAAGCGGACATTTTCATTTCTATCATGAAAACACAGGTTAAATGATTTGCTGAAGGTCATGGCTAAATACAGGCAGAGCTAGAGTTCCTTCTCAGATGCAGTTTGTGCTCCATGTACATAAGGCACAGGCAAGTGCTGCAATATGACAAATCTAGAGAGATTGTTGGGTATAACCCTTTAATCTTATGTGACAGTGCTTTACTATTTAATGATTTATTGTGTAATTTTTAAGAAATCAAATCTTGCTCTGACTTCTATGCGGACAGGCCTAGTTTCTTTCAGAGCCTGTTGTCAGCAGTATACGCCAAGCGTGTGGATAATGGGGAGGCTCTACAGCATCTTAAGTCACCTCGCTGTGGGTGAGTTGGCCATTTCATGTCAACTTCCTGCCCAAAGAAAACTTTAGAAATCGAAACCTCCAAGCATGTACAGTCTTCTTGTCTTCATGATTAAGTATACTTTCAGCTCAGAGAGATTTATTCCATTAGGAGGTAGTAAAGGTTATGATAACCTCTGGAAGATAACATCTGGAAGTTGCCCCTGATGAACAGCTGACCCCTGCTTGATGACGATTTCATGGGTGAAAAAGCTACAGGAGTGTGGGTCTTCCGGCCACCTAGTGTGAGCCTTGGAAACAGCTTCACCAAACAGCCTGGCTGATGCCTCTCTTCTAGCCAATTGTGATAGGAATGCATTACTTTTCCACCATGCCTCAGTCCTCCCAACTTCTCTGGCCACTGGTAAAGTAAGGACAAGTTCCGAAAACCCAGCTTCCTACCTAATTCTCCTGACTGCCATGGAGAACTTACACAAGCTCAGCATCTATAGAATGTTGAGCAAGGGTCGGGTGCGGTGGCTCACACCTGTAATCCCAGCACTTTGGGAGGTCGAGGCGGGCAGATCACAAGGTCAGGAGTTCGAGACCAGCCTGGCCACTATGGTGAAAACCTGTATCTACTAAAAATACAAAAATTAGCTGGGCATGGTGGCAGGTGCTTGCAGTCCCAGCTACTCGGAAAGCTGAGGCAGGAGAATCGCCTGAACCCGGGACGCGGAGGTTGCAGTGAGCCGAGATCGCGCCACTGCACTCCAGACTGGGCGATAGAGCAAGACTCCATCTCAAAAAAAGAAACAACCACAACAAAAAATGTTGAGCAAGGCCAGCAAAGCAATCTTAGCAAAAATAAAAGCATGAAACAATAGTAAGGAAGATGTTATAGCCTAGGATGCAGATGCCCGAGGCGAGGAGAGGACGGGGTAAATGCTAACTGGAAAATTATGTGTCCTCAATTTCAGGCAGAAGCTCAATGGCTCCATCTTCCTGTTTCCCATTCTGTCTCCAAGATAGAGAATCTCTAATAAGCTCAGTGAGGAATGGAGCCCCAGAAACCATTATATCAGGAAAGTAGATTTTGGTGGGAGGGGTACTTTCATTAGAAAGAGGCACGGTAAAAGGAACAGTCACCATACAGTCAGACAGCTCTCCCCAGTTCCCCCAGGGCACATTCTAAGAGAAGGGAAATTAGGATTCAACAACTTTGATCAGTTCTGTTCTAGTTAAGGAAAAATAACCTCACCTTTCATTTTATTTCTTTTCCTGCCCTTAGGATGATGAGATGTCAGAGTAGGGCTTAGGGAGAAAGGGTGAAAGAGGAGACCATTTAAGATGGCATCTAAGCCTGGGCAACATGGCAAAACACCTTCTCTACAAAATATACAAAAATTAGCCAGGGATGGTGGTGCATGCCTCTAGTCCCAGCTACTCAGGAGGCTGAGGTGGGAGGATCTCTTGAGCCCCAGAAGGTGGAGGTGGCAGTGAGCCGACATTGTGCCGCTGCACTCCAACCTGGGCAACAGAGAGAGAGACACTGACTCTCTCTCTCTCTCTCTCTATATATTTTTTTTTTAAGATGGAATCTTGCTTTGCCACCCAGGCTGGAGTGCAGCGGCGTGATCTTGGCTCACTGCAATCTCTGCCTGCTGGGTTCATGTGATCCTCCTGCATCAGCCTCCTGAGTAGCTAGGATTACAAGCACGTGTCACCATGACCGGCTAAGTTTTTCTCCATTTTTAGTAGAGATGGAGTTTCGCCATGTTGGCCAGGTTGGTCTCGAACTCCTGACCTGAAGTGATCCACCCGCCTTGGCCTCCCAAAGCGCTGGAATTACAGGCATGAGCCACTGCACCCGGCCTAAATAATTTTTTTTTTTTTAAGATGGTGTGTTAAAGTGGAAAGAAAGCTCGTTTGAAATTCCTAAGTCCAGCACAATGGTAGGAAGGCCACGGGGATCTGAGGTTGCAGGGCAAGCTAGCAATCCTGCCCATTTGTTTGGTGTGTCCCTGTGCATACATGCTTCAGGAATCTAGATGGAGAGGTCTGGAGACTGAGGGTGGGTGCTCGCTAACCGGGCTCAACTCACAGGTACTGTGATTACAAGCATGTCATGACCAGCAACCTCTCAACTGGGCACTCGTCCCTTTTGAGACTGTTCCCCAAAGTTCTTGCTCTGTTTGCCTTTTCTGGCAGAAACATGAGGAAAGGCAGGCTCAGCTCAATCCACCTCCAGTCATACACCATCACTAAGTGACTTCTCTTGACATGCTTCTATCAGACACACCCTGAATGACTGTCTCATTGGTCAGAAACCTGTACAGACTCAGCCACCCTTACCAACTTATTTTCATGTGCAGAAAGCTCGAATTGGAAGGAGCTCCAACATAAGACCTGGAAGTTGCACTTGTCTCCACTTGGTGCTGAAGAGAGAGTCCAAAAATGCCCCTATAGGGTAGGAACATGTTCTAGACCAGAGCTATGTTTTATCATACATTTATTAAATGCATTGATATTATTTATATACCCTTTGTTCCTAAACTTATTCCAGGATGCATTATAAAATTCACATAGCACAAAATGCAATTTTAAGAACTGGTTTTAGGATTGGGACAAAGGGAATACAAGGGCAGGACAGATAAGATGAAACCAGTTATAAAATCGTACAAGCAGCACTCACTGTGAGAAGGACAAGTAGTCGTATTTGTTTGCAGGACGTAAATGAGTCAGGTACTGACCTTGAATGCAAATTAAGGACCGTAGATAGATGGTAAATGCTCAGCTCTAGAGCAGGTGTTTGCTTGGTTTCTCTGCCAAAGGCATTCGAGTAAGGTGACTTCTGGAAAACAGGGAAGCGTTCGAGTGGCTTTCTTTAAATGTTGCAAGGGAATCTTTAGCATTGTATCAAATCCACCTCTTGACCAGTGTGGGGATCTCCATCACAGACATCCGGCCATAGCTCTGAGGGCAACTGGCTCCTGCATTTTGAGGCGCCTTTCAAAAACTTCCTGCAATGCCATGAAATCTGCCTTTCTGTAACTTTGATGAAGCTGCAGATAAAGTGTTCTGCTCCTTGCAGAGTCTTGCTCAAATTTGGGAGGGTGTGGATGGATAGGTTGGCAGGGATACTACTAGCCAGATGATTTTGTGAGAGGCTGAAAAATGCAGCTCCCCCAAAGCTCTCTGGGATTTGTAAGTGTGACCTTGCTTGAAAAAATGGTCTTTGCAGAGGTGATTAAGGATCTTGAGTTAGAAAGATTATTCTGAATTATCCAGGTGGGTCCTAAATGCTATCACAAATGTCCTTATAAGAAAGAAGCAGAGGGAGGCTGGGTGTGGTGGCTCACACCTGTAATCTTAGCACTTTGTGAGGCTTAGTGGGGAGGATGCTTGAGCCCAGCAGTTCAAGACCAGCCTGGGCAACATGGTGAAACCCCATTTCTTTTAAAAAAAAGGATTAGCTGGACATGGTTGGTGCATGCCTGTAGTCCCAGTTACTCAGGAGGCTGAGGTGGGAGGATTACTTGAAACTGGGAGGTCGAAGCTGCCACAGTAAGCCATGATCACACCACTGCACTCCAATCTGGGTGAGAGAGCAAGACCCTGTCTCAAGAGAAAGAGAAAGAGAGAGAGAGATTTGACTCACACAGAGAGGATGTGAAGATGGAAGAGAGATTAGAATGATGTGGCCACAAGCCAAGCAATGGCAGCAGTCACAGAAAGCTGGAAGAGGTAAGGAATGAATTCTGCCCTAGAGCCTCCAGTGGGGAGTGTGGCCCCACCAACAACTTGATTTGGGCCCAGTGAAACTGATTTTTTACTTCTTGCCTCCATAACTGATGAGAATGAATGTGCTGTTTTAATTCACCCAGTGTGAGATCATTTACTTCAGCAGCTATAGGAATCTCATGCAGATTTCTGGGCACCTGTATGTTCTCTCCCCTCAGTCCTTCATCTGCCATGATGGCCATCATCACTCAGTTTGCACCATAGTCACTCAATCTACATCATCATCTTTCAATCTGTACCATCACCACTCAGTCTACACAATCATCACTCAGTCTACACCATCATCACTCAGTCTACACAATCTTCACTCAGTCTACACCATCATCACTCAGTCTGCACCATCGTCACTCAATCTACATCATCATCTTTCAATCTGTGCCATCATCACTCAGTCTATGCAATCATCACTCAGTCTACACAATCTTCACTCAGTCTACACCATCGTCACTCAGTCTACATCATTATCACTCAGTCTACACCATCGTCACTCAATCTACATCACCATCTTTCAATCTGCATCAGCATCACTCAGTCTATGCAATCATCACTCAGTCTATACCATCATCACTCAGTCTGCACCATCATCATTCAGTCTACACAACCACTCAGTCTATGCCATCATCACTCAGTCTGCACTATCATCCCTTAATCTCTGCTATCATCACTCTGTATGCCACCATCACTCATTCTGTGCTATAATCACTCAGTGTGCACCATCGTCACTCGATCTACATGATCATCACTCAATCTGCACTATCATCACTCAATCTGTGCTATCATCACTCAATCTGTGCTATCATCACTGAATGTATGCCATCATCACTCAGTCTACATGATCATCACTCCATCTGCACAATCATCACTTAGTCTGCATTATCATCACTCAGTCTGTGCTATCATCACAGAATGTATGCCGTTATCACTCAACCTACACGATCATCACTCAATGTACACCATCATCACTCAATCTGCACTATCATCACTCAGTCTGTGCTATCATCACTGAATGTATGCCATCATCACTCAGTCTACACGGTCATCACTCAATCTGCACCAGTCACTCAGCCTATGCCATCATCACTCAATCTGCACCATTATCACTCAATCTACACCATCATCACTCAGTCTACACCAACATCACTCAATCTACAGACCCAGCACATTATTCAAACTCCTCCAGTACTCTCAGAAAACTTCCTGATGCGTTCTTCTAGCTGACAAGCATCTTCTAGGGATACTGTGGGGATTAAACAAACTAATACTTTTAAAGCCCTTAAAATGGTGCCTGGCACAAAGTAGATAGTATTTATAAATATTTGTTAACTTGGATAAAGAAATAGAATCCTGTTTTGCCTACCAAGGATCTTGCTTTTATAATGCTCTTCCTCTGTTGGATGTTCAGGAGTGAGGGAATATTTTACATTTAGTCTTGGCTTAAGAAGACTAAATGTAAAAATTCCCCTTCAGAAAGTTCCCAATTTTATAACTAAAGGTTGTGGTTAGAAGTGTTAGAGCCATGAGGTCTCATGAAGTCTCACAGGTGTTCCACTAAGGAAAGAATACAGGAAAATGCTTGTTTCCTACCAGAGCTTCTTCCCCTGGAGAAAAAAGGCTAAGATTTAAATCGGGTTCTGGTCATTTGAGTTCCTATTGATTTAAAATTCTTTTGTTCCCTATTCCCTGTATTTGAAGAACAGGATATTATCCTCTTTCTCAGTAAAGGAAGACAGACCCCGCCCCAACCCCCCGCACCCGCAGGGATCCACCATTAGAATACAAATAGGGACCCTCCATTAGACTAGGAGTGGAGACCAAGACAGACCCAATTTTGTCACTACTTGTGTGACCTTGGGCAAAGCCCTTAACTGTTTTTATTTTATTTTAAGGTAAAGTCTTACTCTCTTACCCAGGCTGGAGTGCAGTGGCATGATCATGGCTTATTGTAGCCTCAAACTCCCAGGCTCAAGCAACCCTCCCACTTTAGCCTCCCAAGTAGCTGGTACCACAGGTGGAGGCCACCACTCCTGGCTAATTTTTTTTTTTTTTTTTGAGATGCAGTCTCACTCTGTCACCCAGGCTGGAGTGCAGTGGCACGATCTCAGCTCACTGCAACCTCCGTCTCTTGGGCTCAAGCAATTCTCCTGCTTCAGCCTCCTGAGTAGCTAGGATTACAGAAGAGCACCACCCCGCCTGGCTAATTTTTGTATTTTTAGTAGAGATGGGTTTTTGCCATGTTGGCCAGACTGGTCTTGAACTCTTGACCTCAGGTGATCCCCCCGCCTTAGCCTCCCAAAGTGCTAGGATTACAGGTGTGAGCCACTGCGCCCCACTTCCTAGCTAATTTTTAAAATTCATTTGTTGAGATAGGGTCTTGAACTCCTGTGCTAAAGCGATCTTCCTGCCTCAGCCTCCCAGAGTGCAGGGATTACAGCATGAGCCACTGTATCCGGCCCTTAACCATTCTAAGACTGTGATTTTAAAAATGTCTTTTAACTTTTCTGGTTAATGCTTTTTGTCTTGCTGTAAACATCTAAAAATACCCTTTCTTTGGCTCACCATGATGTTTTCTTCCCAATTCGCTTCAAATGACTTCAAACACTCTGGTAGAAAATCTTTTAACAAAAGACCACTTGTCTATTTTCTGTGTGACTTATTAGTCTATATTGTGCTCTCATAAATTGAGTACTTTTTCTACTGTGGCTCTTTGCTGTGTTGAAAACTCAAGAGCCAGCAGTGGGCTCTGTCAAAGCGTAACCATAGTGTGAAGAAAACTGATACATAATTGTGATTCCAAGACAGGTTTTCTAGGACGGCTGGAGTGCATGTACTTTTCAATAAAGATAGGGCACTTAAAAGTGATTTAATTTTTATTACTTCAAGTGGCTTTTCACATAAATACATTTTGTTGTTGTTAGACTGCATCTCAATGTAGGAGGGTGGTCAGGAGGGGTGGTTTGGGAAATATAGACATCATTCTAAGGCACCAAGCATCCCCACCACCTTCTAACTTCCCAACATAACCAAATGGGCAGTTCTGCCTAATCTCAGGAATCATCTTTAAAACAAGCTATAAAATGAAGTTAGGGCAAAATTAACAACTGTAAAATTTAGGTGGTAGACATGTGTTTTCATTGTACCATTCTTTCAACTTTTCCGTATCTTTGAAATTTTACATTAGAAGTGTTGAAAAGATTTAGGGCCATGAGTTCACAGTGTAGAGATGAGATGAACTCTCCAGGCTTGGGTGTGGGGAAGACTGTGGGGAGGTAATAATGAGTTACTTTCTCTTGCAGTCTACCTAGTAGGCCACTTGAAGGCAGCCTCTCTTCCTTCTTCCTGGGGTCTTACTCTTTCTTTCCCCACTTCAACGAGTGATATAAGAAATAATATGCTGAATGGAGTCTAACGTTAGTGATGAATCAGGTGGGCTTCCTTTGCAACTAGTGGGTCTAGGCCAGTCCTCTACCACATTCCATAGCCCTTAGCTGAACACTGCTCACAAACATCTTGCTGTTATTAGGGAAAGGGGTTCTAGTACTTTTAAAAAATTTTATAATTTAATTTCAATAGTTTTTGGGAAAACAGGTGGTTTTTGGTTACATGGATAAGTTCTTTAGTGGTGATTCCCAAGATTTTGGCATGTTCGTCACTGGAGCAGTACACGCTGTACCCAATGTGTAGTCTTTTATCCTTCACTTCCCTCCCACCCTTCCCCTCAGTCCCCAAAGTCCATTATATCATTTTTACACCTTTGTGTCCTCATAGCTTAGTTCCCACTTATAAGTGATAAGATATGATATTTGGTTTTCCATTCCTGAGTTACTTCACTTAGAATAATGGTCTCCAACTCCATCCAGGTTGCAGCAAATGCCATTATTTCATTTCTTTATATGGCTGAGTAGTATTTCCTTGTATATCACATTTTCTTGTATATTATATATATGTAATCACTTTTTTTATTCACTTATTGGTTGATGGGAATTTAGGCTGGTTCCATATTTTTGCAATTGTGAATTGTGCTGCTATAAACATGCATAAGCAAGTGTCTTTTTCATATAATGACTTCTTTTCCTCTGGGTAGATACACAGTATTGGGATTGCTGGATCAAATGGTTGTTCTACTTTTAGTTCTTTAAGGAATTTCCATACTGTTTTCCATAGTGGTTTCACTAGTTTACCTTCCCACCAGCAGTGTAAACGTGTTCTCTTTTCACCACATTCATGCCAACATTTATTAATTTTTGATTTTTTAATTATGGTCATTCTTGCAGGAGTAAGGTGGTATCTCATTGTGATTTTAATTTGCATTTCCCTGATAGTGATGTTGAGCATTTTTTTCATATGTTTGTTGGCCATTAGTATATCTTCTTTTGAGAATTGTCTATTCATACCTTTTGCCCATTTTTGATGGATTTTTTTTCTTATTTGTTTGAGTTCCTTGTAGATTCTGGATATTAGTCCTTTGTTGGGTGAAGGAGCTTTTTAGTTTAATTAGGTCTCATCTATTTATTTTTGTTTTTGCTGCATTTGCTTTTAGGTTCTTGGTCATTAACTCTGCCTAAGCCAATGTCCAGAAGAGTTTTTCCAATGTTATATTCTAGAATTTTTATGGTTTCAGGTCTTAAAGTCTTTGATCCATGTTAATATTTTTTATAAGGTGAGAGATGAGGATCCAGTTTCATTCTTCTACATGTGTCTTGCCAATTATCCCAGTACCATTTGTTGAATAGGGTGTTTTTCTCTACTTTATGTTTTTGTTTGCTTTGTTGAAGATCAGTTGACTGTAAGTATTTGGCTTTATTTCTGGGTTCTCTATTCTGTTCCATTGGTCTACATGCCTGCTTTTATACCAGTACCATACTGTTTTGGTAACTATGGCCTTGAACTATAGTTTGAAGTCAGGTAATATGATACCTCCAGATTTGTTCTTTTTGCTTAGGCTTACTTTGGCTATGCAGGCTGTTTTTAGGTTCCATATGAGTTTTGGGATTGTTTTTTCTAGTTCTATGAAGAATGATGATGGTATTTTGATGGCAATTGCATTGAATTTGTAGATTGCTTTTGGCAGTATGTTCATTTTCACAATATTGATTCCTCTCATCCATGAGCATGGAATGTGTTTCCATTTGTTTGTGTTGTTGATGATTTCTTTTAGGAGTGTTTTGTAGTTTTTCTTGTAGAGATCTTTCACCTCCTTGGTTAGGTGTATTCCTGAGTGTTTTATTTTTTGCAGCTGTTGTAAAAGAGATTGAGTTATTGATTTGAGTCTCAGCTTAATTGTTGTTCATGTATAGTGGTGCTACTGATTTGTGTACATTGATTTTGTATCCTGAAACTTCACTGAATTCATTTATTGAATTTAGGAGCTTTTTGGATGAGTCTTTAGGGTTTTCTGGGTATATGATCATATCATTGATGAGCAGTGACAGTTTAACTTCCTCTTTACTGATTTGGATGCTCTTTATTTTTTTCTCTTGTCTGATCGCTCTGGCTAGGACTTCCAGTACTGTGTTGTATAGAAGTGGTGAAAGTGGGTATCCTTGTCTAGTTGCAGTTCTCAGGGGGAATGCTTTCAACTTTTCTCTGTTCAGTATAATGTTGGCTGTGGGCTTCTTATGGATGGTTTTTATTACCCTGAGGTATGTCCCTTCTATGTCAACTTTGTTGAGGGTTTTAATCATAAATGGATGCTGGATTTTGTCAAATGCTTTTTCTGAGTCTATTGAGATGATCATATGATTTTGTTTTTAATTCTGATTATGTGGTATATTACATTTATTTGTTTATTGACTTGCAGACATTAAACCATCCCTGCATCCCTGAAGCCCACTTAACCACGGTGGATTATCTTTCTGATATGCTGTTGGATTTGGTTAGATAGTATTTTGTTGAGGAGTTTTGCATGTATGTTCATTAAGGATATTGATCTGTAGTTTTCTTTTTTTGTTGTTTGTCCTTTCCTCATTTTGGTATTAGGGTGATACTTGCTTCATAGAATGATTTAGGGAGGATTCCTTCTTTCTCTATCTTTTGGAATCATTTCAGTAAGATTAGTACCAGTTCTTCTTTGAATGTCTGATAGAAATCAGCTGTGAATCCATCTGGCCCTGGACTATTTTTGTTGAAATTTATTTCTGTTTCAATGTTGCTACTTTTAATTGGTCTGTTCAGAGATTCTATTTCTTCTTGATTTAATCTAGGAGGGTTGTATATTTCTAGACATTTATCTATCTCCTCAAGGTTTTCTAGTTTGTGCATGTAAAGGTGTTCATAGTAACCATGGACGTTCTTTTGTATTTCTGCAGTATCAGTTGTAATATCTCCTGTTTTGTTTCTAATTGAGCTTATTTGGATCTTCTCTCTTCTTTCCTTGGTTAATCTCACTAATAATCTATTAATTTTGTTTATCTTTTCAAAGACCAGCTTTTTGTTTCATTTATCTTTTGTATATTTTTGTTTAAATTTCATTTAGTTCTGCTCTGATGTTTGTTATTTCTTTTCTTCTGCTGAGTTTGGGTTTGGTTTGTTCTTGTTTCTCTAGTTCCTTGAGGTGTGACCTTAGATTGTCTGTTTGTGCTTTTTCAGACTTTTCGATGTAGACATTTAATGATATGAACTTTCCTCTTAGCATTGCTTTTGCTGTATCCCAGTGGTTTTAATAGGTTATGTCACTATTACTGTTCGGTTCAAATAACTTTTTAAATTTCCATCTTGATTTTATTGTTGACCTAAAGATCATTAAGAGCAGGTTATTTAATTTCCATATATTTGTAGAGTTTCAAGAGTTCCTTTTGGAGTTAATTTCCAGTTTTATTCCACTGTGATGTGAGAGGATATTAGATATAATTTTGATTTTCTTAAATGTATCAAGACTTGTTTTGTGACCTATCATGGTCTATCTTGGACAGTGTTCCATGTGCTAATGAAAAGAATGTATATACTGCAGTTGCTGGGTAGAATGTTCTGTAAATATCTGTTATGTCCATTTGTTCTAAGGGATAGTTTGAGTCCATTGTTTCTTTGTTGACTTTCTGTCTTGATGACCGGTTTAGTGCTGTCAGTGGAGTACTGAATTCCCCTACTATTATTGTGTTGCTATCTCATTTCTTAGATCTAGTAGTAGTTGTTTTATGAATTTGGGAGCTCCAATGTTAGGTGCACATATATTTAGGATTGTGATATTTTCCTGTTGGACTAATCCTTTTATCATTATATAATGCCCACTTTCTCTTTTTGTTGTTGTTGTTGTTTTAAAGTCTCTTTTGTCTGATGTAAGAATAGCTACTTGTGCTTGCTTTTGGTTTCCATTTGCATGGAATATATTTTTCCACCCCTTTACCTTAAGTTTATGAGTCCTTATGTGTTAGATGAGTCTCTTGAAGAGAGCAGATACTTGGTTGGTGGATTTTTATCCATTCTGCCATTCTGTATCTTTTAAGAGGAGCATTTAGGCCATTTACATTCAACATTAGTATTAAGATGTGAGGCATTGTTCTATTCATTATGCTAGTCGTTACCTAAATACCTTTTTTCCCCATTTTGTGTGTGTGTTTGTGTGTGTGTGTGTTTTCTAGGCCCTGTGAGATTTATGTTTTAAGAAGGTTCTATTTTGGTGTATTTCAAGGTTTTGTTTCAAGATTTAGAACTCCTTTTAGCATTTGTTGTAGTGCTGGTTTGGCATTGGTGAATTCTCTCAGTATTTGTTTGTCTGAAAAAGATTTTTTCTCGTCTTCATTTGTGAAGCTTAGTTTTTCTGGATACAGAATTCTTGGTTGACAATCATTTTGTTTCAGGAGGCTAAAATATAGGACCCTAATCCCTTCTGGCTTTTAAGGTTTCTGCTGAGAAATTGCTGTTAATCTGACAGCTTTTCCTTTATAGGTTCCCTGATCCTTTTGTCTCACTGCTCTTAAGATTCTTCTTTCATCTTGACTTTAGATAACCTGATGACTGTGTGCTCAGGTGATGATCTTTTTTGCGTTGCATTTTCCAGGTGTTCTTTGAGTTTCTTGTATTTGGATATCTAGATCTTTAGCAAGGCCAGGGAAGTTTTTCTCACTTATTTCCTCAAATAAGTTTTCCAAACTTTTAGATTTCTTTTCTTTCTCAAGAACACCAATTATTCTTAGGTTTGGCCATTTATCATAATCCCAAATTTCTTGGAGGCTTGTTAATTTTTTAAAAATCTTTTTTCTTTGTCTCTGTCAGATTGAGTTAATTTGAAAGACCTGTCTTCAAGCTCTTTAGTTCTTTCTTCTACTTGTTCTATTGTCGAAACGTTCCGGTGCATTTTGTATTTCTCTAAGTGTCTTTCATTTCTAGAAATTGTGATTGTTTTTTCCTTATATTTATTTCTCTGGAGAATTTTCCATCCATATCCTGTATTGTTTTTTAAATTTCTTTAAGTTGGTTTTCAAGTTTCTCTGGTATATCCTTGAGTAGCTTAATAATCAACCTTCTGAATTCTTTTTCTGGCAATTCAGAGATTTCTTCTTTGTTTGGATCCATTGCTAGGGAGCTAGTATGATCTTTTGGGGGTGTTATAGAACCCTGTTTTGTCATATTACCAGAATTACTTTTCTGGTTCCTTCTTATTTGGTAGACTATTTCAGTGGAAAGGCCTAGAACTCAAGGCCTGTTGTTCAGATTCTTTTGTGTCATGGGTTCTTCCCTTGATGTGGGGCGCTCCCCTTTTCCCTTGGGATGGAGCTTCCTGAGAGCTGGACTGCAGTGATTGTTATTGTTCTTCTGGGCGTATCCACTCAGTGGGTCCACCAGGCCTGGGCTGATGCTGGAGAATGTCTGCAGAGTCTCATGATCTGATCCATCTTCAGGTCTCCAAGCCATGGATACCAGTTCCTGCTCTGGTGGAGGTGGCAGGGAGTGAAATAGACTGTTAGAGTCCTTGGTTGTAGATATGCTTAGTGTGCTGGCTTTCTTGAATGCTGGTTATGCCAGTAGTGAAGTTGTCACGTGCACAGATTCAGGACCTCTGGTTAGCCAGGATGTTGCAGACAGTGGAATTAGCTGTTGTTTTCTCCTTCCTGGGAACAGGGTTATTCTGCAATGAGTTGCTGTAATGGCCTGAGTTGGCTGGCCTCTAGCCAGGAGGTGGTGGTTTCAAGAGAACACCAGCTGTGGTAGTAGAAGGGGGCTATAAGCTTGTCGTAAGTTGGCGAGGATAAGTATTCAGGTTTCTCGGATGATAGGTGAGGCCATAAAACTCCCAAGAATTTATGTCTTTTGTGATCAGTTATCAGGGTGGGTAGAGAAATACCATGGTGGGGTTGGGCAGGGATAGGTAGGTCTAGGCTCAGACTCTCCTTGGGTAGGGCTTTCCACTACCATTGTTAAGGATGAGGGGGTGGTTCTCTGGCCAATGGGGTTATGTTCCAGAAGGGATTATGGCTGCCTCTGCTGTGTCATCTAGTTCACCAGGGAAGTGGGAGATAGCTGGTAGCGAGAGGCCTCCCCATGCAGTTGGTGAGGCTGGTCTCACTCCTGCAGTGCCCCACTCAGCCCTTGCCCCAGGCTGTAAGCTTCCCCACTAAGAAACTAAGCACAAGTTTCAGGCCTTACCCCTCCATGTCTGCCCACATTGTTGGTGGCGGCTCCTGTGCTCATATCTGCAGCAGTTACCATTTACCCACTGGATTCTGCTCAAGAAAATTCATGCCTTGTAAAAATTATTACAAATTTCAGTTGGAAGCTTCTTTCACCCTGTTTAAGACCTCCCTAATTCTGCTGTCTGCCTTCCCTGAGGGCTCCTGTGAGATGTAGTCAGGGATGGCTTTCCTGGGCTTGAACTGGAGACTGGGAGTGCCTACAAGGCTCTTCCTACTGCTGCTTCTACTTTTGTATTTTGTGCGGTTCCCTAAATCTGTTCCAGCTCTAGGTAGGGTTAAATCCTTCTTCTGTGATCTGGATTTTCAGATTCTCTAGTGGGGATGTGTGTTCAGAGGTAAGTTTTCCCTCTTTCACACATTGAGAACTCACAATTTTTTGCCTGTCTTGCAGAATTTGCAGAGGTGTGCTGCTTCTTTCAAAGGATTTGTAAATTATTTTGGCTTGCCTGGCATGTTCCTATGGTGGTCCTTGGAGCAAAAGTCCATGGTGAGTCTCCACACTGTTCTGTCTGTCCAAGAGGGAGTTGCATGTTAGCCCTGTCTCCCTGTCTCCTATCCACCATCTTCCTCCAGATCTACCTTTTTTTTTTAATGACTAATAAACACTTCTGTGGTGATTAAAAAAAAATGAGATTTATTAATTTATAAATGGAAGATGTGTTTATCTTCACTTGTCTGAGTTAACAGATTAGACAGATTTGCAAAGCTATAATCATTGATGTATTACATTTTTGGTCCTTTTTCTGACACTTTTTTTTTTTTGAGACGAGTCTTTTTCTGTCACCCAGGCTGGAGTGCAGTGGCACGATCTTGGCTTACCATAACCTCTGCCTCCCAGGCTCAAGTGATCTTCCCACCTCAGCCTCCTGAGTAGCTTGGACTATAGCTGTGTGCCACCATGCCTGGCTTTTTTTTTTTGTAGAGACAGGACTTTGCCATGTTTCCCAGACTGGTCTCAAACTCCTGGGCGCAAGTGATCTGCCCACCTCAGCCTCCCCAAGTGCTGGGATCATGGGCACGAACCACCGTGGATGGCCTCCGACACTTGTTTTTAACTGACCTTTTCCTTTTGGTTGTATGCCTTTGAATCCTGTTCTCCCTCTCTCCCCTTAACACTTACAGAGGGTCAACAGCCCTCTCTGTCCTGTGGCTGTTTTGAGATGTTACCCCAATTAATTTTTTCTAATCTTTGGATTCTTCTGTTTAACTAGCTGTGCTGGTTTCACAGTCCTTGGGGACAAATTACAAAAGGTTCTTCATAAACCATTCATATGACTTCCTAGTGTCACTGTGAAGCCCCCACTGCCGAGCCTCGTCCAGGTGTCTATGTACTTTCAGGCCCTGCACAATCTCCAACACACTCTCCACCCTCTAATTCAACATGTGTTCTTGTTCTCTCTAGCAGGGATACTGGAAAGTTCCTTTCCTTTCCCCTTCCTCTCCAAAGCCCTCCCAACTTCAAATGCTGCAATAGGTGTTGCTACTCTGTACTGCCCAAGCCCCCTGTCCCACCTCTTCATTGCACTGCACTGTGATTCTCTACTCATACTTCCGAGTCCAGCACTGCCCAGTAAGCTTCAAGGGGACCATGTCTTATTCACTCCTGTAACCACAGGGTCTGCCACAGAGACAGCAGGTGCTCAGTAAGTATCTGTGGCATGAATAATAATGAAAGAACAAATGAATGAAACAGGGAGAGTGGAAAGGGGAGAGGTGTTATTTGTTTTTAATCACAGCTTTATTCAGATGTAATTTACCCTTGTAAAGTATATAACTCAGTGGTTTTCATTATCATTTATTTTTGGATCACCCAATTTTAAAGATTACCTTAATTACTGAATTGAAAATTTATAAAAACTCGGTTTATTCTGAAATACTTTATTAAAAGCGTTTCTACTGTAAGAACACAAAATATTTTAAGCCAGTAACAACATTTAAATTAAAAAGATACAAACATGTCAAAGGAATGAAACCTAGATGTTTTATTATGTGTGAATTATGAGTGCTTACCTGGGCTTGTGTATAACATCTACATCTTCACCTGTTGCATGTCATTTAGTCTCTGCAGCAACATTCTTTGTGTCCGTGTGGGTGTTTCTATATGTGACTGTGAATATCTGTATGTAAATGGCTTGTCTCTTGGGTGCATCTGTGGGGGTGGGTATCCACTGCTATTATCATTGCTTTCTTTTTCAGAAAGTGTTTCCAATCTTTGCTTCATTTTACTCAACAGAAATGAGGAGGTTGGTTTATATTTCATGTCTTTTCTCTTTCAGATACAGCTGGTCATGCCACAGATAGTAAAGATGAATAAAACTGTGAAAAATAAAGGATGTATTTAGAATGGCACATTCTGCTGAAAAATCAAACTGACAGACACTTACTAGGGCAAGTCCTGAGTTAAGGTGGATACAAAGGAACCCAAGGCATGCCTCTCCCAGCACCAGACTTCTGAGCAGGCTAGGGGAGTGAGGCATAAACACATGACATTTTAATGCCAGACACAGATAAGTATAAAACATGAGATCATAAAAAACAGTGTAATGGCTTTCAAGTGATTGAAGATATATGACCTTATTTTCCTAACTAT
This sequence comes from Macaca fascicularis, assembly GCF_037993035.2. Taxonomy (NCBI): domain Eukaryota; kingdom Metazoa; phylum Chordata; class Mammalia; order Primates; family Cercopithecidae; genus Macaca; species Macaca fascicularis. The sequence continues at coordinate 18,093,151 of NC_088375.1, forward strand.
AAATTATAATTGACTGTTGGACAAGCAGATACACTTATGAAAGCAGAAACAAAAGATCTGACCCGGGGGCAATGTCAGAAGTTCTTGGGCAAGTGACTGCTGTAGGTGTTAAGTTGAGCACTAGGAAGTAAACGGAAAAAGCACTGCAAACTGGAGTTTTTGGAAAGTCTTCACTTATTCCATGGAGAGGCAAAGCTGACCATATTTGGTTAGGTGGAGATGAGGGCCCTGCAGGACCCAAGGAGAGCATAAGCCAAGTTTGGAGAAGAGAGGACCTATGGTGGATGTGGAACGTAAGTAGGAACATGCCTGGGGAGAACAATTAGGATGACATTATGGAGGGCCACACTAATGCTCAGAGAAAACTAAAGACATTCTTTGGAAAGAGACAAGAAACTCCTATGTCAGCAATCAGAAATGATGGAAAAATTGAGAAGGCCCCCAGGAATGGTGCTCCCTGAAGACTTACATGGTAGCAGTATGGGTTGCAGGCTGGTTTGGAGGTGTTAGAACCTTTAGGCAGGAGAGGGTGAGGTCTGAGTGAAAAGAGATGAGGAGCATTTTAAGAGAAACACTATCAGAAAAGGACTCTGCTTCAACAGGAGAGTGCAGGTGACACTGAATTCCATATCAGACCTGTGGACACTTGAGGTAATGGCAGGACCGTCCTGGTAGGAGGCAGGGGACCTGGCAGAGAGGGGAAGCTGGAGGTATGAGGCCTGGAAGGAAAGTGCACAGGTATGTGCACAGTGAGCGGGGAAGGAATAGGGCTGAGGACAGAATCCTGGCACAGGCAAAGAAGTCAGTGAAGAAAGATCTAACAGGAAGGGACTGGGTGGCCTGTTTCAGGAGGAGCCAGGAGCCAGAGGTTTCTGGAGCAGAGCTGAGGGAGGAGGAGGACTCAGAAAACAAGTGGGAATTGGCTTCCTTGTGTTTTTTTTTTTTGAGACAGGATCTTGTTCTGTCACCCAGGCTGGAGTGCAGTGGTGCAATCACAGCTCACTGTAGCCTTAACTTCACGGGCTTAAGCAATCCTCCTACCTCAGCTTCCTGAGTAGCTGGGAGTACAGGTGTATGCCACCATGCCCAGCTATTGTTTTTTTTTTTTTTTCTCCCTGTAAAGATGGGGTCTCACTATGTTGCCCAGGCTGGTCTTGATCTCCTGGGCTCAAGCCATCTTCCTGACTCGGCCTCCCAAAGTGCTGGGATTACAGACATGAGCTATTGTGCCCTGCTCTCCTTGTGAATTTTAGGAGCATAGGTTCAGGAGACTCTGGGTGAAAGTATGTTTTACGAAGAGAAAAGGTAGTGAAGAAGGAGGGGAAGCAGGCTTACATCAACTGTTCTGGAATGAAGAGCCTGCATGTACACAGGCAGAGGGGAGAGAGCTGCTATACTAGAGAGAGGGTCAATGAAGCAGTGATATGTCTGAAGACCCAAAAAGGAGGATTAGCTGGGCATGAAGAAAGATTAAGGCAACAGGAGTGGAGGAGTGGAGGATGGCGTGTTAGAAGAAGCTTTACAGCCGCTACTTGCAAGGAGGATGTAACAGAGCAAGGAGGGAGAGACCAAAGCACAGCCTCAACTCTGTCCCTCTGCTCCAGTGTTTTCCTCACTCTCTGGCCCAGCCTTCTGGGATCCTGCCTAAGGTCCTGCTTCCTAACACAGAGGCTGCCATCCACGGTCTGGCTGTGACTGGAGGGAGGCGGACACCCACAGGTCAGAAACAGCCCCAGAGAGGAAGCTGAGCACAACATGAGATAGGAAGGAGAGAAGGAAGAAAGAACGAGGAAGACCGAAGAGGACCTGAAGTGAAGAGGGAAGCTTAAGGAACTTGCGAAGGTCTCACTTCTCAGCAAAGTCAGAGCAGACACAGGGGACGACCAGAACAAAACAACTGAGGTATGGCCCTCTGATGGAAGGGCCACTGGAGGTGACTATGAAGGCACAGGAGCACCATGACATCTTCTGAGGTTCTGTGCACTGGCAGAGGTGGCTGCTCAGGAAACACTGCGAGGCTCTCAAGGAGACAGGTGGCAAGACCCACCCAAACAGCCTTAGCAAAGCGTGTATGATGGAAGGCAAAAGGCTGATAGATGCCAAGGTACTAACAGAGAAGAGCACAACGCAGCCTACAGGTTCCAGGTATGGTTAAAAAAGAGGCAAGGCGGGTCAGAAGCAGAGGAAAGTGAGAGGTCAAGAGACTAGAGGTGAGAAAGGCAGCATAAAGCTGGCATGGGGGAAGGGAGGGTGGAGAATGGTTGGGAAGGGTAGGAGACAGTTTTAGAGTCTACAATCCTAGTAGAATGGGTGGGAGTGGAGGTGTTAGAAAAATTGTGAGGATAGGACCCTAGAAGCAACAAAAACATGGATGTTGATGTCCCAGAGGGTGACAAAAGGAACTAAAGTGAAGACCCCTGGGAGCCATGTACTAAAGTCCTCGAGGAAGATGAGGGTGACCTAGAGGCAATTAGACGCTAGAGAATGGGTTATGTAAGGGCACCGACTTCTTTTACAATGACATCTGTCTAATTTGAGAAGGCTATATGTCTGAATGCATGAACACCACATGCTTTCAGTACCTCTTCAGAAGTCCTGAGATTTATAGATGGCACAATCACTTCCAACATCCCATTCCATACTCTGGAAGAAGTAGACCATGATGCTTTCCAGCAGTAAGCCACTCACCATGCCCAAGAAGGAGAGCTTTCGGTTGATGTTTAGGGTCACTGGAAAAAAGAAGGCAGCCAATAAGTCCAGAATTAATGAAACGATATTGATATGTAAATTTTGGTGTAGTATGAATTGTTCTGTAAAGCTGTTTTTAGAAAAATCTATTTTTGTTCTTATTAATCTGTGCTGTTACCTTCTCCCACTTTTCCATCTACATGTTTTTAGAGAACCAAAGCCTCTGCTTACAACAAAACACTAAGCCCCTCCTCCTCAAATCAAGTGGCAGATTCCCATGAATATCAAAGGAGAAAACAAAAAATTCTAAGGCTATAAGAGAATAACGACAACAACAAAATGATACTTCCAGTCTCACAGTTTGCAAGATGACAAGCGTTCTGATAAAAAGTATCAGGTAATAAGTTCATTTAAAATAGGACTTCGGCCAGGCACAGTGGCTCATGCCTGTTCCCAGCACTTTGGGAGGCCAAGGTGGGCAGACTGCTCGAACCCAGGAGTTCAAGACCAGGCTGGCAACATGTTGAAACCCTGTCTCTACAAAAAATTAGCGGGGTGTGGTGGCATATACCTGTGGCCAGCTTTTCAGGAGGCTGAGGTGGGAGGATCACTTGAGCTTAGGAAGTAGAGGCTGTAGTGAGCTGTGATCGTATCACTGCACTCTAGCCTAGGTGACAGAGTGACACCCTGTCTCAAAAAAATAAATAAAAATAAATAAAATAGCAGTGTGTACAATATATGGGGAAAATGAAGGCACACAGGGCTGCTCTTCCTGGTATAGCAGAAATTGTCCTGGATTGAGAGGCAGATACTCAGCATTCTCTCCTGACTTGATAACTGCCCAGCCATGTACCTTTGGACAAATCACTCAACCCTCAGAGTCCCAGGAGCTCATTCATAAAATCAAATAATGGCTGTTCTACTAACCTCACAGGACACAGATGATGCATATGACAGCATTTTGAAAACTATAAAGTATTACATGGGTAAATGTAACAAAACATGAGTACCTGCTATAGAAGTGTTAGGTATTGTTACTATGTGATGACGAATTCCAGTGTTCAACAGGTTGTATAAAAACTGCGCCCTAGAAACAAGGATTTAAGCTTTTTATGGGTTGAAAGCTGAGAAGGCAGAATAAACACATAAACATACCTCTAATTGCCTGAAAATTTGATGTTAGAACAAATACTTTGATGAGTTTGAGGCACAGAGGTGTGTAGTCATGTTCCCAAATGACAGCTGGAATCAGCAAGAGTTTTCCGTAGCTAGATAATAATAATGCTTTCAGCAGCAAAATGAAGTTGGGCTTTTTTTTCGCCGTCATGGGCCGTTCTACCCACAGGAAGGTAAAAATGCCAATAAAATAGGCAGTCTGTTCTAAAGAAGAAATGGAAAATAAAAGTATGAATGTCCCCATCCAAAATATATCCCCCTAAAAACAAATAAACCACAGTTCCAAAATACAGTTTAGCAGCTGACATAAGAAATACTTTCTCAAGATCACAATCTCTTTTTCTTCTTCTTCTTCTTTTTTTTTTTTTTTTTTTTTTTTTTTTAAATAAACTCCTGGCTTTTGTATCAGATCCTGCTGGTATAATTTCAGAAACATTATCCACTGAAGAAAAAGTAACTCCATTAGAATTGTAATCATCAACTTTCTGAAGTTCCTTCAAGGAAGTAAGATTCTGCTTAAACATCTTCAGTGTAAGAGCTCTCCAAAGAATAAAACAGGAGAATGGAGGCTTTTCAGCCTGAAAGATGGGTCCCATCCTAAGAATGGGATAACACAGGAAGACATTTTTCTTTGTGCATTCTTCTACTATTTAAGTGCCCATTATCCACATGATTTTTAATATTGTTAATTGAGACTTCCTTTACTCATTTTAACGACATTTTAAAATGCAATTCCTTACACTTCCAGAAAGTATCCACAGGACAGAGTCCAGAGTAGCAGCAGCAATAGTTCCACTGTCCCCTACAGTCACAACACAGCACAATCTGTTCAGCTTCTGCTAACTAGGAATTTAACATCTCTTTTAACTGTGCTGTAATTTTTATTAGGATTGTTAGTCATCTGATTACCCAACTGTATCCATTCTGAGTGGCCAGTCCCTCATTTTGTTTTTTCCCATATAAGCTATGTTATTAGCAGTTTAGGTGTCTGCAGAATTAGGTTTCTCTGGACACATGTATTATATTACAGCAGAAACAACTATCCTCTTTTTTGAACTTAATAAAACCAAACTAAAGAGGTTCCAAATGTAGGTGGATTAGGATCAATAAAAATAATTTAGGATGGTTAACCTCCATGAAATAGGATGTATTTCATGCTGTCTCCCTTCAAAATAACTAAAAGGCTTGTCAGCTACAAGAATCTACTCAGGTAGATTGTAAAGCTTGGATTTTGGATAAAAATAATAAATAATTCCTTGAATGAATACATAGTAAATGAATAGCAAATAACAAGAACCATCTAACAATGGTAGGTTGACTCCTGTCACTGGAGACATTCAAAGCTACAACCTCTCTCAGGAATCTAGACAGAAAGATTTCTTGCACCAGACAAGCTAGACTAGATAACCTCCACATCTTTTAAATGTAGGATTCATGAGATTTACGGAACTACACTAGCCCTCAGGGTCTCATCAGTCAGGTCAGTTCAGTAGGAGCTGCTACCTACCTATAGAATACTCCAGTGTGGAAAACACTGAAGGGGGTCGGGAGACTTTCCTCAGTCTCAGCACTGATAGTGACCCACTGTGAGGCTTCGGGAAAATCTATACATCTATGTTTCCGCAGCTATAGATGGGGGAACCCCTAACCTACCTACCTACCTCAGAGGATGATTGTGAAAATTAAATAATTCCTGTAAAAGCAGTTTTTAAATTATAAAATGCTTTATTTATGTAAGATATTCTTTTATTTTTTTGAGACAGAGTCTTACTTTGTCATTCAGGCAAGAGTACAGTGGCATGAACGTGACTCACTGCAGCTTTGATCTCTTGGGCTCAAGTGATCCTCTTGTCTCTGCCCCTCAAGTAGCTGGGACTACAGGCACATGCCACCATGCCCAGCTAAGTTTTGTATTTTTTATAGAGACAGAGTATTGCCATGTTGCCCAGGCTGGTTTCCAACTTCTGAGCTCAAGCAATCCACCTGTCTTGGCCTCCCAAAGTGCTAGTATTACAGGCGTGAGGTACCACGCCCGGCTAAGATATTCTTTTGGACTATACAGTCTAATTAGGGATTAGACTAAGACACACAAAAAAAGTTGTGATGAAAGAAACTTCTGATTTCGTAGAAAGAATCGTAGAAAGAAACTTCTGATTAAGCATCAGAAAGATCGTAGAAAGAAACTTCTGATTAAGCATCAAAATGTCTACTACAGAGTAGTTGCTATAGGAATTTCAACCCATTTAAAAACAAGCCTGGTTTTTAATACTATATACAAAATATGGACATATAACAGTTTATCTTTAGAAATTTTAAGAAAGGCCAGGACCAGTGGCTGATGCCTGCAGTCTCAGCACTTTGGGAGGCCCATATGGGAGGACTGTTTGAGCCCAGGAGTTCAAGACCAACCTGGGCAACAGAATAAGATACTGTCTTTACATAATTTTTTAAAAAAATTAGCCAGGCACAGTAGCATGTATCTGTAGTCCCAGCTACTCAGGAGACGGAGGCAGGGGGATCCCTTGAGCCCAGGAGCTCCAGGCTGCAGTGAGCTATGACTGTGCCACTGCACTCTAGCCTTGGTGACAGAGCAAGACCTTGACTCTTAAAAAAATAAAAATTAAAAAAAATTTCAAGAGGCTTTGCTTTAAAGTTTAAAATCATATTAGGTTCTAATTCTTGGGCTAGATGATGTGCTCAAGGATGTTTTTAGTAGTCTTATGTTTCATAAGATAAAAAGGCTAACATATTCTTTTGTATATTTCAAATATTTTAAATTGCCGCAAGTCCAAATTGTATATAAAATTATCGACAGACTGGACATCATGGCGGTTAAGCTGTCATAAGCCTTAGTAATTAAATAATAATGGACGCGGAGATTTTTCTATGTATTTTCCATGGATATATCTCTAGTACCTAAAGTAGTAACTGGCACCTAATAAGTATTTTAAAAATAATTATTAAGGGAATGAATAATAATGAATAGTGAATGAATAATCACCGAGTGTAACTGATGGTGACTTGCTCAAGTTAGAGTGCGTACATGAATGTAGTATGCAATAATTCATTCAATCGGCTGAGCAAATATTTATTAAGCACCTACTATGGGCCAGGCACCTAAGTGCTTGAGCTACAACCGTGAGTAAAACAAAGAGCCCTGACCTCATTCAATTGATATGTTAGTGGAGAAAGGCACTAACAAAAGATAATAACTTCTGTGATATGTTAAACGGTAAGTACCATAAGAAAAACAAAGTAGAGCAGGAACAGGAGATCAGGAGTGCCAGGGGAGGTGGTAGCATTGATCAGGGTACACTTAATTGAGAAAGTGTCATTTCAGCAAACTCTTGAGGGGTGTGCAGGAGTCAGACATCTGGGCATTAGGGAGACAGGCATTCCAGGCACAGGAAGAGCCACTTCAAAGGCCTTAAGGTGGAAGTTTTCCAGTGTTTCTGAAGCAAGTTAACTAGATGGGGAGGGTCAGAGTAGACATGGGAGACGACAGCTGTGGATAAAATGAAAGACGTACTGGGAGGGGCAGATTCCAGTACAAGGCCCGCTGTAAAGACTTCAGCTTGCACTCTGAGTGCAACGGGGAGCTACTGTGTTCTAGCACAACAGTGACATGATCTGATTTGGTTGAAAAGGACTACTCTGTGTTGCGTGCAAATACAAGGTGGCTACTGCAGTCACGTAGGTGAAGGATGAGGGTGGCCTGCACCAGGGTGGCAGCCCTGGAGGGAATGGAGAGTAGTAGTAGTATAATAGTAGAAGTGTGGCTGGGCGCAGTGGCTTATGCCTGTAATCCTAGCACTTTGGGAGGCAGAGGCAGGCGGATCATGAGGTCAGACGCTCAAAACCAGCCTGACCAACATGGTGAACCCGTCTCTACTAAAAATACAAAAATTAGCTAGGCATGGTGGTGCACGCCTGTAATCCCAGCTACTCGGGAGGCTAAGGCAGGAGAATAGATTGAACCCGGGAGGCAGAGGTTGCAGTGAGTCAAGACCGTGCCACTGCACTTCAGCCTGGGCGACAGAGTGAGACTCCGTGTCAAAAAAAAAAAAAAAAAGTAGAAGTACTTTGAAGGTGGAGCCAACGAGATTTTCTGACTATGGGGTATCAAAGAAAGAGGCACCAGGGATGACTGCAAGGCTTTCTGGTTAATGCAACTAAAAGAATGGAGTTACAACTGAGAAGGGGGAGGCTGCGGTAGAGGCAGAGAGATGAGGAGCTTAATTACGGGTATGGTGATTTATTAGATATCCAAGTGGTGATGTTGAGAAGGCAGATGGATGCAGAGTCTAGAGGTCTGGAGAAAGATCTAGATTAGAGATGGACATTTGAGAGTTCTCAGCAGACAGGTTATATGACCAAGAGAGCGAGGGCAGATAGAGAAAAAAAGAGGACAAAAGAAGACACACAGACCAGAAATGTGATATTGGAGTGGACTGGAGACTCAGTATTACTAAAGTAAGATTTCATTATAATCAAAGAGTTGAGAAGCAGAGGAGCATGGAACTAGCAACAAAATAGTCACAGAAATTAGCTCAACACAATTCTGACAATAGGAAAACAATAACTTATGAAGTCAAATTCTGAAAAGCACTTCCTGAACTTAAGGAATTTTGAGAAGTAGCCAAATTCCCTGCATGCAGTCAGATAAGTAACAAGTAACAAAAAATAACGAACCCTATAAAATACACTGCATTAGTATAATGGAATTAGTACAATACATTGCGTAATGTCTGGCAATTATCTCTATTAATAAAGATAGGACCTAGGTAACTTTCAGACTGGATAATCAAAACTTAAACATTAAGAATTTTATTGGCCAGGCACAGGGGCTCACACCTGTAATCCCATTGGGAGGCTGAGGTGGGAGGACTGCTTGAGCCCAGGAGTTCAAGACCAGCCTGGGCAACATGGAGAGACCCCCATCTCAACAAAAAATATAAAAATTAGCTGCAGGTGGTGCATGGTGTGGTGGTGCATATCTGTGGTTCCAGCTACCTGGGGGGCTGAGGCAGGAGGATTGCTTGAGCCCAGGAGGTCAGGACTGCAGTGAGCTGTGACTGTGCCACTGCACTCCAGCCTAGGCAACAGAGTGAGACCCTGTCTCAAAAAATATATAATAATAAAAATAAAAGAATTTTTATCAACAATATTGTGCTTCAAAATATTTTATGAAACTTTCTAATGTGATAAGCACAACTATTTCCATACTATATATGTTGTAACAGATTTTTAAAAAGCAGGTGATTCAAACACACTCACTTCGTAGGTTAGTAGTGGTGGAGCTGAAAATTCCTTCTCAAGTCCCATATTAACTAGCTCTTCTTACCAACGATTAAGACTACATGTCTTAGTTTTAACCAGATTAGTTAAGTAAGAATAGTTAACTAAGAATGGAAAGCGTGGCATCTCCTTACCTAAAGCAGCAATCGCAAACATTCTATAGAAATCCCATTCCTTAGCATATCTGATCAAGTCGTCAGGGGCAGTATTCTGGTTGGAATCTTGAAGCTGCCACCACCTCAGGTATGCTTCACAAAGCAAACAAAATATGCAGAGTTTTCCATGGATCTGATAGTCAAAGACATTGCCATTCAATTAGGTAACGAAACAGTTGCATTAATATCAACAGGTACAGAGTATTTGTGGCATCCCACCTAGTCACTTTTCAAATTCAGAACTGCCCAACTAAGTGGCTAATTGTAGTCATTTTGTAATCAGTGGGTTTTAATCAGCAATGTACCCCAGAAGCACATGGGGAGATTTCTTCAAAAATTTAAATGTCTAAGCCCCAGTCCTGATTCAGAATCTTTGTAGTAAAACACAGACATCCATATTTTGCAACAGTTCTGGGGGGATTCTAATGTGCACCCCTAGTTAAGAATTACTGCTTTAAATAATAGTTCACCTTTCATTACACATTTTTGACTTCTGTCCTTTCCACAGAATCAAGCAAAAAACTTATGTATGATTCATGTATATGTGGGAACAGCAATAAGAGAACAGATTTAATCTGAAGATTCCATGATATTGAATAAGCAACTATTAGTCTGAACATCAATTTTTAAAAAATACCTCTGCCTGGATGAGTATGATTCAATATATTAAAAGAGAACAAATAAAATCTGGAAGTTCTTAAGAGTCTGAAATTTTGGCTAACATAAAAAAATACTAGGCAACAAAAATTGGCTTTTTTCTATGTAGTCCTCCTTCAGGTTGAACTTTCTCCATCAAAATAAAGTAAGGAAGAGGCTGGGCACAGTGGCTCATGCCTGTAATCCCAATACTTTGGGAGGCAGAGGTGGGCGGATCACTTGAGGTCAGGAGTTCCAGACTAGCCTGGTCAACATGGCGAAACCCCATCTTTACTGAAAATACAAAAATTAGCTGGGCATGGTGATACATGCCTGTAATCCCAGCAACTTGGGAGGCTGAAGTAGGAGAATCACTTGAACCCAGGAGGTGGAGGCTGCAGTGAGCCGAGATCACACCACTGCACTCCAGCCTGGGTGACAGAGCAAGACTCTGTCTCAAAAATAAATAAATAAATAAAATAACAGGATGCCCAGTTAAATTTGAGTTTCACATACAGCACGAATAAATTTTTATTGTGTAAGTACGTTCCATGAAATATTAAGGATATTCTTATACTAAAAAATTAATTCGTGGCGTATATGAAACTCAAATTTAATTGACTGTCCTCTATGTTATCTGTCAACTCTACCCAAACTATTAAAGAGTTCACAATTCTATTCAACTTTATAAATAAGGATTAAACTTTGATTAAACTGAAAGTTATTTATCTTATACATTCCTTTAATAGCAAAGTATAAAATGCAATAAATTATGTTTTTAAAAACATTTTTCTTTTAATGTTTGCTTACCTCATTTAGGTATAATTCTCTCCCTACTTGGATATGTCTAATTGTATTCTGTTAAAAACCAGAGATGATTGTTTCTATTTACTAGCAGGTAATTCAGATTATGACTTGTCAGTTTCCTGCCAGTGACCACATTCTTAAACACTCATTGAGCATTATGCACCTTTTAAAATCAACATCTATTATTTCTAGAAACTTCCAGATACGTTGCAATAAAAGACCCTCTTAAGTTAGAATTTCTTTTTCTCTTTTATAATATTCTTTACTTCTGCTTAAAATTCTTATTTTTCAAAATGTAACAGCATCAAATAAAATTAAAAAATAAAATGATCACAACTTACATTTATTTGAGTATTGAAAAGAATATGTCTGTAGGCCTGAGCTTTGCACAATATAGCATTAATCAAGATGATAACAGGATCATACTCGATGTATTTGTCCACAGGTTTCTGGCAGGATTTCTGAAATAATGCAGGATAATATTAGAACAAGCAAATGTATACTTTCTGGAATCCTCAAGGATTTCAAAACAGCAGGGTCTATTTTGGACACATATAGCAATATTGCCATATTAGCAATTATTTATATAAACTTCCATTCAGATATAAAATGTTCATCTACATAAGAAAGGGTTTCAGAAAGGACTAATCTTCTAGGCTAGGAATATTAATATTTTAACCTCATATTCAAGAAGCTAAAAATATATCTAATTTAAAGACTGAGTTTAGGCAGGAAAGTATTCTAGAAGATTTTACTTTCAATCTATACAGACTCTATGTCCAATTCTACTTTCAATTTGTAGGAATTATTATAAAATAAATACATTTATAATGCACTTTCATTGATAAATTATTGCCTCTTGGCTAGATGCCCCTGACTTTGTGGTTCTTGGTATATGATTTGGAGAAAAGTACTCAGTAAAGTTACCTTGTCCCCAGAACTACTGAGAGCTGCAAGCAGGTAAAGAACGGGGCACAATTCCAAAGATCCTGAGGTGGCCGATAACAGGGGAAGCCTGGGATTTTCTCCAGTAACATCAAGGATATGGAAAGAAAATGGTTTTTCTGTGCTAGAGTAGAGGCAATGGAGAGTGCTGGGCTGTGTAAGGAACTAGGTTGTGCAGCCTAGATCTAGGTTCCAAAATCAAGGCTCCCTTGGCTCTTAGCAGTTCACATTAAATGGCTTTCTTCCCCCCTGAAGGGTCACCAATTTAGAGTTCAGATTCTCTAGACACATGTGATTACAATGTTACCAAATTCCCACACCATTAGAACATAAAAAATGCAGGTATACACAAACAAGCTCATTAGAAATGTGACCTCTAAAGCAGTACTAGTCACAAAGTTGCATCAAAGCTACTATTCACTTTATAAAACTAGAGCAGTACTCCCATAGCCACAGTTTTGCTTTCTGCAGTTTGTAACCTGAGGTCAACAACATTCTGAAAATTAAATGGAAAAATCCAGAAATAATCCTAAGTTTTAAATTGCATGCTGTCCTGCTCCACTGCCCGGGATGTGAATCATCCCTTTGTCTAGTGTGTCCACGTTGCAGATGCTCCCCGCCTGTTAGCAATCTAGTTGCTGTCCAGGTTAACGGGATTAAGGATCATAGTATTGCAGTGCTTGTGGTTCAAGTCACCCTTCTTTGACTCAACATTGGCCCCAAAGCACGAGAGTAGTGATGCTGGCAATTTTACAGCCAAAGAGAAGCTGTAAAATGCTTTAAGTGAAAAGGTGAAAGTTCTCGGCTAATAAGGAAAACAACAATCTTATGCTGAGGTTAAGATCTATGATAAGAATGAATCTTCTACCTGTGCAACTGTAAAGAAAATAAATTGTGCTAGTTTTGCTGTGGCGTTTCATACTGCAAAAATTAAGGCCACAGTATGTGAGAAGTGCTAAGTGGAAAAGGCAGGGCCAGGTGCCATGGTTCACATCTGTAATACCAGCACTTTGGGAGTCCGAGGTGAGAGGATCACTTGAAGCCAGAAGTTTGAGCCCATCCTGGGCAACAAAGCAAGACTGTCTCTGTCTCTCTCTCAAAAAAAAAAAAAAGAAAGAAAGAAAGATGGGAAAAGTATTACATTTGTGGGTGGAAGGCATGAACAGAAACGTATTCCAACTGATGGTAATCGGGTTCCGTACTACCTATAGTTTCAGGCACTCATTGTGGGTCCTGGAATTTATCCCCCAAAGAGAATGGGGACTACTGGAATGGCTACAATTCACACGCATAACATTTGGAAACTTTGAGGAGATAAAATAGAAGAGTTGCGAGTATAAAAACAGTCTAGGCTGGCCTTTTAACTACATTAAAGTGCTGGAAGAAAAATGAAGTGCACTGAAGAATACTGACCCTGCAATTCAAATGTAATAAAAAATTGGATGTGTTCCCAATTTACATAGTTTCTTCACTTCATTTGCGTCATTACAGGAATAGGTATGTTTTCCAGTTACCAAGTGATCCAATGAGGGGAGATGTGCTGTTACCTCAAACTTAATTCTGCTTAATCAGGGCTGGGCGCTGTGGCTCATGCCTGTAATCCCAGCACTTTGGGAGGCCAAGGTGGGCAGATCACGAGGTCACAAGATTGAGACGATCCTGGCTAACATGGTGAAACCCTATCTTTACTAAAAAAAAAAAAAAATACAAAAAATTAGACGTGTGTGGTGGCAGGTGCCTGTAGTCCCAGCTACTTGGGAGGCTGAGGCAGGAAAATGGGGTGTGAACCCGGGAGGTGGAGCTTGCAGTGAGCCGAGTTCGGGCCACTGCACTCCAGTCTGGGCGACAGAGCAAAATTCCGTCTCAAAAAAAAGAAAAAACATCTGCTTAATCAAACTGAGGCATAAGGAGTTAATATTTCTGCAGTTCTTTATCTGAGCAGGGAATAAGCCAGCATCTAAACAGAAGCCCCAGAATCAGAAATTCCATGTCCATGACAAAGAGCTGTTTGATAGGTCTTCCTTGGCTACTCACGGGGAGCATATCTCCTTCCTTTCTACGTGCAATATTAGGACACCAGAGAGGCTGCTTCATGTTAAAATGGAAACCCTAAGAAGTCAGGGGTCCTCTCTGTCCTTTAAATGTTCTCTAAAACCCATTTTTGGACAGCATCACAAGTCTAAGGCTGGGGATTTGGACAATACTTAGAAGGAGGCAGGCAGAAACCAACACCAAGAGACACAGCAGCTGTTATTCCTTTTGCATTCATCTGTTTGACAAATGTCTTTGGAGTTGCTATCACATGCATAACAATCGCTCTCTTTTCTTGGCCATTGTATGGACCAGGAACTTGCAAGGTGCTAGATACTCACCTTCAGCCACAGTTTCTATCCTCAAGGACCTAACAGTTTAGAAGCAGAAGACAAACATGCCTCTATGATATGGTCTGATGACCACAGTTCATCAGACTATGTAGCATCCAACGGCTACAATGGGATGAGCACAGGGTGATATGAAATCAAACGGAGGAGGCAGCTTCTGGTAGTATGTGATATCCTATGTGCTTTGCCCATTTCCCTTCTTAGCATTCGGCGTGTTTTATAAATGCTGAGAAGTCATTAGAATTCGCTGGTTCCCTCTCAGTTTACACCTCACTTTCCTTGTTCTCCCTCTGTTATTTGCTTTTCCCTTAAGTGCTGCTTGCAACTTCCTTTCCCTCTGCCTTCACCTTGAATGTAAAGAGAAAAACTACACACACACACACACACACACACACACACACACACACACACACACACGCACACACGAAAAAAACAAATGTAGATATCCCAAAACAGACCACTGGGAGTCGTATTTATTCAAATTAGTATATATGTTTCTTTTCTTTTCTTTCCTTTTTGAGACAAGGTCTCACTCTGTGGCCCAGGCCTGGAGTGCAGTGGCAGGATCTTGTCTCACTACAGTCTCTGCTACCCGGGCTCAAGCGAACCTCCCACCTCAGCCTCCTGAGGAGTTGGGGCTACAGGCGTGTGCCACCATGCCCAGCTGATTTTTGTAGTTTAGTATAGATGGGTCGGGGGCAGCGGGTGGTCTCACCATGTTGCCAAAGCCGGTCTTGAACTCCTGACCTCAAGTGATCTGCCATTTAGTCTCCCAGTGCTGGGATTATAGATGTGAACCATCATGCCTGCCCAGATTTAGCAACTATGTTTCTTATGTTTCTTATTTTGGCAAAATTGTTTCATTTACTACTTTATAGGCAAGTATCCTGAAAAGAGAAAAATCTTCCTCTAAAGAATCCCTACAGCACAAGGACCAAGCATATTCTGGGAATTCAGGCTGCTCCCACCGCCTGTCTCAACACGGATATGACTTCCTCTGTCCTGCTGTGTTCTCCAATGCCTGACGAATCAGATCTCTTTTAGAATATAAATCAGACAAACCAAATTTGTTCTTAAATATTCCTGCTGTTTCCTTCCTGTCATCTCTAGGAGCATTCCCTTCCCTTCTTTAAGTCTTTAAGCTCCTCAAGGATAGGGCTGTGTCTTATTTATCTTCACATCTAGGATCCCAAGGGTGGGAGCCGAATGCTGTAGTGCTGAAGGAAATGGAAACTTAGGAGAATCTTACAGGAGTTTTGTTTTGTTAACATAATAATGAATGTATTAAATATCTGTGCACTTAAAATAAGCCAAGTCCTATAGTAAATACAGAGTACTGTATCTTTTTTTTTTTTTTTTTGAGACAGAATCTCACTCTGTCATCCAGGCTGGAGTGCAATGGCGCAATCTCAGCTTCACTGCAAACTCTGCCTCCTGGGTTCAAGCAATTCTCCTGCCTCAGCCTCCCAAGTGGCTGGATTACAAGCATGCACCACCACGCCTGGCTAATTTTTGTACTTTAGAGAGACGGGCTTTCACCGTGTTGGTCAGGCTGGTCTTGAACTCCTGACCTCGTGATCCGCCTGCCTTGGCCTCCCAAAGTGCTGGGATTACAGGTATAAGCCACTGTGCTTGGCCAAAAGTACTGTATCTTTAAGCATACTTATAATAAATTGTGAAGAGCTGAAGCAGCAGGATTGGCTAAAAGCAAGGGACACATGATATATTAGACAGAGGAAAGAGAAACACAGAAAGGCAAGCTGGGAGGAATGGCAGTGAAAAAACAAGCAGAGCAAAAGGAGAGGAGACTGGGATGAAAAATACAGGTGAGCAATCAGGCTGAGTACCTTGCTGACTCCAAGTTTGGTAGGGAAGAGACCAAAGTATGTATGAGTAAGCACTTAGAAACTCTGGAGATTATGTCACAACAAATGGTCTAATGTCTAAAAACTTCTTACTTTTTGTATCTCAGAGGTTGGAAAGCCTTTAAAATAATTCGTCGCTTCATGGTTTAATTTTTTAGTCTGGCATCAACGAAACGATTTTTCCTGAGTGGTGCTATTATCGTCTAAAGTTTAGTATGCATTAGTATGATAGTGACACGGCTATTACAAACTCTGTCTCATTATGGAATGACTGTGGACAATAACGAATCCATAAAGTACTGTGCCACCATTCAATACTCCAAATATAACTCCAAAATCCATCTCCTGGGAGAAAGAGTATGATGTTAGGGAACAAAGGGGAGGGGGGAAGTGAATGTTGACCTAAACAGGCTATCCAATAATTATTTTGCCTTTCCATAAACAAAACAAATACCTGTTGTTTAGCAAAGGGATTTTGTTAGCTTAATGCCAACAAAAAAGATATTTTTTGTATTTTTAAAGACTACTAAAATGCATATACAAATACTAGCTTTTCTTCAGACCATATTCAGTTATGTGGTTATCATCTTCCAAATGAACCATTTAATTAGACCAGTCCAAAAGTTATTAGGTTTAGACCACATATAAGATCTTGTTCTCTTCCTCCTACCTGGATGGCCAAGCATATGCTAATCTAAAAACCTGGAAGGGATACATTTATTCAACAGATATTTACTGAGTGGCTACCAAATGTCAGTCGCTGTTCTGAGTGATACAGCTACGTTAATGAATAAAACAGACAGAATGTCTGTCCTTGTGTAAATTACTTTCCAGTAGGAGAAGATACACAACACTAAGTCAATTATATACAAGATTACAAGAAGATAGGCGTTATAGAGAAAGACAAAGCTGGGAAGCCTATCATACTTTTCAATAGGGTAGTCAGAGTAGACTCTCTGAGATGTTTGAAGGAGGTAAGGGAATTAGTCACGCAGATACTTGATAGAAGAGTGCTCCAGGCGTTGTGCAAAGGCCCTGAGAAAGGAACTTGCCTAGTTTGAGAAACACCAGGAGGCCAGTGGGACTGCCGTAAAATAAGGAAGGGAAAGAGTAGCAGGAGACTACACAGGGCCTTATAAGCCAGTTCAGGGATTCTGGCCTTAACTCTGAGATGGAAAACCATCAGAAAGTTTTGGTCAAAGGAATGATATGATCTAAATTATATTTTTCAAGGATCAGTCCCTGGCTACCGCGTGGAGAGAAGACTGAAGAAGTGCAACGATGATGTAGGGAGACCAGATAGGAGTTACAACAATAGTTCGGGTAGACATGATGGTGGCTTGGATGAGGATTGTAGCAGCAGGAGTAGTGAGAAGTAGTGGATTCTGAACATAATTTGAAGACAGAACAGGATTTGCTGAATAACTGAATATGGGATGTGAGAGGAAGAGTAGAAATAGGGATGACACCAAGGTTTCTTGGTTTTAGGAGTTAAAATGGTAAAGTTGCCACTAACTGTGATGGGTATATGTGAGCTGTCTATTGAAATCCCAGTGGACAAGTCAAGTAGGTAGTTGGACATTTAAATCTGGAGTTTAGGGAAGAGGTTCAGGGTAGAAATATAAATTTGGAAATTGTCCAAATGTTGATGGTATATAAAGCCATGAGACAGAATGAGCTCTTCCAGGGAAAGCATGCAGACAGAAGGAGGCCCAATGACTATGCCTTGGAATACACCATGATTAAGAGCTAAGGGAGGTGAAGCAAAAGCAGAAAGGAGATTGAGGGGTAATAGCCAGTGAAGTAAGAAGACAATAAGAAGAGCACTGAGTCCTGAGAAGCGCACACAGCATTTCAAGGAGGAGAAAGTCATGAGGTAAAATGCTGATCATTAACTGAGAATCGACTACTGGATTTAGCAAAGTGGAAGTGGTGATCTTAACAAGAACAGTTTCTAATGAAATGTGGGTGCAAATGTGACTAAAGCAGGTTCAAGAGAAACTAGGAAAGGAAATAGACAGTACAAACATATCTTAGAAAGCCTGCTTTCTAACTAAGAAGAAAAAGAGCAGAAGCTAAAGGGGGAAGTGGCAGCAAGCGTATTTTGTTGGTGGTGTTGGTTTTATTTTTATTTTTTTGATGGAAGAAGTAATAGTATGCATGCTGGTGGGCATGATCCAGCAGAAGGCAGAAGAAGACAAGAATACAGTAAAGAAATAACAAATGCCAGTATTGTGTTTATGTTGGTTTATGTTGTTGCAAACCTGGTGGAAGTTCTCTTCTGTTTTCGCGGTGGCTCACGCCTGTAACCCTAGCACTTTGGGAGGCTGAGGTGTGTGGATCATTTGAGGTCAGGAATTCGAGACCAGCCTGGTCAACACGGTGAAACCTGGTCTCTACTAAAAATACAAAAATTAGCCCGTCGTGGTAGTGCGGGCCTGTAATCCCAGCTACTTGGGAGGCTGAGACAGGAGAATCGCTTGAACTCGGGAGGCAGAGGTTGTAGTGAGCTGAGATTGCCCCACTGCACTCCAGCCTGGGTGACAGAGGGAGATCCCATCTCAAAAAAAAAAAAAAAAAAAAAAAAAAAGAACAAAAACGAAATAAGATTGCCAGACAGCATGAAAGGCCTACATGAGGTTAATGGTCACAAATTTGTTTTCCCCCAGCAACGTACTGCTGCATGGGTACAGGGACAAGACCGGGCAATATGTTGGATTTAACAAGTGTTGACATTTTGACAAAGGAGGGAAAGCATTTGAGAGAGGAACAGGAAATTGAGGGTGTATACACCAAAACGCTATGTGGTTGACAGATTATATAGGTATACACTCAGTTTGTCTATTCTCTTGTATATTACTACAGACCATAATTTACTAAAGAGATTATTAGAAAATCACAAGATCTAAAATGGGACAAAAATGTACTCTCTATTCTGTGACACGTTCTTTGCTAATTAATACCCCCAAAGAACCTCCAACTTTGTAGACTCTTTAAACATAGGATTATTCTCTCTTAATAAACTACGAACACCTTGGAATGAGAATTTTTACTTCCTCACTTTTGGGTTTTGTACCACCAACGTCTAGCATAGTGCTTTGTACACAGCAGACATTCAATAACTACACTTGACGAAACCTTAAAAAGCATCGTAGGTGGATTCAACACGAGTTGTGGAGGGTAAGGATGGTACCATCTCTCTGTCAAAGGGAGAAGAGCTACAAGGAAGTAGCTTTGGCATGAACCAAAATGTCAACCGAATTGATCTTTACATTTCTCTGCAAAATGCCCACATCTACCTCTGCCTGGCGGTCCGGTCCGTTCGCCAGCTTAGGTCGTATCACCCAAATATGCCCCAGGATGAGAAAAGCGCTGTCGGGTAGCTGAGTTCTCTATCAGTACAGATATTCATGCAAAGACCCCGGGCAGGAATATCAACTACCGAACTAAAGACTGTATCAGAGGACCCTGCTCCTCGCGGTCCCCAAATCCCGCCGCGCCATTTTCTTCTCAAGGACACCCCACATCTGACAACTCACACAGATGGTTATCTTCAGCACACCGTGGTTATAGTCTCGGTACAACTCTTTGGCCTCCTGGTTGCATTCGATGCACCTGTACTGGCAGGAGGCCGAGGCAGCAGTAGGAGTCGCTGCCACCCCATCCACATTCCCTTTCCCCTGCTGCAGCCCGCTCCGCCCGCCGTTGCCCATTTCCACTCAACTGCAGCCCAGAACTTCCGATTCTGTGGCGGGTAAGACGTCAGACGCCAGACCGGAAGATTTGCGCCGCGCGGGGCTTTTGGGATTCGTAGTCCCAGCACGGGCAAGGTGGCCAGGGGCTGGTCGAGCTGGGACTACCATTCCCAGCACACAATGCTTCTCCCTTTGCCCCACCCCCTTGCCACGGTCCACCTGCCCACCGTGGGTTAGAGGCGGGGAGGCCTGAGAGCCGGGCAAGGGCTGTCGCACATGCGCCTTGAGGGAAGATGGCACCTGCCGGCTGCTGCTGCTGCTGCTGCTTCTGGGGCGGCGCTGTGGCCGCCGCGGGCGCCGCCCGGGGTGTCCTGCTGCTGCTGCTGCTGGGGGTCCTGTCCGCCGTGCCGCGGCCGGGAGCCCTGGCCACCGAGCACTACTCGCCGCTCTCCCTGCTGAAGCAGGAGCTGCAGCACCGGCAGCAGCAGGAGGCCCCGGCGGGCGGCGGCGGCTGCAGCCCGCAGTCCGGGGACTGGGGGGACCAGTACTCTGCCGAGTGCGGCGGTGAGTGGGCGGCGGCGGGCGTCTAAGTCGGCCGGGGCCACGGGGCGGCGGGGCTGGGGTCCGGGGCCGGGGTACGGGCCGCCCGGGCCTCACGCCTCCGGCTGCGGCGCGCGATCCGCGGGAGCCGGCTCCGCCAGGGGTCCTGTCGGGCTGCTTCCCGCCGCTGCCACCCACGCCGCCGCTTGCCCTCCTGCAACCGCCTCTGGTCAGGGCGGCGAGTCGAGAAAAGAGCTGACGGCATGCTCCCGGGGCCAGGGCGGCCTCTCCTGAGTCTGAAGCGACTGTTGGAAGGGTGGCAGGGGAGACGGCAGGTGGCCCGGGACAGCCCTGTTCCCGCCGCCGGCCTCCCGAGGATGCCGAGGGGGCGAGGGAGGGGCGGGCGGATGAGCACCCACCCCGGCGTCTTGCGGAGCCCGCCCCGGGAGGGAGACGCCTGGCCCATCTTAGGCCTGGAAATCAGGTTTCCTGATCTCCTGGGTTAATGTCTCGTATAAAACAGTTCCTAAAAATTCGATCCCTGGAATGGAAAAAAAGAGCAAGCCCTTATCTGCTCGTTGACATCCTGCTTCCAGTTGTTTAACCTGCGATCTGTCAGGTGTCTCCCAGAGTGAAAGAAGGCCCCTGCAGGCCTTGAGCCTGTGTGTCAGTGCCGTGTGTGTATTGGAGCTACGCCAGCTCATTCATTAAGAATGGGCGCTATTAGCTTCAGTTTAATAAATAATAGCAGATGCCTCTGGAACGAAATACATGTGTACATTTTTTTTTGTTTTGAAGTTCTGTCGTGGGTCTTTTTACCCATCAATCCCCTCCCTTTCTCTTTCCCCATTCTCTATGTGAGTTCCCTTATAGTTTGCTTTGGGAAAGACCTGGGTCTACCAAACTCACTAGGAGATGGTTGCTTTTAAGACTTGGCAGCGGTTTTCTTTAGCATTGTGTATCTGGGAAAACAATACCTTTTTTTTTTTTTTAGTTGAGATGAGACATCAAGATTAGCACAATCTGATTTCCTTTTAGCACAATCTGACTTCCTTGAGGAAGTGTCACTCACTGAGAGGTATGTGACTTTTTTTATTTTGCAGTAGGCGGTAGCTGGTAACAGCATAACACGGCTAGCCTTGCACAGTGGAAAACGAATGGCGTTTACTTGCCTCTGTCACTTTCTGTATCTCTGAGCTAGTGAATTACCTGTCTTTGTAAAATGCCTCCTCTGTAAGTGGAAAGCACTGTTCACCTAATTGTGGGGTTTTATTTTCCTCACGAGGGTGCTGTGAGGGAAATGAGAAGTAGCCGACATATATAGAGTGCTTGCTGTATGCCAGGTGCTGTTCTAAGTGCTTTAGGTCTATGAGCCTAGTATATTAGTCTGTCAGAAAAACAGTAACCACCTCATTAGATGGTGGCTCATTTTCTCAGATGAACAAACTGAAACATAGTGAAATTGTCATCTTCTTGAGATCCCACAGCTGCCAAAGGAGGAACCCATGTAGTCGGGCTCCAGACAAAACCTTTGTCTTCACTAAGTTGTTGTAGGTAGGCAAACCACATCTGTAGTATTTACTTGCATATGGTGCATGTTGGGTAAATTTCCGTTTCTCCTTTGGTCATGTGGTGCTTACTGGCTAAAGGAGCCCCAGCGTTTAGACAGTGGAAGGTATATATTGATTAATACTATGAAATCTATTGGTATTATTGATGTCAGTGCCTCATTTGATTCTTTGGTGTCAGGCTAACCACCAGTATTTAAGAACCCTTGTTCAAGCCAGCTCTGACTTGTATTATGATTTTTCCCTGGAGGATGAACACTGTATCATGAAGCTTTAAACATAATTTATTTAGATGTTTCTACCTTCTTTTTCTCTCTCCCATGTAGTACTCATTTTTTCTAGCTTGGAATTTAAAATGTACTGTTGCAAATGAACGACCTGAGTCTTTCAGATCACCTCCTCTGGCTGTGTGAGTAGCTGCCAACAGGTGCTAAATGCGGGCAGCTGCCGCTGTGGTCACCCAAGAAGTCATTTCCAGAATCAACTACTTGGAGCTCCAGCTGTTTCCCTCAGCTTTCCTGGCTGCAGTATGCGACAAAAGCCATCTCTGTTGTTGTAGGGGCTACTGAAATACTTCTCATTTCTCCCTCTTCGCCCTGGACAACTGTGTAGAAGCTGGACCCTATGAAACCTGCTTCATTTCTTCTCTGTCCTAGGATGTGGGGATGAATTCAGGATTTACAACTAACCATGCCATAGCCTGAGGGGCAGCTGATGCTCTGTATCTGGAAACTCATTTGAGCAACATTAGGGTCTAGACAAATGTCAGGATCCAGAACTAGTCAGTTCTTCAGAATCATACAGACTTGGCTTTACTAAGCATTGATCATGCCATCGTCTCTTGCTTGCCTGTCCAGCCACAAACCTGTTCATATCAATCCAGCACATATACTGAGGACAAGCACAGCAGCACAACCACTTTTCAGAATCTTTCCCACAGCTTTCAGGTTCAAATGGCTGAGCTGATGCCTGCTTGGGTCTAAATTTAAATCTGCATAGCTCCTTACAAGCAGTATGTTTATTCCTTTGAGACAGAACTGCCAGTGATTGTACATACAAGGACAATGGCTAGTGGGAGCCCACCAGTCCAAAAACAACAGACTGGCAATGGCTGGCCCAGCTATACACACCACCATCACATGGAATCCAGGTCCCAGGGAACAGCCTAATTGTTCAGTGGGCTGAGTCCTACCCAGATCCACTGCAGAGGTTACCGGCATGGATGCCCCTCTGGTGCCATATGTCTCAGCCTGAGCTTTGCATGTTTCCCGTTCCCCCTTTTAACATTTTCTATTCCACATTTTTACCGTACCTTTTTGATTTTTGATTTTATTTATTTTTACCTTTTTACTTGAAAAGCATATATAACCACAAATTTGTCTTCTCTGTTTACTTGTAGAGAAAATAATATTTTTAAAAAAGGAACACTGTATTGTACATATTTCAAAAAGTAAAATTCCTGTTGCCAAAGCCCTATCTTTAATTTGTAACTGTAGAAGGAAATAATGAACAGAAGTATT
Organism: Macaca fascicularis; assembly: GCF_037993035.2. Taxonomy (NCBI): domain Eukaryota; kingdom Metazoa; phylum Chordata; class Mammalia; order Primates; family Cercopithecidae; genus Macaca; species Macaca fascicularis. Next base: position 18,116,425 of record NC_088375.1, read on the forward strand.
TTTCCAATTCTTTCCTCACTTTTTTAGTTATATCGTCATAAACACTCTGCAATCTTTTTTAATCCTTTTGATAGTGAAGTAGGTGCTGTTGTTTTTTTCTATTTTTTTAGAGACAGGGTCTTGCTCTATTCCCCGGATAGTTCAGTGGTGCTATCATAGCTCACAGCCTCGAATTGCTGGTTTGAAGCCATCCACCTGCCTCAGCTTCCCAAGTAGCTAGGACTACAGACGTGTGCCACCATGCCCAGCTATTTTTTTTTTTTTTCTGTAGAGACAGCATCTGGCTATGTTGTGGTCAAACTCCTGGACTCAAGCAGTCCTTCCACCTCAGCCTCCCAAAGTGTTGGGATTACAGGCGTGAGCCACCATGCCTGGCCAATGCTGTTTTTAATTCCCATTTTACAAACTGAGACAGAGAAGTTAAGGTTACACAGTGAAGAGTGGAGCCAGGATTTGAACCTGACCTGGCCATTTGTGTGTTATCTTCAGTAATTGTTGCATATTAGTATAATTTCTTACTAATATTAATGATAAAGTCCTATACCTTCAAGCTTTGTTGAAAGTTACATTCTTAAATCACTGTTAGAATTTTGTATTTGACTACAAATACAAGGATGCTTCACCGAACCTAGTATTTTGAACTGCATGGCTAGTATGGGTTTGTTCTTTCATTGAAAAAGTATTTGTATACCTACTAGATGCTACTTAGTATTCTGGACCCTGGTGATGCAGCACAGCTGACTGAGTTCCTAGTGTGGATCCTGTGTCTTGATGAGGGAAGAAATAAGTACAGTTACATACCATTTAACAACAGAATATGTTTTGAGAAATGTGTCGTTAGGCGATTTCATCATGGTGCAAACATCAAAGAGTGTTTACACAGACCTAGATGGAATAGCCCATTACACACCTTGGTTGTATGGTATAGCCTGTTGCTCCCAGGCTACAGACCTATAGCATATTACTGTACTGAATACTATAGGCAGTTGTAACGTAGTGACAAGTGTTTGTATATCTAAATATAGAAAATGTACAGTAAAAATATGGTATTACTGTCTTATGGGACCATTCTCATAGATATGTGGTCCATCATTGGCCAAATCATTATGTGGCGCATGACTCTATATAGTAGGGCCTGGTAATACATGCCTTGAAAATAAAGCAGTGTGACAGGATAAAGAGCAGTGTGCAGGTGCTACTTTAAGAGGTGGCCTGGGATGGCTTCTGGTAAGGAGACATTTGAGCTGAGACTTGGATAGAGTGAGATTTGGAGTGATCTTAGAAATATCTTAATTTGCCACTCTAATTTTATAGATCTAGTGAATTAAGGTCTTGTGAAATTGTAACTTGTTCATTGATTTAAAAATTCAGGTTCTCTGCTCTTCTTTTTTTTTTTTTGAGATGGAGTCTTGCCCTGTCACCCAGGCTGGAGTGCAGTGGTGTGATCTCAGCTCACTGCAACCTCCGCCTCCCAGGTTCAAGTGATTCTCCTGCCTCAGCCTCCCAAGTAGCTGGAATTACAGGCGCCTGCCACCAAGCCCAACTAATTTTTTGTATTTTTAGTAGAGACGGGGTTTCACCATGTTGGCCAGGCTGGTCTGGAACTCCTGACCTCGTGATCCGCCCACCTTGGCCTCCTAAAAGGCTGGGATTACAGGTGTGAGCCACCACACCTGGCCCTTCTGCTCTTCTTACCAAAGCTAAACTATATCTCTTTCAAATGTAGTATGCATCATGTATTAAATTATATCTTTATACTCTTTACAGACAGTATAAGGTATATTTTATGGTTCAAGCATATGCATTTCTATAAGTTGTTTTAAAAATACTTTTTTTCTCCTTTTGTCTTGAAAATGTAGTAGTAACAAGAACAGTGAGTTTGTGAGAATCTTTTTTCCAATGCCTTCAGCTTTTTTTCACTGCTCTTGAGTGATGCAGCCCTGTACTTGATGTCTTAATTTTCTTTAGTTTGTTGAAATTAATGAACCCAGAATTGTGTTTGTTCTATTTTTTCCGCAGTTCTTTATGGAAAAAGGCATTTAGAGTCTGTCTGTCCAATTTGGGAATTATGAGCTGCCAGAAAAATAAGGAAGTAGCTGTGAACCTAGCTCTGTGTTTTTGACAAAATTGGTAACACTGAGATTGTCGGTGTATATGGTAGCTTTCTTAATTAAGGAATTAGCCATTTAAATACGTGAAGTCAGTCTTTTCGCTCACGGCACATAGATCATTGCTATGCCTAGAGATGGGAGAGAATCAACAGAAGGAAACTTATGGTATGAGAGCTATTTCCTTTTTTTCTCTATGAGGAAGTTGAGAACCACATTTTGTGCTCAGTCATAGCAACTGTGGTAACCATTACTGTGAGTGTATTTAGTCAATCCTTTCGTCTCTTGGCTCTGATTTTCTGTGTTTGTCATCGTACATAGTTTCATGGCAGACCTCTTCATGTCTTGTTTTTCAAGGCGTACCTGAGTAAATTTGCCAGGGCAACGTTGCCGTGCTCAGAGACTGAGGCACAGAGTGATGAAGAGATTGTGATCTTGCCACATCCTGGCCCCTGTGCCATTGCCAGAGGGTGTTTCCCTTTTACTCACTGAATGGCATCTTTCAGAAAATCCTCTGGTTTAGAAGTAGCATTTTATAGCTTAAGCCCTACGATGATGGCAGCCTATCATTCACTTTTTCACATATATCTGTTGTCATTAAGAGTTACATCTACCTTTTAAAAGATCTACACATTGCTAAACCTGTTCAGCTTCAGGTGATAAGGGTTAATTATTATTTTTTAATCTCTGGGTGGAGGCAGAAGTTACGTGGCTTGGGTTTTAGAACCTACTTGGAGCATGACTGTAGGAAAGTCAAGGCTCTTCAATGTGCACCACTCAATGTACAGACAGCTTAGCTTCATTGCACTCGATAAATACATGACTAACTTTTAAAACTTCTCCCTTTCACAATGGGTTGTTTTAAAGAGGTCATTTTATTTGGGCTCATCTTATCTTGCAGATAGAATAAATACACGATTTATCAAAGTAGCAGAATTTTAATACTTTTAACTTTGGGTGAATGCTTTCTGACATTTTCCTTTTCTTATGTTTTGGTTTTACTTTTTTATTGAAATACAACATATATACAGGAAAGTACATATGTCCTAAGTGTAGATAACTCAATATATTTTCATAAGCTGAACAACTTATGTAATCAGAAAGAACCGAAATCAATAGCTGTCTGTTTTTAAGATTGCCGATAGTCTCATTCCATGCTAACCCTGGTTTCATTTGGGAACTGTTTCGCCTTTCTTTATATCTGATTTAGGGTCCAGCACCATGCAGTGGACTTACACTGCACATGTGCTGGCATTCTTTCCGTAGACTTTCACTTAGGAATCAGTTGGTGCATGTCAGGACCACCTCTACAAGAGAGGACCAGTTGTCTTCTCTTGCACCTTTTCCCTGCTGGTGTTTGCGATGTTCTCAGTGACTCTGTATTCCCTTGTCACTAATCTTTTCATGTCAGTGCCTGGCTCTGCTTCAGCATTCCCTGTGGAGTTGATGTTGTCTGCCAGTATGTGTGGGCTTATGAGAAAGCTTTTAGCTCTTAAAAGTATGTGTCACTTTGAGCATCTGATGCATCTTCAGTCTAGTGTATAAACTTACGCTAAGTAACTGCCCTTTGTGGGGAAGGCCTGGCCACCCGGTTTGTTGGTTAAGGCATCCTTCTTCTGTTCTGCTCATGTAATTTGCTACTGTGCCTTTTTTTCCATCCTGTGCAGTGAATTCCTTTTCTTTTGATTCTTTACACGTGTTAATATTTGTATGTGGGTTAAGATACCTTTGATTCGATTACATTCAAGCTTTATTAAAAAACAAAACAAAACAAAACTTCTGTCTCTTTAAGATGGCTTTTGTGGATCCTTGGTTCCAATGGATTAATTATATGTTTACTTTATAATTTAATACTCAGCAGGCAGTCTCTATTTTCAGTTTGCTTTACGATAACACATCTCAGGTACTGATGAATATTTCATTTCATTAAATGAAGCATATAAATTCTTCAGAGCATTTTGTCTGTTATTACACTCTAAAAGGAATTTACCCCTTGGGACCATATTTCGGGGCCATTGAGCAATGTAGTATATGATGTCAACTGTGGTTGTATTTTTTTTTTTTTTTTTGAAATGGAGTCTTGCTCTGTCGCCCAGGCTGGAGTGCAGTGGCGCGATCTCCGCTTACTGCAAGCTCTGCCTCCTGGGTCCACACCATTCGCCTGCCTCAGCCTCCCAAGTAGCTGGGGCTACAGGTGCCCGCCACCACGCCCGGCTAATTTTTTTGTATTTTTAGTAGAGACGGGGTTTCACCGTGTTAGCCAGAATGGTCCCGATCTCCTGACCTCGTGATCTGCCTGCCTCGGCCTCCCAAAGTGCTGGGATTACAGGCGTGAGCCACCATGCCTGGCCACCTGTGGTTGTCTTATATGTGCAAAAATTGATAAAAGCAAAAGACACTACAAGTTGATACCACATAGCCACCTGGCCTTCAGGTAGTTCTTCCAGCCACAAGAATTCTGCCTTCTCTTCCCAGGTTTACCCTGTACCTGGGATTAGGATTGTCAATAAATAAGTTGTAGCCTATCCAAGCTGAAAGCCCAGTCATCCTTGTATTCAAGTAGCTCAGTGTACAGTCTGTTATAACTAGGTGGTTGAGTGATGAGTGCTACCCAGCAGCTATTGATTTCCTTCTAAATTGGCCATGGGTTTGCTGCTTATAAGCTTTCAGTCAGTTTTCTCACACACATGGATGTGTGAGAAATACATGCTACTGCCAGTGCCACCTTCTCTCCTTCCTTGGAGGTGATGACTGTCATCTTATTTGACTAAGAAAGAAGCAGTGAGAAAACAACTTCCTTGCTCCCCACCACCCCAGCTGCTGGCCTGCTGGCAGATGGACTGGTCGATTTTGCTTTCTGTGCTGTTGTGGTGGCTGAGTGGCCGGTGCCTCTGCCTAGTTCAGCTCTCTGTTCACTGGCTGTCATTTCCTCTTGTCTTCCATCAGCATACAGATGCTCTTAATAACTACCATCCTGAAAAGACAAGCAACCAAGATGACCACACATCCCTCTAGCTGCTGCCCCATCCATCTACCTCCTTTTACAACAGAATTCCTCAAAGGAGATGTTCATATGGACTGCCTCCACCACTCCACTTTCTCTTGGACCTTCTATGGTTAGCTTTTGTCCTCGTCACTGTGCCAAAACTGCTCTTCTTAAGGTCAGTTGTGTGTGAGGTTTAGGAGGAGAGGAAAGAAGTTTCAAGACACTGCTATACCTAAATTGTTCTTACTAGGACCCAGCATTGGCAGAAAGAGTTGCGACAAATGTACCGTGTTCTTCATTGCTGTGGCGAGACCCGGCTGTGCTATGTCTTTGTTTTGTGACTTTAAACATGTTCATTAACCTTGAGTTTATTTCCCCATGTGTACAGTGGGCATAGTGTGCCTTGTACCTACCTTGGAGGATGGAGAATCAAAAGAAATAAGGTTTGTGGAGGCATTTGGAAGCTGGGAAGCACTGTGAAGGCCAAGATAAGCTTAAAGAAAGTAGATAGAAAAATTTAACAGAAAAACTCTACGATTTTAGCCTATAAGCATATACTAACATTTAACAATCCTTTTCTATGCACAGGGCTTTATACCTTTATTCTTTACAGTAGCCCTGTGAAGGTACCTGGGGGTGGTTATTTCTGTTTTACAGATGAAGGAGCTGAGGCTAAGATGTACTAAAGGACTTGCTGTAAGTCAAACAGCCAGGGAAGCATCCGATCTGGGTTAGTCTGACTCCATAGCCCTGCCCTGAACCACTGTTACATTGCCTTCAAACTAATTAATTACGTTTGAAGTCAGGGAAATACTAGAATTAATTATAAGACCTAGTTCTTTGAAAATACAGCTTAAGATTAGACAGTTATCTAGCAAGCCTAATCAAGAAAAGTGAGAAGAAACAAGTGTTTGGCTTGAGGAATAAGCAAGTAAATAAATATGAAAATCATTACAATAACTATGTCCAGCTTTATGGCCCAGATGTAGAACCTTTCAAAGAAATGGATAGTTCTTTTAACAAAAGATAAATTGCTAAGTTGATTCTCCCACTATCTCTTAAATGTTCATCTTCACCAGGGTCAACTCTTCTCTTATTTTTTTTTTGTGAGACGGAGTCTCGCTCTGTCACCCAGGCTGGAGTGCAGTGGCCGGATCTCAGCTCACTGCAAGCTCCGCCTCCCGGGTTTACGCCATTCTCCTGCCTCAGCCTCCCGAGTAGCTGGGACTACAGGTGCCCGCCACCTCGCCCGTCTAGTTTTTTGTATTTTTTAGTAGAGACGGGGTTTCACCGTGTTAGCCAGGATGGTCTCGATCTCCTGAGCTCGTGATCCGCCCGTCTCGGCCTCTCAAAGTGCTGGGATTACAGGCTTGAGCCACCGCGCCCGGCCTAACTCTTCTTTTATTAAACGTAAGCTTCCTAAGCTTTCTTAGAGATTGTACTTACAGTCTCAGCTTATCATCCACTGTAAGTTAATGATTATCCAATCATCACATCCATATCTGTAGCATTTACCTTTCTCTGGACTTTCTTAACTACATGCTAGACAGCCTCCAGCATAATCACTTGACTCAAACCCAAAGTTAGCTCTTGATTTCCCTCTAAAACCTCTCTTCCTCTTAAACTCCCTGTTTCCGTTGATGGCACCACTTCTTCCCTCATTGCACAAACTGGAAACCTGTGTCTTTTCCCTCTTTCTGTGCCTAACTCTTTCTCAAGGCCTTGTGCTTTTTACTTGCTGTATCCTTTAGACTGTGACCCTCTGTTTCAACTTGATGGCTGCTGCCGCCATTCAGACTTTGCTCATTTTTACTGGCCATGGCCTCCCACCTGCGCCCTGCTCCCCTTGCCCCTTCTCTCCTCAGACACCTGTTAGTGATGTCACCTCCTGCTTAAACCCACCCTGCCTTCTTAGTTTAATACTAAGAAGAAAGGGAATAAATGAACTAGATACTGAACTTGAGCTGCGAGAAGAGGTAATAAGGGAAATTAGAAGGCCTAAATACAGCAAAGCTGGTATAAGTGAATTAGAAATAGAGCAGCAGTGGAATTGAGAAATAGACCTAAGAGTTGTTTTTTTAAAAAAGGATGTTTAAGAAGTTCTGGAGGTCTGTTTCACATCAGTGCACATATACCTAATACTACTGAACCATACAACCTAAAAATGGCTAACATGGTTGCTTTTATCTGATGTGTGTGTGTGTGTGTGTGTGTGTGTTTTAACCACAATTAAAAAAAAGCCCCTTCCCCCCGCAGGAGAACAAATTCTTAAGTGATTAAATAAAACAAAAAAGAAGAATAAAATAGATAAGTCTGATGAGGTGACCACAGAAAGAGGGAGCAGGTGCGAGCATCATTTGTGAACGAGAGGCATGTGCGGAGCTCTAGAGGCCGTGAGAATGAAGAGACAACTGTGCAGAAATCTCTGCTAAGGAGTTAAACTCTGACGCAATGAAGAAATGTCCGGAGATGATGTAGAAGAACAAGATGGAATTCTGTGATGCATTTTCACATGGTTTCTGTAGTAATCAGCACTAATTTTACTTGTACAACGTAAGCAAGGAAGAAAACTAATGCTTTTCCTATCCAAGGAAATTTATACAATTTACGTACAGCTGGTTGAGCTGTAATTATTTATTATATTATGTAGTTATTCTTTAATACAATCATGTATGATAGTAATTAAAGCCATTGTGAGTATATATTTTAAGATTGAAGAACAAATTTAACCTCCTGTTGCAAACAACTATAGTTATAACTCTAGCAACTATTTCTCTATTGCAGACCTTAGAAGATGCATACATAGTTGTAAAAATTTTAAGTAAAATATTAGTAAATTGAAACCAGCAAGCAATTAAAAGAATAATCTACCTCAATCAGAGTTTGTTTTAGAAGTACACAGATGGTTCAACTTGAAAAAATTAATTGGTTCATAAGCCAAAAGAGAAAAATCATAGAAACATCTAAATAAATCTCAAAAGGTGCTTGATAAAGGTCAGCAAGCTCTCCTGATTTAAAGTTTCTGGTAAAAAAAAAAAAAAAAAAAAAAGAATAGTTCTTTTAATACAGTGAAGTATATCAGTCTCAACTTATAGCCACCACAGAGCAGCTTTCCACTGGATGTTGAGAAATGTTAGATGAAAAAGTTTTATCAAACGTTGATGAAATCTTAGTTATTAAATGAAGTATTAATGTCAGGAATAAGCAGGGGTGCCTGTTAATCACTGGCGTTATTGAGCACTTTTTAGAAGTTTCATCTAGTATAATAAGATGCTAAATGAATATAAATATTTTAAAAGACCTTGATAAAATTACATACAGATAATACAGTTATCAACTGAATAAATGGAGACATTAATAGGGCTGTAAAGAGTTCAATAATGTGGGCAGATAAAATATTCAGCACTAGGCAGTTAGACAAAGGATTTACCACGTGCTGGTATTTCTGCCTGACTGCTCTCCCAGTGCCGTAGCCTCCCATGGTGAAATTCTTAATTTCCTTCAGGTCGCCTTCCACTTATTCATGGCTAAGAGCACAGACTCCAGAACCAGACTGCCTCGGTTCAGGGAGGCCTCCACTGCTTTGCTAGAGGGTAGTCTCAGGAAGATTACTGTAAGTTCCTCGGGTTCATTTTCCTCATCTTTGAAATGGGGATTTAAAGGTTGCCTGTACAAGGTAACTATGTGTTAGCTGATATTATTCACATCCGCGGGAAGCTGACCAGGCCACGTCTTCCTACTGTGCTGTCATATGTAGCTTTCACGCTGTTGTTGGTTTACGTTTCTTTGTGTACTTTGATTGCTATCAGTTTTCCCACAGGGAACTATAATCTCTATGTAGAAGAAGCGTCATTTCTGGTTTTGCTCAGTAGAGGCTAACACAGTGATAGGAACATAGTAGATGCTCAACAAATATGTATTGAATCAATGGTTATCAACCCAATTTAAAAAAATCACATGTAAATCCTATATAAAATGTATGAAGTGTCATGTAGTTTAATAAAATATTTTAAAAGATAAAATTTTATAAAGAAGTATTTATTCTCCTATTAATCTACAATTTTAATGCCATCCTAACACAAATCATAGAGAGATTTTTTGTTTTGGAACTTAAAAAACTGAAGTTTATCTGAAGGAAGAATGTTTATATAAATAGCCAAGAAAGTTTTGGAATAAAATTGATAATAGCTTTGCTTTATATTAAAATGTATGTATTGTGTATCAAGATATCACCCTCTACCCCATATGTACAATTATTATGTATCAATTAAAAATAATAAAAACCAAAAAACATTTATTGTGAGGCTACAATAATTGAAACAATGTGATACTGAAATCAAAACAAACAGATCATTATAAGGGATTAGAAAGTGTAGAAACAAAAGTTTCTTATAGAGAACTAAAAATTTATTTTAAAAATATTAAATGAAAAGTGATATATAATCGTAAGTTTAAGTAATTAGGAGAAGATTTAAGTCAGGTGCAGTGATTCATGCCTGTAATCCCAGTATTCTTTGGGAAGTTGAGGCGAGAGGATTGCTTGAGCCCAAGTGTCCGAGACCATTCTGGGCAACACAGTGGGACCCTGTCTTCACAAAAAATAAAAATGAAAAATTAGCCAGGTGTGGTGGTGCACGCCTGTGTTCCCAGCTACTAGGGATGCTGAGGTCAATGCTGCAGTTAGCCGAGATTGTGCCATTGCACTCTAGCCTGGGTGTCAGAGTGAGACCCTGTCTCAAAAAAAGGAAAATAAAATTTAATCAAATGGGAAAACATTTACATTATATTACTAAGTTAAGAGGACAGGTTACTAAGCAATGTATCTCATTCCATTCTCACATTATCCTAATGACGATAGTGGTAGGTAACATTTTTTTTTAGCTCTTTCTGTGTGTCAGAAACTGTACCATATGCTTTTCATATATTTCCTTATTTAAATATTACAACCACCCTGAGAAGTTGATACTATTATTGACCGTATTTTGCAAATGAAACTGGAAGATTACAATGGCTGAGAGCCAGGAAGTAGTAGCAGAGAGCAGGAATTCAAATCCAGACTGTCTGATTTCAGAATTACCACTTTTTATTACGTATACCAAAATTTTCAGTGGTTCTCAATGAATGATGCCATTCTAAATGATTTTTACTTATGTTCTGCAATTTCTGTATATTTCGTATTTTCTACAATGAACATGAACGTGAAATACTACTGTAATTTTTAAAAACGTAAATATCCATGCGGAGATTGGACATTTGTTAGAGCTGTTGCTGAAGTTGCACTTAAATCTTAAAAAAATGTTTTTTAACTTATTCAAAAAAAATTTATGGGTACATGAATATTAGTTGTATGTATTTATGGAATACATGAGATGTTTTGATACCAGCATGTAATGTGAAGTAAGCATATCATGAAGAATTAGGGGGGTGTGCATCCCCTCAAGCATTTATCTTTTGAGTTGCAATCCAAATACATTCTTTAAGTTATTTTAAAATATACAATTAAGTTGTTATTGACTATAGTCATCCTTTTGTGCTATCAAATAGGAGGTCTTATTCATTCTTTCTGGGTTTTTTTGTAACCATCCCCACCTCCCCGCCATTCCCCTACTATACTTCCCAGCCTCTGATAACTATCCTTCCATTCTCTATGTCCATGAGTTCAATTGATTTGATTTTTAGATCCTACAAATAAGTGAGAACATGCAGTTTGTCTTTCTGTGCTTGGGATATTCCACTTAACATAGTGATCTCCAGTTCCATCTATGTTGTTGCAAATGACTGGATCTCATTGTTTTTTGTTTTTTAGACGGGGTCTTGTTCTTGTCGCTTAGGCTAGCATGCAATGGTGTGATTTTGGCTCACTGCAACCCCTGCCTCCTGGGTTTGAGCGATTCTCCTGCCTCAGCCTCCTGAGTAGCTGGGATTACGGGTGCCTGCCACCAGGCCCAGCTAATTTTTGTATTTTTAGTAAAGACGGGGTTTCACCTTGTTGGCCAGGCTGGTCTTGAACTCCTGACCTCAGGTGATCCACCCACCTCGGCCTCCCAAAGTGCTGGGATTACAGGCTGATCTCATTGTTTTTTATGGCTGAATAGTACTCCACATTTTCTTTATCCATTCATCTGTTGATAAACACTTAGGTTGCTAACAAATCTTAGCTATTGTAAACAGTGCTGCAGCAAATACAGGATTGCAGGTATCTCTTCCATATACTGATTTCCTGTTTTTTGGGTATATACCCAGCAGTGGGATTGCTGGATCATATGGTAGCTCAATTTTTAGTTTTTTGGGGAAACTCCAAACTGTTCTCTATTGTGGTTCTGCTAATTTACATTCTCACTGCAGTGTACAAGGGTTCCCCTTTCTCCATATCCTCACCAGCATTTGTTATTGCCTGTCTTTTGCAATATACACCATTTTAACTGGGGTGAGATGATATCTCATTGTTGTTTTGATTTGCATTTTTTGATGATCAGTGATGTTGAGCACTTTTTCATATGCCTGTTTGCCTTTTGTATGTTTTCTTTTGAGAAATGTCTATTCAGATCTTTCCCCATTTTTTCTTTGGATTATTAAATTTTTTCCTATAGAGTTGTTTGTGCTCCTTATATATTCTGGTTATTAATTGCTTGTCAGAGGGGTAGTTTGCAGATATTTTCTCTCATTCTGTGGGTTGTCTCTTCACTTTGTTGCTTGTATCTTTTGCTGTGGAGAAGCTTTTTTTAACTTGATGTGATCCCATTTGTCCCTGTTTGCTTTGGTTGCCTGTGTTTGTGGGTGTTGCTCAAGAGATCTTTGCCCAGACGAATATCATGGAGAGCTTCCCCAATGTTTTCTTGTAGTAGTCTCATAGTTTGAGGTCTTGGATTTCAGTCTTTAATCCATTTGGATTTCATTTTGTATATGGTGAGAGATAGGAGTCTAGTTTCATTCTTTTGCATATGGATATTCAGTTTTCTCAGCACCATTTATTGAAGAGACTGCCTTCCCCAGTGTGTATTCTTGGCACCTTTGTCAAAAATGAGTTCGCTGTAGGCGTGTGGATTTGTTTCTGGGTTCTCTATTTTGTTCTGTTAGTCTGTGTGTCTGTTTTTATGCCAGTACCATGCTGTTTTGGTTACTATAGCTGGATTTAAATACTCTTAAAGATTTCCTTTAAAAGAAAGTGTAGAAACAGATCCTAATGTCTATAATGTATTATAAAGGTGGCATTCAAATTGATAATTTAACAAGTGGTGCTGGGACAACTGGCTAACCATTTGGAAAATAGATAATTAGGAATTTTTTTCAATACCTTATGCATGGATAGGTTTAGATGACTTAAAAATGAGCAAAGGATATAAGCGATTTACAAAAGAGGAGATACAAATGGCCAATAAACCAAAAGTTTAACTTTATTAGTGCTATGTTCAGATTGGGAAAGACAAAAAGAATGTCAGTACTCTGGAGGGAAATGGACCTTCTCAAACTGCTAGTGGGAATGAAATTGTTATTATATGCTAGGAAGGAAATGGGGCAATATATATGAAAAATATTAAAATTGTGTACACCCTTTGACTTGACAATTTTATTTGTTGGAATCTATCGTAAGTGGGTACATTTTCAAAATTATAGGTCAAGAATACTTACTGAAATACTGTTCATATTGAGAAAAAAGTAGGGACATCCTAAGTATCCAATGATAAAAGTATGGTTAAGTTCCATATTATGGAATGCTGTGCAGCCTTTTACAATTATGTAGGTGTATATTTATTGAAACTGAAATGGATTCCACAAAAGAGAGGGATTGTTAGAATAAGGCCATGTATACACATTGCTTAGCACAGTGCCTGGCATATAGTAAGTAAGCTAAGTTTTCTTAGCTTAGAAAAGGCAGGAGAAACAGGTTATAAATGTGTAAGTTTCCAAAATATCTTTCGAGTCATTATTCTCCAACCGTCTGCCAGGAACCATTACTACCTTCATTCTTGTGGGACTAAAACCTTTCCCTGGGGTTCAGATCAGGCTTTCTGCAGTCTGACCCCTCACCTTCCAAACTCATACTTTTTCTTTTCCAACACAAACTCCCTGCTCTAGCCAGGGAGTAGAAGTAGGAGTCTCCTCACTGCCCTTTGCATTTCCTTGCCTTTGCACCTTCGTGTGTAACACTTGTCATCCTATCCAGAATACCCCTTCCCTTTCTCTGCCCCAGTCTAAATCCATCCATTCTCTTTTCCTTTCTTTTCTTTCTTTCTTTCTTTTCTTTTTTTTTTTTTGTGAGACAGAGTCTTACTCTGTCATCCAGATTGGAGTGCAGTGGCATGATCATGGTTCACTACAGCTTCGACCTCCTGGACGCAGGTGATCCTCCCACCTTAGCCTCTGGGTAGCTGGGACTACAGGCATGTACTACTACACCCAGCTAATTTTTTCTTTTGTAGAGATGGTGTTTTGCCATGTTGCCCAGGTTGGTCTCAAGCTCCTGAGCTCAAGGGATCGGCCTGCCTCAGCCTCCCGTGCTGGAATTACAGGCGTGAGTCACCACGCCCAGCCTCCATCCATTCTTTTAAACCCTGCTTATGCCTTGTGAAATTTAACATTGCAGCTTCAGTAATTATTCACCACCCCAGGGCTTCTTTGCCATATCATGTCTTGCTTCTTATTGTTAAGATGTACAACATGTGAGAATTTAGCTGAATTATACGTTCTTTGAGGACACAGACTGATTTTGATATTATAATTTATTCTCTCCCTCAGATGGTTCCTTGAACATAATTTAATGTTCTTTAATGACTGCTGAATTAGAACATATCTTTTTTTGCAATAATCTATCAAGGTGAGATGTTTTAATATAAAATTAACCATTTTAGAGCAAACAATTCAGTGGCATTCACCACGTGCAACCATCTAAAGCTGTTTTCAACACTCCAAAGTAAAACTCCTTATCCATTAAGCAGTTTCTCCCATTCCCTCTTTCCCCTGTCCCCAGCAATCACCAATCTGCATTCTGTCTCTATGGATTCACCTATTCTGGACATTTCATATAGATGGAGTCATATGATAAGTGACCCTTTGTGTCTGGCTTCTTCCATTTAGCATAATGTTTTGGAAGTTCTTCCACATTGCAGTGTGTATCAGTAGTTCATTTTTTGATGGTTGAATAGTATTCTACTCTGTATATACCACGATTTGTTTATTCATTCATCTGTTGATGGACACTTGGACCGTTTCTACCTTTTGGCTACTGTGATTAGGGCTACTATGAACATGAATACACAACACTTGTTTGAGTCCCTTTTCAATTTTGGGGTATATACCTAGGAGAAGAATAGCTGCATCATATGGAAATTCTGATTCACTTTTTAAGGAACTGTTTTCCATAACCGGTGTACCATTTTACATTCCCACCAGCAATGCACAAGGGTTCCAAGTTTTCTACATTCTTGCTATCACTTGTTATTTTCTGCTGTTTGGTTATAGCCATCCCGGTGTGTGTGTGAAGAGGTACCTTATTGTGGTTTGATTTACATTTCCCTAATTGGTAATTAGTAATGATGTTCAGCAGCTTTTCATGTGCTCAATGGCCCATACAGGTCCTTTGCCTGTAAATTGTGTTGTCTTAGTTGGGTTGTAAGAGTTGTTTATATATGTTGCATACTGGACTCATAGTGTGTATCTTTTTTTTTTTTTTTTTTTTTTTTTTTGAGTCAGAGTTTTGCTCTTGTTGTCCAGGCTGGAGTGCAATGGTGCGGTCTCGGCTCACTGCGACCTCTGTCTCCTGGGTTCAAGCGATTCTCCTGCCTTAGCCTCCCAAGTAGCTGAGACTACAGGCGCCTGCCACCATGCCTGGCTAGTTTTTGTATTTTAGTAGAGACAGGGTTTTGCCATGTTGGCCAGGCTGGTCTCGAACTCCTGACCTTTGGTGATCCACTTGCCTTGACCTCCCAGAGTGCTGGGATTACAGGTATGAGCCCCCGTGCCTGGCCTAGGGGGTATCTTTTAACATTTAAGTCTCCCTGGTTTGGCTTATTCTCCCTTTTGTGATTTTTTTTTTTTTTAATCTGTGGTAAATGCTGACCCATAGATGTTCAACTGAAGGATCTTAACAACAATATTAGTTCCACATGTGTCCTGAGACAAGCATTGTACTAGTACTATTTCTGTCCTGTTGCCTTTAGATAAGTTACAACCTATTTAAACCTCATTTCACCATCCAGGAAGCTCACTGGCTTTGCTCATTTGAGAATGGTGGTGAGGACCATTACTAATGGTTGTGCAAGATACTTGCAAACTGTAAAACATTACCCAATTATAAAAGTAGGATACAGGTTGCTACTTCTATTTTTCGTTTTCTAGAGACAGGGTCTCACTATTTGAGACCAGGCTGGTTGGTTTGCTGTTGCCCAGGCTGGTCTTGAACTCCTTGCCTCAAGCAAGCCTCCTGAGTTGCTGAGATTACAGGTGTGAGGCACTGTGCCCAGCTGGTTGCCACTTTTAGTGTTGTTCACACCTATTCTTATTTTGGTTTTGTGGATTCATAGTGTCTGATTCATAATTAAGCACCTAAGAGCATAAATTAAGGTGTAGAGAATAACCAAGAATGCTTGCCTTTCAGAGTCATCCTTTTTGAACTTCCATGACTCAGACTGTGAACCCAAGGGATCACCACCCTGTGACTCCTTGCTTTCCCTCAACACTGAAAAGATTCTGGTATGTATCTTCTCTCTGTGTTCTGTTTTTGTGACCTGAAGTCCAGTAATACTAGTTCCAAAAAGCGGAAGTCGCCTCTGTCAACTAGAAGTTGGGCCTCATTGAGTCTATATGCATAGGATAAAGATAGGTCGTCTGATATTTTGTCACATTGAATTATTATGACTTATGCATTGGACGGTTGATCATTCAGGACATAGAACTTTTAATTTGCAAGTCTCAAGAAATAAAGGGGACATTATAGTTCAACCTTTTTTCTAGCAGCCTTGTGTATTTGGAGGTATAGTAGACTCTTATTTTTCCAACCTTTGCATATGTGGGTATCTTTTGTATCTATGTTTTCTATCAGTACCAACTGAACTATACAGTGGACCTCTCCATTTCAGGGGTGAATACTTGACGGTAGGTAATGTTTGCGTCTGCCCTATCCATGTTAGTGTGTCTCCTCCTCCAGCCTGGCTGCCTCAAAGGGGATGGGTCTTCTTTTTGTTCACACTCAACTCTATGAAGCTGATTGTTCTTTCCGTGTACAAGTTTAATATATTTTTTTCTCCAGGCCTTTTCCTTCAACATCTGCATAGATACTCTTTGCATCTTCAGTTTAAAATTTCCTTTTAAGATTTTTTTTTTTCCTCAAACAAAGCCTTGCCTTTTCATGTCAGAACTACTGAAGATGGATTGAAACTGCAAACTAGAGATCGGCTGCTTTTACCTAACTCGCTGCATAGTAATCAACTTGATATATGGAAAACTCTTGAATTAGACTTGCCTAAAACCAGAAGGGGCCATCTTGTAAAGCAGTGAGTTGGTCATCTCTGAAAGTGTTTAAGTAGAAGTTGGATAATCCCATCTTGTATAGGCAGTTAGATTCTTAGAGTTATGAAAGTCTTCTTACTGAGAGTAGTTAAAATATTTTCTACTAGTTGCATTTCCAGTTTAAGCTAGTGCTAGCTAGTGTCCTATGGGAGAAAGCTCATTAGTCTTGGCCTTTCCTTTTCCTGAGGTTGAAATATGGGACTTAGACTATTCATTTATTGATCCAGTCTCCCAATATTTATTTTGTACCTATTATGTGCCAGGCATTGCACTAGGTGAGTATTAGGAATACAGCAGTAAGCCAGATAGTGTTGGTCTCTGCATTATGTACAAGGCATTGTGCTAGGTGAGTAATAGGAATACAGCAACAAGCCAGATAGCGTTGGTCTCTGCGCCATGACTTCTATAGTCACCAACCAAATCATTATGCAAATAAACATAAAAGTCTGATTGTACACATCATATGAAGGAATAGCAAAGGGTCAACATAATCTCCCTTTATTTAGGGGTATCGGGCAGTTCAGCTTTCAGGAACTGAAATGTAAGCAGGGATGAGAAAGTTGGATTGAAATTAGTCTACTAGTGATGTTGAGCTGTGTGTTCAAACTTACTTGAGCATAGCTTCTCAACTTTATCCAGAGGGGATACTATAGATGCAGTATTAGAAATAGGAAAAATTCTTTTTCATCAAGAATTTGATTTGTTGTTTGGCCAGGCACGGTGTCTCATGCCTGTAATCCCAGAACTTTGGGAGGCTGAGGCGGGTGGATCACCTGAGGTCGGGAGTTCAAGACCAGCCTGACCAACATGGAGAAACCCCCATCTCTACTAAAAAAATACAAAATTAGCTGGGGTGGTGGTGCAAGCCTGTAATCCCAGATACTCAGGAGGCTGAGGCAGGAGAATCATTTGAACCTGGGAGGCAGAGGTTGCGGTGAGCCAAGATCGTGCCATTGCACTCCAGCCTGGGCAAAAAGAGTGAAACTCTATTTCAGAAAAAAAGAATTTGATTTCTTTGTACTATCCTTCTCCTGCCCACTTTCTAATGAATACAAACAACTTGAAATCAAATATATTCTTCAGTGTACTCTTCAGGTTGCTTAGCAAACAATTTGTGGAATTTTATTTCTGTCCTCATCCCAGTATCTTTTTGCAGAAAGGCTTGGCACATGGTAGACTCTCCTCAAATATGAAATAAAGCAATATTTACAGACTCTTTTTCTTGGCTCTAAGCAATTTACTTGCTTTTTTTCCCAGCTTCACTGAGGTGTAATTGACAAATAAAAATTATATATTTACAGTGTATAATATGATTTTATATACATATATATAGTGAAATGATTGCCACAATCAAGCCATCTAAGCAATTATTTGGGGTGCAGTGGCACAAGCAGGGCTCCCTGCAGGCTCGACCTCCCAGGCTCAAGCCATCTTCCTGCCTCAGCCCCAACAAAAGTAGCTGGGGCTATCGGTGTACATCACCATGCCCAGCTAATGTTTTTTGAACTTTAGTAGAGACAAAGTCTCACTGTGTTGCCCAGGCTGATCTCGAAATTCTGGAGCTCAAGTGATCTTCCTGCCTTGATCTCCCAAAGTGCTGGAATTAAAGGCGTGAGCCACCATGCCCCATCTATCTAAGCAATTTATTAAGGAGAAAAATCTTTTGCATCTGTGAACTTGTCCATAAACACTTGACAAAGAGGAAGGACTCATATTCTGATCACACCCAGCTGTATACCATCAGTAACACCCTTACGCGTTGTTCAATCTGCCACATCTTGAAGCTTTACCGGGTTCCATGTGTGGAAGCTCCTAGCTGCCTAGCAAAACTGGAAGGAGCTGATAAGAGTTTCCCTCTCGTCATCAAGGTTTTACTGAAAGCCATAAAGTGTAAAACATTCCCATAATAGTGGCATTTTCTTGCTTCCACTTAAATCAAATGTAGCTGTAATTTTTTAAAATACAGATTTTAATACAAGTTTTCCTTCATTTGTGATAAGCTAAAATGTATGCTTCTTTTTTTTTTTTCCCAGAGCCAGGCCAAGTCTATTGCAGAACAGAAGAGATTTCCATTTGCCACTGATAATGACAGCACAAATGAAGAGTTAGGTAAGATTTGAATCTGGTAATATTCCTGTAATATTTGCCTCAAATTTTTGGTTAGATGCATAGCAGGAAGACAGGATGGTAAGATGTGGAGAGACTGGCTTTGCCAATTTGAGCTGTTTGATCTTGCATGGAGCATTCAGCCCTTGTGACATTCCATTTATTATATGTCAAAAAAAAAAAAAAAAAGGTTTGGATGGAATAATCTGTTTCAGCTCTCCATTTCTATGGAAATTAATAATTATGGCAGTGAGGTCTTATGAGCTGTTCTGATTCAGTAAAAGGTTATTTGTGTGCTGTCATCAGATGTGAGCAATGAAGAAGTGAAAGCAGAATAGAATCTCAGACTACCTACTTTTCTGTGTAGTGAAATAGCAATGTTGAAGTTATTTTAACTTAAACTTTAAGTTATTTTACTCATTTGGCTAGTCATTTATTTTTGGGTCTAAGAATGTGGGTGTAGAAAAATTGAATTCATTCATATCTGCATGAGTCACATAGTTTGGTGTGTTCATTGCATGTTTTAAAACAGGCTGATTTTGTCAGTGTCAGATATGCACTGGGTGTGTTTCCCTCACTGTCTAGTGAGTTTACATTTGAAGAAGTGGAGACAAAATTGAATATAGGGCTGAGCAGTGCAACTGGGCAGTCTATTGAAGCACATGTTCTCGCATGGGGCCCAGTCGCCCAAAGCACCTGCAGGAATTCTTCTCTATCTAATTTAGGCATAATTATTTTATCCTTACCATGGCCATACATGTTTGATATTAAGATTAAGTGCTCCTTATACTGGCTTCTTTCCTGTTAGTGTAGGGTCTTCCTCTGTGGCCCAGGCTGGAGTGCAGTGGTACAATCATAGCTCACTACAACTTTGAACTGGGCTCGAATGATCTTCTTGCCTCAGGCTCCTGAATAAGTAGGATTACAGGTACACACCACAGTGCCTGGCTAATCTTTTTTTATTTTTTGTGGAGACCAGGACCCCCCATGTTGCCCAGGCTGGTATCAAACTCTTAGGCTCCAGGGATCTCCTGCCTTGGCCTCCCAGAGTGCTATTTTGAAAATGCTGATTACCTTGTGGTGATATTCTTTGAGGAGGCTTTGACGACTGCCCTTTAAGACATCAGATCTAGTCTTTTCTGAAGTCCTTGGATTCTACTTAGAGTAGTATTTATTTATTAAATAATGAGTTCAGAGCCTGATATGTGCCAGGTCTGTTTTGTTCTCCAAGAATAATCCTAGTAGACCCTGGGGTAGTGTAGCGCCTGAGCTGGCCTACGATCTTTTGTACCCAGTATTTTGTCTTGAAAAAATGGCATCTGTGAACATATACATTGCTCAGAGATGTGGGGTTGCTGGTGAGTAGAGATTTCTGAGAGAAGTCCAGTTATACCAGCTTTTCCTTTATGTCTTTAGACTCCTACAGCAAAATTTAGATCCTAATAGTTATTTGTATTTGCACAAGATTTGGATTATGATTATTCTTTTTTTTTTTTTTTTGAGACAGAGTCTTGCTGTGTCACCCAGGCTGGAGTGCAGTGGCCCAATCTCGGCTCACTGCAAGCTTTGCCTTCCAGGTTCATGCCATTCTCCTGGCTCAGCCTCCTGAGTAGCTGGGACTACAGGCACCCACCACCAAGCCCGGCTAATTTTTTTGTATTTTTAGTAGAGACAGGGTTTCACTGTGTTAGCTAGGATGGTCTCGATCTCTTGACCTGGTGATCTGCCTGCCTCGGCCTCCCAAAGTGCTGGGATTATAGGCGTAAGCCACTGCGCCCGGCCGATTATTCTTTCATTAATAGATACTTCTGGTTTTGTTCACAAAATGTTGAGTTTTAGGTGGAGAGATTTGAAAACTGCATTTGATTTGAAGTGGAATTCAATCACTTCGATGTGGACAGCCATTTAAATATGTTCCTAAAGTACAAAATTTATCTCTGAAAATCATATTTGTTTTTATGGCTCATTGATTGATTTGTTCATTCAACAGATATTTACTGATTATAGGATAATAAATAGGAAATAAAAATTTAGATTTGAAAGGAATCTTTAAGAAAATTTTCTACAGGCATATTAAGCAAGACCCAGACAGTTATGAGAAGTGACTGAGGTCCCCATGATCACACGGCTGGTGAGTGGCAGAGCCAGAATCCGAGCTCAGATCTTGGCTTTCTGCGCAATCGTCATCTTCCTGCATTCAAAGAAGTACAAGTTTATGTTTTTATCCATGTTCATCTGACCATTAAGGAATTTCAGCCACTTGGCCATCCCTCCAGTGCACAGTGGTTTGGGAACTGCCTTGAATTTTCTCAGCGTACCAGGCTCCCTGGGAGGTTAGGCTCCGGAGCCAGGCAGCTTGCTGCCTTCCTCTCACTCTCTGCTTATGGTCCTTGGACAGCTTGTTTAACCACTTTCTGCTTTATTTCCTTGTCTGCAAAATGGGGTTAATAATTGTACCTACCTCATTGCAGTGGAGGAGCAAATGAGTTAATACTGGTAAAGGATATTACTATGCCTGACACATATTAAGAATGCAATGCCTGTAACCACTGTGATTCTTGCTGCTGTTTTCACTGCTAATATTACTGCCCCCATCCCCTACAACCTCCGCCAAAACTAAAGGTATCCTCTGGTTACCCGGAGGTTAGCTAACTGAATGGTATCCATTGTCAGCATTCTGAACATGTATTTGGGCTTAATTTATCTTTCCAAAGAAAGTAGGGCAAAAGGGCTCTCTTTTTATTTTGAAGAGTGCCCCCAGAAGTGCTTATATTATTGTGGTGTTCAATATGAACTTTATTTTTACTTTATTGATTTATGAATATATTTTAAACTCTTTCTGCATTTCATATCTATTTCTGCTTTGTTTAATGTTTTTACTACTTTTAACTGTCAGGAAATATAAGCTCTTAATGACAGTAAAAGTTTTCGTTGCCCGTCTTCTTGAACACTTATTTGGTCCTAAAGGGTATTGCAGTAAAGTTTTACAGAAAAGCTTTTTTGCAAATAAATGTTATCAAAATAGTTATGTTGAGTGATGAATAAAATGTTTTTCAAGGATTTTGGGGGGCCTAAGGGTTAAGCAGTCAGGACAAATTTTATAGATAGTAATGTAATCTAGAAAATTCAAAGATTGTTTTTTGGATGGGTGGCAGAATTTAGTCAGAATATTGCTGTGTTTTCAGAGATTGTCCTGGCTCTAATTTCAAAATACCACTCTCCTAAACAATGTGATACAAAATGATTCATCTTTAGTGTATACTTTGAGTAGCGTTTTCACTATATTTTGAATGGGAGAAGTAGGAAAAAGACTGTCATTGCATTATGGTGGTTTGTATTATCCACAGTTAAGCATTATGTTAACATATTTGAGTCCCTGTTTTTGTTCTTACTAGGTAATTGGCAGTAAATTTAGCACTTTCAGGAATTGAAATTTGTGATGCTGTTTGGGTATTTCTCATAACATTCACAGTAAAAATCACATTGCCATGTTATGTGGACATTATTTAGGCTTATTACTAGCTTTTGTGATAGCTAGGAGACATCACAAAGGTTATTTGGGATCTGAAAATGAATGATGGGCTTAGAAAAAGATAAGTATCTCTTGTAGGCAGATATTTTATAGATGACTTTAACAATTTAAATCTAAATGGAATTGGAAGGCTGATTAGCAAGTGCAGAGTGGTGAAAGTGGAAGAATTCACTGACACCTTATTAACTTCTAGGTTTTCTTTCACTGCTTCCAGTGCTTGGAGCTGCCTTTGGAGATTTACCAAAGAAGTTAGTTATTGATTCTAGTTTGAGCTACTTTATTCTTTCCTTTAATATTTTTGTATTTTGTTTCACAGCTATTGCTTACGTCTTGATTGGCAGTGGTCTCTATGATGAAGCAATACGGCATTTTTCAACAATGCTTCAGGTAATTTTTCTTCTTATTTATGGAATTTCGAGTTTATGGTCATGCCAAAATATGGACTAATGCACAGCTGAAGTGCTGTAATACAACGTGTTTTTAAATTATACAAGAAAGCGAAAGAAATTGGTATGGACTGAGCACTTTCTTGGTGCCAGGCCTTGTGACATGCTTTCATTTAATCTTTGAAAGATTTTAAATAAAACTTCATTTTAAATGAGAAAAAGGGAATCTAATCAGGTCAAGCAATTTACTCATAGTCTCCCGACCATCAAGTTGCAGAGATGGGATTCAAATGCAAGCTTTAAAAAAACATTAGCATCAGTTCACTTTCCT
Organism: Macaca fascicularis; assembly: GCF_037993035.2. Classification (NCBI taxonomy): domain Eukaryota; kingdom Metazoa; phylum Chordata; class Mammalia; order Primates; family Cercopithecidae; genus Macaca; species Macaca fascicularis. Next base: position 18,139,379 of record NC_088375.1, read on the forward strand.
CTCTACCACAGTATCTCCCATGAGATATGGACACTGGAAATTCTTGAAATTCCAACTTATTTTCACACAGGAGTTGATCTTCATGATTAACTTAATTTCTACTCATACATATGTTTCTCACCTTAAAGTATAATTATGAGACTCCTTAATGAAGTATTGGGTCTTTACTGATTGGTGGCTGTGCTAAAGTCTAGTTAAGATAAAACATGCAAGCACTACATGTGTAAGAGTTGCAGAGAAGGCTGGTAGCTGCCCAACATCATTGGCCTTATATCTTGTATCATTATTTAACTGTATGCACTGTTGGTGCCTAACCATTTATTGATTGTTGATGTGTCTTTCCAGTAAAGTACAGTGAAGAAGACGTGGATTTTAGAGCTAGAGATGCCTTAATTCTAATCCACTGTGCTTCCTGCTACCAAGTTATTTAAACTCCTGAGTTATGGAGATAATAATAACTACCTCCAAAAAAATTCTTTTTTCGTTTAAATGAAATATCCTATTAAAGTACTTAGTACCTAGTGCCTGGCACATAGTAAATGCTTAGTAAATTTTGGCTAGTCAAAGTACTGTTCTGGTATATTCATCTGTGTTAATCATAGCAAGTGCCAACAAATACCTTACAGTCTAGCAGGCAGACTTAATTTAAATGATCCACTTTGAAATGTTAGCTCTGCTTTTGTTTTCTCTTTAAAAGTAAGGTTAATTATATTGATAACATCTTCATTCTCAAACAATTGATGAGATATTTTTAGTTATTACTTTGAGGTCTTTGGATCCAAGGAGCAGTGTATTTGGGTGGTCATGTGGAACACTATTCTTCAGTGGAATTTAAAGTACAAAGGGTAGATTGTAGATAGTTTTAAAAATCACATTTCTATTAAGTACTGGCAATGTTATAAAAGGTAAGCAAACACTTTTACACAGTTAACACTTGATCCTGGTTTGAAAGGGAGGTTTTGATGCATTTATAGGAGCAAATATCAGTTAATTTAAGGCAACCAGGCTGGAGTGTAGAATCCAGCAGAAAATAGGAATTTGCAGATGTATTATTTTATTCAACTTTTTGAAAATGTTATTACCATTGTGGTTGAAGACAATATAATACTGTTAAAGAAAATATTTTAAATAATAAAAAATTTTCGAATTCTGCCACTTTAACATGTTTAAATTTTTTATTTATGCCTTTTCAAGGTATGCAGTTGTTTTATAATCTGAATGTATGTACTGTTTTGTATTACTTTTTCACTTAATTCTATGCTATAAATGTTTTTCAGTATTTTTCTACAATCTTATTTTTAATGGCTCTATAATATGCCTTTGTTTTGTCCATTTATAGTTGTAAGACATTTCTCTTGCAGTTATGTTCAGAAAGTATATTAGCATTTTTCTCTTGGTGCAAAGAAGATAATGTATTGAAATGTGATACCGCATTTTCATCAATCTGTGATACAATGGGTTGCTTTCAGCTGGGAAATCTCTCTTTGAGAATGTGTGGATTATAAGGTTGGACTGCTTTACTGGCATTTCAGACTATCGATGGGGCAGGGATGAAGGCAGTGGAAAGTTCAAATGCAGAAGAATGAACTGGGTGGTCATGTATAACATATTTTTATATAGCAGCAAGAATGCCCTTGGCTTTCCTGCTGGTGCTTTTCTCGGTGATTTCTCTTCCCTTACCCTTTACCTCAGTGCTTCCCAGCTCTTTCCACATCATGGCACATGTGGAAATAATATTTGCATGGCACATGGGTAAGCAAGAATAATTTGGAGGCATCCAGATAAAACTTTGTGAAAATCTGTCACATTTTCTTTATATTTTATGACTGATAAGAAATAGAAAATTCGAAGATTCTACACTCCAGCTAGAGAGCAAGAACCTGTCTCTGAAAAAAAGAAAGGAAATACCAAGATTCGATGTTAAATGCTAACATTGTTTTCAAAAATTTTAATAAGAAACTTGATCCTACTTTTCTGGACAAAACTTTTCTATATTCGAGTTTATGTTTGAAAGTGATGCACACAGTCTCTGTTTGAGTTTTCTGTTGATTTCATCAAATTCTCGATAGCTAGTGTCATCAAGACACTATAAAAGTAGGTGGTAGCAAATGTCCAAAGAATAGTTCTTGCTGCTTCTCCAATTGACTGAAACTCCTTTTTTCATCATGAATCATAATTTGCATAAATCAGTCTCTTTAAATTATATATTACACATATGATTATTCTCTAAATCTAATTACTCTTTTCTTTTTTGTTTTGTTTGTTTTTTCTTTTGTTGGCAAACGTAGTGATAAAATTTCTTGCAGTATGAAATACATTTTTATCTCAATCATACTTTTTCATATCCAATATTTCAGAATAGTGATAAAGCTTTTCTTCAAGTATATACAGATGTTGCTGTACTACTTTTCATTCTTCAGGTTGTTCCTGAACTAAATATCACTTGAGAACCATTTTTCTCTGTATATGCTAATACATTTTTACCTGTTCCTTGCAGGACCTTCTAGATATGCAAAAATGCAGTATTTTTAAGCCAGTAAATGACTTTTAACAGATCTACAAAGTGGTAGCTATTCATGCACAGATTTTTTGTGTTTTTTGAGTTCATTAACTCTTGGCAAATTTTTTTTTTTTTTTTAATGAGACAGCTCATGAACTCCAGTATGAAGCAGCAGAGCATGGAATATGATTCTGTTTATAGAATCAGGCAACAAATGGGGACTCGGGGGCTTGGATTTTATTAGAATTGCTATTTTGATAAGCTCATTTAATATGAAGTTCAAATCTACATATAAAGGGTACTTTAACTCCAGAATGACTTTTTGATATAAAGCTCTTATACCTTTCCTGTTGTCTTGGTTTCACCAGCAGGTGACAAACCTGGGAAATATTTCCATAATCCTTGGTGTTTCAAAGTGTTTATTGGAATGTGTATTCCCTGTGGTTTGATTTTCCTTTATAGAAGTATCAAGGTTTCTAACTGAGCACAATGACAGGGTTTAATAGATGTCGGTCTGCATTGGAAACTCTTGATTTTTAAAGCTTATAAGTTAGTGTTGCCTCTATGCCAATGCCCTGAAGTCACTTCCACGTGTGTCAATGCATCAATAATAGTGTTCTTGAGTTGAAAAGTAGAACTTGTTCCTGATTTCTGTGTTGCTTTGGTCCCCATGCAGGGATGGGTATAACATAAATGCTTCAACAATTTTATGAGGCAGTTTGGCCTTTGCTTCATTGTGTGATCTTGAGCTCATCTGATTTTGATCTGATTCCAGTGGAACTGAACTTGTAAAAGAACATTATTTCTTATTTTACATTAGCATACAAAATTGAAAACATTCCTCTGCACAGAATTTTTAATAACATCCTTTATGCAGATACATGTGTTCATCACTTAGGTGAAATCTAATCCTCTTTACATTGCTTATCTACTGACTGTTTCGACTTGTTTGTTTTTAGATCCAGTGACTTTCCAGTTTTAATAAAAAGCCAGCCTTATAGTGGTAAATACAGTAAATACTGTAAAATTTAAAGTCACTATATAAGTAATAAAATGAGAATAATATATTAGACTTTTTTTTTGAGAATTGAGACATCTAAGTAGACACAACACCATTTAGGCAACTGTTATACCATGATTTTGCAGTTGCATAAAGTAAAATTGGAAGATTGAAGTATTCATTTTCATTTCACTCTTTTTAAGTTTAAGAGTATAGAAACTTTTTAAAGAAACTTTTGAAAAAGTTTCTGAAAACTTTATAAAGTATAAATATTATAAAAATATTTTGAAAAATTGCTCTTCAGAGCCTAATTTGTTTTTAGAAATAAACATTGGTTTTTATTTGGAAAAACCCAGAAATTTACTATGGCATTCCATAAAGAAAAGTTTTTGGCTTTTTAGCTAATGATAGAAAAAATAATAAATAAAGTATCAACTATTAAAAGTAATAAAATCTGTTACTTAAATTTAGGAACGCTTGATACTGGACTGTAGATATAACAGCCACAGTAAGTATATGTCCTTCTTGACTGTTAGGAAAAAATTCTAAAAAGAAAGAATAAATTGGGCCGGGCGCGGTGGCTCAGGCCTGTAATCTCATCTCTTTGGGAGGACGAAGCGGGTGGATCATGAGGTCAGGAGATCAAGACCATCCTGGCTAACACGGTGAAACCCCGTTTCTACTAAAAATACCAAAACAAAACTAGCCAGGCGTGGTGGCGGGCGCCTGTAGTCCCAGCTACTCGGGAGGCTGAAGCGGGAGAATAGTGTGAACCCGGAAGGCAGAGCTTGCAGTGAGCCGAGATCGCGCCACTGCACTGGGCCACAGAGTAAGACTCCGTCTCAAAAATAAATAAATAAATAAATAAACAGAAAGAATAAATTGAATACAGAAAACCTAAATACTTTACAGATAAGCACAGTAATCAATTCAGTGCTGTAGTAATGATGAGACCATGGGGTGACTTGAGGGGAGGCCCATGCGAGGGGCTCTGTTGTGGGGCACACATCCAATCCTGCAGTCAAGATGATGATGGCTACCTTTAGGAAGTTGTCAGTGTTCGGATATTTCAGTTGTTGCAAACTTGAATGACTGGGTTTTTTTTGGTTTGTTTCTTTTTTGTTATTGTTTTAAGTTTAAAATTTTTATTGCTACAAAAATGTTCTAGCTGCAAGAGCTAGAGGCCCACCATACGTTAATCACTGTGGTATATCTGTCATAGAGCTTTGCCTTCCTGTTATCCTGGATCGGGTTCTTGTTTTCCATTGACTGCACCCCACTATTATTAGCCATGTTGTCCTGCTTGCTTCCCCTTTGGGAAGAACAGGCATAACAGAGCTGACTTTGATCTGGTAGGTGAATCTCTTGTCTTCTGTGTTGGTTTTTGCTTGCTATTCCTAGTAGGTGGCAAGAATAGCATGGCTTTGTGTGGTATTCCTAGTGCATGGAACCTGAGATAGCTAACAGTAGGCCCTTAGTAAATAATCGTGGAATGAGTGGCTGACATCCATACAGTGTACAGTGGGATAAAGGAGAAGGAGCATATTTATTTTCTAGGGGAGTCTGCAAGGAATCCACAGGTGGTGTATGAGCTTAGACTTAAGGGATGAAAGGAATTTCATGGGGACCAAGGCAATGGGTGAGTGTTTCAGACAGAGGGGATAGCATTTGCAAATGCACTGCATTTGGGAAAGCATCTTGTATGTAGGGAATTATTAAATAGTTCTGATTTCTGGGGTATGAAATGAAGCTGGGTGTGGTGGCTCATGCCTGTAACCCCAGCATGTTGGGAGGTTGAAGCAGGAGGATCGCTTGAGCCCGGGAGTTTGAGACCAGCCTGGGCAACAAAGTGAGACCTCCATCTCTACAAAAAAATTCTAAAATAGCCTGAGGTGGGAGCATCACCTGAGCCCAGGAGTTTGAGGCTGTAGTGAGTTAGGCTTGCACCACGGCACTCTAGCATGGGTGACAGAGTGAGACCCTGTCTTTATGAAAAAAAAAGAAAAAAAAAAGAGGAAGGAGATGAGGCTGAACAGTAAGGCAGGAAAATGATTAATATTTTCTGCAGAGCCATTTAGATGTTACTTTTTTTTTTTTTTTTTTTTTTTTGTGGGTTGCTGCCCTTTAGTGGGTCCTGAAATTAATTGACAAGTTAAGATTAACACTTTTTTTTTTTAAGTGAAATATGCTGGACTAGAGAATATCAGATTCCATAGTGTACAGTAAGTCCTAGGTGTAACCCAGTGAAACTGTTTTCTAATACGTGTGTGTATATATCGTGCACATGTGTATGTGTGTACTGGGTTGTAATGTAAAATGTATTTCAGTGATTTGGAGTTGAAAAAGTTTGAATGTCACAGTATTAGGTGTTGGGGAGTCACTGAATAATTTCAATTACGGAAGTGATATGATGAGACCTTAGTGTTAGATAACTCTTGGTGTGTATCTGGAGAATAGATTGGAAGAAATGAGAACAGGTAAGGTGATCACAATATCCTAGGTGAGAGAAGAAGGCTTAGAATAGGGTAGTGGCTGATGGAGTGGGCGGGTGGATGCTGATCTGTTCAGGAGGTGAGATGGCCAGGATTTAGTGAGGGGTGTATGAGCTGAAGAGCAGGAGGATACCAGAGCACCAGCCTCGGCCATGGGTGTGCGGGGATGCCAGTTGTATTAGTAGAATAACTGCTTATTTACATATTTTTCTGTTTCACCTCTTGGTCATCTGGAGTAAAGTTTTTTCTCAGTTAGGAGAAAAGCAGCTCAGATAATATATTTTGAACCATAACAAATCTGAGCATAGGTTTGGTTCTTCCTGGAGATCGATGTTACCTTAAGCAAGCTTGTCCAACCCATGGGCCAGATGCAGCCCAGGATGGCTTTGAACGTGGCTCAACACAGCTTTGTAAAGTTTCTTAAAACATTATGAGATCTTTTTTTTTTTTTTTTTAACTCATTAGCTATCATTAGTGTTAAAGTATTTTATGTGTGACCTAAGACAGTTCTTCTTCCAATGTGGCCCAGGGAAGCTAAAAGATTGGACACCCCTGCTCTAGAGGATGAGCTCCCTGGGCTCACTGACTCCCACACCAGCCTGGCCAGGGTTCTGTTCAACCATTGACTGTTCTGTCTTCTGGCTTTTTTGCTACAGAAAAGCATGAAGCCAGTATTACTTTTAATTCCTCAATAGGTTCCCTTTTATCCTGCTCCCCTTTTCCCCCTGACACCTGTATCCTTTCTCCATCCAAACAACTTATTCTGCCTTCCTTTAAGCCAGGAAAAATATTTCAGCGTTTAAAGTTCTTATCTCTGGGGGGCAGGCTTATAGGGCTCCTTTACTTTCTGCTTGGTACTTTTCTTCATTTTCTGAAATTTTTACAGTGAAACATGTATTACTTAAAACATATTTTTTTCTGGTTATAAATGAGCATGTCTGTTTTAAACAATTAACAGGAATATAACAATGTATTAAGTGCAATGGGAATATATCTAGTAATCTCACTCCCCAGAGGAAATTCCTGGTAGCATTTTGGAGAGTTTCTTTCTGTGCACATAATGGCTCATACAATCATGTATAAGTATGATTTATGAAATGTAAATACCATCTTTCTGTAGGTCTATAACATGTACTGTTCCCCGCCCCACTTAGCAAATAGCATGGCGACCTCTATGCCAGTTACATATAAGTTATAACCTATAAATCCAGAACTTTATAGGGGCCAGGGAGGTAACATGAGCAAAGAGAGTTGGCACAGTGTGGCTGCGATGGGTAGGCCCTGTGGTGAACTGATGGACTTGTACCTCTCATCTAAAGAGACAGCCAGTGCTTAGCTCTAGTCAAGTATTTATTGCTGTGTGAGAATGCCAACATGTGGGCCTATGTTTGTTGAATCTTTTGATGTTCTAAGATAAGCTAGAAACCTAAAATTGTTTAGTTTAAATTTTGCAATTTTTCATACACCATGTAGTCCAATCTGCTGTCTGGGTTGTGGCTAGTGATATGCCGGTTTACCACTGGATATAGATGCATCTCATTCTATTTGAGTAGCTTTTAAGAAAATTTAAATGAGTGTTATCTTCTCCTTTATTTTTTCCCATTTACTCATCATTGAAGTGGATGTGTTCATTTTCTACAATACTGGCAGATACCCTAGCTCAGATATGAAACTGAACAATAGATTAATCTATCAAGTTTTTGCAAAGTTTCTTTCTGGAGAATCCAGTGCTGTTCTATGAAATCCCTTAGCAGTGCAATACTTCCACCCAGGACCTTATAGCCAGAGGTGGCTGTTTATTCTTCTTTCTTAACTGTATAGCAAACCATTCAGAGAAGTAAAAATTGTAGAGGCTAAATGTAGATGAGAGGCAATTTCATTCACTCACCAACTAACCTGTATGTAAGGAAGGACTCAATGGCCGGGATGAACAGATGTTTTGTCCTTGGTCCTAATAGGTGTTTCTTCCACCTATTCTGCAATCTGGATTGCAGAATAACCAGAGAAAGCATGGGAGCAGGCTACAAAAAGAGTCTGGTTTTTTATTTCGACCCATTAGTATGAAGGGTTGGATTAATTTCCAACAGATTTCAGCGCAGCCTCATTTCTAGTTCGTCATTGTATTGGCACTGAGTGGTTCTTTCCTCTTCAGGTTATTTCATGGATATATGAAAGGAAACACACTAGTTACAGGCATTACCCAATCCTTTGCTCACATCTCTTTACCCCTCTGAGCCACCTTCTCTGTAAGACATGATTGCTGATGCTGCCAGAGTTGTTGAGAGGATTGCATTTTAAATAGGATGACTCTGTGAAAGAAACCAGCATATTGCTCTGTAATGTTGGTTCCCTTCTCCTCTCTTTGTTATTTCTTTCAACATGAAACTTTTGTCACATTTCATTCAAATGAGCTTTAAGAATATAGGCTTTTCAGGTTGGAGACTGCATATTGACTTATGAGTGGTGGTAGCATAAAGAAGTAGAGCTGTCACTTGTGGCATTAACATGCTTTAAGCAGAAACTGATTTTTTGTTTTGTTTTGTTTATGGTTTTTGACGTGTTTCTGTTTTGGTCTGACTAGGAGGAGCCTGATCTGGTTAGTGCAATTTATGGCCGAGGGATAGCCTATGGAAAGAAGGGACTACATGTGAGTATGTAATAGTTACGATTGCCATAGCGCCTACATGATCTGACACAGACCAGGGTTTTGCTAGAACTGCTACTGTTCATTGACCCTTGATGGCATGTGGAGTGGTATCTATCGTTCCAGTTCACAGATGAGAAAATGGCAGCTAGTAAGTGGTGGACTGGGGATTTCCACCCAGATCTTCTGAAGTAAACTTTGATAAACTGGATAGACTAAGAAAAGCATGAGAACCTGCTTGCATTCCTAAGAGATATTCAATGGTCCAAGTGGAGACTGGGCATCAATAGTGAACTAGGACTTAGAGTTTGAGTTCCTTTCACAATTATTAAAGGTTGATGAAAGAACAAAAGGTTTTTTTAAAGTGTGTAAAATTTATTTTTATTTGTTATATTTTATACTTTTTGCACATAGGTATAATATATTTGTAGCTGTAATCAAATTATTCCCCTTATTTCTTTGAGGAAGGCTGGAGGAGGACTATAATAATCATATTTTACACAAGCAAAGGTACTACGGTATAAAAATGAAGACTCCTGAAATTATATAGTAAATCACGAAATGGTGTAAGTTCAGTTTTCCAAATTTTTAGTCTAGGACATTATATGCAAACTTTTTCTATTGTCTTATTGTATACTAAAAATATTTGTGTGAAATTGTGCTTTGAGAGAGCAATACCACTTTTGCAACTTTTACATTAAAAATATTAAATGTTTAACATTTTTATTTTATTACAATTTATAACATATTACAATTAATATTGTACTAACCTTGTGCTGGCCCACTGGAGAAACTTTGTGTATCTGTATACTTCTGAGACATAGAGGACTGAGAATGAATTCAGAATTGGGAATGATGGAAGTGCTTAGGAAGGAAACGATATTTTACTCAGAGCATCAATAAATGACCAGGTTGAAGTTGCACTAGTAAAGTTCAGAGCTGCCTCTTCCTAATTCACATCTTTTAAAATTATACATCTTGAGATTAAATTTGCGTGTATATTTAATAAAAAGTTACACATGCATTTTTAATGTAAAAGTAACATGCAAATGTTAAAGAGAATTTACCTAAACTTCTTAAGATATAGATTTATAGGCTTATGTTTTTGATAGATACTATCTTGACCCATTTCTGTTCCCCCATTGCCACTGGTCAGCATCATTTCACGTGCTGGTATCCACATACTCATCCATTGAGATTCGTTGATTCCATGTTTAAGTAGATTAAGTTTAGATAATATCCTGCCATCTGTGGAACTTGTGATAGGTAGCCGGGTCTAACATGTTATTGTTGTGAGTAAGTAGATAGACTTGAGTGAGTTAAATAATTGTAATATCATGACTGATTTGACATGGCACATCTCTTACATAGAAGTGAAGTTCATATTTATTTTTAAACAATTATCATTACTAAATTATTAGTTTTCTCAGAAAATCTTTTCAGCCTGGTTTTGAGTAACAGTATGTCTCATACTAAGCTAATGCCTTTTCAAGGACATTAAGAATGCTGAGCTTGCTCTGTTCGAACTGAGCCGAGTAATTACCTTGGAACCAGATCGTCCAGAGGTATTTGAGCAGCGAGCAGAAGTGAGTGTGGTTTTCTTTTTCCCTCTGTCGTTATTGGAATAGTTGAATCCCAATATTTTTCCTATCATTTTATTACTTGTAAATTTTAATGCTCCCTTAAAACTCTTATGTTTTTCTATGTAGGTACTTAATGCCTTTAAGCATGGTTGAAATTACTAGAAAACTATGGACCGAGTGATATTCCTGAACTAACACAGAAGAGTAATATTTAGTATGAAAATATGTGGTTATGATGTATACTACTTCTATAGATATTCATTGAAAAACATAACACATATTTACTGTATATGTGACCTACTCTAGCAAAACTTGATATAACTGTTTGTCAAACTAGAATTCACAGCCCTTGGAAGTGTTCATTCTGCTGATGTGTATGTGTGTAAGCACTTACCTGTAATTCTTATGAGATAGACCTAGCTGCGTGGACACATAGATCAAGTGGATGATTACAGCCACATCTTAATGGAACTTGACATAGAGACAGATAACATGTGGTGAAGATGCCATGTAGGACTGGCTCAAGTAGACACAGGAGGTGCTTCTTTGAGAAGAGAAGAAGGGGAATGTTAGGAGTGTTTGCTGAGGCCATCAGAGGAAGCGAGGCTGGAGCTGATGCAATCCCATGGTGTGATGGGGACAAGATGGAGGAGAGTGTTCAGTGCAGGGAAGAGAGTCTGTACAAAGGCATTCTGTTTTATGTTTTTAAGTGAAATTTGTTTATTTTACTTTCTGAAAATAATAAGCTATCTAGGCTTGATATGTGTTACTGTATTTAGTCTGAATAAAACAACTTTTAATCATCTGATATGATCTCATGGTTGAACTAAAGAAAAAATTACTTTTTATTTTCTCTTTTGGGAGAGAAAACTAGCAAAGGAAGTGCTAAGGGTGTAAGAATTTAAAAACTGTATTTATGATATTTTTGTTCTCAAGATTATTGTGTCTTACAGTTCAGTCTCTTAAAGTGAATTTTTGTTTTGTTGGGGATTTGGCTTTTTGAATAAAATCTTTCTTAATGAATGATTTCATTTCTTACATCTTTCCTATTTTGAATTGTAACCCTAAGGGTTAAGTGACTATAGTTTATCACTGCTTGAGACTTGCTGGTATTTAGTTGGTGTTTAGTGGCTAATTTGGTGACAACTTTGGTGATCATCTGCTTCTGGGAGAGGGGACTGATGCTTTTTCCCCTATATTACTCTGGTTTGTGTTAAAATCTGGTAAATCATGAATTAAATTAAGTATATTTAGGTAAGAATTATTTAACAGGTCTTTACAATTCGCATATCTAATAAAAAGCTACTGTTTATCAGAATGGAATTGGTAATTAGAAAAATACTTTTTAATTGTCTTATGTATAATAATATTCTCTTTTTCTGGCATTATTGGGCAATAATGTTACTACATACTGAATTTTCCAGCTAAATTATAACATACCATTTATATATGTCAGAAGTCATTTTATGAGAAATCTTTCACTTTCATGCTTTCTGAAATATTCTATATTTGATGAACATAAGTTAACTTTTTAAAGTTACTCATTCTTATGCATATTGATTGTTGTGCTGGGATATGATAATTCAGTTATGTACCTAGGGGTTGATAAACTCAGGAGGGATGATTTTCCTTCCAAAATACAATCCCAGCCCACTGTGCTTTTTGAATTCTCAGGCTTATATTCAATTTCTTTCCTCTTTCTGAGCTATCATGCTTACTACTGGTGATAGGCCTGCCCGAATCCTCTCTCTCGCTGATTTTAGAGTAGGAAATTATAAAATTTGGTAGAAATAATCTGTCTAATAAGGATAGAATAGGCTGGGCGTAGTGGTTTATGCCTGTAATCCCAAAATTTTGGGAGGCCAACACAGGAGGATTGCTCAAGGCCAAGAGTTTAAGACGAGCCTGGTCAATGTAGTGAGACCCCTACCTCTGCAAACAAATTTTAAAAAATAAGTTAGCAGGGCATGATGGCATGACCCTGTAGCCTAAACTACTCAAGAGGCTGAGGTAGGAGGATTGCATGAGTCCAGGAGTCCGAGGTTACAGTGAGCTGTGATTGTTCCACTACATTCCAGCTTGGGTGACAGAGTGAGACCCTGTCTCTAAAACAACAACAAAAAAACCCTAATTTAAGGACGTTTATTCAGGATAAAGTGCTGGGGCTTGATTGCATGAACACTGATACCCACTTTGGATTTTCTTATGTCTTTTTGGTTTACTTTTGCATTCTGAACTGTCTTCTGTATTTTCATGTTGCCTGAATACAACTGATTGCTGGCTCAAAAGAGCTTTTCCAAACAGGCTTGCAGATATTTTTCCTCCTACTCTGCAGATCATGACTCATGAGTTAAAAGTTGTTACACAAAAGGGCTTAAAGAGCATCTGGAATCTTAAGAGTTGTCATTCAGCTCTTCTTACCATAGAGGACAGAGCTAAAGTCCATGGAGGACTCTAATCTGTGTCCAATAATTTGTCTATTTTAATGGTTCAAAGTTATCTTTCAGGTTAATTTTGACATCTTTGTGTATATATGCCAAATTTTGATTTAAAAGGTAAAGTCAAGAAAAAAAAATCACATTGTAAGAAAAGTAACATCTGGTACAACCCAGAATGTGAAATAGTGACAAGGCAGTTGCTGCAGTCATAGTTCATCAGCCTCCTGCTTGACTGGACAAAGATTAGTGGCACCTCAGGTGGTTGACTTTGAACACCACCACATAGTATATGGGGTCAAGGATTGCAGCCTGCTGAGAGTAATTTTGTGAGTGGAGTAGGGTGAAGTGGAATTGAAGAGTCAAAAACATTGGGATTTTAGGGTTGGTCATTGGTATTTTTCCTGATTACATGTTTGGGATTTCTAGATTCTGTCCCCTCTGGGACGAATTAATGAAGCAGTGAATGACCTCACTAAAGCTATCCAACTGCAGCCTTCAGCACGGCTGTACAGACATCGGGGAACCTTGTACTTCATATCAGAGGTGACTTGTTTTTGTCTTGAAGTATTTCTTTTTATGATGATGAAAATTTCATTTTTCCCTTGACCTCAGGAAGTGACTCTTTGATAGATTTGGGCTTTGGCTGTTTAGTAATATATCTGTGTCATAAGAGTTATAGGCTGGGCGCGGTGGCTTACACCTGTAATTCCAGCACTTTGGGAGGCCGAGGCAGGAAGATCGGGAGGTCAGGAGATCGAGACCTGGCTAACATAGTGAAACCTAGACTCTATTAAAAATACAAAAAAATTAGCCGGGCGAGGTGGCGGGCGCCTGTAGTCCCAGCCACTCGGGAGGCTGAGGCAGGAGAATGGTGTGAACCCGGGAGGCGGAGCTTGCAGTGAGCAAAGATCCTGCCACTGCACTCCAGCCTGGGCGACAGAGCGAGACTCCGTCTCAAAAAAAAAAAAAAAATAAATAAATAAATAAAAGTAAAGAATTATGAAAGCATTTTCTGTAGCTGAAATTAAACCCGGTGGAGAACATTAAATACTAAAAACATTTTCTTGTTTGAGCTGTCAGCAATAACTAATTCTGGACTGGCATTAAAAAAAGAGAAAGATAAATTTAGTTTGTGGATTGTATGTCAATCTTTCTTGCAAATGTCATCATAGAGAAGCAGGTGTGCATGTTGTCAATGTGATTATTAAACTTAGAGGTACAATTCGAATTTCTTTGGGTTTCACAACCCAAGAAACATACCCTGAACTAGCATGGCTTTCCAGACTATAGCTTCTCTATGTAAGTGACCCAAGCCTAACAAGGTTGTCTTTTATCATCAGAGTGACATTTATGATTGCCACAATTATTTCTGTGGCTTATAGTACTTTAAATAACAATTTTCTGTGCCAAAGAAAATATATTAAAAGAGTCTCAGCATAACACCTTTTAATGTTAATCTGTGGCACAATTATTTTGGAACTATCCAGTATGATAAAATGCTAGTACCAGAAATTTCTCTAACAGATTATTACTATAATACTATTTGAGATAAATTTTTTTGTAGTTAAGACAGAGTGCTTAATTAAACCTTTGTGAGTTTTTCTCACAATTGCTTTTCTTAAAAAGCTCCCAACTATTTGAATGAGTAGCATAAGCATTTAACCAATATATAGTATCAAAAAATGTTTCCTTTGAAGCCAAAAAGGGCAGAGGATAAATTGAGATATTTTTTCTCTACCAGTCAAAAATTAGGAAATGTTCACATATCTAATAAATACTATTTTATTTTTCCCCCCACTCTCCTTTTTGTAGGACTATGCAACAGCCCATGAAGACTTTCAGCAGTCCTTAGAACTGAACAAAAACCAGCCTATAGCTATGCTATACAAAGGTTTAACTTTCTTTCACAGAGGACTTCTGAAGGTGAAAGTGTTGTGCATATGTGTACCATATGATGACTCTGCTTCTCTTTTGTGGGTGGGAGGAATTTCTTTTGCTTGATAGCTGATCTGATGTAGAAGGTAGTCTGAATCAGCATATTTATTATTTATTGAGCTTCTATTCTTTGCTGGGTTCCTGGAGGGAGATACAGAAAGAGAAAGGATCAAAGGTTAATAAGTGGGAGAAATGATACTTTACCTTTATAGAGGATACAGTTTGCAAAGCTTTTTCCACATATAATTTATCATATGGTAAACATACTCAAGAACATAATATAAACAAAGTGCTTTGAAAATGTAGATAAGAAAGATTCACTGGAACTGCAGAGTTAGAGAAAGTTCCAAAGAACAGGTGGACTTTGTCCTGGAGCTGGAAGACTGAGTAGGATTAGGGGGTGGAAGTGGGAGAAGAAAAGCCCATCAGGCAGAGAGGAAAGCGTGGGTGAAGACTTGGGGAGATGGAAATATGGGCAGTTCACAGAGTGGGAAGTAGTTGGGTGTGGTTTAAGGGAGATGAAGCTGGAAGGTCGGTGGAGGGCAGGTCCTTATCCTGGAGTACTGTGCTAAGCATTTTGACTCAAATTTGCAGGCCAGAGGAGCTATAAATTCTAGATTGCCAAAATGCATAGGTTCCAGCACTGAGACCAAATCTGTAATTTAGAAAGTCGATTCTGACAGCATGGTGGCTGAGGAGATGGGGGACAGAAGGACTGACCGGGTGACATTGTTTGGGTCTAGGTCAGTGGGCATGAAACTTGACCCAGCTCCTTGAGAGACCACAGGGACAGGTTGGGAGACCCTTCTGAGATTGACTGTATTGGTATCACTTGAGGACTGCCTGGCTGCTGGGCAGAGGAGGTAGAGGGAAACAAGAAAGCTATCTGAACTGACTGAAAGTTTGGGCAGAAATGTGGCCTGTAGCCTGGCCTTTCCTCCTGCCCAGGCACTCAGTTCCATGTTCTGAGTCTGTGCGGGGAACCCACCGTGAGAAGGCTTGTGCCAGAAGCCGGGGGCCTGAAACCTGATGAGGAGCTGCCTCTCTCACCTGGGCTTCCTTAGTGCCACTCAAGGCCTGCCACATAGTAGGTGCTCTCACAAAGGACACATCCAAGCTACCTGATGGAAGACAGATGGGCCTGAGAACGAAATAGAGTCAGCCTGCACAACTGAAAAGCGATTCGTTCTGATAGGAGCCCCAGAAGGTGGTACTTAACGAGAACTTTGAAGGCTGTGAAGAAATTCAGTAGTGTGTGGCAGGGATGTGTATCCTGACAGAAAGAACAGACATTTTATTATTGAAAGTGGTTTGAGAATCTGACATACATATATTTGGGTTGTGGGGAGAGTGTTTACCTGTGAAAAGGCTGCACATTGCAAATCCTCAGTGTTAAGGACAATGCCTGTCACATAGGAGGTGCTCAATACGTATTAGTGGAATAATGAATTTCAAGGACAGAGCACTGAAGTTGGTGTTAAAAGGTCTTGGTTTGAGCTCTTGCTCCAGGCTCCATGGGCAATCAGTTTCTCCTTCCACGTCTGTAAAGTGGAAACAATTCTACTTTCTGCCTCTTGGAGTGATCACGAGGATTCAATAAAATACTCCATGTGAAAAGTACTTTGTAAGCTTTAAACAGGAATCGAATATTAATTATTATAGATTATTTTATCTGTGAAAATTAAAAATTTTACAGATTCTAAAAGAAAACTCCCATTCCACTAAAAGCCAAACCAAAGGAATTTTGCAGATTCTATTTCATAAACCTCACATTCCTTTTGGAAGTATGTGGAGGATGCTCCTAATAAAGACCTCTCTCTCTGCTCAGGATTCAGACTGGCAGCCGTAGACTTTGAGAGCAATTTCTTAAAACATGCTTTGAGCAGCTGCCAGATAGACTTGTCCAGTTTATTTTGTATCTACCCTCTGTTCCTCTCATCTTCTCTGACAGTCACCTTAAATTTAAAAAATTCAGAACCTCAGTACTCTACTCAAATATCTCATGGAGGAGAAAAAGATTACAAATACAAAAAAATACCAAACTATTCATATTAAGAGGTTGAAAATATTTTTAAAAGTAAGCAAATGCAAACGATTTCACTTTTAATGTTGTTACTGTAGAGCCAGGTTTAGGAACGTGGACGGGGCTCTTTGGGGTATTTGAAAATGAGAATTTTTCAGAAAAGAGAAACTAACCACAGTTCAGCACAAGAACTGAAATTCACTTTGATTTACTTTAGATCTGCGTGATAAGAACCTAGAAACAGTGCTTTCATTTTGAGCATTAGAAGCCCCTCAGCAAACTAGTACTACCAAGTTATTTGGTGCTCTGTCCTTTTCACCAGGCTCATAAGCGCAGCATCAGCAAGTATAATAGATGGGAACTCTTGCTTTGCGTTTTTATAGATCTGCTGTCTGAGGAGGTTAGAGTGGTTACTTACTGTCTCCTTCATCCCAACGGCATCCCCATGAGGTATAGGAGGAGTGGAAGGTGTCCCTGTTACACAGATTGGAAAACTGAGTTCATAGTGAAATGGCTGAATTAATAAATGAACTTTGTTTAGATTTTTTTTGTTTCTCTTGTTAACCTTAGAGACAAGTATTAAATGGACCAATAAGTTTGAGCTATTTTTATATCCTAAAGGTGGTCTCTCTTGGCCAACAGCAATTTAAAAATTAATTAAGTGGGTGATTGCTTATTTACTATATGATGTCATACGTTAGAAGTATATTAGGCAATATTACAAATTTTATGACTATCCAATTCAGGGGTTATATGAGGCATTTTGGATCTTCCTAGGGAAACAACAAAAGCTTTTCTATTGAATCCCATTGTTTTATCTATGTTATAAGGATATTTCACAAACCATGTGTCCCAAGCACCATCAGCCTTCACTTTGAGAGTTTTCTGAGAGTGTTCTCTTAGTTAACAAGGAACAGCCCTAGGGTGGTGGTTGCCTGTCAACTAGTAAGAAAGATGGGGACTGAAAATGGTGGGATGGCATTTGCCAAGCAAATTAATTCAGAGCCAGTTCATGTGCTTAGAGATTGATTCATTCAAACGTAGTTTCTTTGTTCCCAACGCCTTAAAATCTTGATTCTACTATGTCCCCTCTTTGGCAGAATGAGGTAGAGAGCTGTGCAGTGATTAGACAGGAACCCTGAAACCAAAGACTCTTAAAAGCTGAAGAGAAATCAGACTTTGAAGAACTGTGGCGTCCAAGCATGCTGTAAGTGGAGTGGGCAGCCCCCTGGGCGTCTCCACCTAGCTGTCCACAAGCACTCCAGACTTAACACGCCCCGATGGGCTCGTTATTCCCTCCTGCCCCACCCCATCCCCACCTGCAGCTGCCCTTTCTCCTGTACTTCCTTACTTGGTTAATGCTCTCGCCACCCACCCGAGCTCTTCAGCTTAAAAGCTTCCTACCCTTTCTTCTCCCTCATCTCCCATACCCAGGCAGCCACCAAACTCTGTTGTAGTTTGCCTTTCAAAATGTCTCCTGAGGTTGACCCTTCTTTTCTCTCCTGAGAGACAGTTTCTTAGTTTGAGCTTTCATTATCTCTTGCTCCCACTACTGCAGCAACTCCCTCATTTGGCTCCCTGTCTCCATTCTCTTCCCTCCCTAGTCTGTCTTTGTTGCTGCTAGTAGTAATCCTCTCTAAAAAGTACATTTCCTGAGGTCATGCACCTGTGTGAAGCCCCCTAGTCCTCACTGCCTGCACAGTTTGGCCCAGGAGGCCCTTCCTTTCCTGGCCCAGCTTTCCACATTAGCCTGGTCTCCCATCTTTTCCCTCTCCCCTGTACCCAACCATGCACCCTGCACTCCTGCCTCACTAAATTTTCCACCATTTCTGAGTGATCTATGCCACTGTACAGTACTATTTCCCCTCTCCAAAATGCCCTCTTTCTTTACCAAATTCCTTTTCATTCTCCCAAGACCCAACTCAATTGTCACTTCCTCCCTGAAGCCTGTTCTGTTACCCCAGGCTCAGTTAGTGGTTTCTTTCTCTTCATTCTCAGAAACTTACTTATATCTCTATTGTAGCTCTTAATTTGTATTCCAATAACCTGGTGACACAATTGGCTTTCTAACTAGACTCCATTCTTAGAGGACAGAGATAATGACTGGCTCATCCTTGCCTCCCCTGCACCTCACACTGTCTCTGGCACATAGTAGGCGCTCAATACATGTTTACTGAATTAAGAATATAGTGGTAAACTCTTAAAAGATCAAGGTTACACTGTGGCAAGAAGCCTAACTAAAAGTGATCTTTAACATTTCTTAAATGTTAAAGTTTATGCATTCCCATCTCTCTACCCAACCGTAGATATTCAGCAGGAGTCCTTAATGAGTAGATTGTCATCCCATTGTTGCCTTTGAAGAGTTTGCACACCAGCCTCTCTTGTCCTGCTGTCTCCCTTTCAGAGAAAATCAAGGTGCAGGGAATGAATGCCTTTTTGAAAGCAATTAGAATTGTACTGCTTTTGCAAAACAATTTTGCGTGCCTTACCAAATCATTAAATATTTATTGAGTGCCTACCATGTGCAAGGTATGTGACATCTTCAGTAGTTTTCTTCTATGAATTATCTAATCATGTGTAAAATTATCTAAAGTCAAATCTTTTGCATTAAAGCTATTAGAGATCATGATGCCTTATAGCAGGTAACTTTAGTAAGTATGTCTTTTCCTTAGGAAAAATGTTAGTAAGCTATATAGTCATAATTTTTTTATTGCAGTGTATGAGTCACAGTGAAAAGTACATTTAACATTGGTTTAAGCCTAGGTTGTTTCTACTTAAATAGAATGGTTCATTTGATTAATAGTTTTCATAGATGGAGAGGGAGTTAGGCAGTAGCCAAGTATACCATGCATTTCCAAGGACAGCTTCCCAAAGCACAGCGCCTGCTTAGCAGTTCTCACTGTCTTAGCCTCAGACTTGGTATTAGGCAGATGGAAGCTCACCCCAAACACCTGCAACTTAAGGTTTTTGTTTTGTTTTGTTTTACTTTTTCTTTTTCCTTGTAGATCATGGGAATCCTTCAGATGGTGAATCTAGGAGCCTTTTTGCTTGTTTTATAAACAGTTTCACATTGGGCTTTCTTTTTTGTCTCTCGGTTCAATTTTAAATGTTGCCAGTTATGATTGTTTTAAATTATTTCACACAGCTGTTAGGCTTGCTTTTGGTCCTAGGGCCTTTATTAATTAAGGATATGATATTAATAATATGAAGGTGAAATGATTAGTATTCAAAGTTTTAATGAAGTAGCTAGTAATAAAGTAGGTAAAATGGAAAGCTGATTTCCCATTGTAAAGGGGAGAAATTTAAGGCTCGTATTTTTCATAGTAATGCATTTGTTTACTGAAATTAAAGCCTTCTGACTTATAGTTTATTGCATTTTCTGCCTGTCTTTTTTTAAAGTCCTCCTATTTAAAAGAAAATCTGTCAGACTATGTAGGATATATATTTAAATCCTTTTACGATTTAAGTGAAACTCAATTTTAACAGTTATGCAAATGAAATAATTTTCTGTACACTTTTTACAGGAAGCTATTGAATCCTTCAAAGAAGCTTTGAAGCAGAAAGTTGATTTTATTGATGCATATAAAAGTCTAGGGCAGGCGTATAGGTGAGTAAAATAATAACAGTTGGGGTAGGAGGGAGGCTGAAGAGTGGGGAGACAAGATAGTTTCACATAATATTTTAAAAGAAATGATATTTCTTAACCAAAGGAGATGGGTATTTTGAATTGCACAAGTATGTATAGATTTGTTGATATTTTCTCTGGAATGCAGAAAAAAATAGTGTCAGAGGATGTCATGATGCACAGTATTCTCTCTTAACTTCAGTGTGTGTGTTGGTCTAGAAAACATTCGTCCTTCAAGGATTGTTGTTTTGAACAGTGGCATTATAAGCTGTTGGGGTATAGATGCTGTTGCTACTTTCTTAGACAATAACTAAGGTAAATTTCCTATGATCTTTTTGAAAAGTCCTAGAATGAAGGGATGGAAAAGTTGTGATTATAATGTACATCTATTGAGAATGAAAAGTTGTAACTAGAACTTGGCTTCCTGACCCCATGCATTGCCCTGATGAATAGAGCTATTGTGACTTTTGGCCAAAAAAAAAAAAAAAAAAAAAGTAGGCCAGGAGAGGTGGCTCACACTTGTAATCCCAGCACTTTGGGAGGCTGAGGCAGGCATATCACTTGAGGTCAGCAGTTCGAGACCAGCCTGGCCAACATGGTGAAACCCCACGTCTACTAAAAATACAAAATTAGCCAGGCATGGTCGTGGGTGCCTGTAATCCCAGCTACATGGGAGACTGAGGCTGGAGAATCGCTTGAACCCGGGAGTCAGAGGTTGCAGTAAGCCGAGATCATGCCACTGCACTCCAGCTTGGGTGACAGAGTGAGACTCCGTCTCAAAACAGGAAAAAAAAAAAAAGTATATTGTGTTATGAAAAGGAAGTAGGATGACATGAGTGAAGGAGCTCATGACTTAGTTCTGCCTTGGTCGTTCTGCAGGTATGAGTGCTTAACTTCTCTGAGCTTCTGGCTTCTCACTTGTAAAGGTGCTACAAAAGCTAGAAAAGAAAAATAGCAACAGAAAGTCCCTTTATTAGGTACCTTATTCTGGAAGGATTATATTCAAGAACTTATTTATCTGATAGTTTGCGGAACTCTTATACTAACTTGGAAAAAGTGTGTCTGGATTTGTTTGGGGTTTAAGGGATGATATTTATGCTTCCTGTCTCACAGAATTTTTGAATAGAAATTAAAAACAGATTTGAAAGCACCTTGTAAAGTGCTGTATGAATGTAAGCAGGAATTGTATTTTTAAAAAATGTCCATTATATATAGAGAATTAGGTATAGAACATTTTGAAGTTACTTCTATTCTTTGTAATATATAAAAGAATGAACTGCCAGGCTCTGTGGCATGTGCCTGTGGTCCCAGCTTTTCAGGAGGTGAGGTGAGAGCATCACCTGAGCCCAGGAGGCTGATTTCAGCCTGTGCAATGCAGTGAGACCCAGTTTCTAAACCTATTTAAAAAGCAAATAAAAAGCAGATTGATCCATAACAACCATTTCCATTCTGGAATGGTTACAATTCTAAAATACACTTCTTTTTTCAGAATTCTAAATTATATAATGATTTACTAGATTTTAAGCAAAGCAACTTTGGTGACCAAAAAAAAAAAATGCATTTTTAAGGCTATGAATTTGATTGAGAATGATGAACTGTTTATGATTATAATTGGTATACTTTTTTCCAAATGGGAAAAGTATGTTTTTATCCATATATTAAAATTTACACACAGTTCTTTAGGGTTTGGGACTCATTGTGAATAATCAAGGAGAGGGGTTTGAATAAGCATCTGCCTTTGGAAATCAGCAGATGAATTTTCCCCACAGAATTTCAAGAGCTCTGTGGTTATCCTATAAGCTGGTAAGATTTAGAAGTAAGTAGAATGTAATGTGTCAGAGGCTATAAAAAAGTAACAAAGGGAACACCCGCATCAAGGTATCTTGTTTACATATTGGTCCATAATTCTGAGGATAGCTTATTCTGTATGTTTCCTGTAATGTCTATACTGTATTCATAACTATTATTAAATACCTAGAGAATTGGGCAATTTTGAAGCAGCCACTGAGAGCTTTCAAAAGGCACTGTTGCTCAACCAAAATCATGTGCAAACCCTCCAGCTCCGGGGAATGATGCTCTACCACCACGGCAGCTTACAGGAAGCCCTTAAGAACTTTAAGGTGAGCATCCGTAAATAAGTACACAGTAATTGGAATTCTTGGATTATTCTTCAGTGAAGTTTAGTGAAATGAATAGAGAAGGGGGACTGAGAATAGTGTTTCTACTCCAACAAAAAGAAAGAGAAGAAATCATTGCCCTTGTCTTATAGTCTAGTTTACAGGTCTGGTTTAACCTGGAGGGAAAACTAATTCCGGAGTAAAGAATAAGGCATTTCAAAGGTTTCTTAAACTGTATTGATACTAATGCAGCATTTTGTCCTCAGCGGTGTCTGCAGCTAGAGCCGTATAACGAAGTGTGCCAGTATATGAAAGGGCTCAGCCACGTTGCCATGGGACAGTTTTATGAAGGGATAAAAGCACAAACAAAAGTTATGCTGAATGATCCTCTCCCAGGCCAGAAGGCTAGCCCTGAGTATCTTAAAGTGAAGTATCTCCGAGGTAAGTCAGAAAATCACAGAATTGTTGGATTTTCATGCTCAAAGCTGTAGAAATCATATTGCTTGACTCTTTTATGTTCCATATGAAACAGTGGAGTCTGAAAGAGGCTAGGTGACTTGTCCACAGCCACACCTTGTCAGTGCTAGTGTTGAGACTAGATGTTTATATCTTCGAAAGATCAGTCGAATGCGTTTTCTACCACTTTTAAAATTTTTACTTTCTAAAGTTAAAACATTTTTTACTTAAGTTGAAAAGCCATATTTTGAACTAAATGTGACGAGCATCTGGAGTATTTGTGTCTCATCACATGTTATCCAAGAATACAGGAAGGGCAGGAAACTGACATTCTGTGAGGTTCTTACTGTTTTTTGTTTTGTTTTGTTTTGAGACGGAGTCTTGCTCTGTCACCAGGCTGGAGTACAGTGGTGCAATCTCAGCTCCCAGCAAGCTCCGCCTCCCGGTTCATCCCATTCTCTTGCCTTAGCCTCCTAAGTAGCTGAGACTACAGGGATGTGCTACTATGCCCAGCTAATTTTTGTATTTTTCATAGAGACAGGGTTTCACCATATTGGCCAGGATGGTCTTGATCTCTTGACCTCGTGATCCACCTGCCTCAGCCTCCCAAAGTGCTGGGATTACAGGCGTGAGCCACCATGCCCAGCCAGTTCTTACTGTTAAATGTGAACTTGGTATATTTGACTTGTCATTCCTTCATATCAAAATTCTCATATATTTTGGAGAAATATGAGGTGAGGAAGAAAGCAAATCTTGCAGTTACCCTTTTATTAGTTGTAGTTTTACTCGCCTTTTATCTCCTGTCTCTGAAGACAGTTTTTTTAATTAAAGCCTACATTTTCTTTTGTTATTGTGAGCCCTTTATACCATGACTGTCCAAAAGAAAAAAAAGTATAACGCTGTGTGTGTAATTTTAAATTTGTAGTAGCCACATTAAAAAAGTGAAAATCAAAGAAGTGGAATTAATTTTAATAACGTATAATTTTAAATTCAGTATAGCCAAAATATCAGTTCAACATATAACATAATTAATATGAAACTGCTATTCATTAGATACTTCACATTATTTTTTGTACTAAGTCTTTGAAATCTGGTGTATATTTTATGCTATAGTACATCTCAATTTGGATGTTAAATTTTCATTGGAAATACTTGATCTGAATTTAGAATTTATAATATTTATAGTTGAAAAAGTAGGTTCATATGTGCAAGTCATTTCAAACATACTGAAGTTTTCTAATGATTGAATCAAGTATCAGTTTGTAGGTTTAAATTAATTCAAATTAAATAAACTTTAAAACTCAGTTTCAATCACCCTAGCCTCATTAAGTATCCAATAGCCAGGTGCCTTGGGGCTACCTATTAGGCAACATCTTTCTTTACCCTGAATTACAATTCCCTTTTTTCCTGGTTTAGTAGAGCTTGCACTTGTGAATTATAGGCAGAAGGGGCAGGCACTCTGTACTTTGGGTTTTTTCCTACAGTGCTTTCATAGAGATAAGCAGCAGTCCATTAGTCGGTTGGTGAAATCATATATCCAATTAATCTATATACCAGTTGACAGAGTACCAGGCTCTGTCTGACACAGAACTTGGATTCTCAAACTCTGGAATTGAAAACAATGAGATTTTTAGTGGTTTTCCTGGAAAGGTGATTAAAATTTAGCCAAAGTAGGCCAGGCGCGGTGGCTCATGCTTGTAATCCCAGCACTTTGGGAGGCCAAGGTGGGGGATCACGAGATCAGGAGATCGAGACCATCCTGGCTAACACAGTGAAACCCCGTCTCTACTAAAAATACAAAAAGTAAGTCAGGTGTGGTGGCGGGCACCTGTAGTCCTAGCTACTCTGGAGGTTGAAGCAGGAGAATGGCACGAACCTGGGAGGCAGAGCTTGCAGTGAGCCAAGATCTTGCCACTGCCCTCCAGCCTGGGCGACAGAGTGAGATTCCGTCTCAAAAAAAAAAAAAAAAATTAGCCAAAGTAGAACCAGACTGACTGACTTATATTTGACCTTGTTATCTCAAGTCAGTGGCAGGTTACCTCTATCATATACTAATAGTGACTTACTAAAATTTAGAAACTCTTTTTAGAATTCTTATAATTGAAGAACAGCTTGTTACAAAGTATTTGTATAGCAGTTAGACATAAGAAGGTTTCTTTAGCAGTATTTGGATGTGTCAGATCTCATTTCCTTTCTGCAGAGTATTCTCGATATCTTCATGCACACCTTGATACCCCCCTTACGGAATATAACATTGATGTGGATCTGCCTGGAAGCTTTAAGGACCACTGGGCTAAAAATCTGCCTTTCCTCATAGAAGACTATGAAGAGCAGCCAGGGTTGCAACCCCACATAAAGTAAGTGCTTTAAATGAAGATCATTTTTTTTCCCTTTCTCAGAACTGAGCTATAAGCTGGGCATGGTGGCACGCTACCCCCTGCTACCTGGGAGGGTGAGGTAGAATTGCCTGAGCCCAGGAGTTCAATCAAGCATGCTATCCTTGTGCTTGTGAATAGCCATCCATCGCACTGCAGCAACACAGCAGAGACCCCATCTCTAAAATCAAAACAAAACCAAAAACACCTATAGCAAACATCATTTTAACTAATGAAATGGTAGATACATTAACATTAGCATTGGGAGTCAAACCAAAAAGCCCAGAATCAGTGCTTGTCTGTAATAGTGAACTATAAGTCCTAGACAGTGCACAGAGAGAAGAAAAAGAAATCAGTGATATGGATTAGAAAGGAATATAGAAAGCTGTCATTGTTTGCAGATCACATAATTATCTACAAAGGAAACCTAGAAGATCTACAAATTATAGGAAATGATGAGATTTAGCAAGGTCATTGTTTATAATCAATATACAAGAATCAGTTACATTTCTATATATGAATAACAAAAATATCATTTATAATAGTAACAAATACTTAGAAAAAATCTAACAAAATCTGTATAAAACCTGTATGGAGATCACAAAACTTAATTGAAAGTTACTAAGCAAACAAACAAATGGTGAGAAATACTGTGTTCATGGATTGGAAGTTCAGTAACATTAGAAGGCCATTTCTCTGCAAATTAATTATAGATTTAATAAAATGCCATTCAAAATCCCAAGTTTTTTGAGGCACTTGTTGAGCAAATTCTGTAAATTCTATGGAAGAACAAAGGACCAAGAATAATTAAGATACTCCCAAAGAAGAGGATGCTCAGGCTTGAAGGGGAAGGTTCTCATCCTACCAGGTGGCAAAACTTAATATAATAATGAGCAGAATGGTATTGGTGCAGGGATAGACAATGGACTAAAGGAAGAGAATAGATACCTTAGATAAATGGTAAAGGTGTGTTACAGATCAGAATGGGACTGGTCAAGATGTGGGAGTGGGCCAATTAGGTTATTTTATGGATAAAATAAAATTGATATTTGTGATGGCATAGTAATCTAATTCCAAATGGATGAAAATCTGAAGTACGAATGGCAAAATATTTTAAACTTTAGGAGGAAATATAAACGAAGATGTTTATGACTTTGGGGTAGACAAGGATTTATTAAGAAGCACAAAGCATAGATTTGAAACAAAAAGATTGATAAATTGGACTACATTGAACCTAAGAACTTCTGTTCAACAAATGACACCATAAGGAAAGAAAAATAAGCCCAAATTGAGTAAAGCTACTTGCAAACTTAATAACTGACCAAGAATTAGTGTCCAAATTTTTGAAGTGTCCCTACAAATTTAAAAATAAGAGACAACCAATAGAAAAGTGTGCAAAAGACATGAACAGGTAATTTTACCACAGGGAAAACATGAATGATAAACATGAAGAGATACTTCATAAATTAAGGCCTCATGAGATTTTTTTCAGCCACTAGATGAGCAAATGTCACAAAATCTGATAATAGTAATATTGGTCAGAAGGGAGATTATGGAGAACCTTTATACTCCTGATGAGAGTATAAGTTACTACAACCACTTTGGAAAGCAGTTTGTCATTATCTAGTGAAGATGAATATTCTCATACTTGATATGAGATTCTGTTCCTGTGTCTATTCAGAGAACTTTGTACTTGTGCACATATCTACCAGGAGAGACTTGAACAGGTCTACCAGCAGTATTTGTTCACAGCTAACACTGGAAATCAACCCAAATGTCCATCAGCAGAAGAATGGATAAATGTGATATAGTCACAGTCACACAATGGGATATTATACAGCAGTATAAACAAATGACTTAGGCAACAATGTGGATTAATTTTTAAATGTAATGTTGAATAAAAGCAGCAAGTCAGTAGGCTGTGCTATCACATATTTTTTTCTCCCAAAGTTCATAAACAAAACTGTAGAGTATATTGTGTGTGTATATGTGTGTGTGTGTGTCTGTGTGTATGTGTAACAAACCTAGTTTTTAAAAAGGTAAGTAAATCAGGAGCACAAATTTCAAGAGACAGGAGGATGGGATAAGAAAGCAGCATACAAGTAGATACAACTGCATGAATTACTCTAGTTCTTAAACTGGGTAATTTGACTTTGTGTTTTCTATGTGTCTCAACTATTAAATGAATAAAAATAATAAAAAGAAAATTGATTGCTCATGGAAGTTTTGTATGTTCTCTAACCACTCCTTTTTTGAGAAACATTTCTATGCACAAAAGTGTTAACATAGCAGGCCTATGACTGCTGTCCTTAGAAAGGACCGCTTGCAAGAGTGACCCTCGGTTGGTATCTGGGAACTTGGATTTCGAGGGGATTCCTACCACTCCCAAAACTAATAGGAGTAGTTCTCTGTGCCTAAACTGTTTGTTCAGACAACGTGGTTTCTATTGAACACGTGCTTTCCTTCTGGGTATCTGGAATTTGGGAACTTGCCAGGCAGAAGGTGTCTCTAACCCTGGCCACTGAGTCTTTAATGAGCTTTCCTGGTTGGCAGCATTTTACGCGTGTTCACAACGAATTGCTGGGAGAGTTTAATGTATCATATATGACTTCCTTGGGAAAGGACCCTTGGAAGCTTGTGCCTGGTTTCCTCCAGACTTCTCCCAATGTGCTTCTTCCCTCTGCTGGTTTTGTTTTGTGTCCCTTTGCTGTAATAAATCGTGATTTATTATAGCAAAAGGACACAAAACAAAAAATGATACTCACTATTGTGAGTATCATTATGTGCTAAGTCCACTGAGCCCTCCCAGCCAATTTCTGAGCCTGAGTGAGGGTGGTCTTGGAGATCCCCAGAACAACCTATAATTTAGAGTTTCAGTCTTCGTTATAAAAGCATCAAGCAGGTTGGCAGCTAAACAATAGTATTTCCATGTACCATTCCAAGTATACTTGTTCTAATACAACTTGGGCAGGAGTGAGGAATGGACAAAGGGCAGAGGTTTGGTTGCTTGTTGAAAAAGGCAATCCATTTAGGTATGTATTCTGGAGAAGTTTACAAAGCAAATAATGGAAAGAGGTGTCTTCTGAATTGCACACTAGTTATCATAGTTTTCACTGTTACTAACCAGCATGTAATGGCAATTATGCACATGCTGTCATAAAGATTCCCTTTTAAACTGAGGTGTAGTTGGGTGCAAAGGACTGAAGTAAGGATTATGTGGTCGTAGACTGCTTCATTAGTTTTCCAGTGGAGGAGGTGACTGCTCTTCAGGTGGAATTGGATTGCCAAATATCTGTTGAAAAGTCCTTATCATGTACATGTTTCTTCCAGAGATGTGTTACATCAGAATTTTGAGAGTTATAAGCCTGAAGTACAGGAGCTGATTTGTGTGGCTGATCGTTTGGGATCCCTGATGCAATATGAAACACCTGGTTTCCTGCCAAACAAGCGAATACACAGAGGTATTCTGGAAACTATCTGAAAATGAAAATATTCCTGGCATAAGAGCAAGGGTGGTTAAACCGTGTCGTGTGTTTTAAAAAATTATTATTTATTGTACTTGTTCACATTCTCCATGTGATCAGAATAGAAATGTGTAGAATCATTCAAACTGAATTCTGAAAGAAGACTCCTTACATACTTGGCTTTTTTGCTATTACTGTAGTAGAGACTAGAATATAGGTCTTAAGTCCTTACTTAAAATCAGACAGCTGATCCAGGGAGCTATTTCCTTACTCCCTGTGTGGAAGAATGCAAACCTCCACTTGGATTAGTAGGAAGCAGAGTTGGGAGCAGACAAACTCAGCTGTCTCTAGTTAACTCTGATGGGTTTTAATTTTAGTAGGACCATCATGACTGAAACATGTGTTGGGTCTTCTTATATCACCAATATAACTGACCCTTTATGTGTTAACTATTGACTTATCACTGAGACTCTGTAAAGTAGGTGGAACTCAGTCCCTCTAAAGTATACTAACTCTTCTCGATATTCCTTTCTCATAGCTATGGGTTTGGCTGCCTTGGAGGTCATGCAAGCCGTACAGCGTACATGGACCAACTCGAAAGTTCGAATGAATGGAAAGACACGGTTGATGCAGTGGAGAGACATGTTTGACATTGCGGTTAAATGGAGAAGGTAACTAACATCTCAGTGAAAATAAACTGTAAGTCTTATCATTGTCAAATAACGTCAGTCTGTTTTAGCTAACAGGCTGTGAACCCTGTTTTGCTTGCTAACACCAGGCCTTCTAAGTTAGGTTTTCCTCTCTAAAGTTTGTCAGAAATTGTTGGCATCTTTATTCTTTGACATGCACTTAACTAATATTTTCAAAATAGGAATTGATTGGCTGGGCGCGGTGGCTCATGCCTGTAATCCCAGCACTTTGGGAGGCCAAGGCAGGTGGATCACGAGGTCAGGAGATCGAGACCATCCTGACTAATACAGTGAAACCCTGTCTCTGCTAAAAGTACAAAAAATTAGCCGGGCATGGTGGCAGGCGCCTGTAGTCCCAGCTACTCGGGAGGCTGAGGCAGGAGAATGGTGTGAGCCTGAGAGGCGGAGCTTGCAGTGAGCCGAGATGGCGCCACTGCACTCCAGCCTAGAGGACAGATCGAGACTCCATCTCAAAAAAAAAAAAAAAAAAAAAGGAATTGATTGTTGTCACATTTCCAGTCACCTGTTTACCTGAAGCATTTTAGAAACAGTCTCTTTGAAAGAACAGATCTATTACCTGTGGTACCTTTGAATGAACTTCACTGGACCAGTCCCTTTATAGTTAATGGGGTGCCTGGCAACTAGTTAGTTTAGAGTAACCTTTGATATTCGTTTGCATGACAAAAACTGTGCTCCGCTCCTAAACCTTTACATTTACCTGGCTTCTCGCCCAGTCTAGCTGGAACACCTGTTTGGAATTTGTAGGTGTGAACATCATATAATGGACTAGCTGTTGCTTTACCCCCACCTTTGCAAACACTTCTACATGTTTTATTTGGAATGCTTCTGAACACTTCTGGTTTTATAAAGGTCTCTGTTTTATAGGATTGCTGACCCAGACCAGCCTGTGCTGTGGTTAGATCAAATGCCAGCACGAAGTCTTAGCAGAGGTTTTAACAACCACATCAATTTAATCAGGTATGAAGCTTTTGTGCATCTTTCTTCTTTTCCTAGGAGTTTCTCAAGACACAGGCCATGGAGACCAGGAGTGACCCATTGCTCTTTTCCTGGTGACTTTTTGACCGGGGAACATACACCTGCGTAATCCTGCCTGCATTCCTTTCCTGTAGCCCAGCTGCAGAAAGAAACATAGTATGTGCCATGCTCCTTCCCCAGGCCCTTCTGTCTGGTATAGAGCACGACCGAAGGGTAGATTGCAGATGTTTTCCTAGGGCGTCAGTCTTTAAGGTGTCCTAAAACATCATAGAAAATGATTAGATGGAGAATATTACATTTACCATAATATTCTGTTAATAATACTACATGGCTCTTGACAAGTCTCTCGTTGTGGAGGAAAAGCTCCCCGTCCCACCTCAACACACAAAGGGTTTGGATAAATAACACTCTCTGGTAACTAAGCTGCCATCTGGGGAGGGCAAGTCAGGTTGGCTGGAAAACTTCTGTTTTGTCCAGAGCCTCTGCTAGTTGGGGACATGGGTGAAATGCTCACTTCTTTACCCTTTCTTTATGTGCCTAGCTGCCTTCTAAATAAATGGTCAACAAATGTTAAAGAATATCAGTTTCAAGGGGACCTATATTATCAGCCCATCTTTTAATGAATTTAATTTTAGATAAAATGTATAAATATGGTAGTTGTGTCACCTCTAAAATGCTTCTAGTTCAAGGAAGCTGAATTAAGAAAATATTATTCAGGCCAGGTGCAGTGGCTCAAGCCTGTAATCCCAGCACTTTGGGAGGCCGAGGTGGGTGGATTATGAGGTCAGGAGATCGAGACCATCCTGGCTAACACGGTAAAACCCTAAAACCCCGTCTCTACTAAAAATACAAAAAATGAGCCCGGTGTGGTGGCAGGCGCCTGTAATCCCAGATACTCGGAGACTGAGGCAGGAGAATGGCTTGAAGCCGGGAGGTGGAGCTTGTAGTGAGCCGAGATGGTGCCACTGTACTCCAGCCTGGGCGACAGAGCAAGACTCTGCCTCAAAAAAAGAAAAAGGAAAATATTCTATACACCTTTGACATTTAAGTTTGGGTTTTAATGGAAATATAATTTGTATGTATATATTTTTTTAACTTCTAGAAAACAAATTTATTTTCACCTTGTGACTTGTATATTCCTATTTCTCATGGAATAATTTGTGGTGTAGATAGGTAGACTCAAGCAACTAACTTTAATTGAAGACTACTGTGGATCAGCCAGTGTGCTGTGCTGTGCTGTGTGATGGGGATACAGAAGGGAAATACAGCCCCACCTGCCGAAAGCTCACAGCAGACAGACCAGCAGACAACTACTATGCAGTGTGTTAAGAGTGAGGTGATCACATGCACAGGATGCCATGGGAACCTAGAGAAAGGGTGCCTGATTTAGCCTTCTGGTGCTACCAGAGCTATTTGGAAAAATGGAAAACAGAGAGGTGGGGTGATTAACATGGACCAATGGATGAGTTAGGTATGGTCAGAAAACTGTGACTAACTTGTTATGCCTGGTAGTGAGTTTGCAATTAAGGGAGTATCAGGAATTGAGGCTAGAAAGATAGGCAGAAGTCAGAACATAAATCATTCTATAGTCCAAGCTAAGGAATTTTTTCCCCTGAAGACAATGGTGAGCCATTCAGAGATTATAAGCAGAGAAGTAACAGGAACAGATTTACACATTGGGACGATCACCTTGGCAGCAGATGGCAAAATAGATTGGAGAGGAGGCAGGAACCTCGGAGGTAAGGGAGGAGGTTGGAAAATTGTGTAGTTGTTCAGGTGGACAAGTGCAAAGGTCTCGAAAGCTGTATGGTAGTGAGTTGGAAAGGAAGAGCTAGACTCTTAGAAGGTAGAATCAGGAGCACTGGCAGTGGGCTGCAATCAGAGAGGGCATGGAGTTAGAGGAAGGCCACCTTCCCTCTCAGGTACATGGTGGTTCCATTAGGCGAGAGAGCACCAGAATGAAAAGTAGGTGAACACATTTAGTGGGGAGGCTGGGAGAAGTGTGGGGTGCAGGAGGGAATTCTTACTTGACAGTAACCTTTGAGGTTTGGGATGCCTGGTGGGAACCCAGGGAGCGATGTCCTGGGAGCAGTCGGCTGTGTCATGTGACTCAGCATGTTGGCTGAACATGGAGTTCTGGGAGAGAGTGTGAAAGAAAAGGATCAGAAGGGATAGAAATGTGAGGAAAAGAATATTCAGAGTGGATAGAGGAAAGGAGACTGCTAGTGAGCTAGAGAGCAAGACAGGGTGTTCGATGATGCTGTTGGGAAAACGGAGGGAGGGGGCAGCACACTGCCCATAAGTGATGGGGTCCGTCAGAGGACGCTGATATGAAAGTCTGAAGCTCACTTCAGTGCTGGGGGATTTGTCTTCCCATTGTGACTGATCTGGCGCCGAGTTTGATGGCTCTCCTGCCAGGATAGGCCCCGTGAGCTGCCAGGTGGTCTTGCTAAGACAGTGCTTTGCTTCTCCACTCATTGACTATGAACTGAATTTCCCAGACTTTTTTTTTCCTACATTATTCTCATAGTTTCTTATTTTTTTAAAATTAGCTTTGAAATTAGATGTTGGCTTAAGCATATTCTTCTATAAAAATATTCTTAATTTTATTATTTTTGCCTTATAGGGGTCAGGTGATCAACATGAGATACCTGGAATATTTTGAGAAAATACTTCATTTTATTAAAGATAGAATTCTTGTTTATCATGGGTAAGCCTTTAATTTTCTCCTTCTTAGTAATGAGTTGATTTCATGTATTTTATATTTGTTGTATTTTTGAAACTTGAGAACTAAGCCTGTTGACAGGCTAAACAAGGGCTATCAAATTTTTACATAGTGTTTAGAATCATAAAGGCTTTCATAATCACTTTCTTTTTAATAACTCTACAAAATCCATAGACCTCAACTGAAGTGTTAACTTTACATGCACTATTGTGACTTTTCTAGTCTCTTTCTTCTATAAAGCAGGATGTTTCTTTGGATTTATCTGTTAGGGATTTCACCTTTAATACTTATTCTCCTTCACTTGAAAGGCAGGATGGTATAGACAAAACAGTGAGCAGAACACTAGGGGAAAAAGATCTGAATGCTTAAATATCACCAAGTAAATATAAAATTGGTGGAAAAACCTAGCAGAATACTTTCATTTGAGCAGCTTTAGAAAGGAAAAAAGCAAAACAAAACATCTACATCTAATTTTAGAGCTGGAACAGGAAAATCAGGGTTTCAGAATCAAACTCATAACCATACATGTTCACACAAACACTGGCTGTTGATCCATTCTGCTTTTTCCTGTTTTGCCTTCTAAATGTTTCCTTAATTCTCATCTGCTGCTGTTTCCTTAATTTTTATCTGTAGTCCAAAACTCATTAGAATTGAACTATCCCATTATTTAGAAACTTTATTTGTGGCCTACCATTTTGAATATTGAGCTACTCAAAATTGAGGTCAATTTATTTAACTTAAAGATAATAGCATGATTAATTATTACAATTCTGCATTAATCTCAGTTGCCATCTCTCTCTGTCTCTCTTTAAGAGCTAACAATCCTAAAGGATTGCTGGAAGTTCGAGAAGCCCTGGAAAAGGTACACAAAGTAGAAGACCTTCTTCCAATTATGAAGGTAACTTTAACATCAGCATGGCAGTCCATGTTTTTAGAGGAAAAGAAAACCAACAGCACTTTCTAAAAAAGAATTCAGAATTATTAAATGCTATTTGAAATCACTGGTATGAACACATTCTGAAAAATAACCAAAATAAAAGAACATACAGGCATCAGACTCAGCTTGCGAGGAAGCAGTTAATATAGAAAAAAGAAAACTTAAAAATACTTATAATTGAATTCTGCTTCTGGCCACAGCTGAGTAACTGGTACTCAGCTGCCCTTCCACATGATTGCAGTTATAAAACTGGACAAAATATAAGTCAGTTATTTTCAGGCACTGGCTCATTACAAGACTCTGAACCTCACTGTCACCCCTGGTTTCTACTGGGAGTATTTATTAGATCACTGCATGGTAATGTGGAGCCCAAGCAGAGTACAGTGGTCTTGCTAAGCTAAGGAGGTAGAGAGTGGAGTTTGGGTCTGCCAAAGTGGCTGGAATTTGCAGAGCAGAGTATAGAAGAGAAGGAGGCCATGTAGGCTGGGGAGTGTTCAGGGGTCAATGTGAGCACTCCTTTTCATGCTTGACTAAGACCTTGATCATGAACATGCAGTGAAAGACCGTGAGAGGCTCAGCAGAGAGTAACTGCTGTGGGGAAGAAAGTTGAGCAGAGGTATCAGAGGTGTATGTGCTGAGAGACATTGGAGTTTCGGCCTTGCCAATGTGGATGGATCCTGTGAACACCTCAGGCGTTTAGTTAAGA
The DNA here is from genome assembly GCF_037993035.2 of Macaca fascicularis. Classification (NCBI taxonomy): domain Eukaryota; kingdom Metazoa; phylum Chordata; class Mammalia; order Primates; family Cercopithecidae; genus Macaca; species Macaca fascicularis. Next base: position 18,174,084 of record NC_088375.1, read on the forward strand.
CCTCAGAAAGGACACGCTGTAAAAGTAAGACCACACTCTACAGTAACGCCCACAACCTAGGACTGAGAACCATTTCTAAATAGACTGCCCTAACAAAGAATGAAACTAAGTCTAAAGGATTAAATGGATCTGCTAGTGATTTTACTACCTGTCAAAACTCAGTACCCTTTAAAGGAAGGCAAAATAACCTATACTCTTTAATTACTAGAGAAGTAAATGCCATTGTTTGAATGTGTTCCCCCCAAAATGAATGTGTCGGAACGGAATCCTCAGTACACACATGTTGGGAGGTGGAGCCTAATGGGAAGTGTTTAATGGCAGAGCCCTCATGAATGGATTAATGCCATTATAAAAAGGGCTTCGGGGAGTGACCTCTCTTGCCCTTCCACCTTCCGTCATGTGAGGCAGCAGTAAGAAGGCTCACATCAGATGCTGGCACCTTGATCTTGGACTTCCCAGCCTCCAGAATAAATTTCTGGTTTTGTTTTGTTTTGTTTTGTTTTTGAGACAGAGTCGTGCTCTCTTGCCCACACTGGGTGACAGAGTGAGACCCCATCTCCTTAAAAAAAAAAAAAAAAAAATAGATAGTATGATCCAGGTATACCAGGCAAATGCTAATGAGAAGAAAAGTATGTGTGGCAATATCAATAATGGAAACATTTGAATTCAATGGGAAGAACACTACAAGGGACAGAAATTATTTGACTAAAGTATAATCCATTAAGAAATTATAACTGTGTGAACCTTTCCTCCATCTAGGAGTAAAACTACCCCAAAACATTCCAACAGCAGTTAGAATTGCTTTTCCAATTAGTGATTTGAACACTAACATGGAACTTCAGTAAATGTTTTCCTTGTAGCTATAGTAGATGAGATTGATTCATGTAAAATTTAGGAAATTTGTATGAATAAGCAAAGTGTGTCCATTTCTAAGGAATAACGAGGAAGTAGCATATCATGAACACAGGTAAGCATCTGAGCCAGGACCCACATCTGCCTGGCTGGGTGTGGATGAGCCTATTTTACAGTTATTCCAGGTTTTTGTCTGCTGAAGACCAAATATTCTGGCCAGACCTACCTTGGAGAGTTTATTGTGAGGGTCTGATGCACTAACACAGCGGCCCTCAACCTTCTCAAACTCACTGTGTTGACTCAGTAAACATGTTCAGATGCCCCCTTTACTTACTCTTTTATTGCACTAGGATGAACTTCATAGAGAATATGTCTCACCTACTAAAAAATGTCCACGCAAAGTCATCTCAGTATCTCAGTTCACACAATGTCCACACAGTGTATCTCAGTATGTGGAAATTCGGGCATGCCTTCTCTAGAAGCCGGAAAGCAGCAGCCAGTGCTTCACACCTGCACATAAAATCATGGTGAATGTGACAGTTACAAGTCCGTCAGCCCCATATCTGTGAGTTATTTGGTGAGCTACGTTGTCATTCGCAATGTGGTTTTCTGAAATGGTAAACCATGCTTAGCAAAGCTCCAAGCTATATATAGTATACTCCTTAATGTATATGCTATTTGCATTCCTGGCAAATTCAGTGGTATGAAAACTTATAATAAATAATCAGTGTTTAAGTGCAAAACAGTCTGGTTCCAGGCCCACATATTGATTAAATGATAAACATGTTCTTCATCTACATGAAAATCCAGTGGGACATTAGAAAATCATACATTATGTGTGACAATCCCCTGTACTGTGGGACATAGAGTAAGCTTGGCTCCCAACTCTCCAATCCCTGTAACAATCAGTCTCCCATAAATTCCCTCAGTGCCCCACAGGGGGCAGAATGGCTTCACCACAGGCCCTGAGATGTAGCATATAGAAAGGAAACTGGAGTGTGTGCGAGGGCTCTTCAGCTGCCTTCTTGTGGGTATTCTAGTCAGGCATTTAGATGTCCTGTGGTATTAGGCAGAATACAGCATCAGCTTAGGGAGATTTTAATATTTTATATGTCTTTGTTTAAGAAGAAAAACAGAGTGGGCTACAAGACTGTAGTCACTTAGCATGCCGCCGGAGAGACGCGGCATCGCCAGTCTCAATGCGCCTCTTGGTGTGAAGTCCCAACTGTTTGGAAGATGTAAGATGTTTGTTCTCTGTGGTGGGATGACATTCCACTTCAGCATTATACATCCAGCTTTTACCCAGGATTACGGATATATTGGTACTTTGCAAGGCACACACAGCGGAATATACAACAAGATATTTCAGTGTTTAAAGTGCTTGGTGAAATGCACCAGGTCAGCTTCCACTGAAAGGCACAACGGTGCTGTTGATGAAAACCAAGTTAACGTGTATGTCAGCGCCCCCTAGAGGCGGTTTGTTAGCAAGTAACGCGGACTGGAATTCACCAAGGCCTTTGGGCCCACATTCCAACTCTGCGGCCTCCCTGCTGGCTGGGACTCAGCCAGACTTTGCCTCACCTAGTTGGTTTCTCATCTGTAAGATTGAGACCATACCTAGTGCTATCAGTATGTTGTGAGGATTAGATGAGAATTGGCACATAGTGTGTTAGCGCATTTCTTCTGAAAGTAGTTTTTTTGCATGAAAGATGCTTGCCTGTTCAGTGCCTGCTGTGGCCCTGATGGCCTGTGCCACTCATCCTCTGGCTTCTGGGCTGCTGGTGACACCTGGTGCATCTTTCTGTTTCTAGACAAACTCTCCCCTCATGAAGCAGCAGCCTCTCTTACGTTACTGTTGCTTCTCTTAACTTCCAGTCCATCAATTTTTTTAACAAGGCAATATTAAGTTAACTGAATTTGGGGGTCATTTTCTGAAACTTGTTTATTGCCATTGCAGGTTTGTCCCAAATGTTTTAAACAGAAAGCTAACATCTGAAACTGTGTTCATACACTTATCACCCCGAAGGCCATTCTTAACTCTGAGTAATTCCTTTAACTTAACCGACTTCTCTGTGGCCCACAGAGTTGGGTGGGTGTGGGTGTGGGTGTGAATGAAGTTCTCCAGTTAGTGGATATAATCCTGGCTACTATTCAGAAAAATCAGACTCTGCTTTGAGCACTAGTATGAGAGTTGCATTTTTGAGTTACAGGATGTTAGGTGCAACTATTCTGCTGTGATTCAAAGTTGCTGCCTACTAAGATGGGCATGAGAAAACATTCAAAGGGAGCTCTTAGAAGTGAGCAGTGCCCCTTCTTGATGAAAAGAACCTGTGAGCTTTCGGTGCTGAGGTTCTCTGCTGGCCTCTGGTGGGAGCTGTGGGGAGCATAACCTGGGCTCTGTTGGGGCCTGAGGACAGGCAGAGATGTCCTTGGCCACCAGGACACTATCTCTTGTATCGGATGACCTCCTTGGCCCTTTTTAAAAACATGTAAGGTAGAGCCAGTGCTACAGAATTGCAGTTGGGGTTTACAGTGAATGAAACACTAGTAACGTGAATTTTCTTTTTCCCTGAAAGCAGTTTAATACTAAAACAAAGGATGGGTTCACCGTGAACACGAAAGTTCCTAGCCTTAAAGACCAAGGGAAGGAATATGATGGATTCACAATCACGATTACAGGAGACAAGTATGTGCGCTTCTTAATGTGGTGTAAGCTAGAGACGAGGCAGGAAGGGTGCCTGTGCTTATTGTCGCTGTGGAGTTTTGTCATGTTGAACTTTTGCTCCATCCTGAAATGAAAAGTATCAAGGTCCAGTGAGCAGTTATAACCAGTTATTTTTTAAAATGTGACATCTAAAGTATTATACCAGCAGATACATTTTCTGACTGTCTAAATCTAAGGACTTTCAAGATACTAAGTATGATGTAGTTTGTGGAAGACATTCTTCTGGGTTTTTGAAGTTCCTTGGGGGGCGCGAGGGAGGCTTTTACTAATAAAATGAAAAAAGATGAGCAGTTGGCAGATTGAAGTCCATTGTAGATTTAAATATATATATATGTAAGCCTATCTATCTATCTATCTATCTATCTATCTATCTATAGAGAAAGAGAAACAGCTTTAATAATTAATGAGTAGTATAATCTTATAGAAAATTTAGAATATACAGATAAGCAAAATTAACAAAATAAAAATCAAGTTATTTTCTTTAAAAACTGAGGTTAGACTGTTCCACTATTTACCCTTATCATTACATTATCACAGTCATTTCCCCAGTCATATTCTTAAAAGTATTTTTAGTAATTGCATAATATTCCACTGTATAGATGTAGAATTTCTCTGATCTTTTTGTTATTGACCACTTAGGGTATTTCTCATTGTTTTACTTTATAAATAGCACTGTAGTAAACATTTTTGTTAACTCTAGTTTTATTTACATCTGAAATCCAAGCTTTGTCTGTCAGCCTCCATATTCCTTGAATTGTGGGTGGAATTGCCTTGAGCTGTGCACGTGCACACCCACACACACCCCCTCACCACATACACACACCCCATCTTCAGGTGCATAGTTTGGGAAGTGCCATGCCCTCCCCCTGGTTTCCACCTGCTCAACAGTAAGACTGTGACTCACTTTCTGCAGCCCCTCTGCCTCTTGGGCTCTGACTTTCTCACATACTTTTCCTCTAAGCTACAAGGAGCCACCTCTTCAAGTTTCACATCAAAACTTAAACAGGGTGGGGCGCGGTGACTCACGCCTGTAATCCCAGCACTTTGGGAGTCTGAGGTGGGCAGATCATGAGGTCAGGAGATCAAGACCATCCTGGCTAACACGGTGAAACCCCGTCTCTACTAAAAATACAAAAAAGTTAGCTGGGAGTGGTGGCGGGTGCATGTGGTCCCAGCTACTTGGGAGGCTGAGGCAAGAGAATGGCGTGAACCCAGGAGGCGGAGGTTGCAGTGAGGCAAGATTGCGCGACTATACTCCAGCTTGGGCAACAGAGCAAGACTCCATCTCAAACAAACAAACAAACAAACCAACAAAAAACAACTTAAACAGGTCTTCATGAGTAAAGACCAGTTCAGCAACTTCCAGATTTCGGGGCTTTTCTATATCTTTGAAGTCTTGATCTTCACCTCAAGCTTCTTATCAAAGTATGTTCCCAATAAAGATCATTCTCCCCTGATTGCAGGGTGTGCTATTTAATGTAAAAAGTGTTTTCCTCCCTTTTCACACATCCATGATATGTATCCTCAGATCAGATTCCCAAACAGAAATGAAATTACTATATAAGTACAGTTGATCTTTGAATAAGTCCGGGGTTAGGCAGATTGACCTTCCCACCCCTAGCAGGCAAACATTTGCATATAACCTTTGACTACCCCCAAATTTAATAGCCTACTGTTGACCAGAAGCCTTACCAAAAACATAAACAGCTGATTAACACATATTTTATATGTTATATGTATTACATTTTGTATTCTTACAGTAAAGTAGGCTAGGGAAAAGAAAATGTTATTAAGAAAGTAGGCTGGGTTCGGTGGCTCCCGCCTGTAATCCTAGCACTTTGGGAGGCCAAGGCAGGCGGATCATGAGGTCAGAAGTTCGAGACCAGCCTGGCCAATATGGTGAAATCCCATCTCTACTAAAAATACAAAAATTAGCCAGGCATGGTGGCACGCACCTGTAATTCCAGCTACTCAGGAGGCTGAGGCAGGAGAATCGCTTGCACCTGCAAGGGGAGGTTGCAGTGAGCCAAGATCATGCCACTGCACTCCAGCCTGGTGACAGAGTGAGACTCCGTCTCAAAAAAAGAAAAAAAAGAAAATCATAAGGAAAATAAACTTAACTATGTATTAAGTGGAAGTGGATCCTCATAAAGGTCTTCATCCTCATTATCTTCACGTTGAGTAGGCTGAGGAGGAGTTGGTCTTGCTGTCTCAGGGGTGGCAGAGGCGGAAGAAAATCCTCGTATAAGTAGATCCATGCAGTTTAAACCCATGTTGTTCAAGGGTCAACTGTACATGAAATTTCTCCCCCTGAAATGTGACATCTTTCCTCAATTGCCTGCTTTACTCCACTTATTGCCTCCCTTGCTCTGGGCCTCCTGACCCCTTGAGACGACTCTGCCTGGCATCCCATCTCCTGTCTCCTGCTTCAGCAGCGCTTCACCAATGTTGCTAAAGCTCCACCTCACTGGACGTTCCGCTAGCTCCACAAATCTCTCCCCTCTCCATACGCAGCCATTTCCTGTGGCTACCCAAACCAGCTTCCCTGCCAGGCATTCACAGCCTCTTACAAAGTGGCCTCAGACATTTCCTGCTTGACCTGGACCATTTCCCTGTTGGAACCTGGCCTGCTAGTCCGACTGGAATGCTTGTTCCCCAGTTCACCTCTGCTTTCTGATGTCTGGGTCTCTCACTCCCATCCCGACCCACGGTCAGGCCACTTCTCCCATGAGACCCTTCCTGCTTTTTTCTATGTTGTCCAAATTAGATTCTTTTTTTGAACCTCTGATGAGCTACATTATGACCTGAATCATGGTTTCATAATAATTTGTGGCCCTTGGCCAGAAGTGGTGGCTCATACCAGCATATTGGGAGGCCAAGATGGGAAGATTGCTTGAGGCCAGGAGTTTGAGACCAGCCTGGGTGACATGGTGAGACTCTGCCTCTGCAATGGATTTTTAAAAATAACTACAGGTGCGTACCAGTAGTCCCAGCTACTCAAGAGGCTGAGGCAGGAAGATCACTTGAGCCCAAGAGTTTGAGGCTACGGTGAGCTATGATCATGCCACCGCTCTCCAGCCTGGATGGTAGAGCAAGATCCCATCTCTAATAATAATAATTTGTGGCCCAGTTTCTTCCTTCCTTCCTCAATCAAGGCAGCAGCTGGGCTTTTCTTTGTAGGCTCCAAGGACTAAATGCAAACTTTGCTAGTGGCGTTATACAAAAAATGCCTGTTGTATCAAACTTATATCCTCCATAGAACCAAGTGGACCTTAAGCTCCACTTTTTTTTTGTTTTGATAAAAAACAAAAACATGTTGTCGTCCCTGAACTATCTTCCTACACACAGTTCTTGCTTGTGACCTTTAATCCTAATGGGGTGGCTTGGAAAATATTTACTGGTCATTTAAATGCATTCTTTACTGTGTGTAATTGTTTTCCACATATTAGCTTAAGTTTGTGTAATAAGTACATGTAGTTAGACTTAACTGTGAGCAAATGAGTTACTGATCACTTAAAGGTGAGGCAACTATCACATTTTATGAAGAAATAATGCATTCTCATGACACCTGCCTTGCTTGTCTGTAGTTAGAAAGGTAAGGCACATTCTTGTGTATGTTTAGTGCCACATCAGCATGCTCTTTGGTTTTTAAAAAAAACTTTGTATGTTTGGCTGTTTGAACTTATAATATATGCCTTTGACACTTATTTTTGTATTTTCAGAGTTGGCAATATATTATTTTCTGTGGAAACTCAAACCACGGAAGAAAGGACACAATTATATCATGCTGAAATAGATGCGCTTTATAAAGATTTGACAGCAAAAGGAAAAGTATTGATTCTTTCATCAGAATTTGGGGTAGGTTTCTCTTTGTTTCCATTTTTCTGTTCTTCTCATGATTATTTTTAAAACTTTTTGAACCTCTGCCCTTTCAAGCATAAGATTGTACATCTTATGCTTGAAATTGGGTTGAATTGACCTAAAAAATATTTCTTATTTCTTATAGGCAAAAATTCTCGTATTTAGTAACTACAGTAATGGGGAGGATAATAAATTAATAATTTAGTACTGTGCTACAACATTATCATAAGTTTGAACTTTGACAAGATATAAAAAAGTTGGTCCATAATGAAAATGACCTGTTCTTCACCTTTTCCTTCCATTTTCTTCCCTTCATTGTGGTTGTTGCTTATAACGATATATTTATAATGAGCTTTTGAATGTAAACTGGATGATGTATTCTGATGAGTTAATGGCAAGGAAAGTACAATGAAGTTGTGTATACTTTGCACTTAGTGGCCCTTTCCTGGTCTGTGGCTTCCTCGCTTGGTTGTCCGCCTGGACTCGAGGTGGCGTCGTTGCAGGCAGCAGGGTATGGTGGACATTCTGTCCCCACCACGCCCCCTCCCTGTGTTCTGCAGTGGACGGATGCCCCTTACCCTTGAAAAGTCACCTTATTTCTCCAACATTTAATCACTGCATCCATATAATTAAACATCTAAGTTTATATACATAATTGAGCATCATCCAAATCTCAATGCAGAGTAGGGGAAGGGGCTTACCCAGATCGTTTGGGGTAAGGATGCATGTTGTTTGAGGAAACATATTTGGTGTTAATAAATGCCTTTTAAAATTTTAGTCACAATATATATTTTGACATTTCAAATAACATTAAAGGAGACTGAGATTTTTATGTTTATCAAAGAGTTGCCGTTTAAGAAACAGCTGGGAAAACATTGCTCTAAATTGAACTAAATTGGAAAAAATGATACAAAAGGGTATAGAATATTCAAGAATTTGAAAAGTAGGTTCTTATGGGAGAGAAAGAAAACAATCCTTTTCTTGATGTAAATTATTCTTGTGTGTCCTGTCACCTAATGAAAAATTAGTTCGTAATCTAGTATTTATGAGCCTGTGTCTTTTTTTCTAGGAGGCTGATGCTGTCTGCAACTTAATATTATCCTTAGTTTATTACTTTTATAATTTAATGCCACTCTCTCGAGGATCCAGGTAAGTAATATCCAGTCATTAAAATTATTTTAAATTGAGAAATGTGTTCTTTTTTGCTTATCCTTCCTGTTATGGATGTAGGTACAGAGTACACAAAGAAATGGTAAGGAACTCCCTATTTTTTTTCCAAAATCTACACGAAAAAATATTTCCTTAGTCTATCACATCATCAAAAGAATTATAGAAGACAGTTCTAATATACTGTGCTTACAGTGCTTAATAGGATAGGGATTCATCCATTCAACACAAGTTCATGGGAAGTTTACTGTGTACCATGCGCCGTGCTCAGTGTGTTTTGATTTTTTGTGTCTGCCAGCCTCTTACTGAACCTCCTCCTCCTCTCCCTTTTCCATTTTGGGCTGTCAGGCGACCCGTAATCCTCATGTTTTATACTTTGGGGCCACCAGTCACTCTGTACTATTTTTATTATTTTTGATAAATTCTTGCTACTTGTATATCAGGAGCTTTTTAGGTATCATTAAAACAAGGGCTATGACTGTAGAGTTTTCATTTCATTCTCCTTTTCCCAGTACTGTGTGCAGTAAATCATGTAAATGGCCTTTTGCCATTGCTGGCACATAGTTGAACTTAAGATGTTTTGGCTAAAAATAATACACTTGAATGTCTTTATCTTTGATTAATGCTTTAGGAAGTAAAACTCCCCTAAACGCGATAGTAAATTTGGTTATAGTATTTAAGACTCATTGAAATGAAATAGAAACATAAATGTTATCTTATCAGCATAATATTGCTAGTTGTGTCCACTGAATAAGTGATGTGAGGCCTGTACACATCACTGCCTGTGGGCCCCACGTGCAGGCACCGTGCTCAACAGCCAGCATCTGTCCTTTGTCCTTTGTCCTTTTTCCTTGCAGCAGTTCTGCTGGCTCCTGTGTGACATTGAAGGAAGTGCAGCTCTGATTGTCCTCAACTCTCCCTCATCCCTACATCTCTTTAGTCCTAAATAGTCTGTTGGTTGTGCTTCCCACACTTCCGTTTCTCTCTTCCCTATACCCGCTGCAGCTAGCTTTGCTCCTGCTCCTCTCTGTGCCCTGCGGCTCTCCAGCACCTTCTGAAAACTATGGGCTCAAGCCGAGCTTGGCAGCACGCACAGTGCACAGTGCCAGCCCTGCCCTGCCCCGGTTTGCCTTGGCTGCAGCACCGCTCTCTTCCGCTGCTCTTTCTCCTCCCCTTGGCTCTCCGCGTGGGCTATCCGCCACATCTCCTTGCCTTCTCTGCCGCTTTCATCTTCAGCCCTGGGGCCCTGGAGGATGCAGGGCACATGTCTTTAGCCTCTGAAGTCTTCCCTGCTGGAGAACCCCATGAATCACCTTGACTTGCTTTTCTTGGTGTCCGCCTGTGGCACTTGTTAGCTTTCTCTGAAGGTGCTCATGCCATCCTTTCCCCCTGCTAGGATGCATTATCTCATGAGCGAGAGCTGTCTTTATCTTGAGCCGATTTGTTTTGGGAAAAGCACAACACTGTGGTTACAATAGCGGGTCCCATGGCCTTTTGCCAGCTTCTTCCACCCAGAACCAGCCAGCTCCCTCTCTCCCCTCACCAAGAGCAGAAGCACAGCACCTTGCAAATGCCTCCTACCCCAGACCTGCACATTCACAGCTCTATACTCGTTCTGGAGTGACAGGGCAGCAGACCTTGCCCCACGAGCCTCCGAGCCAGCAGGCAAAGGCATCCCACAATCTCCTGGCCTCTAACAGCCACCTCGGAGCCCTGGCAGTTCACACGCACGCCCAAAGCTCCAAACCATCTATCCGTTAGTACATTGTGAGAATGTATTCTGCATTTCTTCCTTGAAGGCCAGCATTTCTAATGCTTAAAAAGTAAGACTAACATATGTATTTGTATTTATTGTATACATGCATTGCTGGAGTGCAGTGGCACGATCTCAGCTCACTGCAACCTCTGCCTACCAGGTTCAAGCGATTCTCCTGCCTCAGTCTCCCAAGTAGCTGGGACTACAGGCGCTTGCTGCCACTCCTGGATAATTTTTTGTATTTTTGTTAGAGATGCGGTTTTGCCATGTTGGTCAGGCTAGTCTTAAACTCCTGACCTCAAGTGATCCACCTGCCTCGGCCTCCCAAAATGTTGGGATTACAGGCATGAGCCACTATGCCCAGCCTGATGTTTGTGTTTTTAGTAGAGACAGGGTTTCACCATATTGCTCTCAAACTCCTGACCTCAAGTGATCTGCCCGCCTTGGCCTCCCAAAGTGCTGGGATTACAGGTGTGAGCCACCTCGCCTGGCCAGTAAATACATTCTAATAGTAAATAGTAAACTATTCTTAAATAAATAGACATATTTTCATGTTAAATGAAACATTTAGTGTTTTATTCGAAAGAAATTTTGAATAAATTTTATCTTTCATGATGGGAAGTCCATGGTGAAATTTACCATGGTAAGTATAGACCGTTCAGGATGGATTGACCACTGTTCTTTATTTAAATAGTGTAATCGCTTACTCGGTCATCGTGGGAGCGCTGATGGCAAGTGGAAAAGAAGTAGCAGGAAAAATTCCCAAAGGGAAGGTACGTTGGAGGGGAAGGGAGACATGCTTGGTTGTATGTTAAGTCCCAATTGACAGATTTTTATTTTAAGGTACACAAGTTACACCGATCTCCAGCCGAGCCTGTGTCCTCCACATTTAGTAACGTTCCTAAATGTCTGTCTTTTTCAGTTAGTAGACTTTGAAGCTATGACAGCCCCTGGTTCAGAGGCCTTTAGCAAAGTCGCCAAAAGCTGGATGAACTTGAAAAGGTAACTACTTGAGGGGGGTCCACACAGTATCATAACTGGAGGCGGAAAGGGAGTTTCCTGTTACTTTGGAGCTCCGTGAAAACTGGGATTGTTATACTCATTTTTATAAGTTAATATGTAGTAAAATGAATTTGATCCACTTTTTCAAGGTTAAAGTGTTTTGCTGTTGTATAAGATAACCTTTTAAGGGTGAATGTATGGATAAAAATGGACTATGAAGGCCAGGCACGGTAGCTCACACCTGTAATCGCAGCACTTTGGGACACTGAGGTGGGAGGATCATTTGAGGCCAGGAGTTTGAGACCAGCCTGGGCAACATAGTGAAACTGCTCCCCTCTACAAAAAAAATTAAAATTAGCCGGGCATAGTGGTGTGTGCCTGTAGTCCCAACTACCTGGGCAGCTGAAGCAAGAGGATCACTTGAGCCTAAGAGTTTGAGGCTGCAGTGAGCTATGGTTGCACCACTGCACTCCAGCCTGGGTGACAGAGTGACACCTTGACTCTTAAAAAAAAAAAAAAAAAAGAACCATGAATAAAAAATTTAAAAAGTAGTTGGCGAAAGAAAATTACCAAAATCTTATTTATATGATCAGGTATTCACTTCTTTTGGCCTACTTACTCTTCGGCTCAGTATTCAGGAGTGTTTGAACTTGTAGACAGAGCCCATTTTACATTACACTGAGTGGTAGCACTTAGCCTACTTAGTGCATTTTATTGCAGCCAGGAATTTTATAGCAGCCAGGAATTATCCCTGACAGTCACTGTGTGTGAGGAGTCTAGCAGACCGTGATCGTTCCTGGCTCTTGTTTCCAGAAGCACTGGAGACGACTGTGTGAATTTGAAGTGTGTGAAATTAAACTCATAGATGCCTCAGTAGTTAATGAAGAATAAGTAAGCCTCACTGTTCAACCTTCGTTATTCTTGCCCCTTCTCCTGCTTTTTTACATCCCAACCACCCCCAGTTTTGCCTTTCACATCTATTTGACATAGCAACCACTCTATTGCTGGGTAATTTATATTCTGTTTAAAACAGAAAAATTTGTGCCTGTAGTCCGCCATTGCTCAATTTGTAATTTAGCTTTGCAATGAAAGCTTCTAACAGTTACACCTTGTCCTGGTACATTCTTGTTTCAGGTTTATTAGTTTGCACATGTTTTAGTAATATGACCCCCAGGCCAAAGGTCTTGCTTCTGTTTTTACATAATTGTACAATGAATCTTTTGAACATTCTTTAAGGAATTGTACAATGTGAATCTTTTGGACATTCTTTAAGGAAGGAATAACAATGCTACCTTACATCCTGCAGTTGACACTTTACAGTGTACCTCGAAATACCTTATCTCATTCAGAGCTCATGGTAACTCTGCGAGTTAAGAACACTGTCCCTGTGACAGATCAGGGAAGTGCAGCCTAGAGAAGTAAAGAAAGCTAATAAGGAGTGAAGCTGGACCTGAAACCTATGTCTTTTGATTCCAAGCCCAGCATGCACCACAGCTGGACATGTAAATCAAGAGTTTAATTTTCTTTTTCAAAGCTCTGGTTTAACTTCCAAGCAACTTGTCACACGTCGGCTGATACCACAGGCCATTGTGAGAGGAGCCATTCTGTTCACAGCTCCTCCCTGCCTTTCTAACATTGTTTGATATTACAGAATGAATATAATAAATATAATGATAGGAAAAAATATAAGCTCTGCCTTTTTTTTTTTTTTTGCAAATTTTGTTAATTTTCATACCGCTACTTTGTGTTTTTCTTTTTCAGTATTTCACCTTCTTATAAGACTCTTCCGTCAGTATCAGAAACGTTTCCAACGTTAAGATCGATGATTGAGGTGCTAAACACGGACTCTTCTCCACGTTGTCTTAAGAAACTCTAGTTCTGTTGTATTTATACAAGTAAAGGGCCGGACCTCTTGCTTCTTAAGTTATTTTTTAAAACATGGAATTATAAAGAAATTAGGTCCTCTATTACTTTTGATACCAATTTTTGATAGGAATTGAATACTTGAAATCATTTTCTTTACTTTTCTGAACCATAACGAAAATCATGAAAGAAGCTTTCGGGGGAAAAAGCTACTTGACTTGGAGGGAAAGTGTATTAGCCAGCAACCTGTTGGTTTCCACTTATAAAGTCATATAACTCCTTTCTTACAGTAAAAAAAACCATTTTCCTCAACAACTAAAAATAATAATGAAGATGAACAAAAACAAAACCAAATAGGAGTGTTTGTATTCCTTTAGAGATTTGAATATTTTTCAAACTTTCTTTTTACGCACATTGTGATAGAGCATCTTTTGTTGACTCACGTAACCTCCATGTGTGGGTCCTTCATTTTATTAGAACCGTGGAAGAAGGTTCCTGGGCCATCAGTATGTGTTGCAGAGCTCACACCCAGGAACACTTATTTTGAACAATACAGACAGTATTTGCCAATGTCCCAAATGCTGAATTATTGAACCATGTTTTTTTTTCCTTTGTTGAAAAAAATAAACCGGGGTGATTTCTATAAATCACCAGTTTTTGGCACTGGATTATGTATGTGTTTATTTTGTGAACCAGTTTCACTTTCAGGTATAAGAACATTCAGAAAATCTCTCTCGTTTTTTTTCCCAGGCACGGTAAATGACAGTGAGTAAAATGGGTTAATTAAAACTGCTGCTGTTTCCAAATGGCACCATCCATTAGCAAGCCTGCTCTTCTCTCCCTTCTACAGGACGCACCTTCCATCTCTTCGCTTGACCACTTCTCCCTGTACATTGTAATTTCTCTTGGACCACTTCTGTAGTCTCCTGACTCATCTTCCTGCTACTGCTCTGTTTAAACCCCACAGCCTCCCTTTGTCCTAAAATGAAACGCAGTCTCTTGCTGTAGCCTAGCTGACGTGGCTCTGTTTCTCAAACTGAATCTCTTACTCCCCACACTCCCCTTTGTTTGCACCATCAACTCACCTAACCTTTTCCTTCCTTGAGAACCATTCAGTTAACTTGACACTGTCCAATAGAACATTCTGTGATGACGTTCCAGAATGTTCTATGTGCTGCCAGTATGGTAGTCAGTAACCTCATGTGGCTACTGAGCACTTGAAACAGAACTGGTGTGCCTGAGGAGCTGAGTTTCACATTTAGTTTGATTAATTTAAATTCAAATAGCTGCATGTAGCTAGTGGTTATTATATTGGTCCATGCAGCCTACAGAGTTCCTAGTGAGACTTTAAAGGTTTTTGCACAGAGATGATCCAGAATGGTGGTCTCCCAGGGTAATTTAATATCATTTTGAATTTGTGGTTATAGACTTGCCTGAGTAGCTAAGCTCTTACTATGATCCGTTTTTATTCACAAGAGTTCTGATACCAGATGTGTGGAGTTTTCCCCTCACACCAACCAATTCTCCAGCTTTCCATATATCAGCTGGAGTGGGGAGGGATCCTGCAATTCACATCTGACACTAACTTCCTGTAGTTAAACAGACCCCAGAGGTTAAGGGCTAGTCTCACAAGACTGCCCCCTTTTCAGATGCCAGTTGCAAGTCATTGCCTTCTGTACTCCTGACTGGCTATAAGTTGGGGGTTCCCATCACACCCTCCCACCTCATGTTTGATAATTTGCAAGAATGGCTCACACAATTCAGGGACACTCCTTACTTACTATTACTGATTTGTTATATCGGATACACATCAACAGTCAAATGGAAGGAGGTGCACAGGGCAAGGTATGGGGGCAGCATGGAGCTTCTATGCCCTCTCCAGGCCCACCACCCTCCCTCCACCTCGATGTGTTCACCAGCTAAAACCCCCAAACCTTTTCACTTAAGGTTTTTTATGGGGATTCCATTGCATAGGCATGGTTGATTAAATCATTGGCAGTTAGCTCAATTCTCAGCCCCTCTTTTCTCTCTGGAGGCTGGGGGTTAGGACTGCAAGTTCCTCTAATCACATGGTTAGTTTCTCTGGCCCCCAACCCCCATCCTCCAAGAGTCATCTCATCAGCATAAATTCAGGTATGATTAGAAGGTGCTTATTAATAACAAAAAACACTTCTCACCCTGATCACTCAGAAAATACCAAGAGTTTTACGAGCTCTGTGCCAGGAACTGGAGGGCAGAGATCAGATACAGCTTTCTTATTACCTCAGTATCACAGTTCTATTGATAAAATTGCTCCTGTGAATCAAGATGTTCAAACTTTTAAAAAACTAACTTGAAAAAATCTAGAGCAAAATTTGCTAGTACATTAAGAACTTTAGTGTGGAATTTCTTTGGTATAGAAATGAGGGACAAGAAACTGCCCTCCAACTCTGTGATCATTACTCTCTGATAATTTGCAAATATGGAATAAAATTGATATGCCTCAGAGGAGAGATGAGCAAAATCACCTAAAGAAACCCAGTGTATCCCAGACCAGCAAAATCTGAGGGTTCATGAATACCTCTTAAGATGTCTGTAATGGAGCCCATCATTCCTTCACTCAAAGTCTGTTCCTCCGCATGCTTCTCTGTGTCAGAAATGGCTCCCTCTTCACTCAGCAGCTTCCGCCAGACACCCAGGCGGCCTCTAGGGTCTACACTGCCCTCCTCCAGTTTTCAAATCATCACCATCCAGTCCAGATCCATTCATGTCTAACTATCTCCATTATTACCCCCAGGCGCAAGCTACTTAAAGCTAAACTAATTAAAATTAAACTAAATCGAATGCTTGTTTCTGTCTCTCTAGCTGTCTTTCAAGTGCTCAGTAGCCACATGTGGCTAGCAGCTATCTGATTGGACAGAGCAGACGTGGGATAGCCCCATCACCACAGGACATCCCACTGAGCAGCACTGCTATACTGAAAGCAAACAGCTCAACCCAACACACTGCTGTATCCCTGTGGTCTTAAGCAAGGGTCCAGGGGCTTTATGGGTCAAAACCACAGTGTTTGGTGGCAGCATGGGGGCACAAATGAGAGAAAGAAAAAAAACTTCTAGACTGGCTTAAAACGTTTCCTTCTGTTTTCTGATCCAAGGTGTCTGTGGTTAGGCCTGGGATCTCCAGCTTCACCTGAACCTCACGTGATTCACACAGAAGTGGTCCAGGAACCACACTCGAGAAACATCAAACTAGAATATCATGAAAATCTACCTCACTGTACCAGAGATTTTTTTTTTTCTCCCTAACTGCCATCATGAAACCAAGTATGTTTTTGAATATTAGAGCTGTGATTAGATTTATAATAGTCCTTTTTGCTTCAAACTGTGTTCCCATAAATATAGAGTCCCTTTAGTTTTATATGTTGTAAACATAAATTTTACGAGTTAAACTAGTCTACAGAAAGTTGGATATACAAAATGAGATCACACTACACTGTGCTTAATTTTTAAAATTTACTTTTTTCAGTTAACACATAATGAATTATATGTCAATAAATATATTTGTAACATTTTAAGTTGGATATACAAATATATATGTAATTAAGTCTTGAACACAGGGAGCTTGGTTGAACAGAACTTGGTTCACAGGCTTCAATTCCTACTGGGAATAAAGAATTTAACTTGGGCCCATTCAAGGTGACTCAGACATGTGCAGTTTTAAATTGCCTTAAGTTCCCAGCCTCCTTGCCTTCGCCCTTCAGGGAACAGTCTGATTTCCTGAGCCTGTAGTCTCGGCCGCCCTCCGGCCTTTGCCCGGATCCTCCGCACCGAGATTTAGCTCGTGTTCCCTGTGCTAGGGTAGCAAGCCTTGGTCGGTCCAGCGTCTACTGTTGTTTGACCTCTACCCGCTCGGGTCCGCTGGCCAACAGCGCATGCGCTGCTGCTTCCGCCGCCTCTGTGCAGCAGACTTCTCTACCTCCAGAGCCCTGGGCTGCGGTACTGAGCATGCAGAACTAGGAGCAAGTGCCCTGCCATTGTGGAGGCCCCCCTTGGGCCCCCTACTCTATTCTATGACACACTGGGCTTGGGCTTCCCGCCACCTCTCGAGGGGTGGGGGGTTGCAACCGGATGCTTCTCTCCCCAGGGTTTGGGGCCCTTTGGGAGCTAATGTGTTTTAAGCACTTCCTGCGGCTGGCATTTTTCTTCTTCTTCTTTTTTTTAATCCTGAAAACGGTGTCTCGCTCTGTCGCCCAATCTGGAGTGCAATGGCGCAATCTCAGCTCGCTGCAACCTCCACCTCTCGGGTTCAAGCGATTCTTCTGCCTCAGCCTCCCGAGTAGCTGGGACTACAGGCACCCGCCACTACGCCTGACTAATTTTTGTGTTTTTAGTAGAGACGGGGTTTCACCATGTTGGCCAGGATGGTCTCGATCTCCTGACCTCGTGATCCACCCACCTCGGCCTCCCAAAGTGCTGGGATTACAGGCGTGAGCCATGGCGCCTGGCCGATTTTTTTTAAGCTTTGTACATTGTTTTACTCATTTAATCCTTTGAAGAGGCCAGTGAGATAAGCACTAGTAGTATCCCCGCTTAGGTGACAAACGGGCTCAGGTAGGGGAAGTGACTTGCCTGCCATAGCTCTTGAATGTTGCCTAGGGTGCTTGCCATGCGAGGTTAAGTCCTCAGTGGAGAGTGGTGGTGGGGCCAGCGGGGATTTGACTGCCACATTCTTGGCCTTAAACAAATAAGCCCTTCTGTCAAGGAGCTTGATTGCTTTCAGCCATCTACCAGGTAGAAATGACACCGTATTACTCAAGGGGCTTCCAGCAGTCATCCATGGGGGGCCACGCGGATTGGCTTGTTGTATAACACAACTCTAGAGATAATGTCAGAATGAACAGATTTGTCAAGGCTTATGTATAAGCCCAACAAAAACTGGAAATTGTCACTTACTAGGATCAGAATTTAAAATAATACATATCTGTCCAAAAATAGATTCTGAATCAATGCATCTTTTAGTAGGCTTCTAATGCAAAGAACTAGAACAATTTTTATATGCAAATTAACTCCTCGAATTACCAGTTTGGTGTAGAAGTAACTTCTAAAGTGAATATAGCACTTTCTGTTTCAGGTAAGTACATAAATGTTAACCATCCAATTTCACAGCTGGATAAAAAAAAAATACAACACGTAAGAAAAATATGAGTGGGAGAAGCAACTAACTGATCAAGTATACTTGTTTTATACAGATGCCTTTCAATGCTCATAGCACTTGAGAGCTAAGGAGTTCTCAGATCATCTAGTCAAGCTCCTGTAATTTGCCATCGAGGAAGCTGGGACAAAAAGAGGTTGAGTAGCTGCCCAAAGGTCAAACAGGGAATGCCACGGAGCTGGTGGTCAACCTAGGTAAACACCGTCATTGAGCGAAATGCACAAAAATACTTCAGACAGCTCCCCTGCCAGGACTTTGCTTGTTCAGCCTAAACAGCTCCTTCTGTGGCTCCTCCCACCTCTTCATACTCCTTAAAATGAAATAACTGTTCATAGTTAAACATAATAGTCCACATGTGTGGACTATTAATAAATAAAATCTTTTTACTGAAATATAACACACATATGAAAAATGCACATGTGTGTGCACATTGGTGAATCTTCACACCTAACATAACCAGCTTTGAGATCAAGAAACAGAACATTACCAGCACCCCAGAATGTATATAAACATATGTTTATATGTATAATGTATAAATATATGTATATGTATAAATATACATCACATATTTCATATAAACATATTCCATATAAACACAGCTACATACAGTAGCTCTCGAAGGCAGCTTTGTCACACTGTTGACCCAAGTCAACTAAAAATCTCTAACTTCAGTCTTCCCTAGCAGCTGTATCTGTTAATAAAGCTTTACCATTTAATCTTACCTCCACCAAGTGTCATCTAATATCAGTCCATTCTTATAGCTGTTTTCTTTTGTATTATGAAATCTGATTTTCATCCAGTATATTATCACCCTGTTTATTTTGTGTCAGCCATAAGTGATTTCTGTTAAAATTAATCCAATAAGAAAAATCACCTTATCTCAGGCTTACTCCAGCCTTTACACCTCCAATCTTTTTTCCAGAAACACTCCTATCATTATAACAATTGATATTATATTTCTGTTTGTGATTTTAAAAATTATCATCTATGAACACTTCTATTTTAAGAGCCTTTACTTAAAAGTAAAATCTTGACTTTGTAATCCTTTTATTACAAGAACATTTTCATTAAAATAATCTTCATTCTTCTGTTCCTATGCTACTTGACCCTTCTACTTTCCCTTTCTGTATCTGTTACACTTCTTCTTACTCTGCCTTCAGGGCAGCTTTAACCAATACTCTGATTTTGGTAATGTGTGTGCCTAGGAGCACAGCTCTGGCCCTCCGAGTGAGATGCTAGCTTGGCCATTGAGCAGCCCAGTTCTGTGCTCCACATCCTTGGGAGACCAAGAATATTGAAATTACATGCTGGCACATTCCTTCCAAAAATTATTTGAGCAATTGAAATGCCTTAGATAAGGGGGGAAAAAACTTTTGTCAAATTCTTCCCATCAGATAGTATAAATGCACTGGATTCTTACATAGTGACGTGCCTTTTTCCAGTAGTCCAGATTGTTTTTTTCTTTGCTTTGTTCCAATTCAAGAGGTTCTCATGAATTAGCATGGACTAGGTGACAGTTGCACGAGATAACTTTAGATATGCAGGTCTAGCCACAACACGTAAAGCATGATGCCAGTTCTTTACACTGGCAACCAAATGGACATCAAATGCTAGAATTGCAAATAATTTTTATATTTAAAATTGAAATTATATTTTTAAAATAAAATTTAGATTTAAAGGTTTGATTTTTAATTTAATATTTGTAAACTATAATCTGCACACTGCCTTTAATTTTAATAGATCGTATTGAACACTTAAAAAAATTTTTAAAAACCAAGTTTAAAAATGTTTACATTTATTTAAATTTTTTGAAAATATATTAGATCTGGCATATTTTTACTACAATTACATCTTTTTAAAAATTCTTTTTAATTCATTACTGATGATAGAGCACAAATTCAGTAAAAATCTTGAATATAACCACATTAGTGATTTTGCTGAAATGAAGGCAAGAATGATACATTTTAAGGAATTAATGTGATTTTTGAATCATGCATATCTTTATTACTCTGGCTGATGTCAGAACCTATCGAGAACACCAGATGTGTAATAATGATTAAATTTGCTGGTCTTTGGCATTTTGCAAACTTTTGAATATGTTAAGCCTGTAGCTTTACACATGTTTCATATCCATTTTTTTCTTATGAAAGTACATTTATTAAAGTAAGAAGACAGGATATGTTTTATTTGACAATGGATTTATAACTCCCAAGTTTTTAGATATGTGATAGGTGGGTCCATTTATATTCTGGCCCTGGACCCTCAAAATGTTTCAGCTGTGCTGGATGTGGGCTCTGTCTCTCCTTTCTGCTCCTCTCTCCATCTGCAAACCTGTTCTCCTGACATGGTGGGTGCAGGGCTACTACCAGTGTTCAGCTTTGCACCGGCGACCTAAAAACAGCCCATCCTTCGCAGTTCTCATCCCAGAATCTCAGGGAAAGGACTCGTGATTGGGCCAGCTTAGGTCAGGTGACCACTTGGACCAATCCAGACTGCCATAGGGTAGAGTCATATGATACTCCTTGTTTAAATCATAAAAGGGATGGTGATTTCTGGATTAACCATCCCTTCATTGTATATTATACTTTGGCAGAATGTAATTGCTTTATTTGAACAGACTTCTCTTTTAGTGGTTTCAAGTCATGCATTCACTTAATGTTTCTTTTCTTATTGTACATAATTTCCAGAGCTAAAACTTTCCAAACCTAGGTTACAAGGAAGACAGCCCTAAACCCCAATTTGCTCAGAACAATCCTGATTTATGCCTGCTGTCCCATTGTAATTATTAATAGTGCCACTTTCCATTCAAAAGTATCCTGGTTTGGATAATCATTCTTATGGTGCCCCTGACTGTAAGTGACCTTTTGTTTGGTGAGTGTGAAAGTTCACTTGTATCCCTGTTTGGTCCACATGGCACCTTCCTCCCAGACCCAGCAACTACTAGAGACCAAACTGTGTCCTAGATGTTGGAGATATAGTTGAGTAAGACAGTAACTGTTTCCAGAAGGAGCTCACAGTCCTAACAGCAGAAATTGTACAAATTATGTCATGATACAGCCTAAGAAGTCTGGGTAGGAACAAAAGAGCAGGGAGTAGCTCTGCCTGGGGAGACTGGGAAAGACCCCAGAGAGGATGCAACATTGGACCGGGTGACATGAACTTCCCAATTGTTGACTCTGGCATATTAGAATATACCTCTTATTTTTATTAGCTACATAATCCGAGGCTAAGATGTTTGTTATTCATAAAGCTCACAGAAGATTACTGACTTGGGAGAACCCATCAGGGATGCCTTTATGACAACGAAATCAGGCCACTTCATCCCCAGGTTGAGTCTTGGAGTAGGCGTCTCAGGTATGCATGCAGGTATCAGGAGAAAGGAGGGGGAAGTGCTTGTGCCATGTGTGAACACCAGAACGTCCTCAAGTCCCTGGCAGAGGGAACTGCAGGATTCCAGAGTCAGGACTCCCTGATGCTCTAGAAAGAGCTAGAGTAATGACCAGCTGTAGAGTATTCAGTCAGGACACGTGGGCTCCAAAACCAACCCTGCCGCCTACCACCAAGCAAAGCATTTAATCTCTCTGGCCTTACTTTACCTGGAAAAGGAAAGCGTGAAACTACGTCATCTACAGTGTTTTATCGGCTTTACAGTTTTGATAGGTTGTATAGTGGGCCAATTACAAATTCTCAAGTTTTCTCTAACTTACTAGCCAATTTGAGAAGATTCAGAAAAACCAGAGCTCATTTAAAATAGTTTTTCCTTTTTCATGCTTTTGATATAACCAAGGCTTTTATACTGATAAAG
The DNA here is from genome assembly GCF_037993035.2 of Macaca fascicularis. Taxonomy (NCBI): domain Eukaryota; kingdom Metazoa; phylum Chordata; class Mammalia; order Primates; family Cercopithecidae; genus Macaca; species Macaca fascicularis. The sequence continues at coordinate 18,196,305 of NC_088375.1, forward strand.
ACTTATCAAAGGATCTCTGCATTTTGAATCCCATGTGGGAGATGTAGGGATAATTAGAGAAACCAGCCAAGAAACGCTGGCCAGTACAGGCACAGTGCCTCATCCCTGTAATCCCAGCACTTTGGGAGGCCGAGGTGGGAAGATTGTTTGAGCCCAGGAGTTCAAGAGCAGCCTGGGCAGCATAGCAAGACCCTGTCTCTACAAAAAATTAAAAAACTATGCAGGCATGGTTGTGCATGCCAGTAGTCCCAGCTACTTGGGAGGCTGAGGTGGGAGGATCACCTGAGCTCAGGAGTTTGAGGTTGCCATGAGTTATGGTCATGCCACTACACTCCAACCTGTGTGGCAGAGCAAGATCATGTCTCAAAGCAAACAAACAAACAAACACATAAAAACTGGCCAGTAGAATAATACGGTTTCTGGCTCTTGCTTTCCCCGTACCAGACTGTCTTGGTCACAAGGGCTGGAATAATTTCATAATGTAAACTTTGCTGTTTTTTCCTGCCTCCTTAGAGTAAAAAAACAAAACTCAGAAGCACTCTCAGGAAAGCCTTTCAAATTCCTTTTTGTTCTCTGGCTCCCAGTGACAAATACTTACTCTGTCTTTAATGTCAAAAGCTGGAGTCATAGCTTTGCACTATTTGATCCCTCCAGAAGCACAGCTGGGAGAGCAGCTGTCCCTGCAGAGCTGCTTCCTCTTGCTTGTTGGTAGAGCTACGATCTGCTTTGTCTAGGATTTCTTTCTGCTGGATCTCTCACTCCTCTCTCTCTCCACTTTCTCCTGCCCCAACCCAAGTTAAACAGCTCTTATGTGTTTATTGGTCACTTGTATTTCTTTTCTTTTTTATTATTTATTTATTTATTATTATTATTTTGAGATGGAATCTTGCTCTGTCAGCAGGCTGGAGTGCAGTGGCGCAATCTTGGCTCACTGCAACCTCCGCCTCCAGAGTAGCTGGGCCTACAGGTGCACGCCACCATGTCCAGCTAATTTTTTGTATGTTTAGTAGAGACAGGGCTTCACCATGTTGGCCAGGATGGTCTCGATCTCTTGACCTGGTGATCTGCCTGCCTCGGCCTCCCAAAGTGCTGGGATTACAAGTGTGAGCACCACGCCTGGCCTTCTTTTTTTATTTTTTGGAATCAGGGTCTGTAGCCAAGGCTGGAGTGCCATGGCATGATCATTACTCACTGCAACCTTGAACTCCTAGGCTCAGACGATCCTCTTGCCTCAGCCTCCCGAGTAGCTGGGACTACAGGCATATGCCATCACACCTAGTTATTTTTTAAAAACTTTTTGTAGAGATGGGGTCTTGCTCTTTTGCCCAGGTTGATGTCCAACTCTGGCTACAAGCAATCCTCCTGCCTCGGCATCCTGAGTAGCTGGAATTACAGGCATGCACCACCACACACAGTGATAGGGTTTGAATGTGTGTCTCCTCCAAATCTCACATTGAAATGTGATCTCCAGTAAGTTGGAGATGGGATCCAGTGGGAGGTGTTTGGGTCCTGGGGATGGGTCCCTCATGCGTGGGTTGGTGCCCTTCCGGTGGTAATGAGTGACTTCTCGCTTTCTTTGTTCACATGAGAGCTGGCTGGTTGTTTAAAGGAGCCTCTCATCTCCTCCTCCTCCCTTCTGTCTTGCTCCCTCTCTCATCATGCGAAGTGCTTGCTCCCTCTTTGCTTTCTGCCATGACTGGAAGCTTCCTGAGGCCTCACTGGAAGCAGATGCCAGCACTGTGTGTCTTGTACAGCCTGCAGAACCATGAGCCAGATAAGCCTCTTTTCTTTATAAATTACTCAGCCTCAGGTATTCCTTTATAGAAATGCAAAATGTATTAATATACCCAGCTAAGTTTTACAACAATTTTTTAGAGATGAAGTCTCACTATGATGCCCGTTCTGGTCTTAGAACTGCTGGCCTCAAGCAGTCCTCCCACCTCAGCTTCCTGAGTAGCTGGGATTACATGCACAAGCCACCAGCTTGTATTTCTTTGTTGAACTGTCTTCATGATCTTCAGCTGTTGCTTTCAATGTATTAAGAAAGATTTGAAACACATTATTTTGTGGTTCATAAATGTGAAACACACTTAAGGTTTTTCATGCTCATGTGTGAGATATCCCTCCCTCAAACCTTGTGACAATGTTGGCACATTACCTGTCGGACATGAGAAGGAAAAAGAGAAATATTTGAAACACACAAAGAATATAAATAATGATACACAAAAGCTATGTGAAGGAAGCAAGCTTCACCAATGCAGCTGGAGCCCTCCGTGCACTCTCCCCCGATTCCCTGCCATCCCCAAAAGGTAACTGTGGCCCTAAGTTTTGAGATCACATGGCCCATCCATCTTTTTATAATTTCACCATAGATGTTTGTTTCTCTACCATTTCCTTGTGCTTATGGATGTATCTGTAGCAATTTGCATCATTAGGAAACATCCTCTAGAGTCACACTTACGATAAAATAGCTTAACCACTATAGCTCACTACTGATGCTAAAGACCACAGGCTCTTCAGCTCCCCCATGTAATGGGAATTAACACGGGGCCAAGCAGATTTCCCAGACATGGCTTTATTTTGGGGCTTGTACTCCAGTAGAAGGGAGACAGTGAAGGTGCAAGGATTCTCCAGGTAGCTCACTGGGAAGAGCTGGTAGGACTTTTTGTAATCAGTCAAAGCATGGGACTTGGCATCAGGGGTAGGGTGTGCAGGCTGGGCTGGGCAAGGCACGTGAGGGGAAGGGCGTGCAGGTCAGTGCACCCTACCTGGTTGTGATGGCAGGGGCTACCTGGTAGTCTGGCCAGTAGCAACAAGGCTGTACATCAGGTTTTCAGCATTCCTTTCTGGGGTGGGACATTCGGGAACCTTGGTTCAATATTTGGATCTCCTAAGGTCAGTTTCTGGAATTCTTTAAGTAAAAGGCATAAGCATTATGACAGCACAGAAGAACACTATAAAATGGCTATTTTCCCTGTATGACTAAAGCCTCGGTGTTGGCAGGCATAGTGTCAGTGAGGTAGTGGTGTGGGTTTTGTGATCAATGGGATGAGAGAAGAAGAAAAAAGAGAAAGCATGTGAAGGAGGAGCCACAGCCCACTTTTATTCTATCCCACTTACTCTAGTTTTATTATTTTTTAAAATTTTCACTATGTTGTCCAGACTGGGGGATGGTGGTTATAGCGGTTATTGACAGGCACAATCCCACTATTGATCAGCACAGGAGTTTTGACCCGTTCTGCTTCCAACCTGGGCCAGTGCACCCCTCCTTAACCTGGATGACTGGGTGACCCCTGCTCCCAGGAATTCCCTGGTACTGAACTTAGTACAGACACCGAATCTGCATAGCACATTCCAGCCCAGAATGCCTGGGCTCAAGCGATCCTCCCGCATCAGCCTCCTGAGTCACTGGGCCTACAGGCACACCCAGCCTTCTATTTTTTTCAATCATTTGAAAAAATGATTAGCTCATTTTTTTGTTTAGGAAAAACAAAAATAGCTCATTTTTTTTTTGTTTAGGAAAAAGCATATTGGTGACTGGCAAAAAGATGATTCTCAGACCATCACATAGGAGACAGGAGTCATGGTGTCTATGTAACAGAGATGAGAAACAGATTCTGCTATGAAAACCTTTCTCTACACTCTTTTTTCAATGTTACAAGTGTCTTTCCAATACAAGAAAAAGAAGAAGGAATGAGACGGTATACGGAGCACTGACTACATAAGCCTGTCTCTTTCCAGCTCATTCATTCATCCCATCTATCCAACTAATAAATGTTTATGGAGAACCCACCATAAGTGCCTGGCGCCGAGCTAAATGCTGGGGAACAAGAATGAGAAAGACACAGTCTCTGCCCACTCATAGCCAAATTAGGAAACAGACAAATAATAATAATGAAAACAATGATGATAGCTCCTGGTTGGTGAGCACTTACTATTTGCGAGGCACTTGCTAAGCATTTATTTACGTTATCTCGTTGAATCTTCGTGTGATATGCATGGAATGGGAAATAAAACAATACCTGTGGGCAAATGGAGGAAGAGAAAACATAAGAAAATGACCTGAGGTTGAATGGTGGGGCTGGGATTTGAACCTAGGCAGTCCGACTCCAGAGCCTGGGTCTTTACCAGCTTCACCTACTGCAGAAGAAATGAATAATTATGATCGAGTGAGATAAGAGCTGGGACACAGGGGCAGAGGGACCGCGGGGCACTGACATCCTGCAATCCTTCTTTGAAAGTGCAATCTTAGCTCCCTGCAGCCTCGAACTTCTGGGCTCAAGCAATCCTCCCGCATCAGCCTCCCAAGTAGGGAGGACTACAGGCATGCACCACCATGCCAGGCTAAATTTAAAATTTTTTTTTGAATACAGATGAGGCTTGTCATGTTGTCCAGGATGGTTTTGAACTCCTAGGCTCAAGCTATCCTCCTACCTCGGCCTCCCAGAGTGCTTGGATTATAGGTATAAGCCACCATGCCCAGCTTAGTATACTTTTGTTAGTTTTGTGTTACAGCATTATAAATAAGCTAGTCATAAAACCTGGGGGAAAAGGCATCCACCAACTTGGTAACTTAGGGCCACAGAGAGATCACTGATGTCAAATAGGGTGGTTCTTTGCCAGGTGTCACTTGGCGGATCCCTGAGGGGCTGCAGAGCGACAGAGGAATTTCTCTTTTAAAAATGACGTGAGGGGCCAGGTGTGGTGGCTCACGCCTCTAATCCCAGCACTTTGGGAGGCCAAGGCGAGTGGATCCCTTGAGGTCAGGAGTTGGAGACCCACATGGGCAACACGGCAACACTCCGTCTTCTACTAAAAATACAAAAATTAGCCAGGCATGGTGGCACGCACCTGTAATCCCACCCAGCTACTTGGGAGGCTGAGGCACAAGAATCGCTGGAACCCAGGAGGCAGAGGTTGCAGTGAGCCGAGATCGTGCCACTGAATTCCAGCCTGGGTGACATAGCAAGACTTCGTCTCAAAAAAAACCAAACCAAAACAAAACAAAAAAACCAAAAAGTGACTTGAGGAAAGCAGCCAGAGTTGTATGGTCCAGCCAGACTTTAGGACTATTGCCTTGGTGTAGTGTCAAAGTGCCCAGCTTCTCAACAAACAGCTGGTTAGAAATCGTGAGAAGCTAAAGACGGCAAATTAACAAAAGAGCAAATCATGGAAGGTTTGAGTATGAGGACTTGTGAACAATGGGGAAATAACTTCTGTCATCCATACTATGGGGTGTGGCTACAAACCCCTCAGAAAAAGAATGAGGATAAACTTCCTGCAGAAACCCCCTTCCACTTTCTTCATGCTTCAGTCCTTTTCTGGACAGACCTCTTACCAGGAAGTAAGGATTTAACATTTAGTTGCTGACATGAGTTTAGATGATGGCAACAGATCCCTAAGTCTACCTCCTCCTCACAAATGGGCTTGGATTACTGCAATTTACAGGAACTGTTCTCTGTTTCAAATTAGTCAGAAAAATTACCCTAGCCTCAGCCTCTCAAAAGGAAAATTGCACTTGTACTCAGGTCCCGTGCCTATGCGCATCAACTATGATGGAGAGCACGCACCCAGCCCTGTAAATCCAAGTTAAGTCTCTGCTGATACCTGGCAAATACTTGTGGATACACTTGCTTCTTTCCCTTTGGTAGCAATCAACATTAAACAGTGGACTCTCTTCCAAGCAGGAACCATATCCAGAAGGCTCCTCTGTGCCAAAATTCAAGACGTTTAAAATGCAGAGATGATTTTTCTGGAAATAGGTTTCAAAATCCTTAAAAACTCTTTGGGTGGCAAGAAACCTATTCAAGCTAACTTAGGCAAAAGGAGTGCATTTCCTGCAGTGGCACAGCCTGGCCTCAGGCAAGGACAGGAGGTGAATGTCTGTGGAGAAGCCAGGAACTTTGAGTCTCTCCCTCAAAATCACGTTTCAAAAGAATAGGATTCTCTCTCTTTTTCTCTTTCACTCCCTGCTGCGTAGAGATTGTCTGGCCTGTCTCTGAGTCGCAGTTTCAGGTTCCTAAGTAAAGTCCTCTAATTGGCCCTGGCCTGTTCCAAGGGAGACAGGGTTGCATGGTACAAAACCAGCCGCGGTCACACACTGAGGAGAGGCAGGTAGAGTTCTAGGAAATGTGGGTTTTCCTAAGGGTCTTCCTTCTGGTGTCTGTAAAAGCCCCCAAATATAGGTTCGATTAAATAAATTATGTATCCTTTTATTTGGAATACTATATGGCATTTAAGTAGAATATTTAACAAAGTTAGAAAAATGTTCATAATATTGTTGATTGAAAGGGGAAAGTTATAGTGTAATATTATTATAGAAGGATAACTTTCTTATATAAAAAGAATTGTATTTTTTTTTTGTATATATACAAGCATGTGGAGAAAAGACCAGAGTGTATATAATAGAACGTTTGCAAAATTATATTTTATTTGTGTCTTCTCCATTTTGCACTTTTTTTTTTTTTGAGATGGAGTCTCGCTCTGTCACCAGGCTGGAGTGCAGTGGCGCAATCTGAGCTCATTGCAAACTCCGCCTCCCAGGTTCAAGTGATTCTCCTGCCCCAGCTTCCTGATTAGCTGGGAGTACAGGCGCCCACCACCGCACCCGGCTAATTTTTGTATTTTTAGTAGAGATGGGGTTTCACCATGTTGGGCAGGATGGGCTCGATCTCTTGACCTGGTGATCCACTCACCTGGCCTCCCAAAGTGCTGAGATTACAGGCATGAGACACCACGCCCGGCCTATTTTCCACATTTTTAATGACATTTATTATTTTGATCATCAGAACAAAGTTAATTTTTAAATTAACTGACAAAATTATCTGAGATGGAAGAAAACTCATAATTTATGTTCTGAATTTGATATTTTATAATTTTTGTTTTTAATCTGAAGAGACAGGATCTTGCTGTCACTCAGGCTGGAGTGCAGTGGCACGATCACCGCTCACTTCAGCCTCCAACTCCTGGGCTCAAGTGATCCTCTTGCCTCAGCCTCCCAAAGTGCTGGGATTACAAGTGTGAGCCACCGCACCTGGCAAGTACTTTAATTTCTGAAGACAACATGCAAACGAATGCAATAAAGGTTACCTAAATAAGTGCCTCTTTTTAGAAATAGTTTGGAGAAAATAATTCAATACCTCTTATTTATAGTTTTGTAATGTTCTTTTTAAATGCTTCTTACAATATATTGAAAGTTAAGATCTTTCAAGGAAAGATTTTGAAAAGTGTCCTGGTCTGAAGTCATTATGTTTTAGAATCACGTTTTTAAAACATCTTAAAAAGTCGTGTCTTTAGTATTCGGTGCAAAATTTAAACATTGCCTGCAATTGTGGAATAACAATAATCCTAGTGATAGACATGATTGAAAAAGGTGGCCGGGTCCAAAAGAGAAACTTCTTTCGGGGAAAATGGCCATCCCATCGTTCTACATAAACTGCCAGTTTTTCTTTAGCGTGAAGTGAGAGGCTTGAGGACAGGGAAGCATCCGAAGGGAATTTCTTAGTTGGTCATTTCCTAGCAGAGAGGTTGAGTTAGGTGCTTCTCCCTTGATATGGTTCGGATCTGTGACCCTGTCCGAATCTCATGTTGAGTTGTAACCCGTGTTGGAGGTGGGTGGGGTCTGGTGAGCGGTGATTGGCTCATGGGGACCGTTTCCCGGGGTTTAGCACTACCCCGCCTCTTGTTACTGACATCCGGCTGTTTGAAGATGCGTGGCCCCTCCTCCTTTTCTCTGCTTGCTCCGGGTCTGGCCTGACTTGCTTCACCTTCCATTACTTTCCTGAGGCCTCCCCGAGCCATGCTTCCCGGGCAGCCTGCAGATCCATGAGCCAATTCAGCCTCTCTTCTTTGTAAATTACCCAGGCTCAGGCGTTTATTTATAGCTGTTTGAGAATGGACTAATAAATACATCCCCTTACTTAGCCAGCCCTTGAAGTTTCAAAAACGAGGATCAAGCCGTGCCTGGGAGCATCCTTTAAGACGTTTGGACATAGGTTTTACTTGGAGTCTGGGAGATATGACCGAATCTGGAAGTCAAAGGAAAAAAAGCCAAGGTGAATCAGACAATTGTGTTATCAAATCTCAGGAGAGACGACTAGCGTGTCAACACCAGGGCAGAGCTTCCAGATGCTTCTAGAAGCCTTTCCCACCAGCTACCATCAGTTTCACTCAAACTGTTACCCATTCCCACGTCTACTGGTAGTGGAACCTGCTCCGGCATTGCCTTCCGCTCATTTCTACCTTAGCCTCTGATCTGACCCCTCCCTCTCCTCTGTCCATGGACCTAGCCTTCCCCTGGCTTCTGCTCTCTTCTGGCTGCTTTTTTGTTGACTGTCTTTTTTTTTTTTTTCTTGCTTCCCTGCTCTGGATTGCTTGATCTCAGGCTTGATTCAGAAAGAAGTCATACGTAATAAGACAAAGTGATAACGATTTTAAAAAGCAACATCAAAGTTGCTTTAGGAAAGCCAAAAGGCCCCAATTATTTCCACCCGAGGTGGATAGCTGTGCGGCGGCTATACAGAGGAGGTGTGGAGAATGTGGGACCGCAGAGGCGGAATAGAAATGTGCCAGGTAGCAAAGGACCTTCCCAGCAGAGGCAAAGTTGGTAGAAAATGTTCAGAGAGGTGAAAGTGCCTAGTGTGCTTGGGATGGCTTGCAGATGCGGCTGGAAAGGCAGTGTGGGGCAGAGGGGCTGGTCTTGCCTTCATCTTCAGGAATTTGGACTTCATTCTCTGTATGTAGATTGTAAAGCATAGGAATGACTTGACTAGAATTAGGAAGATCATTTGCCTTCAACACCAAGGATGGCTTAAAAGAAGGCAGGTTTTGCTCCTGCCCCTGATGTGGTTCCTCTCTGCAGCCTTAGCCCTCTCATGCCTCAGTACCATCCTTAACTGGGACCGCATTCCATGGTTCTGTTCTAGGTCTCTCTCTCTCTCTCTCTTTTTGAGACAGTCTCGCTCTTGTCGCCCACGCTGGAGTGCAATGGCGTGATCTCGGCTGACTGCAAACTCCGCCTCCCGGGTTCAAGTAATTCTCCTGCCTCAGCCTCCCAAGTAGCTGGGATTACAGGCTCCTGTGATCAGGCCCGGCTAATTTTTTGTATTTTTAGCAGAGACAGGGTTTCACCATGTTGGCCCGGCTGGCCTCAAACTCCTGACCTCAGGTGATCCACCTGCCTCAGCATCCCAAAGTGCTGGGATTATAGGCATGAGCCATCAAGCCTGGCCAGGTCTCTCTTGTTTCAATTCTTTCACTGACTGTATCTGTTCTCATGGTTTCAACCATCATCCCTGCACCATTTCTAGTGCTGTCCTCCCTGCCAGCTCTAGCCTTACATTTCTAGTTGGCTTCAAATCCTCTGTACCTACATCGATCACCAGCTCCTCAAACTCAAATTGTGTGCAGCTAGACTCTTCAAATCCTTCCCTCCAAAATCAGTTCTTCCTCCCGACTCATTTCTGCTCTTTGTTTCACCATTCTTCAAGTTATCCAAGCTTAAAACTTGACAGCGGTGACCTCTTCCCTTTCTTTGACTCTCATCATTAACCCATGTCCAAGCTCTGTCAAGTATTTCTTTGTGGTATCTGACACCTGCACGTTCCCAGACCTACAACCACCATCCTACTTGAGACCTGTTCCTTGTTATAGAAGCAACAGCCTCTTACCTGGTCTCCTGTCCCTGGTAGCTCTCCTGGGTCATCCTATTTTGGTATAGTTTCTAAAAAACTGTTCTGATTATATAGGGCCATGTATAAGGTAATATTGAGCATAATCAAAATTACCCTTAAAAGTCTCTTAAGGAAGGCTGGGCATGGTGGCTCATGTCTGTAATCCCAGCACTTTGGGAGGCCGAGGTGGGCTGAACACTTGAGGTCAGGAGTTCCAGACCAGCCTGGGAAACATGGTGAAACTCCATCTTTACTAAAAATACAACAACAACAACAAAAAGAAATCAGCTGGGCATGGTGGCACATGCCTGTAATCCCAGCTACTTGGGAGGCTGAAGCAGGAGAGTCACTTGAACCTGGGAGGTGGAGGCTGTAGTGAGCTGAGATCGTGCCATTGCACTCCAGCCTGGGGGACAGAGTGACTCCGTCTCCAAAAAAAAAAAAAAAGAAAAAGAAAAAGAAAAATCTCTTAAGAAGATGCTATATTAAAATCTAACAAACTATGTCTCCTGAAATCCCACAACAACAAAATGCATTTCTTAGCTGAGCACGGTGGCATGTACCTGCAGTCCAAGCTGCTCAGGGGGCTGAGGTAGGAGGACAGCTTGAGGCCAGGAGTTCCAGGCTGTAGTGCGCTCCGTTTGGACCTGTGAATAGCCACTGCGCTCCAGCATGGACAACGCAGCACGACCTCATCTCCAAGAAAAAACAAAAAAGACACATTTATTGTCTCCAGCAGGGGAATAGATTGTGCTTTCTTCTGTCAAATGCCAGATAATGTAACTGACTTGCATTTAGAAGGCATTTTTGGAAAAAAAGATGTATTTTTAACACTCCCTCCATGTAAGGCAAACAAGAGCTGAAATCGACGAAGAGACTAACAGCAGATTTGTATGTCCTTACCCATGCTCACCTCAGGCATGAGCTTTTGCAAAGTTCTTCTGTCCCTCTCCTTTAAAAAACGGTTATCAGGCCGGGCACAGTGGCTCGCACCTGTAATCCCAGCAATTTGGGAGGCTGAGGTGGGTGAATCACCTGAGGTCAGGAGTTCGAGACCAGCCTGGCCAACATGGTGAAACCCTGTCTCTACTAAAAATACAAAAACTAGCCAGGTGTGCTGTCAGGTACCTGTAATCCCAGCTACTCAGGAGGCTGAAGCAGGATAATCGCCTGAACCAGGGCGGTAAAGGTTGTAGTGAGCCGAGATTGGCCACCAGACTCCAGCCTGGGTAACACAGCAAGATTCCGTCTCAAAACAACAAAACAAAAACCAATAATCATTATTATTATTATGTTTGCTTTTGCTGAATGTATGTAATCCAATGGGTAGAATTAAGTGCAGATACGACAACATTTCTCTGGTGGTTCAGCTGTTTGGGCTGGGGTGTCCACATGTCCATACTGAGGCCCTCTTCAGTGCCAGTCAGGGCTGGGTGGGAAGAAAAGGAACCTGGGGCCTGTCCCCCTGAATCCTCAATTCAGTTGAAAGGCCAAGGATTCAGAAGCTTCTCAGTTCAATCCAGGACACCCAGGTCTCTGTGAAGGTGTATTTTTCAAGTCAAGTTGGTAACTTCTAGATATTTAGAGATATGGTATAGGACCCTCTGTTTGTATTCTTGCTTTGGTCCTACACTGAATACGTAGAATGTTTTCTTGAATTGGAGGGAGAAGCAGCAGTGGGGGCTTTCCTACATACCTGCACAGTGCAAACAATTTCAAATTGTTGGGAAGGCCCGCAGCCATTCCCACTGTCTCTCCCCAGGTCTCCTGGGCTCCTGCTATTTCCTTCTCCCGGGCAGTCTTATACTGTACTACAAGTAAATCCCAAATGCTTCTTACTTTCTGAGGTAGAGAATTCCGATGCCTGCATGGCACCTGTTTTCTAGAACCTGCTACTTAAAGTGTGGATCACAGGCCACAATAGCAGCAGAATCAGGAAGCCTGGTGGAAATGCAGCCTCTCAACTGCCTGTGAGGCAGCATTTCCTATTCCTTGGAGCCCTAAGGAACATAGTGGGGAAATGCTGGCAGAGAAGCAGTGGATGCTATAGGAAAATGTGGGACAGGGCAGGGGAAGAGAGGAGCAAAGGTAGGGCCTCCAACCTTGAAGAAGAATAAGAAAATGGAAAAGAAATGGTGAGAAAAGCAAAAACAAATCCAGGACAACAACAAAAGCCTGAATGAAGAGAGTTTTCTCCAGGGGACCAGAACCACCACAGCCTCCTGTCTCATTCAGCAGAGGGGCTGACGAGGGTGAGAACAAGAGAAAGACCCTACCTAGACTTGACAATCAGGAGGCAGAGTGAAACATGGGAGTGTGTTGAGGGGAGGGCCTTGGCTTGTAGGGATGGAGGGTGGGAGGAGAGGACCAGAGTCTGGAGGTGGTGAGAAAATGGAATGGAGGGGAATCTGTCCACTTTGGAGAGACAGAGGAAACAGGTAGGAAATGCCCCATGTGCATTTGGATGACAAATGGACAATACTGGTTTCTTTCCAGCCAGGCTGCCCCAGAGAGGCAGAAGGAGAGAACACAGCCAGGCAGCTCTGGGCAGAGGGAGAGAACACAGTCTAGTGGTGGAGGGGTAGCTTTGGTCTCTTCTAAGGCATAAGGACCTGACCCTCCTAAAATAGCCCAAAGTCACCCCACACCCCTCTGCATCAGGCTGCAGTGTCCACTGCTGGCTTCTGTCCTGCTGGGCCACATCTCTGATCCTTCAGAGGTGCCCCTAGCTAAGCCACAGGAAGCCCCCAGAGCACCTTCCTTCCTTTTCAGCCTTCCTGGGCTAAGTAAGGACATGCTCATATTTGGAGGAAGATAGGACAAACCCCAGGGCAAGAGGTAGGTGCCATGTGAGGGCCTCTCTGGTGCCATCTCTCTTGCCTAAGGTGCTGAGACCATAAGAGTCCTGGGGAAGTAGCAACTCTCAGGGCAAGCCTGGTCACTTCCAACCCAGCATTCTTGGAACCCAGCCCCTTTTACTGTTGTCTGATGGGTTTTTCTTGCCCGAAGCACAGATAGAGCCAATTTACCAAGACAGCAATATTGTAACAGAGAAATAGTTGAATAAATGGAGCTGGCTAAGTAGAAGACTGGGGTTTATTACTCAAATCAGTCTCCTCCAAAATTCAGAGACTGAGATTTTTAAAGAATGATTTGGTGGGCAGGGGGTGAGGGAATGGGTGCTGCTAATTGATTAGGGATAAAATCACAAGGGTGTGGTCTTCATGCTCCTCTAGGTGGGGGCGAGAGGACCCAGTGGGGTCAGTTAGTTGTCAGAAATGCAAGTTAGAAAAACACCTTTAAAAAAAAATCTTAGGTTCTACAATAGTGGTGTTATCTACGGGAGTAATTGGGGACGCTACAAATTTTTTGACTTCCAGAACAGTGCTGGTTCCATTTAACTATGCCTATGTCCCTCTCATGACCCTAACCTTGTGGACTTTCGTTAGTTTTACAAAGGCACTTTAGTTTTGGGAAGGGTTATTATCATCCTTGCTTTAAGGTTAAACCATAAACTAAATTCCTTTCAAAGTTAGGTTGGTCTATACCCAGGAATAAACAAGAAAAGCTTGAAGGTTAGAAGCAAGATAGAGTTAGGTATGTTAGATTTCTCTTACTGTCATTTTGCAAAGGCAGATTCATTGCCTCCAGGCACTCAGTTCTGCTCTCCACTCCCTCCCTGTTGCTTGGGCTGGCGGGCTCTCACCCTCCCACTCTCAGCCTCCCTTCCAACTATTTCCCTGGACTGCTCGCTCCTTCTCCTCACACAGCTGGCTTCAAATCTAAATTTAAAAACTTAACCTAAATAAAAAAATCCTGCAGTGGTTTTTTTTGGAATTACTATCACATTTGACATACGCAGAAACTGAGGCACAGGAGGTTGTCTGTTGGTGTCACTCTCCAGAACACTGGTGCTGGGGTTGGAATGCAGGTGGCCAGGCTCCAGGGCCCCCTCTGTGCCTCTTTGAGGAGACAATTTCCTCCTCAGCCTGAGACCTCCTCCACCACGCTCAGGCACAAACCTTCACGGCCAGGGAATCATTTGCCCAGGGGAGGGAGTGTACAGGGGTGCCCAGCAGAACACAGAGGTCAGCTGTCCTTTTCAACACAGAGGTCAGCCGTCCTTTTCAACACAGAGGTCAGCCGTCCTTTTCAACACAGAGGTCAGCCGTCCTTTTCAACACAGAGGTCAGCTGTCCTTTTCAACACATTTCTAAACTTGGCCACAGCAGCGAAGTGGCCACCCAGCGTACTTTGGACTTACATGTGCTTGGCTCTGTGTCTGTAGGAGAAAGAGAGGTGGTTTTGCTTTTGTTTTGTTTTTTTAATTTTTTTTTTTTTTTTTTTTTTTTTTTTGAGATGGAGTCTCACTCTGTCGCCCAGGCTGGAGTGCAGTGGCGCAATCTACGCTCACTGCAAGCTCCGCCTCCCGGGTTCACGCCATTCTCCTGCCTCAGCCTCCCCAGTAGCTGGGACTACAGGCACCTGCCACCATGCCCGGCTAATTTTTTGTATTTTTAGTAGGGACGGGGTTTCACCGCGTTAGCCAGGGTGGTCTCGATCTCCTGACCTTGTGATCCACCCGCCTCGGCCTCCCAAAGTGCTGGGATTACAGGCTTGAGCCACCGCGCCCGGCCCGCTTTTGGTTTTTAAGTTTCACAAGCTTAGCTGTGACCATCGTGAGGCAAATACAGGAGAGGCAGAAGACAGTGTGGTGAGATAAAGCCAGTTCTTCACCCCAAAAAGAGTGGAGCCAGGGAAGCAGACGAGGAAGCAATAGAGGCAGCTTCTGATGTAATGTGGACCCTCCAGGTCTCCACCACTCCATCTTCCCCGCCCACACTTCCTCTCCTTTAAGCGCCCTGTCCAGGAGCCTGATCCCTGGCCCCGTGCTTTGTCTCTTCTCAGGACTGAGAGACTCTGTTGTCTCTTTCTCACCATGCTTCCCCTACCTGTGTGCCAGGTGAACCTCCTTATCCTTCACCCTCTGTTCTTTTTCTCCTACAAGAAAGTTATGGATTTCCTCTGCAGAGCCCACTGTGGCTTCTGCTTATTTCCACTGTAGCCTTTATCTGCCTTGTTATCATGCTACCCAGGGCAGAGAGAACGTCTTTCCATCCTAGGGTATGGTCCCTGGCTAGGGCTCTATCCTCAGACCCGTGGTCACAGACCTAGGTGAAGACAGGGATTTTTGTTCTCCTCCCAAACGTTGCATTTCCCAAGACCACCCTGGCCTGCTACGTCCCCATCCTGTGCCTATAAAAACCCCGAGACCCTAGCAGGTAAACACACAGGCGGCTGGACGTTAAGGGCATATTCACAGGCACCGGCAGGCCGGCAGGCCATTGACCAGCAGAACAACTCGGAGTTTAGCTGGGGTGGTCAAAGAAGAGTTGGCCGCTCAGTAGCCACCCTCCAGGGGAAAACCTTCCCACTCCATCCCCTTCTGGCTTCCCCCACCTGCCAAGAGCTATATCCACTCAATAAAACCCTGAACTCATTCCCCAAGTGCAGGTGTGGTCTGATTCTTCCAGTACATGAAAGCAAGAATCCCAGGATACAGAAAGCCCTCTGTCCTTGTGATAAGGCAGGGGTCCAACTGAGCTGACTAACACAAGCCGCCTACGGACGGCTAAACTAAAAGAGCATCCTGTAACACACGCCCACTGGGGCTTCAGCTGTAAACCCTCACCCCTCGATACTGCCGTGGGGTCAGAGCCCCACAGCCTGCCCATCTGTATGCTTTGAGTTTGAGCAGCGGGGCACTGAAGAAGCGAGCCATATCCCATTGCATGCCCTGTGAGGGACAAGGGAACCTTTCCCGTTTCAGAGGCACCTGCTAATGCTGCTGCTTTTTTTCTTTTTGTTTTTCTTTTTTTTTGAATCTCATTGTGTCACCCAGGCTGGAGTGTAGTGGTGCGATCTTGGCTCATTGCCACCTCCGCCTCCCGGGTTCAAGTCATTCTCCTGCCTCAGCCTCCCGAGTAGCTGGGACTACAGGCATGCACCACCATGCCCAGCTAATTTTTGTATTTTTAGTAGAGACAGGGTTTCAACATGTTGGCCAGGCTGGTCTCAAACTCCTGACCTCAAGTAATCCACCCACCTCAGCCTCCCAAAGTGCTGGGATTACAGGTGTGAGCCACCACACTGGCCCCTACTAAAGCTTCTTAACTCTGCTGTGTATATACTGCTTAGAATGGGCATATTCTTTGGAGCTGGAGTTTGGAGAATGTCTCAAAGCTTCCTAAGCGTTGAAGACAGACACCATTCCTTCCTTAGGCTGTGCCGCCCACCAGCCTCTTCTCCTTGATGAACAGGGAAGAAGAGACACAACACTAGAAGGAAAAGGGAGTTCTGGCACAGTCCTGGTGTTTGTCTGTCCTTCCGAGATTGGCTCTGGGAGTGTGTGGATGCATTTTGGCTCCATGGTGAATGGCTGTTGGAGGGAAAGGATAGTGTGTTTAGATTTCTGCTCTGTCACTTGTGAGTGGTGAGGCCTTGGGCAAGCACCTGACCTTGTAGAGATTCTGCTTTTTTACTTGTAAAATACTTTCTTCATAGGGATGCTATGAGAACAAATGACAGGCACTGTAAGGATTCAATGGATGCTTGTTTCCTTCATAGCACTTAGCACAGCCTAGTGCTTTTGTCTGTGTGCTTGCTTTTCATTCTCTTCCTCATCTATTAGATGACAAGCTTGATAAGAGCTGGGTCTTATGCTCATTGTTCCTGGGAGCCTAGCACAGTGTCTGGCACAGAATGAATGAATGAATGAATGAATGAATGAATGAATGTGTACTGAATAACATACTGTGATAGCACACTAGTTTGAGATTCCAGCCTCTGAGTTTTATTCTCATCACTAACACTGAGATATTCCCTGAGCTTGAGTAGATCACTTTTTCTCTGTCTCTAGACTAGTTTCCCCAACCATTAGGTGAAGTAAATTTAACCTCTTTCTTCTTAATAGGAATATTATTAGGACCTACGTGCTAACGTGTCCAAAGTACTTAGTGCTTCTCAGATGAAGGTTTCTATTAAGTCGGTACGATTAATCTCAGGGAGTTCCTTGATTTTCCCCCAAATACAGGATACATGGCAAGGGTGGTTTTTGCTTTTTCTGAGGAGATTGGGAGATTTTGCAATAGTGGATCCCATATAGCGATTGTTTATTGATATAGGAACATAACTAATGTTTCTGAAATGTAGCTTCCTTGATTTGATCTCTATTATATGATGTTTTCAAAAGAGCTTAATCAGAGCCCTCCATATTTCTGTTTGTTGGCAACAGGAGTGCCCTGTTGCTAGGAAGTTCACATGGGCATTGCGGAAGGTGACAGCCACTGTAGGTGCCAGACCCAAAGGGAGAAGGGGATGGGGACAACATGCGGCAAGGAGGTTCTCTGGGGACTGCTTGTCCATGTGGGCACACTGCCACCTGTGTCATCAGGTGTCCTCCTTGCAGCAACTGCTCAGGGGTTGCCAGAGCTGCGTGACTGTTGTCCTTATGTGGCAGTCAGTACCCACAGTCTGCTTCCTGCTGTGGCCATGGCAGCAACAGTGGCCATAGCATAGAGGAGAGGGGATGTGGTAAAGGTCGGTGAGATGGCATTTAATCCAGATCTTCAGAAATTGGTAGAACTTGGACAGGCAGGCCTGAGGAAGAGCAGCTTTCTAACCAAATGGTCTGATGCAAACCAAAGCACAAAGGTCACAATGAGGATGGTCTGTACCCAGGGCTTTGGTGATGTGCTGTCACTGGTGACGGCTGCTGAAGGCCAGAAAGAGCTGCTATCTAAAGTAATAACAAAAATAGAGACACCCAACCAGAGGGTCTGTGAAAGAGGAGGAGGCCTGCAGAGGGGCACAGGGTGATTGTAGAGGAGGAGGCCTGCAGAGGGATGCAGGGTGATTGAGGAGGGGGAGGCTGGCAGAGGGGGGCAGGGTGATTGAGGAGGGGGAGGCGGGTGGGGGGGGGTAGGGTGACTGAGGAGGGGGAGGCCAGTGTGGGGTGGGGGCAGGGTGATTGGAGATGGGGAGGCCTGCAGAGGGGTGCAGGGTGATTGAGGAGGGGGAGGCTGGCAGAGGAGGGGCAAGGTGATTGGAGAGGGGAAGGCCAGCTGGTGGGGGAGAGAGGCAGGGTGATTGAAGAAGGGGAGGCTGGCAGAGGGGGGGCAGGGTGATTGAGGATGGGGAGGCCAGCAGAGGGGTGCAGGGTGGTTGGAGAGGGAGTAACCCAGAGTTGGGAAGACCAGGCACACCAGATAGACAATTCGACCTGGAGTATGCTAGTGGCAGTGGAAGAGGAAAGAAAAGGACGGCATACTTTGAAGACCATTGCAAGCATGACATAACTTTTTCCTTGAGTAGACCTGCAGTATGAAGCCATGAGCTGAATTATTAATACAACATGACATTTGGGGGCCAACTTGTAGGCAAGATGCCCTCCTCCATCCACCTCTCATTCATTTAAAAAGGATTAACTGAAGGCTCCCCTGAGGCTCTGGCCAGTGGTTTTCATGGACCCGAAGGTGGGGAGCCATCTGAGAGGGAAGGCTGTCCTCCCTTACTTCTCATCCTGCAGAAACTTCATAGACAACTGTTTTCACTTTTCTGTATTTGTTCCCATTATTCATAACATCTTGGTATTTTGATATATTTCAGGTTAATGGAATTCAAGAACATAAATTCAAGCGGATAATATAATGAAAATACTACTATCTCCATAAGTCAGTCTTTTTAACTGCCTAAAGTTTTAACCAAGTCCCAGAGCTTTGGCTAATGATGAAAGAGGTAACAGAACAAACTCAAGTCTCTCGTCGAGCAGATGGAGCTGGTGGATTCCAGGACACTCCCCAAGGGAGCCAGGGATGACCATCTACGGATCTCAAAGTGCCAACATTTGCAAACCAGGACCCAGGAGCCCATTTAACAAATGTCAGGGCAGCCTGCAGAGAGGAATGGAAGGAAGAAACATGCATTCCACATCTGGGAGTGTTTAGAAGTTGGAAACCGATCATTTAGAAGAAGAGAGGAATTCCCTTTACTTCTCAATCAATAAATCATTGCCACATAGTTTAATAGCCTCCTCTCCGTTGGCCTCTTATTTTTAAATCTCCCTCATCCTCCCTCTCTCTCTAACTGCATTTATACATGGTTATTAAACCAAAGATTTATATGAGTTTAAAGCCATTTCCACATGTATAATGTGGAAATGTTGGCATTATTCTTTCCAGGACACCAAAATTTATGTGAGGTCAAACTATAAAGGAGACAAACTGTCTCTTTTGTGCCTGCCCTCCCTCTGTCTCCAGGGAAGAGCTCTTTTGGGTGGAGGTGATCATGAGCTCTTTTGGGTGGAGGTGATCATGAGGACTTCCTGGAAGAGGGGGCATTTGAGCAAGGTCCTAAGGACAGGATTACTGTAGTTGGAGATAACCAGGTAGGAATTCCAGGTGAAGGGAAAAAAGAGTAAATAACTGATTCTAGAGTTATTTACAGGTATACCTTGTTTTATTGCATTTCACTTTATTGTGTTTCACAGATACTACGTTTTTTACAAATTGAAGATTCAAGGCAACCCTGTATCGAATGAGTCTATCGGTGCCATTTTCCCAACAGCATATGCTCGCTTTGTGTCTCTGTCAGCATTTTTTGTCAATAAGGTCTTTTTAAAATAATGTATGTACTTTTTTTTTTTTTTTTTTTTTTTTTTGAGACGGAGTCTTGCTCTGTCGCCCAGGCTGGAGCGCAGTGACCAGATCTCGGCTCACTGCAAGCTCCGCCTCCCGGGTTCCCGCCATTCTCCTGCCTCAGCCTCCCGAGTAGCTGGGACTACAGGCGCCCGCCACCTCGCCCGGCTAGTTTTTTGTATTTTTTAGTAGAGACGGGGTTTCACCGTGTTAGCCAGGATGGTCTCGATCTTCTGACCTCGTGATCCACCCGTCTCGGCCTCCCAAAGTGCTGGGATTACAGGCTTGAGCCACCGCGCCCGGCCGTATGTACTTTTTTTAAAGACATAATATCATTGCACACTTAAGAGGCTATAGTATAGTGCAAACACAGCTTTGATAAGCTCTGGGGAACCACAACATTTATGTGACTTGCTTTATTGTGATATCTGCTTTATTGCAGTGGTCTGGAACTGAACTTGAATTATCTCTGAGGTATGCCTGTATATTTTTATAGAGGCTAATAATCTTAAAGGCCTGTCTAAATGTAAACATTCAGGTAGGTAGGAGATGTTTATTGCTTCTGAGAAGTTGTTTAGCATTTTTCACAGAGCAGTTAAACCTGTTGTCTTTGCTAAGTATGGTATAGACAGAAAGAAGGGTCCAGTTTTGAGTCTCATGTGAGTCACGTGGTTTTGCCCAGAGAAGACGATTCTGTTCCAGGCTGTAGGTGCAGAGAGTACCCCAGACCCAGCATCACTTGCCTTGGTGACAAATCAGTGTCTCAGGGAAAACTCTCCCTACAGTTGGAAAAATAGCCCAAAATATTCAAAGCACACTTTATGCCGAGAGTAGTTTGGAACATCATCTTCTCGTCTTCCCTCACTCGCGCCGGCCCTCCTTTGTCTTGCCCATGAACACTGCTCTCCAATTACGCAGTGACTCCCCTAAAGAAACCAAAGCTCACTCTCATGCACTCCCATGCTGTACCGGTGCCGGGGGTCGGGAGAGCAGAGAACAGTCCCATTGCAGGGCAGCATCTGGAATAACCAGCCACAGATGCAGGCATGAGTCATCGTCCTCTGGGAGCCTCGCCCGCATCCCTGCTGAAGGCCCACACGGGGCAGGCCAGCTTGATCTACTGCCCATTGCCCTGCCAGGGCTCAAGGCGTCAGATGATTTCCCTCCCCAGGCTGCCATGTGTTTGCCACAGCGCACGGCACTTCACCAGCAGTTTGGCAATGGGCTCACGCAATGTTGGAGCTGGTCTCTCAGCTGTAAGAAGCAGGCTAGGACGCTGCCTGTGGCTTCTCCATGGCCTTGCAGGACATCTCCATGGAGAAGAACAGGCTCACAGATGACTGTTTTGAGACAGCAAGTTCACTGGACACCCATTTGTACCAAGGGCATACTTGGCATTCAGCTGTGTAGCAGGCACTTTGGGATGGGTGACAGAAAAAGAAGAACCCTGCCCTTATCTTCAGCTAAGGTAAAAGACCTGAAATAGCCATAGATAACACTGAGGGACCGTACATGCAGGCAGACATGACAAATACAACAGCTGTAAGTGTCGAGTGGACACAGAGTCAGGGACGCTGGGGTGGCTGGTGTGTGCTGAGGGAGGGGCCTTCGCATATGTCACCTCTGTCATTTGACACTACCCTAGAACGTGGATAGTTACCCCATCTTAAAGAGGAAGAAACTGAGGCCCAGACAGGTATTTAGCAGAAGATTTTTGTGAGCCATACGTCACCCCTTCACCCACCTCTGTGGTGGGCAGGTGAGTGATGACGGCGCTCCACCTCCAACACAACTCACTTCACTGTCTCAGGGCCTTTCTCCAAAGCCTTTGGGTCTTGTCAGCCCCCAGGGGTGCGCCCAGGGCAACCTTCAACCAGGGGGAATAGGAGTTGAGTCAACAGATAAAGATCCCAGCCTCCTGTCCTTTGGGGGGCCAATTCTGAGGGGCTTGTAACACGGTTCACAGACAGTGCCCCGTGTGACTGATCTCCAGTAGCCCACAGTGGCAGTGGGCTCAATGACACATAATTGTTTGATTTTTCCTACTTCCCATCCCTCATTCCGGCTTCCCTGGATCACTTCCCAAATTAACTACACATATCCAAGTCCATATCATAGTCTCTGCTTTTAGGGTAGCCCAAAGTAAGATAACAGGCTAAGGAGCTTGTTTAATGTCATCTATGAGGCTAAGGAGCTTGTTTAATGTCATCTATGAGGCTGCAAAGTGTCTGAACCAGGACATAAACAAACCTAGGGCTTCTGCCTCCCACCAAGGTTCTCTGTGCCCTGTGTGACCCTGTCTCCCTGGAGGGGAAATTTCCCAAGAGTGCTGAGTTTTTTGTTTTTTTTTTTTTGAGACGGAGTCTCGCTCTGTTGCCCAGGCTGGAGTGCGGTGGCACGATCTCGGCTCTGCCTCCCAGGTTCACGCCATTCTCCTGCCTCAGCCTCCCGAGTAGCTGGGACTACAGGCACCCCCACCACGCCCGGCTAGTTTTTTGTATTTTTAGTAGAGACAGGGTTTCACTGTGTTAGCCAGGACGGTCTCGATCTCCTGACCTCGTGATCTGCCCGCCTTGGCCTCTCAAAGTGCTGGGATTACAGGCGTGAGCCACTGTGCCTGGCCGAGTGCTGAGTTTTGAGCCAGACCTTGAAGAAAGTAATGGATGTCACTGGCATGGGAGAAAGAGACAGTGTTCTGGGCAGCATGAAAGACCTGATCAAAGGCACAGAAGAGAGACCCAGAAAGCTTTGAAAGGGACAGCAAGAGGCAGGCTCCCTGGATGTTGGCTGCACAGAGGTGAGGGGAGGAGGTGACAGATGAGACAGCGACTGCTCTACTCTTACCAAAGTCACCCGCAGCTCCTGAGTCATGAAATGACATGACACTAACAATATCCGGGATATGATGAGGTGGTACAGTGCAGAAAATGGATTTGAGTAGGTTGGGACTCAAAGGCAGTGATGCTGGCTCTTGTCCTTATGAACAGTTGTCTACCAGGCCATTTTGATTTCCTATGAGGCAGCGAAGGGTACCCTGGACACAAGTTTTGTTTTAAGGCGTCCTTGTTTGTGCTCCTGGATTGCTGGAGGCTCCGGTCTGGTAACCTGTCCTTGAGTCATGACAGGGAGCAACGCTGTATTCAAGGGTGGTGACATGTTACCCTAGAACACTGGTATAGTTACCCCCATCTTAAAGAGGAAGAAATGGAGGCACAGACAGGTACTTAGCAGAAGATTTTTGTGAGCCACGCCTTACCTTTGAGCCCACCTCTGTGGTGGGTAGGTGGGTGATGGCAGTGCCCCACTTCAAGCACACCCCACTTCCCTGTCTTGGGACTTTCCACCAAAACGTTTGAATCTTGTCAGTCTCCAGCCCTCCCAGGGAAGACCCTAGGGCAACTTTCAACCACAGGGAAAGGGAGTTGAGTCAATGGATAAAGACCCCAGCCTCCTATCCCACCAATTTCAGAGTGTGGTCTCAGGACCAGTAGACCAGCATCATTTGGAAACTTGTTAAAAACTAAAGTTCTTGGCCAGGCACGGTGGCTTATGCCTGGAATTCCAGTGCTTTGGGAGGTCGAGGTGGGAGGATTGCTTCAGTTTGAGACCCATGTGGGCAACATAGCAAGACCCTGACTCTATTAAAAAGAAAAAGAAAAAAAAAAAGGTTCTTGGTCCCTACTGGGGACCTACTGAATCAGAAACTGTCGGGGTGGCGCCCTGAACTCTGATTTAACAAGGCCACTCTGCCATGCTTGAGCTTCGGAAGCACAGCTCGAGGATATGAACGTCTCTGCCAGTGTGTTCTACTTTAGCTGCTGTTTTCATCCTGTTGTTCTTAGTCCTAAAGTACTCCTTTAAGCCAAGCTGGGAAAGAAAACAGAAGTTAGTTCTTTGATAGCAGGTTCTCATTAAAACATAGACAAAACATCTAATAGAAAAATGTCTGACTAATGGACGACATCCGACTAATGTGATTTCACGGTGCCTGTTGCAGAGGAGATCCTCAATAATGTCAATTTCACTTTTCTAAGCAGGGAGATAAGATAAAACATGAGAATATGGTAAGCAAATGCCAAAGAAACAAATATATAAGTAATTATTTTAAATGATAAAGTGAATTTCTACTGGAAGACACCAGAAACACATGAGTAGAACAGACAGCATTTCCCTGTTGTTGTGCTCTGTGAACAGCCAGGAGTGCAGACAGAAGGGGGAGACCGTCATTCTGTCTTTGAGGGTGAACAGGTTGGGCTCAAACAGGGTGTGGCAGTTTTCTTGTAGAGGTTTATTTCTCTTCCTCGAGACCAGCCGGACTTGCTGTCTCTCTCTCTCAATAAATTTTTTTTGTTTTTTAGAGACAGGGTCTTGCTTTGTCACCCAGGCTAGAGTGCAATGACATGATCATAGCTCACTGTAGCCTCAAACTCATGGGCTCAGGCAATCTTCCTGCCTCAGTCTCCCAAGTAGCTAGGAGTACAGGTGTGTGCCACCATACCTGGCTAATTATTTTATTTTATTTTTGTAGAGATGGGGTCTCACTATGTTGTCCCGGCAGGTCTCAAACTCTTGGCCTCAAGCCATACTCCTGCCTTGGCCTCTCAAAGCTCTGGGATTAATAGATTTTTTACATGGGACTGTTCTAGGGAGAGGAGTTCCAGGGCCATGACTGTCAGCCAAGATGTCAGACGTGTAATGGGAATGTTGGCCATCACTTTGGGTATTCGATTGTTACACTGAAAAATTAGTGCTATGTTTGACTTGACTTCCAAATGAGTGACTTGGAAACTTTAATACATCGTGCCGTTAGGGTCAGTTTTTAATATCATTATTATTATATCCAATGGTTAACCTTAGACACATCAATCCAATGTTACGGATTTAACAAAAGACAAAGGAACCCCTGTTCTGTGATCTCAATTCCGCCCCAAACTATGAGGTGAGCGGGTGGTCGCGGACAAGCTTAGGTGGGTCTCTTCTGTTGACGCCTCAGTTTTCTGTAGAGAGGGAATTAATGATGCCAATTATGGAATACTTATTCATTGCTTCATAATTCATAATTCCTTCACTATGAATAAGGCATTATTGTTTACAACAGTAAACAAGACAGATAAGGTTCTCCTTATTGTAAAGTTTGATTTCTAGTGGTCACTCAAGAACATTTCTGAGGAAAATGACTGAAATGGCACTACACAAGGAAGAACTCCACAGCTCAGGACACCAGAGACAGTTTGACTCAGTTAAAGCACTTGTTGCTATGTCTCCCTAATTTTTTTTCTTTTTTTTTTTGAGTGGGGGAGGCGGTGGGGACAGCTCTGTCACTCAGGCTGGAGTGCAGTGGTGTGATTTTGGCTCACAGCAGCCTTGACCTCCCAGGGTTCAAGTGATCCTCCCACTTCAGCCTCCCAAGTAGCTGGAACTACGGGTGCATGCTACCACACCTGGCTAATTTTTATATTTTTTGTAGAGACGGGGTTTCATCATGCTTCTCAGACTGATCTCAAACTCCTGGATTCAAGTGATCCACATGCTTTGGCCTCCCAAAGTGCTGGTATTACAAGCGTGAGCCACTGTATCTGGCCTCCCTAATTGCTAAGAAAAGCATTCCAGGAACGAATACCATGTTGTCTCAGTCCATTTTCTGGTTAAAACAGTACACTTGAAACTAGATAATTTATAAAGAAAAAAAAAGGTGGGAGGGGGTAAGTGATGAGAAATTCCTTAATGGGTGCCATGTACATTTTTCAGGGAATGGTCATCACTAGGCGATATATCCATGTAACAAAACTGCACTTGTACCCCCAGAATTTATACAAAAAGAAAAAGAAAAGGAATTTATTTCTTACAATTATGGAGGCTGACAAGTCCAAGTTTGAGTGGCTGCATCTGGAGAGGTCTTTCTTGCTGGTGGGGACTCTCTGCAGAGTCCCCAGATGGTGCAGGGCATCCCATGGTGAAGGGCTGAGCATGATTGTTCATATTTTTCTGCTCTTCTTATAAAACCACAAGTTGGCTGGGCGCAGTGCCTCATGCCTGTAATCCCAACACTTTGGGAGCCCAAGGCGGGTGCATCACGAGGTCAGGAGATCGAGACCATCCTGGCTAACACGGTGAAACTCTGTCTCTACTAAAAATACAAAAAATTAGCTGGGCATGGTGGCAGCCCCAGCTATTCGAGAGGCTGAAGCAGGAGAATCGCTTGAACACAGGAGGTGGAGGTTGCAGTGAGCCGAGATCGCGCCACTGCACTCCAGCCTGGGCGACAGAGCGAGACTCTGTCTCAAAAAAACAAAACAAAACAAAACAACCCCTCCCCCAAAAAAACACAAAAAACAAAAATACAAAAAAGCAACCAGTCCCACTTCCATAACCCATTAATCCATTAACCCAGTATTGGTCCATGAATGGATTAATCCATTCATGAGAGCAGAGCCTTCATAACCCAATCAGTTGTTACGGGCTCCACCTCTCAATACTGCCGCACTGAGGATTTAATTTCAACATGAGTTTTGGAGGAGACAAATATGAAACCAGAGCACTTATGAAAACCTGAGGCTGCTTACACAGACCTGGTAGAGTGTGCTCAAAGCCCTGGAAAGCCGATCTTGTGTGGGACCCTGATCACTGAACTAACGCTGTTCCCACACCCTTTTCATCTCCCCCCATACTGCTTAACATGAAGTAGCAAATGCCTCAGTAAAATGCTAATGATTAAA
Source organism: Macaca fascicularis (assembly GCF_037993035.2). Lineage (NCBI taxonomy): Eukaryota > Metazoa > Chordata > Mammalia > Primates > Cercopithecidae > Macaca > Macaca fascicularis. The sequence continues at coordinate 18,222,387 of NC_088375.1, forward strand.
GGAATGCTCTTTGGACCACTGCAAGGTTTGAAAGCATTTCCATGGGTCAGGGACCACGTGTTAGCCTCTTCATTTTGTGAACAGAGAGAGTCTACTGGCCAAACCACATTCACAAAGAAAGATAATTTAGGTGGCCTCCATCCAAATTCTTACCTAAGAAGATGTTACAGACTAAATGCTTGTGTGCCCTCAAAATTCTGATGTTGAAACCCTACCTAATACCAATGTGATGGTATTAGGAGGTGAGGCCTGAAGAAAGTAATTAGGACTAGATGAGGTTATGAGAATGGAGTCTTTAGGAAAGGGATTTGTGCCCTACAGGAGTCATGAGAGAGCTTGCTGTATCCCTTTTCCCACCATGTGAGGATATAACAAGAAGCTGGCAGTCTGCAACCCAGAAGAGGGCTCTTACCAGAATGTGATCACGCTGGCATGCTAATGTCAGACCTCCAGCCTCCAGAACTGTAAGAAATACATATTTGTTGCTGAAGTCGCCCAGTCTATGATACCATGTCCCAAAGGGACTGAGACAGGCTCTTAGTACTACAGCAATCCCGCACTATTTTACTTGAAGTCTTGGTCTATTCGGGCCACTATAACAAAATACTATAAACGGAGTGGCTTATCATTAATAGGAATTTATTTCTCACAGACCTGGAAGCTGGGAAGTCTGAGATCAAGGCATCCGCAGACTTGGGGTCTGGCTCTGCTTCCTGGCTCATAGGTTGTGCTTTCTGATGGCACCTTCTTGCTGTCTGGTCACACGGTGGATGGGGCAAGTGAGCTCCCCTGAGTCTCTTATAGGGGAACCAGTCCCATTCATGAGGGCTCTGCCCTCCTGACCTAAACATCTCCCCAAAGGCTCCACATCATCTTACCAGTTAGGATTTGAACATATGAATTTTGGGGGACGTAAACATTCAGATCCTGTTACTTAATTACATATTTGGAATTTGGGTTTTTTTGTTTTTGTTTTTTTGAGACCAAGTCTCCCTCTGTCGCCAGGCTAGAGTGTGGTGGTGCGATCTTGGCTCACTGCAACCTCCAACTTCCCGGTTCAAGCGATTCTCCTGCCTCAGCCTCCCGAGTAGCTGGGATTACAGGCACATGCCACCACGCCCAGCTAATTTTTGTATTTTTAGTAGAGATGGGGTTTCACCATGTTAGGCAGGATGGTCTCAATCTCCTGACCTCGTGATCCGCCCACCTCGGCCTCCCAAACTGCTGGGATTACAGGCGTGAGCCACCGTGCCTGGCCGGAGTTTGGCTATTTTTATTCCCTCCAGGAGTAGATAAAGATATATGTAAAAAAAAATGTTTCTAATTTCAGCCAAGTCATCTGTTAGAGCCATATTTTAATTCCCCTGGGTTTCTTCTTATAATCTGGAAGAATTTTTCTTTTAGTTACCCCCTTATCATTCAGATCACAGACTTTACATACTTTGGCCAATGTCCCTGAATTATCTCACGCTTTTGTTATCTTGAAAACTTCTTTGACAATCAATTATTGCCAGACCCAGAACACCTCATGGGGTTGTGCTTTTTCTTTTTGAAAGCAACAATTATTTCTACAACTGCTTTGAAAACATCATGAGACTAAGTTTCTAAGGGTACAGGCAGCTTCTCATGTGAATATCAAAGCAAGCCTGGGGATGTTAATTAAATTTCAAGAATACATCTTTAAATATTACCTACATTATTAAACAAGGATTAGAGGAGAGAAATCAGTGGGGTTCAGGTCAGTGTACTGAGCCTCTGTAGCATCAACTTAAACAGAAGTTCATACCCCAAAAAACTGTCCTTAAACTTCCCGTCTCATAAACAACCCGCCACTTACTGTGGAGGCTATATTTGGTGGTTCTTGCCTTTCCCTGCTTCAATATATTATGTTGTGAGCACTGTTGATAATAATGTCTTTAACTGTAGAGCCTGCCACATTCATGACATTCCAAAAATATTCTGAGGATTTCTGGGCCGGAAGATGAGGCCATCTCACATTTAAAATAGGACTTTGCAAGTTATTTCTACTCTGTGTTCAGAATTATCCAAGCAAAGACTCTAAGTAACAGCTGAAATGCTGTTTTTTTATTTTTTTTATTTTACGAGTGGACACAATTCTCATCTGAGTCCTGTTAGTCTTGTTAAAATAAGTCAGACAGAGAGAGGGGGCTGGGGGAAGTAGGGGCTCTCTATAATTTTAATTTTGTGGTCTGGGACACACCTCAAAATTACAAACCCCGGCCCCCTACTGTTGGGATGTCGCCTCTGAGTCTGAAAACTTTCTGCTCCCCTTTGGTTTGTTTGCGAACATCGAACTGCCAAGAGTTCTGAGCTCCTTGGGGTGGGGAAAGGCACCTGGGCTACCGGCTACTTCATGCACACTCCCGGCCCTGAGGGGAAGCCAGAACCAGACGCCCCGCACGGGTCTAGCCTTCCACGTCTCCCTCCCGCCTCCGGGCTGTCCTGCGGCCCCGGCTATCTGCAGCTCACCGCGCCAGGCCCCGGGCCCAGCGTCCCGGACTGGCCCAGAGAAAGCAGAGAAGGTGTGGCTCGTCCGGGAAAGCGACAGAAGGAAAGGAGTAAAAACAGAAGCCAGGCAGCCAGCGGCTCGGCCCGAAATGCTGGGGCTTTCTTAGGCTCATTGGAGGTTGAAAAAAGTTTCCTTTGTCAAGCAGTGGCCACGTGGCGCTATGGCGGTCACTACCGGGAATTAACCACGGCCACACTCTCAGGGCGCCAAGCGCCGGCTCGGGGACACGCCGGCCACCACCTCAGCCGGCTAAGGGGAACCCGAAACCTGCTGGCACCGCGGGAATCCACTATGGAGGCGTAAAGGGGGACCCATTGGGGTCCGCGAGGGGGGGCAGGGGGAGGGGAGCGGAGGGAGGAGCTCCCGGGGAGGGGGCCGCGGAGGGCCGGGGTCCCGGGGCTTGGGGAGATGGGTTGGCTGGGAGACCCGGGTCCGCGGCTGTGCAGGGCGGGGTTCCCGGAGGGGGCGGGGCTCTGGGCGGCGCGGGGCGGGGCGGGGGCGGGCACAGCGCGGGGCGGGGCGCGGGCCGGGAGCGGCAGGCGGGCCGGGCATGGCGTCCATGGCGGCGGCTATCGCGGCCTCGCGCTCGGCGGTCATGAGCGGGAACCGGCCTCTTGACGACCGGGAGCGAAAGCGCTTCACTTACTTCTCGTCGCTGAGCCCCATGGCCAGGAAGATCATGCAGGACAAGGAGAAGATCCGCGAGAAGTACGGGCCCGAGTGGGCGCGGCTGCCGCCCGCGCAGCAGGACGAGATCATCGACCGGTGCCTGGTGGGGCCGCGCGCTCCGGCGCCCCGAGACCCCGGGGACTCGGAGGAGCTCACGCGCTTCCCCGGCCTGCGCGGGCCCACGGGCCAGAAGGTGGTGCGCTTCGGGGACGAGGTAGGTGCGGGCCTGGCCGCGGACCCTCTTCCCCGCCTGGCGCCCCGGCCCGGGGGGGCACATGCCGGCGTGAGGCCGCCCCAGCTGCTAGGGGCTGGAAAGGAAGAGGCAGGAATGGCAGTGGGTGGGAGGGGAGCCCCAGAGCCGAAGGTCGGGGAATGGGAGTTCCGCTGGGGGAGTTGGTTAAGAGATCGCCGAGAGGTGGGGTCGTTAAAGAACCTCCATCTAAACCTGATCCGCCGGCTCGCACGGACTCCAGAGACTTCTCCCGGAGCTGTCGTAAGCGAGGCTGACCAAAGTGGAAACAACAAGCAGTTTTAAACCAGACAAACCTGGGTTTTAATCCAGCTCTGCTACTTACTACCTGTATGGCGGTGGGTGAATTAACTTCTTAGAGCCTCAGTTTCCACTGTGTAAAACAGGGATAATAACGCCCATCCCGTGCCTGCCCGTGAAGGCACTCAGCATATGATATATATTAACATGAATACTTGTGATGAGATGTATGGGGAAAGTAAAATTGCCAAGCCAGGCAACAGGAAAGAAAAGGTGTCTTCCAAGATAAGGAGGGAAACCCATCCATCACCCTAAGATGTTTTCCAAGTGAGCACGACGTCCAGGGTATGTTTTAGGGGTGAGCATGGTGACCCCGTTTTCCACCAAAAAACTAAGAGATGATAAGCTTAAATGAGCTCCAGTAAGTCTTGGCCACATAACAGGGCATGTTTAGGTCTCAGATCTAGGCACTGTCCAGACTGCTGGAGGGGCAGTAGAAACGCCCAATCTGTTCCAGAAAAAGCTCAGGGATGACCCACACTTAGACACAAAGGCCTGAATCTTCTGTGGGGTTCAGAAACTTGGTCTTCTTTTTCTTAGAAATGTGTTTAACCGAAGCTTGTTTGGTGCCATTAGAATTTGCACTGTGGCTCTTTGGCCTTTCAAACTCAACTTTTGCCATGAGGAGCAAAGTCAAGCAGAGCAAAAAGTATGAGAATGAAATTGCTCGCTGTTAAGGCTGTTTCTTAGGCTAGAGGGGAGAGAAGCTGGGAAGAGTTTTTTTTCTGAAGAAGTTGTGGATTATGGATGGAATTCAAGTTAAGGAGGTTTAGATCAGATTTTCAGGCTTGGGTGTGCTGAGACATTTATTAATACAAAGTGTTCGTGGTCATAAACCCACTTTAATGTGAGGGAAATGTGAAATGACTGAAGGATGATGCCAATGTTGCTCTATTCGGATGGAATCAAAAGGAAATTCTCTACTGGACTTCAAATTCTGATGGCTTTGCCAGGAAAAACAGGGTGTGGTAAACTGGGGAGGGGAAAATATAGGTTTTAAAATATATTCCTAGAGCCGAAACATTTTCAGTGGGAAAATATGCGTATTTATAAAGACATGTGTGCAGTGTTTGCGCCCAGATTTGGGGGATGAAAAAGCAGGCAGCACTCCTTTGGAAGAGTCACGAATAAATATGAGAGGAAGTAAACTTCTAAGTACTTACAAATGTTGGAGAGTGACTGTCATTTTCCCTTAGCTTGGTGTCCAGCTAAGAATATCTACACGCCTACTCATGATGAAAAAGCCCATGTCATGGAAGAGCCCAGTATCACTGACGAGGAAGAATATGGCCAAGTTAATTTTTTATTCTCATTCCTTATCTGGTGCCAGACTGAGCTGTTTCTTAATTTGTAAACTCAATGTGATTTCAAAGCAAGTGGGACTGTACTGTGCTGTGGTGCCTGCATGTCCTTCCAGGAGCAGCTCAGGAGAATTGAATCTCAGCTTTGCAAAACCAGCTGAGAGCATGTTCTGAAATGCTTCTGACCAGCCTCAGCTCAGACGGCAGAGGGGCAGATAGACCCTGTATTTTAACAGAGGTACATAGGAATGTGGCCCAGGGTAAGTTTTTGCCTGCAGTGGCTGTGTAGGTTTATAGCAGTAGGGAATTTAAATTCCCCTGGACTGGGCCAGAGGTTGGCACCAAAGTGGAGTCAGTTGTCTCATTGTTGTCCCCACGAGATCATTCATGGAGGAGGGCCAGCTCCTAGGCACAGGGATGATGGATAAGGACAGGGTAGGCTGCTGAACAGAGGTACCCACCAAATAGGTGACCCCAAGTTTGTCTTAAAGGACTGTAAACTAGATAGAGTGGGGCCCTGTGTCCCTTCCCACTTGATCAGTCTTCTGATGTGGTCCTGGGGCCTCCACAGCCCTTTCTGCTGCCCTGAAGGACACTGACTATTTCTTTGAATGGTGTCTTCCCCCCCATTGCCAGTAGTATTTTTCTATCTCACATAGCAACATTTTAAGTGAGAGCATGCAAATATAGCCTCCAAATGTGGTGACCATCTTCTAGACATTTCTTGTGTGTTGCAGGAACAAACAGAAATTGATTATATGATGCTGATCACAGATCTTCATGGTTTTGAATGTGGTCAGGGGCTCAGTTCACTCACTGAAGTTGCCTGTGCATTTGACAGGTGTGGCGTCCGTGTATGTTTTCATCCTCATCCTCTGGCCTGAGGCCCAGATGGCCCTTTGCCTTGATGACTTAACCTGGTTCTCCTCAGGGAAGGAGGCTGCTGCCTTTGAGTACTGAAGCCGTGAAGGGCCCTATCAGTCTTTAGGTTCTTGCTTCCTTGGAAATCAGCTGAGCAAATATTTCTCAAAGCCTGTTATATTAGAGACAAGGCATTCTAGCTTAGGGTACTTCATCCTCCCATAATCTTTACCAACTCCTTTAAAAATACCCCCATGTGAACATATGATCTCAGTAAAAAAGCACAGAAGTATAGCTTCAACCTAGGTCCTAACCCCTTCCCACAGCCACCCAACCCCCTTTTGTGGAAAATCTGGAGCTGCTGCTGGAAGAACGTGTCCCAACCAGCAAAAGGAGAGAAGCCTGCAGAGCCCCAAGTCCTGGATTCTTGTCCTGACCATGCCACCAGCAAGGTGTCGTCCCTCTTAAGGGGTAGTTTGCCCCTCTGTGAAGTCTGATGGCAGAACCAATGGCTCACAGAGTTTCAAACTCGCTGGCCTGGCTTGGAGCAGGCACAGACATTGAGGACATGCACTTTGGGTCCAGTATTTTGGTAAGAACATTAAGGCAGGTTTGCAAATGGATGCTTTTGACGGTCTTTGACCCGCGCTGCTTGATTGCTGCGTTCTTCCTCCAGCAGTAGGGTTTCAGGAATGGCTTACTTTGGAGGGGAAAGTTTTTCATTTTAGAAGGATCACCCTGTCTGCTTCTGCTGTCTCCTGTTATCCCAAAGGAGAAAACCCCACACACCTCTGAATTGTTAAGAATGTGTTGCTCCCTGCTCCTGCCCCCAATCTCCTTGTCACTGATCTAGCGAGATGTGAGTACATGGTGAGAATTACAGGGTTCCACATTCTGTGAGACATTCTTGACTCCAGATGGTCCCTAAGCAGATGACTGGGGAGCTTGGGGCAGCTGGTGCGTCTTGTTTGCCTGGACCTACTTGCCTCTTCCATCTCTCCATATGGTGGAGCTGGGCAGGAAGGGTGTTTCAATATCCCTAACTGGGGTTTCACATGTTGTGGAACGTGGATTTTTAGACCCCGGAGCCAGACAGCTCTGTCCCCTCTTCAACAGCTTGGCATGATCCACTGCCGTGTCCTTCCAGCGCCTTCATGTCTGCCCCTCCTACAGGAACCTGGGGACTTGCTGTTGCTCTCTTACTCCTCTTGGCCTTAGCTTCCTTTTCTGAAGCTGTTTTTGCCTCCCTGTATCTCCTGCATTGCCTGTGGCTTCTTAGTCCTTAAGCTAGAGGACTCCACAGGTGCTGTGGCTATGGGTACCTATGTTTAGCAAACTGCTGAGCTGCTGCACCCGTTCTGTGTGGTTAGGGCTATCTACAGAAGACCCTTCTGCAAACCTAGGAGCCTGTGTGCTGGCCAACCTAGAGGTTTGCTTGCTAAAATAAACCAATTTATTATAAAAGTTTTTACCTGTACATTAATGTTAAAAGTTTCAAACCAGGCAGAAGCAGCATTATAAAACAGCTGGTAGAATCAATCGCTTCAGAACTTTCCTTGAGCATTACATCTTCGTTAGATTTGAGTTTGGCTGCTGTGTCTCCTCATCCTCTTTGCCTTTAGTAGACTGGCCTTTTCGCTTTGAAATCTGACATTAAGAAAAAAAAAAAAAGAAAGAAAAAGAAAATTAGGGAGTTGCTTTCTCAGCATTTTGGACTCCTTTTTTAAGGAAGGTGGAATGTTTGATTTATGATTCCCACCTTTTGCCTGGTGTATCCATGGATGTTTTAGAAAGGATGGCAGGGTTTTCTGAGTCCCTCTACCTGGGGCCCTGGGCAGGAGTTGAGATGACCCTGCTTCAAATCCAGTTCCACGGGCTGAGAGGAGAGGGCGGTCGGGCCTGCTCTGTGAGCTTCCCTTTCATGCTGTGGGTTCTCTGCCCCGAGTAGCACCTGGCCTGGTTCCCTGGGAGCTAAGGCCTCTCCTCCCCAGGCACCTCTGCTAGCTCCTGTGGGAGGGCGGCCCAGTGGCAGCCAGGGAACAGGTTTAGCAAAGAAATGAAGTGACTTGGTCACTGACATGCAGGGAGGGAGGGCAGGAAGCATGGCGACAGGTGTAGAGTCATCTTGTAATTGATAAGAGTCACTTCTACACTCTAAGCAAGGGATTCCCGTAGTACTGGAGAAAATATCTATTTCTTCTTCTTCTGAATGAATGAATGAAGGAAGGAAGATGAGACCATTTGTTTAGACTTCCTGTCATATTTTGCTCATTTCCTTAGAATTTCCTCCACCTACTCTGTATCCTGTTCCCATTACCATGCTCGTGCTGAGTTTTTGTTTTGCTGTAATCTATGGAGGACTGAGTTTCTGGATTCGTATTCATGGCGGAAAACATGCCCAGTGGTGAAATCAGGACTGTTTTTCTGTCTTTGGAACTGCAGTGTTGTATTTCCAGTTATGGAAACCCCCTTATCTCAGCAGAGTTAAAAATATTACAAGTCAAAGGGAAAAGCATGGATTCCATAAATATGTAAACAATACATCCTAAAAATAAGCAGTTGGTAAAAAAAAAGAACATATTTTAATCATTCTTCCGTACTCTCCTCTTTTTAAATAGACTTAATTTTTTAGAGCAGTTTTAGATTCACAGCAAAATTGAGCAGAAAGTACAAAGCTCTCATTACTTCTCTGGCTCCCCCACTGTCAGCATCCACGCCACAGTGGTGCATTTGTGACAGCTGATGAATGTACATTGACACATTGTTACCACCCAAAGTCCATAGTTTGGGGTTCACTCTTGGGTTGTCCACTGTATGGATCTTGACAAATGAATAATGACATGTACCCACCACTATAATATCACACAGGAGAGTTTCACTGCCCTAAAAATTCTCTGTGTTCCACTTATTTATCCTTCCCTCCCCCCAACCCCTGGCAGCCAACGATGTTTTAACTGTCTCCATGGTTTTGCCTTTTCCAGAATGTAATATGATTGGATTCATACAGTATGCAGCCTTTTGAGATTGGCTTCTTTTACTTAGTGATACTCATTTAAGGTTCTTCCATGTCTTTCTGTGACTTGGTAGCTCATTTCTTTGCTAAATAATGTTCCATTGTCTGGATGTATCACAGTTTACTTATCCAATAACTGAAACACATCTTGGTTGCTTCTAAGTTTTGGCAATTATGAGTAAAACATCTGTGTGTAGGTTTTTTGTGTGGACCGAAGTCTTCAGTTCATCTGGGTAAATACCAAGGAGTGTGATTATCTCACTCCTGTAACATATTTATTTGTGGAAAAATAAATATAGAAATAACTACTGCAGAAGCACTGTTGAATTTGTGCATGGAGCTGCGGTTGGGAGGCTCTCAGTTGGTCAACATGTCCAGGGTGCTGTCATTATCAGTGACAACAACCAGTGTTGTCACTTGGTAATTAAGCCTTACAGTTGATCCACAGGACAGGCTCTGGCATCTCTGAGGGAGTGATGGGCACGACACAGCTCACCAGGAACAATGTGTTCCACCCTGGGTGAGCCAAGATACCCAGGCCACCTGGCATCACTACAGGGTGACACACCCTGCAACCTATGGGACTTTCTGTCCTGCTCACATGCTCTGCTGTCTAAACCTTATTTCTCTAGCTTATAGAATTTCTCAGTTTACATTTCTTACCTTCAAGCCAAGATGCCACAGGTGTCAACCAGAAACTCTCCTTATTTATGGACTTCAGGCAGACGAGGACCATTTCTGGCGTCAATATGTGTGTGGTCGTGTTCCCAGATCTTGATGCTGTTTTAGAATCACCCCAGAAAGCCTCACTCCCTGCCCAGCTGTTTTTCCTGGAACAGCTTGTGGAGGCCCTAAGGGAGCCCCCATGCTGGACAGCGCCCTCTGCAGGCGCTATCCATCCACACAGCAGAAAGAAACACTTGCAGAATGTGATGAAATATCAGGATGTTTGTTATGGTTGTAGCCTGTGGTGTGCTGGTAAATATTTAACAGCCGGCTCTGGGGGAGTGAGGCGGACTAGCCCTGACTTCTAGCATTTGCCAGTTGCCATGACCAGATACTCCACCGTGGCCTGTTCCATGCTCTTGGCGTGACTAACGGGATGCACAACTGGGCACCGCGCTATGTGGTATTTCCACCTTATACATACAATGGATGCAAATAACCTCAAGACCATGGATAATAGTAACTGTATTGAAATGTTGAGTTTCTAGTGTTTGTTACTTTTTTTTTGGTGGGGGGGGCACACTTTAAAAAAACATTCAGTTTTTAGAGTAGTTTTAGGTTCCAGCAAAATTGAACAGAAGGTACAGAGAGTTCCCACGCAGACCTTTCCCAAAATGTGCACACAGACATGCATATGCGTGCAGCCTTCCCCACCATCGACATCCTAAACCAGAGTGGTGCATTGATTGCAATCAATGAACTTGCATTGTTTTTATTATTGTCACGCAAAGTCTCTGGTTTACACTAGGGGTCGCTCTGGGAGGTGTACACCATGATGGTATCATACAGAGGGGAGCCACTGCCTTAACAGAAATCCTCTGTGCGCCACCTGCTCATGCCTCCCGCCCCCCAGGCTCTGGCAGCCACTGATCTTTTTACTGTCTCCGTAGTTTTGCCTTTTCCAGAATATCATATAGCTGGAATCATACAATATGTAGCCTTTTTAGATTGGCTTCTTTCCACTTAATAATATTCATTTGAGGTTCCTCCGTGTCTTTCCACGACTTTTTATTGTGGTAAAATACGTATAACATAAAATTCACCATTTTAACCACTTTTCTGTGTGTAGTCCGAGGCATTTAGTATAGTCACAATGTTGTGCAATCATCATCACCATCCATTTCCAGAACTCGTGTATTATTTGAAGTGAAATTATATCCTTTAAAGAATTAAACTCTGTATATATTAAACAATAACTCCCCATTTCCTGGCCTCAGTCCCTGATAACCTCTGTTCTACTTTCTGTCTCTATGATTTTGCCTACTCTAGGTACCTTATATAAGTGGAATCATATGATTTTTTGTCCTTGTGTCTGGCTTAGTTCACTAAGCATAATGTCTTTAAGGTTCATCCATGTTGAAGCCTGTACCAGAATTTCCTTCCTTTTTAAGACTGAATAATATTCCATTGTAGGGATAACCACATTTTGTTTATGCATTCATCTGTCAGCGGATACCTGGTTGCTTTCATCTTTTGGTTATTGTGAATGGCGCAGTTACAAACATTGGGGTATAAGGATCTCTGAGCCCCTGCTTCCAGTTCTTTTGGGTGTATACCTAGGAATGAAATTGCTGGAACAAATGGTAATTGTATGTGTAATTTTTTGAGGAACTGCCGAAGTGTTTTATATAATGGCTACTTTATTTACATTCCCACCAAAAGTGCACAAGGGTTCCAGTGCCTCCACATCCTCACCAATATTTGCTATTTTCTGCTTTTTGATAGTAGCCATCCTTGTGGTGTGAAGTATATCACCTTTATTTTTAATACAATGGATTTAATTTCAAGTTTATATAATTCACCTTTTTAATCACGCAGTTAAACAACAGGTTCAAGAAAGTCCTCAAAATTTTACAATCAGCTCTTGTTAGTTGGTGCAAGCCTGCTCCAACACACCTCTGCTTGCAGCCTTGCAGCCTCCAAAAATAAAAGTGTCTAGGAACCACAGAGTTCTTAAGCCCTCCAGTATCCATTTTTTATCAACAAATAAAGAAGTAAATGCTGGCGATACAATTCAAACATGTATTCCAGCACTATGGAAAAAAAAATGCTTTATTATTATTATTTTTTAAATTCTGTTTCATTTAGAGTTTAGGAGGTACACACTGAATTGGATGAACATTTCCCAGAGAAGAGCAAATACTCAAGGTCTCTGGGATGTTAGGGGAAAAGATTGTTTGTGTGTGTGTTTATTCCAGAGTTCTTGGAGCTGCGTGGGGACTGGCAGAGCCTTTTACATGTAGTGCTGGCCTCTGATAATTGCCAAGTGCTCTGTGTTTCTGGTGGCTTTCTATAGCTTCCCCTCTGCTTTTTGGCTTTCTCCTCTGGGATTTGGTGATCCGAGGCATCTTTCTTCCCTGCACTCCAAAGAAGACATTGTTTCTGGAGAGATTCAGTGCTGCCTTTGGTATGGATGCCTCTTACGGAATTTGACTCTGAGGATAAGTCCTGGCCAACAATGAAGCCCACTCTCTTGTCGTGTGGCCTAAGTAACAGATGTGTTTTGGCACTTAGATGATTTCAGATCCTAGGCGCCAGAGAGGGGGGTGGGAAAGCCTTCCAGGCAGTCCTAGAAAAAGCATATGTGATTGGTCCAAGAGCATGTGCCTGGCCTCATTTTGGTTGCCTGCTGGTCACCATGGGAGTAGAAGAAAGGATAGCATTCTATACGTGTGAGTGGGTGCCACCACTTTGCAATTCTGATCCCATTTGCATCCAACAGCCTAGGGAGCCTGTTCTTGCCACCAGTGCTTTTTGTGGCTAGAGCGTGCAGTTGAAGGCTGACATCAGAGCTTCCATCACATTTTTGTTTGGCATGTTTATTTTTGTTAAGCACTTTATTGTTTTTTATGAGCTCAGAATTACAGAAACCCAAGGAATCTGCCCCTTGACTTCATTTCTTGCTGGAGCAAACAAAAGACTATTGACTCGACACTAAGTTGGGGAGAAATCACAGTGTGACCTTTTCTCCTCCTGCGACCCCCTTGGAATTTCAGCTAATATGGGTTGCCGTCACTAGAGAGTTGGCTGTCCCCAAGCTCTGGGCTAAGTCTTTGTTCCTAAGAGTCTTATATACTGAGCCACCTTCCAAAGCCAAAAGCCTTATTATTTTAATCTTTGCAGGTTTCAAAGGGACTCAAGGTATATAATTAATATTTAGAATCATATCAAGTAACAGGGGAGTCCAGCTACATCATGCCCCGCCCTGGCCAGCGCTCCTGCCCTCTGCCTGCCCCGCAGGTGTTCATACACTTCGTCTTTCCATTTGGGTGGCCAGCGGCCTGTTCAATTCTGGATGGAAGGAGCACCTTTGCCAGTTGATTTCCATTTACCTTCTTCCAAAGATCCAAAGCTGGGTCTCTACTCTACCCTGTGGATGGCTGGCCGTTCCTCCTGGGACTAAGAGCTGTGAAGAGCCGGTGAAGTCTTAGAGGGAGTGTGAGTGTGGGGTGTGGAGGCTGGGGAGGAAAATCAACCTGTGAAAATATACAGGCTTGTGCAGAGATCATTTATTCACGAAGAGTTAATGAATGATTAACTAGAATAAATGATACTTATTCCATCAGCCCCTTTTATTTTTCCCATGTGAAAACAAAGCCCTTCTTGGTTTGATTACTTCTAAAAGGAACTCAGAGAGTTCTGAGGATTTTAGGGACTTTGGTTATTTAGCTTAACTGTACCCCTAGCATACACACAGAGACATGGACCAGGAGCCCCCTACAGCTGAAGGCTGGCCTTCTACCTCTGCTAGGAGACATCTAATCGCAAAGCCTTGGCAACTCACATTCCTTCAGGCATCCATTTCCATTTTTGGAGGAACGAAGTTTGTGCACTGGGAAGTAACTTGAGTGTAACTGAAATTCCAAACAAAATGAGGTTCCTCTCATTTTTAAAGGTTTTGCTTGACAGCCATGAGGCAGTGCATACCAACCAGTTCAGAAGTCAGGATCATAAGCAAATACCATTACAGGAGAATGACTGTAACACTTTGAGGATGGGGGTCACCTTACTGTGCACACGGTCATCAGTTGCACACACTACGTGGTTCTCAGAACTGACTGATACACTTTAATGCAGCTTGACCCAGTTTGTAGGGCTTTCCCCCCACTTTTGTAATTCTTAATATTTATAACTAGTATCTTTGTTAGTGGTGTTTTTTTCCTGATATAAATATGTTTAGTCCTTTTATATGCACTCCTGGGAAAATAAAGACCTAATTCTGGCCTTTCACACTGCCTCCTCTCTGGGTTTTCCTTGCTCTTTACCCCCGGTATATGTGAAGTATTTGTGCCACAAATGTGCCAGTCCCTACTGCACAGAACCAAGGCACACAGCACAGCCATCAGGACACAGAACCGGATCTCTACCCTGTCGATGGCCAGCTCTTCCTCCTGGGGCCAAGAGCTGTAAGGAGCCTGTGCCCCCACATTGAGAAGTCTTGGGGGAGTGTGAGTGTTGGGAGGGGGAGATTGTGGGGGAAAATCAACCTGTGAAAGGATCTGGGCTTGTGCAGAGTTTGTTTATTCACATATTCTCAAAGAGTGAGTGAGCGTCCGCTACGGGCAGTCACTGAGTCTTCCAGGCACTGGGGATAGAGGAGTGGACAAAGGCCCTGCTCTGTCACCCTTGTCATCTAGGGTTGGCCGTGCTTGGGCTGTGCAGGAGAGTCATCACACACTTCCTTCCCCATCCCTCCTTCTTGGGAATAGGCCTTCAGCTGCCCAGACCCTGGCATGCCTTCGTTATTCGAGTTCAAAGACTGGCCTCCCACTGGCCGTTCATGTTAGGAGGTGTCTGCAGAGAGAACGCATGCTCAGGGTCTGGAAGGCTGAACGTGTACACTTATATGTTGGTGAGGCACTCCCCCTGCGTGGGCCTTGGCATTTGCCCCCAGTGTCTGAGGCTAAGCTGGGGTGGCAGAGGCTCTGTCAGAAGCTGAAAGAAGAGGGTCTGTGGGCAGAACTGGTTTGCCCTGTAGATGAGAGGGAAGCCAGACCACTTGACTTAGGGGCACCGTGTCAGTGTATCTCTGGGTGGGAAGAAAACAGTTATCCAGGGATACTTAGGGAAAGACATAAATCACCTGGAGTTTTGGGGAGATATGGATATGATCTCAGTTTAAAATATTTTATCCCATTTTCGCCTGTATCACCCAGTGTGTCCTGATTTTTCATTCTGAAAATAGTTCCCAGTAGAAGCAGTCAGACCTGGTGCACACCTGTAGTCCCAGCTGCTCTGGACACCAAGGCAGGAGCATCGTTTGAGCCCAGCAGTTTGCGTCCAGCCTGGCCAACATACTGAGACCCCATCTTTTAGAACAAACAAACAAACAAACAAACAAAAGTTACCCAATTGAAGCTGGACACAGATGAGACATTTGCTAGCACAGGAATAACTGCAGGCAGAGGGTGGGACCTAAGGAAAGGTGACTTCTCCAAGTTATTTGTGCAGGCCAGTGAACAAAACATACTGGATCCAAGGTCAAATTCCTAGTGATTGTTCTGTAGGGCTCTTTCTGTCCTGCTCTGTTTGGTGGGGGTGGGGCGTGATTTCAGAGTTCTTGTTATAATTAGTTACATGGATTACATTGGCGTTTTTCTTCATTGATTCTGCTGATCCATGCCCTTGAGCTCTCCGGTAGGCCTGTTGGGGAGGAGGGGAGCTCCTGTGTTGGCATTGACTGACAGATTATGGCCTGGCATTATTTTCCCAGATTACCTCATTTAATCCTTATAACAGCCCTGCAAGGGAAGTATCATTCTACTTTTACAAATGAGAAAACTGAGGCTCAAAAAGGCTAAATCATCTTCCCATGGCCACACAGCTAATCATTGTTCAGGGCTGAGTCTGTGCCTGATTCTGCTGAGACCATCAAGCTCTGGTCCACTCCTACTCAGCTCATCTGTCTGAGTCCATTGGGGGGACTCACTGGCATATACCCTGTTGTCTGTTTGGCTGGGGAGGGGAGTGTCTGGCAGCCTCAGCGGGAAAGGTGAGCGAGCAATCTGGCCAAGATGGTCAGCACGTTATATTGAGAGTGTCAAAGCATCAGGCTCGTTTAGAGCCAGCAGTTGGGATTATTCCTAAGTTTTGGTTCCCTCATGGTCCTGGGTGGATGTTTGCATGGGATATGTCTAGGTTTGGATTTCAGATTTATTCTTGAATTTTTATTTCAGGATCTAACTTGGCAAGATGAGCACTCTGCCCCTTTCTCCTGGGAAACAAGGGTAAGTTGGATTAAATTTAGATCTATTTGTTCCTTTAAAAATAATTGAATAATTGTATATTTTTCTTTCAACATTTGATGGACTCAGAAGACAGCCCCCTGACTGCCAGGCTGCAGGGGATGTGCCCATTGTTGGTAGAAAAGGAGGGGATGGGAGGAGCATGGTGAGGAACTAGGAAACTATTGTGTGTGGTTTGGTGATAGAGTTCAAAGTAGTAGTGCTTTAGCCAGGGTCCAGTGAGGCCCCATGATGCCCATTGATTAAGGGGGCCAGCCCTCTTGGGGGCCCTTTCTCTGCTCATGCCTCTAGTCCCCAGCACTTAGCACCTTGGTGAGAGATGCCCATAAGACAAAGTTTTGAGCAAATGAGAGGCGACGAGCCGGTTGACAGACGTAGACATGCATTTAGCTAATTCATCCCAACTTGGATCACTATTCTGTCTCCCAGCCATTCTTCTTCATCATTATCAT
Organism: Macaca fascicularis; assembly: GCF_037993035.2. Classification (NCBI taxonomy): domain Eukaryota; kingdom Metazoa; phylum Chordata; class Mammalia; order Primates; family Cercopithecidae; genus Macaca; species Macaca fascicularis. The sequence continues at coordinate 18,238,734 of NC_088375.1, forward strand.
CATCATTGCCAGAGCTGCTTAAGAGCATCAAGCTTCACTGATGTTAATTCATTTTCCCCTCTCCTAAGTTGCCCCAGTAGAAGTACATTCATAAGCAAAATGACTAAAAGGCAGGTGTCTTTAACCCAAGGAACAGAAATAAAAGACCAAGATTTTCTGAATTCTAGAACAATTTGGTGGTGTGTGTTGGAGGGTTCTTTACATCATGAGAGTGTGTTACAGACAGAGACAGTGGTGAGCCTGGAATAGGGCTTGGACTCCTGGGCAGATCAGGGTTTTTAAATACTGAAACTTCAAGGTTTTTTGTGGTTTTTCACTTGTCCACATTGTTGCTGATCAGAGCCCTCATCCCAGCAGGAGGCCTATGAGCAGGGTGGGCCCGAGTGAAGGACCCTGAGAGGCCCTTATGTAAGCGACTGTGTCTTAAAATGAGATGTTGCCCAAGGGTTCAGATGGACAAGGACCGCTGGCACTGTTCTTGGTACACAGACAGTATTTAGTAACCTATTGCCAATTGCCCTGAGTGAAGCGAGCTGGCCTCAGGGCATGGGAGCATGGGACAGTTGAGATGATTGTTAGAGTTAAGAGGTGATTTTGGGAAAGACATGGCATTAATTTAGTCTCCCTAGGGATCTGGGTACTGGTTGCAGGGGTGACCAACATTGTCTTGGGAGAGAGCACAAGATGTTAAGGAGCCACCTGCAATTGGAATAGCTCCTAAATCCAACACTGGATCCTGTGTCTACTGACATTGCAAAGGAAGTCATAGGTGGGTAAAAAGTGCATCATTACATGGATTCTCAGCCGGGGCCCTCAATATTCCTTTTCTATGGGCTCCCAAAATGGGTAATTGTGAGAAACACTAATCCTATAGATGATATCTAGTGGTAATAGCCAGATAGATTCTCTGTGTGTTGGAAATGAGCAACCTTGGGTGTGGTGGCCCAGAAAGCAGTGCAGATTTTCCTGGACTGGGTCTGTAGTTGATGATATCACAGTGATAAAGGCAGAGGAAAGTAAAAAATAGTTAAAGTGTCCTAAGACCTAAGCTCATCATGTTCCCCATAAGAATATCTATTCTCTTAAGAATTTACCTTGTTAAATGTTCCCGAATCAGCTATTTGTGGGACAGGACATTTCATCTTTTATTAACTTGGCATAAAAGACATTCTGGGACAAGGTAGTGCAGCTCCTGAACTGGCCACTGATACAGACACAGCTGCTGGGGCCAGAGTGGGAAACAGGTGCCCGGAGAAGTTCTCGAGAACAGAAAGAGCAAGTACAGTCCACTTGGATCACACTTGTGCTGAGAGACTCATTGTCCACAGATGCCAGCATATCTGGTCCCTTAGGAACCAGTGTAAATTGAGGAAGCTTGCTAAAATCCGGTTAACATGTGTCACCCATCATAACTGGCATGCTTTTAGTAAAGTGTAGTCTTCATTGCTCAGAGTTTGCAGTTTCATTTCATGTTCCTGTTAGATGAGAGTTCCAGTTTGTTTCACAAACTGTTGGGCTCACTCTGTGTCCTCACCTTCCTGTTTGATCTCTTGAGGTCAGACTTACTAGAGTTTGCTATTAGAAATGTCTAGGGGCAAAATAGAGGGTATCTCGGAGAGCAAGGGAGCTGTCCCTTCCTCCTTCTTCACTAGGCAGTGCCGAGTTTTAGAAGCCCATCACTCATTCCTCTTTAGTCTTAACCCTGGAGTGCCCTGCCACCCTGCTTGAAGAGATTTGCCAAACTCTTCTTAAGACTTCAAGGCTTTTAAGATCCTCATTGGAGAGCCACAAACAGGAAGTGGCTTTAGTGAAGGTAGGACCCCTCAATCTCCAGTTGCAGGAATGGAGGGAGACTTGGACCCCATTTCTTGTTACCTCTCAATTGATGCCTTCCTAACTCTATCAGTTCTCTGTAGATGCATAACAAACTTAATGGCTTGAAGCAGCATTTTATGTGTTGATGATTGTGTGGGTCAGTGGTTGGAGCAGGGCTCAGCTGGACTGTTCTTCTGTCGGCCTTGCCTGGGATCACTCATGTGTCATCTGATCTCCTGGTGGGAACTCGATGCTCTGAGAACCTTGCTCATGTGTCTGGTTGGTGCTGGGTGTTAGCTGGGCCACATGTCTCCAGCAGCCAGCCTGGACTTCTTCACACAGAGGTGGAGAGATTCGTGTGCAGGAACAGAAGTGTACCTGTTGAAGCTTAGGCTGGGCAATTGCATAGTATCACTTCTGCTCTGTTCTGCTGGTCAAATCAAGGCACAAGCCAGGCCAGATTCAATGTGTGAGGGAAGAGATTGCACCTCTTGATAGAAGAGCTGCGGTGAGTTTGCACCCATTTTAAATCTAAGATTCCATGCCCTAGTAGCTATGTCATTCATTCCATGCTTAACCTTGGTTACTTCTTTCCATTTTTAATTAATCACTCATCGATTTTTTTTAAGTTTTATTTTTAATTGTGGCAAAATACACACAACATAAAATTTCCCATCTTAATCATGTTTAAGTGTATAGTCTGGTGGCATTAAGTACGTTCACATTTCTGTGCAAACATCATCATCCATCTTGAGAACTCTTTTCTAAAATTATTATTTTTAATTGACAAATGAAAAATTATATATATTTATGATGTATAACAAGATGTTTTGATATGTGTACACATCGTGGAATGATTAATCCACACCTCCAGAACTCATCTCACAAAACTGAAACTCTGTTCCCACTAGAGAATGACTTCCCCCGACTCCCACTAGCCTGTGGCAGCCACCATCTATTTTCTGTCTCTGAAATCATTCATTGATTTTTTTTTCCAGTAGACATTTATTGTGTACCCTGTTTATGTCAGACATTATGCCGCAGGCCCAGAGTTGAGCATATGCCACTTCTGTGCTCGAAAAACAGCTCAGTGAGTGGACAGCTATGTTTGGTGGCAAATCTCACTTAGGACAAAAGCTATAGCCACCAAGTCACTCCAGTCATTTTCCCCATTCATTTAACCCATATTTGTACACATGTTGGGTAGATGTAACCTCATGCCCTCCTTCAGCTATTCAGTTCAATAGGCATTTAACGGATGCCAGCAGAGTGCCCAGCTCTGACTTCTCCATCCTCTGACAAACCTACCTACACAAGGGTAAGCCTGACCCAAGGTCACGGCCATGGGCAGAATTAAGAATCACAGGGATTTTTGGTTTCTCACCCAACTTTTGCACCTCCGTATGGGTTCCTTTCTCTTGGCCAGCCCATGACCGTTCCACCTCCACAGAATGAGCTGCAGTTGTGCTTGGGACTGGTGGTCGCTGCCCCCATGCAACACAGCTTTGATCAGGAGAGCTCACTGTGGCCTCACTGTAGCAGCTGTGCGCCTGCCTCATTTTCCAACCTGTCCCGCATGCCTCAGTTGCCTCCTCTGAGGCTGATGCTGGCTGTGGTGCCTCTGTTGCCCAGACTTCTTCCATCGTGGAAGGGAGGCCTGCCGGTCCCAGAAGTGGTGGGGGTGGTCGTGATTGTCATCTTTTCCACTCATCGATCAGCTTGACAGGCGTGCAGGTGGAGAGGGGGCCAGTGGGGACCTAATGGTGCATTCCTATCTCATGCTACTGCTGTTTTGAGAGGAAAAAACTCAGCACTTAGAAGGCTTCAGACGGGATGAGGAGGCAGGGAGTGGAGAGAGGATTCTTTACATTCCCCAGGCGGCCTGGGCTGGAGAATTCAGAGGAGAAAATGCCTTTGGGGCAGGTCAGGCCCTGTCTCAAAGTTGGCTGGGCTCTTGGGACCCCATCCCCAGCCTTGGTTGGCTGGGCTCTTGGCTGGCTGGGCTCTTGGTTGGCTGGGCTCTTGGTTGGCTGGGCGTTTTGACCCTGTCCCCAGCCTTGCCCCTCCTCCAAGCTGTCTGTCTGCTTCTCCTTTCTGGCTACCCCATTCCTTCACCTGATGTCCAGCTGCCTATTAGGACAGTAAGTAGGTTGGGCTGGGGATCGGTTTCTTGATTTGGTGGATATCAAAAGATCTCAGGGGGCCAGTATAGATCATTCCCAGAGTAGGGAAGCCTTCCAGAGCCCTCCTCGGGAAGACATGTAAACATTTATGAGCACAGGCCCTTCCTCCGTGCTGTGCCCATGATAGGGATGTGTGTGCACTTTGAATTCTTTCACTCTCGGGAGGCTGGTGTCCCTGTTCACGCTGTGGGTCAGGACACCGGGATGCAGGGGGTCAGGTGCCTGGCAGGTCGAGTGGACGAAGAGCAACTGGAGCTTGGGTCTATCTGTGGCTTGCAGGGCTTTGCTGCCCATGGTGGGACAGAAGGGCTGTTTCAGCAGGATGTTCCTGGACATAGAGGATTCACTGGCTCTGCTCGGTGGTTCCTCCTCACTACCAGTCACAAGGTTTCTGAGAGGCAGGGCACCCTGGGGTGGCACCCACCCACCCGCAGCTTGGTCTCTGCGCTCCTCACCGAGACCCCCATCTCTGCCCAGCAGTCCCCTTCCTTCCTCCTGCCCTTCCTCTGGGCTGTGCCTCACCCCTTCCTGAGACAACAGTGGACCCCTGTGGGCCTCTGCTCTCGACCTTTCCCTGCTCTCCATGTATGTGGGGTGAAGTGTCACTCGCTCAGCCCTGCCCTCACCCTGCACTGCCATCCCACAGGCTCTGTTCTCGCCCACCTCAGAGACTATGTTCCCTTGAACCTCAGTGTTTTGCTTAGTCCCCTGACGCCCATCCACCTGAGAAGGCCCCACCTGCCCTCCAGACTCAGCACAAAGCCTCTTTTCACACTTGTCCCAATCAGGAATCTCACCACGGGCCTGGTGTGTGCTGAGCACCCTCCCTGCATTGCAGCATGTAATCCTCACAACAATCCACTTTACAGATGAGGAAAGCAAGGCATAAAGTGAGGATGTGAACCAGGCAGTCGTAAGCCCAGGGCTGGGCCCTTCACCCCTGTGCAGCTTCCAGAGTTGCCCTCTTCCTTGTTACCGTTAGGAAGCACTGTGATAGAGGAAAAACAGGGATCGTGCTGATGAATTCCTTGTTGGTGCATCTTCGTCCCTGTAAGATGATGAGCCCAGAATGGCAGACACAGTTATTTGTCCCTTAACCTTGACATCCCTGGGGCCTGGGGCACCTCTGCACCCATGCCCTGTTGGGCCTCCGCTGAGTTCTCCCTGGCTGGTGTTTGTTGCCTTAGAGGCTGACGGGGCGGGTGTTTGTTTGCTTACATTCATTGCCCCGTCTCTTTGGGCCCCTGGGTTTGTCCCTGCCAGCTGCCACTTCTACTGAATTTGTGATTTGAAGGTTTTGAGTGTCCTCCCGCTCATCTTCCTCCTCTTCCCTCTTTGGAGGGGAGGTGGCAAGAATCGGTGTTAAGTGGTTGGTGAATGTATTAGGATCTGCTCCATTAAATGGTGATCTTTTCTGACAAGGCTTCTGTAGCCTTTGTCTCAACAATTTAGATCTGGCCAAGGCTGCCAAGCCAAACAGTTAGTTTTGGCAGCCTGCCCTCGTCTTTTACTGAAATATTACACATTCCTCTTCAGTGAGTGGGACGTTAAAAATAGACACTGGGCTCAGTTGTGGTCCTTCTGTTTTTAGAACAGACATGGCCAACTGAGACCCAGCTCCCCGCATGGGACGACTGACGCCCAGCCCTGGCCTGGCTGGAGGGAGTCCGCCCAGCAGAGCCTCCGTGGGCACTTGGGACATTGAGGCTGGGCTGTCAGTGTTGCTGTTAGGAGGGACGGTTTCCTTGTGGGCTCTCCTATCTCCCCTGTCCCACTAAGTTGAATCCCTAAATCCCGGCTTTCTGTCTGTGGCCAGTGCCCATGAGTTGGCGTTCCGTGGCCCATGGGTTCCTCCCCTTCATGAGCCTCATCCTCCCGCCAGCCCTGGCTCCCTGTTGCTCAGTGCCGTGGGAGAGGGCTGACATGACCTCCTTTCTCAAGAGCCCAGCTCTTTCCACACCTGTAGAAAACGGATTTTTGTTCTAGGAAAGTCTAGGACGTGCCCTGGACTGGAAGACGGGGAACGGCCAACAGTGTGGAGTCACCGAAACAAAAAGCAGTAAAACTTACTTTGAAATGGCAAAAGGGGCTCTGCCTTCCTGTGGCCTGCATGTCGATGTGTCTTTGAAAATGAGCTTGGAGCCACTTTTCGCTCTGTCCTGGTGCTGCGTGCACAGACACCAGGACAGGTCCCGCCCGGGTAGAATGAGGTCCCTGGGCGGGATGGGCTGCAGTACCTGAGAGATGGGCTTCGTCTCCCTGGGGCCCCCACCTGGCCCTGCTAGAGTCTGTTTTTATTATAGTTCCTGGAGTTTTTAGAGCTGAGCAGAGTTGATCTAGACAGGAAAAAAGATTCTTCCCCTACCCCAAGAGGTTTGTGTCTAGAAATTCTAGATGACAAACCCGTTTCCTTCGGGGAAAGCAGTGGGGAAGAGGCCTAGCACCCAGCAGGGTGATGGATGAGGGCAGGTTTTTTTTTTTTTTTTTGATATATAGTTGTTTGAAATATTGATGGGGTACATGTGATATTTCGTGAAATCATAGACTGTATGTTCACATTGGGGAATTTGGGGCATCCATCACTTCGAGTATTTATCATTTCTGTGTGTTGGGAGCATTTTACATCCTCTCTTATAGCTATTTCAAAATACACAGCACACTTCACTATAGTCACCCCTCTCTGCTATTGAACACTAGAGCAAACGCTTACTCCTTCTATCTCCTTAACCAACCTCTCTTCATCCCCTTCCTACCCACACACCCTTCCTAGCCTGCAGTATCTATTTCTTCTACTCCCTGTCCTCATGAGATCATCAGGGCTGTTTTGTTAAAGGAGATTGTGGTTATACGTTATTTGCAAAATTATGAACAGCATACACATACATAGGGAAAAAGACTTAGAAGCAAATGCATTGGAACTTTTGTCTTCTCTAAGTTCTTGTCTTCCCCATAGTCACCTCCAGACCCCCTAAACTAGGTAGCTGCTTCTGCCAGCAAAGCCGTCTCCTCTAGCCAGATGACACCCTCCTCTGAAGAGCTGTTGCCAGGTTTCCAGGTCTCCTGTTACCCAAGCAGGGATGGGAGCAACCTCTGTCATTCTGTTTGAGGAGGTCACACCCAGCTAAGTGCTGCCTGGTTCCCTTCCCGCAGCACCCCTGCAGCAGCCCAGGAACCACTGTGATGGGCGTCTCCCCCCAGCATCCCTGGCTCTGCCCACTGCTGCCCTCCACGTACACAGGAAGTTCTGTCTCACCTTCTAGAGGCTTCTGAGCAAAGACACCCATGGGAGAAATTGCTGATCCTAAAAAAGCCTGGGGTTTGATGAAGTGCTCAGTTTTAAGTGCTGTCCTTACACTACAATTTCCAGATCAAAGTCAACTCTGTCCCCTGAGCTGGGCCCCACTTCTGAGCCATTTTTAGTGATTCGCCTATTTCAAGAAACCGTCATCTCTATCCCACAGTTTTTCTGTATTCTGTTGTGGAATTTGGAAATACGCAGAGTATTCAGAATGCATCACTCAGAAACAGTCCTTTAAAATCAAATTAGATCACACACATACATAAAGAAATCCTACTGTGTCCACTGCTCCTGGTGGCTTCCATGGGTGTCGTACCTGGTGTTATTTTGTAATGCAGGATGCCCAGCCATGGATTCAGGCTTGGAATCTCTCAATCCAGGTTGAAATCCCAGCTGCCGATCTCCCATTGGGCTGGTGACCTAGGACAATTCTCCATTTTCTCATTTGTAGAATGAAAATAATAATAATTTAGAAACAACATTCCTGACACATCAGGCACACTGAGTAATCTACATTGTCTTTAACCAGAGCTCCTGGAAGAACCAGTGCTTTGATGGCTGTCGCCCAGGTTGGAGTGCAGTGGCACGGTCTTGGCTCACTGCAACCTCTGCCTCCTGAGTTCAAGCGATTCTCCTGCCTCAGCCTCCTGAGTGGCTGGGATTACAGGCGTGCATACCATGCCCGCCTAATTTTTGTATTTTTAGTAGAGACAGGGTGTCACCATGTTGGTCAGACTGGTCTCAAACTTCTGACCTCGTGATCTGCCCGCCTCGGCCTCCCAAAGTGCTGGGATTACAGGCGTGAGCCACCGCGCCCGGCCCTTGGGTTTTCTTTCCAATAACATTGAGCTTCAGGGCAGCCTAGGCTTGCGTTTTAAAGTTGAATTCTTCATGGCCTCATGATCTCATCTCCCAAGCCTGGGGGGAAGACGTCTGGCCGTCAGAAGCTGGGGTTTTAGAAGTCTCAGACTCAAGAGAGCGTGTGCAGCTCTCTCTGTTCAGGGCCTGCAGTTCACACAGGAAAAGCAGTATTTCCATCCGTGCCCTGACAAATACGCCCCTGCCTGTTGGCAAGAATCCTGGGAGAGTGCTGCTGTCTGCAGAGACCTAAAGAACTGAACAGACCATTGATTATGTGGAAGACTGTGCATGAAAGGCACGAAGAACCATGTTGTGTATCTTAAGTTAGCACAGGCAGTTTCAAATTATTATACTCAGTGACTGAAAATGCTACTGTGATGTACATCTGGTGGCATTAGAAATTGGGGCAGCCGCTAGAAAGCAGATTTGATAGTATGCATCCAAAACCATAAAAAGGAAAGGTTTAAATTGTTTGTATTTTGATATTTCACTTCTAGAAATCTGTCTAAAAATTTAACCCCAAATGAGGAAGAGATTGTATGCATGAAGATGTTTATGGCAACCTTAATTATAACAATAAGGCCTAGAAATAGCAAATTGTCTTATAATAAGAAAATGGTTAAGTAGGTGGTGTGACAGCTACTGAAATATTTTTACAGCCATTAAAAATAATGGTTATAATGACTATAAACAACATGGATGATGCTTATGATTAAGTGGAAAAGCAATACCCCAAATCACATGCCCAGCAGAACTACAGCCTCATAAAACACATATATGAAAATGGTTACATAGAAATAACAAAAAGCAGTAGTGATTATGGGAGGAGGGAAGGATTGTGACTGATTCTTCTTCTTTTTTCTATTTCCCAAACTTTTTGTCATGTAGTTTTATTACTTTTGTTTGTTTATTTTTAGTATATATTTTCTTTTTTCTTTCTTTCTTTTTTTTTATTTGAGATGGAGTTTCACTCTTGTTGCACAGGCTGGAGTGCAATGGCGCAATCTTGGCTCACCACAACCTCTGCCTCCTGGGTTCAAGCGATTCTCCTGCCTCAGCCTTCCTGAGTAGCTGGGATTACAGGCATGCGCCACCATGCCTGGCTAATTTTGTATTTTTAGTAGAGACGGGGTTTCTCCATGTTGGTCAGGCTGGTCTCGAACTCCTGGCCTCAGATGATCCACCCGCCTCGGCCTCCCTAAGTGCTGGGATTACAGGCGTGAGCCATATCGTGCCCGGCCTATTTTTAATATATTTTTTGAGACAGGATCTTGCTCTGTTGCCCAGGCTGGAATGCAGTAGTGCAATTGTGGCTCACTGCAGCCTTGGCCTCCCAGGCTCAAGCAATCCTCCCACCTCAGCCAACTGAGTAGCTGGGGACCACAGGCATGTGTCACCATGGCAATTTTTAAAAAAAAATTTTAGCAGAGAAGGGGTCTCACTTGTTGCCCAGGCTGGTCTTGAACTGGATGCAAGCGATTTTCTATCCTTAGCCTCCCAAAGTGCTAGGATTATAGGCGTGAGTCACCACATCTGGCATATTAATTTATTTTAGAAAGAGGCAGGGAAGTATGAGGGAGTAGAAATGGTGAGGGAAGAGAGAAGTCTTCAAAACTGATTTTAGAAATAATTGAGATTACAAATGGCTTGTTCTCCAGAGCTTGGAAGACAACATTCTACTCCAAAGAGGTGGTTTAGGTTGCCGTGTAATGATTTTGGTGGTCAAAACAGCTCAGCAGTATCATTTTTAGAGATCACTGTGGTTAGCAGCATCCAGATCAAGGAAAGCGTTTTGTGGGTGCTCAGATGTGGGGCATGGGCTGTGATGGGTCCTGGGCCCTGCCCTCTGGGTGTTTGTGATCTGAGGCTGGGTTCTGACCCTGGCTGCAGAGTGGCCTTTTGTTGCAGTGTGCACCTTTCCTCATAATCCTCCCAGTGAGGGTCATCACCTGCCAGGAAGGTGCTAGAACCACGCTGGAGGAGACAGGCGGGTGCCCTGTTTACCAAGCAGAGAGCCCTTACTCATCGGTAATACTCAGATGCCTTGAGCTGCATGTAGCATAGTGCATGAGGGGGTGTATTAGTGTGTTCTTGTGTTGCTTTGAAGAAATGCCTGAGACTGGGTAGTTGATAAAGAGAAGAAGTTTAATTGGCTCACAGTTCAGCGGGCTGCACAGGAAACATGGCCTCGGCATCTGCTTGGCTTCTGAGGAGGCCTCAGGGGGCTGTGGCTCATGGTGGAAGGCAGAGGAGAGCAGGTATCTCAAATGGTAGAGCAGAAGCAAGAGGGAGAGAGGCAGGGGGAGGTGCCACACTCTTTTAAATGACCAGATCTCATGGGAACTCACCCTCATGAAGACAGCATCCGCCACATGATCCAGACACCTCCCACCAGGCCCCACCTCCAGCACTGGGGATTACAGTTCAGCATGAGATTTGGGAGGGGACCCCCACCCACACTCTGTCATCCGGCCTTGGCATTTAAGCTTCTGATGCATTTCAGGTGTGCAATGGAAGTCCTGACCATACCCACCACTCAGGACAGACAGTTCCAGCACATGGGCAACAACTCGTGTGTGGCTGGCATGTGTCCGTATGCTGAGGAGGGGGTACGTGAGCTGGCACACCTGTAATGGTCGATTCTCAGTATCACTTTCTTTTTTCTCTCCTTTCTCACATCCCACCCTAGAGTCAGATGGAGTTCAGTATCTCCGCCCTATCCATCCAGGAGCCGAGCAACGGCACCACCGCCAGCGAGCCCAGACCCCTGTCCAAAGCTTCCCAGGGCTCCCAGGCCCTCAAGTCCTCCCAAGGCAGCAGGTCCTCCAGCCTGGACGCCCTGGGCCCCACCAGGAAGGAGGAGGAAGCATCCTTCTGGAAGATCAATGCCGAGAGGTCCCGAGGGGAGGGGCCTGAGGCCGAGTTCCAGTCGCTGACCCCTAGCCAGATCAAGTCCATGGAGAAGGGGGAGAAGGTCTTGCCTCCCTGCTACCGGCAGGAACCTGCCCCGAAGGACAGGGAGGCCAAGATGGAAAGGCCCAGCACCCTCCGTCAGGAGCAGCGTCCCCTTCCCAACGTGAGCACCGAACGCGAGAGAGCCCAGCCCGTCCAGGCCTTCGGCAGCACGCTGCAGGAGGCCGCCCCCTCCCAGCTCGAGGGGAAGCTGCCGTCTCCTGACATCAGGCAGGACGACGGGGAAGACACCCTGTTCTTGGAACCCAAGTTTGCACAGGTGGGTGGCCTGCACTAACGTGTTCTCAGGCAGGGTTATACCTTCTTCCATGGGGACTGAGAGGGTCCCCCACAAAGCAGGCAGGCCACAGGTGCCCATGCTCTTTTTCCTCTCCCCCCTCCATCCTCCTTCCCCTGCCTCTTCCTCAGAGGAGGCCTAGGCTCAGCGTGCTGAACCACCAGCACATATGCAACAAGACAAGTTTTGCGAGTTGATCTGGGCGCCCTGATTTGTGTGCCAGTTAGTGGATTCTGTGGCCCACTGCGCTTTCCCGGGTGTGGGGGCTGCTATCAGAAGAGGCCCCCGGAAGGTGCTACGCCCAGGGCTGTCACAGCTCAAGGCTGTGTTAGGCCTTCTTTTTGGGAGCTATCCATAGAGGCAATGGTCTGTTCTTTAGGATTTGGGCCAGGGGAGCTGCCTGCTGGCACGGTGGGCAGGCACACTTGGGAGGCTATACTGGGTCTTGCCCCTCTGTGGGCCTTGCTGGACTCCTGGCTGCCTTGCTGAGGAGTGAGCCCAGGATGCAGTTTCCTCCATGTTAGCCCCACCCGGCCTCCTGTGGCCCTTGAGACTCCTTGGTTCTTGTGGTTACTATTCTTTTTTTTTTATTTTTAAGATTTTTTATTTCCATAGGTTTTTGGGGAACAAGTGGTATTTGGTTACATAAGTTTTTTAGTAGTGATTTGTGAGATTTTGGTGCACCCATCACCCAAGCAGTGTACACTGAACCCAGTTTGTAGTCTTTTATCCCACACCCTTCTCCCACCTTTTCCCCGAGTCCCCAAAGTCCATTGTGTCATTCCTATGCCTTCGCATCCTCATAGCTTGGCTCCCACTTATGAGTGAGAGCATATGATGTTTGGTTTTCCGTTCCTAAGTTACTTCACTTATTATTAGAATAATAGTCTCCAATCCCATCCAGGTTGCTGCAAATGCCATTAATTCATTCCTTTTTATGGCTGAGTAGTATTCCATCATATATATATATACCACAGTGTCTTTATCCACTCATTGATTGGTGGGCATTTGGGCTGGTTCCACATACTGAATTTTAAAAGTTTTTTTATTATGATAAATATTATGATAAAATATTAATATAAAATATTATTATGATAAAATTTACCATTTTAACCATTTTACAGTATAAATTTGGTGGCATTTGAGTACGTTCTCAATGCTGTGTAACCATCACTACCATCCATCTCCAGAACTCCTTTCAGCCTGCACAACTAAAGCTCTGGACCCGTTCAACACCAACATTCCGTTCCTCCCTCCCCCGCAAGCTCCTAGCAAGCGCCATTCCACTTTCTGTTTCTGTGAATTTGACTCCTCTAGGTACCTCATATAAGTAACACCATATAGTATTTACCCTTTCGTGACTGACTTATTTTACTTAGTGTGGTGTCTTCAAGGTTCATTCATTTTGTAGCATGTGTAGAATTTCCTTCTAAGGCTAATATTCCATTGTGTGCTTAGACCACATTTTGTGTATCCACCCATCCGTCGACAGACACTTAGGTTGGCTATTGTGGTCTATTAGGAATACTGCTGCTGTGAACGCGTATGTACGAATATGTCTTCCAGCCCCCGCTTTCCCTTCTCCTGGGTGCATACCCAGATGTGGAATTGCTGGATCACATGGTGGTTCTATTTCTACTTTTTTGAAGAACCTGCATCCTATTCGCCACAGCAGCTGCATCATTTTACATTCCCATCAACATGGGTTCGAGTTTCTCCACTCCCTTGCAAACTTGTTATTTTCTGTGTCTTTGCTAGCGCCATGCGAAGGGGTTTGAGGTGGTGTCTCGCTGTGGTTTAGACTTGCCTGTCCCTGATCATGAGTGGTGTTGAGCCTCATTTCATGTGCTGATTGGCCATCTGTGTATCTTCTTTGGAGAACTGTCCAATGGTCCCTTGCCCATTTTTAAATTTTTGGTTATTTTGTTGTTGAGTTGAGATCATCACTGATAACATTGAATGTCACCCAGAGCGGGTTTCCAGTGCTTCCATGCCTCCCTCGGCAGATGGCTGGACGTGCTGTCCTCCTGAGGAGGGAGGATCCAGCAGTGCTAGTACCTTCTCCCCACCTCGGCTCCCCATCAGCGCTCCAACCTGTGCTCCTCTTCATGTTTCTGCACCTTCTTAAGCCAGTGCTTTCAGCCCTCTCGTTTCCTGCCTCCTCCAGTACCTGCCCATCTCTCCGTTCTGTTTTCTGTCTACATCCTCCTGCCCATCAGCTCCTCCTTACAGACAGGCTGTGTTCGCTGCCTCCCTAACCAGCACTCTTCTCTGAGACTCTGCACTGGGGGCTTCCTCTGAAGGATGGATTTCCATAAAATAGATGATAGTCCCTACTCTAAAGAGAAGCAGGAACGTGTTTCTGTGTGGGCAGTGGAGTAGGAGACAGCACATGAAATTCCTTTGAGAGAACAGATTTCTGAGAGTAAAGCACAGTGAAATGCCACTGCATTTAAGAAACTGGAAGGAAACCAGAATAAGGAAAACTGGATTGCACCTCTTCCATTCTGCATGTTTTGCCTCACTCTGCACCAGTCTCACATGCAGCCAAACTGGGCCTGAGACAGGTGTCAAGGGCAAGCCCCTTAGGCCATTGCCTGCTCTTGCCGCCATGTATGCATTTTCTGCCTGCCGGCCGCTTGGAGGGCGGAGAGTCAAGGTTTCTTTGCTCAAGAGGACCTCAGCGCACCAGGTAAATGTCTGCTGGTGTTAGGCTGGAGGAAAGGGACATTGGAAACGGGCTGCTGAGTGGAAGCCAGTCAGAAGGTTTATGAAAACAGCAGCAGCTTGAGACAGCCTGTGCTCACAAGAGGGGACCTGTCAGTCAAGCCCTTTCCCCTGAAAGAAGAATGAAATTAAACCAGGCCTTGTGGTGCACACCTGGTGCATGCCTGTAGTCCCAGCTATGTGGGAGGCCGAGGCGAGAGGATCAGTTGAGCCCCGGAGGCTGAGCCTGGAATTTGGGAAAATCACCTCATAACCTTTCACAAGATCTGAAAGAAATAAGCTTCACATTCTTTCCATGCTTTGTTTACTTTCTCAACTTTGCAAGTTCTTTTCTGTTGTGTTTGCATGTGATGTTTGTTTTATATTTGAAGGAATATCTTTATTAATTGTTCTCTTATTTAGGATGAATACATTTAAACATGGCTGTCATTCAGAAACATAAAAGATTTATAGAAAAATACAGAGACATTGTTCTTTTCTCTGTAAGGTCTGTAAGCTGCTCCCAGACGCGCCTGGGGTTGAAGAGGGGTTAGTGTTGGATGCCGGCAGAGCGTAGATTGCATTGAACTTTATTTAATCTTCTGATTTCAAGCACTGAGATAAATGGAGGTCAGGGAACCTCTGAGACAGAAGTAGGCTCTTTTATCTGGGTCGTTTTAAATGAGATGCTGTTTTTAGATTATGCATAACTGAAAAAAAAAGGCTCACGTCTGTCTTCCATGTTTTTGTCCCTTCTACAGGTCAGCCCAAGTAATGTCGTCTTGAAGACGGGATTTGATTTTCTGGACAATTGGTAAAATGTATTAGAAAAATGCAATGAAGAACCCTAAAATGTTTTCCAAAGTGGTGTGGTGGAGGAGGATAAAAAGGGCCACCTTTTCCTATGTATTTTCCTGGTTTCTTGACACTCTTTTCTTAATCATTTGGAAACTGGTCAATATTGCAGATTTTTTCTTTTTTGGTAGAACCAGATATAGATGCTATTTTCAGTGATTTGATAACAGAAGTTTTACATTTGGAATTTTTAAGGTCTGTTAATAATTCAGGAGATCTTGTAAATAAAACTTCTGTTCCCAGCTCCACCCAATTTTCCCCCTCCTCAAAGGATGTATTTCCACCAAGTCACAAAAATCGTAAAAGTGATTTCCATCTCCCTCTCCATTATTTCCCCTCCCCCCTCCCCTTTTTAACATATGGGTTCCTTTTGAGGGGTGATTGAGGGTCATGTTATCAGCCATGACATCAGCGTGCTGGCCCCGTGACCCCGGAAAGATTGGCCCCCAGAGACCTTCTTAGCCAGCGCTCGCAGCTGTCCGGGACTTCTCTGGCGGAAGCCACGTCTCTCACATCATGTGCCACCCTCCACTTTCACGCCATTTCCAGGGAACAGACTGTGGGTATGTGGCAGCGTAGTCTTCAAGCTGCCCTGATACGTATTCAGAGTATGGATCGTTGTTTTTAAAAAGAGTTGCATGTTTAAAGAGTTTTGTATTAACTTTTCATTATTTTGTATCTAGATGATCAGCAGTGGGGCTACCACTTTCTTTGGTTTTGTATCCGTTTCCTCTTGGAAGTTCTTGTTGCTTATGTGACCTGTTGGTTGTTCCCTGGACTGGGCACCTGCAGGAGTCAGGGCAGATGGCAGGCGTGGCTGGAGGACAGGGCTCTTCTGCTTAGTTGTGTTCAAGTCTTCCAGCGTGGGACTGGTAGGAGCAGTGGGCATTCTTTTTCTAAGGGCTAGCCAGGCTGCATCATGTCGGACCTTCCCCAGCCCTGACCACCACCGGAAGCAGAAGAGTGGAGTTCGCGATCACCTCAGCAGCACCCCTGGAGACCTGCGTGGTGTCATAGCAGCAGTATCTCTTGGAGCTGGTGCAGACGCCGAGGCTGCCCAGTGGTACAAGGTGGCCCACCTCCCCTAGGGAAGCTGCTGCACTCACAGGCTGCCCTGCCCCGTGGCCCTGGAGCTGTGTGACCTGCAGGAGGCATCCAAGCAGAGCCTCAAGCCCGGTATGGCGCCATCTCCACATCGCCATCACTGCGTTCTCACCTGAAGCCTTAATCTCGGCGACCCCGGCCAGTGAGCGCTTGGTTTCAATACCAAAGTGTGTTTTTTTTTTTTAAATGTGTGTTTCATAGGACCTTCTGAAATGATTTCCAGAATATTTTATCTGGCTCCAAAATAAAGCACATCGCAACTCACCTCAACCCCTCATCACCTCCAGGAAAGTTTCTGCCAAAGCTGTGGCATAGCCAACATTTGGTTTGGTTCTTGCCAATTGCTTTATGTCCCTAAACCTCATTTGGCTCCTTGAGGTGTATTTTATCTTTCTCCTTCAGTGATTTACTGTAACTTTTCAAATATGGTTCTTTCTGTACCATTTAATTATAGTCGATATATGTGAGGCAAAAAAGGTTTCAGCACGGTGGTGAGGGAAAAGGAGCTTAGAAATCCCAGTTGGCACAGCCTGAGCAGGCGCCAGCTCCCCTTGGGGCTAACGGCACCATTCACACAGGGATCCTCAGAATCAGCGGCCACCTGCCTCCACCTTCTGCCTGGAGAGCACGGGGCTGTTGCAGAATCTATGGTAGCAAATGTATATGTATGCGTTTGTATTCTGTAGTGTTGTTGTAGCACAGAAGAAAGACCTGTGTCTTAGACACTAGGCCAAGGTTATCTGCCTCTTCTCTTGGAAGAAATTCTGATTTTTTTTTCTTTTTTTGAGACAGAGTCTCGCTCTGTCACCCAGGCTGGAGTACAGTGGCGCAATCTCAGCTCACTGCAAGCTCCACCTCCTGGGTTCACACCATTGTCCTGCCTCAGCCTCCCGAGTAGCTGGGACTACAGGTGCCCACCACCACGCCCGGCTAATTTTTTTTTTTTTTTTTTTTTTTTTAGTCGAGATGGGGTTTCACCATGTTGGCCAGGATGGTCTCAATCTCCTGACCTCGTGATCCGCCCACCTCAGCCTCCCAAAGTGCTGGGATTACAGGCGTAAGCCACCACACCCGGCCAGAAATTCTAATTTCTTTCCCCCTTTCTCATAAAGCCCAATATTCTCTCCAAGTTCTTCTTGGTGCCGAGGGCTGTGGATATTATTGAAAGCTTCTGCCTCACTCAGTACCGACTGGGGCCCAGCACCTAGCAATGTTAACTCTAATAACAATGTTTCTTAATGGAATAGCCTCCTGAGATTAAATGTAAATCAAAAATTAGGAAATCTTGGAGGGAGTCCTCAAGTTGTATTGCTTTGCTCTGCTTTTTGAAGAAGGGACGACCCGGAGGACACAGGCTCGTGTGTGGGTCTTCATCCTGCCTGACCGGCAGATCTTCCTCTGCACCTTGGGCAAAGTCTATGCAAAGATGGTTTCTTAGCTCTGCATTTGCCATGTTTTTCCTCCCATGCATCAGGAGGGAGTTTCTAAATCCAGGAGTTTATATTTATTTTTTAGAAAATACACACTTTTCAGGAGAAGCCTGAGCATGATTTTGGATTCTCCACCTCCCCCCGGTCTCTGCACCTGGGATTCAGCTCAAGGATTCAGCGTCTTCATTTTTACAAAAGTTCCCCCAAGAAATCAGCAACCAGCCTCTGTTTCATCTGGGGGCCCCTCCCTTGGCCCCCTGGGTTTGGGGGTGCAGCCCCACTGGGAACAGTGGGGGTCCGTCACCTGTCTGAGCCGCACCCTCTATGTGGACGTCAGGAACAGCCTCACTTTCTTTGGGTCTCCCTTTCTTTAATTAACCTTTTCAAAAATAATAAATTCTTACTGACGACTTGTAACTTAGTCATATTTTATACTCGTAGCCTTTAATAAAGCCATTTAAAAAATGCTATTTGTGTCTCTGATGGGCCTCTGCTGGTGTCAGGAAGCCTGTGGAGATGATTGCAGTTGAACGCAAAAGAGAAAAAGGGGCTCGTGTTAGTGAAAGCTAGCTTAAGCCACTTCCGGAAGCCTGCTTTGCAGTCTTGGTGTGGTCCCCTCTGCAGGTTTGTGGGAGGTGATGGCTCCTAGCAGGAGGGGTGGGCTCTGTCCTGGGGGACGCTTGCACAGCCCTCGGGCAAAATGGAAGCGTTGGCAAGGCTTTCCAGACAACCTTATTGTATTGGGTGAGTGGCTCTGAAAAGCTGCCTCCCTGAAAGCTTTCGTGTTGCATCTAGTTAAAGCTGATTTTTGGTGGGAGGATGGGGAATAGAAATGCAAAATAAAATATGGCCAGTCAGTCCTATTCCATTCATTAAAGTGTAGATGGTAAATTACCAACTTTAGATTAAGGAGATGTCAATTTCCCATATTAAATAAGCTTTTAAGGCTAAAAATGGTGAAAAATGCTGACTTAGGTTGGCAGACTTCTCCTAACTTATGCACAGTGGGACCTTGCTGCTTTCGGGACTGGAGATTTCTGAGAGAGTGAGTAATTGCACCTGCCGACTTAGTAGCATATAGTATTTGTGATGAAGTTTGTGGGTCGTCAGTGTTGGATGATTCTATCTACACATTATGAGAGGAAACAAAATAGCTCCCAAGCTTCTAGGTTTGGCAGTAACTGAGTATGTGTTATTAACACATCTTTTAAAAAAGTGTTTCTATGCAAGAGGGAGGAGCCGCTAACATAGAGGCCAAACCTACCTGGGTGTATTCAGCACTTCGCAGCCAGGGAGGGAAAATGCTGAATCCGGGGGTGCAAGAATGCTAGTTGTTGCGGGGTGGGACTATTCGTGGCCTTTTCTGGCAGTTTTTTTTTTGTTCCAAGGCAGTCTTCTGATGAACTTGCCAGCTTTCTGTGAACATGGGTACCAACAGGGAGCTCCCTAGGAGGAAATCAGTGATTCTGAATCACACCCAAACTTGGGTAGAAAACAAGTGGGCAACCCTGGATATAAGATAAACTTTTAAAATTAAGAGCAGGGTATTGGTTTGCTAGGGAGGCATAACAAAATGCCACTGGCTGGGTGGCTTCGACAGAGGCTTATTTTCTCACAGTTCTGGAGGCTGGAAATTCGAGATAAAAATGTCAGCAGGGTTGGTTTCTGAGGCCCCTCTTCCTGCTGTGTCCTCACCAAGGTTGTTCCTCAATCTGTGCTGTGTCCAAATCTCTTCTTATAAGGACATCAGTCGTACTGGATTAGGACCCACCCTAGCCACCCCATTGTAACTTAATTACCTGTCTGATGGCCCAGACTCCAAATAGTCACATTCTGAGATATTGGGGGTTAGGACTTCAACATAAAGGAATTTGGGGTGGAGGAGGGACAATTCAGTTCCTAACAAGCAGCAATTTGAACTAGAAACAAAAAAATACCCCTCATAATGGCAGGCACAAATACAGCGTCCAGGAGTCAATGTAAGCGCACACACTTCTTTAAGGAAAACTCTAAAAGTTAAATAGAAAAATTAGAAGAAGATCTGATTAATCTTGGATGGGTAACAATATTTGAAAAGTTACTTCCCAAATAATTTCATAAAGTTAGTGCAACTTTTTTTCTTTTATTCTTTTTTTTTTTTTTTTTTTTTGAGGCAGAGTCTCGCTCTGTCGCCCAGGCTGGAGTGCAGTGATGTGATCTCGGCTCACTGCAAGCTCCGCCTCCTGGGTTCACACCATTCTCCTGCCTCAGCCTCCTGAGAGTTAGTGCAACTTCAATAAAAATTCCAGTTGGATAGTTTTGAGAAATCAGATAAATTAAGTTACAAACACAGAACTAGTTCACTAAAGAAGTGAGGGAGGGGTGGCTTGCTCTGTGATGAAAGCATGTTACAGGGCCATGGAATTACAGTTTGTGGGTATTGGTGCAAGAACAGACAACTGGAGGAATGAAACAGGATGGAGAGCTCAGGGACAAAGCCATGTGTCTTTGGGAACCTGATTTACAATCAAAATGGCACCACAAACTGGCAGGGGAAAGGAAGGATTCTCACTATATGGGTGGATGAATTTGCACAGAGAGATGTAAATGTGGGTTCCTACCCCACACTATGTAGAAGGTGAGTTCTATGGATTAAAGACCAGATTGTCATAGGTAAAACTGTAAAGCTAATAGAGGAAAAAAGCTTGTGACTTAGGGCAAGAAAGGTCCTTAATAAAACTTCAAAAGCACAAACCATAAAGCAAAACAACCTGATTACATAAAAGTTTAGATTTTTATCAGTGAAGATGGATAGCGTTAATTAGCGGAGAGAATGGAGAAGATGTTTGCTATGTCAATTCCGATAAAGCACAAGCATCAAGAACATAGAGGGCACTCCTGTAAATTAACAAAAGGAGGTCAGTGATCTCAATGGAAAATTAACAGAGAAAATCCTAAAGACCGTCAGTCTATGAAAAGGTGCTAAAAATAACTGGTAGAGAAAATAAAATAGAGAGCTGTATCATGCCAAGTTTTGGCAAAAATGGGATAAAGCAGTGGTTCTCAACTGCAGAGACTTCCCCCACCCCAGAGGGTATTTGGCAGTGTCAGGGGACATTTTTTATTGTTACAGCTGGGGAGGGAGGTGCTACTGGCATTCGGTGGATAGAGGCCAGGAATGCTGCTAAACATCCTACAGTCCACAGGGTATTTCCCCACAACCAAGAATTATCCAGCTCCGAAGGGTAATAGGGTCAAGGCTGAGAAATCCTGAGGTGGAGGAACTGTGCAGCTAGCATGTCAAGAGTAATCTGGTACTATTTTGCCAGATTATTTATACGTATATCCTGTGACCCCACAATTTCCCACATATATATCCCTTAGTAGTTCTCACACAGCTACTTAAGGGACCTGTTCATTGTACGGGGCTGTTCACTACAGTGCTGTTCATTTGTGGGAGTTGGAAGCAAGCTGGATGGGAGGAAGGAGGGCTAGGTGCACCCACACCATGGAGTATTAGGTACCAATTAACAGCAATGAATTCGATGTATACATAGAAATATGGATGGATCTGAACAAGCATATTATTGGAAAAAGGAAAACACAAAATGGAATATTGTCTTAGTCCCTTTTCTGTTGTTTATAACAGAAGAACTGAAATGGGGTAATTTATAAAAGAAAGGTATTTATTTCTTACAGATATGGAGGCTGAGAGGTACAAGATTGAGGGGCTGCATCTGGTGAGGGCCTTCTTGCTGGCGGGGACTCTCTCCGGAGTCTCGAGGTGGTGCAGGCTATCACATTGTGAGGGGACTGAGTGTGCTAGTGTGCTAGCTCAGGTCTCTCTTCCTCTTCTTATAAAACCATGAGTCCCACTCCCATGGTAACCCATTAAATCAATCCATTAATCTGTTAGTCCATGAGATTAGTCCACCATAAGGACAGTGCCCTCATGATCCAATCATCCTTTAAAGGCCTCACCTCTCAATAGAGCCACATTGGGGATTAAATTTCAGCATGAATTTTGGGTGGGGGGGACATTAAAATCATAGTATATATAGCAACATCACTTGCGTAATTTTAAATATATGTAAATAAACAAGATATATTTAACAGAATAGAATGGTAGCCTATGGGAGGAATAGGGGTGGAAATAAAGGTGGCAGGAAAAAAATATAACAGAGGGGTCTTAAGTGAACCAATGGTAATCACGTGCTAGTAGGCGCCCACTTACAAAGAAATTCGATATTGTGCATCACCTAAGTCTGTTGCTGAGCTCTCACATGAGACAGGAGTCTCATTTATTTAGCCAGCTTATTAGATCAGAGGTGGTCCTTGGCCGACATTGATTCAACATTTTGTGACTTGGCTGTTTGGCTGCAGTTGGTGTCACTCTCGATAGTTGTGTGACTCTATAGTTCATCAGCTGACATGTGTAAAGCTTAGTGGATCAATGCAAGTGGGACCTGGTGCCTGTTCCTTGGGGACAGAAGTCACACAGGCTGTGTGAGGTGGGGCAGGGCACTCTGCAAAGGAAGAAATGATTTCATCAATTGGCCAGTGGCTTCACCACAGCAACCTGAAGTTTACTCCAACGAAGTTTGTCATGCAATAAAATCATAGACAATAATGTGTGAGGATTTCTGAAATTATTTTAAGTTTTCTAACTACATTACAGAACGTGTTGGAAAATATAGTCGAATGCGTTAACACAATACCAGCATTTTAAAGCATTTTATTATGAAAATAGTCAAGTCCAAATGAAAGGCATGTATCTCACAGGGACAGCCCAGATTGGAAATGAGATCCAAATGCAAATCTGGAAACCACATGGGCCCTGGCAGTTCTCTTTGTGTCATGCTCTCTGTTTCCCTCCCTCAACTCCCTCATTTCGTTCTCCTTCCCTGATTCATCCAGCCCCAGAATTATAATACTGTAATGTATTTTTTATTCATAGTCTTACTGTGTTGCAGCCTGGTGCTGGGTACTGGGGATTCAGCAGTGTATAATACAGACATAGTTGCTACCCTCATGGGGCTTATATTCTAGTGGAGGAGACAGACTAAATATATGACTACACAAACAATTTTATAGTTGAAAGTTCTTAAAAGAGGATTTCTGCTTCTGGCAATAACAGAGCAATTGGGACAAGGCTTACCCTCTTGTTATAAACAACTAGAAAAGTGTACAAAGTATGTGAAACAACTCTTTATAGACTTTGGACAACAGACAATGTAGAACTGTGATCCTTGGGAGAGAGGACATGAATGTGATAAGCCTTATGATTGTCACGGCTTTCTGGCTTGAGACATTTTCTCGATTGTGTTGTAGGAGGTGAGGATTCTAAGCACAGCACGCAAGTTTCTCTGAGCTGAGGAGAATGAGTTTGGGCACAAAAAGGAGGCTGGGATTTGCATGAGGGAACTGTGCAGAAAAAGAGCTCCAGAAATATGCATTGGAGTCTCCTTGAGAGTGTTGGCAGTAATTTCTGGACTGTAGCATAGGAGTGGGGGAGAAGTACAGACAGAGCCTGGCAGTTTTGCTTTGCTAAGGAGGATGAGTTTGAAGTTGGGGAGGCCAAAGGGGCTAGAATAGACAGGGCAGAGTTCCAGAAAGGAACGTTTCCAGAAATTTGCATGGAGATTTCCTAAATCTTTGGCCAAAGACCAATCTGTACATGTGTGAAACTTTAGTGCCTGGACAACATCAACTTCCAACGAAGCAACAGTTATCAGGGAGCTACAAAAATGAATAATTCCCAGAGTTTACATGAGGCCAAGAATCACTCAACCTCCCTCCAGCCACAGTGCAAACCAGGTTGCATATGTGGGGCTCTCATCAGAGATGCTAGAAGGGCCATGCATTAGAAGTGGGGTTAACTTTGCCTTAGAATAAAGAGTAGTCTAGATCTGCCCTAAAAGAGTTTTGAAACAAGGCATGAAAGTATTAAACCGACTCACAAATGACTTAGTTGCTACCAGAATAGGCCCAAAACTCTTTATAAAAATATCACAATGGACCGGGCATGGTGGCTCGCGTCTGTAATCCCAGCACTTTGGGAGGCCGAGGCAGGTGAATTGTTTCAGGTCAGGAGTTCGAGACCAGCCTTACCAACATGGTGAAACCCCTGTCTCTACTAAAATACAAAAAATATATATATATATTAGCTGGGCCTGGTGGCAGGTGCATGTAATCCCAGCTACTAGGGAGGCTGAGGCAGGAGAATTGCTTGAACCCAGGAGGTGGAGGTTGCAGTGAGCTGAGATCGTGCCACTGTACTCCAGCCTGGGCAACAGAGTGAGACTCAGTCTCAAAAAAAAAAAAAAAAAAAATCACAAAACGTAGCACTAAACAACATTAAATTCGCAATGTTCAGCAACCAATCAAAAATTACTTACTGACTAAGCAAGAAAATGTGACTCATACACAGGAGAAAAATCAACTGATAGACCAACCCAGAAGTGACAGAGATGAGGAATTAGCACACGGGAGATTAAAACAACTGTGATAAACATTATGCAAATGCTCAAGGATGTGAAGTAAAATGTGAAGATGATGAAGAGGATAATGGAAGCTGAAAGGACAAAGCAATATATAAAATAAAAATTTCCTATATCAGATTAAAATTAGATGACACACTGCAGAAATTATTGAGCTAAAAGACATAGCAATAGAATCTGTCCAAAGTGAAGGACAGAAACCAAAAGATTGGGAAAAAGAGGAATAATTCCTCATTATCATGTGGGGAAATATTACAAGATCTAATGTATGAGTAATGAGAGTCCCAGAAAGAAAAGAGAGAGAGGAAGGGATCAAAAAATTTGAAGAAATAATGGCCAAACTTTTTCAAAATGTGGGGGTGATAAAAATTATAAACTTACAGAAGAAGTTCAATGAACCTGAAGTAGGGTAAACACACACACACAAACACACACACACACGAACATACCAAAGCATGCTACAAATAACCGAAAATCAATAATAAAGAAAATCTATAGAACAGCTGGAAAAAAAAAAAAGACCTATGAAGTACAGAGAAGGAAAAAAAATACAAAAATGACTACAGATGTTTCACCCCCAAATATACAAGCTTAAAGTAAGTGGAACATTTCACTCTGTCACCCAGGCTGACATGCAGTGGCATGATCATGGCTCACTGTAGCTTTGACCTCCCTGGGCTCAGGTGATCCTCCCACCTCAGCCTCCTAAGTAGCTGGGACTACAGGTACACACCACCATGCCTAGCTAATTTTCTTTCTTTTTTTTTTTTTTTTTTTTTTGACATGGGGTTTCACCATGTTGCCCAGCCTGGTCTCAAACTCCTGGGACCAGCCTACCCAAGATGGTGAAACCTCATCTCTACTGAAAATACAAAAATTAGCCAGGTGTGGTGATGCACGCATGTAATCCCAGCTACTGGGGAGGCTGAGGCAGGAGAATTGCTTTTACCCGGGAAGCGGAGGTTGCAGTGAGCCGAGATCGTGCCTCTGCACTACAGCCTGGGTGACAGAGCAAGACTCTGACAAAAATAAATAAAAAAATTTTTAAAAGCCTACTATTTGATGTCTACAAGAAAAACACTTAACATTTCAAGTGGGAGCTTCGGCGGACACCTTGGAAAGAGGCCTGTTGGCTGGTCTGAGCCCTTCAACTGGAGAGCCCTGGGTTCGTTTCTTTCCTACCTTGAGGGTTTGCATCCAGTTTTTGTTGGGAAAAGGTTCTGGTGAAAAGACATAAAGGTGGAAGACCCCTGGGCAGTGAAAATGTTCGAGTTGCTTCCACGGTTCTTATTCTCTGTCTCTGAGCAGTTCTCCAGCTCCTTCGAGTCGGCCTTGTGGATCCTCATAGCTGCCCCAGCTTAGGAGTAGCCTGGCAGGAGTTACCTGTCCTGCCATTTGACAGACCGAGCTGTCCCAAAGAGCTGCCACCGGCCATATGCAGCTACTGAGCAATTGAAATGGGGCTAGTGCTAACTGAAGTGTATGGAAGTGTAAGGTACACACAAGATTCCCAAGACTTAGTATGAAAGAAGGCAAAATATTTCATTGATACTTTTGTTATATTGATTACATGTTGAAATGATATTCTAGATATATGGGATTAAATAAAATATAACATCAATGAAAATTAATTTCACTTGTTTCTTTTTACACTTTAAATGTGGTTACACCTATGTGATAAAAATCACATATGTGGCTTGCATTATATTTCTGCTGGACAGCACTGCATAGAGCTTCACCCCCTTTTGGAAGGCCTTCTGTACATTCTTTCATTTGACTCATATCACGGCTCTATGTTAGGGTTAAGGTACCTATTGTATGAAAATGAGTCACGTAGGCAGAAGACTGAAGTCTTGTCCCCACTTACTTCTGCGACTTTGAATAAGTCTGTTTTCTTCTCTATAACACAGATGTAATCATCCCTTCCCTGCCGGCCCCATTGGGTTCTCAGGAGACCAAGTTAGGAGACTCTCAGGGAGTAGGGTTGGTGTTCTTATTCTCATGAGGGGGAAGGGAAAGCATATGCCCCGAGAAGTGAACTAGCTTGTCCAGGCTGGGCACAAAGCATATCCCCCTGGGCCAGCGTCATTTCTCTCCAGCAGGGATTCCACCACTAACCTTTCAGGGCCGTGTTCCCTTCCACCCACTGCTCCATCAAGTCATCAGATTAATTTGACAGGAGAGGCCCCTGCAAAGGGCAGGTTTGCCTTTTGGCCCACCCCAACCTTTAGGGATTGTGAGCCAGGAAAATAAACAAGATCGACCTCAAAGAAGCGTACAAAATGGGCCTTGGGTCCAGCAGCTTATTTATGCAGCAGCTTTTCTTCCAAATAGCCGATGGGTTTTGAATCTTTACCAGGCTATTTCTTCCAATGACTCCTTCACCCCTTCAAAAAAATGATGACCATATTTCTCTCTGTTTTCCAGTTGAAGAAATAGAAGAACATAGAGGCTGAATGTTCTATTCAGAGGCATCCAGCCAAACAGCTGCAGAGCCAAGAGCAGCATCCCAGGGCCAGGGGAGTAGGACCAGTGAGGTAAAAAGCAGAGTTGTATGCAGGAGGCAGAGATGGAGCAGCTGGCCGAGAGCAGCCCGTGGGGAGGGGGTGGACAGGCTGGCTGCTGCCCAGACCCAGGGGCTTCTTCAGAGACATGGTGCACAGATGAGTGGCCATGACTTTCATATGAATGAGTTCAATGAATGAGTTCTCATTCAATGAATGAGCGGTCTCTTAACCACAGATAGGCTGGGCACATCCTCTGCTTTGGGGGTCAGAAGTCCTTTTCCTGGGTGAGATGGCTTCCCTGTGGTAGATTCAGGCCTCATGCTGCACTCAGCTTCTCCCATGTCTAATGGCAATGCTGACCACTGACTGTGCCAGTGTCAGGGCCTGGAGGATCACGTGGCCTTGCCAGAGCATGATGTGGATTTGATTGTTGCCGGAAAGCAGGTTGAAGCCATCCAGAAAACAGCCACATTCTCTGTAGTGTGGTTTCTAAAAGAGCATCACTGACTGCTCACATTTGGGGTAGGGGTGGGGTCGTGGATGGGAAGACACAGGGAGTGGCAGGAGGGGTGAGCCAGTCTCAGTGACCAAAAAGTGCCTGGGCCCTACACGTCTTGAATCTTAGATCTGAGCTCCAGGGGCCTTGGCACGGTGTGTGCCTGGGCACGGTGTGTGCCTGCTCCACACTCAGCTCTCTTTCCTTCTAGAGCACAAGATTAAGAACACGGGGGTCTCCAATCCTCAGTTGCTTGTGGGACCCTCCTGGACAGCACCTCTAGTCTCAGCTTGGGGAGCTCCAGGTGAGGGTATGCAGGAGGGTGGGGGGTTAAGAATGGACTTTGAGTTGCACAGACTGAGATTCCTTCCCAGCCATGTGATGTGATGGATTCTATCATCTCTCTCAACCTCACAGGGTTGTTGAGAGGATTGAATAAAATAGCTGTTAACATAACGCCCGGCACACAGTAAGTGTGCCATCAGTGACAGTTGTTATTTTATCAGCAGTTGCACAATGAATTGGGGGCAGCTGGAGGTGAGGGGGCAGAAGGTGGCTCCCTGTGCCAGTGCCCCAAAAGGCTTCTACATAGCTAGCCAGACCCTTGTCCTCCTTCTTTGCCACCACCTCTGAGGCCATGCCTGTCCACTGAAGAGGGTGCCATGCCTTTGATGACTTTGCTCCCATTTCCAGGCCCCTCTTGCTGTGCTCTTTCTTGTGCATGCCACCTGACTCTGCCAGCTCCCTGCAGTGGGATTCGCTACCTCTGTTTTTCTGACTCCCCAGGGGCTGACTCCAGAGGGGGTGTCGAGTGCCTGGACCTAAGTTATGCTCAAGTTCCCTCCAACACGCCAGCTCCCACCCTCCAGCTCTCATTCTACTCAGCTCTTCCTCCAGGTGCATTCTGTGCCTGGCAGCACCAGAACAGGGGTAGTGGATGAGGACAGTGGCTGAGAAGCCCTCCTGGCCTTGGGCAGCTGGAGAAGCAGGTGCCCAGTGTTGCTCCTGGCAGACTAGCCCTGCATACTCTGGTTTCTGTCTTCCAGCCCTTGCATATCCAGCTCTGCTCTCCCTGGGGCCTTTGCCCTCCTCCAACATGGGCTCTTGCACAGGTAGTGCACTGAGGCAGACGGTGCAGTTTTAGGGCCCCATGGGAGGCAGGCAGAACAGCTGATTTCTCCTGGAATCACTCATTTTCCTCGCATCAGCCTGCATCCCAGACTCAGTCAGCACTGATGCAGGGTTTCTGTGATCAATAAATAGCCTGCACTTTGGACAGTTTCTCTCCACTTCTCCTCATGGCCAGAATCCCAAATCCCTTGGGATTCTAGCCACAGCCACTTTTGCAATGCCATTTAGGAAAATGTGCTATTACGTGAATGACCTGCTTTCTAGAACTGGACCACTCATGAAAATCCTCCCCTACCCATTGGTTATGTCCTGTCAGGGGCGCAATTACAAATTGCTTCAATTACCCCAGAAAGAGTTTCCATTTCTAAGTGCCTTCTTATCAGTAAGTCACATAAGACATGTGACTTAACTTTTCTCTTTCCCAAGTTCCTCATCTGTAATACGGGTAAAACAATAGTTTTGTGTCATGTGGTTGGTACAAGGACAAAAGGAATAACACTGGCAGGCACAGTCAACAGAGACTGGCACGTAGCGGAAACCTCACCTGTGTTGTTTGTCATTATCAGGGAGCTCATTATCAAAGCAGCCCGAAAGCAAACTCTGGTGCCCTTTCCTTCCCCTGAAACTCGGTGACAGCTGCATCCTATAGCTTGGAGAGTTGCTTACAGTTTTGTTGTATCAGTGTCTGTCTTATGTAGCAAATGCAAATCAGAAGCAGGGATAGAGGTTTAATGTCCTCCAGGCATTAGGGTTACAACATGTCCTTTCTCCCCACAGCCTCCTGATTCTTTGCTCAGCAAACTGCCATCTACCCTGAAACACATCTCCTGACTGGTGACTCATATAGCTATTTTTGGATTTTCTAGATTAAACTGTAATAAAAATCGACATAGATAGCCGTCTCTGCTCTCTATGATCTTAATAATCAAGTCATTTTACAAAGCACATTCATCTTCCGGCTGCCAGATAAAAGCATCCTTGACTTGCATGTCCAGTAGACCACCAGCTCCTTGAGAGTCAAGGCTCTGCCAGGCTTGCAGAATGTCCGGTCTCTGGAGCAGTGTCTGGCACCTGGTAGGCATCACTTCTGCTGGCCTTGCTGCTGCCAGATGGCTCTGGCAATTCATGTCCTCCCTCTGCACATCCTTGAAAACCCTATATGTTTGTGGGGGGCTATCTGGGGCTATCTCCATTGCAGGGCAACAAGAGAGACCATCGTGAGAGCCACTGGCCCATCCACTGCCTGGAGTGCAAACTGGACACCCAGAAGCTAGCTGGGCCTGAGCTGGACATTTAGTGCCAGAAAGTGAGTCATTGCCCCTAAGAAGAAGGCCTTAGGGAATGGTGGAGATATTGTCCAAAGAAGGGAAGAGGAATTTCAGAGGTAGTACAGTTGCAGAAAAAAAAGAGCATTATTTCCCCAGTGAATACAGTTGACCTAATAAACCGGTTTCATTAGTTTAGCTCAGGCTATAATTTGGGCCTGAAAAATACCCCTTCTATTTACTATGTGACTTTTTTGGGACCCTGTGGCCTGGTGGAGATGAGACCTTGAGGATGAGACCTTCTACTCTCTCTCCAAGCCCAGTGTCTTCGTGGAGGCAGCAGTTCCTAGACAAGTCTGTTGGCATCCAATACCTGGCTGACCCTGAGCCACTCTCCCAGGGGCATGGGACTTCAAGCCATGGATGCAAGCCTTAAAAGTGTGAGGGGGCACAGGGGGTCTCACTGGGGTTCTTGATTCAGGGGGGGTGCTCACTGGAGTTCTTGATTCGGCGGGGGCCTCACTGGAGTTCTTGATTCAGGGGTGAATGAAGTCCAGATTAGAATCAACACAGGGAAGTTTCCATTCTCCAAGGCTCTCGAAAGGCTCTGAAATCTATCAGGCAGATGGAGGCAGTGGAAGAGAGATAAAAAGGCTCTGGGTTTGGAGTTCTGAAGTCCAGTCCTGCTCTGCACACTATTAGCCACGTGTCACCTGCTCAGGGAGACAGAGGAGACAGGAACTAACCCGCAGTCCACAGGTGGTCAGGGAGTCTGCGCACGCTCTGAGATGACACACACGTTCTTATGTGTCTGTGCATGTACTGGAGGAACAGACTCATAACTTTTTTTAACCAGATTCTCAAAGGGGTCCCTGATTCAGAAAAGTGAGAACCACTCCACAGAGGGCCTGCTGAGATTCTGACCGTCACAAGCCTTCTGAAGTTCTAAATGGTGCTCCTGTCAGTCCCCTCCGTGGGGCTCTATGCTGTAGAGGCAAAGCCATGTGTCCTCGTCCTGCCCTAAGCCTGGCAGTGTGACTGAGAGGGGAAGCCAGGATGGGGTTCCTGTTGGATCCCACATGTGTTTCCTCCCTGGCTTGTGGAAGAAAACGCGTTCTCCAATGTGCTGTGCTCTTCCTAATTGGAGGCAGATGCTCTGTTAGAACCGTTTCCTTTGGCTCGCTGTCCAGAGGCTCTGGGCGTCTCCGAGGATGGATGCAGTCTGGATCAACGTCTCCAGCACCCCGTTACTGGGCAGGATCTGGTCCAACTTTGGCACCATATCAGGGGTGGTGGCTGCCCAAGCCTCAGGGCCCATTTGCTGGAGGAAAAAGACACCACCTGTGACATTTCACAGTCCATGACACTCTCGGTCTTCTAGATACACAGGGACAGTTTTGTCAGCTTTCTCTCCGAAACCTTATTGTCTTTAGGTGGGGTCAGAAATTCATAAATGGGCAGTTTGGGTCCTGGGGAATTCAGTCAAACGAACTGGGCAAGGTAGACAACAAATCTCTGCTGATAGAGCTCTTTGACTTCTTGCCCTCTTGCCCCAGGCACCGCCAACCTTTTCGGGGGAAGACCCAGACCAGGCCACCAAGGTCAGCCACCAGGATGTGGAGCTAGAAAAAGAAATGCTTAAATCTCCAGAGGCAAGTGACCTGAAGTGTGTGGTCCCCCGGCTTTTCCAGAGATAAAGGTCCCTGTGAGCAGATCTCACCACAGGCTATTTCTAGAAATCCAGGCCAAACCCATCCTTGGCCCACCGGGCTGGACTGCAACCGCCGCCAGGGCTGCTGCTGCTCTGAAGGGTTCACGCTCTTGGACAGCTCATTTTTTGGTATATACTTTGCTTCTTCCGGGCCTCTTCTCCCCTCTTTTAAAAAAGGCCTGCTTATTTATTTAGAGATGGATTCTCACTCTTTTTGCCCAGGCTCGAGTGTGGTAGGGCGATCTCCGCTCACTGCAACCTCTGGGTCCTGGGTTCAAGTGATTCTCCTGCCTCAGCCTCCTGAGTAGCTGGGACTGCAGGCCCACACAACTATGCTTGACTAATTTTTGTATTTTTAGTAGAGATGGTGTTTCACCACGTTGGCCAGGGTGGTCTCGAACTGAAGTACTGACCTCAAGGGATTCACCTGCCTCGGCATCCCAAAGTATTGTGATCACAGGTGTGAGCCACCGTGCCTGGCCACCACACCTGGCCCCAATTTAAATATTCATTTGGCAGGAGAGGTGGGGAGTTTTATTTTCCCACCCAAAGGCTTCACAGTTAATACCCTGTCAGCTGCAAGCGGCCTCCCTCGCTGCCGGAACCCGGCTCTTCCCGTGGACAGAGGCAATATTGTCCCTGGATGAGATGAACGAGCAGGGCTCTCCCAGAACATCCAGGCTCCTAAGCCCTGTGCCATGAACGACCTCCACATCACTGACACTGGCTTTTCCATCCGCCTGGCCTGGCCCTGGCCAAGTCACAGGAGAAGGAGGAGCCTAGTTTCAGAGGAAAAGAAATGGAATGAATGCTTTTCCACCACATGGGCATAATTGTGTGTTGGATGAATTTTCCCATTTCCATCATTGCAAAAGATCTTGCAATGATCTTGAAAAGACAAATTGCCAGTGTCTTGATGCCTGCTGTCACCTGGACCCAGGAGTGGGATGCTGGGGAGTCATTATCCCTGGTATTTGTAGACAGCTGTGCAGTTTGCCATGACAGCCCTCCTGTGACTTGGACAGTATTGGTAGTAGGCAGGGGCCTTATAACCGTCTCATGGTACAGAAGCCCCTCTGCCCACATCCTCCTTGTTCAGGGCCTCATCCCTCCCCCCCACCCACTTGGCTCTTCTGAGACCCTTGGTTCATCTTCTTTCAATTGCCAGGCCCTCCATCCTCTCCTGGATTTCCTGGTTTCTTTCTTTCCGCATCTATGTCTTTCCTTCCATCTGAAATCCCTTGGCTGCCGGGGTCTCCTGCTAAAGCTTAGCGTGAATGTTTCATGCCCTGACTCCCATTGTCTGTCTGCTCCTGCCTCCTGGCTGCTGAGCAGAGCTGGAGAGAGGTGTGGCCAAGGCTTTGCAGTCCCTGATCTGTTCCTAGCCTCACTTTCCATGGCAGCTGGTCTCTCGTGTCCTTCCTAAGCCCCCATACCACCCCCAGGGTCCTCTCTCCAGGACTTTCTTCTCACCTTTCCTCTAGAAATGGAGGCTCCAGACCGGCCTGGGCCCTCCTCTCCTGCTCTGGCGCTCTCTGTCATGCCTGCACTGGGTGACTTGGGCAAGCTGCCTTGCTTCTCGTGGTGCACTTTCTTCATCTGGAACGTGGGTGTGATGATGCTTCCGACTCTTGGGCTCTTGGGAGGGTCACACAGGAAGCAGGAGAAAGGCCTGGCTCCAAGAACAACAGCTGCTTTATTGGGGCCACCTTTGGACACAGCGCTGTCTGTTCAAAGCTGGTCCTCCATGCAGCCTCTTCAGCTTCTCTCTCCCATTCATGAGGACGGCTTCTCCCCATTAGCCCCAAGAAGCCACCCACCCACCTGCCAGCTCATGCCTGAGCTCCCCTACTCTACCTTCTGCCCTGCCTTACGTGCTATGTACTATTTTCCTTATTTATGCAAATGTATGGGGGCTCTATTGCCCCAGGCTCTTCCTTGTGTAGCCTTGAATCCCTTCTTTTTTTTTTTTTTACCCTTTTTTGTCATCCCCACCACCCCAAAGTAAACTGAAACAATGCTCCCTTCTGTTCAAATAGTGTATCAGTTATCTATTGCCACACAACCCTGCATCAAAACAACATCAGAATTCCATGGCTTAGAACAATAGGCATCTATTTAGCTCCTAGATCCCTGGGCCAGGGATTGGGGGTCTCAGCAGAACTGTTCTGGACTCATTCTCCATCATGTGTCTGCAATCAGCTGGCACGGGGCCATCAGGGTGACTGAACTGCGTGTCCCTCTTGTACTCTGGTCAAATCAGACTGCTACAATCTCACGGAAGTGGTTGAGAACAAGAGCGAGGTTTTTCGATATACCAGTTGTGTCCCATTGGCCGACACAAAGCAAATCTCAAGGCTGGTCCCAGAGTCAAAGGGGAGGCACTCCAAAGTGATGGGGCAGGGACTATGGCACAGGCCAGGAGAAGGGTAGGGCCACATGCAATCAATCGATCACAGGTGACACCAGGAGCACTCACTCCTCTATCACAGAGGTCTGTTCCTGCAGCTGCCTCACTCCTCCACGCTGCAGCTCCTAGTAGCAGGAACTGCATCAAACTCTAGGCTGTATCCCCAGCATTTAATTTATCACCGTGCCTGGCTCATAGAAGACCCTCAATGGTAGTGGATTGAATTGAATGTTTCCTCTCATCTTAAACTCAGTCTCAAGGAGCTCGTTATGCATTTTTTTTTAAAGCCTACAGCATCCGGTGTTCCCATGTGGTCTCCCATCCAAGTACTAACCAGGCCCGACCCTGTGTAGCCGACAAGATCAGGTGTATTCAAGGTGGTAAGGCCGTAGACTGTGCTCCGCTTTTAAACAGCTGTCCTTGTTCCTCTGTAATCAAATGCCTTCCCTCATTCCAGGGCCCACTCAGCCCCCTATAGACCAAGCTTGTGCTCCCTGTGGTCAGGATGCTTGATGGAGCCATTTATAACAACTGTTCTTCGCTACATCCTTACCCATTCATATCTGTACTTTTGAAAGCCACTGGTAATCTTGGAGCACAATTAAGCCATTCATCAGCATCTGAAGCCTCTCTGACTTTTCAGTAACAAGCGGGTATCTCTTCTTCAGAACATTCTCCTCCCAGCAGTGTAGGACCATGGACAGAACTTGGCCTTCAGCCTCAGAGAGAGCCAGGTTGCATCACCTTTCGGTGGTGTGGCTCTAGGCCAGGTATCTGCTTCTCTCCACTGCGGAGCTGGCTTCTCTCTGGGTCTTAGCTATTGGCCCTCTCCATCTCCTCTCTGGTGCCTTGAATCAAACTCCTTTTCTGAAGACCTAGAAGGTAACTGCACTTCTGGAAGCCTTTGGAGCCCAAGAAGAGAGAGGGTTTGGGTTGAGGGGATGTGTTTTAGTTTTAGAAGTAGTGGTGGGAAAAGAATGGACTTCAGATTCAAACAGACCAGAGTTCAAATCTCTCTCTAGTCCATGCCAACAAAATTCTGGGCCATATGACACATCTCAGAACATCTCTGACATCTTCTTTATTTTACTATTATTATTATCATTTTTTTTTGGAGTTGTATGTTACTTTTTTATTATTATTTTTAGAAGTTCTTTGTTTTTCTCTGTCCTAACACCAGGCTCCTGTAAGGCTCTCTACCTTTAGGTGTTCTCTTTTCACACGCGCTTTCTTGTGAAATCTTGGCTTTTAAATGACTTATCTGAATTGGCGCCTTTTAAATTCAAATCACCAGCTCCAAAATCTCACAAAGAATCCACTCCCACACTCTCATTTTCGATCAGGATGTTTTTACATTGATATTCCATAGTGACCTCAAATCTCAAACTGAAATATACTCCTCGTCACAATGACCCATTTTATTTTTGGTTTTGAGACAAGGTCTCACTATGTTGCCCAGGCTGGTCTTCAGCTCCTGGACTCACACGATCCTCCCAGTCTCCGGAGTAGCTGGGGTTACAGGCTCGTGCCACCACGCCTGCTTCCAGTTTACTCACTTGTGTTAGCGGGACCATTTCCTCCGTCTGTCCCATGGTCACGTCAGCCATCTTTGCTTCATCCTTCCTCTTCATGGCTCCTACCACTCTTTCTCTTCCGTCAGGCTTTAGGCTGGGCCACCACTGTTCCTCCGGAAGGTTGTGTGGAAGTGAGTAAGTATTCCTCTCTCTGCGCCTGTTCTACCTTCTTTCAAAGACAACATTAAAATTCCTGAATTTGTAAAGTGAGGAAATGAGGCACTGATTGGTTTTCATTTGTCTGGGCCACATGTTCCCCGGCACAATTAAGGGCAGTGTCTAGATATTTCAGACACGGGAAGAGGATGAGAGAGACAGACTGAGAAACAAAATTCTCTGTGCTTCTCTTTCATTCTGTCTGAGAACCAAAAGTATTACCAACCCCGCACCCCTGGTGAATGTATGTGAGAAGCCTTGGCCTCCGGCCTCTTCACATCCTCATATGTAAAGGCATGAACAAGGATGGTGGGATTTCTTCCACGCCTGGCTAGCTCTTTCCAAGAAGATGATCTCATTTGTCTTGGGTCTTGGTGAAAGGCTTATTTTTAAAATGCACATTCCATTTTCCATTATTTAATAGGCACATAATGTCTTGCAGCTTCCTTCTAAGTGATTTCATGCATGGTGATTCCATGTGTTTCTCCAGTTCCTATATGGGCCTCAGTGAATCTCTATATATTTTTTTCAACACTATGGTAATAAAAACACGTTGGGCAGTGTGTAGCTGTGGTTTCATTTCAGAAAAACTTTAGTCTAGAACATCAATGCCCTGTGACTTCGGAGCAGGGGCTGAGAGGGAGACTATCTGGCAGATGATCCTGTACTGCCTCTTCCAAACAGAGTTAGACAGGGGAGACACTGGGGTGTAAGCATGTGTAGGGTGGGAAGGGCAGGGATAGGAGATAATGTTAAATAAAAAAATAATCATGACATTTATTAAAGATGGTAAGGGAGGCCGGGCACGGTGGTTCATGCCTGTGATCCCAGCACTTTGGGAGGCTGAGGCAGGCAGATCGCAATGTTAAGAGACGGAGACCATCCTGCCCAACGCGGTGAAACCCCGTCTTTACTAAAAATACAAAAATTAGCTGGATGTGGTGGCACGAACCTGTAATCCCAGCTACTTGGGAGGCTGAGGCAGGGGAATCGCTTGAACCCGGGAGGAGGAGGTTGGCGACAGAGCAAGACTCCATCTCAAAAAAAAAAAGATGGTAAGGGAGATTTTATTTATTCAGAAATATGGAGATAGGTGTAGGGATCACAGCAGTGGTGTTCTGCAGTGCAGGAGAGAGATTGGTCTCAACTCTGAATACAACAAGGAAAAGTGAGAATTTATAGTGAAGCAGTAGAGTGGAGGGAGTGGTCATCGGATGGAATATTAGTAAGAGGAAGCATTAGGGCTAAGGGGGATTCTGGCTAAACCAGCCTAACAGGATTCTTGCTGAAGGCAGGCCAGGGTGATCAGACATCACCTGGCAAGTGGTGGAAGATGAGGAACCTGATCAGATATTGATGGTGATCAGATATTGAATATGGACAATCTGGTTAAGCTGACTTAGCAGGGTTCTTGCTAAAACTGGACAATACAGACACCAACATGGAAGTCCGAAAGTTGTGTCCATTTAAAACGTTATATTTGCCAGAACTTTCAGAACCATGTTGTAAAAATCGTAGACAAACATGAAACTGGGAAGCTTTCAAAACCCAGGATTCAGAGAACACTGACAAATCTTCACAGGAGGTTGCAAATTCAACCTCAGAGATGTCTGGAAAAATATTCTACTCAAGCTTGGTCTTGATTTCCAAAGATCTACACATCTAGTGAAGTTCTTGCTGAAGTGAAAATAGCCACCAGCCAACTGCAGCTAGAAGTTGAAGCACAGGTAGTCTGAAAGCTAATGGCTCCTCAGTCTCAGAAACCACCCAGTGATGAGCACGCCCACCAGTGATGAACACGCCCACCTTCATGAACAAAGGGAGGCGTGAGCTGTCTGGACAGTCCCCATCAAGGGGCCATGATAAGAAGTCAAAGGCACTAGAAAACAGTGATGGCAATTTTTCAGGAAATGGTTTTCAATTTAAAAGTAATCAGAACAAAGCTACAGTTTTAGTTGTACAGAAAAATTGAACAGCAAGCAGAGTATATCCTCTCTTCCCCTCTCTCCCTCCACAGTTTCTCCTAACACTAACACACACACACTCATGCACACGTGCGTGCACACACACACACATTAACACTGATGTGGTACATTTATCGCAATTGATGAACTCCAATACTGACACATTATTGTCAACTGAAATCTATCATTTACATTTGAGTTCACGCTTTGTGTTGTACAGTTCCAAAAGCACCTTCTGATTTTTGTGGAAAAATGCAGAAGTTAATTTAGAGAAAAAAAAAAACTTTATATTTAGAAAAAATGGCTAAGGTGATTGACTACTCATTAATCTGAATTATATATTCTTTAGAAAGATTTATTCTGTGCAATGTGTTAGTATAAAATTTGCATTAACTCTGGTCTTTCCTATAAGAGTTGTAGCAAGCCCTTAGAATTTCATCATTACAATTAATCGCATGCATATATACTTTTCTATAGGAAATAACTTTTTACTAAAAACACATTACGTGTTCCCTTTAGACAACCTATATTCATGGCACAAATTGCATCTTTGCTTTCTCAGATTGCAAAAGTCTGTGTAACCACTGTCCTCAGCAATTGTCACTATTACTTGGCCCAGTGCCATTGTGCAAGGGAAGGAAGGTTTTGTCTTGGCTCAGTGGTAGGAGGACTAACTCTTCCCACATGGAGACATACTAGAGAGGATATTCTGGCCTCCCTGCAGCCTCAAGTTCTCTCCTCCCTGGGAGAATAGCTACTCCACAGATCTGTGTCTGCATGGAGAAGTCATGCATGTGTTCTATGCACTTTTAGCACCACCCAGGTACAGGGTTTGTCAGTCTTAGGTGCTAATCTCTCAGCTCCACATTTATCCACATATGCCCTGCTCTGTGGCACTGAGGCTGGTTCTCTGCAAAACCCATTTCTGTTTTGTAGCTGCTCCCTGTGAGGCTGTAACAGTAAGAGGCCTGAAAAGAGACTGGGAGGCTTGAGGAGGAAGAGGAGACTTGCTCCTTCTTGTCTGCCTTCTGTCCACTTACTGTTGCTATGACCATCACCCTGAATTCTCCACCCCAGCAGCAGTAGAACCTTCCTATAGCTGCAGCAAAGTCAGTTTGCAGTTTTTCTAACCCTTGTAGAGTTAGCCTAAACCCACCCTCTTCAGAGCTGCTACATTGCCCTCATGACTAACCCATTCTCCACAATCCAGATTTAAGCAGCACTTCAGAGGAGTTTGCCCAGTGATGAATATATCTGATTCTTTGTTCACCAACTGGCTATTGCTATTTGTGCATTGACTCCACTGGTCAGAACCAAAGACAGCAGGAGAGGTAAGTCCAGCCAAATTCATCTAGCCTCACACTGACCTTCCTATAATCCATACTGCCAAGTGAGGTGTCTGCAAACCAAAGATACTTTGCCAACTGGCTTACTGTTAGGTAATGTGAATAGGAGAGAGGGCCTGAGAGAAGATCAGAACACAGAAAGAAGAGAGAATCTTCTCTTTCGGGTTTGACAGTGTGGTAGTTTCTGGAAGTTTGTAACACCAGCAAGAACAGGGTAACACCTGAGCAGAAGTAGGATTGATCTGGGCTCAATCCTGGGCAAAGGCAGTACCTTTTTGACAATTTCCAATCTCTGTGGTGCCTTCAACCATGCAGCAGTAGGTACAAACTCAGGAGCACAACTCTTTTTTGTGTATGGAACAGACATGAATATTGCAGCGGGGAGGGAGTCTGAGGGTGAACTGTGTAAGGCCTGCTAATGGCCCTCTAAATTATTCATGCCCTAATCCCAGAAACCTGTGAGTGCATTATGTCATCTGGAAAAAGGGATTTTGATATGTAATTAAGGTTATAGACATTAAAATAGGCAGATTTTCTGAATTTCTGAATATTCTGCGTGAGTCCAGCAGTGGGGAAAACGAAAACTACTAAATGCTGCTGTGGTCCCACCTAACAAAACTTACAAGCAAGGCTCAAAAGGATCAAACTCATTTCAGATAACTGTGTCCCTGAACAAAGCTTGATAATATTTATAGGAATACAAACTATCCAGCAACCATTGTCTGGCATTCAATCACAAATCACCAGTCATGCAAACAAGCAGGAAAACACAACCCATAATGAGGGGGAAAATCAGTCAGTTGAAACTGACCCAGAACTGACACAGACAATATATTTAGTAGACAAAGACATGAAAATGGTTATTATAACTGTATTCCATGTGTTCAAGAAGCTAGAAAAAATATTGAACATGTTAAATAAAGAAATGGAAGAAATTGGCTGGCGTTCTGGCTCATGCCTGTAATCCCAGCACTTTGGGAAGCTGAGGCAGGTGGATCACCTGAGGTCAGGAGATCAAGCCAGACTGGCCAACAGGTTGAAACCCTGTCTCTACGAAAAATACAAAAATTAGCTAGGTGTGGTGCATGCCTGTAATCTCAGCTAGTTGGGAGGCTGAGGCAGGAAAACTGCTTGAACCCGGGAGGCAGAGGTTGCAGTGAGCTGACTGCACTCCAGCCTGGGCAATAGAGCGAGAATCCATCTCAAAAAAAAAAAAAAAAAATAATAATAATAAATAAAAAGAAAAAGAAAAAAGAAAAAGAAAAAGAAAAAAGTAATGGAAGACATTGAAAGACCCAAATTGTACTTCTAGAGATGAAAACCACAATGGCTTAGATAAAAAATACAGAAAATGTGATTAACAGCAGAGTAGACATTAGAGATAAATTCAGTAAATCTGAAGACAAACTAGCCAATCAAACACAGAAGGAAAAAAGACTGAAAAATAAATTAAGAGAGCATGTTAGCTATGGAATAACTTCAAGTGGTCTAATATACATGTAATTAAATTGCCCAAAGCAGGAAGCAGAAGAAGGGGAACAAAAATATTTGAATGAATAATGACAGAACATTTTCCAAATTTAATGAAAACTATAAACTCACAAATCCAAGAAACTCAGTGGACACCAAGCACAAGAAACACAAATAAAGTACAAAGGCACATTATAATCACATTGCTAACTACCAGGAATAAAGTAAAAACCTTAAAAGATGGTAATGGATTTCTCATAAAAAATATTGTAAGTTAAAAGAAAGTGGAGCAATGTCTTTAAAATATTGAGAGAAAAAAGAACAGTCAATCTAGAAACCTGTACTCTATATCAAAGATACTATAACAAAGAAAAATAATCTCGAAAACATTGGAAAATACACTGATGTAAATGAAAACAAAAACACAACATACTAAAACTGATGAGATGCAGTGAAAATAGCATTATAAGGGAAATTTATAGCTATAAATGCATACATTAAAAAATAAGAAAGATTTCAAATCAATAACTGAACTATACACCTCAAGGAACCAAAAAAGGGAAAAACAAAATCCAAAGATAGCAGAAGAAATAAAATAATAAACATTGGAACATTAATAAACAAAATAGAGATATAAAAACAATAGAGAAAATCAACAAAGCCAAAAGGCAGTTTTTTGAAAACATCAATGAAATTGACAAGCCATTAGCTAGACTGACCAAGGAAAAAAAGAGAGAAGACTCAATTTACTAAAATCAGAAATGAAAGGAGGGATTATAATCAATTTTATATCACCTATACAAAATAAATGAGTACCTAGAAACACAATCTACCAAAACTGACTCATGAGGAAACAGAAAATCTGAACAGACCTCTACTCAATGAGGAGAGTGAATCAATAATGAAACAAATAAAAAATCCAGTACCAGACAGTATCACTTGTGAATTCTACCAAACATTTCAGTAAGAATTAGCATCAACCACTCTCAAATTCCTCAAAAAGTTGAAGAGAGAACACTTCCTAACTCATGAGGCAAGCATTAACTTTATAACAAAGTCAGATAAAGATAATAAAAGAAAACTATGTTCCCATATCTCTGATGAATATTGATGTACAAAGCTTCAGCACAATACTAGAAAACTGAATTTAGCAGCATAACAAAAGGATTATATATCATGATCAAGTGAGGTCTACTCCTGGAATGCAAGGATAGTTCAACATATGAAAACCAATCAATGTAACACACCATATAAATAGAATGAAGATACAACCTACATTATAATAGCAATTGATTAAGAAAAAGCATCTGAGGCTGGGCGCGGTGGCTCAAGCCTGTAATCCCAGCACTTTGGGAGGCCAAGACGGGCAGATCACGAGGTCAGGAGATCGAGACCATCCT
This sequence comes from Macaca fascicularis, assembly GCF_037993035.2. Taxonomy (NCBI): domain Eukaryota; kingdom Metazoa; phylum Chordata; class Mammalia; order Primates; family Cercopithecidae; genus Macaca; species Macaca fascicularis. The sequence continues at coordinate 18,280,145 of NC_088375.1, forward strand.
GGCTAACATGGTGAAACCTCGTCTCTATTAAAAAGATACAAAAAACTAGCCGGGTGAGGTGGCGGGTGCCTGTAGTCCCAGCTACTCAGGAGATTGAGGCAGGAGAATGGCATAAACCCGGGAGGCAGAGCTTGCAGTGAGCTGAGATCCGGCCACTGCACTCCAGCCTGGGTGACAGAGCGAGACTCCATCTCACAAAAAAAAAAAAAAAAAAGAAAAGAAAAAAACATCTGAAAAAATTCAATACCATTTCATGGTAAAAACACCCACCAAAGTAAAAATAGAAGAAACTATCTCAACATGATAAAGGCCATATATAAAAAACTTGAGGCTAACTTCATATTCCATGTTGAAAAGCTGAAACTTTTCTCCTAAAATCAGAAATAAGAACACCTGCTATCACCACTTCTATTTAACACAGTACTGCAAAGTCCTAGTCAGAGGACTTAGGCAAGAAAAAAAAATAAAAGGCATCCAAATGGGCAGGAAGAAGTAAAATTATCTCTGTTTGCAGATGGCATGATCTTATATGCAGGAAACCACAACAATTCCACAAAAATCTGTCAAAAAATGAATTCAGCAAACTTGCAGGATATAAAATCAACACATGAATATCAATTGCATTTCTACACACTAGTAATGAACAATTCAAAAAGAAAATTAAAACAATTTAATTTACAAGCACATAAAAAACCCTTAGAAATAAATTTAACCAAAAAGGCAAATATTTGTACACCAAAAACTATAAAACATTGCTGAATGAAATTAAAGAAGGCATAACTGGAAAGACATCCTATGTTAATGATTGAAAGACATTAAGATATTAATATTTCCCAAAGTGATCTACAGATTCAATGCAATCCTATTAAAATCTAGGTGCAGGTTTTTTTTTTTTTTTTTTTTGTAGAGATAGAAAATCTTATCCTAAAGTTTATATGACATCTCCAAGAATTCCATATAAAATAATAAAGTCAAAACAATCCTGAAAAGGAAGAACAAAGTTGGAGGACTCATACTTCCTGATTTCAAAACTTACTATAAAGTTACTGTAATCAAAAGAGTGTAGAACTGGCATGAAGACCGAAATACAGACCAATGGAATGGAATAAAGAGTCCAGAAAAAAAAAACAAAAAAAAAACTGTCATGTGTACAGTCATTTGATTTTGATAACTGCCAAAACCATTCATTGGGGGGAAAAGACAGTCCTTTCAACCAATAGTACTGGGATAATTGGATTATTCACATGCAAAAGAATGAAATTGGATCCTTACTGAACACTGTACACAAAAACGAACTCAAAGTGGATCAAAGGCCTAAATTTAATGGCTAAAACTATAAAACACCTAGACAAAAACATAGGAGAAAATCTTCATGACACTGGTTTTGGCAATGGTTTTTGGTTATAACTCCAAAACCATAGGCAATAAAAGAAAAAAATAGATGAACTTCATCAAAATTAAAAACTTTTGTGCAGCAAAAGACACTATTAAGAGAATAAAAAGACAACCCATGGAATGAGAGTAAACTTGCAAATCATATATCTGCTAAGGGATCACTATTCAGAATATAGGAACCACAACTCAAAAATAAAAAACAAGGCAATTCCAAAATGGGCAAAAGACTTGAGTAAACATTTCTCTAAAGAAAACATACAAATGCACAATAAGCACATGAAAAGTGCTAACATTATTTATCATTAGGGAAATATAAATCTAAACCACAACAAGATGCCACTTCACACCCATTAGGATAGCTGTTATTGTTAAAAATAACAAGTGTTGGTGAGGGTACGAAGAAATTGGAACCCTGTGCATTGCCAGTAGAAATGTAAAATGATACAGCTAAGTGGAAAAAAAGCTTGGTGATTCCTTGAAAAGTTAAAAAATTTATAGTATGATCCAGCAGTTTCTCTGCTGGGTATGTACCCAAAAGAAAACAGGACCTTAAACAGCTACTTGTACACCAATGTTTATAGCAACATTATTCACAGTAGCCAAAGGGTGGAAATAACCTAAATTCCATAAACAGATGAATGGATAAACAAAACTTGGGATATCTGTACAGTGGAATACTGTTTCGCCCGAAAAAGGAAGAAAATATTGATACATGCCACAACACGATGAAACTTGAAAACATTATTCCAAGTGAAATAAGCCAGATACAAAAGGATGAATATTGTATGAGTCCACTTATTTCAGATACCTGGAATAGGCAAATTCATAGAGATAGAAAGTAGAACAGAGGTTGCCAGAGGCTGGATGGAGGAGGAACTGGGGAGTTATTGTTTAATGATTACATGGTTTCTGTTGGCATGTTGAAAACATTCTGAAAATGGATAACGGTGATGGTTGTGCAACATGGAGAATGTACTTAATACCACCAAACTGTATATCTATAAATGGTTAAAATGGTATATTTTGTTGTACATATTTTACCATGATAAGATTTACAAAATGATTGTCAAAACTGATGATGATATTTGGGAAGATTTTACAGTGTTTTCCTTACATTTTTATGACTTAAACTCATTATAATAAATATATCACAAAACACCCCACTGTTTATAAAGCAGTTTAGAAATAGCAGGACTTATAATTGGTGGATAGAGCTCAATGAGGACTTCACGAGTTATTATTGTGCATATTCCCATGATATGCCATCCAAAGTAATATATAGCTCTGTGATTTCAGCTAAGGAAAGTTCTGTTGCTGCAAATACAGTGACCAATTCCTAGCAAAAAAAAAAAAAAAAAAAAAAAAATCAGCTTTGTAAATAACTGATTTGTTTTATATTTCTAGAAAATGAAATAATAGATCATGGTAAACGTAATATAGGGTTTATGTGGGAATCTCAACCCCACATTCTCTAACATTTCCAGGGACTTCACACCAACTGAGTGCAGCTTGGATTGGTGATGTTTTTAAAGTTGTAATAATTGTGTACAGCAGGCATGTTCTATGAATTGCACTGATTCTTGTGCTTAGCAAAAGGGCGTGCACCTGTTTTCTCTCAAAGGTTTTAACCATAATGCTCATGGCTCCTATGAGGGCCACGCTGTGTGCTTGCAATTTCTATCTGGAAGGCATAATGCCATCTCCAGAGCCAAACACCGTGGATGCTTTTGGAGCAGTGACAGAGCCAGTTTTATGTGCCAGCAAACGACTGTTCAGTAAGCATCACTTCACAGAGCCACAAAACACAAGCCTATTCTGACCATTCAAAGAGACTGAAGGGGACAGGAATATATTCTGAATCCAAGATTTCCTTTCATCCACACTTTTGTTCCACAAACATTAATCAACACGTCCCGTGGGTCCGAAGCTGTGCTGGGCACCGAGGATACATGACAATGAACGTGGCTTGACCTCGTCCCCGCTGTTGAGCTGCTCCTCATTCCTGGGGGAGACCTGCAGGGGGCGAGCGCTGAGAGGCTAAGGGCAGTGCTGTGACCCAGCCAGGCTACGGGCCCGGTTCCAAATGAGAGACCTGTCAGTCCCAGTCCAGGGCTACATCCTGACGGGCTTGTCTAACCACGCTAGAAGTAACCAGGACTTTGCTGGTGTTCTTGGCATTTTTCTGGGAGCAATAGGGAGGCAGGAACTATTGTAAGCAGCGGGGTTACTCTGCAGCCTTCCTGCGCTGGCAGAGTGGGCATCCAGCATCCGCAGAGTGCACAAGCAGAGGCCGCTGGGGAAGACCTGGTGGAGCTGCGAGTGAGAGCAGCCCCAACTCTCCTCTACCATGTGTTGTCAAGGAGCCCAAAGAGGCCAGGGTGAAGACACAGGCATGGGAGGAAGTGACATAGAGATGGAACCATAAAGTCTCCATGCTTCCTCCCATGCCTGTGACTGCAAGGAGACGTCCGGGTGGGTGACTCTCTTTTTAGAATGTAGAAGGTAGACTGGGAAGGACAAGAGAGAACGCTAAACCCATACACACAAGTCGGGTTCTGGTAAGTGTGTATAATGGAGGAGCTGAGTGTGTTGAGATGTTGAAAGGCAGGAGGAGTACAGCTTTATAATCCTTTATACATGTTTTATACTGCACGCTGGCTCACAAGGAGACTAGAACAGCAAACATGAACCAGGAGCAGTGTATAGAGTGAGATGAGAAGAACACCAAAAACTAGGTGTAAACCCAAGGAGAAAGCATGATGAGACTATGAAAGGGCAGCCAGGGAGGCAGAGGAACGCCAGGGCAGGGTCAGGTGCAGAGTAGGAATCAGTCTTATGGGGGAAGGGGTGGTCCATGGCATCTCACATTGCAGACACCCCACACAGGATGCTGGCTGACGCTGTCCCCTGAATTGGGCCATTTTCAGGGCACTGTTGAAACTGTGCCCCAAATAGTTAACGAAACCAATGACTAACAGAAACTCTTGAGTTTGCAGCATGGCAGGTAAAAAAAGAACTTGCTGAAACACTGAAACTCCCTCTGCCTACGAGATTTTTTAAAAAGTGGCTGAAATCAGTTGTAACCACCACGGCCAATTGGAGTCTGTGCAGGACGAGCTTGCTGATGTCACAGCCTGAATTTCCACCACATGTTTCATACTAATTCCCCTGAAATTTGCATAGGGAACTCATGAGGAGGCATGGAGAGAGAAAAACACATGCCCAAGGACTTTCTAGACTTCCTCTTTCCTCCACCAATCACCTACTAATCTCAGAATCTTTTCTAATAAAAATACTGCTTTGGAGCCAGCACAAGAAGACAGATTTGAGCTTGACGTTCTAGTCTTCTTGTGAATCAGCTTGCAGTATAAAGCTTTTCTTTTCTCAGAAATGCGGTGTCATATAGCATTGGCTTCTAGCACACTGGGCAGTGAGCCCCTTTTGTTTGAAAACATACTGTTCACTGTTCTGACTAAGGAAGCTCTTCCAGTGCATTGAAAAGTGACTGCAAGGAGATCGTCCGGGTGGGTGACTCTCTTTTTAGAATGTAGAAGGTAGGCTGGGAAGGACAAGAGAGAACGCTAAACCCATACAGACAAGTCGGGTTCCGGTAAGTGTGTATAATGTAGGAGCTGAGTGTGTTGAGATGTTGAAAGGCAGGAGGAGTACAGCTTTCTGAGAATCCAGGTCCTGATGTGGTCTACAGAGAATCTTCTGCATGACCACATTCTTCTCATAACTCTGAGCTCTGTCAGAGAATCAGATGAATTCTCAGGCTTGCTGGCCCCACTTCTGCTACCTTCTCTCCATCCGTCCAGTTAGACCAGGACTGAGCCACACTTGACCTGGCCTTCTAGTTCCCAGAGGAAGAGAAAGAGGCACACAATTGCAAGGTGCACGGTGGCCCAAAGAGGTTAAGTGATATGGTTAAGTCCACACAGCTAGCTGGAGGTAAGTTCTAGACTGGAATACAGGACTCAAACTCTAGGTTCAATGCTGCTTCCATTACATGATCCTGCAGTTGCTCCATATGGTTCAGTGGTTCCCTTTCCTTGGAGAGTCCTACTGATAATGAACCAATAAACCTCCTCGGGACTATCACTGAGCTACGTTCTTCCATCAGAGGCACTGTTCAGGCGCCAAGGAGAGTCTCACCCTCTGCCTCTCCTCCCACTCAGAAAGGCACTGTGGGGCTGGGAAAATGCCCCAGGCTGGCATCAGTAGCAAGCACAGCCTACTCTTGATTCACAGCTGTGGTGACGAGGCAGCCTTCACACTGGTACTTGGCAGGCGGTCTTGGCTCTCAGTAGAATGGTTCTTTGTTTCTACTAATGATCCAGTACACTGAATTGGGCTGGCACCAATGAACCGGGTACCTCTGCCAACCAGGTCACATGCTCTGTGCTTTCTGAAGCCCTGGCCCCTCAGTGCACTGCGTAGCTCTGCACAGCACAGGGTGGAGAGGAGCCTGGAGGCATGCTCTGTATTTCAGATAAACATGACTACGACTTGAGGTTCTCTCCAGGCACTGTCCAAAGGATTTGGTCTCAGGACCAAAATGTTACAGGTTGATATGGTATGATATGTTTCATGTTGTAGGTTGATATGGTTTGGCTCTGTGTCCCCACCCACATCTCACTTTGAATTTAATCCTTATAATCCCCACATGTCAAGGGCAGGACCAAGTGGAGATTAATTGAATCATGGGGGCAGTTTCCCCCATGCTGTTGTCATGGTAATGAGTGAGTCTCATGAGATCTGATGGTTTTAAAAGTGTCTTGCATTTCCCCTGCTGGCACTTCTCTTTCCTGCTGCTTTGTGAAGAGGGTACCTTGCTTCCCCTTCACCTTCCACCATGATTATATGTTTCCTGAGACTTCTCCAGCCATGCTGAACTGTGAGTCAACTAAATCTCTTTCCTTTACCAATTAACCAGTCTCAGGTATGTCTTTATTACAGTGTGACAGTGGACTAATGCATAGGTCTATTCAGATTTTCAGTATTCTCTGAAGGTAGTTCTGGTAATTTATCTTTTTCTAGGATTTTTTCCATTCCATCTAAGTTGTCTAATTTGTTGACATAAAGTTGTTTAAAACATTCACTTATCATTCATTTAATTTCTGATGGGTCAGCAGTGATGCCTGCTCTTAGATTCTTGATTGTTAATTTGTGTTTTCTCTTTTTTTTCTTGGTCAGTTTAGTTAAAAGTTTATCAATTTTGCAATCTTTTTTAAGAATCACCTTTTCATTTCTTTGATGTTCTCTATTATTTTTCTCTTTGCTAGTCAATTGATTTCTGCTTTAGTCTTTCTTTCTTTCCTTTTAAGGTTTAATTTGCTTCTCTCTTTCTCTAATCTTAAGATGGAAGCTTAAATTATTGTTTTGAGAACATTCGGCTTTTCTAAGTCCTGCTTTAGCTTCATCCTATTAATGTTGATGTGTATAGACATGTGTAAATACATAGTATATTTTATTTTTGTTTCATTCAGTTCAAAATCTTTCTAATTTCCATTGTAATTTTTCTCTTCAGCCCATAGTTATTTAGAAATGTGTTAATTTCTAAAATTTGAGGATTTCCCAAACTTATTTTTGTTTCTATTTTAATTCCTTTGTGGCTGGAGAACATACTCCGAGTGATTTAAATTCTTTTAAATATATTAAAAATTAGTTTTATGGTCTAGTATGTGGTCTAACCTGGAGAATGTTCCATGTGCTTTTGAAAAAATGTGCATTCATTACTTGAGGGAAGAGTGTTCTATGAATGTCAGTTAGTCAAGTTGGTTGATAGTGTTGTTCATGTCTTCTATTTCCTTGTTAATTTTCTGAATAGTTGTTCTATCAGTTATTAAAAATGGGTTAATGGGTTATTGAACTCTCTAACTACAATTGTTAAGTCTAAATAATCTATTTCTTCTTTTAATTACATCAATTTTTGCTTCATAATTTTGAGACTCTGCTATTAGGTACCATTACACTTGTAATTATTATATATTCTTAATGAATTGACCCTTTATAATACTGTAATATCATTTCTTGTCTCCAGTTATATTTCTTGTCTTAAATTTTATTTTCTCAGATATTGATGTAGGCACTCAAGCTCTCCTATTGCCAGTATTTGCATGGTACTCTCTTTTTCATCCTTTTACTTTCAACTTTTGTCTTTTTGTGTGAAGTATCTCTTGTAGACAGTATCCAATTGAATCTTGCTTTTTTATCCATTTTGACAATCACTGCCTTTTGATTGTAGTGTTTATTCATATTTAATATAATTATCAGCATGGCTGGATTAAGGTCTGCCATTTTGTTTCTATGTCTTATTTTTAAAATCTATTCTTCCCTTACTGCTTTTGTGCTAAACATTTTTTTTTTTTAAGTATTCTACTTTGATTCCTCTGCTGTTGTACTGTATTTTTGAGTTATTTTCTTAGTGGTTGCTCTGTAGATTACAATCTGCATCTTAATTTACCTGAGGTAATACTGACTTAATTCTAAGAAAATACAGAAATATTGCTTCAATACTTTGTTTCTTCCCCTCTCCTTTATATCTCTCTATTGTTATAAATCCAACAATACAGTGCAATAATTAATGCTTTATATCATCTAATGTCTTCCCTCAAACAAAATTAGAATGGAAGATAACACGTGTTTATATAGTCTTTTATATTTACCGAGAGATATCCTTTTGAGTGCTCTTCATTTCTTTCTACAGATCCACAGTCTCATCTAGTTTTATTTCCTTTCACCCTGAAATACATCCTTTAATATTTTTTCAGTGGCAGGTCAGCTAATAATGAATTCTTTCAGTCTTTGTTTAACTGGGAATATCTTTATCGTGCCTTCATTTTTGCCGTTCTAGTGGAAAAATAGAATTCTTGATTGAAAGATTTTTCCTTTGGCACTTGGAATGTCATTCTACCGCCTTCTCTCGTCTATCATTTCTGATGAGAAGTCAGTTGCTAATTGCATTGTTCCCTGTTCATGATGAGTCATTTTTCTCAAGCTGCTTTTCAGATTTTCTCTTTTTTTCCCAACAGTTTGACTTTGATGTGTCTAGGTGTGTTTCTCTTTGTGTTTCGTATGATTTTGGTGTGAAGCAATAGCGTTAGATAGCTCGCGTATACTACTGTTTAATTAATTAATTTTTATTTTTATTTTTGAGAGAGTCTCATTCTGTCACCCAGGCTGGAGTGCAGTGGCATGATCTCGGCTCACTGCAACCTCCGCCTCCTGGGTTCAAGTGATCGTACCACAGCCTCCCTAGTAGCTGTGATTACAGGCTGCACAACCACACCCAGCTAATTTTGTTTTGCTTTCTTTTTTTTAATTGTATTTTTAATTTTTTTGAGATGGAGTCTTGCTCTGTCGCCCAGGCTGGAGTGCAGGGGTGTCATTTTGGCTTACTGCAACCTCCACCTCCTGGGTTCAAGCGATTCTTCTGCCTCAGCCTCCCGAGTAGCTGGGACTACAGGCACGTGCCACTACACCCAGCTAATTTTTGTATTTTTAGCAGAGATGGGGTTTCATCATATTGACCAGGCTGGTCTTGAACTCCTGACCTCGTGATTTGCCTGCATTGACCTCCAAAAGTGCTGGGATTACAGGCAGGAGCCACCATGCCCAGCCACTGTTTAATTTAAAGGTAGCAGGGCATGAATTTTTTGGTGCCAAGACCTAAAGCATATATTACACAGGTGGTGATAGACATAATGTGAATGGCCATAAATCGCAATTTTCCTAAGACAGCTCCAGTTTACATCTATTGTCCTGGTGTAATAACTAATATTATTCCTTTCACACTCAAAAGCTGTTGGTTTGAATTATAAGCTACAAAATCACTCTAATTATAGTCAATCAAACTCATGCATGTAAAACATCTTCTTTTGTTTCTGGGTATCAGTATCAGACCATATAATTCAGAAACAAATAGAAGCTAAATTCATACGCGTTTTTTGTTCTCAACTCATGATCATATAATATTCTCTAGAGCCCTATTGAACTGTCCTTCAAGACTGATGGTTCTATAATTCTTGAATTCTTGCATTGAAGAACAGAGATAAACCGAAAGCATGTGATAGTATCTAACTCTTTTAGACATTTAAGAAAACACTGGTTCACAACAGTGGGCCTTAGTTGTGCTGAGTGCCTGTTATGTGTCAAGTACTGTGCCAGGCACCTTCTACTTACTTACAATTTCATATATTCATCATAAGACCTCAGTGAGGCAGAAATTACCATCCTCATGAGTGGAGGAAACTAAGTCTCAGAGAGGTTAATAACTTTCCCAGGGACATATGGATGGAAAGAAAACAGGACACCAAGTTCATAAACTTCATTTCCTGGGTACCTTTCAAGCACAGGAAAAATCAGTGAGAGACAGTTACGTGCTCCTGGATATAAAGGCCGAGAAGCACCCTGTGGGAGTGACACTAGAAAAAGGAGCTCAGAAGCTGAGTCCCCTTCCAAGTTTTACCTGTGAGCAGGGCTAGTGTTCACAACATCTAACAAACAATATGGCAGCAGTGTGCACCGATGAAAGTGGGCACAGGCCGAGCACAGGAGATGGCATGTCTGGGGTCGTACTGGCATGCCCCAGCACAGAACCTTGGTCCTAAGCCTGCTCCTGAGAGAGAGCGCTTGTCTTGCATCCACTGCTGTGTGAACCCAGGGAAGGGCTGGAAGGTAAAGGAGAAGATCATGGTGCCTTGGCCACTATCAGGCACAGGGTTCTGATGAAGCGCCACTTCTTTTTTTTTTTTTTTTGAGACTGAGTCTCGCTCTTGTTGCCCAGGCTGCAACCTCCGCCTCCTGGGTTCAAGTGATTCTCCTGCCTCAACCTCCCAAGTAGCTGGGATTATAGGCGCCCCCCACCACGCCCAGCTAATATTTGTATTTTTAGTAGAGATGGGGTTTTGCCACGTTGGCCAGGCTGGTCTTGAACTCCTGCCCTCAGGTGATCTGCCCACCTTGGCCTCACAAAGTGCTGGGATTACAGGTGTAAGCCACCACGCTTGGCCTCCACTTCTAACTTGATCTTCATCCCAACAATTCTCCCTCCTTCCCTCTTGGCATCTCCCGCTCCCATCCTCCACCTCATCTGCTACAAGTGTACCAGCAAGAATGCGGGGCTTGGCGTGTATTGGGCCAGTATCTTCTCATGTTACCTCCCATTATTGCAGTTCAGTGGATTCTCCTATTTAGCACTAATGAGCTATAATGAGAATTCTCTGTTCTGTTTTCCCCCATCATGTTGAGGATGAGTAAGACCAAACCTCACCAGAATCTGGATTCCTTGAGAAGAAATAACAGCATTCAGCTTTTCTGACCCAAAGTCTTCAGACACAAAGAATGTCTGGACTGGATAATGACTGTTTTAGTTACTACCTCTTGTAGGAGGAGATAGAGATTGTCACCTTGATCCACTCTTATCAGAGATCCACTCTTGTCCAATTATCGGAACTACCTGATGTCTTCCCCGATAAGGAAGCACACTTATGATGCAGAAATGCTAAATTATGACCTCACCCCATTTCCCCCTCATCTTATTCCACACATACATTTATAAAAACATGATTTATAAAGGATGTCTGATCACAATGACTGGAGCTACATGGAAGCCAGGATTCTGTGCATTAGAACTCTGAGTGATTCTTAATGGAAGGAAGTAAGGAAAGTAGAGTGTGGGAAAGCTAGCGATGCCTGAACCTGGATGTAAGGCATAGGTGGCGCCATCAGCCACCTTAAGGCAGTGACTTTACAAAGGAGTAGCACAAAATCAGAGAGTGTAGCTGAGTTCATTTCATTCTTCCCAGATCAAGATGGAGAAGGGAGAAGGCCTGACGATGAGAGGGGAGTGAGCCCTGGGCGTAATGGTTCCACACCAGAAGTTCTGAAGGTCAAGGTCCAGAAGCCAAGATTCAGCTGGGCAGGCTGCATCTCTACAAGGCAGCCTCAGATGTTCATTGTCAAATGGATGAACTGGGGGCGGGGGTGGGGGGGGAGAGAGAGAGAGAGAGAGATATGAGGGGTTGTTGTCCTTCCATGTCCCTTCCAGCCTCAGCCTCAGGAGTGGCCCCAATTTGCTGACATCACAGGAGATCTGCTATTTGATGATGTTGCCTGCCAACTTGGATGCCTGTCTCAACAGGAAACCATTTAAAAAAAATAAATGAATTCTCAGCACTTGACATTTTCTGGAGGTTCTGAGTCCTTTCCGAGTGAGCTCACATCAAGCACAGATGGTAAGACAGAGACGGGAAAATGTGCTTTCTCCCTGTTAAGAAGACAGCCTTGCTGAGGCCTCTTGGGCAGGGCAGTATTAAGTGCCTTTTCCTTGTTGATGAGGGGTCCTCTCACCTTTGGGAGAGAGGTGGCCCTCCACCACGGAGGGGCTGCAGGAAGTGGAAGCAGGTTCTGAAGCCGGTGGGTGTTACAAGTGAGCTGAAGAAGTAGCATGGAATTCCTCCTCATTTTCCCTCCTGAGTCCACCCTGCCTCCTCCTTCCCAACAGCTTGCTTGTCACAGCATGGTGACTTGGGGCAACATGATTATATGAGATATATAATTCTCTGTCCTCCTTCCTGGGCACAGCATATATAGTATGGGGGTTACTGTAACAAAAAGTGCACAGGCTCTTTTAGGAAAGTGACTGTAGGTGAGGCCAATTCAGCCAGGAAAAGCTCCTATTGCTTCCTGGGATGGGTCAGGGGAGAAGGAGAGAGACTTTAAAACATGGATACTTCAACTTGGCTGCACACTGGACTCACCAAGGGGATTTAAAAACAACAACAACAATGTTTGGGCCTCACCCCTAGAGATTCAAATTTAATCAATCTGGGGAGTGGCTGGGGTATCAGAATTTTTAAATCTCCCCAGGTGATGCTAGCATGCAGCCAGATGTAAGGATGGTAGGTTTAGAGGGAGAGAATGCAATGGTTTTCCCTGTTGTCCTGCAAAGTGATGATATGGGACAGAGCAGGAACCCATTCCAGTCCCTACACCTGTGGACACTTGGGTTGGAGATGTCCACACTTCCACCTTGAATCTGCAGCACTGGAGTACTTCCTCCATGCTGCTGGTGCTCTGGAGCCCTTGCCTAGCCAGGAGGCCACTGAGTAACAAACCTTCCCACTCTCTCTTTCCACTGTGGACCAGGGACAGCCATCACACTTTTCATGGTTTTTAGTGACATTACTTATCATTTACCTTAAAGTAAATGATAAATAAAGGTGGACCTAGGGGTCTCTCTTGTTTTCTTTCTTTCTTTTTTAAGAGACAGGGTCTTGCTATCGCTGTCATCCAGGCTAGAGTGCAGTGGCGAGATCATAGCTCACTGTATCCTCAAACCCCTGGCCTCAAGCAATCCTCCCGCCTAGGCCTTCCAAATAGCTGGGACTGCAGGTGCACACCACCATGCCCAGCTTCCTCTTATTTTCATAATAGAATAGTTTGAGTGTGCACATCTTTCTTTGGAATCTTGGAGTGATCAAAGGAGGTATAGTTATTACATGTGTCCTACATGCTGAAGGTGAAAGACAAAACTAGAGAAGAAAAATGCCCAGTTTCTGTTCTCAATGAAATAATAATGCATCCAGGGATCTGAGATACACACTTGAGAAAATTAGTGACGAGTCAACATAATTGCCAAATTATATGATATTATTATAAAGCAAAACTTTTGGTGTAATATATTAAGGCCTATGTCTCTTTCTGTAAATGGTTAAACCGAGGCGCAGAGCAGCCTAATCAATCGAAATCAGAGCACAAAATAGGGGAGGAGGTACAATCCTCTAAAACACATACTGTCATCAAGCTCTTCGTCTTCAAATATTCAATAAAATGTTATCCAAACCCAATGTTACTACTGAATTTGGAAATGAGCTAACTGTGAGTGTGAGCATGGAAACTGGTGGAGAGGAGAAACCCCAGAGATTGGGTCAGAGCCACGGGCTGCCTGGCTTTAGTGTTGTTAGGTAGAAGAGAAAGCAGACCTAGAAAGAGAGATACAGGGAGGGAAAGAAGGAAAAGGGAGATAAAAATTACAGAAACCACTGAAGGAAGCTGCTCCACAGGTTTCCCTCTGTCTTTGGGCAGGAGAATGTCTCAAGAGCGTTCTCAAGCTTTATGTGCACAGGAATCACTAGGGTCCTGTGAAAGGCGACTTCCATTCAGCAGGTCTAGGGCAGGGCCTGGCACTCTGCATTTCCAACGCTCTCTCCTAAGTGATATCTGCGCTGCTGCTGGCCCATGGACCACCATCTGAGCAGACGGGGTCCACGGGGATCCTCTGGGGAGGGGGTGATTGAAACCCCCTGGAATCCTTCTCCCACGCCTCTGACACTCGGACCCATTGTCTCCCACCCCCATCATTGCTATGATGACCCCGGTAACTGACCAGTTTTGTACTTGTCAGAGTTTGGGGGAGCATCATGGGAACCACAGGACAACATGAGCAAGTGAGAGTGAGCAAACTGGCAGCTGGAAGGCAGGCAGGCTAAGTTACCCAAATGACAGAAGGAAGAGAAGGACAAGAAGGCAGAGTCTGCTCACTCACTCAAGTCAAGGTGATTAATCTCTCTATGCCTCAGTTTCCACCCTGCAAAATGGGGATACTATTGGTACTTAGCTCACAGAATTATTGTAATAGCTCAATTGATTACTTAATAAGTAGTATCTCAAAAATATTAGCTATTTTGTTGTAATCACTCCCACAGCTAGATATCAGGCCTCGCATGAAATCATGGGTTCGGCAAACATTTATGGAGCTTGGACTCTGCCGGGCCCTGGCTGGGTCCCTGAGCAGAGGGTCTGGATTGGCCGTACCTCATTTATAGTGAGATGAATGAACTCCTTGTTCTTCGTACTGAGAGCCTGGAACACCCCTGATAGGAGAGACGGGGGAAAGGCATCCTTTTAAAGAAAATTCCTTTACCAAGTTTGTTTCCCAGCGACCAAAGGGCCTTTCACTGGAGCCTGTGGGGAAGCTGCTCCATCTGGTGGTAAACAAGGACTTTCATTAAGGATGGCGGCAGGACTCGGGCCGGCTAAAGGGGAACTTCTCTGAATGGATGGAGGTCTCCAGTCCTGTAGCAAGCCAGTGTCACCTAAGCCAGTCAGCCGGCCAGCAGCTCCTGGATCCAAAGCAACTCCCCTATCTTAACCTTCTGCGGGGTACAGGGCCCTTGAAATCCATGGGCCTCAGAAAAAAAGCACATATACCTAAAGTTTTGCATGAATCTGAAAGTTGTTAGTCTCGCCCTTGTAGGAAGGGGCCGTGGGTGCTGTCACAGGACAGGAGGAGTCCAGCGGCACAGGAGAGCGTGCCAGCACTGAGCCGGAGGCTGGGTCTACCACATGGTGTCACCTGAGCAAGTCACTGCTGTCTCTGGGCCTCAGCCTCCTCACCTTCAGAAGATGAGGTTAGGCCAATTAGCCCTGGCTTCACTTGAGGATCTCACAGGCAGCTTTAACAATACAACCCAAAGCGGGGGCTGGGGGGGGGGGACCGTCACTGAACACAGGAAATGGAAGAGAACCAACAACCAAACATGGTGACTGAGTCTTATGTGGATCCTGAGTCAACCAAGCAACTGTAAAAAGGTGGCCTGGGAGATTTGGGCATGGACTGGGCACTAGAGAACATTGAGGGTTTGCTGAGAATTTTGTTAGGCATGGAAATGGCATGATGATGATGCTAAAAACAAGTCTGGGCCGGGCGCAGTGGCTCAAGCCTGTAATCCCAGCACTTTGGGAGGCCGAGACGGGCGGATCATGAGGTCAGGAGATCGAGACCATCCTGGCTAATACGGTGAAACCCCGTCTCTACTAAAAAATACAAAAAACTAGCCGGGTGAAGTGGCGGGCGCCTGTAGTCCCAGCTACTCGGGAGGCTGAGGCAGGAGAATGGCGTGAACCCGAGAGGAGGAGCTTGCAGTGAGCTGAGATCCGGCCACTGCACTCCAGCCTGGGTGACAGAGCAAGACTCCGTCTCAAAAAAAAAAAAAAAAAAAAAAAACAAGTCTGTCAGCTTGAGATAGTCAGATGAATGGACAGAGTTTCTGAGATCTGCTATTAAATTATTTAGGGGAAAAAAGTGTGTGTTGCGGGAGCACAAGGAAAAAGTCAGCAAGATGATAATTTTTGAGGTTGGGTGTAAAGGTCTGGAAACACCTGGCGAATTTGTATAACTCCCAATGCTGTGTGCCACCCCTGAGATTCTAATAGAATTGGTCAATTGTGCAGCCTGGTCATCAACATTTCTTTAGGCACCCCTGGAGATTGTAATGTATAGCAAAGTTTGAGAAGTGCTGGTGTGAGGTGCATGGGAACCTATTATGATTCTTTATATCTAAGTGGAGGGTTGACATTTTTACAATAAAAAGTTAAAATAATACTGGAGTAAAGCTCCGTCCTTGGTAATTGTAAAAGTCCTCCAGGCGAATCTAATGTGAGGATCCCAGGGTGGAAGGTGTTAAGCCTATAATATTCCTCTATTATAAGAACAAGCTGAGGCACTCCCACCCCTCTTGCTGGGAAGGATTAAGCCTGGGTGGTTTAGAAAGGGAAAGAGCAATTGAGAGAAGAGAAACTAGCAAATCTCATTATTTCTAGGGTCAGCTCTGACCACCCTGTAAGTCTAATGAGTGATTCTCTTTCAGGTGGGGTCTTTCTAGGACGCACCTCTCACTAGCTACCAGTAACCCCTAGGGAAAGCCCAGTCTCCTGGCTTGATATACTAGCCCCTTTGGGGCCTGCTGATCTCTCTGTGGTTTTCTCTCATCATCTCTTAATCAACACATATGATTGTCCATAAATTATGGCTCTCCTGGAGCTTAGAGTCTAGAGGGGCTGTGCTTCAAGCAAGTAATTAGTGTTCTATTACCAAAGAAGCAGAGGGAGCTGTCATGCTGATAACCGAGGGTCACAGCCCTCACCTTTTAATTTTAATTTTATTTATTTATTTATTTATTTATTTATTTATTTATTTATTTTGAGATGGAGTCTCACACTGTCGCCCAGGCTGGAGTGCAGTGGCACAATCTCAGCTCACTACAACCTCCGCCTCCCAGGTTCAAGGCGTTCTCCTGTCTCAGCCTCCTGAGTGGCTGGGATTACAGGTGCATACCACCATGCTCGGCTAATTTTTTGTATTTTTAGTAGAGGCAGAATTTCACTATGAGCTGGTCTTGAGCTCCTGACCTCATGATCCATCTGCCTCAGCCTCCCAAAGTGCTGGGATTACAGGCGTGAGCCACCGTGCCCAGCCCCTTGCCTTTTTTTTTTTTTTTCAATCAAGTATTCGTACCTCGAAGTGGCCTATGGAACATAGATTAGAAAATACCAAGCAGGATCAGCTGCATAATTTGCGAGGCCCAGGGCAAAATGGAAACGCGGGGCCTCCCGCTCCTATGTTATTAAGACTTTCAAGATGAAAACGCTAGAGCATTAAACTAAGCATGAGGCACCCTTGGGGGCATGGGTCCCTTGGCACCTGCACAGAGGGCATGTCCTCGTAGTCACCCCGGTGCTGAGTTACAGGCCCTGGACATGCTTCATTCAGCCCCACCTTCAAAGCCACCTGTGAGGGGCAGGATGGCTATGACAATAAACTGCAAACACTGAAGCTCACGGGCACATAGTCTCTCTCTATTTGTGGTGTAATAAATCTTGTTTAAGGTAACTGGGTTAATGTCTAGGGCTTACAGGGTGGGGAGGTGGGGAGGAGGAGGGACAGAGACTCTCCTGTTTCTATATGTTATGATGGGATTTAACCTGAAATTGAACCTTTCCTCAAACACAAGGCACAAACCTGCCCCACCCCATCATCCTCCCAGAGGCACTATGAATGTATAAAGAAAGGCGATGCCAAGAAACACGCTGCAGGGGAGGCTGGCACATTCTGCTCTTTAGCTAACGGCAGAGGCCCACAGGTCCGCACACATCAGACCATGGCTCTCTGTGGTCTGTCTTTGCCATTACTTTCACCAGGCTGTTTCCCACGCGCTCACGGAGGGTGACTGAAGTTGCCACCCCGAGTGCACCCTCAGCCTCACTGGACACTTACGGCTCGCATTCTCCAGCCGGACCAGGCAGTTGAGGAAGTCATCGAAGTCCATCTGGAGCTCCTCATCCGCATACCTGAGCACGATCAGCTGTAGGAGGTGGCTGCTCAGCTGAAAGCCTGTGGAGATGAAGGAGGAGACCCAGGACCCGCCGTATCCGAGCCCCGAGATGAGTCTGCACCTTTGAGGGAGCTCCCAGGCAGCCGAGGGGAGGCCTCAGAAGGGGGACCCACTGTTTCACTCCTCAAAGCTGGGGTCCCCACACCCAGTGGGACTGCTGTCCTTGGTGTGAATGCCGTGTGAAAGCGTGAATCTGCAGTGCAGGGGCGAGTGTGCGGGGGACTCTCAGGCATGCTTTCTGTGTTTAATGGCTTCCGAGTTTAGTGAGTTCACGATCTTAGTTTTGACACCCATGTCACCCATAGGGTCTCGCTGACTTTACAGGAAGCTTCGTTTGGGGGAACTTAACACTGGTGGTGTCTGAGCCCCACACTCATTCCTACACCGGCCTCCCCTCGTGTTCTGTGTCTCAGGTCACTTCCAGCTGTGGCTCTAGAACGTTTCTCAGAGGGGATGCTGCTGCCCACGGTGAATGACACTGTGTGAGGGGCCCATTCCTACACACCCACGATGGGGGAAGAACGCCAGGCCAGGAGGCCTGGATCTGAGCCCTGGCACTGCTCCAGCCATGGCATACGGGTTCAGTTCTCTGGGCTTTGGTTTCCTCATTGTCAAGTGAGGGGTTTAGACAAAGTGAAGTTCTTTCTAGATCCAATATTTAGTGCTTCTATTTTTTTTTTTTTTTTGAGATGGAATTTTGCTTTTGTTTCCCAGGCTGGAGCGCAGTGGCGTGATCTCGGCTCACTGCAACTTCCGCCTTCCAATTTCAAGCGATTCTCCTGCCTCAGTCTCCTGAGTAGCTGGGACTACAGGCGCCCGCTACCATACCTGGCTAATTTTTGTATTTTTAGCAAAGACAGGATTTCACCATGTTGGACAGGCTGGTCTCAAACTCCTGACCTCGTGATCCACCCGCCTCGGCCTCCCAAAGTGCTAGGATTACAGGCGTGAGCCACCACACCTGGCCAGTGCTTTGATTTCTCATCATTGCCCTTAGAGGTGATTTCTTTCCCCCTTTCATTTTGGTCTACATGTTCGCTTTCTAGGAGGTGTTCACAGGATTGTTCAGAAATCCACCCGGGGTCTTTCTGCTTCTTTGTAATTCCAGCGGAGGAGCAGGCGGGTCAGGCGCGGAGCGCAGAGTCTCTGGAGCCTGCACGGCAGTGCTGGCAGCCGGCCTTGGCCAGAATCCTGGTGTTTGGGGCTAGAGCAGGGGGATGAGAGGCGATCCCCCCTACGCTACGTCAGGGTAGGAAAGACACAGCCATGCCCCTCCTCTCTGAGCGCTCCCTTTGTCCCCTGCTCAGTTCCTTCTCCTACCCTGGAAACAGAGTCACCACCCCCTAAGAAAATCAGGGCGCCCTTCTCAGCCTGGCACTTTGCTCATTTGTAAATCATCTGATTTTCTTCTCCCTGACATAGGACCTGAGATGGTCCTGGCCGTGTATACTTCATCCTTTTATCAGGCCTGAGCCTGGACATGTTTCCAGATTTTGCTTTCCCTGGGAGGGAACCCACTTTAAAAGGTTCAGGAGGCCCCTGTCTGTGAGGTGTGCTTGGTGAGCAGCACAGGCGGCCCGGCGGGCGGGAGGTCTGCAGAGCACCCATGGAAACTACGGTTGTGTGTGCAGGACATGGGACCACACAGAGGCCGACGGCCATCCAACCCCAGACAAGGGTGGGAAACGCCACCTGGAGCCCAGCCTTCGGGAAGGGGAGCAGGGTGTAAACTATGATGCAGTCATCGGTTTGGATTCAGAGTCTGCTGCTGATAAAGCCCGGGGCCGGGCCACAGGTGGCAGAGGGGCGTGCCGCCCACAAACCATGCGCGCTGCATGCTCTGTCTCATCCACAATAACAACCATCTGAGAGCAGAAATGAGACATTTGGAATCACTGCAGCTTGCCACCAAACAGCTATGTGTTAAGTACTGGGCCAGAAAACACGGTCAGAGGCTATGAGGCCTCCAGAGGGCAGGCCAAGTTCAGTTTTAGCAGACACATTTAAAAAGTTTCTACCAGTGTTCACAGCAGTTTAAAATGAGGGCCCTGGTGTCAGCAAGTGAATCTTGGGTCTGAACCCTGGTGCTGCCACTCCAAGGGCCATGACCTTAAGAAGCACCAACTGGGCTCAGAGGCCCACCTCCTGGGCAGCAGAGAGAAGACCTGCCATCTGCTCAGGTTGCCCATGGGCAGTACCTGGCATGCAGTCAGCCACCTGCATTCCAGTCTTTTCTTTACCTGCAGCTTTCAGTGCAGTCCGCAGTTCATAGGTAGACATGGTGCCGGACTTGTCAGCATCAAACCGAAGGAAAAGGTTCTAAAGGGTGGAGAGCAGAGGCATTGAGGAGGAGCGCACCTGAAAGGCATTGCCGATGGCAGCAAGTGGGTGACAGCCAGCCCAGGGGAGCTACCCTCCAGGGGCTGCAGAGGCCACGGTTGGACTGGGCCTTCCAAAAGAAGTGGGTCTCCCTTTTGTCTTCCTTTTCATCTTGGGTGGAAGCACGGTGGTACTCCCATAAGCATCGGAATAGCATGATGCTGTTTTCCCTTCTCCCCTGTCTGAATACAACTCCTCTGGCCTGCAGTCTGCTGCACCTTTTTAAATCCCCTCCGCCCTAGGCGCACAGGTTCCCCTAGAGGCCAAGCCCTGCTCCAGGTTACATACAATCCACTGCTTCAGCTTGTCCCAGAAGACTTTGAATTCATCAAACTCCAGCTTCCCATTCCCGCTGGTCTGTGCCGTGTGGGTTAAGGGAGACGTGAGCAGCGTTTCAGCCTGAGGCTCCTCGTGGGACCTCAGCTCTAGGACTGCAGACGGGGAGGGCTGATGGGCTGGCCTGGGTGACACAGGTTTGGGGCCCTGGGGAAGTGGTTTTAATGGTTAAACCACAAATCTCTGAAGAGGGGAAACGGCAGAGGTGGGATGGGGGTGCTCTCAGAAAGTTCACAAAAACAGAATTCCGTTCCCTTAGACGGGATCCCAAAGTGGCAAGAAGACCCCCAAGTTCCTTCAAAAGCTTCCCACCCCTGCCCCTGGGCAGGCTTGTGCATCTTGATTCTGATCCAATTTCAGCTTCGGGGTCCCCCAGCTTTGGGTTATTTTCTGCGAAGAAGACTATTCTACTGGCTAAGGATGTCATGTTCTTGGAGAGTCTGAACTATTAAAGATTACTCTACTGTGCTTAAAGCCCGGATCCATGTCTATTTCTGTTCAAATATTTGGAAGGATACATCCATCAGGGAAATGATGTTTTTACAGGAGATCAGGCTTAGCTTCTTGAATTTGATGTCCTTTTCTGAAATTGCACATGAAAGCTGAATTTGGTTGACTCCAATAAGATAAGCCTATGTACCCATCTGCTGAAAGCCCAACAATGTGGCTAAAGCCGGGGCTGCTGGAGGCTGTGATGTGGCTACTGTCTTATGATGCTGGTGGGAGTAGAAGTTAACATGACCTTTCAGAAGGAAAATTGGCAAAATGTGAAAAAAGCAATAAAAGTGGGAATACGCCTTCATCCATTTATTCTAGTTCTAAGAATCTCGAGCAAAGAATTACATATGAAGATTTTTGTCATCACATTATTTATAGTGGCAAAAATTTGGAAGTGAAATAATGACCAATAGAAAGGCACGGTCAATACTTTAGGCTATGTCTATGTAATGGAGTATTATATGACCCTGAGGAATCATATTTTTGCAGCCTATTTAATGGCAGGATTTAAATTTGTTGGAGAAATTTGTACTCCCATACTACTGCTGGTGAAAATGTGAAATAGTCACTTTAGAAAAACAGTTGGATAGTTTTTAAAAACATTAAACACAGAATTAAACAATCCTCTTAACTAAACATATAGTTAAGAGGATGGTTACGCCACCATGTAACCATAGACTGTGGCATGGTGATGGAACCATCCTCATAACTATATACCCAAGAGAAGTGAAAACACATGCCCACCCAAAAAACTTGTACAGGAATGTTTACAGTTGCATTATTCATAATGACCAAAAACTGGCAACAACCCACATGGCCACCAATAGATGAATGAATAAACAGAACAGGGCCCATCCATACGATGCGATGTTATTTGGCTATAAGAAGGAATGAGGCATTGATACATGGATGGACTTCGAAAACATCATGCCATGTGAAAAAAGTCAGTCAGAAAGGACCACATATCGTATGATTCATTTTTTTTCTCCCTGAGACGGAGTATTGCTCTGTTGCCCAGCCTGGAGCGCAATGGCGCGATCTTGGCTCACTGCAACCTCCACCTCCCAGGTTTAAGCAATTCTCCTGCCACAGCCTCCCAAGTAGCTGGGATTATAGGTGCCTGCCACCATGCCTGGCTATTTTCTTTTTTGTATTATTAGTAGAGACGGGGTTTCATCATGTTCACCAGGCTGGTCTTGAACTCCTGGCCTCAGGTGATCCGCCTGTCTCGGCCTCCCAAAGTGCTGGGATTACAGGTGTGAGCCACTGCTCTCAGCCTATGATTCCTTTTATATGAAATATTCAGAATATGTAAATCGAATCTATAGAGAAAGAAAGTAGATGAGTGGTTGCCTGGGGCTGGGGGAAATGGGTACAGGGCTAACACTGTTAACAGGTAAAGGGTTTCTTGTTGGAGTGATGAAACGTTCTAACATTGTATGTCTACACATGTGACACATATGTACATACATGCAGATACACGTATGTTAAGAGTGGTTATTTATGGTGGCGAGATCATTTGTGATTATCTTTGTCATTAGGCTTTTCTGCATTTTTAAGAATTTTCTACTATAAACCTGCATCATTTCTGGAATCAGGAAACAATGAAAGCTATTTTAAAAGTTGGCTGGGAGGAGCAGGGAGCCTGGGGGGTTGGGGGGGACCCAGGCAGTGTGGTTGCTGGTCCCTCCATAGGCGCCCTGGGACCCTGATGTGGGCAGCACTTACTCTTTCGCAGCACAGCATTTAAAACATACTCAAGTTCCTCTGCGGTCACCTCCATGTCCTGTTGAAGTGGAGACAATTGCTTTTTATAGCCCTCAGCACCTTCTTTTTTAGGTTTTTTTTTGTTTTAAATCAGTTCTGAGCTTGATTTGGCTCAAGTGACAGGCCAGCCTTCAGGACCCTGCTCTGGGCAGATGTACCTATCTCCTGTGTGGCTGCAACTACATGTCTCATATGTCACATGTTTTAGGGACATGCCAGCCCAACTAGGAGAGAGCCTAACTTGAGAGATGTCTCAATCCAGGAAAGCACCTGGAAAGCTGGGCAGGGCAAGGCAGTGGTTTCCCAACTTCCCTGAGGGTCAGAACCGCTCCTAGAATTGTCGTAAGCTCCTCAGATGGTTCCTATGTTGGAGGTAGTTTGGGAAGGCCAGATTGAGTCTTCCTCTGCACCGTAGAACCACCTGGAGAGCTTTAAAACAGTCCCACATCTGGGGCTTACCCCAGGGACTCTTGAAATCAGAGGACCTGGGAATATGGTCCTATTTTTAAGACCTAGGGGTTGATTTAGAATTAAGAATAAGGGTGAATGATTTAGAATTAAGAATAAAGGTGAATTTCAGAATCATGGATCTAAGGTGCTCCAGGAAATCTCGGCAGCCCCCATCCCGGAAGCTGGTTAGAAATGGAGAGTCTCAGGTTTTTTTTTTTTTGATACAGGGTCTTGCTCAGTCCTCCAGATTGCAGTACAGTGCTGTGACCACAGCTGACTGCAGTCTCAATTTCCCATGCTCAAGCAATCCTCCTACCTCAGCCTCCCAAGTAGCTGGGACTATAGGCAGGCACCACCATGCTGGGCTCATTATTTTTGCAGAAACGGGCTCTCCCTATGTTGCCCAGGCTGCTCTTGACCTATTGATGAGGAATCTGTGTTTTTTTCCCAGGATGCCCAGGTCACTTTATACACATGCATGTTTGAGTAGCACTGACACAGACCTCATTTTGGTCAGGGTTTTGCACTAGCCATGTGGAATGCTGTGGGGTGTTTCTAACACATGTTCGCCCTGAAGTCTCTGGGCCTGGGGAATGGGGGTTTGGGATGTTTGGTGTTGATGAGAAAGCACTGCACCAGCCAGGCCTCCACTGAGAGAGGAGGAAAGAGAAATGGAGCCACATGCCCAAGTTATCCAACTACTTGGAAGAAAAGCAGGACATGAGTCGAGGAGGGCTGAACTCTAGAGGTACTTTTCTGGTTGTTAATCAAGGTCGACTGAAACTCCTGCAGCATTCCCCGCTTCCCTCGCAAACCCTGGATCTCCATCTCACAACTCCTGTCCCTCCCGCATTCACTCCTCTGAGCCTGTCATGCGGGGTCTGACCCAGCATGCTCCAGATAGCGCCTGGAGCAGGGAGGTCACCACTGCCTTCCCCCCTCACCACGCTCCGTCCCGCCCAGGGCTGCGCTCAGCCAGCTTCCTGCTGTACTTTAAGCAGTCACATGAGCCACCCCTTTTCTCCATCCCATCCTGTTGTCCCCTAATCTCCCTGCCTTGCCTATTTATTGCAGTGCCTAATATACTACCATTAGACAGCACCTAGGTTTAGATATCACCATTCCAGGTGACCCCTTTCATAATTCAGGAACCCCAGTTGAGTGAAACACAGGAAGCTAATAGAGTCATTAGCATTTTGACATGAATTAGTTCATCTGCTCATTTTATTTATGGCTCCAAGGGAGCACCTGTGGGGCAGTTTCTAGAAAGACTTCCCTCCCCCATGACTAGCAGGTGGAGGAAGAGCCTGGATCTGTGTGAGGCTCCATCCAGGGTCCCCAAAAAAGAAGCTGAACAGTGGAAAGGACTGGGATAGGGTGGGGGACAGGAAGTTGCAATTGAATAGGAACCTCCTTGAACATGATCCCCTTTACTACAGCAGAGTATTCTAATGGCAGTGATTTTCAGGCAGAGTTCAAAGGAGCCACCTCTTCAAGTCTTGCTCTAGCCTCCCAAAGAAAGCACCTGGGGCCCGGTGTGGTAGCTCATGCCTGTAATCCCAGCACTTTGAGAGGCTGAGGCCAGAGGATTGCTTGAGGCTAGGAGTTTGAGACCAGCCTGAGTGACATAGTGAGACTCTTTATCTTTTTTTTTTTAATCAGCCAAGCATGATGGCATGTGCCTATAATCCTGGCTACTCAGGAAGCTGAGGCGATAGGATCTCTTGAGCCCATGAGTTTGAGGCTGCAGTGATTTAGGCTTATACCACTGCACTCCAGCCAGGACAACAGAGTGATACCCTGTCTAAAACAAAACAGAACTAAAAAACAAAGTGTCTGGGTCCATTCTGAGCTCCTTTGGGCTCACTAGCCCCATCCACAGCCGCAGACTGTGTAAGTAAAAGATGCAGTAAACAGGGTGGTCTTCGGGCCCTCCGTGATCAGTGCTGGTGTTTGCAATGAGCTCCATCATGCCTCGGGACGATGTTGCTGACCAACCCCACAACTGCAACCCTTTGCTGGAAAGCCAGGCCCAGGCCCTCAGCCTAGTGGGGAGATGGAAGCGGGGCGTGTCCTACCTCACCAGCGACTTGTTCAAACAGAGCTCGAAACCGCAGCTCCTCCTCTGTCTCCTGGTCAGGCGGAGTTGGCTTTGGGGGCTAAAAAATAGCCGAAGAAACTTGCACAAAATGATCCACAAAAAGGAAACATGACAAAAATAGCAGGAAAGAAGCCAGGAGCCTCTGTGCCCAGCCCCATGTCACCCTCCTGATGCGGTGTGCACAAGCTGTGTCCTGTAGCGTGAGGAACATTTTCTCATGAAGGCTCTTTAGAAGGTGAGACTAGAAGGACTCTATTAGCTGGACCTGTGGTGCCCTTTTGCCTTACAGACGAGGAGGCCAAAGAACCCTGACCCCTGCCTAAGTGAGGTCCTGGCCACTGGATTTTCATGCTTCCTGCACTTCCTCTAGCTTACCTCTTACCACCCTGGACTGCAATGACTCACTTCATCATCTGTTTTGATAGCTGGTAAAATCACTGAAGGCAAGAGTCTGTTTCTAGCACTGAGCTCTGGGCTTGGTATATAGAAAGAGCTCAGTAAATGTTTTGGGTGGTTTTTGGTGTCTTTGGTTTTTTAGCACCATTAATAAGCTGTGCCCCAGCACGGAGAAGCAAATTCCCTCCTAAAAGCAGATCTCTGCTGCCCCTGGATGTGTCAGACTGTTTCCAGCTATAGCATCTCAGCGCCTCTGGAGAGTCCTCCAGCCCTTGGATGAGGGTAAAACCACCCCCACGGCTCCCCTTCCACACACACATAATGTAGGGGAGATGTAATGTGTTCCCCTGAGTCCACAGTAAAAAACATCTCCCTGCCTCTCTGGTTTTCTTTTCACTGATGAGTTTTCTTAAAATACAATTAAAAGATAATCTACCCCCTTCAGAAGTGGCAGCTTCCTCTCAGGTGCAGTTGGTAGTGTGAAAGTTATTCAATCAAAATGAAGTCACTAATGTTAAGAAAACCCTGACAAGTAGAGCTTGGGAAGGCCAGAAGGTCCTCATGCTTATTTGCCTGATAACAAAAGTATCACAAAAGGCTGCAAAAACCACAACCTTTCACAGAGCCCTTGCAACCATACGCAGAAATACTTCTACCTCTACGTAGCAACTGCCTGTCCAACATCAGCCTGGCCTCACCTTTGTTATTGATCTTTGTAGCCAAGGATAATTATTTCAAAACAATTACGTAATCCTTCTCATTTTTTTCTTTAAAAACCTTTGTCCTCTTTTACCTCCCCAAATATGTGCATAGTTTACTGTGGCATGTATATTCCCATGGCAGTGCTTTATCCCCAAATAAATAGCTTTTCTTTTAGAGAGTGTCTCTGTGTTTGTTATTTCAGTTGACAGTAGCACAGAGGAAGATGATATCGAACAGAACTTTATACCAAGCACCCACCTCACTTCCATGCCAGGTCCTTGTGTACTAGAGGAGCACAGACTAGAAGACACACATCTTGGTCTCCAGGAGGTTAGAATCATAGACGCTTACTTGATCGCATATAACCACTCCCTGAATCACAGAGTTTTACATGACTCTGTGATTAGAAGGAAGGTTTCCAGAACCATCACCTGAATCCTATACTCCATAGCAACATCAGAAGACTCACCTCAGGAAGGTCAATGTCTACATTTCCATCCATATCCCTGTATGGGCAGAAAAACACACAGCCTCAATTGTGGATTAACTTCTCATTGGGATCTGCAGAGCTGAAGAGTCCAGAGCTGTTGGAAGGTTCTGTCCCATTGAATCCCTTATTGTTCAGTGCTGTTTACATTTCACAGAGTTTGCAGACCCCACACATTGACACCCCCACCCTTAGTCATTCAGCCCTTGCTCAGAATGCAAATAAGAGGGACAGCCATTGTGTTAGGCAATTCTTGCATGGCTATAAAGAAATAGCAGAGAGTAGGTAATTTACAAAGAAAAGAGATTTGATTGGCTCACGGTTCTGCAGGCTTTACATGAAGCACAGTGCTGGCATCTGCTCTGCTTCTCAGGAGGTCTCAGGAAACTTACAATTATCACAGAAGGTGAAGGGGTGGGGGAGTTGCCACACACCCTTAAACAACCAGATCTCATGCAAACTCACTATTGTGAAGACAGCACCAAGCCAGGAGAGATCTGCCCCCATGACCCAAACACCTCCCATCAAGCCCCACCTCCAACACTGGGGATTACAATTCAACATCAGATTTGGTGGGGACACATATTCAAACTGTATCATTCTGCCGTGGCCCCTCAAATCTCATGTCCTTCTCACACTGCAAAATATAATCACGCCTTCCCAATAATCCCCCAAAGTCTTAAGTCATTCCAGCATTAACTCAAAAGTCCAAAGTCCAAAGTCTCACCTGAGGTAAGGCAAGTCCCATTGCCTATGAGCCTGTCAAATCAAAATCAAGTTCCAAGATATGCAAATTCCATTTTATACTTCCAAAATACAATGGGAGTATAAGCATTGGGTAAACATTCCCCTTCCAAAAGGCCAAAAGAAAGGGGCTACAGGCCCCATGCAAGTTTGAAATCCCACAGGGCAGTCATTAAATCTTAAAGCTCCAAAATGATCTCCTTTGACTCCATGTCCCACGTCCAGGGAACACTGGTACAAAGGGTGGGATCCCAAGGCCTTGGGGAGCTCTGTCCCCGTGACTTTGGCTGCTGTCATGGGTTGTTGAGTGCCTGTAGCTTTTCCAGGCTCAAGGTGCAAGCTGCCAGTGGATCCACCATTCTTGGGTCTGGAGGATGATGGCCGCCTTCCCAGAGTTCTGCTAAGCAGTACCCCAGTGGGGACTCTGTGCGAGGCCTCAAATCTCACATTTCCCCATCTGCATTGCCCTAGTAGAAGTTCTCTGTGAGGGTTCTGTCCCTGCAGCAGGCTTTTGCCTGGGCATCCAGGCTTTTCCATACATCCTCTGAAATCTAGGTGGAGGCTGCTAAGCCTCGTTCAGTCTTGTACTTTGTGTGCCTGCAGGCTTAACACCATATGGAAGCTGCCAAGGCTTATGGCTTGCACCCTTGCACCTTCTGAAGCAGTAGCCCAAACTGTATCTGGTGCCTTTGAGCAGAGACTAGAGCTGGAGCAGCTAGGATGCAGGTAATAGTGTCCTGAAGCTGCATAGGGCAGTGCGGCCCTAGGCCTGGCCCATGAAGCCATTTTTTTCCTTGGCCTGCGATGGGAGGGACTGCTGCTGCAAAGTTCTCTAAAATGCCTTTGAGGCCTTTTCCCCGTTGTCTTGGTTACAGCACTTGGCTCTGCTTTTTCTTTCTCTGCTATATAGTCAGGCTGCAAATTTTCCAAACTTTTATGCTCCACTTCTCTTTTAAATATATATATATTCCAACTTTAAGTCATATCTTTGCTCCCACATCTGAGTATAGGTTGTTAGAAGCAGCCAGGTCACATCCTGAATGCTTTGCTGCTTTGAAATTTCTTCTTCCAGATACCCTAAATCATCACTATGAAGTTCAAACTTCCACAGATCCCTAGGGCATGGACACAATTCAGCCAAGATGTTTACTAAGGCATAACACACATAACCTTTGCTTCAGTTCCCAATAAGTTCCTCATTTCCATCTGAGACCTCGGCAGCCTGAACTTCACTGTTCATATCACTATCAACGGTTTGGCCATAACAATTTAACCAGCCTCTAAGAAGTTCCAAACTTTTCCTCGTCTTCCTGTCTTCTTTTGAGGCCTTCAAACTCTTCCAACCTCTGCCTGTTATCTAGTTCCAAAGTCACTTTCACATTTTCAGTTATCTTTTTAACAATGCCCCACTCCTCTGTACCAATTTTCTGTATTAGGCTGTTCTTGTACTGCTATAAAGAAATACTTAAGACTGAGTAATTTACAAAGAAAAGAGGTTCAATTGGCTCACAATTCTGCAGGCTTTACAAGGAAGCATGGTATATTCCCTAGAAGTTAACTTGACTCCTTGATTTCTAGGGAGGCCTAGGAAGCTTACAATCATGGCAGAAGGGGGAAGAGTCATGTCACATGGCAAAAGCAGGAGCAGGGGTGGGGCAGGTACCACATACTATCAACCACATCTCACAAGCATTCACTCAGTATCACGAGGATAGCACCAAGTCATGAGGGATCTGTACCCATGACTCAAACATCTCCCACCAGGCACCACTGCCAACACTGGGGATTACAATTCAACTTCAGATTTGATGGGGACACATATTCAAACTATATCAGCCATCACTAAGAACTTGTGAATTCTGGGTTTATGGAACTAAAAGAAGTTAAGCCAGTAGTCACTCCCCATTTCTTTGATGAACTTTAACAAAGGCAACGGATAAAGTGTTTTGTAGAATAGTGGCACCTCCAATGACCCATAAACAGTGCAGTTGCATTACACATTCACTCTCCATGAACTCTGCATCTTCAAGGAGGATGCATATCTGTCAGAGACCATTCAGCCTATTGAGTGATAGGCATTGGGGAGGGGGTGCATTTTCAAAGATTATAAAGTTGAATCAGAACCAAAAAGACCACATTTTTTTTGTTTTGTTTTGTTTTTGAGACGGAGTCTCACTCTGTGGCCCAGGTAGGAGTAAAATGGCACTATCTCGGCTCACTGCAACCTCTGCCTCCTGGGTTTTAAGTGATTCTCTTGCCTCAGCCTCCCAAGTAGCTGGGATTACAGGCATGTGCCACCATGCCCAGCTAATTTTGCATTTTTAGTAGATATAGTGTTTCTCCATGTTGGCCAGGCTGGTCTCAAACTCCTGACCTCAGGTGATCCTCCTGCCTTGGCCTCCCATAGTGCTAGGATTACAGGCATGAGTCACCATGCCCAGCCTAAAGACCACCTTTTGAAGCTGCATCCCTAACTCCTGCCTCTCCTCACAGATGTAAATTCCTGATTCCACTGGTGGGGTTGGGGAGGGATGGGTGTCTCTGTGCTTATGTTAGGGAAAAAGAGGGAAAATGATGCAATCATGTTTTTTTGCTATTCACATATTTAGGGGGAACTTGTAGTATTTGGATAGTAGTAATATTAACAGGAGGAGCAGGTTTCAGCTTTTGATGATGCTAAAAACATTTGGAGGAATACAGTCTTATAGATTAAAACTTGAAGCACTCTCAAAGAAAAACTGATATAAAATCAAAATCAAAGGGAATACAAATAAATATTAACGTTGAATGAGGGTAGTCCTCCCTTTCCTCCTCATCCCCTGGGCATACATGACATAACCCTTTCAGAACTTTTGTTTGTTTAATCAGGAGCCTGAGAGCTAAACCAATGCACACAGAGCTCAGTGTGAATTTTTGTTACCAAGCTACAGAGCTGATTCTTATACTCAGTATCATAGCAGACTAAAATATCTTGTTCAGAGCAAGATTGAGTATGGAGGTTTTTTTGCCATGTACAAGTCACCTGATGCATGCCAGTGACTCTGAGCTCACCACACTAATGGGATAGAGAACAAGAGGCATGGCATTGGCATAACTTGGGTCTCTCTTGTTCTTGCCACCCGTAAGAGATGTCAATCTGCATGGATCTCATACAGGGTACTTTTGTGTGAACAGATACTAGGATACTCATCCCCACCTTGTACTAGTATCTGAGAGAAGGCTGGAGAAAAATTATCCGGTAGAGTGTTTAAAAATTTAAGACTTTTCAGCATCTATTTAGCCAAGAGAAAGAACCATGCCTTTTGTAATCAGCTTGAGAAACCCCACCAGACTTTGTAATTGAGTCTTCTCAATGCATGCCACCAATCTAATTCTATCTCACTAAACGAAAGATGAAACTAGAGTGAGTCATGTATTCACAGCTGTCTCTCTTGTTAACTCTGTGCAGATTGACTTTTTGTTAGAGACTTATCTAGCTTAAATACAGAATTAGCAGATTTTAGCATTCTCCGTAATCTTTAGAATATCGTCATTGGGAAAAGAAATGGATTCCTCTATCTTGAACCATTTTTCCCCCTGTGCCACAGAGCAACCCACGGTGAATGGGCAGTAAAGGGAAACATTTTCCACAGAAGTAACTGATATAAAATAATTTCACTAAGACACTGTGAGGAAGATGCGGTGGAATATTGGGTATGTAAAATGAGAGGCAGATTTGCCAACATTTATTTGAATTGGAGGTGAAAGAACATGTCATTCTTGAAATTTGCAGTAGCCACTGCCTTCATCATGCCCAGAAATGTCTGGCATCCCTGCATGGGGCTCTTACCCCAGAAGCTTCTTGGTAATAGGGTCTGAAAAATGAAGGGCTCCACCCAAGAGTGTCCCGTGAGCATGACTCTGGGACCAGTAGAAAAGAGCAACTTTTCAATGGTTTGCTTGAGGGAGGGAGGAGCAGAGCTAGAAGGAAATGTGCCTTGCCTTGCAGATGAGTTAACAAAGCGTCCTGCAGCCTGGCGTAGTGGCTCACTCCTGTAATCCCAGCACTTTGGGAGGCCGAGGCGGGTGGATCATCTGAGGTCAGGAGTTCGAGACCAGCCTGGCCAACATGGTGAAACCCCGTCTCTACTAACAATACAAAAAACATTAGCCGGGTGTGGTGGCGGGTGCCTGTAATCCCAGCTACTCTGGAGACTGAGGCAGGAGAATTGCTTGAACCTGGTAGGCGGAGGTTGCAGTGAGCTGAGATCGCGCCACCTCACTACAGCCTGGGTAACAAGAGTGAAACTTCATCTAAAAAAATTAATAATAAATAATAGAAAAGAAAGAAACTGTCCTGCCTTGTTTCTCAGGTACACATGGAAAACAGAAGAATGGAGTCTTGGCTCCAGCAGTTCCCGGATGACTTCTGTGTGAACAAACTGCTAAAAGAAGTGGGATTCTGGAAGCCGTTCCTCTGACTCACCGGGTAATGGCTTTTTTCTCTGAAAAGATTCTCAGACAGAAATCAGCTTCCTGGTGGGGCTCAAAAGTGCTGGGAATCAGGATGTACTCCCCAGGGGGTAGCTTGAACCGGTCGGAGACTTCTCTCAGGTTGATGAACGTCTTGCTTCTGGCCCGAGAAGCGTGGTATCTGAAGAAGTCTTTGTTCAGGCGTTCGTCTTTGTCAGGGCACTGCAATGGGCAAGAAAGGGAGGGGTTTCCTAGGGAAGTTCCTCTTGGCTTTTCGGACACAGTTCATGGACTCTTGGTTGAGTCTCAGGCGTGAAACCGAGGAGGAGCTGCGAATTTAGAACTCAGATGGAGAACTCTGAAATGCAATGTGGTTCCCACCTACCTCGTAAATGGCATAGCCGATTGTCAGCACATTGGCACCAAATCTCTTGAGTTTCCTTCTATCTTTCTGCATCAGGGCTACAAGGAAACTGCACTCCTCCTGCCCCTCATCTTTCTCAGTCAGAGACAATTTTATTTGTGGATTGGTCCAAAAGGTATCTGTCATTTGGGAGAGGTGCATTATTTTCCCTTTCTTAAAAAACTCCCCAAAGACCACACACACACACACACACACACACACATACACACACACACCTATCCGCTCTCATTACATATCCTACCAAACATGAGAAAGTAATACCTCCTCTCCCTGTTCAATAAGCCCTCCTACACTACTTCTGATAATGCCTAACGAGAATGCAAAGTATCCTCTCTTTCATTTCCACCTTCTCTTCAACCATTTCCTATGCAGCTTTTTAAGGACATTTTTCTGGGTCTAGTCTGCTAAAGCTTGTTCCATCTTTTTCTTTTTTTTCCACTTAGTATTTCAGAGGAGAGTGCAGTGGACTTCTGGTTGTCTCCCGGCATCTACTTGATAGTGGGCAGTTTGAGTAGGATTGATCTCGATCACTGCTCCAGCATGAATTCTGATTGGTCTATGCCAGTCCCTCTTGCCACCGAAGATTGGACAAAGCCAATCAATGCATAGCATTCACCGGGCAATATTGGTTCAAGGAATTTCCAATTAGAGGGAAATTGAGAACTTTTTTGTTTGATAACCCCAGGAGCTTTGCTGTTCACGTGAATGAGGGCTCAGGAAGCCCTGGATACTGCTGCCAGTCCTCCTGCGATTATAAAGAAAGCCAGACAGAGAAAGAAGTCAACACAGAAAAGAGGGCAGAACAGTGAATTACAAGCAAATGGAATCAGGGCCCTGATAGAACTGTGCCTGAAGCCCACCCTACTTTTCCTCCAAGCTCTTCGATTATGTGAGATAATAAATCCTTTCTATTGCTAAACTGGCATGAGTCATGCTTTCCATTACTTGGAAAATAACCTAAGTGGTAAAACAAAGGAGTTTCCCCAAACAATTCTTACCCGACTAAATCTTTGCAGCCTTCTTTTCCCAGTCACTTTTGAAATCTTACTATGTTTCAGGCTTTCTCTGAGGACCCGGCCCTTATCCTTTGGTGTCCTGGGTTGGAATGGACACTTGGGAGTGGCAGAGAGAATGACAGGCAGTCTACCTACCCAGGAAATTGCGGCAGCCCCCAGCCGTGGAGCCACGAACCCAACTTCCCTGATGGACCGTCACCTCCCATTTGTGGACCGCATCTTCCTCCAGGGCATCGGGAGTGAGGTTGCAGATCTCCACTTTGTCAAAGTGGGCCTTGAAGTCCTTAAATGCCATCCTGCAACAAAGTGGAGAGACACGATGCGCAGGAGGGCGATGGTGAGGGCATCATCCATTCACTCATTCATTAAATCATTCACTTATTCATTAAATCATCTTGTTCCTGTTCACAAGGAGTGGGGCGACTGTAAAGTGTGGGGAGATGGAAACATTTTTTAAAGTAAAGTAAAGGTTAAAAAGGTAAAAAACTGGGGTAAAAATACAGATTTATTGTAGATGTTAAGTGCTACGGAGAAAAATCAAATTGGGTTGAAGGATGGGAGTGTAAGGGTGGGATGCTATTTTAAACAGGGAGATAAGGGAAGCCCTTCCTGATGGGGCACATTCTGAGTGGAGACCTGAACTACCAGGTACTGGGCAGAGCAGCTTGCTGGGGGTCTAGTCAGATGGATAGCAAGGCCCCAAGCCAGAGAGGTGCTTGAGGTGCTCATGGAACACCAGGAAGGCACGAGGCATCCGTAAGGAATAAGATCAAGAGATCACAGTATGTCAAGTAGATATAGGGATTTTGGCTTTGACTCTGAGAAGATGGAGAGCCACTGGAAGGCAGTAAAGGGAGGAGTCACATGCTCCATGGCTGCTGTGTTGAGAACAGACTTTGGGGACACAGGTGGAAGTAGAGAGGCAGCCAGGATGTTAGTGCTGGTGTCCAAGTGAGAGACAAGGGTGGCTTGGTCCAGGCTGGTGGCATGGGAGGTGGGAACAGTGGCCAGATTTGAGATATTCTGAGGCAAATCTTACAGGATTTGCTGGGAAGGAGAGAATGAAAGGAATCAGGATGTTTGGTTTGAGTGACTGGAAGGATGGAGATGGGGAAGGCTGTGGTGAGACAGTTTGAGAGAGAAGCTCAGGAAGTCAGGTTTGGGCACATGAATCTGAGATGTCTATTACACATTCAAGGGGAGATGTTAAGTAGACCGTTGAGTATGTGACTTTGGAATTCTTGGCAAAGGAGCTGAAGATGGAAACCTGAGAATTAGTGTAAAGATAGTTTTTAAAGTCATGAGACCAGATGAGACGCCTAAAGTGTCAGAATAGATAGCAAGGAGGGGGACCACGGATGGGGCCCTGGGACACCTCAGTGCTAACAGGTTAGGAAGATGAGAGGGGGCCAGGACAGGATGTTGAGAAGGCGCTCAGGTAAGAGGAGGACCACCAGGGCGTGTGGTCCCCTGCAATCCAGCACATCAAGGGCTCCTGATGGATCAAAATGATCTGATCAAGCAAAGTGAGAATGGGTGGCCTCGTTGGCAACATCAGGGTCAGTGGGATGGTGGGGCACACTCATAGCTGAGTGGAGTCGAGAGAGTAAGGGAGAAGAGGAACTGGCGGGCTTTGCTATAGAGGAGAGGAGAGAGCTGGGACGGTCACTTGAGTGGATCAAGGGAGGCTTTCTTTTCTTTACAGGTAGCAGAAATGATAGTGTTGGAGTGCTAAGGTGAATGATCCAGAAGAAAGGGGGAATTCATACATAAGGGGAGAGAAGAGAGCTGCAGGAGGTACATCCTAGAGTAGGTGAAGGATGGAAAGAGGCTACACAGGGTTTCAGAGTCAGGATTCCAGGAGGAAGGGCTCCATGCACAGGGTGCATGATTTAACACCACCCATTACTTCGGGCAGGCTCAGCCCAGGTGTCGGGGCAGCTCCTTCAAGAGGGTCAGGGCAATGGATCACTCACATGGACCTCTTTGCGGAGCCTCCTGCTGTGAATTTCTGAGTTTCCTCTGCCCGGCTTCTCCCACCTTCTGTACCAGACCTTCCTTCCACTAGCCTGACCTCAGGTAGCCTCTCAAACTCTGGTTTCTACCTCCTGCTCATATGCACTGATTAGTGTGATGATACTAATTCCAGAACTCAGCTTTCTTCCTGCAGTTTTTGCTCCTCTCTTGTAACCCCCTAAGTCAAAGTCCCCTGTACTTCAAAATTCAAAGTTCATCTGTAATTTCTAATTTGACAGCTTGGGAATCTCTCAAGCACCCTGCACATTTCCCACAAATCTGGGGAACTTAAGCCCTCATGGTTCCTGAGACAGAGACGGCTGGCATTCACCAGCACAGGACTAGGGACTGCACCCCACTCCTTCCATTTGGGAGTAGAATGTGAGCAGTGATGCATTTACTTCTGAGTCAAGATTTTTAGAAAGTGAGAGTGTCTTCTTCAATTTTTTATTTTATTCTTCTCTTCTGCTGGCTACGTGCAGATGACCATGTGACCTTAGAAGATGGCAGAGCCACACAATAGAATCACTGTATAAACAGAGTCACCCACAGAATATGAACATCCTCCCTGGACTGTCACAATGAGTGAGAAAAAAACTTCACTGTGTTTGAGCCTTTATACATCTGGGGCCTATTGCACTACTGCAGCTAGTGTTACCTTGAGTCTTTGGTGCCTCGAATTACAGAACTGCCATAACAAAATTCTAAAATATGTTAGCAGTTTGGCAAGAGGGAACATGGAACTGTTGGAGCTGGAAAATGGGGATATCTATGTTATGCAGTGGCAAAACATTGGGTAAATCTGTTGCATGTTGTTATGGACTGAATGTTTGTGGCCTCCCCTAAATCTGTATGTTGAATCTTAACCCTCAAAGTAATAATGTTAGCAGATGGGGCCTTTGGGAGGTGACTAGGTTGCGAGGGTGGAGCCCTCATGGATGGGGTTAGTGCCATTATAAAGGAGGCCCTAGAGAGCCGCCTTGCCCTCTTTCTACCGTGTGAGGACACAGTGAGAAGGCTCCATCTGTAAATCAGAAATAGGGCCCTCCCTAGACATGAGTTCTGCCTGTGTCATCATCTTGGACTTCCTGGTATCTAGAACTGTGAGAAATAAATTCCTGTTCTTTGTAAGCCACCCAGTCTATGGTATTTTGTTATAGCCACCCAAATAGACTAAGACAACTGTAAAAATACAGAAGGCAGAGCAAATCACTACTAAGGCTGTGTTCTATGGGAAAAGAATGAAAAAGGCTGGAATAGTTATGGTTTTGGGTTGTTGTATTTTAAAAGCTGTTACGAGGAAGAGATGAGTTCAGGCAAGAATTGACTGGTTGGAGCACATGAAAGGGAATAGAGCCAGAAACCAGAAATTATTTCTTGCAGGGTTAGAAGGGCCAACTTCTAGATCCCAAACAGGAAGAAATAAGCCTGAAAAAGATTTTAGAGATGAAGGCCCAACACAAAGATTCAATTAAACAAAGAGATTCAGGCCAAGGCAAAGTCCAGAGTAGAAAAGTTTCCTTCCCACGTAGATCAATATCTTTAGATGCTCTCAGGGCAGCTGCCTTCAAAGGTACCTCTCACCAAAGTGGGTGTGGAGGGAATGGACCCCATGAGCAGCAGAGCTGCCTGTCTTCAAATTCACTGTGTAAACCTGGATGACACAGAGCACCAAGGAGGTATGTCAGGCTGGAGACCAGACACTCTTCCTCTATTGGACTGCAGCAACCCCCTGAAGACTCTTCAACAAACTGAGAGCTGGGGTGAGCCCCCACCAAAACAGGAGGGAGATTAAATTTCCCTCTAATCTGGGTGTATATGAGGGGTCTGAGACAGATGAATTTGATTTGCCAAAAACGGAGAGAGAAGGCTGGGCGAGGTGGCTCATACCTGTAATTCCAGCATTTTGAAAGGTCGAGGTGGGTGGTTTCTCTGAGGTCAGGGGTTCGAGACTAGCCTGGCCAACATGGTGAAACTCCATCTCTACCAAAGACACAAAATGAGTCGGGTGTGGTGGTGCATGCCTGTACTCTCAGCTACTTGGCAGGCTGAGGCAGGAGTATCACTTGAACCTGGGAGGGGGAGGTTGCAGTGAGATGAGATCGCACCACTGCACTCCAGCCTGGGCAATAAGAGCAAAACTCTGCCTCAAAAAAAAAAAAAAAAAATGGAGAGACAGAGAGTGAGAGAGAGAGAGAAACATGGTGCTCCTTACGCCCCTGGGCCATGGGACTTGCTCATATCTGCAGTTAACACAGGAACAAGCACTGTACCAGAATTCGCCATCATCCAGAGCAGTGTGACACAGACGCTTCTGTTCAGCTGGACCAACAGAACGCCACTCCGGAGAACTAGGAGTAAACAAAATTGGTGTTCAGGCAGAGGTCATGAAGAGCAACAACGGCCTTGATGTGGAACCCACAGTGTGTGGTTATGGAGGAAATAAGTCCTGCTCAGTGACTACTCACTGGGTCCCAGAAATGCACCCAGGGATGCAGCGGCCAGTGAGCCACTGGCCCCCAAATAAGAGGGCTGGCCAGAAAGTACATCTCCAAGTGCTGCTGATGGATAAAATACCCCTGAGGATGATTTGAACCACCGACATGGAAGATTATCTTGGGACAGTCGCAAGGCATTGCATGCCCACGGGGTAGCAGAAGAGCCCAGCTGGAAGCCACAAGTCCACTGACTTTCGTGCTTGGCCTCCAACTTGCCATGTGACCTGGAGCAGTGCTTGGCCTCTCCTTAGTGGATAAGCTGACACTTGGAAAGGTGATAATGCCTTACACTTGCCCATGCTTGATGTTGTCTGTACTGGGCACCTTCTGTATGTGACCTCGCTAGCAAGCCAGGTGGGGTTCTGTGAGCTATGTGTGCCCATCCTGCAGATGAAAGGGCTCAGGTAGGCCGATGGACACATGCTCAGGGAAGAGTGGGGGTGGGAGTGGCTGCCTGTCATTCTCCAAACTCAGGATTTGTGACTCCAAGTTCATTGCATTTTCTGTGACCCCCACAGTCACCTCCAAATAGTTCAAAGTATGTCACCACTGTTGTGGTGCTACAGCCAATGTAGCAGCTCCCTCTCATCCTGTGATCTTGACTCAAAATCAGCGGAGTGCTCCGGAGATCCAAGGGGAGGATCAGCAGGGACCTGTCTCCAGGTGCTCGGGCCAGGATCAGAAGAGTGGAACTGGCAGCCATTAATTGCTTTTGGAGCCATTATCTTAAGTGGCTTACACCCAGGTAATTGGCCTGACAGGCTGACCACGTGGTGCCTTCAACCCTACTCACATGTCGCCAGCAGCACAGCAAAGTCAGGGGGTCAGGATGGCTCCTGCCCCGTGCATCAACCATGGAGGCTGCATGAGTGGAAGACGAACTTCATTCCAGCCTCGGCTCCCAGTCAGAATGCACTTTCTTTATTTCTACCTCTGTGAGTCCCAGAAAATGGGAGAAACTGGCCCATTTTCCCTTTATAGGCTACTATTTCAAAGTTGAGGGGCACTGCACATCTTACAACATGATGTAGTCTCACTAATTTTGGTTTCAATATTTCTCTGTGCTTTCCTTTTCTGCCAGGAGAGGGAGGCCAATCTCTTCCCTCCTCAACCCATCTCAGCTCATCTCTGCCAATGCTTCTTGGTTCTCAGAAGGCGGCAGCCAAGGCCAGAGCAGAGGATGGTGGGATGAGAACCTCCACGGGGGCGATGACAGCCTGGAAAGCATACGCCTGTGTGCTCTGCCCTCACACTGGGGTCTGGCTAACAGAGCAGCAGCTGCACCATGCCTGGTGACCTGGTAGCTGTGTCTGGACTGAAGACAAACCCTGGCTCAGTTTTAACCAAGTTCTAGACTAGCTTCAGATTTCCCCAGAAGCTCAGGGGCCACGGGTGTGGCAAGAAAGGCCTTCAGGAGCCCAACAAGCAGAGGAGGAGCAACAGCTTCAGGCGGGCCCTGCCACGCACCCACCCAAACATCCCTGGTTCCCAGTCACCTGGGCCACTTCCCAAGGGACCAGAGCTGGGGGAGCTGTGGGGACACACACAGAAAAGGCAGACCTTTCTTGATAACTGGGAGACCAAAACTCTGGTTAACAGCTCTGTAATAAACGAAAATCCAATTCCACTTCCTCTATTTTTTTCCTTTTTTTTTTTTTTTTTTTTTTTTAAAGAGATGGGGTCTTCCTCTGTTGCCCAGGCTGGAATGCAGTGGCGCAATCATAGCTCACTGCAGCCTCAACCTCTCATACTCAAGTGATCCTCCTACCTCGGCTTCCTGATGTGTTGGGATTATAGGCGTGAGCCACCAAGCTCAGTCCCACTTCTATTTCTCTGCTGGCCTATTGGTCCTCTGCCATGGTTAGTGACCATCAGAGAGAATCCTATAGTTACACACTAGGTAATATTTCAGGGATTCCCATACTCTAAACACACACACACACACAAACACACAGGCGCACATGCACATGCACGCTGCTTACTGGAGCTACTCACAACTACAGATAAAGCTTTTCACCATATCACTGGGTTATAAACATCACCATGGGAGGTAACACATTTATGTATTGACATAAATACAGTTCGTGAAAGTTAGAGTACTGTTGTAAGTCTTTCTTGAGAATCAAGCTTGATGCAAGGTGGGCCTGAGGGCTGAAAGGGGAGGAAGAAGGGGCACCCCAGAATCGGGACAGGACCCTGAGTCAGAGCCCGGGAGGGTGGTAGACAGGTCACTCCTTCACATGTCTGCACAAGCCAGCTCTGGTCCCACATGCCCCGGGAACCAGCCAGAGAGGCGGGATAGGGTGACTGACCTGTCGCTCCATGACCCGTTCCACTCAACCTGGCCCCAAGGGTTCCGGACTCGGATGAGCTCAATTCTCTGGCCTCGGAAGTTTACCTAGAAGAGAAAAGCATGAGGGAAGTGTGAGATGATAAATATGGTGGAGGTTTGGCCACATTCACCCATGAGCTCCAGGTGGACCAGCTCCATCCAGGACTGGTTGTTGAAAAGTCTCTTGCCTAAAACGCTGCTGAAGGTATGTAAAAGTTCGCCAGTTCTTAACCAGCCCTTGGAACCTTCTAATTCCTATTGAATAATTGCTACTATTGCCAAAGATACTATATTAGGCACCAAAATGCTTATGCCACATCTGGGAAGTAAAGTGGAATTGTAATTAACAAGAAATTAGTCCATGTGAATCTAGAAATGGATGGGTTTCTCTCTAGACTGGGATCTCCCTAGAGGCAGGAGCCAAGTCTTAGGCATCTTCAACACCTAGTAGAGTGAATGGTAAAAAGTAGTCCTCAAAGATGCTCATGGAACTATTACTGAACTTTCTTCATCCTAGCATCCCATGCACAGATGAATGATAAGAAAATAAGCACATGCTGGGAATTTAAACACAACAATAAACAAAAAGAGCTTTTACATCTTCGAAACCCAATATTCTCCTTGTTTCAGGTATCTATGAGGATTCCTGCTGTTTACCTCAACCATCCTTGAGCCAGTGTACCCTCAGGCTCTGCCTGGGAGCAGGGACAAGGGCCAATGCATTTGAGAAGGGTTTTGGAGGAGAGAGAGTGAAAGTAAAAGACTTCTAGTTATCGACTAACCAGAAGCTGTAGCAGTCAGAACGTTTTATCCTCATGCATTTGGCATAAATGATATTTTGGATGTGTAAAAATTCAAGTAACATCAACTCTTCAGAGTCCAAGATGTGGCTTGTGGCTCACCATTTAAGGGGCTCATTTAATTTGAAAGGTTCAGGGCAGGTGAGTTCCTTGTAGGGGCAGAGGAAGCAAAATCAAGCAAACCAAGATGATGGGAGGTTTCTGTTGTTACGTGGAATACGTAGAAGATCTAAGCTAGAAAATCACACGCCCACTTGAGTGAGCGACCTGCAAGTCATGTATGGACGGGGAAGGAGGACGAAGGAAACAACACAAATAGCTAACATTCTAAAGAATCCCAAAGAGTCCAATTGCATCTCACACCTTGGCTCCAGTGAGGAGGAAGGGCAGGGCCTCCCTTCTGTGTTCTTAACTCCCCATACATTCAGAGGATGTCACTCAACATGTGGGTGGCTACAGAAGACCAGGGGCACCTGTGCCTTCTAAGTGCTGGGCTTAAGACTGGTCCAGGGGAGGTATGGAGTGGGCAAGGCAGGCTTCCGGGCTTTGCTGAGCTTGAGTCTGGGAGAGTGATACCTTTGGCTTCGTGTCTTCCTCTTTCATCCTACTCTTTATTTCTCTTCCCCTTGTGCCCTTCAAGGATCTCTCCTCTTAACCAACCACTCCCTCGAAGTCAGGGTGGTGCTGTGTGGAGTCTGGGTGTTCTCGGGATCAGTTCCACCTGGGCTACAGCTACAGAGAATAGGATTTGTAGTGATTAATTTTATGTCAACTTGACTGGGCCATGGGGTGCCCAGATATTTGCTTCAAGGTTATTCTGGTTGTGTCTGCAAGGGTGCTTCTGGGTGACACGAGATTTAAGTTGATTGAGTAAAACAGATTGCCCTGCCTGGTATAGGTGGGCCTCATCTCATCTGTGAAGACCTGACTAGAACAAAAAGGCAGAGGAAGGGGGAATTCCCTCTCTCTGCCTGGGTTCCTGAGCTGGGACATCAATCTCTCCTGCCCTCAGACTGGGACTTTTACCATTGGTGTTCCTGGTTGCTAGGCCTTCCTTTTAGACTCAGACCAGAACTATGCCACTGGCTTTCTTGGGCCTCCAGCTTGCAGACAGCAGATCACGGGACCTCTCACTCTTCACGGTTGCATGAGCCAATGCCTTACAATAAATCGTATTACAGTTGATCCTGGAACAATGTGGGGGGTTGGGGCGCCAACCCTCCTGCATTGTCAAAAAATCTCATATTCCCTAAAACTTAACTCCAAATAGCCTACCATTGACCAGAAGTCTTATTGATAACATAAAGAACCAATTAACACATGTTCTATAATTATTTATATTGTATACTGTATTCTTACAATAAACAAGCCAGAGAAAAGAAGTGTTATCAAGAAAATCATAGGGAAGAGGAAATACATTTACTATTTATTAAGTGGAAGTGGATCGTAAAGGTCTTCATCCTTATTATCTTCATATTGAGTAGGCTGAGGAGGAAGAGGAGAAGTTGGTCTTGCTGTCTCAGGGATGGCAGAAATTGAAGAAAATCCCCACATAAGTTCAAGCCTGTGTTGTTCAAGGGTCAACTGTGTGATGTAGATAGATAGATAGATAGATAGATAGATATGTGTGTGTGCTTAATTGTATGTACGTATATTTGGTTCCATAGTGATTCTATTTCTCTGAAGAATCCTGATTAACACAGGACTGATGGAGAATTGGGAAAGAAAGGAAATTAAAAATAAACAAAGAACAGGTGCTTCCACCTGCTAAACGAGTTTTGTGCTGCGGTGGAATCACACGGTTTCTCTCTTTCCTGGCTTGCCGTTTTGAATTCCAGCCTGCCTCTTTAGGTTTCCCTGAAATGTCTGAAAGGCAGACATTTAAACTGCAACACACTGAATAAATGCCTAAGGGACTAGCATTATCATGCGTCTCCCCTCACCCTGCGGTTGGAATTCAAGTCACCTACCTGGTCAATTCCTGTTACACTGTAGGCGTGACCCTTAATAAGACCGAACGGCGTCCGGGCCTCAGATTCCGCAGCACTTCCGGTCTAAAACAGGGCAAGAGCAGAGTCACACGCACCGTCTAAGTCAAGCCTCCCCTGCTGGATCAGACCCGGCTACAGGCCTGGCCTGGTCACAACCTCCAGCCCCTTCTGCTGCCCCAGGTGCAGGCCATGTGCGTGGGCTATGCACGGGACTCCCCTAGGATGTTTAGCAGTGAAATGCAGCAAGTTCCAGTCTCTTCCCAGAATGGGGAGGCGCTTGTTCCCAGTGTGGACTCCAATGAACAGTTCACTATTGTGTCCCCAAACAGAACAACTTGTCACCTTCATGTAGTATAGTGTGAGAGAGAAGACACAATCACATACATCCCAGAGACGAAAAGAAGCATATAACAATAGGACACACAGCTCTGCGTCACAAACCTGAAAGTGCAGAGGAACTGGCTAATTCATTAGCGAAAAACAGACCCCATGGCTAATCTAAGAGGAAACAGAAAACTAGAACTGATTAAAAATATATATATACAGTGTCATAGCAGTCCATAAAAAACAACAAAAAAAATTTAAAAAGATGAGATAAAATTATAAATGTGTGTGTTAAAATACCATTAGACTTCTATCTGCTATTTTTTCATAGTATATGAAATGAAAAAAAAAAAAACTTCAGAAAACTAGACAGAAAGATCGCATTTCAGTAAAATCAAACCAACTGACCTTGATGTTTGTGTGTGGACGTGTGTGCCTGTCTGTACGAGCAGAGAGAGAGCTGGGAAGGGTACAGGCCAGGTGATCCCAGTCCCAGGGTGGAGCTGGAGAACAGAGGCAGCTGAGAAACGGGTGGGAAGGAGGTAAAAATGCACCTGTATGGGTCTCAAGATTGTTCCATCTGATAAAGCAAGTACATCTTACCTTTGTCATTTGACAACCATTAAATAAAAACTTGTGTTTTATTTGTTATTT
The DNA here is from genome assembly GCF_037993035.2 of Macaca fascicularis. Classification (NCBI taxonomy): domain Eukaryota; kingdom Metazoa; phylum Chordata; class Mammalia; order Primates; family Cercopithecidae; genus Macaca; species Macaca fascicularis. The sequence continues at coordinate 18,324,085 of NC_088375.1, forward strand.
GTTTATTAGAGACAGGGTCTTGTTCTGTCACCCAGGCTGGAGAGCAGTGACACGATCATAGTTCACTGCAGCCTCAAACTCCTGGGCTCAAGGGATCCTCCTGCCTCAGACTCCAGACACACACCACCATGCCTGGTTAAAATTTGTGTTTTAATTAGCGGGAATAAACACTGCCCCCCAAGAGTTATGCCCCTTCTTAGGTGTGGCTGGGGTACCTGGTGCAGACTGCAGCCCCAGCATACTGCCTGGAATGGGAGCTCATGAGTGACTTACATCAATGAAGCAGCCCAGCAGGGAGCCTCTCTTCAAAGCCTTCTCTAGAATCTCATAGAAGTTCTCGGGGGCCTCTTTCATTTGGAAGGTCTCTGCCACACCCCCGGTGAAGTCTTCCATGGCCTCGATGGCGCTGCCTCCCTTCAGAGCTTCATAGCTCCCATTTAGCCTGCAAGGGTGGCAGGAGAGAGAGGAGACAGTCAGGGACCTAGGGAGGCCACCGGGGGCACCCTGCAGTCAGAGCTTTTCTAACTAAGCCAGAAGCATCTCCCAGGGTTTGTCCTGGCTGGGTGGTGTGGAAGGAAGATGGGAAGCAAGCATCAGGGTTTGCTTGGACCTTTGAGGAAGCCAAAGATCCTGAGCTTCCTGCAAGGGAGGCAGTGTGGTGTGGTGGTGTAGAGCAGCAGCCCTGGTGCCTGAGTGGCCGCAGGTTCAAATCCTAGTTCTACGACTTACCATCTGAATGACCAGGTCACTCAGTGCCTTAGTTTTCTTATACGCAAAATGAGGGAGAGTTGTGCTCTCCCTTTTAGGACTGCTGTGAGGTTCAAATGCTGTGTTTCACTCTGCAGTCTCCCATGGAATGGAGCAGGGCCTGACTATGTGGACAGAGAGAGGCCCTTTCTCTTCTCTGGTCTCATATACCCCTAACCATTTTCTTTCATAGTCATCTCTTTTATTCATAGGCATTTTACATGAAAGTGCTCTGCTTGATTGTTAAATAAGCTTTTCGATGTAGAATTTTAGAATCTGGTGGGAGGTGATTGAATTAGGGAGGTGGGTCTTTCCTGCACTGTTCTTGTGATAGCGAATGAGTCTCATCAGATCTGATGGTTTTAAAAACGGGAATTTCCCTGCCCAAGCCCTCTTTGCCTGCCACCTTCCATGTAAGATGTGACTTGCTCCTCCTTGCCTTCTGCCATGATTGTGAATCCTTCCCAGCCACGTGGAACTGTGAATCCAATTGAACGTCTTTCTTTTGTAAATTGCCCAGTCTTGGGTATGTTTTTATCAGTAGTGTGAAAACAGACTTAATAATTAACAGCTTATTTGGGCTCCCTTAGTTTCTACCTAATGTCTTTTTTCTGTTCCAGAATCCCACTCAGGACCCCACATTGCACTGAGTCCTCACGTATCCTCAGGCTTTTCGTGGCTGTGACAGTTTCTAAGACTGTCCTTGTTTTTGATGACCTTGACGGTTTTGAGGAGTCCTGGGCAGGCATACTGCAGGATTAGAATTTGTCTAATGTTTTTTCTCGTGATAAGACTAGGGCTATTAAAGAAATGATAAATGCTTGAGGTGATGAGTGTCTCAATTACCCTGATTTGATCATCACACATTGTGCGCTTGTAATCAGAATATCAAATGTGCACCATCAATATGTACACTATTACGCATCCATAAAAATAAAAAATGAAACATTTTTAAAAATTAAAAAAAATAGCTGGGTGTGGTGGTTGGTACCTGTAATCCCAGCATTTTCGGAGGCTGAGGCAGGAGAATCACTTGAGCCCAGGAGTTCCAGGCTGCAGTGAGCTATTACGGTGCCGCTGCACTCTAGCCTGGGTGAGAGAGCAAGACGCTGTCTCTAAAAAAAAGTTAATAATAATTAAAAAAAAAAAAAGAGTAGAGCTATTGGTTAGTGGAAGGAAGACCAAAGAGGTAAAGCTCCTCTCTCATCTCATCATATCAAGGGTACCTGCTGTCCACATGCCTTACCACGGCTGATGCTGGCCTTGATCACCTGGCTAAGGTAGTGTTAGTCAGGTTTCTCCACTGGAAAGTTGCTCCTTCTCTCCCCTTTCCATACTGAACTCTTTGGAAGGAATCATTATGTGCAGCCCGCATGAAAAAATTAGGGAGTTATGCTCCACCTCTCAAGGCTGGAATATAAACATAATCTTTTGGAATTATTCTACACAGGATATTTGTTCCTTCTTCTGCATTTATTTATACGATCATTTACTCAAAGTAGTATGGACCCATTGATATTTATTTTCTACTTGGGTTTATTTTGTGGTTGTTTTGTTTTGTTTTTGTTTTTGAGATGGAGTCTTGCTCTGTTGCCCAGGCTGGAGTGCAATGGCGTGATCTTGGCTTACTTCTACCTCCACCTCCTGGGTTCAAGTGGTTCTCCTTTCTCAGCCTCCCAAGTAGCTGGGATTACGGGCGCCCACCACCATGCCCGGCTAATTAGTGTATTTTTAGTAGAAACGGAATTTCACCATGTTGGCCAGGCTGGTCTTGAACTCCTGACCTCAGGAGATCCACCTACCTCGGCCTCCCAAAGTGCTGGGATTACAGGTGTGAGCCACGGCACCTGGCCTCTACTTGGGTTCATAATCCAGTACTGCTTTGTCTGTTTTGTTGGTTGAATTCTTCTAGCTTTGGCTGTTTGGAGCTCCTTCAGCATGCTCTTGTGTCCTTTTGGCATAGCCTTATTTGTGTGTGTGTGTGTGTCTTGCATGTATTCTCACTTTCTGGGACTATAAGATGACCTAGGCTCATTTTACGTATGTATGCATGTATGTATGTATGTGTGTATATATATGTATGTATGTGTGTATGCCCCAGTTCTAGAATTTGCCTTATCTCCAAGAAGCCCTAGTTCCTTTGATTGAAGAATGATCTTAGAAACCAAGACTTGAGACATAGGTGTGCTTGTTGCTACAGGATTGTCATTGCTTCTAGCTCCTCTCACTGACAAAGCAAGGAAATATATATGTGTATGATAACCCAAGTATAGATCAATATATATGTGTATGATAACCCATGTATAGATCCATGTATCTCTACGTAACCATCTCTATTAAGCTATATCTAAGTTAATTCTGGAATCTCCAACTCTAATCTGCATGGATCATTCTGGCCTCCTCCCCGTGCCTATCTGTAACCTCTCAATCCAATAGAGAGAAACTCGGTTCCTGCCGTCCACCCTCCATTCACTCGATTGTTCAACTCAGTATGTGTGTATAATTAGATCAATTTTTCATTTGTATTCCTTTGAGAAACCACTTTAGCAACTAGAGCACAGCACTCACGTACAATTTCTTTTGCTTTTAATCTTACAGACTCCACTAATTTCCAAAGTTACTTAGGTCAGCACCTTTCTTTCCAACCCCTTAGGTGAGGTTATTTCATACATTTGAAATTGGCTTTCATAGTTAGGGAGGCCAAGAAATCTCACAATCTGCCATTTGCAAACTGGGGAACCAGGAAAGCTGGTGGTATCATTCAGTTTGAGTCTGAAGACCTGAGAATCAGGGGGTTGATGATGTAGTCCAAGTTTGAGTACAAAGGTTTGAGAACCAGGAGCTCCAATGTCCGAGGGCAGGGGAATATGGATGTCCCAGCTGAAGTGGGGGAGGGAATTCACCCTTCCTTTGTCTTTTTCTTTTATTTGGATCTTTAACAATTTGAATAATGCTCATCCACATTGGTGGCAGCAATCTTCTTTACTCAGTCTACAGATTCAAAAGCTATTTTCTCCAGAAACATCCTCACAGAAACACCCAGAAATAATGCTTCACCAGCTATCTGGGCATCCCTTAGCCCAATCAAGTTGACACATAAAACTAACCATAACACCATCTATATATCTTTTTTTTTTTTTTTTTTGGTGAACTGTTCTGCCAACCATTTTTGGCCTTTTTAAAGGACCCTAATAAACCTTTTTTATGTTTAGAAACTAGATGATGCACAGTTTCTGTTGCCTTGCTTGCATCCTGTTGTGTGGGGCACTCACCAGAGGGCAGAGCTGGGCTTGGGTTCCACCCACTGGACTCAGAAACAGTGCCCTGTGTCCCCTTAGCCCTGTCTAGTGGCACTGATAGTGTTTGCACAGACCTGGGTGGGACAGAGGGCAAGCGTGGGCATCTTTGGTTCTTCTTTGATGGTTTTAATTCTGTCCTGCTGAATTCAGGATTAATTTAACCACAGTATGTCTTCACTCTATTTTTGCCACTTTCATGCCCCACTTGGAGGTAGAAGCAAGACCATCCTTGCTTCTGTCTCTGGGGATAGGATTCTCATGGCTTGAAGATCCAGGCTGAACCTGCAAGTGGCTCCCAGGAGCTCTGCCATCATCTGTGGATCGAATTCAGGCTGCTGTGGCCTTTCACTAACAAGCTAGTGGGCTGCAAATTGACAGCCTGAGGAAACTGAGGCCATTTGGCTGGTGATTAAAAATGAATGTCTTGGTTCCATTTATATGAGGTTCCTAGACTAGTCAAATCATAAAAGCAGAAAGTAGAGTGGTGTAGCCAGGGGCTGGGGGAAGGGAGGAATAGGAAGTTATTGGTTTATAGGGACAAAATTTCAGTTTTGCAAGATGAAAAAGTTCTGGAGATAGATGGTGGTGATGGCTGCACAACAACGTGGATGTACTTAACGCCACTGAACTGCACACTTAAAAATGGTAAAATTTATGTCACATACATTTTATCACGATTTTTTAAAAATAAAAAAGAAGCATCCTGTAGGATGGACGATCGATGTCTCTATATCCATGTGGGTGACAGCCCAGATGTTTGAGCCATACCAGTGTCGGAGAAGTCTGAAGCACTAAGTGCTGTCGGCACAGCCAGAATTCCCCTCCGCTTGCCTTCCCAGCTCTTCCAAAGGCCAGATTCACGACCCAGGGAGACAAAGGGTCATGAATGTAGCCACCGTTCCCAAAGATGGGCACATCTAGGCCATGACAGGAAACCCACCTCCATCCCCTCTTGAGCCCTGAGAAGGTTGGGTCCTGCCGAGCCTCACCTGCAAACCCAGAGCCCTGTTTTTTTCCCAGCCCTTAGATGCCCAAAGGCCAGTGGAGAGACTCCTGTCGGGAGGCTGCCCGAGCTGGGGAAGCTGTCACTCACTTGGCGTAGGCTTTTTCCAGCAAGGCGCTCCAGAACTCATTGTGGTCAGCAGAGTGGAGGAAAACCAAGCGGTCCCTGAAGGTGGGCAGGCGGTCATCGATCACCACATCCAGCCACTCACTGTGCTGCCAGAACTGTTGCCCAGGAAAAAGACAGAAATGATGGGAGTCAGCTACATGGGAGCTCCAGGCCCTGTTTGTAAATGTTGATCCTGTTGCTTTTTTCCCCTCTGACCAAGCTACCCACAGACAGCTTTGAAAATCACACACAGGTTCCATGGTAGGGCATCTGGGCTTCGTCCGCTAAGTTACAAGCTGAGCATTGTACCCAGTACCAACCACTGACATCAGTTCAAAGACTCAAGGTCAACCCATCAAGGCTGCGGGCGAGGAGGAGGCAGAACAGGAGTCACAAGTAGACACTCTATGGTGCTCTGAATTAGGTTTTCTTCTTCACAAGAAAGTTGTTTTTGTGGGGGAGGGAGAATGTATTGTGGTGTTTGAGTTTGCTGTTTTGCAGCCCAGTTCTCCATTATTCTCTCCCACCCAGTTTCAGGGTCTAGCTCCAATTTGCCTTAACCTTGCTTCCTCCTCACCCATAAGCAGAGCCCCTAAGACTGATTTGTTGGCTATTCACACAGGAGACAGGTGGACTCAGTGTCTCCTGTGTGCCAGGTGAGGAGGCGTGAGGAGAGCGTGGCTGTGTGTGAATGCATATGTGTGCACACATGTGTATACACGTGCATGCAGGCAGGCATGACAGGTATGTGCACTCTTTGTGGTTTATACATTGCATGTGTGCAAGCATGTGTTTGCTCACATGTGTGCAAGTGTGTGCATACAAGCACATGCATGTTTACGTGTGTGTATGTATGCACACATGTGTTTGCAAGTGCTTCTACACACGTGTGTGCTTGAGCACATGTATGTGTGTGTGAGCTTGTGTGTGGTCTGCTGGGAACAGGAAGGAAGGTTGGAATGAGTCAAGGACCATGTGTAGTTTCTCTGTGTATCCTGCGGTGACCCAACTCCTCCCCGTTCCTTCTGGTTCAGTTGGCCTGAGAGCAATCCTAAGGTAACCTCTAAGAGTAAGAAGATAGAGGTCGAAAGAGGAGGGTAGGCACAGTGCTTTTGGGAGCCATTTATTTACAGCTTTGCTGTGTCATCCTGAGCATCTTGCTGCATCGGTGATTCAATCCCAATCAAAAGAGTTGGCCACAGTGTGGCTGAGGGGGTGTGTGTGTGTGTGTGTACATGTGTGTGTGTTTTAAGGAAGATTCCTGTCACCTGCTCCAGCTGGGCCTCCCCTCCGGGGCTTCCCACTCTTGGGGCTATCCACAGCTTCAGGTGGGACTGAGGCACAGTTGGGTCAGGTGTTTAAAGTCCAGGCCTGGACCTTGACCTTCCTGAGCAGGAGAGGGGTGGGGAGGAGCCTCAGTGCTGGCTTTCCTTGCAGAGGGGCTGGCTCAGGAGGCCTGTGAGTCAAGAGAGATGTATCCGCCAGCCCTGAGAGCTCCGCTAACTTCCTAGCACCCACACACCTGTACTGTGGCTGAGGGGTGGAAGAGGAGTGTGAAGGAGGTGGATTTATTTCCAGTGCTCTGCTTCCTAGGAGGCCAAGGAGGGGAGCGGGCAGAGTATGGTTATTGTGGGACTGACAGGCACCAACAGGTTCATTCCTCCCCACCACCTGATCCCTGGCAGCACAAAAGGATGCTGGAACCCAAACCCCCGAGTTAGAGGTCTGACTTGGCTACTTATTGTTTTGTGACCCTGGATCAACCACTTCCACTCCCTGGGACTCAATGTCCTTGGGGGTCAATGAAAGGACTGGGTCAGGGGATTGCCAAGGCTCCTCCCCGCTGTGACATTTAAGGGACAAGAACACTGGTCCCTTGGGAGCCCAAGATCAGATGGTGATGGTTCCGGTTTAGAGGCAGTAGTTCTGCTGGATTTTCTGAGCTTAACCACCCCCAACACTGCCACCCTGGTGTGCTTACGAGGACTGGAGAAAGACCAGCTCCTGGGGGTGCCATCAAGCCAAGACTGTGGTCTCAGCAGAAGTCACAGGAGGGGAGGGGAGACAGCCAGGCGGTGGCAGGTCTGTGAGAGAGCAGGGGTAGAGTTTCCCTGGGACCCAAAGTGTCTCTGTCCGCCTCCCCCCACCCCCCACCCCCGCCGGCACAGGAGGCCCGACCCCTGGGAATTGCATGCTCCTGAGCTACACGTGGTCGGCTCGCTGTCTGTGCCTTTGAAATGCTTCTGTGCCATTGGTGACAGGGCTTGAGAGTACCTCTGTTTATCAGCATGCAGGCCTCAGGGACAGAAGAAACGGGCTGGCCCTGAGTGGTGGCCTGTGAGTCAGGAGAAGGTGACACTGTCTGGGGTGCAAGGTCAAGGAATGCCTACTTGGTGCCTGGCTCTGTGCCGGCTCCTATGTGTGATGCCATTTAGCTCTACGGGAAGCCTGCGGGGAACAGTCAGTCTCTCCTTTCTTCACATGAGTGTAGAAAAGTCTTAGTGTCACTAACAAAACTGCCTGAGGTCACCCACCTAAGTAAGTGCAAGGGGCAAGTTTCAGTATTGGTCGAACGCTATATAAGGACAAGGGTGGAGGAGAGAGTGGAGAGATAGAAAGTGGAGGTGAAGGAGCAGGAAACCATCTCTGGGGGGCAAGCCTCACCCAATGTGCACCTCGGTTGAGGGTCTGCGGGTCACACGGGACTCCAGCAGATGCTGTCTGTATTTTTCTCAGTTTTTATTTTTTAAAATCCCTCGAGATGTCCAAATTCACATTTCTTCCATAAGGAGAACCTCTGTGTTTATGAGAAATCATCCAGTTTCCTGGAGGCATAATCAGTTTAGTCAATTTGTGCTTAAAGCACAGGAAATTCCAAATAATAAAACCCTTAACATATGGACCCCAGATTTGCCAAAACATCACTTACAGTTTTACATGTATGTTCCATAAGAATTTGCCGTGCAATGCCGTTAATGTTCTTCGGAGGCATTTAGCTGTTATTCCGTGATAAAATGTGGCTTTAGCATGGTTTAGGGCCATATGTCACACAGATCTGATGACATTTTTTTCCAGGGTTACTAGACAGTGTGAAAATGCACCTGGCATCATGCTGGACCCCAGAGAGGTAAACCCACTTGCCCAGAGCTCCCTCTTACCTGGAAATGGAATATCCCAGCATAACCAGGGCCAAAGCTTTGGTCCTGGGGGATGACTCTGGCCAGCGCTTTTTGATTAAGCGTAAGGGAGGCGATGGCGGCTAATAGCCAGCAGTCTCCTGCAAAATGAAAGCCATAAATCACAATTTTCATTACTATTTCACAGCAAATAGGAAAACTCTGTGTCAGAAGGCGACATGGGGAGTTTCAGATGTGGCCACATCTTTTCTACCTGTTTAAAAATAGACAGGACACCAACAAATACCTGTCTCCTCCCCTTCTGCCTCCCTTGCCTGCTCTTCTCTTGCCCAGTCTATCATAAACAGCGGTTGCCTTCTTGGCACTGTTATAGGATATGCTTACTTGGGTTTGAGACATATGGCTGCATGATGCCTCAGCTCTGTGAATTCCAGCAACTCCCCTTCCAGAGGACTGAGGCTGCATACATCAGTGTCAGCATGGGCTGGGCGAGCAGACATTTCATAACTGCCGCCCAAGTAGTTAGGCAGTACTGGGGAGGGTGGTTAGAAATCGCCTCTGCAGCCCCAACCCAGACTCAGCTTAATTACACAGATAGTGGTATGTCCATGGTGGCTCCATTTGCTTTATATTACCTTGCATTTTCAAGATCTATTGACTGACCTGCTGAACTTCCCAGCTGCGTCTTTATGTTAACACACATCTGGAGGAAAACTAAAAAGTGAAGTCAAACATCAAACCCTATTTTATCTGTGCTATCTGTGCTGTACCAGACTCCTGGATGCATTCCTTTGCCCACACTGAGCGTGGGCTGTGTCTGGTGTGTGCCTGACAGTGTCTCAGATGTTGCCTGTGTAAGCAGATATCTGGGAAGATCCATTTATCCAAATCAGCTTTATCCAGATTCATTTGTTTTCAGTAGACAACACCAATGTCATCGGAACCTAAGAGCCCATCACACTCAGCTTGGCAGTTTCTGAGTTCACATTTCTGGAAAGCGCCGTGTACCATTGGGCTTAGGACATTGCAATATGGCCCTTTCTGGCTGTTTACACAGGCAAGAGAGACTCACCAGGGCCGAACATCGGGAAAGCTACTTCCGAATCGCCCTGGTTCTGGCTTTCTGGGAGATGTCACCAGCAGAGTACAAGCCACCCCCAGCCTTAGCTGGAGCACAGAAGGATTGGTTTCTAATGCATCTGTTGGTCGGCTTTGGGAGATGCCACTAGGAAGTGACATGAATGGAGCCTGCAGGATCATTTGTTCAGCAAACTTTACCAAGTGCCTCTAGGGTGGCAGACCTTGTGCCATGCAGAAGACAAAGATAAGGAGAGACTTGGTGTCTGCCTTCAGCTTCAGGGCGGCCAGGCCAGCAGGAGTCTCATAGAGTAACCTCTGCTGTGGGCTGACCTTTCCCAGTTCTCCACCCAGTTTCAGCTTTGCCCAGTTGAGGAAAATGAGTGTTTCTTGGCCTGAGAACTCAACACCTCACATGTATTCAGCCAGAAATGCCCTGAGCTTTTCAGGGGGAGATTGAGAAACCAATGTTATTTATGCAATTTAAAAGAAACACAAAAACTCCACAACAAAACAAGATTGTTTTTTTCTCTCTTGGGCCTGGGCAGATGGATGGGGCTGGCCACCCAGCTGTGCCTGGGAGAAGTGCCCTCTGCGGGTCAGTGTGTTGCTCGGCTGTCTGGGTGGTGCAGAGCAGAGGGCACTACGGGAGGAGCAGGCTGGAGTGAAGTGGCACTATCTCGGCTCACTGCAGGGGAGAACCCCGTGCCTCTCAGGTTCTCAGGGACCCCATACTGCGGTTGCTCTCCTGATCCAGCAACCCAACCTCCCTCTTGCCATGCTCCATCCCCTCACACTCACCCAGCTCCCCTCTACCACCCCCGGCAGATAACAGCATGCCTTGATGCTATTCTAGGTGTGTTCTAGTTCTTTTTTTTTTTTTTTTTTTGATAGAGATGTGGTCTTGCTATGTTGCCCAGGCTAGTCTAAAACTCCTGGGCTCAAGAGATCTTCCCACCTCACCCTCCCAAAGCGCTGGGATTACAGGTGTGAACACTGCACCCGGCCAGATGTTCCAGTTCTTATTGTGGGTGGCAAAAGATCACGGCTGTTCATTTTCTTTTATTCTTTATAACGTATATATGCCATGGATAGTACTTTGGGGGTAGTAAGTGTTTCAAAATAATATTTAGAATCAACCATCCACTAAGGTAAAATATAAGGTTGTAACTCCAAATACATGTTTATGCCAACGTGACAAACCAAAACTTTGAAAAACAAGGAGCCAGTAGAATGATTTTCTATTAGATAGCCATGGAGGACTACGGGGTCGAGGGGAAGGGAGGCAGAGCAGGAGTGGGAGAGGTAGGCAGCGTCAGGGAGGATCTCCTGGAGAAGGACCACCTGAACATAAACATTGTGAAAAGTCTACATTGTATCTAGAATATGGCACACATGGGGGATTGGTTCCAGGACCCCGGTGTATACCAAAATCTGTGCATACTCAAGTCCCACAGTCAGCCCTGTGGAATCTGCCCATCAAGTCAGCCCTCTGTGTATGCGGGTTTCAAACCCTTCCTTCCTTCCTTCCTTCCTTCCTTCCTTCCTTCCTTCCTTCCTTCCTTCCTTCCTTCCTTCCTTCCTTCCTTCCTTCCCTCCCTCCCTCCCTTCCCTCCCTCCCTCCCTCCCTCCCTTCCTTCCTCCCTCCATCCCTGCCTCTCCCTTCCTTCTGTCCTTCCTTTTTTTCCTTTTTATTTGTTTGAGACAGTGTCTTAGTCTGTTGTCCAGGCTGGAGTGTGGTAGCACGATCTCAGCTCACTACAGCCTCAACTTCCCAGGCTCAAGGAATCCTCCCACCTCAGCCTCCCAAGTAGCTGGGACTATGGTCACGCACCACCAAGCCTGGCTAATTTTTCCATTTTAATTTTTAGTAGAGATAAGGCCTCACTATGTTGCCCAGACTGGTTTTGAACTCCTGGGCTCAAGCGATTCTCCTGCCTCGGCCTCCCAAAGTGCTGAGATTATAGGTGCTAGCCATCGCACTCGGCCTGGAATATTGTATTTTCTATCTGTGTTTCGTTGAAAAAAATCCACTTGGAAGTGGTCCTGCACAGTTCAAACTCAAGTTGTTAAAGGGTCAACTGTAATTCTGTCTATCATCCACCATCTATCTATACCTATCCATCCATGTATTTACCCACCTACCTTCCTATCATTATTTACTATCATCTATCTATTATTATCTATTTATTCTGTATGGTCTGTCAGTCAATCAATCAACCTATCAATCTTTTTATCTATCTAATTATGCATCCATTTTCTACCTATCATCTATTTCTTATCTATGTTTCTATCTATCCATCTGCTTCTCTCTCTCTCAATTGTCTCTCTGTCTAGCTAATTAACTATTATCAGTCTAGGTTTGTGACTTTGGATCTTGTGTTTAGGGTAGCTCAGTTGCTCAGCCCGGAGGTTCCAGCATGGCCTTTCTTAACCAATAGACCACAGTGGCAACCTCAGCTATAAGTAAGTCAGGGTCCACATAAGCTTGCAGTGGTTTGCTCTCTCGGCTGATTTCACTGGTGTTTTTTAAAAGAAAGTCTCTCTCTCTCTCTCTCTCTCTTGCTCTTTCATAGATAGACTAAAGGTAAACCCAGCCCATTTGGATTAAATCCTAAAATGCAAGACCCAATTTGAGTGACTTGAGGCGCACTCAGGTCCATTGCAGGAGGCAGACTGGATTGCTGAGGAGCGGCTCCCCAGGGTGTGCTCCTCAAGAGGCAGTGTGTATAATGGTTAGCAGCAAGGGCTCTACTGCTGGAAGGTCTGGGTTCACATCCTGATTGCCCGTCTGCCACCTCTGTGACCTTGGACAAGTTACTGAGCCTTCCTCAGCCTCCGTTTTCTCATCTGTGACGTTAGGAGGGTGGGTTGGGAAGATGGAATGAGGCCATGTGTGCTAGGGAGAGTGCCTGGCAGGTGACTGAGTTCATGTGTGCAGGTGTTAGCTACCGTGGTGGTGTAGGAGAGCCCGACCAATGCTGCTGGGTGTCACTCTCCTCTGGAAACTCTGGGGCTGTGAGCCCCACATCACAGGCACATCTGACTCTAGAGGAACAGGGGTGCAGGGGCTTGAGGCCACTGGACTCCATTCAGAGGGAACAAGGAAGCAGAGGCTGAAGCAGTGTTGTTCCCCCAACCCCGTGCCTCTTGGGTCCTCAGGGACCCCATGCTGCGGTTGCTCACCTGTCCCAGCGACCCAACCTCCCTCTCGCCATGCTCCATCCACTCACACTCACCAAGCTCTCCCTGGCAGATATCAGTCCTGGTGGCTCCTCCAAGAATGAATTCCGGGTTTTTCACGATTTCCTGGAGGAATGAGAGTGTTATTAGACTGAGACCTGCCATGCTGCAAGCCACCATGAAAGGCGGGCTCAGGGTCTCTGCTTTCTTGGTGCAGAGGGCTTTTGTCGTGCTTGATTCTTTTCCCTGCAGAGGGTCACGGGAATGGAAAAGGCTGCCACCTCTCTATGCTCTGGACAAGCCTGGGCTCATCTTTGGTAATCTCCTCCCTTGGGGAGTCCTGCCTACTGAGCAGCACTCAGCACCAACCACTAGCCCAAGAGACTCAGGCCACACCTGGCCACAAAGTGGGACATCAGCCACACGCTGAGGATTCCTGTGTTCACTCAGGCACTGGGCTAGGAGTCCAGGGCTACCCCAGCTGTGAGCTCTGTGACCTCTGTGGGCTTCAATGAGCTGAGTAATGCATGCACCACAGGCTGGGGCCTTGGACTAAACACACTCCCCACCCACCCAGCTTCTCCAGTTTTTAATTTAATCCTTCCCCGCCAGTGGATTCCAAATATATATAGGTTTAGAGACAGAGTCTTGCTCTATCACCCAGGCTGGAGTGCAGTAACGTGATCATAGCTCATTACAGCCTTGACCTTTTGGGCTCAAGCAATCCTCCCACCTCAGCCTCCCAAGTAACTGGGACTACAGGCATGAGTCACCACGCCCAGTTAATTTATAATTTTTTTTTTTTGTAGAGATGGGGGTCTCGCTATGTTGCCCAGGCTGGTCTCAAATTCCTGGCCTCAAGTGATCCTCTTGCCTTGGCATCCCAAGGTATTAAGGTAACAGACACATGCCACCCTGCCCAGTGTTTCTTTTTTTTAGATATGCAGTTAGGTGAAATTATATGTATCTATACCATATAAAGAGAGATATCCACGCATCTCTCATATGGTTTCACCGAAGTGGATTATATATACATATATATATTATTCTATATTGCACATAAGCACATACATTATATTAATCTAATCGTTAATACATATTAATATATACATATACAATATGGAGGGATATTTCATGAACAAAAAAGGGTAGAAAATAATCTTACGAAATGCATATATTTTCCACCATTTGGGTTGCTGGGCTTCATTCCTGGCATTGGATGGCAGCAAAGAGAGAGGGAAAGCCCCCGCCCTCTTGGAGCTGCCCTGGATGCGGTGGACCGTGCTCGCGGAAGCCCCGCCCCTCCCATCTCCTGCCCCGCCCCTCCCCCAGCCGGCCTCAGGCCTGGCCTCACCCACGGTGCCCACTGTGCCGGTAGCTGCCACCACCTCCCAGAAGTGGTTGTTTTGTTCAGGAGAGTTTTGCAAATTGCATCTGAGGAGGAGACAAACCATAAACCAGGAGAGAAAAGAGCGAGGATGGAGAGGGAAGGGGTGGGATGGGGCAAGGCTAGCTACCGCAGTCTGCAGGGGAGGCGTCTCTAGGGGAAGCAGAGGAGCACAGACCTAAACAAAGGGAAGGAGGGAGGAAGCCAGGCCGGTCCCGGAAGAGGAAACAGCCAATCCTGTGACAGCGAGGCACGTTCTGGCTCACCCTGCAGGTGTGGTGAGTTAACTGGGCCGGGGCCTGCAGAGGAGTGAAGGATTTTTCCCCCATCTCCCCACTTTTCCAGGCACCAGGACTGAGGAGGGGCCTGGGCTGGAGGTGGAAGGTTCCAGCAGTGTCTGGGTGGACGCCGCGTGGGGAGCTCAAGCTGCGCCACTTTCCCCGAGAGACCTCTACTTTGAATTGTCTTCCTCAGGCTTCTCAGGACCCTGCTTCTCCTCTGATCTTGTGTCCCTAAGAATCACAGGCAGGATAGAAATTTCTTTGAAGTCAAGGGAATTATCAGGACCAAGAGCAGAAGCTTCAAGTGCTGGTGCTCTCTCTGCATCTCCCAGGATGTGACAGCCTGGAGGAGTGACAGACACCAGGGGCGCCTGCCCAGGGAGAGCTATGTGCGGCATTAGTGTCTAGAATATTCAAGAAAGCTTGGCCAGGAGAATTTCTGAAAAACACGGTGTGTTTTTAGATGCACCAGGCCCAGCAGAAGTAAGGACCTCCTAAATGCTGGCCTCTCCTCTGCCAGGTCTCACACGTCTTTGCATTCCCACCCCCAGCTCCAGGTAGCCTTGGAGCCTTTTCATTAAATGACTCTGATCTCCACGGTGGCTGGAAAGGGAGTGAAGGTGGGGGGCAGCGCTCAGTTCTGGGGTCCTGGTAGACCTCTCTCATCTGTAGGAGGTACACTGCTGTTCTTCCTCCTGCACCTCAGCTAGCGCAGGAGTTTGCAGGTGGCTCTGAGCTGAGCCCATAAGGACAATGCAAACCAGGACCATGTTAGTGGGCCTCAGTAGAGTCCTAGCAATAGCCTGCCCCACTCAGCAGTGGGTCTCAGGGTGGACCATTTAACTTCTCATGGCTGCATCCTCATCTGTCGCCAGCTTAGACATTCTGGACTTGTTGCAGAATGTGCCTGCCCAAAGGGAACCCCAGGATTCCCCCAAGCCCTCCCTGTCTTGATTGCCCAGTCCCTGCCAGGGGATTGCCCTGGCGAGCAATGCCCCCACTGCCACTGCTACTCACTCCTCAAGTGGACATAAAATGGACTCCAAAAGCCACAGATGCCTGCCCAGCAGGCTGTACTGGCTCCTGGGGCAGGGCTGTTCCCGGATGCCCGCCTCCTTCCCATCCTCCCTGTTCCTCCCCTCCCCCAGCCTTCTGCAGGCCTGGCCCGGCTAACCGCACCAACTGTGCCTGCAGCTGCCGCCGCCTCCAGCTCCTGTCTTGCAATTGGTTGTTTTGTTCAGGAGAGGTTTGTTTTTGTTTTTGTTTTAAACCAAATCGCACCCAACGAGGAGAAAAATACAAAAGGAGAAAACTCAGAAACTCTCTCCAAGTAAACACAAATTAGTCATCAGGTATAAACTGGGGAGCTGACTGGATGTGTGACCGATTCCTCTGCGGGTCACTGTTTCTGGGAATTGGTGTGCACCCGGGCCAGTCGCAGGGGGTTCTGCGGACGCATGTGTGGAACGGCAGCTAGGCCGTGGGCCTGGGAGTGGTGTGTATGTAACAGCCCACATGCCCACATGTGCAAGGTGCCTGTGACTTGCCTTAGTGTGTGTGCCCAGGTGGGGTACACGTCTGTGCCTGTGCATGCTCCACATGTTGTGCTGGTTGCCTGTGCACTGGGGAGCATTGTCTATGCGTGAGTGTCCTGCATGTGCATGTCGATCCTGGATGTACAGTCGTTCCTGTGAAATGTTGTTTGGGAGGCCATGAGAATGGGGTTACCTGAAGTTACAGTCCTGTTATAGGACGATCTTAGGTGTCTCAATTGCAGGGGCCTTGACAAACCTGAAGTGAGCCCAGACTGCTGCCTGGAGATGCCTGAATCCCTGAGGGAGGCACGCAGACCCCTCCCCCGCCCCGCTGCCCTACCGCCAGGTGGTTTTCCTGGAGCACTAAGGGCCGGTCACCCTGGAATGTTTGCTTTCAGGGACTGTTCTGTTTACTTTGTACATCATCGCGGCTCAGCTGAAGACACAGACTTTCCTCTATTAAGCACACTGAATAATTTACAAAGGGAAAAGCCTTCTTTCTTTCTTTCCTTCCTTCCCTCCTTTCCTTTCCTTTCTTCCTTTCTTTCTTCTCTTTCTTTCTCCTTCCTTCCTTCCTCCCTCCCTCCCTCCCTCCCTCCCTCCCTCCCTCCCTCCCTCCCTCCCTTCCTTCCTTCCTTCCTTCCTTCCTTCCTTCCTTCCTTCCTTCCTTCCTTCCTTCCTTCCTTCTTCCTCCCTCCCTCCCTCCCTCCCTCCCTCCCTTCCCTTCCTTCCCTTTCTCTCTCTCTTCCTCTCTTCCTCTCCTCTCTTTTTCTCTTTCTTTCTCTCTTTCTTTTTCATTCATCCTTTCTTTCACATGGCCTTTCAGTGAAGAAAAGCCACATTTCTAGCAAGGTCTGGAGATGCCAGACGCTGCCATTCATAGCTGTCTGCTCATCCCTGTCATGTGCCCGGCACTATGGAGGCCATGGGGCCTTTGGGGCTGTCCCAGAACAACTGACAACCCCTCCTGGGGGTCAGGGGAGCAGCACAGGGAACAGCAAGCCCACCGTGCAGGAGAGGCTGTGGTCACGTCCCACGCTGTGCACAGGTTTGCTGGGGGGTTGTCCACACGGGCTAGAGGGGTGTGGGCACTTTCAGGGAGGTGTCCTGGATTTACACTGAGAATTGGGAGAGGAATTGCCTGGCCAAAAACAGATGGGTACAGACAAGGAGGGCTGGACTGCATGGTGGCTGCTCCCCATCAGGCTGGGAGATCCCACCCGATACTCCCTCTTCTTCTTTCTGTGCACCCGCTTACACTCAGGTACACAGCTCCTTGCATGAGACCTGGGGGTGATGTCACCTTCTCTCCAGGTTGAGCCTATCACCTCTCTGCCTCCCAGCCCCTCCCAGCCAGTTCCCTGAGTCACCCCCTCAGTGCACTCCTTGCCCTGGGCTCCCTGGAGGGCAAGCCTGGCTGTCCACTGCCCTCCAATGTCCCCTTGGCTTTGTGCTCTGCCCACCCTCCCCAAGCACAGCTGTGTTTGACAAGAAGGTGGTGCTGGGGAGGAGGGCCCTCAGCCCCACGGTCCCACGGGCTGCTGAGACATGCACCGCGTAGTGCTGAGCCCCACTGCAAATGATGCCCAAGCCACAGAGGTCTGCAGGGAACCTGGTAACGCTTGTGATTTCCCTATGGCCCACTGCCCCCGACCCCCTGTGACTCCATGCTGCAGAAAGAATCTCCATGCTCATCCTCAGCCCTTTTGCTCCTGATTTTACAGAAATCTGTAAGATACGACGTAAAGCCCCTAACTCCCCTAATTAAGAAACAGATAGGGGTGCGGGAATGAGGACCAGACCAAAGGGACAATCTCAGTTGCAGACAAAGGAAAAGGCAGAACAGATTCTGAAAATGAGTCCGTGGGAACAACAGCAACATAGTAGACCTGGGTTAAGATCAGGAAAGGGTCTGCCCTGGGTGGAGACAGTGGGATGAGGAAGGGACAGAGGGCTGGTACAGGGGCATGGGCTGGGTGGCAGGTGAGGGTGCATCTTGGCAGGGGCTCGTGTGTATCAAGGGCCCTGGCCTATGAATGAAGGCCTCACCCAGCATTTGGGGCAATGCCAGAGGAGATAACACTAAGGAAGACAGCCCCTTGGAGCGGAGATCTGGGACTCTAGAGTCACTGGGCAGGCCTTGGTGGCCCTGGTCCCAGGAGGGGAGACTCTAAAGAGGGAGACAAAGATGCCCTCCATGCTGGTTTGTGTGCCCAGCTTTTATCTTGGAGAATTCTAACTTTGACAAAAAGTAGGTGAGTTGTAGAGTACAGATTATACTTTAAACTAAGTGACATCAAGACAGACTGCGAGGATGGGGACCCTCCTAGAGTCAGGAGGCAGTGGTGTTAGGTTGCAATGACAGCAGTAGAAATAACAAGGACTGGCACTGATTCTTTACACACCAGGCTCTTTGCTAAGTGCTCTACTCTTGCTAACGCAGCTGACCCTCATGAGGACCCCGTAAGTTGCGTTATTGTCCCCATTTTAAGGAAGAGAAAAAGTGCTTCCAACCTTTTCATATCAAGCGCCTGTAGAGAACATGAACATTTATACAACACCCTGGATCAAACAGAAAGAGCTGCTGCTTCCAGTCAGGGGCTCTGCTCACCGGGAGCCCAGGAAATCAGTTTCTCTGGAACTCTATTTCTCAGGACTCCTGACATCAACTGCAGGGAAATCTCCGCCCATAGTTAAAAATGCACCCATAGCCTGCAGCCTGGGCAGCTGCCCACGCGCCCATTTGTTCATGTGTTGAGGCCAGAAATAAGCCCAGGGAGACCTAACAGTCACGGGCAGAGGGTCAGAGGTCACTGTTTTATGTCTTGTAACTTCTGCTTTTTTATTTTGGAAATGTCCTTTTTCTTACTTAGCAAAGCATGATCTACTAATCCTGTCTGTAAAGTGCAACCCCACATGATCTGCCAGTGCCCTGACCTCACACTGCAATTGGCCATATGCAGAGAACCATAACCAATCACAGCGTGGCTTTGGGTTGTGGTGTGGTGAGGAAGGTGCCTGGGAGCTTTTAGGGCCAACTCTGATAGGGCCACTGAATGCTCACTGTGATTTCCCCACGAACATGGCACCTTGTGGGATCAACTACCCGGCGGGTGAAGATCAAGGCACCTGTGTGCCTATGCCTGCAGTCACTCCGCCACCCCCGCCCCACACATATGTATATGCATATCCACGCACGTGTGCACACAGTCACACACATGCACACACATAGTCAAATTCCTACACACACAAGTGCATGCACACACACGCACCCCACACTGCCTACCGCAGGAAACAACAACAAAACGCTTACCGCTTCGGAAACAGCCGCTTAGGTTTACCTTGGCCCTGCCCATGAAGAGCCCAGAGGTTTTGTGAATGTGCATTAAAAAAAACCTTAAATCATCAACATTATTTTAATGTTGGGAGATAGAGAGGAGGTAGTTATGGTGAGTCCTCTGCTACTCATATGTAAGATGAGACTCAGAGCTAATCATCATCATAATGATAATAATAGTATCAGTGATAGTAATAATGTGACAATAGCTGTAATGTACTGGAAACCTTCTGTGTGCTAGACATTGGCCTGCGTTAGTCATTATTGTTTCCATTTTACAGGTGAGGAGACTGGGGCTCAGGGAAATTAAGTGATATGACTATATGCATAAGACAAATTGGCAGGATAAGACGGGCACTCAGGATCTCACCTGTAGGACCAGCATCCCTTGTACTGCCCCTCCTTGCCCAAAAGCCACCTGACCCCACGGTAGCCACTCCCAGGCCCGTACCCACCCGGAGGGAATGGAAGCCAGCCCAGCTGGCGCCGGGTCAGAGGTAGAGCCCTGACTAATCCAGCACCGCAAATATTGACATGGTGTTTCAGGCACAAGCTGGCACCTCTTGGGACCCAGTGACCAGCTGGTACCTCTTGGGGAGACACCTCGAGACTGTCAGAGGTGGGGCACTGTTCACCCTGATCTCTGGGAATGGGGGATGCATGATTCTGGGGAGAAGATTCCTGCTTCCCTTGTATTCCATCTGTCACACAGTTGCTGAGACCTTGCTGAGCTAAACATCCATCCACGCTGAGCACCCTCAGCTCTGGGCCAGAAGCCACAGAGCACTGTACATACGTGATCTCAGTGTTACCACACACACAGGGTGGGGGCCTGTCCTTGTGGATAAGGTTTTGATTCGTGCCTATCACCTGCTGACAAGACCCGCTCTGACTCCAGGTCCTCAGCCTCGGTGGGAGTCAGAGAGCTTGAGGCAGGGGAGGCGGTACAGCCAGATGCCTCGGGCCCCCACCGCAGAGCATCCCAGGCCTGTTATCATTTTCTGCCTCCAAACTGCAAAGCTTTCCACAGTAGACTGGGGTGATGCACCTCTGTTGCACTGAGCGTAGCCGGCCCCTCCCAGCTCCCGTTTCCACTTCCTGCGCGAGCTTCTGAGCCTCGGCGTCGTCTGTGCTCCTTCCCCTGCTCGCCCCACTCACCCCTGGTCGTTTCCACACAAAGGGGACCTGCGGCCTCTCGCTGTAGAACAGGGAGGAATTGCTGGCCGGAAAGTCTGCATCCTCAAAAAGGGTGCCTCTCTGCAGGCACTCCTGCCTCAGTTGCTCAAAGTTCTGGCCTGAGGAGTGGGTGGTCCGGGCGTCCTTGGGAACCGGGTGTGCCTGGGGCCCTGGGGCCCGGTAGAGGTAAGGCATAGCTGCTCCCTGGAAGGCCGGCTTGGGCCCGGCAGTGGATGGAAAAGGAAGTGAAGGAGCGAGCTGTGTGTGCCGGTCAAGAAGGAACAGCTCAGAGGGCTCCTGGGCTGAGTGGCCCTCACCTCCACCTGTTTTCTGGGCACCTCCCTGTTAGACTGAGATGGGACACGCCCTGAGGGAAAACAGCAGAGAGAGCCCTTTGTCCACTCTGTGCTCCTGCAGACCCAGAGGCAGCTCTGGGGCCTGGCACGTTCCACTCATAGGCGGCACCTCTGCGAAGTGCACTCAGGGGGCCTAGTGGGGGAGAGAGGATTGCTTCAGAAGGAAAAAGAGCAAGAAACCCAACTGGTCCAGGAGGTGGCTTTATGGAGAAGTGCACGGTGTGGCCTTGAGTCACATCTCCTACATCAGAGAATGGCAGAATGTTGTAGTCGGAAGGGAGCTTGGTGAATGAAAACAGGATGTATTATGTGAACACAGCTGGCACAGCTCCTGCACAGGCAATCCCAT
Organism: Macaca fascicularis; assembly: GCF_037993035.2. Classification (NCBI taxonomy): domain Eukaryota; kingdom Metazoa; phylum Chordata; class Mammalia; order Primates; family Cercopithecidae; genus Macaca; species Macaca fascicularis. Next base: position 18,345,060 of record NC_088375.1, read on the forward strand.
AGTGAGTAAGAGCTGGCTGGGGTCAGCAAACTTTTTCTGTAAAGGCCCAGATCATGAATATTTTCAGCTTTGTGGGCCATACAAAGTCTGTACTGCAACTGCTCAACTTTGCTGTTGTAGTGACAGAGCAGCCATAGATGTGACACAGATGAATGGGTGTGGCTGTGTTCCAATAAAACTTTATTTACAAAGGCAGGTGGGGGCCATATTTCTTCCAACCTGACCCCTGATAGAGGACAACACACCGAGGACATCTGCTCCTCCTCTAGGGCACATGTGCCTCTCTAGTTCTCTAATAAAGTTCGTTGTTGTTACAGTCCTGCAAATAGGATCTCACGTCTGAGAAAAAACAAATGTTAGAGGATGGAGGTGGTTTGATAAATGTGTTTGCCTATAGAAATGATTAATACAGGCTGGGTGTGGTGACTCACACCTGTAATCCTAGCACTTTGGGAGGCCAAGGGGGGTGGAGCACTTGAGGTCAGGAGATTGAGACCAGTCTGGCCAACATGATGAAACCCTGTCTCTACTAAAAATACAAAAAATCAGCCAGGTGTGGTGGTGGACGCTTGTAATCCCAGCTACTCGGGAGGCTGAGGCAGGAGAATCCCTTGAACCTGGGAGGTGGAGGTTGCAGTGAACTGAGATTGTGCTACTGCATTCTAGCCTGGGTGACAGAGAGAGACTCTGTCAAAAAATAAATAAATAAATAAATAAAAATAAAAAAGAAAGAAAGAAAAAAGAAAAGAAATGATAAATACTGGAGGGGGTAGATAGCCTAAATACCCCAACTGGATATCACACATTCTGCGCATGTAACAAAATAGCATATGTACCCCATCAATACGTACAAATATTATGTATCAATAAAAATAAGTAAACAAAAGTATTAGTCACCGTGTGAAAACCCTGATGTTCTAAGCACTTTATAATGATTTCTGTGTGATTCTCTAACTAGTCAAAGTTGGGGTTTGGAGACAAGGGGTCTTGAGTTAATGGGTGCAGTTAAAAGGCCATGATGTGAATTTTTATATAAGCTCTCAGTTCCCAGGAATGTGCACTCAGTCTGACACACGTACTCTCTAGTAGATCCTGCATATGGTTTTACAGGGGAGGGGTAGACATTAGAGTTGGGGATATTTGGCTTTCACTCTGCTATGGCCTGATTGCTTGTATTTCCCCCAAGATTTGTATGTTGAACCCTTACCCTGCAAAGTAATGGTATTAGAAAGTGGGGCCTTTAGGGGGTGATTAGGCCGGAAGGGTGGAGCCCTCATTAATGGGATTGGTGCCATTATGAAAGATTAGGTCCAGAGAACCCCCTCCTCCCTTCCACCGTGTGAGGACACAGGAACCACAAAGTAGACCCTCACCAGGCATGGAATCTGCCAGCACCTTGATCTTGGACTTCCAGCTTCCAGAACTGTGAGCAACACATTTCTGTTGCTTATAAGCCGCCCTGTCTGTGCTGTTTTGTTATAGCGGCCTGAATGAACTAAGACAAATTCCCAGTTTTGCCTGGAGTGATCTTGAGTGAGTTATCCATGTTGTCTGTCCCTGCTTCCGAGCTGTGAATCGGGACAATCGGTGCTGCCTCCTAGAGGCATGGCAGGTTTGTGGAAACAAAGCCACTTGCAGAGTTGGGCACATGGAAGGGATCAGGCGTTGCTGGTTCCTCCCTTTCCCCTATCCTCTCTGCACCCCCCGCCCCTCCCACAGATGCTGACTTTCATGGTCTCCTTCTGAGCCTGACTTGCCTCAACTTGCAAGGCTTCTCTTGTGTCTCTTTGTTTGCACAATGAGGGACTTTGGAACTTGGGGTCCTCTGGCTGGGACCAGAGTGCAGTTCTGGCCCGTCCAAATGATTCTTGGCTAGAGATGATGGAGCTGCCCACGAGCATCGCATTGCCCGCTGCCCTGGCAGATGGCTCTGGTTTGAAGTGATTAAGGAGGGCAACCCGGGGAGACAGGTGTGGCAACATGAGGGCCATCTGGTGACACCTCGGCAGGGAAACGATTACCAGCCCAGATCTCTGAGAACATCCCCTTCAAATGCTCCAGCAACTGAGAAAGGACCTTGAAGTACATTTCAGCACTGTCCAGAGTGGGTCCAGCACCGGACCCACTCCCAGCTTCAGGGATTTACGTTCTCATTCTCCTCCCGATAGAAACTCCTCTCCAGGCTGGGGTCTTGTCCTTCCACCTGGGACTCTCTGTGCATTGGAAGAACCTGTCTTTTCCTTTAGAGCTTTATTATAGTTGCTGGATAATCAGAGAATCGCATCGTCATTGTGAGTAAAGCAAACATGCCTCAGAGTAGGAAACACACCAAAAAGGTTTAACAATCCTCCAGAACCACAGCTGGAATTCCTCCTGCCCCCTGGCTCTCTGGGACTCTGAGAATGTCTGCGGGAGCCAGCGCATCCTCAGGATTTACATCTTCATCATTCTTCCTGCCCAAAGTCGGCCCACAGAGCCCTGGGCGCATCTTTCCTGCAGAGCTCGTGGCACTGGACTTCTCCATGACTTTGTCTTAGTGTCTAATCCTGCTCCCAGCTCAGCCCAGCGCGGGGCAGGAGCACGATGCACATTTGCCGAGTAAACATTGAACCAATGCCCCAAGCCGATAGCGTTCTTGGGTCTCTCCGTTTCGTTTTCCAAACCTTCACTTCTCAGGATGAACAACAGTTACAGAAACTGCAGCCACACAGTCTGAGGCCTACTAGGCCTTGCACACTTCCTCACCCACACTGGGAAAGGGAAAGGGCTCTGAGCTTGGGCAGAGAACCATGTGCACTGCTTTTAATAAGCTCTGCCCGCTTGTCACCAGCCTAGAGACACACGCAGCTTTGAGCCAAGCAGGGACCGTACGTCAAGTGTATTTTCCTCTCTTTAGCAGAGCAATCTGCTGGAGCAATTTCTACATGAAGTGAACCTGAGCCGGCAGCTGGGGCCTTCCTGGCCTCTCTTTCCTGTGCTGTTCTTTCTCTCTCCTCCACACTCAGGCCTGTGGCAATCTCCCTTTGTTGCTCTCCTTCTTGTTCATCTCGCAGGGCGGCAGGGTGTGAACATAGTGCCTGCGTGGCTCTGGGATGCCATGAGGCAAAACCCCAAGGACGAACGCTCGGAAGCTTCACATGGATGCAGGGAGACGACCCCTAGAACTCTAGCCGGTCCGGGCCTTACAGCAGGGCCCGGGTTTTGAGGGATATACCAAACAGCCTGGATCCTGCAGAGGGGAGTGTCCTATTTTCCACCCCTATGATGGGCTGAGAGTGAGCCTGCCCGGCTGCAGTGTTTGTGGCCCCTTGGCTTGCAGTGTGGAGGATGGGGTGGGCTGGCGAGGAGGGGGGAGAGTGGAGAGGCAGGGGACCTGCACAGGTGTCCAGGTGAGAGGGGCCGAGGCTAACTCCAGATGTAACCGGAGTGAAGGCGGGACGGGGACAGATTCTTCTAGGAGAAGTACTGTCAGGGTGTTCTGCTGGGGCGCAAGGATGGAGGTGTGAGGGTGGCGTCCTGCTTTCAGACTTGAGCAAATGGGTGATGGTGGTGACAGGAGGAGGAGAGGCAGACTTGGAAGAAAAGTTGAACACTTTGGATATGTTAAGAGTAAGACAGCCGGGCGCGGTGGCTCACACCTGTAATCCCAGCACTTTGGGAGGCCGAGGCAGATGGGTCACCTGAGGTCAGGAGTTCAAGGGCAGCCTGGCCAACATGGTGAAACCTTGATTCTACTAAAAATACAAAAAACGAGCCAGGCGTGGTGGGGTCGCCTGTAATCCCAGCTGCTTGGGAGGCTGAGGCAGGAGAATTGCTTGAACCTGGGAGGCAGAGGCTGCAGTGAACTGAGATCGAGCCACAGCACTCCAGCCTGGACGACGAGTGAGACTCCATCTCAAAAGGAAAAAGTAAAACACCCTCCTACTTGCTGGTGGGAGTGTAAATGGGTGTCTCCTTTTTGGAGAACTATTTGTGAATACCTCTCAGAGCTGCCAATGCACCCACTCTGATCCAGATATTTCCCTTCTAGAAATTTATGTTTATCCTGATGATACAGCCTCATCCCGAAAAGTGAAAGGTATACCAGGTTGTTCATTTCATGGTGGCATTGTTTCTGTTTAAAAAAACAAGTTGGAAAGCACTTAGTGTCCTCTATTGGGGGAATGGTAAAGAAAATTACAGTCCAGCTAATCATGAAGTGGAACAGTATACAGCCATAAAACGGAACCAGGAAACTCTGCATACACTGATGTGGGAAGGTCCCTGGGACACAGTGTTCAACTGAAAAGCCGAAGTGGCCAGGCACAGTGGCTCACGCCTGTAATCCCAACACTTTGGGAGGCTGAGGCAGGCGAATCACGAGGTCAGGAGTTGGAGACCAGCCTTGCCAACATAGTGAAACCCTGTCTCTACTAAAAATAGAAAAAAATTAGCCGGGCGTGGTGGCGGACACCTGTAATCCCAGCTACTTGGGAGGAGAGGCAGGAGAATTGCTTGAACCCGGGGGTGGAGGTTGCAGTGAGCTGAGATGGCACCACTGCACTCCAGCCTGGCGAGAGTGAGAGACTCTGTCTCAAAAAAAAAAAAAAAAAAGGAAAGAAAATTCAAAGTGCTGAATGGCATGTAGGGTATGCCAGCATTTGTGGAGAAAGAAGGCAAAAAAATATTTATTTGTATCTGCATAAAAATCTCTCAGAAACTACACAAAGATCTACTAGTAATAGTGGTTCTGCTTTCTGGAGGTAGGTGGAGTAGATGGGAGTAGAGGAATGTGGGGAGACTTTTCTATACACCTTTTATACTTTTTAAGCTTTAACCCTATAGATTTACCTGGCTGAATTTTTTTTTTCAATTTTATTTTAGAGTTAGAGTCTTGCTCTGTCATCCAGACTGGAGTGCAGTGACATGATCATAGCTCACTGAAGGCTTGAACTCCTGGGCTCAAGAGATCCTCCTACCTCACCCTCCCCAGTGGCTGGGACTACAGGTCTGCACCACAACACTAGCCTTAACTGCTGTCGACTTTTAAAAGTCTAGTTTGAAACTTAAAGCCCACAATGATGTTTTGGCCTAGGTGGGCTCTGCCTTCCCCTCCCCGTGTATCTCTCCTCGCAAGATGTCTGTGTGTTTACAAAGGAGTTTACCTGTCCTGAAGGCCACCCCCGTCTCCTAGAAGTTGAGAGCTAGATCTTCACCCAGACCTTGCTTCCCTATCCATCCCCTCCCATGGTCATTGGTAAGCCTGACACCAGGCAAGGGTCTCACTTTCTTCATCCGGGGACTTGTCCATCCCCGGAACACTCCTCATGTCACCCCTGTCCTAGCAGGCACTCATTCATGAAGCACCACAAAGCTTTTCTTCAGTGGGAATGAGCCGTGATCAGGCATCACACCATAGGGTGAGAACCATCTCCTGAAAGGCAACAGAGCACCCAGCCCAAATCTCTCCCACACCCACTGTTCCACAGGGTAATGCCCAGTCTTTGTCCTCAGCTGTCTGACTCAAGAGGTCCCAGCTTGGAGGCTCACAGGCTCGTGGGCGACTTGGTGGTTCCCCTGGTTTCCCAGGGCTGCACAAGCTGCCTTTGCTTCTCTCAGCTCTGGCCTTGCTTTCTGGCTTGATTGTGGAATATAGTTTCCTCCAAGGCCTAATCTCCCTAAATAAGCTCTAGATCACTGCCCCTATGGCCTAAGGTGACACCGTTGAAATTGTACTTCCATCCCTGAGAAGTAGTTTCACTCCTTAAACATTCAGTGTTGAAGAATGATAAATATCCCTGTCTGCCTTCTGTTAACTCTCTGGGACTTCTTTCCCTGGAGTTTGACCTCAGCCCAAGATGATTTTCTTTCTCCATCTCATCTAGGGGTTGGAGGTTGATCCTATGCACAGATCTTAGGATGACTTGAACCACAGGTGCAGCAGAATAGGAATTTACTCTCCACAGTTTAGGGCACAAAAAAATCCTAATTTTTTTTTTTTTTTTTTGAGACGGAGTCTCATAGTGGAAGTGTGCCACGCTAGAGTGCAGTGGCATGACCTCGGCTCACTGTAACCGACCTCCTGGGTTCAAGCAATTCTCCTGCCCCAGCCTCCCAAGTAGCTGGGACTACAGGCATGCTACACCACACCCAGCTAGTTTTTGTATTTTTAGTAGAGATGGCGTTTCACCATGTTGGCCAGGATGGTCTTGATCTCTTGACCTCATGATCCACCCGCCTTGGCCTCCCAAAGTGCTGGGACTATAGGCATGAGCCACCGTGTCTGGCCAAAAATCCTAATTAAAAAAAAAAAAAAATCTCTTCTTGCCTTCTGGAGTCCCCAATTACTACCTAGCACCAAAAATTGTATTTAGATTTTGTTGTGTGAAACTCTTATTCATTTTAAAATGGTCTCTCTTACTCTATCTCTCTTCTTCTGTCTCTGTAAACTAGCAGTTACTTCGAAGTTCAAATATCCTGTAAGGTCTATCAGAGGTGTTTCAGCCAGAGTGACTCCAACTTGAATAGGGATTGGGTAAAATAAGGCTGAGACCTCCTGGCTGCTTTCCCAGGAGGTTAGGTGTTCTTAGTCACAGGATGACATAGGAGGTCGGCAGGTCACAAAGATACAGGTCACAAAGAACTTGCTGATAAATAAAACAGGATGCAGTAAAGAAGCTGCCAAAACCCACCAAAACCAAGATGGCAATGAAAGTGACCTCTGTTCATCCTCACTGCTCATTATACATTAATTATAATGTGCTAGCATACTAAAAGACACTCCCACCAGCGTCATGACAGTTTACAAATGCCATGGCAACGTCAGGAAGTTATCCTCTATAGTCTAAAAAGGAGAGGAAGCCATGTTTCAGGGAAGTCTCCTCCCTTTCCTGGAAAACTCATGAATAATCCACCCTTTGTTTAGCATATGACCAAGAAATAACCCTAAGTATACTCAGTTGAGCAGCCCATACTGCTGCTCTACCTATGGAGTGGCCATTCTTTTGTTTCTTTATATCTCCAATAAACTTGCTTCCGATCTATAGACTTGTCCTGAATTCTTTTTTGTGCGAGGTACAAGAACCCTCTCCTGGGGTCTGTATCAGGACCCCTTTCCGGTAACAGGTCCACTTTTCCCCAAATAAGTGATCTTCCTCCTCCTTCCTCCTTCCGATAGTGGCATCTAGGTCAGGGTGAATCTTATCAAACCTGCCACTGGAGCAGGGACCTCTGGCTCTCTGGGATCTCTTGGTTGAGGTGTCTCTGGGAACCGGCTTCTTTCCTTACAGTATTTGCTGTGGAGGGGTTACAGCCAGCAGCATAACTTGTGTTTCATTTTCCTATCGGGGCAATGCACCGTAATTACCTGGGAAGCTCAGTCTGGCTCCAGCATTTCCTGTTAATGATGAGCCCTCCACCTGGTTTCTCTGTGTTTGCCAAATCTCAGAAACTCCGTCGCTCTTCTCAGTGGTCCCCAGCTTTGGGGTCTCAGCTCTGCAGACTCTGCCACACCATCTCCTGCCTGCTCAGGGCAACACCCTGGTGGACAAGGTGACTCTTAATTCTCAGCCGCCCCCCACCCAATAGTGGAAATTGTGATTGGATATTTATTATTAGTATTTTAAAGACACTGCTGGAGTGCAGCGGCATGACCATAGCTCACTGTGGTTTCCAACTCCTGGGCTCAAGCCATCCCCCTGCCTTAGCCTCCCGAGTAGTTGGGACTGCAGTCATACCCAGCTAATTAAAAAAACAAAAAACAAAAAACAAACTGTAGAGGAGGGAGTCTCAGTATGTTGCCCACTCCAGTCTTGAACTCCTAGCTTCAAATGATTCTCCTGCCTTGGCCTCCCAAAGTGCTGGGGTTACAGATGTGAGCCTCTGCACCGGCCTTGTTATTTTTAATTATAGGGAACATTGATAAAGTCTGTTACATAGTAGCAAGAGTATCCCTAACATGCCTTACCACTGAGAAATAAGATTCTTTGCTGCTGAAGGTGTGTGAAGTTTTTCTATAGCAGAAGGAGATGTAATTTTTTAAAAAGTCCTTTGACTACAGAGATTTTTATATTGTCTATGTACAATATTACTGGGTTTATTAAAATAATTTAATTTAAAATATCTCATTTGATTTATCTCCTACATCTATAGTTGTGTATTTAGTTATGGGACATACATCTCATTGAATTCCCATCTTTTTGTGGTAAAGGTTTATTTTCAGCATCTCTTCATGCTTCTCATCCTTTCCCACTCTCCATTTTCTCTTTTTAATGCATCATTTTCTGATTCTTATAAATGACACATCCTCCCACTTTGGCAAGGCAGCGTTAGCCAGCAAGCATACCTAATGTTTGTGTGGATACAAGGCTCAGGAAGAGAACTATTTGTCTCTTTTGAGCTTATGGCTTTCACAAAGTGTCATAGCAATTTTTATGATTCAACTTTCAGAAGAGATTTATTAGCTTGGGTCTCTAGGAAAAAATAGTTTATAAGACCACTGACAATCATAGCTGTGAAGACATAAAGTAACATAATAAGCACTTATTTTTTATAGCACTTTTTACACATGAGACTACCATGGTATGAGGTTCAATTATGATGACTGATTTATAAACATCATTTCTTGTTTAACGTGGGTAATTTTTTAAAGTATGAACTGCTGAGAGTGTCAAATGGTGCAGCCAGTTTGGAAAAGAGTCTGACAGGTCCTCAAACAATTTAACACAGAGTTACCGTAGGAGCCAGCAGTTTCACTCCCGGGTATCTGTCAAGAGAACTGAAAACAGATGTCCACACAAAACGTATTCACGAATGCTTACAACAGCACTATTCATAACAGCCAGAAGGTGAAAACAACTAATTGTCCATCAGCTGAAGAATGGATAAATAATGTGTGGTATATCCACATAGTGGAACATTATTCAGCATAAAAAGGAATGAAGTACTAATGCTACACCTTGGATGAATCTTGAAAACATTACGCTAACTGAAAGAAGCAAGTCACAAAAGACAACATACTATGTGACTCCATTCATAGAAAGTCCAGAACAAGGACATCTATGGAGGCAGGAAGTAGACTAGTGGTTGCTTAAGGTTGGGGGTGGGGTAAAGTGGGAGGGGTGGGGGTGATGGCTAAAGGCTTTCTTTTTGAGATTATGAAATCTTCTAAAATTGACTGTGGTGGTGGTTGCACAACTCTAAATAAACTAAAAATCATTGAATTGTACACTTTAAGTAGGTGAATTGCATGTACAGTATATGAATTACATCTCAAAGCTATCTTAAAAAAATAAATAAGCTCTGTGCCTCATTTTGCCTCCTACAGTGTTTCGTAAAGTTGTAGTACTAAAAGGGAGACTTAAATTTTAATAGCAACAATGATAATAATAATAAACAGGCTGGGTGTGGTGGCTCAAGCAGGTAATCTCAGCACTTTGGGAGGCCGAGGCAGGTGGGTCCCTTGAGGTCAGGAGTTCAAGACCAGCCTGGCCAACATGGTAAAACCCCATCTCTACTAAAAACACAAAAATTAGCCAGGCGTGGTGGTGAGCACCTGTATTCTCAGCTACTCAGGAAGCTGGGGCAGGGGAATCGCTTGAACCTGGGAGGCGGAGGTTGCAGTGAGCCGAGATCATATCATGGCACTCCAGCCTTGGCGGCAAAAGTGTAACTCCATCTCAAAACAATAATAATAATAATACTAAACAGTTTCTAAGTATTATTCTTAGCAGTCACCTACGCATGGCACTTTGTACAGATGACTCCTGCCTATGTCAGGGTTTTCGTTGCGAGCAATGCAGTCTGATTAGTGCAAATTAGGCAGAAAGGTATTTGATGAAGGGTTCGGGGAGCTCAGAAAATTGACTGGGAAGCTAAGAACCAGGTGTGGAAATGCACAGGAGCTAGGGGAGATCGGGGAGCAGGAGCAGAAATGGTCTTGCACCAGGGTCAGAAATGCCTGTGCTTGAAAGTCAGCTGTCTTCAGCATTCGAACCACGGTGCTCCAGATTCCAGCTCCAGGGTGGTTGGCTTAGCAGGTACCTGCCTCTCAGCCCAAGGAGAACAGAGCTTCCAATTCACAGAGCTTCCAGCCTCCACTCAAGAACAACAGGGATCCAGGTGCTGAAAAGGGACAGATGCCTCCCGCAGAGTCCAGGGAAGCATCAGTTGTGACCACCTCTACCCTTTTAAGAGACTGAAGCCCAGCCTAGCAGGAAACTGAGCTTTGGAGCTTTGAAATTTTGCCCCAGAGTGCTGCTAGAAGAATTGGATTAGATAGGATACCACCATGTCGCTGACTACTTAGGGGGGAAAAAAGCTGAGGTAGTGAAAACATTTAATGAAATCCTGAACACCCAGAGTAACCTAATTCTTCTTTGCTCAGTCCCCATTTATGTCTGAGAACTGTGTTCATGCCCCAGATGTTGCAAGAATACTACAGAAACAAAAGTGTTTGAAATAATTCTTTTTTTTTTTTTTTTTTTTGAGACAGAGTCTCACGTCATTGCCCAGGCTGGAGTGCAGTGGCACAATCTCGGCTCACTGCAAGCTCCGCCTCCTGGGTTCACGCCATTCTCCTGCCTCAGCCTCCCAAGTAGCTGGGACTACAGGCACCTGCCACCACACCCAGCTTTTTGTATTTTTAGTAGAGATGGGGTTTCACCATGTTAGCCAGGATGATCTCGATCTCTTGACCTTGTGATCTGCCCACCTCGGCCTCCCAAAGTGCTGGGATTACAGGCGTAAGCCACCGTGCCTGGATGAAATCATTCTTATGTTCAAGATCAAAATGATAAGGGGTAAACTGTGTTAAAAAACAAACACACACACACACACAAACTTTGCCTTAAACATAAATGTGTTTGACAAGCTTGGAAGCAGAAAATAATTTTGGGACTTGAGTATTATTAATCAGCCTCTGTGTTTTCAACTGCATCAAGAAATATAGCAAAGATATGCAGACTCTTTGAATTTAAGACATCACCTTTGTGTTTTGACATTCTTTCCCAAATCCCACCTAAATGATGGCTGGGACTATTTTCTTTTAAACAGTGAAGTCAGGATCCTGAGAAGACACTTGAATGGGGCAATGGGAGGAGTGCTTAATCGATGAATTATTTACAAAGATGTGGGCAGGAAAACCATGACAGATTGAGCAGTTGTGGGAGCTGGAAGCAGCAGGGCACCCCTAGAATCTCCAGCTCTGAGGGAGTGAAGAAGAAGAATTCCAGGAAGGAGGGTGGGATGGGAGCTGATGGGGGAGGATGCAGTCACCTGAGGCCATCCTAAGGGGAAGGAGAAGCTGTGGAGTGGGAGCCAGGGAAGCCAGGGAGCCCCGTGACACCATCTGCGTAGTCAGCCTCCCAGGAGGTGGAGCACGGTGACAAGTGCACTCCGAAGGAGGGGCCGCCAGGTGAGTCAGCCGAGGGACGGATGCTAAGAAGGGGGGCAAGCCTCCTCCAAGTGGGGTTGGGCAGGGGGACAGAGGAGAACAAAAAAGCCACTTTACATACTTCTGTATCGAGATTTTACCAAAGATTGTATTAATTTACACTGTAATTTTAAAATAAAAGTGTAGAAATATTAAACGTGACTTGGAAATCACTGAGTTTGAGGATCTCCTGAGAAGTTGATGACCCTTCTTGAGGTAACTAATAACACTTTGGAAGGTGAAACCAGGTTGCTCACCCGCTCTAAGAAGGAGCGAGAAGGAGGAGGAAGGAGAGACAGCACTGTGCCCGCTTCTTCCCCTGCAGTTGGGGCGAGAAGATTTCCACGCTCTGGGAGGTGGTGGAAGGAAGCGTTCAGAGAGGCCCTTAAAGGCAGTGGCCCTGCCAGCCAGTTGTGATGTTGACGGTGCTCTCCTGCAGGAGGGCGGGAGGCCTATAAAGTATCAAGCACAGTCCTCCATGAGCAACGCGGGGGCAATGAGCTACGCTCTCCTTCAGGGATAAACACAGACCCTTTCCTCCAGGGATAAACACAGCCGGTTATATTCACCAGCTATGAATTAAATGTTTCACCGGAAGCAGTCTTTCCCTGTACATAGGGATGAAGCACACACACACACACACACACACACACACACACACACACACACACACACCATCTATGTATTTATATATGCGTATATAAAAATTATGGTAAAATACATATAACATAAAATTTACAACATCCATTTCGAAGTGCTCAGTTCACGGGCATCAAGTATATTTGCATTGTTGTGGACTCATCACACCATGCATCTCCACAAATCTTTTCATCTTCCCCAGCTGAAATTCTATGCCCATTAAGCAAAATCTCCCCATTCTCCCCTCCCCCAGCCCCCGGAAGCCACCATTCTGTTTTCTGTCTCTATGAATCTGACTATTCTAGGAACCCTGTATAAGTGGAATCATACAGCACTTGTCTCGTTGTGACTGGTTTATCTTACTTAGCATACTGTCTTCAAGGTCCATCCATGGTGTAGCATATGTCAGAATGTCCTTTCTATTTTGCCTGAATAATAATCCAACATATGGATATGTTATATTTTGTCTTTCTATTTATCTGTTGGTGGACACTGGGTTGCATTCACTTTCTGCAAATATAACACATACACAATGACATACAAACTCCAATATGTGCCAGGGACCCCCACTTGTTAAAGGGTCATCTATAAAAGAGAAAGATAAAATACATGTGCCAACCTAAGAGAGCAGATGAGAAGCTTCAAGAGGCTTGAGTTGGGTCTCTGTGCATCACAAAGGTGGAGGCTGGACTGTTGTCTGGGCCCGGGCCCTTGGGTAGTGGTCCCTGAATTACTGGCAGAACAAGCCCATGAAATGGTCTCCGCGCAGAAGACAGTCATGTGGAAGTGGCTAACTGGTAGACCAGCTGAGATGAAGACTACTGCAATCCTCACAGCGGTCCTCAAATGGCCCTATCAAATCAAATGTAATGACCAGACACAGACTAGGGTGAAAACAGTTGTGGAAATCCATTTGTATGTGTCTTGTAATATATGATTGGATTAGCTCATCCCAACTCAATGAACTTCATTGCCAAGTTCTCCAGAGGAAAATTCTGTCCTTCAAGTACATTCTGTTTTCACACAATAAGCAAGGATGACATTTTGGCATGACTTGTTAAGTTGTAGCAAATGAGATAACTGTCAGGGTGTAGACAAAGGCAAACAAGTAACTTAGTCATTCGTCCAGTAAAAATTGACTTCAAACAAAGGCTCTCACTGGAGTCTCCTTGTGGCATTTCTCATGAGCACTTGCTTTCATAAGCTTTGATGTTACTTTGCTAGGCGAAAGTGGAAAAGTGTATTTGGAAACACTGAGTTTCAGAGCTGATAGTAATACTGTATCATTTCAATCAGAAAGGAGTTTTGCAAAAAGGGACTGACTTTTTTTTTGTTTTTGTTTTTGAGATGGAGTTTAGATCTTGTTTCCCAGGCTAGACTGCAATGGTGCAATCTTGGCTCACCGCAACCTCTGCCTCCTGGGTTTAAGCGATTCTCCTGCCTCAGCCTCCTGAGTAACTGGGACTACAGGCATGTTCCACCACGCCCAGCTAATTTTTTGTATCTTTAGTAGAGATGGGGTTTCTCCGTGTTGGTCGGGTTGGTTTTGAACGCCCGACCTCAGGTGATCTGCCTGCCTCGGCCTTCCAAAGTGCTGGGATTACAGGTGTGAGCCACCATGACTGGGAGGGACCGACTTTTAACAGATCGGTTATTTAAGCTTGTCCTCTGCGCCTGGGATGGTTGCAGGTGCCTGTCTGCACTCACTGTGCTAATACAGTGTAGTCCTCAAATACCGTTGGCCCTTGAACAACACAGATCTGAACTATGCGGGTCCACTTCTCGGATTTTCTTCCACCTCTGCCACCCTTGAGACAGCAAGATCAATTCCTCCTCTTCCTCCTAAGCCTACTCAACCTGAAGATGATGAGGATGAAGGCCTTGATGATGATCCACTCCCACTTAATGGAGAGTAAATATATTTTCTCTTTGTTACGATTTTCTTAATAACATTTTCTTTTCTCTAGCTTACTTTATTGTGGGAACACAGTATATAATAACTACAACATAAAAATCTGTGTTAATCAACATTACATTATCGGTAAAGCTTCCGATCAACAGTGGGCTATTAGGAGTTGAGTTTGGGGAGAGTCAAGTCATTCTTGGATTTTCAACTGCAAAGGGAGTCAGTGCCTCTAACCCCAGTGTTGTTAAAGGATCAACTGTAGTTCACCATGAAAGCCAGGGTTGATCCCATCCCAGCCCCACCCTGCTCTTGGTGGGCACAGAGAGTTTTGAGACCCACCTCTGGCCAGACACAGTTCTAGGTGTGGAAATATTGCAATGAACAAGATCAACCCTCCAAATGCTCACTGTGTCCAGGTGCGGTGGCTCACGCGTATAATTCCAGCTCTTTGGGAGGCCATGGTGGAATGATTGCTTGAGGCCCAGAATTTGAGACCAGCCTGAGCAACATAGCAAAATTCTGTCTCTACAAACAAACCAACAAAGTAACAACAAAAAATAATGCTCGCTGTACATAAACCAGCACATAAGTAATATAATTTCATGGGATGATAGTCACTATAGAGAAGATGGGCTGGTGCAGTGGAATAAGGTAAGATAGGGTTGCGGGGCAGGGCTCTTCTTTGGGGGTGATCAGACGGGTGAAATTTGAACTGAGATATGAGTGATGAGGAGCCGCTGCGCAAAGATGCTGGATAGAGGGAACAGCAAGAGTTGTGCCCTAGGAAGCTTTGAGTTTCTGTGTTTTTGTTGTTGTTGTTGTTTGTTTTTTTTTTTTAGATGGAGTCTCACTCCGTCACCCAGTTTAGAGTGCAGTGGGGCAGTCGTGGTTCACTGCAACCTCTGCCGCCCAGGTTCAAGAGAGTCTCCTGCCTCAGCCTCCCGAGTAACTGGGATTACAGGCGCGTGCCACCATACCCGGCTAATTTTTTGTATTTTTAGTAGAGACGGGGTTTCACCATGTTGGCCAGGCTGGTCTTGAGCTCCTGACCTCAAGTGATCCACCCGCCTTGGCCTCCCAAAGTGCTGGGATTACAGACGTTAGCCACCGTGTCTGGCCGAGTTTCTGTGTTAACAGGACACAGAGGAAGTCAGCACAGCTGGAACGCGGAGGACAATGAGGTGCATGGTACAAGGCTGTAGAGAGAAGGGCAGCAGCCAGGTTGTGTAAATGACTGCACACTGCAAGGATTCAGGAGTTTCCTCTTATTGCAATGGGCAGCCTTGTGGAGTTTTCCTCTGGGAGGAAATCTCATGGATTCATACTGAAGAAATAACTGGCTGTGTTCTGTGTGATAACAGATGGAAGGGGACTGGAGGGGAAGCAGAGAGTCGGGTTGGGAAGCCTGTGGGACCCCTAGAAGCCACCCCTGCACTAGGTAAACAGTATGGACCTAAAAGGGACAGCCTGAAGCACAAAGTGTGGTTTACAAATATTACTTGAGCCAGAATAAGGACAGCTGCCTGGAAGCCTCAGACACAAGTGACCTTGGATATGAGCTCCATTTGGCTTTTGTCACAAGGTTTTTAAAGGAACAAAAAGGGAGGAGTCAGGGAGTGGCCTGATACAAAGTTCTGTCAGGAATTCTCATTGGTTTTCAGAAATAACATTGATTAGTGATTGGCTATACATTGTTAAGCAATAGGGTGTGGGTTACATTGTCCAGTGAGGCATTATTAGGTTAATTCATAACTACTCTTAGCAATAGCAAGCAGTTTCAGTGGATGAATACATAGCTCAAAAGGGGCATGTAGGATGTGATTGCTGTCTCATTTTAATGCCTATCTGGGCCTAATAATTTGAAAAGGCTCACAGTCCTCAGAAGAAAGTTATTTTCCTTCTTCAACAGCTGTGGGCACCGTTGGAGAAGTATAACAGAAAACAAAATCTCCCAACCCAGAAATCCTCTCTACAAAGGTAGCAAAGAAAGAAAACACTCTCATTACGGAAAAACACTTTAAACCAGAAAGTGTTACACACCACAAGCAACCTGCTAAGAGACAGCCAAGACAGGAAGGAATCTCACCTGTTTATGGAGCTAAGCAGACACAGCTCGTTCCACACACGTTTTCAAGACGGACAGTAACTGTTACCAACTGAGTCAGCTTTTCCCCTAAAGGCGGCGTTGTGAAGCCAATATACGAAACCCAAAGCGAGGGCCAAGCAGCGCAGACTTTATTCAATGACCAAGGAATGGAGAAGCGGGAGCATGGCCGCAAATCAACTTCTTGTCTAGTGAGAGGCAGGGGGGTTAAAATATAGGGTATCTTGGCTGGGCACCGTGGCTCACGCCTGAAACCCCAGCAATTTGGGAGGCCGAGGTGGACGGATCACTTGAGATCATTAGTTTGAGGCTAGCCTGGCCAACATGGCAAAAACCCATCTCTACTAAAAATACAAAAAAAAAAAAAAAAAAAAAAAAAAAGGAGCTAAGCATGATAGCTCACACCTGTTATCCCAGCATTGTGGGAGGCTGAGGCAGGTGGATGACCTGAGGTCAGGAGTTTGAGACCAGCCTGGTCAATAAGGTGAAACCCTATCTCTACTAAAAATACAAAAATTAGCCAGGGGTGCGGGGGGATCACAAGGTCAGAGCCTCCTGAGTAGCTGGGACCATAGGCATGCACCACCACGCCTGGCTAATTTTTTGTAGTTTTAGTAGAGATGGTGTTTCACTGTGTTAGCCAGGATGATCTCGATCTCCTGACTCCCTGATCCTCCTGCCTCAGCCTCCCAAAGTGCTGGGATTACAGGCTTGAGCCACCGTGTCCAGCCCGTCTTCCTGTTTCTTAAAGATAAGATAGAGAAGATAGGTTAGAGGAGAGTAGAAATTCAGCTATGTCAGGTAGGCATTACACTGGGTGACATAAGTAGTAAGAGAACTTGACAACACTATTTGTCACACGCCGTTCATTCTAACTTTACCTGGTAACTGAGGTGACCATTTGTATTAGCTAATGGGCTTTCTCTAGAGAAAAACAAGTTTCTTACATCTTTGTGATGGGAGGCAGTTTTGCAACTTGGAGGCAGGTGCCCACTAAAGGCAGGCTCTCACCCTCCCACAGACACTGGGAGCTGGAGCCACTGTCTCTCCCTTGATGTTTGCCTTTCAAGGAGATGGCTCCCGGGTCCTTGAGACATGCCTGAGTCATCAAGCTGACAAAAGGCCTATCTGATCTTCAAAAAAAAGTTACATGCATTTGAAAGAGAGGAGAAAGTGCTTATAATTACAAGTTTTCTAAGGTAAATGCTCTGAGAATAAAGAAGGGAAGGAAATCTCTTCCCCCATTTTCAACTGGGAGAATTAAGCCTCTTGTTTTTAAGTTGCATTTGTCCTTACAGTGGCTACTAGGTGTTGGGAACACTGCCAGGGAGCTAGTAAGAACAATTGGGGTTGGAGGCCATTTGGCGCCAACAGGCTGTTGCTGAGCGTGGATGAAAGTCCAGAGAGAGAGTGGAAGGTGGGGGTCAAAGGGCATGGTAGTGCCCTGCATGGCAGATGGTGGAGAAACTGCACCAGGCAGATGCCTCAGGCTTTCTGAGTCAGGGGAGAGGGTCAGGTGGCCTTTGCAGTTCTGTTTGCTGTTAGCCTGACTGAGTTAACTGCGTGAGTACCTGACTCTCTTTGCCCAGTCTACTAGTGGACAACCACATTTCCAGAAGGCTTTTCATGAGTGATAAAGCAACTAATGCTCTCCCAGGGCTCACTGCCTAGCAGGCTCTGCTCCGAATGTTAACCAACTCACTGCCTGGCAGGCTGTGCTTTCATATGTTAACTAATTCAATCGTCACTACAGCCCACGAGACAGGAATTGCAGGGAGTATAAAAATGTGTCAGATGTGTTTCCTGGCATTAGTAAAAGAGGATGTGAGGCTAGAGCAAAACTAATGCACGTGCTGAAAGAGCTATGGTGCAAAGAGTACACACAAACCCTGTCTCCCCTTCTCTGTACACTGCTGTGGACACTGTTACGAAGCATGAAAATGAGGCCCCAGATGCAAAATGCTTGAAAGGGTGACCCATACCTCAAAAGTTCTAAGTGGCACATTTTATTATTGTGGCTATCATTTTGCCAGTTACATCTTAACAGGTATAAATATTGAAACCTCCTTAGTGAAAATTGTAACAGTGAGCAAATTATGACAGTGGAGGAGATCTGACCTAACCATCTCCCTCTTGCCTTTTAACCTCAAAACTGTCCTTGGTCATTTTGGGGCATGGGTCAAGCTAACTTTAGGAGAAATTTAGTTTATAGTTTAAATGATAATAGACCTTCCCAAAACGAAGTCACCTTTGTAAAACTAACGAAAGGCCACCAGGTCAAAAGGATGAGAGGGGCCTGAATTCTCCTGAGGTGTAGACATAGTTAAACAATCACCAGCCATTATTCTGGAGGTCACAAGATTTGCAACTTTCTGAATTACTCCTATAATTAACATCACTACTGTAGACCCTAAGTTTGGCCTTTTCAGATTCTTTTTCAGACTTTTGTATGTCTGATGACCAGATGACTTCATCTCAACCTGTGACCCATGCCTGTGGCCCCCCACCTAGAAGCAGACTCAGCATATGAGGACCATTTTCTCCACATCCCTATGATTGCATCTCCAACCAATCAGCAGCATCTGTTCTCTAGCCGCCTGCCTACCAAACTATCTTTTAAAAACCCTTGCCTCCACATTTTTGAGAAGGCTGATCTGAGTAGTAATAAAACTCTGGTGTCCTGTTCAGCCAGCTCTATGTGTATAAAACTCTTCTCTATTGCAACTCTCCTGTCTTGATAAATCAGCTCTATCTGGGCAGTGGGGAAGATGAGCTAATTGGGTGGTTACAATATTACCTCTTCAGTATGACTGAGGTTCTTGAAGGCAGGAAATTGTCATATAATTTATGTCTCCCATGTCAGAACGTTATATAGAGTAGTTATCAATAATTACTCATAGAAGATGAGAATTACTGGTTCCCTAGAAGTCATTTTCCCATTCTAGGCATGGTGCCTTTTAGGGGACAGAGCGCTGACTGAACTATATATGTCCTCCTTAGTTACTTACTTAGGGTCTTGATTTCTTCTGGAAGCTGTATTTGTCACTTAAATTTTGCTAGATATTACGCATATTACTTAGGTTTTCACACTTTATGGCGTAAATCTGTACCTGGTATTCCCTCTCAACTTTCTAATCTCCTCTGTAACTGCAGTCTATTTATATGTGCTCAGTAAATATTTGTTGAGTCTGATTGACAGTTTTGGGTTAGGATCTGGACTAGCTCAGTGAGGGCAGTTGGATATTTGCCTCCTGGGAGGACATCTGGGATTCATAATCTGGATGCTTGGTGTCTTGAGACAATCTCCCTGCCCTGGCTTGGGGGGGCCACCCAGGGGTTAAGGCATAAGTAACAATTCCTGACAAGAGTGGAGTCATTAATGTCTGGAGCAGGAAGCTGGGGGGAGTTGTGTTTTTCTCTTGCCTCAACATTTTAGGAGGAGAGAGAGTCCTTTCTAGGCATCAGGGTCATCCCTGAGCACCCCTGGTGTGATTTTAGGGTTCTCCAAGGCCCACTGTGGTGCTAATTTCCTGCCACCATTCCTGAACGTCCCACCATTCATATCCTCAGTGTAGAAAACAGAGACAGTAACTTTGACTCCAGGTCACCATTCACATGACCGCTTAGGAGAAAGGGAGAAGGGAGAACTTTCAGTATTTTATCCAAATTCTTTATTTGTCACTCAGCTAGCCCAGATGTCTTCTTAGGAAGCATTGCGAGATATGAAAGAGTGGCATGGGGTGGGAAGCAAATGGTTGGGGGGACATAGCATCTGGCTTCTTTGGGAGGCCCTGCTGGGTTGAGACAAATCTGCAGACAGGAGGAAGAATGAGACGAAAGGCACTCGAGTGTTATTCCTCTCCAGATCATGATTCTCCCAGTTTGAATAAGACTCTTCGCTGAGTTTTGGAGGAGAGATGCTTGGAAAGGATGATTGAAGAGGTTCATTCACCCATTAGATTTCCTACTATTGATTAAGGATGTAATGAAGTGATATAAGTCATCAATTAAGCTACTTTTTTAAAAAAACATAGTAAATGCAAACTAAATAGAGCCCTCTCCCACCTTAGCCAGTAGAGTGACATCTTAGGTCCTTAGGTCAAGTCTTTTTTGTTGTTGTTGTTCTTTTAGTTTTTAAATTTGGAGCATTAGGGGATTAGGATGACAAAGATGGCACCTGTGGGTGAAGGGGATGTGGAAGGAGTGGAATGACATTCAGACATTTTTTCCAGCAGGTTTGTTGGTTTAAAAACACAGTACCTGAAGATAAAATGCTTGGATTCAAATCTTGGCTCCATAACTAACTGAGATCTGTCTTCTCTGTTCTTTGTCATCTTCATAAATAAAATGGGGAAAAATAACACTGTCTGTGTCTTAGAGAGAATAAAATAGAACATTGCATATAAAGTGTCTAACACAACTCCTGGCACATAGTCATCAATAGCTTGTTTATTATTGTGCTTGTGAAATTCCATTCACGTGGAAGATCCAGGGATCCGTTCAAAGTTGGCTCTGGCTGCCATAATGCCAAGTGAAGTCATTCCAGTTTTGTGGTCTAAATAGCACACACTGCCTTGTCCCCAGAAGAAATACTAACCCAGACATTTTGAATTGACCATTTCCACTGAACCATTTATAAGGCAGTTGATCCTTCTTGTCATTAAGATGAGCAAAGCCGTTGTTGTGGGCACTTCTCTTCACATTGATGTTCAGTCATTTAGGTCTCTGTGCAGTGGCTGGCAGGTGGCCCTAATGGTGACAGAAATCCCAATGACTACTGTCCTACTGGCTCTGGTTGGAAGCCTTTCTTAGCAATCCTACCATGACTGGCCTCTTGGATCCACTCTGAATTCTCTACTTCTCTTTGCAGTTAAAAGGCATTAACTGATATTTCTCTTTCCAAATTTCTTTGCAATGTTTTCTGTAGAAGAACTGAACATTAAATAAACATTATTTCTAGAACTCAGTTTTCGCAAGAGATAGCATTTCAGTCC
Source organism: Macaca fascicularis (assembly GCF_037993035.2). Lineage (NCBI taxonomy): Eukaryota > Metazoa > Chordata > Mammalia > Primates > Cercopithecidae > Macaca > Macaca fascicularis. The sequence continues at coordinate 18,366,113 of NC_088375.1, forward strand.
CACAAGGGCAATATTTATATCATTGCAACTATGGGGTTTTGGTGGGAAAAGGATGACAACATTTTTCCATTTGGGTAGCTGTTTCTTATCTAAACTTATTAAATGTTGAGCAGAACTCTTCATTGTAGACTTTTCCCAACCCTGAGTGCCAAAGCAAACACACAGAGTTCGGACCACTGACATGTTGCTGCAGTAGTATAAGGGCAAATAAGTCTGAATGGAGATAACAGACTTGGAAACGGTACTTTCTGTCTCTACTTCATGATCCCTCCCTCTACTGACATGGAAATAGCACCCTAGGCCTTCCCAGGTCATCCCTGAACTAGGCAGGCATCCCCCGTCAAAACAAACTGAGGACATTGGAGAATTCGCATTTTACATAACAGTATTTTACTCAGATTTACGTGGCTGCTGATGAATTTTCATCAAAAAAGTGTTTTCTGGAATAAAATCCATTAAACCAATTTAATCCCCTAATCAATTTTTATGTAGTGTAGTTAAATCATTTTTATTTTTCTAAAAGTTAATTAATGAAACATTTTCTATTTTTATTTCTGAAAAGTAATTTTCATCAGGATAGATCTTTTCAATTTAAAGCTTATAATAAAGAGCTGATTAATCAATTAACTTTTGTCCTCTTCAGATTTTACTGAGTATAGCTTCTGCCACTGCAAGTTTTCTTTTATGGCCAGATCCAAAGTTTCCTTTTGTTTTGTTTTTCCCCTACCATAGTCAAGTCCAATGTCTCAGGCTCAAATTTTGCGTATCTAAATTTTGCCAGCAATATTCTTTTTGTTTGTTTGTTTGAGACAATGTCTAACTCTGTCACCCAGACTGGAGTATAGTGGCATGATCATGGCTCACTGCAGCTTTGACCTCCTGGGTTCAGGTGATCTTCCCACCCCAGCCTCCTGGGGAAGCTGGGACTACAGGCACATGCCACCAAACCTAGATAATTCTTTGTATATTTTGTATGGATGGGGTTTTGCCATGTTGCCCAAGCTGGTCTCAAATTCCTGGGCTCAAGCGATTCACCCATCTCAACCTCCCAAAATGCTGGAATTACAGGCATGAGCCACTGTGCCCAACCAGCAGCAATATTCTTTTTAATCAATTTTTGGTTGGTGACAAAGTGACTATTTCTACCTATAATCATTATGGATTGGATAAAACATATTGTCTAATTTTTTTGGTGTCATTGTATTCAGAATTCCCAGCATAGTCATCCCTTCATATAGGAATAGAATAATAAAATTGTACATTAAATAAGTGCTGTAAATACAGTAGGTATTTCTAAAGCTAATTTTTAAAAGAAAGGACAATGTATAAGTCTAGAGCTAACTCCTCTGTCACGGACAATCTGAATTAACAGAACAGAGTAGCGGTTAGCAAGCTTTTTCTATAAAGGGACATGTAATAAATATCTCAGGCTTTGCAGTTCGTATGTTCTCTGTTGCAACAACTTAACTGTGCTGTTGTAGCACAAAAGCATCCTGGACTATTCATAAACTAATTAGCATGGCTGTGTTGCAATAAAACCTATTTACACAAACAGATGGTGGTCCAGCCCAGATTTGGCCCATGGGCTGTAGTTTGCCGATCCTTGGAACAGATAAATGTTCATTCTATTCTTTATTTAGTAAGAGTACCCTTTAGTTGCCAGGTTGACCATGAACTACCATAAATACAGAGCTCCTGGAAGGTACATTGGAAGTTTTTCCTTCCACCCAGTTTTTTCAGGATCACAGCTGTCATACAAAGCTCTGTGTACACCAGGCTCATATACAGTTTTCTTAGAGGAGCTCAACACCCTGTGGACTTAAATTAAGCATGATAAAACCTCTTGGTAGTGGACACAGAGAAGATAACCATTTTCCTGTCTTACTGAAAACAGAAGCAGAACAATCACCCGGACTCATACCACAGGACTAATTACAGATGGAGCATATTAGATGATAAAATAAAAACTAACAGGAAAGCAAAGCATGACACTAGCTTTGGTATTCAGTCATGCTTACAGTTACTAGCCTCATCTGGGTATAGCAGACAAGCTCTGGCCTTAGGAAAATATTATACTCTGCACTTTGGTGACTCCCCTAAAAACAAAACAACTAAAACAATTGTAAAAAGCAAAACCTATTACAAAGAGGGAGCCAAAATTCAACAAGAAATATACTGTGCTTAATAGAATTGAATTCTTGAATAATGTTCTTCTGGCCTCTGAGTGAGAATAAAGGTGGTACTATTTAAGAATGTTTTCAGTTGCACATAACTGCCTGTATTAGTCCATTTTCACACTGCTATAAAGAAATACCTGAGACTTGGTAATTTATGAAGGAAAAAAGTTTAATTGACTCACAGTTCTTCATGGCTTGGGAAACCTCAGGAAACTTACAATCACGGTGGAAGGGGAAGGAGACACCTCTTTGCAAGGCTGGAGGAGACAGAAAAGCGTGTGTGAAGAAGGAACTGTCAGGCATTTATAAAACCATCCGATCTTGTGTGAACTCACTATCATGAGAACAGCATAGGGAAAATCATCCCCATGATCCAGTTACCTCCCTCTCTTGACACATGGGGACTACAGCTGCCTCCCTTGACATGTGGAGATTACAATTCGAGATGAGATTTGGGTGGGGACACAGAGCTAAACCATATCATTCTCCACTGGCCATTCCCAAATCTCATGCTTTTTCAGATTTCAAAACCAATCATGCCTTCCCAACAGTCCCCCAAAGGATTAATTCATTCCAACATTAACCCAAAAGTCCAAGTTCAAAATCTCATCTGAGACAAGGCAAGTCCCTTCCACCTAGAAGCCTTTAAAATCAAAAGCAATTTAGTTACTTCCAAGATACAAAGGGGTTACAGGTATTTGGATAAATTAGCCAAAACAAAGGGGCTACAGGCCCCATGTAAATCCAAAGTTCAGTGGAGCAGTCATTCAGTCTTAAAGCTCCAAAATGATCACCTTTGACTCCATGTATCACATCCAGGTCACACTGGTGCAAGAGGTGGGGTCCCATGGCCTTGGGCAGCTCCACCCCTGTGGTTTTGCAGGGCACAGCCTCCTTCCCGGCTGCTTTCACAGGCTGGCATTGAATGTCTGTGGCTTTTCCAGGTGCATGGTGCAAGCTGTTGGAGGATCTACCATTCTGGGGTCTGGAGGATGGCAGCCACCTTCTCACAGCTCCACTAGGCAGCACCCCAGTGGTAACTCTGTGTGAGCACTGCAACCCCACATTTCCCTTCTACATTGCCCTAGCAGAAGTTCTTCATGGGAGCTTCACCCTTGCAGTAGACTTCTGCCTGGACATCCAGGCGTTTCCATACATACTCTGAAATCTATGTTCCCAAACCTCAATTTTTGTCTTCTGTGTAGCCACAGGCCCAACACCACGTGGAAGCTACCATGGCTTGGGGCTTGCACCCTCTGAAGCAATGGCCTGAGCTGTACCTTGGCCCCTTTTAGCCATGGCTAAAGCTGGAGGGGTTGGAACACAGGACACCAAGTCCAGGGGCTGCACAGAGCAGGGGGGCCCTGGGCCTGCCCACAAAACCATTTTTCCCTCTTAGGCCTACAGGCCTGTGATGGGAGGGGCTGTGGTGAAGGTCTCTGACATGCCCTGGAGACATTTTCCCCATTGTCTTGGTGATTAACATTTGACTCCTCATTAGTTATGCAAATTTGTGCAGCTGGCTTGAATTTCTCCCAAGAAAATGGTTCTTTATTTTCTATGCCATCATCAGGATGCAAATATTCCAAACTTTTGTGCTCTGGCTTCCTTTTTAAACATAAGCTCCTATTTCAGATCATTTCTCTCAAGTTCAAAGTTCCCCAGATCCTAAAGGCAGGGGTAAAATGCTGCCAGTCTCTTTGCTAAAGCATAGCAAGAGTGACATTTGCTCCAGTTCCTAATAAGTTCCTCATTTCCATCTGAGACCACTTCAGACTGAACTTCATTGTCCGCATCTCTATCAACATTTTGGTCAAAACCATTCAACAAGTCTCTAGGAAGTTCCAAACTTTCCCACATCTTCTTGTCTTCTGAGCCCTCCAAACCGTTCCAACTTCTACCTGCTACCCAGTTCAAAAGTTGCTGCCACATTTTTTGATATCTTTACAGCAGACAGCAGTGCCCCACTCTCTGCAGCACCAATTTACTCTGGCTAAAAATGCTGCAAATAGTGCTCACACAGTAGTGCAGAGAGAGGCAATCATTTGTACTAGTTTAAATAGCTCTATATGCCAAGCAAAAACCCAGGTGTTTCCTATCATTTTTTGCTTGTTGGCTTTTGGTCCTTACACTTATTGCCTCATGGTTGCAAAATGGCTGTTTTGTCTCCAGACATTACATCAACATTTGAAGGAGGAAGAAGAGTTAGTGTCTGAGCCACTGACTCTGCTGATAAAAGGACAGGAAAAGCTCTCCTAAAAGCCCTCAACAGATTTCTGCTTATGTCTCATTGGTCAGAACTATCTTACTTGACCACTGATGGTTACAGAGGAGAGTAGTGATGCAGGATTTTTCTTGGTTCCGTTGCCAGTCGGGGACCTCTGGCTGGTGATGCTGGAGGCCTTACTTGGGGCACACTACCTGCTACTGGAGGAGCCTTGCCCAGTTGGTCCCCCTGGGCCAGGTCTGGCTTGTATACCAGTTCCTGAGTTCTTGTCCCACACCCAAAGTGAATGAGGATGTGCTGAGCACTGAAGGGTGAGGGTGGTGGAGAAGAATTTTTTTGACCAAAAAACAGCTTTCAGGGTGGAGGGGACGCAGGGGTGGTCTGTCTACCAGAAGGTGGTAAAGTCCCCCATGTCGTTGGGTCTGGGGCTTTTTATGGACTCAGAATGGGGAGTACGTGTCGATTGGTTTATGAGTGTGCAAAAAAGGTTAAAGCAAAGACACTACTCAAAGGTGGGCATGACAGTGCAGAAAATCAGTTAGGAAAGGACAGGTATATGTAAAATAGGTGAAGGGTGGGGATCAATCAGAGGAAAGCACACCAAACAGGAAGACAAGTATTTGTCTTCAAGGATTTAACTTGTAGCTTGGCTTTCAGGCTTTAAACTCTCTTCAGCTTGGGGGTGGGGTTTCACCGGGGACCCACCCCATCTGCTTAGGCATTTGGCTCCCTCCTCCTGCTCTTAGTAGGAAAGTGAGTGTTTCGTTTTCTCAATTTCTTTTCTCTGTGGATGTGGACAAAGGAGAAAGGTGTAGGGAATAGGGGGGTGTAGTCAACCTCCCACAGTTTATTATCACTGAAATTGTGCCCTAAAGAATTAAACAAGCCAGTAACTAACAGAAATTCTTGAGTTTGCAAGGTAAGAAACAACTTGCTCAAGTGCTGAAACTCCCTCTGCTTGTGAGTAAAACTAGCAGAAATCAGTTGGAAGCACCATGGCCAACTGGAGTTTGCACACAGTGAGCTTGCTGAAGTCACGGCCTGAATTTCTACCATGTGTTTCATATTAATCCCCTGAAATTTTCTCATGGGACCCATGAGGCAGCATGAAGAGAAAACTGTGCAAGCCAGAGGACTTTCTAGGCCTCCCCTTTCCTTTCACCAATCACCTACAATCCCAAAATTCACCCCTAAACCTTTTCTAATAAAATTACGCCCTGCCTTAAAGCCATCTCAGGGAGACAGGTTTGAGCTTGACCCCTGTTGCAATATAAAGCTTTCTCTTTTGTCAAAAACCCAGAGTCATTGCATTGACTTCTAGTGCATCAGGCAGCAATCCCTTTTTGCTTGATAACACCACTTTTCATAAGTACCTGAAACTGGATTCACTAATTATGTCAGCTAATGTTGACACTGACAGAGGCAAACGACTCATTTATTTACAAATCTGCAACTTGACAAGAAAAGTCATTGGCTTAGCTATAACTTTTGAAATGTGCTGCAATCGGCCAGGCGTGGTGGCTCATGCCTGTAATCCCAGCACTTTGGGAGGTCGAGGTGGGCAGATCACGAGGTCAGGAGATTGAGACCATCCTGGCTAACACGGTGAAACCCCGTCTCTACTAAAAATACAAAAAATTAGCCAGGCGTGGTGGCTGGCGCCTGTAGTCCCAGCTACTCAGGAGGCTGAGGCAGGAGAATGGCGTGAACCTGGGAGGTGGAGTTTGCAGTGAGGCAAGTTTGTGCTAGTGCACTCCAGCCTGGGCGACAGAGCGAGAAGCCATCTCAAAAAAAAAAAAAAAAAAAAAAAAAGAAAGAAAGAAATGTGCTGCAATCACAAAATTTCCCAGAACTTTATCTTATATGACTGTTCTCCTCCAGCTCATGGACAGCTATGTCTGAATCAACAGCAGTCCACAGGGCACTGCCCGAGGTTTCAGGTGATGTCTAAAAGGATTCAATAGGAGGAGCAGGCATCTGGGAATATACCAAAGGAAAAAAAGTCAACACCTAGTAACAATATCTGCACTCCCAAGTTCAATGAAGCATTATTCACAATAGCCAGGATATAGAAACAACTTCTGTCTGTCAACAGATGAATAGATAAAGAATAGATAAAGATTTGGTGTACTGTATACACACAATGGGATACTATTCAGCCTTCAAAAAAGCATAAAAGCCAGGTGTGGGTGGCTCATATCTTAATCCCAGCACTCTGGGAGACTGAGGTGGGTGGATCACTTGAGCTCAGGAGTTTGAGATCAGCCCAGGCACCATGGTGAAACCCTGTCTCTATGAAAAGTACAAAAAATTAGCCAGGTGTCATGGCATGCACCTGTAGTCCCAACTACCAGGGAGGCTGAGGTGGGCAGATCACTGAAGCCCGGGAGGTCAAGGCTGCAGTGAGCCATGACTGTACCACTGCATCAGCCTGGGTGACTAAGTGAGACCCCGTCTCAAAAAAAAAAAAAAAAAAAAAAAGCAGAGTGGAAATGTGCCACTTGCTACAACTTGGATGACTCTGGAAGACATTATGCTGAATGAAACAAGCCAGATACAGAAAGGAAAATACTGCATGATCTCACTTATATGTGGAATCTTTTTTTTTTTTTTTAAGTGAATATACAGAGATAGAGAATACAACAGTGGTTACCAGGAGTTGAGGAGTAGAGCAGGGAGGAGATGCAGGTCAAGTGATACAAAGCAGCAGATATGTATGATAAACAAGTCTAGAGATCCAATGTACAACATGAGGACTATACTTAAAAACGCCATATTGCACTTGGGATTTTTGCTAAAAGGGTAGACTTTAGGTGTCCTTGCCACCTAAATGAGGTGAGATGATGGATATGTTAATTTTCTTGACTACCATAATCATTTTACTATCTTCGTGTCAAAATATCATGCTTACACCTTATATAAATACATAAAAATTATTATTAAAAAAGAAAGAACAGGCTGAGAATGGTGGCTTATGCCTGTAATTCCAACACTTTGGGAAGCTGAGGTAGGAGGATCACTTGAGACCAGTAGTTCAAGATCAGCCTGGGCAACATAGCAAGACCCTATCTCTACAAAAAATAAAAATAAAAAAATTAGCCAGACATGGTATCATGCACCTGTAGTCCTAGTTACTCTGGAGACTGAGGCAGGAGGATTGTTTGAGCTATGATCATGCCACTGCACTCCGGTTTGGAGGATACAACAAGACCCCAACTCTAAAACAACACACACACACACACACACACACACACACAACCATTTCTCCTGGGTGAAATGGGGGAGCTCGGACTATTTTGTTTTGTTTTTCAGGAGTCTAAAGCCCATGTGAGCCAACTTAAGAAAATTCTGTTTGTATTTGAGTGTTCTTTATAGGAAAGAAATGGACTTTTCCTTAACCCTAATGAGCCCATTTTACAAATTAAGAGCTCCAAATGCCTGGTTCTAGCCCCCATGATGTAGATGGGTAGCAATGAGGACCAGAAATGCTGGGAAGTGTCCTTGCCATGCAAGGAAAACATGGAACTTCAAGGATCCATCATGGGATGCAGGGTAGCAGGCTCCACCCCTCTCCCTGTTTTCCAGTAAATGATGTTCAGGGCTCACGTGCCCCTCCCAAGGCATGATGTGGGGTTGCAGTTCTGATCCCAGCAGAGACAAGGCTCCTGTCAAGCAATTAGTTTTGGCTCAGAGGCAAAAAATGGAAACCCCATTTCTGTATTTACCCTTCATTCTTTCCTTGCTTCATACAGCTGGTTCCAGGTTTGATTGCATCATATACATAAATAAATAATCTCTTGCTTTCCTGGCTTGGTTTAGTTTTGCTGGAGAGAGGAGTTTATGTGTCCATCCCATGACTAACTGGGTGGTCAAGAGATTGGAAAGTAGGAGTCCTAGTTTAGACCAAGTCTCATCTCAGAAAACCACAGAGTAGAACTGATCCCAAATGTTATCATCCCAATAGCACCTGCCTGACTAACACATCACGCTCTGCTAACTCCATATGTGGCTGGTTTCCTGGATCCACTTCTGACTGATGGTGTATATTTATCTGTTCTTTGCTGCTAACAAAGACATACCAGAGACTGGGTAATTTATAAAGAAAAAGAGGCTTAATGGACTTATGTGTTCCACATGGCTGGGGAGGCCTCACAATCATGGTGGAAGGTGAAGGAGGAGCAAAAGCATGTCTTACATGGTGGCTTGCAAAAGAGAGAAGCATGTTCAGAGGAACTCCCCTTTATAAAACCATCAGATCTCATGACACTTATCCATTATGACAAGAACAGCACCAGAAAGACCCATCCTCATGATTCAATTACTTCCCACTGGGTCCCTCCCACCACACATGGGAATTATGGCAGCTACAATTTGAGATTTGGGTGGGGACACAGCCAACCCATATCAGATGGCTTACTCGGTTTCTATGTAGAGTCTCTGCTTTTCATTCAACAGTCTTCATTTAGCCACAGATAAACTCTGTCTCTAACTTCCACTGGAAGTGGAATGAACACATAAGAAACAGAAGGTGCCTACTGGGAAGAAAACTGGCCTGAATCTGAGCTGGGTCAAATGTCTGTGGTCAGTTTGAATGGCTGTTCCTTATGGGAATAATTTACATTCTCAATAAAATTCTCTAGTAATTTTTGGATTGATTTTAATGAGCTTTAAAGCCTTACATAGAAGATCCCCCAGCTGACAGCCTTGGGCGTGGATTAAGGGCTTTTAACCAATCTTGTAACACGTTTAAGCAGATATTCTTTATTGGGTCCAATCTAACTAAAATTATTTTCTTATGTTCTCCCCAGTAACATGTCATTATTAAGAGAAGTTTGGCTTGCTTAGAGGCCACATTTAGAGGGTCCTGAAATTTTAGTTTCTTTTACACCACTTTCCAGCATGTTAACCGATCAGTTGTTCATTATTTTTGCTGTTGAATGGAGTGATCATTCCAAGGACCAGAGGCAGGAGGCCCAGGCACAGTGGAAACTCTCCCAAAGACCAGGATCTTTGTGTCGTTCCCCGACATATGCTGAGCACCAGGAATAGTGAATGAATGAAACAAATTGTGAGGCTTTAAAGAGCTGAAATATTTAAACACTGGGCACAAGGTTGGTGCTTAATCAGTGCTAGATCCTTACCTCCCCCTTGTGCCCAGGTCTACTTGTTACTGCAAGTAACCACTTGCTGATCCTCAAACAACTAGTTAGTGGCAGAACCAGGCCTAGGACCCCAGTCTCTACTGCTCCAACTAACCCATTCACAGGCAGGAGCACTTTGGATGGTCTCTTATTTAAAAAAAATTAAATAAAAATTGTCTATTTATTTAGAGACAGAGTCTTACTCTGTGGCCCAGGCTTGAGTGCAGTGGTACAATCAGAGCTCACTGTAACCTCCACCTCCTGGCCTCAAAAAGTGTTTGAATTACAGGTATGAGGCACTGTACCTGGCCTGAAGGTTCTCTGGAGACAAAGCCACCTCTAAGTCATTGTGGGGCCCCAGACAAGTAATTTTTGAGGATTCCCTATCTATAGGAACAAAGTGATTTTAAAAATGTATTACAGAATTTACAGGCCTATGTGAGATATGATTTTTCAAATGAAGATTTAGAGTAATGGGTAGAAAAGAGGTACATGTGTATTTGTTTATTGTTCAGTCAGTGAATGTACAGCTTCTGCCTCATATCCAGGCACCATCTCTTCCTGCTTTTTGTTGTTAAATGTTCCTTTCCTGGGTAATTTCACGTCTGCCACCGTGGATATGCCGTGGCTCCTTGAACCTGCTTGTGTTGAAGCAGGATCTTCCTTCCTGCCCCTGCCCCTGCCCTGTTAGTGCCCTAACACCATGTATTTAAGGCTGGACACATCACCGCTCCCAACCTGCCTCACCCACTGCATCACTTGTGATCACTGGCTTCCAGCGACTCTCACCAAGGTCGTTATCGTGCCCCGTTATAATAACTATAAAAGCAAGTCTTACTTATAGGAAAATAAGAATTATAACCCTCTTACTGGTCATGTGAAACTTACCATTTGCAATTTGTACAGCGTAAACTTAGAATAGCACGTCTTTCAAATGTGGCTTCTCTGGAACTCTGCAGGCCATGCAGGTAGGCTGCACTCCGAGAGTGTGTTCTCTTTCCATATTCGTCAGACTCTGCCTTTCACACCCGGACATCAGTGGAGAGAATATGCAAGGGCATGGGTTGAGGGAAAAGAACATCTCATCGTCCGAAAGAATGTTCTTTCCTCATCTGGCATGGCTGAAGACCAGCCCCAGAAAGCATGGTGTCACTACATTGATTGGAGGGAAGAAGGGACATGTCTTAGAAGGGTCCTTAGCTCACACTGCAACACTTGGGAAAGCGCTTGAAAGAGCGAGAACAGCTACCGCTGGAGGACTGCCTGACACAGGGCTCAGAGCCTGCAGAGGGCGTGTGGTGACCATTTCAAGTCAGAGGCAGGGGACACACAGGGAGAAGGATGCCTGCTGCCACCTGTACCCTTGAATGCTATAGAGCAGGGAGGATACCATGGAACATGGGTGGATGGGGGCAGACACACGAGCCCATACACAAGCCCAACAGTTGTCAAAGGGCGGTTGGTAACTCAGAGCTCTGAAGTCCTGTGTGCATTGTGAGTCCCTCAAAGGAACACATCACCACCATTACAGCGGCCCAATCTCCTGTGGTCCTGCTGTTTAATATCAGTGAAAGAAACCCTGTGTCAGTCATCAAGAGTGATTCGACTAGAAGATGGCCCTCCTAGAGCTGTGAGATGCCCCATCAGCTGGAGTCCCAGAGATCCTCAGATATCTGGTCACCCTGCTGCAGCTTGGAGATGAGTAAAGGGTGGGGAAATGCACTGAAGGGGAGAAACAGGAACCAGGGATCACACAGGTCATGGTCCTGCCCCTCCACCAGTCTCGAGCACCAAGGAGGAACTTAGAAAACTTGGAGGAAAGTGCTCTTGGGTACATCTTGCAGTCTGAGCTGGGGCTCTAACGGCAGTCCCATTGGGAGCCTCCTAGTTTCATGGTCCTAGTTTCATTCAACTCTTCTTGCCTTAGGTTACCCACTGTCTTTGGGCCATTTGGAGATAATATAGAAAAACCTGGTTATGCACATACTTGGAGTTCAGGATTCCTATGCCAAAGTACTAGTTTGATTAAAAAGTGGCCGGGCGCGGTGGCTCACGCCTGTAATCCCAGCACTTTGAGAGGCCGAGGCGGGCAGATCACAAGGTCAGGAGATCGAGACCTTCCTGGCCAACAGGGTGAAACCCCATCTCTACTAAAAATACAAAAATTAGCTGAACAAAATGGCACGTGTCTGTAGTCCCTGCTACTCAGGAGGCTGAGGCAGGAGGATTGCTTGAACTAGGGAGTTGGAGGTTGCAGTGAGCTGAGATCGCACCACTACACTCCAGCCCAGTGACAGAGCAAGACTGTCAAAAAAAAAAAAAAAAAATGTGCAGCAATGTTTGTCTAAAGGGCAGGTGTCCCCCCACCCCTTGATACTGCCATTTTTGTGAAGCATTTGCAGTCCTTTGGAGAACAAGTCTAAAACGGCTTATCAGAAATTAAACTGCAATTCCACATTAACAAGCACGATCTAATTTTCATTTTATTTTAAATTTTTTTTTCTACTTTCTGCAGAGACAGGGTCTCACTATGTGGCCCAGGGCTGGTCACAAACTCCTCCCAAAGTGCTGGGATTACAGGCATGAGCCTCTGCACCTGGCTTAAATTCCTTTCGTGATGCTCGAATCATGTGCCTGGGGAGAAATGGACTGTCAAATAGGTTTAGGGAGAGCACATTTCCCAGCCAATGCCTCTGCCTGGGCTGGATGTGTCTTTTCTCTTGCAGGAATAGGAAAGTTTGCTGATGCTCCTGGTCTTGTCTGAGAGGGTCTTGCCGTGGTCTTGTCTTGGGTAGGGCAAGAGAACACCCCCAGCCTTGAAGGACAGAGACTTGCAGGGAGGAGTGCACCATCCCTGTGGCCAGTCCTGTTTCTGGGAGAATCGTGGACCATTAGACATGGATGGAGCCATGGAGATCATCTGGGCCCCAGCAATCCTACTCCCAGGGCTACTCTCACTCATCCTCAAGGTCTTGCCTTGACTCCTTCTTTCTTAGTGTGAGTCTATTCTGATCTTTCAGGCTGGACCAGGTTTCTGTTGTATACTCAGGACACTCACTGCTCTTTCCTTCCTAACATTTATCCCAACTTCAAAGAGATCATTGTGTACAATAATGGATTAATCCTGACTCCCAGTGAAACTACAGGCTACATGAGGGTGGGCTATGTCTCAGTTGTTTACTGTGGTCACAGAGATTCTGTGCTTGGCATGCAGTAGATTTCCAGTCAAAAGTTGTTGAACAAAGTAATGAATGTGGTAGAAAATGTGTGGGTGTTGGAGTCAGACAGACCTAAATTCACCGTTTTCTTTCTGGGTGACATTTAGCAAGTAGCTGAAACTTTTTCGGCCTTGGTTTTCTCTCCCTAGAAGATGGGGATAATGAAACATAGTGCAGACATGTTGAGAGGATTTATGCACCTAGCATGTAGCAACTGCTCAATATTAACTTCCTGCTGTCTAGTTTCAGACAGTTTCCCAACCCCTCTTCTTCCTTTCAATACTGCATTTCTTTAAAGAGGAGCTCACAACTCAATGTGCCTGCATCTCTTCCATCCGCTCAGCCTGGCCTCTCCCTCATGCTTCCCTGAGGCCACTCTGCAGCTCACCAGTGACCTCCACCTGCCTCTTCTGGTCTTTGATGAGCTGTACAGACTTGGGAAATGACTGGCTGAGAATGATCTGGGGAGATGCATCTGAGCACCAAAGGCTTTAAGCCTTCAGGACATACTGACAAAAATACCTCATTCAGCCCCAAACTCCTCACTTTGCAAAACTCTCCCCCTTGGCTTCTGGAACAGCATCTCCTTCTTGCATTGCCCCTCAGATGCCTCCTCTCCTGATTCCTTTCCCTCCCCCAACTTTTGGATTTCTGTCCTCTCTCCTCTCCTCATGGATAAAATGTCTCCACTCACAGGGCTTGAATTGTACCTTGATGCATTTGCCTCCCTAAAAGAAAACCTGTTTCTCTACTTACACTTGTGAAACCAAATGAGTGGGGAATTTTCCAACACCAACCAATTTTGCAACTCTTCAGACACCTACTGGGTTTTCCACAACTCAGGTCTAATATTAGCTGCCTGGAATTAGTGCAAACCCTGCAGGGCTCAGTACCACAAGACTGTCCCCAACTTCAGACGTCAATTGTAAGTAGTGGGTCCCCAGGTTACCCACACTTCTGTCTGGCTTGGCTACAAATCAGAAGTTTCCATGACCCCTTCCTCATTTTTGCTAGTAAGACTCACAAAAATCAAGGAAACAGACTTGTTGGTGGGTGGTTCCAAGATGACTGAATAGGAACAGCTCCAGTCTACAGCTCTCAGCATGAGTGACGCAGAAGACGTGTGATTTCTGCATTTCCAACTGAGGTGCCCAGTTCATCTCATGGGGGCTTGCCGGACAGTGGGGACAGGACAGTGGGTGCAGCCCACCGAGCATGAGCCCAAGCAGGAAGAGGCATCGCCTCACCTGGGAAGTAAAAGGGGTCAGGGAATTCCCATTCCTAGCCAAGGGAAGTAGTGACAGATGGTACCTGAAAAATCAAGTCACTCCCACCCTAATACTGCGCTTTTCCAAGGGTCTTAGCAAATGGCACACCAGAAGATTATATCCTGTGCCTGGCTCAGAGGGTCCCACGCCCAGGTAGCCTTGCTTATTGCTAGCACAGGAGTCTGAGATCGAACTGCAAGGCAGCAGCAAGACGGGGGGAGGGGTGCCCACCATTGCTGAAGCTTGAGTCGGTAAACAAAGCAGCCGGGAAGCTGGAACAGGGTGGAGCCCATGGAAGCTCAAGGAGACCTGCCTGCCTCTGTAGACTCCACCTCTGGGGGCAGGGCATAGCTGAACAAAAGGCAGCAGAAACCTCTACAGACTTAAGTGTCCCTGTCTGAAAGCTTTGAAGAGAGTAGTGGTTCTTCCAGCATGGAGTTTGAGATCTGAGAATGGACAGACTGCCTCCTCAAGTGGGTCCTTGACCCCTGAATAGCCTAACTGGGAGGCACCCTCCAGTAGGGGCAGACTGACACTTCATATGGCCGGGTACACCTCTGAGACGAAGCTTCCAGGGGAATGATAAGGCAGCAACATTTGCTGTTCAGCAGTATTCGCTGTTCTGCAGCCTCTGCTGCTGATACCCAGGCAAACAGGGTCTGAAGTGGACCTCCACAAACTGCAACAGACCTGCAGCTGAGGGTCCTGACTGTTAGAAGGAAAACTAACAAACAGAAAGGACATCCACACCAAACCCCCATCTGTACATTACCATCATCAAAGACCAAAGGTAAATAAAACCACAAAGATGGAGAAAAAATAGAACAGAAAAGCTGAAAATTCTAAAAATCTGAGTGCCTCTCCCCCTCCAAAGGAAGGCAGCTCCTCATCAGCAATGGAACAAAGCTGGACAGAGAATGACTTTGACGAGTTGAGAGAAGGCTTCAGATGATCAAACTTCTCCGAGCTAAAGGAGGAAGTTCAAACCCATTGCAAAGAAGCTAAAAACCTTGAAATAAGATTAGATGAATGGCTCACTAGAATAAACAGTGTAGAGAAGTCCTTAAATGGCCTGATGGAGCTGAAAACCATGGCACAAGAACTATGTGATGAATGCACAAGCTTCAGTAGCTGATTCGATCAACTGCAAGAAAGGGTATCAGTGATTGAAGATCAAATGAATGAAGTGAAGTGAGAAGAGAAGTTTAGAGAAAAAAGAGTTAAAAGAAATGAACAAAGCCTCCAAGAAATATGGGACTATGTGAAAAAAACAAATCTACATCCAATTGGTGTACCTGAAAGTGACAGGGAGAATGGAACCAAGTTGGAAAACACTCTGCAGGTTATTATCCAACCTAGCAAGGCAGACCAACATTCAAATTCAGGAAATACAGAGAATGCCACAAAGATACTTCTTGAGAAGAGCAACTCCAAGACACATAATTGTCAGATTCACCAAAGTTGAAATGAAGGAAAAAATGTTAAGGGCAGCCAGAGAGAAAGGTCAGGTTACCCACAAAGGGAAGCCCATCAGACTAACAGCAGATCTCTCAGCAGAAACCCTACAAGCCAGAAGAGACTGGGGGCAAATATTCAACATTCTTAAAGAAAAGAATTTTCAACCCAGAATTTCATATCCAGCCAAACTAAGCTTCATAAGTGAAGGAGAAATAAAATCCTTTACAGACAAGCAAATGCTGAGAGATTTTGTCACCACCAGGCCTGCCCTACAAGAGCTCCTGAAGGAAGCACTAAACATGGAAAGGAACAACTGGTACCAGGCACTGCAAAAACATGCCAAATTGTAAAGACCATCAATGCTAGGAAGAAACTGCATCAACTAACGAGCAAAATAACCAGCTAACATCATAATGACAGGATCAAATTCACACATAACAATATTAACCTTAAATGTAAATGGGCTAAATGCTCCAATTAAAAGACACAGACTGGCAAATTACATAAAGAGTCAAGACCCATCAGTGTGCTGTATTCAGGAGACCCATCTCATGTGCAGAGACACACATAGGCTCAAAACAAAGGGATGGAGGAAGATCTACCAAGCAAATGGAAAACAAAAAACGGCAGGGGTTGCAATCCTAGTCTCTGATAAAACAGACTTTAAACCAACAAAGATTAAAAGAGACAAAGAAGGGCATTACATAATGGTAAAGGGAATTAAACAGGAAGAGCTAACTGTCATAAATATATATGCACTCAATACAGGAGCACTCAGATTCATAAAACAAGTCCTTAGACACCTACAAAGAGACTTAGACTCTCACACAACAATAATGGGAGACTTTAACACCCCATTGTCAACATTAGACAGATTAATGAGACAGAAAGTTAACAAGGATATCCTGGAATTGAACTCAGCTCTGCACCAAGCAGACCTAATAGGCATCTACAGAACTCTCCACCCCAAATCAACAGAATACACATTCTTCTCAGCACTACATCACACTTATTCCAAAATTGACCACATAGTTGGAAGTAAAGCACTCCTCAGCAAATGTAAAAGAACAGAAATGGTAACAAACTCTCTCTCAGACCACAGTGCAATCAAACTAGAACTCAGGATTAAGAAACTCACTCAAAACCACTCAACTACATGGAAACTGAACAATCTGCTCCTGAATGACTACTGCATACATAACGAAATGAAGGCAGAAATAAAGATGTTCTTTGAAACCAGTGAGAACAAAGACACAACATACATACCAGAATCTCTGAGACACATTTAAGCAGTGTGTAGAGGGAAATTTATAGCACTAAATGCCCACAAGACAAAGCAGGAAAAATCTAAAATTGATACCCTAACATCACAGTTAAAAGAACTAGAGAAGCAAGAGGAAACACATTCAAAAGCTAGCAGAAGGCAAGAAATGACGAAGATCAGAGCAGAACTGAAGGAGATAGAGACACAAAAAAACCCTGCCAAAAATCAACGAATCCAGGAGCTGGTTTTTTGTAAAGATTGACAACATTGATATTAGCAAGACTAACAAAGAAGAAAAGAGAGAAGAATAAAATAGATGCAATAAAAAATGATAAAGGGCATATCACCACCGATCACACAGAAATGCCAACTACCATCAGAGAATACTATAAACACCTCTACACAAATAAACTAGAAAATCTAGAAGAAGTGGATAAATTCCTGGACACATACACCCTCCAAAGACTAAACCAGGAAGAAGTTGAATCCCTGAATAGACCAATAACAGACTCTGAAATTGAGGCAATAATTAATAGCCTACCAACCAAAAACAGTCCAGGACCAGATGGATTCACAGCCGAATTCTACCAGAGGTACAAGGAGGAGCCGGTACCATTCCTTCTGAAACTATTCCAATCAATAGAAAAAGAGGGAATCCTCCCTAACTCATTTTATGAGGCCAGCATCATCCTGATACCAAAGCCTGGCAGAGACACAATAAAAAAAGAGAATTTTAGACCAACATTCCTGATGAATATCAATGCAAAAATCCTCAAGAAAATACTGGCAAACTGAATCCAGCAGCACATCAAAAAACGAATCAAGTGGGCTTCATCCCTGGGATGCAAGGCTGGTTTGACATATGCAAATCAATAAACGTAACCTAGCATATAAACAGAACCAAAGATGAAAACCACCTGATTATCTCAATAGATGCAGAAGAGTCCTTTGACAAAATTCATGCTAAAACTCTCATGCTAAAAACTCTCAATAAATTAGGTATTGATTGGACGTATCTCAAAATAATAAGAGCTATTTATGACAAACCCACAGCCAATATCATACTGAATGGGCAAAAACTGGAAGCATTCCCTTTGAAAACTGGCACAAGACAGGGATGTCCTCTCTCACTGCTCCTATTCAATATAGTGTTGGAAGTTCTGGCCAGGGCAATCAGGCAGGAGAAAGAAATAAAGGGTATTCAATTAGGAAAAGAGGAAGTCAAATTGTCCCTGTTTGCAGATGACATGATTGTATATTTAGAAAACCCCATCGTCTCAGCCCAAAATCTCCTTAAACTGATAAGCAACTTCAGCAAAGTCTCAGGACACAAAATCAGTGTGCAGAAATCACAAGCATTCTTATACACCAATAACAGACAAACAGAGAGCCAAATCATGAGTGAACTCCCATTCACAATTGCTTCAAAGAGAATAAAATACCTAGGAATCCAACTTACAAGAGATGTGAAGGACCTCTTCAAGGAGAACTACAAACCACTGCTCAACAAAATAAAAGAGGACACAAACAAATGGAAGAACATTCCATGCTCATGGATAGGAAGAATCAATATCATGAAAATGGCCATACTGCCCAGTGTAATTTATAGATTCAATTGCCATCCCCATCAAGCTACCAATGACTTTCTTCACAGAATTGGAAAAAAAAAACTACTTTAAAGTTCATATGGAATCAAAAAAGAGCCTGCATTGCCAACACAATCCTAAGCCAAAAGAACAAAGCTGGAGGCATCACGCTACCTGACTTCAAACTATACTACAAGGCTACAGTAACCAAAACAGCATGGCATTGGTACCAAAACAGAGATATAGACCAATGGAACAGAACAGAGCCCTCAGAAATAACACCACACATCTACAACCATCTGATCTTTGACAAACCTGACAAAAACAAGAAATAGGGAAAGGATTCCCTATTTAATAAATGGTGCTGGGAAAACTGGCTAGTCATAAGCTGTAAGGATCTCTTCCTTACACCTTATGCAAAAATTAATTCAAGACGGATTAAAGACTTAAATGTTAGACCTAAAACCATAAAAACCCTAGAAGAAAACCTAAGCAATAGCATTCAGGACATAGGCATGGGCAAGGACTTCATGTCTAAAACACTGAAAGCAATGGCAACAAAAGCCAAAATTGACAAATGGGATCTAATTAAACTAAACAGCTTCTGCACAGCAAAAGAAACTACCATCAGAGTGAACAGGCAACCTACAGAATGGGAGAAAATTTTTGCAATCTATTCATCTGACAAAGGGCTAATATCCAGAATCTACAAAGAACTCAAACAAATTTACAAGAAAAAAACAAACAACCCCATCAAAAAGTAGGCAAAGGATATGAACAGACACTTCTCAAAAGAAGACATTTATGCAGCCAACAGACACATGAAAAAATGCTCATCATTACTGGCCGTCAGAGAAATGCAAATCAAAACCACAATGAGATACCATCTCACACCAGTTAGAATGGCGATCATTAAAAAGTCAGAAACCAACAGGTGCTGGAGAGGATGTGGAGAAATAGGAACACTTTTATGCTGTTGGTGGGACTGTAAACTAGTTCCACCATTGTGGAAGACAGTGTGGCAATTCTTCAAGGATCTAGAACTAGAAATACCATTTGACCCAGCCATCCCATTACTGGGTATATACCCAAAGGATTATAAATCATGCTGCTATAAAGACACATGCACACATATGTTTATTGCGGCACTATTCACAACAGCGAAGACTTGGAACCAACCCAAATGTCCAACAAGGATAGACTGGATTAAGAAAATGTGGCACATATACACCATGGAATACTATGTAGCCATAAGAAAGGATGAGTTCACGTCCTTTGTAGGGACATGGATGAAGCTGGAAACCATAATTCTCAGCAAACTAATACAAGAACAGAAAACTAAACACCGCATGTTCTCACTCATAGGTGGGAATTAACAATGAGAACACTTGGACACAGGAGGGGGAACATCACACACCGGGGCCTGTCGTGGGGTGGGGAGAGGGGGGAGGGATAGCATTAGGAGATATACCTAATGTAAATGACGAGTTATTGGGTGCAGCACACCAACATGGCACATGTATACACATGCAACAAACCTGCAAGTTTGTGCACATGTACCCTAGAACTTAAAGTGTATTAAATTAAAAAAAAAAAAAAGAAATTTACTTGTTTAAAAAAAAATCCAAATCCTGGCATTGTCCAGAAAAATGTAACAAGTTTATTTATAATTATCATAAAGTTGAATTGCTGAAACTTGTTCACTGAAACATTTTGATTTGCATTAATGCCTTATGTTTCCACATTTATATTAAAAATTCACACACAAATAAAAATGGAAAAACTGCCAAAAAAAAATCAAGGAGACATTTTATTTACATTTACTGGTTAATTATAAGGAATACAAACGAACAGCCAGAAGAAGAGACACAAAGCGTGAGGTCCACAAGGGTCCTTTTTAAGAGACAGAGTCTCTGTCATCCAGGCTGGAGTGCAGCGGTGTGAGCATAGCTCACTACAGCCTCAAACTTCTGGGCTCAAGTGATCCTCCTGCCCCAGCCTCCCAAGCAGCTAGGACTACCAGTGCATACCACCATATCCAGTTAGTTTTATTTTTTGCACAGATGGGGGTCTTGCTATGTTGCCTAGGCTGGTCTCAAACTCTTGGCCTCAAACTATCTTCCTGCCTCAGTTTTCCAGAGTACTTGGGTTATAAATGTGGGCCACTGCACCTGGCCCCCAATCTTGATGGGGAGCAGGTTTCTGCATGGGTGTCAACCCCAGCTCCTTGAGAGTGCGGCCTGAAGTCCTTGGTCCCGGAGGCTCAGCAGGAAATAGGACAGTGACTGCATAAGCTTGTGAGAACCTGTGGCCAGGCAGCAGCAGCCGTTTGGCCAGGGCTTGTCTCCTGCAGCCCTCTTGCCCAGTACCCGGGCCTGCTTGTATTCCCCCACACGCGCCCCCCATGCTCTCCCTCTTGTTGGTGAGTGTCACTCAAGCCTCTGCCTCAGAAAAGCCCTTCTGCAGCTTCCAAGTCAGACCAGCTCCTCCTCCAGGTGCAGGCCCAGTGATATCTGTCCCTCGCCCCTCGCCAGCTTGCACAGGTGAATGCTTTCTGCATCCTGAAGGCATTTCGTTTGTGTCTTTTAATCTGGCTGTGCTACTGTTGGTGTTTAACAGTCTCCCCAGCTACACTGGAAGCGACCAGAAGGCACTTTTCACTTGCTCGTGTGTTTTTCCCAGTGTCTATTAGAGGCCTTTGCACAGGGTAGGCGCCAAATGGCTGTTGGGAGCAGCTGAAGGTCACACATCCCATGAGCGGGCAGCAGGGTCAGAAGTGGCCCCCGTGTTGCCTGAGCGAGACGCTCCCCTGCCCTCTGCCCTCCGCGCCTCCGGCCTGCATGTCCCCGTGGCCTCTTAGGGGCACATCCCAGGGCTGGGTCAGGAGGTCTGGGCGGTTGGCCTTAAGCTGTCACACACCCAGGGAGATGCTGCTGTTTCTGGGAACCTTGGCCCCCACTCCTGCAAACTTCGGTAAATGTGTAACTCGACCCTGCACCGGCTCACTCTGTTCAGCAGTGAAACTGTGCATCGATCACTAAGACTTCCTGGAAGGGGTCCCAGCGTGAGTGTCCCTTCTGGCGTCTGTCTTTCTGGCCAGCCTGTGGTCTGGCCACATGATGTAACCCCCCTCCAGCCTGTGCACAGGCAGCCTGGGAACGGCTCCATCCCCACCCCTCAGATATAAATAGGGCCTCATGACGCGGCCAGGGGAAGAAGCTGCCATTGTTCTGGGTACTACAGCAGAAGGTAAGCCGGGGGCCCCCTCAGCTCCTTCTCAGCCTTGTCCCTCTCAGACGTAACTGAGCTGTGGGCCGGGAGGAAAAGGCCGGGAGGGGCACTGGTGATGGCTGAAGCATCTCTCCCCTCCCATAAGACCAGTCATCTGGACGCAGGCTTTCTCCGCTCAGTGCCCACCCAGGGGTCTCCCAGGAGGAGCTGCTCCTCCTTAGCAATAGGACCAGATGGTCAGGTCTTCCTGCTTCGGCTGAGAAGAGTTAGGGTCCTCAGGGATGGAGCAGAGTCATCATGGTCAAGAGTCCACCAGGTCCTCTTGCCATCAGGAGGAACAGCAGGGCTTGTACAGGAAGTGGGGCCACAGGGAAGGGCTGGGCCCGGTCAGTCCCCAGCTGGGATCCCCAGAGTGGTCACCCTACCCCTCCCTCGAGACAGATTCCCTGACTGTGTCATCAGGCTGGTCACCATCTCTCTGAACCTCGATTTGCTCACCTATAAAATGGGACTAGTAACGATGCCTGGGCTCCCTCTCTCAGGGGCTGTGGTGCAGCTGAAGAGAACTAATACAACATGAAAGTACTTTCTAAGCTTTGGGATAAGCTAAAAGGCAGATTCCAATTTCATTCAAGGGCAGCGTAGATTGGTGCTTAAACTTGTGGATGACAGAGTCAGAGGGCCTGGTTCTGAGTCCTAGTTCTGTCTCTTCCCAGCTGTGTGACTTTGCACAAGTCACTGGACCTCTTTGTTCCTCTGGAAAAGAGCAGGAACCAATTCATTAACTACTTCTCCAGGATGCATTAGGTCCCGGGGACTGTCCTGGGAATGTGGGCTGTATTAGGAAACATAGCAGCAGGAACCCTGCTCCGGGGCTCACATTCACGTCAGGGCAAACAGACAAAGACGCTGGACAGCACAAGTGCGTAACTACATGGTACAGGGGTTATAAGGAGGGAAAAGGGGAGCCAGATGAGAGAGTTGAGAGTGCCCGGTGTGGTGGGGAAAGCTGCAGGGTGAAATACGGCACCAAGGAAACCTCAGGGAAGGTGAGGACTATGATGAGGTCAGAGGGGTTGATATAAGAACGATGCCCTGCAAATGACAGGCACCACGGGAGCGTGAGCCGTCATCTTCACCTGTAGCATTCAGCCTGGGGGAAGTAGGGAGACATAGAAGGGGCAGGTGCTGGCAAAGAGGCAGGGGCAGGAGGGGAGAAGGCGGAGGGGCGCTCCAGGCAAGGGTGTCAGGCCCGCCACCCCAGAGCACCATTACTCCCAGGACGCGGCTGCGTGCAGACCTGGAAACAGCCTAGGGAGCAGCCACAGATCACAACTGAGAACAAACGACAGTCTCTGCCTTAAAAATGGCCCAAGGAATTGCGTCTCTGGAGATGGTACCTGCGCAGGAGCAGCACAGTGAGTGGGCTGCACCGACCAGCGCCATCCAAACCCCGAACAGGTGGCGCTTGTCAGGCAGGACTTCCCAGCAGTCGGTTCCCACAGGTTTCCCCTGACGACCTGATGTGATGTGACTGTCTAGATTAGGTGAGAACTGGTGGCTCAGGCTTCTCTGCACAGACAGGCCTGCAAGCAGCAGGGAGAGTTTTCTGTTCTGTTTTTCCATGTCGTGAGGCTCTTCCTGAGAACAGCGGATGGAGTCAACGCATGGGGAGTGGGGTGAGGCGGTAGCTGAGGTCAGAAGTCAAAGTCTCTTTGGCATTTGAATGACTGAAGCAGAACGAAACACACCAGGTACTTCAGCAGTTGCACCGTGTTGAGGGCAGGTGCTGGTTACCGGTCTGGGGGGAAGCCAGCTGCTAATGTAAGAAGAATGACTGGGTGTGCTTAGGTGAGGCAGAAAAATCTAGGCATCAAGGTGGCCTCGAGTCAGTGATGACCTGCTACAGCTCCAAGGAAGCCTGGCGTAGCCCTGGGGGGACAGAAAAGGCTAAGCAGTGACGATATTGCAGTACACCCCCTCCACAAGAAATGAGTGAGATGTGGTACAAACTGTTAGAATTGAATGAATCAATAGAATCAACGTTCATCCCGTCAATCAGGAAGAGTCAGATGAAATGAATTAGCAGGGCCAGCCCAAGAACCTTGTCTTCTGGGGTCTCGGGGTAGTCTTCATTTGCAGCAGCTGAGGCTGAAGCCCAGTGGCAAGGCCTTTGAGAGAACATGGTGCCGGACCCGTGTCTAAGGCAGGGGTTCTAAACCCTGCTTACATATCAGAGCCACCTGAGAAATTTTTTTTTTTTTAATTTTTATTTTTTTAATCTAAGGAATCCAAGTATCAGTGGGCAAACCATGCTAGGTGTGCATGCCTTTGGGGCTCTGCAGGGGATAGCACTATGGAGGGATGGTTGAGAGCTGGTTTTGGGGTTGAGACACGTGGAAAAATACTTGGGCTTTGGGTTGAGCCTGTGGTGCTCAATCCTGGCTGCATATTAGGACCACAAGGAGATGAGAAAACCATTCCCAACCCTCACCCTAGGGCCCTTGAATGAGCATCTCAGGGGTCTAGGAGGCCTCCGCAAAGACCTACTGATTGGCACGTATGTGTTTTTCTAGGAGAGAACTTACAGCCGCAGGCAGGAGCATGTCTTAGTGTGCTTGGGCTGCCATAAGTACCACAGACTGGGAGGCTTCAACAACAGAAATGTATTATCTCACAGTTCTGGAAGCTAGAAGCCCGGGAGCAAGCCATCGGCAGAGTTGGTTTCCTCTGGGGCCTCTATCCTTGCCTTGTAGATGGCTGTCTTCTCTCTCTGTCCTCACATGGTCTTCCCTCTGTGTGTGTCCATGTCCTCATCTCCCCTTCTCATAAGGACACAGGTCATATTAGATCAGGGCTCACTCTCATGGCCTCATTTTAACTTAATCATCTCTTTAAAGATTCTGTCTCCAAATAATGGTCACATTCTGAGGTCCTGGGGTTGAGGACTTCAACATATGCATTGTGGCCATTGGGGGAGTTAGGACATGATTCAGCCTATATTGGTGCATTTTGCACTTGGATCATGTAGATATTTTCCATGGAGCTTAGAATCCATTTCTTTTCTTTTTTTGTAGACATGAATGGACTTATTCTGGGCTAAATGGTGACAGAGAATATTGAGACAATGAAAAATCTGGTTAGATGGCACTTAACGATCAGTTAATAGTAATCACCTTTCACCCTTTGCAAAATGATATTTCAGGGTATGCAGAAGCGAGCACCCCAGTCCGAGATGGCTCCTGCCAGCGTGAGCCTGAGGGCCACCATCCTCTGCCTCCTGGCCTGGGCTGGCCTGGCCACAGGTGACCGGGTGTACATACACCCCTTCCACCTCGTCATCCACAATGAGAGTACCTGTGAGCAGCTGGCAAAGGCCAATGCTGGGAAGCCCAAAGATCCCACCTTCACACCTGTTCCGATACAGGCCAAGACGTCCCCTGTGGATGAAAAGGCCCTGCAGGACCAGCTAGTGCTGGTCGCCGCAAAACTCGACACCGAGGACAAGTTGAGAGCCGCGATGGTCGGGATGCTGGCCAACTTCTTGGGCTTCCGTATATATGGCATGCACAGTGAGCTATGGGGCGTGGTCCATGGGGCCACCATCCTCTCCCCAACGGCTGTCTTTGGCACCCTGGCCTCTCTCTACCTGGGAGCCTTGGACCACACAGCCGACAGGCTACAGGCAATCCTGGGCGTCCCTTGGAAGGACGAGAACTGCACCTCCCGGCTGGATGCGCACAAGGTCCTCTCTGCCCTGCAGGCTGTACAGGGCCTGCTGGTGGCCCAGGGCAGGGCTGACGGCCAGTCCCAGCTGCTGTTGTCCACAGTGGTGGGCCTCTTCACAGCCCCAGATCTGCACCTGAAGCAGCCGTTTGTGCAGGGCCTGGCTCTCTATGCCCCTGTGGTCCTCCCACGCTCTCTGGACTTCACAGACCTGGAAGTCGCTGCTGAGAAGATTGACAGGTTCATGCAGGCTGTGACAGGATGGAAGATTAGCAGCCCCCTGATGGGAGCCAGTGCGGACAGCACCCTGGTTTTCAACACCTACGTCCATTTCCAAGGTAAGGCAAACCCCTCTGCCGGCTCTGCCCTAGGACTTAGTTTCCAATGCATAGCTGAGCTCAGCAGGTCAGGCCTTGGAGATGGGCAGGGGCAGCCCTGCGGACATACCTGGTGGCCACCCTCGAGGAGTGGGGAAGTGGCTGCTCTGCTGGGTCCCTGGATGGATGTCCACCTCCCGGACCTGCTGCCCTACTATGCACGACTACACTACATCCTTTTTCTTACATCATTTAATCCCCTTATGATGTGATGCAGAGGTATTTGTGCCTTTGTTTACTGGTAAAGAAATAGAGACTCGGAGAAACAAAGTGCCTTGCTCAAGATGGCACTGCCACCAGTGGGGGTCCTGGGATTTCAGCCCACATCTCCTGGCCCCACAGCCCAGTTCTACGCTCAGAGGGTACGGGTTCTTGTCTCTGGAGATGGTCAGGAGCTGGGGTCCCTGGCCTATGCAGAAATAAGCAATTGGCTTGCTTAAATCCCTTTCATGTTAGGAGGGGCATTACTGAAAACCCGTACTACAAAGATCGTTGGTTTTTTGTTTTTTTTTTTGTTTTTTTTTTTTTTTTTAATTGAGACAGGGTCTCGCTCTGTCCCCCAGGCTGAAGTGCAGTGGTGCAATCATTGTTCACTGTATCCTTGAACTCCTGGCTGCAAGCGATCCTCCCACCTCAGCCTTCCAAAGTGTTGGGATTACAGGCATGAGCCACTGCACCCAGCCAAAGATTGCTTAAAGCATTCTTTTAACAAATACTCATTGAGGATTTGCTACTTGTAAGACTTTAAGCCTGGCATCTCAGAGGAGGCCAGAGGAGGGTTGTAGAGGCCCTGACTCCAGGCTTTTAAAGGTCAATGGGCAAACGCCTAGGATATGGAGCTGCAGGGAAACGTGCTGTACAAGGTACTCAGGGAGGGCTCGGAGCCCTCAGAGGACAGAGGTCACTGGGGAGTGGAGAGCAGGCCTCACCTGGCAGTGAGGGGAACAGGGCTGGTGAAGCCAGGAGCAAGCATGATGGGCCCAGCCTGCAGAGTTTGGGGCAAGGAATGAGGATGGGGTGTTTGGCTTGGCATGAGTGTTGAACCAGAAAATGGGCCTGTGGAGGGCAGAGCTGGAGACACTTTGAATGCCATGCCAGGTAGGTGTGGGAATGGGGACGCATTCGTTCAGAGGTCGTCCCGGAAGCCTGCCGTGTGTGGACTGGAGGCAGGGAGGGTTGTTTGAAGGTTACGCAAGAGTCCAGGCACACAGTCACGGGAACACGCGCTCAGGGAGCAGCTCGGCGAATCCATGGGTGGGGTGGGGCTGAGGGGTGTGTCTGAGAGACATTGATGAGGCTCCGTCAAGATGTGTAACCTCGTGAGGGACAGAGAGCCAGGCGGGCGGTGAAAGACAGGACGGTGGAGAAAGAGGTTCAGTGGCGCGTGGTGGTTTTCTCACCATGACAACATTCTTGAGGTTGCGGGTTCAGGGGAGGTGATAGATGGGGGATTGCTCAGCCCTGGCACTGACTGGTCACAGGGGCAGAGGCCAGCCTGAGGGTTGCCCGGCTGAGGGTGGCAGCACGCTGTGCAGGGCAGAGCGGGGACACGTGGGCTCAGCCTGCTGAACCTAGGAGGAGTGCTGGGAGGAGCGCTCACTGAGAAGGAGGGTCCTGCAGAAGGCAAAGGCAAGAAAGCCAGTGGCATCTGAAATGGGTCTCCCTTCGAAAGACAGCCCATCCACCTCACCCAGACCTCAGAGCCAGGCCATGAGGAAGAGGAGAAAGAAGAAAAAAACCAGTGACATCAGGACTCAAAGGAAGCCCGGCATCCTCCCTGGCCTCCACCACATGCTGCCCTGACCCTGCCCCACTTCCTAACCTTTGCTGGTCTCAGTTTCCATGAAAGGAGACAGCCCCTTCCTGCCCACATGGCCTGTCCAGTGAGGAGATCGGGGGCTGTCTCGGGACCTCTAGATTCCCCTTTAGCAATGATGTTCTATGTACATGACCTCAGCAGGCAGCTAGATGTGTCCCACTAGAGAGGACCTGAGGATCTGGGGCCCGATGGGCTCCAGGGCACCCTTTGCCCAGCACCTGCTGTGCTGCTGAGCATGGGACGCTGGCCCCGGCAGTTACCACAATGCCAGCTGACTTGAGCTCGAGAGATTTACCTAGCCTTCGGATGAGAATGGTGAGCTATGTGTGTGTCAGACGAACAGAGGGAAGAGGGCAGCCACTCTCATGTCAAATTCCAACATCTTTTGGGAAGCAGCTTCCTTTTTTTGGTTTAGTTTGTTGGAAGAAAAGAATTGTCCCTTTCCTCCCTCTAAACTAAAAGCCTTGCTAGCCTGGGTGGGCAGCACCGAGGTCCCTGTAGGGAATGTGCAAGGAGGATCCTGCAGTTTCCCGCTCACATGCCCTCCCGAGACTGAGTGCTCCGAGGACTGAGGACGAGGAATATGCCAGGTCTGCCACTGCCTTCTCACAAGACCCAGACCCAGGGGAGGCACAGCCATGCCCAGCTCCCACCTGCCAGTTCTGTCCTCCCAGCTTCCCTACTTCCCTGCTGGAAGCTCCAATTCAGTACAAAGGGAGACCCCACTGTTTCTGAACCATCTCTACTCAGACTCCCAAGCGTCACGTGCCCAGAGGACTGCTCTGTGACAAACTCATATACAATTTCACCCTCTTCTCCTAAAAACTACCACAAAATGGGCTTTTCAAGGTGAGTGGGAGGACAGCCGAGGGCATCCTGTGATGCACTAGTGTAAGGTCGAGGCAGAGGGCGAGCTGCCGTCATGGAGAGACCCCGGGTAACTGCTTCACACACAAGTTTGTGTCCTTCTCCCACACCGGGCTCTCCCGAGTTCTCTGTCTTCTCCATGGCCCTGTGAGCGGAGCAGGGGGTGGGGAGAACAGAGGGCTCACCCCTGCCCCCAGGGCCCAGTGTGCAAATCCATTCGTCACAGCGAGGTCTTGTGAGTCTCCTCAGTAGCAAGGGCTGCTGAAGAATGGAGCCCTCGTTCGCGGAGCCTGCGTGGCCAGCTCTGTATTCCGTGACTGTGATGGGGGAGGGTGGGGGCCACAGGACAGCCGGCAGGCTCTGCCACTGCTGCGGCTGGACATGGATTAAAAAGTGAGCATGAGCAGGGGCCTCTAGGAGCAGTGGGATACTGCAGTGGTGGCTGCGCGTCATTCTACATGCATGCAAACCCACAGAATGTAAAACACCAGGACGGAGCCCCAAAGAAAACCATCAACTTTGGGTGCTGAGGATGTGTCAATGCAGGTTCATCAACTGCAATAAATGGGCCACTCTGGTGTGAGATGTTGATCACGGGGAAGGCTGTGTGTGGGGGGACAGGAGTTATATGGGAACTTTTTGTACTTTCTGCTCGATTTTGCTGTGAACGTAGTCACTCTAAAAAATAGTATCTCTTAAAATTTTTAAAAAGTGAGTGTGTCAAATCACAGCCTGTGTGTCAGGACAGATGTAGGTTTGAGTTGACCTGGCAGGTACCAGTGGCATATGTCCCTTAAGATGACAGACGCAAACCTCCGGTTCAGTGCCTGGCATGTTACATGTCTTCAGCAGGTGGCAGTTAGGGCTGCCTCAGTGAACTCAAATGGCTGCATTTTGCAGGAAGATTTGAGCTACATTTGGGGTCCTGTGGCCAGGAGAATACAGAGTGGCCTGGGGTGGGCCAGGGAAGGAGGCTGTGGCAGGGAGAGG
This sequence comes from Macaca fascicularis, assembly GCF_037993035.2. NCBI lineage: Eukaryota > Metazoa > Chordata > Mammalia > Primates > Cercopithecidae > Macaca > Macaca fascicularis. The sequence goes on from NC_088375.1 coordinate 18,395,462, forward strand.
GGCAGGATCTGGGCCTTCGGTGTCTGCCAGCCCTCGTCCCTGCCCCTGTCCCGGCTGACTCTTCCCTCCCCGTCTCCTGTCTGGATTTCAGGGAAGATGAGGGACTTCTTCCTGCTGGCTGAGCCCCAGGAGTTCTGGGTGGACAACAGCACCTCAGTGTCTGTCCCCATGCTGTCTGGCGTGGGCACCTTCCAGCACTGGAGCGACGCCCAGGACAACTTCTCAGTGACTCAAGTGCCCTTTACTGAGAGCGCCTGCTTGCTGCTGATTCAGCCTCACTACGCCTCTGACCTGGACAAGGTGGAGGGTCTCACTTTCCAGCAAAACTCCCTCAACTGGATGAAGAAACTGTCTCCCCGGTAGGAGCCTCCTGGTCTCCCCTGGAATGTGGGAGCCGAGCTGTCCTTCTGCCCCCACTGGGGGTGGGGTGGGGAGTAGACACACATGAACTGAGCCTTGGGTGCAGAGCAGGGCAGGGCCGCAGTGGCATGGGGCTGGGCAGGCGGCCTGTGTGTCTATCCACCAGCTCTCCATCCACCCAGCACCCAGCTCTCCAGTTAGTGTCTGTCTTTCAGGTGCAGGCAAGGTAAAGCAGGGGAGGAAGAATGCTTTTTCTATGCTTATATTTGCTTGGTGGTTTTGGAGGGAAAGAATACATTGCAATCCGCCCTCTGAGAGAGGAACATTTTGGCCCCACACCTGACACACAGCACATCTGTGGCATCCAAGAGCTTCTTGGAACTGACTTGCCAGGAGGGTTTGGACTCCATGTGAGCGGGGGTGGAGCCTTCTCAGGGAGCATGCCTTGACTCCAGAACGTCCTTGCTGGCGGCTGGCGGCTGGGCGGGGACAGGTGTCGTTAGCACCTCTTTCCTGCTGCAATTCCCTTCCATAGAGCCTTGGATTCAACCTACACATCCCCCCAGATCATCAAGGCCTGGAAATCTGATCCCAGAGGCAGGCATTGAGTGACACGATGGCTTCTTGACATCAGCTCTGGATGCTTTTTATGTTTTAAAAATTATGGTGATAAAATATACATAACAAAATTTGCCATCGTAACCATTTTCGAGTGCACAGTTCAGTAGCACTAGGCACATTCACACTGTTGTGCAGCCATCACCGCCATCCATCTCCATTTACCTTCTCATCTTCCCAGACCGAAGCTCTGCCCTGCTGAAACACTAACTCTCCATTTTCCCTTCCCCTGGGTTCCTGGCAAGCACCACGATGTCCTCGAGGTTTACCCATGTTGTAGCACGTGTCAGAATTTCCTTCCTTTTGAAGGCTGAATAATATTCCCTTGCATGTGGTTACCACCTTTTGTCTATCCACTCATCCATCAATGGACACGTGGGTTGCTTTCACCTTTGAGCTGCTGTGACTAGTGCAGTGTACATTGTAAACATGGATGTACTGTCAGCTCTTATAAGTGCTTGATATATCACTGGAAATGTCCATGCGCTCTGAAGGATGCCAGAAGATGGAAGAGGCTCTTACAAAGATCAATTGAGTTGACATAGCAACGTGTCCAGCACGAGTTGACACTGTACCCTCCTGTCTCCCTCCTTTTCATGGGTGTCTTGTCATCAAGAACACTGCTGTTGCAGTAGTAAGACACAGTGCATTATTTAGAGAATAGCATTTTAAAATTACCCAAGTAACACACCTTCAGTGCAGCCAATCTAAAAACAGAATGCACCAAAGGACAACCATTCCTAGGTCCTCATCGGTAAATGTTCTATGTCCCTGTCATAGTATTTCAAATGACATGAACGTTTTTTATTGTAGGTTTTGCTGAAATTTTCCCCAAGGGGGAGGATGACCTAGTTGGGTGGGAGGGGGACAAACATCCCTGTCGTCAGGGTTGGGTACAAGGAGCATATGCCCACCTGGCCTCTGGGAGAGCCCTCTCTGTGTGGCCTGGAGCCTTCCTAACTGTGCCTCATCTCCCCAGGGCCATCCACCTGACCATGCCCCGACTGGTGCTGCGAGGATCTTATGACCTGCAGGACTTGCTTGCCCAGGCTGAGCTGCCCGCCATTCTGGGCACCGAGCTGAACCTGCAAAAATTGAGCAATGACGACCTCAGGGTGGGGAAGGTATGCGCGAGCCTGTGTCTGTGCCTGACCTGGGTTCCGAGTGTTCACAGGGTGGGGGGCATGGATGGAAGGGACACAGAGGAGGCTGTGGGTGGGGCCAGCAGGGCAAGAGGGAGAGGAGAGTAGGGCCAAAGGTGGGAGAGAAGTGGCCAGAGCATTGTGAGGCTTTCCAGGTGCACAGCAGCAAATCCCTCCCCTGCTCCGCCTCCTCCTGCTGGGGGTGTGTTCCATGGTCTCGCCTGCTCCGCCTCCTCCTGCTGGGGGTGTGTTCCATGGTCTCGCCTGCTACGCCTCCTCCTGCTGGGGGTGTGTTTCATGGTCCTGCTCCGCCTCCTCCTGCTGGGGGTGTGTTCCATGTCCTGCTCCGCCTCCTCCTGCTAGAAGTGTGTTCCATGGTCCTGCTCGGCCTTGCCTTGCCTCAGGGTCCTCCAGGGATCCTGCAGTGGAGTTGAAACCGGGATGAAGAGAGTGAGCACCCTTGGACCTGGTGCCCTGGGTCCAGCCCCTTCTTTAGGGAAATGTTGAGCGCAGACAGAATGTCCCCTGCCATGCGGCACCATGCACATCTGTGGCTACCAAGGATGCGCCTGGATGCTCTGGGCCCTGTGCTCGGTGCTGGGGAGAAAGTGGAAGTTCCTACGGGGGCCAGCGGGATGAGCTCTCTGTGCTAAGTTAGCTAAGCCCTGGCACTGGTGGGCCATGGCCAAGGGAGCCAGGAATTCTGCCCGGAACAGCCGGGCGGAACGTGAAGATGGGAGGACGTGAGGGGCGTGGTAGGGAGGAGCCGGTACGTGAGTTTGGCCACTGTGGCCGAGTAAGGGTCATCTACACAGACACACCCTTGCCTACACTGAGCAGCAGGCATACACTGTGCATCCTCCTGGCAGACTGGACAATGTCTCCCTCCAGGACAGTGCACATCACAGAGGTCCTGAGCCCTCCCCGGCCCTCTAGCCCTCAGCACCCTGGGTCACCCAGTGCGCCCTCAGAATGACCCTGATGTCTGCCGCTTTGCAGGTGCTGAACAGCATTTTTTTTGAACTCGAAGCGGATGAGAGAGAGCCCACAGAGTCTACCCGACAGCTGAACAGGCCTGAGTTCTTGGAGGTGACCCTGGACCGCCCATTCCTGTTTGCTGTGTATGATCAAAGTGCCACTGCCCTGCACTTCCTGGGCCGTGTGGCCAACCCGCTGAGCCCAGCATGAGGCCAGGGCCCCAGAACACAGCGCCTGGCAAGGCCTCTGCCCCTGGCCTTTGAGGCGAAGGCCAGCGGCAGATAGTAACTCTGGACAAACCAGCGATTTGTCACCCCCAGTCTCCCACCTTTTCTTCTAATGAGTCAACTTCGAGCTGGAAAGCAGTCGTTTCTCCTTGGTCTAAGTGGTGCTGCGTGGAGTGAGCAGTAAGAAACCTGTGGCAGCACAAATGCGCCTCCCAGGTTGCTGGGTTTATTTTAGAGAATGGGGGTGGGGAGGCAAGAACCAGTGTTTAGCGCGGGACCACCGTTCCAAAAAGAATTCCAACCGACCAGCTTGTTTGTGAAACAAAAAAGTGTTCCCTTTTCAAGTTGAGAACAAAAATTGGGTTTTAAAATTAAAGTATACATTTTTGCATTGCCTTCGGTTTGTATTTAGTGTCTTGAATGTAAGAACATGACCTCCATGTAGTGTCTACAGTAGCTTAGTTTTTTCCACAGATGCTTGTGATTTTTTTGAACAACACGTGAAAGATGCAAGCATCTGAATTTCTGTTTGAATGTGGAAACCATAGCTGGTTATTTCTCCTTTGTGTTAGTAATAAACGTCTTGCAACAATAAGCCTCCCAAAATTCTATCTTTCATTTAGCAGCCAAACAGATGTATACAATTTAGCAGATAGACTGTGCAAACCAAAGTGTTTTCCTGGACTTTGGACGGAATTTCCATTGGAAGCCTGAGCCAGTACTTAGCAGTCCTTTGAAGTTTTAGGTGATGCTTTTCTCTGGACACTTCCATTGGTAAGCAGTGGTGGCCATCTGTGTGATGGACAGGGGGTGGGAAGAGGGTGACAGGGAAGGCCCCATACCCCACATGGCACCTGGGAAAGGAACCAGGCGGACAGGACTTCTTCCATCCTGGTGACACAGGGCCAGACTGCTGCTGGTATTGTGCTCCGGGAGTGGAAGGTAGAGAAATAAATCTTCACAAATAAATATTTGCCATTTTTCCCCATCTGTTGAGTGCCTCCACCTGCTCCTCCTCGATGGGATTAGGCCCACAGTTTGGAATCTTGGGGAGAGCCAAGGAGGCGGTAGGCACCCAGCAGGCCCGTGGCCATCAGCTGATAGCAATGGTGATCCTGTCCTACCTATGTGTGTAAGGCACTCAATCTTCCTCCCTTCCATACATATTGCAATAAATAAGCAAGCCGTACAATGTGTTAGCTATTGATCAGAACGAAAGTGAAATCTGCCACGGGGATTACAAATCTTGGCTTCTCCCCTCACATTTCCGAGAGTCTTCCCCTGATTTTGAACACATCTCCCTAGCTCGATGTCAAGATGAGGGGATTCTGTCGGTGACAGCAGTGCCCTTAGTTGCTTCGTTGTAACTCCCCGTCACCAGTTTTATTCAGTTACCCTCCAGTCCCACTCTCAGCGCTTCCTGGCTTGTTCTGCCCTCAAAGTGGGTAGAACTGGCACACATGGACTCTCCAAAACAGCTGCAGGACGCCAAGTTTCTCAGGAGAACTGGAAGTACAGAGAGCAGAAGTGCCTTAAGGTCTCACTATTCAAAGTGTGGCGCTTGGACCTGCAGTGGCAGCAGCTGCCCTGGGAGCTTGTTAGAAGGCAGCTTCTCACGCCCCTCCTGGACCTACAGAGTCAGAATCTGCAATTTTACGGGAGGTCCAGGCTTGGAAGTTGCTTGTAATGACCTGAGACAGCGCAGCCAAGTGCTGGAAAAATAGAGCATTTAAGTTTGTGACTTTATTTTAAAATGCAGCTGGCAGTCGACGAACCAAATTTCTTCTACTTAGTGGCGGCTTCAGCTTCTGGAAGTCGCTAGGAGTATGAAGTTGCCAACCAGCACTGTTCTCCCGCTGTTCTCTGTGCACTTGTAAATGGGAAGCTGGGTCAGGATAGATCTCTCAGCTATTAGAAAGATACAAAATACTAACATTTTGCAGGTTACTTAACACACACACACACACACAAAATTCATTCCACAGGTCAGTTTCTCTGAAACATTTTTTCACTAAATTCTAAGTGTTCCTGGAGTTGCAAGTGCCTGTCTCCTAGACTAGGCAATTACTCAGCAACTACAATCACTGTCAATCCGAGATTTCAGCTGCGCATGAGACCATGGTCAGGGGATGCTTTGAACAGTCTCTGAGGAAATTAGTTTGAAAAATGGAAAGATTTTTTTTACGCACTTGGCAGTAAAACCTGATGGGGACAGACATCAGGCTGTTTAAGATCCTCAGAAGAAAAAATTGATAGTGTGAATATTCCTCAATTTGCTGCACAAAGGTGTACGTGTGATTATAAGGTGTTATTCCGGAAGCCCCTGGGGGTGTTATGGGATATACACTATATGGGCCACTTTACCTTCCTAAAATCTGAAAAATTCCAACTACTGAAACATGGACTGAAGGTTTTGAATCGTGTATGGTGAATTTGAATACCATTCCATGTGATTTTTTTTTCTAGCAGACTTTAGTTTTTTAGAGCAGTTTTAAGCCCACACCAAAACGGAGAGGAAGACACAGCAATTTCCCATATACCCTCTACTCCCTTCCAGTCTCCCCACCTATTGACATCCCCCACCCAGAGTGGTCCATTTCTTACAACCCACGAACCTACACTGACACATCATTATTACTCAACGTCCATAGTTTACATTAGGGTTGGCTCTTGGTGTTGTACATTCTCTGGGTTTAGACAATTTTCAGGAGTTTCACTGCCCTGAAAATCCTCTGTGTCCCTCCTATTCATCCCTCCTTCCCTCCTAACCACTGGTAACCACCGATCCTGTTCCCATCTTCTCCATAGCTTTGCCTTTCCCACCCAGGATGTCATACAGTGGAATCATTCAGTATGTGGCCGTTCCAGACTAGCTTCTTTCACTTTAGTAATATGCATTTAAGGTTCCTCCATGTCTTTTCATGATAGTTCATTTCTTTTTTATTGCTAAATAATATGCCACTGTCTGGATGTGTCACAGTTTATTTATTCACCTACTGAAGGACATCTCGGTTGTTTCCAAGTTTGGGCAATTGTGAATAAAGCTGCTATAGACACCCATGTGTGGGTTTTTGTGTGGACATGTTTACCCCACACAATTTTTAAAGTTGCACAATGATCAGAGATGTTCTGAGTGACTCTGATGGACCCATAAACATGTCAATGACTGTATCACTTCAAGAGAGTAGGGGTCTCAGGGCCCACACCCCTGAACTTGAGTAGTCTCATTCTTCTGTTAAGTTAGCTGGATCCAGGTGAGGAGTTTATAACTAAGTCCTCAAAAGCCAACACAACAGAAACAAAAATTGACAACCGGTACTAAGTAAACTAAAGAGCTTCTGCACAGCAAAAGAAACTACCAACAGAGGAAACAGATGAACTAAAGAACGGGAGAAAATATTAGTAACTATGCATCCAACAAAGGTCTAAGATCTAGAATCCACAAGGAACTTAAACAAATCAACAAAAACAACCCCATTAAAAAGTGGGCAAAGGACATGAATAGACACCTCTCAAAAGAAGACACACAAGCGGCCAACAAATATGAAAAAATGTTCAACATCACTAATGATCAGAGAGATGAAAACCAAAACCACAATGAGATACCATCTCACACCAGTCAGAATGGCTACTATTAAAAAATCGAAAGAACAGAAGATGCTGGTGAGGCTGAGGAGAAAAGGGAACACACACACACAGTTGCTGGGATTGTAAATTAGTTCAGCCCCTGTAGAAAGCAGTTTGGAGATTTCTCAAAGAACAAAGAAATAGCATTACCATTGACCCAGCAATCCCATTACTGCATATATACCCTGAGGAGAATAAACCATTCTACCAAAAAGACACATGCACTGATGTTTACCACAGCACTACTCACAATAGCAAAGACATGGAATCAATCTAGGTGTCTATCAGTGGTGGACTGGATAAAGAAAATGTACATATACACCATGGAATACTATGCAGCTATAAAAAAGAATGAAATCATGTCATTTGCAGCAACATGGATACAGCCAGAGGCCATTACCCTAAATGAATTAATGCAGGAACAGAAAACCGAACACCACGTGTTCTCACTTTTAAGGGGGAGCTAAACACTAGGTACACATTGGGCCATAAATATGGGAACAGCAGATCCTGGAGACTCTAAAAAGGGGAGGAAAAGAGAAGGTCAAGGGTTGGAAAACTATCTACTCACTACTATGTTCACTATTTGGGTGACGAGTTCCACTGAAGCCCAAATCTGAGCATCACACAATATATTCATGTAACAAACCTGCACATGTACACCCTGCAGCTAAAATTAAAAACAGGAAGTTAGGTGGAGAGAGTGTCATCCTTCGAGGCTTGTGTCTATGTTTTGTGAGGTAGCTTCAGGGCAGCCCTTTACATCAGGTAAATTTGGCTCCACTGCTGGGGCCATACCCCCACCCTCCACGTCTTTCCACTCTGGACACACTTTTCTCAGGCCCGTTTTGCTCTGGGGCTTTTTTCTACCTGCTCCTTTCTGGGGATTCCTTCCTTGGCCTTGACAACCTCTTTATACAGGCAGGCTGGTTAATACGCTCCAGATACCTCGCTCCTCTCCATTACTCTGCACCCCCAGTTCCAGCCTCTTCAGTGTTCCCAAACTCCACACTGCCTCCTCTCAGGGAGTCGGCTGGGCTCTGAATGCTCCTGTGCATCCAGAGACCCTCCATGCGAGACCCTGGGCCATCGCAGGACCCCCCACCTGCCCCTTCTCTCTGGGACCCTGCACTGCCGGCATCCAACACTGGGTGGCGCTGTTTCACACAGTGTCGATTTTCAGTTGTTTAGCATAGGAGGGTCAATCAGGTCCCAACATGCCATCAAGCTGGATTACACAAGAGATTTAAACAGTCAGAATGCCACTCTGAAGATTAATAATCCCCCCCCTTTTTTTTTTGAGATGGAATCTTGCTCTGTTGTCCAGGCTGGAGTGCAATGGTGAGATCTCTGCTCACTGCAATCTCCACCTACTGGATTCAAGCGATCCTCCTGCCTCAGCCTCCCAAGTAGCTGGGAATACAAGTGCCCGCCACCATGCCCAGCTAATTTTTGTATTTTTAGTAGAGACAGGGTTTCACCATATTGGCCAGGCTGGTCTCGGAACTCCTGACCTGAGGTAATCTGCCCACCTTGGCCTTCCAAAGTGCTGGGATTACAGGTATGAGCCACCTCGCCCGGCCAATAATATATTTTAGTTCAAGATTAGTGAGAGCTAAGGAAAAATGAGAATGCTGATTGTTCTGAAATTCAGTCTCCACACGAAAACCAGCTGAGGGTTGAGTGGAAAATGGAGAAACTTTCGCAATCAAATGAAGGTAACCCTTCCTTCACCGAACAATTCACAGATGTTCACAGCCATCCAACACGAAGCTTAGTGGCTGATCAAAAGTAGCAGGATATTTTCAGGGCAAACACTGAGACTCACAGGCAGCACCAGGACTGTGTGCACATCTCAAAAGACAAGCAGCGTTTCCCTGAGGGCGCTGAGGCTGAGGTCTTACATGGAGAGAGGATTGCCAACTGGCAAAGGCCTGCTTTTCACAAACTGCTGGAACCGACTGGATTGTCTGGCTGCTGATAGGGAGGGAAAGATCCACCAGATGTATTCAGATGCCGTGAACAGAGAAAATAACACTGCCTTCAAACGTGGACCCCTAACAGATCTTGTTTAAGAATCTAACAGTTTAGCATCTGCGTTGATCATTGCTTTTGAGTTCTGAGACATCAACATACTATGGAGATGTCCACGTCGTCAATGACGCAGCCATGCTGGCTCCAATTACTGTACCACCAGAGCTGTTGCTGCTGTTGGAGTGACATCTAGACCCGAGTACCAGAGAGCTTCATGGTTATTTCAAAAGGGCCCCGCAAAGGAAAATCAGCCCTTACCTCCTGCACTACAGTTCCTGAGTGACCCTGCTTTTATTCCATCGCTGGGATCATTAAGCCATGGGCAGCACTGTTGGGTGACTGTGGGGTTCCCATATGGGCAACTCTATATAGCAGTTCTAGGGACCCGTGAGGATTACCTTTATTGATCCCAGATCAGAGATTGGGGAGTTTGTCTGCAGAAGTTCCAAATCCTTTTTTTCTTTCTCTCCTTTCTGGACACGCAACTAAAACTACAGTTCCAGGCCCCACATGCCTGAGCTCCACACACTGGAGTGAGGGGGAAGGATTTTGTGCTCATCCAAACTGGGGCCATAGCCACACCCTGGGCGTCCCCGTCACAATCTTTTCTCTTTCTGGTAGGCTGCGGTGGAGGGGGAGTGGGCTGAACGGTGGCCTCCAAAAAGGTATGTCCGCCTCCCACCCCCAGAGCCTGTGAATGTGAACGTATTTGGAAAAGGGCTTACAGATGTAATTAAGCATGGGATCTCAAGATGCGATCATCCTGGATTAACCGGGTGGGTCCTGAATCTGATGACAGTGTCCCTATCCGTCAGAAGGGGAGGAGGCCACGGGAAGACAGAGGCAGAGACTGGGGTGATGCTGCCGTAACCCAGGAACCTCGAGCCACAAGACGCTGGAGGAGGCCAGGAATGTCCCCTAGAGCCTGCAGGGGGAGCACGGCCCGGCTGACACCATGAGCTTAGACTTCTGCCTCCAAAACTGTGAGAGAATGCGCTTCTGTTGTTTTAAGCCACCACACTTGTGGTAATTTGTTACAGCAGCCCTGGAAATGAACGCAGGAGGTTTCCCCAGGGTGAACTTGGGAGCCATAGGATGGAGATGGTTGACTTCCAGTCAGCCTGGGTCCCCGAATGACCTACTCACGGCCTCCCCAGCAGTGTTATAGTAGAACAAAAAAACTTCTCCTGTGGCTGGCACCCTCTTTTAAGTCTATATGTTAGAAAAATTGAAACTAATTACAGGTTTATAGTATATAAGTATTATTCCATCTTTAAGCTTTATTCAATAGTAATTTCTCCAAAGCAAAGCAAATAAAACACGTATCAAAGAAAGGAGAGATGTTCTGGGGGAGCCACGGACAAAGGCTCTGAAGCCTTTTGCTTTTTACCCAAAGATTCTTGTTCTTTTTCTTTTTGTTTTTTGAGACGGAGTCTCACACTGTTGCCCAGGCTGGGTGCAGTGGCACGATCTTGGCTCACTGCAACCTCCGCCTCCCGGGTTCAAGTGATTCTCCTGCCTTAGCCTCCTGAGTAGCTGGGACTACAGGTACGTGCTGCCATGCCCAGCTAATTTTTTATTTTTAGTAGAGACGGGGTTTCACCATGTTGGCCAGGCTGGTCTTGAACGTCTGACCTCAGGTGATCCACCCACCTCGACCTCCCAAAGTTCTGGGATTACAGGCATGTTTCCTAGAAGCAGGAGTTATGGCATCAAGGCTGTCATTGAGAAAGGCAGTGTGCTGAGTCCAGGGCCAGTGTGGGGCTTGACAGGGTCAAAGAAATCAACAACTTACATTCCAATTCTTGACTGTCAACTTCTTTATTGTAGTGCTGATTTTAGGGACGGAGAATTACCTAACAATTAGTAAACCAGGCTCTGGAATTATCTTGCTTGGGTTTCAACCCTACTTATTAGTTATCTTGATGACCTAAGCTCCGTTTCCTCATCTGTAAAATGCGAATAATAATGCTGGAGTTGGAGGGGATGTTAAGTCATAACCCTCTCCTTCTATGTTCTAAAACAAATGGGAAGGGCAGAGCACTCAGGGAGATGGGGACAAACATTTGGGGTCTATCGATGAAGGCTGGGGTGGAGGAAGTAGCTTACCTCCATGTGGTTACTGAGGTAGCTTTGCACTGGATCGGCTTAGCTAGGCTGGACCTGTGTTCCCCATGACTCCCCTCCTGGATGGTTTGAGGTTGGCCTTGGTCACAGGAAACAGCTGCAGGTGGTGGGGTGGGGTGGCTGCATGCTCACACGCAGCAGGCTGCTGCAGCCTGGGCTCCACTGCGGCTCCCGCACGGTGACCCAGAGCTGCACGCTCTCCTGCTGGCTTGGGGCAGGAGGCAGGCACGCAACTCCTCCAGCTCCTGTGGAGTCTCTTCCTTCAGCTTCCCCGAATCCTGGACCAAGTGCATGTGCGGCTTCCTCTGCACGTCACCCCATCACTGAACTGGGGAGACCAGGAGGCAGCAAGAGCCAGATGCGGGCTCCATTTATCCTCACGGGTTCCAGTTCATTCTCGCTCCCCCACTGCAAGCCCGTCTTTCCTTCCGACGGCGCCCTGCTGATGGTACCGCACCGTGCCACAGCCCTGCCAGGTGAGCCGGCTCCCACACCAGGGAGGTCAAGCCCTGAGAAGAAATCCCTTGTTTGTCTCTGTCCCATGGTTCTGTCACTGACCAAATTTCCCAACACGGAACTCTAGAACTGGACACAACCCCCTCCAGGGGCAGGGCCTCCAGCGCTAAGCCCAAAGCAGATGCTCTCTACACAGGGGGCCACTGTCCAAGGTCTGTTACCTGCAAACAGAAAGGGGAAGCCACTCTTTGTGGTGGGCTGGGGGCCGCGTGGTAGCCCCTGGGGCTCCACGCACACCTGGCTCTTGGTGCTTTCATCACTGGGATTTCCTCTGACTTCTCCAGCCCTCCTCATCCCGGTCTGTGCTAAAAAACTCAAGCCTGCTAACTACAGGACTTGCTCTCATTCCCTACCATTTACTTCCTCTCCCTACGGCGAACCTTTGAACAAAGAAGGGACTGAGATGCACGGGAATGCAAGACTAAGGACTTAACATAGCTGCTTCCAGCTCCTCATCAGGCTGGGAGGGCTGAAGCCACAGCTAGGCAGGGGCTACACGGTGCTCCATGCTGCCTATGTGAGTTCGAACCAACAAACCAGTCTCGGAGTGCCTCTCCCTGGTTCTTCCAGCTCTTCTCAGGGCAGTCTTCCTTCCTTCTATCCACATCAGCTTGCCAGGAAGGGCGGGGCCTGCCGACTCCTAAGGAAGCTGTGTTACCCCTCCAAGGAAAGGAACTCCCACACATTGAAAGAAAGGGCTGGTGCTGGCCAGGACCCTTCCCATTGGTGCTAAGAGGGGCACCTGTCTGGAAGGGAACACATGTCAGTACAGGCACGGGTGATGAGGAGTGCTTTCCTGGTGCGGAATTCCCAAAGAAAAGGAGCACACACTCCCGGGAGACACGTCTTTTATTTAGGAAGGAGGTCTTTCCTACTGGTGCCGGCCCCTGCCAGAGGCTGCGGTGACAGCAGGATCAGAAGCACTGCTCCCACACACAGTGGGAGTGGAGGACGGCCTCCGGCAGCCTCTTTAGAAAGCCCAGGAGTTCTCTTTATTTCAGAGAAGGGCGTTTCTATACAGGACATCACTCCACTACAGTCGTCACTTCCAACTGCAGGCTCAGGGAGACAACTCCTGACATTCATAGGTATATATTTACTTTAATCATATTTTAGAAATCAGCTCTTCCACACTAAGATTTACAATAAAAATAAAATAATTTGTTCTGTAAACTATAGTAGAAAGTTTCAAATGTCTTAAAAACTATCTTCCATACAATGGAAAAAGGCTTTTGTGTTCTTTTTGGGCAAAGGAAGACCCAAATACGCTGAGAGAAGACGCATGGGCGTGTCGCTGGAGTGATGCTGGAAGCACTTCTTCGCTACGGACGGTTGCTAAGAGAACAGAGTCACTTTCTCCCCTTCAGCCTGGAAGTCCAACTCTTCTCTTGCTTAAGAATCTAACCTCGAGATCTTCCAAGATGCTTAAGGCTGCTCTGCTGTTGCCTGGTCCTTGGCAGCAGCAACAAGCTCTGCGAGAGCTGGGAAGCTTTTTATGTCACTTGCTTGCAGTCCCAGCTTTTGTATCTGCAAAGGCCATGAGAATGAATTACGTTACTGCAATTCAAGCTGAATGTGGGAGGGGGAAGAAAGAAAATCTTCATCCTCTACTAAACCAGAAGACAGTTCCCTGAAGACTTGTAGGATATTTTTTCCTCTAGAGCAAAGGGTTTACTTCTTGTAAAATGTGAGGTTTTTGGGGTCAAACACTTACCATTCTAAGAAGCCAGTAGGTTAATTTATCTTAGTCCAATAAATCAGACAGAATAAGAGCCCCTTTTGTGGGCCTAAAAAACACTAGAAAAGAAAATCTACACTAGGGAAATAAAAAAGTGAACTATTTTTTAAGTAGAGAATTTTCAAAAAAGTACTGGCCTGTGCTCTTAGTTTCTTAACATATTGCCAAAAACCTTTTAGAATCAGATGAGTTGAAAACACTTTGCTTGGCACAGCAACTACCGTGGATTATTTTGGTCACTGAGACATGGCACACTATGTTCCCACTTTTGTTTAAAAATGACAATAACAACACACATACACGTATACATCCATACACATACACACACGCACCACACACGCAGAGAAAGATCCGGAAAGATACACACCAAGTGTCTGTCAGCATTCTGTGGTTTGTTCTGGGGACCGGGACTGCGGAGGCACCTTTTCTTTCCCTTCTCTTTCCTTTTAGTTCCCTATCCCACTCTCCTTCCTTCCTTCCCTTTCTTTTGCTCATTGGCTCTTCACCTTTCTATAATATACTTTCTTGCTTGTAAAAAGTCTTTAGGTTTTTTTGCCAAATAAAGCAACATGGCAGTTGACTTTTACCAGGATATATCTCTAAATTCATCTCAAAGCAGAAAACAGTTGAATTTTCAGTGATGATCATGACGTGTAAAAGAAATTCCTTAGTAAGCTAGAAAATCAAGGGTCTTGTTTTGACTGCTTTTATTTTTTTTTGCTTTTTCTATTAACATTGTCTCAGTTCTCCAAATCAAGACCAAGTGTCCTCTTATGGAAACTTTATAATTTCAATTTTTTTCCCTCTGGAAAGGCCTCCTTTGAGGACCTACTACTGTGTGGGATGACACTTCAACAGTTTAGAAGGCCAGTTTCTGAACATCTAGAGGTTTTATGAACTGTCCTCACAGTATCATAACATTTCATTTTATGATGAAATTTCATTTTCACCTCAGACATTCATTACATGTTATCCATATCTTAAGTGATAATATCCACATTACCATTCAGCCACATGCCATGATTCTAAAATTTGTGTTTTATAGGAAACCTACAAAAGCCAACCAGGGAAGCAGAGGAGGTCTGCTCAGAGGATTTCCTACGCACCATAGAGGGATAAATGCTTTCAGTTATTTTAAGCTAAACCAGCAAGGATTTCAAAAGCCTGGGGTTAGCACCAATTAAGTATCAGGCACTTGACCAAAAAGTCCCACTGTAGTGAGCTCTGTGAGCATGGGCACTGGGGAAACCAGCAGATGGCAACAGCACCAGAGAGCATGCCACTGGACTTCAAAACGGGAATTCTCCATTTTCTTCTACCTTTTCCTTCTCATATTGCCTAGAGGCAAAATAATTTGGGAGCCCCGACTCCTAGTCGTTAACACTTGGGAAGCAATTCCCTAGCCACTGCAACAGCATCTCTGGGATCACGTGAGCCACCAAGTAACTGCCCGGCTCTCAGAATTTGGTTTCAGGCTCACTGGAGCTGCCGGCGGCTGATGGGTTACCTGCTCTCCTAAGTACTCAACATCCAGGGCCAACTGCAGCCTGATTTTGTCGTCATCACTCATGCCACCACTGGGACCGACGGGGTTGGTGGGAGTGGTTTTTCTGGCTTGTTTCAGCCTTTTCAGGCTCTCTTCCATTTTCTTCACAGAGTTCAATACATCTGACACGGTTTCGTAGTACCTTCAGCAGAAGACACGTTTACTGGTGAAAAGAGGCATTTGTGTGTAACACCAAATACAGTGACTGGCTTTGTGGACCAAAAAAAGAGATTTTTAAGATACAAATTCGTTTCCAACGAAAATTCAGCCATGGTAAGTCATTAAGTTTCTTAAAATCATTTTTTTATATATATACACACACATATATACAGACACATATGTGTATATATAGTCTTAAGTGTCTAACACAGCATTCCCTCAGAATTTAAGAAGTATGTATTTGCATGGATTTTGTTTAAAATTTAATCGACGGTGGACATCTGTAGCTCATGCCCCAGATCAAGTAACAAGTTCATTTCCAATCAGTTCTAGGAACAGTTCATCTTTTAGAGTGTAAAAGTATTTCAGAATTTTCAATAAAGTTCATTGTCTTTAAAATACTCTCAATATAATTTTGAAATTATAAATGAGTTATATTTCAAAGCTTTGTCTACAAGCTGGTTACTTGGCATTTGAAATACATTTGCCCACAAAAACTGTATTAGACATTATTGTTATGTTCTAAATTAACCCATAAATGGCCACTTAAATCTTAAGTAAATAAAATACTACTGCAAAATTAATATTTAATAATTAAACAAAATCAGTAACAAAATTGAATAGCATACTTGTTGATTTAGGAAAATAATATTTCATTAGAAAAAGACATTCATGTGTTTTAGAGGTTTTAGGAATCGAGTCCTTGTCAGCTGTAATTACTTTTAAATGTATGTTTTCTCTTCCTTGATTACCAACCTAAGTTCTTTGATTATCTGTTATGATTAGAGCCACTCTGGACTGACAGGGCTGAGCAAAGAAAGGGCCTCCAAGAAGAATGTGGCTGGACCTTGGAGAACGGCACCTGCAGGGAACGTAGGCAGGGCCAGGAGATGCAGGGGCACTGTGCACATGGCCAGTGAGGCTGCGACCCAGGCAGAGGAAGCCGGCCCACGGGCTGTCCGCGGGGGTGTGGGGAGGGAGGTAGCAAACTGCGGGACCACACTCTGACTAATCCAGTGAAGAAGCGCTAGGCAGTCTCACTGCTTTATTCATACGCAGTGCTTGATGGCCTCGGGGGTTTCTGCCGCAGACTCTTCTAAGCAAGGCCCACAAGGTCTACTTTTAATTTACTTACTTATGAGTGCTTTCACTGAGAGCGCCTTCTAGCCACTGCTGAATTATTGCTTGTTTGAGCTTATCCTTGTGTCCGTTCTGAAGCTGGAATAAGGGCTTCAGAGCACTGTCCACATAGGAGGAAGCTGTGGTTGGGACCTCCTGGAATGATGTTGGTAGGAGATAAAGATGCACAGGAAAAAAACAGAAAAGAAACAGAGTAAGTTACCCAGACCTCAAGTCCAAAAGGATACTATTAATGTTCTAGTTTTGAGACATGAACAACTTCCATCCCTCCCAAAGGTAACACTGGGGTCCACAGAAAGCTGCCTGGAGAACATGAGGGAATAAGAAGAGCCAGCACAAGAAGGTGACGTCTGGAGCCAGGCTGGGTTCAGGTGCTGGCTGACACAGCCACCCACGGCTCAGGGCATCGAAACTAGGGCTGCTTCCCATAGCTTCACGTCCACATCAATCACCTGGCAATCTCGTAAAACTCAGGTTCTAATTCTGTTGGGGGCAGAAAACTCAGGTTCTAATTCTGTTGGTGGAAGGGTTGAGTTCTGGGACTGTGCTTTTCTAGCGAGCTCCCACCCGCCAGGTGATGTGAATGCTGCTGATCATCAGACCACCGTTTGAGAAGCAAGGATCCAGGCTCAGGAATGTAACTTTTCTTAGCTCTGGTTTCTTCATCTGCAAATGACAATACTAGCACCCACTTCGTAGGAGGATAGTAAGACTATGTAAAGTGTCTAGCACGGGGTCTGACCCTAACACAGACTCTCAGGAAATATATTACTGTAGCAACCTATTGACTAGAAAGGGAGAGTTGGTAGATTACTGAAGAAAAACAACATATTTGGCAACATAAAATAGGTCTCTCTCTCTCCCACTTCCGAGAGGCAGCTTCAAATCAGACAATAAGGAGCAAATATAAAATGCCATCATATTTGCATAAAACCTATGAACACCCTTCAGTATAGTTTAAATCATCTTTAGAGTACTAACATTTGTATTTTTTTTTTTAAAAAAACTTTTTTTATGTGTGGAGACTGGATGTCACTACTTTGCCCAGGCTGGTCTCACACTCCTAGGTTTAAGCAATCCTCCTGCCTTGGCTTCCCAAAGTGCTGGGATTTTGGTGTGAGCCACTACATCTGGCCTGTATTATTTTTTATTGTTGTAGTTTTTCTTTTCCCTGAATATTTTCGATCCACAGTTGGCTCTGTGGATGCAGAACCTGGGGACACAGGGGCCAACTATATTTCCAGTAACAACAAAGAGGGAACAAGATATAAAGTGTGGAATACCAGATATGGAGACAAAAATGTATAGGACTTTAAAATGTTATTAAAACGCTTTTTCTGAAAAACATACTTTTCCGCAAGACCAAAAGGAAACTGAGTACATCCTTAAATACTTTTAGGATAGGATGGGAAAGGTCTAACTATTTCAGTTTGTTGCCCAGAGCCCCTGTTCACCCCTGCCGAACCTCCCTCTCTTCATCAATACTATTCTCAGAATGGGATGAGCTCAGTCTGTCTCAGGCTACCCCGGGAATCCGCCGCTTCCTTCCTTCCTCTTTGGCTTTCCTAATACACACTTCCCCACCTCAGAATTCTCTCCCATGAATGGCGCTGACCTTATTGGTTCTTCGGTAAAGCCTGGGAACCTCCAGCGCGCTTTTTAGGAAACTGAAGCAAGAGTCACTTAAATCCTGGATGATCTTGCTACTCAAGGAGGGCACACAGGCTGACAAAGAGCTCTGGGAGTCCTCCAGGGCTGCTGTTGAGATTAAAGACTGGATTTAATCATCATGCTCAGGCCCAGATGTGAACTTCATTTGAAATACTGTCACAGCATTTACAGTATGTACTATAATAAATCAGATCAAATGAATTAAACAAAACATCTTATTTAGAGAAGTTATAATACAGAATAGAATAGAGAAACAACCAAGGATTTACAACTACAGAAGAAAATGTTAAATTAAATATACCCTACAGTCTCTGAAATTTTATTTTAAATCATTTCTTATTCAAAGATTTGCTTAGTCAAGATTCATTTTTACCTGTGATAGAAGAAAAATTCTTAAAGCCAATCATTTCAAGTTTTGGCTTGATTATTTCCAAGAGTTCTGGAAGCTGAAATAAATATGCACTTTATATATTCAGTTACTTTTTATAAATCAAAGGAAGAGGCGATTCTATTTGCATCTACAAACGCTAGAATTTGCTAATGAATGGTGAATCTAAAATCAGGAATTTCAGTAATTTTCATCAAAGGAAAGAAACAGTTTTAATGCTTTTACTATAAAAAGATTTCAACAACAT
Source organism: Macaca fascicularis (assembly GCF_037993035.2). Classification (NCBI taxonomy): domain Eukaryota; kingdom Metazoa; phylum Chordata; class Mammalia; order Primates; family Cercopithecidae; genus Macaca; species Macaca fascicularis. The sequence goes on from NC_088375.1 coordinate 18,413,980, forward strand.
GAGAAATCACATGGTTTAATGGCTACTAACAGGCACAGAAAATAAGCAAAAACATTTTCTACTCTATGGCTCTCCATAATACGAAAATAGACACAGTAAAGACCATATTCTTACTGAAAACATACAAATTTTAAAATTCAAAACGGTATTTATTCAAGCACCACAAAATATCTAACGTTGAGGAAAGCAGAACTGTGTATCAGAGGACTTCACCACTACATTCACCCCACAGAGTTAACGTTACAAGCAAAAACATATGGATCTATACAGAGAAAACAGAGGAAGAAGTTTTAGTATTTTAGCACTTTCAAGGTATAGCTGAAGATTAAACATCAACAGAAAATACTGGGGTAAATTAATGTAAAGGAACTGAAATCCAGCCCACTAAAGATCATGCCTGAGCAGAATAAGGTGAGCTAATGGAAAAAAAAAAAAAGCGGGGGAAGCATGGCTGCTCCAGCTTGTCCCATCACTACCGAAAAGGAAGCAGGGTGGAGGTGAATACAATACAGAATGCACTCCACGCAGAAGAAGTGCACACCCTTAGAAACCCTATATGGACATGATCTGTTAGCGGAAGCTGGAGGGACACCTAGAAAGGGAGGTGAGCGGTTCTCTCTTGGGGTACCCATGGGCCCCACAATTTAAGCCCCGTAAGGCCCAATGGTGTTTGCCTTTTACACATGCTACCTCCTGTGAAAACATTAAACCAAGCACCTGGAATTCTTCTGGGACACAGGCTTACCTGCTCCTGAAGCTTGTCCAGGTCTGCAACCACATACAGGAGCTGAGTGCGGGAAATGGAAACCACAGGCTTTGTTTCTGAAGGACCACTTCCTTGGTCTTCAGTGTTTCCTTGGGTGATGGAAGGTTCTTTGCTACCAGTTACCAAAGGTTTCTTGATCTCCTTGGGACTTTCATTAGAAATGGGCCTGAGTGAAAGCTGAAAAAGGATTTCACTGATTAACTACTTTTACACTAGCAAGATACATGAGCATTTATATATTACATATGTGTGTCAATAACTCACCATTAAATGCTAGCTGTCTACATAGCACTTAGTAAAAACTTACTAATAAAAGTACACCTTATTGTATCTACAGGAAGGAGTGAAGTACTAAGAGAAACAAGGACAAACTACGCCCCCATGTACATTTACCTTCTGGAACTTGTCTACTTTCTGGTGATAAAAAAAACCATGTGAAAAATAAAGTACCCAAACCACAATAAAATTAATTTTGGGGACATCACAAGTTTTAAAAAAAAAATCAATTATGTTAGGCAAATAACATATCATATTTGTAATTATAATTAATAAGGGTAAAATATCAAAATCCAAACCTTCAAATACAAAAAACAAAGTGTTCTTTGCGTAACATTGTTTATAAGGGAAAAAAATTAAAAAGAAGTAAGCTAGCATCAAGAAAAGAATGGGATAGAATGGGATAATGAACATTCAGGGCAAAGTAATCTATTACAGATAAACAGAGAATTCCTGGCTAGCAAGAACGCATGCTTAGCCTAACTGAATAATCGTCCTAACCCAACTCTGTCAGGTGAATCATACAGCGGTCTTCAGAAACAGCTGACGGCCCAGGGTGGTCCACTAAGACGCTTCTGAGCAGAGGGAAGGCAAAAGGGAAAGACAAACTAGATTTCACTAGACTCCCATTACCTGACAGGAGCTTTAGTCCAAATAAATCCTCACAACAGCCACGTATAGAAGCTGTTTTCCCATTCTCCAGATGAAGACTCAGCTTAATTTCTCTAGGTCCACAGAATTAAAAAGTTCAAGAGCCAAAGTTTGACACTGGCTCCAAAGCTGACACTCTTTCCATTAAAATACACTGCAAGAGGAGGACTGGGATCCTTTCCTACTCCAAATAACAAAGATTTTATTCAAAGTGTGCTGTTTTCTCCATGTTGTCTTTTTTATTTTTTAGAACACATCTCCTTTGCATACTCCTCACACTGCCATGACTGGTTTACCTGAGAGTCTGTTACTCACGCTTCCCCCAGAGAAAGGGCAGCACAGCTATCCGAGGTCCTAGTAAGAACCCACAGGGCTGGTGCTGAGCATTGGACTGTACTAACGCTCTTGTGGATCAAGAATTTCTGGCTTTTTGTAGAGTATTAATAAGTCACCAAGGGCATGTGGATATTTAATACATTTGATTATTTGAAAAGGGAAAAGGATATTCAAAAAAGAAAAGACAATTTTAATACCTTTTTATGTTGATGACAATATCGTTTTGTAACCTTCCAAATATTAAGTATTAAAATGCACCTATTTTTATTTCTAATGATTTTCATAATCACCTTGAAATTAAAATGAACATCTTTTTTTTTAATTTGGAGGCAGTTCAAAGAATCTGGTTTTGAGAAGGGAAAACATGGACTTGCCAGAGTGGTGCTTTTCAACAAAACAAGTTCATGATAATAGACACCCCTAAATGCAATGCTTGCAGGAGTAAAAGTGAAACACAGAAACAGAGCTGCAGATAATCCTGGGAAGTCAGACTACTGGGGTCCTCTGAATTAAGCTCTCATGGCATTTACAAAAAGCTTAAGGAGTTAGCCTAACATCTTTAATTTTTATCAGTATTGATTATGGATGAGCTCCATGGCCAGCCCTTACCTCACTGACAAACACAGAGTATCGTGCCAAAATCTGCAGAGTGAATCTCCACAGGCGATGCACCAGCAATGGCAAGAACATCTCATCTGACCAACACCTCCTGAGGCTGTTCCAAGTTCTATGAGAAGCCAAAAGGCAATATGGACTTTCAGCTAGAGAAAAACAACAACAACACACATTTAAGGAATTTCAGACAATTTTAGGCTATAATCTAATGTGAGACTTTTGATGTATGATTCAAAGGTAAAGAAAGTGGCCTTCTGAAGAAAACCATGTGGTCAGTAAAGCTGTTGGAGGCACAGGGATGAGGAGTGGCCACAATCCATGTTCCCTACCACATCCTTCATGCCACGCACAGTTTTACATGACACTATCTCCCAGGTGTCTGGATAAACATCAAACATATATAGCATTCAGAAATAATGTTTAATAGGTACTTTATACCCAATCAACAAACATGGGCTGGAGTGGCAATCACTTGCAGAGGTTTAAACTTCAGTTTCAAATTTGTCCTGTTTCACAAGAGTCTTCCTCTATCTCAACATACTTCTTATTCTTTTAGAAGAAGTTAACTACATATGACCATTTTTGGCAAAGACAGATGAAAACAAATTCTGAAGCTAAAACTGATTCAAAATGATAGGAGACTTAGCTGCATAAAAGAGAGTGGAAATTTAAGTCGAGGAACCTAGATATAAGCACACAGTATTTCAGTGGTCACTAGGAATAAATATATGATACAAAAATTAATGAGGCTGTCAGAGTATGCAAACATGTACTGCTAAGTCCACATATCTACAGCTGTTACCTGCCCAGCAGCCCAGCATAGGCAGCCAGGGCCCAGGAGGCCCAGGATGCATGCTTCAGCTGTGAGTCACTGTCAGTGAGAGGCAGGAGCACCCTGACCCTCTACCATGCAGACCAGTCCTCAGCCTGGGAGGAAGGCAGATCACAGCCCATTTGCTAAAAAAACCAGCTGATCACATAAGCACACCAAGGGGCCAAGTTATATTCAGGAATGAAAATGAGGTCTGTTTCCTATATTCTTATTCCTTTTTCATCTTTATAAAGCAAGAACTCTATGTACCAAAACTATTTGGTTTATTTTTACCTTATTAAAAAAAAGAAGGGCTGGGCATGGTGGCTCATGCCTGTAATCCCAGCACTTTGGGAGGCCATGGTGGATGAATCACTTGAGGTCAGAGTTCAAGACCAGCCTGGCCAACATGGTGAAACCCTGTCACTACTGAAAATACAAAAGTTAGCCAGGCGTGGTGGTGTATGCCTGTAATCCCAGCTACTTGGGAGGCTAAGCCAGGAGAATCGCTTGAACCTGGGAGGCGGGGGCTGCAGTGAGCCAAGATCATGCCATTGCACTCCAGCCTGGAAAACAAAGAGAGACTCCATCTCAAAAAAAAAAAAAAAAAAAAAAAAAGTCAAACTAAGTGATTTTAAGGTCCAACTTAAGGCATGATAAAACAAACAAACAAACAAAAAACAAAAAACAAAAAAAACCAGTGAAAGTATGCTCAGAGTATTATGATCTAGCTGACATGGTGAACTGAATGAACTCATTTAGGATACCATGCCACTTATCACTTTGGGGGTGTTACCTGGGGCATCTTCCAGGACATCTGTAAGTGTTGCTTCTAAGGATCCTGCTATTTCTCTAAATCTGAGATAAAAACAAGAACACGAATTAGTGTTTATGACTCTGACAGATGCCTTTCCCTATCCATCCTCTGTTTTTCCTAAGTAACAGGAACTTTCTCTGTCACTCGCTGGTAAGTCCAGCCTCGAAATGCCTATTCTCCCAGCCTTTTTTTTTTTTTTTTAACTGAACAAGAAATCGTGACTAAGCCACTGTTATATAAGGGTTCTCTGTTATTTGCAGCTGGTCTGAATCATAACCTTCCCCATGTTTCTCAAATTAAACAAACTGCCAGTTAAGTCTCCATCAAGAAGTTGTCAGGTGAGTAGCACCTGCTTATGATCCTCTATTCACTTCAAGGCCATAAAACTTTGGTTCCTCCAACCCATCTATCTTAACACCATCACAGGTAGGTAAACGTCCCCAGGGTAAGAAAGCTGCGTTCTGTACCTGTGTTGGCAGCTTGAGAAAAATCACGGGAAGCAGCCAGTTAAAACTAGAACTCGCTGCTTGGTGCTCTTCTAATCTGCTGACCCTCTCCCACGTCCATGGTACTTGCCCTTTGGGTACTAATGCTCAGTGTCTGTACCAGTGCTTCCTAGATGTGCGTTCTTTTTTTCCTGATGACAGCTGGCTCACCTGGCACCTCAGCTCATCCTGTCACAGACCTCTGTTCTAATAATGGATATGGACATGTTTTTATGACTTTGTGAAAGGCTGCATGTTATATAGTTTTTTTAAGCTAGCTGCTTCGGCAGGCATTGTTTTCTAACTGTATAACTCTTCCAATTTCATACCTGTCTTTACTAGCATGCTCTTTTGTCACCTGCTAATTGCCTTACTAGTAATGAATTCTGATGCATGCTCAATATCAATTTATCCAACTGATATGAAATTATTTTTTATAGTACATAGTGTGCTTTTAAAAAGCGGTTCAGAGACTGAGCTAAAGGCAACTGTCTAAAGAATAAAAAGAACAGCTTGACACAAAAAGCTGCAGCCCTACCCAACACAGCTGAGCACTGAAGACACCAAGGCTATCCTGGACCATTATAGCTGGCTGGTTTCCAGTAGCCGTCCTGTCTGCCCCATGGAAAGAAAGGAACTCTCTAATTGCCCAGTGAAGCTCACAAAAGGCTAGTCTTTTCCTGCTGCAGTTGAGAGGTACAGAAGGAACAAGTGACAGATGGAAAAGTGGGATAAGAGAGCACTGCAGGCCGGGCGCGGTGGCTCATGCCTGTAATCCCAGCACTTTGGGAGGCCAAGACGGGCGGATCACGAGGTCAGGAGATCGAGACCATCCTGGCTAACACGGTGAAACCCCGTCTCTACTAAAAAAAACTACAAGAAAGAATTAGCCGGCCGTGGTGGCGGGCGCCTGCAGTCCCAGCTACTCGGGAGGCTGAGGCAGGAGAATGGCGTGAATCTAGGAGGCGGAGCTTGCAGTGAGCCTAGATCGCGCCACTACACTCCAGCCTGGGCGACAGAGCGAGACTCCGTCTCAAAAAAAAAATAATAATAATAATAATAGAGCACTGGAAACTAGCCCAGGAACAGCAGTAAGAGGAGGCAGTGACACTGAACACGGGAACAAGGGAGATGGGACTGCTCTGCACCTGGGAGAGCAAATCAGCTCCTAGAGCTCAACCTCAGACCCCCAGTCCTGCCTTTCTTCAAAATCTAAACAAAATACAGGAAGTTAGCCCTGATACAGAAAAGGCCTGATAGCTGACACAGCACTGTTTATATCAGGGAAAAACTGAAGCAACCTAAATGGCCAAAAGAAAGAATATGGTTACAGAATCTGCAGTATATTCAATGGACCAGTATGCAGTATTAATGTGGAAGCTTGATGCTATAAACCAATAAGAAAAAATAGGTATAATTTAGTACTATGCAAAGACATGGGCTACAGAGTTTTATGTATATTTACGATAATTCTGAAAAGCATACAAATGAAAAAGGACCAAAAAAATGCAGCAGAGCCTTGATCCCTGCACTTCACAGAGAGGTTCTGCCTATCTTTGAGCAGGGACAGTGATGTATGATTACAACTGCCCGAGTCACTTGGCCTAGGTGTGCTCCCCAGCCAGGGGACCAGCCCCTCACACAGCTCTGCTGTGCGGTAACTGCCAGGAATGAAGCAACAGAACATATTTCTTCTTGGAAAATGGCCAAAAGAGAGAGGGAACCTCTGTTGAAATCTGAAAAGCTATGCTGTGGTTTTCATGTGCACATCAAATGTCATTCTACTCTCAACAGGATCCATGTAAGAAGGGCAACCCCAAATACAAACATTTCTAAATTCTTAAATATAGGCCCGGGGAAGGTCTCTAGACATATTCCTCCACGAACATCACAGGGCTACAATAATACTTAAATAAAAATTACAATGGCGATAACAATAGTGATGCCTACTGTTTTTTTTCTCTGAAGTATCAGGAACATCATAAGTGCACCCGTCTCTCGTGGATACACATGTCTGAGAGGAGTGCAGGGACAGGAAAGAAAGGGCTACCCGCACCTTAATATTACTACGTAGATTCCACATCATAAGACTGTGTTCAGCATATACTATGTAATACAGTATATACATGTGAATGTACTAGAAATATTTCAATTTTAAAAAGAATAGCAAACTGAAATTTAGCCTTTGGCATTTAAAGGGCTAACACCTGCAGTTTCCAGGCAGTCACTGACTCATTATAATTTGAGGCTGTTTTGATCACATCTGCATTTAATTTCTTCCCATGAGAAACTAAGTCCTCATCTACTTTCCAATATGCCCATAGGAGCAAAGGAAATGTAGACACAGCGGGGTCTCAGGGACAGTGAGAGGATACAAAATGTGTTCACAAGAATTGTGGTGATGGCTGGGCTGGGGAGGTGGCTTTTTTCCCGAAGATGATTGGGATATGGGTAGTCAGATCCAGGAGCAGAAAACTTCTACTGAGAGTGCAATATTAATATTTCTTCTTAGGAAATGTCCAACCATCACCACCCCACTGTCTTTAGGTTTACTTCAAATGACCTTGAAATGAATCTGATGACAATGCAACTCTGACCCTAACCATGTTTGCGGAACTTTTTGTCATCCTTCAGAGCAAACAACCCAACACCTGATAAAAATCAATAGAAAAGTTCTACAAAGTCTTAATGGAATTTACTTTTTAGATGGAAAAATAAATGTACTAAAAACAAGTTCTACACTTCATAACTCAAATGTATTTTTTTAAATTTCACGAATTTTAAATAAAAGAGATTTTTTCAAAAAGGCTAATCAACTCCTTTGAAGGCTTAAGGCTGAAATCTGGTGAAGGTAAAAAAGACTTTCAGGGAATTGGCTGAGTTTCAATGGAGTTTAAGCCCCAATTACCAGCTTTGAGAGAAACTGAAACGAAGGGAGATGCAGCTGAAGCCAAGCTGTGCCATCACCAAGGGGCCCAGCCTGGCAGAGCCAAGAGCATAGGCTGAAATAGCCCATGGGGGCTGCAGGAGGTGCAGTGGTGGGATGGAAGAGTGAGGTAACGGTGCATGGGTCCCAGGGTCTGAGGAAAAGGACCAGGAAAGAGTTTGGAGGCAGGAAGCAGAGGAGTATGTTTGTGAGGTGATAGCATTAGATAACCAAAGTAATCTAACTCCAAACCTGGATGACAGAGAGATGGGGAAATGTAAACCTTATTTCTCCATAGCAGTATCATTTTATAAAATGATGCTTTGCTATTTTAAATCCTGCTCACAAATCAAAAAGGCTTCTTGCCCTGGCTTGATGTTGGTTATCATACAACAACTATTTCCAGTGCATCCCATTAACATCTTAGATGAACAAATCCATAATTTCCTGCTGAGAGACAAACTACATGATGACGCAACCTTGGAAAATTTAGCATAAAACACAGTATTGTAAGTGAAAGGGCACCTTACTACTTCATTCTGAGAACTGTGATTTCATTATAAAAAGATGATTACATACATTCTCAATCATCCCAAGCAATTATCATCAGGGGACCTAATTCTTGATCTCCTTCTCTGTAATTATTCCTCAGAACTCTAGGGGAAAGGACTGCATCATAATTAATGAAAGCATCCAGCAATGTAAATAAAAAAGCCTATGATTCTTCAAAGAGCATTTCAGGTAAAATGCCATTCTATGGAAGAACATATCATGACCTCATTCAAGAGAATCTGCAAAAATGGCTATTATCATCTGTTTCTCCAATGCACTGTATGATGTTAAGGGTTCATCCTACATTTCCCCAAGTATTTTATAGAATGGCTTATTGACAAAGGTGATATCATCATGAAACCTGGAAGAAAAATGTCACCATTTTCCAGAATAGAGGGCACAAATGTCACAAAGATGATAAGCGAAGCCGAAATAATGATGAGGCTTCTCATACGCTAATAGATGGAACCAGCTGCAAAGAACACTTAAGGCTCTGCTTTTCCCCATTCCCTCTAGGGGACAAGTATCTCAGATGAGCAAAAACAGATGTGAGACAGGTTCATTATTTGAGGCAGATGATGACACAGGGAAAATGGAAAAAAAGAGCTGCTGTATAACTCCTACTTTCTCTTTTCACAATGAATGAGGACATGGTGGGTGGGAATGAGGCGGGGCTTGGAGTCAGCTCCTTCCAACTCTTGTGTTCTGAGCTCTCCAATTACCAAAAAATAAAACTTACGTTTTTGTCATGCAAGTCAGACTTTGGCAACCATAATACTTCTTATGTATCTTTCTCCACTTTCAATTTTGTCTCCCAAAGCCTATTATAATGATCAGAGAAAAGGAGCCACTAATTGGCACAACAACCTTAATTGGCATTCAAATTCTGTTTTAGAAGGGTGTGGGGGTGGGGGTGGCGGTGAATAAATGACCAACCTTATTTGAAAATAAACAGGCAAGTTCCACTTATTATTGAAGCTATGATAGGCAGGATGTGCTCTTAATCTTTTTACACTAGCCTGTGATCCACATTGCCGTTCAAATCTTCTGACAAAATCCATACTTATGGTATATTTCTAAAATAAAAACAAATGGAAAATTTTCATTATCAGAAAACTAACCAGAACAGGGAGCATGTACTGCAAACTGTAATCAAGATAAAGAAGCTCAACACATAAGAATCACAGTTTCTAGAGTTAACAGGGACCTTGCGAGATCTTCCTTCCAATGTCCCATTTAAAGATGCGTAAATGCCCAAAGTGATTCTGTGATATGTCTTCCGTGTCTTCCATGGCAAAGCCCATCTGAGACCCAGGCACTCCAAGTCTGGTGCTCTTTAAATGGTAGTGCTCATGTTCTAGGGCCCCCTACCCCAGCCCACTGGAATTTGAATTGACAGCAGATTAAATGACATAATTCATCATTGCCTCACATAGGAGAAAGAACAGAAGGAGAAAATTCTGAAGAAGAAAGGGAGAGAAGAGAAATAATCGAACCATGTGAGTATTCGTATCATTTTTATAAATAAGATAGCATGAAAACTGACAGGGAGATGTACCAAAACCATTAAGAGTGGCAGCTAACTCGTAGCATTTATCATCAACACACTGTGCTTAGAATTGTATTATTTAATTTAACCCACAAAACTACCCCACAAGGCAACTGCTATCATCCTCATCATCATCCCCCATTTTACAAATGATGCTTCTTCTTCTGTTGAGGCTCGCAGAGAACCTGCTCAAAAGACAAGCTAGGAGGTAGAGGAAGCAGAATGCTAGTCAGTCAGTTGAGCAAAACTGCGACTGCACTGCACGTTGCTTTTGTGGGTACTTTATTCCCGAAGCCCCCAGGCTCTAAGAACACTGTTGGCTTTTTTATGTTCTTCTCAATTAAAAGGGGCTCAATCCAGGGTCACCAAACCATTCATCTAAATATGCTAAAGTCTGTGCTTAGACAGGATTTTGTAGTAGTAAAAACTACAGGCTTTAAATTTCTTTCAAAAGATTTTGGGCAAACTTCTGTTATCCCAGAGGGTGGTCTAGGTGTGCAGAGTTGAGACAAAAATCGGGATTATTCTTCCCTTTTGGGACAAAACTATACCTCTGCATATAATTGATGCTAAAAATATATATATAAAGATACTTCCCTCTTACAAGAAACATGTTACATTAAGGCTTAAAGCTGAAAGTATTTCTGGAAATAAATGGATACTATCTGCTGGAAACTATACTCACAAACGTTAAGTATTAGCCTAAAATTCTAAAGTCAAGTTCTATCGGAAAGGTTCATTTCTGAGCTGAAACATTTCCTGAGCCAAACATGGTCAATATGAGTCTCTAAAGCATAGAGCAAATTGTAAAGCGTCTTTACATTTGCCAGTGCTTAAAGCTTACAATTGCTACTGCTTAAAGCCATTATTTCACTCTCCTTATGCTACCTTAAAAGCCTACTTTTTAAAATCACAAATGTTGTTGCTACAAAATTTATTGAAAACAGCACAATCCTGTTATTCAATGCACTGTAATATGGGACAATCTGCCAAGAGATAAGGTAAGCTGCATTTCTGGGATGGTAAACCTCCCAATGTGTTGTCTTATCTGTGGGAAATCTGCTGGGCCCCAGGCTGTTTACGCTTATCTTGTGCCTCTCTACACTTAAAAAATCAATAAACAAATTCACCAGGGAGGCTAGACAAAGAACAAATACAACTTCCAGAAATAAAAAAAATGACAATTAACTGGAAACTCAATATGCAGGTGGAAAAGAGTTTAGATACAACTAAGAATGGAATTAGTGACCTATAAGACAGACTGTGAAATTATCGAGAATGCAGCAAATACAGAGGATAGGGTGTGCCGGTCTAAACAAGAGATCTAGATGGAGATGATGGAGGAAGGAAAGAAAAGTACAATTGAAGAAATAATAAATAAAAATCTTCCAGAATGGATGAAAGACACCAATTCTCAGATTCAGAAAAACCTATCAAATCCTAAGGATAATAATTAAAAAAAGAAGTTCTACTGGACATATCACAGCAGAACTTATTTAGCACACCAAAGTCACACAGAAGATCTTAAAAGCAGCCAGAGAAAAAAGGCATTAACTACAAAGGAATAACAATTAAATTAACAGTGAACTTAATAATGCAACTCAAAAGACAATACTCAAAGTGCTGAGAATTCTATTAATATATCCAGCAAACTGACCTTACAAACAGAAGCAATACAGTTATTTTCAGACAAACGCAAACTGAGAAATTATTTAAAAAAATAAATTATTATCAACAGAGCCTTACTAAAAAGTCTTCTAACATGAATTTCAGAAGAACGATTCAAGAAGGATGAGCTGACATTCAAAAAGGAACAGTAAGCAATGACAAACATGTAGGGTAATTCCCAGAGGATGATGACTATTTAAAACAATAAAAATGCCCAGTTTTTAAGATTAAAAAAAAAAACAGAAGTATGAGCAAGGAAACAAAAATATATACTATGAGAAGGGATGGCTGGCGTTAATGTGCTCTAAGTTCGCGTATTGTCCAGGAGAAGGCTCAAGAACATCAATCAACTTTAGATTCTGTTAAGTAACCACTAAGGTTACTGAATATATACAGAAATAAAGGGTACAACTTCCAAATTAGTAGAGGGGACAAAATGGAATAAAGACAGAAAACAGATCCCCAGAAGTCTAAAATACAAAGAAGGTGAAAAAAGAAGGGAGGAAAAAAAGATGGGAGGAAGGAAATAAGGGAAGAAAACTGGAACAAAGAGAAAGTACAAAATGAGTCAAATGTATTGACAATTAGAATCACTGCAAATTTAATAAAGTACCTAATTAAATGACAAAGATTATCTCATTGCATAAGAAACCAAAAACCAAAATCCAGGGAAGGAGAAGGAAGAAAAGTACCAAGAGGCTGAGCCTTTAAAATGATACAAAGGAAAACAAACTTATACATTAACTTTTTAAATCCTAACCATGAAATCTTTTTTCTTTTTTAAGGGGGAAAAAAGCCGGGGGTGGAACAGGGCTGGACATGGGGGCTCACCTGAAATCCTAGCACTTTGGGAGGTTGAGGGGGAAGGACTGCATGAGGCCAGGAGTTCAAAACCAGCCTGGGCAACAGTGAGACCCATCTCCACAGAAAAGGAAAAAGAAAAAGAAAAGGAAAAAGAAAAGAAAAGAAAAGAAAAGAAAAGAAAAGAAAAGAAAAGAAAAGAAAAAGAAAAGAAAAGAAAAGAAAAATTGACCAGGCATGGTGGTGTGCACTGAAATCCCAGCTACTCAGGAAGCAGCAGAGAGGACTGCTTGAGTTCAGGAGTCAAAGACTGCAGTGAGCTATAATTGTGCCACTGCACTTCACCCTGGGCGACAGACTAAGACCCTGTTTCAAAAATAGTAATAGTAATAATAAAATAAAATATAAATTAAAAAAGGAAATAAATATTGGGGCTTTCTAACTTTTAAATTATAGAGGACATTTATATAGTCTATTTTAAAATCCAATCAATTCCTTTGTACTTGCTGCTGGAAAAAATCCAATGAGTACTCTTTGTTTTCATTCAAAATTATATGGCAGAGATGTACAAACTTAATTTTTCACAGAAAACTGCAAAAACACTGGCTTTTAACGGTCCTCAGGATGTTTTTAAGAAAATAATGTACATTTCTACTCACACTTGTATCTAGACTTAATTATGCTTTATATTATAAAATGAAAATGTTCTTATTCCTAAAAGTATCATAGCTCATATCTTGGATAAAGTGATGTGTGTGTTTTAAGGTAAATGTTCACTTAGCAACTCAAATTTTTATTTTTAATAAACCACAGAACCAAGACTAAGCAGAAGAGAACATGATATTTCTCCAGTCTCCGGTTAACATCTTCAAGAATCAAGATGATGGGCAGAGATACCTCATGAAATGCATCGGGATTCCCAGGATTAAAAAGCGAGGGTAACTTTTCTTCTAATCCTTGTACTATTTGTGGCCAGACAGAATTCACCAAAAAGTCATATCCAGGAACAGTATTGCCTTTTTCACTGTAAAATAAGAGCACATTTCAGTAAAATACACCATAATCTATTTACAAAGAGCAAATTTCCACCGTGTTGCTTCTGCCAAAAGATCTGCAGTCTAAAACTTATTTCAACTTAAAAAAAAAAAAAAATTTGTAATTTAGTTTGTTTCTAGACTCAAATTTCTATTCCACTCCTTAATCTCAGTCTCACCTCACACCCGGCAAATCTCCTGGACCCTGACTCCTCCACCTGGTGTCAAGGCTAATCACCTCGGTACACTTTTCCCTCTAAAATACTTCCCACCACCTTTATACTCCTATCTTGGGGAAAACAAGTAGAGTAGTCTAATACTACAGGAAAAATAACCTTCACGTTACTGAACACCAATAAACCATACAGCATTGTAAATTATGCTAATTTATAAAGTAATAACAGCTTTTATTTACTAAGCTATCTCTAAGATTACTTTCAGTTCTAAAATTCTATGACTATCAAATGGGAAATCTTATCACAAATCTTGACACAAAAATCTGATAATAGATTAATTTTTTGTGTGTGTGTGCGCTTGTCTTATTTTGTCTTTGTTTAGCACCAGACTTTAAATTCCAAATTCCCAAATGTAGATGACAGGCAGCACTGAGACAAAAGCATGCGCTTCGGAGCCAGTGTGCCTGATTCAAATACTGGAGCGTGGGCAAATCATTTAACTTCTCTGTGCTTTGGTTTCTTCATCTTTCAAATGGTGATGATAATAGTACCAACTTCACAAAGTCATAATAAGAATTAATATTTGTAAAGTACTTAGGATAGTGCCTAACACATAGTAAAAGCCCTATGTTAGTAACGGTTAAATAAGAGAGATTCCTTAAGTCTGTCACGAACTCAAAGACCTGTAAACATCCATTCTAGGCAAACACCATTTCACTAATCTGCCCACTTTGTTTCATACTGTGTATTCTGCTCTATTTTAAGGTAATTTTTTAAAATGGCAAACAATTTAATAAATGTTCTTATTTTAGCAAAACTGGGAGTTTTGTAGCTAAGTTGCCATATCAAAATGGGACTTAACATTCTGGTAAGTATTAAAATAAAATTTTTTAAAGTTTTTGTAATTTTCCTGCTTAACGAAAATTATCAAGACAGATAAGTTATCAAGGAAGCTTTGTTTCACTGTCCAGGAAGAGCTAGCAAATACTGTTAGTATAGTTTCACCTAAGTATTGTTAAGAAATTACTGGTGGGGGTGGAGGGCCAGGAAGGGGAAAGAAGATGGCTGCCTCCCATATATCCAATTCCACACAACATATTATACACTGTCAAATAATAGTAAGAGCAGGCTCTGTTAAGGTATCTGGAGAAAGAAAGCACAAAATTGAGGACTCCAAACTACAGATATACATAATATAATCACTACTAAATGACAACATTTCCTCGTTCCCAAAGTTAATGTCTAATGAAAGCCCCAAAGACAGAATGTAAAACCTGCAAAATCAACAGTAGACGGATTAGAAAAGCTCATCTGTATTCTCTGGAGGAGAAATCATGAATGTTTTGGTGTTGCCAGTTATAAAGCCCATGAAGGGTGGCACATGATAAAAGAAAAGAGTGACAGGGAAAGCACCAAGCTGGAAATCTGAAGCCAGGAGCCGAGCACGGGAAGGAAAGGGATACACAGAACCTGCAACACAGTGACGGGCTAGCAGCAGATGAAGATGATCTCGCAAGGTACAGTTCAGATTCCTCAAATCTCTAAGCTTTCTACGTGAATTCCCCCACACTAAAAACTGTGGAAAAGATCCCCTAAAGCTTTGAAGCTTGACATCTCTGGACCCAGACTGGCTCTGTCAAATCTAATGACTGATTGTTTCATATCTATGGCTTCATTTTACATCATGATTTCTACTATATTCTTATCCCCAAATCCTTATGATTACTAAACAAAAGCAGCAAAACTAGGCTTCATCTTAGGTGGTACAGAGGAAAGAGAGAGGGTACTGCGAATGCCAAGCAGCATATTAATTACCCCACATTTCTGCAAAGAACAAAAACTCAAGGCCAAATATATTGCTTGCTCCATGAAAACAGAGACCTTATTTGCCTTTTGAGCATTAAACTTAGTTAATTCTTTCATTTTGCAAACACTAACTGGGCAGCTGCTAGCTCTAAGACACTGTGTCAAGAGGCAAGGGAAGGTGTGAGCAGCGGAGAGGTGATCACAACGCAACATGGAAATCAGTACTCAGAAGACACAAAAGCAACACGTCCTGCAATCCACAGGACATGATGAATGCTGAACGTTAGGACAAAGACTGTTTTTTTTTTTTTTAAAGACAGGGTTTTGTCATGTTGCCCAGGCTGGTCTTGAACTCCTGGCCTCAAGCGAATCGCCTGCCTTGGCCTCCCAAAGTGCTAGGATCACAGGTGCGAGCCACTACGCCCAGCCAAGGATGGTCTCTTGAAGGAGGTGGTATCTGAGCTGGAGATTCACGTGGAGAGGCAGTTTGACAGGAAAACGAAGGGCACAGGAAGGGCAAGGCAAGCAGAGGAAAAACGCAGAAGCACGTGAGTACAAGGGAGCTGGGGAAAGGCAGCTAGCACTGTGTGGCTAGAGCGTCCAGGGATATGGAGGGAAAGTTCCATGGCCGAGAGTTCTCCAGTGGAGAGCTACCAGGCAAGAACAAAAAGGGCCTCACGCCCTGCTTCAAGAAGCCTGGATCTTCCTCCATGTGCACTGAGAAGCCACTAAAGATTTATGAAGAAATCTATGAATCGCAGATTTCTGGGTAAATGTGACAGTCAGAAGCTTAGAGAAGGAGAGACTGGAAGTAGGGAGACAGGGTGGGGAGATTCTATTATTGTGGACAGCAGATGACAAGGCCTGGACTGGCACAATGGCAATGGTGAAAGTAATGGGATATTTATGAAAGAGAATCAGGAAGTCTTGGAAACTGAACCAAGGGAGGAAAAATTGAAGATGAGTTCATACTTAGTATAAAACTTGTTGAATTAAACTGAACTGATATCTATAGACAGATTATGACATATTAGAATCATGGAAGGAAAGCAATTCTGACTTCAAACTAAATTTAGGAAAAAGTGCAGAGAAGAAGAAAGGCTAGACTTTGGATTTGGAAATGTGGTCGTTAGTCTCAGCTTCATCTCAGTGTCCACATCTTTGAAATGAGGCTAATGCAACCTGCCTCACAATATCATGGGTAGAAACAATGAAATAACAAGATTCATAATGGATTCACTTCATACAAGACAGTCATCGTCTGTCGTGCACCTGTGCTTAGCAGGTGCGGTCACTGAAAGGGAGGTGGGGGTCCACACAGGGTCGTTTAAATTACCTGGAGATGGCACCTCCCGTGACTTCTCGAAGAAGGCGGCAATGGTGAGGAACAAACTCCAGGAGTTTATTATACATGACCTGAAGGCCATTGGGATGAGATTCAACAAACTGCTCTATAATCACCTATTAAAAGGAATATCATTTTTTAAAAAAAGCATTTTAAAGGGAAGTACAAACTATATATTTCAGAGAAAACAATAAAGAAAACTTTACAAATCTGCTTCCTCATGCTCACCCTCCTCCCTGTGACATATTTTCTAAACAATAAAGTAAATAACAGGCCACATTCAAAACTAGTTCCTCGGATTTGGCTGCACAATTACGACTGTTGGGGAGACATGGGCTGATAAACCATGCACTCTCATCTGCTTCCCTGTGAGTTTGAAAATAGAGTAACACCTTTTAAAAAAACAATTTAAAGCAGAGCACACGATTCTCCACTGCAACTCCTCACTGTCTTTATCCTGGCCTTTTCTTCTACCATCATGCAGATTAGGGAAGGGTTTGAGGCAGAGAAAGATAGAAAATATATTAGTTTATTATTTTATTTTTTGTGATAAAATTGGGAGTCAAGAATGATATGACAAGATAAGCTGAGTTTAAATAAAACATAATGTGGCTACTGAATTTAATATGCCACTGAAAGTTCAAATATTTCTTGAATTTAGCATACTATATTCAGTTCAGTGAAAAAGGAATAGATGAGTGACTAAAATATTTTCATTGGTTGGGCACGGTGGCTCATGCCTGTAATTCCAGCACTTTGGGTGACCAAGGCAGGCAGATCACTTGAGCTTAGGAGTTCAAGATCAGTTTGGACAACATGGCAAAACCTCGTCTCTACAAAAAATACAAAAAAAACCATTAGCCAGGCATGGTGGTGTGTACCTGTAGTTCCAGCTACTTGGGAGGCTGAGGTGGGAGGACTGCTTGAGCCCAGGAGGTTGAGGCTACAGTGAGCCATGATCATGCCACTGCACTCCAGCCTGGGCGACAGAGTGAGACCCTGCCCCCCAAACCACACACACACAAATTTTTCACTTATTGACAAAGAAATAATGTACGTAATTTTTTCACTCCCATAGAGACAGCTATGGAATATAACAGGATATAAACAGAACTGAAAGATTATTTATTTTTAGTAATCTTAACAAGGCCAAAATAATTATTAAATTAGTCCCTAAATTTAACTTTTATCAGTGGGAGTCTCAACTTTCCATTTTAAAAAATAAAAGACTTTCACCCTGAAATCATGTGAGTATAATCTTTGTATTTACTAACAACAGTCAGAACATTCACACTGACAGGTCACTGGAGGCAAGTCCCCAAACACTGAGGATGGGCTCAGTGACTTCTCTCAGTCTGAAGCAGACGAAGCTGCTGTTTTTGCATGTCAGAAACTGCTGAGTATCAGCAACTTTATATAGCACAATCTATACTCCGGCTGCTCAGAAGCGGGATACACTTACTTCCTGTATTTTAGCTATATCCTAATAGGTGAAGGATATTGCATAGCCGAGTTCTAGATTTAAGGTATTACCCAGCTAATTTGTTATAAAAGCCCTTGATCTTTGAATATTCCTCCTGTCGCCTTCCCCGTCCAGCAAACTCCTCCGTATTTTTCAAGACTTGGGCCAAATGTCATTTATTCCCTGAAGACTTGAGGGTGCCACTGTCTACCCCACTCACACACCTTTCCACGCTCACAGCACTCTCTGCACCTTCCTCGTACACTGCAGTGTTGTCACTGCTTAATTGTCCACCCTGCTTAGTCCACCCATAAGACCAGTGGTTTGAAAACATTCTTTTAACAACTACTGAGGAACAATTGCCTGCCATGAAATTGACCTAAAAACATGTGGATGCACACCTTCTCCCTAGGTGAGAATGTCGCCCTTGAAGTCTGAGCCACAGCACTGCTAGGACACCTGAGAGGGCATGCCCAATTCCTGGCATTGTAACATTACTTCCCAACTGTAACCCATGGGGACCAAGCCTTCCTTACAGCTGGTACTGTAGGAACTGAGAATCTTTCCAGAAAGATCTCTGTTCTCTCTTCTTATCTTCCTCACACCCAGTAAAGAGTCAAAGACAGAGCAGAAGCTCATGAATGTTTGTTGAAGGAGGTGCACAGACCTCGTCTATGTATGGTTTCACTAGTACTTGGCCAACTAAGGCCTCCGCGTCCCGTGTCTTGTCAATCGTGGCGTAAGTCCGCAAGCAGTGCCGTATTATGTCGACATCAGACGTCTGAAGGCCTTCTAATAGGAGGCCTTCCAGTGACTGCTGTAACATGGCTGTAATGCCAGCTATACGCTGCAAGAAAAGGTGGGTAAGTAAAAAAAGCTCTAGTTGGAGCAATTTCTGAAACTGCGAATAGACACATAACGAGCCTCTTACACCAATAGATGATGACATATATAAAATCAAAATAATAACTTTTCCTGGAGATAACAATGAACCCCCCACCCCAATCTCTTTATAAGTAAATTTCTGCTTCATCAAAGAAGAATTTAGACAGAATTACAGAATGAGAAAAAAATTATCTTCCTCTTAAGCTACAGAGTCAATCTTTAGGAAACATCATGGATTTAAAATCCAATTAAGAGCTTTGGATAAATTAATTGTCTACATCATATAATATGTCCAATTCCATGAAATTCAGAATTAATTTTACTCTTATCATCTGGAAAATGTGACTGAGTCTTTACACAAAATCTATAATGTGTGACACTTAGGAAGCTGGGGCCCTGAAAATTAAAAATTGAAAAAAAAAAATGCAAGGCTAGGTTCAAAACCCTTAGATCAACAATATTACTAATTTAAACCAGAATTATTTAGCAAGTTCCTAAACACTAAACTGTGGAAATCCAAAACAACACTTACCGGTCTTACTTTGTCCAAAAGAGGCATGCCTTTGCTTTGAACAGCATGAAACTGTAACTGATTAAATTCTGTGGCAATTCTCTCCAAAATTTGTCCGGTCAAAAGGGGGCTAGTAGAGAAAACAATTACAGAAGTATAATCCCTAAGGTCTCTATTTCCACGAGAATACATCACACACCTGGCAGTGAGAGGCTTTCACACCCACTATATTTTGACTTTTGTCAAAGTGTTTTACATGGCCACCTTGTTACGAGGTGAAAGCTAAAGCGTCTTTTGTGCCATCAGTCAATGTTCCCCAGGAGCCATATGCACAGCATGTTCTAAGTGCACTGGGGAATCTGTTGAGTACAAGCTGCTGCTGCTGCCTGGCCTTGACCCACAGGGACCAGACAGCAGCAGGGCTGGCCAGGCCTGTGTGCATGCAATTACATGTTTCTGCCACTGACTCCAAGCCCTCCCATTCATAACCTTCTTCTTCAGCTTCAACCTCCCTTCTTCTTCCCTCTTCCCCCCCCCGACCTTTCCCCTCTCCCTCCTTATCGTTTCTTTCTCTTTCCATCCCATTTCTTATAGCTGGATCCTTTCTACTTCTCCGCTTGCCTCACTCCCCTTGCTAAAATACCTCTAAATATTTTAAAATACCAAATACATTTGTCTCCTCAATAAATGACACTGACCCTCCAGCAGGAATAAATATCTCAAAATATCTTATTTTAAATTTAAATAGTAATGACTTACTTTAAAATTACATTTACCAAACAGCAACAGCTGTCAACCTGTATGTTCTGGGTCCTAGTGACAGGGCATTCTTTACATATCTGGCACAAAATATAATAAATGTACTTTTCCCCCCCAAACATATTATCAAGTGTCAATATCACTCAAAAAGAAGTAAAATAGCAGAGGAGAAGTATAAAGGTATAATCACCCGCTGTGTATACTGAGGCATCCTGTGTACACTGATGGCTCATCAGTGAGTGAGGAAAAATGCCCACATCATAAGGACACAGAAAATGCTGCACTGAGAGTGTCAGTGGTCTACCCAGTTCTGTATTTGTAGCATCCAAACTAGTTTAGAGGAACAGGAGCTACCCAGCGTGACCAACCAAAAAGGTTAACTCTTTCTTGAACATCCCTAACTCTTTCCTGAATAATCTCGTGTGAATTGATTATTTATAAATTATCTGAATGTTTCTTGGCTTAACAAGCATGGTATATCTACTATTCAGTAATAGTGCCCTGGTTTTACCTTCTCTACAGCTCGGATTTGCAGATCTGAATTTAAGAAAAGCTCCTCAAAGATGATTCAGAGCAAGGAAGAGTGCAGTGTCTATTATACTGAATATAACATACTGAATATAATACAATAATATAAGAGTATGTCCGGAAACAGACATCACTGAGGTAATTAGAAGCCTACTCTCCACTAGTGGGGGACATTTGGTATCTTTTCTTAGGTACCTACTAGTTCCAGACACTGTGGGTATAAAGATGTCAGGGACCTTCCAGACTGATGGAGAAGGCATGCAAGTCAATCAACAGTTCCAGTCTCAACCGTAAGTTGTCTGGTGGATGACCCGGAGGCCTGATGAATGCATGGAGATGGAGCATCTAAATCTGAAAGGTCAGGGACGACTTCCTAAAAGACGTGGTCTTGTAAGTGAGCTTTATGGAAGGGAACTCTTGCAGTGTCTTGTTTATACTTTCTCTCACAGAACTGAGTGAGACAGGTTTAAAGAAAGCAGAAGGGATCAACAGTATCCCATACAAGAGACAAGAATAAATTTTTACATAACAAATCTGTATCGTTTTATAACCTGCTTTTTTTCCACTTAGCATAGTATTTTGAACCTTTCCATACTTTAAGCATGTTTTGGGCTAGATTTGGATGGAATAAAGAGAAATCAGGCACGTGAAAGGGAGGTGGAAGTTAAAGGAAGGGCTTTTAGTACAATAAATGGCCATACATAGTAAAATTAAGGAAGCATAAGTCAGCAATGTTCAGGGCAGTCAGGGAACCACAAGTAGTTCCGAATAGCTTTAGTGAAGAATACAGAAGTGGCAAGGAGCAGCTTAGGAGTTTAAGATTTACCCTAAAAACACTAGGCAACCATTGTTTCCCAATCACATAGTAAGATGTGATTAGACAAATCTGAAAGATCCATTTGACAGCTACAGAGTTAGTTGTCCTAGAGAAAATGAGAGGTCAGTCAGGAGGCCACTGCCTGAAACGAGCCAATGGGAGAACCGAGAAGGAGAGGCAGACATCTCTCAATCTCAGAGATGCTAGAGCAGCAGACTCTCCAGGGCTTGCCTAGTGAATGAAAGAAGGAGATGAAGGGAAAAAAAGGAGACATTGACTCCCCCAAGATGTCTAGCCTGGTTAGTGAAGGAAATAAAGGCACTGTTTCCTAAGACAAGGAATCAAAGGGAGGAGTAAAATGTTTTTGCTGGCGGAGGCAGGGAAAGAAGATGAGAGCTCAGTTTCCAACATGACGAATGTGAAGTGCCTGTAGAACGTCCACTAGACTCCCTGCAGTCATCAGACTGATGAGTCTGAGGACTACAGAAGTTCGTCTGCAGATAAAGGGATCAGCATCCAGGAGGCCACTAAAACTATGGGGTTGGACGAGGTTACCCAGAAAGTGCTGATCAAGAGCACAGGGCCAAGAACAGTGCCCTGGAGAAAGCTGGCATGAAAAAGGGCAGTGGAGTCCATCAAAGGAACAGAATAGGAATAAGGAAGGAGGAAAAGAAAACGGGGAAGCAGGTATCACAGATGCCGGGTGAGGACACAGTTGGGAGTGGCTGTCAACGCTGTTGAGTGGAAGACAGAAGCAGAGCAGTTAGTCGAACAGGGCTCCACTGGTTCTCTCAGAACTGACACTGACAGGGACTCTGATGAGTACAGATGAAGGGGAACAGAAGGGACAGAAGCACAAATACTACAGGCTGAAGAAAAAAGACGGCAGCGATTGACCACTTATTTACACATCTCCATCAGGAAAGAAAGTAGAGACCTAGGACATGAGAATAATTTCCTTTTCAGATGCCTCATCTCCCTATCTATAAAATGAGAGATACAGAGCATACTGTTTCTACAGTCTCTCCAAATCTAAAATTCTGAAATCCTAAATTTAAGAATTTAAGGATCCTAAATCCTAAAATTAAGAAATCCAACTTGTCTTGATAGTATGATCAGGACTTTGAACTGCAGGTATATTCCATTTGGTCCTGGTTGGTTTTCCTGTAGCTTATCCCATATTAGTCAAGGAAAAATACGATGGCTATCAACATGGCTTTCAGAGATGCTTGCGTTAGGCCCGAACTAGACATGTATGAGGGTCTACTCTATGGCTACCAATCCTCCAAGTGAAGTTCCTATTAGCCTTATATGAGAGATGACAATACCAAGACACAGAGTGAAGTAACCTGACTCAAGCTACCCAGCTGGTACAAGCAACATAAGCCCATGCTCTTTCCACTGCACCATGGGGCTTCCCATTTGTGTTCATAATGATCCATTCAATTCATTTTCTGAGTCACTCAGCGACCTGACTGATTTTAAATTCAGTGTGGGAAGATAATAAGACACTACAGTATAACAAAGGAAACCGTCATCTTTTGTTTATTTCATCAGCTTTTTCTTTGCTGTTTATAAATTTCAGTGAAATGTGTCCTGTACTATTTCTTAATGATATAACATTCGTGCATTTTGAACCTCAAGATACATCAACTGGAATACTCTGGGCCTGTCTAAATAATCTAAGATGACTGCTATTCCACACCTTACAAGTCAATAGGGATTTTACTAGTCCATGGGTAAGGCAATTTCAATAATAAAAACCTTCCACAGAAAGTACACGTTCTCTGACTCCCTGAAAGGTGCCGTGTTGGAACCTTTCAAGGCTATATAATACGACCATCAAGGCTATATACGACCATCAAGGCTATATACGACCATCAAGGCTATATAATAACATGTATAAGCTTTACCATTTCATGCACTCTGCTTTGCTTGAGCTACATTTAAAAACACTAAGCCACAGACTGGGATTTTCTTTATCAAAAATGAGTTCTAACTAAAAAAATTTTTACCCTGGATGTAAAGTATTAATTTATGAGTTATTTAGTAAAAAAATACTTACCTGCTTGCTTCTAGTGCAGATGTTTCTTTAGAACTTTGAGAGTTTAAGATTTTTTCAATTTTCTCAACTGATCGAATAACTTGTATAAGCCTCAATACACACATCTATAAATAAAAATTAAGAATAAAGCTATGGTCATGTTTAATCTTAATTATCTTATTTTGTCATCCTAAGTGCAAGAAAATACAAAGTCAAAAGTCAGTGTAAAATTACCTATAGCATTCTACATTTTTAGCATTTATACATAACACTAAATTCCCAAGAATGCAAATATTTTGGCTTTCTAGAACAAACATATTTCAACATTGTATCACAATTTTAGAATTTAAAAAAACTTATTTTTTTTGTTTCTTATAGTATATCCTTATTCCCTCTTTCTTTTCTCCATCTTTTTAAGGACAGGGTCTCGCTCTATCACCCAGGCTGGAGTGCAGTGCTGTGATCTTGACTCACTGCAGCCTCAACTTCCCAGGCTCAAGTGATCCTCCCACCTCAGCCTCCCAAGTAGCTGGGACTACAGGCACACACCACCACATCTGGCTGTTTTGTATTATTTGTAAAGACAGGGTTTTGCTATGTTGCCCAGGCTGTTCTCAAAGTCCTGAGCTCAAGCGATCTGCCTGCCTCAGTCTCTCAAACTGCTGAGATTACAGGTGTGAGCCATTACACCTGGCCTCTTTTCCCCATCTTAAATAAACCTTTATTTTGGTACTACATTTATGTTCTTAAGATCCTTTTTTCATGTTTTTAGTTTCCAATCATATTTGTCCTCTTCCTTTACATGTGCATGATATACCGATAAACCTAAGTGCCAATTTATTAAAGACATTTATTACACAAGGCAGATATTATTATCAGGGAACATTATAAAAACTCATTATTAAAATAACAAAAATAAAGCCATTCATTAAATACATAGTTACAAAGCATCTATCATGAACCAAGACATTCTTCTATACATTGGGAATGTAAGTGGATAAAACAGCAAAAATCCCCTCTCTCATGAAGTGGACAATCTTTTCCAGCAATGCACTACATTCTTGAATCTTTGGACAAAAGCTGAGAAGGGATCTAAAGAAGAGTTACACAGAAGATCTCTAAAATAGGCTTCTCTCCCTTGAGATTTTAAAAAGTGTGCTTGGGTACTAAAGTTATCAAAAGAAAAATAAATACACAAATACATCTAATAAATACATTTAGAAAACACTTTAATATAAACAGAGAGACATCACGCTGCTCTCTGCAAAGGTATCAAGAAGAGTAAATCACACCGTATGCCTGAAAGTGCTTGTTACTACAAGGTGCTACAGTGAATCAATGCTTTAATATTATAATATTTGAGTATACCTTTTTTTTCCTAATGTCCTCTTGTTTAGACACTCGTTCATCAACTGCCCGAATTCCTTCACTGACAGATGATCTAAGGCTCTTTAAAAGAAAAAAAAAATACTGCAGAGATTGTTTCATAACATTATGAAATTTACACATTTAATTCAATTCCACAGGACTTAACACCTACAGGCCAGTATTACACAGATATTGACAAATTACAAAATATTAGACACAATTGCTGTTTGTGTCTCAAGATTTAGGGGGGAAATGACATATAAAGCCAAGGTCATGCAGGATCGGCTGCCGAAAGAAAATTAATATATATACAACGAGCATCACAGGTGGTCAGGGTAAAGAAAGGATAACCTGAGTCAAAGTATAAGGGTGTCTGGTGGAGGAGATGAGACTTGAGTAGATTCTAAAAATTTGTGGATGCTGACAAGCATAGAGAGAAGATTATCAGAAGACAAGGCAGGAAGATAGAACAGTTATGACATATTTCAGAACCAGTGAGGAATACATCCAGGGGTAACTGCAGGCTTCAATTTGGGCAAAAGTAGGAATAAAACAGGAAGGGTTAATTCAAGAGGGCTATGACCAGATAATACCTTTAGACTAGATTCTACACATTTTAAGTACTAATATATCACGAAAAAGTTGTTTTGGGAAAATTCAGAATCAAGAAGTCAAGAACAGGAGGCAAGGAAAAGGGAGAGGTAATAGGTAGAGAAGCATGTCCAGAAGTTAATGAATTAATCAGAAATTAGGGCCAAAATGAAAGTAATGGAAAAACTAGAATAAACTAGAGAAATCACAAAAATTCTATAGAAAAGTGAATTCATTCATCCCACAAATGTTATGAAATACCTATTAAATGTCAGCTATTGTGCAAGCCAATGAGGATGCAATGGTGAAAAAGAAATAGTCTCATTTCTCAATGACTGCAGAATCTCACAGAGTAGCTTCATGAGTTGGAGGTCAAAAAGGAAGAACAGGTCTACTGCTAAACCAATCAGGAAAAAGATGGCTATAGAGACAGCTGTGGAAAGAGGGAGAGCATATGGTGCTGGCAGGAGGCAAGGTAAAGACTAGAGCCTGCAGGTGAGAGAGCAGTCAACAATGACAGAGCAGAATTCAGGAAAGTGAATCCACCTCCATGGGAGGCAATTTGGAGAGGACAGGACAGGCTGAGGACTGAGGCTCGGAAAACACCCTAACTCCAAGGCTGGGGGTAGGAAGAGGTACACTGAAAAGAAGGCAGGAGAGCCACCCAAGAGCCATGTAAAAGCCACCCAGAGTGTGGAATCCAACAGTGGATCACAAAAACAATTTTCCTTCCATGCCAACAAGAAGTACTTTAAAAGCTTTTTGAAAAAATCAAACAAGACACAAACATCTGAAAATATTTGCTAGTTCAAGGCACAACTCGAGACCTCTCTTTTAAGAATTATTTCTTGCCTGCCATTCCTATGGACTTCTAAACACTGACATTGCTATTATTCTGCCTTTTTTTTTTCAGCACTACACATGCACTGAATGTTTACATATGTCACCTACTGTGAGCCTACTATGTGCCAGGGACTGTCTTAGAGGCTAAGTGCATAAGGCTACACAAGCTGCGCGTGATCTAGTGGTGACATACACAGGTAATAATGGTGCAATGAACCAAGTTTATGACAGCTCCTCAAGGCTAAGACAGCATGGAAGTCACGGTGCCTGACACAGACTGTGGGGTGGACCAGCAGGGACAGGACAGGGTAGCACACTTTTCTGTTGAAAATGATGCTAAAATTCCCTTCTCTACTGTTCATCCGGATGGAGTCCCTGTCTCCAATGGCTTAGACATGGGAGTCCCAACTCACAGCAGACATTATCTCATAGGAACATTAAAATAAATACAATTAGTTATTACATTAATTGCATATTATCCTTCAGTTACATTAGGGTTTAAAGAGATTCTGTAGATAGTCTAGGAACCTAACAATATATAAAATATTATTTGAGAAAATATTTGTAAAACTATAAATTTTTAAAATAGAAGCTATTCTTAAATTAGTGACTACCTACATATGAGTGAGCTGACGGTAACAAGTTGAGTTTTCAAACAGCCTTCTCCTCCCCCAACATTTTAAAGCTATCTACTCCAAGAATCTGTCATCTTCAAATCAAACATAAATTTTTTTGGTTACAGTATCACACGCAAAAAATACAGAATGATTTACAACTTTTCCGAGGGTATTATAATTACTAAACATTCAAAAAACAAAAAACAACAATCTAACAGATTAAAGGAATTCTTTTTTGGAGGGGCAAACAAGCATATCATGCTTTATGGTAAACTGTTTAATGTTATTTGGGAAACTTACCAGAACCT
This sequence comes from Macaca fascicularis, assembly GCF_037993035.2. NCBI lineage: Eukaryota > Metazoa > Chordata > Mammalia > Primates > Cercopithecidae > Macaca > Macaca fascicularis. The sequence goes on from NC_088375.1 coordinate 18,441,327, forward strand.
CTTCTCGTAATTGTCCCAAAGGCACAGAAAGCTGGTTGAGGGCTTTGTCCATGCCAACCTAAAGGCAGAGATCATGTTGGCACACACACTTCACAATCAAGAGTAATAGCTAAGTATCTATTTAATGATCAATGCAGTGCTAGACTTATGTTATTATTTCTGTACAACAAAACGAACAACCATATATTGCTAAGTAACTAACATGTTATTTTACAATAAATATTGTTGATAGAATGTGAAAAAACCTTTGATGTACATGAAAACTATAAAAATAAAAGAAGTCATAATAAATAAAAGCTTTCTTAGGCACAATTTGCCTCTGAATAAAATATTTTAATGAATTTGAGAAAATTTAACTGGAGATAAAGAGCTATCCGTCTGTAATTTACAATATTCAACCAGCTGATATGAAAGTCTCAAGGACTCCATCTGTCCTAACCATTATAACCCTTGAGAAAAATCCAAATGAAATAGAATGGAAATAAAAATTTCTAGGTTTCTAATCCCACTACAACATTTATCTTAGATGTACATTTCCCAAATGCAAATATGGCTCATTAATTTTAATGCTTCTTAAAGTTTCCATGGAGATGGTTACTTTCTGTACTTCTTTGGAGAGAGTTTTAAAAGTAAAATAAAATAGGAATAGGATGACCAAAAGGCAAACTTTGGGAGTATTAAAACATAAGCACTTCTAACCTACTTTTATAAACAGCTGATAGCTCATGGCAAACTATTCTTACATTTTATAAAACCAAGCCTCCTGAAGATCAATATTGGCCAATGTTCTCTGAATCTAGCTCTGGCTAGCATATGTATCTGAAAGTAAATTAAACATTTCCTTAAGAACAGCTGATATTTGCTCTTGCAAATTGGTCTAAACCAGAGAGATTTCACAGTAATCAGCAGCTAACAAAAACAACCACTCTGCTATTACTAGCCTTTGCTTTTTAATAATATCAAATTCAAAAAATATTCAATTTAGAATAGTCTTAAATAAGTAAAAAAGCAAAATTGTATATCAAGAAATTTTGGTTATTTTATTGATGAGATTAGTGATCTCTTCAAATTTCTGTGAGGACATCAACTAAAAGGTTTCTAAAAACACACGACACTTCTAAGAATAAGTATGAGTGAGAAAGAAATTGTATGTGTGTAAATGGGACTGTGGATTTAAAGTTTACCAGGTTTGTTGAAAGATTGACAAAATCTGCATAATCCTTGTTGATGAGTTCGACCATGGCTGTTTTAAGAAGTTTATAGTAGAGCTCCAGGTCATCTCTCAGTTCTTCCAGCTGGACCCGCTTCCTACAGTCAGACACAAAATGATCGACATCGAAATCTTCCTGAAAAATAAAACCAGAGAAGAAAAAATTACGGCAATGACATCACAGTGCCATATACAAAGGAAATGGAAGAAGGAGTAAGAAAGCCCATTCCCTTCATTTACAAGGCCATGCTGCTGCAGGAAGAAAGTGTCTTCATACATGACAGTATGAAGGTGTTTGTCCGCTTTATAAAGGTGCCAAGCAGGGTGGCCCCTGACAGACAACATCCTCTCCTGTTGCCTAAAATTCTAAAAGTGAACTTCTTTTTCAAAACAACACAATTCAATCAGGTTCTTCTCAAAATAGAAACGTTTCCCTTTAATTTTAAAGTAACAAATGTTCAATGTAAAACTTTCAAACAACAAAGAATTACATTAAAAATCTCCATCAGAGTAAAAAAAAAATCACCCAAATTCTCATGCTGTAGAGATAAGCACTATTTTTTTCTCTACCTAACACTGTGATTCACATCCTTCCAGATGTTTCTCTATGTGTCACATGCACACACAGAATCTTAATATTCATGCTGTATGTAAACTGCTTTTCCCCATATAACAATACAACTTGGTATCTTTTCATAATCCATATAAATTTGCATTCATGTTTTATATGGATGTTGAGTATTCCACCAAACAAGATGTTCACGAGCTTGAGAAGCACACTGCAGCTCAGTAAGGCCGCGGTGGCCAGACTGCCAGATTTCTCCTCTCTGGGCAGGCCATCTCTGAAAGAAAGGCAGCAGCCCCAGTCAGGTACTTACAGATAAAACCCCCATCTCCCTGGGACAGAGCATCTGGGGGAAGGGGTGGCTGTGGGCACAGCTTCAGCAGACTTAAACGTCCCTGCCTGATGGCTCTGAAGAGAGCAGTGGACCTCCCAGCACAGCGTATGAGCTCTGGTAAGGGTCAGACTGCCTCCTCAAGTGGGTCCCTGATCTCCGTGCATCCTGATTGGGAGACACCTCCCAGTATGGGCCGACAGACACTTCATACAGGAGAGCTCTGGCTGGCATCTGGCAGGTGCCCCTCTGGGATGAAACTTCCAGAGGAAAGAACAGGCAGCAATCTTTGCTGTTCTGCAGCCTCCACTGATGAAATCCAGGCAAACAGGGTCTGGAGTGGACCTCCAACAAATTCCAGCAGACCTACAGCAGAGGGGCCTGACTGTCAGAAGGAAAACTAACAAACACAAAGGAATAGCACGTCCACTCAAAGACTCCATCCAAAGGTCACCAACATCAAAGTCCAAAGGTAGATGAATCCACAAAGATGGGGAGAAACCAGTACAAAAACCCTGAAAATTCCAAAAATCAGAACACCACTTCTCCTCCAAAGGATCACAACTCCTCGCCAGCAAGGGAACAAAATTGGATGGAGAATGAGTTTGATGAACGGACAGAAGCAGGCTTTGGAAGGTGGGTAATAACTAACTCCTCCAAGCTAAAGGAGCATGTTCTACCCCAATGCAAGGAAGCTAAGAACTTTGAAAAAAGGTTAGACGAATTCCTAATTAGAATAACCAGTTTGGAGAAGACTATAAATGACCTGACGAGCTGAAAAACACACCATGAGAACTTTGTGAAGCACACACAAGTATCAACAGCCGAATCAATCAAGCAGAAGAAAGGATATCAGAGACTGAAGACCAACTTAATGAAATGAAGTAAGAAGACAAGATTAGAGAAAAAAGAAAAAAAAGGAAAGAATAAAGCCTCCAAGAAATACAGAGTAGATGAAAAGACCAAATCTGCATTCGACTGGTGTACCTGAAAGTGATAGGGAAAATGGAACCAAGTTGGAAAACATTCTGCAGGATATTACCCAGGAGAACTTCCCCAACCTAGCAAGACAGGCCAACATTCAAATTCAGGAAATATAGAAAACACCACAAAGATACTCTTCGAGAAGAGTAACCCCAAGACACATTATCATCAGATTCACCAACGCCGAAATGAAGGAAAAAATGTTAAAGGCAGCCAGAGAGAAAAGTTGAGTTACCCACAAAGGGAAGCCCATCAGAATAACAGCAGATCTCTCTGCAGAAACCCTATAAGCCAGAAGAGACTAGGGGTCAATATTCAACATTCTTAAAGAAAACAATTTTCAACCCAGAATTTCACATCCAACCAAACTAAGCTTCATAAGCAAAGGAGAAATAAAGTCCTTTACAGACAAGCAAATGCTGAGAGATTTTGTCACCACCAGGTCCTGCCTTACAAGAGCTCTAGAAGGAAGCACTAAACATAGAAAGGAAAAACTGGTACCAGCCACTGCAAAAACATACCAAATTGTAAAGACCATCGACACTATGAAGAAACTGCATTAACTAATGGTCAAAATAATGACAGGGTCAAATTCACACATAACAATATTAACCTTAAATGTAAACGTACTAAATGCCCCAATTAAAAGACACAGACTGGCAAATTGGATAAAGAGTCAAGACCCATCGGTGTGCTGTATTTAGGAGACCCATCTCACGTGCAAAGACACACATAGGCTCAAAATACAGGGATGGAGGAATATTTACCAAGCAAATGGAAAGCAAAAAGCAGCAGGAGTTGCAATCCTAATCCAAAACACACTTTAAACTAACAAAGATCAAAAGAGACAAAGAAGGGTGTTACATAATGGTAAAGGAATCAATGCAACAAGAGCTAATTATCCTAAATATAGATGGCACCCAATACAGGAGCACCTGAACTCATAAAGCAAGTTCTCAGAGACCTACAAAGAGACTTAGACTCCCACACAATAATAGTGGGAGATTTTAACACGCCACTGTCAACATTAGACAGATCAACAAAACAGAAAATTAACAAGGATATTCAGGACTTGAACTCAGTTCTGGATCAAGAGGACCTAATAGATATCTACAGAACTCTCCACCCCAAATCAACAGAATATACATTCTTCTCAGCAGTGCACTGCACTTATTATAAAATTGGCCACGTAACTGGAAGTGAAACACTCCTCAGCAAATGCAAAAGAATAAAAATCATAACAGTCTCTCAGATCACAGAGCAATCAAATTAGAACTCAGGATTAAGAAACTCACTCAAAACCGCACAACTACATGGAAACTGAACAACCTGCTCCAGAATGACTACTGGGTAAATAATGAAATGAAGGCAGAAATAAAGATGTTCTTTGAAACCAACGAGAATGAAGACACAACATACCAGAATCTCTGGGACACATTTAAAGCAGTGTGTAGAGGGAGCTTTGTAGCACTAAATGCCCACAAGAGAAAGCAGGAAAGATCTAAAATTGACACCCTAACATCAAAATTAAAAGAACTGGAGAAGCAACAGCAAACAAATTCAAAAGCTAGCAGAAGACAAGAAATAACTAAGATCAGAGCAGAACTGAAGGAGATAGAGACACGAAAAATTCTTCAAAAAAAATCAATGAACCAATGAAACCAGGAGTTGGTTTTTTGAAAAGATCAACAAAATAGATAGACCTCTAGCCAGACCAATAAATAAGAAACGAGAGAAGATTCAAATAGATGCAATAAAAAATGATAAAGGGGATATTACCCCCAATCCCACAGAAATACAGACTACCATCAGAGAACACTATAAACACCTCTAGGCGAATAAACTAGAAAATCTAGAAGAAATGGATAAATTCCCGGACACATACAACCTTCCAAGGCTAAACCAGGAAGAAGTCGAATCCCTGAATAGACCAATAACAAGTTCTGAAATTGAGGCAGCAATTAATAGCATACCAACCAAAAAAAGTCCAGGACCAGATGGATTAATAGCTGAATTCCACCAGAGGTACAAAGAGGAGCTGGTACTATTCCTTCTGAAACTATTCCAAACAACAGAAAAAGAGGGAATCCTCCCTAACTCATTTTATGAGGCCAGCATCATCCTGATACCAAAACCTGGCAGAAACACAACAAAAAAAGAAAATTTCAGGCCAATATTTTTGATGAACATCAATGCAAAAATCCTCAATAAAATGCTGGCAAACCAAATCCAGCAGCACATCAAAAAGCTTATCCACCACAATCAAGTTGGCTTCATCCCTGGGATGCAAGGCTGGTTCAACATACGCAAATCAATAAACGTAAACCATCACATAAACAGAACTAATGACAAAAACCAAAACATTATCTCAATAGATGCAGAAAAGGCCTTTGTCAAAATTCAACACCCCGTCGTGCTAAAAACTCTCAATAAACTAGGTATTGATGGAACGTATCTCAAAATAATGAGAGCTATTTACGACAAACCCACCACCAATATCATACTGAATGGGCAAAAACTGGAAGCACTCCCTTTGAAAACTGGCACAAGACAAGGAGTCCTCTCTCACCACTTCTATTCAACATAGTATTGGATGTTCTGGCCAGGGTAATCAGGCAAGAGAAAGAAATAAAGGGTATTCAAATAGGAAGAGAGGAAGTCAAATTGTCTCTGTTTGCAGATGACATGATTGCATATTTAGAAAACCCCATTGTCTGAGATCACTTGGACTCAGGAAGGGGAACATCTCACACCGGGGCCTATCATGGGGAGGGGGGAGGGGGGAGGGGGGAGGGATTGCATTGGGAGTTATACCTGATGTAAATGACGAGTTGATGGGTGCAGCACACCAACAAGGCACAAGTATACATATGTAACAAACCTGCACGTTATGCACATGTACCCTACAACTTAAAGTATAATAATAATAAATAAATTAAAAAAAAAAAATGGAAAAAAAAAAAAAAAAAGAAAACCCCATTGTCTCAGCCTAAAATCTCCTTAAGCTGATAAGCAACTTCAGCAAAGTCTCAGGATACAAAATCAATGTGCAAAAATCACAAACATTCCAATACACCAATAACAGACAGAGAGCCAAATCCTGAGTGAACTCCCATTCACAACTGCTACTAAGATAATAAAATACCTAGGAATACAACCTACAAGGGATGTGAAAGACCTCTTCAAGAACTACAAACTGCTGCTGAAAGAAATAAGAGAGGACACAAACAAATGGAAAAACATTCCATGTTCATGGATAGGAAGAATCAGTATCGTGAAAATGGCCATACTGCCCAAAGTAATTTACAGATTCAATGCTATCCCCATCAAGCTACCATTGACTTTTTTCACAGAATTGGAAAAAACTCATCTCAAAGAAGAGCCCGCATAGCCAAGACAACCCTAAGCAAAAAGAAGAAAGCTGGAGGCATCACACTACCTGACTTCAAACTATACTACAAGGCTACAGTAACCAAAATAGTATGGTATTGGTACCAAAACAGATATATATATACCACTGGAACAGAACAGAGGCCTCAGAAATAACACCACACATCTACAATCATCTGATCTTTGACAAACCTGACACAAGCAATGGAGAAAAGATTCCCTATTTAATAAATGCTGTTGGGAAAACTGGCTAGCCATATGCAGAAAACTGAAACTGGACCCCTTCCTTACACCTTATACAAAAATCAACTTAAGATGGATTAAAGACTTAAACATAAGACCTAAAACCATAAAAATCCTAGAAGAAAACCTAGGCAATACCATTCAGGACATAGTCATGGGCAGACTTCATGTTCAAAACACCAAAAGCAATGGCAGCAAAAGCCAAAACTGACAAATGGAACCTAATTAAACTAAAGAGCTTCTGCACAGCAAAAGAAACTATCATCAGAGTGAACAGGCAACCTACAGAATGGGAGAAAATTTTTGCTATCTATCCATCTGACAAAAGGCTAATATCCAGAGTCTACAAAGAACTTAAACATACAAGAAAATTGAATCTCCAATACAAGAGTTCATGAGAGGAGACCTTTAAGAAGTGGTCGTGAGGGCTTTGTCCTCATGAATGTATTCAAGCTGTTACCATGCAAGTGGATTCATTTTTGAGAGAGGGTTATAAAAGTGAGTTCAGCCCTCTCTTGTTCTTGCATGCTCCTCCTATCCAATCTCTGCCACATGATGCTCTACACCTCATTTCGACACAGCAAGAAAGCCTTCACCAGATTCGGCCTCTTGACTTGAACTTCCCAACCTCCAAAAATATGAGCCACATAAACTTCTATAGTTTATAAATTATCCAGTCCCAAGTATTCTGTTTTAGCAACACAAAATTAGACACTCACTAATATGAAGTGTCTTCATAGAATCTAAAGTCAAACTCTGGCTGGGCACAGTGGCTCACGCCTGTAATGCCAGCGCTTTGAGAGGCTGAAGTGGGTGGTTCACCTGAGGTTGGGAGTTCAAGACCAGCCTGGCCAACATGGCGAAACTCCATCTCCACTAAAAATACAAAAATTAGCCCGGCGTGGTGGCATGCACCTGTAATCCCAGCTACTTGGGAGGCTGAGGCATGAGAATCACTTGAGCCTGGGAGGCGGAGGTTGCAGTGAGCCAAGATGATGCCACTGCACTCTTCCCTGGGTAACAGAGCGAGACTCTGTCTCCAAAAAAACAAAAACAAAAACAAAAAACAAAAAATAAAGAAGTCAAACTCATTGAAACAAAAAGTAGGATTGTGGTTACTAGGTGCTGGAGAATGGGGACTGGGGTTGGGAGTAATGTCAAATGATATAAACTTCCAGTTATAAGATAAATAAATTCTGGAGTTCTAATGTATAGCATGATGACTATAGTTAATAATATACTGTATTCTTGAAACGTGCTGAGAGTAGATCTTAAGTGTTCTCACTATAAAAAGAGGGGGTTAACTATGTGAGATGATGAATACACTACCTTGATTATGGTAATTATTTCACAATGTATACACATTATCAAATCATCACACTGTATATAATTTTTATTTGTCATACAATTTTTATTTGACAATCATACCTAAATAAAGCTGGGGTGGGCAAGCAGTATGAAATCAAACCTAATTTTAAAATGAGCAAAAGATCTGAAAAAATGCTCAACGTGAGTTATTATTAGGGAACTGCAAATTAAAACAAGACACTAATGAACAGAATGACTAAAATCCAAAACATTGACAGTACCAAATGCTTCTGAGGTTATGGAGCAGTAGGAACTCTGGGAAGAATGCAAAATGGAAGTCACTTTGGAAGACAGCTTGGCAGCTTCTTACAAAACTAAACAGAGTCTTACCAATTGTGCTCCTTATTTAGCCAAATGAGTTGAAAATGTATGTCCATACAAAAACCTGAATGTGAATGTTTATAGCAGCCTTATTCTAACTGCCAAAACTTGGAAGCAAATATGATTTCTTTTAATAGGTAAACAGATGAACAAACTGTGGCATATCCATACACGGAACGTTACTCAGCAATAAAAAGAGATGAGCTATATCAAGCCACAAAGACACGGAGGAATCTTAAATGTATATTTCTAAGTGAAAGAAGCCAATCTGAAAAGGCTATATATACTGTATGACTCCAACTACATACATGATATTCAGGAAATAGCAAAAATATGGAGACTAAAGAGATCAGTAGTTGCCTGGGGTTAGGGATGGGAGGGTGCTGGGGGTGCGGAGGGTGCCGAGAGAAGGGGAAGAATGGACAGGCAGAGCACAAGGGATTTGTAAAGCAGTGAAACTGTTCTGCATGATACTGTAATAGTGGATACATGACACTATGCACTTATTAAAATCCATCCAATGTAGAACACAAAGAATGAACTCTTAATAAAAACTATGGCACTTCAGTTAAAAATAATGCCTCAATATTGGTTCATCAATTGTAACAAAGGTAAGATACTAAAGCAAGATGTTACTAGGAGAAACTGTGAAGGGGGAGGCGAGACGGGATAGATGGGACCTCTGTGCTTTCTGCTCAATTTTTCTATAAAACTAAAACTGCTCCAAAAAATAGTCTATTAATTAAAAAATACTAAGGTAGATAAACTTTTTTTACCTGAATAGAATAGTATCCACTTTTTGAAAATAAGCTATTTTAGTTAAAAAGCAATATTTTTAAAAGTAGACTTTTTTCTTGTTAAAATATATATGCCTATGTCTGAAAAAGCTGGAAGAAGTCAAGAATTATGGTCTGTAAGCCCAGAAATTAAAAGAAAAATCATTTCTCTTTATACTCAGAGATATTTCTGACTTAAACCCAGGTAAAGTACAAATGCCCCAAACAGCTAGAAGTTGACTAACAAATCATATACAGGATAATAAGACAGCAAAACAAACCAGCTGTGGAAAACTTAAGAACCATTAACTAGAATAGTCGTGACAATCAAATTTAAAACCAAATAAAGTTTAAAAGTTTAGCTGTTTTAATAACTACTTGCACACAAGGATGGCAAACAACGACTAACACAAGAGAACTGGGGAAGTAATCATTTAAAGCTTGCCTGAGACCCAAATATCAATATCCTTAACACTGAGAAAATTTCATAGAACTTTTAACAGAAAGACCAAAATTCTCCAAGCTGCCTCATGCTGAATGCCAAAAAGTAAAATGTTCCCCAAATATAGAAAACTATCAAATCATCAGCTACTGCAGCTGGGACAGAACCCAAATCCCCCAGACATCATTCTGTATTCATAATGATGGGAGGTGCTACACTAAGAGGGAACACCAAGCTGAAGACACGATCTCTGCCCTCAAAACATGTTCAGTCTCATTGAGATAGATACCAACACAAAATATTATGTGCTAAACTGTGGATTAAATAAACTATAGGTGGAAAGTCATAAAAGATTAGTATGAGCTCCTATATGTCTGTGTGTTTCAAACCATTCTTTAAGACAAAGGATCAACAGATAAGAATAAATGCCCCTGCATATTTGATAAACATTAAATATTCACTACATGCAGAAAAATGAAACTGGACCCATATTTCTCACCATATATAAAAATTAAATCAAGATGGATTAAAAACTTAAATGTAAGACCTGAAACTATAAAAATTCTAGAAGAAAACCTAGGAAAAATTCTTCTAGACATTGGCCTAGGCAAAGGATTTATGACTAAGACCTCAAAGCAGATGCAACAAAAACAAAAACAGACACATGAGACTTCATTAAACTAAAAAGCTCTGCAGAGCAAAAGAAACAGCAGAGTAAACAAGCAATCTACAGAATGGAAGAAAACATATGGAAATTATACATGCAACAAAAGACTAATATCCAGAGTCTACATGGGACTTTAACAAATCAACAAGAAAAACACAAGTAACTCCACTAAAAAGTGGGCAAAGGACATGAACAGACATTTCTCAAAAGAAGACATACAAGCAGCCAACAAACATATGAAAAAATGTCCAATGTAACTAATCATCAGAGAAATGCAAATTAAAATCACAATGAGATACCATCTAACACCAATCAGAACAGCTTTTATTAAAAAGTCAAAAAACAACACTGGACGTGAGAAAGAGGAATGCTTATACACTGTTGGTGAGAATGTAAAAAGAAAATGTGGTACATATATACCATAGAATACTATGCAGCCATAAAAAGATGAAATCGTGTCTTTTGCAGCAACATGGAAAGAGCTGGAGGTCACTATCCTAAATGAACTAACTCAGAAAGTCAAATACCACATCATCTCCCTTCTAAGTGGGACATAAATGATGGGTACATGTGGACATAAAGACGGAATTAATAGACACTGGGGATTCAAAAGGGGAAGGGTTGGAGGAAGATGAGGGCTGAAAAATTACCTATTGGGTACAACATTCACTATCTGGGTGATGACTACACTAGAAGCACAAACCTCACCATTACACACCATAACCACGTAACAAACCTGCACATGCACTTCCTGAATCTAAAATAAAATAAAATAAATAAGTAACAAAAATAAAACCACAATGAAATAAGCCCAATAAATCCAATAAATAAATAAAGATTCACAGGGTGACTCAGGCACTACTGTAATTACAGGGGGCACAGCAATGAAAAGCGAAGACAACATTCCTGTTCTCAAGGAGCATATATTCCAATGGAGAAATGAGAAAATCAACATGTAAACAAACAAACATTATGAATAGTGGTAACTGCTACAAAGAAAATAAAATGGAACCCTATGAAAGTGAGTGGTGAAAAGGGGATAGAAGACCCTTACGGAGCAGTATCTGAGCCGAGATCTGAATGCCACGAAGGCACCAGCCACGGGAGACTGTGGGAAGGGAACCCTTCCTCACAACAGCAAGCTCTGGGCAAAAACGTCCCTGGAGCTCTTCCCTCCAGCCCCTGCCCTCAACCTAGGGCTGTCCCCGGTGCAGGGTGGCCCCACGGACACACGACCCAGTTAGTCTGGAACTCGTGTCTCCCAAGGCTCATTCTAAACCTTTATTTGGTTACCAAATTTCTGAAGCTTGAGAAATTCAAAATGGATGCTAAAGTGCTTTCCAGCATCTATGGACAGATGATCTTAGAAGGTGTATGAAATAGTAGCACTTAAGTGCTAAATAACTTATTATGTTTCAATGGATTCATCAATTTTATGTCTAAATCCTCTGTTCAATACTGTACCTGGGTTTGACGTATTTATGAGAAGGCAAAGAAAACCTATAACCTGTCCCTTCCCTTTAACAAATATTTGTGCTCTGTCCCAGCTGATTTCTTCTCTTTCTTTCTCCTTTTTACCCCAATGTAACTAACACTAATGATAATCTATGTGGCCTTTCAGCTTACTTTCTCAACTTAATTTCTTGAGCGCTTAAGCAGAATGATCTCATTCTGAAGTGCTCATTGCTGTGGGTGTTTTAGGGACACCTGAGGAAGCCCAAGCCTCCGTTTGTGATTAATTTGTTTAGTAAAATCTTCACAGAAATTTGATGTTAAATGCTATATGACTAGTTAAACAACAAAGATCTATTTACATCATGCTTATCTAACTTTGAACAACTATCCCAAGTAATAAAAACTCAAGGGACCATGAGTTCAACATTTTATTCAAGAAATACATTGTATAATATTGCAAAAAGTGACTTACAAAATCGAAAGCCACAACTGCTCAGAAAGCTTTTTCTTTTTCTTTTTTTTTTTGCATACCAAAGAACTTCTTTTTACCAATGGCCAACTGAATAAACTGTGTATGTCCAATGGTACTGATCTCATACCATCAAGAAAAGTATTTCACATTAGGAAATTGCTCCACATGTGGGTAATTAGAAAATTTTGTAACAATCAGTCTCAAATATATTCTTTATTTCTGTTGCAAACTGAAGCCAAAGATAATTCAAGCTTTTCATGAAGACTGAAAATGAAACCATGAACCTGTAAGGTCAGCATTTTAGTTGCTGTGAAATGATGGCACACGCTGTGCCGGGCACTCAGCAACACTGGGCTGTGCGGCTTTCACACCCACATCCGCTCTCCTGTATCTCATCTGCAGGCCAAGAGTCCAGATCACTAGATGGGTTACAATTTGTTTTAAATAAGTGATGACCCTCAATCTTGTCCCTACTGATAAAATGCGTGTGCTTTAGCATAGGGACTATGCAATATTTTGGGGCTGTTCTTAGTATTCAAAATCACACATTCCAAAGTTCCTACCATCTAGAAAGGAAAGCATGACACGATTATTTTTCCAGTACTGAAGCCTGGGAGTCAGGAGGTAAGGGCCCTGAGTTGCCCCAGTTAGTTGTGTGACTTTGGGGGAAGTCACAACAACTCTGGACCTCAGTTTCTTTATCTGCAAATGGGAAGAATCTACTACAACTATACCTCTGTATCCAGGCATTCCACACCGTCTAATTCAACCAGCCATGAATTGAAGAGACTCTTTAAAAAAAAAAGTAAAAAATAAAAAGTAACGCAAATAAAAATACAGTATAACAACGATTTACACTGTATTAGGTAGTGTACGTGATCTAGAGGTGATTTAAAGTATTCCAGAGCATGTAAGTAGGTTATATGCAAATACTACACCATTTACAAGAGGGTCTTGAGCATTTGCGGATTTTGCTATCTGTGAAGGGGTGGGAGATGTCCTGGAATCAATCCTCTGCGGCTACTGAGGGGCAACTGTAAGTTTCTTTATTCGCAGAAACATAAAATGACAAGAGCCAGAAACACTGCAAAGAGTACTGAGATAAGCATCACCCCATGACACAAATGAGGACACAAGCCCACAGAGGCCAGTGATTTGCACAAAATCACACGTGAGTGGTCAGCAGAGCTGAAACTGGGGCCCACATCTCCAGGTCACTGCTATTCAATCAGCCAGGCATTATTCTCTTGGACACACCTCCTGTTTCAATATTCCCTATTCACACACTTAGAATACAGAGCAGCCTCAGAACTACAGTAAGGGGTCCCCTTATCTGAGGGAGATACATTCCAAGACCCCTGGTCAATGCCTGAAACCAGATAGTACTCAAGTCTACATACACTATGTTTTTTCAATCTGATAACCAAGATAGCTACTAATCAATAGAAACTGTCCATCAATGCAACAAGCTGCTCTGGAATACTTCCAAATGTTCTGGAAAATGCTTTCTCATGTCTTCATGGTGTACATAGGTGGCAGTCTGATTACATACAAGCACCTGTTACATAAAAGCACCAAGATGCGTTTTGAAAAGGGCACCCTGCCTGTGATGTAGAACATGGACTAGAAAAAGGCAAGAATGGATGCCAGGGGACTATAGTAAGAAGCCACTAGATTATAATGGCCAAAGATAACGATGAGTCAGAAAGTGGGAAAAGAGGAGATGGAGAGAAGTAGACAAATTTCAGAGATATTTGGGAAGTGAAATCCTAAGGTTTAGTAACAGATTGGATTTGAAGAATGTGAAGGAGAGAGGTGTTATCAAGGACGACTCCTGGTTTTCTGACTCACAACCAGATGGATGGATGACCTCAGGTCTAGTATTACCTGAGATAGGTAATACCAGAAGAGAGCTAGGTTTGAGAGGAGGTTGTGTTTTTTCATCTTCCCCCCACAAATTCAGTTTTAAATACGCCGAGTTTGAGGTGCCACAGAGATGGCCAAGAAGAGATGTCAAGGTGCTGTGCACATGAGGTTGCAGATCGAAGATATCTGGGCCAGAAGTATGAACCTTTCACCTGTCTACACGTGGTCACTGAAGCTGCATGAAGTGGGTCACCTGGGGAAAAGTGCACAGCATGTGAAAAGGAACAGACATGTGGCTGAGTCCATAACCCACCAGTTAATGGTTAGGAGGAGGAGAATGATTATGCAAAAGAGACAAGGAGACCAGAGAAGCCAAAAGAAAACCAGAAAGCACCAAGTTGCAGAAAGCAAATGAAGGAAGCATTTGGTCTACTGAGGTCAGGGAAGGAGGCAGAAAAGGGCTGGCGTATCAACTTCCATCTAGTTAACTTTGGTGAGAAGTCTTTAGTGGAATGATGGGTCCAGAAGCCAGAATGAAGTGAATTTAAGAGTGAAGGGAGAGAAAGTAAAGACAACCCTTAAGCATTTGGCTGTGAGATGGAACAGAGTGAGGGGCTTTAACTGGAGGTTGGAGGGTCCAGTAGAAGAAACCAAAACAGGAGTGTGTATGAAAGCCAATGGAAAGGGGTGTGGAGAGGGTGGGAATAACAGGGTCCTGAGAAGGGAGAGGGCACCGGATCCAAGCATGGGAGGCAGACCTCCGGAGGAAGGAAAGACCCCTACTGGGGTCCCCAACTACCTGTCAGGAACCGGACGGCACAGCAGGAGGAGCGCAGCGTGTATTTACAGCCACTCTGTATCAGAGCTCCGCCTCCTGTCAGATCAGTGGCGGCACTAGGTTCTCATAGGAGCGTGGACCCTACTGTGAACTGCACACGCAATGGGTCTAGGTTAGGCACTCCTTATGAGAACCTAATGCTGAATGATCTGTCACTGTCTCCCACCACCCCCAGATGGGACTGTCTAGTTGCAAGAAAACAAGCTCAGGGCTCCCACTGATTCTACACTACGGTGAGTTGTATAATTATTTCATTATGTATTACAATGTAATAATTATAGAAATAAAGTGCACAATAAATGTAATGTGCTTGAATCATCCCAAAACCATCCCCTGCACCCCTGGTTCATGGAAAAATTGTCTTCCAAAAGTGTCAAAAAGGTTGGGGACCACTGCCCTACACAACAGGTTAACGATGGGAGTGAGAACAGGTACAAATGCAAGAATGAGGTTGTTGTCAGCAAGATGAAGGAGCTGCCGTTTGATGGCCTCTATTTTTTCTGTAAAACAGATGAAGTCATATGTGAGACAGGATGTGATTTCCACAGCACACCTAGGTAAGTGGGTTTAAGTTATCCCTGTTAGCCTACAACCTCTCTCCTACTACCAGTAACTTACATCCTAATTCATCTACCCATTGTCAACCCTCTCTAAGAGTGTTAGTACTTTTTCTTTTCTTTTCTTTTCTTTTTTGATGGGGTCTCGCTCTGTTGCCCAGGCTGAAGTGCAGTGCTGCAATCCTGGCTCACTGCTGCAATCCTGGCTCACTGCAGCCTTGACCTCCACAGGCTCAGGTAATCCTCCCACCTCAGCCTCCCAAGTAGCTGGGACTACAGGTATGTGCCACCACACCTGGCTAATTTTTTTTTTTTATAGAAATGCACTCTATATTGCTCAGCGTATATACTTTTATTAAGCTGACAAAGTCAACAGCATCATGCCACCACCACCTTTGACCCCTCAAGTGATTTGTTCATCTGCCACTCCTGCTTTTTGATCATTTACGTAATATTTTTCACAAACTATCCCCTCCTGTATTTCTCAGATCTCATAAAAACCACTGAAATAACTTTTTAAGTAGCCTCCTGCTACCAGTCAGTTCCAATTGCAACATATATGATCATGCCATTTCCTGCTTTTAACCTGACTATAACTCCACAACGAATATTGCACCAAGTGCAAATTCATCAGTGTAGTATACAAGGCCCAATGCAACTTGCAATCAATCCCATCTCATCTAACTTTCTACTTTCCCAGTCTCTTTCCTGGCCATCCTTCCACATGCTAGCCACTGTGGACTAAGTGCTGTTTCTTGGCACACATGTCCTTCCTATCTACCATGCTAGAGAGCTAAAAAACATATCTCACTTATCCCTATACCTTCATGTCTAGACTGTTGCCTGGCACATAGCAGGTGGTCATGGAATGCCCACTGATTAAACAACTGCTACGATCTATGGCAACCTAAACGCAGTTTCCCATCAACTGACTGGATTTTCAAGCAGTCTCAAATCTCCCAACGCAAATGTCATATCCCAACCTTCTCACACGCACAAAACCTATCCAATTACAAAATGTGTTGAATGAGACACAAACACAGAAATATATCCTGGATAAATGTTCCAACCATCCTTTCTGCCATGGAAGTGTAACTTATATATAGTTACATATGTTTAAGGAAACACAAATTGCAAATAACCTTTATCTTCAAGCTCCACCTAAAAAATCAACAACATTTTACACAGAACGGCTGTTCTATGTATTTTCTTCTATGTATGTTGTCACTTTTATAAGCACTATAAAATGTACGGCATATTCATAGAGCCACGAAATATGCAATTGCTGGCATTCCAGCCACCCTCCCCCACCCCGTTTGCACTCTAAGTTCTATTTTAGAACTTACATTTCTGTGATTTCACTTACTGAAGCTGCATATACCAAAGGCATTCTGTCAACTCAGAGTGGGAAAGGTGGTGGGGTTAGTGAGTCAGAGAAGATGCTGGTGTTGAGCCTTAAGAAATCAAGAGATGGACAAGCTGAGATTATTCTGTACTCCGAGATTCTTGACGTCAATAACGCCCCCGATCTCTGTGTGTGGCCTTTCCTCTTCCAGGGCACCTCTCCCCAGCATGTACCCTTAGCTGTTTCTTTCCACCCTCATTTCAGGGTAGCTCTTACCCAGTGGGCGAAACAAAGGGTTTCTAGATCAATGAGTTGATTCTGTACATTCTTTCAGACATCCTAATGAAGTTACACCTTTTAGTACAGTGGTCTAATAGGAATATCACTTACAAGAATTAGGTACATTATTCCTGGGTATAGGTAAGTCCTACATATTAAAAATGGTATGGTCACACTGGAGAAGATACAGATATACTTAAAAAAACAACAACAGAGCTTTGGAGATGTAATCTGAATGCAAATATTATCAAAAAGAGATAGGCTATTCTAGAAAAATAGAAAACATTTTAAGTCACCAAGAAAGGCAGAGTAAGAGATTTCAACTCACTTGCTCAAAATTGTAGGTGTCTACTAACAAGCTAAAACTTTTCGCTTTTTAACACTGAAAGCAGCTACTAAGTGGTGTCAAAACTCCTAGTCCTCAGGAAATTAAATATAAACATTTTTTGAATGGTTTAAGTGCAGACCCAGAGGGTTACACCAAATAGATAGGCAAAGCTCCTCCTAGCTCTCACTCAAAGCCTGGCCATTTTCAAGGTTGCGCCTGATGAACTTTATCATCAGTGAAGTGTTTTCAGTTTATATTTCTTTTCTCTAAGTTTACGACCTACAACTACCAACTTCTTCAAATGCATCATGTAAAAAGAAGTAGAGCAACTTCTTTAAAGAGTAATGGTTTGCTTTGTCGTACTGCAAGTCAGTAAGAATGTTCTAAGCTTCTAAAGATCCCATTCCGGAAGCTTTAGCTGAATGTTAAGCAAAACTTCAGGTTAAGTTCTTTTTCTTTCCAACCCGAGTCCCTAGGAAAGTACGTGGGCTCAGGGATTTATTCAACACACACTTCATGAGCTCCAAGACCCCGGTCAACAAGCTTCTTTCCGACAAGGGGACTGGCAATCTGACTGCACTGCACGGTAACAGGAACGGGTAACAGAGGCTTTGACATTCAGCTCAAAACCACTTGCCCAGAACTTTCAGGCCTTTTCATGTAACATGCACGATTTTACAGAAGTGCTTTCTCCAGGCTGCACCTGCCAAACCTGAGGCCAAAAGACTCATTGCGAAGTGCAGCGAGGTCTCGGAGGAGGACCAGATACGGAGCGTGCGCGGGTAGAAGCAGCAGCCCGAAGAGAGGGCCCCAGAGGGCACAGGGCAGAGGCACCCCCATGGCCGGGCTTCGGGGAGCGGAGGCCGCGCGCACCTTCATGAACTCGTCCTTGTCGAAGCAGAGCGTGTCCGGCCCCTTGGGCAGGTTCATCCTACTTTTCTCCATCCCGCCGGCCACCGCCTCTCAGTGCCAAGATCCAAGGGAGAAAACGCAGGAGGATGCGCAGACGGACTCGGCGGCCGCGGCCACCGCCAGTTTCCACGGCACAGGGGGGTCCGCTTCCGCCAACATGGCAGCGCCCGCGCCGCGGCCAATGAACGACGGCACCGCAAGCCGGCCTGCGCCTGGCTCTGGCCAAGAGGGCCACGGGGGCCGCCACTGCTGCGCCGGCTAGGCCGTGCTGCCCTCATGCGGCGGAGGGCGGCACTGCATCCTCGCGCGGGCTACTGCGAGGCTGCCCACCTCCCTAGGAAGCGTGGCTGAGCTGCAGGGGTGGGTCAAAAGGGGTGAGCGGGTCTCCCTCCCAGCCTACCGTTTCTGCTGGGAAAAATTGACCTGCAACGCTTTTCCAGTGCCTTCTCCTCTGAGATTGCTCCGCTTCGTTATGCATGGCCAGAAGTTGGCCCTTTGGTTCTCAGGCCCGTTTTCCAGGTTGGACGTATCACTGGTCGCATTCTTCACCTCCCTGTGCGCGGTTACTGCTGCTGGTGGGCGCTGACGCCTCTATGGAGACCCCCGCCCTTAGCCTCTGCACCCACAGAGAAGTGTAGCGTCTCCTCCACTGGGCTCCGTTACTGGGAACTCATAGAGAAGAATGTGGTCAGCTAGGCAGCTTTGGGTACTCTGAGCCGCTCCCTGTTCAAGCTCTGGCTCCGTTCCAGGTGGGCAGTCTCTGAGCGCAACTTTGGGTCTTCAAGGGGCTTAAAGGAGTGCCTCGCTATCTGATTAAACACAGCAGACAAATACACGTGCAAGCATATTTATTTTTAATTTTAACCAGGAATGGACACATTTTTGTGTTGTGGCCAGTAGCGGTGCAACCAAACCAATTTCTCAGACTGTCTTCCTCCTCCTCCCCCCACCCACCCCAATTTTATTCTGAGATGTGCTTCCTTTTTCTCCTCCCTTGCTTTTTTCTCCTCTTGTCCCTTCCGCTAGCTGTAAATACCGTGGTCAAATGATGATGATTCATTTTTCTTCTTTTCTCCTTGACATTCTGATGACTCAAACCACAAACCTCGCTTCACACTTCATTCTGCAAACTTTTCCTTCCTGCTTCTATTGGGGAATCTAGGCCTCTCCTCCCAATTTTTCTCCTTAGAGATAAGATTGACGCCATGATGGCTCATAAAAAGGAATGGGACAGCAGAGGACAAGACCTCACCATGAGACTTTGTATTTCAAGTATCTCAACTGGAAAAACTGGTCAAATTAAAAAAAAAAAAAATGTGGGCATAGAATCCAAAACGCTCTACTCCCTAGCACTGGACCTGGCAGGCCCTGTTGAAGAGCCTATTTCCTGCCAGTGTCTAGAGAACAGATGAACATGATGAGAGCTGGAAGCTAGCTGGAGGATCAAACTATTCTGCCAGAGGAGCGATTAGGAAAAGTGCATCCTAAGTCCTGTTATGTTTGTTTGACTGGAGGAAATGACAACCTCATTTTCTGTTTAATTTTTTGTTTTCTCTTGTTATGAAAATTTTCAAACACACTGAAGTTTAGAGAGTGCAAGAACCTCACCCTAGGTACTTAGCACCTCTCTTCAACCGTCATCAACCTGTCTCCTCTGCCCCTCCCCACCCACTGCATCAAGACCTTCTTTTTTTTGTTGAGATATATATATATAATTTTTTTTTAGATGGGAGTTTTACTCTTGTTGCCCAGGCTGGAGTGCAATGGCATGATCTCTGCTCACTGCAACCTCCACCTCCCAGGTTCAAGCGATTCTCCTGCCTCAGCCTCCCGAGTAGCTGGGATTACAGGCATGCACCACCACTCCTGGCTAATTTTTGTATTGTTTTAGTAGAGACGGGGTTTCACCATGTTGGCCAGGCTGGTCTCGAACTCCTGACCTCAGGTGATCCACCCATCTCAGTCTCCCAAACTGCTGGGGTTACAGGCATGAGCCAATGTGTCTGGCCCTTTTGTTGGAATATGTTTTAAAGCAAATTCCAAACACCACATCATTTCCTATCTCCTAATACCTCAGTTTACACATTAAAAGAAGAAGAAAAAAGAAAAAACCCTGACATTTTGTAACACCTAACAAAACCAACAATTCTAATAACCAATCTATACTGGCTCTGAAAGGTGGGCCTTTATCCCAAGGTCACACCATTAATAAGTGGCAAGTTGCAAACCCAGGCAGCCTGCCTTCACAGCCCAGTACCAAGACACAGGAGAGGATGCTGGATAGATGAAACAAAGATGTCTGCAACCCTGCCTTCTCTTTTGAGGCTCTGCAGGAAGTCTAGGTAAGCTGGAACTCGAACTCTTTCTTTCTTCACTGTAATTCCCTTCTGACATTGTTCAGAAATAAAATGAACCTAAATTTGTACAGACCGGTGGACTTATCTTGAGGATGCTAAAGGGATTAAGTGGCAAAGGCGATTGAGGGTCCCTGCTGCCTGCTCTCCTCTGAAGATTCAGAAGGGAGCCATCGGGACCCCATGGAGCGGGATTCCGCTTGGAGACACAGAGAGTAGTGCAGACCACCACAGCCAGGAGCAACAAGAAAGACTTCAATGCTGGCATCGTACTCTACACAGGTCAAAGGCAAGAGAGAAAGCCTACAACTGCCCAGAGGACATGGCCCTGGGTTTCCACTCAGAGCTGATGTTCAACTGGCACACACTATTTAGCTGTGCTACTTGGTAAATATTGCAACACCTCCAAGGTTGGTGAACGGCCTTTGTACAGAATCTGCTGCTGCCCTGACCCCTACCTTGGCCTCATGATCCAGCCAAGGAATCACTAGAGGGTTAGTGCCTGGCTTAGCAGGGCTCTTCTAGCCAGCTTCTGATTGGCTAATGTCTGTGCTGTTAAATGTTTGTCTGCTATTAAATATTTGAATGTTATCTCTGGTAGTGATACTTATTTCATAGTATTTGCAGGAAGAGTAAATTTAGAAGTGCATATAAATTAGGTAAGTGCACCTACCTAATCAGTGCAAGACATAATATGGAGTCTTTGTACCTGAGTTTTTTTCCCCCTTTGTTGATCTGTAACTTTCTTCAAAATGAGACTTTAGCTGACACATTTTTCCATCTTTTTAAGTCTCTCTTTTATATCCCCTAATTTCATCCTTTCTTGGTATTTCTTTATGACGCATGCACCTGCTACTTCATTTCTACGTAAATATTAATCCCCCTTTGACTTTGCATCTCTGGAAAATTTTTAGTTCCCTATTTTCAGTGGCATTGTGACAGGCCCCATTTTTTTCTTCCCACTCTCCCCTATTTATAGGCTCCACATTTTTGGCAGGTTTGCTATAGAACGCTCAAAAATTGCAAGGGAAATATTATGCTCAGGAAATCATAGGAGCATTTTCTCTAGTAATCATCACCAAGTTCTTATGCTGATCCTCTCCTGAACTGTTGGACTAAAGCAGCTGAATTTCCCAACAGCAACCAGAGTCGCCCTTGTTCACTACTGAAGGATAGGAGGGTTTCCGTTTTTAAATGGATCATGTGCTTGACCTGAAGGCTGAGGATACAGTCGGACGGTCCTGCATTGCTAGAGGAGGGCAGACATGGGGGTAGGGGTGGAGCAGGAGGGGACAAGGGAGACAGTCACCACCTTCAGGACCTGCACTCTGACTTGGAAAGCTCAATGAACCCAACTGGGCTATTTCAACATCTCCTATATTTCGTTTATAACTCTGCCTCATTCCAGAGTGAGTTTGAGGTGGTTTGGTTTGATTCCTGAACATTTCCCATGCCAATTAGAAGAGATTATGTTGGGGGGGGGTCCCCAATTCGGCCTCGTCTCCCTAATCAACTAGTAAATGTTATAGGAATAACCAAATATACTTTCATCTATGTTTTGTAATAGACCCCGCTCATAGAAATGGTAGGGATAATATCTTTTTCTTTTTAGCATTCTAGGGGAAATTGTGATTTTGAAATGAACCAAGAGGGTTACAGTTGTCTTCAAAGGAAAAAGAGTCAGCCTAGCATGCCATCTCAGATGTGACTCTATGGTGTATCCTGTGCCTTTCTTGACTTTAAGCTATTTTACAACTCTGTAAGTTGTGGTGGATAACTGATAGCAATGGAAAAATAGTAACATTTGCCTATAAACATGCAAATGAATTTTATCCTGTGAAAGTACAGTTGACCCTTTTTGCCTCAATTTCCTTTGGAAAAAGTCAGTTTTGCATATCTTCAGGAATTTCATTTGCACATCCTTGGCTGTATATTTGGTCTTTAGATTGTCTCTTGAAGCGGTGGTAACATTTTACTAGTTCTCTTGTTAAGTACTGAGTTCAAATCTTTACAAGTATCCTTTTTATATTTGTATGAAAGTTATGATTTTAAAAAAGTATCCCTTAGCAGCATTTCAAATCATAAACTGTGATAGGATCCTCATAAATGAAAGTGCAGAGAAATAAAATCAGTGAATTTTAGAATTGTCTTCTGTGTGGCCAGCACTATGACAGCGGCTAAGAATGAATGAAGCTCAAGACTCAGCCTTTGACCCTGAAGAGCTCAGAATCTGCTTAGAGAGACACGACCTTCAAGCATGATAAATGTATGTGACTCTTCCACATTAGTGCTCCTCGGGGTTCTGCTAACCTTTCTCTTCCATGCTACCCTCTCCCACAGTCATCTCAGCTGTGCCCTTAGAGTTTCAGCCCTGATCCACATACTCACAATTCTCCCATCACATTTTCACCATGTGCTGCTTTCCCCCCTCCATTAGACCCATGTATAATACTACTTCACTTTGGTGTCCCACTGATGCCTCAAACTCAGCATGTTTGAAATTGATTCATTATCTTTCCTGAAAGGCCCACTTATCCTCCTTCATTTTGTTTCTTGATAAATGGCTCCACCAAATGCCAGCTGCATAAGCCAAACACCCCAGAAATCAATCACAGAACTGAGCCAACTGGTTGCACTTTAAAATATTCAGCCACAAACCTCAAATGGGTGTAGAGGCAGAAAAGGGGTGATCCCTTTCCTCCCCATCATAAAGGGTCAAGGCTGACACTCCTATGACAAAAGACAGGTTAACAGAGAAAAGCATCAGAAATTTATTATGTGCACACATGTGCACTGGAATCATACAAAACATGAAAACCCCAAAGACAGCCAGCTGGTTGATGCTTAAGTATGCTCTTCATTGGGAAGAGGGGAGATGGGGGTGTAGGAGTGAAATAATTTACAGGGGAAATGAATGGACCCAGAAGACAGAAATTAACCTGAAAATGATTCTCTTTGGAATTTAGATGAGCCCTAGAGGCAGACAGTGTCTTGTGGAAAAGTCCATCCCGGTGTGGTTGCACTCCTCAGTCTTCTTTCGTGTGATAGAAAATGAGATTTCAGGGAATGAGTGGAGGGCAATTGTGTTCCTCTTTGGAAGTCTGGTTTCCAGGTAAATAAGGAACTTCAGAGAAGAACCTCATCCTGTGCTTTGGGAAAGACAAAGAACTGGAGCCAGAGAAGAGGATGGGGTGGTAGAGATCTTGAGGCTGTTTCTCCAGTTCATTGTGTCAAAGTGCCATATGTCAGGGCACCAGTTTCTCAGCCCCGGCAGGATACTTAGCAGTGACCGTGAACTCCCTTGTCTCTCCAGCGGGCTTGCTTTCCCTCTAATGAAAATGACTAGCTCGTGCCTTCAAGACTTGCCTCAACTTTCTCCCCTACTTCTTCCCCACAATGCCCCCTTCCTCTTAGCTCGTGCCCTTATGTCACCTTTTGTTGGGGAAACAGAAGCAAATTGCACAGGAATTCTCACATGTTCTTAGCATCAGATCAAATCTATAGTAAATCTGTGTCCAGGTATTTTCATTTTTTATCATTTATTCCACACACATTTATTAAACACCTGCTCTATGGTAGGCAATACGCTGAGCATTGGTAATTCAGTAATGAACAGCACAGAAAAGTCCCTCTCATCATGGAATTTCCATTGTAATTGAACAGACGCACAATAAACTAATAAAAACTAAAAGTTCACTAAAGATAAAGCCGAGTTAGTGGGAAGAGCCATGAGAGACTGTCATAGGGGAGCAAGTGTCCCCGCTGTCATGCAGCCAGGTCCCTCCACGGGGGCTTGGGACTCATTCTCTCCAGCCCTTTCCAGGATTCCACTCTGGGAGGTAACTCAATGCCTCCTTTCTTTTTTTTTCCTTTTCCTTTTTTTTTTTTTTTTTTTTTTTTTTTTTGAGATGGAGTCTCACTCTGTAGCCCAGGCTGGAGTGCGGTGGCGCAATCTCTGCTCATGCAACCTTCACCTCCCAGGTCCCCTTTCAAGCAATTCTCCTGCCTCAGCTTCCCGAGTAGCTGAAATTACAGGCATATGCCACCATGCCCAACTAATTTTTGTATTTTTAGTAGAGATGGGGTTTCACCATGTTGACCAGGCTGGTCTTGAACTCCTGGCCTCAAGTGATCCACCCTTCTCGGCCTCCCAAAGTGCTGGAATTACAGGCATGAGCCACTGCACGTGGCCTCAATGCCTTCTTTCTAATGGATCACTCCTGTCAGCAACTTCTGAGTTTCCTGCACTGCCATCATTCACAGTATAGCTTGTAAAATACTTCTTTATAACCTGGTTGCCCAACTTGGTTACCATTCCCCTGGGGATACCTGAAACTCTGTATACAATCGTGTGCACAGATCATCTTAAGAGAGTCCCTTTCCAGATCCTCTCCTTCCATACACACTCTTTAGTAAAACTGATATGCCTAACAATGCATCGGATATCATTAGTGATAGATCTAATTTCCTTTTATTTGGGATTCATGGATCAGGGCAGCCACCGTCCTACAAAACAGAACAAGAGGACTGGACACGGCAGCGCATGCCTGTAATCCCAGCACTTTCGAAGGCTGAGGTGGGCGGATCACCTGAGGTTGGGGGTTCATGACCAGCCTGGCCAACATGGTGACACCCCGTCTCTACTAAAAAATACAAAAATTAGCCAGGTGTGGTTGCTTCTGATTGGCTAGTGACTCCTTTGTTTTCTGCCAGTGTTTGGTGGCTTATCCTGACCTCAAATTTTTAGCACCAATGTGCTCCTGAACTCAGACCTGTTTTTGCTTAACTCAGAGTCTCCCTCAAGGCAAAGATGAAGGCATTGACTGGGCTATGTTCTCATCTGCAGGTTTGACTGGGGAAGAATCTGTTTCCAAACTCATTTAGGTTTTTGGCAGAATTCATTTTCTTGCACCCATATGTCTGAGGGCCCTAGCCTCTTTTTGGCTATCTGTTGGAGTCTTTCTTCTGCTTCTAGAGGCCTCCTGCAGTTCCCTGCCACAAGACCTCTCCACAGTGGTTGACAAGAAGCCCTTTACTTCTTCAAAGTCAGCAGGAGAGCCTCTGACTCCAGTCAGCAAAAAAACAGACTTATGTAACATGGTGTACTTGTAGTAGGGACAACCCCTTATCTCACCGTATTCTGCTAGTTAGAAGCAAGTCTAGGTCCTGTCTACTTTCAAAGGACATAACATAGGTCAGATATCAGAGGGCCACCTTAAAATGCTGGCTAGCACACCTTCCCTATCTCTACTCCCTGCACCGACAAGCTCTCCCAGCCTCAGGACTTTAAGTAACACCCCTATTTTAATGACCGTCACATTTCTGTCTCTAGCCTGGACCTCATTCCTGAACTCCTGTCTTGTATATCCAACTGCCTACTTGTCATCTCCATGTGGATTTAACAGGCATCTCCGATTCAACACATCCCAAACCAGACTCCTGATTTCCTCTCAGACTTGCTCCTCCTATAGTCTTTCCCATCCTGGTAAAGAGTAGCTTTATTGTTCCAGTGCTTCAGGCCAAAAATCTTAAAATCTTGCCAATCCTTATCTTGTTCACAGAATCCACGCATAAAATTCTGTGTGTTTTGCCTTCAAAGCACATACAGAATCTCACCACTTCTCCCCACCTGCCCATCTACTGCCTTGGTCCATGCCAGTGTCATTGGTCATCTAGATCAGTGGTTCTCACCTGGGGAAGGTTTTGTCCACTCTTCTCCCCATGGGTTTTGGCAATATCTGGAGGCATCTTTGGTGGCACCACTGGGGGAAGGGTCACTACTGGCATCTAGTGGTTAGAGGGCAGGAGTGCTGCCAAACATCATACGACACACAGGGCAGCCTCCACAACAAGGAATTATCTGGCCCCAAATGTCAATGGTGCAGAGGCTGTGAAACCTAATCTACATGAATGCAAATAGCCTCTGAACTGTCTCCTTGCCTTTACCCTTGCTCATCCTCCTGTGAGTCTATACTCCACAAAGCAGTCTGAGGGATTCTTTTCAAATCTAAGCCAAGGCAGGCCTCTTCTCTATTCAAAACCATACAATGGATTCTCACTGGTCACAGAGGTAAGGATCAATCCTAACGAAGGCCTTTGAGGACTTACGTGATCAGGTCCCCACTACCTCTCTTCCCTGCCTCCTACCACTTCCCCTCTTGCTCCATCCCTATTGATCCCTGTGCCTTTCTTCAAACACAACAGGCACGCTCCCATGTTCAGTTTGCTGTTCACTTTGTTTGGAATGCTCTTCTGCAGATATTACTGCTGCTCACACTTTTATTTCCTCCAGGTCTTTGCTCAAATAAGAGAAACTTCCCTGACACAGCCCTAATAAAATAGCAACCTGCTCCTATAAACCTCCACCTGCTATGCCCCATACCCTGCTTTACCTTTTTTCCTAACATTTATCAACTCCTAAGATAGATAGATTGATGGACAGAGAGATGAACAGATAGATAGATGAATAGCTAGATAGATGATAGATGGGTAGATGGATGGATACACAGATGATAGAAATAGATAGGTAGATGAATAGATGCATAGATGGGTAGATGGTAGAGATAGATAAATAGATGATAGAGATAGGTAAGTAAGCAGATAGATGACATGTTAGATAGATAGATATAAATGGATAGATGAAAGAGATGGATAGATATTGGTAGATGGTTGGATAGATAGATGATAGAGATGATAGGTAGGTAGGTAGGTAGGTAGATAGACAGACAGACAGACAGACAGACAGACAGACAGACAGACAGATAGATAGATAGATAGATAGATAGATAGATAGATAGATAATTTGTCTGCTTATTGTCTGCCCCACTAAAATGGAAGCTCCATGGAGCCAAAACCTGTATCCTTCTTATTAACTATTCTGTCTCTAGGGTCTAGTATGGTACCTGGCACATAGTAGGTGTTCCATAAATGTTGAAGAATGACTAGTTTCCTCATTTGTACTTTCACCTTCATTCTAGCCATTCTCCACACAGCAGTCAAAGGATATTCTTAAAATGTGAGAGGAATGCTATCACTCCCCTTCACCTACCCTTCCAAACCCTTGAATTGCTTTTTATTGTTCCTGTTTTTTTTTTTTTTTTTTTTTTTTTTGAGATGAAGTCTTGCTCTGTCACCCAGGCTGAAGTGCAGTGGTGCAATTTCGGCTCACTGCAACCTCCTCCTCCTGAGTTCAGGCAATTCCCTTGCCTCAGCCCCTCTGAGTAGCTGGGATTACAGGTGCACACCACCAGACCTGGCTAACTTTTGTATTTTTAGTAGAGACAGGATTTCACCACATTGGCCAGGCTGGGTTCGAACTCCTGACCTCAAGTGATCCTCCCGCTTCAGCCTCCCAAAATGCTGAGATTACAGGTGTGAGCCACTGTGCCCTGCTTATTGCTCTTAAACTCCATTTGATTATTTACAAACCAGGCCAGATTAAGATTTTAGTCTTTAATCACTGAAAAGATTATAGTATCATCACCACTAGAGACAATTTTCTAAACATGATAATGTTAAATCCTAAAATAAGTGTATTAGAAGCCTAACAATTTCAGTTTTTACCAAAATCTCATTAATCATCCCGCCTCTGTATCTATCTAATCTTTTCCAACTGCCCGGTTTTCCCTTCTGTTTCGGGCCTTCACCATACTCTGCCAAAATTACTACAAAAACTTTCCAATTTGTCTTCCCACCTCCGGCCAGATGTCTCCTTCCCTTCTCTCTCCACACCAATTCATTCTCCACATTAACTCCAAAATGATCATTCTAAAATATATATCCCCTTACATCCTTCTTCTACTTAAAATTACTCAAGATCTCTAAATTTCCTTAGTGAAGGATTTTTTTAAGACCCATTAGTTGCAAGTGGCAGCAATCCAAAGCAAACCGGATTGAACAAAAGGGAAAAAAATACAAAGCAAAACTTTAAAAAAGGAATTTTCATGTTCACATAGAAAAAGATTCTGTGGTAGTTCATAGTATTCAAAGAAGAGCAGAAAAAATAGAATTTCAGGATCAAGAAATCGGGAGATAAAATCAGTGGAATTTTTTTTTTTTCTCACTGTCTGTGTCTCATGTCTACTTGTCTCCATTGGACTGCTTTCTTCTTTAGTCAGCATCTTTTCAAGTGTCAGGGAAGACTGCCACTGCCAACTCTGTAATCACATCCACCAAAGCCACTGGCTTCTGAGGAAAGACAGCATCTTTCCCACCATTTCTATATCAGTCCCAGGGAAGATTCTGATTGGTCAAATTTGGTCAGGTGGACCAATCAAATGTCCCCAACCAGACAGCATAAAGTGTGGGAGAAATTTCCCACAGACATTAGCAGGCTGTCTGCAGAAGAAGGAAGATGAGAAAACATAGTGGTCAGGCACAACTCAGTAGCCGATGGTTTCTGCAGTTTATTAAACATGGTACATAAAGACCTTCCAGATCTGGTGCCTGCCAACCTCTTCAACTCCACCTTAACCCACATCTTCCTCATGTTCTGTGGTCCAGCCACAGTCAGCTGCTGGAATTCTTGGGTGGCTTTTGCCTTCTTTTATCTCCAGCACACACCGCTCTCTGTACCTAAAACACCATTTGCTGCCTCATTATACAAAGATGATACTTCCACATTCTTCAGACCTTATCTCATACATTATCTCCTTCAGGAAGTCTTTGTTTTAACATGTGGATTTTATTATTATTCAAGTGTAATGAGGCCAGCAGATCAGGAGATAATTATCCTTGAAAAGATCATTTATTACTCACAGTTCCCAAGAGGAGGGAGCATACCACATCACAAAGGGCCACATGGGAAGCACCAGGGTTGGTCAGGAGACCCAGGGAGAGAGCTTTTGTGGTGGTTTTGTGGGAAGGAATGGGTGAGACAGGGAAGCAACTCTAGGATGGTCTAGTTTGAATAATTTCAACAGGCTCTGGGGCACAGAGGTCATCTGTAGTTGTCTCGCACCTGGCCATGAGGCAATTAGGATAGGAGAATAGTGGCCCTACGTATGAGAGCCCAATAAGAAAGGAGGTTGTGGGGTGTGGGCTCTGGATTGGTTGGTTTTCATATGAAAGGCACACTCTGTGGCAAGTCATTTAATATCTCTAGGAATTAAACACTCCTGGAGGGGCAGTCCCTCCAGTGTCAGCAAGGCCTCAGATATAAAAGCATCAGAATACAGAAAGTAAGTGGCAGGGTTAATACAATCTTTCCTAGTGTTTTTTTCAGCATCTTCTCCTAAATCAGGTTTAGGCATCTCTTTTTTATGATTCCATAATACCCCTTGCACACTTCTGTGGTTGCAATGGCAGCAGTACCAGCAAGGATATCTTAACCAACAGCCCAGCGATCTTTGACCTTCAAACTACATCTAGGGAAGTGGGTAAGAATTTTGAAATAATTTTGCTTGGAATGGGGGTTCACTCACCCATGTAACCTGAACACTTTGGGAGGCTGAGGCAGGAGGATTGCTTCAGCTCATGAGTTTGAGACCAGCTTGGGCAACAGACTGAGACTTGTCTCTACAAAAATTTTTAAAAACTTAGCCAGGCATGGCGGCATGTGCCTGTAGACCCAGATACTTGGGAGGCTGAGATGGGAGGATTGTTTGAGCCCAGGAGGTCGAGATTACAGTGAGCCATAATCACAATCCTGCACCCTGTACTCCAGCCTGTGAGACAGACCCTGTCTCTAGTAAAAACAACAACAATGAACAAAATTTTTAAGCCATTTAATTTCAATTTAATGGATATGTGACCTAATTTTTATTCTCATAGTTTTTGAGACTACAATTTAGTTTTCATTTAAATGCCTTTAAAATATTTATTCATTTTCTTTCTACTAAAATGATGCAATACAATACTCTTAGGTGTATTATATATACTGAATTTTGACACTTTAAAGAATGCCACCACATTAACGTATGTAGCCATGATTAATTTATCTCTGCGCAGACTATTGAATAAAATGTTTCTCATCTTTATTGTGCACATGGTTGATCTTCCAAATAAGTAATTAGTTAGAAAAATTGAAACTCTTAACTGCTCTTTTAAGATATTCATGCCCGTGCATATTCATGCATATACAACTGAAATGCATGAATACACCACTATTCCTCTCACTGCTGACTATGTAGTGCCTTATTGTCTTTATAAGTCACCTGCATGTGAATTAGGAAACGAAACTCCTTCTTCTGGGCAGATGCAGCTCTGTGTTGGGTTCATGACTTGGGGGCAGAGCATGGGATGGCTTTTGGCTCTCCTTGCTGCGGGGTCAATAATGCCTTGATCTGTACTCACCTGCAAGACCTTAGACAAAGGTGTTAAATGCACACTAGCTTTGCTCAAATGGGCAAGTCTCAACTCATCTTCCTCCCTGAGATCCTCATGCTATCCACAGGACAGGATAGCCAGCCATGTAACAGCACACTATGGTGTAAAATTATACATCATGGTGTAAATTTGTGTCCTCCTTATAAAATGTTTATGTTTGCATTTAGGAATGTAAGCATGTATTAGACGTTCTTAGTGATTCAACTTTGAAGCAAAGATTTTCTGTCACCTTTTCTTCAATTTAAATTAAAGAATACCCTGAGATTTCAAGGCAAAATATTATGAGTCAGTTTTTATTTGTAATTATTTACCTTTGCAAACAAAATTTTCTCAAGGAACAAAATACAAATGAATACAACATAAAACATAGATATAATTTGGATGCTGACTCTCTAATTGTCAAATATAACTCCTCATTCCATGTTTCTTTGTATCACCTTATGATTCCTATTCATTGACTAAAAATTAAGTAAATATTATACATTTTCAGTTACAAATTTATGGTAATGAAATATACTTTTATCAATTTTACATGTGATGGATCTTGGATTTTTTTCCCCATTTTAAAAATTAGAATTTATTTTTTAGAGCAGTTTTAGGTTCACAGCGAAATTGAGTGGAAGAAACAGACACTTCCCATATACCCTTCCCCACTTCCCCACCATGCACAACCTCCCCCATGGTCAACATCTCCAACCTGAGGGTACATTTGTTACAATTCATGAACCTACATTGGCACTTGAGGGAAAGCAGGTATAAATAAGACTTTGGCCGGGCCCGGTGGCTCACACCTGTAATCCCAGCACTTTGGGAGGCCAAGGCAGGCAGGTGACCTGGGGTCAGGAGTTCGCAACCAGCCTGGGCAACACGGTGAAACCCTGTCTCTACTAAAATACAAAAAAACAGCCGGGCGTGGTGGCGTGTGCCTGTAGTTCCAGCTACTTGGGAGGCTGAGGCAGCAGAATTGCTTGAACCCAGGAGGCGGAGGTTGCAGTGAGCCAAAATTGCGCCACTGCACTTCAAGCTGGGTGACAGAATGAGACTCCATCTTAGAAAAAAAAAAAAAAGACTCTGGGGATAGTTTCAGGTATTCTAGAAGGAATTCATTCACTCAAGGACTCTGGTTTCCAGAGTTCTTGCTGTGCCTCCCAGGTTTTAAAAAGGTCAGGCTGCGCATGGTGGCTCACATCTCAGCACTTTGGGAGGCTGAGGCGGGTGGATTGCTCAAGCCCAGGAGTTCGAGACCAGCCTGGGCAACATGGTGAAACCCCATCTCTACCAAAAACAATTAATAAGAAGAATACAAAAATTAGCAGGGCTATTTCTTTTCTTTTTTCTTTTTTTTTGAGTGGCTGTAGTCCCAGCTACTCAAGGGTTGAGGTGAGAGGATCACTTGAGCCCAGGAGGTAGAGGTAGCAGTGAGCTGTGATTGCAGGACCGCACTCCAGCCTGGGCAACAGAGCAAGACCTTGTCTCAAAAATAAATAAATAAATAAAAATAAAAAGGTCAATAGCAGGAGCACATGACATGGCTCACGCTTCATCTGTGACACAGGATGCAGAGTCAAAGTTGTAAACATTGTTCACGTAGCAGAGAGTCGAAAGAGGGAGTTAGTAAGTTTCCCATATTTGGAATCGGCCATTTGTGGGATACTGGCAAGTTTTGGTTTCTGAAGACGGAAACATCAATTTACATTTTAATTTCTTAAAAAGAAACTAAAAAGTTAAGCAAGAGTCCACCCATTATTTGGTAGTGAGACTATAACACATTTCCATTTAACTTGAGCTCCCCCTCCTCCTTTTTCCATGAATGGGCCTGGGTCCACTCTGTGGTCAGGTGAGGTTTGCTGGGAGTGAGTGAGAAAATCTGCAGAACCAGAATTGGGTCCCCCAAAGGGAAGAGAGCAGAAACCCCTCTTGTTCTCTTTAAGATTGACTGTGGGTAATGAAGATTATCTTTTATAAAAATGAAGTCAATACATTTTCAATTTGGCATGAAATTACATTCCCATGTGGGCTTCCATTCCTACTGTCAAACCATCAGTCTCAGGAAAGACAGCAGGTACCACCAAAAGCAAAATAGTCATCGATCATCTTTGAGTCTCACAGTTGGGTTTTTTAAAATCTACAGCTAGACAAAGTTTCTTTCTTTTAACCTTTTAAGAGTCAGGCCTGATAGACTCTAGGATAGAGTTTCTTTGACATACAGAGAATCTTCTTTCTACCTCTCAAGTTGAGCCAAGAAGCTTCGTGTCTTTGAGTACAGGAAGCTTTGGGAGGTGGAGGTGAAGAGTTGGCTGGCTGAGCTTGCAGCAGAGCTCCTGGCTCCCCACGGCTGCCTGTGGTGTGCAGAGGACATAGGAGGCCCCCACTCCTGGTGGAGACTGAAAGTAAGAGTAAGAGGAATGGGAGTGTGATAAGGCCACAGGACAATGGGACTTCACAACGGGATCCAGACTTCAGCAGCGGAGCCCACTAGACATGTCCATGACAACTCACAAGCCAACAAAGACCTACAGTGCCAGAGGATGCAGCACAGATCTAGGGCCCTTCTGCCCCCCTGCCCTGGGGTCTCCACCCAGCCCACACCACTGTGGGGTAGAGATGGGGAGGGCAAATGGGAAAAGGGTGCCTTTACCTGGAAGGACTGGTTTACACAAATGAGAGGGCTTAACTCGGCCTTGAGAAGGAGCTGCATTTCAGTTGTTTGCAGGCCTCTCTTTAAACTAGAAGAGACTGAGATCTTTAAACTAGAAGAGACGAAGATCTTTAAACTCCCCCACCCTTTGCTTTCCCTACAAGGTGGGGGTCTATGAGGAAGAACAGACAAGAGAAATGGAGAAGCCACATTTCCTTTTCCCATATGATGGCAGTGTATTTTCTCCCCCCATAAAATTAGCAAAAAATATAAGAATGTGAAAGAGTGACTGTGATTATTAAGGCCTCAACCACAGAAGAGCATTGAGGCTCTGAGAGAGAATCCCCACGGGGGCCCAAGGAGACTTGCACAAGGCGAGTTTCATTCTGGGCTGGTGGCAGCTGACATAGAAGAGCTCTGTCGGACATTCTATAATAACGCGGGCTCATGTCCCAGGGATGGGGTGTGTGTGCATGAATTGAAAGGTTCTTGTCAGAAAGAGCAGAAACTTTGGCCCCAAAGCCAGACTCAGGGGTGGGCTACCCAGGTGGTCGACAGGGAGGCACTAAAACAACCCTGGAAATGTCATGAGATGAGATCAGCCTGTGCAGCTGGAAGGGCTACTCTGACGAGCAGCTTTGGGGCTTGTCAGGGACTTGCTTAAGTGACACCTGGGGGCCAGTAAACTCCCTTCAAAAGAAGAGAGGGTACACCAGTGTTCGAAGCAGCACTATTCACAATTGCCAGGTGGAAGCAACCCAAATGTCCATTGATATGATGCGGCTACGATGTCTGGGGCATATACCCTGGGGTTCCTCGTCTCGCGCCAGGAAAATGTGGGACACAGACACATGGGAGGAGTTTAGGAACAGAGGTTTAATAGAAGAGAAAGAGAAACAGCTCTCTCTAGAGAGAAAGGGATCTCCCAGCGGAAAAGACAGCTGGTGGCAAATGCAGGGGATTTTATAGTCCAGCTTGAGGAGGCAGTATCTTATTTACCTAGGGCTCACAGACTGGTTCAATCAGGTGTGGCATCATACCGTGCGTCATATTGCACGTCACAGCTTGAGGAAGGCTGGTCGCCCCACCCTAATCTTATTATGCAAATAAATTATCCGGGGCCAGTGTCATCTTGTTTGCTCCTTACTATACATGTGGCTGGCAGAGAAGGGATGGTGGAACCGCCATCTTGAGCATGTCTAGTCCCTAATTCCTGCTGGCTTTCACCCGTGCAAGCCCCCAGCTTGCTTGTCTATGTCTGCAGCTCAACTTTAAAGGCTGCTCTTTGTTAGAAAATGATTTGGGCTGCTTTTCATTAAAAAGAAAAGCCTTACCAAGGACTTCTATACCCTTACTATCTGCCTAAGTGATTTCCCCTTAACTCCCGTATCAGATGGACAAATGGATAAAACAAAATGTAGTCTATCCATGCAATGGCATATTGATTATCCAGCCTTAAAATGGAGGGAAATTCCGACATATGCTACAACATAGATTAACTTTAAGGAAGTTATATTAAGTGAAGTAAGCCAGTCACACAAAGACAAAGACTGTGTGATTCCACTTATATAAAGTACCCAGAGTAGTCAAATGCATAGCGACAGAAAGTAGAATGATGGTTGTCAGGGCAGCCTTATTGCAGGTGAGAACTCTCTGTGGTATCCTCAGGTGGCACTGGGCATTGTACGATAACATGTTAATCCATTAATCTGTGAATGGATTAATCCAGGGCAGAGGCCTCATGATCCAATCATTTCTTAAAGGGCTCACCTCAATACTCCACTTTGAGGATAAGTTTCAACATAAGTTTTGGAAAGGATATTCAAACCATAATGAGAGGTGAAACTGGCTGGGCTTCTGGGTCGGGTGGGGACTTGGAGAACTTTTCTGTCTAGTTAAAGGATTATAAATGCACCAATCAGTGCTCTGTGTCTAGCTAAAGGTTTGTAAACGCACCAATCAGCACTCTGTCAAAACGGACCAATCAGCACTCTGTAAAACGGACTAATCAGCACTCTGTAAAATGGACCAATCAGCTCTCTGTAAAATGGACCAATCAGCAGGATGTGGGTGGGGCCAAATAAAGGAATAAAAGCAGACCACCGGAGTCAGCAGTGGCAACCTGCTTGGGTCCCCTTCCATGCTGTGGAAGCTTTGTTCTTTTGCCCTTCACAATAAATCTTGCTGTTCCTCACTCTTTGGGTCCATGCCACCTTTATGAGATGTAACACTCACTGTGAAGGTCTGCAGCTTCACTCTTGAAGTCAGCGAGACCACGAACCCACTGGAAAGAAGAAACGCTGGACACATCTGAACATCAGAAGGAACAAACTCCAGACACATCGTCTTTAAGAACTGTAACACTCACCACAAGCATCCGCAGCTTCGTTCTTGAAGTCAGCAAGACCAAGAACCCACCAATTTGGGACATATTTTGGCAACTACAAAGGGACCATCGCCTATTGCCAAGTGGTGAGTACAATCAGACCCCTTTCGCTTGCTATTCTGTCCTATTTTTCCTTAGAATTTGGGGGCTAAATACCGAGCACCTGTCGGCTAGTTAAAAGCAACTAGCAAGGCCGCAGGACTAAAGACATGGGTGTCAGGCTTTCTGGGAAGGGGCTCTCTAACAACCCCAGACTCTTCAAAGTTGGGAGCTTTGGTTTGCCTGGAACCAGCTTCCACTTTTCCTGTACTTCTAGGCTAAGCTGAGGGTCAACAGAGAGGAAAGCCATTCAGCTCCGGGGTCGCGACAACAAATTGGTTTACCCTGTGGCCATGAGCAGAACTCTCAAAGGCACGTCACCCAAGTGAGACTTGCCCATCTATCCTGACCATTGCCCCTGGATCCTAATGCCTGTCAGACAAACTTCCTCCCACCTCTCTTCTCCGAGGCTAGTCCCGCTTCTAAAAACTACTCCTTGTCTCTGGTACTTTTCTAGTTTCTCCTATAAGAATGATTTCTACTATAAACTCCAGGACTTTATTCCCTTCTTTAGGCACCCAGGCTCACCAATCTGAAAGACATAATTTTTGCCCAAAGCCCCGTCATAGCGGGGAGTACCTGGAATTTTAGGATTCCCTCCTCAGCCAAGCAGGCCTAACAACAGCTATTCCTGAAGCTAGGATATGGAGAGCCTCAGAAATTGTATCCTTCCTGTTCATATAAGTGAGGACAAAAGGTGTCACTCTTCCAACCCTGGAGATCCCTTCCCTCCCTCAGGGTATGGCCTTCCACTTCATTTTTGGGGCATAACATCTTTATAGGACACAGGTAAGGTCCCAATACTAACAGGAGAATGGTTAGGACTCTAACAGTTTTTCAAGAATACGTCGGTAAGGGCCACTAAATCCAATTTTTCTCAGTCCTCCTTGTGGTCTAGGAGGAAAACTAGTGTTTCTGCTGCTGCGTTGGTGAGCGCAACTATTCCAATCAGCAGGGTCCAGGGACTGTTGTGGGTTCTTGGGCAAGAGGTGTTTCTGCTGCTGCGTGGTGAGCGCAACTATTCTGATCAGCAGGGTCCAGGGACCTTTGCGGGTTCTTGGGCAGGGGATAAACAAATCAAAACCGTGGGTGGTTTTGTCTTTCAGATGGGAAACACTCCGGCATCAACAGGCTCACCCTTGAAATGCATCCTAAGCCATTAGGACCAATTTGACCCACAAACCTTGAAAAAGAGGTGGCTCATTTTTTTCTGCACTACAGCCTGGCCCCAATATTCCCTCTCTGATAGGGAAAAATCACCATCTGAGGGAAGTACAAATTACAATACTATCCTGCAGCTTGACCTTTTCTGTAAGCGAGAAGGCAAATGGAATGAAATACCTTATGTCCAAGCTTTATTTTCATTGAAAACAATTTTTCGATTTTGCATACACAACTATGCAAAGCTTGTAGTTTACATCCCACAGGAGGACCTTCAGCTTACCTCCATATCCTAGCCTCCCTATAGCTCCCCTTCCTATTAATGATAAGCCTCCTCTAATCTCCCTTGCCCAGAAGGAAATAAGCAAAGAAATCTGCAAAGGACCACAAAGACCCCCGAGCTATCAGTTGTGTCCCCTTCAAGCTGTAGGGGGAGGGGAATTTGGCGCAACCCAGGTACATGTCCCCTTCTCCCTCTCTGATTTAAAGTCGATCAAGACAGACCTGGAGAAGTTTTCAGATGATCCTGATAGGTACATAGATGTCCTACAGGGTCTAAGGCAAACCTTCAATCTCACTTGGAGAGATGTCATGCTATTGTTAGATCAAACCCTAGCCTTTAATGAAAAAAATGCTGCTTTGGCTACAGCCCGAGAGTTTGGAGATACCTGGTATCTTAGTCAAGTAAATGATAGAATGACAGCCAAAGAAAGGGACAAATTCCTTACGGGTCAGTAAGCCGTCCCCATTATGGATCCCCACTGGGACCTTGACTCAGATCATGGGGACTGGAGTCATAAACATCTGTTGACCTGTGTTCTAGAAGGACTAAGGAGAATTAGGAAAAAGCCCATCAATTATTCAATGATGTCCACCATAACTCAGGGAAAGGAAGAAAATCCTTCTGCCTTCCTTGAGCAGCTATGGGAGGCCTTAAGAAAATATACTCCCCTGTCACCTGAATCACTCGAAGGTCAATTGATTCTAAAAGATAAGTTTATTACCCAATCAGCTGCAGATATCAGGAGAAAGCTCCAAAAGCAAACCCTGGGCCCTGAACAAAATCTGGAGGCATTATTAAACCTGGCAACCTCAGTGTTCTATAATAGGGACTGAGAGGAACAAGCCCAAAAGGAAAATCGAGATCAGAGAAAGGCTGAAGCCTTAGTCATGGCCCTCAGACAAACAAACCTTAGTGGTTCAGAGAGCACAGAAAATGGAGCCAATCACCCAGTAGGGCTTGTTATCAGTATGGTTTATAAGGACACTTTAAAAAAGATCATCCAATGAGAAACAAGCTGCCCCCTCATCCATGTCCACCATGTCGAGGCAATCACTGGAAGGTGCACAGCCCCAGAGGACAAAGGTTCTCTAGGTCAGAAGCCCCCAACCAGATGATCCAACAATAAGATTGAGGGTTCCCGGGACAAACGCCAGCTCATGCCATCACCCTCACTGAGCCCCAGGTACGTTTAACCATTGAGGGCCAGGAAATTGACTTCCTCTTGGACACTGGTGCAGCCTTTCAGTATTAATCTCCTGCCCTGGACGACTGTCCTCAAGGTCCGTTACCATCTGAGGAATCCCGGAACAGCCTGTAACCAGATATTTTTCCCACCTCCTCAGTTGTAATTGGAAGACTTTGCTCTTTTCACATGCCTTTCTTGTTATACCTGAAAGTCCCACACCCTTATTAAGGAGGGATATATTAGCCAAAGCTGGAAAATTGTCTACATGAATACGGAGAACAAGTTACCCATTTTTTGTCCCCTACTTGAGGAGGGAATCAACTCTGAGGTCTGGGCATCAGAAGGACAATTTGGAAGGGCAAAAAATGCCCACCCAGTCCAAATCAGGTTAAAAGACCCCA
Source organism: Macaca fascicularis (assembly GCF_037993035.2). Taxonomy (NCBI): domain Eukaryota; kingdom Metazoa; phylum Chordata; class Mammalia; order Primates; family Cercopithecidae; genus Macaca; species Macaca fascicularis. The sequence continues at coordinate 18,480,510 of NC_088375.1, forward strand.
CCACTTATCCTTATCAAAGGCAATATCCCTTAAGGCCTGAAGCTCATAAAGGATTACAGGATATTGTTAAACATTTAAAAGCTCAAGGCTTAGTAAGGAAATGCAGCAGTCCCTGCAATACTAGGAGTACAAAAACTGAATGGTAAGTAGAGACTAGTGCAAGATCTTAGACTCATCAATGAGGCAGTAATTCCTCTATATCCAGTTGTACCCAACCCCTATACCCTGCTCTCTCAAATACCAGAGGAAGGAGAATGGTTCACTGTTCTGGACCTCAAGGTGCCTTCTTCTGTATTCCCCTGCACTCTGACTCCCAGTTTCTCTTTGCCTTTGAGGATCCCACAGACCACACATCCTAACTTACATGGACGGTCTTGCCCCAAGGGTTTAGGGATAGCCCTCACCTGTTTGGTCAGGCACTGACTCAAGATCTAGGCCACTTCTCAAGTACAGGCACTCTGGTCCTTCAGTATGTGGATGATTTACTTTTGGCTACCAGTTCGGAAGCCTCATGCCAGCAGGCTACTCTAGATCTCTTGAACTTTCTAGCCAATCAAGGGTACAAGGTGTCTGGTCGAAGGCCCAGCTTTGCCTACAGCAGGTTAAATATCTAGGCCTAATCTTAGCCAAAGGGACCAGGGCCCTCAGCAAGGAAGGAATACAGCCTATACTGGCTTATCCTCACCCTGACATTAAAACAGTTGAGGCGTTCCTTGGAATCACCGGCTTTTGCCAACTATGGATCCCCGGATACAGCGAGATAGCTTGGCCCCTCTATACTCTAATTGAGGAGACCCAGAGGGCACATACTCAACTAGTAGAATGGGAACCAGGTGCTGCAGAAACAGCCTTCAGAACCTTAAAGAAGGCCCTAGTACAAGCTCCAGCTTTAAGCCTTCCCACAGGACAAAACTTGTCTTTATATGTCACAGAGAGAGCAGGGATAGCTCTTGGATTCCTTACTCAGACTCGTAGGACAACCCCACAACCAGTGGCATACCTAAGTAAGGAAATTGATGTAGTAGCAAAAGCCTGGCCTCACTGTTTACGGGTAGTTTCGGTGGTGGCCGTCTTAGTGTCAGAGGCTATCAAAACAATACAAGGAAAGGATCTCACTGTCTGGACTACTCATGATGTAAGTGGCGTACTAAATGCCAAAGGAAGTTTATGGCTATCAGACAACTGCCCACTTAGATACCAGGCACTACTCCTTGAGGGACTAGTGCTTCAAATACATATGTGCGTGGCCCTCAACCCTGCCATTTTTCTCCCAGAGAATGGGGAACCAATCAAGCATGACTGCCAACAAATTATAGTCCAGACTTATACCACCCGAGTTGATCTCTTAGAAGTCCCCTTAGCTAATCCTGACCTTAACCTATATACTGATGGAAGTTCATTTGTAGAGAATGGGATACAAAGGGCAGGTTATGCCATAGTTAGTGATGTAACCATACTTGAAAGTAAGCCTCTTCCCCCAGGGACTAGAGCCCAGTTAGCAGAACCAGTGGCACTTACCTGAGCCTTAGAACCGGGAAAGGGAAAAAGGATAAATGTGTATACAGATAGCAAGTATGCTTATCTAATCCTACATGTCCATGCTGCAATATGGAAAGAAAGGGAGTTCCTAACCTCTGGGGGAGCCCCCATTAAACACCACAAGGAAATTATGGAGTTATTGCACGCAGTGCAAAAATCCAAGGAGGTGGCAGTCTTACACTGCCAAAGCCATCAGAAAGGTGAAGGAGAAAAGGCAGAAGGAAACTGTCAGGCAGATGCTGAGGCCAAAATTGCTGCCAGGCAGAATCTCCCATTAGAAATACCTACTGAAGGACCCTTGGTGTGGAACAACCCCTTCCAAGAGATTAAGCCCCAGTATTCCCCCACTGAAACAGAATGGGGACTTTCACAGGGGCATAGTTTTCTCCCCTCAGGGTAGTTAATGACAGAAGAAGGAAAGGTGCTTATATATGAAACCAGCCAGTAGAAAATACTTAAAAGCCTCCAGAAAACTTTTCATATGGGTATTAAAAACACTCAAGGCCACATCCCTATTTACAGCCAAATCTCCTCCAGACCATCTCACAGGTAGTCAAAGCCTGTGAGGTGTGCCAAAGGAATAATCCCTTGGTTCATCGTAAGGCTCCTTTGGAGGAACAAAGAATAGGTCAGTATCCTGGAGAGGACTGGCAGTTAGACTTCACTCATATGCCTAAGTCAAAGGGATTTCAATACTTATTGGTCTGTGTCGATACCTTTACAAATTGGATAGAAGCTTTCCCCTGCAAGACACAGAAGGCTCAGGAAATGATTAAAGTCCTAATTCATGAAATAATTCTTAGATTTGGGTCTCCCCAAAGCTTACAGAGTGACAATGGTCCAGCTTTTAAAGCCAGTATAACTCAAGGAATTTCCAGGGCGCTAAGGATACAATATCACCTTCACTGTGCCTGGAGGCCACAATCCTCAGGGAAGGTGGAGAAGGCAAATGAAACACTCAAAAGGCACTTAAGGAAACTAACACAAGAAATCTCCCATGGCCTACTCTTTTGCCCATGGCCTTGTTGAGAATCCAAAATTCTCCTCACAAAATGGGGCTCAGTCCATATGAAATGCTGTATAGACAACCTTTTCTCACAAATGACCTCCTACTTGATCAGGAAACGGCCAACTTGGTCAATGATATAACTTCTTTGGCAAAATATCAACAAAACCTTAAAAACCTACCTGAAGGACGTCACAGAGAAAAGGGAACAGGGTTGTTTCAACCAGGAGACCTAGTGTTGGTCAAATCTCTCCCCTCTACCTCCCCATCCATGGACTCTTTGTGGGAAGGACCATACTCAGTAATCCTCTCTACCCCAACTGCAGTTAAGGTGGCAGGAGTGGAATCTTGGATTCACCACACCCGAGTTAAACATTGGACATCCCCTGAGAAACCTGCAGGACTGTCAGCTCAGGAGTCCCAAGATCAGCCAGGCCAGCCTCGATACACATGCAAACCGTTGCATCTCCTATTTCGGAAGGAAATATCCCAGACTAAAAAGGTTCCTACCACTGATCCTGAGGAAAAACCCCTTCCTCCTTAAAAAGGATAAGTGAAAACCTGCATAATCTGTATCTTTAACACCCCTCCTTGCCCTTTTAATGGAATCCTTTTACTATTTCATCATATTATTAAGCAGCATACTAACCATACTGTTTGTGATAGGACTATATACTGTAGCTCCTACCAGGATGAAAATCCTAAGCACATTAACCTTGTTTCTATCTTCCTTCCTTCTGACAGCAATTTATTCCTACCTTTAACTCAGCCTGGATAAAATGATCTCGTCTTCCAAAGCGCCCTCTTTACCTTCCTATTTACTCTTTACCTATCTATCCCTCCTGCTTCCTTGGATACCTCATACAATCACCCCTCCCCTTCCACTAGCTTCTAATTGCCTCTACAAGACTCTCAACTTAACCCAGTCTCTGTTAAACCAGTCCAATCCTTCCCTGACAAATGACTGTTGGCTTTGTATCTCTCTATCAACCTCTGCTTACGTTGCCACTCCCATTCCTGCAAAAAAACTGGGTCTTTACCGACTTAACCTACCACCCTCATTATGAAGGAAAAGACCCTTTCTGACTTCCAAATATGCAATCATTAGCCGACTTTCCCATCTTCAATAGGACCAAGAATACCCTAACAGGACGTAAAAGCTGCAATCCAGCTTTTACTACTACCTATTACTATTACCTACTAGCCCATCAGTGTAATTACACCCTACAACGTTAAGCCCCAATTAATCATAGTAACTTCTGAGTCACCCAAACAGCTCCATTCAGACAGCTTGTATGCTTCTCAGGGCTCCCAAAATCATCACCTCCTCCCAGCTTAACAAACAGTCCAGGTTTTGTAATAGCAAACATACTCCCTGCATGACCATTCACCCCTGCACCCCCTGCAGCAGTGTCCCCACCACTAGTGAATGCCTTCTCATCCCCTCTTTCAATCACTCTCTCAAATGGTTCCTAGTAGACACAAAACGTTTTTTTCTCCAATGGGAAAATAGAACCCAAGGAGCCACTCAGTTTGCTCCCAACACCCCTTTCCAGCCACTCACTGGAGCTACCTTGGCAAGTACTCTAGGAGTATGGGAAAACAAAAACAACAAATTCACACACCTTTTTAACATACACAACCAGTTCTGTCTACCCAGCCAAGGTATATTCTTACGTGGAACATCAACCTATAGCTGCCTCCCCACTAACTGGACAGGCACCTGCACCTTAGTCTTTCTAAGTCCCAACATTAACATCGCCCCAGGAAATCAGACCCTATCAGTACCCCTCAAAGTTCAAGTCCGTCAGTGCAGAGCCATACAACTAATACCCCTACTTATAGGGTTAGGAATGGCTACTGCTATAAGAACCAGAATAGCCAGTTTATCTACTTCGTTATCCTACTACCACACATTGTCAAAGGATTTTTCAGACAGTTTGCAAGAAATAACAAAATCTATCCTTACCCTACAGTCCCAAATAGACTCTTTGGCAGCAGTGACTCTCCAAAACCGCCGAGGCCTAGACCTCCTCACTGCTGAGAAAGGAGGACTCTGCACCTTCTTAGGGGAAGAGTGTTGTTTTTACACTAACCAGTCAGGGATAGTATGAGATGCCGCCCAGCATTTACAGGAAAAGGCTTCTGAAATCAGACAACGCCTTTCAAACTCTTATACCAACCTCTGGAGTTGGGCAACATGGCGTCTCCCTTTTCTAGGTCCCATAGCAGCTATCTTGCTGTTACTCACCTTTAGGCCCTGTATTTTTAACCTTCTTGTCAAATTTGTTTCCTCTAGAATCGAGGCCATCAAGCTACAGATGGTTTTACAAATGGAACCCCAAATGAGTTCAACTAACAACTTCTACTGAGGACCCCTGGACCAACCTGCTAACCCTTCCACTGGCCTAAAGAGTTCCCCTCTGGAGGACACTACAAGTACGGGGCCCCTTCTTCACCCCTATCCAGCAGGGATAGCTCTTAGCTAGAGCAGTCATCAGTCAAATTCCCAACCGCAGTTAGGGTGTCCTGTTTAGAGGGGGGGGATTGCCAGGTGAAGCTGTCTGGGCTTTTGAGTTGGGTGGGGCCTTGGAGAACTTTTCTGTCTAGCAAAGGATTGTAAATGCACCAATCAGCACTCTGTGTCTAGCTAAAAATTTGTAAATGCACCAATCAGCACTCTGTCAAAACAGACCAATCAGCATTCTGTAAAACGGACCAATTAGCACTCTGTAAAATGGACCAATCAGCTCTCTGTAAGATAGACCAATCAGCAGGATGTAGGTGGAGCCAAATAAAGGAAAAGAATAAAAGCAGGCCACCAGAGCCAGCACCTGCAACCTGCTCAGGTCCCCTTCCACGCTGTGGAAGTTTTGTTCTTTTGCTCTTCACAATAAATCTTGCTGCTGCTCACTCTTTAGGTCCATGCTGCCTTTATGAGCTATAACACTCACCATGAAGGTCTGCAGCTTCACTCCTGAAGTCAGCGAGGCCATGAACCCACCGGGAGGAATGAACAATTCCAGATGCACCACCTTTAAGAGCTGTAACATTCATTGCGAAGGTCTGAGACTTCACTCCTGAAGTCAGCAAGACCGTGAACCCACCAGAAGGAATAAACTCCAGATACATCCGAACATCAGAAAGAACAAACTCCGGACCCACCATCTTTTAAGAGCTGTAACACTCACCACGAGGGTCCGCGACTTCATTCTTGAAGTCAGTGAGACCAATAACCCACCAGTTCCGTACATAATAACAAGTGGCAAATTTTATATTATGTATATTTTCCACAATTTTCTAAAAAATGGAAAAAAAAGAAGAAGGTGGGTTCTATTAAGCACTGGGTGTGTTTTCCTGTATGAGGTGTGCCACTGGGATTTTCAACACCTCTACAATGCTGACCAAATTGTAGCCCAGTTAGCTTGCCTGAGGTGCCTAGGGACATCGTCCAGTCCTGGGCAAGGGTACCTGTGGGGAGAGGCATGACTGCACTGCCAACTGGGCCCTTCTTGGGTGGCACTATGGGCCTGCCCATCTCAAGGTCAGTTAGATCTCCCTGGCACTCTGGGCTGGAGGTCTACAGACTCCCCTAGAAGGCTATGTGGCCACAGTAAGAGAAGCCACCTCTACCTGCATTCTCACTACCTCCCAGTTAGAAGGAGCGGGTTGATGGCAGGAGCAGATGTCAGGAACCAGCACAGGCCATGCAGGGGCATCTCAGGACTCTCTACGGGAATAATGTAGCAGGAAAAGAACGAATCTCCCGAAACTTGGGGTGGGAATCAGAGTTCTCTTGATTTGAACAGTTTTACCCGATGTTGCACCGCAAGATGGTAATGTGAAATATATTGTTTGCAAAGGGTAATTAGGGGCATCCAGAAATCTTAAATCCGAGAGAAAGACAGAATTGGGAGCTAGAAGGGCTAATCAGCTATTGAAGACAAGAGAGTAGGCGGCAGGCATAGGCTGGCTCAGAAGAATTTTTCTGAAAGATCTCCTTGTTAACAGCAGCCAGTTTTCACTGGTTCTAGCATGTATGTGACATTTCTTATCTCAGAGTGGCTTAAAAGTACTGCTCAGCCCTTGACAGAAGTTGCAGAATTCCGTTTCTACATCACACAGGGAACTGGACAAAATGGATTCTAGGGTTAAGTTTCTCTAAATCCAAGTTAATAATGGTACTCCTTTATTATTTCTATTTTATTTTGATACCTATGGCATTCCTTGGAGATGCTATATTACTGTTGGGAGAAAAACTTTTCCTCTATTAACTTAGGTCCAGATACCAGGGGTCTGCAAATTAACTGACAATTGATATATTAACAAAAGAAAAGATGAAGTTGATTCCCTTGTCTGTGGGAGTACTCAGTACTGATGAACTCACTGAACAGCTGGGGGTACGGGCTTACATGCCAGCTTAACCAGGGAAGGGAAAGGGTGAGGGTGAGGATGGAGTAAAGATAGAAGATTTGTTCTAGGAGGACAAATGGAAGGTAGATGGTTTTTGATAAGGTTTGTTTATGCACCTTCTCTAATGGTCAGTCTCCTTCCTGGCTGGAAACTTCCCAGGACAGGGCATTTATTCTCAGAAGTCTCTGCCTTTATTCAGATAAGGGAAGCTCCAGAAAGTCTTCTTTCTGCCTCTGCTGTATTTCAAATGTCTTCAATTTAAAGTAATCTTTATGCCGTCTTGGGGTGGATCCAAGTGGGTCCCTTCATTACTATCACTTCTTTTATGTTCAAATGCTGTTATAAGAATCACGTCTTGATAACCGCACAAAAATTTGAATAGGTAGAGCTGGGGTAATAATCGTAATGGGAGCTAACATTTGCAGCAAGCTTACTGTATGTCAGGCATCATGCTTAGCATTCTACATGGATTATCTAATGTAACCCTCGAAATGACAGCAGGAAGTGGGTGCTGTCATTTTTGCAGGAGGAAACTCAGGCTTGGGGAAGTTAACATGTGGCCGTGTGATCAAGTGAAAATCAAACACCGGCTCCTCTGACGGTAGAACCCGACTTCTTGTAGTAATTGTTTACTGTTGCATAATCAATACCCGCAATGCAGTAGCCTAAAACAATACACATTATTATTTCTCACCATGTCTGGGAGTTTTCGTGAGGCTGAGTTGGATGTTGGCTGAGTTGGCAGCCATCTGAAGACTTGTTTGGGGTGACGGGATCCACTTCCAGGGTGGCTTTTTCCTGTGACTGTCATACGGGTGCCAGCTGTTGTGGAGGCCTCAGTTCCTCGCTGGGGACCTTGCTGCAGAGTGATCTAACTATGCAGCAGCTGGCTTCCCCAGAAGCCAAGGCAGCAGCTGCAATGCATTTTATTACTTATTCTTAGAAGCCACGCACCACCACTTCTGCAGTATCCTATTAGTCACATGGGTTGGCTCTATTCACTGTGAAAAGGGACAGTGCATGGATTCCAGGAGTGAGGATCTTTGGGAGCCAGTTCAGGGCCAGCTACCACATTTCTACTACACTTTTCCTTCTTTACTATCAACCTAGGCAAAAGTGCTGTGAAATGAAATTTATAAGAGTCTATAGTTTTTGACTGAGCTCACGCACTAATCTCCAGCAGACCAGACCAAACCAAACCAGAATGGAGTCACTCATGCTGGGTGCCATGTAATGAAACTGAACTTAGACATGGGACATTTTACTAAACAAGATTCACAGCAATCAATCCAAAGGGGCCTGGTCAGCCTGAAGCAGTGTGATAATGAATTCCCATCTGCCTTAACCCTACAAGGAAAATAATTTTAAAATGAACAATCTGTTTTTTGTTCCTTGTTTTTGCTTTCTTCTGTCATTTGCTCTCTGTAAAGCCAACTTCCTCTGCTCAGCTCATTAGAGCACCTTTTTATTTAATAAATGTGATGCTGCCCGATTCATGAATTGCTAATAAAAGCCAGTTAGATAATTAAACTGAATTTGTTGAAATTTTATTGCTTGACAGTGCTTAGACAGGCACCTGGCACTTGGAAGTCTTTCAATAAATCCTAACTTGTTTACATGGAAGAAAAATAAAAAATTCAGGACCCCAAACTATGCCCAAAGAGAAAAGTTTAGCTTTGGAACTGAGTCACACAAAAACTGCCTTCATTTTGTTCCTAAGTAGATAGATGCAAAGATAGAAGGCCACATACCTCCCCAGGTGGCCTCTCTCACAATTTGCTCATGAGGAAATTCTTTGGGGGCCCCAAGATCTTTATTCTGAAACTCTTGTGAATTTTACCCTGACAATGTAAATTAAGAGCTTATCTTCACAGGTGCAGGACAGGCAGGACTAGGAATCCCCCCTCCACTCACCTGAGACAAATGCATGTCTCATGACTGCTTCCCCTGGTCTCTGTTTACTTTATCTTATATAAAAATGCAAACTCACTGAACATGAGACAAGTGCATGGTTGACCGTGGTCCTCAACTCACTCCTTTAACATATAAAATGTGGATTTGATGAGTGCTAATCAAAGCCTCAAAAAGAACAAGAAAAAAAAGAGATCTTTTTTTTCTTCCTTTAGGCTGGAAGCTGCTAAAGTACATTTAAAGATTGAAATTAAGGAGCCAGTGGAGAGGATGATGGTGAAGATACAGGAAATATGGGGATCTGTAGAGCTTCAAAAGAAACCACATGCCACCTTTTGTTTACCCTTCCCCCCTTTTATTCTTTTTGTTTCCTCTGCTGCCCACTCTTTCCCCTTTAAATATCGAAGTCCTCAAACCCTGTTTGGAACAAACACGAATCACAGATGTTCCTGTGATTCGTGTTCCTTTTCACCAGGCACATCCTGAACTTTGGCAAAATAAACCTCTAAGTTGATTGAGACTTGCCTCAGTCATTTTCTTTGGTTTACATTTCTGTCTTTCCTCCCAGCTGTTTTCCAGCCCTCAGTCATTAGTACATAAGAGTTGCACATCAGTGCATAAAGACTTGAAGGCATTTTGGTAGTAGTGGAGCAAATGAGCAGATGACATCCCACAGTGAGATATGTGGTGTTAGACAAGGAGGAAAATAAATATTGAGTGTTGTCCATTGGTTTTGCAACTAAAAGCTCACTGGGCAGAGGGAAAATGCTTGCTTGCTGTAAATAGAGTAGCTCAGAGGAGTTTAAAGGTAGCTGCGTTGAGTAGATAACCATTATAGTAAATTTGAATGTGAAAGAACAGAGCTAGTGGGTAAGAGTGAAAGAAGGGATCTGACTTGATAAAGAGATTTTTTTTTTCTTCCTTTAGGCTGGAAGCTGCTAAAGTACATTTAAAGGCTGAGGTTAAGGAGCCAGTGGAGATGATGATGGTGAGCATACAGGAAAGAGGGGGATCTGTGGATGGGATAAGATCACTGGGGAGATGGTAAGAGATACTTTTAGTTATCCAGTGCTGGGTAACAAAGTGCCCCGAACCTAAATTATTAAGATGGAGTTGGTTTTGTTTTGTTTTTGTTTTTCTTATAAATTTGCAAATTTGTGCTTAACTTGGTGGAGATGGTTTGTCTCTGCTCCACTGACCATTAGCTGGGGCAGCTTGGGGGCTGAGGGATGGAGTCATCTGAATGCTCGTGTGTCTGGTGGTTCATGCTGGCTGTCAACCAGGACATTAGCGAGGACTGAGCAGAAACACCTCCACAAGCATCATGGCTGGATTCCAAGAGCAAGGACCCCAAGAAGATAGGTGGAAGCCGTACCACTTGTTATGAGTCAGCCTTGGAAGTCAGGAAGCTTCCCTTCCACTGTAGTCACAGGCCTGCTTAGATTCAACAGGAAGGACCATGCACCCACAGTGTCAACTTCCAACTCTAAGGAGAAAATGCAGGATGGGATATATTGGTGAGGTTATCTTTGGAAAATACAATCTGCCCAGATAGTCTCTGCACAACTTGTTACTTGCAAGTTCAGAATGTTCACAATCTAGCTGTCTATCTCTTTTCTGTGCTCTAATATATGAGAAGGAGCTGACCAGTACAGCACAAGCACCCATTTGTGAGGTGTAGTGCAGTATGGAACACAAAAGGGGAACTGCCTGGGTGAAGCAAGGCACACCACTTCATCTACCATATTATCTGGGCTCAAGTCTGTATTCTGGAGGACAGCTGGAGAGCTCTGACTAATGGGGTCTGCTGTGCAGAGTGGCTAAATGAAGTCATTGGAGCCCCTTATGAGGAATTTGAAGATAACTGCTGTCATCGATATTAGCAGTCAGGAGTAGGAGCAGAAGCTGAAATACACAAATAAAAGGCACTCAACTGAAGCCATAAGGCAGAAGTGTTTATGAGTAAGCAGAAGCCGTAAACTAGAGGGAATTCTGAAGACAGGAGGGAAGGTAATTCACAGTGCAGGAGTGGAGGAAGAAGGGACAATGGAGCCGAATCACAGCAATGACTGAGCGTGAGAGCCAGGCAGGTGCCTGCTGCTGAGAGTGACCCCAAGAGAACCCATGGCTTGAGACAACTCTCCAGGTGCCTGAGTGCCAGCCAGGGTGGCAGCCAACGTGGAGACCTCCTTCTCAGCTTCACTAGGTCTTCCTATACTGGGCTCTGATCTCCTGAGATTGGTAGACTTTGTTTGACCCAAGAGTGCCTATCTGGCACAGAATCTCAAAATTAACTTTAGGTGAACTTATTAGGGTGCCAAAGGTATATCTACCTAAAAAAATCAATACTTGCCCACAAACTGGAATTAGCAATATCTGGCAAAATATTATAAACTGTTTTGACAAGTTGCAAGTGACTCGCTCTATGTGTTTGTTCATTGTCTAATATTTGTAGAAAGACATTATAGTAAAGGATTTGTCTGGGGAATCCTACAATCATTTCACTCTGTAATATGCTCCTTGCAGATGGAAGGAGGGTATATTTTCTGAGCTGGTTAGTTGAAGGGCTCAAATCATAGCACACGTCTGTCACTTCCATGCACTCTCTCTCCTGGATCATATTTATACTCAATTGAAGTCTTTTGCAGCCTTCAGTGGCTGATCACCAATTGAGTGTCTGCCCTCCCCATGGACCAATGTCTAATGTTACATTACAGGACACAGGGATTATTTCAGTGAGTTCCTGCACTAAGAGTGGTGTTGGCAACTTTTAGAAACCCACCCCTTCATCCTGGGCAAGACTTCCTATCATGTGGCTAGAAAGAAAAGTCAATGACATTTATTCTGTGACCTGACATTTATTCTGTGACCTATGTATTACTTTGTATGTTGCCAAACATTCAGCAAGCTAGTGAGTGGTCTGTTTATTTGCAGGCTAGGGCCAATGCTTCTTATCTCTAAAAGCTGAGTACTGCTATTGCCACCATCAACTGGTACAATCTTTTTTTTTTTTTTTTGAGACTGAGTCTCCCTCTGTCACCCAGGCTGGAGTGCAGTGGCGCAATCTTGGCTCACTGCAACCTCTGCCTCCTGGGTTTGAGTGATTCTCCTGCCTCAGCCTCCTAAGAAGCTGGGATTACATACAAATGCCACCACGCCTGGTTAATTTTTTGTATTTTTAGTAGAGATGGGGCTTCACCATGTTGGCCAGGCTGGTCTTGAACTCCTGACCTCAGGTGATCTGCCCACCTTGGCTTCCCAAAATGTCGGGATTACAGGCATGAGCCACCGTGCCCGCCCAACTGGCATGAACTTTTAACAGCTTTCTAAAATAGTCACATATTCTCCTCTTATTTAGCTTCTAAAAAGCATTGTGTATTACTCAGCATTCTAACTAGCAGGAAAGAATTTTATTAAAGAGTATCAGGCACCTTAAAGAACACAAGGAGGTCAAAGTCAGGTTTTATAGCTGTGCCCCCAACAGAGCTAGACATACGACACCACAAGGCATTCCAGAGAAACTGCAGTAATACCCCAGTTGTGGGCCTGGAAAGAACCATGGTCATGCTTGCTGTAAGGCTCCAACACTCTGCCTCCATCCTCCTTAGAAACAGGTGTATGTGGTACCTGTTTCTTCTTTCCCCATTGAAGCTTCATGTGAATGTGTCTGATTGACCTAGGACACATGCCCATGCTTAACTGTACCAATCTTTGGTAGCAATGACAGTTCTTAGCTTTTTTTTTTTTTTTTTTTTGAGACGGAGTCTCACTCTGTCGCCCAGGCTGGAGTGCAGTGGCCGGATCTCAGCTCACTGCAAGCTGCGCCTCCCGGGTTTACGCCATTCTCCTGCCTCAGCCTCCCGAGTAGCTGGGACTACAGGTACCCGCCACCTCGCCCGGCTATTTTTTTGTATTTTTTTTTAGTAGAGACGGGGTTTCACTGGGTTAGCCAGGATGGTCTCGATCTGCTGACCTCGTGATCCGCCCGTCTGGGCCTCCCAAAGTGCTGGGATTACAGGCTTGAGCCACCGCGCCAGGCCTGACAGTTCTTAGCTTTTAGAGGTAAGAAGCATCAGCCCAAGCTTGCAAATAAATGGACCATTCACTTGCCTGCTGAATGTTTGGCAGCCTACAAAATGATACATGGGTCATGGAATAAATATGTCATAGATGTTTCTTTCCAGCCACATGATAAGAAGTCTTGCCCATCATGAGGAGGTGAGTTTCCAAAAGTTGCCAAGGAAGGATGGGAAAGAACATTTCTGGTTCCTACTTTGGGGAGGCAAGGCAAAATAGGGGAGATTCTTCAACATAGGAAGAATGGCCAGGAGATGCTGAGCAGTCAAAAATTATAACAAATATAACTGTCACCAGATGATCAGAGGCATCATTTTAATGTCTTCGTATGGATATTATTTAACTTCTAAAAATTACAAAAAATTGCTAATTGTAGACTCACAGGAGATCTGATAACAGAGCACCTTTTAGATTTCTCTAACCAGTGATGTTGGTTGACTTATCTTGTGAAAGAGTCCTCTGAAATAGCTGTCTAGCTCAATTGCAATACAGTTTCTCAGTTATTTCATAACCTGTTTGAAGCAGAGCTCAAAGCTCTCTACTCAGTGGGTGACTGCATAATTGTTTTAGTTCATTTGTTAAACATAATTGTTTTCCCTTACTTCTATCCTCCTCCTTTGATATATACTCTGCAACTAGATCCCTAATGAATATGGTTAGTGCTTCCCATGGTGTGCAAGGGATAGAGGCTGTGATGTTGTTGAGTTGAAGACATGTCTCCATTTCATGTTTCAGGGACTTAGACACTCAGGGACCAAGTTAAAAGAAGAGTTCTTCAATTGCTTTATTTGAACAAATTTTGCCTGTCATCATGCTCAAGGGGAGCTAGACAATAGGGAGGAAGGCAGAGGACACAGAACAGGCAGGGTATATCGTGTATATTGTGTTAACCTACCAGTTCCCTGAGTCACCCACCAACTCTGAAACTAACTATAAATGTTTAAACACAGATGCTATGGTTTAAATGTGTCCCCCAAAAAGCATATGTTGGAAATGTAATTCCTAGTGCAACAGTGTTGGGGTCTAATGAGAGGTGACTAGGCCATCAGGGCTCTGCCCTTATGGATTAATGTCATTATTATGGGAGTGGGTTCGTTATTACATATTTTTGTTTGTTTTGTGCTGCTATAAAAGTCTACCACAGATGGTAATTTATAAAGAAATTTATTTCTCACAGTTCTGGAGGCTGGGAAGTCCAACAACAGGGTGCCATTATCTGGTGACGGCCTTCCTGCACATGATGGAAGTCACCACATGGGTGAGAGAAAGGAGAAAGGGGGCCAAACTCAGCCTTTTATCAGGAACCTACTCCCACAATAACTAACCCACTCCTTCAATAATAGCATTAATCCATTCATGAGTGCAGAGCCCTGGTGACCTAAAGACCCCGCCTCTCAACACTGTTGCATTGGAAATTAAGTTTCCCACATGTGAACTTTGGGGGACACATTCAAACCACAGCATTGTGGGAGTGGGTTTATTATAAAAGGATGAATTTGACCCTGGAAAGGATGAGTGTGTGCCTCTTTCTGTCTCTCCCTCTCTTTGCCCTTCTGCCTTGTACCATGATATGATGCAGCAACAAGGACCTCACCAGATACCAATGCCTCATTCTTGGACTTCCCAGTTTCCAGGACTGTGAGAAATACATTTCTGTTCATTATAAATTACCCATTCTGTGGCATTCTGTTATAGCAGCACAAGATAGAGTAAGACAACAGACATCCCAGTATATATGTGGAAGACAGAGTCTTGGAAACAACAAGTCAGAACATATTCTTGTGAAGAGTAGTTACCTGTAGTGATCCCTTGTGAATTTTAGATATCATACTTCTAGAGATCTCAGAGTGTTTTATAGACACTATCTTATCCACCCTTGTAATATCATCTATAAGATAGTTATTCCCAAGCCTGGAAGAACTAAAGAACATTAGATCCATGCACTCTTAGATATCAGAGGAGGTGCCAGTGAATCATCACCTTTTCTGGGCTCTAACCTCTACTGAGAATAGATACCAACAAAATTCAGTTAAATGTGTCAGGTATTTAGGGCTAGGTAGGTCAGTACAGCTTAGACCTAATACTGAAAGGGAATGCCTTACTTCCTGCCCCTCTGAATTGAAAAGTGGTGCCCAGTGAACAGTCTACATGGACTAACTCACTTTGCCTATCCCAAATATATAAAGATTTTTGCCCTATGCTTTTTAAAGAGCTTTTATAATTTTAGCTTTTGTGTGTAAGCCTATATTCCATTTCTAGATAGTTTTTGGATGTGATATGAGGTAGAAGTGATGATTCATTTTTTCTTATATATATCTGGTGATAGAAGTGCTTCTGAGCCAGTGACAGAATAGAGCTGGGCTGGGCCTTACCAACGCATTTCCAGCAACAATCCTGAACTGCTTGTTTTCTGAGGAAGCGGATGGTAAATGATCCAAGGAGCTGAAAGAAAATCCCCAAATTTAGCAATACTGTCTGCTGGATTTCTAGTTAGTTTTATTTGAAGTTCATACATTTTACCCTCCCTCAACTTTTTTTCTTATAACATGGATTCTGTTGAACCTCCCTTAACTTACATAGATAGATAGATAGATAGATAGATAGATAGATAGATAGATAGATAGACACATAGATAGATAAAATCAATTCACTTGTTTAAATGAATCCTGAAAAATATTATAAGACAATAAGTTAAACCACTTACAAGAGTTTTGTTAGGTACTAATCTTTTGTTCCTAACCCTGTTCCCAGAAAGAAATCCTATTTTTGTGGGCAAAAATAGACCAGACACCTTTTCCCCACCCCATGGTGCAATGGAGTGCACAGAAGTCATGTTCAAATAAATCTTATAACTTAGATGTTACAGAGAACAAAACCATCATGAAGTAGATGAACTGTTGGAAACTGAGGTGCTCTGACTCAGCCTTTGCATCTTTGACTTATGCATGTTTGTACAGTTGTACATTTCTGATTATTATAATTTTGTCTATCAGATTAGTTATAAAATTTCACCCAAGGAGCAGAAGTTCGTTGTTGTTGTTTTATGAAGAGTCCCAAAATTCTGCTTTAAAAATAAAACAGGACTCCAAATGCATACAGCAACATTTATTCTTCACACAGGGCATATACACAGCATGTACATGTGAAGTAGGTACACATGAAACCTCAACAATTACTGTAAGGTACAAAATTAAGCACCGAATGGATGGAATCATTAACAAGTGCTATGGGACTACAGAGGATACTGAGACTATGGTGTTCTAGGGTGGTCAGAGAAAGCTTCTGGAGGATTTAGGCCTGATTTAGTCATTTAAGTTATGAAGAAGTCACCTCAGAAGGATCAGTGTGGGCAAGGGCATAGAAAAGGAGCTGAGCATCACATGGTGGGACAGCAACTAGGCTTTCGATGGGACCTTGAGCAACATGGTCGAGACAGGTAGCCAGGAGTCAGGAAGCCTCCTATCCCTATGGGATAGTTCCCTGAATAAGATATCACAATTATAAGACACATGATTACTTTATATACCACTAACTAGAGATTTTTGCCAATTAAACTATGACATACCTTTGATTATAAGAAGCACCCCAATTTCAAAGATGTTAGAATGTGTATGGGGAGGCATAAAAACATGGCTGGGTGTGGCAGCAAGCCGCCAAAATGACCACAAACATCCCTCTGTCCTTGTGTGAACACGCACCCATAGTACCCTCCCAGATCTATGTGACCAATAGGATATGGCAGAAATGCGGATGTATGAATTCCAAGATTAAGGTCCAAAGACACTGCAGCTCCTGTTTTGTTCTCTCTCTCTCTCATCATTGGCTTTTGAGGATACCCAGGCAACCTGTAGAGGGAACTGAGGCCCTGCAAAGAATGGAGATTTACCAATAATTGCACAAATGAACTTGAAAGTGAATTGTCCAGCCTTCAGATGACTTCAGTCCCAGCTGGGAGTTTGATAGCAACCTCATGGGAGACCCTAAGAGAGAACCACCCAACTAAGCTGCCTATAAATCTCTGACTTTTAGAAGCTGTGTGTAATAATAATAATTACTTAAATATTTCTTGTTTTGAGCTGCTAGTTTGGGGGTAATTTGTTACATAGCCATAGATAGAATTAATGAATACCACATATAATGTGTGTGCGTGAGTGTGTGTGTGTGTGTATATATATATATATATACACACACACATACTAGGTAAGTGTCAATCTGGGGCTCAGAAACAGATAGACTCATCTGATTTAAAGCATCCTCCTGAGTTTTCCTCCCTGGCTGTCTGCAGATCACCTGCCATCATGAATGACACAGTAACTATCTGGACCAGGAAACTCATAACCAACCAAATACTTCAAAGGAAACAAATGGTCATAGATATCCTTAACACTGGGAAGGCAACAGTACCTAAGACAGAAATTCTGGAAAAATTAGTCAAAATATACAAGACCACACTGGATGTCATCTTTGTATTTGGATTCAGAACTTATTTTGGTGGTGGCAAGATAGCTGACTTTGGTGTGATTTATGATTTTTTTGGATTATGTAAAGAATCATGAACCCAAACATAGACTTGCAAGACATGGCCTGCCTCCATGAGAAGAAAAAGACCTCAAGAAAGCAGTGAGAAGAATGCAAGAATAGAATGAAGAAACTCAGGGGGTTGGCAAAGGCCAATGTTGGTGCTGGCAAAAAGCCAAAGGAGTAAAGATGCTGCAATGATGTTATCTGCAGACACTGTGTGGATTAATAAACTAAAAACTTTCAAGTGAAAGAAAGGCATCCTAGTGCTTCCACTTAGACCTTGAAATGCCCCAGAATCAGGTGTAGAGATTAGAAATAGGTAATCACAGTGGGACTCAGGTGGTGGATGACACAATTGCAAATGAGGATGGTTTACGGAAGCAAGACTGGAACGTACTGAGCCAAATCAAAGAGCCTTAATAGCAGAGACAGCTGTCTGCCTTTGTCCTGAAACACTTCCTCTTCTTAAGGAGCCAACTTCAGAACAAAACCCCACTATATTTTACAGAAAGAATTAAGCGGAAATACTTGTACGAAGTGGGAAGCTCAAGGGTAGGTGTGGATTCAGGCATTTATAGAACATCAGGACTTTGGGAAGATATAAATTAGTGCTCACTCCCAGAGGACGCTGCCAGCCAAGCTAAGGTATTTTGACTTTATTATACAAGCAGAAGGCAGCCACAACTGATTTGAGACAGGAGAATTAGGTACTAATAACAATGTTTGGAAGATTAAACTGGCCATGTCATGCAATATGACTTCGAGTGAGAGAAGCTATGAAAGCCATGGCCAGTTTCCAATGTGAGGATATTATTAATAGTTTAGACTTAGAGAATCCAACCTTTCTCATCCCTCTGGCCACTTGCCTAGCTCAGGGTCAAAGGGGAGCCTAACATCTCCGTTCTCAAACCCCACCACATTTAGAAAACCCTCTTCCCATAGCCACTCACTCTCTCACAAAAGTTCTTCTGTAGAAATATCCTAGAGGATGCAGTCTATCTGAGCTAATACTGTGCCGTCATGCTGATGCTGCAGTCTCACCAACGTACCTTAATGTAGCGGTTTCCCTGGGGTTCTTTGTCCTACATCCAAGAAAATTAAGGAATGCAGACGTAAGGGTGGGGTTGGAGTCAAAGTTGAATAAGCGAAAAAAGAAAGCGTTCTGCAGCAGAGAGGGGAGTCCAAGTGGATTGCCGGGTTACAGCTGAATTTAAAAGCTTTTTGTAAGAAACTGCTTTCTTCCCTGTAACTGTTTGAGTAACTTTTCTTACCAGTAAATCTGTCTGTGCAATTCTTCTCTTATGCAGCTGTGGGTATGTCTCCAGGCAAGCACAAAGCACTGCTTCTCTTGTTTGTATAACTATGGGTTTGTTTTAGGTAAGCCCCCTTCCTCCCTGTGCAAGTTCCCACCGTGTATGTGCCTGTAAAGGGGAGGAAAGTTTTTCCTAGGAGCTCACTAATTGTACAAAGAACAAAGAACCTTTGTGCTGGACCCCGTTTGCTTATCTGTTTGCAGGTGCAGCCTGAGTTTTTTTCCCAAGTTATTTTATTTTTGCCTGTTACTGTGACTTTTCAGGCAGGCCACTTCTGCGGTCTGAATTTTTCCCAAATGATTTTCCTTCCTTTCTCCCTCACTGAGAACAGGACCAAAGGGGTGCTGGACTGTGGGAGAGGCTAAGGTGTGTGCAGAGACCTTGAAGAGGAAGGACAGATGGGCATCTTTCCCCAGTGTGTGCAAGGAGGTTCACAACAGCTGATGGTTAGATGGGAGCCTCAGACCTGCAAAAACAAAAGACAGAAAAGCTCCCTATTGTTTATTCATCTAATAAGCTGAGAGAGACCCTAACGGTCATCAAATTCAATTCATAAGTTTGAAAATAAGGCCTTGAGCCCACCTACTGGTCTCTTGCCTTCCAGGCCAGTCTGGTGGCACCTGCTGTTTACCTCTTGTTCTCCTCAAAGGAAGGAAGCTCAGTGTCTACCTGTCTCTGAGGGGAGCCATCCATACACGGGGGAGTGACTTAGCATAGGGTTCTTTGGAAAGGAGATGCTCACTTGGGTGTTTTTGCTTATTTTTTGGTAAGTTAAGAGAACTTCGTTCTGGTACCTACCACTTTCACTAGGCAAAAATCATGTTTACATCTGGGTGAAAGAGAAAAGGATTCCTGCTTAGTTTTCTTTTTGTGTCTGCACTTAGGGAAAAGTTAGCAGATAAACTCTATCTATTTTTTTTAAAATAAGGCCAATTTAAGAGTGTCAAAAGATTCATGTTATTTATTCAGGATTATTTGTTTTTACTCCTATACTTGTTCGACACTAGTATAGACTTATTCACCTTCACTTGGAAATTTTATAATTCTAACCCAAGGGAAAGAACCCTTCTTTCATTTCTGTAATCCATTTCCTTCTTCACATGTCTTTTTATCTCTTTTTTTCAGAAAGTCACACGCTTGACTTGTAACACTTCATGCTACCTGAGAAGAAAGGAAAAGTCACTTTGTGCTTGACTCACATAAGATGACTGAAATACCTGTTCACAAGATTAATAGCAGAGCATTATTTACCAACCTGTGCATCTTATTAAACATCATTTTCTTCTCTTTATGTTTCACAAAAACAAGCTCTGCAGGGATCTCTTTTGGCAATATTGCAATCTAGTTAGCCGAATCAACCTTTCTGCTGAAAATAACTAAAAAGTTTGAAAATCAGAGCTTTCTTAAAAGCACTGATGAGCTGGCAAGAAACCAAGAAATACACAGGGCAAAATCTGAGGGGAAGTGGGAACTGAGAGAAGTGAACAGAGTCAGCTTTTAGCCTGGGGACATTTGCCAAGCTTGATTCTGAGCTTCAGCTTTCATTGCCTCTGGGAGCACCAGAGGCAGGAGGCAAAGCATGGGACAGCCAAAGTGGGACATCCTGGGAGACCCTCTTCCCTCAAATATGGTACCCTGAAGAACCCCACCCTTAGTGTAGGCCTGGCGTGGAAACACATTGTAAACCAAAAGAAAATTCTAAGTCCCCCAACCGACTGAATGAACCCTCCACCCTTGGACAAGGGAATCCCAAAGAAACCTGAAAAACTAGTTCAGGCTATGATGGGAAGAGAGGTCAGATGTGTTATACCCTCCCCTTTGGAGTTTAGGCACAACTGACCAGAATTATCACTAAAATAGAGATCATAAGACGGACAAAACAGACTTTTTGTGGCAATAAGATACCAAATTCTGATCTGACTCTGGTATAGCAACACATGACAACAGGCCCTAAAGGAAATGAAAATATTTTGCCCCAAAGTATATTTCTTTGACATATTTTGAAATGGTCCTGCCAAGCCTTCTTTTGTGGGGGAAATCTGCATTTTGTAGAGAAGCTCCTTCCCTTTCTAGGTCTTTTCCTGATCAAAAAGAGATTTAACTGAGAATCTGACACCTTTTAAGATGCAAAAGGAGACATTTACCATCTATTCTTTCTGAAACCTGCCACCTGGAGGCTTTATCTACCTAACAAGAACCTTGGCCTATACCATGCTCCTTATCTTAACTCAAGCATTTCTTTTTTTTTTTTTTTTTTTTTTTTAATTTATTTATTTATTATTATACTTTAAGTTGCAGGGTACATGTGCATAACGTGCAGGTTTGTTACATATGTATACTTGTGCCATGTTGGTGTGCTGCACCCATCAACTTGTCATTTACATCAGGTATAACTCCCAATGCAATCCCTCCCCCCTCCCCCCTCCCCATGACAGGCCCCTGTGTGTGATGTTCCCCTTCATATACACCATGGAATACTATGCAGCCATCAAAAAGGATGAATTTGTGTCCTTTGTAGGGACATGGATGCAGCTGGAAACCATCATTCTTAGCAATCTATCACAAGAACAGAAAACCAAACACCGCATGTTCTCACTCATAGGTGGGAACTGAACAATGAGATCACTTGAACTCAAGCATTTCTTTCTGCTGACTTCAACTCTTTAGGCAGAGCTTAGCTCTTTCAACCAATTGCCAATCAGAGAATCTTTGAATCCACCTATGACCTGTAAGTTCCCACTCTGAGATGTCCCACCTTTCTGGGCCAAACCAATGTATACCTTGAATGTATTAATTTATGTCTTTGTCTATAACTTCTGTCTCCCTAAAATGTATAAAACCAAGCTGTAACCGAACCACCTTGAGCATGTGTTCTCAGGACTTTTGGAGGCTGTGCTGTAGGCCATGGTGACTCATATTTGACTCAGAATAAACCTCTTTAAATATTGTACAGAGTTTGGCTTTCATTCCATCAGCAATATGCACGTCCCCCATTACCACACTGTAGCATTGCAAGGAAAATTGCTCAGTTTCCTGGTGCAGAACAGAGCTGGGAAAACCCACCTCTGCAAAGTTGTATCACATACACTTATGGGGCAGGGCAAACCCCAAAAGTGGGGCTCAGCTCAGGAAGCCACATGGGTCCTTGACTCCACGCAGGACGGAATTCAAAACCAAGCTGACGAAGTGAAAGCAAGTTTATAAAGAAAGCAAAGGAATGAAAGCGTGGCTACACTGTAGGCAGACCCACATAGGCTGCTGATTGGCTATTTTTTTGGTTATTTCTTGATGACTTAATAAAGCTGCAGTGGATAATTCATGAGTTTTCCAGGGAAAGGGTGAGGATTTCCCAGAACTGAGAGTTCTTTTTCCTTTTAGAACATATAAGGTAATTTCTTTGCTTTGGTGTTTGTAAACTGTCATGGCATTGGTGGGAGTGTCTTCTAGCATGCTAATATATTACAATTAATGTATCATGAGCAGTGAGGTCACTTTTGTCACATCTTGGTTTTGATGAGTTTTGGTTGGCTTCTTTTTTGCACTTTGTCTTATAAGCAAGGTCCTGTAAAATAAGTCCTGCTTAATTCCTGTCTCACTTGCAGCACAGATTCAAACTATCTAGTTAAAACAACAACTCTAACAACAACACACTCAAGGTAAAAATTTAGCTTCAAGGGACACTGGACTAGTGGTTTTCCAGGCATCTGACAAAAGTAAGTATAAATCCTTTAGGAAAGAATCTGCCCTAATTTCAGACATCAAAGAATTTCCTCAAATAAATTTCCAAGGAAAACAAGTAGCTCACAGAAAAATATAATAAACATTTAAGGAAACAAGGTACTGTGAGGTGAATAAGCATAAACAACAAACAATAGCAACTGACCTGCAAAGACCTTAGATACTGGAATTATCAGACACAGAATTAAAATTCTTTTAATGTTAAAAAAATAGACAAACTTTAATGTCTAAAGAGATTTGAAAGAGAATGAAGTAGAATGTCTAGAAATAAATGTAATAATTGGAATAAAAATCTGCATCAATGAATTTGACACCACCCATGTTAGACATGACTAAAGAGAGAATCACTGAATAGAAGTATAGCTCTTGATTTACACAAAATACCTCATAGAAAGGGAAAGCCGTGGAACATTTGAAAGCAAAGTTATGAAGCAAGAAATGTAGAATAATAAAGTTTAATATGGGTGTAACGAATCTTTCAGAAGCGAAGAAAAGAAATAATAAGACAGACATAATATTTGATAAGATAATGGCTGAACATTTTCACAAGCTTTCAAAAGATAGAAATCCATATACAGTAAGTCTGAAAGGTACTTAGCATAGTGGAACTGCAGAATAACAATCACAAAGAGATCTGAAAAGGAATCAGAGAAAAGAGATAGTGCCTTCAGAGGAGCAGCAATACATTCAATAGGTCTCAACAGCAACAATAGAAGTGGGATGACAGCAAAGTTGTGTTTTCAAGTGTACTAAGAGAAAAGTGCACATACACACACACACACACACACACCCCTCCAGCTAAAATATGTTTTAAGAACATATTGTGATTCATAATAAAAAATGCATATTTTAGTCTTTTTCCCTATTTCCTGGCACAGAGCTCCTAAAGCCCTTGTAATGTCCTCAGCTATTAGGGGTGCTAGTAACATCTTTTGTTCTAATACTTGGTCTTTGACCCCAATTTCTGACACAGAACTCCTAATCCCTTGAAATTTCTTGGGTGATAAAAGCATCTTTTGTTCTGGTGAGGTGACTCCCAGTGGGTTCCTGGTTGGGGGCTGGTCACCAGAAGACCAAGCTGTGATTAGAAGCTTGGAATTGTCAGTCCCGCTCCCACCACCTCATCCTTTGGGATGGGAAGAGGATCTGGAGCTTAAGTTTGTAAGCAATCATTCCTATGTGATGAAGTCTTCATAAAAATCCCTGAACTATAGGTAATACAGAGCTTCTGGGTTGATGACTACATGCGTGTGTCAGTGGGGTGGCACACCCCAATTCTTTCAGACCCTGCCATATGTACTCCATCATCTGGCTGTTCATCTGTATCCCTTATAATAAACTGGTAAACACAGGTGTTTCCTAAGTTCTGTGAGCCAATTTAGCAAATAATTGACTGCAAGGAGGGGATCATGGGAAACTCCAATTTATAGCCAGCTGGTCAGGAGCATGGATGAATGGATGACAACCACCTGGACTTTTGAGTAGCATCTGAAGTGGGGGGTAGTCTTGTAGGACTTTTAACTTGTGGGGTCTGACACTAATTCCAGGTAGATAGTGTCAGAATGCAGTTGAATTTAGGACACTCACTTGGTATCCAGAGAATCGGTTGATGTGGAAAAAACAAAAACAAAAACAAAAACCCACATACCTGGTCACAGAAGTGTTGGGTATGAGTTTAGAGGAAAAGAGTTTGTTTTTCCTATATTCGAGAGGTGAAGGCTAAATAAAGACATTTTTAGACTACAAAATTTGATGCCACTTTAGAGAATTAAGGGAAATTCTAAAGGATGTTCTTTAAGTAGAAGGAAGATGATATTAGACAGGAATTCAGAGATGCAAGGAATAAAGAAGAAAGAAAGTGAAATTATACAGGTAAATATATTTTAATGGCCCCATAAAACTATTGTTTTATAACAGCAATGTTTTTTAGGCTTTATAGAGACTACATAACCCATCCCACAATTGTGCAAGGAGCAATCTATGTAACAAATCCATATTCACACACATAAATGCACACACATGTGTGCACACATATCCTAGTGGTTGTGCCTCCCTGATAGACTCTGACTGGTATGGTGGCTAGGCCAGCCTTTTTATTTCAGCCCCTACATTGGGATCAAGAATATTGAGGAATGCAACTGCGGGTGAATGAGGTTATGTATGGGAGTTTAACATATCAAGGCATGGGCAGCCTGTGTGGGCCTGGGGCACAATTTCCACCTTGAGTATAGCAGATGAAAACCTGTTAGAAAATTGCAAAATGCATAAGAGTCAGTTTGACTTAGATGGGTGTACAGTGAATCAAACTGCTCATAAACAAACCCTCTCTCCCAATCCACTGGAAGCATGGATTGGAAGACTATCTCGTGATCCCCACAACCAATAGTAATAACTAACACTAAGGCAGAGGCAGAGTACTAAGCCCTTTACATCCATTATCATGACCGATCTCCTAAATTACCCTGTGAGGGATTTCCTAATACTATCTCCATTTCACTGATTAGGACACTAAGCTTTGGTTGAGTTAGATCATAAACTCACACAAAACAGGGGTTAATGCATGCCCAGGCTGTCTGATGTCCAGGTCCATACTGCCTGCCCAGAATGTGTTTAAGACAGTCATGGGGCTGAGCAGATTGAGAATGTAGGCAATAGGACTTGACTGACTCCAGTGAGCCTTTTCATAGGAGCAGGAGGTGATAACCATCCCCACCCCCTGCTTTTTCTTTTTTAAGAGACAGGGATTCATTATGTTGCTCAGGCTGATCTCAAACTCCTGGCCTCAAGCGAACCTCCCATTTCAGCCTCCTAAAGTAGCTAGGATTAGAGGTGTGAGCCACCATACTTGGCCAAGAGGTGATAAACCTTTTTACCTGTTTCTTCATGGCTTTATCTGCTGGTGCAAGTGGGGAAGAATGCCACATACCTAGTCATTGATATCTAATATTGATATAGTATAATGCCTACTATTATATCAGCACCATTTCCTCATGCTTTGATACTCTCTGCCTATTTTGGGGCAGGCCTATCCAGAAACAGTTGGTGAAGTTCTTAGGTTCTTTCACTTGAACAGATCTGTGATAGGCACATCAACACCAAGGCCAGACACGGACCCAACTTGGGTCTAATCTCTTGCCAAGATACTGACCTCATTGGCACTGGATGGTCAGGTGTTGTTCCAAGAATGGCTTTTTAATCACCGTCTTTAGGGGAGGCATGTGAGAACCAGGGAGAGATGTGGGCCTCTTTCTAAGACCTTACAACCAAGACATATATCTGTGTGAAATACAAGTTTGAATATGTTCTGACACCTTCGAATACTTATTTTGTTGTTTCTGATGAAATTAGCCCTAAACCATTGATTCCCTGACATTATTGCCTCACGGCCTCTTGCCTGGAACTCAAGGAATCTGGCAGAATTTTTCCTTTACATATTGAGTCACTGGAACCAAAACCTTTGCCTATCCTGCCATCTAGTAGTCATCAACACAGACTGTTAAGTGGAGTTGAACTATTTTACTACAAGGTAATGATGCCTTGAGTCATGTACCTTGTACAAGAAAAGAGTCTGAAGGAAAATCTTTTTATTATTATTGAACCTAGTTCAAAAGGTTTGACCTCATTAATCATTACCCAGACCAACTGTTTTTCTGTATTTTATATTCTAGGCTTATGTTTTTAGACCCAAACTTGGGATTCTTCAGCCCCCCTTTTTTTCCTGTATTCTCATTTACTTCCTCTCAGTTCAAATTATGGCTATGTCTTTCTTAGCTATCTGAAGAATTATTATCTTTCGTGTGTCTGTTTTCCAGACTTATGTATGAGCATTCACTTACCAATTCATTCAGTCATTCATTAACTCATTCACTCAATAGCTATTACTGAATACCTTCTATTGGCCGGACACTGGGACAGGATTAAGGTAGATACAGTCTTTGCCCTCAAGAACCTCGTATGCCACTGCAGGGGACAGATCTGTAAGTCATGATAAGACAATGACAGAAGTTCTAAATGGAATGTATGTGTTGGTACTAACAACACAAAGAGAAAACTGTACCCAACTCTTCGAAGACATGTTGGCATGTGCCTTGCTGAAACAGGTGACATTTAAGTCAAATCTCGAAAAAGGAGCACGCTGAGGTTCATTTCATGACACCAGACTGCTTCTCAAGTGAGAATAGAATAAAAAATGTCCATCTGATTCTGAAACTGTAAAGATACTGATAACCTTCGCAAGCGAGGTGGAGTGGAGCCAAGTGGGAGAGCTGAATAGCTGTGAAGGTGATGATCGTGGGAAAGCATTCACAACTACTGATTGGGAATGAAAGGAGAGAGATGGGTCATAGCTACTTATGAATGAGACAGGATTGTGGATTTCTTAAGTTGGGAGGTGGGAGCATTTTAGCAAAGGAGACAGTAGAAAGAAATAAAAAAAATACAGTAACTTCATCTCTGGGAGAATCCTCTCTCAGTTTCTACAAAATTACTTATCTACTCTTCATCCCTTCTTTATTTATTTATTTTTTTGAGACCAAGTTTCGCTCTTGTCACCTAGGCTAGAGTGCAATGGCACAATCTCAGCTCACTGCAACCTCCGCCTCCCGTGTTCAAACAATTCCCCTGCCTCAGTCTCCCGAGTAGCTGGGATTACAGGTGCCCGCCACCATGCCCAGCTAATTTTTTATATTTAGTAGAGATGGGGTTTCACCATGTTGACCAGGCTGGTCTTGAACCTCTGACCTCAGGTGATCCACCTGCCTCAGTCTCCCAAAGTGCTGGGATTATAGGTGTGAGCCACCGTGCCCGGCCCCATTCCTTCTTTTTGATCTTGTCGTTTCTCTTACTTGGCTCTATTATTTCATTTCATTACCCTTCCTTGTTACCAGTTTGAAGATTATTATATGCGCTATGCTTTGCCACTGTCTTCTCAATATAAGTCTTAAGACCTAAAAACCCATGAATACATTACACTAAGTCAAGCTACATCCAAATCAAAGTACCCTAAGATTTACATATATTTGAGAAGTAAGCTCTTTATTTATGTAAGTATTCTAGCACCCTTAAGGAAGCAAAGTGCCAATGTGCCTGAAGAATCTTCAGGAGCCTGCCAACCGACACTGGTTCAGCTTCTACCATGAGGAAAACATGGACCAGAGGCTGTGAGAAGACCCCAAATGTGAAACAGTGTCCTAGGCTCCATCCTTAAGGGTCATGTAATATCCATCTTGCAAAGCTTGATGTTTCCTGCTAAAACAGATTTATGGAAGACATTTAAACCTTAAAACATTGAAAGATAAGAGTCCATTTAGTGGCATAACAAAATGTCAACTGAACACAGAAAATTATTATGCCCTTTGGCCATCTTGATTCCTGGGGGTCAGGGTATCTTTGGAAATTACCTCCACTTTCTGTCAAGGGCATTGTACAACAAAAACGTAAGTATGGAAAGGAGAAATTTTGATTTTTTCCTGTGGTTCATAGATCAGTTACAGCTCCACATTTCAAAATGTCAGACCTGCTTTTACAAAGGCAATTTTGTTTGTAACTACATGAATAATACATAAACACACAGTTACTGGAAAATATTCTAATAATCAAGCCTATTGAATAAAATGTTATGAGTCCCCTTTGACACACACAGCAACCCTACTCTCTCCTCACTTTGGCATATACTTTTCTAGACCTTTTTCTAGACATTTTTGCACATGGATGTGTGTAAATTTATTTACACATCTAATTTTAAATTTTAAAAAATATGTTGCATGGTAACATTATTAATCTGCAATTTGAGTTTTTTTCATTTAATAATATAGCTTGAAGAGCATAACAATCTCATATATTTTTTGTATTCACTGAATAGTATAATCTGAACATGCTGTAATTGATTTATTTAGCCTACCATTAGTGGATATTTAGATGGTTTCCAACGTTTTGTTTTTATTTTTTGCTATCTAAAAACAGTGCTGAAATGAACATTCTTGGGCATGTGCCCTTTTGAACATGTGCAAATATGTGTGTGGAATAGATTCTGTTATTCCTACTTTCCATCATATTCTTCTTTAAGGTGGTGCTCCCTCCCTTCTCCTGCCCAGATTCCCTTGGATTCTGGCTGTGTCTGTGGCCATCCTCTGACTTCTATATACTTTTTAACTGATGGCCACACCTGTGGCTTTCTTGGGACTACAGTCCTGAGCCACTTTGCTTACACCAGCAGATAGCCAGAATTGCCTGGGAAATTAGGTTCCTTTGGGGTGGGCCTTAGCAGATGACAGGTGGGACAGGTTATGAAAACCCGGCTCTTTCCCTTGAGTTGGGACATACTTGGAGGTATAATGTGCATTTCAAAGCTCCTCTGCACCATCAAGTTAAAGCTGGGATTTTGCCTAAAAGTACACTCTCCCTTGACTTCTCTCCCCTTTCTGGCTGCCCCACTCTTTCATCAGCACTCCCATAACTCATCACTTGCGTATGAATCCTTGACTCAAGGTCTGCTTCTTGTGAATCCAACCAAGTCAGGAACCTCCCTGTATTGAACAAACTTAGTACAGAGTTTCCTCCAGAGAAAGCAGTGTCCTTAAAGATTGTCCCTGTCTCCCTTTTGGGAGTTGTATTTGTTTTACCAACTGGGATGGTTAATTTTATCCATCCACTTGACTGGGCCACAGGATGCCCAGATAACTGTTTAAACATTATTTCTGGAAGAGGTTAGCATTTGATTTGGTGAACTGAGAAAAGCAGATGGCATCATCTAATCACTTGAGGGTCTCAATAGAACAAAAAGATAGAAGCAGGATGAACTAATTCTCCCCGACTGCTTGAGCTGGAACATCCATTTTCTCCTGCTCTCTCTCAGCTCTCCTGGTTCTCAGACTTTTAGAATTGGAGTGGAATCTACACCACCAGGTCTCTGGCTTTCAGGCCTTCAAACCATTTGACTGGCTTTCCTGGTCCTCCAGCTTGCAGACAGCAGATCATGGGACTTCTCAGTCTCCATAATTGCATGAGTCAATATGTTACAAAAATCTCTTTTTGTATATCTTCCACTGGTGGTCCTTCTCTGTAGAACCCTGACTGTTACACCTATAGTTTAGAATGGAGTTGGATGGTCCTAAGGCTTCTTTAGCCCATCAAGAGCCTATTGTTGTAGAGCCCTTGGGGAGTGGGGTAGGATGGTAGAAGGAAAGAGCAGACATCAAGTCTCTGGCACCGTATCCAGGCAAGAGCCCTGCTGCTTATGTCCCTAAGCTGCCGGTCTTCTAACCTTCTACCTTTGGCTTCAATTAGAGGCAGATAGAGGGTGTCTGGACAACAAATGAGTTCTGGAGACAAAAAGAGGGAGAGCCACTGGTCAATGAGGCCAATGATAATAAAGCCCATACTTTCCTTTCCCTGGTTTGCAGGTGGAAGGCAGCCTCTGCTCAATGTTAACTGGATCATGAATGCAGCCCTGCCTGTCTAACCATCTGCAGTGTGACTTGATAGCTGCTGTGAGGGAAGCTGCTCACTTTTTCTTGCTTTGCCTCGCTTCCCTGTGCAGCGCCTCTCCACATCCCCTAATAAGAGCACGAAGGAGGTGTTTGCCTGCTGCTTTCTGCCAGCTCAGTGCTGCTGCAATAGAGCAGAAACTTGGACCCAGATCTTCCATCCTCCATTATAACCCTCTCGGTAGCACTTACCATCACCCCTTGGTTGAAAGTAGAGCTGAAGAAACCCATTCTACACACACTTGCACATGTTCAACGGGGTATTTGCACAGGAATGTTCACTTCGGCATTGCTATGATCCTGAAGATGTGGCTGTACTTCTAGTTTTATGGCCAGGACCGATTATGCAGCAATGTTTAGCCACCCATGATGATAACCAGAGAGCAGATCAGGGGCAGCTTATGATGGGCAGATGGGGTGGGGAAAGAAAGGAATGTATAAAATTGGCTCCAGGATAAAATCAGGGTCACATTGGTGAAGCTTGGAGAGATAACATAGCTGGCTTCCATCCCATTTCTATGACAACTTCCTACAAATTTCTGGAACGAATGCTGGAGAACACAGTAAAACTGAAGCTCCATCCCGGTGGAGATGGACAGAGGATCATGATTATCATGGTGGGGAGTTCTTCCACACTGCCCTAAATTCTCATTTGACCTATAGATATTATCTTTAAAACTACTTGTTTTAATTTATTTAAAATTCACTTTTAGTAGCTAAGCTGTTTGTTTGTATAGTTACCTTCCCATTCTTTGTCCTCTACATTCTAGGATAGAACATGTCGTCCATGTGAAATTATAAACTTTAAAACCCTGGCAGCCCCTGATCATGTTGGTAACCCTGAGCAAGTCACTTAGGCTCTGTCCACCCCACTCGTTACCTCCACCTATCTTCCTCCAAACTGTAACATGGAGTAACTATTATATCTTCAAAGCACAGATCTTTTGAAGATTATGCTGTTGCATCTGAAACTTGTGAAGCCTACCAAACATGCCTAAAAGTTGTTAATTTCTTAGAAAGATTTGCAAGTTAAAATTAAAACAGAATACCCATTAATACAAGACTGACTTTTTAAATTTGTATTTTATTTTTAGAAACGGGGTCTTGCTGTGTGGCCCAGTACAGAGTGCAGTGATGCAATCATGCAGCCTTAAACTCCTGCAGCTCACTGCAGCCTTAAACTCCGGAGCTCCAGTGATCCTCCCATCTGAAGGCTGACTTTTTTTTTTTTTTGAGACGGAGTCCCGCGCTCTGTCACCCAGGCTGGAGTGCAGTGGCCGGATCTCAGCTCACTGCAAGCTCCACCTCCCGGGTTCACGCCATTTTCCTGCCTCAGCCTCCTGAGTAGCTGGGACTACAGGCGCCCGCCACCGTGAAGGCTGACTTTTTAATCATAGAAATGTTAAGTATGCACCTAAATATTTTAGTTTTTTTTTTCCTGAATCCACATATCTTCAGCTCACAAAAAAAGTCCTTATGGCCGGGTGTGGCGGCTCACGCCTGTAACCCCAGCACTTTGGGAGGCCGTGGCGGGCAGATCACCTGAGGTTGGGAGTTTGAGACCAACCTGACCAACGAGGAGAAACCCGTCTCTAATAAAAATACAAAATTAGCCGGGCGTTGTGGCGCATGCCTGTAATCCCCGCTACTTGGGAGGCTGCGGCAGGAGAATCGCTTGAACCCAGGAGGCGGAGGTTGCAGTGAGCCGAGATCGCGCCATTGCACTCCAGCCTGGGCAACAAGAGCAAAACTCCGCCTAAAAAAAAAAGAAGAAGAAAAAAAGTCCTCACATAAAATCATTCAGAATGCCATATTCTGTCATTGCTTCCAAAGGTTTGAATGTCAAATAGATCAAAAGTGGGTTAAAATGTATTTAAAGAATGAGCTGTGTGATCTTGGGAAAGAACTTATGACAGGTTGGCATATATTAAGAATATGAAAACATGGAATATAATAATATATGAAGATACTCTCGCATCTTTTCATCTATAGGCTCAATGACATCAGCAATATTAGCCTGCTCGCATGGGTCAGATTGGAAGCACCTTAAGTCTGTATTAAGCGCAGCTTTTTTTTTTTTTTTTTTTTTTTTTTTTTTTTTTTTTGAGACGGAGTCTCGCTCTGTCGCCCAGGCTGGAGTGCAGTGGCCGGGTCTCAGCTCACTGCAAGCTCCGCCTCCCGGGTTCACGCCATTCTCCTGCCTCAGCCTCCGGAGTAGCTGGGACTACAGGCGCCCGCCACCTCGCCCGGCTAGTTTTTTGTATTTTTAGTAGAGACGGGGTTTCACCATGTTAGCCAGGATGGTCTCGATCTCCTGACCTTGTGATCCGCCCGTCTCGGCCTCCCAAAGTGCTGGGATTACAGGCTTGAGCCACCGCGCCCGGCCTAGCGCAGCTTTTAAAACTCTGGCATATCCGCGGATAAAAGGCATGCTATAAATAACATCATTACATAGGTAAATTGTATACTTTTTGCAATATTTAAATGATTCAAGTGAGTGACTTTGTAATGGAAAGCACCATTATGCAGAATGTGCCTGGGGAAGGTAATTGCAGCAACATTGCTGTGGTCTGAAGGAGAATGAATGAGCACTCATCCGCGAACCTCCTTTTCCATCCTGGCACCCTCAGTGCCTTGATGTGGACAATGAAACTGTTGCTTTATCTTCTTGCACCAGTTCTAACATTTAGGAATTGTAACAACATCCTCCCTTTATTTAAACAGATATTTGAAATCCAAATTATCTGAATTTATGAATTTATTAATAATTATGATCCATGACAGTACTGAGGGAGCTCTTTTATTTAAGAAAACAAGTGGTCGTAGCTGGGCACAGTGGCTCACACCAGTAGTCCCAGCTGCTTGGGAGGCTGATGTGGGAGGATCCTTTGAGCCCATGAGTTCGAGTCCAACCTGGGCAACACAGTGAGACTCTATCTTTCTGAAAACAAAACAAAGCAAACTCCGTGGTGTGATATAAATATTTGATATCCCTTTTGATAACAGTTGTATTGTTATTTCCCTAAAGTCTAGTGAATCTGATTAAGAGCGATTTAAAGCAAATATGAGCAAGAAAGGGGAAACCTAGGTGGACGCAGTTATTACTGAAGACAGCGGCTCTGGCAAGGAAAAGGGTATCTGGTGATT
Source organism: Macaca fascicularis (assembly GCF_037993035.2). Classification (NCBI taxonomy): domain Eukaryota; kingdom Metazoa; phylum Chordata; class Mammalia; order Primates; family Cercopithecidae; genus Macaca; species Macaca fascicularis. Next base: position 18,513,659 of record NC_088375.1, read on the forward strand.
CACATGAGCGTGCGGTGAGGAAGGGAGCAAGGCATAAGACATGACCTTGGACATTTATACTCCATCGTGTAGAATATGCAGAGTAAATCAAGTGAATCTGAGTTATAAGCTGGAGTGGGAAATCTAATTATCACAGAGATTTGGGAGATATTGCTTAAAATGGAATCGGGATGGAGAAGCTTGTTCAACACAAAAGAAGCAGACAGTTAAGTAGCAAGGTTGGGTTCTATAGTACATCTGGATATCCACAAACCTGCCAGCAGAAATCTTGATGGAGCATAAGGGTAAGGATTGAAGAAAAAATGATAAAAACAATACCCTATGGACATATGCTATAGGCCACCCCATCTGTTAGAGGGAATAGGTAATAAAGTTCCAGTGCAAATATTTTCTAGCTCACCGTCCTTAAGCTGAAACTACAGTATCCAGAAAGCTCTAAAAGGTTTTTTTCATGAATTATTTGGCAGCAAAGTTTGACCTCACATGAAACTGTTTAGAGTCTTTTTTGTTGTTGGGGGTGCTTGTTTCTGTAACTTTTAATTAAACAAAGTGCACACACATGGGAGAAGACATTAGGAAATACAGATCAGAGTAGAAAATGAAAATCACCTATGGTTCCACTATGCAGTTACAAAAATGATTCATGCTTTGTTGTGTCTCCTGCCAGACTTTCATAGCTTTCCACCTACCTACTTACCTGCCTACCTACCTACTTACCTATACACCTATTTACCTGCACACCTACCTATCCACACCTGCACACCTACCTACCTACTTACCTGCCCACCTACCTACTTACCTACACACCTACCTACTTACCTGCACACCTACCTACTTATCCACACACCTGCCTACTTACCTGCCCACCTACCTAATTACCTACACACCTACCTAATTACCTGCACACCTACCTACTTATCCACACACCTGCCTACTTACCTGCCCACATACCTATTTACCTACACACCTACCTACTTACCTGCACACCTACCTACTTATCCACACACCTGCCTACTTACCTGCCCACCTACCTACTTACCTATACACCTACCTACTTATCCACACACCTGCCTACTTACCTGCACACCTATTTATCTACACACCTACCTACTTACCTGCACACCTACCTACTTATCCACACACCTGCCTACTTACCTGCATATCTACCTACTTACCTGCACACCTACCTACTTACCTGAATACCTGCTTACTTACCTGCACACCTACTTACTTAGCTACACACCTACTTACCTGCACACCTGCCTACTTACCTACACACCTGCCTACTTACCTGCACACCTACCTACTTATCCACACACCTGCCTACTTACCCGCATATCTACCTACTTACCTGCATACCTGCCTACTTACCTGCACACCTACCTACTTACCTGCATACCTGCCTACTTACCTGCACACCTACTTACTTACCTGCACACCTACCTATTTACCTGCACACCTGCCTACTTACCTACACACCCGCCTACTTACCTGCACACCTGCCTACTTACTTGCACACCTACCTACTTATCCACACACCTACCTACTTACCTGCACACTTACCTACCTACTTACCTGCATACGTACTTGCTTACCATGGCTACCATCCACCTATCTATAATTCCTAGACATGTAAATCTATCTATACAATATGTAGCTATTTTTACAAAGGCCAGTGTATACCGTTGTATACAGCACATTGTTTAATGAACTGCTTTCTTTTTCATTAAGTAACAGATCACAAACAGCTTTTTATGAAATTTACTACACACTTTTTTCATCACATACAATGACTGCTTTTATGGGAACATACCTTATTTATGGAACCAAACCCAATTTTATAACATTTCATATGTTTGTATTTTTCACTATCAAAAGCAATGCTATGATGAACATACTAGTAACTAGATATATGCAAATAATTATAATTACTTCCTTAGTATGAACTTCCAACTGTAAGATTGCAAGTCAAAAGATATTTTGCTAATTATTTTATAAATTTACCAATTAATGTTCCAAAAAGTTTGTACTAATATGTAATCACCCCTCCAACATCTTATCACACTACCAATATGCTAAAATGCTCATTTTCCTGCAATCACTCAACACTGAGTAACAAAGTTAAAAATCTTTGCCAACCAGTTAAGTGGAAAATGATATTTAAAGATTTCAGTTTCAGTATCTTTGATTACTAGAGACATGGAGTACTTTTTCATGAATTAATCAGCCAATTGTATTTTAAAAATCTTTTTACTGAGGCAAAACACAAGTGAAGAGTACAAATCATAAGTATAGCTCAGTGAATTGTCACAAAGGGAATAATGCATGTAACAGACACAGGTCAAAAAGTAGGATATTACCAGCACCTAGGAGTCTCCTTTGCATCCCCTTCTGGCCACCCTCCTCACCTTCTTCCCCAAAGGGAGGAATTGTACTTTCATACAATTTCTCTATTAGCTACCTATTGCCAGAAAAATGCCACATGACAAACCATCCCGAAATTAAATGGCTTAAAACAGCAATCACTTATAATCATGGATGAGCAGTCACTTATTGCCATGGATGTGTGAGTTAGCAAGAGTCAGTGATCCAGGCTGGGCTCAGCGCATTGGCTCTGCTACCCTGGGTTCACCTGTGTGCCTGGGGGTCAGCTGATGTAGATGGGGCTTAGCTGGGTCACTATCCTGACATCTAACATAAGAGTTAAGTTTTGCTTCTGTTAGGATTTTATATAAATGGACTCATACAGTATTTTTTTTACATCCAGCTAATTTCAGTCAGTGCTATTTTTAAAGTTTTGTCCAATGTGTGTTCAGGAGTATGTTTTGTACCAACTCACAAGAGCTGATGGTTACATTTTCAGAAATTTTGAAATTTATCTGTTAAACATAATTATTAGAAAAATTAAATTATAAAAACATAATTAAATTACAATTAAAAACACAGGTAATAAATACTCAAACTGATTACTTCCTATCTGTCTAACTCCATTTTAGTATGGCCTCTGCTTTGGGGTTGTTTCTACCTGTTGTAATTCCGTGGAATACTCTATGATGACGGGCTATGGTGTGTTTCTTCCTCATCTTGTTTACAATTGTCACGTGTTAGGAATAAATAGCTTAAATTGGCCACAGCAGGAACCTTTGCGTCACAGAAATCAGAATATGCTATAAATAAAAAGGGATGGATTTATTGTTTTTTTGATTGTCTAGACTTAAGAAAGTGGTGAATGGCCGGGCGCGGTGGCTCAAGCCTGTAATCCCAGCACTTTGGGAGGCCGAGACGGGCGGATCACGAGGTCAGGAGATCGAGACCATCCTGGCTAATACGGTGAAACCCCGTCTCTACTAAAAATACAAAAAACTAGCCGGGCGAGGTGGCGGGCGCCTGTGGTCCCAGCTACTCGGGAGGCTGAGGCAGGAGAATGGCGGGAACCCGGGAGGCGGAGCTTGCAGTGAGCTGAGGTCCGGCCACTGCACTCCAGCCCGGCGACAGAGCGAGACTCCGTCTCAAAAAAAAAAAAAAAAAAAAAAAAAAAAAAAAAAAAAAAAAAGAAAGTGGTGAAAAAATGTTAATATTGCAGATTAAACTGAAGTGTGTTGTGTCTGTGGCCATTACACTGAAGTACACAAAAAAATTGAGGAATTATTCTTCCAGTATTCAAAACCATTATCCAGTTCAGGATGATAGTTTGAGAAATGAGAGAAGTTTTTCTCTCTTTTTGCTGAAGTCATTGAAAAATGAGAGCAGCTTTTTTTTCTTTTCTTTTTTTTTGAGACAGAGTATTGCTCTTTTACCCAGGCTGAAGGGTAGTGGCACAATCTCGTTCACTGCAACCTCCACAACTCCCAGGTTCAAGCAATTCCCCCGCCTCAGCCTCCTGTGTAGCTGGGATTACAGGAGCCTGCCACTGTGCCTGGCTAATTTTTGTATTTTTAGTAGAGACAGGGTTTTGCCACGTTGGCCAGGCTGGTCTTGACTCCTGACCTCAGGTGATCCACCCGCCTCGACCTCCCAAAGTGCTAGGATTACAGGCATGAGCCACCAAGCCCAGCTAATAAATAAAAGAAGTTTTGACATAAATCTTTATTGTCTTTTGTCTTAGTCTTTAACATAAATAAAACTATCAACTAACAATCATGACAGAACTACAGGTTCGAAAGTTTGGCAAAAATCAACAAAATCGATTGAGAATCAATTGGCAATATGGAATTTACAATAAGAAGTATTATATATTTTATTTTTTGTAAATTGTGTCTTATACATCCTTTATATTAGTAACATTTATAATAAGCATATATATATATGCACACGTGTGCACACAAACATATATGTATGTATATAACCCTCCATCCAGAGATAGTCATTAAAAATTTAGGTACACCCCTGGATTCATCTACATTGTATACTGTTGTGTGCAACAGTAGTTATTCATGTGTGTTACTATATGGTATTCTATTGAATGATTATACTACAATGTATTTATCTATTCTACTGTGAATGAAGCTTGGATAATTTACAGTTTTGTATTTAACAAATAATGCTCTTGAAACACTCTTTGGATGTATTTCCATACACATATGTACTTATTTCAGCTAGATATTGTATTAGTTACCTATTGTTGCTGTAACAAATTACCACAAATTTAGTGACTGAGAACAATACAAATTTAATACAATTCTGGAGGTCAGAAGTCCAAAAATGGGTCTCATCGAGCTAAAATCAAGGTGTTGGCAGGGCTGCATCCCCTCTGGAGAGTCTGGGGAGGATTTGTTCCCATGCTTTTTCCAGCTTCTAGTGGTTACTTTCCTTGACTCGTGGCCCATTCCAGAAAGCAATGGCATCACTCCAAACCCTGCTTCCATGGTCACACGGCCTTTTCTCACACTGACTCTCCTGCCTCCTTCTTTCCTTTGTGAGGACCTTCGTGATCACGTTTAGAGTCCAGGAGGATCATCCAGGATAATCTCTCTATCTCATGATCCTCAACCTAATCACATCTGCAAAGTCCATTTTGCCATGTAAGGTGACATATTCACAAGTGCCAGGGTTAGGATGTTAAAATCATTGCGAGCTGATTGTCTGCCTACCACAGATATATACTTTAAAATGGAATTGCTGGGTCATGGGCATTCATATGTTCAGCTTTAGAAAATATTGCCCAATATTTTTTCCAAGTTGGACCAACTTAGTCTCCCACAGGCAACACATGAGTATTTTGGTTACTCCACATTTTCACTTGGTAGGGTTAGTCCTCTTAATTTGAGCCATTTTGGTGGGTTTAGGAACTCACTGTGATTTTAATTTGCATTTTTCTGATTACTATGCACATTTTGATAGGCCTATTAACTATTTGAATGTTCTCTATTGTGACGTTCCTATTTAGGCCTTTTATTCATTTTTATTTTAGGCTGTTTGAGCTTCTCTTTTTGGCATATCAAAACATTAATATATATATATTCTGAATACAATCTTTTTATCAGTTGTGTAGCAAATATTTTCTCCACTTTGTATAATACATTTTCCATTCTGTTTATCATCATTTCTTGATGAACAGAAGTTCTAATTTTAATGTGATATGGTTTGTCAATCTTTTTCTTTATGGTTCATGTTTACGATGTTCTAAGAAATCTTTGCCAAGGCCGGGCGCGGTGGCTCACGCCTGTAATCCCAGCACTTTGGGAGGCCGAGGCGGGCGGATCACAAGGTCAGGAGATCGAGACCACGGTGAAACCCCGTCTCTACTAAAAATACAAAAAATTAGCCGGGCGCGGTGGCGGGCGCCTGTAGTCCCAGCTACTCAGGAGGCTGAGGCAGGAGAATGGCGTAAACCCAGGAGGCGGAGCTTGCAGTGAGCTGAGATCGCGCCACTGCACTCCAGCCTGGGCGACAGAGCGAGACTCCGTCTCAAAAAAAAAAAACCAAAAACAAACAAACAAAAAAAAGAAATCTTTGCCAAATCAGTGTCTTGAAATTGCTTTCTATGTTATCCCGTAGTAGGCTTATTGTTTTCCTTTCCACATTACATCTATAGTCTATATGAAATTGATTTTTTTATGTGGTGTAATTTACTTTTTTTTTCCCGTGTGGATTGCAACCAGCCCAACCAGCCCAATACCATGTTGAAAAAAACCATCCCTTCCCCTAATACTTGCATTACTGAACATCTTTACACCTAATTGAGTAAAACAAAAAATGGAGCGATAATTTGAGGCATTGAATATTGTTATCTTCTCCCAGAAAGGATTAGCTTTTGTTTCTACAGACAGTTTGGGGCACACGTCAGCAGTCATAGATTGAGCTGATTGGACGCTAGAAGGAAGGATTATTTACAGTTTGTCCTTCCTTCAATGGTATGCCATTTTGGGGGTCCCAACTGCAAGCCTTGGGATTTACTGGGGCCTCTCCTCAGTGGATTTTAATATTTTCTCCCTGTCCCATAGGAGTGCTGATGGTTCTACTCAGCTTCTCAGACTTTCAGCTGCATTTTCTTTCAGCTTCTCAGCCTCTTAGGTACAGCTTTAGAATCAGCAAATGACTCCAGAGGAAAAGCAGTGCCAAATGTCAGCCTACTCAAAAGACACTGTTGGCCGGGCATGGTGGCTCACACCTGTAATCCCAGCACTTTGGGAGACCGAAGCAGGCAGATCACTTGAGGTCTGGAGTTCGAGACCAACCTGGCCAACATGGCAAAACCCTGTCTCTACTAAAAATACAGAAATTAGCTGGGTGTTGTGGTGAACACCTATAATCCTAGCTACTCAGGAGGCTGAGGCATGAGAATCACTTGAACCCGGGAAGGGGAGGTTGCAGTGAGCCGAGATTGTGCTGCTGCACTCCAGCCTGGTGACAGAGGGAGACTCTGTCTCAAAAGAAAAAAGGCACTGTGGCCCACCAGTCAATGCAAAGGCTTAAGGTGGTCAGGTGATTGATGCCACAGCAGGCTCCCTCTGTGGCTATTTCTCCAGTTCCTGAGTACTTGGCAACAAGGGACATGCTGATAGGAAATGTTGAGTCAAAGTCCTCGTAATGTCTTTTTCCTACCAAAATAGTAAAACAGAAACAATACTGCACTCCCAGGGGAATTGCAGAGATTAATGCCACCATCGAAGACTTGAAAGAAATAGGAGGGCACTGTCAATCACACCCCCATTTGACTTACCTGTCTGGCCTGTGCAGAGCCAGATGGATCCTAGAGGACAACTGTGAACCATCTTCAACTAAATCGAGTTGTGAGACTCCACTTGAAGCTGCTGTCCCCAGGCAGTGTCTTTACTGGAGCAAATCAACACAGTTTCTGGCACTGGGTATGACACTACTGACCTGGCTGATGCCCTTTCTCCATGCCAGTGTTCGAGGGCTACGAGAGCAGTTTGCTTTTACCTGTCTGGTCCAATGGTATATCTTCACAGTGTTGCCTCAGAGCGACATCAACTCCCCAGCTCTCTGCCGTCATGTAGTCCACAGAGATCTTGATCATTTTGATGTTCCACAAAACATCCCACTGGGTCCATCACACCGATGACATTGTGCCAATTGGCTGAAGTGATTGATCCCAATTACCTGGGTCGATTGGGCTGCTGCTATGCAATGGAGGCAAGGAGGACCGTGTCTGGAACCCAAGAGAAGTCATCGAGTCATCTCTTAATACTCCCTTGTCCAGCAGTAGAGATTAATGGACAATGTAGCAACAAGGGAAATTAATTTTCTTTTTAATTAATGGATAATGTAGCAACATTTCCATTAATTGATGGACAATGTAGCAACCTTTCCGTTAATCAATTGACAATGTAGCAACAAAAGAAATTTTTTGTCCATTAATGGACAATGTAGCAACAAAAGAAATTAAGAGACTAATGGACTATGTAGCAACAAAAGAAAAAGCAGCACAGCTGGGGACTCAGACCCTTGGGGAATGAAAGTTTGAGTCATTCTACCAGGTAGAAAGCCCTGAGCTGCTGAGATTTGGGCCAGGAGGACAAGAAAGTTATAGACCGGACTGTGGAAGAAAGAAGCCACAGACACCAACCACAAGCTCATGACCAGCTACAGAAGAGAGGACTGTAGAAGCTTGGTATATTTTCTCTTTGCTTTCTGTATGCATGTGTTTACTGACATATACTAACCGTTCTTAAAAATCTCCTTCCTATTTTAAATTTTTATCCAAGTTGTTGGAGGTCAACTTCACAATTTAGTCTTTAGGTAATAGAATATTCCATGGGCCCATGACTAAATTTGAAGAGTAATCGAGGCAGTGATGGATACTGTAATTGGGGGTTTGCATCTTTTGGGATTTTGCATCTTTTGGGAATTTTGCTTCTTTTTTTCTTGGGGAAAAGGTGAGAGTTCCTTCCTTGTAAGGAGAGCCATGTCTTGTTAGGTAGAAATACTGAGATCTTTGGTTTTTGTATGACAGTCAAATGTGTGTAGAAGAGTGCATATGAAAGCTGAGTATTCGAAGGGGTAGTCTGTGCCAGGGGTCCATTTATGGTCTGTCAGCTCTAACTTCACCCTTCAGTACCTGCTGTGTAATAATGAACTGAGCTTTCAGGCTTTCCTCTTTTACAGCGAACACGATGTTAAGCTTTGTCAGTAGAGGGCAGTGGAGGGGCATTTAGGGAACGTCCTTTTTAACTGCAGTGGCTGTACTTTGCTTTTCCCACAACTGTCGCTCTGACCACCCTCAGTGTGTTCTGTATGGAGACATCGCTGGTGCTCTGCCCCAGCCACACGCCCGGAGCATGAGCCTCTTAAGGCTTTGCAGTCCTGGTTGGGGCCGAGGAACCACGTTGCTGTGCCCCCATCCTCCACCCCCTGCCCAGCCCCGGGACAGACACTGTACTTCAGGCCTTTGACTGTAGTGTGGCCTCTGCTCCCTCTGGATGCCCCCACCAGCCTTGGCTGGCTCACACTCAAGAGGCTGGATTCCTGTTTACCAAGTGACAGTGGAGAAGCTCAGGCCCCAGCAGCCCAGAAACTCCCTTGACATCCAGGAGTCTGCAACTGCACTTCTCAGCAAGGATGCAACCTGGGGAAGAAGCTCACCTCCAGGCGGCCCCTCCTTAAGGCCTTTTCCCCAACCCTCGGGTCCTGGTTTTTGTTTTCTTTACATCTTTATAGTTATTCTCCTATAATAGTTTAATAATTGCTCATATTAAAATTCTCCTTTTTCTGTCTCCTGATTGGGCCCACACTGATAAGCAAGATGATAATGAAAGGAAGCCCCAGAATGTCAGCTGGGCCGCTGGCCTGTCCGTCAATTCGTTCCAATTAGAACAGGAAGCCAAACGGCTCCAAGGGAGGATGTCTCTGGAACAAAATGACAACTGATGGCTTTTCTCATATCATGGAAAAGTTAACCGAAAAGCTGTAGAGGGCATGGGAAGAATTATCTGCACATACATAGAATCATAAGAAAATTAAAATTTACTTCATCACATGGAAAATTATATTGAGAAGCTACAGAGAAAATGGGAAGAAAATGAAAGTGATTTAAGTACTTAAATTTAAGCAATGGTTAAATCCAGAATTAGCAATTAATTATAAAAGAAAGGAACTATATTAGATGTGTAATTAACAATATAAAGACAATTAAAGTGATTTAACCAAAATTACAATAAACCTGTGATTGAGAGGTGGGCGATAGCAAACAACAGGTGGGGATAGGGTGGTATAAGAAGCTAAATAACCGTGCAATTGTATATGATATTGGAAGAAAAGGGGGCATTAGCAAAGAATAAGTCTGCCTGTCCAGAAAGCATATCACTGTTAATGAGTACAAAAATAAAGTTAGATAGAACTAATAAGGTCTAGTATCCTGCCAGGCAGGGTGGCTTATGCCTGTAATCCCAGCACTTTGGGAGGCTGAGGTGGGTGGATCATTTGAGGTGAGGAGTTTGAGATCAACCTGGCCAACGTGGTGAAACCTTGTGTCTCCTAAAAATACAAACATTAGCTAGGCGATAGTGGCACATACCTGAAGTCCCAGCTACTCGGGAGGCTGAGGCAGGAGAATTGCTTGAGCTTGGGATGTGGAGGTTGTGGTGAGCTGAGATCGGGCCACTGCACTGCAGTCTGGGTGAGAGAGGGAGACTCTATCCAAAAAAAAAAAAAAAAAAGATCTAGTATTCCATAGCAAAACAGGGCACTACAGTCAACAATACTTTATTGTACATTTTAAAAGAACTGAAAGAGTATAATTGGAACTTTTGTAACTCCAAGAAAGGATAAATTCTTGAGGTGATGGACACCCCATTTACCCTGTATCAAAATATCTCAGGCACCCCATATATATATATAACAAAAATTAAAAATTAAAGCAAATTCAAAGAAAGAAAGCATATCACCATGCTACACCAATGATGGATACAAGGCAAAGGCCATGCAGAAACAGAACAGAACAGCCCAGATATGTAAGAAAAACAGCAGGAAGCAAAAGGCCACTGTGAGCTAAGGCTTGTAAAAAGCTGACTTTCAAAATTTGTTTCATTTAACAACTTAGGCATTCGATGACCAATTATTCAGCTGTGTCACTATTCAGGAGGACGTTTAATGTGGAGATGTCATGGAGAGTTGGAAAACATGCAAACTAGTAAAGGCAACCCAGAAGAACACCACTCGCCCTTCCGCTATGCAAAAATTTCTCTCTGTGTTTCTGAAGCTTCCATGTGCATGAGGATGACCTGGGGTCCTGTTAAAATGCAGATTCAGAGTCAGTAAATCTGGGATGGAGCCTGAGATTCTGAATTTCTAACAGTTACCAGGTGGTGCTGATTGCTGCTGTTGGTCCGCTACTCTCTGAGTCCAAGAGTCTGAGTGACTGTAGATCTGCCATGCAACCAATCATTACAAAAAAAAAAAAGATACGATAAGTTGACTGAGACAGGACAGAATATGGGAAACACGGGTATATACATAACATTGTAAACCAAAAAGTGTCTGCAGAGGCAGATCTCAATCAGTTTAGAAGTTTATTTTGCCAAGGTTAAAAACACGCCCGGAAATAAGGATTACAAATCTGCAGGAACAATCTGTGTTCCATGTTATTTTCCAAAGGTGGTTTTTGAGGGCTTCAGTATTTACAGGGGAAAAGCAGGTGGAAGGGGAAAGAGGGAGGATATGGTCACAGTACAGAACCCACAAGTTGCAAGAGAAAAGGAGCAGGTACGGGAATAGTCAATTATGTGTTAGTCTTGTGCTCAGTGAGTTTGCACTTTGTATAAGGTGAACATACAGTAGCTATCTGTGGGGATATTTAACTTTTTATCTGTAGCTATCTGCTTAGGAACAAAAGGAAAGGCAGCTTCTTGCATGATTCAGCTTTCAGCTTATTTTTTTTTCCCTTCTGTCAAAGTGAATTGGGGTCCCGAGATTTTATTTTTCTTTCCCAACATGGGGCTACTTGTCTCTAAGTTCTATGGGGACAATTGGCTCATATGTCCACAAATGCTAAAGAACTCCGTCTTGGAAGTGGAGGAGACATGGGAGAGAGCTAAGAACTTTGTAGAAACTTAGAAAATTCTCGACATCAAGGAGATGCATGAGAAACCACATAGGTGAGAAGCACCCCCCGACCCCCCACTGCCACGAGCAGTGTTATCAGTGGTGACAACCAGCCCCGGTCTAAGAACCAGTGACTTAGAAAATTCTCGTTTCTATATGGATGGCATTGATAGGTAGATCTGGAAAGTGCACCAGTAATTTGGCAATTTTTCGTGACCTGCTTAAGAACTGTGTAAAGAAATATGGATTAGATGCTATTTACAATTAAGTGGAATAGTCACTGGTTTAATAACCATACCTGAAGGATATTGATTAATTGACTGATGTCCACTTAAAGGAAGGTTTCCAGGACCCTGTGTACAGCTCTTTCATGTTCAAGTTTGGCCCATGATTGGAATGAACCTTGGGATATGAAAGATGTACATCAGGTCTCTTCTGCAAGTGGCAGAAAGATCAACTCAAACAGCCTTAAGGAAAAAGAGAATGTATCTTCTTATTAAAGTCCAGATCTTGGGTGGGTTTCAGGCAGGTTGGCTATTCAAACTGGGCTCTGTTCTCTACAAGCAAACAGAGAGCCACAGAGTGATGGTGTGGATGTTGTAAAGGATGTACAGAAACAGTCAGGGTACAAAGGGAAGAGGGGTCAGATCCACTTGGGAAGAAACAGCCAAGAAAAACATCATAGAAAAGTCTTGACTGAGTCTTGGGACATAGGAAGACAGTCCTTAAGAAGTCAGGTGAGCCAGGCATGGTGTTCATGCCTGTAATCTCAGCACTTTGGGAGGCTGAGGTAGGAGGATCGCTTGAACCCAGGAGCTCCAGACAAGCCTGGGCCACATGGCAAGACCCTGTCTCCTCAAAAAATAAACAATTGCTGGGCATGGTGGTGCACCTGTAGTCCCAGCTACTTGGGAAGCTGAAGCCAGAGCATCACTTGTGTCCATGAGGTTGAGGCTGCAGTGAGCCATGTTTTCACCACTGTACCACTGCCTCCCGAGTATTTGGGATTACAGGTACAAGCCACCACTCCTGGTGGCTCTGTCCACTCTAAAAGTCACATTGGATTACTTTGAAGTGGTCAGACTTCTCATAATGCTGTAGTTTGAGGCATTTTCTTTTTGGCAAGAAGTTAAAGATCACAGGATCTTGCTGCAGGGGCCCAGGTGTTGATTTACCTTTGGGGCAATCCTCTGGCCTAGCATTGTGTGTTGTGGAGTTGTCTTCCTTTTCTTTTTCTGTTCTTTCTACTGTGAGCATGTCTGTGTATGTTCCACTCTGAGAATTACCATGTAGGGGAGTTTGAAAGTGTTGTTGTTGTTGTTGCTGTTGTTGTTTTTCTGGGCCTGAGAATTAAACTGACATAAGACACATCAATAGGAAAGAAGCATACGCGTTCATTTCATACAACTTTTTTTTTTTTTTTTTTTTTTGCGGCATTGGAGCCTTCATAAGGAAATAAAGACCCAAAGATATAATTAGAGTCAAATACTTACATGCTGAGTTGGACAAAGAGTAGTAAACTGTGAAAATGTGATAAGGCTTGGACTGGGCAGTTAATTGGGTAGAGAAGTGACTAGGAAGATAAGAGCTAGTTTAACAAGGTTTGTTTGTACAAACTTCCCTTGGCTTCAACTTCTAGTCCCTGATGATAAGAATAACGCTTCTTTTGGCATAGGATGATATCTTTTCACATGAGAATTTCCTCTCCTCTTTAGAAATAGAATGAACCTCAGAGTGATCTTCTTGCACCTGTTGTTTTTTTTAAGTGCCTTTAACTCAAAATAGTCAATATACCAGAGCTGCATATTTGGGGCTTGCAAATTCTTAACCCCCTTCAGCTATTAGTAGCTCTATCGTGGTTGACTGCTTCTCTGTGTGAAGATCTGAAATATACAAAACATTCAAACTTTAAATGTTGATCTGCTGGGAGGAAACTGCCTCAAACATAAATAACCCTATGTAAGTGTAAGTCTTTTTATTCCAAATACCAAAAAGGAAGGGAAAACCCAGGCTTAAAGTTGACTTGGTTTCTGTTCTGGTGAAGAAGAGGTTGGGATTATTTTTGTAGGATTTGAACTCCCACCATGAGGCATATCCCAACAAAACCTGCTAGGATGAAAGGCAGATTGCAAATCACTGAAAGTCATTTGTGTCAGTGGTTCTCCACCTTGCCTCTCCATTAGAATTCACCTGGGAAAATGGTAAAAATTCCCAATACCCAGGAGGATCGCATCTGGATCTCTGGAGTTGGGTCCCAAGCATCAGTATTTTAGTGTGCAGCCAGTACTGAGACCGCTGACATTCAGTGGCACTCTTCAAGCTTAAATGTGCCTGTGATGCATCTGGAAGTCTTGAGAAAAGGCCAGTTTTGATTCAGTAGCTCTGGGATGAGGCTTTTCCAGCGAGCTTCCAGGTGACGTGGATGCTGCTGGTCAGTGGACCACACTTCACATAGCCAGGCCCAAAGGGTGTAGTTCTGCCTACAGAAATCGACACCAAAGGTCCTCAGGAACACACGACAAACTTGCACCCCAAGAGGGCTGGTGCCAGTCCGTTATCAGTCCTATCAGTGGCTGCTCATCAGAATCACCTTGGCAGCTTAGAAGAAGAAGTTGGTTACCACCCTGGCGATTCTGATTGATTGGTCTGGGAGCTCTTAATCGATATTAAAAAATATCTCCCAGGGTGATTATGAGACACAGTTATGGTTGAGAATCGCTGTTAAAATAGCCAATACTAAATGAATTCATTCTTTCAGAAAAGTATGGAGTGATGGGTTTGAGCTGTAGATTTTTGCAAACCAAAATATTTTAGGGTCTTGGCTTAGGACACTGGGACTGTCTATTTGAAATCTACATTTATCCCTGGACACACATGAAAGTTTAAAAGACTGCATTGATTAAAAATCTCAGTAAGTTAAGAAACCAACTTTAACTTCCATCCAAAAAGGTGAGGTGGTGGTAGAAAGAATCCACGCCGAATCCACCAAACCAGCTGCACATCCCTGCCACACACATACCCTACATAAACAACACACAACACACACACCCTGTGCATATGTAACACACCCACAACATACATACATACTCCATACACACATGTACGTACACACCATACACACCCCACACAAAATACACAACACACACACACCACACACATACACAACAGGCATCACACACCACACACATACATACACCACACACATACAAAACACAATGCACACATTCCACACAAACACACCACACATAACACACATGCACACCAAATACACAGCACAATGCAATACATATCACACACACACACATGCACACCCTACACCACCCCCATGCACACCCCACCTTAACACAGTCTTAATTTCCTTCCAGCCTATGGATGTTTTTCAATGTAGATAAAGAGCTCCCTGACCAATAAATCAGAGTAACAGATAGAAATAAAGATAGATAACACATCCAGAGAGACTCACAGTCTCTAAAGGCAGGAGAACGATGGGCTGCCCTCAGAGCCACACAGGAGACAGAGGCTTATCCACACCCTGAACCTGCTGGCAGCCTCATTTCTAGTCTCATCTCTCACAGAGGCAGAATCTGCATCTTAAGTGCAGGAAATCTATCATGTTTATCTTTAGCCATTTGATACAATTTTGAAGTTGCAAATTGAAATCATCATTTCCCAGCAAAATTGTAGCTAAGTAAGAAACCCATATTCATGTCAGAATTTTTCTATTTTGGAATTTGTGGGTTTTTTTTTTTTAAGTGACAGGAATCCAAAAACAGCTACTCATGTACTAAACAGAGCAGGTATTCGTAGATGTTTGTTATGAGGATGGTTGCAGCTCTGTTCCTGGAGGAACGGGGGGAAGTATTGGAAACTTCCCTGGGCCCAAGCAGAGGAACACAGGACCTTGAGCGAACAACAGAGAAGAAATGTGTTTCCTTCTTGTATCTTCTGTGTAGTGAAGGGCATCACCACTTACCAGTTGACAAAGCCAGACAGAAGTCAAAGTACTTGTTGAATGAGTCCTTGATTCTTCTCTTTTACACACTTACTGAATCATTGAGGTAAGTTGATTCTACCATCAGCTACCACTCCCATCCACCAGTCTTTTGTATCTCGAGTCCCACTACTTTAAGTCAGGCTTGCAGTCTCAATCTCTCTTTTTTTTTTTTTTTTTTTTTGAGCTAGAGTTCTGCTCTTGTCGCCCAGACTGGAGTGCAATGGTGCGATCTCGGCTTACTGCAACCTCCCCCTTCCAGGTTCAAGCGATTCTCTGGCCTCAGCTTCCCAAGTAGCTGGGATTACAGGTGACTGCCACCACGCCCGGCTAATTTTTGTATTTTTAGTAGAGATGGGGTTTCACCATGTTGGCCAGGCTGGTCTTGAACTCCTGACCTCAGGTGATCTGCCTGCCTCGGCCTCCCAAAGTGCTGGGATTACAGGCATAAGCCACCATGCCTGGCCTCGTGGTCTCTTTAAGACAAGCACAGTGCCCTTCTATCTAGTCTCCCTGCCTGCATGCACGCGGCCTCAAACCAGATGCCATGCTACCACCACCAGTGCGTTGATTCATTCATTTCAGAAGCTTTCTTGAGCATTGTCTGTGCATCAAATGCTGTGCTTTGCACAGGATGTAAACTGAAAATGAAATCCTAAGCCCCCTAACCAACTGAATGGACCCCTCTTGGCCAAGAGGACCCCAGGGAAACCTTAAAAATGGAGTTTCCAGCCATGACAGAATGGGAGGTCAGACACACCTCATTACACTTCCCCCACCCCTTCACAGTTTAGACACAACAACTGACAAGGATTAATGTCAAAACAGAGATTACAAGACTGACAGGGCAGACTCTTTGTGGCAACAAGATACCAAATTATAAACAGGACCTAAGCCAGGCCAGGCAAGGGTTAAATTGTGTGCCCCACAGGTCACTCTGACCAGAGCAGTGTTGCTTGCTTTTGCAGCCCATCTCTTGCATGACATCACAGAAAGATTAGCTGACTTCCTTAACTTAAACATTCCTTGTGTTGACTCCAAATTTTTAGACAGAGCTTTACTCCTTTAATCGATTACAAAGTAAAGAATGTCTGAACCCACCTATGACCAGTACGCCCCCACTTCAGGATATCTCACATTTTCAGGCTGACCCAATGTATACCTTCCATGTATTGATTTATGTCTTCGTTTATAACTCTTGCCTTCCTAAAATGTATAAAACTAAACTGTAATCCAACCGCCTTGGGTGTACTTTCTCAGGACTGTGTTTCTCCAGGCTAGGGTCACTCATATTGGCTCAGAATAAGCCTCTTTAAAATATTTTACAGAGTTTGGTTTTGCCATTAACACTGCAGAATCAGAGTGTTAAGGCTACGTGGTGGGTACATGAGATGGGTATTGCAAGATTTCAGGAGATAATGGAGAAAGAAAAACTTGCCCAAGCTGGCAGGGTCTGAACCAAGGTAGTAGTTAGAGAAAGCAAAGACGGAGGATTTTAAAGGCACGACTGCAGCATCACCAGAAGCACTCAGAGCTTAGTTCAACATGGGGCCCCTGGGTGGCTGGAAGGACTGTACCCCAGGGTCTGAAATTCAGGGAGGACTGCGGGAGGGTTGGTTAGGCCAGTTTGGACATGGTGAGTCTGAAGTTTCTGCAGCACATCCATGTAGAGGTATCCAGGAAGCTGAAGGCTGGCTGAAGGTAAGGAGCACCTTAGTGATTCTTAGTGATTATCCTGGGACAAGAGCTGACACCACGGAAGTGGACAAAACTACCCTGAGAGAGTAGGGGAGACAGTGAAAAGCAACCACCGGTTCCTGGTGTGGGTAGAGTCCTGATCTAATTTCAGCACGAAGCCCTAGAAAGTTGCTTCTGCGTTTTCACCTCTCACATAAAGCAGAATGTTGACCTGCCAGTGGAAGACAAACATTGGGTGCTTCCTGGATAAATTCCTGGACACATCTAACCTACCAAGATTGAACCAAAAAGAAACAGAAAATCTGAACAGACCAATAACAGGTCATGAAATTGAATTAGTAATAAAGTCTCTCAACAGAGAACAGCCCAGGACAGATGTTCTCACTGCTGAATTCTACCCAACCTTTAAAGAAGAACTAGAACCAATTCTTCTCAAGCTATTCCAAAAACTTGAAGAGGAAGGAATTCTTTCAAACTCACTCTATGAGGCCAGCATTAGCCTGAAACCAAAACCAGACAAGGGTACACACATGCATGCACGCGCGCGTGCGCACACACACGCACGCGCGCATGCACACACAAACACTCGAGACTTCTCCTTGAATCCCTTTAGTCAATAAAGTAGGTAATCCAATAAAAAAAATACATTTTTTAAATGAAACTCAATAAAGTTATTTTTATTTTGAGTGAAAAAATATTTTGATCTTAAGCCAGAGTACTGAATCTATGCTGAAGGAGGAAACTTCAATTATCTATGGGGCCCAGGACCTAGTGGCAGGGCAACAGGGTACAGAGAAAGCTGAGATCATGCCAGCATCCCCTCTGGAGACCTAAAAGGGGGCCGTGGGTAACCAGCCTAGGTATATTTAAAGAAAACAGGAGTGAAGGAGGGACAGGTTGTGTTGGTGATGCTTCTTTTGTGCTCCTCTAAGACCATTTGATGCTGTCGAGAAATGGGTATGAGCTGAACTGGCTGATGCTCATCTTTGCTGGACATATCCTCCATTCCCAAGGACCTCTCTAGGTCATTGACATCTTTCCCTGAGGGAACTGTTGGAGTTTCCTTATGTAGGGGTAATGTACTGGGCTTCAGTGCAAGGAGAATGACTCGTTTCAGAGTGACACAGAACAACGACCTCACTTAGGAGCCTGCTGGGCACTCCTACCCAGAAGCTTGAAAATAAAGAAAAATTTTGAGTTCCTTTGAGAAAAGTTCAAGCACCTACCTAGCCCTAAGAAATAGAAGAGTATCTTACTAAGCAAAAAGATAATAGTAGCTAAAACAATGGCCAGAAAAGAATCATGAGATGTTTGGTTCCCTGTAGAGTCTAAAGATAACATCCGAACATATGTCCGAGTTGCTTTTCAGGAACCCAGCCCCCCACCAAGTGGATCCACTGGCACATGGACCTCAGCTGAGGGGAAACTGAAGACGGAGCTCTGACCACAATTCTGGGTTCTATCTCGAGGTTCCTGGAGGAAGTCATGCCCACGAACCAGAACTAACATTCTTTTCTGCTGACCCCAAAGGATTAAACAAAGTTTTTCTTTCTTAACCAATTGCAAACCAGAAAAATCTTTGAATCTGCCTATGACCTGTAAGCCCCCATTTTAAGATATCCCACCCTTTTTAGGCCAAACCAATGTGTAACCGCCACATATCGATGTACAGTTTTGCCTGTGGCTTCTGCTTTCCTGAAACTTACCCCTACCTTTAGAAAACCTTATGTGCAAGCCGCTGGGGACATCAGATCTGAAGCGTGAGCTGCCAATTCTCCTTGCTTGGCGCCTCGCAGTAAATGCTTCACTTTCTCTCACTGCAATCCTATGTCAGTGTTTGGCTTTGCTGCAAGGGGTTGGGGGACCACGGTTCGGTTCAGGAACAAAGTTATTTTCTCTCATGGCCACCTTTCTCCAAGAATTCAAGATTTACTGCAAAAAATGCCTTGGCTTGAGGGCCAAATTGCCTGTCTTCATACCCACAACTGTGTTCCTGGTCACCTTGAAAAAGCATGTAGATTTAATGATGGACACCATCTTGCTATCAGGAATACCCTTTGGGCTGGGTGGGACCAGCAGCATTTGGTGGTCAACGGACTCCGCATTCTATTGGAGGTAAAATTTCTGTTTTCCCAGTCTGCTGTGTTGCATGCTGTCACTGTGAAGAGCTGTGACAGCTTGCTGCAGCCAAAACTGGCATGTTAAACAGTGGAAGTGACAGAGTGACTGCACCCTGATGCTGGGCAGGCATGGCAGGCATCATGCCCATCACGGAGCACTGTGGGGCATCCCTCTGAATATGCTCCCGGTGGGCAGCCCCTTGCTGGTTGCTACAGATTTCCGGAAAGACCAGAGTGAAGGTTTGTCATCAGGGTCCTCTGAGTCAGTCTAACGTTCACCCATGTAGGTGATGACGGAAATGGAAAAGTTGAGGGGGCTCATGCCTGGCTTGTTTGGGAGCTTTAGGTCTATTTCAGAAAAGGGACAAAATGCCTCTAAGGGACTTTCTCACCCTCCCTTCTCTCCTCAAATTTCAAAATGGTGGAAAGTGAAAGGCTACCTCTGAGATGAAGTAAGGACTCCTCTTAGGAGCTGAGGGGCCCTCCCATGCATGGAAATAAAGGAAGCTCTTGAGTTCCTTCAAGGGAAATTCCAGGCACAAAGTTAGCCCTGAAAAGTAAATGAGCAACTTGATAAGCAAGAAGGTAATCATAATTTAAAGCAATAACCAAGGAAGCTAGAGGTCAGGAAACGTCCTGTTCCCCATAGAAACTAAAGATAACAGCCTAACATATGTCCCTGAGTTGTTTTTCAGGAACTCAGACCCCCACGAAATAGATCTGCTGGCACACAGATGTTAGATAAGGGGAAACTGAGGGATGAATGCTGGCTACCATTCTTTGTTCTAAATTTCTTAGAGGGGCCTGGAAGAGGTTATGCCCATGAGTTAGAGTGAACATTCTTTTCTGCTGATCCTAAATGTTTAGACAAAGCATCATCCCCTGAACTACTCACAAATCAGAAAATCTTTCAGTCCACCTATGACCTGTGGGCACCCCCGTCCCCTGAGATGTCCCATCTTTTTAGATCATACCAATCTATAACCTCCATGTACAGATTGATGACATTGCCTGCAACCTCTGCCTCCTCACCTTTAAAAACTCTTACCTGTAAGCCATCTGGGAGTTTGGGTCTTAAGCATGAGCTGCCTGATTTTCCTTGTTTGGCACCCAGCAATAAATGCCTCATGTTCTCTCAGTGCTATCCCAATATCAGTGTTTGACTTTGCTGTGTTGGGCAAGTGGACCCCAGTTTAGTTCAAAACATCCTGAGCTGGAACAAGGGTCCTAGACAGAGA
Source organism: Macaca fascicularis (assembly GCF_037993035.2). Taxonomy (NCBI): domain Eukaryota; kingdom Metazoa; phylum Chordata; class Mammalia; order Primates; family Cercopithecidae; genus Macaca; species Macaca fascicularis. The sequence goes on from NC_088375.1 coordinate 18,534,208, forward strand.
AGTCCCGGTGCTGCAGAGCAGAGATCAAGAGCAACAGCCAGAAACAGTACTGGCCCAGCCGAGAATTGTGGGCAATGCAGGACGGTTCTCTGGGTGGCCTTGGACCAACCCAGTTCTCCCCCTTTTCTTGCCTGTAGTCCACAGGAATAACCGTATAACCGTAGGATGTGCTGGGAATGACATATCCTGAGACAGGGAGCAGGACGGCCCGGACCTGTTCCTGTCTCTCCTAGGGAATGTAGTGTATTGAGTTGGAGAGGCACTGCCCAGGGCAGTGCAGGCTTTGATCCTCTCCCCACTAAAGCAGGGTGCCCTTCGATGCTTTGCCACCTGAATCACATAGTCCCTAAGGGATATAACCCGGGGTAGGCTGCCTTTTGGGGTCCATCAGCTGTGGCACAAAGTGGCACATGTGCAGACAAGACTCCATCTACCCTGAGCAGCTTTCTTGAGCCTTGGGGGCCTGGCTTATAATGGATGAGACTTCTTCACTACCTCTTGTGTACGTGTGTTCTGCCTCAATGGACTCAGACACATTGGTGATCAGTGCTTCATGATCCTAGGCAGCAACATGGGCAAGTGTATATGGACTCCTGTGTCTCCTCGTTGGCATAATAATGATCTTTGCTTTTCACCATGCAGTCAGAGTCCTCTCCTGGGATTGGCGATTAGCAGCCCCGCACCACAGATGGGGGGCCAGGCACTCTAAGCAGTGGCAGAGTCCCTGGGCACCCACTGATCATTGAGCTTGGTCAACACCTCTGTGACCTGGGAGGCCACAGAGAAGAACAGCATCCATCCGTTCATGTTACATCTTAGGGCCACGTCTTCCTCCTCCCCTCCGCCAGTATTCTACGTGGGAGGAAGGGAACAGAGTTGGAAGAAACAACAGTGGGGCCAGCCTGTGATTTGCCCATTTAACAAAGAGTGATGAAAGTGCCTGTATGTGCCAAGCAGTGTGCCAGGCAGTGGGATATCCAGGTGTCATGGTGAACACAATGAGCCACGCTACAGGGGTGACATATCAGTGGGAATGCTTGTTTCCAAAAGCAACATAAAGAAATACACTACATAATGACAAATCATAGTAGGTGTTATGAAGGAAATGTTAATAACAAGGGTGCAGAGGTGGAGAGTGAGTGGTGGGGTGATGGCATCTTCTTAGGCATCTCTGAAGGAGAGTGAATGAGGAGCTCATTGCGCAAAAGGGAGCAGTGGAGATGGAAGGTGGAAGGCAGAGGCAAGAGCAAAGACCCTGAATTTCAAAGACCTCGGTGCAGTCAAAGAGCAGAAGAATGTGAGGGATGCAAGTGAGCAAGGGTTGGAGGGGCTTAAAATGAAGTTGAATCCACAGGGCCAGATCACGCAGGACCTTCGGAGTCATATAAGAAGCTTAGATTTAATTGTAAAGGCAACGGGAAGCCATGGGGGCAAGTTGGGCTGGAAAGAAACGTTTGGGCTTCATGAAATTGAAAGCAAGAGAAAACTAGGGCAATCATAGGGCTGGTATAACAATGGCCTTCTGTTTATATCTCAATGACTTAAGACTGCTCTGTAAATCAGTTACATCTGAAGCATCTCCTGCTTTTGGTCCCTGGGTATTCTATCCTTTACATTAGTGAATCTCAACCCTGGCTGGTTAGTTACCTGGGGGAGCTCTGGAAAATTTACTGCTGCTGTGGTTCCATCTTTTGCTAATTAAGTCTGAATCTCAACCATAAATAAAGTTGACACATAAGTTACAGACTGGAATCTAATATTGTAACTTATATAAGACAACAGTTTAACATCCATGAAATAGAAAATTGCATTCTCTTTACAATTGATGAGAGAAAAAAAATTTAAAACTAGGAGAAGATAATCCTGAAGACAAAGTAGATGCTGTTGATAAACTCCAAAAGATGCTCAACCTCTCCAGTAATTAGGGAAATGCTGAACAAAATAATAATAAAATGTTATTTTTCACCCACAAGATAGGTAAATAAAAAGAAAATGACTGATAATGACCAGGATTGATAAGGATGTGCGAAAATTGACGTGCTCAGATATTCTGGAAGTAGAAATTAGTTCAGCATTTTTAAGGAGTTGGCAATATTTACTTAAATATGAAAAGCATATGTCCAACAAGCCAATAATGCAGTAATTCAACTTCTAAGTTTCTCTCCTGCAGAAATACATGCTTATGTGCACAAAAACACATGTACGAGGGCAGCATCTTTTTTTAATGGAAAAAATCAACATCTCCATTAAAAGAGAGACAGCTAAACAAATTATGGAATGCAATACTGCCTAGTTGTTTGAAAAAGATGTAGATCTTAGGATCCACATCTGGCAAAGAAGTATGTCTGTTATATTCTTTTTTTAAAAGATAACATTGGTGTAATTTTAATTGAGAAGAAAAGCTTTGTCTGATATGTTCTTCAGTTAAGAAAGCAAGCTGGAGCATATTATGTATGGTAGAATCAACTTTATAATCCTGTTATATTTGTGTGTGTGTTTTATACTATTTTGTGCATTGTTCTCTGTTTACCCCCACCTCAAGGTCTTCAGTAATTTCTTGCTTCACGAGTCTTACAAGGCAGAAAACAGAAGCTGTTAGAAGTCAATAGGTCTTCCTGTGTTGTGTAAAATTCCAAATCACTGAAGAGATTACACTACGGTGTGCCTTTGACAGTCAGAGAAGAGAGAGAATGCCTTATGGTAACTAGTAGCAAGAGAGAGCAAGAGATTTCCCTATGACTAAAACGGAGCAGGAGGCAGGGGCTTAGACAAGATAAGAGGGAAACTTCATATTGCTTGAGGAAGTAGCAAACCTCGATGAGGGTGAAACCTGATGTGCCCTAGGAGAAGGTACCTGTGCTTGTCAAAGCCACCAGTGCCCCTGCCTCAGACTTGGCACAGCAACAGAAAAGCCACTTGACCTGAAGGGACCTTGTGGGCTCACACAACAGAAGACGACCTCCTTGGCTGGTATATATCCACGAATCTTTGTGCCACCTGGGGATTGGGGAAGCCCTAATGATGGGAATGGGGGCTTGGATCCAGACTTAGATTTTTTGTACAAGTAACAGGGGTTAAGACCATGCAATGGGGAAAGGATAATCTTTTCCTTAGCGGTGCTAAGGAAAACTGAATATCCACATGCAAGAGAAATAAGTTGGATCCTTACCTTATACCACATATAAAAATAAACTTGATGGATCAAAGATTGAAACGTAAGACAAAAAACTGTAAAACTCTTAGAAGAGAACACACGGGAAAACCTTCATGACACTGGATTTGGCAATACTTTCTTGAGTATGGCCCCAATAGCAGAGGGAACAAAAGAAAATGAAGATAAACTGGACTTCATCAAAATGTAAGACTTTTGTGCATTACAATACAATATCACAAGACAATAGCAGCAGAGTGAAATGGGAACCCATGGATTGGGAAAAAAATATTTGCAAATCATATATCTGATAAGGGATTGATATCTAGGATACATAAAGAACTCCTACAACTCAACAACAAAAAAACTAACCAAATTAAAAAATGGGCAAAGGACTTGAATAGACATAACATCTCCAAAGAATATATGAAAACAGCCAAAAGGCCCATGAAGAGCAAAACAACAATGCTGCCACTGCGTGGGACAAGACCCACGTTACTGCTGGCTAGTTTGGGCAGCCTGCGTTTATTCCCTTATCTGACCCCACCCACATCCTGCTGATTGGTTCATTTTACAGAGAGCTGATTGGTCTATTTTACAGAGAGCTGATTGGTCCATTTTGACAGAGTGCTGATTGGTACGTTTACAATCCTTGAGCTAGACACAGAGTCACAGAGTGCTAGTTAGCTAGATACAGAGTACCAATTGGTGTATTCACAAACCCTGAGCTAGACACAGAGTGCTGATTGGTGTATTTACAATCGTTCAGCTAGACACAGAGTCACAGAGTGCTAGTCCTCCAAGTCTCCACTAGGTTAGGAAGATACAGTGTAGCAATTGGTGTATTCACAAACCCTGAGCTAGACACAGAGTGCTGATTGGTGTATTTACAAACCCTGAGCTAAATGCAGAGTGCTGATTGGTGTACATACAATCCTCCCGCTAGATATAAAAGTTCTCCAAGTCCTCGTATGGTGCAGGAGCCCAGCTGGCTTCACCCAGTGGATACTGCACAGGGGCTGCAGGCAGAGCTGCCCGCCAGTCCCTAGCTGCACCTGCATTCCTCAGCCCTCGGGCTGTGGATGCGGCCGGGGCCACGGAGCAAGGGGCGGTGCGGGTCGGAGAGGCTCAGGCCGCGCAGGAGCCCACCACAGGGGGAGGAGCTCAGACATGGCGGTCTGCAGGTCCCGAGCCCTGCCCCGCGGGGAGGCAGCTAGGGCCCGGCTAGAATTTGAGTGCAGCGCCCGCGGGCCGGCACTGCTGAGGGACCCGACGCAAATCTCTGCAGCTGCTGGCCCGGGTGCTAAGCCCCTCACTGCCCTGTGCCGGCCGTGCCAGCCGGCCGCTCCGTGTGCAGGGCCCGCCAAGCCTGCGCCCGCGCCCGCACCCGCGCCCGCACCCGCGCCCGCCAGAACTCGCACTGGCCCGCGAGCGTCATGTTCTCGCGGTCGCCTCTCCCTCCACACCTCCCCACAAGCAGAGGGAGGCAGCTTAGGCCTCAGCCAGCCCAGAGAGGGGCTCTCACGGTGCCGCGGCGGGCTGAAGGGCTCCTCAGGCGCTGCCAGAGTGGACGCCCAGGCCGAGCAGGCGCTGAGAGTAAGGGCTGCGAGCACATTGTCACCTCTCAGCCTCAGTGGAACTGCTGGATCGTATAGTAATTCTATGTTTAATTTTTTGAGCAACTGCCATACTGTATCATTCACCGTGAAGGTCTGCAGCTTCACTCCTGAATCCAGCGGGACCGCCAACCCAGCGGGGAAGAATGAACAATTCTAGACGCGCTGCCTTTAAGAGCTTTAACACTCACCAGAAAGTATGCGGCTTCACACCTGACAGCGAGAGTACGAACCCACCAGAAAGAAGAAGGTCCAGACACATCTGAATGTCTGAAGGAACAAACTCCGGGCACACCATGTTTAAGAATTGTAAAACACCGCGAGGGTCTCCGGCTTCATTTTTGAAGTCAGTGAGACCAAGAACCCACCAATTCCGGACACAAGGCTACACCCAAAAGAACGGAAAGCAGGGACTCGGACAGATGTTTGTACACTCATGATCACAAAGCAAGATTATTCACAATAGCCTAAAGGTAGAAGCAACCCACGTGTCCAAAATAAACCATACAATGGAATGTTATTCTGTCTCTAGAAGGAAGGAAATTCTGAAGCATGCTACAAGATGGATGAACCTTGAGGACATAAGCTGAGTGAAATAAACCAGTCACAAAAGGACAAATATTACGTGATTCAACTTATATGAGATTTAGGAGTAGTCAAATTCATAGAGACAAGGTATACTGGTGGTTTCCTTCCAGGAACTGGAAGAGGCGGGAAATGGGCAGTTACTGTTTAGCAAAGTTTCACTGGGAAGATGAACAAGTTATGGAGATGTATGGTGGTGTTGATTGCAGGACACTGTGAATGTACGGTCTCCAATTTACAATGGTCTGACTTACGATTTTTCAACTTTATGATGGTGCGAAAGTGATATTCAGTAGAAACCGTACTTCAGATTTTGAATTTTGATCTTATCCTGGGCTAGCATGTGCAGTGGTGTACCCACTCATGATGATGGACAGCGACAGCAAGCCACAGCTCCAGTCAGGGACACAATCACGAGGGTAATCAACCAATACTCTGCAGCGCACTATGTTGCCAGTATTTTTGGGATATGATTTTGCCAATCCATAGGCTAATGTAAGTGTTCTGAGCACGTTTAATGTAGGTGAGGCTAAGCTGTGATGTTCAGTATGTTAGGGGTGTGTGTATGTGTTGTCTACATATATAGATACACACATCTAACATATATGTATACACATTTTTTTTATATATATGTATGAGAGAGAGAGAAGGTTTCTCTGTTACCCAGGCTGGAGTGCAGTGGTGCAGTAATAGTTCACTGCAGCCTCAAACTCCTGGGCTCAAGTGATCCTCCTGCCTTAGCCTTCCAAGTAGCCACCATGCCTGGCAAATTTTTAATTTTTTTGTAGAGAGATGGGTCTCGCTATGTTGCCCAGGCTGGTCTGGAATTTCTGGGCTCAAGAGGTCCTCCCTCCTTGGCCTCCCAAAGTGCTGGGATTACAGATGTGAGTCAACATGCCTGGCCTAGGTATATTAAATGCATTTTTACCTTATGATATTTTCAACTTACCATGGGTTTATCAGGACATAGCCCCATAGTAAGTCAAGGAGCATCTGTACTTAACACCACTGAACTGTGTGCTTAAGGTAAAAACGATACATTTTAAGTTATATATTTTTATCACTACCGAATAAAAAAGAAGACACAGGAAAAAAAGGAATGTAACATTTCATGTGACATCTGACTAGGGGGAATAAAGTCTACAGATTTCCTAGAATAAAAGGGTAGACAGCAGATTGCTCACAGTTTATCACTGGGAGAAGAGAAATTGCTTTCAGGGAAGGGCAGAAACCTTTAGTTTCACTCTTATGCCTCTGTTTTGTTTGAATTTTTGACACTGAACATCAATTACTTTTGTGATTTTATTAGCTCACAAGACCTTTCTAGTTATGCATGAGTCGACATCACCCCATCTCACCACAGCCATGCTACCAGGTCCTACAGCCCCTCATGCCTCCATGGTCAGGCTCCTTGGTCCCTAGATTTGCACCCTAGCTACTGATTCATCTCAGTCCTTCACTGGCGACTCACTTCACTGGAGCACCCACACAGGCTGCAGCAGCACAGCCACGTGTCTCTGTGGGTCTCTGGCCCTTCTCCCAGCTTCTTCCTGTGCTTGCTCCTGCCACAGGCAGCAGGAGCTGCAGCAGCTGCCACCACCACACCTCTTCAGCCTCTGGTGGCCAGGCCCGGCTCTGCATTACAGAAAGTTGCCTGACTGTTTAAAATTGTTACATAATAGATGCACATCTTTTCAGGGTATATATGATAATTTGATACATTCGTATAATGTGTAAAGATTAAACTGGGGTAATTGAGATATTCATTGCCTTAAATATTTCTTTTCTTCATGCTGGGAACACTTAAATTATTCTATTCTAGGTATTTTGAAATGTACAATAGATTAATGTTAACTATAGTCACCCTGCTGATCTATCAAACACTAGATCTTATTCCTTCTATCTAGCTGTATTTTTATACGTATTAATCAACTTCTCTTCATCGCCCTCCCTCCCCTTCCAGGCCTCTGGTAACCACCAAAGTACTTTCTATCTTTAGGAGATCCACTTTTTTAGCTCCCACATACAAGTGAGAACATGCAGTATTTGTCTGTCTGTGCTTGGCTCATTTCATTTAACATGAAGGCCTCCAGTTCCATCTACGTTGCTGCAAGTGCCAGGATTTCATTACTTTATGACTGAAGAGTATTCCATCGGGTGTATGTACCACATATTCTTTATCCATTCGTCCCTTGACAGGCACTTAGACTGATTTCATATTTTGCCTATTGTGAACAGTGCTGCAATAAGCCTGAGAAGGCAGCTATCTCTTTGATACACTGATTTTCTTTCTTTTGGCTGTATATCCAGTAGTGGAATTGCTGGATCATATGGTGGCAGGCCAGGTCTCACTAACACAGGCCTCCGTAACAACTGTTTCAGGACTGACTGAATGGTTAAGTTAAATATTAAAAGCTAAAAAAAGCCAGTGCCCTTATACAAAGGCTGGAATGTAACAAAAGCCCACCAAGAGTTTTGCCTAGGCCTTTCCTGAACCTTAAAGCATGATTAAACAAGTTTGACCGGGAATCTGAAGAAACTCCCCAGTTCTCCACAAACAAGTTTATTGGGGGTCTGAAGAAACTCCCCAAACCTCCATGATTTAGCAGGAGACAAGATAAGAGTAATCACCGCAGCACTTGGACCCATTTAGATTAAGTAAGTTTACTGAGGCTCCAGAGAAAGGTCTTCAAGACTCAGACCTTAGTTATAGATTAAAAGAAGTTAATCACTTATGTCTTTAGATGAATGCACACTTACACGTAGACATATAGCTTAGAAGGTATATTAGCTCTGGGAACCTTTGTAATTTTGAGTCGGTCTGGCAATAATTTCCAGGCCTTCTCCCTGTAACCGATTATAGAAATAAAAACTCTCTTCCTCCCCAGTTCATCTACATCTCATTACGGGGCCATAAGAAATAGCAGCCCGACCCTCAGTTTGGTCTGGGAACAAAATGGTAGTTCTATTTTTAGTTTTGTGTGGAACTTCCTTACCATTCTCCGTATTGGCTGTACTAATTTACATTCCCACGAACAGTGAATGAGCGTTCCCCTTTCTCTGCATCCTTACCAGCATCTGTTATTGCCTGTCTCTTGGTTAAAAGACATTTTAACTGGTGTAAGAGGATATCTCATTGTGGTTTTAATTTACATTTCTCTGATGATCAGTGTTGGTAAGCATTTTTCATATTCCTGTTGGCCATTTGTAGATCTTCTTTAGGGAAATGTCCATTCAGATCTTTAGCCCATTTTAAAATCATATATATACATATATACACATATACGTATATATGTATATATACATGTATACATGTATATACATATATACGTATATACGTATATATGTATATATACATGTATACATGTATATACATATATACGTATATATACACATACGTGTATACATATATACGTGTATACATGTATATACGTGTGTGTATATACGTATGTATACATATACACACACATGTATATATACATATATACATACACAAGTATATATACATATATACATATATATTGCTATTAAGTTGTTAGAGCTCCTTATATATTCTGGTTTTTAATTCCTTGTCATATAAATAGTTTGCAAATATTTTCTCCCATTCTGTGGGTTTTCTCTTCACTTTGTTGATTGTTTCTTTTGCTGTGCAGAAGCTTTTTAGCTTGATGTAATCCCATTTGTCTATTTTTAATTGTGCCTTTGAGGTTTTGCACGAAAAAATCTTCACCCATACCAATGCTCTGGAACATTTCTCCAACGTTTTCTTTTAGTAATTTCCTAGTTTATGGTCTTAGATTAACGTCTTTATGCCATTTTGATTTGATTTTTGTGTATGGTAAGAGATAGGGGGTCTAGTTTCATTCTTCTGCATACGGTTGTCTGCCTGACTTCTTTTGACAACCTCTTTCCCTGGGTCTGGTCAAGTTGGTTAACAGGAGCTTTTTCCTGCTTGGGAGAAAACATCATTAGCTGAGGCATTTCCGGACAGCAATCGTGGAAAACATACAGCCTTCAGAGCTTTAATACTAGGAGCCCTCTAATCAGAAGTTGTGGCCCTTTGAGGTATTGGAGCAACTTACAGAAGCAATGGCCAGCCTGGCTCTAAGTATGAGGGATTATAGAGTGCCACTTGTTGGGATGGGCGTCATCAGACGGAGGGTTTGGATGACACGAGAGGCAGTCTAAAGTAGGTTATATGTGAAAGACGAAATCCTCTTCTCCCATTTTCCATGTCTTATTCTCCCATTTTCCATGTCTTATTTTCCTCTGTAAATATCAGCTCACTTCAAACACCGTAACAACCTATATTGCTTGACAGAGCACGGTGAGAGTGTAGCAGGGTAGGAGGAGTTGATCTGAGACTGAGACCTGTCATTTCACATGAAAATGTTTTGGGAGATTTTCTCCCAGCTTCTCCCAGTGAGCTCTGGATTTCTGGGGATATTCTGCTTGACATCTTGGCATTTGAGTACCTCTCGCAGGAAATCTTCAAAGTCACACAGATCCCACATTACCAACCAGGGGAATGCCCAGCATCCTATGCAGAGGGAGTGCCTGTGTCTGGTCTCCGTTCCAGTGGGAGGAATTGGAGTTGACATGGTGGTAACTCATATTAAGTCTGGAACAGCTATAGCGCCAGGCTTCTGCTGCCCAAGAGGAAAGATATGCTAGGGTACACCACCTCTGTTTCTGAAGGAGCCACCCTCCATGACACTGGACACATTTCTCTTTCTTCTCTGCCTCTTAGAAGTCGTATAACCTCCGGATGGTTTTTTTGTCTCTCCTAATCTTGGTTTCTTCCTGAGACACGCTGTGGGGGCACTTCCAGAGTGTTTGAGGATTAATGGAGAGCCAGGTGCCTGCTGGTGCATGGCAGGTACTCAGCACCCTAGCAGAGATTCAGCCCCCTACTCTTGCCATCTGGAAAGTCACTTTTCAAATTGTTGATTATGCTTGTCCACTATAAGACCTGTAGGCATACATAAAACTGACATGTAAACTCCCAAAGAAGAAGAGAATTTTTCCTCACACTCTCATGAGACAAGATTAAATAAATAGAAACATATTCAGTCTCCAGCTGTGGCTGAATCTGGCCAAGGTGGCCTCCCCCTTGTCACAAGGAGACTCCCCAACTGTGGCTGTGGTGCCCCGTTTTCCATGTACCCCATTTCCCATGTGCCATATGGTGCCTTTATATAAAGTTTCACATTCTTCAATTATAGTGTTTAAAAGGGAAAACATCAATTTGCTTCCCTTGAATTCCTCATTAACTGGAATGATCTCTCCATTTCCTTTTTAAAATTTTGTTTTATGTGGTAAATATATGTATGCATTAGTCTGCTCTCATGCTGCTCTGAAGAAATACCGGAGACTGGGTAATTTATAAAGGAAAGAGGTTTAATTGACTCACAGTTCTGCACAGCTGGGGTGGCCTCAGGAAACTTACAATCATGGCAGAAGACGCCTACTCATAGGACAGCAGGGGAGAAAAATGCAGAGTGAAGGGGGAAAAGCCCCTTATAAAACCACAGACTTCAGGAGAACTCACTCACTATCATGAGAACAGCATGGGGGAACCACCCCCATGAGCTAATCACCTCCTGCAACACGTGGGGATCATGGGAACTACAATTCAAGATGAGATTTGGGTGGGGGCACAGCCAAACCATATCAACATAACATAAAATTTTCCATTTTAACCATGTTAAGTATATATGTAGTTCAGCGGCATTAAGTTCGGTGGCATTCTCATTGTTGTGTGACCCTCACCACCATTCGTCTCCTGATCTTTTTCATCTTCCCAAACTGGAACTGTACCCATTAAACACTCGCTCTCCATTCCCCGCTCACTCAGCCCTTGGCAACAACCATTCTATTTTTCATCTCTGTGCGTTTGACTCCTATAAGTCCCTCAAATAAGTGGAATTATATTTGTCCTTTTGTGTCTGATGTATTTCACTTAGCATAACGTCTTCAAGGCTGATCTGTGTTGCAGCACGTGTCAGAATTTTCTCCATCCATTTTTGCAAAGAGAAGCTTGTTCTCCACTGCGGTTGTTCATGCTGCTTTGCGCCGTTAGTCCTTTGTTCCCTTTCACTGTCAGGAAGAGGCAGATGGAAGGAGCATGACTGATCCACCCAGGCCTTCACATCTGTGTCCCTCTGAGCAGCCTTTTTTCCCAATTATGAGGGTTACCTTGGCAACTAATCGCTTTTCTAATTCTTTTTAAGGTTGTGAACTGATGACCAAATTACAAGGGCAAAAGATGGCAAAGATTGAGCATACATGTATGGAAGGGGACATTGTAATGATTTTACAAAATACAAAATGATTCTGATGTGTTTTGTACATTTCATACTTAATTTAAGAAATATCTTTGAGCACCCAACCAGGCACTGTGCTAGGCGTGGGATACGATGGGGAGCAAAAACAGATGTAGTGTACATTGAACCTGCAGGCTCCAGGGGGTCAGACATTGATCCAAATAATCACGAACACAGCTCAACTGCTTGGAAAAAAGACCAGGTTTTTATAAAGCATCGTCCAAAGGCCCCAGCCTAGACTACAGCATAGGAAAGGTGTCCCCAAAGAAATAACATATGAACTGAGACCTGAAAAATGAGTGAGATTTGAGCGAGGAGTTTGGGAAGAGACAGAGGCAGCTCAGTGTAGCTGAGGAAGTGTTCAGCATGGTGTCAGAGCAGATAAGACATTCGTCTGCTTCCTAGAATGATCCAGAAACTCCCTATGTTTCCTCTGGGAACAGAGGACAATGTACCTTGCCTTTTGGCAGGTAGAGGCTAAGGTAGGGATAACACTGAGCTGGAAAATACCTTTATTTTTGGGTTTGGTCTGTTCCTTCCCTGGGACAATATGTTTCAGAGGCAGGACACTGAACTGGTCTTAACCATGTCAGTGACCTGGAGTTGAGGTGGTAGGCGAGGTCAGAGCCTGGATTGGGGGTGGGCGATCAGGATGTATACGACTGGCCAGGTGGCCCCTGGGAACATGGGAGAGAGGGTCCAGCTTTAGGGAAAGATGGGAGCCAAGAACTAAAATCACAGTCTGGGCTTTAACCATCAGCTGGTGCTTAGGGCAATGCATTCATAGCTGAGGGCTTTCTGGAGGAGACAGTCTGGGTTGGAGCTAGAACAGCATTGTGGCCAGAAGGCCCCAAGGCCATCATCAAGTGACATAGAAAGAACACCCTCAGATAGAAAGTTTCCCAATGATTCACTGGAAGGACTCCCAAAACTCAGGTTATACTCATGGTTACAGCTCATTACAGTGGAAGAATAAATATTAAAATCAGCAAAGGGAAAAGGCATGGGGGTAAAGTCCCAGAGGGACCAGGCATACGCTTCCAGATATCTTCTCCCACTGGAGCTGCACGACAGGACTTACTTCTCCCAGCAATGATGTGACACAACCTATAGGAAGCATTGCCAATCCGGGAGGCTCCCTCAAGCCTTGGGGTTCAAGGTTTTTATTGACAATTGGCCACATAGGCATGGAATGCTCATGTGGCTGATCTCAGTTATTCAGTCTCCAGTCCTTCCAGAGGTCACACTGATATAGTGTAGCCCCAGGCCCCCACCAAAAATTGGATTGTTAACATATACTGTCCAGCATGGGCCAACCCTCAGGTACTCAAAGATACTGTTATCAGGCAGGATATTCTAGGGCTTGGAATTTGTCTCCCAGGCTGCAGTCGAGAGCCAGTTTCTTTGGAATCTGCAGGGTTAGGACAACCCAAACCTGCTGTACTGACCCTTTACTGCACAAACATGAATGCTGACATATGGTCAGCGCAAGATGTTTGAGAGGAAAAAGTATCACAAAAAGAGAGAATGTGCCTTTGATAATTATCATCCTTTGCAAAATTCTGGTTTGCCTTTCCCTTGAACCTTAGTTCCCCACTGCTTATGAAAGGCCAACCCCAGCTTCCATGTTACTGTGGCCAGATCCCCTCACCATCCATGCCTGTCACCTCGCCTGAATTGGGCTGCACTGGGGAACAGAAGGAGAAATCAAATCAGCCCTGATCAGATGTGTTATCCCCCACTTTGTAGACACTATGAGACTGGGCTGGCTCTGCAACGATGCATGCAGAAATCTGTGGGTTGCTCCCAGGGTTCATTCCAGCACTTGCTGTACACAGCTCGCAGATGGTGTTTGCAAGATATTTTATCCCCCACCTTTGCAGTTGCTGTGAAACTAGGCTACCCACTGTCTCCCCTCCACTTGCAGAATACCCTCCAACACCCCCCCCACCACCACCACCAAATAATGCTTATCTTAGCATTGAGAAATTTTCTTTATTAATTACAGGCCTCAGCATTTTACCAACCTGCTTCCACTTGCAACTTCTTAAAGGCAACTGAGCAAAGAGGACAACTATTTTCCCTGTGAATGTTTTAAATGTACTTTAACAAAACAAAATGGGTTTGAAACAGAATTAAAAGCAATTTTCACCAGTTCTTCTTCCCCGCTTCCCACTTCACCACATATTCCTGTCATGCATGTTATTGTTGTCTCACTTGGCAGTGAGATAATTTTCAGTTACAAATAAAAGTGCCTTTGAGTTTGCATTTACTGTATCTTCTCTTTCAGGTAAAGTCTTGCAGAGATACAATGTCAATCACACAAACTACTTCCGTTGTAGGTGTGTCTCCGCATTAAGACTTTTTGGTATCTGAAATGGTTTCACATGTTCAGCCTCTCAGTAGGGCTGCAGGTTAGCACTACGCAGAGGTAATGTTCTGCACACTGGTATGGTGGGCTGGTCACTATCCCTCTGTTTAGTTACTGCCAATGCCTACCAGTTATTAAGGACGTTGACTGTCACATCGCACTCTTTCTAGAAAGTGTGAGCCTAGGAGGCCCTGAGTTACACCCTGCTCAGTACATCAATTCTAAAATAACAAGATCTTCCTCATTCAACATCAGCAGAACAAAAGGCTTCACTCTAGGTGCCCTGCGCAGGCTCTGGAAGAGTTCACAATTCCAGAGCACTTCATGAAATCACTCTTAGTGTTTATGGTGACCTACCTCTTGTAGAGTTTTGTTTTAGAGACTTTGCTCACCACTTGCAAATATGTGTATATCCACAGCCCCAGCATGTGTTACGGTCCGGATTTAGTTGCTTGCTGTGTGATAAGGACGCAAGTCTCCTCAAAGGCATGTTCCTAATCAGGGCTTTAAGTCATAAAGGATGAAAGGCTACGGGGAGCTCTCCAACTGTGAAGTGAAGAATTCCCTACGCCAGCACTTCTTCAACTCATGCTCTGCAGAATGGGGTAGGTACACTGAAAAGAGAACTCAGGCTCAAAAGCCTTTGGGATATAGTGGGTCGAGCAGTCTTCCTTATTTCAGGGCTTTACAGGGTCTTTAATATACTCATACAGATTGCAAATATGCCAGGGAGCCATAGAATGTAAAGTTTCTGATATATCTGGCCCAAGAATATAGCATGTGTGTGTGTGTCTCACAATGTCCAGCTCCTAGTCCTGCATATTATTACTATTATTTGCACAAGTATATACACTATGTGATATATAATGTTATTTGCATAATATATGTGCTATAAAATGTACAACTGGATGGATTTTACTCCAAGGTGTAACATCTCTGTACCACCAGCCGGATCAAGATACAGGGCATTCCCATCTTCTCAGAAAACTTCCTTATGTCCCTTCCAGTCAATGCTTCTATGCCCTTCCCTGACTTCCCTGACTTCTACCCCTGACTTCCCTCCCTTCCCTAACTTCTATCACCATAGACAAGCTTTCTCTATTCTTAAACTTCTTAGAAAGTGAATCATAATACTCTAGGTAATCCTGTGTCTAGCCTCTATTGCTTAATGTGCCTCAAGATTCAGCCATATTGTTGCATGAAGCAGTTGTATTTTTCCTGTTTTTGTTTGTTTGTTTTGAGGTCTTTCTATGCTGCCCCGGCTGGCCTCGAATTTCAGGGCTCAAGTGATCCTCCCACCTCAATCTCCCAAGTAGCTGGGATTACAGGTGCTTGCCACTGCACCCAACTGAAGCAGTAGTTCTGAAACAATAGTTTTATCCCTCTTTGTCATGGTCCCCAAAGCAGGAAGGATACAGAGGACCTATTATAAGTGACTTCACGGGCATGTTCGTTGCTCTGACACAATCACAGGAATCAACTCGTATGTGAGCACCCACCTGTGGCAACAAGAGACTTACTTTACAGTGAATTTGTTCCAGTAGTCCTCTGTCAACTGTTAAGCAAAAATGGTGGCCTGTCTTTGTAAAATTTTAAACATTTTTTATTTTAAGTTTTTATTTTTGTATTTTCTTTATTGGGAAGTCAATGTTGTGTTGCATCTTGGGACACCTGTACAAACCTTAATTAGAAAATGAATAATCCTTCATTTTCTCCCTCATATGCTGGGGGAATGAAAACGAGTGTAAGACAATAAGGCAGAGAGGTGAGCTCCAGGTTATTCACTTGCTCCAACAAATATTCAATAAGCATTGATTGAATGCCTAACACCACACTCAATTCTAGAGACTAAAAAAAAAAAAAGAAAAATAGATGGTCATTACCCTCCAAGTGCTCAGAGGCAAATGGTTAAAACTGGCACCCAGTTCAGTGCCTTAATGCACTGTGAGTCCCTACCACAGGATTCTGTTTCTCATTGGTGGTCCTGACTACACGGCAGTACCATTATCTGATGTGTGGCTGTCCCCAACTAGAACTAAGTGAGAGGGGACTGTGTTTTATTCATTTTTGGCCACCAGCTTCTTCAAAATGCCTGGTTTATTCAAAGAAGCCATTCCACAATGAATGAATGAATGAATGGTGGAAGAAACGGCAGTGTCCTCATCCTGTCTCCACTGGTTATTAGCCATGTAACCTTGGACACATTCTGTGACTGGCCCTCGCTTGTTTTCTAATCTGTGAAATGGAGGTAGCCACACTTCTCTTGCAGGGTAGTTGGTAGGATTGAAAAGGCTACCTTGGTGAAGACTCTATCCTGGGCTGACACTTAGCAGATGTTCAGGACTATCAGAACATGAGGAAGAAAATCATGAACTAATGGTGTCTTCTGACCCATTATAGACTGAAGGAGGATGGACATATAGGGGTTTCCAGCCTTTGTCCAGACCTTTGTCCTCCATAAAGGAGGTCAGCCACTGAAGTGGGGGTAGACAGGTGAGCAGAGGCTGGGACAGCATGGGGGTTGTTTGGGGAAGTTTCGACATTGTGCATGAGAGTCATACGTGAAAGGTTTGTTAAGCTGTGACTTACAGAGTGGTTCCATTTTCCCCAGCTGAATTCAGAGAGACTGTGGGGAGTGCTGCCTGGAGTTGAGTGATGGAGGTAACAGGCAAGGTGGAGGGACAACAGGCCTGGAGAGCCTGTTTACCCAAGAGGAGTGACTAAAGCATTTACCCACCCTGAAACGGGGTGTGTAGGGAGGGAAGCAAAGATCGTTGAGGATAAAAGACAGGCTTTCTAGAAAGAAGGCATGTGAAAGAGTCGCAAGGACATGAAGATTCAAGTGTGAGAAGGCCCTCTGAAATTCACATGTTGAAATCCTAACCTCTGGACCTCAGCCAGTGACTGTATTTGGAGACAGGGTCTTTAAAGAGGTAGTTAAGTTAAAATAAGACAGTATGGGTGGATCCTAACCCAACACAACTGGTGTCCTTACAAGAAGAAGAGATGAAGACACAGATGCACTCAGAGGGAAGACCATGTGAGGATACAGGGAGAAGACGGCCGTCGGCAAGCCAAGGAGAGAGGCCTCAGGAGAAACCAAGCCTGCTGACACCTTGATCTTGGACTTCCAGTCCCCAAAACTTAGAGAAAATACATTTCTGTTCTTTAAGCCAACCAGTTTGTGGTACCTTGTTATGGCAGTCCTTGCAAACTAACACAGGGGGAGATGATGGCATTTAGGACATTAGAGGCAATTCAAGGTCTGGTAGGAATTTGGGAGTTGCAGGGGGACAGTGCACAGCTGTCACTTGCACCATATTGTAAACTCCTGGAGAAGTCACATTTTTTTTACAGCTTTATTGAGGTATGATTGACATACAATGAACCGCATGTACGGTTGGCCCTTGGTATCTGGGCTTCGCATCCCTGGATTCAACCAACCAGGGATCAAAAATGTTTTTAAATAAATAAATAAAATACAAATTTAAAAACAATAAAGTATAACAATTATTTACATTGTGTTAACATTACATTCCATGTTATAAGTAATCTAGAGATGATTTAAAGTATACCAAAGGATGTGCATAGGTTATGAGCAAATACTATGCCATTTTATTTCGAAGGCTTAAGCATCTGCAGATTTTAGTATTCACAGGAGGTCCTAGCACCAACCCCCATGGTACTGATGAATAACTGTATTTTAAATGTACATTTTGATAAGTTTTGACATAAACACACACACACAGACACACACATACACACACACATATATACCCATGGAGCCATCACAATCAAGATAAATGAACATATCTATATTCTTAAAAGTTTCCTGCACCTGTTTGTAATCTCTCCCTTATGACCCACCCTGACCTCCCTCCCATCCCCAGACAACTGCTGATATGCTTTGTGTCACTATAGTTTTCATTTTATAGAATTTGATGTAAATGGAATAATATGGGAATAATATGATATGTCCTCTTTTTTGTTGGTCTGGCTTCATAATAAATTGCACCTCAATCATCTCTTTATACCCAGGGCTAAGCATGGTCATCCAATCAATGAATCAACAAATATTTTAGAGTGCCTGCTAGGTGCTTGGTCTTGGCAAAACTGTTCCAGATACATAATAGTTGTTTAATAAATGCTGGACGAATAGTTCAGTGAATCCAAGTGACATAGACTCTATTTTTCACTGAGATATAATTCATATATCATAAAATCAATAATTTTAAAGTGGCCAATTTAGCGGTTTTTAATATATTTACAAAGTTGTACAACCATCACTGCTATCTAATTTCAGAACATTTTCTTCACCCCTAGGAGAAATCCCATACCCAATCCAGCTCACTCTCCATTTGTTCCTCTCCGCAGCCCCTGGGAACCATAA
The DNA here is from genome assembly GCF_037993035.2 of Macaca fascicularis. Lineage (NCBI taxonomy): Eukaryota > Metazoa > Chordata > Mammalia > Primates > Cercopithecidae > Macaca > Macaca fascicularis. The sequence continues at coordinate 18,552,647 of NC_088375.1, forward strand.
GTCTACTGTCTCTATATAGAGGGGTACTTACTCTGGGCATCTCATATAAATGGAATCATATTGTGAAGGTTGTCAGAATCAAAATGGAATCACTTGTGTCAAAACCCTCAGCATTAGAGCCAGGGAAGTCCAGGAAGAGCAGGTTCTCATGCACAAACCTGATAATAAAAACTATCACAAAAGACTCTGCAAAAACCACAACCTTGTACAAAGGCCACCACAGCCTTACACATAAAAAGCGTTTCTTCAGGGACATCTTCCCAGCAATAGCCTGTCCAACCTTGAACTGGCACCACCCTTGTTATTGATCCTTGTAGCCTAATATAATTATTTCAAATTAAATTATATGATCCTCTGCATTTTTCCTTTAAAAACCTTTGTCTTCTTTTATCTCCCCAAATATATCTGCCATATTCCCATTGCAATGCTTATTCTCAAACAAATATCTTCTATTTTTCAGAGTCTCTCTCTCTCTCTGTCTGTCTGTTATTTAGGTTTTGACATAATTTGGTGTCAGAAGTGAGATTGAAGCTGGCTCACCTTAGACAGATGGACAACCCCTGAAATTGAGTGAATTGCATGCCCTGAGCCCTTTGAAGCTCTCCACCTCCATGGCTCACCTTTTCTGCCCTGGCGAATCTCCTCTCACATTCCTGGACTCCCTCTTTTTGGTGAGTTCTTTTGACTTTATTTGGGATCTATTTTGGTTATAAGACTACCTTAAATTTAAAAATCTTACATTTCTCTTGGGACTATAAAAGTCTTTTCTGGCAAGCCCTTTCTGCTATGAAGATGAGTGTCTTTCTAGTTTGAGTACTTTGGTTTCTATAAAATTTGCATTCTGTCTGTGAGTCATGTCTTTTCTTGTAAATTTACTTTTTTTTTTTTTTTTTCTGCCGACCTGGTTTAACATTTTCTTTGATCTGTGTGCCTGGCTTAAAAGTTTTGTGAGTACTCTTATTTTGATTTCATTTTGATTTGGTTATGCTTGTCTGTAAATAATTTGGCTGTGTTTTACATTTTTTTCTCTCTGTTAACTTGTGAAAATCTTCTGGGAGCAAAGCATTCAGAATAGTGGGTGCAGAATAGCCAATGAAAAGCTGATGCGACTATTCCAAAGACTACATGAAATTTACAAAGGTGTGATGGTCCTCATGTGATGCTGTCAGTCATGATTCTGGTTATCCTGAATGCAATAAAAATAACTAATTTCCTCATCAAGTGTGAGCTCACATTAAATTTTTAACCATGACTAACTTAAACTTTTGTCATCCACAGTTATTGCTTTTATTTTTCTCTAAAAGCATTTATAATCAGTTGTAATCCAATATTGCTTTTCATGGAAAAAGCTCTAACAAGTAGTTTTTTTTGTTTTTTGTTTTTGTTTTTGTTTTTGTTGTTTTTGAGAGGGAGTCTCCCTCTGTCACCAGGCTGGAGTGTGCAGTGGCTTGATCTCGGCTCACTACAAGCTCCGCCTCCCGGGTTCACGCCATTCTCCTGCCTCAGCCTCCCGAGTAGCTGGGACTACAGGCGCCCACCACCACGCCCGGCCAATTTTTGTATTTTTAGTAGAGACGGGGTTTCACCATGTTGGCTAGGATGGTCTCAATCTCTTCATCTTGTGATCAGCCTGCCTCGGCCTCCCAAAGTGCTGGGATTACAGGCGTGAGCCACCGTGCCCAGCCTGCCTACAAGTACTCTTAAATACAGGTTCCTGATAACTTTTATATCAATGGACTCAATAAATATTTCTGAACTCTAATAAAACTGATAGGTTCATAAAACTCCTCATCAAGATCAAAGAAAGCAAAACCTAATTGCATAAAATTGAGTAAGTAATAAACAAAATGTTCCTATGACTGTTAGGTGGAACATTGTTGGTTCTCTGCTTAAATGTTTTGTTTTCCAAATTTAAGGAAACTTTTTCTCTTAAGGTGTCTACAGTTTACAGTAATTTGGTCAAGTATACTTTTATAAACAAAACTGTAAGCATTTACTTTTTCTCCCTACTCGATCTCTCCAAAATTTGGAAACTATTCATGAATATTTTTATTTTTTGTGACAGCATAATTTTTTGCATAAATTCAGTAAGGATGTGCTGTGTTTATAACAGGACACAAGTGAAAACATCAGTTATAGCACCAAGGTTTTGACTGGGATGTCATAGTTAGATTGTTTGTAAGTACTACAGGTGAAATCTGAAGTCTGTCTTGAGAGGTTTTAAAATCTAAGATTCCTGTGCAATCAATCACTATCCTTGTTGTGCTTATGTAAATGATCAGACAAAAATCAATGAAACTAAACTTATTTTACAAACAAATTTGTCTCACTCTGGTTATCTTTGGTAAAAATGAAAAAAAGAAAACCTATAAAGCAAAAAATTATGTTTCCAGAAACATATATATTATACCTGTTAGTCCTGTGCATTATTTTCAAGTTTTTATTCCCTACCTATAGACTGGGCTAGATCCTGAATTCTTCTAGGTCCCTCCAATCCACTTTTTTTTCCATGGAATTACTAAAAATGGGAATCTCTCTGCTTCTGCAGCCCTATAAACTGAAATTAAATTTTAAGGGACAAGTTGCATGTCTGATGGAGGGGCTACATGGCAAGTTCATCAGGCCACCTGATGCCATAACCAAAGACACTCCAGCTGCAATCCAGGATATAATGTTGCTGGCTTCATGCTGTGGACAGCTTTTCCCAAGGTGACAAAACAAGAGCCTTTATCGTAATGAGACTCTAGCTCCTCTTAGTTTTTTTCATTTATGCCTATCTCTTTCGCTTGGCAGGATAATCATGTAATTAAAGTTTTACAGATACTACTGGGGGTACCTTGACAGAATCTGACCTAAAAATATTTTAGTCCACCTATTGGGAGGCTGAGGTGGGAGAATCGCTTGAACCTGGAAGGCGGTGGTTGCAGTGAGCCGAGATCATGCCACTGCACTCCAGCCTGGGCGACAGAGCGAGACTCCATCTCAAAATATATATATACATATATATTTTAGTCCACCTAACGAGTGACTTTAACACTATCCTCAATTCATCATTGCTCATTCTGCTTTAATTCAACCCAGTCATGAGATACTAGATGATAGAAATACTCTGTAGTATCTATTGGTTAAATAAGAAAATATCTGTGCTGTTGCTAATATTACATGCTGTACCTGGATAAATTTCTCTGGGAACATTGAGACTCAAATACGCAAAATAATAAAACAGGCCACATCATTACAACAGGTCTCATCTAATTCACCATAGTCATTTGATTTACTCAATTGGTTGCCTTTAAACCTAGACTCATGGCTCAAATTTGTTACATAAACTGAGATTATCATATTACTATTATTTTTACTTTGTATTTTCTTTTCTTTTCCTTTTTTTTTTAAACTTTGTACCCATTGCTTGTCAAATTTCTACAATACAAATCCTAACAAAAGAATGCTAGCCCAGCACTTTGAGATGATAATCAATGTTTATGGAACAGATAAAATTAAACTTAACAATGGACTGCAGGTAGACTTGAAAGCCACTCTTTCAGAAATTCCCTGTGGCTCAAATGTGGCTAAAAGAGTTTTGACACTGACTCCTAGTTGTCAATCACTCCCTCCTTTGTGGGACCAGACCAACCCACGTCAGGTCCATTCTGGCACCAAAATATAACCAAAACCTAACTACAGGATTATTGATGAGCAACATGTTCAGAGAAATATCTCAATCAAAAGGAGAAAATGTAAAAGTTCTGAAAATCAAAATGAAGTCACTTGTGTGAAAATCCTGACAAATAGAGCCAGTGAAAGCCATAAAGGAAAAGATCTCACACATGTCTATCTGGTAACAAGAACTATCACAAAAGACTCTGCAAAAACCACAATGCTGCAAACAGGCCACCACAATCTTACACACAAAAAAGTGCTGCTGCCATGGCATCTGTCCAGCTACTGCCTGTCCAGCCTTGGACTTGTGCTACCCTTGTTTTGATCCTTGTAGCCAAGGATAATTGTTTCCAAATAACTTATATAATCCTCTTCACTTTTTTCTTTTAAAGCCCTTGTCTTCCTTTACCTTCCCAAATATGCTTACTGCATTTTTATTGCAATGCTTACTCTGAAATAAATATCATTTAATTTTAGAGAGTCTCTCTCTCTCTCTGTTGTTTAAATTCTAACAACGCAATATGCAGCTGTCTTTGCCTGTCTTTTCATTGAGCTAAGGTTTCCAGGGTTCTTTAATGTGTAGCATGTGCCAGTAGTTCATTCATTTTTATGGCTGAAGATTATTCCATTATGTAGCTATGGCTCATTTTGTTTAGCTAGTCATCAGCTGATGATGGACATCTGGCTCTTTTCTACTTTTTGGCAATTATGAATAACACTGCCATGACCATTCAAGTACAAGTTTTCTGTGAACACGTCTTCAATCCTTGAGTATATACCTAGAAGTGAAATTGCTGGGTTATATGGCAATTCTATCGTTAAACTTTTTTTAGGAATAGTCAAACTGTTTTCCAAATGACTGTACTATTGCCCTCCCACCAGCAATGCGTAATAGTTCCAATTTGTCCACTTCCTCGCCAACAATTGTTATTGTCTCTGTTTTGAATTCGAGCCATTTTAGTGGGTGTGAGTGGCTTCTCATTGTGGTTTTGATTTGCATTTCCCTGAGGAATATGTTGAGTATCTTTTTATTTGCTTCTTGGTAATGCAAGCTTGTATTAATCTATTAATTAATTCATGTATTTGAGTCCCAGCTGTGTCAATTATGTGTAGTCTTGGACAAGTTATTTTACTTCTCTGAACTCAGTTTTCTCATTCATAAAGTGGAAATAATAATCTCTGTCTTATGGGATTGTTGAAAGGACTAGAATGAATATATGCAAAGCTCTTGGCAGAAATTAAGAACTCAATGAAGACAGAAGAGATGTAAGTCAACATAATGAGTAAGTCAAATGATGCTGGAGTTGGGTCTTGGAAGGAAAGCAACATTCTAATAGGTAGAGGTACAAAGAAAAGAGATTCCAACCAGAATGAGTGTGAACAAAGAGGAAGCCACAGTACAGTGGAATGTGAGCAATTACTGAAAACTCTGCACAGATTTGGCTAGAGTAGTAGAGTTCTCCTTCAAGAGGAGGAGTGACAGAAAAAGGACTGGAGGGAAGGATGGACTCAGACACAGAGGGCAACAAGATAAGGGCAAGGGATGTGTGTCTCCTTGGAGTCCACCATGTGCTGCCCTGCTGTTGTCTGGGGACTGGGTGAAAGTCAATATTGCCCTGCTCAGGACCAAGAGACATTGCTGCCATTGGCACTGCTTGGATGTTTCTGATGCTCCAGAACTTCAATCACTTGGAAATTACAAGGGTTTAGACGCTCTGTACCAGAAATGGGGCAAAAGCCAAATATATATTTATTTCTCCTTATATGTGTATATATATATAGAGAGAGATGGGGTCTTGCTTGTTGCTCAGGCTGGTCTTGAACTACTCCTGGCCTCAAGCAATCGTCCTCCTGGCCTCCCAAAGTGCAGAGATTCATATATGTATTTCTTATTATGTATATGTCATAATCTCATATTATTTTTATCTGACCCATCAAATTCTGCTGGAAGGATCTGGTATCACATCTTAGTATGGACTTAGCCAGTGAGTCCCTCTGTTATTTCTCTAGAAGTATCTTCACCCTCAGCAATCCTCCTGAAAGATGCTCATCCTGATTGCAGCACTATTCACAATAGCAAAGACTTGGAACCAACCCAAATTCCCATCAATGATAGACTGGATAAAGAAAATGTAGCACATATACACCATGGAATACTATGCAACCATAAAAAGGGGTGAGTTCATGTCCTTTGCAGGGACATGGATGAAACTGGAAACCATCATTCTTAGCAAACACACAGAAACAGAAAACCAAACATCAAATGTTCTCACTCGTAAGTGGGAGTTGAACAATGAGAACACGTGGGCACAGGGAGGGAACATCACACACTTGGGCCTGTCGGGGGGTGGGGGGCTAGGGGAAAGATAGCATTAGGAGAAATACCTAATGTAGATGATGGGTTGATGGGTGCAGCAAAGCACATGGCACATGTATACCTGTGTAAGAAACCTGTACGTTCTGCACGTGTATCCCAGAACTTAAAGTATAATAACAAAAAAACTAGAGAAAGAAAAGAAATCCCAGACCCACTGATTAGAATGCACCATTTTCCTGGATCCTGTTGGAAAATGGCACAAGGCAGATGTCAACAAAATAAACAGGATGACACGTGAAATAGGATGATTCATTCAAACACAAAGACACTGTGGTTTCTCTTCTCCCAGCTTGTTTAACAACATCCTGATTCACAAGCACCCTTTGCTGGTGCTGGCTCTGTGTGGAGGAAGGCATAAGTTTGGGGACAGATACAGCTGACTCTGCCTGTGACCACTGTCACCAGGGTTGCTCCCCAAGTTTTGTTTTAGAATCTACACCAAAGATACACTATTAACACATTACATGAGCAAAAAGCAGTTTAAAGCCTGAGCTTGTTCCTGTGCCCACTTAGGTTTTCTGATTTTAAATGAGGCCTGGAGTGATACATGTGGCTGCTCTGTTGAAGGATGAGGAACAGAGGCTTTTACAAGAGTTGACGTCTGCAGAAAATCAAACACCTCTTTTCCCCACAGGTGGCCAAATGTCCAGGATGAGCGTTCTATGGAAACAGAAGACAAAAATACACATATGTCCAGGAAAATGCTGCCAGCAGCACAGTATCTACAGCATTTCTCTTCCAGGGCTAAGGAATTGGATTACCCTGTGCCTCGCCTCTGCCCGCAGGGAAGACCATTCCTGGATTTATCCTTCAAGGGAGCAGTAGAAGCAGATCCAGCATGAAGTGAGGGACACGACCCCCCTTACGCTCCCGGCACATCTCCTAGCCTGAGGCCATCTCAGATCGGAAGACCAGCTTTCCAAAGCAAGTCTCCTCCAAATCATGATAGAGAAAAAGGTGAAACATGTGATGCCCTGATGGTAATAGGATCACAGATTCAAAAACATGAGAAAGGTGGGGCTGGACAAAGTCTTCAGGAGACTGCTGAATTGTTGACTTTATTCCAAGTCAGGATCCCGAGTAATCACTGAGCCTCAGTATAATTATGTGCACATGAGAAGCTATTTATTTCTTGCATTCTGCTTATCTTTGCCAAGAAAGCACTCCTCCCCCATGCCTTAAAATGCCCAGAAACATGGTTTTGGATGAGCCACTTGGAGTACTAAGGGCACCTGCTGACCGAGGCCCATGAGAACACGCCAGCCCTGTGGGGAAAGTGTGGAGCTTATGTACCCACTGCCCTTTCCCTGCTCAGAGCAGGGCATCCCGACAGCAGCTCTGAATGCCCCTGCTCTGAGCATCTCCCCGCCAGGCTCTGTGCACTCCATCAGGGTCCTCTTCTGAGCCTGGCACTGTTCACTTGGGCAGAGAGTCCACTCAAGCCCCAGAGTCCTTGGCTCCATTGGAAGCTCCTCCCGGGGCATCAGCACAGCCCTCTCCCCCATATCTATTGGCTTTTGGGGAGGTGGGCCTGGGAAGCCCTTTTCTCTCCCTACACTGTGTTCATGCTGCCAGCCAAGCTGGAGCCTCTGCATTTTTTAGTCCAATTATTGGCAACTGTACAGGTTTCCCAGAACACCTGGCCCTCCTCACCCTCGTTCTGTGGCATTATTTAATCAAACTGGCTAGGACTATTTATAGCTCCCCTGAAAGGCAGCAGCCGCTCCATTCCCGGGAAAGTGGAACATTGAGACATTAAAGAGTATTTTCAAAAGAAAAAAATCCTCTCACGGACTCATGAGGTTGCCATCCTGATGTGTCTTCCAAAAATAGGCCTCCCGGACAGCTCCTCAGTGCCACCAGCTCTCTCTTCTGTGTACCTGCCACCTGCCAGGCTCAGAGTGAGAAAGCTACCTGCTACTGTTCCCAAATGGTCAGTTCTAATTCTCCAGCCCTCCTCCAAACCCAGAAAATCCCAATATTCTTCCCTGGGTAGATGCCCACCTAATTGAAACAGATGGAGCCAAGGGAAATAACTAAATCGCAACTCAACATTCCCTCTAGCACAAGGAGGCAATAATTCTGGATACTCTGCCACTCTGTTCTCCATGGGAGCACCAAAACCCATCTTAAATACAACCTCTTTTGTGCTTTAAGACTTATGGAAGGAAGCCCAGGCTCAATGATTTGCTCAAAGTCCCAAATGCTCTTTGGACTCAAGGCATTCTTGTGGAGCATCAGACAAATGTGTGGCTCTTGGCCAAGAGCCAGGGAGCACAGAAAAGTTAGAAGCTAGGGCAGGTGCATGCTGGCTAGGTAGAAATAGTTACAGACCTTTGGAGATGAGGAGCAACCGAGAAGGTACGGTTGGAGAGCCTGGGGCAACAGAGCTAAGCATAGGGTTCAGGGGCAGACGATGCAAGCTCTCATCCCAACTTCACCACTATGTGTGATCTCAGATAAGTGACATGTTCCCTAACCCAAGTGTCTGTATCCTATGCACATCACATTGTTGTGTTACGTAAGATAATCCAGACACCGTGCCTGCCACAAAGGAAGCATGTATCATGGGTTAGCATAATGTTACAGAAGAAGAAACAGAGATACAGACACTTTGAGAGACTTGTCCAAGGCTTCATGGCCCCAGGATCAGAACTGAGTCTCCTGGTTTCCAGTCTGGGATCTATTTATTATTATTATTATTATTGTTATTATTACTTGTGTGTGTGTGGTACCAGGCACCTCTTATAAGAGAGTTAAACAAGACAAGTGGTCAAGAGTTTCAGGCATCAGTGAACACTCAGGAACTGAAGCATGAAGAAAAAATTATAGAAAGAGGAGTATATACTCAGGGAAACTTGAATCTATGCCCCCAGGTTGTAAAAAATAAAAATAAAAATAAACCACATGAAGGAGCAAGAACCAAGAACCTTCATAACTCAGGGAATATTTTGCTTCAGCTGGGGAGCCCTCACATTTTCCTATTGTGTTGAAAGCCAGTTCTCAAGTTCGCTAATCTGAGGCTTGCAGGACAGAAAAAGGGGACACCCCAAACTGCAGGGGAAGGAAGGTGCCACTGCTCCTAGGCTGTTTCAGGCATAGGGAGGTAAAGAGGCTGGCAAACATGGGACATCAGGCAAGAGCTAACAAGCTAGAGAGCACAGGCAAAACTAAACAGAAAACAAAGAATAGTGCAGACAAAGGGACAAACACTGTATGATTCCACTTGTTTGAGATACCTAGGGGAGTCAAACTCACAGTAACAGGCAGTAGAAGCGTGGTTGCCAGGGGCTGGGGAGGAAGAGGAGTTAGTGTTTAATGGAGATAGAGTTTCAGTTTGGGAAGATGAGAGTTCTGGCAATGGATGGTGGTGATGGTTACACAACAATGTGAATGTAGTGAATGCCACTGGACTGAACATGTAAAAATGGTTAAGATGTAGATTTCATGTTATGGGTAATTTATCACAATAAATAATAGATGATAGATAGATAGAATTATACAAAACAGAACTGCAGACCAAGGAGTATGGTACAGACCTCAGGGGTCTCTGCAGCCAGGGAGGGCATAAATCATTTTACACTGAAGAAACCAATGACAGTTTCATAAAGACAATAGGATTTCAGTTAGAATTTTGTGTTAGATAGGACCTCTTGGTTGTAACTATAAAAGACTCCACTCAAATTAACTTAAACACCAAAGGGTTGCTTTTTGTAAGGACTGAGTAGTAGCCCATAGACTCAAAGCTGAACAACTAAAGTCAAAAGGAGAAAGAAGGGCATCTAGGCCATCCTAAACAGGGCCTTAAAATCTTGTTCTCTTTAATTTTTGCCTCTCTCTGGGTGTTGCCTTCATTCTTATTTGTTGTAGACTGGCTTTCCCTGAGAGTGGAAGATTTAAAATTTATCCCAGCCGGTGCAGTGGCTCAAGCCTGTAACCCCAGCACCTTGGGAGGCTAAGGCAGGTGGATCACTTGAAATCAAGAGTTTGAGACCAGCCTGGGTAGCAAAGCAAAACTTCATCTCTACAAAAATGAAAAATAAATAAAAAGTAGCTGGGTGTGGTGTTTCATGCCCATCTACTCAGGAGGCTGAGGTGGGAGGATCATTTGAGCCCAGGAGTCAAGGCTGCAGTGAACCATGATCACACAATTGCACCCCAACCTGGGTGACAGAGTGAGACCCTATCTTAAAAAAATTAAAACCTTACCCTGGGCCAATGGTGGCCAGGAGGACAAGATACTGTGACCATTTGCTCCTGCTAGAGCTACACGACTGGAGTTGGGAGAGATGTTCCCTCAAAGAAGGTGAGGTTCCCTAGAAACAGCTCCTGAGATAGGACGTGTGTGCAGGATTACGGGAGAGTGCTCTTGGGATACACGCATAAGGAAGAAAGGCAGGCAGGATTGGACAGCGGAAGAAGCTGACCCATAATGTGGTTACACCTGGAGCCTTAGCTACAGGGAGCTCTGGAGCTGCCAGTTGTCCCCAACTGAGACAAGGAAGTTGGACCACTGTGTCCCATTGACCGGTCGTTGTTATGTGTCATTTATATGTATCATTTCCCTATGAGAAGGTATAACCTTGGGTGATTCCCAGGGAAGGACACAGCTACAAACCATCAGCAGCGGATATTCCCAGACATCAAAGAATGTGTTTGCTGTTTTAAAGAGGGCGTTGGGGGATGTACCACAGCACACAGGACTGTCCACACTTCACCCTGTTCACATCTTATTTCTTATAATAAGTTTGTCCCTATGAGAACAACTGCTCCAAGACTTTGGTTGGTCTTATTTCAAGGGAAATTTACAAGAGAAGGTTGCATATTGCTCTTGAGGTTATATCTAACAGTCATCATCCCCTCCCCCTCCACCCATTCTAGATTCAACTCGCCCTTGGCTAGAGCCTGTTGGGGTGACTCAGACCTTTATCCTTGAGGAGTCTGAGACCCTGTTACCATGTCCTTCTTGGGCCATCATGGCTGTACTTATCCATTACCACCAAAACTGGGCATGAGAAACACTAAGCCATGTCCCAGTAGATCACCTGAATGGTGAATGTATTTTTTCCTTCTTTCTCATGCAACATCAATCCTGCCTCTTCCTGATGATCAGGATCTATAATCCCTATCAGGATGGTGGCTGCTTTTCTCACCCACAGAGCTTGAAGTAAAGGAGATAGGCAGCCCATGCTCCCAGAGTGGGTCATTGCAGTACTGGTAAATAGTACATTCCTCCTCAGCCCATGGGGACACATCAGTGTATAATAGTTATTGCTTTAGGTTGTTTTTGCTTCCTGGAGGGTGACAACCCATCTTCACAAGGGAATCCTCCAGGAACAGCATCTTAAGGGAAGTCTACCTCTCTGTCAGGCTGGCAGCTTCTGCATGATACAGTATGTAATTGGACTCTGTGCTGGTAGATTCTCTGTGCCATGGCCATACTTTTTTTTTCTGTAAAAAGTACCCCTTGGTCTGCAGTAATGTTTACAGGATCCTTTGTAGATGGAATGAAATACATACTTTGTAAGTGTTCATAATGGCTAAGGCCCTGTGGACAGGAAAGGCAGACCATACTGAGAATGTGCATCTTCTCAGTTAAATCAATTGTACCAAGGGGTCTCCTTGAGGAATATGTAAGTTGATCTTCTTGAGGAATGGTGCTATGTCAGAGGCTCAATGTCAGGTTGGACATTTGGCAGCAGAAGTAGCTAGGTGAGACTGGGTGGGTGGAAACTGTTGCTGCTGGGCCCATGTATAGCCTCCATCTCTGCCATGCTGGCCACTCTGCTCACCCACCCCTTGTACCAGCACTGGAATGGTTGACATGAACTTGCTGAGTCATCGCGTCTCTCTTGTTGTCTAGAGCCTCTTTTATAATGGGTGGTCTTTGGTGACCATTAACATGGAATACATTCCCATGGTTCCATCCATACCTCCTTGTCTCTGACTTTCTAATCCTTCTCCTACCAGTCTCTGACCAACCAGCTAGGCCATGAGTTTTAGTATACTCTTATCTTGGGCCTCTTCTGTTTCCATAGTTGGGTGACCAGGTATGCTGCCTGGATCTACCCATTGGAAGAATTTTCCTTCACTGCTCTTTCGAGGTCAGTCCTGAACAGTGCAGCTGCCATCTGTTTTCAGTATCCACTGACACAAGCTGACCAATCCATGAACCAAGCTCAGCCCTTTTCTTTCCACTGGCCACAAAGGAAACTCCCCTACAGCCACCACTGTGAGGGAGAAGAGGCCAGTGCAAGAGTGATGGGTGACATAAAGTTTGGGCTACCTGTTCACACAACTTGCTTGTGCCTTCTGGCCCCACTTGTGCTTGATCCTAGATGTACAATTTCCATCTTATGATGGATTTCTGTTGGGCCATCTGACCTTATGATTTGGTGGGTCTGACAGAATCCAGTTCAGGATGGGCATTTCTGGCCATGTGGTCACTTGATGTTCAAGGTCATATGGTCCATTTACCAAGACCCAATAGTGTACCTGAAGTTGTTTTTTTTCAAATTGAAACCATCTTTGCAAAAATTATAGTGAGAAACATCTGACATAACTGACTCCATCTTGCTTCTAACCCCACAAGCTATCTTTGCTCATTCCAAGCTACTTTGAGAGGAATAGAATTCATAGTTTAACTTTAGGACAAAGATGATAACAGCCCCTTCCTGAAACTAACCCCCTTCATGCTTGAGGACCAAAACCGCCTTGTAAAACTAATAAAATATAACAATATTGGGATTGTGATGAGGGCCTGGATTCTGCAAAGATGTAGACATAGTTAAACTCTAATCAGTCATTGTTTTATCACTTGCCTTTCTTTAACTACTTACTACTCAGGAATAACATAGCCGGGGTCACGAGATTCGTAACTTCCCCAATTGCTTTTATGGATAACATCACTATTGTAAAATATAAGACTGATGTTTAAGATGTTTTTCAGACCTGGCATTCTGTATGAACCAACTGGCACCATCCTGACCAGTAACCCCACCCAGGAACTGACTCAGTGCAAGAAGACAGCTTCAACCCCCTATGATTTCATCCCTGACCCAAACAATCAATATTTCCCATTCCCTATCTCCCTGCCCACCAAACTTTCCTTGAAAAACTCTAGCCCTCAATTCTCGGGGAGGTGAATTTGAGAATTATCTCCCATCCTTCTACTTAGTTGGCCCTGCGGTAATTTGTTTGTTCGTTTGAGACAAAGTCTCATTCTGTTGCCCAGGCTGGAATGCAGGGGGGCAATCTTAGCTTACTGCGACCACCTCACTGGTTCAAGCAATTCTCATGCCTCAGTCTCCCAAGTAGCTGGGATTACAGGTGTGTGTCATCACACCCAGCTAATTTTTGTATTTTTTGAGAGACAGAGTTTCACCTGTTGGCCAGGCTGGTCTAGAACTCCTGACCTCAAGTGATCCACCCACCTCGGTTTCCCAAAATACTGGGATTACAGGTGTGAGCCACTGTGCCTGGCCAGCTCTGTGATAATTGAACTCTTCTTTGCTATTCTCAGTGCATTGCCTTTCTGGTCAGTGGGCAAAAAGAACCCACTGGCCAACTATAAGATGATGTGGTGTTCTCTGCTACAGGTGGCATGGACTTGCTCCAGAATTCTAGCTGTCTACTTTGTGATTCTCCTACTGAGGCTTGCCATAAACGTCACAAAGCATGTCTCCCCACCACAGATAACATTAGTCACTGAATCAAGTGGCCCAAGCAGCACGGCTGCACGCCTTGCCACCTGGATCTGCTGCAGAGCCCTTCTCCACTCCAGGTCCCATTCAGATCTTGGAGCCTTCCATATCACTCAGTGAATGCATCAGAGCACCTTCCCAATGGTGCAATATGCTGCTTCCAGAACACAAAGAGGCCTACCACACATTGCATTTTGTTTTGTTTTGTTTTGTTTAAGACAGGGTCTCACTGGAGTGCAGGCCAGGCTGGAATGCAGTGGTGCAATCATGGCTCACTGTAGCCGAATTCCTGGGCTCAAGCAATTCTCGCCTCATCCTCCTGATTAACTGGGACTATAGGCATGCACCACCATGCCTGGCTACTTTTTTTCTTAGTTTTTATTTTGTAGAGATGGGGTCTTACTATGTTGACCAGGGTGGTTTCTAACTCCTGGCCTCACATGATCCTCCTGCTGCAGCCTCTGAAAGTATTGGGCATGAGCCACCACGCCCTGCCTGTACTTTCTTAATTTTAGGTATGAGATGCAATAATTTGTTCATCTGGTCTAATTAACATTACAGCATTGATGCGATGGACTAATACGATATTCTGTGGACTATCCATACAGTCTGGGTCTCTTTGGACTATATTTTTGGCAGAAAGAAGGAAAGTTAACATAGCCCTAGGGCAATACCACAAATGTATACTGTTGTCTGTCCTATATGAACACAAACTGTTCCTGATTTTTCTCCCTGATAGGGTTGGACAAGCACTCACTCAGTGAATCAATGGCCACATCCTACGTGCCAGAGGTTAATCTGCTCTAGCAAAGTTAACACATTTAACACAGTAGCTGCACTTGGGGTTATTATTGGATTAGGTTTGTGGTTGTCCACTGTCATCAGCCATGAATCACTGGTGTTTGCAGAGACCAGACTGATGAGTTATGTAGGGTTTCACAGAACCATCACTCCTGCTATCATTGTTTTTGCATTCTCCATAGAATATGGGATTGTTTTTTACTTACTGCCTTGGCATGGTTAGGGAGTGGTTTTAAACCTTCTTCTGAGCCTTTCTTACTTTAATACTTTTTGCCCTGCAGGTCAAAGAGCCAATGTGAAGGTTCTGCCAACTATCAAGCATGGCCACTCTAATTATTCATTTAGGGACCCGGAAAATGACTTCTCAGTGAACTCCCCATAAGCTATATGTAGACCAGGGCCCCAGATATCAATATTAATCCCAATCTTGTACCCAACATTTTTTAAAGGACTGGGTATTCCCCCTGCTCCCAATGCATGGTTACCATGGTTACCTGAATAAATGGCAATAGATCCCATTGTGGGAAGGTCAAGTATGCTGGTTAATTCCATATGTCAACATAGCTAGGCTGGCTACGGTGCCTACATGTTTCTTTAAACACCAGCCTAGATGTTACTGTGAGAGTATTTTCCAGATGTAATCAACATTTAAATTAGTAGACTTGAGTGAAGCAGATTACTTTCCATTTGTGGTTTGGCCTTATCCAATCAGTAGAAGTCCTTAAGAACAAAGATGAAGGTTTCCCAAGAAGACATTTTCCTCCAGATTGTGCACATAGAAACTCTGCCAAGTTTTCAGCCTGCTGCCCTGTGGAATTCAGATTCAAGACTGCAATGCCAACTCTCCTGAATTTTCAGGCTGCTGGCCCACCCTATTGATTTCAGACTTGCCAGCTGCCCTCTCTCTTTAGCTAGTGAGCTAGAAATTTCCTAGATAAGTAGTAAATTCCCAGATGTATTACTCAGGCTTCCTCAGAGAAACAGAGTCAATAATAATATATACAGAACCAATAAAATACTATATGTGATACACAGTATATAGTATATAGATGATATGTATATGACATCATATATATAGTATATTATTGGTTCTGTTTCTCTGAAGAACGCTGACTAATATATCCAGGAATTTACTATTTAGTACACTTGCTGCATTATTGCATGGTCCTTCCTCATAGGAACTTGATCTCTTCTTGAGTCACTGGGTTCCATTTCTAAGAAGTGGCTGAGGTTGAAAAACTAGGCAAGGAACTTTGACTTTATATTGGGAGGACTGCCCTCAGTCTTCTGATCAACCTTCCTTAATTTCTTTACACATTATATTATACTTATATTACACTTGTACTTTATACATTAAGCAACATTCTTGTCGGGTGCCCATTTGTCTTGCCTCTAGGGACAGCATGTTTTATGAACCATCTCTAGCTCTCTGCAGACCAGCTTCCCTAGGCTGTCACGCAGGCTTGCTCCTCATTGCGATAATTGTGCCCAGCTGACTTCTGATGTTTAATTATCACCCTCTGACCTCTATTATTTCAGGATCCTATCACTCCTATTGCAGTCATCATCCCTGGCTGACAGAGGACATCCTCCACTGAGCTTCTTGGCAAGGCTGGGATCTTCACCAGCGTGTTCCTTATGACTTTGGTAAACAGACATCCTCTGGGCCCTCTCACAGAGTCAGCTGGTGTATTTCTTGGCTCGCATTCTTGGCCTTGATCCATTTTAGGATGCCCACTTCTCTGAGTCTTTGAGGCTTTTCTCTTCCATCTGCCAAGGAAGTTATATTTCTATTTCACTTAATGTGAGCCATCACTTTCTGCAAGATCTTGAAAGCCTAAGATCTTATTAGCCCTGTTTCCCAGGGTGCTATTAACCCTGTTTCCCAGCATATTAGCCCTTGCCCGGATGCTAAATCCTTTATCATGGAAGAAGCTCCTATAATAATAAACCACCTTTCATCCAACTTTATCTCCTGTTTCCCCTCGATTTAGCACCTTCAAGATTCCATTCCATGCATGCTCTCCCAGCTCCTGCAGGTATGTGTTAGCCAGATTCTGCAGCTCCTTGGTCCCTCTATTTCCTTAGTAAGCCCAATACCCCATCAATAGACCTCCACAGAGATTTGACTTTTATAATTTGCCAGGATGGGAGGTGGGGTAGACCATGAGGGAAGCAAACTGTGTCTCATAAAATGCCAGCCTTACTTGAGGCTCCTGCACCATCTTTGAGCAAGGGAAAGAGCCATCTTCTAACAAGGGGAAATGGGCCAATTCTAAAGGACCAGCTGGTTCAGGGGAATCTGGGGATTCAATATTCTCAAACACCTATATCCAGACACTGCTGTCTCAAATTGCAGGGTTCTATTCCTTCCTCATGAAGGCCTTGACCATGGCATACATAGAAGACCTATTGGGGTGGGGAATTCAACCGTCCCAGAAACTCCTCTACTCTTAGGATTAAGTCCTGAGCCTGGGCTTCTCTCTGCCCTCCAGATATAAGAGATTAAGTTTTCCTTAAAAGCTTAATCTTTCAGTATTGCCTTGAATTGGTAGTTAATTGCTCTGACTGCCCTTATCTCTCATCAATAAATCAAGAGCACTCCACATCAACCACCCACTTCCATAGTCCTCATTGCTATGATTGTCTTCATTCTCTCAAGCCTCAGAGATATTGCATCAGTCATGCTATCCCTTCTACTGGAAAGTCAACCCAACCCATCACTGATGGAACACTTTGGCAGCTGCACCCCTACAGCATCACCTCCTACCACTGGTGATGGGATCCTTAGGGCAACTGGCCAGCAAGTGATCCTGCTCCAACATCCCCTTCAAATGACTCTAAATTAGAGGCTACTGCCTAGGACCACTTCTGGTACTAGTAAATGGCCCTAGATTGGGTTCTCTGGAAAAAGACTCTGAGCCAGACTTTATGCTGAAGACTTTCTGCAGGTACTCTCAACAGATATACCTGGGGAGTGAAGACGGCAGGACTGGGCAGAAGGAGAAGCCACCCTTCCCTGCAGTTGCAACTAAGACCTCAGGTGATCCTTTATGGAGTTCTGCATTGGCTGATTGTTGGCCACAGAATACCCCAGGAGAGGATGTAACCCTGGGTGAAGCTGTTTCCTGTGGCTGGGAGGGATGCAGATGTGAGCTGTCACCTGCTGACCTTCTTGGCCTCTGGGGAATAGACAGTTACATAGGCCTTAAAGTTGGGATCTGGGATCAAAACCAGTATCCCACATACAGCTCTACTATGAAAGGGTACTTGGCAGACAAAACAAATAGATGTCCACTTTAACCTTAAAGAATGGATAGCCCAGCATCTTGGGAGGCGGAGGCCGGAGAATCGTTTGAGCCCAGGAGTTCAATACCAGCCTGGGCAACATAGTGAGACCCCATCTCTGCAAAAAAAAATTTTTAAAATAGCCAGGCATGGTGGCTCATGCCCCATAGCCCCAGCTACTTGGGAGGTGGAGGGATCACTTGAGCCCAGGAGGTTGAGGCTGCAGTGAGCTATGCTCGTGCCACTATATTACAGCCTGAGCAACAGAGTGAGATTCTGTCTCAAAAAAGAAAAAAAAAAAAAAGAATAGATAAGATCCGGATAGGTGTAGTGGATGGGGGAGAGAACAGGGGTAAAGGCTTCAACATGGGAGTGAACAGGGACTATTCTAATGTGCAGGTCACCCACTGGGCAAAAGGGCGGGGGATGAAAATCAAGTCTGTTTTGGGTATTTGCAATAAGAGAAAAGGTCTCAACTTGTCCATGCCTAGTTGGGAAAAAAAATTTTTATATCTGGATTGTTCTGGAAATCCTGTGAAATTATAGCTTATGAAACAGTAGTGCTGTAGATTAAATGTTTATGTCTCCCCACATCCATATGTTAAAATTTTAATCCCTAATGTGATGGTATTTGAAGATGTGGCCTTTGAGAAGTGATTAGGTCAGGCAGATGGAGCCCTTATGAATGAGTCCCTTAGGAAAAAGACCCCAGAGAGCTCACCCACCCCTTCTACCATGTGAGAACACAGCCAGAAGGCAGGTCCATAAACCAGGAAATGGGCCCTCATCAGACACCAGCTCTGCCAGTACCTTGATCTTGGACTTGCCACCTCCAGAACTATGAGAAGCAAAATTTTTTTTCTTATAAGCTATTTGGTCTGTGGTATTTTTGTTAAAGCAGCCTGTTCTATTTTTTCCTAATTTGGTCTTAAGGTTCTCTCCTCAGGGAGGCTGTAAACTCTAGGCCTGCTCTGATGGGGCTCCAGGGGAGGTGGTCATGAACGTTTACTGTGTGTCTTTCATAGGATACTTCTTTATCCTAATAAAGAATGCCTAACTGTCTGGCCTGTGACCAGGGGTCCCTATCACAGGAAGTGTGTTTCCCTTGGTAAATGCCCTTGTGGCTCTTGTCTGACCTATGTCCAGTTTCTTCCAAGTGAGATAGCCACTGTCTCAGGGAACGCTGACCTGGAGAGAAGTTCACTTCAGGTGTGTAGGTCAGGTGAGACACAGAGGAGACGATGCAACAAAACACAGGAAATATCAGAAGCAGTGGATTACTTACAGATCCACAAGAGAAGGGGAGTACCAATAAGGTCAACAGGAAGACTGCAGGGTCAGGGCACTCAACCAGCAGGGGGAGTACCAGAGAGGGAAGGACCTAGGGGCTGGGGCCTTCACTGGGGTCCCGGGTGTTATCCACACAGGTTTCCTGCTGGGAGTTCTAATTGATGGTTATGGAGCAAGCAGGCATGAGTTCCATGGAGTTAGGCTTACTGAAAGATGGTCATTGCAGCTTATCTGTGCAGCCCTCATTGGGTGTGGGGGTCAGTGGGGTGAGACGCCACGTAGGCTGCATCTAGCTGTCCCATAGCAAAGCGTTCACCAGGAGGTAGTTTTTTAAGGCAGATATCTGGGTCAACCACCTTGAGAAATTGGGAAGAGGTGGGTAACTGGAAACTGTGTCAACGGTGACTATTCTTTGCTTCCGGCATAAGAAGGTTCAACTTGTATTCAAAATAGATGCTAAAGCAACATAAAATTATAGGAATTCACTACATAGCCTGAACGGATTAAGACAAGTAGGAATATACCAAAGATTGCAAATTCAAATGTGTACAGTGCTGACCAGGCAACATAAACAAGTAAAGCAGGCTGAATTTTACTCTTTCCACACAAACACACATCACATATAAAATATGCCCAGCCCCTGCTAGTCTATATGAAGGCTCTGAGCAAATTAGAAAGTGATTTCCCCTCTGGGCTGATTCCGCCCCAAGCCCGGGGTAAGTGTGCACTGTATACCAGCCCTGACTTGTGCTGTTTGTGCAGGACACAACTTACACAACCATCAGGCAATCTTGCAAATATGTTCTGTTCCATTTTTCTTCAAACAGATGGTCTTTTCTACCTTTCATTCACAGAAGAAGCAGCAGGAAAATAACAGCAGACTTTCAGCCTCAGTGCCAGAATGATAACAGGGAGAGCTGGGGACTGAGACAAACTGGCAGCGACATGCTTTGTTGTGCCCTGTGGAATGCGGGCTTCTTGCTGCTACATTCTATAGTTTTCTCATGTTGTAAAAAAATCTGAATTTTTAATGTGAAATATCCTGTTCTTTGTGGCTTAGTTTTTACTTTTATTTTTTAAAAAACATGGTTCCGTCCTAAGAATACATACCAGCTGTCTGTTGTTTTCTATCTGCAGCCCTTTTGCAACTTGTCAATTAAATAGTAAGCCCCTGGGGGCGGCAGTCAGGGACCGCGCTCACAAGACGTCTCAGAGTCTGCGATGCTGCTCAGCAGGGGCGTCTTGTTGGTTTGGAAGTGGCGTTGAAGTTTTTTCTTCAGATCAAAATCAAAGAAGTCAGGGAAAATTAAAATAAGATAAAGATGCTGCACAACAAAGTGTTCATAGCAGAGACAGAGAGAGCTGAGTGCCTCAGAATTAGTGAAATGCTCTTCTCTGGTAATAAGTAAAAGGAGTGGCAGGCATTTTGCTGAGTGTATTAAAGCAAAGCAAAACCTCTTGGTAATAAAATGATGAAGACATTTTTACTTTTCAAAACCTAAACCTCAAATCTGAGATGTCTCAACAATGATTTATAAGGTTCCTCCTATAAAGGGAATGTAATCACCACTCCTTCAATTTTCCGATTCTCAGAATGAGAAGAATGGGAAATTAACATGTTCTCTTCTCTCTGGATAGGGGTGCAAGTATATCTATTGGCCTAGGACTCCAAGGCCAGAGTTCTGGAAATGCATTAATAAATTCTTTATTGCAACCAACAGAACTCAAATCTGGTTACCTTAACCAAGAAGGGGATAGATTGAAAATATAATAGAGGAACACAGAATCCATATGAAGTCAGAGGCGAGGCTTGGAAAATGGCTGGGAAGAAAGGCATTCTCAGCTGGGCAATGTCGCAAGCACCTGTAGTTCCAGCTACCTGGGAGGCTGTAGTTGGAGGACTTCTTGAGCCCAGAAGTTCAAGGCCAATCCAATCCGGCAATCCAATCTGACCATCTTTCTCATTTTTATTGAAGTATCTAGTATCTTCATATTTAATGTAAATGCTAGTATGTTTGGGATGAAATTTATTACAGTTTAATTTTTGTTTCACTTTTTAATGTTTTTCCTACTCTCTTGGTTTCTTTGTGATTAAATATTTTTATAATTCAGTCATGCATTATTTTACTGCTTTTTATTGATAAATTACACTATGCGCCCTGAACTTATTAAAATATCTTATAAGTTAATAATTTTGGTACTCCCTGGACAATGCAAAGACCTTAGAATATTTTAGCTATATTTATCCCTTTTCTGGCTTTCATACTGTTATTGAGCATATATATATACATATGCATATATCTATATGTACACATATATATGCTTAAATCCAACTAGACATTATTATCATTATTATATGGAAATCTAATTCTTCTATTGGAAACTTCTACCTGGGATAATTTGACTTCTGCCTAAAGACTCCCTTGACTATATCTTTTAGTGTAGGTTAGTGGGTGACAAATTATCTCCATATATTTGAATTATGAATGTGTGTCTGAAAATATATTTATTTCACCTTCATTTTTAAAGATTAATTTTACTAGGCATAGAATTCCAGCTTGGCAGTATTTTCTTTTAGCAGTTTGAAGACAGACATTGTCTTTTGCTTCCATTATTTTTGTGATAAATCAGCTGTCAGTTGATTTACAATTGCCTCTTTGAAGGAATGATGTCTTATTTTTTTCTATGTGCTTTAAAATGTTTGTCTCCTGTTTTCAGAAGTTGGAGTTTGTTGTGCCTATGTGTGGCTTTATTTGTATTTATCCTGCTTAGAATACATATAACTTCTTGACTCTGTGATTTGATGTTATTCATCAGTTTGAAAAATTTTTGGGGTGGGGTGCAGCGGCTCATGCCTGTAATCCTAGCACTTTGGGAGGCTGAGGCAGGTTGATCACTAGGTCAGGAGATCGAGACCATCCTGGCTAGCATGGTGAAACCCTGTCTCTACTAAAAATGCTGGGCATGGTGGCGGGCACCTGTAGTCCCAGCTACTCGGGAGGCTGAGGCAGGAGAATGGCATGAACCTGGGAGGCAGAGCTTGCAGTGAGCTGAGATCCCACCGCTGCACTTCAGCCTGAGTGACAGAGCAAGACTCCATCTCAAAAAAAAAAAAAAAAGTTGGTCATTATTTACTCAAATATCTTTTACAGGTCCATTTCATATTCTCTACTGACTAGATATGCCCATGATATGTGCCATACATCATATGACTTTTGTGTTCTTTTCTGCATTTTAAAAATCTGCTTATCATACTTTTATCTGATTATTTCTTATGGTTTGTATTCCAGTTCACTATTTCTCTCTTCTATTGTGTCTAATCTGCTGTTGAACCTATTCATTGATTGGGTTCATAGAGTCTTTAATTTTAATTATTATAACTTTTAGTTATAAAGTTTCCATTTTGTCCTTTGTAGTTTGCATTTCTCTGGCCTATTTTTCATCCTGTTTCTAAACTTCTTGAATGTTCAAATCATAGTTTAAAATCCAATTCTGATCATTTCAATATCTGGATCTCCTTTGGGAATGTTTCTATTGTGTAATTTTTTATCTTCTTGGTTTCTGGTCTATTCTTATGTTTTTGTATGCCAGATCATTTTTAATTGAACGTCTGCGTTTTGTATAAAACATGTTTTGAGATTCAATATGTTATCTTCAGTTTACTTATGCTTAAGGCAAGCAGTCAGGGTAGAGACGGATTACTTTCAAACAATTTGAGACCGAGTTGATTTGAAATTGATCTTTAGCACTTGTGAGAGCTAGTCTATTTCTGATTCACTTGTATTCTAGGGTACAGTATTTGAGGATCTCACGTGAAAGTCTGGGGTGTTTTCTGGGGCCATATTTCCTTGGTTATTACTGAATATCAGTTTTTGCCCCTGACTCGTAGAGATGCCAAAAGTTATGCACAGCTTCTCAGGCTCTTAGTTGCTGTTTTCACTTTTAGAATAATTATAATACTGCCTCAAAGGGAGCAGCAAACATAGGGCTCGTTTTTGGGGGGTTCCCTTCTCTCTGGGATTTTGGCCACTAAGCTTTTGCTGCTTTGGTATCTCTAATGCTGGCAAATAAATTTCTTAAAAATATTTTTTCCATTTATTTGTTCTTTCTCAGTGGGAGGTTGATCAAAACAAGCTACTCTACCTTTGCCAGAAATAGATGTGCCCAGCATATTTTTAAACTAAACAGAATATAAAACAAATCAAAATATTAGAATGCGTCATGTAAGTATTGCTTCCTAAAACTTTTTGCTTTGGTTATATATTTATATATTTTTGTGTTGTGTATGGGTGCAGATGTAAAATATGATGATTAATATGGATCATGATCCAAAAACGTTTGAAATGAACTTTAAACCATTCCAAAGTGTAGGCTCTGTGCTTTAAATTCAGCATAATACACAAGAAAAGGCAATGGCTCCTCAACTCAAAAGACATGGATTTACACCCTCACACTGTCTTTACTGAGCTATGTTAAAATAATCAAGACACTTATGCCCTTTGACCTCAGTTTATCTGCAAATTGAAGAATTTTGATAAAATATTTTATAATGTTCTTGCATCTTTTTTCTGTCAACTTCTCCAATTTAAAACTTGCTTAGGTTCTCTGTTTCTCATTTTCCTTACCTGTAAATAGAAGCCGTGGAAATAATAAAAGTTCATAAGTGTATTACGCTATTTACATTGCTATAAAGAAACACTTGAGGCTGGGTAATTTATAAAGGAAAGAAGTTTGATTGGCTCATGGTTCTGCAGGGTGTACAAGAAGTGTGGTGCTACCATCACTTCTGGGAAGGACCTCAGAGGCATCCAATCATAGTGGAAGGTGAAGAGGGAGCAGGCATCTCACATGGTGAGAGCAGGAGCATGACAACAAAGGGGGAGGTGCCACACACTTTTAAACAACCATATAGCACATGAACTCATTGAACAAAAACTCATTCATCACCAAAAGGATGGTGCTAAACTGTTCATGAAGATCTGCTCCCATGATCCAATCACCTCCCACCAGGACCCACCTCCAACACTGGGGTTTGCATTTTAACGTGAGATTTGGAGGGGACAAATATGCAAACCATATTAATAAGGAAGTACATTTCCCGCATGTTGATGTCTTTGTAGTTTGGATGTGTCTTACAGGTGATGACATCTTATAAACACAGCCAGCCAGTTGTGACACAGTGGTCATGGCCTGTGCACATGCAAACTTGGTCATAGCTGTTTATATTGTCATCACTTCAGTTGAGTATGTACATTGTTGGTACTACCCATATTAAAATTAGTTGCCACTTAAAATACCTCCAAAAAGATTACACTATGCTTTAGCATTAAACTAAAAGTTTAAGGCTCAGAAAATGGCAGTAAAATGTAAATTTGATATCAGTGTTTGCCACAAATTGACTGTATTAACTTAAGGTGAAATAATTTTTTTCAGAATCTTGAACCCTATGAGGTTTCAGGTTAGAACTGACCAAACAAGTACCTCTATGACATTTAAAAGGTGAAAATGGGGCCAGGCATGGTGGCTCACGCCTGTAATCCCAGCACTTTTGGAGGCCAAGGTGGGTGGATCACGAGGCCAGGAGATTGAGACCATCCTGGTCAACATGGTGAAACCCATCTCTATTAAAAATATAAAAAATTAGCTGGGCGTGGTGGTGGGCGCCTGTAGTCCCAGCTACTTGGGAGACTGAGGCAGGAGAATGGCGTGAACCTGGGAGGCGTCGCTTGCAGTGAGCCGAGATTGCACCACTGCACTCCAGCCTGGGTGACAGAGGGAGACTCCATCTCAAAAAAAAAAAAAAAAAAAAAAGGTGGAAATGAAATGTGGTGATTACCCTCAGATGGCCCTTGTGGTCAGATGCAGTGAAAGGCAGATGCAGAGGGGCCAGCAGATTCCAGCTCCTTCTTTGTTTTCATGGCTCAATTCCCATCTTTATTTCCCTTTTCTTTTTTTTTATTCAAGGATCAGTGTCCCTTCTTTCTTTATTTTTCCTATTTCAATAGCTTTGGGGGAATAGTTGGTGTCTGGTTGCCTGGAAAAGTTATTTAATGGTGATTTCTGAGATTTTGATGTACCCATCACCCAAGCAGTGTACACTATACCCAATGTGTAGTGTTTTATCCCTCACTGCCATCCCACCCTTCCTCCAGGTCTCCAAAGTCCATTATATCATTCTTATGCCTTCATGTCCTTATAGTTTAGCTTGCATTTATAAGTGAGAACATAACGATGTTTGTTTTTTCATTCGTGAGTTACTTCACTTAGAATAATGGTATCCAACTCCATCCAGGTTGCTGTGAATGCCACGATTTCATTTCTTTTTGTGGCTGAGTGGCCCATGGTCTATATATACCACATTTTTCTTATCCACTCATTGGTTAATGGGCATTTAGACTGCTTCTATATATGTGCAGTTGCTAATTGTGCTGCTATAAACATGTGTGTGCAAGTGTCTTTTTCATATGATGACTATTTTCCTCTGGGTAGATACCCAGTAGTGGGATTGCTGGATCAAATAGAGGTTCTACTTTTAGTTCTTTAAGGAATCTCCATACTGATTTCCACAGTGGTTGTACAAGTTTACACTTCTACAGCAGTGTAAAAGTGTTCCCTTTTCCTCACATTCATGCCAACATCTGTTATTTTTGATTTTTTAATTATGGCCATTCTTGCAGGAGTAAGGTGGTATCTCATTGTGGTTTTAATTTGCATTTCCCTGATCATTAGTGATGTTGAGCATTTTTTCGTGTTTCTTGGCCATTTATATATCTTCTTTTGAGAATTGTCCATTCATGTACTTTGCCTACTTTTTGGATGGGATTGTTTGTTTTTTATTGCTGATTCATTTGAGTTCCTTGTAGATTCTGGTTATTAGTCCTTTGTCAGATGCATAGTTTGCAAATATTTTCTCCCAATCTGTGGGTTGTCTGTTTACTCAGTTGATTATTGCTTTTGCTGCGCAGAAGCTTTTTAGTTTAATTAAGTCCCATCTATTTATCTTTGTTTTTGTTGCATTTGCTTTTGGGTTCTTGGTCATTAACTCTTTGTCTAAGGCAATGTCTAGAAGAGTTTTTCCAATGTTATCTTCTAGAATTTTTATGGTCTTGGGTCTTAGATTTAAGTCTTTGATCCATCTTGAATTGATTTTTGTATGAGGTGAGAGATGAGGATCCAGCTTCATTCTTGTACATTTGGCTTGCCAATTATCCTCACACCATTTGTTGACTAGGGTGTCCTTTCCCCAGTTTATGTTTTTATTTGCTTTGTTGAAGATCAGTTGGCTGTGTTTGGCTTTATTCTGGGTTCTCTATTCTGTTCCATTGGTCTACATGCCTATTTTTATAGTAGTACTATGCTGTGTTGGTAATTATAGTGTTGTAGTATAGTTTGAAGTCACGTAATGTGATGCCTCTAGATTTGTTCCTTTTGCTTAGTATTGCTTTTGCTATGTGGGCTCTTTTTGGTTCCATGTTAATTATAGGATTTATTTTTCCACTTCTGTGACAAATGGTGATGGTATTTTGATGGGAATTGTGTTGAATTTGTAGATTGCTTTTGGCAGTATGGTCATTTTCACAATATTGATTCTACACATTCATGATGTGTTTCCATTTGTTTGTGTTGTTGATGGGATGTGTTTCCATTTGTTTGTGTTGTTGATGATTTCTTTCAGTAGTGTTTTGTAGTTTTCCTTGTAGCAATCTTTCACCTCCTTGGTTAGGTATATTGCTAAGTTTTTGTTTTTGTTTTTGTTTTTGTTTTTCCAGCTATTGTGAATGAGGTTGAGTTTTTTATCTGGTTCTCAGCTCAGTCATTGTTGGTGTAATGCAGTGCTACTGATTTGTGTACATTGATTTTGTATCCTGAAACTTCACCGAATTCATTTATCAAATCTAGGAGCTTTTTGGATGAGTCTTTAGGTTTTCTAGGTACACAATCATTTCATTGGCAAACAGCAACAGTTTGGCTTCCTCTTTACCAATTTAGATGCCTTTTGCTTTTTTCTCTTGTCTGATTGCGCTGGCTAGGACTTCCAGTACTATGTTTAATAGAAGTGGTGAAAATGTCTTGTTCCAGTTCTCAGGGAGAATGCTTTCAACTTTTCCCCATTCAGTGTAATATTGGCTGTGGGTTTATCACTTATTACCATTTATCTTTTATTACCTTGAGGTGTGTCCCTTCCAACTATGTGGTCAATTTTGGAATAAGTGTGATGTGGTGCAGAGAAGAATGTATATTCCATTGATTTGAGGTGGAGAGTTCTGTAGATGTCTATTAGATCCTCTTGGTGCAGAGCTGAGTTCAATTCCTGGATATCCTTGTTAACTTTCTGTCTCGTTGATCTGTCTAATGTTGACAGTGGGGTGTTAAAGTCTCCCATTATTATTGTGTGGGAGTCTAAGTCTCTTTGTAGATCTCTGAGGACTTGCTTTATGAATCTGGGTGCTCCTGTATTGGATGCATATGCATTTAGGATAGTTAGTTCTTCTTGTTGAATTGATCCCTTTACCATTATGTAATGGCCTTCTTTGTCTTGATTTTTGTTAGTTTAAAGTCTGTTTTATCAGAGACTAGGATTGCAAACCCTGCTTTTATTTTATTTTTTTGTTTTCCATTTGCTTGGTAGATCTTCCTCCATCCCTTTATTTTGAGCCTATGTGTGTCTCTGCACATGAGAGGGGTCTCCTGAATACAGCACACTGATGGCTCTTGACTCTTTATCCAATTTGCCAGGCTGTGTCTTTTAATGGGAGCATTTAGCCCGTTTACATTTAAGGTTAATATTGTTATGTGTGAATTTGATCCTGTCATTATGATGTTAACTGGTCATTTTGCTCATTAGTTGATGCAGTTTCTTCCTAGCATGGATGGTCTTTATAATTTGGCATGTTTTTGCAGTGGTTGGTACCAGTTGCTCCTTTCCACGTTTAGTGCTTCCTTCAGGAGCTCTTGTAAGGCAGGCCTGGTGGTGACAAAAATCTCTCAGCACTTCCTTGTCTGTAAAGGATTTTACTTCTCCTTCACTTATGAAGCTTAGTTTGGCTGGATGTGAAATTCTGGGTTGAAAATTCTTTTCTTTAAGAATGTTGAATATTGGCCCCCACTCTCTTCTGGCTTGTAGAGTTTCTGCCAAGAGATCTGCTGTTAGTCTGATGGGCTTCCCTTTGTGGGTGACCTGACCTTTCTCTCTGGCTGCCCTTAACATTTTTTGCTTCATTTCAATTTTGGTGAATCTGACAATTATGTGTCTTGGAGTTGCTCTTCTCGAGGAGTATCTTTGTGGCATTCTCGGTATTTCTTGAATTTAAATGTTGGTCTGCCTTTCTAGGTTGGGGAAGTTATCCTGGATAATACCCTGAAGAGTGTTTTCCAGCTTGGTTCCATTCTCCCCATCACTTTCAGGTACACCAATCAGACAGACGTAGATTTGGTCTTTTCACATAGTCCCATATTTGTTGGAGGCTTCGTTCATTTTTTTTACTCTTTTTTCTCTAAACTTCTCTTCTCACTTCATTTCATTCATTTGATCTTCAATCACTGATACCCTTTCTTCCACTTAATTGAATCAGCTACTGAAGCTTGTGCATGTGTCACATAGTTCTTGTGCCATAGTTTTCAGCTCCATCAGGTCATTTAAGGTCTTCTCTACGCTACTTATTCTAGTTAGCCATTCATCTAATCTTTTTTCAAGGTTTTTAGCTTCTTTGTGATGGGTTTGAACATCCTCCTTTAGCTAGGAGAAGTTTGTTATTACCAATCGTCTGAAGCCTAGTTCTCTCAACTTGTCAAAGTCATTCTCCATCCAGCTGTGTTCTGTTGCTGGTGAGGAGCTGCGTTCCTTTGGAGGTGCTCTGACTTTTTAGAATTTTCAGCTTTTCTGCTCTGGTTTCTCCCCATCTTTGTGGTTTTATCTACCTTTGGTCTTTGATGATGGTGACATACAGTACAGATGGGGTTTTGGTGTGGATGTCCTTTCTGTTTGTTAGTTTTCCTTCTAACAGTTAGGACCTTCAGCTGCAGGTCTGTTGGAGTTTGCTGGAGGTCCACCTCAGACCCTGTTTGCTTGGGTATCACCAGCAGAGGCTGAGGAAGAGCAATTATTGCTCTTTTTGTATTTTAGTAGAGCCTGGGATCTGATGCCTTTTGATGGCCCTTGCAGTGAATGACTCCAGCTTCCTTTGGAAGTAAAGCAGCTTTAAGAAGAGTTTTTATTAAGGACGCATTAATGATGGAGGACTCTTGTGTAGTGAGGACATTTCTTTCTGCCCATATAACAGCATGGTGTGCAGGATATGGAAGGCATATTTAGAGTCAGTATAAATATTGATGCATAGTCCCTTTGCAAGAGTGAGGGCTCGAGTTAAGGCAATGAGTTCAGCTTGCTGAGAGGTAGTGGAGGGGGGCAGAGCAGTAGCCTCAATGATAGATGTGGAAGATACAGAAGATAGCCTGCCTTTGCTGGTGAGTGGCGATTAGGCCTGGTGGAACTGCCATCAATAAACCAAGTGTGATCAGGGTGAGGAACAGGATAGAAGGAAGTATGGGGAAATGGAGTGAATGTCAGGTGGATCTGAGAGATACAGTCATGGGGGTCAGGTGTGGTATCTGGAATAATGTGGGAGGATGGATTCAAGCCTGGGCCAGGAACAATGGTAATTGTGGGAGACTCAACAAAGAGTGAGTATAGCCGAAGGAGCTGGGGGGCAGAAAGTGCATGCATCAAGTGTGAGGAGGAAAATAGATTTTGAAAGTTACGGGAACTGTAGAGAGTAAGTGGAGCATAGCTTGTGATTTTGAGGGCCTCTAAAAGTATTAAAGCAGCGGCAGCCACCGCACGCAGATGTGAGGGCTAGGCTAAAACAGTAAGGTCAATTTGTTTGGACAGTAAGGCTACAGGGTGCAGTCCTGGCTCTTGTGTAAGAATTGTGACCACACAGCCCTGTACTTTGGCTGTGCGTAATGAAGAGGGGTGGGATGAGTTAGGGAGAGCTAGTGTGGGAGCAGCTTTTAGGGCTGTTTTTTAAGGAATGGAAAGGGGAGTGGGAAAAGGATTTAGGATTTATGGGTTCAGCTAGGTTTATCTAAAACAGAATAATGGGTTGTGGAGGGAGGTATTGAGGACAGAAGAGTACATGGGTTTGGTACCACAGGGTGGATAGGCAAGACAATTTGGTTGATAAGGCACAGATCCTGAACTAACCTGTAAGACTTGTCCGGTTTTTGGACAGGCAAAATGGGGAATTGTAAGGAGAGCTTATAGGCTTTAAAAAGTCATGCTGTAACAGGTGAGTGATAACAGGCTTTAATACTCTTAAAGCATGCTGTGGGATGGGGTATTGGTGTTGAGCAGGGTAAGGGTGATTAGATTTTAATGGGATGGTAAGGGGTGCATGATCAGTTGCCAAGGAGGGAGTAGAGGTATCCCATACTTGTGGATTAAGGTGGGGAGACACAAGGGGAGGATGTGAAGGAGGCTTTGAACTGGGGGAAAAGGTGGCAATGAGGTGTGGCTGTAGCCTATGAATAGTCAGGGAAGCAGATAATGTAGTTAAAATGTCTTGACCTAATAAGGGAGCTGGGCAGGTGGGGATAACTAAAAAGGAGTTCATAAAAGAATGTTGTCAAAGTTGGCACCAGAGTTAGGGAGTTTTAAGAGGTTTAGAAGCCTGGCTGTCAATACCCACAACTGTTATGGAGGCAAGGGAAACATGCCATTGAAAAGAAGGTAATGTGGAGTGGGTAGCCTCTGTATTGATTAAGAAGGGGACGGACTTACCCTCCACTATAAGAGTTACCCAAAGCATCTGTGATGGTCCAGGAGTCTTCCGAGGCGATCGGGCAGCATCAGTATTCAGCCACTAAGCCGAAAAGATCTGGGAAGAAGTCAGTCAGAGAGCCTTGGGCCAGAGTTCCAGGGACTCTGGGAGTGGCCGCCTGACAAGTTGGACAGTCTGATTTCCAGTAGGGTCCCACACAGATGGAACATGGCTTAGGAGGAATCCAGGGCTGCAGGCATTCCTTGGCCCAGTGGCCAGATTTCCAGCACTTGAAGCAAGATCCTGGGGGAGGCAGTCCTGGAGGAACGCCTGGCCCCTGCAGTTTAGGCATTTTGAAGTTCTTGTGTGCTGGAGATGTGGCTGGGGTTTCTCTCACAGAAGAGGCAAGCAATTGCAACCCTTCTCTATTATTGTACACCTTGAAGGCGAGGTCAATTAAGTCCTGTTGTGGGATTGAGGGCCAGAATCTAATTTTTGGAGCTTTTTCTAATGTCAGGATTGGATTGGGTAATAAAATGCATATTGAGAATAAGACAGCCTTCTGGCCCCTCTGGGTCTAGGGCAGTAAAGCATTTAAGGGCTGTTGCCAAACAGGCCATGTGCTAGGCTGGGTTTTCATATTTGACGAAAAAGAGCCTAAATGCTAACTGACTTGGGAGAGGTCGGATAAAGAAAAAAGAGCATTAACCTTGGCTATGCCTTAAGCTCCAGCCACCTATCTAAGAGGAAATTATTGGGCAGGTGGGGGAGGCCTAGTTGCAGAATGAAACTGTAAGCCCGACTGGGTGTGAGGAGGGGAGGTGATAGAAGGATTGTAGGTTTGGGGAGCAGAGGCTGAGGAAGAATTGGGATCTGGCTCAGCCTAGTGAGGAGCAGCTTGGGGAGGAGGGGAGAGGTCAGATGGGTCTGTAGAAAATGAGGATTCGCAGGACTCAGAGCTTGGGATGGAGACTGAAGGAACAGACAGGAGAGAAAGAAGAAAGATTTGGGACGAGTCTCATTGGGAGCAGAGATTGGAAAGGGACAGATGTGTAAAAGAATGCCTGGATGTCAGGCACCTCAGATCATTTGCCCATTTTATGACAAGAATTATCTAGATCTTGTAGGATGGATAAATCAAAAGTGCCATTTTCTGGCTATTTGGAATAATTGTCGAGTTTGTATTGGGGCCAAGCAGTGTTTCAGAAGAAAATAAGATGCTTAGGTTTCAGGTCGGGTGTGAATTGAAGAGGTTTTATGTTTTTGGGAACACAGGCTAAAGGAGAAAACTGGGGAGTGGAGGGTTGCCCATAGTGAAGGAGGCAAGCCCAGAGAAAAGAGAGGATAGAGACATGGAGAGGGGGAGGGAGAGTGGGTGAGCAGTCCTGGGCTGCAATGTGGGTGAGCAGCCAAAGCAGGCATCCCCGCAATTGACTTGCCACCAAGGGAATGTGGGTGAATGACCAAGGCAGGCATCCCCACAGTGATCAGACACCAATGGAGTGTAGGTGAATAATCAGGCAGGCATCCCTGCAATGATTAGACACCAAGGGAAGACTGTCTTCCCAAGTCTGTGCCCAGCGCCAGAGTTTTGGGTACATGGATAAAATGTGTCTCCTTGTCTCTACTAGAGAAGAAAAAGAACTGGAATTGGAAGTACAGGGAGATTGAAGGGTAGTGAGAGAGGAAGATTGAAGGGTAGCGAGAGAAGCTGCAGAACAGTGGAAAGACCACTTACCAGATTTGAAATTGGTGAGATGCTCCTTGGGCTGGTTGGTCTGAGGACTCGAGGTCATAGGTGGATCTCCTCACGGAGTGAGGGCAAGGACAGGGGACTGATCTCCCGAAGAAGTCCTCCTGTCCTGGCTCTTCAGCACCTAATGTCACACACGTTCATGTGGAGAGAGTCCACTAAACAGGCTTTGTGTGAGCAACAAGGCTGTTTATTTCACCTGGGTGCAGGTGGGCTGAATTTGAGAAAGGAGTCAGCAAAGGATGGTGGGATTATCATTAGTTCTTATAGGTTTGGTATAGGTGTACAAAGTACATTCTCAAGAATGGGGAGAATATTACAAAGTACTTTCTTAAGGGCGGAGGGAGAACATTACAAAGTACCTTCTTAAGGGTGGGGGAGACTATATTGTATCAGTTAGGGTGGCGCAGGAACAAAATACAATGGTGGAATGTCATCAGTTAAAGCTATTTTCACTTCTTTTGTGGATCTTCCATTGCTTCAGGCCATCTGCATGTATACATGCAGGTCATAGGGAATATGACAGCTTAGCTTGGGCTCAGAGGCCTGACAAGGAGCTGGTACCATTCCTTCTGAAATGATTCCAAAAAACAGAAAAATAGGGAATCCTCCCTAACTCATTTTATGAGGCCAGCATCATCCTGATACCAAAACCTGACAGAGACACAACAAAAAAAGAGGCCAATATCCCTAAAGAACATCGATGCGAAAATCTTCAATAAAATACTGGCTAACCAAATTCAGCAGCATATCAAAAAGCTTATCCACCATGATCAAGTTGGCTTCATCCCTGGGATGCAAGACCAGTTCAACATATGCAAATCAGTAAATGTAATCCATCACATAAACAGAACCAATGACAAAAACCACATGATTATCTCAATAGATGCAGAAAAGGCCTTTGACAAAATTCAGCAGTCCTTCATGCAAAAACTCTCAACAAACTACGTATTAGTGGAACGTATCTCAAAATAATAAGAACTATTTATGACAAACCCACAGCCAATATCATACTGAATGGGCAAAAGCTGGAAGCATTCCCTTTGAAAACCGGCACAAGACAAGGATGCCCTCTCTCACCACTGCTATTCAACATAGTGTTGGAAGTTCTGGCCAGGGCAATCAGACAGGAGAAAGAAATAAAGGGTATTCAATTCGGAAAAGAGGAAGTCAAATTGTCTCTGTTTCCAGATGACATGATTGTATATTTAGAAAACCCCATAGTCTCAGCCCAAAATCTCCTTAAGCTGATAAGCAACTTCAGCAAAGTCTCAAGATTAAAATCAATGTGCAAAACTAACAAGCATCCCTATAACAGACAAACAGAGAGCCAAATAATGAATGAACTCCCATTCACAATTGCTACAAAGACAATAAAATACCTAGGAATCCAATTTACAAGGGATGTGAAGGACCTCTTCAAGGAGAACTACAAACCACTGCTCAAGAAAATAAGCGAGGACACAAACAAATGGAAAAACATTCCATGCTCATGGATAGGAAGAATCAATATTGTGAAAATGGCCATACTGCCCAAAGTAATTTATAGATTCAATGCTATCCCCATCAAGCTACCATTGACTTTCTTCACAGAATTGGAAAAAACTACTTTAAAGTTCATATGGAACCAAAAAAGAGCCCATATAGCCAAGACAATCCTAAGCAAAAAGAACAAAGCAGGAGGCATCACACTACCTGACTTCAAACTATACTACGAGGCTAAAGTAAATAAAACAGCATGGTACTGGTACCAGAACAGATATATAGACCAATATACCCTACATGTACATAATATATTATGTAATTGCCTGTAACTTCTGTCTCCCTAAAATGTATAAAACCAAACTGTAACTCAACCACCTTAGGCACATATTCTCAGGATCTCCTGAGGCTGTGTCATGGGCCATGGTCCTCATATTTGACTCAGAATAAGCCTTTTCAAATATTTTACAAAGCTTGGCTTTTTTCATCAATACATCTGTGTGCAGGTTTCTGTGTGGACATAAGTTTTCCACTTATATAGGTAAACACCAAGAAGCCAACTGCTGGATGCTATGGTAAGAACACACTGAATTTTGTAGAGTTCCCATTGCTCCACATCCTGTAATAACCCAACGAGATATTCCTGCCTTCTGCACAGACAAAATCAATTCCCTGAGACCATGCTGTTGCTGTAAAGAGTTTAATTGATGTGAGGCTGGCCATACAATGCAAGAGACAGAGTTATTGTTCAAATCAATCTCCTCAAAAATTTGGAGCCGGAGGTTTTTCAAAGATAGCTTGATGGGCAGGGAACCAGGGTATGGGTGCTGCTGATTGGCTGGGGATACAATCATAGGGCTGTGAAAAATTGTCCTCAAGTATTGAGTCCACTTTTGGGTAAGGCCCACAGAGGAGTCACTGGTCTCGGTGGGGTCATCCAGTCAACAGAAATGCAAATGTCTGCAAAGACATCTCAAAAGGCCAATCTTAGGTTCTACAATAGTGATGTTATGTATAGGAGTAACTGGGGAAGGCGCAAATCTTGTGATCTCCAGAATAATAGCTAGTAATTTTTAACCTATGCCTCCATCTTAGTAGAATTCAGGCCCCTCTCATCCTCCTAACCTAGTGGTCTTTCATTAGTTTTACAAGGGCAGTTTAGTTTTGGGGAAGGGCTATTATCATTTAAAGTATAAACAAAATTTCTCCCAAGGTTAGTTTGGCCCACACTCAGGAATGAGCAAGGATAGCTTGAAGGTTAGAAGGAAGATGGAGTCAATTATGTTAGATTTCTTTCACTGTCGTAGTTTTGCAAGGGCAGTTTCAGTCCTCACCAGCATTTGGTATTGTCAGCGTCTTGGATTGGGCACCAATTCAAAACATGTAACTGCTTTTAGAAAGTCTTTCCATTTTTTTGAACTCTTATAAGGGAAGAGAGAAACCCTCTCATATTGTTTTATACTCAGAAAAGGAAAGAAAAGCAAAACTAAAGGCAGGTAGCCCGGCGCCTAGGAACCAGACCCAAAACCAAGGAACCAGACCTGAAACCAGGCCTGGGCCTGCCTGACCTAAGCCTGGTAGTTAAAATTCAGCCCCTGACCTAGCAATTGATGTTATCTATAGATTCCAGACATTGTCTGGAAGGACATTGTGAAACCTCCCCTTCTGTTCTGTTTCACTCTGACCACCAGTGCTCGCAGCCCCTGCCATATACTCCCTGGCTTGCTCAATCGACCACAACCCTCTCACGAGGATCCCCTTAGAGTTGTAAGCCCTTAAAAGGTATAGAAGTTAGCATCTGACAAGCTCAGATTTTAAGACGCTAGCGTGCCGATGCTCTGATTAAAGCCACTCCCTTCACTGTCTCGGTGTCTGAGGGGTTTTGTCAGACACTGAGCTCATCCTGCTACACTTTGAAACACATACAGACGTGTCAAAAATTGTCTTGTGCATTCGATGTGGAGGTGTCATAGGGCAAACCCCAAAATTGGGGTTCAGCCTGAGAGGCCAGCTGGGTTCTCTTGGCTTCACACAGGAAGGAATTCAAGAGTGAGCCAACGGAGTAAAGTTAAAAAAAAAGTTTATTAAGAAAGTAAAGGAATAAAAGAGTGATCACCCCACAGGCAGAGCAGCGTCACAGGCTGCTGGTTGGCTATTTTTATGGTTATTTCTAGATCATATGCTAAACAAGAGGTACATTATTCATGAGTTTTCCAGCAAAGGGGTGGGAAATTCCTCAGAACTGAGGGGTCCTCCCATTTTCAGACCATATAGGGTAACTTCCCATGTTGCCATGCCATTTGTAAACTGTCATGAGCTGAGCAGGTGGAAGTTTTACTGTGCTAGTGTATTATAATTAGCATGTAATGAGCAGTGAGGATGACCAGAGGTTGCTTTCGTTGCCATCTTGGATTCAGCAGCTTTGGCAGCTTTTTTTTTTGAGATGGAGTCTCGCTCTGTTGCCAGGCTGGAGTGCAGGGGCACGATCTCAGCTCACTGCAACTTCTACTTCCCGGGTTCAAGTGATTCTCCTGCCTCAACCTCCTGAGTAGCTGTGACTAC
Organism: Macaca fascicularis; assembly: GCF_037993035.2. Taxonomy (NCBI): domain Eukaryota; kingdom Metazoa; phylum Chordata; class Mammalia; order Primates; family Cercopithecidae; genus Macaca; species Macaca fascicularis. The sequence continues at coordinate 18,589,322 of NC_088375.1, forward strand.
AGGTGCCCACCACCACGCCTGGATAATTTTTGTATTTTTGGTAGAGACAGGGTTTCACCATTTTGGCCAGGATGGTCTTGATCTCTTGACCTCGTGATCTGCCCGCCTCAGTCTCCCAAAGTGCTGGGATTACAGGCGTGAGCCACTGCACCCGACCTTGGCAGCTTCTTTACAGCATTCTGTTTTATCAGCGGGGTCTTTGTGACCTGTATCTTGTGAAACCAGACCTGCTGAACTCCAATCTCAGAGGCATAGGTTATCCTGAGGTTGTTGGAGTACAGAGGAGAGTAACACACTTTGTAAGGATTAACTTGGATGGAGAAATTCCTAACTTCGCAGGAATTTTGACCGAACCTAAAGCCAGCCCTCTTGTAGAAAACAAAGACAGTGATTATGCATTTCTAAAACTCAAGTGGCAGAGCCCGGGGTGGGGCTTTTCTTCACACAGAAGCCACTGCTACTTATTGAGACAACGTGCTGATAGAGTGACCTCAGGGGCACCTGTCGGCTGAGGGCTTGAACTCTCACACAAAACCTCCCACAGAGCCACAAATTCACTCAAACACCTGAGGTTGTTTGTGACAATACATATTAGAACTAAGCCATCAAACGGAGGAAGGATAGCTTTCCCCCTTGCTTCTGGCTACTCTCTCCTTACCGATTCAAAATGTCAGCCACATCTAGTGTGAGTCTCCTGCTTACCCTTCTCACTGGCTGTTCTTAAAGGGCCCTGAAATTAGGATAAAGATTCTATTCGTCAAAGCCCGGTGCCGTGGCTTGTACCTACAGCCCCAGCTACATGGGAGGCTTCAGTAGGAGGATCTCTTGAGCCCAGATGTTTGAGGCCAGCATGGGCAAGAAAAAGAGAGAGAAGATTCTATTAGTTGACTCAATTTGTCAAAAGAGTTTTGATGGTGAAGAAAATGAATCTGTTTTGTCTCCTTTTTTTGAATTGAGTCATACTGCATGAAGCATCTTTTGTTTCCCTCAAGCCTGTTTGGTAATTGCCCCACCCCCATCTGCTCTGCGCTGTCAGGGAGAAGTGTTTTTCCTGCCATTTCATGATGGTTCTCTTTCCCCTCCAGATGCCCCCAGGGAGCCTGCCGGGCCCGCGTCTGTTCAGAGCTGCCACTCAATTTGGCACAGCTCAGCCAGCTTAGTCCAGGCAGCTGGCAGTCAGCTGAGAGAGGAGGGGGTGAGGTGCAGGTTGGGGCAGGCCTCCAAACCAAGGTGGGAGAGGAGGGCCTGTGAATGTCAGTTGTGAACACCTGTTCCCGCCTGAGTCGCCAATTACACGCAGCACTTACATTCCGCAGGTGTGCCAAGCCCCTGCTCCCTGCAAAGCACATTTTAGGTCTGGTAAGAGAGATGAAACATATGTGTGCACACACACTGTATAATGTGCCAGGGTGACCATAACGAAGCCTGGCTGGCTGGGTGGCTTAAACTGCAAGAATTGACTCTCACGGTTCTGGAGGCTGGAAGTCTGAGGTCCGGGTGTCGGCAGGATCGGCTTCCTCTGAGGCCTCTGTGCTTGTCTGGTAGATGGTCAGCTTCTCCATGTCCTCACACAGTCTTGCCTCTGTGTGTATCTGTGTCCACAGTTCATCTTATAAGAATACCAGTCATATTGGATGAGGGCCTATCCTAACGACCTCGTTTTAATTTAATTACCACTTGAAGGACCTTATCTGTGAATATAGTCACATTCTCCGGTACTAGGAGTTAGGACTTCAACATATTAATTTTATTCAGCCCACCACACACACACAAACACACGCTCACACGCGCTCACACATACACACACACATACACATTCACTTCCACACACACACACACACCCCTTCTTTCCTCCAGGATTTTGATACTGCTGACCCCATGGGGAAAAAAGCAATTTCCAACCTCCAGCTTCTCCGCAGCATTACTTTAGATTACACCCAGGGGGTTGCAAAATTGCTCCTGACCTCAGTTAAACTCAGGACCTGGCTCTGGTTCTTGAGGGGCTATTTTTATGTTTTCTGCCGTTATGATTCTAACGTCCCGAAGAACAGGGCAGGGCGGCTGTGAGCTGTGCCGCCTGGATCTGGTGCAGTATCTCTCAGAGAGGCCCGGGCTGCCTGCCTCAGGATCACCACGGATGCATGTCAAAAATGCATTCTTGTGAATGTTGCCAATATGAAGAGAAGTGTTTGCGGGGATGAATATCTCAGTTGCCCTGATTTGATCATTACACATTGTTTGCAGGTATCCAAATAGTCACATGTACCCCCAAAATATTGTATTGATAAAAGAAACTTCCATCACCTAGAGATAGCCAGTATTAACACTTCAAAAGAAAAAAATGCATTCTTTTGACAGCAATAAAAGTGAGTGAAATGCTGCCATACTTAACCATGTGGTGAATTCACCAGCATAACATTGAGCAAAAGAAGCCATCACACAATAATACATTTGGTGTGATTCCACTTTTAGCTGATATTTCAAAACAAGGCACAATTAATCTGTAATGCTGGGAGGGTATGGACATGACTGGGAGGAGGGTAATCATCTATTTGGATGGCAGTTATATGAATATTTCTCAAACCATATACTTTTGACTTCTGCAATTTTCTGAGCATGTTATTCTCAACTTTAAAGGTGTATATAGGAAAATGTCCCCAGCATTTTCCCTTAGATTTTCCAAGCCACCTTTTCTCTTACTTTGAATTCTACTATCATGAAGCTATGGGGCAACAGGTTCTCTTTCCCTTTAGTAAATTGAAATCTCCTGAAATTTTCCAAAAGAATTTTACCAAGGACCATGGCATGCCAAACAAATACCCAAAAAGAACATTTTAAAAGAAAAAAAAATAGCTTATTTAGAACAGTGGCTTTTAACACACTTTGAAAGTCTCCTGCCCTTTCATTTAACCAGCTATGAGAGGGAAGGAAGGGGGAAGGGAGAAGGGAATTGTTCTGTAAAGTGGAAGATTCCTCTATCCTCATACACATTTCCCTACTTAAAGTAGGGCTCTTCAAACAAAGCACGCTTGCATACATACCTCGTCGAATATGTGCTGGATTTCAGGGACTGATTCACTTCAGAGGAGCACTCCTTTTTCTTGTTAGTCTCTGAAATTCCTGGTTTTCTTTAAGCTTAGTGAGATCCTGCATTTTGCAGGCGCCTTGCGGAGCACAGGTGTAAGGGTGCGTTCAGTGGGAACAACTCAGCCTGGTCTGCTGAAGGCAGCAGGTGCTGTGGCAGGACACAGTCCGGGGAGGTGTCACCTGAGCACACAGCTCCTTCCTTTCTAAGTTCTGCCCCCAGAGAGTGCAGCCCGGACCAAGCTGGGATTCTGGATTATTTTGGCCACAGGGGTGAGATGCTCAAAGGTGACAGATTTCTGTGTCCCCCAAATAACCTGAACGCATCACCCATAGCAGCTAGTCATCTTGAGAAAATGTCATACGTTCTGTGTAACTGAGCTGAATGAATTTGCAAAGAGGATGCATCCACACATACAAACCTGCTGTCCTCCCCTGAGCAGGGTGATACTGAGAGAGATACTAAAAATAGCTAAAGAATTGTTTTGTTTTTAGAAATAGGGTCTCACTGTGTTTCTCAGGCTGGAGTGATCATAGTGCACTACGGCTTCAAACTCCAGGGCTCAAACCACCCTCCTGCTTTAGCCTTCCAAGTAGCTGGGACTACAGGTACACCACCACGCCCTACTATCTTTTGTAAATTTTCATCCATCTAAAACGCAAAAGTTCACTCTTTGCTTATTAAAATGCATCAGAATCTCCTTATGCCTCAGCAGCAGCATGAGAACATCCTCTATCCAGTGTTTTAAACTATGTCTTCTTTTTGAAAACATTTATTGAATTATAATATACATACAGAAATTTGCATAGAGCATAAGTATACAGCTTGATACATGTTATCAACAGAGTTGCCTGTGTGACCAGCACGTACATCAAGAAGGAGAAGTTCACATGGGTGCCCCCCAACCCCCAGTCACCAGCACCTTTCTCAGCCAGGGTGACCTCTCCTGATCCTGCCTTCTAACCTCCTGGGTTGGTCTCATTGTTCTTTATATGACTTTTGTGTGTGGCTTCTTGGCTCAATATTATGTTTGTAAGGGTCAGCCCTGTTGTCTGTGGATGCAGTGTGTTGTCCTTGATGCCGGGTAGTGCGTTGTGGGACTGCACCACAGACCACTTATCTATTCTATTGTCCTTGATGCTGGGTAGTGCGTTGTGGGACTGCACCACAGACCGCTTATCTATTCTATTGTCGATGCACATTTAAGTAGTTTTCAGGTCTGCCCCATTATGAACGATGTTGCTTTGAACATTCTTACGCCTGCATTTTGGTGTACATTTATATGCATTTCTGTTGGGTCTGTACTTACAAATGGAACTTCTGGGTCAGAGGGATGCATAAATTCAGCTTTAGTAAACTGCCGTATTAGTCCATATTTTGCAGCTTATATAAGAATACATGAAACTAGATAATGTATAAAGAGAAGGAATTTATTTCTGGCAGCTGTGGAGGCTAAGAAGCTCAGCATCAAGGGGCTGTATCTGGTGAGGGCTTTCTTGCTGGTGGAGACTGTGCAGAGTCCTGGGGTAGCAGAGGGCATCACATGGCAAGGGGGCTGAGCATGCTAACTCAGGTTTCTTTTCCTCTTCTTATAAAGCCACCAGTCCCACTCCTGTGATAACCCATCAATCCACTAACCCATTAATTCAGGAAAGCCCTCATGATCCCATCATCTCTTAAAGACCCCACCTCCCAACATTGCCACATTGGGGATCAAGTTTCCACGTAAGTTTTGGAGGAGACATTCAAACCATAGCACCAGTGTTCCAAAGTGGTGGTACCAAGGGACACCCCCACCCAGCAGTGTATGAGCATCTGGTGTTCCACACCCTTGCCAATGCTTCTTATTTTCCATCTCTCTCAATTCAGCCAAAAAGAGCTCATTTTTAATGATCACTTACTACGTGTTAAGAGCTAAGCATTCACATGCATTGTCTCATTTAATTTTGCAGCAATCCTATGAAGTCATACTCATTTTCATGGAGGTAGAAGTAAGGTTCCTCAAATCATTAAACTGCATGGCCTACATCGGAACCCACACTGGCTGGTCTCTGAGCCGTTACTGTCTTCTACTACACTGGTTTTGTCTTGGGTGCATGATATGGTTTGGCTCTGTGTCCCCACCCAAATCTCATATTGAATTGTAAGCCCCATATGTCAGGGGAAGAACCTGGTGGGAGGTGATTAGATCATGGGGCAGATTTCCCCCATGCTGTTCTTGTGATAGTGAGTGAGTTCTCACATGATCTGGTTGTTTAAAAGTATGTGGTACCTCCCCCTTCACTTGCTCTCTCTCCCTCTCTCCTGCCACCATGTAAGACATGCCTTGCTTCCCCTTCACCTTGCACCATGACTGTGAGTTTCCTGAGGCTTCCCAGCCATGTGAAACTGTGAGTCAGTTAAATCTCTTTTCTTTTTCTTTTTTTTTTTTTTTGAGACAGTCTCACTCTCTCACCCAGACTGGAGTGCAGTGGTGTGATCTCGGCTCACTGCAACCTCCACCTCCTGGGTTCGAGCAATTCTCATCCCTCAGCCTCCTGAGTAGCTGGGACTACAGGTGTGCACCACCATGCCCAGCTAATTTTTGTATTTTTAATAGAGCTGGGGTTTCACTATGTTGGCCAGGCTGGTCTCGAACTCTTGGCCTTAAGTGATCCACCTGCCTCTGCCTTCAAAAGTGTGGGAATTACAGGAGTGAGCCACCGCACCCAGCCTAAACCTCTTTTCTTTATAAATTACCCAGTCTGAGGTAGTTCTTTATAGCAATGTGAGAACGGACTAATACAGTGCATGTAAGACCAGTGCTAGTGCCTGTGGCTAGGAGCATTTTCTTCAGGAGCCTTGTTTCTAAATCCACGCCGGCAGTCACTGTACTTGTGCCTGATTTTCTGTTCAAGGTTTTACTGCCTTTCGTGTAACCTGTGTTCAAGCACCTTAACCCTGTAAGAAAATGGGCACCGAGAGGGTCAGCCGGACGCATAAATGGAGAGCAGTCCCCAGACTCCCTCCTGTGGCTCAGTGACACCTCTTCCTTCTGAGGACAGCGAAGAGCTGGGAATCCCACACTGGCAGGACTGGATGCAGCACGCCCTGATGCTGCTGTTATAGCGTAAGGAAACTCGGGTGCAGTTTAACAAGCAAAGAGTGAGCTTTAGTGTTGTATCCAGATGAAAATAGATCTACATCAGCCATAAAAAAGAATGAAATCCTTTCCTTTGCAGGGAACGTAGATGGAGCTGGAGGTCATTATCCTTAGTGAATTAACTCAGAAACAGAAAAGCAAATGCTGCATGTTCTCACTTGTAAGTGGGAGCTAAACAATGGATACACGTGGCATAAAGATGGAAACAATAGACACTGGGGTCTCCAAAAGAGGGGAGGGTGGGAAGGGGATGAGGGTTAAAAGATCATCTATCTGGTACAGTATCCACTATTTGAGGAGTAATGGGTACACTAGAAGCCCACTCCCCACCGGTATACCCACATAACAAACATGCACATATACCCCCGAATCTAAAGTAACATTTAAAAAACACAAAAGACGAGAAATTTTGGCAAGGATGTGGAGGAAAGGGAATCCTGTACACTGTTGGTGGAAATGTGAATTGGCGCAACTGCTATGGAAAACAATATGGAGGTTTTTTTTAAAAAAAAATCAAAACTAGAACTACAATACGATGCAGCAATCCCACATCTGGGTATTTATCCAAAGGAAATGAAATTCTAATTTCATGGCCAGGAACAATGGCTCACGCCTCTAATCCCAGCACTGTGGGAGGCTGACGTGGGAGGATCACCTGAGGTCGGGTGTTTGAGACCATCCTGGCCAGCATGGTGAAACCTCGCCTCTACTAAAAATACAAAAAATTAGCTGGGCGTGGTGGTGGGTGCCTGCAATCCCAGCTATCAGGAGGCTGAGGCAGGAGAATCACTTGAACCCAGGAGGTGGAGGTTGCAGTGAGCCGAGATCATGCCATTGCACTCCAGCCTGGGCAACAAGAGCAAAACTCCATCTCAAAAAAAAAAAATTTTTTTTTAGTATCTCAAAGATACAACCACATTCCCATGTTCATTGCACATTATTCACAATAGCCAACCCACAGAAACAACCTAAATGTCCACCCATGAGTGAACAGATAAAGAAAATGTGCTACTGTATATATAATACAGAATATTATTCAGTCTTAGAAAAATAAGAAAATCCTGCCATTAGTGACAATAAAGATGAACTTGGAGGACATCATGCCAAGTAAAATAAACCAGTCACAGTGGGACAAATAATACATGATCCCATTTTATGATGAATCTATAATAGTCAAACTCATGGAAGGGAAGAGTGGAATGGTGGTTGCCAGGGGCTGGGGCAAGAAGAAACACAGAGTATCAGCTAAAGGGCACAGAGTTTTGGTTATATAAGATGGATAAACCCCAGATATCTACTGTGCAGCACCATGTCTATGGTTAACAATACTGTATTTTATACTTAAAGAAAAATTGCTAAAAGGGTGTATCTTATGTGTTCTTATCACAAAATGCTAATAATGATAATAATAATTAGAGAGAACGGGAAGAAACGTTTGGAGTTGATGGATAGGTTTATGGCATAAACTATGGTGATGTTTGCCATGGGTTTATACTTGTCTCAAAACTCACTAAGTTGCATACCTTAAATATCTACAACTTTGTGTGTCACTCATTCCCCAATAAAGTGTTTTTTTAAAAACTGAAGAAAATAGATTTACAGGGATTGGATTATAAAAGTGCTATCTATCAATTGTACATCTTGAGACTAAATGAAAACAAAAAGGTATAAGGAAGGTGTAAACCAACTACAATCCTGCCCCAAAGAGATAGCTTCTTTACAAGATATAATTTGGTATGTTCTTCCAGACATTTTTCTATTTTTCTAAATGTAAATACATGTGTATGTGTCTATGTGTACTGTTGAGAGACCAAAACAGACACTCCTTTATCAACTAAGGGGAACCCTAAGGTTAAGGAAACAAAAGTTACCTATGGGACAAGGATTCAGGGCCAGCTGGCACAGCAACTCCCTGAATCCCTACAGCAACCAGGAAAACCACACCTTTGCTAAACTCCCTAACAATAGGAGCTAGCAGGCAGATTGTCAGAGCCTTCCTAACTTTGACTGACAACTCAGACCACTGCAACTCTGTTGGACAGAGGACCGGACTTACAAATGTTATTTTCTGATAAGCAACTGTGGATCTTAAGCCAGTTTCAGCAGCCTATAGAGCCTGCACACAAATTGTCTTTGGGTCCTATAGTTCACCTTTTGATGCAAAGAGTCAAATTCCACCTCATTTTAATGCTAAAACCCTGCCACAAAGTGAACATGGGATGTATGTTAGATATATGTTCACTCACTGTGCATGTGCTCAGCTCCTTCATAAATATGCATAGCTATTCCCTCAAACCTGCTGAATATGTATGGCTCCATTGTGTAATACAGGCCCTGTGAGGCATAAGACCCATCCTGCCCTTTCCCTCTTAGAAGAGAGAGTAACTTTGGCCCATGCCAGACACTATCTCTTGCTGATTTGCAAACTGATATTGCCAGTAAAGCTCTCCTTTCTACCGTTTAACCATCCCTGGGCTTTTGGACAACAACACACACACACACACACACACACACACACACGCACACCCCAGTGGAAGCATCAGGACAAAGCCTGGGATGTGTCCATGCCTGGAGAGAAATATGGGGCTTCTTTGGCTTCTGAGGTGTAATAAAGAATTTGTCTGGTCTTAGTCCGTCATTCCTGGGAGGTAACTCTAAAACCTTTGGGACTCCCCAAGGGATAGGAGCATGTTTTGCTACTATTACAAACCCCTTTCAACCCTACCTGAGTTTATGCTAAGGAGGTGACTCTATGGGCCTTTAAACAGCTTCAAGGGACTGGCCATGCCAGAAAGACCAAGCCTGTGGTTAAAGGGTTGGAAGTTCAGCTAGACCCTCTGATCTCCAGGGAGGCGAGGTGGCTGGAGGTTGAGTTCTGTCATGTGGCCGGTGATTTACCCCATCCTGTCTCTCCATTACACTAGGTGGGTGAACACAGGACAGAAGCTTCTATGCTCATGACCCTCCTGGACCTTGTCCTGTGTGTCTCCTCATCTGTCTGTTTCTATCCTTTATAATAAAACTGTAATCCTAAATACAGCACTGTCAGTGAGTTCTGTGAGTCATTTTAGTCAGCTCTTGAACCTCAGGGGTTGTGGCCCGAATTTGTAGCCAGTGGGTCAGAAATGCAGGCAGCCCCTGAGATTTGTGGCTGGCATCTGAAGTGAGGATGAAACCAACCCAATTTCCCCATAGAACAGATATTTATGGGGTTTTTTTGTTTTGCTTTGTTTTGTTTTTTTTTTGTTTTTTTTTTTTTTAGTAAACATAGAAATTGACCCTCCTAGCTTCAGCCTGAAAGTTACATTTGTATATCTGAGTTCCTTCAGGCCTCCCAGATGGTATCAGGGAAGTGAAACTTACCGAATCACCACATCCAGACAGGAAGACACCAGACTCCTCATGACTGCCTAACCCACCATCTGCTTCCTGCTGACAAACTCCTCTTCCTTACCCTTACTGTTTTCCTTCCCAGCTATATTAACCCCTAACTTTAGTTGGAGGCAGAGGAGGCAGCTGACCTCACCCGAATAAAGCCTTCTTCCTCAACAAAACTTGTCTCGGGGATTGGCTTTCTGAGCAGTGAGCAAAGGGACTAGACTGAACAGCTGGTGTTTGGTAACAAGGACAATCTTATAGAGAACTGAGCCCTTAAACTTTTGGGGTGTGCAGGAACCCTGGGTGGTGAGCATCAGAACTGAATTGAATTGCTGGACTCCCAGCTGATGCCCCAGAATTGATGTCAGAAGAGGTTTCACGGTGTGAAACCAGAGCTCTGCTTCCTACTGAGGCATCCATAACAAGGGATGCTCCCAAATAAGAAGAGGTGTTGGCTCCTCGGCAGCCAAAAAAATGACAGCTCCCAATTTCAGATGGTCCAATCTATCTATCTTTTATCAATATAGTGTCTTTTCCTAAATTTTTTTTTAGATGAAGTCTCTGTCGCCCAGGCTGAAGTGCAGTTGCATGATCTGGGGTCACTTGCAACCTCTGCCTCCTGAGTTCAAGCAATTCTCGTGCCTCAGCCTTCCAAGTGAGTAGCTGGGATTACAGGCACCCTCCACCATGCCCGGCTAATTTTTGTATTTTTAGTGGAGATGGGATTTCACCATGTTGGCCAGGCTGGTCTTGAACTCCTGACCACAAGTGATCCACCCACCTCAGCCTCCCAAAGTGCTGGGATTACAGGCGTGAGCCACCGTACCCAGCCAAACTCCATGTATTGATTTATGACTGCCTGTAACTTCTGCCTCCCTAAAATGTATAAAACCAAACTGTAATCTGACCACCACAGGACCACTTACTCAAGGCTTCCTGGGACTGTGGTTTCACTGGACCATGGTCACTCATATTGACTCAGAATAAAACATTTTACAGAGTTTGGTTTTTCTGTTAACAGCGCTACACGTGATCTCTCTGAGCCTTAGCTTCCTCATATATAAAAAGACAGGCTTAGATGATGTAAGGTTTAGGGTACTTTTAACTATAAAATTCCATAAATTATATTTTGATTCTAGTTTTAAAAAATTAAGAAACTATTGCAGCCACTGATGATTCACTTATACACAAAATGACAAAACCCACACAACATATGCCTTCGCATGAGTTTGAAATCTTACTAACAACAACAAAAAATGTGTTTGTATTCTGTAGTGGTCATTTAATCAAATGGCTGCATGAAAATGTCCTGCCTCTACCCATTCTGCATCTAAACAGCAGTTCTGGACAATAACAGCTGGCTGCGCTGAACTTGGCTGGCTGAGAGGGCATGCAGGCCTCATGGAAGGGGCCAGCCTTGTGGCAAGGGAGGCCGACACAGTGAGTGGCTGAGCCATGACTTCACTCTGGACACACTTCTTCTGTCGTTTCCTCTCTGCCAACTTTCTCCAGGATTTCTCCTTACTGCCCCTAAACAGAATTCTGCAGTCTCATTGTAGAAACCACATCTTTTATTTTGTTTATTCTGATTCTTTGACATCTTAGGACCTTGTGGACCCTGGAGGGACTGCTCCTTCCAGGTTAACCAATTCCTTGAGAGAGTAAAGGACCAACTGCCAGTGCCTTTTAAATGCAAACCAACCCATCCAGAGCCCTCACTGCCCCTATCTCCCCTATGAGCTGTCATGGTCTGGCCACTATCCACCTGCCTCTCCATGCCCCAGAGCACACTGAAATTATTCAAACCAACCAAGCCTAAGCTTGTTTGCCCTGCCTTGCCAGTTCCTTCCTATTGAAACCACAATAAAGGCTCCTGCCCACAGGCCCTCCCATCCCTCTGCCTGCTGATCAAGCCCGGTGCTTCCCCACATAGTCCTGTACAGCATGGAATGCTCTCTCTTCTTGGATCTATGAGAGACAAACTTTTTTCCATAGCAGTTATCTCCTGATCTGTTGGCCTTACTATATCTAAACAACAATAATAATAATACCCATATTAAAAAACCCATGGTGCATTAATTCCCTGAACGCTATCCCCACCTTTGGCCCTAAACGCTTTGTGCCACCTATCATGGCACCATGGACTGCCTTTGCATGCCACTTCCTTTCTGTTCCCAGATCAGCCTATGACAGATGAATACCAACGGTTTGCTTCATCCCCACATCTCTTCTGGCTCTGACCACTACACTTCTCATCACATCTGCAGGGGCTGCTGAAGCAGTGAACTCAGACTGGCTACAACTTTGCAACTACCATCCTGAGTGGCAGTGGCCGTCCACCCACATACTCATCTCTTCCTGGAATTGAATTCCGCCATTTCCGCTCTTGCAGAAAGTTCAAAGCTCCTTTTTGATTCTTGGGTAGAATTTTGCTTCTCGGGTCTTGAAGGGATGAGGCGACTACTCCACCCTCCGTACCTCTGCACTTGGCCTCTTGAATTTGCAGGTCTGGACTTCCGACATGAGCTGCAAAATCTCCACACTCACCCCTGTAACAGGCCCACATCCTGTTTTCTCACAGCCCTTACCATCTGCTCCATGGCCTGGAAGACAGTGTCTGGCACCCAGAGTGGTAAAATGGAAAGGCCCCACAGGTGAGGTCAGTCCCCAGCCATCTCAAGACCTTCAAGTTGCCAGCAGGACTATAGACTCAATCTGTTAGGCCACTGGTGAATAAATGCCCCTCCCAGAAACTCGGAGCACCAAGCACAGGTGCTGGATTACTCTGCCCCCAACAATTTCAGGGCTTGCTCTCCATTTCCATGGCCAAAAAACTCGACACTAACCTAGAGTCAACCTCTAGCTCACACCTGGGTGATGCCACACTGCAGTTGAAATGGCTTTTTCCTATTTCCTGGGAGTCAATGCACAGAGCCTCTAAAATTCCACCTTAAGGTGTATAGCCTTTTACAGTTTGCAGGCTTCTCCTATATACTGTCTTATTTCGTCCATGTGAAACAGGTGGAAAACAACTTGGCAGTAACACAAAGCAATGATAGATAACACAATTATAAAGTTTACTTTTCTGGATGAATTGACGAGGGGGAAGAATGAGGAAGAGAAGGAGGAGAAAAGAGTCCAATTCATTTTAAATAACCAGTTAATTCATAATATGAAGTTGGTTTTTCTCTTACTCGCCCCAAGTTTTTCTCAAGATCAAGAGTAGTGAGGTCTTTATGGAATAATAATTGTTATTTATACTTACATAATGAGTTGTAGTTTTTTGTTTTGTTTTGTTTTTGAAACAGGAGTCTTACTCTGTCACCCAGGCTGAATTGCAGTGGAGTGATCTCAGCTCATTGGAGCCTCCATCTCCCGGATTCAAGTGATTCTCCTGCCTCAGCCTCCCAAGTAGCTGGGACTACAGGCACCTGCCACCACGCCCAGCTAAGTTTTGTATTTTTTAGTGGAGACGCAGGTTTCACCATGTTAGCCAGGCTGGTCTCAAACTCCTGGACTCAAGTGCCCCCCCTCCACATCAGCCTCCCAAAGTGCTGGGATTACAGGTGTGAGCCACCACGCCTGGCCACATAATGGTTATAGCTTACAAAATACTTCTGAGTCCATTCTCTTATTTAATTATTACTACATAGCTAATTCAAGATTGATGCTTTATCCCTATTTTATTAATGAGGAAATCCAGGCTCAGAAAATTAAAGTTAGAAAGCATTCTAAGTTGAGCATTCGATATCAGATGAATTAAAGTAGCCATAGTAACATGTTGAAATGAAAACAAGCTCATTTATGATTTCATTGCAAAGTTCTAGTTCTGCCTTTCTGTCCTTTTTCCTTGCGTTACTTCTCTGACTCTGGTAAATTCTGTTCCTAGACCCACTTCCACACCACACTACAGTGGATCATGCACTATCTTGTGGTGCTCTGAGAGGATGGAGGCATGACCCAGGTGGGTGGGGGGTAGGAAAGAAGTGGAGCACAGAGAAATACTGATTGGGGGTCGAAGGATGGGGATGTGGCCTCAGGTAGCAGGGGTGTTGTTTACAAAGTGTTCACTCACTGAAGCACAGATCTTTGGGGAAGACCATGCAGTGAATACAGAAGGCAAACTTAAGCTTAGCAGTCAAGTTGGTGAGAAAATAGTTCTTGTCCCATTCCTTGCGGGTATTCTTAGAGTATATCTGTTATTTCTCTGGGTGAGGGCCTGTAGAGTAAATCATTTATTCATTCATTCATTTGAGACAGAGCGGGGATTCCTCTTAGGGACCATATGTCCCTGAGTTGCTTTTTAGAAACCCAGACCCCAAACAAATGGATCTGCTGGCATGTAGACCTCAAATAAGAGGGAATAAAGGATTGAACTCTGACAGCTCTTCTTTTTTCTAAATTTATTCCTGAGGGCCCTGGAGGAGGTCACACCCACAAGCCAGAGCTAACATTCTTTTCTGCTGATCTTAAAAAAAAAAAAAAAAAAAAAAAAGTTTTTTTTTTTGAGACAGAGTCTCGCTCTGTCCCCCAGGCTGGAGTGCAGGGGCGCGATCTCTGCTCTCTGCAAGCTCTGCCGCCTCCTGGGTTCATGCCATTCTCCTGCCTCAGCCTCCCTAGAAGCTGGGACTACAGGTGCCTGCCACCATGCCCGGATAATTTTTTTGTATTTTCAGTAGAGACAGGGTTTCACCGTGTTCGCCAGGATCATCTCGATCTCCTGACCTCGTAATCTGCCAGCCTCAGCCTCCCAAAGCGCTGGGATTACAGGCGTGAGCCACGGCACTCGGCCAAAAAGGGTTTTTTTTTTAAAAGACAGAGTCTCACTCTGATGCCCAGGCTGGAATGCAGTGATGTAATCACAGCCCACCACAGCCTCAAACTCCTGGGCTCAAGCAATCTTCCTGCTTCAACCTCCCAAGTAGTTAGGACTGCAGGCATGTACCACCATGCCTAGCTAATTTTTTAAAAATTTTTTTATAGAAATGGTGTCTCACTGTATTGCCCAGGCTGATCTTGAACTCCTGGCCTTAAGTGATCCTCCCACCTTGGCTTCCCAATGTGCTGGGATTACAGGTGTGAGCCATGGCACCCAAGCTAATCCCAAATTTTTAGACAAAGCTTTGCCTCCTTAACCAATTATAAATCTAAACATCTTTCAATCCACCTTTTGACCTGTGGGCCCCCACTTCAAGATGTCCTCCTTTTTTAGGTCAGACTGATGTATAGTCTCCATGTATAGATTTATGACTTTGCCTATAACCTCTGCCTCCTCCCATTAAAAGCCCTTACCTGTAAGCCATCTGGAAGTTTGGGTTTTAAGTGCGAGCTGACTGATTCTCCTTGCTTGGCACCCTACAATAAATACCTCCCCTTCTCTTGCTCCAATCTCATTGTCAGTGTTCGGCTTTGCTGTGCTGGGCAAGTGGGCCCCAGTTCAGTTCAAAAACACATTCACTCATTCAATGAATGCTGTGTTGCCAGCAGCATGCTGAAGACACAAAATGACATCACAGCCCTCCACTCACTGGGTGATAGTGAATAGGGTGGCAGACATCTACAGTGACCCCTGGGAAGGAAAACCATGCTTTTTACACCCTGAAAGGAAGTGACCCTCCAGAACAGGGATCAAAGCGAAGGGTCAGGGCTACAGTGACTTCCTAGATGCCCAACAGCTTTTCCCTTCCCAGAATTCCTCTAAGTTCATTTTTTGTGAAGAGTTTGTGTTTTGTCTTATGTCAACTTACCAGTTGAGATCATTTCAATAGGTAGATGGGCCTTAAGGCATTTATGTAATACTATTTGTGCTCTCCACACCATAGGGCAACTCCAGTCCCCTCTCTGCCTATGGCCACACAGGAAACGGGTGCTTAGAGGAATTAAGCCCAGATTGAATGGGAGAGTAAAATTAATCAAGCATTTACATCCCCCCTGGGTGAAGGGAACCTAAAATTGGGACCTCTTATAAGGCTGATTTCATGCAACAAACATAGCCTGAGGCCATGGGGGAAGATGATTAGAAGAGAAATAAATCACAGCACAGTTAGGGCTGGGTGGATTCCCTTCTCCTCCCTGCCTCCCCACCAGCTAAAGGAGAGCAGCTGAGCCTTTGGAAGCAACAACACCCTAAATAGAGAGAAAATTTCACACATA
Source organism: Macaca fascicularis (assembly GCF_037993035.2). Lineage (NCBI taxonomy): Eukaryota > Metazoa > Chordata > Mammalia > Primates > Cercopithecidae > Macaca > Macaca fascicularis. The sequence goes on from NC_088375.1 coordinate 18,605,080, forward strand.
TGCTCTGCAGATTTTCAGAAAATGAAATAATAAAGTACTTGTGATAGCAAGTAGCCTTTCTTGTATTATTTTTCAAAGACTGCTGGATTTAACCCCCTGTGGCTTCTAGGCTGCCCAAGTGAGTTCATAAACAATAATATTATTCTAATTTCCTTAAGAGGCCATTGACCATTCTTTGCAGTAAGGTCATGAAAAATACTCATCACTGAGGTTGAGGGCCTTAACAATTCCTGGCTCAATTTAAATCTAAATGATTAAAACAATTCTATGATACAATTCTTGAACTCCTGGCCTCAAGTGATCCTCCCCTCTTGGCCTCCCAACATGCTGGGATTACAGATGTGAGCCACTGCACCCAGGCTAATTAGATAATCTAACTGTATTGTATTGCTAGGGCTGCCATAACCGAGTACCATGGACTGGTGGCTTATATGACAGACATTTATTTTCTCACAACCCTGGAGGCTGGAAGTCCAAGATCAAGGTGTTGGCAGGGCTGGTTTCCTCTGAGGTCTCTCTCCTGGGCTTGCAGATGGCCATCTTCTCCCTGTGTCTTCACGTGGGCTTCCCTCTGTGTGTGTCTGTGTCCTAATCTCTTCTTCTTGTAAGGACGACACTAGTCATATTGGATTAGGGCCCACTCTAGTGACCTCATTTTTCACTTAATTTTCTCTCTAAAGACCCTATCTCCAAATACTCTGAGGAACTGAGGGTCAGGGCCTCAGAATATGTATTTTTGGGGAACACAGTTGAGCCCAAAACACCAACCAAGAGCTACTCTTCACACCAAAGCAATGGTTTACGTATTTCTCTTTCTTTACACACATAGGCCTATGTAGAATTCTGTGTTATGCTTTTTTCATCACTCTTCTGCATTCCATTTTTTTTTATCATGGCCTTCATATTCATCTTTCACAACAGGACTGCCTTGTATCATAGAAGTGGTATACCATGGACAAGATGGGAAAAATAGACACTGTGGACTATTAGAGAGAGGGGGGATGGGTTAAAAAAAACTACCTATCAGGTACTGTGCTCACTACCAGGGTGACAGGATCTATACTCCAAACCTCAGCATCACGCAATATTCCCATGTAACAAATCTGCATATGTACCTCCTGTATCTAAAATAAAAGTTAAAATTTAAAAACAAAGTGGTATACCATCACATATTCTTAGGCATTTAGGTTGTTCCCAGTTCCTCAAACGTAAATACAAGAGAAAACAGAAACAGTCAATCAAACAGGCAGGCAGCTTGGCAGGGCAGACAGTGAGAGCCTTGCCATTGTCAGGCCCAGGCTTGTGTCTGGGCTCAGCCAGCTGTTACTGTGCAAACTTGGGAGGCCGGGACTTAATCTTCCTGAGAGTCAGTTTCCTCTTCTGTCGAATCATCCTATATTATGAGACCGTGAGAATAATCACATTATATAATATTTGCAAAGCTCTTAGGGCAAGGGCTCAAAGTGACTCCTTTCTTCTCTTGTTCATTAACATCTTTGTATGTAGAATGTATCTGTGATTCTTCAAAGTACCACCAAAATTCCCTCTACCTCCAAAAACATTGAGCCGATGTACGCTATTATTGCCCAAGCAGCTGTATCTTAAGGCCTATCCCAGTTATTATTGCTGTGTAGCAGATCACCCCAAAATATAGTGTTGCCAAACACCAGTTCCTAATGTTCACTGATGCTGTGAGTTTGGAATGTAAATAGGTGTGAAAATAAATAATTCAAAATCTAAGCTGTTGGAACTTTAAATTGCTTTGAGCCTCAAAGGAAAGTGCTTATGAAACCTGAGTCACATGACAGGCAGCTGTAAACTTGGTCTCTCTGATTATAGATTAGCCTTCTTCCTTACCTACACTGTTTTGTGAAATACTGCAAACGATTAAAGGGTGCCAGGGAAGACCCCTTCCCTCTTAGTGTTGGTCTTTATTATAGATTAACTTCCTTCTTACCTTTTCCACACAAAGACTTTGTGATTATGTTAAATATACTCTTTTAAATTGGAAAGCAAATGAAAGCAAGCCATACAGAAAAGAAAACAAACTATCAAATTGTTAGAACTCATAAACCAGGCTTGTATAGAAAATGTTGTAATCCTGTTAAATTTCTTTATTTTCCTCCTATATAAGCCAGACCTTAACTTTTCACTTCAGAGCACTAACTCCATTTCTGTGGAATTCTTGTTTTCTGAATGATCATTCCCAGCTTTTTACTTGAATAAACTCTTTAAAGCTGATTCCAATCTTTTCACTTATTTCAGGTTGACACAGGGCATGAGGATGACTTGTCTCTGCTCCCCAATGTCTGGGCCTCAGCTGGGAAGAATTCATTGGCTGGGGCTGAGGGCTTCCCTACTGGAAACTTCCCCACATCTGGTACCCAGGCTGGGTAGACTGCAAAGCTCAGCTCAGCAGAGGCTGTTGACAGGGGCACCTAGACAGGGACTTCCTAGGGAGCCTGGGCTTCCAAAACATGTTCTGACCGTGGGTGAAAACCAGCACAGGCCCATCTAACTCCAAGAGAAGGCACATAGACCCCACTTCTCCATGAAGAGAGTGCCAGAGGACTTGCAGCCATTTTAATAAACCACCACAAGCCCCTTTGGTAAATAAGGGGGTCGTGGGCCAGGACACAGTGAGGGCTGAGCTGCCACCTTCTCTGTCTTAGGGAGTGGGGAAGGAGAACACACAGATATTAACAATTTTTGCCCTGTTTGGGAACTAAATGCATTATTTCAGTCCTTCCAAACATAGACAGGAGCCCTTGTCATTCTGGGCCTCAGTTTCCCCATCTGTAAAATGAAGGAGTTGGAATGAATGATCTTTTAAAGTCTATTTTGACTTTTTAAATCTAAGGTTCCACCGAGTCCCCACCCCTGTGATTTGGCAGATGAAAAACCTAGTGTATTGTTCTTAAAGACCACCTGAGCTGGAGCCACACTGCTCCCACCTGCCTCCCGGGCTGCTTCTTGACAGAGCAGGAGGTTCACCATCTTGGTCAAGCCCCTCGTTCTAAAGTTCACCTTAATCAAAAACCGGCTAAATCCAAAGATCATCAGCCTAATGGTTAAGGTCAGCATGACCTTAAATCACAAATAACATCTCCAACTAGAAACACTTCAAACTCCTCCCCACCCAGAGACATGCTAGACCTGAGATAATCCTGCTCCAACTGGGAAGATGCCATCCCCAAGATAACTCCCCTCCAGCCAGAAAGATGTCATCCCCAAGGTAACCTCCCCTCCTCCTGGAGACATTCCAACCCTGTCATAAAACTTCTTCCTCACACAGAAATAGTCCAAGCTTGTAATAAGCCCTCTCACCCTAACGCCAATATATACTCTTAGTCTATAAAAGAGAGCGCTCCTGACTGAAATCGGCCAGAAGCCCCTCTCAGGTTTATTTTCTCTAAAATAAATCTGTCTTTAACTGTCAAGGCACATTTTGTGTTTACTTCCTCTTTCTTTAAAACTCTTACACTTCTCAGGCTGAAGGTCCTCTTGAGAGCACCTGTTGCAGTGCCTTCTTCTACACAGGCTTTCCTTACACCAACTCCCATGCCGCCCTCTCTCAATTCTATCAGAATTGGGTCTCCCTGAGGCTCTGCATCCAACTGCCAGGCTCACCTCAGCTTCCCTCAAAGACCCTCTGTGTTCAGGTCTCTCAGGTCTGTCCTGACCATCCCTCCTAGATGCATCGAAACAAAAATTTATTATAGGAAGCTTGGAAACATTATGCTAATTAAAAGAAGCCAATTACATGAAAGGGCACTTATTTTATGATTCCATTTATACAAAATGACCAGAAGTCTATAGAGACAAAAAAAAAAGTCAATTAGTGGTTGCCTAGGGCTAGGCTGGAGTGGAGAAGGCAGTGTTGAGGGAAAACAGGGAGCTGTTGCTCTAGAATATTGGGTTTCTCTGGAAGATGATTAAAATGTTCTAAAATTGGTTTTGGTGACAATTGTTCAACTCTGTGAATATACTAAAAGTCAATGGGTGATACACTTTTAAAAAAGCTTCTCTGGTGGTAAAGCCCACTCTCCCAACCCTCTCACCCCCACAGCAAGTGAGTGACAGGTGTCAGAACTATAGGTGCTAGACTCTGCTCCCACCTCTGCCCACTCTCCCCGTGTTCCTCCCAGAGCTCACCACCAGGTGCCACACCCAGGAAAAATGGAATGCAATTTAGCAGAGTTCTTAAAAAGCACCCGAGACATTACAGTTTCTATTACTACATAAGTGAGGGAAAATACATATTCATAGCATATTTTATTGTTTGATTCCATCATTGTGTTTTATCTGTTTGTGTCATACTGTCAAAAACAAGATTCTAAAATGCCAATCTGGCATTCTTATTCTGAGAAGGAAATTCCAGGGAGTTGTTCAGGCATTTTGCCCCCTGAAACAGCACTGCCTGTAAGCACTTACTGTCTACATCACTCATGTGACAAGCACAAAGATCTGCCCTGCATCCTAAGTGTTGTTACTGAGAATCCTAAGTGTTGTCCTCTGAGAATAGGTCTGGGGAGGGCTAGGCATTATGGCTTATACAGCTGTGCTCTCCTTTTTCCTCTCTCTCAGTGAACGTCTCACCCTGCCATCAGCATCTCGTTTCGAGAAGGGCATAGACAGCTACGTGCTGGATGATGCTGAAGCATCTCCCTCCTCCTGGAGCCTGCATCCCTATCACTCATCTCCAGCCTCCTCTCCTCCCTCGAGGCCTTTCTAGCCCCACCTCACCTTATCTCATGGATCTCAGGATGCTGATGTCTGGGATTCAATTCTAGGACCCCGGCTCTCATTTGAAGAGTAAGGGAGCACGAGGGTTACTTACCCTGCAGCCCCACAGTGTCCCTTGCTGCTGTCTCAGGGCTTCTCTTGCTCCCTGGGTACTCCTGTTAGCACAAGATAACACAGTCAAACCTCTTTTGGGCAGGATTCCAAAACAATCACCATAATTCCTCCAGCTCCCAATATGGATTCACGTTGCTCGATTAAACATATCCGTTTAAAGTAAAAGCCTCATTAATATCCAGGGTTGTAAACCCATTTTGTTTGGATAACTGCTTGCCTTATTGTTTTATTTGATTTATTCCTCTGCCAAACTCACATCATAAGGTCTCCTCTCCACTTAATTTAGCATCCAAACAAAACGCGCCTGTCTCACCAGGCCCACGCAGTCTTCAGGAGTGGAAAGTCTGGAGGGGATCTCACCTCTCTCACTCTTTCCAGTGGTCAAACTTCCCCCTTTCTTTCCCTGGGAAGAGGGTCCCATGATATTTCAACTCTGGGAAGATGAGGACAACAAAGCAAAACACAAAAGAATAAATGAAGGCATGCTTTCTGCATGGGACTTGAGGGACATTGGCTTAAATCCATCAAATTCAAGTTCATTTCTGCTCTGGGCCAACCCCACTGCTGGGAACCTTCACTGACAGGCTTGTGGAATCATAGGGATGATCTTCCCAGGAAAAATGGGGAGGAGGATGATGGTGGTGGTGGTGGTGGTGGTGATGGACATATACTAGTCCTATTCACATTGATGACATTATCCCTCCAGGTCACAGCTAACACAGGGTCATCTTGGCCAGAGTGTGGTGTTCTTTTCCACCTCCCCCCTAGATGGCTAACAGTCTTCCTTTCTTCCTTCCTTCTTTCCTTCCTTCCTTCCTTCCTTCCTTCCTTCCTTCCTTCCTTCCTTCCTTCCTTCCTTCCTTCCCTCCCTCCCTCCCTCCCTCCCTCCCTCCCTCCCTCCCTCCCTCCCTCCCTTCTTTCTTTCTTTCTTTCTTTCTTTCTTTCTTTCTTTCTTTCTTTCTTTCTTTCTTTCTTTCTTTCTTTCTTTCTTTCTTTCTTTCTCTCTCTCTCTCTCTCTCTCTCTCTCTTTCTTTCTTTTTTTCATGTAAGACAGAGTCTCGCTCTGCCACCCAGGCTGGAGTGCAGTGGCGCCATCTTGGCTCACTGCAACCTCCACCTCCTGGGTTCAAGCAATTCTCCTGCCTCAGTCACCCCAGTAGCTGGGACTACAGGTACTGCCACCATGCACAGCTAATTTTTTTTTTTTTTAATTTTTAGTAGAGGTGGGGTTTCACCACGTTGGCCAGGCTGTTCTCCAACTCCTGGTCTCATGTGATTTGCCTGCCTCAGCCTCCCAAAGTGCTGGGATCACAGGTGTGAGCCCCTGTGCCCAGCCTGGCAGTCTTGAACTTCTATAAAGAACCACTCTACACTGGGCACTATCCTGGCTGACATTCTGTGCATAGTCCTGGACTTCACGGTTTTCCAGACAGGAGCACAGGGGGAAAAAATGTCACTCTGGAGCTGACCCCTGTTAGTGTCTAGAGCAGAACTCTGATAATTATGGGGCAGGAGGGAGCAGACTGTGCTGTCTCTATTACACATAAAGCTCTACCCCCACCTTCTTGCTGAAGAAGATTCTGATCCTTCTCCCTGGGGAGAGCTCCCTCCCCTCCCATGTCCTGAGAGAATGACCATGTGGGGATAGTTCCAGGGAGAGCTCCTGTCCTTCGGGTGTGTTGAGAGCTGGTGGACGGCTTTGTAGGGGATGTGAGTGCCTGTGCTGAGGGGCATGTCTCTGCCCTTCTCCCTCATGCTCTCTAGAACATGCTGGGGGAAATGTGTAGGAAACTGTTGTCCACACCTCTCGATTCTTCTGATACAAATATTAAGGCGTGCGCCAAAAGTCAACATTCTAAAGGAAGGAGTGGAGCGTAAAAACAAAAACCTTTTATTCCTACAAATCAATGCCACACAAATCTAGAGATTACTGGGAGCCCCTCCTCCATCTCTTTCACAGCAGTAAGTTGTGATATGAAGGCTGAGGACAGAATGGTTAACTTAGGGGGCTCCAAAGAATTGCAGAGCTGGCAGCAGGTGTCAGCAGGGAGGTGAAGAGGAGCTGCTGGGGACGCCCTGATTTATCCATCATAGGGAAGATCTGTGGGTGATTTCACGTTGCAAAATGAATTTGAGTTGATTGGAGATTACCACAAGATAAATTCACACTAACTTACCCGCATTCAAAATACATCCTGAGTGGGAAGGAAGGAATCTCATGGCAGAGTACACTCAGGGGCCTCCACCCCATGCCAAGGCAAGCATTATTTCCTTTCCTGAGGACAATTATTTCCTCACAGAATGTTTTTGGCTGTTCCATCAAAATAAGTGCATGCACGGACTCCTGTCAAGCATGTGGACTTCATCCATCACGTACAATGTGGCAGGGGAGAAAAATGGTGAGATTCACTGGTCCGGATAATTTCCAAAGGCCCCCTTCTGATCTGCAGTTGAGGAGGTCGGGGCTGCCTCCTCCGGGAGTGTTGGAGAGCGGAGCCGTGGCTTTCCACTCACTCTCACTTACACAGACAGGTTTAAAGCCAAAACAAAGGAAGCCTCCTTCATCTCACACACACATCGCTTCTAAAAAACACCCACAAGCTGCCTAAAATGGCTTTCTGGCAGTGAGGAGGGAAGAACACTAAAATGGGGTTTGAAATGGTCAGGGATGCCAGGACGCAGTCCTGGCTGTAGCAGAGGCAGTCCAGTGCATTGTCTATGGAGTGAGGGGGCTAAGCTGCATCTTATTCACACTTCACATAAGATTAAGGTCAATTGTCCACACTGCTGGGTACAGATGGGTGCTGACACCCTGACTCCAAATGTTGAAGAAACCAATGACTGAATTCTTGGGCTTACAGGGTAGTGGATAACAAACAACTTGGTGAAAAGCTGAAACTGAAACTGCGCCCCAAAGAGTAAGAAACTAGTAGCTAACAGAAATTCTTGTGTTTGCAGGATATCAGATAAGAAAAAAACCAACTTGCTGAAACACTGAAACTCCCTCTGCTTGTGAGATCAAGAAAAGCCGGCTGAAATAAGTCGGAACCAAGGTGGCCAACTGGAGCTTTTGGAAAACGAGGTTGCTGACGTCAGAGCCTGAATTTCCACTGCAGGTTTCATTCTAACTCCCTCTGAATTTGCATATGGGACCCATGAGGTAGCATGGAGACATAACTGCGCATGCCCAAGACTTCAAAGCCCTCCCTTTTCCTTCCGCCAATCACCTTCTGATCCCAGAATCCACCCCCTGAACATTTTCTAATAAAATACTGCCTTGAAGCCAGCCTGGGGAAATAGATTTGAGCTTGACTCTTGTCTCCTTGTGAGTTGACTTTCGACATAAATCTTTTCTTTTTTAAAAATTCTGGTGTTATAGTACTGGCTTCCAGCACATTGGCAAGCGAGCCCCTTTTGCTGGATAACAGTGCTGATGGAGGTGATGGGGAAGCCACAGCCCCCAGGCTACACCTTGGTGTTCTGCTAACTGGACCAAAGTCTGACTCCAAAGTCAGAGGGCAATTCGGGATTCTTCTCTTAGTGCCACCCGTAGGATATCACATTAAAATTTAGCCTAATGCTGAGGGAATGTGGGAATTTGCCCAATAGTAATGATGCCCACTGGGAAACTATGTTCCTCCTGCGGATTACTCTCTGCCTACACATTCCTCACCCTGTGCCTTGCACATCCAGAGGCTACCACTGTATCCCACCTAATCCAACATCTTGCTGCAATCCTGAACAAGCTTCTGGACTGGCCTCCATCACTAAACCAACAGGAGTCCTCCACTATGAACCAGCAGGGTCCTGCCTTGTTGTTTCTATGGTGACAGTTACCCATGAGTACATGGAGGGAAAAATAGCCACGTTTTAGCAGGTGCACAGTCCTAACACAACATACTGGTACTGGCTCATAAAGTTTTCTAGTTTTCCCTAAGACTTTTAAAATTAGGAACCAATATGTAACCGCTCAGAACACAATTTCCCTAGCAACCAGAGAAATGCCAGTCCCTCCTGTTAGGGAGGTTAAAAATAACATTGCATGTGCCACTGCAACCAACTGGAATCTCCAAATTCCCTTCTGTAACAGCCCCCTGGTCACAGCAGATGCCCAACTCCCCAAATCTCATCTATCATCAAGGTAGCCTTTCCAAGGCACGAATGCAATTCACCTTCATAGAATTACTCAAGTCTCCTCTCTGCCTACAGAAAAAAAAAGTCATAGTTAGCTTGGTCTGCATAAGCAGGGGCTGCCCTCCTTCCTGCCTCTTTCCCACATAGCACTTATGTTCTAGGCATAAGCATTTCCTCAAAATTCTCTGACCAGACCATATGCCTGCCTGCCTTCTTTCATTCTTTCTCTTCTCTTCTTTTTCTTTTTTTTTCTTTCCTTCCTTCCTTCTTTCCTTTCTTCCTCCCTCCCTCTCTCCTTTTTCCCTTCTTTCCTTCCCTCCTTCTTTCCTCCCTCCCTCCCCCCTTTTTCCTTCCTTCCTTTCCTTTTCTACTTCCCTTTCTTCCTTTCAATATGATTAGCATACAAAAACATAAAAAGATCTTAAGTGATCAGTTCAATGAGTTTTGACAATTGTGTATGCAAGGCAAAAACACAGAACATTTCCACCACTCTAGAAAGTTCTCTCATGCACCTTTTTAGTCAGTCTACCACCCTTCAACCCCAAGGCAAACATTTTTTGACATCAATTGCCATAGATTAGTTTTGTCTGTTTTTAAACTTCATAAATGGAATCAAACAGAATGTATTATTTTGTTTACTTCATTGTGTGGCTATGCCACAATTTAAAAATCTGTTCTTCTGTTGATGAACATTTGGTCTGTTTCCAATTTGAGATTATCATCAGTAAGGCTCTTACGAATATTTTTGTGCTAGATTTTTTGTGGACACTTTTTTTTATATCTCTTGGGCAAATACCTAAGAGTGGAATTGCTAGGTCACAAGGTAGCTGTGTGGTTGAATTTACTAGAAACCATCACATAGTTCTCCAAAGTGGTTATGCCTTTTGACTTTTTCATCATCATCTATGAAAATTCCACTTGTTCCACATCCTTACTAAAATTTAGTATTGTCTTTTTTTTTTTTTTTAGCCCTTCTAGTGTGTGAATAGTAGAATCTCATTGTGGCTTTAATTTGCATTTTCCTGATAGCTAATAATGTGAGCATATTTTCATATGTCTGTTGTCCATTTATACATGTTCTTTTGTGAAGTACCTGCTCAAGTCTTTTGTTCATTTTAAAATTGAATTATCTTCTTATTAGTTATTTTATTAATAACATATCCTGAATATAAACATTTTTTTCAGACATGTGCTCTACAAATAGTTTTCCCTGTTTGTGGTTTGTCTATTCATTTTCTTAATGGCATATTTGAATAGGCAGAAAGTTTTAATTGTAGTGAAGTCCAATTTACCAGTTATTTTTCTTTTATGGTTAGTCCTTTCTGTGTCTCATCTCACTCATCTCTGATTAACCCAAATTTGCAAAGAATCTCTCATATGTTATTGTAGAAGCTTTTTAGTTCTGGCTTTTTCATACAGGTTTTGGGTCAGCCAAATTGTGTGTGTGTGTGTGTGTGTGTGTGTGTGTATGTGTGTGTGTGTACTGCTACAGACAGGGGTTGAGGTAGTTCCAGTTTCCTTTCACCATTGAATTTCTTTGGTGCCCTTGTGAAAAATCAGTTGACTATAAAAATATAGGTCTATTTCTAGACTTGGTTTTCTAGACTCTATTTCTAGACTCTGTCATTGACCCGGGTGTTTATCCTTAAACAATACCATGTTGTCTTGGTTACTGTGCTTTAGAGCAAACCTTGAAATTGTGCAGTGTAAGTTCTTTGACACTTTCCTTTGTCGAGATAGCTTTGGCATTTCTAGAGCCTCTGAATTTTCATTAACATTTTAGAATTAACTTTTCTGTTTCAAAACAAAGGTGCTGGAACTGATAGTTGAAACTGTAGATCAATTTACAATGAACAAACATTTTAAAATATTGAGCCTTCTAGTTCATAAACATAGTATATCTCTCCACTTATTTGTGTCTTCATTAACTCCTCTCAATAATGTTCGTAGTTTTCAGTATAAAAGTGTTACACATCCTTCATTAGATTTACTCATAGATTTGATTAAAAATCAAAAGCCCTTGTTTGACTCTTCAAGTGCTATTGTAAATAAGTGCTGTTTTATTTCTAATCAAATATTATCACTTGTTACTTCACCTGTGTACTTTTGCACGTGTAGTTCCAGACGCACGGACTGCTTTTCTTCTTGTCTGTGTACCAGCCTGCTACTCTTCCTTCCAAACGCCACCTTCTCGCTGTCCTTCTAGGCTGAGTTAGTAATCAGATCTCTACATTGTGATCAAGGTCTGTGTGGGTCCGGTTGGTCCCATTTCATGTTTTAGAATGCTTTATCTTTACATTTGTCTAATAAATAGGTAACATTTACATGATTTTTGGTATTCATGTCAATTCTAGGCAGCATTTTACAGTGATAAATTGTAGCTGCATGAAACTTTTTGTTCTGCCACTCGTTAGGTATGTAATTTTGTCTCTTCATAAGTAAGAAGAAGATGTGTGCAAGCATGTTTCTTGTACAAATTACACATTTGTAATGAGGAAAGCCTGGTTACTCATCTCCAAGAACCTGGAAAGGTAAAATGTGTTCAATGCATTTCGTAGAGTACCATCAACAAATAGAAATAGTGAATTCCATGCATACATAGCAACATGATTGGATCATGAGAATAGTGCAATTGGGTGGAAAGTAAGAAATATGTAACATAAAAGCATTTGTGTACATTAAAAATTCACCTAACATTGAAAAAATGCATCAAAACAACAAACCCTGTTTTTCAAGAACACATTCAAATGAAAGTATGCATTAGAATCATTGTAGGGGAGGAAGGGTGTGTTATAGGAGTGGGAAATCAGGGATAAAAGGAAATCAATTAACGAAGGAAGGGTCTTAGCAGGCCACTGATGACAACATACTGGAAAACAAGGAGTTGGAGAAACTCAAGCTACTGTTGTTAACATTCAAAAAAGAAAATAGAAAAGGTAAAAACAAGTTTTTGAGACGATGAAGTGAGATAATCCATTAAAAGCACTTAGCAAGTGCCTAGCACATAATAAACACTGAATAATTTTATTGAAGTGATATTAGTAGACTACTAATATGTGCCAAAAAGCACAACTCCATGTAGAAAGGGACCTTGTCTAACTTGTTTATCCCAATATCTCGAACACTGCAACAGTGCCTGGTGTATTGTAGATGCTCAATAAATATTTGTAGCATGAATGACAGGCACTGAGATTCAATGATGAGCAAAAGCAATATTATTTCTGCCTTTACAGAGGTAATAGCTTGGAAGGGAGACAATCACTAATAAAAAATATTAAATAAATATAAGATTGCAACTGTATCAAGTACAAGTGCTCCTGGTTCTATGAGAGTCTATTAATGGGATGATTTGAACTGGTCAGAGAGATCAGAAAAAGCTTCCCAAGGAAGTGACTACTGAACTAAGATGAGTAAGGATCAACTAGGTGAACAGAGGAGGATTATTTAGACAGGAAGAATAGCATGTGCAAAATCCCTGTGCCAGATAAGTGCTTGGTAAATACAAGAGCCTGAAAGAAGGCCAGTGAGCTGGGGCTCACAGAATGAGAGGCCCCAGTCAGGCAGGAGGCTAGAAAGGGAGGTGAGGTCATAACACTCAAGGCCTCGTCAACCATGCCAAGGAAATGTCTTCATTTCCCCTGCAATGAAAAATGGGTGAAGGGCTTTAAGAGCAGAGAGACAGAATCAGATATGGATTTTTAGACAATTGTTCAGGCACCAATCTGGAGCTAATTGGAGGAGCCCAGAGTAGATGGTGAATCTAGTTGAGAGGACACTGCCATAGCACAGGCGAGAGCTCACTGAAGCTTGCACTAGGCTGGTGTTGGAGAGAGAAGTGGCTGGATGGTAAGTGGTGGCTAGAATCATGACTATCTCACTACTGATGTAGAACATGGGGCGGATCCATTCAACATGGCTGGCTCCTAGATGTCAAAAAAAGTCTGAATCTCCCTGGAATAATTTTGGTGCTCATGGGAGGGTCTAATGGATCATAAGATGTTCAAAGCTCATTATGAGATGAAATCCCTGAAAAAACAGGACTTAAAGTCTCCTTCTCCCACGTTTCCTGATACTATCTTACCACTTGACAATTGGAGGGAAATGGGGTCTATAACTCTTTTAGTCCAAACGGCTTTCAACCTAGTTGGTGCTGGTACTGGCCTTATTAATGTACAAATTCATGACATTCATCAACTAGCCTTGGAGTCTGTTGCTGCTAACAGGCCCCACAGCACCATAATATCTGCCTCCTGATCTCCATAACTTTTCTGATCACACCAGTCCAGACTACACCCCTGCCTGCCAGCAGGAGAGAGCATACACTCTGCAATCAGGCAGTCACCTACAGGATCAGGCCAGGGGACACCCCAATTCTATCCAGCACCACATCTCCCATAACTATCCCAGCCCATCCTGCCACAACTGTTCTGAGACAGAGCTATGCTGACCTCTCAAACAAAGCCCAGTTCCATATTTGCTGTATGACCTCATGTTCTCAGTTTCTCCTCAAGAGGAGCTTACCCACACCCCCAAAAAATCTGCACTCAAAGAAAAAGCCCACACCATGAGCCGAGCCAGTGCCTCGGCCTAGCAGTCATCCTGTGCATGCTGGCACCTCTTAATCCCCCACAGAAGAGATCCTCACTCCTCGTCATGTGATGCCTCAACCTCACTTCTCATGGAAGGCATTTCATGATCATCTTCAGACATGAAGAACCCAAATACGTATGATATCTCCTTCTCAAAAGTCAATTGCAATGAATGTACGTAGCAAATAGAAAACATCAATAATTAGAGAAGCCATCATCTGAGTGGTGAATTGTCTCTCAGATCCTTCTTTTTCTTTTCCTGGGTATCAGCTAAGGGCTTCTCCAGTACGAAACTTGCCTTGCACCTCTGTGCTTTGGGACCCCAGGGGTATCAGTTCTGATTAATCAGTGAACGCATCAGTCACCCAGTCAATCAGTTGACAGATTTTTCTAAGCCCCCACAGTATACAACGCTGCCTATGTGGACAAAGAGTTTCTAGAGGAGGGAAGAAGACATAGTCCCTCAAAGCATAAGGATTGAGAGGTCCCTATTTCTTCATAGCCTCCTTGAATGCAGAGAGAAATCCATTCTTGCATGTTCAGAATAACTGCCAGCTGGGCAGGCTTGCTGCTCACTCTCCCACAACCCTGAAAGACCAAGGTGAAATAACAAACTCCGCTTAAGCCAAGCAGCTAGGGAGCAAGCTCTCTTCCAGTCAAATCATTGATGTAGCCTGACCTGGACACCCTCTTTCTACTGACTCATAGATGCAATCAGTTCTTGTCTCTCTAATATCCAAATCTCATGATTCTACATTCCTCTCATTTTTATCTCACATGTATACATTTAAAAATGTTTAAGGGTCACAGCAGCTGTGTCAGTCCCTTTTCACACTGCTATAAAGAGCTACCTGAGACTGGGTAATTTATGAAGAAAGGAGGTTTAACTGATTCACAGTTCCACAGGCTTAACAAGAAGCGTGACTGAGAGGCCTTAGGAAACTTACAATCATGGCGGAAGGCGAAGGGGAAACAAGCACATCTTACCGTGGTGGAGCAGGAGAGAGAGAACGGAGGGGAGGAAAGTGCCACACCCTTTTAAACAACCAGATCTCATCAGATCTCTATCATGAGACAGCACTAGGGACTGGTGCTAAACCACTGGAAACCACCCCCATGATCCAATCACCTCCCAGCAAGCCCCACCTCCAACACATGGGGATTACAATTTGACATGAGACTTGGATAGGGACACAGAGCCAAACCGTATCACCAGCATTACTCATAATACCCAAAAGATAGAGCCAATCCGAGTGTCTATCTACAGATGAATGAATAAACTGTAGTTTTTCCAAATTATGAAATATTCAGGTTAAAAAAATGAAATTTTGGCACATGTTACAATATAGATTTATTGAGGATATTATGCTAAATGAAATAAGCCAGACACAAAAGGACAAATATTGTACGGTTCTATTTATCTGAGACAAGTAGAATTCAAATTCATAGAGTAGACAAGTAACCTCAAATTCATAGAGATAGAAAGTAAAATAGTGGTTGCCAAGGGGTATGGGAGGTGGGGACTGGGAGTTATTGTTTAATTAGTGGAGTTTCAGTTCAGGATAATTAAAAAGGTCTGAAGATAGGTGGTGGTGATGGTTGCACAACAATCTGAACGTACTTAATGCCACTGAACTGTATAACTAAAATATTTAATATGGTCAATTTTATGTTATGCATGTTTTACTATAATTTTTTAAGTTAAAAAAATTACAAGGGAAAGACATAGCAGATGAGACCAATAGGCATTAATATGTTTGCTCATTGAAAACAAAGTTGATTGCACTCTAGGAGGTCATCTAATTGGCTGATCCTGGTGGGAACCTCTGCTCTGACCATTGGCCCCACTGCCACCCACCTGGACAATCTGGTCTTGGAAGTGTAGATAGAGCCTACGGGATTCACAACTTGTTTATGAAAGCCAGGCCAGAGATAAAACTGGATGGATGGATGGATGCCTGGAAGATAAAAGTTGCTGGAAAGACCAAGGACTATTGAGGAAGTATGGTAGTTTTCCACTAAGAAAGATGGTAGACAGGACCTCAGATATTGACAGCCCATCCCTAAATACTCCACTGGACATAAACACTATGGTACTTGCTAGAAGAAACCCTGGGAATGATCTGACTGAGTGCTCTCATTAGACAGATGAGGCAACTGAGATCAGAGGGGTTAAATGATTTTCCTAAGGCCACACAGATCAGAAGATGATCCATGACCTCCTGACTCTCTAACGAGTGCCCTTTCTACTCTTTTACAAAATAGCCTACATTCTGAGGGGGACTCGTCCACCCCGAAAGCTTTGTCACAGAGGACAGATACCACAAATCATTCCAGAACACCTGCAGCTGACACAGTTTACCTTTCCCTTCCAGCCTCTTTCTAAATTCCAATTCGTTCTAGCCATGAAAGTTTTATTCTGCCCTTGCCTGAGTAAACCTCAGCCCTGGAAAATCAATTCCATTGTGCGTCATCTGTGTCCCTCTCCTAAGTGGTTGGCCTCTGTTGGAAAATATCTCAGGACCACTCACACCAGATCCATTGCAAAGTGCATCCTCAGGGAGGCCCGCAGGGCTACTCCACGCTCTCTTTAGTTGCTCTTAGTCATTCTTTCTTGGTTCCCTCTCAGAGACAGCTCTGAATGTCCCCCTCACCTTAAGCTCCCTGGGAAGTTCTCACCTTACCATTTGTCACTGACTTCATCCAGAAAGTTGAGGTCAGTGGTTCTAAATTTATTCTACGCCACCCATCTCCTGACCGACAAGTTTGTGTCCATCCCTGCCCACCTCCACTCCTCCCCCCAGGTCAGAGCTATAGGGTCCTTCCTCCTGCCTCAAACTAGTGGGCTGCTCGAGTTCCAAATCCCTTTTTCCAACCACCACTGGGTTCTCCATCCATAAATGATCCCCTTTCTCCATCTTCAACCACCTCTTAACTAAGTCCTTCCTCTCAAATCAAAGCCTTCTTCAAAGATGTACCCACTTGATCCTTCAAATTCTCACTGCCCATTCTCATCTCTGATTCCTTGGCTGCCTCCATCACTTGACAAGAACTGTGCTGGCTGGAGTCACACATGGTCCAATCCAGTAGGCGTGCTTAGGGGTGTTTATTCTTTTTTTTTTTTTGAGATGGAATCTCCCTCAATCGCTCAGGCTGGAGTGCAGTGGCACAATCTCGGTTTACTGCAATCTCCACCTCCTGGATTCAAGCGATTCTCCTGCCTCAGCCTCCCAAGTAGCTGGGATTACAGGCATGTGCCACCAGGCCCAGCTAATTTTTTTGGTATTTTTAGTAGCAACGGGGTTTCACCATGTTGGCCAGGCTGGTCTCAAATTCCTGACTTCAGGTGATCCACCCACCTCAGACTCTCGAAGGTGTGTTTTTCTTTGCAATGCCTTGTCTCTGCAGCATTTGACTCCACTGACCTCTGCTGTTTTATGGAAATCCTCTCCTTCTCTCCCCCTACTTCTCCAACTATTCCTTCTTAGTTTCTTTCATAGCTTTCTCTTCCTCCACCTGCCTCTCAGACATTGGTGTGTAGAGAGAAATGGCTTAGCCCACCGTCTTCCTTTTCCCTGAGCAATTGCACCCATGCTTTTGGTGTCAATCCCTCATCTCCTACATTGGAATCTAGCTCTGACTGCTACACAATACAATCTAAGTCCTGTAATTTAGCATATAAAGACTTTCATGAATAAATCTTAGATTATGATTATATTAAATCAATTGTTTAGTAGATTATACTATTTAATAACATTATGAAAGGCCACATTGTTTTAAAGGGTAAAATCATGACTCTCAAGCCAATATAAAATGAACACGAATCAAACAGTTTATTTTGCTCACTATTGAATCTGAGAAACAGAAACATGTTACAACCAATTAAAAGGAAAACCTCAAGAACAGACACATGCAGAGGCAATCAGCAATGTTAACATGAATTTGCTCAATAGGCACAAACCTGGCTTCTTTCATGGTGAGGAAAAGAAATTAATTATATTTCCATTGGACAAAATTAATTTTCATGTCTGTGGTCAAGAGTCATTTGTATTGATAACTAGGCCAGGTGGTACACGCCTGTAGTCTCAGCTACTCAGAAGGCTAAGAAGGGAAGATTGCTTGAGCCCAGGAGTACAAGTCCAGCATGTAGCAAGATCCCATCTAAAAAAACATGAATCTGCTAAACTGCTTATAGTGAGTGAACTAGCTTAAGATGATGAAAATTAGAGAAGAGTATACTGGATAGGGCACTAATGTTTCCTACATGTCAAAGTCATTCACAATTTTTCCTGGTTATCTATTTCCTCTCCTCAGCCTGTAATCATAATAATCTCAAAAAAGTGTATTTTTGATCACCAAAAAAAAGACTGGTCTCCTTAGGTTTGGCCTAATTATTACCATGGGGCAGCAAAAGTGTTACTTAACCATAGATGCTTTCTTGAGTTTGCTTTTGCACATTTAGAACTTTATTTTATTGAATAACTACTGAGGCCACAAATTAATGTCTGCCTTAAAGTGTTTTTAAGTGATCTCAGATTTTTAAAAATCTTCTGCTACTTGCCATTCTGAGGCTGGGAAACTAAGCTTTGGAAACTCTTTCTCCAGGTTTCCCCTGCAGTCTTGTCTAGTTTGCTGAGGGTGTTGGCCCATCTCACACCTGTAAACCAGGTACCAGCCAGTTTTCCTGGGAGAGCTTTCTAGGCATCGGTTGGGACCCTAAACAAAGTCAACTGGTGTTACCTAAAGTGGCTGGTCACGCTGGATTCAATAAGAATCCTTCTTCAACATGACAACTCCAGATGAGACCCTAATCACACAATCAACTTTCCCAACTATATCTTGCTTAAGAAAATGAAAAAAGAGAAGGAAAAAGGGAAAACAGTTTCTTATTGAACCTATAGTGTTACGGGGAGTAAGGAGACTCAATAAAATTTCTGATCTCTAGGGGGAAAGGATATCAGAGAGAATCAGATATCAATGAAGTAAGTTAACTTTATTTAAGAATAAATGAAATAAATTAATTAAATAATTTTATAAATTAATAAATAATTGAAGTGAATTAGAAAGCAATGAGTTTTAAAAATTCAGTTAAAATGTTTCTCATTCTTTTCTTAAACTCACCAAAAGAACTTTATTCTTTTTTTTTTTAAGCAAAAACACTTTATTTCTTAAAACACTTTTAAGTTTACAAAGAAATTGAGCAGACCATACAGAGTTTCCATGTACCACTCCCTCTCCACAGCCTCTCCTTGTAAAAGAGGGAAAATATATTTTCCTTAGGCATTGCTAGGTTCACGGTTGAGGCCCCTATAACAAAAGACAGATATTTAGTGTATGTTTTACATGATAATGAGCCTTTATAAGAAAATAAAGAGCCCAATAAATGGGTAAACCTGTGTGTTTTTAATGCTAGGTTTGATGAAGAAGTGGATAGTTGTGGAGAAGTATGATTGGATGAAAATGCATGATCTAATGGTCATAAACTGGGGGAACTTAGCAAGGCCTGTTTGTTCAGATTCTTCTCCATGTCCCTGTGTCTTGACAGACAGGGATATTCCTTTTCTCCAGTGCAGGGAGGGCACCTCTTTAATAAGAGTCTTATGATCTGCTTTATGGGAAGGTCAGAAAATCCTTCCTAGGTGTGACATTATTTTAAATACATATTTATGTTGGTTTTTATCCATGATTCCTGACTCAGAACTCCCATAGCCCTTGTAAATTCTCCCCAAGGCAGGTCACAGAAACTAAAAATGAACTCTAATCTTCTCCCACCTGTCTGTCTTAGAGTTGGCCATAAGGAAATTCTCAGACCTACCTTGTCTGATTGCAGGCCATGCGACCCCAGTTTCAAAAGGGATCTTGCCCCATACTCTGGAGGAAGGAACGCTGCACAGAGAAGCCAAGAGGAGTCAGAACAGACAGGCCTTGTTGGGTTTGCCCACTCCGTCTATTACTATTAGATCATACCTTTTTTGGCCAATCACATTTCTTTTTATTATTATTATTATTATTATTATTTTTTTTTTTTTTTTTTTGAGACGGAGTCTCGCTGTGTCACCCAGGCTGGAGTGCAGTGGCGCGATCTCGGCTCACTGCAAGCTCCGCCTCCCGGGTTTACGCCATTCTCCTGCCTCAGCCTCCGAGTAGCTGGGACTACAGGCGCCCGCCACCACGCCCGGCTAGTTTTTTTTGTATTTTTAGTAGAGACGGGGTTTCACCATGTTAGCCAGGATGGTCTCGATCTCCTGACCTCGTGATCCACCCGCCTCGGCCTCCCAAAGTGCTGGGATTACAGGGTTGAGCCACCGCGCCCGGCCTTTTTAAATTATTTTTATTTTTTGAGATAGAGTCTCACTCTGTCGCCCAGGATGGAGTGCAGTAGCGTGATCTCGGCTCACTGCAACCTCTGTCTCCAGGTTCAACAGATTCTCCTGCTTCAGCTTTCTGAGTAGCTGGGATTACAGGAGCCCGCCACCACGCCCGGCTAATTTTTGTATTTTTTGTAGAGACGGGGTTTCACCATGTTGGCCAGGCTGGTCTCGAACTCCTGACCTCAGGTGATCCACCTGCCTCGGCCTTCCAAAGTGCAGGATTACAGGCGTGAGCCACTGCGCCCAGCCCCAGTCACATTTCCACATGGGTGTTTATACTTCAGTAAAGCCTCTCCTATGAAGTCTCCATAAAAAGCCCATGGAACAGGGTATGGAGAGTTTCCAGATAGCTGAACCTATGGAGGTTCCTGGAGGGTTGCATGCTCAGGGAGGGCACGGAAGCTCTGTGCCCCTTCCCCCATACCTCGCCCTATGCATCTCTTCATCTTTGTAATACCCTTTATAATAAACCAGTAAATGTAAGTAAGTGTTTCCTGAGTTCTGCGAGCCTAGCAAATTAGTCAAACTCATGGAGGAAGTCGTGGGAACCCTGATTTGCAGCCAGTAGTTGAGAAGCACAGGCAAAACAACCTTGAGCTTGCTATCAGCATCGAAAGTGGGAGACAATCTTCTGGGAATGAGCCCTCAATCTGCTACTTCTGCTGCTATCTTCAGGTAGATAGTTTTGAAACTAAATTGGAGGACACCCTGCTGGTATCTGCTGCAAAATCGCTTTCTTGCTGGTTGGGAGAAATCCCCACATATTCTGGGTTCACAAAAGTCTTCTACGTTCATTCTTATGGTGTGAAAACAGAGCAAAAAACAATTTGAGTTTTTCCCACTGACCCTAGATTTTATGGCTTGCTCCAGGGGGAAGGGCAGAGGGAAAGTGAGTGTGACCTTCTAGTTTCTGCTGTTTTCTCAAATGCCAAGATGCCATACTTTGGAGTAGTGTGTCCTGAACCCCATCATCCTGTTATTAACATTTTACATTAGTTTGATAAATTTCTTGGAATTGATGAACCAATCCTGATGTATTATTATTAACTGAAGTCCATAGTTTATACAGATTTTCTTAGTTTTTTCTCTAATGTCCTTTTTCTCTTTCAAGAGCCTATCTAGGATACCACACTCATTTAGTCATTATATTTTTGATATTTATTTCTTTTTTATTGTTGAATAATTCCATAGTTTGGATGTATGACAGTTTGTACATCCGTTTTGAAGGATATCTTAGTCTTGGTTGCTTCCAGTTTTTAGTGGAATTGTGAAAAAAGTTACTGTAAACATTCATGTACAGGATTCTGTGTGGACATAAGTTTTCGAGTCAGTTACCTAGGAGTGAGACTTCTGAGTTGTGTGGTAAAATGGCTTAGCTTTGTAAGAAACTGCCAAAGAAAATGATATAATCTTCCAAAGGGACTATATAATTTTCATGCCCACTAGCAGTGAATGGGAGTTGCTATTGCGCCACATCCTCACCAGAATTTGGTGCTGTCAGTGTTCTGGATTTAGGTCATTCTAATAGGTGTGTGGTGTCATCTCATTGTTGTTTTAATTTGCATTTCCCTAATGACAAAGGATGTTGAGCATCTTTTTGTGTGCTTTTTTTTTTTTTTTTTTTTTTTTGTCATTTGTACATCTTCGGTGAGGTGTCTGTTCAAGTCATATTTATATTTATTTATGTATTAGACTGGGTCTCACTCTGTTGCCCAAACTGGAGTGCAGTGGCGCAGTCTCAGCTCACTGCAACCTCTGCCTCCTGGGCTCAAGTGATCCTCCCACCTCAGCCTCCTGAGTAGCTGGGACCACAGGCACGTGTCACCATGCCCAGGTAATTCTTTGTATTTTTGATAGAGATGGGGTTTCACCCCGTTGCCCAGGCTAGTCTCGAGCTCCTGAACTCAGGCAATCCTCCCACCTCGGCCTCCCAAAATGCTGGGATTACAGGCATGAGCCACCATGCCCAAACTTTTTCTTTCATAATTCAGCTGATTTGGGTCTTGTTGAAGGTGAGTATGCAGACATTATGAGCAATTTGTACACAATTCTTAATGCACATACCAAACATTTAAGAAGCCATGTAGTTTTAAATTCTTTTCTAAACGATTAATTTGGTGACTTTCCAAGAAATTAATCCTGAAAAAGTTAAATCTGGAAAATTTACAGTCAAAAAAGATGCTGAGTACCAATATCTTCAAAGGTTGATAAGCTGTTACATTGTCTCAGTAATTCACATACTGATGTCCTACATCATATACCCAAATTTTCAAGCTTTCACAGCAAATTATTAATAACTAAGTTATTATGAAAAGTGGAATGCTACAACCAAAAGCACATATTCTGATAATGAGAACCAAGATCAGGGACCAGTTTTCTTTAAAACACAATTCTCCTAAAAACAACATGGGAATAGAAGGAATTTAAAATGTTCAAGGCAGATACACCCTTCAGGATCAGCAATAGTTTTTGCAGCTTACTAGCAGCCTTGGGGACATCACAGCCTTCCATTGTTCCCCTCCAGTTTCTTCATGTTGTGGATCAGCTCCTCTCTTTCATTGTCCTATTGCTCCCGCTGCTGCCTGTAAATACACTTTTCTTGTGTCTGTTTCACATTCAAACGCCTTGAGCGAGGATATGAGTGATTCCGTTAGTCCCATCATCCAAGTTGCATTGAGTTGCCTGAGACTCTTGACCTTATAGATGACAGGCCAGCCTATAAATTAGCTAGTTCTGGAAAAGGCATCCACCCATGGTCCAATTACCTGTGAGCAGGTGGTGGGGGTCGCATGTGTCAGGCATGGAGTCCAAAGGGTAGGGCCCTTACCTTTAAGGTGTGCTCCCCGACTCTCAGAGGGGGCACAGTGCTTGTACAGGTTAGTTCAGGTTTTTCTTGGACAAAGTGGGTCATAAGGTTTCTCCCATTAGTGATCCTCCCCCATCGTCATCGTTACTAATAAATATCTCCCCAAGAATACTTTAACATTTAAATAGAGGAACCCCTAAAGCACAAGGTCATTGAATCTAAATGAGTTTCTGGCTTGAGGGCCTATTTCTGCCTCAAATGCCATAGTACCTCCCAGAATTCTTTACTCCAACTGAGTAGAGACCTTAATGCTATTGTCTTCTCACTTTTATCACGTCAGAGCATGGGCATTGTAACTTGCAGGACGTATCAGTAGAATAAAGATTAAAAGAGGACCAGGTACAGAGGCTCATGCCCATAATCTCAGCACTTTGAGAGACCAAAGCAGGAGGATGGCTTAAGATCAAGAGTTCAAGATCAGCCTGGGTAACATAGTGAGAACCTGTCTCTACAGAAAAATTTAAAAATTTAAAAAGTATCTAGGTATGGTAGCGTACACCTGTAATCCCAGATACTCAGAAGGCTGAGGGAGGAGGATCACTTGGGCCCAGGAGTTTGAGGCTGCAGTGAGTCATGATCACATTAATGCACTCCAGCTTGGGTGACATAGCTAGATCCTGTCTCTAAAATAAAATAAAACAAAACAAAAAGTAAAGAGGAGGAGAGTGCATTTTGGGTCTATCCACTCCAGACATGGGATTTCTCCTATTGGACATGCTACATTCCATTTCTAAAACTCACTTAGCCATGAGAGACGTCAGATGATAGATAAATCAATAGATAGTGCTTTATGCCTAATGATAATCTCAATGAACATTTGTGTATGTCTTATTTTTACATGCATGCAACCGTACAACATCTCATGATATAGGCATCATTATGGCCACTATGTACAGAAGCGAACTGAACTGACAAGGAGAAAAGTTAAGTGGTAATTTATCCAAGATGTCACAACTGGTAGGTGAACTCAAATTCAACCCCAATAATTTGAACTCAGTCTTTCCACTATGCTATGAAAAGGCTCAGGAAAAGTGACGCTATCATTGCCTCCTGAAGACATCTCTAACAGTAATATTGTGTGTGCATCTCAGAAATGACCTCCAGTGAGTATGCAAGATGAGATGCAGTACGTGTGTGGGTATTTTTAGGATAAGATGGTGTGACATTATATCTTTGGCACCTCATTTAAGTAGACCATGTTTCCTAAAAAGGAGACGTGGCTTTGTCACTTAAGCAAAGGCCTCTAAGAATCCTTCAGAAATATTAGTTTTTTTTTAAATGAGACACTGTCTACAGAATAATTAACATTTCCGCTTCTTTTTCCTCTATGTTTAGTGAGGAACATACCTTCATGGGGTCCAAAGCAAGATATTTATCAAATAAGAGAAAAAAAATGTAATGTCAGCCAAGTTTGACCCTGGGATATTCCTCCCTTTTCTTTGTGTGTACTTTAAAATTTACCTCAATCCAGGACCAAAATATTTCCCTGCTGTTGTGCCCAGATCTTTCTCATCTCTGTTTGATGGCTTTTTGCTTCACAGCAAAAATCACAGGAGCAATTGTAATTAGAGTGCAGTCACATCTGCATTTCAAATGAGTTCAATCCATTTTGGTTCTCATAATTTTAAGGACTGAATAAATAGTGTTCTTCCAGTTGTGAATGGCTGCAATATGGAGCCTCAGGAGAGAGGGAAACTGTAGGGTTCAACATGCTCTGAACTATTCCTGGCAGCCGCAGTGCTGCTTTGAGGGCTCATTATAAGCCTGGATATTATTCTCTTTGCAACATTTTCAAATGGTCCTGAAGAGTTCATCTTTAAGCTGGAGCAGTTTTATCTGGTTATCTTAACCTTCACACAACAGTAATCCACTCTTTCCTCAAGAGAATCACTTAGAAAAACATATCCTTCACTTGTGACAGGCAACATACCTGAAATGCCAACATTAGTAATTTACAAAAAATTGTCAGCTTATTGTTTTGGTTTTCATGTCAGGCACCTGTCATGGAGGGAGGTGAAGCATGATTAGTGTTCCAAGGGCCATTGTAGAGTTGCTTGGGTTTAGTCATTGAGTCACAAAGACCTTCCATCAAAATCAAAGGCTAAATTCTTGTTTCTGTCAGTAGGCAATTTAGGTGTCTTGAACAACCCTTCTGATTGAAATAACTACATTGTTGAATAAACACTACATTTTTCCTTTAGAATGCATTGCTGGATGGCACCGAGGTAAGATATCCACAGAGATACAAAACAAAGCATAACCAGGACCCTTGGGACTCAGACAAATGCAAAGTTAGCTTTCACCTTGAAGGTTTCTGCTGAAAACTGGAATACTTGAACTGCTTTGAGGACAACATAGGCATGAAAGGCAAGATTAAAATCCTAGGGCCTAACCCAGTAAGAACTTTATGCAAAATACCTGCATAACCCTGAGACCCCAAAGGGCTATAATTTAAATGTTAGAGTGAACTAAATATAAACCCTAGTGTGCAGAAAGTAAAGCCAGGAAACTTATCTATCTAGACTTGGTGCTAAACAACAACAACAATAACAAAATTCCTCTAAGAATACATAATTAAGATATTATAAGGGTTTTTAGTCCAAATTCACATAACGTCTGCAACCACCAAAAATCACAAATAGATAAATATACTCAAAGTGGTCCCAGGTTGGTAACACCTCTAGGATGCTGTAAAAAGCAGATGCAAATTCTCTTTGATAGACTTCAGTGTCAAGCCAGCTTCTAAGAAGTCAAGGAAATCCACCTTCTGGATGCAAGGAAATTAGCTACTCACAGCACCAATACGAAAACCTGTAAGGAAATAAGGTACTGTGTGTGAGAATTAGCAGCTCCAGACAGCTGAAACAAATCCTCAAAAAGAACTTGAAAATATGGGCTAGGAAATGGATTTCACATAATGACCATGAAGATATTTAAAAACCAAATAGAACTGCTAAGATTTAGAAAGCAATAAAGAAAGTGAAAACTCAATGGATGGATTAACCAGTAGATTAGATAAGGCTAGAGAGAAATTTAAGGAACTTGAAGACAGGCCAAAAAAATTTTTCAGAATGCAGTTTAGAAAGATAAAGGAAAACAAAACATGAAAGAGGAGATAGAAACAAAGGCTAAAATGATAGGCTATAGCATATGTCTTAACAAAAAGTACCAATAGGAGATAGGGAGAATGGGTCATATTTTAAAATACTATAAGAATGTTTTTAGAATTGTGGAAGGACACCAGTTTTCAGGTCCGGGGAACTCAATGAATTCCAAAATTGATAGCATATGAAAGGCTTGCTATGTAAGAAAGAAAGATAAGCAAAGAAATTGGTGAATATGTACATCTATAATACAAAGCAATGTCAATAATATCTAATTTATAGGTCAAAAATAGTCTATTATTAAAATTCTGGACAACATAGAATATAATTTGAAGGGATGTTAATTATTATTAAAGTTTTCTAAGGTCATCCTCCTACTGTTCAAGAGGAGGTTAAAGATGCTGCTTTAGTCTTTATAAGCTAAAAGTATATACTGGAAGATCTAGTGCAGCTATTATGAGGCTAGAAACTGCTCTAAAAAGAATAGAAATAGCAAATGCATCTTTATTGCAGTAGTACGAATAACAGCAAAAGGTTGAAAACAGCCCATATGTTCGGTAGTAAGTAGATGACTTGTTGAATACACTATGAAACATCCACACGACAGAGTTCCTTTACAATAATGAAAATATGATTTCCAAACAAAGTAGAAAGAAAAAATGGGATGGTATGTGGAGGAGAAAGCTCTCAATCAATCCAAAAGATGGCAAGAAAAGGACAAAGAAAACACAAATATAAAATAGTGGGTGAACAGAAGCATATGATAAGATTATAGAAAAGAATCCAAATCTGGTACATTGGAAACTACATTAATGTAAATGAACTAAATTATATAGTTGGAAGCAGGTATTGAATTGGGTTAAAAGCATATTCTATGCTTATACCTATTACAAGAGGTATACCTAAAACATAAAGATCTCAAACTATTGAAAGCCAATGAGTGGAAATACATATACAAGGTGAATATTATCCCCCTAAAGCTGACAAATAGACATTAAAGAAAATAAGTTTTGCTAGATATTTTACTAGCAATAATGATAAAAAGTACAATCCATAAAAATGAACTTGTAGGACCTTAATGTTTAACTTCAAAATACATAAAGCAAAAATTGATATATCTGGTAGAAAAAAATATGAAAATTTGTCTCAAAAATGGGATATTTAAAAATCTGTGTAGATTATTGTAATTGACAAATCAAGTAAATCAGATGTTAATAAGTATATAGAATATTTGAACAGCACATTTCACAAGGTTTAATAACCTTGTTGAGAGAGAGAGAGAGAGAAACATTATACCTCAAAACTAGAGAAAACATCATTTTAAAAGACAGACAGGTAGGTGACTGGCAAGATGGCCAAATAGGAACAGCCCTGGTCTACAGCTCCCAGTGAGATCCATGCAGAAGGTGGGTGATTTCTGCATTTCCAACTGAGGTACCAGGCTCATTTCATTGGGACTGGTTAGACAGCGAGCTGAAGCAGAGTGTGCCATCGCCTCACCCTCAGGAAGTGTGAGGTGTTGGGGAACTCACTCCCCTGGCCAAGGGAAGTCATGAGGGACTGTGCCATGAGAAGTTGTGCGCTCCAGCTCAGATACTATGCTTTTCCCATGGTCTTCACAACCCGCAGACTAGGAGATTCTCTTGGGTGCCCAGGGCCCTGGGTTTCAAGCACAAAACTGGGCAGCCATTTGGGCAGACACCTAGCTAGCTACAGTGTGCTTGGAACAGCAGCGAGAGAGAACCATTCACTCCCCTGGAAAGGGGGCTGAAGCCAGGGAGCCAAGTGGTCTAGCTCAGTAGATCCCACCCCACAGAACCCAGCAAGCTAAGATCCACTAACTTGAAATTCTCATTGCCAGCACAGCCGTATGAAGTCGACCAGGCACGCTTGAACTTGGTAGGGGGAGAGGCATCTGTCATTACTGAGGCTTGAGTAGGTGGTTTTCCCCTCACAGTGTAAACAAAGGCGCTGGGAAGTTCAAACTAGACAAAGCCCACCTCAGCTTGGCAAAGCCGCTGTAGCCGGACTGCCTTTTTAGATTCCTCCCCTCTGGGCAGGGCATCTCTGAAAGAAAGGCAGCAGCCCCAGTCAGGGGCTTACAGATAACTCCCAGCTCCCTGGGACAGAGCACCTGGAGGAAGGGGCAACTGTGGGCACAGCTTCAGCAGACTTAAATGTTTCTGCCTGCTGGCTCTGAAGAGAGCAGTGGATCTCCCAGCACAGTGCTCAAGCTCTGCTAAGGGACAGACTGTCTTCTCAAGTGGGTCCCTGACCCCCGTGCGTCCTGACTGGGAGACACCTCCCAGCAGGGGTCGACAAACACCTCATGCAGGAGAGCTCCAGCTGGCATCTGGCTGGTGCCCCTCTGGGACGAAGCTTCCAGAGGAAGGAACAGGCAGCAATCTTTGCTGTTTTGCAGCCTCTGGTGGTGATACCCAGGCAAACAAGGTCTGGGGTGGACCTCCAGCAAACTCCAGCAGACTTGCAGCAGAAGGACCTGACTTTTAGAAGGAAAACTAACAAACATAAAGGAATAGCATCAACATCAACAAAAAGGACATCCACACAGAAACCCCATCTGAAGGTCACCTACATCAAAGGCCAAAGGTAGATAAATCCATGAAGATGAGGAAAAACCAGCACAAAAAGTTTGAAAATTCCAAAAACCAGAGCACCTCTTCTCCTCCGAAGGATCACAACTCCTCGCCAGCAAGGGAATAAAACTGGATGGAGAATGAGTTTGACGAATTGACAGAAGTAGGCTTCAGAAGATTGGTAACAAACTCCTCTGAGCTAGAAGAGCATGTTCTAACCCAATGCAAGGAAGTTAAGAACCTTGAAAAAGGTAAGAGGAATTGCTAACTAGAATAACCAGTT
Source organism: Macaca fascicularis (assembly GCF_037993035.2). Taxonomy (NCBI): domain Eukaryota; kingdom Metazoa; phylum Chordata; class Mammalia; order Primates; family Cercopithecidae; genus Macaca; species Macaca fascicularis. The sequence goes on from NC_088375.1 coordinate 18,633,884, forward strand.
TAGAGAAGAACATAAATGACCTGATGGAACTGAAAAACACAGCACGAGAACTTAGTGAAGCATACACAAGTATCAACAGCTGATTCAGAGATTGAATATCAACTTAATGAAATAAAGTGTGAAAACAAGATTAGAGAAAAAAGAATGAAAAGGAATGAACAAAGCCTCCAAGAAATATGGGACTATGTGAACCAACCAAACCTACATTTGATCAGTGTACCCGAAAGTGATGGCGTGAAAGGAACCAAGTTGAAAAACACTCTTCAGGATATTATCCAGGAGAAATTCCCCAACTTAGCAAGACAGACCAACGTTCAAATTCCAGAAATATGGAGAACACCACAAAGATACTCCTCGAGAACAGCAACCCCAAGACACATAATCGTCAGATTCACCAAGGTTGAAATGAAGGAAAAAATGTTAAGGACAGCCAGAGAGAAAGGTCGGGCTACCCAGAAAGGGAAGCCTATCAGACTAAGAGCAGATCTCTCTGCAGAAACCCTACAAGTCAGAAGAGATTGGGGGCCAATATTCAACATTCTTAAAGAAAAGAATTTTCAACCCAGAATTTCATATCCAGCCAAACTAAGCTTCATAAGTGAAAGAGAAATAAAACCCTTTACAGAGAAGCAAATGCTGAGAGCTTTTGTAACCACCAGGCCTGCCTTACAAGAACTCCTGAAGGAAGCACTAAATATGGAAAGGAAAAACTGGTACCAGCCACTGGAAAAACATACCAAATTATAAAGACCATTAACACTATGAAGAAATTGCATCAACTAACGGGCAAAACAACCAGCTAGCATCATAATGACAGAATTAAATTCACACATAATAATATTAACCATAAATGTAAATGGGCTAAATGCCCCCAATTAAAAGACACAGACTGGCAAATTGGATAAAGAATCAAGACCCATCAGTGTGCTGTATTTAGGAGACCCATCTCACATGCAAAGACACACATAGGCTCAAAATAAAGGGATGGAGGAATATTTACCAAGCAAATAGAAATTAAAAAAAAAAAAGGCAGGGGTTGCAATCCTAGTCTCTGATAAAACAACTTCAAACCAACAATGATCAAAAAGACAAATAAAGGCATTACATCATGGTAAAGGGATCAATGCAACAAGAAGAGCTAACTATCCTCAATATGTATGCACCCAACACAGGAGCACCCAGATTCATAAATCAAGTTCTTAGAGACCTACAAAGAGACTTAAAATCCCACACAATAATTATGGGAGACTTAAATACCCCACTGTCAATATTAGGCAGATCAGCAAGGCAGAAAATTAGCAAAGATATTCAGGATTTGAACTCAGCTCTGGACCAAGCAGACCTGATAGACCTCTACAGAACTCTCCATCCCAAATCACTAGAATATACATTCTTCTCAACACCACATCACACTTATTCTAAAATTGACCACATGATTGGAAGTAAAACACTCCTCAGCAAATGCAAAAGAACAGAAATCATAACAAACAGTCTCAGACCACAGTGCAATCAAATTAGAACTCAGGATTAAGAAACTCACTCAAAACCACACAACTACAGGGAAACTGCACATCCTGCTCCAGGGTAAATAACAAAATTAAGGCAGAAATAAATAAGTTCTGTGAAACCAATGAGAACAAAGACACAACATACCAGAATCTCTGAGACACAGTTAAAGCAGTGTTTATAGGGAAATTTATACCACTAAATGCCCAAAGGAGAAAGCAGGAAAGATCTAAAATCGACTCCCTAACATCACAACTCAAAGAACTAGAGAAGCAAGAGCAAATGAATTCAAAAGCTAGCAGAAGACAAGAAATAAATAAAATCAGAGCAGAACTGAAGGAGATAGAGACATGAAAAAAACCTTCAAAAAAATCGGTGAATCCAGGAGCTGGTTTTTTGAAAAGATTAACAAAATAGACTGCTAGCCAGACTCATAAAGAAGAACAGAGAGAAAAATCAAACAGACACAATAAAAAATGATAAAGGGATATCACAACTGTTCCCACAGAAATACAAACTATCATCAGAGAATACTATAAACACCTCTATGCAAATAAACTAGAAAATCTAGAAATTGATAAATTCCTGGACACACACACCCTCTGAAGACTAAACCAGGAAGAAATTGAATCTCTGAATAGACCAATAATAAGTTCTGAAATTGAGACAATAATTAATAGCCTACCAACCAAAAAATGTCCAGGACCAGACAGATTCACAGCCAAATTCTACCAGAGGTACAAAGAGGAGCTGGTACCATTCCTTCTGAAACTATTTCAAGCAATAGAAAAAGAGGGATTCCACACTAACTCATTTTATAAAGCCAGCATCGTCCTGATACAAAAACCTGGCAGAGACACTACAAAAAAAGAAAATTTCAGGCCAATATCTCTGATGAACATCAATGCAAAAATCCTCAATAAAATACTGGCAAACCAAATCCAGCAGCACATCAAAAAGCTTATCTACCATGATCGAGTTGGCTTCATCCCTGAGATGCAAGGCTGGTTCAACATATACAAATCAATAAACCTAATCCATCACATAAACCACATGATTATCTCAATAGATGCAGAAAAGACCTTCTATAAAATTCAACACCCCCTCATGCTAAAAACTCTCCATAAACTAGGTATTAACAGAACGTATCTCAAAATAATAAGAACTATTTATGACAAACCCACAGCCAATATCATACTGAATGTGCAAAAGCTGGAAGCATTCCCTTTGAAAATCGGCACAAGATAAGGATGCTCTCTCTCGCCACTCCCATTCAACACAGTATTGGTAGTTCAGGCCAGGGCAATCAGGCAGGAGAAAGCAATATAGGGAATTCAAATAGGAAAAGAGAAAGTAAAGTAAAATTGTCTCTGTTTTCAGATGACAGCATTGTATATTTAGAAAACCCCATTGTCTCAGCCCAAAATCTCCTTAAGCTGATAAGCAACTTCAGCAAAGTCTCAGGATAGAAAATCAATGTGGAAAAATCACAACCATTCCCATATACCAACAATAGATAAACAGAGAGTCAAATCATGAGTGAACTCCCATTCACAATTGCTACAAAGAGAATAAAATACCTTGGGATACAACTTACAAAGGATGTGAAAGACCTCTTCAAGGAGAGCTACAAACCACTGCTCAAGGAAATAAGAGAAGACACAAACAAGCAGAAAAACATTCCATGCTCATGGCTAGGAAGAATCAATATCTTGAAAATGGCCACACTGCCCAAAGTATTTTATAGATTCAATGCTATACCCATCAAGCTACCATTGACTTTCTTCACAGAATTAGAAAAAACTACTTTAAATTTCATATGGAACCAAGAAAGAACCTGCATATCCAAGACAATCCTAAGCAAAAATAACAAAGCAGGAAGCATCATGCTACCTGACCTCAAACTATACTACAAGGCTACAGTAACCAAAACAGCATGGTACTGGTACCAAAACAGATATATAGACTAATGGAACACAACACAGGCCTCAGAAATAACGCCACACATCTGTCAAAGATCAACCATCTGATCTTTGACAAATCTGACAAAAACAGGAGACGAGGAAAGGATTCCCTATTTAATAAATGGTGTCGGGAAAATTGGCTAGCCATATGCAGAAAACTGAGACTGAACCCCCTTCCTTACACCTTATACAAAAATTAACTCAAGGTGGATTAAAGACTTAAATATAAGACCTAAACCATAAAAATCCTAGAAGAAAACCTAGGGAATACCATTCAGGACACAGGCATGGGCAAAGACTTCATGACTAAAACACTAAAAGCAATGGCAACAAAAGCCAAAATTGACAAATGGAATCTATTTAAACTAAAGAGCTTCTTCACAGCAAAAGAAACTATCATCAGAGTGATCAGGCAACCTACAGAATGGGAGACAATTTTTGCAATCTATCCATCTGACAGAGGGCTAATATTCAGAATCTACAGGGAACCTAAACAAATTTACAAGAAAAAAATCAAACAACCCCATCAAAAAGTGGGTGACGAATATGAACTGACACTTCTCAAAAGAAGACATTTAAGTGACCAACAAACATCTGAAAAAAAGTTCATCATCACTGGTCATTAGAGAAATGCAAATCAAAACCACAATGAGATACCATCTCACGCCTGTTAGAATGGTGATCATTAAAATGTCTGGAAACAACAGATGTGGAAGAGGATGTGGAGAAATAGGAACGCTTTTACACTGTTGGTGCGAGTGTAAATTAGTTCAACCATTGTGGAAGATGGTGTGGTGATTCCTCAAGGATCTAGAACCAGAAATACCATTTGACCCAGTAATTCCATTAATGGGTATATACCCAAAGGATTATAAATCATTCTACTATAAAGACACATGCACAGGTATGTTTATTGCAGCACTATTCACAATAGCAAAGACTTGGAACCAACCCAATGTCCATCACTGATAGACTGGATACAGAAAATGTGGCATATATACACCATGGAATAGTATGCAGCCATAAAAAAAGATGAGTTCATGTCCTTTGCAGGAACATGGATGAAGCTGGAAACCAACATTCTCAGCAAACTAACACAGGAACAGAAAACCAAACACCACATGTTGTCACTCATATGTGGGAGTTGGACAATGATAACACATGGACACAGGGAGGGGAACATCACACACTGGGGCCTGTTGGGGAGTCAGGGGCTAGGGAAGGGGTAGCATTAGGAGAAATACCTAATATAGATGATAGGTTGATGGGTCCAGCAAACCACATGACATGTGTATACCTATGTAACACACCTGCATGTTCTGCACATGTGTCCCAGAACTTAAAGTATAATAAGAAAATTAAAAAGAAGTAAAACAAACATATTAAAAAGTTTTTTTAAAAAATAGACATACAGAATGCCTGTGAAAATTGACCTTCTCCTAGGTTATAACGGTATTCCTATCAACTTTTGAGGATTGCATTTTATGGTAACACTTTCTTTGAGCACACGCAATTATGTTAGAGAACATTAACAACAATAAGAAGCACCCAGAGAAAACTATACATGTAGACGTTAAAAATAGGCTTCTTAAAAAAAAAGAAATTGTGTATATTTATGTATAAAACATGATATTTTGATGTCCAAAATAGACTTTTGAGTTACTCGCTTGTCCAATTAAAAAAAAAGAAATGATAAATATTTAGACATAAATAACGATAAAAATAATACATATCAAACTTGTGGGACAGCCAAAACAGTACTCTCTTAAGCATTAACTAGAAAAAAGAATGTCTAAAATAAGGAGACAAGCATCCAACTTAACTTTAAGAGAAAGAGCACAGCAGAATACATGCATAGAAAGTAGAAGAAAAGTTATCATAGCACTATTCACAATAGCAAAGATATGGCATTGACTTCAGTGTCCATCAACGGGTGATTAGATAAAGAAAATGTGATATATATATATTTATATATACATATATATACAATGGAATACTATTTAGCCATAAAAAAGAATGAGATCATGTCTTTTGCAGCATCATGGATGGAACTGGAGGCCATTACTTTGTAAGTGAAACAAGTTGAATACAAAGACAAATATCACATATTTGCCTTTGTAAGTGGGAGCTACATAATGTGTATACATGGATGTGAGTGTAGAATGACAAACAGTAAAGACTCAGAATGGGTGGGGTGGATAATGAGATATTATTCAATAGGTACAATGTACATTGTTTGAGTGATGGATACCATAAAAGCCCTGACTTATCACTATGTAATAAATCCATGTGACAAAATTATTCTTGTACCCCAAAATTTTACACAGTTTTTTAAAAGAAAGTAGAAGGGGAGAATGATAAAGCAGACAGTAATGATAAAGAAAACAAACATGCCTTAGAGAGTAACCATAAAACCAAAGGTTAGTTGTTTGAAAAAGTTTAATGAATAGAAAATCTCTGTTGATATTTACTAAGGGAAGGAAGGAAGGAAGGAAGGAAAGAAGAAAGGAAGGAGAGAGAAAGAAAGAAAGAAAAAGAAAGAGAAAGAAAGAAAAAGAAAGGAGGACAGAAGGAGAAAGAAAGAGAGAGAGAAAGAGAAAGAAAGAAAGAAAGAAAGAAAGAAAGAAAGAAAGAAAGAAAGAAAGAAAGAAAGAAAGAAAGAAAGAAAGAAAGAAAGAAAGAGAGAAAGAGAAAGGAAGGAAGGAAGGAAGGAAAGCAGGCAAGAAAGGCTCTAGTGAAGTAAGTTAGAAAAGAAAAAGAGGACACAACTATGGACACTTCTGAGACAATATAATTCTTTTTTTTTTTTTGACAGAATCTTGCTCTGTCGCCAGGCTGGAGTACTATGGCGTTTTCTCAGCTCACTGCAGCCTCCGCCTCCCTGCCTCAGCCTCCCGAGTAGCTGGGACTACAGGCACGTGCCACCATGCCTGGCTGATTTTTTTGCATTTTAGTAGACATGGGGTTTCACCATGTTGGCCAGGATGCTCTCGATCTTCTGACCTCGTGATCTGCCTGCCTCAGCCTCCCAAAGCTTTGGGATTACAGGCGTGAGCCACCACGCCTGGCCAATAAGAGAATATTCTTAACACCTCTATGCCAGTGCACTTTTAAAATTAATGAATTGGGCAAATATTTTTTAAAATACAGTTTATCAAGAAGAAATAGAAAATAGGAAGAGTCTTAAAATTATTGAGGAGATTGAATCAGTCATTGAAAAGTCTTCCCTCAAAGAAAACACTAGTCCCAGTTGGCTTCACCAGCAGTTTCAGCAAAAATACAGAAAAAAAGAATTTCAATCTTACTACAACTCTGCCAAATCATTAAAAAAGAGGAAAAAAATCTCCATTCACTTTGTGAGGTGGGCCTGACTTTGATACCAAAAATCCAATAAAGAACAATATGAGAAAGTAAAATTGTAGGTCAATCTCACCCATGAGCATAGATGCAAAAATCCTCAACAAAACAAATGAAATTCAGCAATATATAAAAAGATGAACACATCATGACCAATTAATGGTTAATTCTCAGAATAAAAGGTTAGTTTAATATTATAAAAGTGATTTATGAAATTCACAGTAGCAAATCAAAAGATTAAAAATCATATCATTATCTCAATAGATACGGAAAAGCATTTGAGGAAGTTCCATATCTAATCATGGTAAAATCTCTTAGCACACTATGAAGAGAAGGCAACTGTCACAACCCAATAAATAACAAACATCATATCTAATGGCAAAATGTTGAAAACATTCCCTTTAAGGTTAGGAGCAAGACAAAAGTAGTTAGCTTTCCATTCAACATTTGACTGTGAAGTATGTCTTCATATCCTTCTAAAAACAAGGTGGAAAATTGTGTGTATATTATGCTACCATTGTGTGGATATGACTACATAGATATGTCATGCTTACGTATGAATGAATGCTTATATTCAAATAAAACATGAAAGGTAAATTTAAATGGCCCACTTCCATTCAATATTTTACCGGATATGCTAGAACAAGCAATAAGGCAAGCAAAAGGAAATATATAAATATGTAAAAGGGGAAACAAAACTGTCATTATTTGCTATACTATGATTGTATAAGTAGGAAATGTAAAAGAAACCACAGATAAATTATTTTAACTAATAAGAGAGTTAAAGGGTTGCTGAATAAAATTAGTATGCAAAATTTCCCAATGGTGAGGGGTTTTGTAATATCTAGCAAAATTACACATGCATTTACCCTTTCAACCAGAAATCCTGTTTTTATCAGAACCCATATGTCAATGACAACCTAGCAAAATGAAAAGAACGCACAAGACTGGTCATTACTGCACTATTTGCAGATGCAAAGGATGGAAATAACACAACTGTCCATCAGCAAGAAGCTGGTTGAATAAACTGGTTGCATATGGCATATCCGCACGATTGAGTACTTGCAGTTAAAACAGGAATGAGGGGCCAGGCGCGGTGGCTCATGCCTGTAATACCCAGCACTTTGGGGGTCCAAGGTGGCCGGATCAAGAGGTGAGGATCCTGTCTCTACTAAAAATACAAAATATTAGCACGTCCCTGTAATCCCAACTACTCGGGAAGCTGAGGCAGGAGAATTGCTTGAACCTGGGAGGTGGAGGTTGCAGTGAGCCAAGATCGGGCCACTGCACTCCAGCCTGGGTGACAGAGCGAGACTTCATCTCAAACACACACATACATACACACACACACACACACACACACACACACACACACACACAGGAATGAAGGCTGGGTGTGGTGGTGCACATCTGTAATCCCAGCACTTTGGGAGGCCCAGGTGGGAGGATCACTTGAGGTCAGGAGTTTGATACCAGCCTGGCCAACATGGTGAAACCCCGTCTCTACTAAAAATACAAAAAAATTAGCTGGGCGTGGTGGCACATGCCTGTAATCTCAGCTACTCAGGAGGCTGAGGTGGAAGGATTGCTTGAGCCCTGGAGGCCAAGGTTGCAGTGAGCCAAGATTGCGCCACTGCACTCTACTCTGGGTGACAGAGTGAGACTCCATCTCAAAAAAAAAAAAGAGATATGCGTTTATACCCTGCTATGAAATATGTCTTCATACCCTTCTAAAAACAAGGTGGAAAAACGTGTGTATATTATGCTACCATTGTGTGGATATAATTATATAGATACGTTAGCTTACATTCAAGTAAAACAAGAAAGATAAATTTAAAACTGAAACCAGAGAGTTTAACTCTAAGGAAAGGAACAGGAGGAAAAGAAAAATGAAAACTAGACCTCTCTGAATACAACTTGTTTTGTAGATTTGATTTTGAAAATATAGAAATGTTTTACACAATTATGAAACAAAATTAAATAATTCCTAGAAATCAAAAGCAAAATAAAACAAATTTAACTGTATATTGAGTTGTTGGCATAACCAGATAGAAAAAAAATTATTATCCTAATTGACTTTAAAACATAATCTGATGATACATTTCTAAAGAAAATATAAGAACAAAAATAACTCTAAAATATGTAATCACATTGCTAATAAAAATACTGCTATTGGCCCTTCAAAACAAATATAGATAGTTGAGAGAGAGAGGAGAGAGAGAGTGAGATGAACAAATAAGCAACTATGTAGATGTGGTTAGGAACTAAGATTTCACTGTCAAATGTAAAATCAAAGTTAATTAACTCACAACATACTTAATATTTAATCATTTAAAATCTTAGCTTTGTCCATTGAAAAGGTCTTGAGCCAATGACTACCCATTAGCAAGCAGTGCTTCTAACACCAGAATGACATCTTTAAATATCATTTCTGACCCTCAAGAACCAGCGCTCCTTGGTGATGGGTAATTCTAGGTCTGGGCCAGGAAATATACAAGTTGGCAGCCAACAGCAAGGAAGCTGTCAAAGACAGCTGGGGTTGCATAAAAGGGACTCAGGAGCGAACTGCACAAACCCTCAGGGGCCAAACAAAGGAACAATTTGAGCATTACCAAATAAAATAACAACTAGGGAAACTAGGGATTTAAACACAGCGCATGTATTAAATTCATGAGCTGTTAGTGATTGAAAAAAAACACACAAATGAACATAGGAAAACCCCTTCCTTGGTCACCTTTAAGGATACTAGGAATTCATTAATTTGAAAGGTGATGTATAACCTCTTCCTCAAAACAACCAAATAGTTGATGAGAAAAAGTTTCCCTTTATTACTATTTATACATGAAAGAATGAAAAATTAGAGTATCTTATTTTTGGAAACCCTAATGAGCATCAGTGATTGCTAACATCACAAAAACACACAACCAGATATTACGTGCCTTGTGATGGAAGTATTCTATGACTGCCTGTCAAGTTATTCCTCCCACCCCACCAACAAAATGGCAAAGTTGAATCTGAACAGGCCTTAAGAGCTAGCTATCAATTGACAGGAAAAACAGAGACAGAAGAACATATTAACCAATACCACAGAGATGCAATTAGCTAAATCCAAACCAAGGTACATCATAAAGGCCAAATGGTGCAGTTTCTTCAACAAATAAAACTGCAAGAAAAAAAAAAGCGGAGTCTGGGGAGAGGGGGCAGCAGCCCCACAATTTCATCAGCGCCCCAAACTTCTTCTATCTTTCTGTTCCTCCATCATCCTTACATTGAGAATCCCACCATTATGGTCAAGAGCTGGCTGCTCCATCTCCAGATACTGTATCCATGTGTATTCCACGTCTAGGAAGGAAGGAGGAAAGGGCCCAATTCTTGGGAAGCTTTGTCTGTTTTGAAGCTCTTTTCAGGGACTTCTAATCCTGACTCGAGTGGTATTAGGTTTCTTGGAACCCCCAGCTACAAGAGAGTCAATGGAGATGAATGTTTTTTTAACTTGGCACATTGTCTCTTGAAAAACATTAGTATTCGATTGTTTAAGGCGAAGGGGAGAATGGATATTGAGCAGCAGGCTTCCATGGTCTCTGGCAGGGATAAATTTGTTTTGTCCCGGTGCCACTGCTTCAGTGGATGAGATAGAGACATGGCTGGAGTCCAGATCACAGCTTATGGCTTGGAACAGAGGGACATTTCTGACTTTGAAGGAAATCTGAGATTGCTTTTGCATTAGTACACTATTTGAACCAAAGGAGCTAACCAGCTACAGTCTTCATGTAATAACGTCCATAGTCATAAACTGTCTTCCTCTCTTCCCTAAATTCTGACATCTTTACCCTAATGCCATTAAACATAAAGAATTGTCATCAACTCTACAAGTTTAATTTGCTGCTTTCTAGACATTGATACCCATTATAACGTCTATTTGGAGGTGTTCTTCCCTTTTTAGATATGTCATATAAAAATAGAATGACATCCTTTTTATTTCAATTTAAATGTTTCTCCTACTTCAACAGAGTACTGAGAATGAAATAAAATCACATTATTAATACCATCAAGTCTTAGAATTTATAGTTATTACTAGTCTTCTATCTACCCTAGAGAATTAAGCTGAAGTCTAGAAATCCTTGTCTTTGTATCTCTCCCTATCTTCCTTCTATCATAGGAGAAAAGAGGATTTTTTAAAAAATTAATATGCTTTATTTTTTAAAGCATGTTATATGTTGAATTGTGTCCCTTCACCCAAAGATATGTAGAATGTCCTGGTACCTATGAATGTGACCGCATTTGAAAATGGGGTCTTTGTACATGATCAAGTTAAGATAAGGGCATTAGGGTAAGCCATAATCCAATAATGACTGGCATTCTTTAAAAAGGGTAAATTTGGACACAGACACAGACATGCGCAGAAGGAAGACAATGGGACGATAATTCTGTAATGACAGAGCCTGAGGACTGATGTAGCTGTCAGCCAAGGAACGTCAAGGACTGCCAGCCACCTCCACAAGCTGGGAAGAGGCAAGAAAGGACTCAGTCCATGAGGGACCCTTGCCCTGCCAACACCTTGATTTTGGATTCTAGCCTCCAGAACTGTGAGGCAGTAAATGTTTGTTTGAAGCAACCCAGGTACATGGCTGCGGCAGCCCTAGCAAACTATTACAGAGCAGTTTTAGGTTAGCAGAAAAATCGAGCAGAAAGTTAAACAATTCCTGTATAATGCCTTGTGCACACTGACACAGACTTTCCCCTATTATTTACATCTTGCATTTACAATTGCATCACCAATTGTTACAATTGGTGAGCCAATATGGATACGTTACTATTAACTAAGGCTCAAGGTTTACAATAAGGTGGCTCCTTGTGTTGCATATTCTGTTGTTCTTGTGCGGACATGTTTTCAACTCATTTGGGTAAATACCAAGGAGTGTGATCCCTGGATTGTATAGCAAGAGTATGTTTCTTACAAAGTAAGAAACCGCCAAACTGTTTTTCATAGTGGCTGTATCATTTTGCATTTCCCCCAGCAATGAATGAGCATTCCTGTTGCACCATATCCTTGCCAGCATTTGATGCTGTCAGTGTTTTGGATTTTAGCCATTCTAATAGGTGTGTAATTCTGAGAACAAAAACTGTTTCTCTATACTCACACAACATTCACTTCTGACCCCAGAGGTGGGTTTTTTTCCCACACAAAAATTCAATTAAATCTTGACACTATCTACCTGGAGTTAACATCAGACCCACCAGTTAAGGGCTCAGTCCCACAAGGCTGCCCCCACTTCAGAAGCCAACTGCAAGTCCCCAAACCACTTGGCTTTCTGACTGACTAGCTATAAATTCATAGGGTTCCCACAATCCCCTCCTCAGGTTCAATAACCTGCTAGAATGGCTTATTTAGTCATTCTAATTTAGAGAAACACTTGGCTTATGTTTACTGGCTTATTATAAAAGATACAACACAGAAATAGCCATACGGCAAGTTATGGGGGATGGCGGGGAAGGTGTACAGAGCTGCCATGCCCTCTCCAGGCATGGAAGCCTCCCAAGCACCTTGATACATGTACCAACCTGGCAGTTGATCAAATCTCACTATCAAAAGTTTGTATAGAGCCTAATCTGCAGTCCCTCCCCTACTCCCCTTGCAACTTCCCAGAGGTCAGCATAGAGGGTTGAAAGTTCTAACCTTCTAATCACTTGGTCTTTCTGGTGACCAGACCCATCCTGAGGCTATCTAGGAGCCCTACCCTTAGTTACCTCATTGTAAACCCAGGCATGATCAAAAGGGGATTTTTATAAATAACAAATGACATTCTTATCACTCAAGAATTTCAAGGGTTTTAGAAGCTCTGTGCCAAGAACTGGAGACAAAGACCAAATTTATTTCTTGTTATACCACAATAACAGGATCTCTTGGTTGCTCTAATTTAAAATCTCCAATGACATATGATGTTGATAATCTTTGATGTGCATGTTTGCCATCAATATATCTTCTTTGATGAAGTGTCTGTGCAGATCTTTCACTTATTTTTAAAATTGAGTTGATTGTTTTCTTATAGTTGAGTTTGTATATTCTGGATATTACTTCTTTTTTTCTGGAGATAAGTCAGGTTTTTTTGTTGTTTATTTGTTTTTTCAGACAGAGTCTCACCTTGTCACCCAGGCCTGAGTACAATGGTGCGATCTCAGCTTACTGCAACCTCCGCCTCCTGGGTTTAAGTGATTCTTATACCTCAGTCTCCCAAGTAGCTATGATTACAGGCATGTACCATGATACCTGGCTAATTTTTGTATTTTTAGTAGAGACGGGTTTTCGCCATGTTTGCCAGGCTGGCCTCAAGGTCCTGGCCTCAAGTGATCTACCTTCCTCAGCCTCCCAAAGTGCTGGGATTACAGGAGTGAGCCACAGATGTGTTTTGAAATTTTTTAGTCTGTAGCATGTCTTCATTTGCTTGATAGTGTCTTTTGCAGCACAGAGTTTTTAATTTAATGAAGCACAACTTATCATTGTTTTCCTTTTATTGATTGTGCTTTTTGTCCTAAAAAGCCATTGCCAAACCCAAAACCAAATACATTTTCTCCTATGCTATCTTCTAGAAGCTTTATAATTTTGTGCTTTACATTTGAATCTAGGATCCATTTTTTGTTAATTTTTACGAAGCATGTGAGGCCTATGTCTAGATTCATTGATTTGCAAGTAGAGGTCCAGTTGTTCCAGCACCATTAGATGAAAAGACTAGCCATTCTCCACTGTACTGCCTTTTCTCGTTTGTCAAAGTTCAGCTGACTATATGTGTGTGGGTTTATTTCTGAGCTCTCTAGTCTGTTCCACTGCTAGATCTGTTCCATTGATCTGTTTGTCTATTCTTTTGCCAATACCACACTGTCTTGATCGCTGTAGCTTTATAGTAAGTCTGGAAGCCAGGGAGTATATATCCTCTGACTTTGTTCTTCTTCCTCAATATCGTGTTAGCTGACATGGATCTTTTGCCCTTCCATAAAAACTTTAGAATCAGTTTGTCTACATCCACCAACTAAATTGCGGAGATTTTCATTGGGATTACGTTGAATCTATAGATCAAGTTAGGAAGAACTGACGTCTTGACAACACTGAGTCTCCCTACACATGTACATGAAATCTCTCTTCATTTGCTTAATTATTTGATTTCCTCCATCAAATCTTTGTAGTTACCCTCATTTAAGTCTTTGCATATTTTGTTAGATTTATACCTAAGTATTCCTCTCTTTTTTTGGTGCTCAGGGAAGAGGATTTTTATAAGAAAATAAAATTAGAAAGCTTAGCAATTACAGAGATGTAAAGTAAAAGAAGAACAATTAAGCTGCATAATTCAAGGCATAATTCCAAATGCAAAACAGCAAAAGAACAGAATACAGTTTGCTAAAAAGGCATAAAGAAAACCCCCAAAGGCTTCCTTAGTGAAACAAACATGTGGAAAACAAGCTTGAGATGCAGAAGTAGAGCCCAAGGACACAGTTCAGGAATAGAATTGACTTTCTAGAGAGCAGAGCGTGCCAGGCTGTAGGAGCCCATTTCACACACCTGGCACCACATCCCAGAACGGTCCCAGGCAAGTCCAGGGGAGGAAGGGAAGGGAAAGGTACAAGCAGGGTCCAACAAACCTCCAGGTCTCTTCGGAATGGGCCAGAAAACCATGTTGAGGATCTGAGACATGACCTGTTCCGGGAAAGCTTAGAATCTCAGACAGATAATAAGGAAATGCCAATTTCTGACCAAAATTATGCATCTCATCTCACACATGAGGACAACCAAGATGAAAGAGCTATCATGGGCCATATGTTGTTGACCAAGTTACAACTTGTATGAAAACTTATCTAGGAGAAGAAATTGTCTTTGTTAACAAGATGCTTGGTGGTAGAGGTTGGACTCTAAGACCAGAAGTTTCAGAAAACTAGAAAATACATGAGACAGTTAAACTGCTCTTTGGAGAAATAAAGATAGATTTTGGCATGGGGGCATGCTGAGAATAGAGGGGAGGAGAGAAAGAGGAAGAAAAAACAGGATGGCTGAGCAGTATGGCATGGTATCAGAAGGAGTGGGCTATGGTGGGAAATGCCTGATTTCATGGTGTTTGCAACCATTTCAATGTCTTTTGGGTGCTATTGAATACACTGAACCTTTCTTCATCTTCTTCATCAGTTGCCCAATGGCTTGGTGTGAAATAAAGATTTTGGGTGAAAATCAAGGAAAGAGAGGTGAATTCCACATCTGGGTCAACACAGAGGAGAGAAAGAAAGAACTCACAGGAAATAAAACATGATTGATCTCAAAAGGGTCTTGCAGCAACTCAACACCAGGTGTGACCATGAGGATATGTATGTCAGAGAATACTCAGACATCTTGGGTCAAACGTAGGCTATGAGGATCAAGTACTCAACTAGGTCACATAAGAAACCAAACCCAAGTCTCTGTTTTTAAAAATAATGGCAACTAAAGTTAAATGAGTGTTTATTAGGCTTTGTGCCAAGCAATTTATGAACATTATCTTCCTTTGACTTTATAACCCTAGGAGGTTGGGATTCTTATCATTATCTTTATTTGAAAATAACAAAATTGAGATTGAGAGCAGCTAATAACTTGCCCAAGGGCACTCTGTAAGTGACCAAGCCACAATTTGAGCCCAGGCCGTCTGACTCCAAAGCTCCACACTCACCTGTGATCGTTTATAGCCTGTTTTTTGCGTCAGCTGCCAAGAATGACTCAAAACCAATTAAGAGGTCATGTGATTCATGAAAACTCTAAAATTCTTGCTGAGGTCACCATTTCCCCATTATGAAATCCAATGGGCTGACTTCAGGGTAACAAAAGAAGCAGGATCCAGTTTCTTCTTCTTCTTCTTTTTTTTTTTTTAAAGATGATAGTTAATATTAATCATGTGAAAAGCACATGCCAGATGCTTCTTCCCCTCCTTGGACTTCATTTTTCTCTTTAGCACTTATCACCACTTGATATTCTATATTTAACTTGCTTATTTGTCTATTGCATCTTCCCCAAGTAGCTGTTCCCTACAGCAGAGATTTTTGTTCTGTTTTACTTACTGCTTACACTTGTAGCAGTGTCTGGGAAATGATAGCTGCCTGATAAATATTTGTTGAATGAGCGTTAATATTTAACAAAAACAGTACAGTAATTTGGAGATGTGTTAGGGGTTCTTTAAGAAGTTAAACCAGCATCTGTCCTATGACCCAGCAATTCCACTCCTAAGTCTTTACCTAAAAGAAATGAAAATATGTCCAATAAAAGTCCTGTGAAAGTGTTCATATTATCCTTATCCCTAGTAGCTGTTAACCAAAATGTGACTGAGTCAGGGCTCGGCTGATTAGAGGTTTATTTAGCCAAAGCTGATTAGAGGTTTATTTAGCTAAAGTTGAAGACATGCCTGGGGACACAGCATCTGTGACATGCTTTTTCCCAAAGGGGGTTTTGGATATTTGGTATTTAAAGGGGAACGAGCAAGCAAGAGAAGGAAAAAAGGAGTGAGGTAGGCAATGAGGCAGATAGTTACATTCTTGTGACCCTCTGATGAGCCTCAGTAAATCTACATTTTACATGTGAAAAGAGGAAGTAGAGGGAAAAGTCAATTGTGCATCCTCCACACTCAGTAAATCTATGTTTTTTTGTAATATAAAGTAAACAAATGAAGAGAGGGACTAGAGGAAATGAGAGTATGACACGGGTTGTGAATTACAGCTATCTGTTTGGGAACAAAGGGAAGACAGTATTGGTGACTCAGTTCCCAAGCTTAACTTTCCCTTTGGCATAGTTTCTGTTTTTCTTTCACATAGCCAAAAACTGGGAAAACCCAAATGTCTATCAACAGGAGAATGGGTAAATAATGCCAGTATATTCCTTAAATGGAATAGAACTCAGCAATAAAAGAACAAACTACTGATACAAAAAGCAGTATGTATGCATCTCAAAAGCTTATGTTGTGTGAAGTAAGCCAGACACAAAGATGTACGTACTATATTATTACATTTTATGTGACTTCAAAGAACAGCAAAAGCTAACCTATGGTGACAGAAACCAAAGCAGTGGTCACACAGGGTGCTTGGACATTGACTGGTAGGGCTGTGGGGAGCTTCCTGGGGTTAGGGAGGTGCTCTTTAATCTTGTTTTGGGGAAGCAGTTACAGAAGTGTAAACAATGCTGAAACTTATCAAATGGGCCTCTCAAGACATGTGCATCTTATTATATATCAATTATAGCTCATTTTAAAAAAAATCTGTTTTCGAAATATTAGCCAGATAGAGTTGGAGAAGTATTTCTTTTCTCTTGGGTAGCTCTAATAAAATAGATCCTATTTTCTTTTCTTTCTTTTTTTTTTTTTTTTTTTTTTTTTTGAGACAGAGTCTTACTCTGTCAGCCAGGGGTGCAATCTCGGCTCACTGCAACCTCTGCTGCCTGGGTTCAAGAGATTCTCCTGCCTCAACCTGCTGAGTAGCTGGGATTACAGATGCCTGCCACTGCACCCAGCTGATTTTTGTATTTTTAGTAGAGACAGGGTTTCACCATCTTGGCCAGGCTGGTCTTGAACTCCTGACCTTGACCTGCCTTGGCCTCCCAAAGTGCTGGGATTACAGGCATGAGCCATTGCGCCTGGTGTAGAATCCTATTTTCTAGCTAGGAGATGTCATAGCCTCTGTCTCCTCATATGTCATACGAGGAATATCATGCTTACCAAATGGAATTTTTGTCAGGATTAAGTAAGGTAAGGTGTATAATACGCTCAGCTTCTTAGTATCTAGCACAAAATAAGTGTCCCATAAATGTTAATTATCTGTCTTGATATTAAAAATAAAAGACAAGGCACCAGACTGATTGCTCTGCTCCAACTAATTCAAGATTTTGACCATCTTTTATGCCCACTGGCAATTTTCTGAGCGTGTTCTTTAAATATTGAAAAATTCGGTCTATAAGACCACAAGTGCTTTTGACCTTGATGCAAAGCAAAACTAGGTCAAATGGAATCAATTTAGATAATGGCAAAGTTAAAAGTCAGTTCTGAAATCTGTTCCCTAAACTTCAGATCTATCCTTTTATTTTTAAAGCAGTGAATTGTAGGAGTTACTCACTGACAAAACCTTTTAAAAACTGTCTTTTTGGTTCTCAAAGTAAATGCCTAGTAAAGGTTATGAATTTGTTGGGTGCTGTCATTTCATTGTTGTACAGAACAAGCATAATTATTGGTTGATTTTGCATTATTGACCTGTATAATGAATTCTGTCGCTCTGTCGTCACAGCTGAGTTTGTTCCAGGGATTCTGCATGGTTGTGTTAGATCTTTGTTGTGGCTCCCTCAATTCATTTCCCCAAGGGACAGCATAACACAGCCAGGTTAGCAGATGCCAACTCTAAGTCAGGCTATGAGAACAAGTTCTTCTCTCCTACAGGAACCACGATGATAGAGGAGGACTCCGGGCATCCTCTATGCCCGGAGCTGTGTGCGGCTGGCAGCCAGGTCTGAGGACTTCAAAGTCCTCATCTGAAAGCCTGAGGATAGTGTCATGGTGAGCAGTGACCATCTGGGCCAGTGGTGCAGGGGTAAAAGAATTTACCAAGACAGTTGTAGGTAAAGAAAGGTAGATTTATTAGAGAAAGTAGGAAAATATGTTGCAAGTTGCAATGGGCAGAATCAGCATAAGAGGAGCAGACTGCAAGGAAGCAAAGCCTTGCTTGGGTTATTACAGAATGGAACTTGAGTTGCTTGATAATGCCAAGGTATCCGGAGCTAACTTGCATTCTTCTGTCAGCCAAGGTGTTTGATAAATTGAACCACTTGATGAGAAGCAGAAAGTGTGTGAGTTATGTACATTATCTATGCAAGAGGGCTATATGCTCTGGGCCAGAAAGAAAGGAGGACCTATAGCTTATCTGTTTTATGTCTTTGCTTTCCCCTGGTCTCAGCAGCCTGCCTCTTCTTCCCTAATTAGGACTCCAGAGGTAGCATGAGGTCAAAGGACCTGGGTTGACTTGCAATCTGATCATCCCCAGGCCAACCAGAGGTGTCCTAATTCTCTGGCTTTGGAGGGCATATAAGAAAAGTCCCAGGCCAGGCATGGTGGCCCACGCCTGTAATCCCAGCACTTTTGGAGGTCAAGAGATCGAGACCATCCTGACCAACATGGTGAAACCCCATCTCTCCTAAAAATATAAAAATTAGCTGGGAACTGGTGGTGCGCACCTGTAGTCCCAGCTACTTGGGAGGCTGAGGCAGGAGAATCACTTGAACCCAGGAGGCAGAGGTTGCAATGAGCTGAGATCCTGCCACTGCACTCCAGCCTGGTGACAGAATGTGACTCCATCTCAAAAAAAAGAAGAAAGAGAGAGAGAGAGAGAGAAGAGTCCCAGACCGACACAGCTCCATCCTCCAAGTCTCTGTCCAGGAAGGCACTGCCTTAATATGGAGAATAGTATCTGGACAGCACAATATCTCCTTCACGGTCTTTCCACCATGATTAGGCTTGATCAGAGGGTAGCCAGGTTTGGAACAGATTACGGAACCAGGAAGAAACAGCTAATGCTAGCCTCCACCCCTTCCCTAGTTCTAACTACTGGTGGCCTCTTCCAGTTACATTCCCAGGAAACTCTGCCAACCAAATTCCCAAGATTTGCCTTCTACCTACATGTTTTCTTTGTGACCTGGCACATGCAATGTTATCGGAATTAATAAGTAGAAACATGAGACCTTCCTTCCCCTCCATCTCAGAAATGCCATGTGCTCTGTTTATGGATTAAGGTGAATATTACGGAGCTTCTCTGGCCTTGGGTGAGTTTTTCTTTCTAGGTCTTAATTTCCTTTTCTGTAAAATGGGGGTGATTATACTTACCTCATAGGGTTGTCCTAAGAATTAAATGAAGAAACAAATCTAGTTCTTAGCACATTGCCTTCAGAGTGACTGCTCAACAAATGGTAGCTATTGTTGTGTCGTAATTATTTTTACAATAACATGTCACATGTTTTATAATAACTTGCTCCCTCTTAGTGATAGTCCCCTGTTAATATCCTCTCCAAGCTTTGCTATTATGTAGGATGTCTCAGTCATGTTGGTTCCCAGGAGGTTGTCCCTAGCCACTCCCAAGCCCCCCTCCCACACAATCCTACCCTTTCTTAGAGCTCATCCCCTTTCAAAGGAGATGGAAAAAGGGGATCTAATAATGTACAGTACATAGAGAACACTTCCAAAAGCCTAAAACATCGTCCTTTCTTCCTATGACTCAATTTCCTCATATAAATAGCAAATGCAGAACCAATTATGACCTATCTGGTGGGCAGAGATTCAGGAACTAATAGGTTAACATTAGTAAAATCATTTGAAGTCACCTGACAAAAAAGTTCCAAGATGGTACGTGCAAGGCGTTTCATGGTTTCCTACTTCTGCAAATGAGTTAATTATTCCTTAAGTAGCATGAGAGACATAGAATGACAACCTCACAAAGCTGGAAGGGTCCATGGAGAACATCTAGTCTGCAAAGTGTTGAGGAAATATAATTAAAAGAAACAAAATCTCCCAACTCAGAAATCTTCTCTACAAAGGTAGTAGAAACAGAAAACAGTTTTATTATTGAATAAGCATTAAACCAGAATGTGATACACATCACAATCTGCTACAAGATTGCAAAGACAAAGAAATCTCACCCCATTATACAGCCAAGCAGGTCTGGCTCACACATACAAGCTTTCAAGGTAAACTATAACTAGTCTTCAAGTAAGAGGGCTTGGCAGCATTTTTCATCACACAGTTCCTTCTAACTTTATTACAGTAATGGGGAGTCCACCTGTGTTAACTTTATCCGGAGAAACAAACTTCTCATATCTTTATAACAGAAAGTAAGGCCAGGTGCAATGGCTCACACCTGTAATCCCAGCACTTTGGGAGGCCAAGGCAGCTGGATGGCTTGAGCCCAGGAGTTCAAGACTAACCTGGGCACCACAGTGAGACCCAATTTCTATAAAAAATACAAAAATTAGTAGGATGTCGTGGCTCACATCTGTTGTCCCAGCTACTCAAGAGGCTGAGGTAGAAGGATCGCTTGAGCCCAGGAGGTTGAGGCTGCAATGAGCCGTGATCGTGCCACTGCACTCCAGCCTGGGCAACAGAGCAAGACTATGTCTCAAAAAAAAAAAAAAAAAAAAAAAAGGAAGGTAGTTTTGCAAATTGGAACAAGTAGCCCAGCAGACTGAGGCTTTTACCCTCCCAAGTAAGTTCTTACTCTCTTATAGGAACTGGGAGATAGGGATGATATCTCCCTTGATATTGCATTTCAAAGATAGCGCCCAGGTCTTTGAGGAAATATTTCTGAACTGTGAGACAGACCAGAGGCTTATTAAGCCATTATAAAAAATGACTTACATTTGAAAAAGACAGAAAAAAAAATTGAAAGAAAAGAGAAAATGAGGAAGTCTCTTCCTTTAGTTTCAACAGGAAATTAAGCCTCTAATTTTTAGTTTCTGTTTGCCCTTATACCACCCTAACCCAAGTCCTAGGAAGGTAATCAAGTTGGGGTTATGAAACTGAAACAGGACCTAGTTTGTTGTTATTTTTGCTTTTTAACGTATAAGCATGTTTTTAGAGAGAGGTCCACAGCTTTCATAGATTCTCAAAGACTGAGTGACTCAATCCTCTTATTTTAGACATGAAGACATCAAGGCCTTATTAAATAAAATTTATAGGCAGCCATTGGTTTAGATTGAGCTCCTGCACTAAGCCCAAGAGACCAAACCAAAATGGAGTCACTCATGCTACAGTTCCGTGTCACCAACCCAAAACTAAGTTGTTTACATGACCTTCTGAAAAATCAGGAGAGTGAGAGAGAATTAGCCAAATCTCCAAACAAGCCAGTTTTAGCTGGCATGATAAGGGCGTTCCCTCTGCTTTAGTCTTTACAAGGAAAGTATCTTTGAAACAATCAACCCACTTTTTGTTTTGTTTCTGCTTTCTCAGCCCTTTCCTGTCTGAAAAACCAACCTTCTTTGCTCAGCTCGTTGGAGTATTCATTCTGTTATAGAATCAGGTGTTGCCCAATTCTAGAATCATAAGTAAAACCAATTAAGATCTTTAAATTTACTGTAATTTTGTCTTTTGACAGCCTGAAGAGAAAAATCGTGGCTTTTCCAAACTAATTTAAATGTGGTTACATAGAAAGAGATCTACTATTTGTTAATAGGAATCGTGGGACAACTGCTTCCTTGCTGTCCTGCATCTTTTCAGCCCATCTTCAGGCAGGCTCTCCCAGAATCTAGTGGGTTTACCTAGAATTTCCAAAACCTTCCTGCTACCTATACACTACACTCTGCCATGGAGAAAGGGTTGCCAGATTTAGCAAAAAACAAGACAACCAATAACAAAAGACAAAAAAATCCCAAACAATGATGCCTAGTCAAGTTTAAACAACAAATAATAATAACAAACAGCAAATAATAATTTCTTCTTAAGCATGTGCACCCTTTCTCTATAGTATACAAGCCTTGGAACTGGGGGTGTAACAGTGCAGTGTGGGGACCCACCATCTCATCTTGCTGCTGAGAATTCTGTTCATAAGTCCCTATTAAATGCTTCTTTAGGAGAAACTGGAATTGTCAGCCTCTTTCTTTGGTCTCTCTGCTTCCTCAGCATTTAGGAGTATGTTTGCCTAGACCTGCTCACTACAGAACAACCAGGCAGTACTCTCTGGAGATAACAAGGACAGACAGATGGTAGGCCTGACCTGTAGCACATGTAAGTACTGTTTTTGTGTAATTGCTCATTAAAGGTTGGGTCTTCTGGGAGCAGAGACCCAGAGCTCCAAGCTGGTCTAAGTCAGGGAGGCCCCTAAGGGAAGCACTTAAATCTATGACCCATGGATTAAGTAGTTATTTTCTAGGTAAAAGGAGTGAGGGAAATGTCTAACCTGAAACTTGGGGGTTAAAATACTGTACCTCCTAAAGGCAGTAAGAGGGACTGTGGGATTCCCTTTTTTTTTTTTAATTTTTAATTTTTAATTTATTTATTTTTATATTTTTGCCTCACCTTGGCTTACATCTTTGTTTTTTCATTTATTTATTTTATTTTTGTTTTTATTTATTTTTATTTTTTATTTTTGAGATGGAATCTCACTCTTGTCACCCAGGCTGGATTGCAATGGCGCGATCTCAGCTCACTGCAACCTCCACCTTCCGGGTTTGGGTGATTCTCCTGCCTCAGCCTCCCACGTAGCTGGGATTACAGACGTGAACCATGACACCAGCTAATTTTTGTATTTTTAGTAGAGATGGGGTTTTGCCATGTTGGCCAGACTGGTCTTGAACTCCTGACCTCAAGGTGACCCAACGGCCTCAGTCTACCAAAATCCTGGGATTACAGGCGTGAGCCACTGCACTTTTTTAAAAATTTAATTTTAAAATAAAACAATTTTTTTTTGAGACACAGTCTCACAATGTCACCCAGGCTGGAAAGTGCAATAATGCAATCAGAGCTCACTATAGCCTCAACTTCCCAGGCTCAGGTGATCCTCCCACCTCAGCCTCCTGAGTATCTGGGACTACAAGTATGTGCCACCACATTCAGTTAATTTTTTATAGAGTCAAGGTCACACTGTGTTGCCCAGGCTGATCTGGAACTCCTGAGCTCAAGCAATCTTCCCTCCTCAGCCTCCCAAAGTGTTGGGATTACAGGCATGAGCCACTGTGCACAGCCTGAATTTAAATTAAATTTTTAATTTTTGTGAGTACATAGTAGGTGTACTTAAGAGGTACGTGAAATATTTTGATACAGGCATACAATGTGTAATAATTACATCAGGGCAAACGTATCCATCACCTCAAGCATTTATCATTTCTTTGTGTTACATTTATGTTCTTTTAGTTATTTATTTTATTTTATTTTTTGAGGCAGAGTCTTGCTCTGTCGCCTAGGCTAGGGTGCAGTGGCACAATCTCAGCTCACTGCAACCTCCGCCTCCCGGGTTCAAGCAATTCTCCTGTCTTAGCCTCCCAAGTAGCTGGGATTACAGGCACCCACCACTATGCCCAGCTAATTTTTGTATTTGTAGTAGAGACGGAGTTTCACCAGCTTGACCAGGCTGGTCTCGAGCTCCTGACCTCGTGATCCACCTGCCTCTGCCTCCCAAAGTGCTGGGATTACAGGCACGAGCCACCGTGCCCGGCCTCTTTTATTTTTAAATGTATGATACATTATTGTTCATTGTAATCACCCTATTGTGCTATCAAATACTAGATGTTACTCATTCTATCTAACTATATTTTTGTATCCATTAATCATCTCCACCCTTCCCCCTGCCCGCCCCCAGGGATTCCCTTCTTTCCTGTGAAGGTTGCACAGTCAGAAGCTGGCAGAGGTTATCCAGTATGCAAGACCTGATTAGACCCCTATGACACCTGGCAGAGAATTAGAAAAGAATGCCCTTTCCAAAAGGGAAAAACTGGCTTTACTAAATTGTTTTTCAATAATAATAATCAAAATGAAACTAATCTGTATAGATTTTGCAAATTAAGTTATTGAAGGCAAAATGACACAAAGTGGACATTTTAATCACAATAATTAGAAACCCAAAGTCACCAGACTATAAAATACTTACACATTTTGCTTTCATGACAACAATGTGAAGATAGTTTCATTGCTTACTTGCCCCAATACCCCGTTTTCTGCAAACGTCATTGTTAGACTTGACTGCCTTTCTTATGCCATTATAGGCCTTCAGTCTTTTTCAATACATTTGAATTCTGAGAAACTATATTGGCAAACTTAAATAAGTCCTGAGAAGTACAGAAGTATGTAGAGAAGTGTCTGATAACGCCATTGCTGCAAATGTATTAAAATACTTCCACAGAGGACATACTAGACTTTAGAAAGCAACTTGAGGCTTTTAGCTCCTTGTATGTTAATATCCCATCAATTTCACATTGCTTATATATGTACAATATACTTGTTTTGTACATTTGCACATAGTAGAGTGCCACATGTGCATTATGATTCTCAAGCACTTGGCATCTAGATCACTGGTAGGTCACCATGCTCAGGATCATAAACCTGTCTTTGGAAGGCGACACTGTTGTGACGAAATAAAAAGAAATTTACTTTCAAACTAATTTGGGATCATAGTTGGGCTGATCATGGGATTTGAAGATTAAATGAGTTTTCCTTGTCTTTTAAAAGTATTTTCTACATTGGAGAAGTTAGCTTCAATGTAAGAGATTTTGCAATTTGCTTTGTGTCCCTAATATATATCTTATAAATATTGTCTCTTCATTTTTCTTCAAAACACTTCTGAATCCCATTGATGTTTTCAAGAGCATTATGTACATTGAATCTTGGTTCCTGTAACTCTTTGTTAATAATATTAATTTTACTTAATATACTATAACAAATGTATTCACTCATATTATTCTTAATATTCAATATAGATGTAAGTTGTAGATTTTAGCCAAAAGTATACCTTCAAAATGTATTTGCTCAGCAAATAAATTTTAGTTATGTATGTATATGTATGCGTGTTTGAGCATAAATAAGAGGTATAACTTTGGCTAAAATCTAGAACTTATGTCTTTATTGAATATTAAGAACCTCTAAAACAAAATTGCTGACAGCAATGGAATTTTCATGAGATGAAGGCACTAATTTGACTTTCCCAATGTGTATTCAATAATATTTTAAATTTATGTTTGGTAAATGTGTTTTCAACACATTTTTCACTGAGGTTGAAAACAGTGGTATAATTTTGGGATAGCACAAAAAATGTCAGTGGTATCAAAATATTTGTTTTCCTGCACTGTTTCCTACAAAGTTTAAAGAAGGCACAGAACCTGATGCGAGGTGTCAGGGTTCGAATAGAGTGAAGAGGGTGTCCCTCTGTCAGGGCAGCCTGGCATGGGGCCTCTGAGATGGTTGTCCCCACGGGGTGGGGTTGGGAGCAGCAGCCCAGTGCCAGGAGTTAGAGTGCCTGCTGAGGGGAAGCTTGGCAGGGTGTCGGAGGCACAGCAGGGTGAGGAAGGTACCAACACGGATAGAGGCAATGTAGGGCAGAGAACCTGAGCCTGTGAGGGTAAAGAAGGCATCGGCAGGGTAGGTGCAAGACTGGGTACATAAAGGCGAACTGGTCAAATTATGTAAGCATCTAGGGAGAATGGGAACCAGGTTAATCAGGTTTGGAGAAGGTCATTACAAATATGGAAAGGGGGAATAAATTAGAATTAACCTGTATATTGGATTGACATAGAAAGTAATAGCACAAACTCAAGTTCAAAAAAAAAATATAGATAGATATAAAAATAAATATGGATGTCTAACGTATGTATGTATGCTCAAACACGTACATGTATACATATGTAAATACATGCATGTATATATTTAGCAACATGCATTAAATTGCCTGAGATCAGTGGCATCCCAATAGCAATGAGTATTTCTAGGGCCCAGGTATTGGCTTCTAAGTTCCATTTTCCATTAAAGGGAACCAGGAGAATAACTGATTCCAGGGCTGGATAGGAAAATACAAGATAAACTCGGAACACCTTGTAGTGCCAAAGAGCTCAAAGAATGATGAGGACTTGTCAAAAGAACACCAAAATCAACATAAATGGGACTCCCGAAGGTCGAACTGGGGATAACACAAGTATCGAAATAAAGATTGTAGGGCCGGGTGTGGTGGCTCACACCTGTAATCCCAGCACTTTGGGAGGCCAAGTTGGGTGGATCACCTGAGGTTGGGAGTTCGAGACCAGCCTGACCAACATGGAGAAACCCCATCTCTACTAAAAATACAAAAAATTAACCAGGCATGGTGGTGCATGCCTGTAATCCCAGTTACTCGGGAGGCTGAGGCAGGAGAATCGCTTGAACCTGAGAGACGGAGGTTGCGGTGAGTTGAGTTCACACCATTGTGCCTGGGTGACAAGAGCGAAACTCCATCTCAAAAAACAAACAAACAAAAAAAATTGTAACAGATTATAACCCATTAAAAAAACAGGAAAACATAAGTCCATATAAAGAGAAATTAATAAATGGGAAGTTGGGTTAGGAATTGGATATTTACGTAGTGTTAAAGTACCACCCCACAAAATATTTCTGAATTTTCAAAGGGAAAATAACTGTAACTGTAACTGCAGTAGAGAAGACCCGCTCATGCTACCTTAATCAAATGATCAAATTACACCAACAGGGCACGGTGGTGCACACCTGTAGTCACAGCTACTTGGGGGCTGAGGCAAGAGAATCACTTGAGCCAGGAGTTTGAGATTGTATTGTGGTATGATCGCACCTGTGACCAGCCACTGCACTGGGCAACAGAGCAAGACCTTGTCTTCAAAGAAGTTTAAAAATAACACATTTTTAAGGTGGAAAAGAAATGTCACAGCAAACAAATTACATCATCAGTACTGGGACAAATTCAAATCCTACGTCACCTCTGACAAGGCACTGAGAACACAGCATCACTTCTGTGCTATTCCTCCCAAAGATGAAGAACCCGGGTCTAATCATGAGGAAACGGCAGATAAATCCAAAGCAAGAACATTCTAGAACATAAGTGTCCTGTGATCTTCGTAAGTGCCAAGGTTATGAGGGTCAGGGAACAACTGAGGAAGTGTTCCAGACTGAAGGAGACTAAGAGATCAACAACTACATGCCTCACATGATCAGTTATCAAGCAATCAACAGAATATGTGTGGGGCTGTGGATTAAACACTAGTAACACATCCATGTAAACATCCAGGTTTCGATGTTTGTGCTGTGATTCTGTGGGAGAATATCCCCATTTGTAGGAAATACACACAAAAGTCTTCGGGGGTGATAGAGCATCCAGGTTATCAATGAACTCTCAAATGGTTCAGGGAAAATAAGGTTCTTCATTGTCTGAGTTTTGACTGTTTAAAAATAAAAAAGCTGCTGGACAAGGTGGCTCACACCTGTAATCCAAGCACTTTGGAAGGCAGAGGCGGGAGGCTCACTTGAGGTCAGGAGTTCGAGGCCAGTCGGGCCAACATGGTGAAACCCTGTCTTCACTAAAAATACAAAAATTAACTGGGCGTGGTGGCTCGTGCCTGTAATCCCAGCTACTTGGGAGGCTGAGGCATGAGAATCGCTTGAACCCAGGAGGCGGAGGTTGCAGTGAGCCAAGATTGCACCACTGCACTCCAGCATGGGTGACAAAGTGAGACTTTGTCTTGAAATAATAATAATAATAATGTACAAGGGAAGGAGTATAGAATGTCCCAGAATATTTTTAAGTACCTTCATTTAATCTACTGTGTTTTCCATGCATATTTGCAGCTTAGCTGTATTCCTGGCTCAAATCATTTTTTACTAGATTCAGTCTTCATAGGTGTTTTGTAGTATTTCAACTTAGAATGTAAAATTTTAAAGTAATACGTATGTAATAAGTATGTAATTTATATAGCAATAAAATTTCCATATCTTTGAAAGTAATTGCCATAATATAATTAGCAGACCATTTTGTAGTAATTTCTCACAGGTCTGTGTAATACTTTGTGGCTTTTTAATGATAAATGAATATTAGCTATTAAAACTATATTTGAGCTCTTTTTTATTCCACATATAAGTTAGATCATGCAATATTTTTCTTTCTGTATCTGGCTTATTTCACTTAGCATAATGTCCTCCAGGTCCATCCATGTTGTGGCAAATGGCAGGATTTCCTTCTTTTTTTAAGGCTGAATAATATCCCACTGTGCATGTATGTCTCTGTGTGTATATATACATACATACACACACACACACATATATATACACACATACACATATATACAATATGTATATCACATTTTCTTTACCCATTTGTCCATAGATGGGCATTTAGGTTGTGTCCATGTCTTGGCTATTGTGAATAATGCTGTAATGAACACAGGAGTGCAGTTTTCTTTACGAGGTGGTGATTTCATCTTTTTGGGGTTTATACACAGAAGAGGGATTGCTGGGTCATATGGTGGTTCTATCTTTAATTTCTTTAGGAACCTCCATACTGTTTTCCATAATGATTGTACCAATCCACATTTCCACCAACAGTGTACTGGGGTTCCCTTTTCTCCACGCCCTTACCAACATGTATTATCTCTTGTCTTTTTGATAATAGCCATCCTTACAGGTGTGAGATGACATCTCATACTGGTTTTAATTTACATTTCCATTATGATTAGTGATGTAGTGTACATTTTCATATACCTGTTGGCTATTTTTGTGTCCCTTTTAGAGAAATGTCTGTTTAGATCCTTTGCCCATTTTTTAATTGGGCTTTTTTGTTTTCCTACTACTGAGTTGTAAGAGTTGTTTTAATAAATTTTGGTTATTAACCCTTTGTTAGATATGTGGTTTGCAATTATGTTTTCCCAGTCTATCGGTTGCCTTTTCATTTTGTTGATTATTTCCCTTTTTGTGCAGAAGCTTTTTAGTTTGATGTAGTCCCTTTATTTACATTAGCTTTTGTAGCCTAAGCTTTTGGTGTGATACCCCAAAAATTATTGCCAAGGCCAATGTCAAGAAGCTTTTTCCCTATATTTCCCTGTATAAGTTTCATGATTTTAGGTCTTACATTTAGGACTTTTTTCCATTTTGAGTTGATATTTGTGTATGGTGTAAAATAAGGTTCCAATTTCATTCTTTTGCATGTGGAAATCCAGTTTTCCCAGTACCATTTATTGAAGGGACTATCTGTTCCCTATTGTGTCCTTTGGTGTCTTTGTCAAAAATTAGTGGACCATGTATGTTTGGATTTATTTCTGGGCTTTCTATCCTGTTCCATTGGTCTATGTTTCTGTTTATGCCAGTACCATACTGTTCTGATTACTATAGCTTTATAATATACTGTAATTTTAAATCAGAAAGTGTGATGCCTCTAACTTTGTTTTTCTTTCTCAGTATTGCTTTGGGTATTCAGGGTTTTTTGTGGTTTTATATGAATTTTAGGATTCTGTGTTTTATTTCTGTGAAGAATGCAATTGGAATTTTGATACAGATTGCATGAAATCTGATATAGATTTGGGTAAATGGGCACATCAGCAATGTTAATTCTTTCCATCCGTGAAGATGAGATATATTTCCATTTATTTGTGTCTTCTTTAATTTCTTTCATCAATTTTTATAGTTGTTAGTGTACAAAGCTTTCACCTTCTTGGTTAAATTTATTCCTAGGTTTTTTATGCTATTTTAAATTTGAATTTTTTTATTTCTTTTTCAGCTAGGTTGTTCTTTCTATATAGAAATGATACTGATTTTAGTATATTGATTTTGTGTTCTACAACTTCACTAAATTCATTTATTAGTTCTAACAGATTTTCTGCAGAGTCTTTGGTTTTTTCTACATATAGAATCATGCCATCTTCAAGTGGAGGTAATTCTACTTCCTTTTAAACTTAGAATGGCTTTCATTTATTTTGCTTGTCTGATTGCTCTCACCAGCACTTCAAGTACCATACTGAATAGAAGTGGTGAGAGTGGGCATCCCTGCCTCTTTCCAGATCTTAGTGGAAAAATTTTGGTTGTTTCCCCTTGATTATGATGTTAGCTGAGGGTTTTTCATAAACAGTTCTTACCATGTTGAGAAACTTTCCTTTTATACCTAAATTGTTAAGTGTTTTTAATCAAGGAAGAATCCTGAACTTTGTCAAATGTTTTTTTCTGCATCAGTTGAGATGAGTATGTGGTTTTTATCTTTCATTCTATTAATGTGATATACCACAATGGTGTTTTATTTTTAATTTTAAGATATCATCAGTACATGAATCAGAAAAGCAGTTCTTTGTCTAGAAGTAGCTTATTTTAGAAATTGTTTGGGCAAAAAGGTCTTTCATTTATCCAACTTGACTTTTATTTCACAATCAAAGTAAAACACCACACAGGCACCTCCCACCTAGCATTAGTTAATGCATTCTTGAAAGTCAAAAGCAACAAAATAATAGTCTTTCCTCCATTATTTTAAAAGGGCAAATTTATCACACAGAATATGTCAACAGAAATGTATATGTCAATATCTAACCAACTTATAAGACAAACAAAAACAACGAAATGCCTATACGTTAGTGACAAACTCTAAAGGAATATGAAATGTTTAAAACATTGCTTCTCAATCACAAAACAACTAATACACTGTTAACCAACATTTGCTCTATATTCAACAGCAGGTGAAGTTTGCATGCATCGTTATATTAGCAGTACAGCACAGCAAATAACATATAGCAATAAATGGTTTTCCCAGGGAAAATGCAAATGAAGATTACAATAAATTAAGAATATTACCTGTAATGTTACCTGCCAAGTAAGGTAGACACCTGGAACTGACAAAACTTGAGAAGCTACTGCTACAGATGTCCCTGGATCCTGGTAAATCTTCAAAGGAGTTGGTGACACATCAGGATGAAAAAATTCCCCAGGGGATCTCGTTTACACTGAGAGCTTATGGGCAGACATTTCATTGCAGGGTATTATCAAGGCATGAGGCCATTCTTAAAAGCAAGACTTTCCATCCTGCGGCTTCATATTAAGAATAGGGATAGCATTGCTTATACTATCTTAAACCAGTGATGTCCAGGGGACGATATGATGCTCTTCCAGGTCTTCACTTTAATCTTCCTCAAACTCAGTGATCAATAATCCCTCAGTATATATATGTTTAAAGAACTCTTTGACATCTTTTCACTACCTCTTCCAAGGTGTCTGCTTTTGCAGGCATCACAGCTTTCCTGGGCATCCACTGCCTCTTCAGGGTCTTTGAAATCAGCCACAAATTGCAGGGCTAATTTTTTTCATAATCCCATGTTGTTTGTAGAAAGACTCTTTGCTATGGCTTCTCAATGATAGTGGAGGTTTCATCTGCAATCTGGGCCAGGACTGGGAATTAATTTTCATATAAACATCAGCTAAAATTTTTGTATTGAGAAATATGTACATTCTATAAAAGTTGGGCTTAAAAAAACACAACAGTCTACTATGAACCCCATATTACTGTGGAAAGAAGCACTTTATCTCTGTCTTTCAGAAAATTGTTATAACACACTGACTGAATTTTTAAAAAGAAGGCAGTTTTATGCTACCTACCCAAGAAAAATGCCATAATAAGCAATAAATTGCCCATCATTGGAGTCAACAAATTAGTAATTTTTAAAAAATTTTCAAAATAACAAAGATATCTGTAATATTAAGGTTATCTTCTTAGTTGCGGGGCCTCGTGCAGTGCACAATATGAACAATTTTACATGGCAGCCAGTGATCAGATTCGTACATCGATTCTTGGCATTCCATTAAAAGACAACCTTGCACACGGTAGATGCTCAATAAGATGCTGACAGTCTGGCAGGATGGTGACTTCAAAGCCCATTTCCCTATTTCAGGCATCTTCCTAGCCCACTTCAATAATTCATTGGCATGTGCTATGGTCCGAATGTGTCCCCAAAATTCGTGTGATGGAGATGTAATTCCCAATTTAACAGTGTTCAGAGGTGTGGCCTTTTGGGGGGTGTTTACAACATAAAGGCAGAGCCTTTGTGCTCCTCTTGTGCACTTCTGCCATGCAAGACCCAGTGTTCCTCTCCTCTGGAGGATTCAGCTGTCAAGACGCCATTTTGGGAGGAGGTACCAAGTCCTCACCAAACACTGAACCTCCCAGTGCCTTGATCTCAAATTTCCAAGCTGCTAGAACTGTGAGAAATAAATTTCTGTTCTTTATAATGTATTCAGTCTCAGGTACTGTGTTATATAGCATGCTTAAATTTTTTTATAATCAGAAAATCCTGCAGAAATCTAAATCCATTTTCTCTTTCTTTCCCACAGAAAAAGTCCAATACAACATTCTTCTTCTCCCCATCAGGAAGTAGATGATGTCGAATTCTAAAACTCTGCTGGCTTTTGATCACTATAACTCTTTGTTTTTCTCCCTACCTTAAGCCCTCTGGATGGCAAAGAGTTCTCTAACACTCATCCTGCTAGCATGCGCTATGATTCCACTTTTTCCTCCCCAAACAGTCAAGTTATGTGTTTCCCCTAAAGGTTGGCTTCGCAGTTTTGTTTGTTAACCTGGAAGGAGCCCTCAAACATTTACTTTGATTTGTGGAGCACTAATGACTACAAGAATTATGTGATTAGACTGATTTTAAGTGAAATACATTTTTGAAGTTTTGGTTTGTTGAGAATGGGATGAGAGGTTTGGGCCCTAGAGTTGTAGCTTCCAGACACTGATGGAACTGAATTCTAGATCAGGGGACCACGAACAACTGGTTTCTGTGTCCTCATGAAGAAATTTCTTTTTTAAAAAAATCTCTATTTTCTCACTTTAGAAATAAATCCTGGGGTTTAATGGTAAAAATCAAAGAGCCATATTTCTCTTTCAAAAAGTGTCCTGCAAAGCAAGGCTTGAAAGATAGCTCAGTGAGGTGTGGGAAGAAAATATTAGAAGTTTCGAATTAATTTAGAAGTTGTATAGAAGTTTATTTAATTTTCATGTCGCCCTTTTAAATGTTTATCTTTTACATACCATTTATAATGCACACAATAATTTAGTACAATCGTGTAAGTAAACAATTTATAAATAAATATTAAATAAATATACATTAAAAAATATATATACTTACATTGGTGGTATGTTCTCAATAAAAATTGTTTTTTGGAAAGAGAGTTACATAATAAAAAATGTTTGGAGATCACTACAATATGGACCCCAAGTCTCGTTTCCCTCCATCCACAATGTGAGTTGTTAGCATGCCTTTACCACCATATCCGCTCCCTGAAATATGCCCTCTACAGCATTTGGCTGTCATTCCCATCCGAGGCAGTCACTGCAGGCTGTGCTGAGATTACCTTGAGGAAAGGGGTGGACCAGGTGACTTTGCTATCTCACCTCTGCCTCCATCAGCAGTTCCACATATTGAAAGGCCAGTGTCGCCCAGTGTTTGCAAACACAGGCACTGGAATCAGAATGGGCAGAGATTCCAGCTGCCCTCTTAATAGCTCCAGGCCCTTGGGAGAGTTGTGTGACTTCTCACCAAGGCTTAGTGCTCGTCCATAACACGAAGATGAAAATAATGCATCCCCAGTGGGCTGTCCTAAGGATGATGAGATAATGCCAGTGGGAGCTCAGCAGCTTTCAATAAGCAGAGTTGTTCTTAACAGTAGCGATTGAGATTACAGCTATTATTCCTCATAATAATGGAACCCATGGCTTGAGATGACTTTAAAGCAGTCTCTTTGCCTGGATACTCAAGATTAACCTGCTTTAAAATGATTCTGCTCTGCTGTGAAGAATGATTCAGCCAGCTGCCAGTGGATTTCTTTGGAACCCTTTCTGAAGGTTTAGGATTCTCTCTGGAGAAACTTTCTCAAGGAAGACAAAATGAAGTTACACTTTCTCTTCAAAGGAAATGGCAAAATGGTTAATTTTGCCAATTAATAGTGTGTTGGGCATAGAAGGTGCTCAACAAGTATCGTTTATTTGATAAATTATGGATTTTGAATGAAGCCTATCTCTTATATCTAAAAGTAACATAAATAGTAACAAAAATAAGAAAGGCACACTGGTGGCCAATGACATGTAGTTAGCCTTATCTCTGCTCTATGAAGCCAAGAGCTTAATTAGATTTGAATGATTGAGTAGAATATGATTAAGAACAAACACCAACAATGTGCCCAAATGTTCAGTTTCTCTTCCTGTTAATTTTCTGCTAGAACAAAACAAAAGCCCCAGGGAGGTTTATGTTGCTACTGAACATAAGGGGGCCAAATCCCACACTAGGGAGCCTTGGGAGTTGTTTTGATTGTGGGTATGTGGAGTTATATGGAAGCGCAAAGGATGGCTCACCATATGTTTGCAAATATATCTCAGTCCATCTACTAAGGTGCACAAGAAATATAATTTTAGTTTTCTGAAATGTGTTTAAATTTCTGTTTCAAATGCAATTTTGCCTATTATTATGGGGTGCATTGTGTCCCCCAAAAATTTATATGTTGAAGTCCTAACCCCTAAGACCTCAGAATCTGACTGTATTGGGAGATAGGATCATTAAGGAAGCAATTCAATTAGAACAGGGTTATTAGGGTGGGCACTAATCCAATATGGCCTGTCTTTATAAGAAGAGGCAGTTAAGACACAAATACACACAGAGCTATGACCATGTGAAGACACAGGGAGAAGACAGTGCTCTGCAGGTCAAGAGAGGCCTCGGAAGAAATCAACCCGGAGGCTGGGTATGGTGGTTCACACCTGTAATCCCAGCACTTTGGGAGGCCGAGGCGGGCGGATCACCTGAGGTCAGGAGTTTGAGACCAATCTGGCCAACATGGCGAAACCCTGTCTCTACTAAAAATACAAAGATTAGCCAGGCGTGGAGGTGGGCACCTGTAATCCCAGCTACTCGGGAGCTGAGGCAGGAGAATCATTTGAACTTGGGAGGCAGAGGTTACAGTGAGCTGAGATTGTGCCACTGCACTCCAGCCTGGGCAACAGAGCCAGACTCCATCAAAAACAAGGAAGGAAGGAAGGAAGGAAGGAAGGAAGGAAGGAAGGAAGGAAGGAAGGAAGGAAGGAAGGAAGGAAGGAGAGAAAAGGAAGAGAGAAAAGGAAGAGAGAAAGGGAGGAAGGGAGGGAGACATCAACCCAGCCAACACCTTGATTTTGGACTTCCAGATTCCAGAACTCTGAGCCACTTAGTCTGTAAGACTCTGCTATGGCAGCCCTGGTATACTAATACACCTATGTTTCAGAAATGGTCTCTTTCAAATTGAGGGTCCTTCCCTTTGCCCTAAGGTTTTATTTCATTTTGGGGGTTGGTGTGGTGCTACTGTGTCAGGGCAGGAGGCAGGGAAGGAGATCATGGGCATTTGCCCCACAGGGTCATCCAGTTATGGCACAGTTGTTCCTAGGTCTGGCTATAGAATTTGCAACCTCAGTGCAAAAGGAAAATATAGGACCCTTTGATCAAAAAGCATGAAGAAAGCACTGCTAAAGACACTAAAATAGAAAGCATTTTTCTTTCTTCTGGGGTCTCTCTCTTGGCTTGCCGTGGTGTTTTTATTTCCTATTTAATGCTGCCCTAAGTAAAGAACAATTTGAAACTTTAATCATCAGCATGAATTTTACCATTTATCTTTAGAGTCTGCAATGCTAGCTTTGAATCACTCATATGTGGACCCACCAGAATGACACAACTCAATCTCACAACTAGTATAGGCATATGGATTTTGTTCTTCACAGAAGGGTGGAAATCCTGCACAAAATGAACTCAACTGCTTTTATTTCGCTTCTTGATGCACACACATTCTACCAACACTCCTACCTCTGGCTAACTGATGAATAAGGAAAGGCTGAAAAGACAAGGAACTATGGGTTGCCCTATCCGTTCCTTTCCTTCTATGTCACCATTCTAAGCGTAAGTGATTGGCTGAGCCTGGGAAGTAACAGGAGCGTGGAAGGATATTCTGAGGTTCCTGGTTGTTCATATTTCTGAGAACACCATTGCCTTCTTTCTGCATTTGGTGCAAGTTCTGGTGTGTGGGGAGCATGTGGCCTCTGAGGGTGGCCCATGCCCTTCTTTACTGAGTGGCAGATGTCACTCACTTTGCTTGTATTCACTGCCTCCCTCACATTGTCCTGGGTAACGCTGGGCTCATGGGCACCCTGAATGCTCCGTGCAGATGAGGAGGCTAGAAGTGCAGGACACAGCCGTCATTCTACCTCCTATGCTCAGAAACATGCTCCTCTGTCCCACCAACTTTACTCACAAAACACAAGTTCAAAGATAAAATCACTGAAAATCTCAACCCATCCACCACACAAGACCCAGCTCTAGGCCCTCCTGAAGGCAGGTCTCTGTGTCTATGGATTTCCAGTCTGAAGTCAGCCCCGCCTGTCCCTCTACTTCCTCTCCCCAGCCACCTTCAGGCTTGGAGACTAGAGTCAAAACTAAAGGAATGTGTCCAGTTGTTTTACAACTGCAGTGGATGGCATGTTTTCAATACCAATTGACTGGTTGTTCTCAGCATGTTTCAACCCCCTCCCAATCCCCAGGCTTTACCATTTTTTACTTTATTTAACTGCATAAGATATAACATTTTATGCTCAAGGAATGAGGGAATAGAGGTTAGGGGAAAGAGCAGAGAAACCTCAGTCTATACTCAATTTTTAAGTTTCCAAAGACTCTTCAGTAAACGGAAAGGGTTGTGGCATAGACAAGAGATTTGGAAGAAAGCATGGTGATAAAAAGAAATTGTCTTGCTGGGTGCGGTAAGTCACGACTTTAGTCCCTGCTACTCTGGAGGTTGAGTTAGGATAATTGCTTGAGCCAGGAGTTCAAGTCCAGTCTGGACACAGAGCAAGATCCCCCTTCTCTCTATAAAAAAAAAATAATCAGTCAAGACTGGAAAACAATTCCCAGGCAGAGGGAGCATGGAGATTTGGCGGGAAATCCAGAGAAGGCAGCCATCAGAGGTTTCCCTGGAAGTAGGCATTAATCAAATCCCTAAATCCCAGTGCTGAACCTTGGGAATTAATGAGATTGGTCAAAGATCATTTTATATATACCACAAAACCGCAGTTGTATGAGAACAGTCATAAATGTGAAAGATAGAAATTATATTTAAGATAAAAGCATATTTTAAATATATCAAATGATATATTTAATCAAAACAAATGATAAAGCCAGAATAGAGAGAAAATTCTTGAATACTTGTATGGTCAGTTAATAATGACCCTCTAGAGTGTCTACATCCTAATCCCTGGAACCTGTGAATATGACTTTACATGGCAAAAGGAACTTTGTGGACATGATTAAGAATCTTGAGATGGGGGATTATCCTGGATTATCCTCATGGGCCATAAATATGATAATAAGAATCCTTGTAAAAAGGAGACAGAGGAACATTTGACTACAGAAGGGGAGTCAGTGATGTGGTGAGGGAGCAGAGATTGAGTGATGCACTTTAAAGATGGAGGAAGGGGCCACAAGCCAAGGAATGCAGGTGGCCACCAGGAGCTGGAAACAGCAAGGAAATGGATTCTCCCCTAGAGTCTCCAGATGGAACCAGCCCTGCAGACACCTTGATGTTAGTGTAGGGAACCTGATCTGGGACTGCTGACCTCCAGAACTGTAAGGGAGGTGACAATGATGAAACAGAGTAGCTTTGTTCTCCATTCTCAGGTTTACCTTTAGTTCACTCTTGCTTTGATCCTTGGGAAGTCTCTGGAACAAACAGATTTAGGAATGCACATATCTTTATATTTCTTTCTTCCCTCTTTTTTTTTTTTTTTTTTTTTTTTTTGAGACGGAGTCTCACTCTGTCAACTGGGCTGGAGTGCAGTGGCACAATCTCAGCTCTCTGCAACTTCTGCCTCCCAGGTTTCACTGATTCTCCTGCCTCAGCCTCCCAAGAAGCTGGGATTATAGGTACATGCCACCACGCCCAGCTACTTTTTTGTATTTTTAGTAGAGACGGGGTTTCCCCATGTTGGCTAGGCTGGTCTCAAACTCCTGACCTCAAGTGATCTACCCACCTCAGCCTCCCAGAGTGCTGGGATTACAGGCATGAGCCACCGCACCTGGCTCAATCTTTATATTTCAACACTGATTTATGTTGGTGGAGCAGAGACTTGGGCCTGGGAGTGGGGGGTGGCTGGAAAAGGAGGAGGTCAGAGCTATCCAGTCTTTTGAATATCCCACACTCTACATTTTTGCAAGTTTCTCTTAATGTCACCTGTCTCTGGCCAAAAAGGGGATACTTTAGATGACTTAAGTGGCCTGGAGAATAAACCTGCTTCACCATCTCTTGCAGGCCTGGATGAGTGACCTGAAGGGTGAATGCTATTTGTGCTGAGGTAGAAAAGCTCTGTACGCTTCATGAACAATTCTGCACTGGCAGAATCTTATAAAGTAGTGCAAGGTTGGTCTTTCAACAGGGGCTGGTCTTTCAACAGGGCCATTTTGTGAGTCTCTGCAAACACCTGCTCCTCTTCAACAGCTCCAGAGGGCAGCGCTGCATCTTGCGATAAACATAAATATGTATATTAAATTTCTTTATGTATGTATGTATCTTTATATCTATATTTACATATATAAATATAAAAATGAATATTATTTGGAATACTGATTCGCCCTCTATTTTGTCAAGATAACATTGTTCCCAACTTCATGACGTCAATGTAACATTCTCTTTTTTTTTCTTTTCTGAGACAGGGTGTTGCTCTGTTGTTCAGGCTGGAGTGGTGCCATCGTAGCTCAGTGCAACCTTGACCCTCTGGGCTCAAGTGATCCTCCTGCCTCAATTTCCCAAGTACCTGGGACTGCAGGTGCCACCCTACCTGGCTTTGTTTTTTCTTCTTTTTGTAGAGGAAGAGTCTCAAACTCCCAGGTCCAAGCATTTCTCCTGTCTTGGCCTTCCAAAGTGCTGGTGTGAGCCACTACATCCAGCCACATTCTCTTAATTAACCCTCACAACACCCCTACCCTTTAGATGTTACAATTAAGGTTCAGTAAGGTCCAGTCACTTGCCTAAGGTCATACTTCCAGTATGTGGCCTCCAGCTTTGGTTAAGCAGCCCCAGCAGCACTGGGGGATTTGGCTGGTTCTCCTTGACCAGGAAGACAAAGCCAGAGGATGAAGGCAGAGGCAGACACAGTAGAGTGGAGTTGCTGGGGGGAGTCTGAATTGGTCTTCTTGGGCTAAACGAAGGTTCCTTAGAAAGAGTCCTGTCACCCAGAGGAGGAGGCATCCCACTGGTCCAGAGTGGGCAGGAATCTAAGAGCAGAACTCTCCAAATTGTGGATTGGGAGTGGGCCCTCCTGGGAAATGCTTGGCCAGTAGGGAGCACTGCCTTCTCCATTCTGCAAATGTTGTAGGCTCTCTCCCACCTGATAGCTTTCTGCCTACTTGTCATTCTTCCCCTTAAACAGGGTTCTCAGGAAAAGGCCTGACACGTGCATCCAAACTGCAGAAATTCTGCAAATGGCATGCCGCATTGACCTATGCCCAGAGCTGTTGATTATTATGAGGGCGCAAGTAACCTTAAGAGAAATTAATACATTTTGAGCACCAGCAAAATGACTCCAAGAGTAATGTAAGGGCTGGCTATCATTATTGGACCAGAAATACTTCTGGGAGTTGCTCTTAACAGCGCCCCCTTCATTCTTCCTTCTCATCTGCGAGTGAATGCTATGATGTTTAGGTTTCCTGAAGGAAACATGGTTGACAGTAAACCGTGGGTGGCCTCTGCAGCTTAATTCATCCTGAACAACAATTAATACTAATGGTTTGAAGGATGGATATTTTCTTGGGCAGAGGAAAAAGCTGAAATGGAACATATGAATCAGCCCTTCTACCCTGGGTATAAATTATTAGAGCCAGCAGTTACCCCTCATGTGCAGCCACTGTGATTTAGAGATCGCTGATAGTCCCTAAGTAGGATAGGGAGCAGGTGACAGTCAAAAAACCATAGGTAGCCTCCATTAAGAGCTCAGTTTGGAACTGGACTGCCTATGCTCTTTTCTTTTCTCTTCCTTTTTTGTGACAGGGTCTCTTCGGTTGCCCATTCTGGAGAGCAATGGCGCAATCATTGCTCACTGCAGCCCCGACCTCCTGGACTCAAGCGATCCTCCTACCTTAGTCTTCCAAAGCACTGGGATTACAGTCTTGAGCCACTTTGCCTGATCTGAGTTCTAATTCTAACTCCATTGTCTACTAGTTGAACAACATTGGAAAATTGACTTCATCTCTCTTAAGTGTAAGTGTTGGCATCTACAAAATGAGGGTCATGAGCATATTGATCTTACAGGGTTTGTTGTGAGGGTTAAACCAGATACTCCATGTAAATCATTGGGCACAGTTTCTGGTACACATAAAGCATACATAAAACTTTACTTTTTTTTTTTAAAGCAACATCCCACTATGTTGTCTGGGCTGGTTTTGAACTCCTGGCCTCAAGGGATCTTCCTGCATTGGTCTTCCAAAGCCCTGGGATTACAGGCACAAGCCACTGCCTCTGACTAAAGATGATTATTATGTTTATGGACCTCCATTTTTTAGCCTTCAGTAAATAACCAAATGTTGTTTCTAAAAAATACCCACTACTGGCTGGGCGTGGTGGCTCATGCCTGTAATCCCAGCACTTTGGTGGGGCAGAGGCAGGTGGATCCCCTGAGGTCAGGAGTTCAAGACTAGCCTGGCCAACATGGTGGAAACCCCGTCTCTACAAAAATACAAAAATTAGCTGAGCATGTTGGTGGGTACCTGAAATCCCAGCTACTCGGGAGGCTGAGGCAGGCAAATTGGTTGAATCCAAGAGGCGGAAGTTGCAGTGAGCCCAGATCAAGCCACTGCACTCCAGCCTGGGCAACAGAGTATGACTCTGTCAAAAAGAAAAGAAAGAAAAAAAAAAAAACACTACTTAGAATGTTATGAGAAAGAGGTATCTGTGTTGACCTTTTTAGAATAAAGTGAGACATCCTTTTTGTTTAAACCTTGATGAAAATGTCCTAACCTCTGTTAATTAGTAGTGCTGCTTTGGTAATTAGAACAAACATTAGAGAGCAATGTTTTTCTGATAATTGCATTGCTCATTGTAATCAGGGGCATTATTAATCCCAACATTAATGCCTATAAAAACAATTACCGAATTGTTTATCAGTAATAGAGAAATAGTTGGAGGTTACACTAAATTTGATGAAATCCCTAATATGAGTGTTTCTTCTTGTGGTTCTATTCTCTTTCTCCCACCACGAGTGCAGTTGTGTTCCACCTAAGTGATGGCTCAGGTTTGCTACATGCGTTTTGTAGATGTCTAGCCTTTTGATGATGATTTTGTAGGAGCCATTCTTCAGTATTCTCACAGTAAGAAACCTGAGGGATAGATGTGACTTTATACTAAGTCCACAACAATATGTCAGTTCAAACCCCAGTGCTGGTCAGGCGCAGTGGCTCACACCTGTAATCAAATCACTTTGGGAAGCCGAGGTGGGCAGATCACTTGAGGTCAGGAGTTTGAGACCAGCCTGGCAAACTTGGTGAAACCCTGTCTCTATTAAACACACACACACACACACACACACATTAGTTGGGCGTGGTGGCTCACGCCTGTAATCCCAGCTACTCGGGAGGCT
Source organism: Macaca fascicularis (assembly GCF_037993035.2). NCBI lineage: Eukaryota > Metazoa > Chordata > Mammalia > Primates > Cercopithecidae > Macaca > Macaca fascicularis. Next base: position 18,675,820 of record NC_088375.1, read on the forward strand.
GAGGCAGCAGAATCGCTTGAACCTGGGAGGCGGAGTTTGCAGTGAGTGGAGATCACGCCATGCACTCCAGCCTGGGCAACAGAGCTAGAATCTGTCTCAGAAACGAAACAAAACAAAAAACAACCAACCAACTAAACAAACAAACAAAAACAACCCAGTGTTGACCTTAAGTTGCATTTGTGTCATCCATGGGGTCGTGAATTCATGAGTGCTATGAAAGGCTCCCAGCTAGAAGTATCCCTCTCTGCTTCTTAGAATACCTGGGATCCTACTGCTAAGCACTTTGTTCATTCATGTTAAGCACCAACCTGCAATTTCTCCTTTACAGGCAAATGCACTTTAGGGATGGTACTTGTATCAGATCCCTTTATTTTGTTGGAGAACAAGTAGAGTGGGGTTGGTGTGTTTAAAGTAAGAAGATGTAGCCAAGGGGACAGGGAAGAGACAAAAGACAAACTTACAAAACTGGGAAAGGGGCTTTGGAATCATCACTGACTCACTAAATTATCCCATTTTCTAAGAATAGGAAGATCTATAATAACTTCCAAAATGTTTTTTTTTCTTCACTCTAAATGTCTCATGATGTTTGCTTGTTGGAAAAAAAATTAATTTCAAACCCTGGGGAAAAAAAGATAGGTTGAAACATTAATCAGAGTTATTTGTGCTGCTTTGCAGGTGTCTAGCTGCCTTAAATTACTTTGTGAAAATGTTAATTATCTAAACAACTTAAAATAGAAAAAAAAAATCCCATGATAAAAAGCCATTTATCCACCTCCCAACAGTTTCCTTTTTTTTTTTTTTTTTTTTTTTATTGAGACAGGGACTGGGTCTGTCACCCATGCTAGAAGGCTGGAGTGCAGTGGTGAAATCATGGCTCACTGCAATCTTTGTTTCTTGGGTTCGAGCCATCCTCCCACCTCAGACCGCTGAGTAGATGGGACTACAGGCATGCATCACCATGCCTGGCTAATTTTTGTTTTTTGTTTGTCTGTTTGTTTGTTTTTTGGTAGAGATGAGGTTTCACCATGTTGCCCAGGCTGGTCTCGAACTCCTGGGCTCAAGCAATCTGCCCATCTCAGCCTCCCAAAGTGCTAGGACTTCAGGCATGAACCACTGTACCCACCTCCATTTTAATGTACTTTAATTCTTCCCCAAGTCCTCACTTCCTTCCTTTGCTGGCACAGATTCCATGCCCATCATTAGGATCAATCTCTCAAACACTCCTGCTCCGTCATACATATGTGTCAAAACCCCACTTTGGCAAAACCCAATCCATTGTCAACCCTATTTCTGAGCCTGACAACTGAATGTAGTTGGAGAGAAACATAACAATGGTGGCCCATTTAACGTTAAATTCTCAACCACAAACCCAGATATGTTTCTCTCTAGTCCATTGATCCTTGAACTCTCCTAGATAACTATTTTGACTATTCCACGCCTTTCCTCAAACTCCTAGCCCAGGGATCCTCAGTTCTGGCTGTACTGTTGAGTCACCCAGAAACCTTATAACACACCAGTGCCCAAGTTCCACCTCCAGAGACTCTAATTTCCTTGGTGTGTCCAGGTGCAGTGGCTCATGCCTATAATCCCATCACTCTGGAAGGCTGAGGCAGGTAGATCACCTGAGGTCAGGAGTTTGAGACCAGCCTGGCCAACATGGTGAAACCCTGTCTCTACTACAAATACAAAAATTAACCAGGTGTGGTGGTGGGCTCCTGTAATCCCAGCTACTTGGGAGGCTGAGGCAGGAGAATCGCTTGAACCTAGGAGGTGGAGTTTGCAGTGAACTGAGATCGTGCCTTTGCATTCCAGCCTGGGTGACAGAGTGAAACTCTGTCTCAAAAATAATAGTAATAATAATAATTTACTTGGCATGCATCAGACCCTGGATATAAGTGTGTTTTTGAAACTCCCCAGGTGATCCTAACATACAGCCAAGAATGGAAGCTAAACTCCTCGCCCTCCCTTCATCAGGTAGATCTCATGACCTGGCTTCTCACTTCACTAGAAAATCAAATCAGTAAGGAAAGAACACCACAGCAGACTTCCACTAAATCAAGGAATGTGCCTGCATGGAGTCTTTACTCCACTGCCTTCTACAAGAAGACAAACCTTCTACTTGTGCATTCCAACTCGCCACCATTCAAGCAATCAAGGATTTTGCTTTGGCAACTGTTCCCTTTCTCTCCAGCATCTCTCCTATCCTTTCTATTGAATTGTTCCCACAATCGTTCAAACATTTGATTTTTTTTTTTAAATCCCTCCCTCAACTCATTAGCCCTGTTTGGCACCTCCCCTTTCTTCCTTCCTTTTCAGCAAAACTCCTCAAACTTTATGTTGACTCAGTACCCCCATTTCTTCTCCCATTCTCAGATCCACTCCAGTCATAGTTTTGTCTGCTCACTGACAAACCCAGCAGTTAATTCTCAGTCCTCTTCCTATATCTCTTAGCAACATTTGACAGTTATTTGAAAGTATTCCTCCTTGAAGTACCTTCTTAGCCACCAGGACTTTACTTTGTCTCAATTTTACAGCCTTCTCAGTCTCCTTGAGTGATTCATCTGCTTCATGTTTAGACACCATGTGCTCTGGGAATCCCCCTCAGACCCATTTCCTCCGTATTTATACTCCGTCCCTGGTGGTTTCATCCAAGATGTATCTACTGCTGGGTCCGGTGGCTCATGGCTGTAATCCCAGCACTTTGGGAGGCCGAGGTGGGTGGATCATTTGAGGTCAGGAGTTTGAGATCAGCCTGGCCAATATGGTGAAACCCCGTCTTACTAAAAATACAAAACTTAGCCCGGCGTGTTGGCAGGGGCCTGTAATCTCAGCTACTTGGGAGGCTGAGGCAGGAGAACTGCTTGAACCCAGGAGGCAGAGGTTGCAGTGAGCCCAGATCAAGCCACTGCACTCCAGCCTGGGTTACAGAATGAGACTGTCTCAAAACAACAACAACAACAACAACAACAACAACAAAGCAAACAAGATGTATCTACCGTCTATCTGCTGATGGCACTCACAATTTTATGTCCAGCCTAGACCTGGATGAACTCCAGATTCCTGTTTTCAACTACCTGCTTTCCAGACCCACTCAGATGTGTTAAACTCTACATGTTGAAAACCAAGCTATTGTTCCTCCTCTTTAATCCTGCTGCTCTTGCAGTAGCCCATGAAAACAACAACAGCAAAGCCAAAACCATGGAGTCCTTCTCAGCTCATCTCTTTCTCTCACCGTCCACATTTAATTCTTTCATAAAAGTTGTGGGTTCTACCTTCAAGACATATTCTGATCTGACCAATTCTCATCACTTCCATCACTACCAGTCTGGTCCCAAATACCCTCTTTTATGGCCTGGACTATCGCAATAGTATCTGAACTGGTCTTGCTGATTCCACTTTTCATCCGCTCCAGTGTATTTGCCTCTAAGCAGCTAAAGTGAGGCCCTTAAAATGCAAGTCAGATCTTATTTCTCTGCTCGATGCTCTCCAGTGGCTTCCCATTTTACGCAAAATAAAGTACAAAATATTGCAAGATTTAACATCCAACTCTTCGATTTCATCTGCTACCATTTCCTCTCATCTCTGTCTCAACCACATCTGCCTTCTCATTGCTGACTGACCACAGCTAGTGCGCTCCTGCTTTGGGTGCTTTGCACTTGTTTCTCATCCTTGAATGAACATGGTTTGCTTCTTTAATCCATTCAAGGTTCTGCTCAAATGTCACCTTATCAGAGCAACTTCTCCCGACCAATTTATACAAGCTTGTGCACACACACACACACACACACACACTTCACCACAATCACAACCACCATCAGTCTCTGTCCCTCTGCTTTTTATCTCTTGTCAACAACAGGTATATACATACTTCCTGGGTTGTTTATTTTTTGTCTCTTCTCTCCCCACCAACAATTTGAATGTAAGTGCTATAAAAACAGGGTCTTTGTTCTCTTTCTCTGATTTATTTCCAGTGCCTAGAAGGGAGCCTGGCACATAATAGGACTCAATACATATTTGTTGAATTAGTGAGTGAATGAGTGAATGAATCAATCAATCAATGAAAAAGTCAGATCATCTCAATCTGAACACAAGGGAATTTTCTCTAGAGTTTCCCAGAGAATTGTCCTGTTTCCTTCTTTCTGCCTCTCTGTGTTGGCTCCTAGACAAATTTACTACATAAAAGCATTGTGAGAGAGGTTGGACCCTTAGGTCCCTGAGTTAGATATGACCCCAAATGTCACACTGTGCCATGCATATTCTCCTCTGACCTCCTCCCCAACATGTGGGCCACCATCCAGCAGCTGCACTCTTTCTCCCCCTACCCTCTCTCAGCCCCAGGAGCTTCTCCTTAGCTGTAGCCCCCTCCTTTTGGGTGATGAAGGCGACGTGGGGAGAAGCAGCAGTTCCACTGACTCCATCTCTGCCTTCTCCATTCATAGTGACTGGCAACATGCAGACTTCCCAAGCCTCATCTGGCCTGTGCAGTCTGGAGCTGGCCAGGGCACTCTCTGCCACATTAGCATTCATGTTCTTTTCTGTGTCCTGCCACAGCTTGACTATTTGCAAAATTAAGACTTGTAAAACTACCAAGGAAAAATATATACTGTATCCTATGGCTTCTAAGATGCCCTCTTCCTTTTTTTTCACATTTCACATCTCTAACATCAGGAATGTCTTATAATTGGTGCTGGGCAAGTGAAAATCCCTGTGCAGTTAACAGAGTCTGAGTCTATGCCAACTTCACTGCTATTCCTAGGGCATGCCTGACCTCATATACCCACAGGCCTTCTGAGAACCACTGGAAGAAGGAAATTGAATCTAGTTATTGTATGAAAACCTTGGATTAGGTAAAACAAAACAAAACAAACAAAACACCAGCATCAAGATCTTATTTCTCTGCTCTATACTCTGCAGTGGCTCCCCATATCACTCCAAATAAAATCCGAAATCTTGCAAGATTTAACACCCACCCAACTTCCTCTTTGATTTCATCTGCTACCACTTCTCTCTCAGCTCTGTCATCTGCCTCCTCAGTGCTGACTGACCACAGCTAGCATGCTCTTGCTTGGGGGACACACAGAATGGGAGGCCAGTAGCTTGGATGAGTTAAGAGTACTTGCATAAGAAATGCAGCATACCAAATGCTCTGAGTGACTTGGAGGAGCATATTGTGGAGAAAACCTGGGCATTGACAGCTCTGAGTTAGAAAGTAAACAAGGGTAGTGAGATTCTGAATGTGAAATTCGGAAAACTTTAACCAATTAACTTATATTTTATCTGTATGCATGCAATAAAGTGATACATAATAAAAATCTGTCCAAAAATTATTATCAAATAGCTTTTTCAATAAGTTTACATTATAATCAGAACAGAAAAGAAACCATTGTATCATAGTTTCCTATGGCAGCACTTTTTCCTTTTTGGTGATACATAAAGCAATGGTTCACTGTACCATGAAAGGAGGTTTAGACTTAATGAAATATGGTGATTAGCCCTAGTTACATAAAAGCATGAACCATTGGTTTAACAAAACCTAAGGAATCTACTACACAAATGAATGGCTTTTTACTACCTTGAGCTGTTTGGGAAAACCATAAAACCAAAAGGTCAATATTAATCTAAAATTATTTAATTATATTTTATAATTAAATTATTTGGAAGATGTTTTCAAATGACTCAAAGTTAAAAGATCTCAGTATGATATCAATTCTATAATTACTCTCAGAAATGATGCTACTAATAAAAGTTAATGATGTAGAATCAAAATGGTAATTATCAAATAGGAGGATGCCAGCCAGAGGAGAAAGTTTTTTGTTTTCCAATTGTTTTGTCCCCTCACTCCTTCTCTTACCACAGTGAGAAGCAGTCATCTGTTTTTAAAGGTTGGAATGTTTTTACTTTTCTTGTTTGGAAACACTGGCTTAAACACATGTATGTACTATATAATACTTCACTGTAAGTTGAAATATTCATCTAATTTTTATTGGACAAGTTTTGAAGTAACAATTTGATTTCTCAGTGTTTCCTTTGTGACCATATAATCCTCTCCTCAGTGTTGCATGCAATGTGAGCTACAAGCATTTGTGAGCCTAGGAAGCACAAGGTCTCAAGGTTTCCTGGGGATTAGTACTATACAAATGCAAATTAGGGACACTGGAAGACTCTGTCCATCCTTGTCACTGCTGTTGTTTTGTTCCCTGGTTCCTTACGGGTAGCAAAGCAATTCATTGTTTTTAAAACACATACCTTAGCTGTTGACTTTTTCATTGGCTAACTGGAGAAGAAAAGAAGGAACTCTTTCCTACAGATTTTAACTCTCTGAATCCCATTCAATTATTTTTTCCATTCAACTATTTTAAATAGATAACATGAAATCTTGCAGGAGCCTCACACGATTCCTAATTGTAGAATTTGAACTTGAGCTATGGAGTCTTATTCTTCTTCTTGCATCTCCAATCTATGCTTTACTATCACCCTTTTTGATAAGTCGGATTACCTGTACCCTCTTCAACATCTTTCAGCTGGTTAGCACAGTATATAGGTATGTTGGAAACCAGATATTTTCTGTGGCTTAATTCTTCCAAGGGAGTCGAAATGCTTTGCAAGCACTTCCACATTTTTCAGCCAATCCACATAGTAAGGAATATTCCATGAATCTTTTCCTTTTTATATATTTTCTATTAGTCATGATCATGAATCCATGCCTGTGCAGAGCCCCTGATTTGGAAGGAGGAACCACGGGGGCTGGGGAGGGGAGGGGATGAGTGAAGGTTCCTGCTCGACCCTAGAACTGACCCCACTTGGCAAAATGGTCCTTCACTCTTTATGCATTCTTAGAAATCGCAACATGCCTTCCCGTTTCATGTAACGACAATTTAGTTAATGCCCAGTAGGATTTGTAAGCCCTTCACATCTCTGAGGATTTATTTTATTTCAGAGTGAAAGTGACTTTATGGCCCATTTACCATTAGTGTGACTTATTGCATTATTCGAAGAGGGTGGAGGGGAGCAAGAAGACAAGGCAGTCTCCCTTACGTGTATCGCCATCAACAGGATGACCACCACACATTCCTGCCCAAGGAGGAGGGGCGGATGCAACCTTTCTGTGCTATTGTTTATGAGAGCACTGAAGCCTGGGTGATCATGCAATATTTTACCAGATGAGTGTTTCAAGTGTGTGTGTGAAGGAGATGTTAAAATAGAGATGTGAGAGTAATCAATATTTGGAAGTAATGGATATTTTGAGTTCAAAAGATGTCACACGTCAACGATGATGAGGAATGACTAGCTACTTAACTCCAGTGCTGGCACCCTTAAATTACAGGGATACTGAAGCGAGATGGAGTTAGCATCTGACCGGCGACCAGCAGTGGACCGGCGAGGCGGGCTCCTAATTAAAGCTAGATTCCCAGAAGCTGGACAGCCCCTGTATTTATGGGAGCATGCGGTGCAGCTGGCGGTGACCCCCTGGAAGCTTCGATCAGCCGCCGCGGGAGTAGTGACCTCGGGCCCGCCGCCTACCTGGAGCGTTTCGGCGGCGCCTGGTTCAGAACCACCGGGGCGGACAGCTCCCTGGAGCCGCACGCGGACTGCGGAAGCGGACCGTGAGCGGGGTGGGTCAGCGCTTTGTCAGCGGACCCGGACCGCTGGAAGCACCCGAGGCGCCCTCCCCTCCTGTTCCCCAGTCCCGCCCTTCCCACCCCGCGCTGCGCGTGGCGGTCCCGGGCTGCGCGTCCTTGCAGGAGGAGACCGGCCCTGCCGCCGGCGGCCCTCCCCCTTCCCGCGAGCCCCAGCTGCGCGCCCCGCCCCGCCCCGCCGAGGAGGGTGGGGGCGTTCCCCGGGCCGGGCCCGCCCAGCTCCCCCGCGGTCATCCGGGCCCGGCTCCCCATTGGCCGGCGGGCGGGAGGTGCGAGGGGGCGGGGCCCGCCTCCGGCGGCTCGCGCCCGGGAAGGTCGGCAGCCCAGCGCCGGAGGCCGTGGGGAGGGCGCGCAGGGACGCGGCAGGCGCGGAGGAGACGCAGCCGCGGCGGTGGCGGTAGCGGCGGCGCCTGGTCTCGGCCGCAGCCTTTGCGTCCCGCCCTCGCTGGGTAGCCCCTGCCACCCCCGCGCGCGGCTCGTCTCCCGCTGCGGCCCGCAGCCTGCGGCGCCCGAGCTCCGAGGGCGCTTTCCCGGGCGCTGGGCCCGAGGCGGCCAAGACGGCGGGCCGGCCGGGCACGGGGCGGCGGGCGCTCTGCTGCGGGCTGCGCTGGTGGGGGGCGGCGGGCCGCGGCGCGGGCCCGGGGCCCGGCGCGTGCGGCTGGGAGGCACTGTGGGGGTCGGGCGCGCGGGCGGCGGCCGGGGCCATGGCCGAGGGCGGCGGGGGCGCGCGGAGGAGGGCGCCGGCGCTGCTCGAGGCTGCCCGCGCGCGCTACGAGAGCCTGCACATCTCGGACGACGTGTTTGGCGAGTCCGGCCCGGACAGCGGCGGGAACCCCTTCTACAGCACCTCGGCCGCCTCGCGCTCCTCCTCGGCCGCCTCCTCGGACGAGGAGCGGGAGCCCCCTGGACCCGCAGGGGCCGCCCCACCGCCTCCCCGCGCCCCGGACGCGCAGGAGCCGGAGGAGGACGAGGCCGGCGCGGGCTGGAGCGCCGCGCTGCGGGACCGTCCGCCCCCGCGCTTCGAGGACACCGGCGGTAAGGGGCGGCCCGCGGGTGGGTGTCGGGGGCGGTGCTGGAACCCGGCGCGGGGGAGGCGTGGGTACTGGGGCGGGCGAGTCCAGACGCTCCGTGGGCTGGCTTGTGGGTGTCTCTCCGGAAACAAATGAGTCTGCACGAGTGGGGATCGGTCTGACTGCGCCTGGGGGCTTCGAACCCTTGGGTAGAGAGGGTGAGGCGGAGGCCGTGGTCAGCTCTTTTCCAGTGACAAGGTCGTCGGGTACCTTTTCCTTCACTTCCTGGGAGCACCCCAGCCCCTGCACGGGAAGCCTGTCACACCTGTGGGTCGGACTTTAGGGGTGGATTGAAGTTAGGCTTTCCTAGTTGAGGGGGCTTTTCTGAAAGCCCGGCGTGGCTGGTGGAGGCAGGTGGAGTCGTTTTTTCACTAACAGCCCAAGAGCGAGCCTTACGGCAGGTGACGGGGGCGAGGCAGGTTGCAGATGGCCCAGTGAGAGTTGAGGGAGAGGCCACCCGCGGTGTAGTTTTCTCCTTAATCGGAGAAACTTTCCCTGTCCGCGCTATTCCAGATCTCTTGTTAAGAATGGGGAGGAGTGAAGGAACCGATTGGGCAGCATTAAGGTGTTTGCTTTTCCGCCAGAAGGTGCTTTCAGGTGTGTCCTGCTTACCACTGTGGTCACAGACAAGGCCCGAATACCTGGAGAAGGTGGCTGGGGTGCTGGAAGCTGCTGCGGCTGCCCCACTTCTCTTCACTCTCTGTTTTTGTGGGAGTTGGCTGTTGAAATATCACCACTTCCTCTGCAGAAGCTCCGCAGCCTCTGCCTTCTTTGAAAGCTGCAGACCAGCCGCCCTCTCATGCTGGTGTTTCTTGTTCCACGGCCTTCTGTAGCAGGCCCGTGCTCCTGCATGCTGTGTTCTTCCGTAGAAGTGCGCGCAACCGGTGTTGATGAGGGCCAGGGAGTGGCCGCGGTGGGCATGATGCGGCTTTTCCTGTGGCCTTCTCTGATTATTGTCCAACCGGTCAGGAACACGGCACGGCACATGGGAAGGCAGGCCCAAGGGACCTCCAGCTGGTGCCTGGACTTGGATCTGGACATCATGCTGCAGCCTGCTGGGAGGCCGATAGGGTTAGCTGGACTCTCTCAGTAGGGAGTGGTCTGCAGACCTCTGGCAGGCTGCGGTGTGGATGCGTGGAGCTAAAGCTGGGCTTGCAAAGTCACAGTTAGCTGTGCATTGCTTTGGGGGTGGGTACATTTTAAAGCATATGCATTTGGGCTGTAGTTAAGAGCTTGGGAATTTTCAAAATCATTGACTCTGTATAGTCCTTTTATACTGTCCTGTATTTTCCAGGATGTCATTAAGGCCTCCTGGCCCTAGACAGCTGTTTTCGGTATTGGCTCTTTAAGAATTGTACCAGTCCACAGACCTGGTTTGGCAGACTTTATGCCGTGAGCATCTGTGATCTAATTTCGATCCTGGAAACATTTGAGATACAGGTCCACCTGGGACTGCACAGCAAGTCTCTCCGTGTCTCAGGGCAAAATAGAGAACTTGTACTAGGTCAAGCCTAGTTATGAGTAAGAATCCTGAATGTGCTGATTTGAGAAGGGTGGGCACACTGAAATAAATTTTAAATCCATTTTATATTTCTTAGTAACCTTGAAATGGGAGAAATTCTGCAGCAGAGCCATTTAATCCAGCCACCGCAGCACTTACGGTCATGAAGAGCAGGATCGTGTGTCATTTAGCATTAGGTTCAAACTCTGCTTCCTGCAGATGCCCACTGAGTTCACACCTGTACCAAAGAATCAGTCAGGCCCTTTAACCAAAGACATTAGTGGTTATTGCTGGTATTTTTACCCAGTTTTGTTTTCCTGCCCTGTGTGGGAGCTTGCCTTTTAAGTCCACATCTGATTTAGAATTTCCTCTTTGCAGATTTCACCCTGAGGGAAATTTGGAGTGGTGAGGAATGGAGGGATGAGGTTGATGGCCTGTTAAAACTTGAATTTGGATTTCCCCAAAACAATGGAATATGATTTATGGGGGCTGAAAATAGATGCAGAAGCGTGGGTTTGGTCAGAGAAAATCCTTGCGCCTACCAGTGTGGAGGGAGATGGATGTGTTTATTAAGAGGCTGAGAGCTGCACCCCAGCCACTCTGAGAGCAAAGAGGATCAGCCTGCTGGGGTTTGCCAGAGCACAGTATCTAAAACGCTCCGACAAGCGTGCGCTCCTCACTTGCAAAGAATGCAGCCTGGATCTCTCTTCCATCTTTGTTCCCCCGTTTATTAACAAATCTCACTGGATGGGTAGAGTGGGGTGGGGAGGAAAGCAAGCAGGTGGCATTTCTATCTCTAATCAGGCTTTATAATGGAAAATTTTTAATCCAAATTGCTCTTGCTGCTGGAATCAGATGAGGAAAAAACAAAATTCGAGATCTGATAGAGGCTTCCTGCCTTGCTTCTACTGTAAAAACAGGTATATGTGTATGTACATAAATGTGTATTTTATGGAAATGTGCAGGTATGTAAATGTGTGCATGTAACTGGGTATTGTATGCAAATGTGTATTGCTAGTGCTAGGTTTTTGGGTTTTTTTTTTAATCGGAAGGATGACCTAGAAACCTTTGCAGAGTGGCTGTGCATGAGGGAGGTAGACACTGGGGACCATTATGAGTTGTAGTGGGAGCTGCCACATCCCCCCACACCCACCATAAGGGGAGTGCACAGGGTAGGAGATACTTGGTGCCCAGCTGAGAGGAGGAGGGGAAGGAAGGGAGCAGTGCTAGTTCCTGCGCCAGCCCTAAAAGCACCATTTCTGTAGTTCAGGTTGGAAATCCTAGCCATTCTTCAGGCTGTTCTTGTCTTCCCAGCCCTTTCCTTCTATTTTTCAGTGTATTTAGCTTCCTGGATCAGCCTCTCCAGAAGTGCAGCCAGTAGTTATGGGTGGAGAGGGCCCTTGCTCACTCCTCTTGTCTCCTCTCTCACCTCACTTAGGTTCTGGTTGTGCATTGAGGTGTGGATCCTCTCGGGATGACTTAAATGCACACGCTGTGCTTGCCAGGCTAGCTGTTGGGCTCTTAACCCCTGTGGAGATGCATGATCTGCCTGGGAGCTGAAATGCCTACTGGGAGTGCAGAGCCTAGGACCTTCTCTTAACCAGACTTGCAGCATATATCCCCCCAAAATAGCCCCCTCAAGCTGTCAGCCTGCCTGCCCACTGTGCAAATAACCAACACAGCATGTGAGCTCACTCTTTGGAAACAGAATGAAATTCAGGCCCGGCTGCTTTTTGAGCCTCTGCCCTTTTGGTTTCTTATTCTGAGCAGTCTTGTGATTCGTTTCTCGGAGGAGGCAGAGGAACAGACAAGATTTCACAGATGCTCCAGGGCTTCCGTCTGGTTTGTCAGTCCTTTGTCCTGGCTGGCCGGTATCTGAGCTGCTCGCTCTTTCTATTAGAGGTTGGACTTCATAGAAGGGGGGTGGGGGAGAGAGGGAGAGGGAGAGAGAGAGAGAGAGAGAGAGAGAGAGAGAGAGAGAGAGAGAGTGTGTGTGTGTGTGTGTGTGTGTGTGTGTGTGTGTGTGTGTGTGTGTTCTCCCCCCATTTACCATATCAGCAACCCTCTAATCATTCAGTGGGGAGGTATGACCTTGAGCAGCTGGAGAGAAACATAAGGCATTGGAAATTAACATTGTTGAATGTTTTATCTTTAGAGTTTGTTGTTGGTTTAGAGCCTTTTTAACAAACAAGAAAAGAAAAATCTTTCTCTCAAAACCAGAAATAAACTGAGACCCTTGACTCCAAAGGGGTTTGTGAACTCAGAGACCTGGAACCCTTTCTATGGGGTTAAGTATAAGAAGCTGCTCCTACCTTCAGCGCTGTACAGGATTCTGTGGCTCCAGGAGGAACTTTGAATCTTGGTGCGCTGCAAGATAATCTTAGGCAAAGCTACATATAGTAATCAAGTGCAAGACTGGGTGTCATCTTGCAGTAGCTGCGCAGAAATCAGAGAAGGGAGCTTCCTGGGAGAGCTGTTTTGCTCTTTTCCCAGGAGTCTGTTCAGGTAGGGGGTGAAACTGGAGCTGCTACTGCTAACCCTCAGTTCTCATTTGTAACTTGTGTTTTCATGCATTATTATCAAACTATCTTCACAAGGACTCTGTGGCCGAGAAGTTGCCACTGCCATGTGACTGGGAAAGGAAGTTGCTGCCTCCACTTTCCTGGGGGTGATGAGATTACTGGGTTAAGTGATCACCATCTAACTAGTCAGACTCAATAAATCAGGGAATGTAGTGCCTTTTCTTTCTTTTACTAGAACTTTTTTCAGTAAAAAATATTTTTATAGTTATATATGAATTGCTTTTAGTTTTGGGGGAAAGGGGATACAGTTCTATGAGTTTTAACTCATGATTTGTGTAATCCATACCACAACCAGGATACAGAAGAGTAGAATCTTGCCAGGGTGTTTGTGGTATAGTGGTTGGCGTAGCTACTTTCCAGAAGAGGAGAATCTAGATTCTTCTCTAGCTCCCTGTTTAATCCTTGCTGCCCTGAGTTGTCCTAGGGAGTACTCAGAGCTGTTTTTCAGGAGGTGGGGCTTTGAATACTGCAGTAGCAGCTCCAGTTTCACCCCCCACATGAACAGACTCCTAGGAAAAGAGCAAAACAGCTCTCCCAGGAAGCTCCCTTTTCTGATTTCTGCGCAGCTACTGCAAGATGACACCCAGTCTTGCACTTGATTGCTATGTAGCTTTGCCTAAGATTATCTTGCAGCTCACCAAGATTCAAAGTTCCTCCTGGAGCCACAGAATCCTGTACAGAGCTAAAGGTAGGAGGAGCTTCTTATACTTAACCCCATAGAAAGGGTTCCAGGTCTCTGAGTTCACAAACCCCTTTGAATACTCTGGAACAGGTGGTGAGGTCTAACCCAGTTTTAGACTCTCAAACTCACTTTTTAGACTTCTTTTTAGAGGCACGGTCTCACTATGTTGCCCAGGCTGGACTCAGACTCCTGGGTCCAAGTGATCCTCCCGCTTCAGCTTCCTGATGAGCTGGGACTGAAGGCGCATACCTTGTTACACCTTTGTTTTTAAGGACTGTGATTGTACATTATTTTCTTATTAACAAGTTACATATATTCATTTTAGAAAATGAATAAGGAAAAGGATAAAAATTGTGTTACTCCATTTTCATGCTGCTGATGAAGGCATACCCAAGACTGGGTAATTTACAAAAGAAAGAGGTTTATTGGACTTATTCCACATGGCTGGGGAGGCCTCACAATCATGGTGGAAGGTAAGAAGGAGCAAGTCACATCTTACATGGATGGCGGCAGGCAAAGAGAGAATTTACCAGCAGGAGAAATACCAGATGCTTATAAAACCATCAGATCTCGTGAGCATTCACTCACTATCATGAGAACAGTATGGGGGGAACTGCCCCCATGATTCAATTATCTCCACCTGGCCCCGCCCTTGACATGTGGGTTTTATTACAATTCAAGTGAGATTTGGGTGGGGACAGAGAGCCAAACCACATCAAAAATTGTAAAAATCAAATTATCTTCCTTTTCCCGGAGATAATCGTAGTTGACATACTGAATATGTGCTTCATATATCTTACATGTTGTTGAGGGACCGGATTTTTCATTGTAATTAATATATTGTGAACATTTCCCATTTAAATTTTAGAACAATATTTTCATTGACTCTGTAATACTCTAGGGTTTGCTTTTGTTAGGACTGAGCTTATTACCCTACTTCTCTCTCCTCTTTTTTTGCTGTTAAATTAGTGCTGTGGTGAACATTGTTGAGACTTAAGTTTGTTTTTTTGTTTGTTTGTTTTTGAGATGGAGTTTTGCTCGTTTTGCCCAGGCTGGAATGCAATGGCACGATCTTGGTGCACTGCAACCTTTGCCTCCTGGATTCAAGTGATTCTCCTGCCTCAGCCTCCCGAGTAGCTGGGATTACAGGCACACACCACCACGCCCGGCTAATTTTTGTATTTTTAGTAGGGATGGGGTTTCACCATGTTGGCCAGGCTGGTCTCGAACTCCTGACCTCAGGTGATCCACCTACCTTGGCCTCCCAAAGTGCTGGGATTACTGGTGTGATCAACCATGCCTAGCCTGATGCTTAAGCTTATATACCCATCCTCAATTTACTCCTTAGCATCAAATGATAAAGCAATATTGAGGTAAGGATTTTGCACATTTTAAAGGCTTTTGATATCTTTTGTGAAAGAGTCTTCCAGAAATGTACCTTTTTATGCCCCTGCCAGCAGTACCCCAGAGAGTCCATTAGAACATCCTGTTTATAAGGCAGCAAACCAATATGTGATGCCCACCAGTAAGATGGCTCTTAGAGGAGTATTTTGTTTTATTTTAATTTGTATTTACTTTTCACCTTTTATTTTAGACTCAGGGGATACATGTCCAGGTTTGTTATAAAGGTATATTGCGTGATGCTGAGGTTTGGAGACTGATTGAGCCTGTCACCCCTGTGGTGAGCAGAGTACCTAATGGGTAGTTTTTCACACCTTGCTCCCCTCCCTCTCTCCTTTAGGAGTCCCCAGTATCTATTTTTGCCATCTTTATGTCCATGTGTACCCAATGTTTAACTCCCATTTCTAAGTGACAACATGCAGTGTTTGGTTTTCTAGTCCTGCATTAGTTCACTGAGGATAATGGCCTCCAGCTGCACCCATGTCACTGCAGAGGACATGATTTCCTTCCTTTTTATAACTGCGTGGTATTCCATGGTGTATGTGCACCATATTTATCCAGTCCACCATCAGTGGTCACCTGGGTTGATTCTACATCTTTGCTATTGTCAATAGCACTGTAATGAACATACGGGTGCATGTGTCTCTTTGGTAGAACAATTTATTTTCCTTTGAGTATATACCCAGTAATGGGATGGCTGGGTCAAATTGTTCAACTATCAGTTCTTTGAGAAATCTCCAGAGTTGCACTAATTTGCATTCCCACCAACAGTGGAATGATTAAGTGTTCTAGGGAATTACTTTATATAATGAAGCTTGTGTGTGTCATAGCACACATAGATTGCATGAGACATTCGTGCACAGCACAGTGCATTTTTACATGGGTATACCTATGTCACCACCACCCAGATCAAGGTAAAGAGTGTTCCTAGTTCCAGATGCAGTAGCTCATGCCTAGCCTGTAATCTCAACCAGCTGGGAGCTGACGTGGGAGAATTGTTTGAGACCAAGAGTTTGAGACCAGCTTGGGAAACACAGAGAGAGCTCGCCTTCCCTAAAAAAATATTCGGAAACATTAGCCAAGCATGGTGACGCATGCCTGTAGTCCCAGCTACTCTAAAGGCTGAGGTGGGTGAGGCTGCAGCGAGCTGTGTTTGTACCACTGCACTCCAGACTGTGGTACAAGCTGACAGAGACCCCATCTCAAAAAAAAAAAAAAGAAAAGAAACATTCTTAGCATCCTGAAGATTCCTACCTACCCCTTCCCCATCAGTACCTCCCTGTCCCCAGAGGTAGCCATGATTCTGAGTTCATCACCATTACTTAATTTTGCCCATTACGTTGTTTTATCTGTAAGATTCATCCATATCACATAGAGCAGTACTATCTTTATATTGCTGTGTAGTATGCCACTGTACAAATATACTAGACTTTATTTACCTGGTGTCCTATCAGTAGACTTTTGGTTTGTTTCCAAACCTGAAAGCTGCTACAAATGTTCTTGTACCTGTTTTCTTGATGATTGTATACATCACTTCCTTGGACATATATACCTAGGAGTGGGATTGCTAGGCCATAGATTCAGTGTATATTTACCCTTAGTACAAGGTCTTTCAACTTGGGCCAGATAATTCTTTGTTGGTGGAGGGCTGTCCTGACCATTGCAGGATGTTTAGCGGCATCCCAGGCCTCTACCCACTGAATGTTATTAGCACCCCTCCTCGCCAGTTGTAGCAAACAGACATGTCTCCAGACATTGCCAAATGTTCCCTGGGGGGCAAAAGCACCAGGTATTGAGAACCACTGCTTAGGAAGTGCTGCCAAGCAGTTTTCCAATTTACACTCCCACCAGCAATGGATGAGATGTGCCTCATATTAATTCAGCCAGCACATTGAGCCCTGCTGGGATAAAACGATAAGTTAGACATGTCCCCTGGGGTCCAATAGGAGAGACAGAGTGAAGGAAAAGAGATAAGCGTCTCTGGTGAATGCTGTGATCAGGGTAAACATGGATTTCTGCCGGATTCCAGAGGTGCCTTACTTCCTCCAGCTGGGCTGGAGAAGAGGCGGCGTTTCTGGAGGAGGTGGCCCCTGAGCTGCACCTTGAAGAACAAATAACTAGTCAGGTGAAGAGGAAGGAAGAGTATCTCAAACAAGAGAGCCATTTGAGCAAAGGGGAGAGAAGGCATGCATTTTGCTCATGGGCAGTTGCACTGGCCCCTAAACTGAGCTTCCTTGAGACTTTCGTAGTGAAAATATCTTAACATTTAACACCTGTGATTGTTACTATTGCAAGTAACTGTAGCTAGAATCCAAACTCCAGGTTCAGGCATGGATGTAGATTTACTTAGCAAACCTGGATCCCACAGGGAGGGGGATTTGCCAAGCATGTTGAGAAATGAGTACTTAGGGCAGAATCCATGGAGAAGCGCTGGGGTCCTTCCTTTAAGGAAGGAGGAGGGAAAATGACAGCAGAAGGGAATGGGATAAAACCTTTATTGGTGACAGGAACTACAACATGATCTTGGGGGTGGGAGAATACTGGAAAACCTGAAATTATCAGACTGTGGAGAAGTAATGCTTGCCTATCCTCCCACAGGGTATAAAGAGCTTTCCTTGCCCTCATTTGTGAGTTGCAGAAAGAATTATTACAAAAGAATGAAAAACTGGCCACATTTAGGTATATATTTAAGAAGTTACTTTCATGAAAAAGTTTAGAACTACAGATCCTTCCACTTCTTATATCATTGCCATTGCTGCCAACTTTAGCCAAGACAGTATCACCCCTTGGCCAGGCTGGTGAGGCTTTCATCCACTTGGATCCTCAGCCTCCACCTTTGTTGATTGTCCCTGCCCCAGTTTCACTTTCCCCAGGCTGTGCTGGAAAAGTGATGTTTTACAAACATGAGTTAATATACTCACTTCTCTGCTTAAACTCCTCCAGTAACTTCCCATCCAAACTGAAGGGAAATCCAGATTCCTTAGTGTGGCCTCCGGGTCTGTAGGTCCACCCTGGTCTTCCTCTCCATTGTCACCTTGTGGCACGTGTCCTACCATTGTCACCTTGTGGCACTTGTCTACCATTATCTCTGGCCACATGATCTTCTGTCTGCCGGGCCCTTACGTGGAATGTTCTTCCTGACTCTCGAACGGCAGCCCTTGCCTGCTGGCTTGGTCTTGGTTCCAATGTCACTGTCTCTACCCGTCTAAAATCACCACCTTCCCTCTGGTCTCTCCTAGCGCTCATTGTCACCTGCATAAGCTAATTTATTTATCACGTGGGTGGAGACCTTGGACATTCTGGTCACAGTATTTGGTAAAAATGTGGCAGGTGCTCAGTTATTTTTGAATGATTGAATGAACAAAGGAATAGATGGACGCAGAGGTAGATTTTTAAATGGGTACGGGATTCAGTGCCAGTAAAAAATGTTCACAAGCTGAGCATTTCCAACATCCAAAATAGTGGGACAGTTGATCAGGCAGCTCCATGAAGGAGTGAGTTTCTTACGCCGGAGGCAGCAATGCCGCCAAATACAAGGATTTCTATCCTGGATGGAAGACCAAACTTGATGGCTACTGAGGAATTTAATACAATCTTGGGCTTCTACAACCTGCTCACTTCCTAGTGGCCCAGAGACACCCAAGATAGGCAGGAATCTATTAGGAATTTACAGGGAAGCCAGCTGCTTGCACCCCTTTATTCATTTAGCAAATGCTTGTATATCACTTATTATATGCCAGATGCTTTTCTAAGCACTTTCTAACTTATGTAATCCTCACAACCATCCTGTCAAGTGAATACTGTCGTTATCCCTATTTTGAAAATGAGGAAGTGAAGCTACAGAGTGCTCAAGAGTAAACGGGTCCCTTTGGTTAGGGGCTAGGAAGAATCATATTAGAGCAATGAGTGTGGAACATGGTATATGTGGGTCAGATCAACTAATTTATAACAAGTCCCTTGCAAAGGGCTCTGAACCAAAGATGATCACTGCATAGCAAACCTGTCTTCCCCCATTGCCTCGTATCCTGGGCAGTGGCTGCACCTCTTGCGGTGAGATGGGACTGCTGCCTGGTTTCTGAACAGTGCAGTGTAAGCAGAAGTTCTCACCGAGGTCTGTCATCTGCCTGCCCATGGGAGAAGAGAGACCCCCACGGGCAGATAACAGGCCTCAGTGGGAAGTGGTCACTGCACTCATCTCTGCCAGGCAGCAGACAGGAAGCCAGTAGATAAATTCAATTTTGATGTTTCAAAGCCTCCAGCAAGCTCCCCTGGCAAAAGCAACTGCAAGTAACCAGAGGGGGAAGGAGAGACCTATTTTCTCAAGTTTGAGAAACAGGGTTACAAAGAGAATATAAAGGAACAGGATACAGGGAGATTTTCTGGGAGGAAAGACTGTCAACAAGTGGAATCACCCGGAGAGTGGTTAGTGGGCATCTTTCTTATTTGAGCACTTTTTTTTTTTTTTTTTTTTTGGAGACAGGGTCTCGTTCTGTCACCCAGGCTGGAATGTACTGGTGTGATCATAGCTCACTGCAGCCTTGAACTCCAGAGCTCACGCAGCCCTCCCACCTCAGTCTAAGACTGCAGTCTCAGCGGAGACTACAGATGGGTGCCACCATGCCCACCTAATTTTTTTTATTTTTTGTAAGGACAGGGTCTCACTGTGTTGCCTAAGCTGGTCTAAAACTCCTGGCTCAAGCCATCCTTCCACCTCTGCCTCCCAAAGTGCTAGGATTGCTTGCATGAGCCACTGCACCTGGCTTGTTTGAGCACTTTATGCATTTGGGGAAGGTGACATCTTCTACCAGTGCCATCTTAAATAAGTGTTCCCAGGAATTCCACTGCTGAGTTTGTGGGGGTGAGTCACGTGAAGACGTTAGGTTCTGTGAGTGACATTCACTTCAGAACACACATGGAAAGCAGTCTCCATCTCCTTCCTTATCTGATGTAATGACCCTTGCTTTCTTCAGGTCCCAGCATCGAAGGTAAATACAAATGTCCTATTTGGTTTGCTCTGTAGTGCTGGTATTTCAGCTGAATTGCCTGTGTGTTTTCCTTGGCTGCATTTTCTTAGGCGAGCTGGGGTGTTGGAACACAGCCTGTGGCATCTTAAGGGGATGTGCATTCAGAATGCCAGTGGAGACCTGGAACAGAACCTCACTGGAAATTGAGACAATTGTTTTTCTTTAAGATCGAAAGAGGTAAATTATAGGTAAATAATAGCAAAGGTAAACTCACACCTTGTATTATAAATGCATAGACTCAGTCTCCTTCAGAAGTATAGCAGAGAAGAAATACAAACATTTTGAAAAAGATTATGTAAGTTTAGGAAGAAGGCAAATTACATTGGGGAAATTGGAATAGTTGAAAGAGTGCAGCCCCCGTTTCTGAAGGTGGTGTGTGGGATGCTTTGGTGGGAAGGAGGGAAGCTCTGCAGCTGTCTTTGGTTCTGCCTCTCAGAAGGCATTGTGATGTGCACAGAGCTTTGGAGACACACAGACACTGGCCCCAGCTCTGCCTCTAGATTGTCGTCTCCCAGAGGGGTGACTCCAGGCACCGGATGGGATTATATAGGGTCCTACACAGGACACTCAGCCAAGTATCCTTTGCACGTCTCTTTTGGGCTCCTAAGAGTGATCCAATGTTTGTGATCCCACAGGACTAACCTAAGTCACATGCACCTTGGGGTGTGCCAACATTCCCTCACCCCATCAGTTGATTAGCTGCAGAGGTAGAAATTTTAACATGAAACTAAAGTAGAACAGCCCTGAAAAGAAAAGTTTTTCAGTGTAGGCTTCATATCTTCTTTCAAATACATTTCATACATTTGGCAGATATTTCTAGAGTGCCTACTCTGCACCAAGGCACTATGTTAAAAACTGGGGATTGATAAGAGGAAGAGGTTCTGGCCCTCAAACAGCATAACTCCTGGTGGTGAAGACAAACACCTGATCCACAAGTAATTGTGATGCAGTGTAAGAGTTGCTGACATGACCAGGTTGTCCTGGGTCCTAAGGGAGCACCTGGGAGGAGACAGTGTGAAGGCATCTTCAGAGCCACAGAAGACCTGATGGATGCAGACGGTACCAAGGGAAACCAAAAGACGACATGAAGTTTCATGCAGTGTATGTTTTTTTAATGATTTAAAAAATCTCTACTGCATTTGCTTTTTTATACCTGCTCTCCATCATAATCTTGCCTGTTTTTACACATCCTCCCTGTCTTCCCCTCCCCGCCCTTTTTTGAGATGGGGGTCTGTGCTCTGTTGCCCAGGCTGGAATACAATGGCGTGATCACAGCTCACTGCAGCCGCTACTTCCCAGGCCCAAGCAATCCTCCTACCTCAGCCTCCTGAGTAGCTGGGACTACAGGCGTGTGCCACCATACCTAATTTTTTGCTCGAAATTCTGCTCCTTAACAGCTCCAGAATATCTCCCTCTGAGACAGAATAGGGAGGTTGGCAAGCCAGGAGTCTGGCTCCGGATGGGAGTGTGGATGGCTGTGCCTGAGTTCTGACCTGCCACCAGTAGTCTGATTCATATTTCCATTAGGGAGTGCAACTAAAGGTAATATGTACCACAAAGTACAGTAAGTCCTCACTTAACATCATCAGTAGGTTCTTCTGCAACTTTAAGCAAAGCAATGTACAGCAGGCCCTTGAATAATGTCTTTTTGTTAGACTTATGAGGAAAAATACTGGTTTTCTTACATTATTTTGCTTGAAGTCACAATTTCCAAGAACCTGTTAATGCCTTACTGTATGTTACCCTGAAACTTGGACTGGGAAGGCAGGTGGTGGTTGTGCAGTTCAAAACAAAAGGAGGGCTTTTTATTAGTAGTTGTAATATTGCATGCGATCTGTTAAAAATTATGCATGAGAAAATATATACAGTTGATTCTTGAGCAATACAGGTTTGCACTGTGTGGGTCTACTTATACACAGATTTTCTTCCACCTCGGCCACCCCTGAGACAGCAAGACTTGCTCTCAGTCATAATCTTGTCTGTTTTTGCACATCCTCCCTCTCTTCCCCTCCCCGCCCTTTTTTGAGATGGGGGTCTGTGCTCTGTTGCCCAGGCTGGAATACAGTGGCATGATCACGGCTCACTGCAGCCTCTACTTCCCAGGCCCAAGCAATCCTCCTACCTCAGCCTCCTCTTGTGTACTCCTCCTCTTATGTCCTCCTCCTCCTCCTCCTCCTCCGCCCACTCAGTGAAGATGATGAGGATAAAGACTTTAGGATGACCCATTTCCCCTTAATGAATAGTAAATACATTTTTTCTGCCTTATGATTTTCTTGATAGCATTCAACAGTAGGCTATTAGTAGTTGAGTTTTGGGGAAGTTAGAAATTATACATAGATTTTCAACTGTGCTAGGGGTCAACCCCTCAACCCCTGCATTGTTCAAGGGCCAACTGTAATTTTATTGATAAGCATTAATATAATATTATACGTGGTTCTTGACTGGAGTCCTTTTTCTGACCCTTTTCCCTTTTTTGTTTGGAATTTCCCTCCATTCTCCTCTATCTCTGTCTACATAACCCATGTAGAAAACTTGGTGCTCATACATGACACATTTTTGCATACATGTGCGTGTGTAGGGTTTTCCTTTTAGGGGGAGTTCATTGTTTAACAAATACAGGTTCGTTTTATATACCTTTTGTCAAGCTCTTCTCATGAATAACTTCTATTTCTATTTTACTTCATTTTTAAAAACTCATTAAATGCCTTTTTAGCATTTATTGCTGTTATTGCTATGATTCTATAGTTTTTTCCGTATTTAATTTGTTGATGAAGTGAATTTTATTGATTTTCTGGTACTGAGGTACCCTTATGTTCCTGGGATAAACCCAGGTTGGTCTCAGTATGTAGATCTCTTTGATATACAGCTGAATTCTGTTATTTGCTAATATTAGTTCAGAGTTTCTGTAACAAATCAATCATAAGCCAGATTTGTTAATAATTTCTCATCTCTCAAGTTTGGGAATTAAAATTATGCTTGGTTTCATAAATTGGTTTATTCTTTCTTAATTGCCTTTTGCCATTTAATAATAGAATTACGGGTTAGATAAAACTCAGCTGTGAACCTGTCTGGTCATAGTACCTTTTTCTGATTTTTTCCACTTATTGAATCTGTTTGATGATTTATATTTTCTTAGGAAATCATCTGTTTCTTCTAAGGCTTTCAAATTTGTTGACATGAAGTTCCATGCAGTATATATTTTTAATGGTTTAAAAAATATCTACTTTATTTGCTTTTTTATACCTGCTCTCAGTCGTAATCTTGTCTGTTTTTGCACATCCTCCCTCTCTTCCCCTCCCCGCCCTTTTTTGAGATGGGGGTCTGTGCTCTGTTGCCCAGGCTGGAGTGTGATGGCGTGATCACGTCTCACTGCAGCCTCTACTTCCCAGGCCCAAGCAATCCTCCCACCTCAGCCTCCTGAGTAGCTGGGACTACAGGCATGTGCCACCATACCTGACTAGTTTTTTTTCCCTTATTTTTTTGTAGAGACAGTCTTGCTATGTTGCCTAGGCTGGTCTTGAGCTCCTGGGCGCAAATAGTCTTCCCACTTCAGCCTCCCAAAGTGCTGGGATTACAGGTAGTGTGAGCCACTATATCTGGGCTCTCCCCCTTTTCCTTTACTCTTTCCCCTGCCTTTCCCCTCACCACCCCCACCACACTCACCTTTTCTTTATCTTATCCTTAATTGGGCATTTGAGGGGTTTTTCTGTTTTATTGGTCGCTTCAGAGAGCCAGCTTTGGGCTTATGTGTCCTTTTTTATTTTTTATTAGTTTGAACTTTTATCTTTTTTATAAAATCTTCCTTTTGAAGTAGAAGCTGTCCTTTTCTAATTGCTTAAGATTAGTGCAAAGTTCCTTTTTATTTGTAAAATACCTTCATTAATATTGAAGGCATTTGACACTAAAGTCTCCTCAGAGAAAATCTTCTGGAGCGTTCTATAAATTTTGATATGAAGTGTTCTCTTTTCCATTGCTTTCAAGATATCCTCCAGTTCCCCTTTTGATTTCTTCTTTGATCTAAGAATATGTTTCTTAATTTCTAAGTAGTTAAGATTTTTTGGTTACCTGATTATTTAATCCTAATTTTATTGGACTGTGATCAACGAAGTATCCTTTAAATTTTTAATTTTAAAGGTTTGCAAAGGTTTTCTTTGTTGCCAAATATGCAGTTAATCTTTAAAAATGTGGCATAGGCATAAGAAAAAATGTATATTCTTATTTGAGGGAAGTAAGGGTATCTGTTGATCTGTTTCTCTTCTTCATGTCTTTATTGTTTTCTCTTTGGGAAATATTCTCATTTGAGAAATAACTTTTTGTCATGTTCTTGAATTTTAAGAATTTTTAGTTGCTGTATTATTTGGTGCATACATACATCTACCTTTTATATTTCTTCCAAAACCATGAGTTTAGTAATATCACTCTATCCATCAGTGCCTTTAAGCTCAAGTCCAACTTG
Source organism: Macaca fascicularis (assembly GCF_037993035.2). Classification (NCBI taxonomy): domain Eukaryota; kingdom Metazoa; phylum Chordata; class Mammalia; order Primates; family Cercopithecidae; genus Macaca; species Macaca fascicularis. Next base: position 18,700,173 of record NC_088375.1, read on the forward strand.
TCTGCTGTTAATTTTGCCATCCCTGTCTTCTTCTTTGCATTTGCCTGGTATCTCCTTGTTTTGTGTATTATTTTCAACCCTATTTGTCCTTTTAGGTATGTCTCTTGAACAGCATAGATTTATATATATATTTTTAACACAACCTTATAGGCCCTTTAGTTGAATAAATCAATCTGTACACATTTAAAGTAATAAGAAACAGGCTTGATTTATTTCTTGCATCTTATTTTTATTGATTCAGCTTTTATTCTCATTTCCCCATTTTTGATGTTTTGATCAAGTTATCCTTTTTTTTTTTACTTGATAATATGGAAGTTCTTCACTTTCCATTTTTTTAGTAACAGCTTTATTATAAAATAATTCAGCCATTTAGTGTGTACAATTCAGTAGCTTTTAGTATATTCACAGTTTGTGAAACTATCACCACAATCAGTTTTAGAACATTTTCATCACCCCATAAAGAAACTTTAGCCATCTAAATTACCATCAGTCTCCTTTCTGTGTCTTTAGCTTTGCCTATTCTAGACATTTCATATCAGTGGAATCATATCACATGTGGATTTTTGTGACTGGCTTCTTTCAGTTAGTGTAATGTTTTCAAGCTTCATTCATGTTGTCACATGTCTCAGTATTTCATTCCTTTTTCTTGTTGAATAATATTCCATTGAATATATATACCACATTGTATTTATTCATCACTTGAACATTTGGGTTGTTTTCATCTATTGGCTATTATGAATAATGGCAAAACCTTTATGTACAAGTTTTTGTGTAGACATAGTTTTCATTTTTCTTGGGCATATACCCGGGAGTGGAATTGCTGGGTCATATAATAACTCTGTGTTCAACATTTTGAGAAACTACCAGGCTGTTGTCCAAAGTGACTGCACCATTTTACAATCCCAGTGGCAGTGCATGAAGGTTCCAGCTTCCTCATATTCTTGCCGGCACTTGTTAGTGCCTGTTGTTTTGATTCCGGCCTTCCTCGTGGGTGTGAAGTGGAAGCTCATTGAGGTTTTGACTTGTGTTTCCTGAATGACTCATGATGTTGAGCATCTTCTCATATGCTAACTGCCCATTTGCATATCCCATTTGGAGAACTGTCTATCAAAGTCTTTTGCCCATTTTTAAATTGAGTCATTTATCTCATTTTTAAATTGAGTTCTTTATATGTTCTGAATATTCCTTATATAGTCTTATCATATCTATGACTTCCAAATATTTTCTTCCATTTAGTGGGTTGTCTTTTCACTTTCTTGATGATGTCTTTGGAAGCACAAAAGTTGTACATTTTGTGACATCCCATGTATCTGTTTTTCTTTGTTTGTGTGCGTTTTTGGTGTCCTAGCTAAGAAACCATTGACAAGTTTCAGATCACTAAGATGTAACCCTATGTTTTCTTCTAAGAGCTTTATCATTTTACACTTAACATTTACATCTTTGGTCTATTTTGAGTTTTTTTGGTATGTGATGTAAGGTTTCCATTTTTTCTTTTGCATGTGGATGTTCAGTTGCTTCAGCACCATTAATTGAAAAAACTGCTTTTCCCCCATTGAATTATTTTGACACCTGTGTCAAAAATCAATCGATTGTAATTTATTTTCCATTTTAATAACTGTCCCTTTCTTCTTGACTACTTCACAATAAAATGTGTATTGCTCTAGAGTCATTTGAAAACAGTATGCTATTTCCCCAGGTAAGACTACTGTCCCCTGAACAAGACCTTCTATGTCATGAGTTCTTACTTAACTTTTATCATACTCAGTCCCAGAGATTGACTGCTGTTCTTTTACATTACATGCATACATACACACAAGATACATCAAATATACATTTTGTCCAAGTGAGTAAATGTTTGCTTAAGTCAAGATGAAGCCAATTATGGAAGGAATTTCTAGGATACAGGAGTACTGCCTGAACTTTTGTTTAAAAAATTTACACTGTATTAGATCCAAAATTATAAAGGTTGACAAGGTAGTATAGGTATAGTAACCTCTCATGCTGTCAGTGGCTTGATTGTACCTGTAGTCACTCTGCCACGTATTTGTGAAAATTAAGGGAAATTCAGTTGGGACTGGGGACTGGGCAAGGCAATTTGGGCTACAACTGTGAACACAGGGTGCTTCTGCCAGTGACGTCTCCACCATCCTCTCCAGCAGTAGCTCTCTGAGGTAAAGATTTACCTTCCTTTCATCTCCTAGACTTGAGGATTTGACCAGTCCACAGCATGATGCAGTTTCATGGACACAAGCCCATGAACAAATCCTTGGTTCACTGCTTAAAGGTATTCTTTGAATATTTTTAGGAGTAAATTTCAGGTGTTGCCCCCACTATAATTTTTACTTGTGATATTTCTGCATGCAATTGTTTCCTCTCACAGTCACTTGAGGAAAAACTAGGAATGTGGCAATGGAACAATACATCTCTCTTTCAAGATAAAATCATTTTTGAACTTCTGATTTTTTTTCTATGAACATTAGTTTTGGTGTCTTCCGTAAAGAGACAATAGATATCATGTAAGAAACACTTATGCTCTCATGACACATCAGTTTGGTTACCCAGAATTCCCTGGGCCAGCCAACCAGAAAGGGAGGGAGAAACATGGCTGATTTCCTCATTAATCCAGCAAGCAGGCTGTCAGACTCAAAGGCCTGGATGTGTTTGCACAGCCAAATGTCTGCTGTACAAGACACAGAAGGAGCACATTAATTCAAGGAAGAGTATTTTTTTTTTTTTCTGTAACATGGTTTCCAGGAGGAACTTAATAATCAGGATTCATAGCTTGGGCAGATCTCAGCAATTCTTCATCTTCTAACTACTGAAAATGATAATTTGTTCACGATAATCATTTTAACAGCCATTTTGAGTGTCGCTTTAGTCTCCATAAACTTAAAACTACAAGGAATTGTCTTAAGACATTGAGGTCTATTATTGAAAACAAACATTTTTCTGTAACTCTTTTCTTCAAGCTCTGAATATTGTTTTTTAGTCCCAGATTGAAAATGATGTATTTTGGGCTGGGGCATGGTGGTTCACGCCAGTAATCCCAGCACTTTGGGAGGCCAGGGCAGGCGGATCACCTGAGGTCAGGGTTTCAAGACCAGCTTGACCAATGTGGCGAAACCCCGTCTCTACTAAAAATACAAAAACTAGCTGGGTGTGGTGGTGCACGCCTGTAATTCCAGCTACTCGGGAGGCTAAGGCAGGAAAATTGTTTTTGAATGTGGGAGGTAGAGGTTGCAGTGAGCCAAGATTGCACCATTGCACTCGAGCCTGGGCAACAAGAATGAAACTCTGTCTCAAAAAAAGTGATATTGTCAAACTTGATTGTGAAATTTTTATCCCTGAATTTTTAAAGTGGTGTAGTTGAGTTTTTGCTTTTAACTCATCATCACCAGATGAACAATTCCCAAATAGGAATGTTTCTTGAAATAGTTATAGCCTGAATAAAATTAAATGACTATAAAATTACCCTAAGTAATTACTTAAGGGTAATTAAGGGCTATTTAGTATTATGAAAGCTAATATATGAAATAATTCTCCAAAGATTATAATTATGATATAATCTAAACTCTATTGTTCTGTCTTGTATTATTACTTAAATTTTATAACTGTCATTTCTAAAAGCATAAATATTCTTTCTAAAATTATCTGGGCAACATACTCATAATATTTCTGTTAACTGTCATTCTGTTTCTCAATTTATATACTTGAAGTCTTAATTTCTTAATATTTTTTGCCTATAAAATTAGCAGCTTTACAGTCTTTAATTATTGCAACACTTCACTCTTGCAATAATAACTAAACATTTCTACTTTAACTAACAGAATTTCAAACTGTAAAGCACCTTAGCATATTTTTAGTCGGAGTTGCATCTTAGAATTATCTGTAAAAATAAATACTGTGGCATTAATTTAAAAACTGAATTGCATGTCTTGTGCATATCACTGAAATGCGTTCTGCTTAGGCATGATGAGAATCTACACGATTAAATGACACTAATCACCCATCAAATCAAGGGTGTCAGAAACAACATTGAAATAGGCATCAACCATTCACCCCTGAGAAGGCCCAAGACCGTTCGGCTCGTTGGTCATCAGTTCTTTCTCCTCTTTTCTCACCATAAGGTCTTGGTTCTGGTCCATATATTTTTAGAGACCATTTTTTGCTGTTATCCTCAGCCATGGGGGCTGTTGGTATATACAGCTGGTGCTTGAACAACACAAGGCTTAGGGGAACTGACCTCCCACACAGTCAAAAATCTGTGTGTAATTTTATCTCCCCAAAATCTTAACTAATAACAGACTACTGTTGACAGGAAGCTTTACCAATAATATAAATGGTTAATTAACAAATATTTTGTATGTTATGTGTATTATATACTGTATTCTTAAAGTAAGCTAGAAAAAAAATGTTATGAAGAAAAATCATAAAGAGAAAATGTATTTACTGTTCTTTTAGTGGAAGTGGATCATCTACGCCTTCTTCAGGTTGAGAAGGCTGAGGAGAGAAGGATGAGGAGGGGTTGGTCTTGCTGTCTCAGGGGTGGCAGAGGAGGAAGGAAATCTGGGTATAAGTGGACCACACAGGTCAAACCCCTGTTGTTCAAGGGTCACCTGCACTCTGAATTTTTTCTTCATATATCTTTTTTTTTTTTTTTTTTTTTTTTTTTGAGACAGAGTTTCTTTCTCTGTTGCCTAGGCTGGAGTGCAGTGATGCAATCTCAACTCACTGCAAGCTCCACCTCCCAGGTTCATGCCATTCTCCTGCCTCAGCCGCCCAAATAGCTGGGACTACAGGCGCCCGCCACCACACCTGGCTAATTTTTTTGTATTTTTAGTAGAGATGGGGTTTCACCTCTTCATATATCTTTTTTTTAAAAAACATCATGATAGCTGAGTGATACCTTGCCTCGGGAAGCCATTCTTTTTTTTTTTTTTTTTTGAGACAGAGTTTCGCTTTTGTTGCCCAGGCTGGAGTACAATGGTGCGATCTCGGTTCGCCACAACCTCCACCTCCCTGGTTCAAGCGATTCTCCTGCCTCAGCCTCCTGAGTCGCTGGGATTACAGACATTCACCACCACGCCCAATTTTGTATTTTTTGTATTTTTTGGTAGAGATGGGGTTTCTGCATGTTGGTCAGGCTGGTATCGAACTCCCGACCTCAGGTGATCTGCCCGCCTCGGCCTCCTAAAATGCTGGGATTACAGGCATGAGCCACCGTGCCCGGCATTTTTTTTTTTTTTTTTTTTTTTTGAGATACGATCTTGCTCTGTCTCACACAGGCTAGAGTACAGCAGCACAGTTGCAGCTCACTGCAGCCTCAGCCTCCTGTGCTCAAGCGATCCTCCCCTCCCACCTCAGCCTCCCAAGTATCTCAGACCACAGGCATCTGCCACCACACCTGGCTAATTTTTTAAATTATTTGTAGAGATGGGGTCTCCCTATGTCACCCAAGCTGGTCTTGAGCTCCTAGGCTCCAGCAGTTCTTCTGTCTCAGCCCCTGAGTAGCTGGTGTGCATGTTTTCTCATGGCGTGTATCTAGAGCTTGGTGTCTTCACTGCCCCTGTTCATTCATCCCTTTTCCTCCCAGGTCTCAGGATGCACCCTCACAGTCTCATAGCTTGACGCCTTCCACCCTGCATCTTCCACTCTGTTATTTCCTGGTCTTGATCTTTTGAGTGAGTAATTCAAGAATCCTATGTGCCCACCTTCTTCTTCTTGAATAGTTGTTTAGTTGGGAAATCATGTTTTCTAGTTACAGGAAATCTTTTTTTCCCCTCCTGTGTATGTTGCAGTAGAATCCTCTTGAGCACTAGAATTATTTTAATTGAAATTCAAGTTGTCTGTATCCTCCAGTAGTTCCCTCTTTCTGGGGGTGTGTCTGTTTCTTCTGGGCTGTCCTCCTTGTATGTTGCTGAGACTCTTGGAAGGGGTTATCACTCTTTGTAGGCTCAGGGGCCTGGGTCTGGTGGAGCACTGGTAGGGTTGGCGGGCCTGCCATGGTGAGAGAGAAGGCGGCTCTTCCCGTGTCCAGAGCGGACCCTGCATGACCTTCCCTTTGCTTGTGGGCTCTGGGACTGGCAGCTCCACCTCCTGCGCAGCTGCTGCTTTGCCCCTGGAGCCTGGGAATCCAGGCAGAGCACTCGGGATGGGGCTGGTTTTCCTCCAGGGCCCACAGGTCTCCCCAGGTCAGCCTCACCTGAGGCCTTTGACTCTAAGATCCTCATCCTGAGGCTCTTGGGCTGGCCCCTCCAGCTTGAGAGGGAGGAAGCCCTACACTCGACCTCTCCAGCAGGAAGTGCACTGTGTGCACCCAGCCACTTCTTCTCGGTGCTGTAGAGACAGAAGGGGGACAAGTGGAGGGTGGGGGGCGAGACTGGGCTCAACCGTCTTCACTCAGATACCTGAAAGGCTTGATCTCAAGGAAAAGGGTAAGCATTGATAGGGCAGCACTCTACTTAAATTATTTTATTTCACACTTAGGTGTAAGTATTGTTATCCCCGTTACACAAATGAAACAGATGTTGGGAGATCAAGAAACTTCGAGAGGAAGTAGTAGTGGTGGAGTCGGGAATTGAACTGGGTGTGCTTTGGTCAAACTCTCAGGTGCTTTTGCAGCCACCCATGTTTCTGTTAGAGAAGAGGCCTGGAGGCATGCCTGCCATACAGTAAGCACTTGGTGTTCGCTGTTCTTGTCTGGTAGGACTCTAACGACCTCACAATGACACACCGATGGGCAGCTGGGAAGAAAACGATAGAGTGATGTGTGGTTTACAAAGACTTGATCTTGTAGTTGCTTGGATGAAGACAAGGATCCATTAAAAGCCGAAGTCTCCCTAACAAACCTCATTCTGGAACATCAAGTTCAATGGCCGTATAAGCAGTTGCTCAAACCTGCCATATCATTGGCAGAGAGTCACATATGTTCTACCAGACTAAATATATAATCATTGAGACATATTAAAATGTTGCTGGCTGGGCACTGGGGCTCATGCCTATAATCCCAGTGCTTTGGAAGGCCAAGGCGGAAGGACTGCTTGAGCCAAGGAGTTTGAGACCAGCCTGGGCAACATAGCGAGACCCCATCTCTACAAAAAATTTTAAAAATTAGCCAGGAGTGGTGGCATGTACCTGTAGTCCTACCTACTTGGGAAGCTAAGGCAGCAGGATTGCTTGAGCCCAGGAGTTTGAGGCTAAACTCAAAGGCAAGGCTCCCTCCTGCAACAGTGAACTCTCTTCACACCACTGCGCTCCAACTTTGGTGACAGATCAAGATCCTGCTATAAAAAAAAAAGTTAAAATGTTGCTATTGCTATCATTAAAAGCTTTTTGCTTTGGTCTTTAGAGATAACTTCTCACTCTCTACCTGGAGAACTGTTCCTGGACCTTCCCCGAGGGTAGTGAGGAGAGGCGTTAGGCCAGTGGACTCCTGTAGGCCTGCTTAGGCAGTCAACTCCCAGGCCCACTCCCTCTAGGGTGATGACTTGTGTGTGGACATGGATGTCAGTTTCATTTAGAATCAACTCACATGGACTCTGTGGCTCACAAGAAATGTGGTTACAGAATATGCTTAGTAATGCTTGGCATGATCATTTCTTGTTTTTAAGGAAAGACTGGAAAAATCTGAGCCTGAAAGGCTTCATCTGGACTCAAGTCAAAACTCCCTTCTCTCCCCCTCCCCGTCACCCACCACTTCCTGGCAGTAGCTTTGGCATCTGGGGCTGCTTCTGTCTTACAGTGGGAGGCACTTCAGGAGCCCTTGCCCTCTCCCTCTCCACAGCTCATCAGAGTCCATCCAGCTCTCAAAGGCCAGCAGCCCTGCCTCTCCTGGCCTGGGAGCAGTGGATGTCAGCCCTGTTGGCTCTCGGTGTACCAGGAGGTGTGCCGTATGGGGAAGTGAGAAGCACACTTGCCTCTGTTGCCAGGGCGCCTCCAAGCCCATGTGCAGGAGAAAACCGACCCCAGGAAAGAAAGCCCCATGATTAGAAGTCAGCAAATGTGACCGGAGGCCTGAGGGCTCTGATGTGGGGAAAGCCCGGGCAGCAGAAACCCTAGAAGATTATGAAGGGAAAAACCTGATTACTTGCTGAGGCCGGTGTGTTTTCAGTGTTTCTTTAATCCACTGGAAGTCAGAGGTGAGTGAAAATTTCGTAAAAGAATTATTTATTCCTTCTGGGTCTTGCTGCCTTTTGATCTTGGCATAGGACAAGGGTCTGCTCGAGGGTCCTTTCTTGGATCTTTCCTTAGTGCTGTTTGCTGTTCATGCTCCTCCCTGGCCCCAAGCAACAGGCCACATCAGGCCTTCATGGGACAAGTCGGGAGTTCCCCGTGAGAAGAGCCACCTCAACGGGGATGAGCAGTCGCTGAGCACGTAGTGCCTGCTGGAGGCCGTGTTATACATGTGCGCATATGCTGACCTGCCATGAGCGCCTCCTGTGTCCAGTGTGCATTGTCTGTGCCCCATAGCAGGTGAGGGGTGGAGCCAGGATGTGTTCCTGTGACCCAATGGAGCCCGTGACCCAGGTGCCAAAGCCAGCGTCCTTAACTCCCACCACGCAGCTCCCCTAACGGTGAATGCGGCCCAGTCCCCTGTCCTGACCATCTGCATAGGGCCATTCCTTCTGGTAAATGTTAGGTATCAGGTGGGAGGGACAGTGAATGAGGAAGGGGACAAGGACTCTCTTCAGGTAGCTGTAGATAATGTGCGTGCTTCTCAGGGTGTTGATAGAATCTCGTGGGCTTTAGTATCTAGGTCAGAATTCTGACTTGTTAGTTTGTAGTTATGTGTTCTCTGAGTCCGGTTTCTCATTTATAAAGTAGAGGAACTTCAACCTGATTTACTACAAGGTGGTCGTGAACATTGAATTGTGCAGCCTTTTTGTTGGAGATGGGATCTTGCTATGTTGCCCAGGCTAAAGTACAGTGGCTATTCACAAGTGCAGTCAGCACACTACAGCCTAGAACTTCTGGTGAGTGATCCACCCACCTCAGCCTCTCAAGTAGCTGGGACTGCTGGCACATGCCACCATGTCCAGCTTAAATTGTGCAACATTTATAAAACTTCTTTCTTAGTGTCTGGCACATGACAAGTACTCAGTAAGTATTGGCACTTCTCCTGCTACTGTTCTTTTGGGACCACGCAGTGGATAGTGAAGCACCCAAGTTTTAAGTCTTTACTGAGCACGCATTATGTCTCAAGCACCGTTTTGGGCTTTTAGAATACATCAGTGAACCAAATAGATTCTGGCCTGCATGATCTAGAGTGGGCAACAGACGATAAGCAGTGAACCAATAAGCAGATGGCATGTTAGAAAGGAAATGTTGTAGGAGAAGGAAACAGTAGGCGGGTTTAGGGGGCTTGAGAGTGATGGGGGAGGGGTGTAAGGCATCAGTTGCAGAATTAAATAGGGTGGGCAGGCCTGATTCAGAAGGTAAGATTTGAGCGAACCTCCCAGGCAGTGAAGGAGTTGGCCCAGTGCATTTCTGGGAAGTGGAGATCCCCGCCATCCAGGTGAGGCCTGAGGCAGGAGTATGCCTGGTGGGCGAGGCGCAGAGGAAGGAGAAAGGTGGTCAGAGAGCTGCAGGGTGGAGGCGGGGCACGGAGGGCCTTGCAGGCTATGGGAAGAACTTGGCTTGCACTTTGAATGAGATGGGGAGCCTTTGGTGGATTTTTAGCAAAGGGATAACATAGCCCTGTGTAAGTTTTAAAGAGATGCTATGAGTGCCAGGTTGAGAACAGACCCTAAGAGGACAAGCGTGGGATCTGGCTCCCACCATAAACTGGCAAGAGATGGTGGAGACGATGAGACGCCTTCAGATTCCCGACATGTTTTGAAGTTAGGACCAGCTGGCTGCCCCGATGGATTGCATGTTTCGTCCGTGGGAACCGAGTGTTGGAAGGATCTCCGGCAACGTGGGCAGGAGAAATAGGCGTCATTTTGTGAGTTTGGATTGAGTATCATGTGCCCTCAGCAGTGTCCTGCGGTCTGCGGGGATCCTTCAGTCACTTGACCCTACCCCCACTGCACATTCCTGTGGTCGTGACTGGTGACGGTGGGAGTAGCACTGGTAGCAGATGTCTGAGAGAGGACCAGACCAGAAGGCAGGCTCTACATGGTTTGTGATGGCTGAGTTCAGTGGTGTCGAGGAGATGGCATGTACCTGACTTCTCCTGTAAACATATAGGTAACCAGACCCATGGGAGGGCTTTGGAAGAGGGTGGGGCCATAGTGAGGGGTTAGGTCTGCAGGTAGCCACCTCCCACGGGAATCAGCTCCCCAGGGCATCCCTGGGCTGGACCTCCTGCTCAGAGCAGTCAGCTCTGTGGCAGAACAGACTCCCTGAGAAAACGCCAAGTGTATATCAGCAAAGCTGGGGGCTGTTCTCATGGAGCAGGGTTGCCAGACAGAATACAGGACACAGTAAAATTTAGATTTCAGATGGAGAATAATCGTTCAGCTTAAACTTGCTGGTCGTATCACATGGGCTGTATTTACATGTGAAAAAAATTACTTGTTGTTTATTTGAAATCCAAATAGCGCTAGATATCCTGTATTTTAATTTGCCAACTCAGGCTACTGTCTTGGTGTGTTCTTGCTCGCTGATGAGCTGCACCTGAGACTTAGCCGGCTCCCTTAGTAACCCGTGAGAGTTGCCAAGAAACAAGACTTTGAAAGAGCCATTGAATTTTGTGGGGAAAAGGTTCTGCTGGGCTCCTGGGTCTGTCTTTCCCAGTTTTCGGAGCCTGGCCCTGAGCTCATCGGAGCACTCTGCATCCAGCCCTTCCGTTTCTGAGACCAGCTGCTCTGGGGGACTCCATGCCGGCCCATGGCTGGGTTTTGAATCTTATCGAATGTGACAGTGCAGGCCCTGAGGGAGGTTGTGCTGTGGACTGAGAGCAATGCGATGACGCTCGAGATCTTCACCCGCTGAAAACCCAGTTCTGGGAGCTGTGGGGTGGGGTCACTGCCAGGAGCCCAGAGGTCTTGGGTGGGCTCTGCCTACTGAGGGCTTATGTTCTGGCCTGCTGGGGAGATAACCTTGCCTAAGACCCCTGTCTCTAGTTCTGTCCTCGAACTGCCTAGTTCTGTCTAGTTCTGCTGAACAGCGCCTCCCATCTGTCACAGGCTGAGTTGCGTCCACCCCAAATTCATATGTTGAAGTCCTAACCCCTAGTACTTCAAAATGTGACCTTCTTTGGAGATAAGGTCTTTAAAGAGGTGATTAAGGTAAAATGAAATCATATGGGTGGGCCCTAATCCAATCTGATTGGTGTCCCAATAAGAAGAGATGAGGACACAGACACACATGGGGGAGCCCATGCAGAGACGCGGAGACCGCCCTGTGTGAGCCAGGAGAGAGGCCTCAGCAGAAAACAAACCTGCCAACACCTTGGTCTCGCACTTCCCCCCACCTCCAGCACGGCGAGATAATACAGTTCTGTTGTTTAAGTCACCGTTCTGTGGTACTTTGTTATGGCTGCTTAGCAAATGAATGTACCATCCTATGAGACGTGCAAGGCTAGAGAGGAAAGCAAGGCAGGGATGCTGAATTCTGGGGGTTCAGATGGAGCGGTCTCAGCTCTGTGCCACTCAGTGTTTTGCCAACTGGGACTGTTTCAGGGTCCTGTGGGAGTTCCTGGGTGCCAGATGTGCCATTTCAGACTGGAAGGGAACCCATTAAAGCTGGCCTTGCAGATCTGTGAGAGGGGAATGACTCCTCCAGGGCACAGGTGGCGATAGCTTCTGAGCAAGAGGAGTCTGTGTGCCCACGTAGGGGACGCTACCCCCAAAGCCAACTCTGTGCTCTCACATAGAGCTGGAATCTTTTTCTTTTTCTTTTTCTTTTTTTTGAGACGGAGTCTCGCGCTGTCGCCCAGGCTGGAGTGCAGTGGCTGGATCTCAGCTCACTGCAAGCTCCGCCTTTCGGGTTCACGCCATTCTCCTGCCTCAGCCTCCCAGGTAGCTGGGACTACAGGCGCCCGCCACCACGCCAGGCTGATTTTTTGTATTTTTGGTAGAGACGGGGTTTGACCGTGTTAGCCAGGATGGTCTCCATCTCCTGACCTCGTGATCCACCCGCCTCAGCCTCCCAAAGTGCTGGGATTACAGGCGTGAGCCACCGCGCCCGGCCTAGAGCTGGATTCTTCCTGGCAGCAGCCTGTGGTTAAGCTTTAGAGAAGGCAAGGCACATAAGGAAAATGTCATCCGGCTCAGAAGCTCTGAGCCTGCTGATCTTCCTTGAGGAGGTCTGACTTTGCTGTGGGTTTGAGCTGTAACATGCCTATGGAAGAGATCACCATCTTAAATCACAGGCCCACAGTGTTTGCATCTGTGTATGCCCAGACATTCCTTGAGGAGATTTGGGGGAAAATATCCCAGAGCTATTTTTATGGCAGTGACATCTTTGGGTAATTAAAATTATTTTTATGTCATTGTTCTTAGGCATGAACTTGATAAATATTCTTAAATCTTCTCTGTTGCTTGGATTAATTTGCCATTTAAAGATTCATCTTTATAAAAATGTCACTTTATATGTCAAAAACTAGGAATTAGAAGACTGGGTAGATTTAAGGAAACGAGCAAAGCTTGATTCTGTATTGGTTTTGTTGTGCTTTAGAACTTCAAATGATGAAAGTTTTACTTTTGCTACTTGAATGCTGTGGTGGTATTTTTGCTTTGAATTCCATAGTTAGGGAGACAATTAGAAAATGTAACCAGTGAGGTTAGCAAAGCCAGGGTAGTAGTTCTACGTGGTAAATCAGTACAGCTTGCAAGGTGGGCCTCCAGATTTCTGAGCGGGAACAGTGGGAAGGAATTCCTCCACGGTGGTGGGGGCGAAGGCGTGGTGTGAGCATGCAGGCGTGTGTGCGGGTGGGTGATGGGAGGCCTCAGTGGAGCCTTGATTCCCAGCTCTTGGAATCGGGTCACAGAGAGCAGAGGATTTGGCATAAACCAGGATGATCTCCCTCCCTCTCCAGTGGCAACAGTGTGCCTCCCAGCTGTCCTTAGAAAGGACCCATGGGGTGTGACTCCAAAACCCTAGAAAGGGCCATAGGTGTGGGACATTTCCAGGAGTGCTCTGATTTCCAGCATGATTTTAAATGTGAGTGGCCACTGTACATAGCACCTCGCTTACAGGCTCTGCAGTCTGATCCACACACAATCCCATGGGGAGGGTGCCTCCCCACCAGTGTATGCTCCTGGTTTTAAATACAAGGAAATGGAGGCTCTGAGAGCAGAGTGGCCTTCCGGAGTCTCATGTCAGTACACAGTGTTTCAGGTGGACACCACGGTTTTGTAACTCCAAAGCCCAGGCCCTTCCTGTGATGCCCCCATGTGTGCCGTCCTCAGGTGCCTCAGGATAGGTGTGTCTCTGGGTTAAACGTGGTCTCATCTTCAGTAGCTTGTGGTCCATTCAAGATGAATGGGGGGCACCAAAATGTACTTTAGCTGCCAAGGGGGCTGGAAGGAGAACCTGACAGGAGTATGGGTGAGTGGAGGAGGACCCTGGCTGCAGAAGTAGGCGGATGTTGAGGGGGAGGAGGATAGAGTGAAAGGGAGGATGGTGGGGATGGGGGAGGAGGGTGGAGAGTGAAAGGGAGGAGCTTGGGGAGCAAAGGGGGAGGAGGATGAAGAGAGTAACTTAAAAATAGGGCGTAGAGGAGAAGGAGTGTGGGGGTAAAAGGGAGGAGTGCGGGAGTAAAAGGGAAGAGTGTGGGGGTAAAAGGGAGGAGTGTGGGGGTAAAAGGGAGGAGTGTGGGGTTAAAAGGGAGGAGAGGGGGGTAGAACAGTAGGAAGAGCAGAAAGAGGGAAGCAAAGGGAGGATGGAGAGTGAAAGAGGAGCTTGAGGTTGGGGAGGAGGGTGGGAAGTAAAAAGGGAGGAGCTCAGGGATGGGGAGAAGCATGAGGAGAGGAGGGTGGGAGTGAGGAGCTTGGGGATGGGGAGGAGTGTGAGGAGAGGAGGGGAGGAGGGAGGGAGTGAGAGGGCTTGGGGATGGGGAGGAGTGTGAGGAGAGGAGGGGAGGAGGGAGGGAGTGAGAGGGCTTGGGGATGGGGAGGAGTGTGAGGAGAGGAGGGGAGGAGGGAGGGAGAGAGAGGAGCTTGGGGATAGGGAGGAGTATGAGTGGAGGGAAGGAGGGAGGGAGTGAGAGAGGAGCTCAGGGATGGGGAGGAGCATGAGGAGACGAGGGGAGGGGGGTGGGCAATGAAAGGAGCTTGGGGTTAGGAGAGGAGGGCAGAGAGTGAAAGGAGCTCGGGGATGGGAAGGAGTGTGAGAAGCACAGCGGGAAGAACTTGGAGGACCCTGGCCAGCTGCGGGAGGAGCAGCACAGGGAGGGGCTTGGGGAGCAGAGGTGGAGTGTGGGCAGCAGGGGAGGAGCACCATTAGCAGTGCTCCACAATGAGCAAATCCTAGGAGTAGGCTCCCCCTCCTCACATTCGAAAACCGCCACTCCTGTAGCACAATAGAAGGGCAGAGTCAGAGTTGGTCCCTGTGGAGGCTTTTAGGGGAAACGAAACAGAGGTTCTTGAGGGTACTGGGCACGTTTACCTAGCATGCTTCGCCCTCGTCCTCAGGCCTGAGACAGGAGGGAGCACCCTCACTGGCCCTGTGGGATGATCCCCATCCAGGAGTGGCTGATCTCCAGGGAGATAAAATAGGCATTTTTTGTTGAATATGGGTATGGGATGTGGGGCGACGTTCTCTGAGGAGCCATAGGTAGAATTTGTATAAAAGAAGTCCATGTTTCTATAAGATCTGTAGCCTAATCAGAGGCGGAATGAGCCAGAAGAGCGGGAGAGCTGGCAGCCTGCAGAGGACACCAGCCTGGGGCGGGTGTGGCGGACTCTCGGGCGGGGAGCCAGTGAGGGAGAGAGCCTTGCGAAGCCACCTCTGTTTCTAAGCAGGCTGTGGACTGGCGGGCCCCGGGCCTAATTTCCTTTTCTGAGCTCCTTCTGAGTCTCCTAAAGTGGACACGACGATTGGGTGGAAGCCTCTGGCAGCAGAGACCCTCCTGTGTCCTGTGAGAATCTGTGAGCCACCTCCTTAAAAGTGGGATGGTGAAGTGTCCTAGGGTGAGCCTCCTAGAGTCTGCCTCCTTGCCTCATCCTCCCATCCCTGCCAGTGGTCTCCTGTGTTGAGTGGCTGCACTGGCCCCTGAGCACAGCACTACCCTCCCCCTCCCGTTTCCCTTCTCTTCCCTTTTTCCTCCCTCCTCCTCCTCCTCCTCCTCCCCCTTTTCCCTGCTCTTCCCCCTTCCTTCCTCCTCCTCTCCTCCTTTCCCTTGGCTTCCGTGTCTCCTCCCTCCTTCCCCCTCCCTTCCCCTTCTCTTCCCTTTTTCCTTCCTCCCCTTCCTCGTCCCCTAACCTCTCTTCTTTTCTTCCCCTTCCCCTTCTTTTTCCCCTTTCCTCCTTCCTCCTCTTCCTCCACCTTCCCCTTCCTATCCCCCTCCTCTTTTCCTTCCTTTCTCCCTCTCCCCCTTTCCTTTTCCCTGATTCCCCCCCACCCGCCCGCTCTCCCTTTCCTCCCTCTTCCTCCTCCTCCCCTTCCTCTACCTCTCCCTCCAGTTCCTCCTGTCTTGCAGCTGCAGTTGGAGAGCTGTCTCCGCCTGCTGCTCCAGGCTCTCTCCGCCTGCTGCTCCAGGCTCGGGCTGAGCCCCATGGGGTCTGGTGTGCTGTCAGCCAGGCCTGCGTTCCTGCCGCTGGGCTGAACTTCTCTAGCTCGGCCCCTGCTTCCCGGGCCAGAGAGCCAACCGCCGTGGGGCTTGTGTCTCCATCGTGAGGTGGACTCTCGGGGCCTCACGGGGAATCTCCTTGGGTGAGAGCAGGCCGCTGCTGAGGAGTGGGCGTGGAGCACAGGTTTTGGTAATGGGAAGTCCAGACAGTCCTCTGGTGAGGGACACGCTTGCAAGGAGCCCCAGAAGGACAGGCAGGAGGAGGCAAGGGCTGACAGCCTCAAAGTTCCAAAGCAGCTGCCCTCCCAGAGCTCCTGTGAGCTGGAGATAACAAAGCTCGGGTGCTTTGTAACTCAGCTTTGGCGGGGGAGAAGATCTGCCTTGAATTAACTGACATCTGAAGGCTTCCTGTCAAGCAAGCAGGCCTGTCATCAAAGCCTGGGGCTCATCAGCTGGCCTTGGGCTCTGGCCTTCCCCAGCTTGACTGTCACCCAGTGGGAAAGAAGGAGGGAAGATGCAGGGGTACGTGGGGCACAGGCATCCTCTCATCCTGGAGGGAAGCACCTCCAGGGCCGTGGGTCAGTGCTGATCCCCAATGGACCCCGACTTTCCCCCACGCCTCTCAGGGCAGCCCCTGTGTGGGGGGATGTGGCCAGGAAGCACTGAGGTTATCCGAAGCTGGTGGCAGCTGGGGATCAGCCCCATGACACATGACCAAGGCACTCTTAAGAGAAAAAAAATCAAAGCAAGTAGGATTTTCGTTTGGAGATCTGGTAGTGAAGCTTCACAGTCCTAGTAAGCCTCGGTTCAGCCTTTTCCTATAAAAAGTTCATTTCATCTTCTGTTCCTTTCTAACCACATCATTAAAATGAGCAAACGCCCAGCAGGACTCCTGTGTCGGGCTCCCTTTAGGGGAGAAGGGCAGCTTGGCCCCCTTCTCTGGAGCAGGCTCGGGCCACTGCTGAGCATGGAAGAAAGACATGCAGCGTAGGGCTTGTTTCTTATTGAATTTCACGAAGATCAGTGCCAGGCGTTTGGGGCTGCTTGATAAGTATAAAGCCTCTGCCATTTTTTGGCTACTAGAAATGGTGAGGAAGAGGTTTATTTTTCTGGAAATAGCACTTCCGCCTAAGTGCACCAAAATACAGTAGGAGCTGTGTTTTATGGATGACCAAATGCAGCTCTCTCTCCTTGGTACCTCACAGTTTGGTCCTGGCAATTGTTTTACTACAGGAAGCAAAAGCTCGTCACTGAGGTCTTAAGGTGTGAGGAGGAGGGAGAGGAGGAGGAGGGAGAGGGGTGAGGAGAAAGGGTCTGATTTGACATTTGCTTTCTGTGTCATACTTTTCCCTGAGTCCAGGAAATTCACACGTAAAGTGCACCTTAGCATATACCATTTTGTAATGATGCAATTTGAGAAATTCTCGATCTGTAAAACTTCTGTTACATCCCTGCAGGGAAGGAGACAGCAAACTCATCTTTTTTCCTAGGGGAGAAAATGAGGGGGCAAAATTGGAAAATTGCTAAACTATCATCCCATGTGCAATTTCTGAATCTTTCCTAAATGTTTTGATGACTAAAAGGAGGATGAGTCGGGACCATGTCTCAGGCCCTCGGAGATGTTACCATTAAGTCCCCATCTGCGTTGTTGCAGATGTCAGCGACGGTGACAGGCTGGTAGCAGCTCCCTCCCACCCCACCCCCCACACTCAGGCAAACTGTCCTACCTTGGCAACGTGCCCTGGTGCTTTCCTGATGAACCGAACTCAGTCACTATGACCAGTCGGTATGAAATGGAGGTGGATGAAAACTGGCAATGAGGCTGGGCGTGGTAGCTCACGCCTGTAATCCCAGCACATTGGGAGGCCAAGGCAGGCGGATCCCTTGAGGTGAGGAGTTTGAGACCAACCTGACCGACATGACAAAACCCCATCTCTACTACAAATATAAAAATTAGCTGGCTGTGGTGGCGGCGCCTGTAATCCCAGCTACTCGGGAGGCTGAGGCAGGAGCATCACTTGAACCCGGGAGGCGGAGGTTGCGATGAGCCAAGATCAGACCACTGCGCTCCAGCCTTTTTTTGAGCCTCCATCTCAAAAACAAAACAAAACAAAACAAAACTGGCAATGAGCCTCTTCTAAAACACACACCCAACCAGTGGGCTTCTCGAGATGTCCCAGCCAGCCTTCCCCGGCCCCGTGATTCTGAGCTGCTGGAGCAACCCAGGATCCCTGGAGTGGGCAGGTAGGGATGGGCAGGGCTTAGAGATGCTGCAGGTGATTCTGATGCCACCTCACCCTCTGGGTGAGATACCCGACCTTAGACTTGAGTTTGCCCTCACCCTCTGAAAGCCCACTGGGAAAGACCACCAGTAATACACCTATTGTCAAACAAACGTAGGCTGATGTAGTTTGCTGCAGCCAGAGAGGATGCACCCCAGAAGAGGGGTGAGATGTTCAGGTGAGGTGAGAGGGGTTGGGAGGAGCCACGAATGGGGTTTGGGCTTCTGCTGGTGATTCTAAGGAGGGTGTGAGGAAGCCGAAGCCAGCTCTGACGGAAGGCTGTGTGGACCCAAAGGCATGGGTGGGTGAGAGAGCATCTGAGTCCCTTTCACCTGGAAGACAGAGGCTCACCGTGGAACTTGACTGGCAGCAGTAAAGAAGCAGTGGTCACCCACTTATGGTGGGCAGAGCGAAGGGTATTGAGTTGTTCTTCTGGTCGCAGGGCTCCCCCCTCCCTGCTGTGTCCCACCATGTCACAGAGCAGCCTCGCCTGATGATTGGTACGTTGTGGGGCCTATCGCAATCTGACTGTCAACCTCTAACTGCAGAGCTGTGTTCTATGTTCTCACCCTCCCACCTTCTGACTGTGTGATTCAGGCAAGTCACTCATCTTCTTGGCCTCCATTTCCTCCTTTATAAAAGGGAGGGGAGCGAGGATGATACCTTTTCTACCCTAGGCAGTGTCACTTTGGGACAGGGTAATGTCCTCAGGTCCCATCCCAAATCGTTCAAACAGATTCCATTCTTCCACATCCTACACCACCTATACATTCTCAATAGTGTATAAGTTGAGTTGCTGTTGACCAGTTGGCATAAGGCTAAACTTTATTATTTTAATGAACATTTACTAATTGGATTTTTCAACCTACTTTTTATATTTTGGAGTTAATACCGCCTTATTCCGGGCTTGAACATTTCCACAGCTCTTCTAAACTTTATTTTCTGGGTACTGTTCCCACAGTGTCTAAGGAATGGAAAAGCCCTGCTTCTCTTCTGCAGACATCCTGAAGGCTGTGAGATCCTGCAAGTCCAGCGACAAGGTTTGGGTGTCGTCGGAGCCCTTCATATTTTATGGAAAGTTTTATATATACATGCGCATTGACGTTTATAAGGAAAATGTTGGCCGGGTGCAGTGGCTCACGCCTGTAATCCCAGCACTTTGGGAGGCCGAGGCGGGTGGATCACCTGAGGTCAGGAGTCCGAGACTCGACTGGCCAACCTGGTGAAACCCCGTCTCTACCAAAAATACAGAAATTAGCTGGGCATGGTGGCACGTGCCTGTAATCCCAGCTACTCAGGAGGCTGAGGCAGGAGAATCGCTTGAACCCGGAGGCAGAGGCTGCAGTGAGCCGAGATCACGCCACTGCACTCCAGCCTGGGTGACAAGAGTGAAACTCCATCTCAAAAAAAAAAAAAAAAGAAAAAGAAAAATGTCATCACTTGCATAGAACCTCCAAGGGTTTTGCATCATAGCAGAGATTTGCATCAAAGCCTTGTGAAGTGGAGCTTGAGGGAAGATGGTCCGTTGGAGGGCTAGGCCCACGCACTTGGTCTCCTTGCAGCAGCGGTCTGAGCCCAGGGCAGCTTCCTCCCAGTCTTTCCAGGGCATTGGGGCAAGAGATGGGCATAGGAGAAAGCCCACTCGACAAGACCTTGTGTCTGAGGCCCCCCTGGCTCCTGCCCTTTCCTGTCTCTAGCCCAGGAGGCCCCTCCTTCTTTCCCCATTTCTGTGACCTGAGTCAACCAGAGCCCAAGGTGCTAGCAGCTCCTCTGCTGCTTTTCCATCCAAGGGAGTCACGGCCACCCTGAGAGGTAAAACACGTGGCCTGCAAAGAAAGCAGCCTCCCATCCTCATCCTCTGTGCAGTTCATGCTTAGGCATTTAAAAATGTGGCCCACAGGCCGGGCGCGGTGGCTCACGCCTGTAATCCCAGCACTTTGGGAGGCTGAGACGTGTGGATCACGAGGTCAGGAGATAGAGACCATCCTGGCTAACATAGTGAAACCCCTTCTCTACTAAAAATACAAAAAATTAGCCGGGCGTGGTAGCGGCACCTGTAGTCCCAGCTACTCGGGAGGCTGAGGCAGGAGAATGGCGTGAACTCGGGAGGTGGAGGTTGCAGCAAGCCAAGATCGTGCCACTGCACTCCAGCCTGGGCGACAGAGCAAGACTCCATCTCAAAACAAACAAACAAAACAAAACAGAAGAAAAGTGGCCAACAAGGGGAAGTGGCCGCAGTTGTCCTGTGCATCCAGTGGACGATTTGGTGCGCGTCTGAGTGGGGGGCAGTGCCTGTCTCACTCAACCCCATCGCTGCTTGGCTTGCAGGAGGCCAGGGTTCTGCTCTCAGCCTTGTGGGAAATCCATGCACCCCAGCTGCAAAGCA
Source organism: Macaca fascicularis (assembly GCF_037993035.2). Classification (NCBI taxonomy): domain Eukaryota; kingdom Metazoa; phylum Chordata; class Mammalia; order Primates; family Cercopithecidae; genus Macaca; species Macaca fascicularis. The sequence goes on from NC_088375.1 coordinate 18,720,517, forward strand.
TGTCCGCTCTTGTCCTTTCCAAGCTACTCTCTGTGTCGGGCCTCCCTAAGTCTGTGATCTTCTAAAACTGCAGTTACCATCTTGGCCATCCTCATGCACAGCCCTTCAGTGGCTCTCCGTTGCAGTAGAGCAGAGATGCACATTTCAGCTTTCGGGCCAACGTGAATTGGTTGGGGAGGGGCTGCTGGGAGCAGCAGAGAGAGCTGCACACTGAGTTACATCCATCACTGGGGGACACGGGGAGCAGCCCCTTGATGGCACGCATTTGCTCTCACTGGCCTGTCAAAATACACAGCCCCTCCTTTGCTGCCACATCCCTCCACATAACTTCCCCTCCAATTATGTAACCTTATGGCTAATTCCTGAAAATATTCTTCCCCATGTGATCTGCTTGGCTGATACCTCGTTACCTTTTGGAACGCAGTTGCAGGCCCAAGCCTAGGAGCTTGTCGGAACATTCAGAATGAGGTTGTTGGACACTTCAGGCTTGAAAGTAATGATGAAGGTGCTGCTGAGACCATGGCTATTCCACTTCTTCCCTGGGGGCTGCTGATCTCCCTAACCCGAATCACCTGCCTTCTGCAAGCCATGGCTTCTCTGTGTCTCTGAATAGCTGGAAAGTATTGCATAGGGCAGAGCCCAGCCAGGTACCTGCCAAGAAACAAGGTGAGTCTCTTTTTTCCCACCAGGCCTGGATTAGTCACTTGAACTAACGGCCTGCCGAGCCTCCCCCCGGCCTGGCCTCCTAGATGCTGGGTGTGCACAGACAGCTCAGTGAGGGTGGGGCCACCTTGTATTCTGCCCCCTTTATTCTTTATTCTGCTTCTAAATCTAAATCATGCTGACTCCTTAATAAGTAATTGAATCAGGGTCAAGAGAGAAAGGTACTATCAGTAAGCCTAATTTATTGTTGGCTCAGAAATAATGAATCCTGGAAATGAGGTTATGAGGAAGACCATTTAGAAACATGAAAAGCTTTAAAGCACATCTCTTGTTATGTTTCTGCCTGCTTGCCATTTAGAAAGTTAAAATTTTATGTAAGTGACACTCTGTATACCACTTCCTATCTGCTAGACTATAAGGTTTATTGAAAAGAAGTGCTTCCAGCTCCATGCTCTAAAACAATCCAGCATCTAAAAATAGAAGGAAATGGGGAATGCTCCTTTTCAGAGCTCAGTGAGGCTCTTCTGGGCCCCTAAGGTAGCAGGGACACACCGTCTCAGTTTGGAGACGCTTGGTTAGGAGCTTGAACTCACTTCCAGAGGCAGTGCTATTTATGTGGGTAGAAGGAGGAAGATAGCAATGCCATACATATTCCCCTAATTCAGGCTTCCTTCTCCAAAATCCTTTCCTGCCATTGAAACGTAGCCCAGTGCTAGGCAGAACACCATGTTTGAAATCGGGGCTATATTTATAACACATTTCAAAGAGATAATGTCTAAATATATAGGGATGTCTTACCAAATCGAGAAGAAAAATGACAGTCACCTCCAAGGCAAAACCAACAAAGGACCTAAACAATTTGTTTAATCCAAACAAAAGGCCAATAAGTAAATGAATTTCTGTTTAACCACACTAATATTCAGAGAAGTTAGCCAATGGTGATGAAGTACCATTTATTTCTATCAAACTGTCAAAGGTTGATAAGGACAACTGTTAGGATTTGCATGGAAAATGGGCACTCCCACTACTGACAAGAGTGAAAGTTGGCAACTTCCATCAGTGCTCTTAAGAAAAGCATCTTCTACTACTACTGTGCCCTAGGCAGATTACCACACGCAGACAGGGACATTTGGTATAAGAATACACATCACAGCACTAATTAGAAAAGTGAAACTCATATATTCACATCATAAGAGGTTAGTTGCCTAAATTATACTGCTTTTTTTTTTGAGATAGGGTTTTGCTCTGTCACCCAGGCTGGAGTGCAGTGGCACAATCACAGCTCATTACTGCCTCAACCTCCTAGACTCAAGCAGTCTTCCCACCTCAGCCTTCTGAGCAGCTGTGACTACAGGCATGCACTACCACACCTGCCAAATTTTTTGTAGAGATGGGGTCTCGCTGTGTTGCCCAGGCTAGTCTGAAACTCCTGAGCTCAAGTGATCCTCCAGCCTTGGCCTGCCAAAGTGCTGGGACTGTAGGTATGAGCTACCGTGCATAGCCATAGCACGTTTGTAACATGGAATATGAGGGAGCCACTTAAAATGAGGTAGTACAATACTCCTTAAACTCTGAAGGGTGTACAAGTTGCTGGGGAACCTGTTAAAATGCTGATTCAGATTCAGCAGGGCTAGGGTGGGGCCTGGGAATCTACATGTCCAACAAGCTCCCAGGTGACGCTGCTGCTTTAGGGACCACACTTAGGGTAGTCAGGATGGAGAGGAGGTGTGCATTTACTGACAAAACACTTGTGTACTATGTGATGTTAAATGGGGGCAAAATCAGGTTATAAAGAAGAGGGCCCGCTCTTTTTTATATTTTAAATGTAAAATATACACACACGCTCTCCCTCATTTTATCTGGACAGATATTTACCAACATGCAAACAGTATATAGCTCAGAGTGTTGGGGATTTATGGTATTTTCCTTTTGCTTATTTGTATTTTCTAATTTCCCCTATAATAAATGAATCACCTTTGTGCGCTCTAAAAGGAGTTGGGGCAGGAATCAGCCTTGGCTCAGCACTGCTGCGACGCCTGGTGCCCATCCACACGGGCCGTTCTTATCTTGCCTTCATTTCAGTGGAATCTCAGTCATGAGTCCTTTTCCGAAAACCTTTCTGCATTAGGAAGGGAGGTGGAAATACTTTAAGGACTTATTTCATTTTTCCTGTCACGTAAAAGCTGTGGGTCTGGCTCTTTAAAATACTGCTTAAAATTCTCCCTTAAAAAGCAAGGCAATTACTTGCCAATCCCCCGCTGTAGGAAGGAAACCTTGTAATTACCAAGCATCTGTCTCTCAATTCAAAGTCAAGGCCCCACAGCCAGAAGACACTGTGATTCAGCAAACAAGAGGACAAAGTGAGTTCTGCGGGGGGATCTACACTGAAATCCTAAAATAACACGTGCGCGAGACTGAAATTGCAGCCCCAACGTTGGATGTAAATATATCATATGAAGGAGGAAAAAAAAAAAAAACAAAAACGCCTCTTCATGTGGCATGCTGGGCTGACTGGCAAAATGAAAGGCAGCAATTTTAACTGTCACCTTCACTGAAAGCAAAGTTGAGTTCGATGATTAAAAACATATTTACTGAAATACTTCTATAACCAGGGTCCTTGCTACAGCTTCAAGAAAAGTGAACAAACCACAGCAACTAAGAAGTCAGCAGGCCCTTCACCAACACCAGTATTTCTGGAAACAGCTTTTTAGAGCAATGGGTTAAGCACTACTAAAAGGAGGCAGGGAGGTAGAGAAGGGAACTAATATTTAATTAAGCACCTGAGTGCAGAGAATTTAACACACACAATACCCATTTTATAGACGAGAAGACTGAGGTGAAGAGGCAGCGTGGTGTCATGAGCGCCAAACACACCAAGCACTCTTGTTCTGCTCCTTATTGCGTGTGTGGCCTTGAATGAGTTCCTTCTATCCTTTAAGTTTTGTTTATTTGTAAAATGTGGATAATAAAACTACCCCCTGCTCCCACAGGGAACTGAGGGCACCTATCGCTGCTGTCCAGCGTGTGCCCAGTGCTCGGTGGGTGCTCAGCAGGTAGGAAGCTCTTTTAGGAGGGATCGTATCTTGCCCAAGGACACCTCGTTCAGCCTCACATGCCAGGGGCAGAATTTGAACCTGGGTTGGTCTCTCCCCAGAGTCCCTGTACACAGTCTCACTGCACTTTGCTGTGCCTGCTGGCCAAGTTTCCACACATACATCCCTCAGATCTCTTCTCCCTCCCCTATCTCCCACCTGGTGCAGTTCACCCAGTGATCCAGAGTCAGAACGTTGAAAGTATTGGCAAATGTTCCCTCTTTTTACTACTCTGGTTTGTTGTTTTTGTTAACATGACAGTCAGTACTACTTTTAAATTTAACCTAAATGGTTGAAATATATAGCATCCAATACTTCCCCAGTTGCTCCGACCCTCTTTGCAAAAAATATTCCGCCAAAGAAATCGGGAATCTTTCTGTCTGTGCAGAAAACCAGCTTGTTTTACGTTGGAAGGCTTTTCAACTGTGCTTGGACGGACAGGACAAGCATGCTGTTTCTCCAGGTTCCATCACCACTGTTGCTTATCCCCGAAGTCACAGGGGAGGACCGAGCCGGATCTGCTGTCTTCACCTGGGCTTCTCTCACCACTGGCTTCATCTCCTCCTCTGCTCACCCTGCCACCCACACAGCTTTGTCCAAAGGCATCAGCACAGTGTGTCTTTCGCTGGAAAGGTTTTGTTTGGGAAGCCAGAAATAGAGGCAAAAGCCAGGCAAAGCTCATGGGGCTCAAGCCCCTTCAGAAGCCACTGGCTCCCAGTGCTGTCTCTGCTGCTCTTCAACTTTGAGGCATTGGGAGTCTCTCAGGGGACTGTCGGGTCGGCATGGTGGCTCACCCCTGTAATCCCAGCACATTGGAAAGCCGAGGGGATGGGGTGGGGTGGGAGGATTGCTTAAGCCAGGAGTTCAAGACCAGCCTGGGCAACATAGTGAGACCCTGTCTCTATGAAAAATACAAAAAAATTTTAAGTAAGCCAGGCTTGGTGGTGCACTTATAATCCCAGCTATTTAGGAGGCTGAGGTAAGAGGATTGCCTGAGCCCAGGAGTTTGAGGTTGCAGTGATGCATGTTTGCACCACTGCACTCCGGCCTGGGGGACGGAGTAAGACTGTCTCAATTTTTTTTTTAAATTGCTGGGCATAGTGGCCTGTAATCCCAGCACTTTGGGAAGCTGAAGTGGGTGGATTGCTTGAGCTCAGTAGTTCGAGACCAGCCTTGGCACCATAACGAGACCCTGTCTCTACAAGAAAATTTTTTTTTTAATTAGCTGGGCATGGTGGTGCATGCTTGTGGTCCCAGCTACTCTGGAGGCTGAGGTGGGAGGATTGCTCGAGCCTGTGAGGTTGCAGTGAGCCATGGTTACTCCACTGCACTCCGGCCTGGATGACAGAGCAAGACCTTGTCTCAAATATTTACATACATACATACATACATATATACATACATACATAAAATAGAGACAGCGAGATGGCAGGGAAAATAAATAGCAAGATGGCAGAGAACCATTGCCTGGACAGCTGCCCCACCAAACTCTAGTCAGGGAAAGTTTTAAATACAGAGCCTGCATCCTTACAGTGAAGCAGTAACATCTGACATTTAAAGATCTCTCCCTGAACATTCCTCTTCTCCCCGCTCCCATAACCCCTTTCCTAGGACCCATGCCCCCATTCTTTCTGTAACCTCAAGAGAGTATATAAGCTTCTGTTACTCATTGAAATGTTGGGTCTTCGTTCTGAAGACTCCCACGTATATACATTCAATAAGTGTGTATGCTTTTTCTCCTATAAAATCTAAAGATACCTGAACACCTTGCACATGTTTTCGTAACAGACTCACCTCCTCTCAGGTGACCAACCACCCAAGTTTACCTAGGATTGCCCTGGTTTCAGAGCCGAAAATCCAGGGCCTAAGGAAACCCCTTTGTTCTGTGTAAACCTGAATAGCTGGTCGCCCTGTATCCAGTGGATCAGTGAGCCAGTTCTCTGAGATCAGGGGTGGCCAGAATACAAAAGCCAGAGTTTCCTTGCCCATCATCAGTGTGGCCTGTTCAGTGCAGTTCATGTGCTCACAGTTGGCCAGCTACAGGCCTGGCCCTCAGTGACTCTTCTCCTTACATGACCATGGAAAAGTCCACATGAGTGGACTTTCCTGAAGTTCCATCATTAGGATATCATTCCTTTACAGGACCCTTGTTTCCTGTTAAAAATTAAAATGCTTCAAAATGCCCAGGTAGAGGAACAAATCATTAGTGAGTACTTTCATCAAGAACCACAGGCGATTCTGCAGCAAGACACTCACGGCTGTCTCTGAGCATGTCCGGGCTCCATGGTTACATGCTGGGCTCCTGCTGGCCTGGGAACTGCGGTAGGAAGTAACCATGCGGGCTGACAGGGAAGAATCGGGCAGGACCAAAGCTTACAGTACTAACACCCAACAGTAGTCCACAGTAGAAAGTTAAACTTTGCATGAGAAAGATGTGAAATATTTGAGAATCCAGAGGAAGGAAGCTTTTTTTTTTTTTTTAAAGCTGTGGATGACAAAAGTTTCATGAAAAGGGCAGCAGCTGAGCTAGATTTTGCAAGCTCTGTGAGAGTGGATGTGGGATGGGAGAGGGACAGGAGTGGGTACTCTAGCCCAAGGGCACAGCACGCCGTGACCTCAGCATGCTGGGGTGAAGGGAAGAAAGGAAATGAGAGGGGAGGGGCGGCTCACACTCTGTCCCGGATGCCCAGCTGCAGAGTTGCAAGGGAGGAGAACGTAGATGGCGGCTCCAAGAACCCTGGGCGTGGAGGGTGGCTGGGACTTGGACTAGGCACAGAAGGGCTCCCCTGCTCTCAGAACAAGGAATTCAGCCAAGTTAGCAGTAAGGACACTGATAGGACGGAAGAAAGTAGTGGGTGGTTTTCTCATCCCACTGCTAAGTGCCTGGGCCAGCCAGGGAGTCTGCTCAGGCAGGGATGGGGGAAGCCTAGGCTGGCAGAGGGTCCAGCCTCTGATCAGGGTTGGGGTGTACAGCTGGTCCACTGCAGCGTGAGACGTCCAGTGCCGGCTCCTGGCCAGGATGCTGAGACTGAGAACAACTCCATCACGGCAGGCCATCCCGGAAGGAGGCTGCAGAGGTTGGAGCTGCTCCAGAGTGCAAGCAGCAGCAGCGTGTGCATGTTCCCCAGGGACACCCAGAGAGTAGGCTGGTGGCATCTGCCTGGGATGCCAGTCTGTTGGTGCCAGACTGTACCTGAGTGTGCTCACAACCCAGCAGCGGGACATACTGAGAAAGGAAGTGCTCTGGGCTTGGAGACAGAGAACTCAGGTTCAGTGCTGGCTCTAACTTTATAGTCCAGGTAAATTTCGCAACCTTGTTTGGCTTTCAGTTTCCTTATCTATAACGTGGGCAAAATGATAGGTATTTCAAGGTTCACTGGGAGAAAGGCAGGAGTGTGTGTGACAGTGGGTTTATAAACTGTAAGCACTGTGCACATGGATGGTGTTTGCCTCATTGTCACTCCTCTGTAGGGAGAACACGGCCACAGACGGCCACCCACTCCTGAGCTGGCCTCCCAGAGCCATCTGTGCCCACAGGATCTAGCACTCTGACTCTTCGCTTTCCCGTTTCTGGGTTGATTCCACCCATTGCCATCTCCTGGGCCACTTCAGCTGCTCCTGTCTTTATTCCACTTAAGCTTTCTCTTCCTCTTGACTGTCGAGCCCTTTGGCAGACAGAGCCGGGCACAAGCTGTGATGGAACCCAAGACACAGGGTCTTGAAAGCAGAGATTGATGCACCTGGTTCTTGAGTAGAGGTGTGGATGCTGACCTGCACAGCTTCCCTTTTCAAAACCGGGTGTGCATTTGCTCACAGGGTTTTCTTGGAAACCCTAAAGCCGTAACCTGGGCTTGGCATGGATAGTACCTTGCATCTCCTTTCTCCTTCCTGCAGATGCACAGATTCTTGGCAGCAAGAGTGAGGGGCTGTTGCTTATGTTGACTTGGAGAGCCGGGAGGAGAAGGAGGTGCTGTTTCTGCCCAAGACGGTAGTGGTGGGTGTCAGGTTTCTTCCACAAGTGACCAGCCTTTAGGGTGGGCTCCTGGAAGGGACGCTGCAGGGCCCCACCTAGGTATGCCCTGCCCAGAGGGCCCAGCACAGGGAGGCAGAGCACCCTGTGGCTGCCAGTGACACTGGTCTGGCATCTGATTTAGTAACTCACAATAGGATTAATTTCTGTATGTAATTAAGTAAAGGAAAACAGCAGGAAAGTACTGCCTGTTTCTTCCACACAGGGTTTTGATTTCTATCCCGTGATTATAAGGGAAGTCCATTTGACTTCATTAACTTAGGAAGTATCTAGCAGACCCATTCATCTGGGGCTGGCCTCCTATCTGCCTTTGGACAGATGCTTCACAAACTCCTACCACGTGTGTGACATTTGCTGAGTTCTGGGTCTGCAAATGTAAATAGCACCTGGCCCCTGCTCTGTGGAATTGCCTAGCCCTGTCCAGCTCTGCACAATAGGTAAACATGAAATCAGTAATTACAATCTAGTATGCTGAGGGTAGTAATGAAGGTGCAGGAGCCAGACTTCCTGGGTTCAAATCCCACCACTTGGACAAGTTCCTGAATCTCTGGCTTCAGTTTTCTTCATCTGTAAAATGGGGATGATGATAAGATTTCAGAGGGGAGGATGCAGATTAAATGAGCCAACATGTGTCAGTGCCTAGAAAAGCACCTGGCACTCCAGAGGACATGCTTGGTAACTGTTGGCTCTGTTTATCAAATCAGAGAGGCGGGTCGATCACTATGAGGGTGGAGAGGAGGTAGAAACTACTTCTGGGGTGTTGACAGGCTAGTTGGGCTGGGTATTGAAGTAGGAATGTGTGTGTGGAAGATGACAAGTTAACGATGCAAGAGCAAGGAGGCCTGAAGGGCACTGCATGCTGGTGAACATGAGTATTTTAGTACAGCTGAAACTGAAAAGGTACAGAAAGTGGAGGTAGGCATTGAAGAGCCAATGGGACATTTCAGTGAGGGGTGTGGTATGATGAGAATTGTGTTTTTGAAAGTTAATTCTAATAATGATGATGGAAACAGAGTCTGATTAGCAGGCTACTACAGTCAGCCTGAGGAGATGCTGAGGGGTCCTGGTGGGGAGCTGGCATCCTGGAATGGGCAGATGGGACTTGGAGAGAGTAATTTGAACGTGGAGCTTATGGATGTGATGTGAAAGTGGAAGTGAGGAGCAGGGGTTGAAAGGAGGTCTCCAGGGCTGTGGCGTGAATTACTAAGTGAATGGGGTGCTGGTCACACAGTGGGAGAGCAGGTTGGGCAGGCAGCAGGTGGGTGAGGTTTGGCATGCTGGGTGCAGTCTTTCCTCCCCCAAAGTTGGACATCTAAGGGTTGGCTCAGGACAGTGGCTAGACTGGGAGTAAGAATTGGAAGTCATGTGAGTGAGGCCATGGTTGGTTGTGAGGCCTCAGGTGGGTTCCCTTAGCTCCCCCCAAGTCCTTGGGGTGGCTTCATTGAGCAGAGAAAGGTTCCCTCAAGGTGGCTGCAGCCCTGCAGGCTCGTGACTTGGCCATCAGCTCCTTTCACCTTGTACATACATCACCTTGGGACCTCAGGCAATGGCTGCTTTCTTTGGGTTGACTCATCAGTGTCTATGAAAGAGTAATATCGAACCTATTCACAGGGTTATTGAGAAGACAGAAGGACTGAAGGCCTGTGAAAGGGTTTCTTATCTCATCCAGACATTATGGTCTTTGCCCATTTTAGGAAATGTTGGCCATGCTGAGATCTGCAGGCTGCAAGGGAAGCCTCCATGCTCAGGGCTGTACGGCAGCTCAGAGAAGAGCTTTTATGGGGGCATTTGTCCTTGCAGGGTTTGCAGAGAACAGACAAGAAGGAGGCAGTGGTTCAAACAGAGGTGGAGAGAGAGGTGGCACCTTCCTTCAGAGAACTACACACAATCAGGAGAAATCCCAGCTCGCATCTCCAAGCTGTCCCACTGATGTCATTTCTTCCCAGACCCTAAGGCATGCTCAGGTGCTTGTAGGTGAGCATATATGAACTAGCTATGTGGCTCCAGGTAACTGGGAGATTTCTGAATACAGAGAGAAAAGGGATTGAATTATGACCTTAGGGGATGGATGATGGGAGGAGGTTATTTTATCTTTGTACTCAGCATCAACTTGGCAGCAAATCCTGTTTATGAAGGAACCACCTGATGACCATTTCATTATAATCCCTGCAATGGCAGTGATGTGATTTCTTTGTGCTATGTTAGATCCTTTGTCTACCGGAGAGGCCAGGGAAGGTGGGCATAGAAGCAGTCCAGTACTAGCTCCCATGTGGTAGTTTAAAATCCTCATCAGAGTCCAGGAGGTACATGAACATCCCCAGATAACTTCTGCTGCTCTTGATTCCAGAAGTAAAAGTGTGTTTGGTATTTGTCTGCTAACCTGTGACATGCTCACCTGCTGAGCTTTCTGTACTTGGACTCAAAGGGGTAGCCAGAAAGAGCTCTCAATGAGGAGTGCATGTTTTCTATTTTTAGTCTGTATAAATATCACATTCCTCCTCCTCAGACTTAAACTCAAGCCAGAGGTGCATTCTTATTTGGCCTTACTGGTCTTTAAGAAAGAGCCTGATTACCATGTCTGCATTGGGAGACACATGCCCAAAATGTTCGCATTGCATCAGACGGCTTTTGTAATGATGGCCAGCGCTTATGAGCCGGATGCTGCACTGTGCTTTATGCACAGTATTTCATTTTATTCTCACAATGATTCTTTGAGACGGATACTCTAATCTTCGCCATTTTTCAGATGGGGAAATGAAGGCTGTGTGGGGTTATGTACCTTGACCAGGGCACGTGTTCGGTAGGTCAGATATGCCTGACTATAGAACTCGAGCTCTCCGTGCAAAGTGCTCTTGGGGACTCTGCAGGACCTGAGAGTTGCTCAGCATAGCGCTCCGCCGGGATATGCAGCCGAGCAATTCATTCACAGGTACAGCTGTCTTAGTAAGGCCCTTCCAGCTCTGGGCAACAGATGTTTTTCATCCTTGTGTTATTGGCATCATCATCATCATCATCATTACAGCTTCTGCCTTTATGAAGGATTTATCGTGTGTTGATGTCAGCATTTCACCTGGATGGCCATTGCTTCTTTGTGCCTATGACAGTCACTGCTCACCTCTCTGATTCTGCAAACCACAGTGGCACACAATGTTGGAATCAGGATTAAGTTGTCTGCAGGACATCTGTCCCTCTCTGCTGTTGGAGGTAAACCACCATTCCCTCTTATCTCAAGGCATTTGCTTCAAGGGAGTCGAACTCAGCACCTTACACCTGTGCATGTAGGAGCTCATTGATGGATCTAGGGACCGTATGCACTTGCAGTTAGGGAGGGCCTTTTTCTGCACCCAGCCAGACTGGCCTCTGCTCTGCACCAAAGGCAGGCAGCTCTATGCCCGGAGAAGTGCTCTTTCCTGAGTGGGCCCTTAACTTGCTAGCTGACCATAATTGTAGCTGCTGTTTATTAAGCACTTAGTCAGTGCCTGGCACTGTGTTAAGCACTTTACAAATGCCATCCCATGCCTCCTCCCGACAGTCTTATGAGCAAAGGAGGATTATCCCCTTCTTAGAATAGGAAGAGTAGAAATGAAGTTAGGGCCTGCTTATTGCCTGGAGAAAGCAATTCGTTTTTTTGAAGAGCCAGAAAGAACCTTAGACATCCTTAGTCCAACCCCTTTATTCTGTAGAGGAGAAAACTGAGTCAGCTGCCCGGTGTCTCACTGCTCATGGGAGGTGAAGCTGGACCTGAGCCCTCCTGTCTCCATCTGGTGCTTGCCTCCGCTCTGCTCTGCCCACCTGCTGTCTGAGCACACGACGCCACTGCCCAGCTCAGCCCCAGGCCTCGGGCACAGCATTCAGCCTCTGACCCTGGAGTTGTGTGTTTGCAGTGATCCTTGGGGTAGAATGAACATTCTGAACAATGGTGATAGGAGCTGACCATTCACTGACAGTGACTGCCCTGGGGGCAGCTCTGCAGAGGGCAGGAACCATCCAACGAGAAGCCAGAGGCCAGGACCTCAGGCATCTCATGCAGGATACACAGCCAGCAAAGGGCAGATTGACACCCAGGCTATTGGTGCCAGAATCCACTCAGCCACTGTAGCTGGTGTGGGAGGATCATTCTGAGGTGGTATTGGATGATAATTCTACTTTCTGCAGAATTCTGGGCTTCCAAGTGTGGAACTCTGGAACTTGGATAGAGCAGGTCAGGTGAGCTCAGTCCAGGAAGACAGGACTCCTCTGAGACAGGTGAGATAAGCTCCAGGTTTGATGGGAGGCAGGGAGCAGCCTCCTGCCAGCTTGGAGTCCTCTTCTTAGTGAAGTGTGCTAATAAATTACACAGCACATCAGCTCTGTCAAGTATTCTTGGAGCTGGGCCTGCATAGAAAGGAAGGACTCGATGCATCCCAGCTTGGACACCCCGTGACACTCTGCCCACGCTCAGCTCTCTCTTTTGCTCCCTGTCAAACAAAGAGGCTGTGGGATGACCATGAAAATAACAACAGCCGCGACAGTAGGAATAGCTGCTATTTCCCGAGCACGTGCTGATGTGCGCTCACTCACTCAATCCTTACAGCTCTGCAAGGTAGGCGGACTGAGGCATCTCACACGGGGCACACAACCAACAAAGGGCAGATTGACACCCTGGCTGTTGGTGCCAGCATCCACTCTCAGCTGCTCTAGCTGGTGTGGGAGGGTGGAAGGATTTAAAAATAAAAAACAAAACAAAAAACAGTAGAAGTGCTCCCAACAGCTGCCGACACTGGTACGTGTCTGGGGGAGGGAAGAAAAAAGCTCTCTTCTTCTGTCTGCCAACGACCTCCTGGATATTTTCTGCTTTCCTTGTGAGCTTCTTCCATATATTTAAAAAAAAAAAAGTCAAATAGAAAGCTCAGATGAGCTTGTGTCTTTAAAAAGTCAAAATCTAACCTGACCATCTATTTATTTTGCATATAAGGGATTAGGAAGATGCTGAGTTATTTTCCTTTGTGCGTCTGAAGCATACAATGCAGAAATTTCAGCTTGCATTCTGGGTTTAGGACCAACTCATGACTAATTGGAAGACGAGAGTGTAGTGCAGGAGGGGGTGACTTACTGGCATTTAGCTGCTGTCCCCCCACCGCCCTCCACCAGCAACTCATCTGTATACACTCCCCTCTAATCAGGGACCTTGCTTGTGTTTTGCCAACAACTGCTTTTCCTTCCCAGAGACTTGACAGGCAATACCCTGTGTTACGAAGATATGCATTTACAACCAATGGAAAGCACAAACAAGTATTTGACTGTCATATTAACATTTGAGGGATTCTTTTAGTTTTTTCAGCCTGATGAGAAATTCATCTCCTGATTAGAAATTCATCTTTAGAAATTAGAGGTCTCTACTGCTTTCAATCTCCACAAGTACAGATGCTTTTGCTTGTCTGCTGTCTTATTCCTCCTTGGAAACTTAGGTCAGGGAAGCGGGAAGTTCCAAAGAAGAAAGGGCCGGGCATCCTCTGGAAATGTATGAGGAGATTTCACTCCCTGAGCAGGCAGTGGGCTCAAGGAGGGCCAGGGCCTGGACCCCAGGCCTGCTGTCTCCTCATGGGCTCCTGTGGCCTCCTATTTAAGGAATAAAAAGCTTATTTAAGGACTAAATGTTGTCTAAGGAGTATAGGTTGACACTGAGGCAGACAAGGTGGAATACACAGAATATCAGCCATGGCAGGAAGAGAAACTTCCTGATCCTGCTTTCTGGTTTCGCAAATGAAACTGGCCCTTTACCTGGAAAAAGGTTAGAAGACTGTCGGGATCCCTAATGCCCGTTTCTTTAAAATAGCAGCTGTTGTTCTTTTTCTAGTCATAAAAGCCATATATTTCATGATACCAATTATTTCCAGAAATTGTATTGAGAAAAGCATAAAGAACAAACTGGAGATCACCTATAATCCTACCACAGCAAGGGGATCATGGCTGATGCTTAGCTTTAGATTCTTTCATTCTGATTGCATACCCACTTCTTAAAAGTTTTAAGTAAGTTTGGATCATACTATTCATATTGCTCTGTAATCTCTATAAAAGGTGTTCTCATGAATTTTTTTTTTTCTTTGTTGATACAGAGTCTTATGGTGTTGCCCAGGTTGTAGTGCTATGGTGCCAACTCTGCTCACTGCAGCCTCCACCGCCCGGGTTCAAGCAGTTCTCCTGCCTCAGCCTCCTGAGTAGCTGGGATTACAGGTGCGCACCACCACGCGCGGCTAATTTTTGTATTTTTAGTAGAGATGGGGTTTCACTGTGTTGGTCAGGCTGGTCTCGAACTCCTGACGTCGTGATCCGCCCATCTTGGCCTCCCAAAGTGCTGGGATTACAGGCCTGAGCCACCCTGCCTGGCTGAAAGTTTTTTTTATGTTCTTAAATATTCCTCAAGAACATTCCTTTTAATGTAGAGAGAGTTCCATATCATGGATGCTCCAGGCTTTTTTTGATTCATTCTCAATTTGTGGGCATTTCATTTATCTGCACGGTTTTGGTATTATAAAACTCACATCTGGCCAGGCGTGGTGGCTCACATCTGTGAGGCTGAGGCAGAAAGATTGCTTGAGTCTGGGATTAGAGACCAGCCTGGGCAACATAGTGAGACACCAACTCTACGAAAAATTAAACTAAAAATTAGCCGGGTGTGGTGATGTGCATCTGTAGTCCAGGCTACTGAGGAGACTGAGGTGGGAGGATCGCTTGAGCCCAGGAGTTTAAGGCTGTAGCGAGCTGTGATTGAGCCCGTATTCCAGCCTGAGTGACAGAGCAAGACACTGAATCAAAAAAGAAAAAACCTCACATGTATTACTGATTATTTCCTTCAGAATAACTTCAAAAAATAGGAACATTTTACAAAGTCATATCTCACCTTAAAAATTTAGTACCTGTTTATATTTCCACAAACACAAAATACGTTTCTTAAGCTCTAAATAACACTGGGAGCTGGTCTTTTAAGCACGCTCAAATGTTTGGAGAGAAACTGTCTTCCTGGTTTGTCCTCCCGCACTGAGCATGGCTGCTCCATGGCCCTTGGCACCCTGGTCCCCCTCACCATGGCAGTCATTGCTCAGCAGTCACAGGCCCCGGGCAGCTACTGACTACTGGGGCCAACACAGGACCCAAAACCTATTTGCCATCTCTGGATCGGGGATTGACACCTATTCTGTAGTGATGTGCGAAGTCCTGCTGTGCTCGTTCCTGAAGAGGTGAGTGTGTGAGGTGCAGGTGACACGGGTTGCACCTGCACAGAGTGGTTTTGGAAACACCACGAGTGATACTCCTGTGAGCACCTGAGCAAACGCTGAAATGCAGAATTGTAACCCTACTCACTGGCATTGCCCATACCTAGCGGCCACTGTGTTCTCACCCCACCACTGGAGTGATTTAGGAAGTCAAAGCCTTTGATATTCACGAAGCCTTGATTAAAGCGAAAACTCCTTTGGGAAGGGACCTGAAGGCTTTATCCACTGGTGTTTTGTTCTCCATCAAGGTCTCGGCAGAGCCGCATAGTTAGACTGGGAGGAGGCGATGTGTAGAGAGGGGGACCCACTACAGAGGAAGGCTGGGCCAGGGAGGAGGTGGGAGGAAGAAGGCTCCTGCAGGGCCCTGAAACGTCATTGCCCAGTGCCTCGGGTGACCACGGCAAGGATCTCTGAAGGGTCTCACACATCACTTATTCTGATCATCTTCTGTCCAGGAAATGAGTCCATGGCACGACGAGGGTGAGTAGAGTAAATAACTTCCATTTCCATCACTGTTTCCGTCATGGAGTCTGTTAGCAGAGAGCATCTCTAAGGAAGCTGTGAAATAATTAGGATTTATATAGAAGTGGGGCAGCCTTTCCCACTGTATCCACATCAGTTGGAGGGTTTCCGCTGGAGAGGAGCATTCTGTGTTCTTGGCATTTACATGGGGGTGCTCTCCAGGAGCAGCTCTTTATCAGATCGGAGAGCACTCGTGGGATGATGGTGGGGGGACGTTCTTCTTGCATGTTGCTAGGTAAGATTTATAGTGTTCTGCATCTAACAGCTTTCACTTTTGATTTTTCACTCTAGATTGTTTGTCTTTTTGCATGAAGATCAAGAATGGTTGTGTTATGCTTTGCAACTGACCTGTCTAAGGTGGGATCCCCTTTAACAGGAAGAGAATACAGAAAAATTCAGCAGCAGCGAAACTGCTCTGTAAACAGGCTCACAGTGCAATCTAACTTGGGTAATTTGATTTGTTGGAAGGTGAAAGCTGAGCTGCAGAGTAGCCTGCTTTTTCAATCATAAACGCCTTCAGCTTGTTCTTTTCTGGGCTGATGACATTAGAAATGCATTTGCTTTGTGTGTCACGGACAGTTCTCTTGGGCATTGCCTAGAAGACCTGCTTGCTATCACTTGTGCTGTATTGGAACGCTTAGATGATACAGGCCACTGAGTGTTGGTTGGGTAGGGCTTCCTGTCCACGGGAACCTTTTATATTCCCATCCCCTCCTCTTCCATTCTCAACCAGCCTCCTCATCCTCTGGGCTCAGGTAGCTTCCCCACAGGTTTTATTAGCACTTAAGGTACTGCACTGAGGTGGCGAGCTTCCATGGTAGGGCAGCATCATGCAGGAAGGAATCATGATTCAAACCCAGGCTCTGTCACTCGGTGGATGATGTTGAATGATTTGTGCAAGCTCTGTGCCTGTTTCCTCGCATGTAGAATTTCTCTTGGAAATATGATGTTATCCTACATAACTCCCCAGTGGTGTGGCAGCTCCAAATTAAGGTCAGTGTTCCCTTCACATACCGGACATCTCAAAATTAGTACCTTGTAGAATTAAAGAATACACCTTGGAGGCTGCCTTCACGAAGCAATAATCTGACTCTCGTCCAAGCTGAACAACTTTATTGGGAACAAAACAACTGCCCCTGGGTTTCTGCTCATCTGTTCTTTTAAGCAGTGAAATGCTTGTGTCCAGCAGCCAAGTGGCAGTAACCTTTGTGTCTTCAGTTCTTCCAAGAATAGGTGTTTCTTAATATCCCTGCTTGATTTAGAACTCAAGTCCCAGCTGGTTGCCTTCCACTGGCCAGAAGCTGGCTCTGGAACTGGCTCGATGGCCTGGCCAGACTATCTCAAGAAAGCTGCCTGTCCTCCTGCCCAGCATCTGCGTCTCATCTGAGGGCACCTAGTCCCATTGCTGTGTTCGTTTTTGTGAGAACCGCATCCTGAAACTGCATAATTTCAAGCTTAGAAAAAAAAATAGAATTGCCGTAAGATGGGGCAAAATTAGAATAGCTTTTGTGTTTGAAAGCTGAAACTCATTTTAAGTATGCACAGACAATTGTCAGAGCTTGTTCTCTTGCAAACAGAAGTCTTGGCAAGCTGAGGTGAGTTTAGACAAATAACAATCAGTCTCCCTTTTGAAGTGAGCAGGGACCGGACTGTGCCTCTGAAGAGGGTCTATGAGTACCCCAGTCCTGTCCAGACTCAGAAGAGAAAAAGGAGGCCCCGAGGTCATGCCAGGAAATGTGATTCGGCCAACCATGTTTTGCGTGCCTCCTCTGTCTGTGCCTGAGGGCTTTCGTTCTATCTAATACGTGGGACCGGATCACGGATAGGCAGCTTCGAGAGGCATATGCGAACACCAAAGGGGCTCTTGGCTTTCTGTGTCATTTCCATAGAGTTCTCCTTCAGTTCTTAGCCACGTGCGTTGGGGCCGTGAGTGCACTGAAGAGCACAGTCTCCCAGTAAGACCACAGTGTGGTGGTCAGTGGCAGAGACTCCAGAGGTGGACCATCTAGGCTATTTCTAGTTCTACCAGTTACAAGTTCTGTGACCTCGTTAGAGGCTAAGAGTTAAGGCACATCCCTTAAGCTCTCTGTGACTCAGTTTCCTCTTCGGATAAATGGGGGTTAAGAATAGTGCAGATCTCATAGGTTTGTCATCAAAGAATAAGTGAATCAAGTTATGTAAAGCAGACAGAACACAAGCCTGGACATAAACACGTAGAGCCATATGCATGTTGGTTCTACAAAATAAATATACATGATTTGCTTCTATTTATTGATAAATAAATAGGATGTTTACCTTGGTAACACTTCTGGAGCTGGGCTCTGGAAGTGTGACCTTGAGAAAGGGGAGGGGGCAGTGGGACCTGGAGGGCAGAGTCCCCACAGCTCAGGAACCACAGCGCTGACCTTTCCCTTGTTTCCACGGGGAAAATGAAGAGGATGGTACCAACTGCCTGGAGGCCACGATGGGACCAGCCGTGTCAGGGCAAGGCAGGTAGCGCCCTGCCCTGTCTTGACTGCAGCAGCTGAAGGGGAATGCAGAGCATCTTTCCTGCTCCCCTGCAGTTCCACCCCCGTCCTTTCCCTCTGGTCTCCTTTTCCATGTTACGTTCTGCATCTGCAGAGGTTCCTGTCTCTGTCATTAGCCCAACTCTCCTTGTGAGATGAGGAAGCTGAGCCCTGTGCCCTTGTCACTTACTTGCCCCTGGGCGGACAGTGGCTGGGCTGCATTATTTCTCTCCTTCCCATCACCCTGGTATCTGTGTCTCCATCCTAGCTACCCTTTTCCTTATCTCTTCCTTTTCTCTCATTCTTTCTCTCTCCCATCCTGGTGTGGGCAGGGATGCAGGGAATTCTAGGGATATAATTAGTAGCCAGGGAGAAAGCAACTCCAGCCTGCCTTGGTTTTTTCTTGGACCAGTTGTGGCGAGATAGGACCAGCACTGTCTGTCCATGGGATGCAATGAGCACCCCAGGGTTGTGGGAAGGGATCAGGACCCCGCCGGTGGACCCTCCCTACTGCCTCTGACCCCAGATATTCTGTGACACTCTCTCTCCCTGTCCCCAGCACACACACAGAAAGTTGGAGTAAGCACAGAGGGCCTGATGGGGGAAGAGAAGGAGCCAGGTGTGGGGTCAAGCAGAACAGGGCTGCGCAACTTCGGCAAGTGACTGGCATGCCTGTTAAAGCAGGTAATGGATTGCACCAGTGATTCCAGCCCTGTGCAGTGTGTTTCTCAGGATGATGCACCTGCCAGGCAGAGCAAGCTGCTTGGGATGGGGAGGGGAGCCTGTGACCCAGCCCATGCCCCTGGTTGTGGAGGGGTGAGCAGTAGACAAGCAGTCCCCCTGAGCCCTAAGCCTGTCTTATAGGCGTGGCTCCACGTGGATCTCGTTGATGTCTTCATCCTCCTAACATACAACCTTGACATTGCTGCCAAGGAGCTGCTGCTTAAGCGGGATTCCTGTCCTGGGGTGGAAGTCTTCAGGTCTCTCCTCCACATCCACGGTCTGGGTTCACCTTGTGATGTGACACTTACCTTTTCATTGGGGTTGGAAACAGCCAGACCCTTTGGGGCCTTGCAGTCTTCTGGCTTCACCTGAGATTCTCATTCTCTCTGGCCTGTGGTCAAGGCGTTCTAGAGGTCAAGACAGGGCCTGTGCCACTTCCTTTTTGTTCATTTGCTTCTTTGGCCTCCCAATAATTTTTACAGTACTAAGATAGGGTTACAAAAATGGTGGCACATTTTTATGTCCAACCAATTCTGTGTATCCCTGAGACCATGTGTTGAGGCTCACTTGTATATAAGTGAGTTTATATACAAGTTGGGGGCATCTTATAAGAACAAAGGAAAAGAACAAAGATCAAGACCCTCTTGATCTTGGGGATCGAGAGGTCTGGGCCAAGCGCACACCCTACCTCTGCACGTACACACTCACTCACATACACACACGTTCCCCCGGCCTCACCAGTGTAGGACCTGCCTGTACCTCAGGCTGCCGGAAGGGCTCCTCACCCTAGACCTGGCCCAGGCGTTACGGACGCTGTCCCTCTCTCTTTTCCTTTTCTCCCTCATCATTTTCTAGCAAGCACATTCAAGACTTCGACTTTCTCTGTGTGCTGCCGGGATGCTGTTGACTATCTTCAAGCCCTGAAGAGTCATCATCCCCCTGTGTCATTTCATTTCCCCACTCATTCACTTGCTCACTCACTCTGCAAGAAGTGCCCCTGGGGCCAGACACTGTTCTAAGCCCTGAAGATACAGCCAGGAACAGAGCAGACAGTGTGGACCTTAGACACACTTTTTCTTTTAACCCCTCCCTAGGGATTCACCATAAATGACAGAATCCCTGCTGACTTCCTCTAAAAATATTCAGAATTTCATGTTTGCCCTTTAGCAGTCAGACTCCTTGGTCCTGCCCTGCCAGGCCCCACACTCTTCTCGGTTGCTTTTGGGGGAGGGGCCACTTGGCCTCAGCAACACACATTTCTAAGCATTTATTTTAGGCATGGAAGAAATCCCAAGTCCATATATATTTCAGTGGTCAGCTTCAGCCTTTTTCCATCTCCCCAAGCCTTCTCTGTCCCCCACCTTATTCCTCCTCCACAGCCTCCTCCTCACCACCACCATCTGCGTGGTCAGAACTTGAGCACATCCGTGGAAAATCAGAAGCAACCACAGAGCTAGAAAGACCCAGCCTTCTGGGGAGTATTCATTCCTGCCTATGTGGGGTGCGGTGTGGCACGGGGAAGACAACCCCCAGCTCCTTGGTGTCTAGTTTGCAGGACCTTGAGCTCCTTGGTGTGCCAGCTTGCGTGACCTTGAGAAAGTTCTCTTCCCCGAGCCTCTGTGTTCACCTGCAGAGCAGAAGTCCAGTAGCCCTGTGCTTGGCTGTTGTGAGAATGAAACTAGACCCGAGAATGCTCTCTGTAGTGGTTGATATGATGAAGAGCCTCCATGGGGTATGCCGGAGTGCTGCTTTTCTGTCAAGGACATTCTTGGAGTATAATTCTTGAAACCTAGATGACGGAGCATCCTTTTTAAATTTTATTATTATTTTTTAAGAGACAGGGTCTCTGTCGAGCAGGCTGGAGTAGAGTGACGCAGTCATGGTTCACTGTAGCCTCAACCTCCTGGGCTTGAGCAGTCCTCCCACCTCAGCCTCTCGAGTAGCTGGGACTATAGGCACGTGCCACCACACCACACTATTTTTTTTTAATTTTTTGTAGAGATGGGGTCTCACTATCTTGCCCAGGCTGGTCTCAAACTCCTGGGCTTAGGCAGCCCTCCTGCCTCGGACTCTCAAAGTGCTGGGATTACAGGTGTGAACCACTATACCTAGCCAGCATCCTTTTTATCGCTCAGATTGCTCCCTACGTGGCTGGTGACATGATCCCTTTCTCCGTTGCCTTTCATGGAGGAAGGACTAGGGTGGTCCCTGGAGGGTGGGAGAACGTGTGCCATGGTACATGGTTTGGCAAGTTGAGGGCATCGGTGGCCTCAGCTGGGGCCCAGTGAACAAGAGGAGGCAGACCTGGGGAAGGAGCCTGAAAAAACAGCAGCCCAAGTGAAGGAAAACTGAAATGGACCCGATTTGATTGCGATTGAAGAGCTACAGAGGGTGTCACTGGAGCAATAAGCGGGGAGGGAGAAAGCTGTGAAGTCGTGGAAGAAATTAGCAAGTTACCTGGGTGGTCCCTCCCATCGCAGCGGGTCACTATGCGTGAAATGGGGCCTCTCCTCACCCCCACCTTCCTCCTCGTCAGGTTCCACGGAAGTGGGAAAAACACTTCTGCCGTCCTTTTGGTACCCAAGCAGAGGCTTTAAAAATACAAACTCGTGAGAAATAGACACAGTGCCTAAATGAAATATAAACTGTGGTGGCTACGGCTGCTGTTTCGTAACAGCCATCTGTACGTCGGCTCCCGGGAAGGGGACAGAAGCCTGAGATGAGGGATTAGCAATGCTGTCGTGGGTGTGATCAGATACCATTTATGGGGCATTACTAGAAATCAGGCACCATGCAAGCCATCTCATCCCACTTAATCCTCACACCAGCTCTGTGAATTCCACACCGTGGCTGTCTTCACTTTACCAACAAGGAGACCAAGGCTGAAAGAGGTGCGGTAACTTGGCCGAGGTCACACACCTCATGAATCCAGGAGCTGGAGCCTAGTCCAGGACCTCAGCTTTGCTGGACAGCAACTAGTTCAGAATAATAATGGGAGGCTTTTGCATAATAATTTACATTCCTCAAAGTACTTATGATTGTCTTATAATTAGTCTCAGAAGGTAAATAAGGCTAGGTAGCTAGGCAAGTTACCAGTGAAAAAACTGAAACCTGGAGACACTGCAGCTTCTCAGAAGTTCAGATAGCTAGTGAAAAAAAACAGGAACAGGATCCAGCCCCACCACCCACCAGCCCCATCTGCAGGTAATCTCCATCTCTCATCCCTGCAGACAGCACTACATTTTAGCTTTGTACTAAGGATGAGTGAAATCTATGGTTTGGGTAGCAGAGTATTAATATCTTACTGGATGAGCTTTCTAATGAGCAGCCTGGACTGAAGAGAACCATAGCACACATAGGCATGGCAGGACTCACAAATTGCCACGGATTAGCCCTGTCCCCTCCTGGCCTTTTAGTTTATTGCTGCTAAGGGAGTCAAATCACAATGGGGCTTTCTGTTTGCAGGTGTTCATTCATTTGACTGATGTTTGACATTAGAGGATTTGCCCTGCCGTCATCCCTGTGCTAGGCACAATGTTTGCAGCCCTTCCTGTGTTATCTTGCTGTTTACATTGAGCCCCAGATCTGGCTGAAGGGGTAAAAATCCTTCGTTCCATCTGTATAAACATGCATGACCTGATCTCTGCCCACTGACAACATCCAAACAGTCATTCATCCACATGACATAGAATGTCAAATGCTGCTACTCCACATAGAGGTGGGACCCCCATGGGAGGAGGTACATGTGACGGGGATTTTGATTGGAGGGTCCTCAGGCCAAGCATGTGGCAGTATAGTGCTCACCTTGGAGAAGACTCTGCCAGCCTTTATTTTCCGCTGCTCCATCGTTAACTTCGTGCCCTCAGAGATGGTCGAGCCTACCTCTGCCTAGCAGAGCACTCCCGAGACATGTTTTTAAGTAGGTCGTCTGCAGGTGGAAGGCACTTGAGTTGGCCAATCACACAGAAGTGAAATCTTACGTGTTGTGTGAGAATGGCTTTTTTATGTGTACGGGTGCCTTGTATGATAACTGGTTTTGAAGGTTAGCTGCCTTTAAATGGTTGGTACATTGGGTTTTGGGGGCATTGTCACTCATTTTCTGTTCACCAGCCCTTTGTCACATGACCTCTAGTCAAGGTTATGGATTTAATATCTATATTAGTCAATTGATTCGCTTTTTTTTTTTTTGAGACAGAGTCTCACTCTGTCGCCCAGGCTGGATTGCAGTGGCTTGATCTTGGCTCACTGCAAGCTCCACCTCCCGGGTCTACGCCATTCTCCTGCCTCAGCCTCCTGAGTAGCTGGGACTACAGGCACCCACCACCACGCCCAGCTAATTTTTTGTATTTTTAGTAGAGATGGGGTTTCACCGTGTTAGCCAGGATGGTCTCAATCTCCTGACCTCGTGATCTACCCGCCTTGGCCTCCCAAAGTGCTGGGATTACAGGCATGAGTCACTGCGCCCGGCCTTTTTTTTTTTGAGATGGAGTCTCTTTCTGTCGCCCGGGCTGGAGTACAGTGGCATGATCTCAGCTCACTGCAACTTCTGCTTCCCGGGTGCAAGCAATTCTCCAGCCTCAGCCTCCTGAGTAGCTGGGACTACAGGCACGTACCACCACGTCCAGCTAATTTTTGTATTTGTATTACAGGGTTTCACCATGTTGGCCAGGCTGGTCTTGAACTCCTGACCTCAGGTGATCCACCCACCTTGGCCTCCCAAAGTGCTGGGATTACAGGTGTGAGCCACCATGCCTGACCAGCTTTTATTTAAACCTTTAGGGACTCCATACAACTATTCTGTGGTTCATATTTCCTGTGAACAACTTCAGCTCAGATGCTGATTCTAAAGCTATTTTCTTTTTATTGCTAACTTCTTTGCCAACCACTGTGTTGTGTTAGCATGAGGAATACCTTCCAAGTGCACAGACACACGCGTGCACATGCATGCAGAGTTTATCTTCTCTGTTCCTAACAAGAAAGCCCTGCTGCTTGATACATTTATGCAACTGAAGCTGTACTTGACGTTTTCTGGCAGTTTCTGCATGTTTTCTAAGGGCTCTACGGAATGGTTAGCCACTTCAAATGTCCTTGGTTAGAAGATACCATTTAGGAGGTTAACACTAATCTGAACATAATTTTGGAATATTCGTAGGCATGTAGGTCAGACCTGTGCAGAAAGGGGAAGCCTTCACACTCCTCACAGCCATCCAGTGAATTAGGTGTAAGTTATTTCACCTTTCTACCCAGATTGAAAGGTGCCAAACCCAGTGGTGTCCGGAAGTGAGCCAGGACTCAATCCCGAGGGCACCTACCACTGTGGGAATACCCCGATAGAGCTGAGAATCAAGTTTGTTTATTTTGGTCACTTAGTCGTGAACAAAGAGGTTGAACAAGGGAAAAAGTCTTTGAAGCACTCAGTGACTGAGTGGCTGAATTCTACAGTTGCGACTTGAACCCCAGGTGTTTACTAAGTGGACAATAAGCTTGTCCTTCATCTCAGCCCCATGGGGGAAGGAAAAAGGGATGCGAGAGAAATGGTGATTACTTTAGCTGAAGATAAGGACCAGATGCAGCTGGCATTGAGCAAACAATGAGATTGGCTGTTTCCTACATTGTCCTTTTATAGGGTGTAACTTTGTGTCTGAAATGATAGGAATATTTTTGTGGTGTTGTAGAACATTCCTGTTATATTTTTGTACCTGTTTGATTTAGCCTGGAGATAAATGATTCCATCCTCTTAAGCCCTTCATTTAAAATATTGATTCTATCTGTATCGCAAAACGGCTGACAGTTTGAACCAAAAAATACCAGCGTATGCAAAATGCAAAATGCCCTTTTCACCAACCCCCGCAAAACCAGTGCTTGAGGCTCTAAAGGGCTGCAGTTTAGATGGCACATAAAGCCACCTTTTTTTTTTTTTTTTTGAGATGGAGTCTTGCTCTGTTGCCCAGGCTGGAGTGCAGTGGTGCCATCTTGGCTCACTGCAACCTCCACCTCCCAGGTTCAAGCAGTTCTCCCTGGGCCTCCCGAGTAGCTGGGACTACAGGCATGCACCACCACACCAGGCTAATTTTTGTATTTTTAGTAAAGACGGGGTTTCACCATGTTGGCCAGGCTGGTTGCGAACTCCTGACCTCAGGTGATC
This sequence comes from Macaca fascicularis, assembly GCF_037993035.2. Taxonomy (NCBI): domain Eukaryota; kingdom Metazoa; phylum Chordata; class Mammalia; order Primates; family Cercopithecidae; genus Macaca; species Macaca fascicularis. The sequence goes on from NC_088375.1 coordinate 18,745,452, forward strand.
TGCCTGCCTCGGCCTCCTAAAGTGCTGGTATTACAGGCATAACCCACCACGCCTGGCCAGAGCCACCCTTTTCTTCCTGATGGGGTGAGGGTGGGGATTAGTCCCACCTGTGGGGTGCTCAGCTGGCCTCCAGATCTGAGTGAAGGGAGAGAGCAGGAGCGGCTCCCAGGACCTGCACTGCCAAGGCCTAAAGCTGCCATCTTGCCTGTGTGTGCGAGATCACGTGACCCTCTTACCCACTGTGGGGCGGTTCCCACTTGATCATAAAGAAACTGAAATGCAGAGAGGTTGTGTGTCCCGAATTCTCAGGCCATCTCTTACCTGGGACTCTGCAGGCCCACCCCCACTTGATTTCCTAGATGGCGTGGGCATCCTCAGGGACGTGACCAAGAGGTGTGCCCACCGTGCTGTCTTTCACTCCTCGTCCCACCCACCCACTCAGGCCTCCCCAGACGCACAGGTTTTCCCTGGCTGATGTAACCTTGTCACCCGGCATTAGCACGGGGACTGTTGCCATAGAGACCCAATGCTTCCCACTGAACTTAGAAAAGATGCTCCTCCCCTTGGGTGGGCCAAGGCCTCTCCCCTCCCCTTTGTCATCCAGTGGTCAACAGGTGTAAGAGGTAGACATGCTGTATACGAGGCTCCAAGGACACAGAACACACCAGCCTTGACCTCTGCCTTCACACTTTAGCTGGGGCCGGGGAACGGGCCACACAAGCAGACCAAAAACGAGCATGAGTGGCCGATGGAACAGCTGTGAACTGTGCTAAACCCAAGGAGAGGCACCGAGTCAGGGCTGAGATGAAGAAGCCGGCCTGGGGGTCAGGAGGGTCCCCCAGAGGGTGATGCTTCTTGAAGCTGGAGCCCCAAGAGGGCTTCCTTCCAGGAGGATCAGGCCCTGAGGTGGGAAAGAGCTTGCCACAGTCCAGGTCTGACACAGACTTCCCTGGTAAGCCTCCACAAAGGTCTGTCATCCAGGCCAGAGGCAGCGACTGCTGTGGATGGAGGCAATGGGCCTGCCTTGGCCGCCCTGTAATCCATTCCCGTGCCCTGCACACCTGTAGGGAAACTCAGTTCAGAGCATGGAGGTGAAGGAGCCGGTAGAGGAAGTTAAATCCCAGCCAGGTCTCATCTGACTGCGGGAACAGCCACCAGATCCTCCCCCAACCCCTTGTGCAGCAGATCGAGCCTGCTGAAGTTGCAAGAACATGGTCACGTGGTGCTCACAGTCCTTCACTGGCTTCCCGCACCCTTGGGCAAGTCTGAGCCCTGTGACAGCCACCAGGCCCTCACGCCCCACTGATGCCTCCAGCCCCACCCACTCCCCTTCCTGCTCAGTTGCTTCAAGGCATTCTCACTGGCCACAGGACCTTTGCATGAGATGTTCTCACTGCTGGAAATACCCCGAAACTCCCCACTGGGGCTGATGGCTTTTCACCAGTCACCCTTTTAAGCCCATCTCAGGGAGTTCCTTCAGGAAGCCTTTAGGATCCTGCCTCCCCTTAGGCCTGGGTTTGGGGCCCCTCTTGTGGGCACAGCTCTCCTCCAAGCCTGGATCCTTGTCTGCTGCCTGCTCCTCTTACTACCTGGTCAGCTCCTGGCAAGGGAATAGCGAATCTTAACTCCTTTCTACTTTCAGGATCCATATGGTGCTCAAATGCCCATTGAATGAGTGGTTTCCCTAATTGCCCTTGCGTTACAATCCCCTTTATAAACGGAACATCTCCTTTTCTAGTCACTGCTGAGGAGAGGGAATCTGTTTCCTCTCGGGGACAGGGAGAGAGGGGATCCCTTTGGGGGACTGGGCATTACCAAGCCACTATACATTGCTGCCCTGGGTCTGAGGGAGTGGGGAACCGAGGTAGGTGGTGTGATGGGTGCCTTGACATGAATTGCCTGGTGGGGCGGGGGGAGGAAAGGACATGGCAGAATGAGTTTTGTCTGGCAACGCACCATCAGCATGCAGAACCCTTTACCCTAGCCCAGACACCGAGGTACACCGAAGCAGCACCTCCTCTTCCTCCTCCGGGTCTCCCCCACCTCCTCCTTCCCAATTCCATTCTGCCTTTGATTTTTTTTTTAACCCACATGGGTTCTCCATTCCGCTTCAGAGTTACTGTAGCTGTGCATTTTCATCCTGAGTTATTCCCAGCAACACATGAGCACTGTGGAGGTGGAGGGAAGTGTTGGGTTTGGAAGAGGGAGGAGGATGGGAAGACCATCCCATGACTTCAGTTGTATGTGGGTACCATGTGTAGGAGAGCCGCATAGATGGGACAGAAGGGCTGCTGCTAATAACCGCAGCAGGTGTGCTCAGGCTGGCCTGCGAGGAAGACTTCCCCAACCGTGAGTCACTTAGAGTGGATGCCCTTGGGCTGCATCCTTCCAATTCTGAGGTCCCGTTCCCTCAGTTGCCAAATGGGATGATGCCTCATGTAGATGTTGTGAGGATTACATGGGTAATATCTGGGAAAGCTCTCCATAAACAGATCCGAGTCTTATCTTGGCTGGGAGTGCTGCCCATGCCAGGGCCATATTGTTAAATGGTCCTTGTTATTAACTTGTTGATAAGGAGTGGCTGTATTAGGCCATTCTCAGGCTGCTATGAAGAAATACCTGAGATTGAATAATTTGTAAAGAAAAGAGGTTTAATTCACAGTTCCGCATGGCTGGGGAGACCTCAGGAAACTCACAATCATGGCGGAAGGGGAAGAAAGGCACCTTCACAGAGCAGCAGGAAGGAGAAGTGCAAGCAGGAGAAATGCCAGACGTTTATAAAACCATCAGATCTGGTGAGACTCACTGTCACAAGAACAGCATGCAGGACCCGCCCCCATGATCCCGTCACCTCCCATGAGGTTCCTCCCCAACACGTGGGGATTACAATTCAAGATGAGATTTGGGTGGGGACACAGAACCAGACCATATCACTGACTCCTGACTAGCATTTCTTTCCTGCCTTCCCTCCCTCCTTCCCTCCACAGATCACAATGATTCACCTGTGCCAGGACTTTTCAAATCCCAGTAATCACAGCAACTCAAAGAGGCCAGACAGAATGCTCGTAAATCAAAAACAAACAGTTAAGAGGGAGCCGGCCGCTTCCCAGTATCTTCATGAAGCAGCTGGCCCAGGCCAGGGGTTGCATGTGAATTCATTTTGAAATGACCTGGGAGGCAAAATTACTTTCAACATAACTTTAAGCAGAGAAAGTTCCATTCTGCTTCATCAGCATGATGTAGCAATTAAAATGCCGGTTTTCCTCCTCTTTGAGCACTATCCTTGAATAATTGACGGCTACACCCACCAGAGGCTGCAAAGCTGTGCTGAAATAAAATGATTTTCATTAGGAGTAGGTGTGGAGCTTCAGGCTACACCTGCGGAATCGGCCCTCATTCTTACTGGCCTCATCTTCATGCCAGCCAAGACCTCTTCCTCCAAGACCTGTTTGGTGCCCAAAGAACAGTTGGTGGAAGTGATGTATGTGGTGCCACTTTATCCTCCAGGCCTCTGTTGCTTCTGTAAAATGCAGACAGTTAGAGTCTTCCTTGGAAAGCTCTCGGCCTGGCTGTCAATGAATTTCTGTTGATGATATCTCGATAAAAGTTACCAAGCCTCAGGAACCTCCCTTAGGGCCAGGCACCAGGCGAGGTGCATTATTCACATGATCTCATTTATTTCACGCTGTATGACAGCCTTTCAAAGTAGGTATTTCTATGTCCATTTCTACAAGAAAACTAGAGCTAGGAGAAATTAAGCAATTCCTCTAAGACTGTGCAGTTAGCTAGAAGTAAATTTAGGGTGTCAGAGCCCCAAATCCATCAATCTGATTCTAAAACTTGGGCTGTCTCATGCACATTATCTCCCTTTATTTTTCTGCAGAAACTTGTTTTTCAGAAACTAAATCAGTAATAAAGGAAGGTTGGAGAGAGTGATGATTAAAATCTGAAGAATAAGAACAACTTTTGTTAGAAATCTATATACAGGTGGGGTGCAGTGGCTCTCACCTGTAATCGCAGCACTTTGGGAGGCCGAGGCAGGCCAGTCTCTTGAGGTCAGAAGCTCGAGACCAGCCTGGCCAGAGATAGGCAAAACCCTGTCTCTACTAAAAATACAACAATTAGCTGGGCGTGGTGGTGGGCATCTGGTAATCCCACTACTCAGGAGGCTGAGGCAGGAGAATCGCTTGAACCCGGGAGTTGGAGGTTTCAGTGAGCTGAGATTGTGCCACTGCCCTCCAGCCTGGGCAACAGAGACTCCATCTCAAAAAAAAAAAAAAAAAAAAAGAGAAGAAAAATCGATATACAGATGCAATAGAAGCAAATTTTGTCTCCTACAAATCTCTGCATATAGTTAGCGTACCTTAGGTTACTACATAGAATGGTAAGCCATAGCTCTTTAAAAATATGTGTGTGTACACACATGCAGTCATGCTTCACTTAATGACAGGCATACATTCTGAGAAATGCATGTTAGGTAATTTTGTTGTGCAGACATCATGGAATTTATTTTACAAACCTACATGGCACAGCCTCCTACAAACCTATACTATATGGCATAGCCTATGGCTCCTAGACTACAAACCTGTGCAGCATGTGACTAGTGAATACAGTACAATAGGCAAGTGTAACATAATGGTATTTGTGCATCCAAACATATCTAAACATAGAAAAGGTATGGGAAAAATACAGTATTATAACTGTATGGGACCACCATCCTATATGCAGTTATTGTTGACTGAAACATTCTGGGTGTGTGTGTGTGTATGTATTCAAAGGGCTGCATTCGTCAAAAATTGTGAGGTTTTATCCTATATGTGAAATTATCTAAATAAGCCCCTTCAGATTTAGTCCATAGTCACCACAGAGTTACTGCATAGGGAATGCTTAATGAAAATTGCTTTTTCCTAGGTGGAATTTTTCAGGCCCCAAGTGGTGAAAACGTTTTACTTACAAAACCGCTTCAACTTACCAGAAAATGAAAGCCAGAAAGCCGTAGCCAGGACCCTGTATTAGAAACTCCACGTGTCTTTGCATCTCCTCCCTGCCCTTATGTGCCCTTTCTCTTCAGATCAGTATTTACCGAATGTGCCAGATTTGTAAGAACTTGCATTCTGCCCCACACTCCCAGGGAAAGCATGGCGTCTGCAGGGGAGGGAGGAGCCCCGTGTGATGGCGTGGCAGGAACAGGAGGGGCTGTTCTCTGCTGTCTAGGGGGAGTGTTGGAGTGCCTTTTGTTTTTAATTGTTTTATATATAAACATATTTATACATCGATGTATTTGTAATATCTGTATTTTTACATGCATATATGTGTATATGTGTGTGCCTGTGTATGTATGTGTATATATATGTATATATATATGCATGCTTCCTTATACAGAGAAGCACCCCAGACTGGCAGACGGTGCTTTTAATTTGTATGTATAAATATGCATATTTTAATTTTAAAACATGTTGATGTATACATTTATACGATATATATCTCTAAACATACACATTTATGTGTGTGTGTGTACATCTCTAGTTAAGACTCGGCTTGTGCCCCGAGTGTGTGAAACTCCCCAGACCGACACGGGTTCTGTGCTGCGCGGGTTCTGGCGAGCAAGGACGCGACTGCGCCCCCCGAGGGCTGTTCTCTGGTCTGGTGTGGAGATGCAGGCTGCACCTTGCACTCCGGATGTCGGGGCCGTTCGTTCCCGTGGTGTCCGGGAGGAGCCGCGCTCCCACACACAGCAGGAGAGCTGGCTGTTTTGGAGCAAAGGGGGATACAAAAGCTGCGGGAGCCAGCACTGTCGGGTGGTTGCAGCAGCTTCTGGAAGGTTGGAGGGGAAGACGGTAGCACTGGAGGCAGCGGGGGCACTCGGGCAGGGACGCAAGGATTGGAAATGCAGCCGTTCTGGTGTTGAGTCAGGGTGTGGCGGCCGTGCTAAGGAACGCTCCACCTGGCTTTGGGTTTCAGGTCCCACCCGAAAGATGCCCCCCAGCGCCAGTGCCGTGGACTTCTTCCAGCTCTTTGTCCCAGACAACGTCCTCAAGAACATGGTGGTGCAGACAAACATGTACGCCAAGAAGTTCCAGGAGCGGTTTGGGAGCGACGGAGCCTGGGTGGAGGTGACGCTGACGGAGATGAAGGCGTTCCTGGGCTACATGATCTCCACCAGCATCTCCCACTGCGAGTCCGTCCTCAGCATCTGGAGCGGCGGCTTCTACAGCAACCGCAGCCTCGCCCTCGTCATGAGCCAGGCCCGCTTCGAGAAGATCCTCAAGTACTTCCACGTCGTGGCCTTCCGCTCCAGCCAGACCACGCACGGGCTCTACAAGGTCCAGCCCTTCCTCGACTCACTGCAGAACAGCTTCGACGCTGCCTTCAGGCCTTCCCAAACCCAGGTGAGGCCCGCGCAGGAGGTAAGAGCTCGGCCAGGTGTCCTCGCTCTCTCGGCCTAGCCTTGTCTGTCGGCAGGGCTTTGGGGTGTCCTGCCTGCCCTGAGTTCACTTCAAGGTCACCTCTGCTATTCTTCCATTCCATTAATCCACATAATCCAAACGAGATCGAAGGGGAATAGTAATAATAGCTCCAGCCCTCAGAGAAGTCAGAATTCAGTGTTTTGCTCTGAGAGGCAATCTTCCTCCTCTTTTCTCCCTATCCTTCATTTAATTATACTTTCCAAATGATGTTTTGCTCAGGTGAATATTAATTTTATTGTCATATTCTCTGAGAATGGCCTCACCTGTTGGCGATGAAAGGCAGCTAGAAGCGTCCTGGGTGGCAGAGGGAGTGAGCCTGGAATTAGAACCATTCTTCAGACTATCAGGGGTTACTTATGGCCACACACAGCAGAGCCAGAGTCTTTGGATGAGGGTTTGGCAGAGTTCCGGGCATCACTGGTCTGATTCCCTAATACTCTCCCCAACCAATTCCAGAAAAAAAGGGTCTGCCTACGCTCAGCTCCTGAGCCCCTCCCTTCCTTCCGCTGGTATCCACTTGCACCTGGGACAATAGCACCTGGCCCTGGGGAGACAGAACTCCAGAATCTTCCTCAAAAATTGCCCTGCTGGTCTAGCAAACCGATGAGATGGCTAATTTCCAGAGATGTCTGTAACCCGAACCAGGAAGTTCTTGGCCCATGTGGGCCCCATTCCCTTTGATTTGGTCTGTGTGGCAGCAGAAGTTAAGTTCAATTTTATGTATATGTTTAAAGACCCATCGCACATCTCTCTCTCCCGTGCTGCTTCTAAGGCTCTTCTAAATAAACCTCCAATTCTTGTTGACATTCTCCTGTAGGTCCTCTCTCTCTCTATAGCGTGCCTTTCCCGCACACAGCTAAATATCACAGGGTTTTGTGGGGAAGGCAGTGCCCTATTTCATGTCTGCTGGAGCCTTCCATTCTCTCTGGATCATTCTCCCCACTGTCTGGTGAACGTGTTAGGCTCGTTACGATTTCCGAGTGTTTGCAGCATGCCTTCTGGCCCCTGGAACGCCTTGCCTTCTTCTCTCTGCTTTGCAAATGCATCCACTCTCCAGGGCCAGTGTAAGGCCCACAGTCCCATGTGGATTCCCTGTTATCTGAATTCCCCCCAGTAATTGATGGGGCAGCCAGATGCCACTGTGCCTCATCCTCCAGTGTGTCATTTACCTTCCTAACAAGAAGTGGAGACTTGCGAGGACATGAGCTCTGCCCTATAACAGGCCCTGTGATAGGCCCAAGGACGGGCCCGAGCACATTATCTTTTCTTTCACTGAATACTTGCTTGGTTGAAAATGAAGCAAATGAGAGACAGTTGCCTGGATGCAAGAGAAAAATAACATTCAGACCATGCTGGGGTCAAACATTTGGAGAGGTGCTGCAGAAGGCTCTGTGCACGCTGTGCCTAAGTATCTGTCAAGAGGTATCTGTAATGGAAGTCCAGGGTGAGTGCCCGGCCTCTCTGACACACTGCAGTGGCCACTAGGAATTCTGAGATTTGTGGGCCCGCCTCTCTGCAGCTCCCAGGCATAGGTACCCTGAGGGGAGGCCCAGCAGCGTTGCTGAGCCCGGCTGGGTGGGCAGTGGCTGGACTGCAGGTGGGCAGGTAGGCAGGTGTCCAAGGGAGCAACTCTGCCCTCCTTAGCATATGGCTCAGATGGGCAGTGCTGGATTAACAGGAACAGGGAGAGCCTAGAAGGATGATCGTGTTATTCTGCTGCTCGCCGCTTGTATTTGGTTCCAGGTGATGAGGCTTGCAGAAGCAGGGCCTGAGATGAGGCTTAATCTGTGGAAGGGCTCTCAGGTCATGTTTAGGGCTTTTTCCCCTTTACTTTTGCTTTCACGTTTCCACCTCTTCCTCCTCCCTCTCCTCAGGCTCATTCTGCTCTCCTTCTATTACTTTGTATTTTGTTTTTATTTTACTGTATATGGGAAATTACATTTTCTTCTTGCTACATTTTCTACTCAGTACTCCTCCGTGGCAGTGAGGATCCCAGCAGGACACAGATGCTGAGCTCTATCTAGAAGTCCAGCCGAAGAGATGCTGATGCAGGGACTGTTGCTAGGGGCGCAATCGGCATTAGGGGAGACCGAAGGGAGCAGAGAAGGCTGTAGCCCAGGGGGAGGCCTCAGGGCAGGTGGGCAGAGCTTTACCTTGAAGAAGCAGATCTATGGCCACTCCTTGGAGCCTATTTTTATTATGCCATTTCTTTTTTCTTTATTGTCTTATCATTGGGAAAAGTTATATAATCATGTTATCAAATAGTTGAAATAGAGGAAATAAGTTTGAAATAAGTTGAAGGGGTTGATTGTAGGTCCCTCCCCTTACTCCCTTGCTCTCCGGCCTCTTTCTGATGACTCCCACTTGGCTGAGCAAGCCAGAAACCGGGGGCAAAGAAGCTGGCTGGGATAGTTCGTAAGAGGCTGACCTCCAGGCCTCAGTGCGGGGTCCGCAGGATGGAAAGTGACCCTGGGGGGCAAACAGAGAACACCCAGCTCACCCCATCATACAGCCTGGGGCACGAGGCTCTGGGAGAGTCAAAGGGTTGACTGGTGCCACGCAGCCTTTTGCACCAGCTCCGTGTCAGTAGGCGTGGAGCAGGGTAAGTCAAAGGAGATGAAGTCATAACGAGAGTATGGGTGTTTACTGTGACCAGAACCTCATGCTTCCTGGGGCTTCCTGTACATCACCTGTGCCCTCCGTTCCCTGGAGCAGCAGCCTGCCCCATCTGCTGAGGATGCCCCGGGCTTTCCAGTTTGGGTGGGCCAGGCTCTCCCAGGGGCTTGCAGGCCTTGTCATTCCCCAGGCTGCCAGCATTGGCCCGCCCTGCTCGGCTCCTGCATTTATGCTCCTCTCAGAGACACATCTGCCACTTAAAGAAGGAATGGGGTTCTTGTCCTGATCCTTGATTGGAGAAGCTGGAGGCTCTAAAGGAGCCTTGGATTCCTAGCTTTCCTGCTCTGTGAAAATCCCTGTTGGACCCTGGAACGTTCAGCTCACAGAGAGGCCATGATTTGCTTGTAAGCCTCAGGGCTTTCTGGGAGGGTCCTTCCTCTCTGCCCGCAGACACAAGTCGGAGCAGTTCTCTTCCCATTGCCCTCATCAGGTGTGTGCGGATCAGAATCCCAGGAATCATTCTGCACCCGTGTCCCTTACACCATCCCTCGGGGCTGCACTCCAAACACACAGCACACTCACCTCACATACTCAGCTCACTCACACCCTCCAGCCTGCAGTCTTGGAGCCTTTTTATTCCAGCAGCTGTGACCCTTTGGTATGAGTTTGGTCTTAGAGTCTTCAGAGGATTCCCAGAATCTAGCAGTAACCAAAGCAGCTGGGGTGAGGGTGTGTGTGTGTGTGTGTGTGTGTGTGTGTGTGTGTGTGTGTGTTCCTACACAAATAAAAATGGGGAGACACTGCATCTCCTCAAAACTGGAGCCAGATTAATTAGAGAAATATTTTCGGGGAGGGATTATGCAAATCAACAAATGGATGTTTTGTCTTTCCCCTACCATACATAACCACCCTCCACACCTCAAACCACGCTTGTCAAGCACAGGAGGAGGCTCAGGAGATACAGTTGTGTAACAGAAATGCTGACCAATCTGTAGCCTGGAGGAGAAGCAAGTGGTTTTTCTGGCAGGCAAAGTTTTTGGAGCTTTGGGGAGCATGCTGTTCTGTGCTGCATTTAGTCATGACACGTTCAGAATTCATTTAATGATGGTAGAAAAGGAAAAAGATCATTGAGGGTCAGCAATTCTTGCTGGCCCTTTTGCTTTGATGAGGCATGTGATTAAATATAAATTTGCAACTGATCATATGTTCAATGCAAGTGGAACAGAGGTGCACTTTCTTTCTGAAGAGAATGAGAGAGGGCAATTTTCATTTTCTGTGGCCTCAGAGGACAGAGTAGGATGCACGTCTTCGGCAAGGATCGTTGGGCAGGGAAAGGACAGGCAGAGGGCTTTTTTATGCCATCTTTTCCCTTCTCCATCTGCTCCCATTCTCCCACTGTGTGGAGGACTTGTCCATTGCACTTGAATAGTTCCAAATAGGGCTTTGAATGTTTAATGAACTACAAAGAGCCAGCGAGTGCAAGAAGCCAGGCGTGAGGGCCAGGGGAGATGTTGCAGCCAGGCCAGCCTCCCAGCCTTCCCCTTCACAAGACAGGGGAGACCACAAGTGATGTCCCCACGTGTCCATTAGTAGAAAAACTGAGGAGGCAGGTATGCCTGCTAAGACTGAACAACGCAGGGCTGTCACTTTTCAAAAATTGAATGCAAGGTACCTGTGCTTTCAATTTGCATTCAACCTCCGCCCATCTTCCATTCGTAGAAGAATGGAAGGATATTGTCCACATCACACGTGGTAAATATCATCCTCCGTTCCATCCTTGGAAGACCTTTTTCTGCCATCACCTGGGAACTTGTTGGGAACACACAGTCTCAGGCCCGGCCTCACTGAATCACAATCCACATCGTAGCAGGATGCTCAGGTGACTAGTTTGTTGAAATTTTTTCTGTAAATAGCCAGACGGTAAGTATTTAGACTTTGTGTGGGTTGTGTGACTGATGTTGCATGTTGTCAGTTGTGCTATTGTAGCCTCAAAGCAGCCACAGACAATATGTAAACAAATGAGCATGGCAGTGTTCCAATAAAACTTTATTTACAAAAACAGACATGGGCCAGACTAGGCAGTAATTTGCTGACCTCTGATCTAGGGCATCGTGTAGAGTTCTGGGAATCATTGCCTGTACTCTTCATTTCTATTCCCTACAGATGCACACTCTAATTCTTAATTAAGCTTGAGTTGGGATCAGGGAGGGAAGTGTAGCACATCCCTGAAATTTACCCTAAAGCCTCCCAAAAGAACTTTACCTTGAAGAGGCAGATCTGTGGCCACTCCTTGGAGCCTATTTTTATTATGCCATTTCTTTTTTCTTTATTGTCTTATCATTGGGAAAAGTCATATAATCATGTTATCAAAAAGTTGAAATAGAGGAAATAAGTTTTAAAATTGCCTTGGGAATCTTGTCAGAAAGGACATGACAACCCAGAGGAGAGCCAGAGGCTGTGCCTTGCAACAGGCCAACAGGGAACTGGGTCATTTGATGAATGATTTATTAAAAGAGGAGGTTCCGCCTGGAAGAAGGAGGTTGTGGGCTGACACGAGGGCTGTCTTGAAAATCCAAAAAAAATAATAATAATAACTTTTTTTTTCTTTGTTTCTCACTGGACAGAAGTCACACCCTTAGGTTTAAGTTAAATGTAGATAAATTGTGGATCAGGGAAAGACTTTTTTAGCAGTTGGAACTTTCCATGAGTGAAAGGAGCTTCCATGAAAAGAAGTGGGTGCCCATCGCCAGGCATGTCCAGCCAGAGGACACGGGACCTGTGCCAGAGAGCCCTCAACCAAATGAGAGTTAGGACAAGGGACCTTAGGCCAATAATAATAACAATAATAATAAATTCCACTGATGAAATATCTTCTGTGTATCAGGGCTGGTGCTATTTTGCATGAATCTTACTGAATCCTTTCTTACTGCATCCTCTCTAGAAACAGTAGTGTAGATAATGATACTACCCTCCTATAGATAAGAAGGGTCAGGATCAGAGAGGCAAAGTAACTTAGTTAAGGTCACAGAGCTGCTCAAAGGCAGAGGCTGATTTTGAGCTCCAATCGGATGAGCCCTCAAGCTCATGCTGCCTTCTGTGAGCGCCTCCGCTTTTTCCCTCCTGGCAGGTGCTACATGAACCCCTGATCGATGAGGATCCTGTATTCATTGCCACGTGCACAGAGCGGGAGCTGCGAAAGAGGAAAAAGCGGAAATTCAGCCTCTGGGTCAGACAGTGTTCTTCCACTGGCTTCATCATCCAGGTGAGCCCTGGGCTGAGTCCGAGGAGGGTCGGTGAAGAGGGTTGGTGAAGTAAATCGGGGGAAGTTGGGCTCATCTGGTACCCAAGAACGTACTCACATACCCTTTTCACTGTGTGTCCAAGTCCACCCAGATGCTCCTGCAGAGGCCAGGGCTGGGCTGCTCCCTCCTCCCTGAGGCAGCGGGTAGCCGTCCCTGGAGAGGCTGCTGCCACACCTGGCCCCATTCCCTGCACATTCTTCCTGCAGACTCAAGCCCATCTGGGTAAATGACTCATCAAGGCTCAGTCCCTAGCAATGTTGGCTAGAAGTGTCACCCAAACAGTGGGTCATATGAGGTGACTACCATCTCCCTGGAGGCTGTCCCTCAAGACTTACGGACTCGTGGCTTTGAAACTTAAGGCTGTCCCAGGAGGCCTCCCCACTCCCACCAGCTATCTGCCCAACCTTCCTGTTTCCAGGATGCCTTCTTCAGAGACCACCACCAACAGCCTGCTGGTGAAACTGAATAGCCTTCCCCAGGAGCATGTGCCCGAGTCATCGGCCCTGGGAACCAGCGTGGCCAACATGGGTGCATGTTTTACAAGAGGTGCCTGAGCTCTGCTTTTTATGATGATACTCCCAGGAAAAGCATCCGAGGTTGAGCTGCCAGGAGCAGTAGGGTACACAAAGGGAGATGGTGGGGACAGATAAACACCAGAATGTGGTGCCTAGGTGATGCCTCCCTGCCTAGTTTTTCATCCGTGCTGCGCAGTGACACCTTCTCTCATCAGACAGGCAGACCAGCCCTGTGGTGACAGCTGACCGCACGCTCACTCGCTGCCCTTGCTTGACCGCATCTCCAGGCCCCAAGGCACAGGGTTTTTGCACTTCCATCTTTCCCTGAACTAGAGCAGGATTGTAGGAAGATTCCAGCGAACATCTCCTCCCCACATCCACTCCAGAACCACAGTGGGGAAAGTGTTACTTGCTCCAGGAAAATGTCTTCCCTCCAAAGCACCATCTTGGCTCCGTCTGCAGGTCTGAGGGACCTTCAGTTTGAGTTGGGGCCAGGATCTCAAGCCAGACTCTGGGGCTCTGCTTGCGCATAGGCATTGTTTGGGGTCTCGCCAGACTGGACCTATCCCAGAGCAGAATTCCCTCACTCCTGGAGGTGTAGCCTCAGCTCCTTGTCCGCTGACATTCTCCAGAGTCCTCTGCCATCTCTGTAGCGCCTTTTGTGATGATACGCCCATAGGGTACAGGTGCATCGGATTCATTTTGTATAAACTTTCCAAAGGGACATTCATTCATTCTTTCAGTAAATATTTACTGGGCACCTGCTACCTGCACACGTTGTGCCAGGCATTGGGATATGCAGACATGGTCCTGCCATCCTTGAGGTCTGCCTAGGTAGCTTTTTTGTTTGGTTTGATTTGGTTTGGTGTTTTTGTTTGTTTGTTTGTTTGAGACCAGGTCTCACTCTGTCACCCAGACTGAAGTAAGGCAGCATGATCATAGTTTACTTCGCCCTCAACCTCCCAGGTTCAAGTGATCCGGTCACCTCAGCCTCTCATGTAGCTGGGACCATGGACGTGTGACACCATTCCTGACTGATTTATTTTTATTTTCATTTTGGTAGAGATGGAGTCTCACTGTGTTGCCCAGGCTGATCTTAAACTCCTGAGCTCAAGTGGTCATCCTGCCTCAGCCTCCCACAATGCTGGGATTACAGGCAAGAGCTCCCATATCGGCCCTGTGTGGCTTTGGAACAAATGTTTACATGCAGATCCTGTGTGCATCTGGCACCACTTCTTTCTCCTTCTACAGTTAGTGAGGAGCTAGAAATCACATCTGTCACCAGAAAAGGCCACAGATCTCTCTCTCTCAGTTCAGATTCGTTCCCAATTTTATAGAATCTATCAAACCCACATCTAAAATGTAAGAAGTTTGGGTTGGTACCTTGAAGTTTCCTTTCATTTCTAAAACTCTTGATTCTAGGAGGTTTTGCAGCAGTGTGAAGGTTTGTTTTTAGAAGCCAGAATTGAAGCTGACAACTCCCAGTCAAAAGCAGTGTCGCTTCCACCATTGCCAGGGGCAGCCTTCAAAACGTGCTCAGAAGTGCAGAGCCAAGGAGGCAATTAATTACCCGGCAGTTTCAGGCTGTGCTGTGACAGGACTGGCATGAGAACTTTCTCAGCCCCCGCAGTCCCTCTTTTTGTTCCTAGGTCCAGCTGAAGGTGCCTGTGGCGGGTACAGAGCAGGGAAAGGACATCTCTGCCCGTGAGGAGCCAGGAGATGCAGAGGAGGAGCCACATGGCCTGGGGACAGTTGTTTTCATAGTGTCCTGCCCCTTTTCGTGGTTCTCCAGGTGCTAATCTTGGTTTGACAGCTTTTGAAGGTCAGCAGCCTGGGCAAGCACAGCCCTGGGGCAGAACAATACCTTACACCGTCAGAGCTTTCACACCTGCAGTTCCCTGATCCTCCCCACAGCCTTGTAAGACAGAGAGAGCAGGCAGTATTGATCCCATTTCTTACATGAGGTGACTTTGGCTCACAGGGCTTACCTGCCAGGCAGCTGGTCAGCGCAGAGCTGGCTTCTCCCATGGGCCTTGACCTGCCTCTTCCCTCATCCATCCCCAAGGCATCCACAGCCCCTGCTCTTGCATTTACCTCCCACGTGAACTAGCTGCTCAGTCATTGCTCTGGAACATGGAGTTGTCATCTAGAAACTCAAGGGATGGAATTAGGTAACCAGTGAGGTCCCTTCTATTGCCATTCTATGATTCTCTTCTTTGTAAACGTCATATGTGAGGTTCTATACACAGGCCATTTTCTTCATTGTAGTTCCTCAGATGCATTGAGCTCTCCTGAATGACTTAGCAGAGAAGCTCAGTTGCAGCTGGCCGTGTTAAGGGTCAGCTCCCACTGTGCTGTGCTGTGCTGTGCTGTGCTGTGCTGTGCTGTGCTGTGCTGTGCTGTGCTGCTAGTGCAGCACCTGCCCCACGCCCTCCTGTTTCTGAGGTTGGCTTTGGCCCGTAGGATGCAGGCAGCTGTGGTACGTGAAAAGATTGGAAGGGGCAAGTGCATACCTCTCCTTTTTTGGCTTCTCTGCCCTGGCCATGAGAAAATGACCAGGATGGATCACCTGGGTCCTGAAAACCTGGGAGCTTAGTAAATGTTTATTACATGGCATATCGATTTTGTGGTTGTTTGAGACCCACTGTAATTGACCCAGGAGCCTTATCAGTTAGGTCTGCACAGCTGACCAGATAACTTTCTTCCAGCCACCATCTAATGTGGACCAAGACGAAGTGTTGAAGGGGCGGTGGGTGTCCAGATGTGTTCCAGGAGAGCCCAAATGATGCATAGACGTTGTTGCCCCAGCTTTATAGTTTCATCCTGCCAAGACCCTGAGCCTTTGACTGGCTCGACTGCATTCTTCTGACAGGCGGGGCGACTGCGGGATGAGCTCCACTTCAAAGATTCTAGATGAAGGGGTGAGTGAGAAAAAGGAGTTCCAGATTGGCCAGTGGTCCCAGAAAAGGTCCGTGGGAAAGCTGAATGGGAACTCAGTACAGCCAGCTCAGATCATCAGGGCCTCAGGCATGGTCAGTTGATCCCCACAAGGGCATTTGGATGAGAAGGAAGAAACTAACAGTTGGGCAAAAATAATAATAATGGTGATGGTGTTTAGAAGAGCTCTAATAGATTAGTATATTTTTATAGGTGTAATGCTCTTGAATTCATTTGAAGGGAAGTCTTTGATGAAAGTGGTTAAAGATCTTAAATAATTTAACTAAGAGAATATAGGGAGGCATGTGGTAGGATAGAAGTGAGAGGAAGAGATTAAGTTAACTATAGTTCTGAAAATTAAGGTGCTAATGGCCTGCATTGCTGAGAACGCAGGAAGCAAACAGTAAGAGGTTTTGAGGAGAAATAAGTAATCAGATGAGAAACAGACACAGCTTTACTGCAGAGTGTGAGTGACACCACCCGTGAATGCCATCCCGCTCTGAAACCTGGTCTTGCTTATCTGTCCTCACATTCCTCTTCCTAGTCTTCTTCCAGCAATCTCTGAAAAAAGGCACTGGTTCGGATGGGCGGGCTTCATCTCCCACTTGACATTTGTAGGGCTGTCCTGCAGAACTGCTTATCTCAAAAGTCTTTGGATCCAAAATGTGCGTTTTGGTGTTTCACCGAGCACCCAGCACGTGGAAAGGAGTCAGTGGGCGAAGATGCTAACCTGCAGTGCTCCAGGCCAATGGAAACTGTCAAATGAGGCCATTCACGTTGCTCTGAGAAGTAGATTACCGCACGTGGATCTTCGGGTCTTTGGTAATTTGGTCAACTTTAATATGAGGAATGGTGAGAAATGAAATATATGTTGTGAGGGATAAAAAGAGAGGCATGGTTCTGTTATCAACAAGCATAGCTTTTTGTGGTGGTAAAATGCAGATAACATAAAATTTTCCATTTTCACCATTGTTAAGTGTGTGACTCAGTGGCACTAACTACATTCAGTGTTGTGCAGCTGTCACCATCATCCTCTCTAGAACTTTTCCATCATTGCAGCAGATGAGGGCACATCTCTTAGCTGCATAGCGCACTGATACCTGGAAGTGGTGGATCTCCCATGAGCCCAGGTGCCTTCCAGATTCCCTGTCAGTGCTTTGGGAGCTCGGAGGAGGGGCCCTGGTCTAGTTGCAAGCTCTACTCTGTCTCCCGTGAAGCTCGTCTCACTTCCCCGGGTCAGACTGGCCACGATCTCCCGCTCTCCCAGGACTGCGCGTGGGGCTCCCAGGGAGGGACAGATGAATGGCTGGGACAGCGCATGTGCTTCCTGGCCCTCAGCCCTGTCACCGTCTGTCTGTATTCCATGCAGGGGCAGTACTTGCGGTCACTGACTTGTAGCGTTGTTGAGCCAGTCCGTCCTCCGGCGTCTCTGTGGGGTGCAGGGATGCCTGGGAGTGCCTGTTCTTTACTTCCTGCCTGAGCCGGCTTTCTAGCTTTACCCCTTGATATCAGCCAGGCTTGGGGATGTGATGGTCACTTTGATGTCTCAACTTGGCTGGACCGTGGTACCCAGCTATTTGGTCAAATAGTAGTCTAGATGTTGCTGGGAAGGTGTGCTGTTTAGATGAGATTAAAATTTAAATGGGTGGCTTTTGAGGAAAACACATTAGCCTCCATAATGTGGGTGGGCCTCAGCCAATCAGCTGAAGCCCTTAAGAAAGTGATTGCTGGCCGGGTGCTGTGGCTCACGCCTGTAATCCCAGTACTTTGGGAGGCCAAGGTGGGTGGATCACCTGAGGTCAGAGTTCAAGACCAGCCTGACCAACATGGTGAAACTCAGTCTCTACTAAAAATACAAAAAAATTAGCTGTGTGTGGTGCCGCATGCCTGTAATCCCAGCTACTTGGGAGGCTGAGACAGCAGAATCGCTTGAACCTGGGAGGCGGCGGTTGCAGTGAGCCGAGATCGCACCACTGCACTCCAGCCTGGGCAACAAGAGTGAAAATCCATCTCAAAAAAAAAAAAGAGAGAGAGAAAGAAAGAAAAAAGAAAAGAAAATGAAAATGATTGCTGTACCCCGAGAAAAAGGGAATTCTGCCAGCAGAGGGCCTTCGGGCTTCAGCAGCACCTTGTCCCTGAGTACCCAGCCTGCTGGGCTTCCCTGATTTTTGGACTTGTCAGCCTCTGATTTGCATGAGCCAGTTCCTTAAAATAAATACCTCTGCCTCTTCCTCCCACTCTCCCACCCTCCCACCTTCCATACATAATTGTATTTATATACACACTACTGCTTCTGTGTCTCGGGAGAATCCTGGCTACTACAGGGGGCTTCCTCTGGCGCACCTGGTTTATTCAGGCCTGTTTGCTTCTCTGATTCTCACTGCTGTTGACCACCTGGGAGTCTGAACTAGAGGGCCAGGGCAATACTTTCTTCAGTCTTGCTTTTTTAAGCTAATAATCTCTATTTATTTTTATTATTTATTTATCGGTAAGAGTTGGACAAGTCCCTGTTTTCAAGAAGTTTTACAATAAAGAGATGGGAAGATAAGACTTGTACCAATGCAAATCTAGGCCTGGACTGTTTGGTTAACCACACCACCATAGACTGAGCTTCGTGCTTGGCCCCTCAGAACTAGAGATAGAGGGAGCCCTCACTGCCTCTCCAGTAGGAGAGATGGACACGTTAAAAATACTCATTGACGTAGAGTGACAAGTGCAGTACTGGAGGTGTGTCTGTACATCGCAGGGCTACAGGAAGGCCCCTGTAGGGGTAAGAAACACCCCCAGAGGCGTATGCGGCAGGGTGTGTGGTGTGCAAAGGAGAGAGCAGCTATGAGCTTTTGCCACAGGTCAAGCACCAAGACACCCAACGTTTTAATAGCAGCACTTAAGACAAGAATAAGCAGGCAGGGAATTATTTATAAGGTAGGGCTCAGGAAATCTTGAGATATGCTTGCTCCTTGGGTGCAGAATGCTGGGTATATATGAGGCCACAGCCAATGCCTTCTTTTTTGCCTTTCCCACTGCTGTTTACCCAGGCTGGCTTTCCCACTGCTGGTTACCCACTGCTAGATACCATGGTGCACTTAAGACAGCATACGGAAGCTCCTCGACTTATAATGGGGTTACGTCCCTGTGATAAACCCCTAGTAAGTTGAAAATGTCTTGTCAGGTTAAGCACAGTGACTCACACTTGTAGTCTCAGCACTTTGGGAGGCCAAGGTAGGCAGATCACTTGAGTCCAGGAGTTCAAGACCAGCCTGGGCAACATGGCAAAACTTTGTCTCCACAAAAAATATAAAAATTAGCTGAGTGTGGTGGCACACACCTGTAGACCCAGCTACTTGGGTGGCTGAGGAGGAAGGATCCCTTGAGCCTGGGAGATCAAGGCTGCAATAAGCCATGATTGCACCACTGCACTCCAGCCTGGGTGTCACAACAAAACCCTATCTCAAAAAAAAAAGAAAATGTCTTAAGTCAAAAATGCATTTAAAGCTGGGTGCAGTGGCAAGTTCCTGTAGTACCAGTAATGTGGGAGGCTGAGGGAGGAGACTGCTTGAGGCCAGGAGTTTGAGACCAGCCTGGACAACATAATGAGACTCCACTTCTAGAAAAAAAAAAAAAAATGCATTTAATATAACTAACCTACCAAACAGCATAGTTTAGCCTCGTCTACCTTAAACATGCCCAGAACACTTACATTATCCTGCAGCTGGGCAAAATTAACACAAAAGCCTCTTTTATAATAAAGTGTTGAATATTTCATGGTTGTTTACCCTCACGATCACCTGGCTGACGGGAAGCTGCAGCTACTGCCACCACCCAGCATCGCCACGCAGCATTGCACAGCATATCACTAGCCGAGGAAAAGGTCAACATTTGAAGGAATTTCTACTGAATGCCTATTGCTTTCACATGATCATGAAGTCAAAAAATCTTAAGTCAAACCAGTGTAAATTAGAGACTGTCTGTATTTATTCTGTGTCACAGGCCTCCTAAGGACTGACCTAGACGTCAAAACACCCTCCAGCCCTACCCTGTTTGCAGAGGGGGTGCAAGCATGGGAGCTAGCCAAGGTTCCCTTCCTCTCCCCTCATCTGCAGGCTCCCCTGTGAGCCAAGGAGATGAAAAAGGAGAGGTTTATACGATGATGAATCTTCCAGTGTAGGGAAAAGCCACCTAATTGGGCAATTGGAGTTCCTCGATCCAAGATGTTGTGGCTGCTCATCCTGGAAGGCTGTGCCCTGTCTGTGGGTGGAAAGAAAACCCTCCAGCAGTTCTCTGCAGAGACTGCTGTTCAGGCTTCACAATGTCAAAAAGATCGAGGATCCAGCAGGAAAAATTGGCCAACAGGTTAATGTTCTGTCGACCTTTAGTGATTAATGCAGCCCCAAGATTCTTTGGAGCAGGGAAAAAAAATGGTCCACTATTTTCTTTTAATGGTATAATCTAAAAGAGCAGATTTATCCTGTTTGCACGTGTTGGGCCAGGCACCTGCCTCTGCAGCATGAGACCAATGTTCCTATTGGGATGTTGACAGATGGACAGACACCGAGGAGGGGCTGAAGAGCAGATGCCTGGGAGGTGTCCTGAGTGAGGCTTGGAGGGACATAAGGAGGTGTCATCTGAAGGAAGACAGGACAGACTGTCTTCAGAGGACTGGGTGGCTGTCATGTCAAGGAGGCAATTCTGGATGACAGCCCTGCTCAGTGGAGGCAGGGATTCAGGTTCACGCTGGGCATTGACATACTCCGGAAGTAGATGGGCTTTAGAAGCCAGAATTCAAGATGGAACCCCCAAGCAAAAGGACCCCTGCTTCCTACCCCCTGCACACATCATGGAATCTGTCCAGGCAGAGCCCTCATGACATCTGTGAGGGACACTCTGAATGAGATCCGTGCGCCCCGTGTTGCTAAGCTAGCTGACCTGGAAGCCCCTTTCCTTCCTCAGTCTCATCTGTGGATTCTGGCAGCTGCTTCTGGCGTTCAGGAAAGAATAACGAACATCTACAGAGTGTGTGTTGTGGGCCAGGCTCTGTGCTTAAACACTTCACATGCACTATTCATTTTTCCTCCACAAGGGCCTCATGAGGCAAGTAATGTCACTGCCACTGTTTCTCGGTAAGGAAACTGAGGCACAGAGAAATTTGCTACTTTGCCTAAAATTACATCTGTAAAGCAGTAGACCTGGGATTAAACCCAGCCATTCTGACCTTAGATCCCACTTTCTTTTTTTTTTTTTTTTTTTTTTTTTTTTTGGAGACGGAGTCTCGCTCTGTCGCCCAGGCTGGAGTGCAGTGGCCGGATCTCAGCTCACTGCAAGCTCCGCCTCCCGGGTCTACGCCATTCTCCTGCCTCAGCCTCCCGAGTAGCTGGGAGATCCCACTTTCTTAACCAACAGGCTATGTTGACTCCCCCAAGGGAGAACTTTTCCTGATTTAGACAAAAAGCAAAGTATCTTTTATCCAGCTTGATTGTTGATAGGATAGTGGTCTAGCATCCATGTCACTGATTTCCCTTGTTTTGAGACATACTATTTATGTTGAAAGAATTTAAGGAAGGTGAGCTAAAGTGTTTTTTTGCTTATTTGACTCAATCTTTGTACATACTAAGTGAAATATTTTGCTCTTGACCGATAACTAATTGAATTGGCTCTAAAAGTGGGGGCCACCGTGGAATTAATTGGTTAGAGTGAATTTTGCTTGTGGATTCAGAAGCTGGGCAGGGCAGGACCTGTGTCCATTTGTTTAATTGTGCAGTGAGGAGGATGCTGGCATGAGATCCTATCCAGGTTGGATGCAGTAAGTTGAGGATGGGATTGGCTGAGGTAGAAGACATCACTGTGGACCTCTTTGTGTCCTTGAGCAAGTAGCTGAGAACTACCTTCTTTCTCCATCTTTTGAATGAAGTTAATCCACCCATACCTGTTTACTGTATAGGACTTCAAAGATGACAATGAAGTATTTATTTAGTGCCCAGGTAAGTGCACCAGGTACTGAGTGGATCAGATTCAGCCCTCGCCTTAAAGAACTTAGAATCTTCAGCTGCACGGACATGCGTGTGTACAGAGAGCCCACATGCTGATACATGTTCCTCCTCCAACCTGTCATTTTGAAAGAACCACCTCAGGCTTTGAGCTTTGGGATGAGATGAAGGCAAGGCTCCCACAGGGGTCAGCGGTGCTGAAGGTGCAGCCAGAGTGGAGAAGGACCATGAACAGACTCAGCACATGAGCTCTTCCTGGGCATGGTCACGGTGAGAGGCATGAGAGAGAAACTGGGCAATGAGAGATGAAAGTCATCAGTATGGTGATGACTTAGAGACTTTGCTGGAAGCCCCAGCTAATACACGAAGATGGCACAAGCAGCATTGTCCAGCAGGACTCTCTGCAGTGATGGAAATGTTTCATATCTGTGCTCTCTGTGATGGCAGTTCCTAGCCTCGTGTGACTGTTGACTATTTGCATTGTGACCAGTGTGGCCACAGGACTGAATTTTTCATTTTAGTTAATTTAAATGTAAATGAAAACAGCCATATGTGGCTGAAGGCAGCCACACTGGGAGCACAGTTATAGAGCTTTGCTATATTAAAAAATCACTTCTATATGCACAGTTTTCACTTAAAGACAACGGCCTTGCAGGGTGCATATGGCGGTGTTGTCCTTACAGATAAGAAAAGCAAGGCTCAGGGCAATTAAGTAACTTGCCCCAAAACCCACAAGCCAGTGAATGACAGCCTGTGCCCATGTATCCCAGAACTCACCCTCCCTGCCTCAGTTCCTCTCATGACAAGTGACTGTCACTTACAATTCACAGCTCTCTCAAGTGGCTGTCCCGTACAGATGTCCCAGGTGACAGCCGCACACACCCCCGATCTCATTCTGCATCTTCAGTGAGTGCAGATCATGCACTGCTGTGCTGTTTCCCCACAGATGAATTACTTACACCTTCATGGCTCCTTGCACACTAGCGATAAAAGACTCAAGGAAGGGATCACCAGTCCCTACAATATGATACCCTTCCCCCAGATCTGCTCTTCACTGAGGAAACTGATTCGCTTCTGTGCTGAAAGAGAAGTAGGGTCATTCATTGGTCAAGACTAGTATAGCTGAACTAGGCTTTCTCCACTTCTTTGTGTTGGAGAGGCAGGAGGGTGCCCCCCGATCCCAGCAACAGCTTAGTGGAACTATCAGCTGGGGAGTCAGCAGCTACTGCCACTAGCCTTACTGTTCTTTTGAGAAGTTGAGGGAAAAGATGAACTGGATCCTGCCTCTGGAGGTCGCGGGGGCATTTCAGGAGAGCTAAGATAAATGCCATGTGCTGTATGTGTCCCCCAGGGTGTTAACTGCTATAATCCATATTTCCTAAGATCCTTTTTGTTGTAATGTCAGTATAAAGTATGCAACATTGGGAATACTAGTCTGGGGCAAAGTATAATGCCATATAGTAATAAACTTTCATGCCTGCTTTCCTAAATATATGCATTTAAAAATTAATAAATCATAGGAGCAAAACAAAACTTTTTAGGAAAAGTGAAAAGCTTGGCAACCACCAAATGGTACATTTTCCTGCCCTAGAGATACTTGTCAAACAGTCTTGTAGCTCAGAAGTGTCTGTGGCTGGCTGCATTTTGCCCAGTGATAGGAAGTCATCTATGTCTACACATTTGGTGGAACCATATTAGTATGGTAATGCCTTCTCTAGAAATGTCTAGGGAGATATCTGACTTTTTGAAAAGCAGACCAGGAAGTAGTCACACATCTAAGTGAATGGTATTTCCTTCCGTGTTGTGTCTGGGGAGCTCTTGTAGAAAGTACCCAACCCAGCGTCTGAATACATGTGTGGGTTCCCAGTGATTCTGCTGTGTCTCAGATTACTGGCAGGATTCCTTAGGATAGTCCCTTAAACCTGGACGCAATCATTAGCATAGCTTGTATAGCTTAAGCATTTGTAGCAACAGGGCATGGATGGGATAAGACTTCGTTGGAGGTTGCTCATCCAACTAAGGGAAACAAGTTACTGCCTTTGACCACTGACGTTATTGTGTCAAAGCAAACCAGGACCAGTCGGGTACCGGACCTGCCTGACTGTCAGACCCAGCAGGACCTCTTGGACTGAGCCTTTTCCTGGCCAGATTTTGACTACCTTGCCAACAGTTTTTTTCTAAATCATGCCCTCAACTGAGACTTTCAAGGTTACCATCTTTTGTATTTATTTAAATGAAGGTCCTACTTTATGTTCACTTTTAGAAACTCATTATTTTATAGCAATGAGTGCCACACATTTGGGACTCTCTTTGGACTCTCATTGGTGCCACTTTTTGGCTGTATCCTTCTTCCAGATTTCCTAATAAGAAATCTTTGACCTTTGGCTCAGCGCCTGTCTCCTTTGCCTCAGTGCCTTTGGCTCAGTGCCTGTCCCCTTCTCCTGTGACATCCCAGTTGAGTGTCTACTTCTTCAGAAGAGACTGGCTGGAGTCTGGAAAAATGGCAGTTTTCAGAGATGCATGTGTAGACACGAGGCTGAGTAATTTCAAGACAGTCCTGCAACAGTGCTGCCTTCCGTATTCTACCCAGGAGTTGTAAAATCTCAGCTACACATCACTGGCATTTGGGAAAATATGTTAATTCCAAGACAGCAAGAGGCTGACCTGATTCTCAGAGTCATCATCATCTCCAGGTGTGGAAATGATGAATAACCATTCACTCAGACCCTACAGACACTGCAAATTCCAAATACTCGTATGCTTGAGTAATCCTGATAAGGAAGTTATTTTATAATTATTTTTAGTGGGTCTTTTTCTGATTAGGTTTGTATTACATATTTAACATCAAAAACGTTAAAAGTTCAGCATAACTGTCATTCTAATAAATGCTTTTTTTTACAGAAATAGCTGTTTGAGTGTATAGTCAACATATCTGTATAAACACACACATACACACACACTTGCACTGTTTTATAATCTGGCTACTTTACTTGCAATGATACTGTGAACATTTTCTATGTTATTAAATATTTTTTCTACATGACAATTTTTTAAAGTGTACCACATTCCATTATACCTACGTATATAATTTTAACCAGTCTCCTCTTCATGTAAGATAATTAGGTCATTGTTAATTTTTTTACCATTATAAAAAACCCTGAAATGGACACGGTATTTTATATATAAATCCTTTTAACACATTTCTGATTGTTACCTTGGATTGAATTCCTAAAAGTGAAACTCATGAGTAAAATAGCATGAATATTTTTAAGGTTTTTACAAGATTTATTTTTAAATTAACAAATAAAAATGGTATATCTTTATTGTGTACAATATACTTTGAAATATGTAGACACTGAAATGGCCAAATCAAGCCAATTAACATACACATCACATCAGATAGTTGTCATTTTTTATGGTGAGAACTCTTAAAATCAACCGTCTTGGCAATTTCCAAGAATATGTTGTTATTAACTGTAGTCACCACATGATATCATAGATCTCTTGAACTTATTCCTTCTAACAGATTTTGAATTCTTTGACCAATACTCCCCACTCCCACTTCCATCCCCTAGCCCCTGGTAACCACCATTCCACTCTCTCCTATTAGTTCAACTTGAAGTTCACATGTAAGTGGGATCATACAGTATTTCTCTTCCTGTGCTTGGCTTATTTCACTTAGCTTAATGTCCTCCAGGTCCATGTCGTTGCAAATGGCAAGATTTCCTCCCTTATAAAGGCTGAATAGTATTTCATCTTGTGTATATGCCACGTTTCCTTTATCCACTTATCCACTGATGGACACTTGTGTTTCCATATCTTGGCAATTGTGAATAACGCAGCAGTGAACGTGGGAGTGCAGGTATCTCTTAGAGCATCCTGATTTCAGTTCTTTTGGGTGTGTACCCAGAAGTAAGATTACTGGATCCTATGGTTTTTCTATTTTTGATTTTTTGAGGAACTTCCATACTGTTTTCCATAACAGCCATACTTCAAGGTCTTTGATTCATGGGCAAAATTTCCCTCCAGAAAATTTACACATATTTATACCAAGTCCCCACAGTGCTCATTTCCCCCACATCCTCACTGACGCTGAGTGTTTGGATGGGGAAGATGTTGTTCACTGTTGGTCTTCATGAAAGTACATTGAATCAGTCTGTTTTCCAGGGAGTAAAACTGACGTCATCTCCGCTCTGCTGGTTTCAATAAGGTGGGGAAGCAGTCCATTTCTCAGCTATCACGTTGTAGTTCTTCAGATGCATAGAAGTGCCTGGTATGGAAGCAGTGTGCCCCAGTGTGTTAGAACTCTAAGATACTCACAGGCCTCCTGCCCTTGGTGTGCACACACTTCCCCATTATTCGCTCAAACACTAATGTGGGTGTTGATGAGAAGGAATTTGGATTTTGCAAATGTGTTATGGTCCTAAATCTGTTAACAAGAAATTATCCTGCATGGGCCCAACCTAACCAAGTAAGCCCTGAACAGGAACCAGGCTCTTCCTAACAGAAAGCACAAGAGGGATGCAGCTTCAGGAAGAGTCCCCATTGCTGGCTTGCTTTTTTTTTTTTTTTTTTTTGAGACGGAGTTTCACTCTTGTCGCCTAGGCTGGAGTGCAATGGCACGATCTTGGCTCACTGCAACCTCCGCCTCCTGGGTTCAAGTGATTCTCCTGCCTCAGCCTTCCACGTAACTGGGATTACAGGCGCCTGCCACCACACCTGGCTACTTTTTTGCATTTTTAATAGAGACAGGGTTTCAACATGTTGGTCAGGCTGGTTTCGAACTCCTGACCTCAGGTGATCACGTGCCTCAGCCTCCCGAAGTGCTGGGATTACAGGTGTGAGCCACCATGCCTGGCCAATCATTGCTGGCTTTGACAATGGAAAAGGTCATGTGGCAAGGACTACCTGTTGCCCCCGGGAGCTGAGAGCAGTCCTTGGCTGATGGCCAGCAGGGACACAGGACCTCAGTCCTGCAGCCATAAGGAAACAACCTGAATGCAGATCCCAAGCACCAGATGAGAACCCACCAGTCAACATTTTGATTGCAGCCTTGTGCTGCCCTGAGCAGAAAAGCCAGCCATGCGCTGCTCAGACCTCCAGCCTACAGAACTATGAGCTCATAAATGGACGCTGTTGAAGCCACTGAGTTTGTGGTCATTTGTGATGCAGCAATTAAAACAACAATACACAGCATTTAAAAATTTGAGTGTAGATATCTGTATAGAAACCACAGGCAACATGTAGCTGTGTGTGTTAATGTAGAAATAATCTGTGGCGGGCTCAGATCCATCGAACTTCTCAAGCAGTTCTGGTTTGCAGTGACTTACTGTCATCCAACACCACATTTTCTGTTGTGTTGTGTTTTTGTTTGTTTGTTTGTTTAAGATATTCTCTCTAAGTCACATTTCTTGCACCTGTACTGGAGGATTTTTTGAACATGCTCTTCTTCAATCCATTAACTTTCCTGCCTCTACCACTTTGATGATGTTCGTGGAAGCAGCATGAAACAACGTTTAAAAATTGCTCGCACACATCCTCTTTGTTGGCCCTGGACTCTTGGGCAAATGTTTAGCCCTCAGTCCTGTCTCCTCTGCACCGTGAGGGGAATCAACCTCTTCTGCCTGCCTGATGGGGGTCACTGTAAAGAACAAATTAAACAGTCATTATGAACATACCTTGTCAATTAAAAAGCTGTATTCAAATGGAAAGTACACAGATACGTGTATTCCTAACAGGTGAGATTGCCTTTAACTTTATTTATAGTGAATTTAAGTCATTCCTGTGTTTGAAAGCTGGGGAATGTGTTTGCACAGTCCCATTACCCGCGGCTGCTTGTTCTTTTCCTCCTCCACCTTGACCTTTCCAAACTGAAGCATCTGGTGCTGAGTCACCAGTTGCCAAGGCCACGGGGTGTGCTTGGGGGTGACCTAGAGCCCCTGTGAGCTGAAAAGATGATGGGGGCTTTTCCACGGGCTCCCAGTCTGATGACTGAGACCCGGGAGACCCATGCTTGCTGAATACTCAGGCTCCCAGCCTGACACTGCTGTGAGCACGCTAACCTCTGTCTGTTTCTATTAAAGATTTACGTCCACCTGAAGGAAGGTGGGGGCCCAGATGGCCTGGACGCGCTGAAGAATAAGCCCCAGCTCCACAGCATGGTGGCCAGGAGCCTGTGCCGGAACGCGGCAGGCAAGAACTACATCATCTTCACCGGGCCCAGCATCACCAGCCTGACCCTGTTTGAGGAGTTTGAGAAGCAAGGTAAGTCAAGTGGGGAGCTAGTGGGGACGTGGCCCTGCCTCCCCCAGGAAAGTAGTGGAAGAGGTTCAGGTGGGGGTACAGATGCGTGGTGGCCAGCACAGACCACAGGATGCCAGGTGATGAGGCCTTTCCTTGAGGGAACAGATGCATCTCAGCCACCCTGTGTGCTGGACCCTGCTGGGCACTAGAGATTGCAAGGTGTGTGAGCCACAGGCTCAAGGTCTAGAGGACGTGTCTAGACCTTGCGCCAAGCTCTGCCCGGTCTTTGGGGCATTTCTTTGTATGTCCCCTGTTGGAAATCCGCAGCCATCAAAAGCCTGTGTCCCCTGGGCACAGCTCCTAGTAAGGCTCTAGGAAGTCTCTGGAACTCACCCATCCTCTATAATGTGGCCCCTTCCCAGGAGACAGACAAGAATTGTGTGAAGACAGGGAACAGTACAGTGAGCCTCAGAAAAGTCTTAGGTACTCTGGGTGCTCAGGTGCTTGGTGCATGTGTGGCAAAGACTAGGCAACCCTTCCATGGCTCTGGAGGAAATAGGGGCTATAGAAAAAGAAGATCTGGACCAGTTCAGGGAGCCCCGTGGCAAGCTGCCTTGGCCTTCACTTTGTCCTGCCTTTGGGGATTTAGATCTGGTCGACTCAGGAGAAACACAAAAAGTGCCAGCTCCCCTGCAGCAGCCACTAGACTAGAATTACAAACCTTTTGCTCAGCAGCAGTCAGACATCTGGCCTTAAAACTAGACCCTCTTAAGTAACGAGATGTAGACAGCTGACATCCTGGATCCCTGGCAGCTGCAGTGAGGCCGCAGCCCTGGACTTCACTTTTTGCTGGCCTCAGCTGCATCTTACTCATCTGCAAAGCCCAGGGCTCAATAGTTATTTGTTGGAAGAATCAAGGGTAGAGAGATCAGACGATGTGAAGTGGGGCTCTGAAAGTAAAGCGAGAGAAAATTGGGTACCTGAAGCACAGTACCCAGCTGCTTTGGAAGAATGGTGGGTTCTCTGTTGGAGCTCAGAGTGAGAACTGGGACTGCCATCTCTCCTGCCGACTTGTGCAAGGCTGAGTGCAGGTACTGTGAGTGTGATGTTTATGTGTGTTCCAGGGCCTGTTCCCTGCCTCACACCATCAACCTGGACTGAAAGTAGAGGGGATATATGTGTGTGTGTGTGTATGTATGTCTGTGTGTGTGTGTCTGTGTCTGTCTTTGTGTATGTCTGTGTGTGTGTCTGTGTATGCATCTGTGTGTGTCTGTCTGTATGTGTGTGTCTGTTGGTGTGTGTGTGTATGTCTATGTGTGTCTTTGTGTCTGTGTGCATCTGCGTGTCTGTGTGTGTGTGTGTTCATGTGTGCATCTGTGTGTTTGTGTCTATGTGTGGCTGTGGCTGTGTGTGCGTCTGTGTGCATTTGTGTCTGTGTGTGTGTCTGTGTCTGTGTGTGTACCTGTGTGTGTGTCTGTGTCCGTGTGTGCATCTGTGTTTGTGTCTGTGTGTGTCTGTATGTGTGTGTGCATCCGTGTATTTGTATCTGTGTGTGTGTGTACCTGTGTCTGTCTGTGTGTCTGTATCTGTGTCTGTGTCTGTGTTTGTGTCTGTGTGTATCTGTGTTTGTGTCTCGGTGTGTGTGTACCTGTGTGTATGTGTCTGTGTGTCTGTATCTGTGTGTGTATGTATATGTCTGTGTCTGTGTGTGCATCTGTGTTTGTGTCTGTGTGTGTCTGTGTACCTGTGTCTGTATCTGTGTGTGTTTGTGTGTGTCTATGTCTGTGTGTGAGTCTGTGTTTGTGTCTGTGTGTGTCTGTGTTTGTGTCTGTGTGTGTCTGTGTTTGTGTCTGGGTGTGTGTATATGTACCTGTATGTATGTGTCTGTGTGTGTCTGTATCTGTGTGTGTGTGTGTGTGTCTGTATGTGTGTGCATCTCTGTGTCTGCGTGTGTGTCTGTGTGTGTACCTGTGTGTATGTGTCTGTGTCGAGTGGGGTGGATGCCGTGCAGACAAGGTGGAGTGGGGATGCCGGAGGACTATCCCGGGCCATCAATATGATTCCCAAAGAGCTGGGTGTGCTGCTCCTGTGGTTCTGAGAAGGGGATGCGTCTTGGCTCAGAGAATTAGGAGGAGGATGGGAAAGAATCTTCTAGCTGAAAGAAAATATTTAGATATGGAATTTGGATTTTTTTCAAGAGAAGATTAGGTAAGAGATAAAAAAGATCTCCTTGCCTATTTTTAGAAGGGTCTAAACTGACTGAGCTCTTCACCAGGGCATCATCATGTACCTCCTCCGCCGTGACTGAGGGCAGTGTCCTCCAGCGTATCCGCAGGGAAGGTCACTAGTGGCTGCACCCTGCCTCCTCAGGACACAAATCGCATTGGTCGGGGCCAGTGTCCCCCCACCCTGGGAGACTCTCACAGGCAGCCAAGGTTGAGGAGAAGAATCGGAGCTGAGAGTCTGGTTGTCCCTCCTAGAGTCACACGGACCGTTGTAAAATAAAAGCCAGAAAGGACATTCCTAGAATAATTTCTGTGTTTATAAAGGGATGGAGTCATGGAAACTTGGGTGCTGCTGGGATATTCTTCTTTCCCTCTTACGAACATGCAGCTTCTCTTTGGCTGGTGGTGTAGACTGAGCCCCAGATGGGTGATTTCGGACACCCTTACCCTTGTTCATGTCATCCTCCTCCCTGTTTTTAAGAACAGATTCTCCTTTTTACATCTCAAGATGAGAGTAGCTTGAGTGGTCACGTGCGGTTGCTAGGAATGGAGCTGCGAGCAGCAGACCCCTCCTCTTTTCAGCAGTGAGACTCGAAAGCACCTCTGGTTGCATCTTCCTTCCCACCTGCTACCAGGAAAGGAGTTCGGAAGAGGGAAAGATTCTTTCAACTGTCCTTCTTCTGGTGCAGTGTGGGATGCGGGGATGAGGAAAGCAGATGCGTGGGATATGTGATGTGTTCAGATGACTGATGGCACTGTCAGTCCTCCAGGAGCTGAGCAGAGAGTAAAGGCTGAGACAGCTCCCAGGGTCTCTGCATCCCCTCTAGGCTGCTGGGGAGCAGCTGAGTGCCTGTGGCCCCTGTGGCCTTCTGGCCCAGCAGGGTGGGGCGGGCCCATGATGTGGAAGGACCTGAAAGGCCTCGAGTCCAGGATGGAAGTGAGCAAGTCCACGGTGGACGTTTGTTCATACCGGTGTCTACTGCCCACCAGCCACCGCATGCCAATCTTCCAGGCCTTAGAGACCAAGCGCAAGCTCCTGCTCTCTCAGGAAGCTCTCCACCCACTCATGGAAGGTCACTTGGTTTAGTTCACATTCTTTGATGGTTCTTTCCTTCACATTGAATATACCTCCCCAAGGAGATGAGGGCTCCATCTGACAGCTTCCTGGGGTGCGGTGTGGACTGGCTCAGCACTGGGCTCGCAGCCAGCCATGTCTTGGTGATGCCATTAGGATGATGTAACCATGGCCAGGATGCTGGACAGTCCTGGGCTTCATGCCTGTCTTTACCCTCCCAGCTGTGAGTCTGGGGTCCTCGCCCTTGTCGAGCCTCAGTTCTTCTCTAATGTGTGTGCCATAACCTATGGAGTGCAGAAGTTTCTTGAAGTAGATGGGATGATGAGTGCACGTGCGTAGTGCTGTGCTGGACACTGAGCGAGGGTCCAGGTGACAGCTCCTGCTGCTGCTGCCAGTATTGCTTGTGCTGTGATCCTACACGCAGTCTTAGCATACTGTATGTTCTTAGGGAGGGACCTGGGGAGATTGCCACAGGGAGAGACAACAGAGGGATACGAGACCTCAAAACTCTAGCAGTCTCTTCTAGAGGGATCTCTAGAGGGTCTGACTCCCAAGCATCAGCCTCAGAACCAGGCAGTCCCATCCTTTCCTTGAGGGTGCACGGGGTGGAGGAGCCACTGGCATCTCCGACCACGGTGAGTGTATGATCCGTCATCCCTCTCCCCCCAGGGATTTACTGCTGCGGCTTGCTCAGCGTGCGGAAGAGTGACTGCACCGGCCTCCCACTGTCCATGCTGACCAACCCAGCCACGCCCCCGGCCCGGGGCCAGTACCAAATCAAGATGAAGGGGAACATGTCCTTGATCTGCTGGTACAACAAAGGACATTTCCGCTTCCTGACCAACGCCTACTCCCCGGTGCAGCAGGGTGAGTGCCGGCCCGCCATTGGCACCGCAGGGTGCGCTGGGTTTGGTTGAGCTTGGCCAAGCCCAGCGCTGCGGTGGATGTGGCGTCCGCTGTGGGCTGTGCTGCTCTGGGACCAGACTACCCTCGGTTATTCACCAGCGTCTGGGGCCACGCTCCTAAGTGTGGCGGCTGCGTGGAAGCAGCGGGTAAGCAGCGAGGGAAGAGCTCCCCGTTCGTTGTAAGCTGTTGAGCGGTGCCAGGCTGACGGGGTTTGCAGGTGGCTCAAGCAGCCCCGGGAAGCCCGCAGGTTGTACATGGGGTGTGATAATGGGCTGCATTTGAATGGCATTTCACTTTATCGTCGGGGATTCTGTGACAAATCTGTTCTGATGGGAGGAAAAAAATCCATTCTTATCTTTCAAGGTCCTCCTTAGAAGTTAAGGATGTGCGCCGTCTGGTCCGTCTGCTGTTCCCTGATTTCTTCATTGATTTTACTCGGGATTTAAAATCCATTCATAACAAAGGGACTTACTTAGCGAGGAGCCTATGCTTAAAGTAACGTACAGTGAAATCATCACTAAACCACTGAAAAGAACACTGAAAGGACGAAGGGGCCCTGGCAGAAATGTTCCCGGCCGCGCAGCGCTTGGGGGCAGCCTCCCCTGCCTTTCCCGGAGGCTGTCCTCAAGACAAGTGACAGCAAATGAGGTAGAAAAGAAAGGCCCCTTTCCCCTTCACTAGTAAAGGGACACTGCCAAGGAGCCCGGTGTTTGTGTGCGGATTTGTGCTCTCACATGTACGTGTGTGTGGAGTGTAAGCTTGCCTGGCATGTTGTATGTGGTGTGGAGTGTGTATGTGATACACATTTGTGATGTGGGTGTGGTGTGTGTGTATATATTGGTGTGTACTTTGGTGTGGAGTGTGTATGCGGTATGGTATGTGTGGTATGGTGGGTGTGGTGTGTGTACATATTGGCGTGTTGTATGCAGTGTGGAGTATGTGATATGTATGTTTCTGTGACGTGTGTGTGTTTATGTGTGTGTGGTGTGGAGTGTGTATGTGATATGTATTGGTAGTATGGAGGGTGTGGTGTGTGTGTATATATTGGTATAGTATACTGTGGTGTGGAGTGTGTATGTGGTATGGTATGTGTGGTATGGTGGGTGTAGTGTGTGTATTGTTTGTGTGATGTGTGCTGTGTAAGTTTGCATGGTGTGTGTGGTCTGTATGTTGGTATGTGTATACACGTGTTTATGTTAATGGGCATGGTGTGTGTGTGGTCTGTATGGTGTGGTGTGTATATGTTTGCATGGTGTGTGTGTAGTCTGTATGTGTGGTGTGTGTATACATGTGCATGTCTATGTTATGGGTATGGTGTGTGTGTGGTCTGTATGTGTGGTGTGTATATGTTTGCATGGTATGGTATGTGTAGTCTGTATGTTTGGTGTGTGTATACACGTGCATGTCTATGTTATGGGTATGGTGTGTGTGTGTGTGATGTGTGTGTGTGGTCTGTATGTTTCTGCGGTGCAGTTTGTGCATCTGTGTTTAATGTATGTTGCTAGTTTATTCCCATCCTTCACCTCCTGCCAGCTTAAGTTGCATCATGCCTCAGTGGAGATTGCAATCGTTGGACCCCAGCAGATGGGCATCAGTACTCAATTTGGGTGTAGAGGGCTGCAGGGAGCTGTGCTCTTGAGTGCTGTGTATAGGATCAGTTGAAGAAAGGTTTGATCCAGGCATGGTGGCACCCACCTGGAGTCCCAGCTACTCAAGGGGCTGTGGCAGGACATTACTTGAGCCAAGGGGTTCAAAGCCTGCCTGGGCAACATAGAAAGACCCCCATCTACCCAGAAAAAAAAATGAGGAGGAAGAAAGAAGAAGAAAGAGGAAGAGGAAGTAGAGGAAGAAGAACAGAGATGAAGAAGGAAAAGAAAGGCTTGGAATTGGCCTTGCAAGCTGAAGGCTAGAGTTTGGGTTGAACTTCCAGACTCCCGTGATTAGGGTCTTGGTTCTGGGCAAGGGAATTTCCAGGGAACAAGTGTGAGAGTCAGGGGCAGGAACTGCTTCCCACCAAATTATTTTGTTTATTTATTTTGGGGACAGGGTGTTGCTCTGTCACCCAGGCTGGAGTGCAGTGGTGCTATCATAGCTCATTTCTGCCTCAAATTCCTGAGCACAAACAAACCTCCCACCTCAGCCTCCCGAGTACCTTGGACTACAGGTGCATACCACTGTGCCCGTTAATTCTTTTTATATTTTTTGTAGAGACAGGGTCTCACTATGTTGCCCAGGCTGGTTTCAAACTCCTGGCCTCAAGCGATCCTCTAGCCTCAGCCTCTCAAAGTGCTGGGTTTACAGGCATGAGCCACCGTGTCCAGCCCCACCAAATTATTTTAAGTGATGGCCTCTGAAAAGGTGTCTCAAGGCAGGACATCACATGCATGTGGGCTCAGTGAAAGGAGATAATGAAGAGAAAAGAATGCAGCTGGAGACGTTCAAAATCCTATCCAGGATTTAAGATGACAAATGTTAAAAGCCTATTTTTAAGGGTTGGAGCTCTTAAAGCAGACACCAAAGGAACATGTAAGGAGGATATTGATGGGGGAATTGATTTTTAAATCTGTTGAAATTTAGTGTGTTTAATGTACTTACAGTTTCTGGATCCAAAGTATTCTATTTTACATCATAAAGTTCAGAATCCTAGTATCCCTTAAAAATCCCAAAGAGTATGACCACAGCATCACTGTAGCCTCCCTCCCCACCTCTGGGGGCCCTTGTCCCCTCCCCTGGTACCTCTGGAAAGCACTCCGGGGAAGTTCACACTTGCTCAGTGAGCACTTCGGTGGGTGCTTCAGGTGGGCACAGACCTGGGTGTAGCTGAAATGAGCGGGAAATTGCCCGGGGGAAGGTAAAGTTCGTAGCTGCTCCTCCTCAGGAAATCTGTTTTGGGGTTCACATCTTAGAGTTCTTTTTCTCATGAAGAGAGATCATCTTCTGTACCTAGTATTCCTTCCCTTCGGGTGTGCCATAATTTCTTCAGCCAGTGTCCCTATCAGTGATCCACTTTTTCACAGTATTAATAATGATACAGTGATGTCTTCATACATAAACATTTGGGCACATCTTTGATCACTTCCTCAGGGTAAATCCAAAAGCGGAAGTGCTGGGTCAAAGGGTGGGACCGACGTCAAGGTTTCTGGTGATGTGTTCAAGGTTGCTGGTGAAGTACAGGCTGTACTTCTGTACCATCGCAGTGGGCACAGGGTGCGCCTCCAGCTTTACCAGCACTACTTTTTTATTCTGTATTTGTCATTCTGATGGGTGAAGATGCCCCCAGATTTTAAATATCAATCAGTCTTATTGCTGGAGAGGTTACACATTTCTCCATGTGTTGATTGGCTAATTTCGAGTGGTTTCTTTCTGTTCCTTACAGTTTTCCTTTTGAGATATTTGTCATGTTCTCATTCACTTGAAAGGAAGTTTTCTGCCTATTGGACATTGTTTTCTGTATTTCATTTCCTGCTGTTTTTGTTTATGATTAGTATTATTTAACATAAAAGTAGTTTTCATTTCTCCATAGGCGGATCTGTTGATTTCTTCTCTGCTCTCATGCTTTAGGTCTCTCCTCTGTCCCAAGGCCAGATAAGTATAAGTTCACCTGGCTGTTTTATGGTATAATTTTGTGCTCTTTACCATAATCCACTTCAAATTGATTTTGACGCATGACCTCAAGTGGGCCTCTACTATTTCGTTGTTGTTGTTAAGTGGCCAGGGTGGATTGACCCAGCAGCTGCACCTCTGTGCCTAAATCATTTATTGAGTAATTCATCCTTTTCCTATTTATTTTAAATCTCACTCAGGGCCAGGTGCAGTGACTCATGCCTATAATCCCAGCTACTCGGGAGGCTGAGGCAGGAGAATCGCTTGAACCCAGGAGACGGAGGTTGCAGTGATCCAAGATTGCGC
This sequence comes from Macaca fascicularis, assembly GCF_037993035.2. NCBI lineage: Eukaryota > Metazoa > Chordata > Mammalia > Primates > Cercopithecidae > Macaca > Macaca fascicularis. Next base: position 18,781,631 of record NC_088375.1, read on the forward strand.
CACTGCGCTCCAGCCTGGCCGACAGAGCAAGACTCTGTCTCAAATATGTATATATGTATCTCAGATAATAAACTGAAACATCATATATTCCAAAGACTGCTTCTCAGCTCTATGTTATATTCTGTTCTATTATGACCATATATACTCTGGTTGAAGTTGAGCAGAATTTCCAATTTTAGGAAATATGTAACTAGGTATGAACATTTTAGGAACTGGTTTATTATTTTTTACTCCAGATTCTAAGGAAACATGAACCTTTTTATCACAGAGTGTGAGCATATACACAGGCTTTTTATCCCTTTATTTTATTTTATTTTATTTTTTGAAATGGAGTCTCCCTCTGTCGCCCAAGCTGGAGTGCAGTGGTGTGATCTCGGCTCACTGCAAGCTCCACCCCCCAGGTTCGAGCCATTCTCCTGCCTCAACCTCCCAAGTAGCTGGGACTACAGGCGCCCGCCACCATGCGCGGCTAATTTTTTTTATTTTTAGTAGAGACGGGGTTTCATCATGTTAGCCAGGATGGTCTCGATCTCCTGACCTCATGATCTGCCGGCCTCAGCCTCTCAAACTGCTGGGATTACACGCGTGAGCCGCCGCGCCCGGCCTGCACAGGCTTTTTAAAAAGTTAAATGCAGGCTGGGCACAATGGCTCACACCTGTAATCCCAGCGTTTTTGGAGGCCAAGTTGGGAGGATCACTTGAGTCCAGGAGTTTGAGACCAGTCTGGGCAACATGGCAGAACCCCATCTCTACAAAAAATCCCCCCCCAAAAAAAATTAGCTAAAAAGTTAGCTCACCAACACTCGGTGAGTGGGGGAGAGTGTTGGTGAGGCACTGAGGCAGGAGGATCACTCGAGCCCAGGAGGTAGAGGTTGCAGTGAGCCGAGATCATGACACTGCACTTCAGTCTGAGCAACGGAGTGAGACTGTCTCAATAAAATAAAAAATGTTAAATGCTGTCACATGTCAAGGGGTATTGCCATTGTGAGCCAAACCTTTTGCTTTTCTTCCGAAATCCACCTTGGGTCTGTCATCTTCCTCCTGGAGTCTGCCCATTTAGGATTCAGATTCACTAAGACTAATGAGAATGCAGAATGTCTGTATATGAATGAGTCAGGTCTTGATTCATTCACTTAAATTTGCAGAAGGGTAGCAGGAATGTCAGTCAAACCACTAACAGCCGAGGAAGGTGTTAAGACAGAACAGCTGTTAGATGGGAAGACAGGGCCATGTGGATCTTGAGCATCACAGAGACAGACACGGAGAAGACAGACATGTGTGCAGACCCATATAGCATTGAAAACAGCGTCCACCACGAAGTCGTGCATGATGTACACGCCGTTCTCAGTGATTCACTCAGTCAAGACAGTCACTATCAGATTCCCTCTTGCTAATGTTGCCAATGTTAGCAATCAGAAGGTGTCACAGGACAGCTGCCTTGCCTTTTTCAGCTGGGGTACTATCTGAGAATCCAAAATATCATAGGGAGAGGAGAGTGATCTGGTTTATAAACTGGGGAAATGCTCAAGGAGAGGATGCAGATCTGGTGTGGAAATAGCTCAGTTTCAAGGTGAAACTCCCATGTTAAATTTAAAATGATGAAAAAGGATGGGAAAGAAATGAAGAGTTAAAGATGGTCTCCCGTGTCCCGTGGTGAGGCAGATTGGGACAGTGGCAGTCCAGGAGCCTCAGCTCTATTGGGCTGAAATCAGGAGGTGAAAAGCTGCGAGGTCGGTGGCTATGCGGACGGGGCTATGGGAAGCCCCGAGAATCTTCAGAGCGCAGCCCTGACTGACTCACCAGAGACACTAATGACTCAGAGCGGGGCATCCGGAAGTCCTGGGAAAGGAATTAAGGGGATTTCCGTTTCTTTATAGGGACGGTCACCTGCTCACATCCACGTGGAACCCTAAAGGGGCCAGAGCTCCTGAGACCCAGAGAAGGTTGTCACTGGAGGTCAGGCAAATCAAAACGTAGCTGGAGATGGGAGACCTGCACGGACCACGTGCTGGGGCCCCGTGTGTGAAAAGGGGTTCCTCCCACTCGGTCTTGGAGGCAGATGCAGCTGAAATAAGGTGCCGGGACAGGAACCCTCAGGAGGGGCATTGGAGAGAGAGACGGCAGTCCTCGGGTACTGCAGGCTCACACGCCCTCCCTCGAGCCTGGCACGCTGAGCCCTGGAGAACCCCCCACTGCAGGCCCCCGACAGCAGAACGTCTCTCAGGAGGAGGGGCTCCATAAGCAAGCGAAGGAGGCCATTGTCTCCTGCCCGGAGAAAGCTCCAGTGTGGGGGCCGCCGTGGTTTTCTGGCCCTTGGAGAGCTTTAGGAAATGCATTGCCGGGGCCGCTTCCCCGGTCCTGCATCTCTAGGGCAGGCCTGACAGCTCAGGTTCCCACAAGCTGGCCAGTGTTTCTTCCGTGTGAAATGCTGCTGTTTCTGAGGAAAGAAGGAAAGAGCCCAGCTCAGTGTATATAAGCGGATCTGCGTGACCCTGTTCTCCTCAGCCACAGTCCCTCAGTGAGAGTTGTGGGGGCGGGAGGAGGCTAGACCCAGACGAAGCTCCGGTGGACCTGCAAAGGACATGCCCATTTTACTTTGACCGTGTCCATTTAAGTATTGCTGAAATTTCACAATCCTGTGAGCTAATCCCTTAAAAAAGAAATACAGAAAAATGGCACTGTGCCCATAGTCCCTTGCTGCTGTGAGGGAAGGCCGGTTCGAGGAAACGGTAGGTCAAGTCCAGCCACCTTTGAATGGCCGCGGCTGTGTGGAAGAATGCGTCCTTCCCATCTTCCACGTTGTCTGTGGTGGGTGGCGCATACGGCAGGCCTTGGAAGCCAGAATGGCCTGTAGTAGCTTGACAGCGGGGCAGGGAGGGCTCATGGGTCTCCGTGTGCTTCTCAGGCCCTGCCGATGGGATTTGTTCATCTTGCCGTGACCTTCCCGGTGCCCCTGGGATACATTCCCAGCTGTACTTAGTAGAGGAAAAGGTGTTTGAGGGTGTAGGGCCCCCAAAGTTCGAGGAGGCATGAAAGGATGGAGCTGGAGGATGGGAGGGTTGGAAAGGGCAGCTGCCTCCTGCTTCTGAGCCTCTAATTCCTTTTGGCTGAGCATGGAGGCTCGCACGTGTAATCCCAGAATTTTGGGAGGCCCAGGCAGAGGATCACGTAAGGCCAGGAGTTTGAGACCAGCCTAGGCAACATGGTGAGTCTCTATTTAAAAAAATTGTTTTAATTAGCTGGGCTTGGTAGCACATACCTGTGGTCCCAGCTCTTCGGGTGGCTGAGGTGGGAGTATCCCTTGAGCCCAGGAATTTGAGGCTGCAGTGAGCTGTGATCATGACACTGTACTTCAGCCTAAGTGATAGAGCAAGACCTCATATCTCAAAAAATAATGATAATAATTACACCCTTTTGCTTTTTTATTTTTTATTTCATTTTGAGACAGAGTTTCGCTCTTGTCATCCAGGCTGGAGTACAGTGGCAGCAATCTCAGCAAACGGCAACTTCCGCCTCCCAGGTTCAAGTGATTCTCCTGCCTCAGCCTCCCGAGTAGCTGGAATTACAGGCACCCGCCGCCATGCCCAGCTAATTTTTGTATTTTTAGTAGAGATGGGGTTTTGCCATGTTGGCCAGGCTAATCTTCTGGCCTCAGATGATCCGCCCGCTTCAGCCTCCCAAAGTACTGGGATTACAGGCGTGAGCCACTGTGCCCAGCCTCCTTTTCTTTTTTAAATTGACAAACAATAATTGTACATTTTCATGGGGCACATAGTGATGTTTTGATATAGATAATGTATGGTGATCAGATCAGGGTAATTAGCATATCCATCATCTCACACACTTATTGGGAGATTTGTCAAAGGATGCAAAACCACAACTTAGGAGGAGTGAGGTCTAGTGCTCTGTGTGGGGTGACTCTGCAGTCACCCTGTGTGGGGCGACGAGTTGCCGACACCCTTTGGCTTTGATGAAGGCAGGTGGAAAGGGCTCCGTGGTGCTCTCTGACCTCATCCACCACCTCTTCTTCCCAGCACCCCTCACCCAGCCTGGCAGAAGGGGGAGGGAGGGAAGAGTGAGTCCTGTCGCCGCTTTCACTCTTTCAAGGCCCAGTCTGGTGCAGCACCCTTTCCCATGCTGCTTAGAGCCCCTTCAGGCCTGCCAGGGTCCTGCAGGCCTGCGAACCCCCATGACTTGGGCTGCTGTGTCTGGGCTGGCACATACCGTGGCATTCACCTGACTCTGATGCTTTCCTCAACCCCTCTGAAGCACCTGATGGTTGGTGCTGATTGTTCTTCTTCAACTCTCCCTCCCCTTCTCCTCCTCGCCATCCTCCTCCTCTGCTCATTCTTAAGTCGGGGGCAGCTAAGCTGAATGAAGATAGGCACATTTATAAATTGGCATTAGGAGGAGGTGCTGAGGAAGGGGCTTATCTTGTCTCTCGCCTTCAGGAGTCATCATCAAAAGGAAGAGTGGGGAGATCCCATGCCCCTTGGCCGTGGAGGCGTTTGCCGCTCACCTGAGCTACATCTGCAGATACGATGACAAATACAGCAAGTAAGTGGCCAGGTGCCTCCATCACAGAAGGACTCTCATAGTTGTGCCATCTCGGCATAGATGTCTTGGCAGATGATCACTAGTTTCTGCAGTGTTAGAACTGCAGGACGAAGACCCTGGGAGGTAAGATCCTGCCCTCAGTCTGGGCTTCTGGCCTCACCTGTGCACACCTGGGCTTACGTGGAAGTCCTCTGCCCAGGTACTCTGCGTCCTCCGCTCTCCCAATGCCAGGTTCACATTCCCTGTGCCCAGAGGCACCCTTCCCTTTGCTTACCTGAACCGAGCTGTCCCTCAGCAGTGAGCTCAGACCCCAGCCATTGGCATCGCTTGCCCCAGTCCTCTGTCCTGAATTGCTGTCCTCCCCCACACCCCTAACACACTGGGCGTCAGCTCGGGCACTTCTACCCCAAGTCACATATCTTCTAGCATGGGTGCCTTAATTTTCTCAAATATGGATGCCTGTTTAGATCACCAGATGTGGTCTCATGTTCAGTATACACATAGTATGCATAGTTTACACACAGCATAGACAAGATCCACAATGTGCAGACGTCCAGACACCCATGATGCCACCTCCGACCTGGTGCCATTATAGCCACCATCATGGGAACTCAAAAAATGATAGCTGTTGAACATTAAAAGTATTAAATCACGGGGATTGAGCCTGACCACTTAGAACAGGGTTGGACTAACTCAAAACCGGATATTGACTGAACCCTCTTTGAGGGTAACCTATACTTCCTGGCCTTTTTCATGATAAAGAGGGAAAAACAAGGACCTGGTTCTCTCTGGAAAACAGCCTGTGTGTGAAAGGTAGCCCCACTCCTTAGTGATTCATCAAACAAACCTTTGTTGAACGCCTACTATGTGCTCAGCACCTTGCTAAATTCCATGAGGTTGTTACAAAGACATTGGCATTTAGTTCACTGAGCACCTACTATGTACCGGCACCCTCCTGTGTTCTATGAGGTTGTTCTAAAACAGCTGGCATTTGTGGAGTAGATGTCTGTGGTGCCTGCTGTGTGCTGGGCATTTCAGTCATCGTGAGATATTGAGGACACTGATCCTCCCATACTTTATACACGGTGCTGAGGCAAACTCACAAATGGAGAAGACAGTGCAGTGAGTGAGGCCTGAGGCTGGTGCTCCCAAGGAGGCCAGTGTCCTCAGGGTCCAGGTGGGCTTCCCAGAGGGGCGACCTCTGTACTTCCATCTGCAGGGATGGCAAAGGTACACTCGGGAACAGGGTACACCCTGCAGGGGCCTGGAGCTGAGGAAGAGCTTGGCCTCGAGGGAGTGGCAGCTGCACAGGACACACAGAACACAGCCTTGCAAGGAGCATTCAGCAAGCAGGGAAGCTGGAGGGGCTGCCAGGTGCCTGTCCACTCCGGGGCTGTGCACCACCCCAGCACACCTGCCACCTGGCTTTCGGGTTCTCCTCCAGCAACCTTGTTGTTTTTCACTTCCTTGGTCTTAAGTGAAGTTTATTGTGACAAAGCCCCCAGCTAGAGCTCACCTAACATCCCAAGCCTGACTCCTGCCCCCACAGCCCTCCTGCTTCTGTCGGGGGCGAGCCTGCAGCGTCGCACGGGCCGTGCTGAGGGGGGCGTTTGGGATGCATCTCCGGGGGCCGTGAACCATCAGGTCAGCTGTTCTTCTCCCCTCTGTCTTCAGGTATTTCATTTCTCATAAACCAAACAAGACCTGGCAGCAGGTGTTCTGGTTCGCCATCAGCATCGCCATCAACAACGCCTACATCCTGTACAAAATGTCAGACGCCTACCACGTGAAGAGGTACAGCCGGGCGCAGTTCGGGGAGAGACTCGTCAGAGAGCTGCTGGGCTTGGAGGACGCCTCTCCGACCCACTGATGCTGGGGGTGCAGGACTCGGTCAGGGGAGGGGTGAGAGGGGGAGGAGAGCCTGCCATTCCAACTTGCCCATCAGAGACCCGGAGATGGCCTGGTGTATGGTTTGCTGCCTGGGAGGGATGCACGGGGCCTCTGGAGGGACAGGACGGATCTGATCAGAGGACGGTTGCTGTCCTTATTTGCATTCCAAGAAGAGCACGTCCTCCCTCGGGAAACAGTGCCGCCAGCGTGGTGAGCACCTACACCCAAGTTCTCAAGGGCAGATTCTCTCCTGATATCCGTGGAGCTTGGGAGGCAACGTGGACTGTGACTGCAAAGGAAGGCCCTGTGGTGGAATGAGCTGGAGCATGCTCTAAGAGAGGCGTCTGCTTCCTAAAGATCTGCAGTCGTCGGGGACGTGGTTCAAGTTCGTGACTTGAAGGAAGCAAAGACGCCCTGCTTGGTTACAGTGGCTTGGGTGTCGGGGGAGGCCGGGGAGTTTTCCAGCACTGGCCTCATGTGAGCACCTTTGAGCCGGTCTCTTAGAAGAAGTCACGCATCCTGGGTATGCAGTAGTGAAATGGGGAGTGGGTGCCCATTCTGAAAAATGAGGCATTCCTGCTCATTCCCTCTGCTTAGCTGGTGGGCAGGGGAGAAAGGGAAACGCCAAAAAATTGGAGTGAAGGGTGATGCTATTTTTTATTTTTAAATATATCTTCAGGTTATTTTCTTACTGTTGCTTCAGATCTAATGTAAAAGGCAGATGTCCCCTCCTCTCCACCCCCCTCACCAACCCCGGCCTCAGTCACGGCTCCTTGCATGACCACAGTTCTGTGTTCTGGCCTGTGGCAGGGCCAGGAAGGGCCGCTGGCTTCCGAACAGACGTGGTTGCTCTCCACGAGGCCCATGGGGAGCCCGCGGGCCCTAAGCTTTGTCGCAGATGTCATCATTGGCAGAATTACTTGTCTTGAAAAATATGTAGCATTGCTGAAACACACAACCGAATTCTCTGCGATGGCCATTTGCTCATTGTCTTTCCTCCGTGTGTAGTGAGTGACCCTGTTTGCCTTCTCAGAGTGGCCCCTCAGAACAACAGGGCTGGCCTTTGAAAATCCCCAAAACGGGACTGTGGTGACCACCCTGGTCAGGTGTGATTTGACACGAGGGCCGGAGGTGGTTGCTGACCGCAGGACTGGAGAGGCTGCATGCCCAACGCTGGCAGCGAGGCTCGTGTGTCCCCAGGCAGATCTGGGCTCTTTCCCAACCCAGGTTTATGCGTCTCCGGGGAAGCCTCGGTGCCAGAGTGGTGGGCGGATCTGACCGTCCCCACAGACCAGAAACAAGGAATTTCTGGGATTACCTGGTCCCCTTTCAACCCAGTTTATGTAACCACCTCATTTTTTACAAATGCAGAATCTATTCTACTCAGGCTTTGGGACTCTGTTCCTCGTCCTCACTCAGTTACTGCGAGTGTTGCTGTCCGCATGCTCCGGGCCCCACGTGGTTCCTGTGCTCTAGATCACGGTGACTCCCCCACCCTGTGGTTGGAATTCGATGCCACGGATTGCAGGCCAAATTTTAGATTGTGTTTCCAAACACCCTTGCCGTGCCCTTTAATTGGATTGAAAGCACTTTTACCACATGGAGAAATATATTTTTAATTTGTGATGCTTTTCTACAAGGTCCACTATTTCTGAGTTTAATGTGTTTCCAACACTTAAGGAGACTCTAATGAAAGCCGATGAATTTTCTTTTCTGTCCAAACAAGTAAAATAAAAATAAAAGTCTATTTAGATGTTGATTCTCTGTTAATACGTGAATTTGTTTAAAAGGTCAGGGAACAGACAGGGTGCGGTGGCTCACGCCTGTAATCCCAGCACTTTGGGAGACCAAGGCGGGCGGATCACAAGCTCAGAAGATTGAGACCAGCCTGGCCAATATGATGAAACCTCATCTCTACTAAAAATAGAAAAATTAGCTGGGCATGGTAGTGAGCACCTGTAGTCCCAGCTACTTGGGAGGCTGAGCAGGAAAATAGCTTGAACCCGGGAGGTGAAGGTTGCAGTGAGCCAAGATCGTGCCACTGCCCTCCAGCCTGGGTGACAGAGGGAGACTCCCTCTCAAAAAAAAAAAAAAAAAAAAAAAAGCCTCGAGTTTGAACAATGTCTTCCTGTGGTCCATGGGACATTATACTAGGGTCATCTTTCAAAAGTCAGGCAAGTCATATGGAAAGTCTTGGTGGCCGGGTCATTCTGAGCAAATGCATCCAGTTTACTGACTAGATCAGTCCAGTCCTGGTCACCAAAATTGAGTTAACTCTGCAGCGTGCAAGAGGCAAGAAGATCGCAGGCCCCCAGGACAGAGCCTGGAAGGTTCTGAATCCTTCCTGTGTGGCCCATGTGTCACCATCCTCCCCAGGGACCCAGGCTCAGCCCCCAACAGTGAGGGGGGTCGCCAAGCATCAGGCTGAGAGGAAGCCGGGCAGGCCCGGGAGGACCATGGGGACCTGCCACTCCACAAGCCCACTCCACATTCTCCTCCAGTCTGCATTCATGGCAAAAAACCTTCTCCCCACTGGCCTGGGACTGGGGCGAGAACAAGTCAACGGCACACTGATCAGGGAGAAAGGTGACCTTGGGTGTGGTGCCTCCCAGATCTGTCTCCTGCACCCTCGAGGATGCTGTGTTGGAATGAAGGGTGTGACAGTGGTGGCTAACAAGCAGGCACACTTCCAGGCGGCTTGGGGTGGCCCCTCTGCCCCAGAGCCTTACTCCTCACAGGGATCCCTGTGGGTTAGGCATGGACTCTCACCACGCCCAGGTGGAGAGGTGCAGTGGCTCACCTAGGTAAGCAGTCCCGGGTTTGCCTGATGCAGGAGGCTGCGTCCTAACTGCTGTGGGCACTGGCTGTCCCGATTCATCACGAGGATGGGGAATTTTATCCCTGACTTACCTGACACCTTTCTAGGGGATTTTTCTCCTTTCCATATCCAATCCTCTCTGCTGATCCAAATACTGTAAACACTCATTATGAGCTCTGGGACATCACCCTCCACCTGGGTCCTTTTCTCATCCTAGATGGAGGTAGGTGTTTTGGGGCTTAGCAACGACTGAAGCTAAAGTTCGCCTGGTAGGGAAGCCACCATCCTGGGGGGCATTTGGACACGGAGAGTCCTTGGCTGCGCCAGACCCTGAGCCAGAACCACAGCGCTTTCCTCACCCAGACGGCCCCAGCTCGCAGCATGGGGAGAGTGGGATGGGGTGGGGAGTGGAGCCAGCTATGGGTCTCATCAGAGTGCCCTGGGATCTAGGCCAGAGGCACTGTCTTCACCCACATGCCAGCTTTGTGGTTCTGATCCCTCTTCCTTAAGCAAGGGCTTGCCAAGCCTTGGCGGTGGAAAGCCTTAGCCTTGTGTAGTGAGAGTACGAAATGAAAGAAGTCCCCAGAAGTTCACAAGGTAGTGGCCAGGGAAAGCGCCCCAGTGCCCTCGCCTCACCGGTGGCCTCTGCAGCCCTTTGGAAAACAGTTCTGTGAAGAAATCTCTCCCGTTACGGCCCTGTGTCAATCGATGCGGGCTTGGCTGTCTACCCAAACACCTTCCGTCCTTATCAGGAACATAACTGAGGCTTCTCACTTTTGACTGCATCACTTAATCCCTTTTTCTTTGTGGCTTCTGTGTGTCTCATCTTCAAGAGTATTTCTCAGCCTTCTTTGCAGGTATGTCATTCTCTCCCAATAAGAACTAAAGAGTATCAGGTACCAAAGTGCCACTTAGAGCTGTTGCCATAAAATAGCACCGGAGAGTGAGCAAGCCCTCTGGCTCTGCAGCTCGCTGCCATTTAGCCATCTGTGTGTCCCTCCCTCCCTGGGGTGCCCAGTCCACAGCCCAGTTCTCCAGCAGCCCAGGCACATTCTCCTGGCTCTGACCTCTGTCTGGTGGTGGCCAGGCAGCCTCTCTGAGTGTCGGACGGTGGTGCTGGCCCTGGTGGCGGCTGTGTGTGAACTGTGTTCCGTGGGGGTGGGGCACCTGCACCCTTCCGTGTATACCCACGTTCAGGTCTTAACAAGGAGACTCCCGCCGCAGTTTTGATTGTGCACTCCATCTCACTAGCTACTCTGAGCAGATACCATTTTTCAGGTTTTTTCCTTAGTTGCTTGGAAGCTTGACCTTTTGTGCATGTATTTGGAGATGAAAACAGAAAGGGCGGGGAGAACCTGGGCTTGTGTGAGAGACCTAGGAAGGCGATGGAGGAGTGTGTGCGGCTTCACTCGCATGTCAAGCCTCCTGGCTCCCTCAGGTGGGAGGGGCATCTTGTGGCCAAGGAAGTTCAGTGAGGAGTGAAGGAGTGAAGGGTGAGGCTGAGCCCAACAGAGAAATCGGCCTCGGCCCTCCCCTCCCCAAGGGTCCCCCCCGGGCAGCGCACCTCTGTTCTTGGTGCGCTAGTCTTTCATTCGTTCTTCTGCTGTCTTCACCCAAGCCTCGCTGGACTAAAGGGTGATGGTTAGTGCGCAAGGAGGGTTTCTGTTCCAGCAGGTCATGCAGGTCATGTCTCCCTGTATGGTTACTTTGCTGAGTGCTCAGCATTGTCCTGGGAGTTGAGAACCATCGGTCCCCCTTTTGTGATGGGAACGTGACGCTCCGAGAGCCATGGTGACTCTACAGAGTGTGCAGCCAGGTTGACCCTCACTCCGTCTGCTCCAGGGCTTCCTGGCTCTCGGCCACTACTGCCTCTGAACTGCTACAGGCCAGGCGTTGTGCTGAGAACTAGGCACACGTTACCCCAACGTGATCTGTGCCCTTGAGGGTGCCATGACTGAAGCCCATGGGGGGCACAGAGCAGGCTGATTCTCCACTGAAGGAAGGCTCCAGCCAGGGGCCGAGACCCCGTGGGGGGGAGGTGGCAGTCGGTGTTGCTGCTGGACCTAGCAGCCCCCGGATGCTCCACCTTGCTTGGCAGCCATCACATGCATCTGGCTTAGCACATCCCTGCAAACACAAGAGTCTGAGCCTCCTCGAGAGGCTGCAGTCACACTGCGTTTGACCAGGACTTACCAACCTGCAGCTCGCCCTGAGAGCCAGGTATGCATGTGTTTATCTGGGGAGTACGCCCCAAACATGAGCAGGGACAGTGTTCCCAGCTATCCGAGAGGTCATGCCCAAGCCAAAAGGAAGGCTCTAGCTCCTAAACACGAGTAAGTTTATTCCTTTCACTTCCACAGTGTCCTATACTTGCTTCTGTTTTCTCAAAGGAAGTATGGTGCCCACCTCCTCCTCCAGCCTGACGATCCATGTGAGGGTTCCTTGTTCCCAGCTCAATTCTCATGTCCACCTTCCTCCACTAAGAAACAGCCAAATTTTGGCAAGAGTCGTGGTAGGAAAAAAAACCCTAACTGGGCAGATGAGCATTTTTTGCTTTTTGGTTGGTTCTTTCTCTAGGCTTTCCTGTCTTTTTAAAACTACTTCTAGCTTCCCCCTTGAGAACTCCCTCCCAGTGGGTAGAACACAAAAGGGATGAACAGTGGATGGAAGCAGGGGACACAGTCCCTGTTATTTCAATAGATTATAAAGATGGGCCCAGAACAATTGCGTACAGTGTTCAGGGTAAATTGAAGATCTGGAGTTTCAGGATTGTTGAGGTAATTTTTAGTCACTTTGCTCCATCTAAACATAATGCCATAGGATAGTGTGACTTTTTAGGTTCATCACCTTATCCACATCAGAAGTACAGTGTCCACTTAATACATATATACATATATATGTATACATATATAATACATATATGTATGTATATACATACACAGTGTGTGTACATATATGTACATATATATGCATATATATACACACACACACACAGTGTCCACTTACTATGTATATATCTTGTATGTGTGTGTGTGTATAATACACACACACACACACACACACACGATAAAATACAGAGTCTACCGCACAATGAGCCTCTGCTGGGTCCTTAGCAATCAAACCACATGTCCAGTCCTGGCCGCCGTTCTACAACAAAGCACGTGGGCCAGTTTAGGGGTCCAGGAGGGCAAGGATGGTGGGTCCGCATAGAAACCAGGTGAGGGAGGAGCAGCCCACAGGACTGGGGTGATGAGCTGGTGAGGCAGTGTTCCAGGAGGGGAACTGCCACTCACAGGGCTCTCCTGGTCACCCTTGGGATACAGCCAGACTTGATGTGAGTGGCTCCCAGGGCCGAATGGGGACCACTGGGTGCATATCCCAGGAGGCAGCCTTCAGCTCAGTGGGGAAAGCAGTTTCCAACCTTAGAGCTGCCCAACACTAGCACAGGGCACCCCAGAAAGGAGGGGCCCCTCTGCCTTTACTCAGTGTCTCCCACTAGAGGCAGCTGGTTCCTGCAGGGAGCTCTGGCAGGGGGTGGGGGGTGCAATTCCCAGTGGGTAGGGGTGACCCTACTGGGCTCAGTGGGCTGGCAATACTGATCCTCACTAAGAAGAGATGAAAATAGCCAGGAAGCTAAGCCCTGGCTCCTGGGCTCCTGGGCAGATGCTTAATGAGGAGGAAGAAGGAACCAAAATCATGAACACAACTGGCTCTCTCGGGGAAGGCCCTCACCCTCCACGATCTTCTTCCCCTTCCTCAAATGGAGATTCACACTCCCTCCTAGTTCAGGAGAGCCGCCATTCACAATGAGGAAATCCATGTCAAAGAATCCGGAAAGACTGCTATTCATTGTGAGAATTTTGTTTCCACCACTACATTACATTGTTTCTTCTTGTTTTCCCTTCCAATTTCCAGTTAAGAATCTTTCACAGAAAAATTTTATCAAAAACTGCACAGATAGCACACAGCTGCACCCCCATTTGGTGACACGAAGCATACCCTTCTGTGAAGATTTTGACTTTACGCCAAGGCATGATTTTTTACGCCAAGACATGATTTTGACTTTACGCCAAGGCAATAAATTTTTACAAATTGTGTATAACAGGAGCTGAATTCTGGGTTCTCAAATGTGAAATATGGCAAAAAAAAAAAAAAAAAAAAAAAAAAGATTCAGGCATCTTGTCATGTGGTACTTATTTCTTCAACCAAGTTTGTTTACAGTCACTGCCTTTGAAATGCGGTCAACTACATTCTGTTTTCTTCTCTCTGGTAGTCTTTCTTTGTGGGTGGCTGATGAGGGAGGGAGGATACAGGACAGGACGCTCATGAAAGCATGAGGAGGTCTGTGGCTGGAAATGAATAGCGAGGGAGGTCGGCCAGGCCTGGGAAACCCACCCTGGGGCTCTCTGGATGATGAAGAGGGAATGACAGGGCAGGGGGGTCTTCAGGGGGCTCAGGCATGTGCTAACACCTTAGCTTCCTCAACCCTGCTCCCGATCCTGGGAAAAGTCAAGGGGATCCCCACAGGGGTCTTCCTCCTCTCCCCTCCCATCTTCCCTCCACCATCAGACCGGATTCTGCAGCCTGTACCTCCTCTGGCTGCTGTCATTACCACGGCCCTATGGGTCTCTGCTATTCTCCTCCCCCTCCTCAAAAGGTTCCAGAATCTGGGGTGAGCGCTGTTGTCAGAAGCAGGAACAGGAGGAAGCAGTGTTTAAGAGCACTGGTGTATGCAGAATGCCAGGACTCCAGGAGAGCTGCAGCTGCCCACTCGTGACTGGACGTTCACCATGTCCCCGGTTTCACCAGCAAATGCCACCCAGTCAGATGCTTTCATTATTGCAGTGCAGAACGATGTTGGCTTTAGCAGCGTTATCCCGACAGTCACAAAGTGTGCATTGTTTCTCTTATCATAGAAAATCTCTATATAAAGTGAGATGACGGATCCCATTTTCCCAGGTTTTTTCTGTTTTGTTTTTTTAATCACAAATGATTTTGAGGGCTGAGCACAGTGGCTCACAGCTGTAATCCCAGCAGTTTAGGAGGCCGAGGCAGGAGGACCACTTGAGGCCAGGAGCTTGAGACCAGCCTGGGCAACACAGTGAGACCCCCATATCTACAAAACAGAAAAAAATTTGAGATGCTTGTGCTTCTTAATCTAACATAGGAATTCAAGTGTTTTTACAGCACAGTATAACAAACATTATTCCTTGTTTTTCTATAAGCCAAAAATAATTCTCAAACACTCTTAAAATGTTAATGAGTTCAAATCTTTGCAGACTCTTTAGTAAGCACTAAATTTACCTTTACTTTTGTTGTGTTTATCCCTGATATAATCATTTATTTTATAAAATCCGTGCCTTCCCTTCTCCGCTATCTTTTATATGTCTGCCCCTCATTTTCTTTTCCACATTTCATGGCCGCTGACTCTATTCTTCGCAAATAACTATTCTTTCTCTTCCTCCCTCCTCTTCCTCCCTCTGTTCTTCCCTTCCCCTCTTCCCCTCCCCCACATTCCTTTGCTGAGCACAGGATATTCCATGTCCCCCTCTGGATGCCCGTCCCCCAGCCCATCACCTGGCATACAGGTTCTCGAGCCTCAGGGTTCCCACAGTGCACAGGGACCTTCCCCTCTCAACAGTAGTAGGGTGAGGATGTAACCTTTTGTATCCAAGACATTTTGAGGATAGAGACATCCAGAATGAGGAAAAACTTCAACAAGGAGGATTCAAAAGCCGATTTATAGATGAATGTGATGATGGGATTTAGTTTACTGATCCCAGGGCCCAGCCTGAATGCTGATCACATCTTCCAGTGGTGCTGGGGTGCAGTAGCTCACGCCTGTAATCCCAGCACTTTGGGAAGCCAAGGAAAGAGGATCACTTGGGGCCAGAAGTTCCAGACCAGCCTGGGGAACATAGTGAGATACTGTCTCTTAAAAAACGAATAAAAAAATTAGCTGGGCTGGATGCTGTAGCTCACACCTGTAATCTTAGCACTTTGGGAGTCTGAGGTGGGTGGAACACTTGAGGTCAGGAGTTCAAGACCAGCCTGGAAAACATGACAAAACCCTGTCTCTACTAAAAATACAAAAATTAGCTGGGCATAGTGGCGCACGCCTGTAATCCCAGCTACTAGTAAGAGGCTGAGGCAGGAGAATCACTTGTACCTGGGAGGCAAAGGTTGCAGTGATCCGAGATGGCACCATTGCACTCCAGCCTGGGTGACAGAGCAAAACTTTGTCTGAAAAAAAAAAAAAAAAAAAAAACCAACCTGGGCATGGTGGCATGCACCTGTAGTCCCAGCTACTTGGGAGGCTGAGGCAGAGGATCGCTCAACCCCAGAAATTCAAGTCTGCAGTGAGCGTTGATTGCACCACTGCACTTCAGCTTGGGTGACAGAACAAGACCCTGTTTGTTTAAACACGCACACACACACACACACACACAAAAAAAAACAGAACCATCTCCCAGGGGTGTGGGCCTTGGGGGGCATGCACAGGAATAAACAAAAAAAAAAGAAAACCAGCTGTTTTCTAGTTTGAACAGAAGAATAGTACAGGGCAAGTGGACTAAGTCACTCATTTAAGAAACTTTCATTGAGCTCTTCTAAATCAGTAATCACTGTGCTAAACACGAAGGGGATAAGCAAGGACAGTCTTTGCCATCAAGAGCTGTCAAATAGTAGGAGAGACACAAACACATTATCTCATGTGGCCAGAATAATAATAGTATGTAAAAATTAATCAAGGAATGATGCCCATATTTTCTCAACCACGAATGGGGATACCTGAATCGTGTTCTGTCTCTGGGGCAGAATATTTTAAAAGTAATTGTTATGGGAGACTGATCTGGCCAGGGAGAGGTCAGGTGTGAATGTTATTCTACAAAATGAGTAGACTCATTTTTTGGAGCAAACCCACGTGTCACTAGCTGATTTAGGGCCAAAAAGCTCAAGGATTTGTCACTGGGAAGATCTTGGGCCAATAGATATGAGCCTGAAAATTCTGCCCTAGTTAAACCAACCTGACGGTACAAGGCAAGACAATGTGAAGTCTGTACACATTAAAAATTTCTGGTTCCAATTACTGGGGAGGCTGGAGCAAGAGGATCACTTTAGCCGAGGTAGTTGAGGCTGCAGTGAGCTATGGTCACGCCACTGCAGTCCAGCCTAGATAAGACACAGTGAGACTCTGCCTCTAAAAATTAAAAATTGAAAAAGAAATCTGCCTAAAGGAACAGTAACCAGTCTGGAGGGAGGAGGCTCTGGATCCTGAGGAAGCCAAAGTTAACTGGACATGGGATTTTTCTGTGCCAAGCATTTCCCAGTTAGGCTGTGGCTGATTCACCTCTCTGTCCCCCTCTCACACTCTCCCCAGTCCCAGGAACTAGAAAAAGATGGAGAGTTGTCCTTCGCCGAGTTGCCCCAGCCCTTAGCAGCTGTCTGGCCTTATGCGGCCTGAGTGAGGCCCAATGCTGGCAGTGGCTCTGTTCACACTCACCCTCCAGCAAAGCAAAACGTCGAGAGACCAGGAGAGGGGAGTCCAACCCCAAAACGGGGAGCCAGTACCTGCGAGAATAAGTGTATTCATGGAGTTAACAGGATGGAATACTTCAAAATCCATGATGCCCTGAAACTGTATGTACATCTATTAGGCATCAATTAAAAATTGTCTTAATGAAAAAAACAAAAATAAAAATCCAGGATTGTTGTCCTGGCATGGATGGAATGAAGAAGGGCCCAGGAGAGTGGGAAGGTGTAGGCAGCTTTGTCTGATTTTAACAGTGTTAAAACAAAAAATATGCAATTAACAACCTGCTCTTCAGGGTCCCAAACCAAATGTTCACCCTCCCCCTTTTCAGAGTCTGTCTACCTTCTTTGAGATGAAGCCTTTCCCATGGCTTCCCAGCAGAGGGCAGCAGAGGACACCTTATGAACCTCCACCCCCTGCACACCATAGCGCATTCTTTCAACAAATGCCTTTTGAGTTTGGAGTGGACAGTGTTCCAGGCACTGTGGACACTGCCCTAAATAAGACAGACGAGGTCTCTGCTGGTCCAGAGCAAGAGATGGAAACAAAAATCAAAGTCATCAAGACTATAGAACCTAAAGCGATGGGGACAGGAATGGAAAAGGGGCTTGCTGAAACACATTTCAGCTTCCAGCCAGTGTTTACCAGGACTTGTTAGGGGCAGGCACTTCTGGGGACAGTCACCAACACAGAGGCCCCTGCCTTCATGGAGCTTACATTCCAATGGGAGGAGAGAGCACCATAAACACAAAAAGGGTCACAAAATCTTTTTTTTTTTTTTTTTTTTTTGGAGACAGTTTCGCTCTTGTCTCCCAGGGTGGAGTGCAATGGCATGATACCGGCTCACTGCAACCTCCACCTCCCAGGTTCAAGTGATTCTCCTGCCTTAGCCTCCCAAGTAGCTGGGATTACGGGCATGCACCACCACGCCTGGTTGATTTTTGTATTTTTAGTGGAGATGTGGTTTCACCATGTCCGCCAGGCTGGTCTCGAATTCCTGACCTCAGGTGATCCACCCACCTTGGCCTCCCAAAGTGCTAGGATTACAGGTGTGAGCCACCACGCCTGGCCTCAACAGAATCTTTTGAAGGACATCGAGTGTTACGGAAAAGGAAAACACGGAGCAGGATCTGGGGAGTGCCAGGGAGTGGGGACAGCAGGCTGGTGTAGCCAGGCTCCCTGAGAGGCCAGATTGAAGCAAGGTCTAACAAGAGGGACTGCCAAGTGACTCCGAGGACCCACCCCAGTCCAGTCCTCAGCCGTTCTGCGTTGGAATCACTGCAGGTGCCTGGGTTCCCCTGAGGCCTAGGTTGAGGACCGCTGGTCTAGAGCAAGGCTCCTGGACAGCGCTGTCTCTCGTCCCTCATGACTTCCTCTCCATTTTACAAATGAGAATAGCGATGCTCAAACATGCTCTCACCTCCCTAAGTAAAGGACGGTCAAGATTTGAACCTAGAACTATTTGAACCCAAAGCTCCCGCATTTCCTCAACATCACACCCTCTCCCAGACCATGTGACTCATCTCTCTTTTGGAAAATATCTAGGAGTAAGCAGCTCTTCCTGCCACTACTCCCAACAAACATCTGGATTGTTCTGTGTCATTGGTTAACTTGCAGGGACACAGTCAAGGTGGTAAAGAGGTCATGCCTCCTGACCCGGGACAGCTCAGCCTCTCCCTGACCCCGTATGACACTGTGGGCCACCAACAGGCAGCGGGGACACAGTGGGGCCACCCAAGCTTCTGAGGTTTTTCCCTTCTTTGGACCTTTATTGCCTCCAATGCACAAGACACCAGGGAGCTAAGGTTGCGCTCTCAGAAGGAGGCATGAGCTCCAAGACAGGACGTCCAAGCCCACCTCCAGCCCAGTTGATGTTGGCAAAAAGACTTTAATTAATTTCTTTATTTTGGGGCACAGTTCCAGCAAGCTTAATTGGGGAATTCATGTCTCATTTGCAAGCCTTTCCTTAGCCAATGTGGTGGCATGTGTGGGAGACAGACTGGCAGCACCCACAAACTGCTGCGAGATGGTGAGAAGTGAAGCCGGGCTGGGGGCTGCAGGGCTCTCCCAGGACCCGCACCGCCTCTGGTGACTCTGGCCATGCACAAGAAACTGTGGGGCACAGAGAGCAGGTGGCCTGGGGCCTTGTCAAGCCACAGTGCTTACTCCCAGTGTGCACTGGGATTCTCACTCGGCTGGCTGAGCCCTGAGGTGCTTTCAGTGAGGACTCTAGTACCTGGGAGCTCCAGTTCCTGATGTCTCACAAGGACCCTGGGAAGAAAGCTGGGCAGGTATTCTTGTGCCCACTGTGTAGCGGGGAAATGAGGCCCAGAAAGGCTGTTGACTCCTTTAGGGTTCACAGCATGTGCAGTGAGTCTGAACCTGAACTCAGGGCTACGGATGCAGTCTTGAGCACTGCCACCTGCATGGCCAGGTTATCCAGGTATCACAAGTCACATGCAAAACCCTCAGGACACCAGGAAACCCAGGAGAGGAAGGGTTCCATTGGCCGAATGGTCTCGCTCCCTCCTGTGTTGAACACACTGTTAGGTGGCACAGCCCCAGGGCTCTCAGAGGCCACAGTGATGTTGGTTCAGACTCAGCTGCAACCACAGTGGGCAGTGCTCAGCCCAGGGGACCCATCCCACTTGAGACCCTTATCCAGGCCCGCAGCCCATGGGGCCAGGTGGGATCTGTCTGGCTGCTGCTCTGGGCCCCGTGCTCTGGCCTCTCTATCTGAAAGGCAGCACCAGAAAGGGCATGGAGGGGAGTGAGGGGCCTGGAGGGGCGTGGAGTGGTATGGAGGGGTGTAAGGGATGTGGAGAGGAATGGAGGGGCATGGAGAGGCGTGGAGGGATGTGAAGGGATGTGGAGGGGTGTAGAGGGATGTGGAGGGGCGTGGAGGGATGTGGAGGGGCGTGGAGGGATGTGGAGGGGCGTGGAGGGGTGTGGAGGGATGTGGAGGGATGTGGAGGGGCGTGGAGGGATGTGGAGGGGCGTGGAGGGGCGTGGAGGGGCATGGAGGGATGTGGAGGGGTGTGGAGGGGTATGGGCCGCTTAGGTTAGCTCCAGCCAGTCCTGTACCGCCTCCATCCCCAACCGGCCTCCAAGGCGCTGGGAGGCTGGCTTTCCTGGGCTCTGGGCAGGGTTGTCTGCCCTTGCCTGGGGCCAAGTCCCGCCAGGAAGGATCTTCCTAAGATGCCCCAGGATGCCTGATGGCTCTTCCTGTGGCCCAACTGCAAGAGAGCCCTGGGTAGCTCTGGAACCCACCCCCTCACCCACTCAGTGGGAGGAGGCCCCCCAACCAGTGTCGAGGGGGCAGGAAGCCCACAGCACCCTGACAGCTGGCACAAAGAGGTCGCCTATCCCCCAACTCTATCCCCAGTGTTCCAAGGGGGTGCTAAGCCCTGTGCTGGGGCTGGGACCGACCCACTTTGCAGGGTTGGGGGCTCAGCTTGTTCTGCTTGGTCTTTAGAGACACAACTGAAATGGAAGCAGAGCCCATTTTCACATGGTGCCGGTGCCCTTGGCCTCCAAAGTCCAGTGGAAGTCAAGGACTGACTGGTGTGGTGGCTCACACCTGTAATCCCAGCACTTTGGGAGACTGAGGTGGGAGGATCACCTGAGACCAGGAGTTCGAGACTGCAGTGAGCTATGATGGCGCCACGGCACTGCAGCCTGGACAACAATGCCAGACTCTGTCTCTTAAAAACAGAAAGAAAAAAAAATTCAAGGCCTGCTGGAGCCAGGCAGCACTGGGGAGGGCTCGGGACAGGAGGGTACAGTTCTGGAAGCTTAGCACCTCCAGAGCCTGGCCGGGCAAGACCATGGAGGCTGTCTGGAGTGGCCCCACACTCCTGCCTCCCTTTCCCTCTTTCTTCCACCTTCCTTGTACCTATCTGAAGAGTCGTTGGTGTGGGAAGACAAGCCCCGCACCGTGTCCCCTTTCCCAGGGCCAGATAATGCAAGGTAAAGTAGAAGAAACATACCTTTAGCCTAACATGGATCATACAGGTCATATTCTAGGAAGATGCCAATATTTTTGGTATGAAGGCGCTAGACTTTCTAAAAGATTCAACTCCAAGGAGGCTGTCTTCCGTGGTCTCTTTTTCTTCCAAGCCACCCTCCCCAGCCACAAGCAGCAACAGAATCCAGGGGAGCTGAATGATAGGCGGTCCAGCCCAAAGTGCAGTGGGGACGGGGACAGCAAAGGTCTAAGGGATGTGGGGAGGGGACATGAGAGCCATATCTAGGACCTGGGAGAGCTGAGAGGTGCAGAATAGATTTTGGGAGCCAGTCCTGGATCCCTCCTTCCTCCCGCCTCCCCACCCCTAGCCCTGCAGGGTTCAAGATCACTTGAACCCTAAGAAATCCCTCTGCTCTGAAATCTGTGTGTGCCACCAGCTGCCCCTCTTTGTGGAGGGTCCATCCTTCCTTTTGGTAATAAGGGACACTTGCTACTTAATGATTGACTAATGCCTGCAAATCTCCTGGTTCAAGAGTAGGGGCTGAGAACTCGGTGGATATTCCAGAGAGGGATATAGCACACCCGGTGGGCCCAAAGCTGACTGTCCACGTCCAAGTGATTATCCAGGAGGCACTGCCTCCAAGTCAGACCAGAAGGCTTTGACTAGGTGTGATGACTAAGACTGTACCACAATAGGGGAGTGGACATCAGGACACAGGACCTGGCCGCCAGCCACCTGGCAGCCGGACACTAAGCAGGATATTAGACTCCTGCTTGGCTCTCACAACTAAATCACAAGGTGCTTCCGCCTTTGCACAGGTCTAAGTGCCAGGGAGACAGAGCCAGCAACAGGCACAAGCGTGGTTAGCCCAATAGGACTTTGCAGGGAGGATGATGCATCTTCTTTCCGAATGTCTTTTTGGTACAAGGGTAAACAGCATTCTTTCCAGAATGGTCCAGGTTAATCTTGCCGAGAAATAGCAGCCCAGATAGAGGGACCTCCTCAGGGATTCTCCATTATCTGAGGATTGGCTCCCACAGGAGGAGTGAGTTACAAATAACAGATTCTTCCTTTGCTCCTGCAGATAGTAGACCTGATTGACATCGTGAGCTGCATGCTGGAAGGAACCCCAGGCAGCAGGCACTGCTTCCCCTGATGGGATCTGAAGGACCCTGAGCATTCTCTCTACTGAAAAGAATCACCACCACTGCTCCCACCTTAGATCCTCTCTGCTTTCACTCTCTAAGCGTCTCTTATTTAAAACTATCCCCAAAGGTAACATAGAAGAACTTTCTTCCATTAACTATTTAATGATAATTAGTTGCTTGCTGTCATTCATTTTCATTCACCTGGTTAGTTATTCAAGGAAGAAGCAGCTTTAACGATTTCCTGAATGCCCAGCATGCCGTGACCAGTAAGACCCAGGAAGAGGCAGAATTGATTGGCTACAGTGTATTGCGGTGAGTTCCAGGGGAGTGACCAGGAGAAAACTAGGATCTGAGGGAAGCTGAGCCAGCCAGGAAAGTGGAGGGAGGGAAGGCCTTGGACATAGACAGGGAGTGAGCGAAGGTGTCGGGTAGGGAGCCAATGAGTGAATGGGGTTGGGTGGGAGAGGGAGTAGTTGGGAGTCAAGAAAGTGGATTAAGCCCCAGTGCTGAAGGGCCTCACTGGCAGGAAAATCATTATTTCTTCCGTAGGGCAGGAATTCAGGGCTCCAACTGCAAGGAAAATATTGTTTTATGTATGTATATGTGACCTTCTTTTTCTTTCTGGGAAGAAGTCCATAGATTTCATCAGATTTACAAAGATTCCATCAACCTGCAACTGTTTAAGTGCCCTTGCCTCAGACTTTGAATTTTTTTTTCTCAGTAAACTAAAAGCATTGACTTGTTTGTGACGCTTCCTGTTGGGCTCCAGGTGAGGTTCGGGGATACACTCTTGGAAGGCTACATCAACTCTACTTAGAGATGCTTTTAATGTCTCCATGAGACCAATGAGTTAAACTCCTGTCATTGTAGATGACTGTCAATAAACATCCTTTCTTCCCCGTTTTGCTGTTGGCACAACCTTTTTTTTTTTAATTACCAAAAGGTAATTGGACATGTCATCATAAGAAATTCTCATTAGTATTCATGCATTTCATAAAATGATGAAATTGACCTTCACACATCTTCCTTCCTTCCTCCACTCCCACCACGACAGGGCATTGACTGCTGCCCTCTGAGTCTGGGAGAGGTGACCACTGTGCATCAATTGAGTTTTACTTTCAGAGCTTGATATAGTTTGGATATTTGTCACCTCCAAATCTCATGTTGAAATGTGATCCCCCTTGTTGGAGGTGGGGTCTAATGAGAGGTGCTTGGATCATGGGGTGGATCCCTTAGGAATGGCTTGGTGTCATCCCCATGGCAATAAATGAACTCTCGTTCTATTACTTACCTTGAGATTTGGTTGTTTAAAAAGAGCCTGGGGCCAGATGCGGTGGCTCACGCCTGTAATTCCAGCACTTTGGGAGACCGAGGCAGGCAGATCACTTGAGGTCAGGAGTTCAAGACCAGCCTGGCCAACATGGTGACACCCCATCTCAACTAAAAATAGAAAAATTAGCTGGGCATGGTGGCAGGTGCCCATGATCCCAACTACTCAAGAGGCTGAGGCACAAGAATCACTTGAACCCAGGAGGCAGAGGTTGCAGTGAGCCAAGATTGCACTACTGCACTCCAGCCTGGGTGATTAAATGAGACTCAGTCTCAAAAAAAAAAAAAAAAAAAAAAAAGCCTGGGGCCAGACTTGGTGGCTCAT
The DNA here is from genome assembly GCF_037993035.2 of Macaca fascicularis. Classification (NCBI taxonomy): domain Eukaryota; kingdom Metazoa; phylum Chordata; class Mammalia; order Primates; family Cercopithecidae; genus Macaca; species Macaca fascicularis. Next base: position 18,805,197 of record NC_088375.1, read on the forward strand.
GCCTGTAATCTCAGCACTTTGGGAGACCTAGCTGGATGGATCACTTGAGGTCAGGAGTTCACGACCAGCCTGGCCAACATGGTGAAACCCCATCTCTACTAAAAATACAAAAATTAGCTGGACTTGGTGGCGGGCGCCTGTGATCCCAGCTACTCAGGAGGCCAAGGCCTGAGAATCTCTTGAACCTGGGAGGCAGAGGTCGCACTGGGCCGAGATCACACCACTGCACCCCAACCTGGGTGACAGAGTGAGACTCCACCTCAAAAAAATAAGTAAATAAAATAAAGAGAGCCTGGCATGTCCCCCCCTCTCTCTCTCTTGCTCCCTTTCTCTTGCCATGTGACATGACAGCTCCCCTTCCCCTCCCACAAAGATTGGAAGCTCCCTGAGGCCCTCAGCAGAGGCAGATGCTGGTGCCACGCTTCTCTGCAGCCTGCAGAACTGTGAGCCAAATAAACCTCTTTTATTGATAAATTACCCAGTGTCTGATATTCCTTTATAGCAGTGCAAAATAGATTTATACAGAGCTCTTTCTTGGCCTTTCTACATACACACAGCCTTCTTTTTCTTTTTTTAAAACATTAATTTGATCAGATTATACATATTTGTCACCTTTTCTGTTATCATTGATCTTTATTTATATGTGTCTACACTATTTTTAAATGATGTAATACATGCCACAGTATATATGTACAAAGATATCAAAATGATTCCCCCACTGATAAGCTTTTAGGATACCTGGCTTTTACAAAACTTGCTGCGTGATCCCTGGCAGTATGTATTTTTGTATCTATTTTTTAGTTTTTTTGTATGATAGAGTCCTCAGGGTGCAACTGGGTCTTGAATTTTCTTGTATTCTTCCGTGTTTTTTCTAAAGGCTATGCCAGTCTATAGTTATATTTTCACTGATGAGAGTACCCATTTCCACTTAGCCAAAACAATACTGAATACCATCAGTCTTTTTAGGTTGTGCCAAGATAAAGGATGTCAAGTTTAGCCCAGAGTGGTGGTGTGCACCTGTGGTCCCAGCTACTTGGGATGCTGAGGCAGGAGGATTGCTCGAGCCCAGGAGTTCAAGGCTGCAGTGAGTTATGACTGCACCACTGCACCTGCACTCCAGCCTGGTTGACAGAGCAAGACCCCTTTGAGGATAAAGGGTGTCGAGTGTACTCTCATTCTTATGATGAATGTATTTCTGCCTCCTTGTAAGTCACGCATCTTTTTCTATGTTCATTGGTCAGTTTTATTAGTGGGAGATCAGATGTTCGGCATAGATATTTCCTTTCAGTATGGAGTGCAGACCCTGTCTGTGGATGTCAGCTGGTTCAAGTGACCGCAGGGAGTGTGGCACGGGGCAGGCTGGTGTAGCAACACCCACCCCAGGAGGACCCTGGGCGGGAGGCAGAGTCGCACACTAACTGCGCTGCAAAGCTACTTGCGTTTTTAAGTGTGGAAGCAGCCTCTTGCTTTTTTAAATATGGAAGCAAGCTCATCTCTTTTCTTTTCTTTTTTTTCCTTTTTTTTTTTTTTTTTTTTTTTGACGGAGTCTCACTCTGTCTCCAGGCTGGAGTGCAGTGGCGCGATCTCGGCTCACTACAACTTCCACCTCTCAGGTTCAAGGGATTCTCCTGCCTTGGCCTCCCAAGTAGTTGGGACTACAGGTGTGCAGCAGCTAATTTTTGTATTTTTCGTGGAGACAGGGTTTCATCGTGTTGGCCAGGATGGTCTCGATCTCTCAACCTTATGATTCCCCCGCCTCAGCCTCCCACAGTGCTGGGATTACAGGCATGAGCCACTGCACCTGGCCCTCTTGTCTTTTTTAAAATAATTTTTTATTTTGAAATAGTTCAAGACTCACAAAAAATTGTAAAAATAGTACAGAGAGTTCCCTTGTACCTTCATCCAGTGTCCCCCGACGATTATATCCTACACAACCATAGCACATTTTCTAAACCAGGAAACTTGTTCATATACTCTGTATCATTAACTCAGGCACACGCCATCTTAGGGTTTCACTCCTTTTTTTTTTTTTTTTTTTTTTGAGACAGAGTCTCACTCTGTTGCCCAGGCTGGAATGCAATGGCATGATCTTGGCTCACTGAAACCTCCGCCTCCCGGATTCAAGCGATTTTCCTGCCCCAGCCTCCTAAGAAGCTGGGATTACAGGTGCCTGCCACCACTCTCGGCTAATTTTTGTATTTTTAGTAAAGATGGGGTTTCACCATGTTGGCCAGGCTGGTCTTGAACTCCTGACCTCAAGTAATCCAAACACCTAGGCCTCCCAAAGTGCTGGGATTACAGGTGTGAGCCACTGCACCCAGCCCCACCCATTTTTAAACTTTCTCTCTCTTCCCTCCGTCCCTTCCTCTTGGTGTATAGATCTATGACATTTAATCACACATGTTGACTCCAGTAATCACCACCTCAGTCAGGACGTGAAACTGTCCTATCTCCCCAAAGAAACTCCCTATGCTACTCTTTAATAGCCTGGACCGATATGTTCTTCTTTCTTCTTTTTATTAAGATGTAAACATGTATGATAAATTGTGTAAATTGTACTATCAAACATATAAACTGTAAAATAAAAAATAGTTTAAAAATTCACTTTTACATAATGGTTTTATTGAGCTATGATTTAGAAGCCAAAAAGCCTACCCATTTGAAGTGTAAGGTTCAGTGGTTTTTTGTATATTTACGAGGTTGTGCAATCATCACCATAATCTAATCTTAGAACATATTTTTTTATTCCCCAAATAATCCCCGTCAGCAGCCACTCCTCACCCCTCATTCCCTCACCCTCTAACCCTCGGGAACCGCTCGTCCACTTTCTGCCCCTGCAGATTTGCTTATCCTGGACATTTCATGTACGTGATATTGTATAACGTGTGGCCTTTCGTGGCTGGCTACTTTCGCTTAGATTCTTCCACGCTGTGGCGTGCATCAGTACTTCAATCTTGTGGCTGAATAATATTCCCATGTAGGCCTACACCACATTTTATTTATCCACCCATCATCAGTTGATAAACATTTGGTTGATTTTCACTTTTTGGCTATCATGAATAGTGCTGCTATGGGATTTGTGTACAAGTTTTTGTGTGGATTTAATATATTTTCATTTCTTTTGGTAGACGGCCAGGAGTGGAATCTCTGGGTCATGTGGTGACTCCACAGCTAATCTTTTGAGGAACTGCCAGACTGTTTTCCAAAGTGGCTGCAACGTTTCACGATCTCACCAGCAATGAATGAGAGTTCCCATTGCTCCTCATCTTCCCCAACCATTGTTATTGTCCCTTGGATTCTGAGTGAGTATGAAGTGGTGTCTCACTGTGGTTTCAATTTGTGCTTCTCTGATGACTAATGATGTCGAGCATCTTTTCATATGAGATGTCTTTTCAGAAATTCACTTTAAGCCGGGTGCAGGATGCATCCCTGTAGTCTGAGCTACTCGGGAAGACCACTTGAGCCCAGGAGTTCAAGGCCAGCCTGGGCTACATAGCGAGACCCCACCTGAAACAAACAAACCTTACTTTAACTCTTAGGTGGAGAAAGTATGGAACAGAGGCAAGTGTGGCTGCAGAAAAGCCAACCTGCTTCCACCAGGCATGAGAATGCCAGTGCTGGGCCTGGACTCACTGAGGAAGACAGAGGGAAACTCATAAACTAGGATCTATTTTGGAGGAAAGAGTAAGAAAGGGCAATTCCCAGGCCTTGGGGAGTCTGTGCAGACTGGAATCAGAAGCTGAGTCCCTCACTTACAGAGTAGCACAATGTCCTTTACTCTTATTTAAGTCACTTAATCTTGCCTTGTCACTTAGAGCACCACCGAGAGCTTTTGGAAGAGTTCCTCAGTGTCAAAGATTTGAACCTGCCGTGAGGAGAGGACTTGGAGTAATTCAATGTACAGTTTACAATGGTCAGAATTAGAGGCAGATTTGGGCTCCATACAAGAAAATTTTGTCTAATGGTCTGAACAATCCGCAATGAGTTTTACCACTCCAGCTGCTGTGAATCTGTTCGCCAGATGGTGAGCTGTCAGTGTGTTTTAGAGGGGCTGCCCTCAAAGGAAGTGATGGCCAACTTGGTGGATGGTGAGGTCTGCTATGACCCCAGACTCACCATCCTTAGGATGAAAGTTGAGACTACATACTGTATTAAGACAACCGGGTGCTTTCACATGGTGCTATAGTATCTGGATCTGTAAATGATTACTGACTGGGAGACAGTGGGTCCTCAGCACAGTTCTGGGGACTCTGGGGTTGCAGAGAAGCTTAAAGATAAAAACAGCTGACACCGTTTTAATGCCACTTATTAAGAACCACACATTCTACTAAAGGCTTTAACACACATTAGCTCTTTTTAATCCTAATAACAACACTTTGAGGTAGGCACTCTTATGATCGCTAATCGGCAGATGGACAACTGAAGCACAGAGAGGTTAAGCAACTTGCTCAAAACCACACAGCTCGTAAGTGATCAAGCCAGGATGTGAATTCAAGCAGCCTGATTCCATGGCCCATACTTTTAATTATTACACCACATGGCTAAGATGTGGTTGCAGGTAGATTTCAGCCAGCCTGTAAAAACCTGCTTTCAGTCTGTGGAACCACTTAGAAAATACACAAGGCAACATGAAATTCAGAGGTCGTTATTGTGGCTTCTTAAAAGTGCAATTGGAATGGAGAGAGCGCAGAGCTCAAAGTATGGCCCCCCGAGTTGATCTGCAGGAGGAGTGAGTAAAGAGGCCGGATCTAGAGGAGGGGCTGTCTCGGGTGCATCCCACCTGGAAGGAAGCTTCCGTAAAGAAGTGGGAAAACTGGAAGGGCCTTGCCGAGGCCTCCAATCAGCTTTAAAGATTTGAACCTGCCATGAGAGGACGACTGGACTAATTCAATATAGCTCAGGGGTCAGAATTAGAGGCAAATTTGGGCTCCATACAAGAGAATTTTGTCTAATAGTCTGAACAATCTGCAATGGGTTTTACCACTCCGGCAGCTGTGAATCCATTCTGTGAATAGCAGAGCTCTAGAGAAGGTTCTAGAAGGAAACCCAAGAGACGGCCGGCAATTCCAGCATGCTGCGGTGCTGGAGGTGGACACCCCAGGCACTCTTTACCCAGAGACCTTGTGGAGAGAGAGGGCTCTGTGACCTTCCCACCGCTCTACTGCACGGAGACCCTGTCCGACAAAGAGCCAGAGATCCACGTGCCGACATCGTGGACAGGCTGCCCTGACCATTGGAGCCCAGCTCTCAGTGCCCTCAAAAACACGGGACACTTAGCTCATTTAGAGGCTTTGAGCCTGGGTGTGGTGACTCACACCTGTAATCCCAGCACTTTGGGAGGCTGAGGCAGGCGGATCACTTGAGGTTAGGAGTTCAAGACCAACCTGGCCACCATGACGAAACCGCTCCTCTACCAAAAATACAAAAGGATGTGGCGGTGGGTGCCTGTAATCTCAGCTACTCAGGAGACAGAGGCAGGAAAATCGCTTGAACCCAGGAGGCAGAGGTTGCATTCAGCAGAGATCGCACCATTGTACTCCAGCCTAGGTGACAGAGCGAAACTGTATCTCAAAAAAAGAAAAAAAAAAAGAAAAAGAAAAAAGAGAAAGAAAAAGAAAAAGAAAAAAAAAAACAAAACGCTTTGAGTTAGATTCCAGAGGGAAAGCAGCCCCAAAGCCCACAGGGTGGCCTGCCTGACTGGGGACCAACCAACCTGCGGAGACGCCAAGGTCAGCCTTGCCAACCCTGTCTCACCTTGCTTGAACTGTGGTTCTCAGGCCCTGTAGGTGGTCAGGCCCTTGGAGGCCACAGCACTTGTTAGAGAACACCAGGCACCGTTGACAGGCCACTGGAAATACCATAAATGTCTATGCACCGCAGACACAGAGCCGCACCGACTCCGGCATGGCCAGGTGGCTGCCGATGCTGAACACGGGACACGCTTGTGGGAGCGGAAACTCCATGCAGAGGAAGGCCCAGCTGGTCTTTCTCCTTTATTATTTTTTCAGACTGGGAAAATAAAGCCATTATTCTGTCACCCCCGTGGAAGTTCAGAGTTTAAGGGAGGGGACTGGAGAGCAAAGGCCTCCAGAGAGCAGGTGAGGGGCTGCCAGAGCCACTGAGCCTCAGCAGGGTGCTCGGCCACCATGTCTGGTCTGGACAGAGCTTGGCCCCCCTCCTCGGGCTTCCTGGGTGTGCCTCCTTGATTCCTCCCTGCCCTGTCCCACTCGCGCCTGTCAGCGGCCTGGTGGCGAAGGGGAAGCTCTCTCTGCTCAGTGGGCCGGGCTGTCGTTACGCCCAGCCGGGTGCGTCCTTGCTAGGCACTGAGTTGACAGTGTGACCACCCCGGCAAAGCTAGTGTCTCACGCACTGCAGAACAAGCATCTTCCAGCAAGAAGAGTAAGGAGGTCCCCAGGGTCTTTCCAGCACCCCTGGGAGAGGCGGGAGTCTATGAATAAAGCCTTGGGCACAGCTGGAACAAAGAACTTTTTCTTTCAGCACAACTAATGTGAGAACACCATCACCTGCTTCCGTCTCTGGGGAATGCATTTTCTGAACTGGTGCTGGCCCCGGCCCTCCCCGTGCACACCACCTCTGCTTCAAATGGGAAATCCAAACCTCTCAAGGCCCAGAGGCTGTTTGTTTCTCTTTTATTTCTAAGGCATCCACCCAGGAGCGCTAGAGAAACCTACCTTTCCTGCTGTTGGAGTCTTCTAGGACCTCCCTCTCTCAGCAAACTATGACCAGCACTGTGCTCGTGATCAGCAGGCTGGTGCGCAGCGGTGGGGATGGCATTAAACCCCCACTGCCCAGGGAACACCCTCATTTCAGTAATGGCCCATCATGATGGCAGGCCTTAATGGGAGGTGTGGGCAGAACGAGGAGCCCCCCACCCCCAAACAAAGAGGCCCACCTCCTAGTCCCCGGGACCTAAGCCTATGTTACTTTTCACAGCAAACAGGAATTCAGATAGCAGAGGAGTTCAGGTAGCAATCAGCTGACCGGGAGACAGGGAAAGGACCCTGAAATATCCTGTGGGTGCAATGTCATCACTAGGATCCTTGTGAGGAAGAACCCTTCCCAGCCGTGTTCACAGGGGAGACGCAGCTGTGAAGAAGGCAGGAGGTGCAACATCGCTGGCTTTGATGATGCACGGAGGATGTAAGCCAAGGGGCATAGACAGTCTCCAAAGGTTGGGAATGGTGTGAAGTGGAATCCTCCCTCAGAGCCTCCAGAAAGGACTGCAGCCCTACAGACGCCTTTACTTTTGCCCAGGCAGGCTATGTCAGACGTCTGACCTCCAGAACTATAAGGTACTACATTTGTGTTGTTGAAGCCACCAAGTTTGAGGTCATTTGTTACAGCAGCAACAAGTAATCAATATGGAGGTGATTTCAGGCCCTGGAGGGCTTCTGAGGGCAGTGGGCACATTCAGGAGTTTCGAGTCAGCACAGTGGTGACAGGCGCCCAGCACCTTACTCCCTCGGGTGAATTTGCAGAAGAGCGGAGAAAGCAGGTTTCATGCAAAGAGGAAGAACCAGGGAACAGTCACATCAGAGCATCTGCTTTTGTCCTTTCCGAATGCACAGGCACAGATCAGCTTGGAGAACTCGCTTTTGTGTTTCTGGTTCAAGGAACGAAGCCCTCATTTCTCCCTGTGCTCGTGAGGAACAGGAGTCAAATGAAAGTTTAAGAGGATGATGCGGCTGGAAAAATCTTTGTAATCATGAGTACGGTCTCAGGGGCAGACTTTAGACTTTGCCCAGTTTATCTGTCATTGAACAAAGGATCATAACAGGAACAGGTTTACTGTGATCTGTCTGCTGGGAAGAGCCTCACAACCAGTGTGGAGACACAGAAAGGACAGTTGGGAAGCACGTGGTTCACCTCCCTCCAGGTGAACCGCTTGGCACGGGGCCACTGTAGGAAGATCTGGCACCCCCGGGCCCTTTTTCTGCCTCTTCCCTCCCTCAGGCTGACCCTGCATTTAAAGCAGTGGAGGCAGGGCCTGGTTGTCAAAGTGACAGCACACATACCCAGAGAGAGGGAGTCACTCTCCAATGGAGAGAGGATCTCTGGCCGTGGAGTCAGTACTTGTGAATTTCCACCAAGCTCTGTTATTGATGATGATCTCGAGCAATCATGGGTTCCCCTTAAGCCCTGGGTTCTTTATCTTTTATGGAAAGAAATGACTGACTGCCAGGAGTGGCTGGAAGGGCCTGGGTGCTTGCTGGGTGCCCAGCATCGCATTATCAAATGAGATAAAAGTGTGTGCAAATGCTTTGTATAAAGCACAGTCTTCATTTCCTAGGGCTGCTGTTAGAAATTACCAAAACCTTGATAACTTAGAACAACACAGAAATGTTCACAATTTTGGAGGCCAGGCTTCTGAGGCTGCACTCCCTACAGAGGCTCAAGGATAATCTGTTCTTCGCGTTTTCTCACTCCCTGGGGCCGCTGGCGTAGCCCAGTGTTCCTTAGCTTGTGGATGCATCTCTCCAATCTGTGCCGCCATCTTTACATTCCCTTCTCTTCTCTGTGTGTGAAATCTCCCTCTGTCTTTCTCTCTTTTTGAGGCAGGATCTTGCTCTGTCTCCCAGGCTGGAGGGCAATTGTTCAAACATGGCTCACTGCCGCCTCAACCTCCTGGTCTCAAGTGATCCTCCTGCCTCAGCCTCCTGAGTAGTAGGTACTACAGGAATGTGCCACCATACCTGGCTAATTTTTTGATTTTTAATTTTTTTGTAGAGAAGGGATCTCACTGTGTTGGATAGGCTGGTCTTGAACTCCTGGGCTCAAGTGATCTTCCTCCCTCAGCCTTCCAGAGTGCTGGGAGTGACAGATGTGAGCCACAGTGCCCAGCCTATCTCTCTTTTATAAGGAAACTTATGGTTGGTTTGAAAGCCCATTTGAATCATCCAGGATCATTTCTCCATGTCAAGATAATTAATCATAATTGCAAAGAATCTTTTTCCTTATAAGGTAACATTTAAGGCTCTAAAAATTAGGACCTGTGATCTGAGAAACCAAAATAGACACCCCTTTATCAACTAAGACAGACCCTAATGTTAAAGAAACAAAAGGTACCTAGGAGTCGAGACAGACCCTAATGTTAAAGAAACAAAAGGTACCTAGGAGTCGAGGACTCGGAGCCCAGGTGGGATGGCAAATTTCTGAATTCTTACAGCCATAAGGAAAACCTCTGTCTTGCAAAACTCCCTAACAATAAGAGCTATCAAGCAAATAATCAGATCCTGCCTAACTCGGCTTTACTCCCCAGACCACTACAACTCTGTTGGACAGAGGACTAGCCTTACAAATGTCCTTTTCTGATAAACACCTGCGGACTTGAAGCCAGTTTCAGCAGCTTATAGAGGCTGCACACAAACTTTGTGTCCTATAGTTCACCTTCTGACTTGAGCCAAATGCCACCTCATTTTAATGCTAAAACCTTGCCCCAAAATGAACATGGGATGTATGTTATATACATGGTTACCCATTGCATATGTGCTCAACTCCCCTCATAAACATGCATAGCTTTTCCCCCAAACCTGCTGAATATGTATAATTTTTTGGTGCAATGAGGACCTTGTTAGGCATAAACCCCAGCGTTTCCCTTCCCCTCTGAAGACAGCACCTTCAGTCCACACTGGAGATGATCTTTCCCGGTTTGCAAGCTGATGCTAGCAGTACAGCTCTCCTTCCTACTAGTTAGCCGTTCTGATGGTATTTTGGATAACAGACCTAATATCTTTGGGCAGGCCATTATTCAGCCTGCCAGAGTCCTCCCTTGGGTCTCCAAAGATTCATGTCTGTTCCACATGCAAAATATATTTACCCCATTTCAACGTTCCCAAAAGTCTCAATTCACTACAATCCACTCACGTCCAAAATGTCATCTAAATCTCATTAACTCAGAAATTCCAAATCACAGCATCTAATTAAGATATGGGTTAGACTCTGGATCTGATTCATCCTGGAAAAAAATTCTTTTCTATCTCTGGACCTGTGAAACTAGAAAATTACTTATTTATTCCAAAAGCAATGTTGGGACAGGTGTGGTATAACAGTAAAACAATGATAGACATTCCCATTCCAAAAGGGAAGAGTGAAAGGAAGAAAGGAGTCACGAGTTTCACGCAATGAGGGACTCCAGCAGGCGTTCCAGCAGGGCAGGTTCCATTAGGGCTCGGGGCTGGCGATAACCCTCTGTGGCTTGGGCCTCTACCCTATGGGCTCCTGGCTCCTATATGAGATCTAATATCTTTGTGTGGCAAGTATTCAGTCTACTATAAATATAGGTTGGTGTAAAAGTTACTAAACGTAATGGCAAAAACCCCAATAACTTTTGCACCAACCTAATACTATCCAAGTGTTAGCTGATATGATTGCATCAACTGTATCAAAGTGTATCTATTTATTTGTTTATTCTTGTAGAGACGAGGTCTTGCTGTGTTGCCCAAGCTGGTCTTGAACTCCTGGCCTCAAGGGATCCTCTTGCCTCAGCCTCCCAAGTCTCTGGGACCACAGGCATGAGCCACCCTGCCCAGCCTCAGAGTATTTGTTTTACTAACAGTAAAACACTTTCAGCACAGTTGTATCTTAGTGATCACCAAGACAAGTCTGACTGAAGGGCATTGCTCAGGCCATCTGGCCTTCGTGGAACTAAACTTTCTGGCCCCTTCTTTCTTTCTGGCCTGCAGGTCAGCTCTGGCTGATGCCTGGTGTGGGCGGGATTATGAACAGAGGCAAAGCTGACTTGAACTGGACGCACCATCTCTGCACAGCCCTCCACAAGCCGTTTCATTCCTTGAGCACATTGTACCATTCCAGTCTCTCTCCAGGCCCCTCTCCCCGAATGCTTGGGAGCAGGATAAGGGATTGAAGGCTCCTGTCCTGAAGCTGTTTACCTATTTGCTCACAGCACCTGCCAGGTCACCGAGTCTAAGCAATTCTATGGTCATTCTGCCCTCTTCAAAGAGCAGGCTTTCCCACGGGGAGACACTACAGAGTCTCTCATGAATGACGTCCCAGTCTGCTGCCTCTTGCAAGGTCCCTGCCAGAAAGTCTTTCCACAAACGACGGTTGGAAAGACCCAGACTTTGAAGAGGCCAGCATAGTCCCTGCAGAAGGAGGACAGAGGCAGGTTGACACGGGCCTTCTGGTGTGAAAGTTCCTGGAATCTGTCTCCTTCCACAATGACAGCACCACAGCAAATCCAGCATCCTCAGGCCGAGAGGGTGATGGGGCTGGCGTCCATTCTCAGGCTTAGCTTCTCGTTTCTCTCCAACTGCGTTCAGCTGCTCACGGACGCCCGCCTGCTCATTCCCCCTGTTCACTGACTTCTCTGCCTCAAATCCCACCTGTCCTGGGTCCTCAGAGCCTCCCAGCCTGGATGCCAGCGTGTCCCAGCCTGGATGCCAGCATGCACGTGGTTTAATCCTGAAGGCAGTGAACATCTGTGTGTTTTCCTAACAGAAAGATGCCTTCATACAAGGTTCTCAGGGAGAAGCATTGACAAGCTTATTGGAGGGGGCTCTTCATCTCCAGGATGGCAGCACCACCCGCCTGAAAAGTCCGGCCAGGCGTCGGGAGCACAGGTGCCTTCCACTAGAGCATGCTGCCTGGTCCACACATGGACACGGGTGCATCTGGCTCTCTGGGTCTCTGCCTTCTCTTGCTGCCTGTGAGGCCATCTTCTGATTCTCAGGGCAGTGCAGGGTTAGTTAGTAGCGGATGAGTCAAGTTAATGAAGCTTAATAATCAGGTTAATGAACTGTGGCTCTCCCCTCTGGGAGACACATTTTAGCAGGAGCCACCACAGGACAAGTGATTTTAATAACATCACAGGTGTGGTGCCAGCAGGACAGGTGTGGACACGCTGAGAGGGGTTTTTCAAAATCTCTCCATTTCATTGCCCAGGCAACGGCTCTTAGAAAGACCTGGCTTTGGACCCAGGCCACTTACATGCAGGCTGTGTCCGTGAGATTTCCCATCTGCTCCTGGCTCTGAGAGTCTCTCCCACGGACACCTCAGAGAGGCCCTCCCTGGAATAATGCACCCCTGAGGTGGCCTCACGATTTGGATTTGCTGCCTCTGGGGTTAACGTGGCTAAAATTAAAACAAAAACAAAAACAAACAAAAAAACATGTTTGGGGAGAAAACATCTGAGGTTTTAGAGCAAGAGAAGGAGAGAGAGGAAGGGAGGGAGAGAGGCAGGTTGAGAGAGAGAGGGAGACAGAGAGAAAAAGAGAGGGAGGGAGAAGGAAAGAGAGAGGGAGTGGGAAAGAGAGGTCGAGAGAGAGACAGGTAGAGAGAGAGAGAAAGAGAGAGAGACAGAGACAGAGGAGGGAAAGAGAGAGGCAGGTTGAGAGAGAGGGAGGGAGAGAGGGAAGTGAGAGAGGGAGCAGGAAAGAGAGAGACAGGTAGAGACAGAGAGAGAGAAGGGAAAGAGAGGCAGGTAGAGAGCGAGAGAGAAGGGAAAGAGAGAGGCAGGTTGAGAGAGAGGGAGGGAGAGGGAAAGAGAGAGAGGTGGAGAGGGCAAGAGCCCGTGAGAGGCAATTAATGACAGTCAGGTATATGAGACCCAAGCTGCCAGCCTGAGCTTCTCTTCTCCCAAAATGGCCATTATGAAAAGGGACTTTTGACAGCATCACTCTGGCAGTTGTGCCCCGGCCCCTCTCCGACCTCGCCTTGCCGGGATGCGGCGTCCGTCTCAGGAGCCCTGCTGTCCCTGGCAGCAGGACGAGGACGTGGTGGACATTTCCTGATTCTACTCACCCGACGTGGCTAGAGTCCCAGGAACCTGTTTCCTCCCCTTCCTCACCTGCTCGGAGTGTCCAAGGGCACAGGAATAGAGGACCTGAGGTCATGCTGCCATTCGAATCCAAGGGAGAGTGTGAGAAACTGGGCGGCAGAGCAGCCCCCCAGGGTGAGGGGCAGAGAACAGCCATCCTAGAAGAGGATCTGCCCCTCCCCACCTCACCGCTACCTCCCTCACCGCTCACCCCTTCACCACTCCCCGCTTTGCCTCTCCCCCCCAACCCTTCCCTCCCTCACGGCTCCTTCCCTCACTGTTCCCACCTGTCACTACTTCCCCCCTTCACCACTCCCCCCCACCCCTCCCTCTCTCACGGCTTCCCCGCCTCATTGCTCCCTCCCTCACCGCTTCTCCCCCACAACTTCCCTCCCTCGCCACTTCCCCCCGCTCAGCTCACCGCTCCCTGCCTCACTGCTCCCCGGGCTCCCCACTTCACCGCTCTCCCCAGGGAGCTGGCCCTGTACCCAGGCGCTTCCTTAAAGAGTGAACACAAACAAAGTCACCAAGCGTTTGAAATTTTTCTAAAGGAAGAAGTTGTACTAAGATGATTTCTTCCTTGTTTTACACACAGGGTCCCGCTCTTTCCCATAGGCTGGAGGGCCGTGGCACAGTCACAGCTCACTGCAGCCTTCAACTCCTAGGCTCAAGCGATCCTCCCACCTCAGACACCCAAGTAGCTGGGACCACAGGCACACAACACCACACCCGGTTAATTTTTTTATGTATTAGGGTCTCACTATGTTGCCAAGGCTGGTCTCGAACTCCTGGGCTCAAGTGATCTTCCTGCCTCAGCCTCCCGAAGTGCTGGGATTATAGACGTGAGCTCCTGCCCCAGGCCTAAAATGATTCCTTAAACACACTTCTTAGTTCTATTTCCTGGCCCTTCGGTGAGGTGGAAAAGGGTAGCCCAGCTTATCATTTTATTCATCACCCAAATCTTTCATCTAGGAGAAGAAGAACAGAGAGGTTAGAGGGCTGTGTTTAGGTGGGTTACATGCAGCCCTTTTTCTAAAGTGCAGAGAGGGAGCCAGCATCCTCAGCCCCAGCTCGGTGTCCCTGAGGGATTCTACTTTCTGGGGAACTGCGCAGATCAAGGCCTGATTCTTCACCTCCATGAGCTCTCACTGTCCGCATTTGAATACTCTCTGCAACCCTTATTCATTTTGTTACCTACTTTGATTTTTAAAATGTCTGTCACTCAAAGTCCTCTGAACTAAAAAATTCCAAATTGAAACTACAAGGTGCAGATCCATGATATTAAAACCCTTCAAGCAGCAGAAGGGGGAATGGTTTCCTGAGGAAGCAGGTCATGGTAGAGGGGGAGTGAGAGAATCTCACCACCCCACGGCTCTAACTTTGTGAATTTCCTTTTTTTCTTTCTTCTTTTTTTTTTTTTTTTTTTGAGATGGAGTCTCACTCTGTCGCCCAGGCTGGAGTGCAGTGGCGCGATCTCGGCTCACTGCAAGCTCCGCCGCCCGGGTTCAGGCCATTCTCCTGCCTCAGCCTCTCGAGTAGCTGGGACAACAGGTGTGTGCCACCACGCCCGGCTAATTTTTGTATTTTTAGTAGAAACAGGGTTTCACCATGTTAGCCGGGATGGTCTCCATCTCCGGACCTCATGATCCGCCCGCCTCGGCCTCCCAAAGTGCTGGGATTAGAGGAGTGAGCCACCGCGCCCGGCCAACTTTGTGAATTTCATTTCCCTATTTAACTGAGGAAGAAACTTGAGCACAGAGAGCAGAGATGGTGAGACTGAGGTCATGTAACAGGGTCCACATCAGAGCCATGAAGCATCCAAGGGCCCAGGAATAGAGGACCCGAGACCATGAACCAAGCAGTCCAGCCGCAGAACCACAACCTGAGCCCTACCCACTACCACTTCTCCTGGCCGCCATGCGACTCAGTAATAACCCTTTGGTATGAAGTGTGGGCAATCCCTATTGTCTAACGGGGGCTGTCAAACTAGCCACGGCCTGGACTAAGTGCCCTGTGCCTCCTCAAAGTGTGATTCCCAGGGCAGCAGCATCAGCATCACCTGGGAGTCACTAGAACTATAAATTTCCACCAGGCAGTGTGACTCATGCCTGTAATCCCAACACTTTGGGAGGCCCAAATGGGTGATTGCTTGAGGCTAGGAGTTTGAGACCACCCTGGGCAACATAGTGAAACCCAGTGTCTCCAAGACATACAAAATTTAGCCAGGCATGGTGTTGTGCACCTGTAGTCCCAAGCTACCCAGGAGGCTGAGGTGGGTAGATTGCTTAAGCCTGGGAGTTCAAGGCTGGAGTGAACTATGATCGACACCACTGCACTCCAATGTGGGTGACTCTGTCTCTAAAAAAATGAAGACGAGGATGGGCATGGTGGCTCATGCCTGTAATCCCAGCCCTTTGGGAGGCTGAGGCGGACTGATCACCTTACATCAGGAGTTCGAGACCAGCCTGGCTAAAACATGGTGAAACCCCATCTCTACTAAACTACAAAAATTAGCCGGGCGTGGTGGCAGGTGCCTGTAATCCCAGCTGCTCAGGAGGCTGAGGCAGGAGAATCACTTGAACCCAGGAGGCAGAGGTTGCAGTGAGCTGAGATTGTACCACTGCATTGCACTCCAGCCTGGACAACAAGAGGGAAACTCCATCTTAAAAAAAAGAAGAGGAAGAGGAAGAGGAAGAGGAAGAAGAAGAAGAAGAAGAAGAAGAAGAAGAAGAAGAAGAAGAAGAAGAAGAAGAAGAAGGAGGAGGAGGAGGAGGAGGAGGAGGAGGAGGAGGAAGAGGAAGAGGAGAAGAAGAAGAAGAAGAGAAGAAGAAGAAGAGGAAGAAGAAGAAGAAGAAGGAAGAGGAGGAGGAGGAAGAGGAGGAGGAGGAAGGAGAAGAAGAAGAAGAATAAGAAAGAAGAAAGAAAGAAGAAAGAAGAAAAAAAAGAAAAGAAACATGAATTCTCAAATCCCACCCCAGTCCTGCCAAATCAGAAACTTGGGGACTGGGCCCTTGGACTCTGTTTTAACAACCCCTCCTAGAGACTCTTCTGTGCACTAAGGTTGGGGAAGCACTGGTTTGGTTTCCAACCCAGCTGTACTTTCTGAGCCTCTGGGGAGCTTTGCAAACACAGCAGGGCTTAGCTCCAGGGATTGCAGGTGGGCATCTGTTGTTATTGTTGTTAACTCCCAAGGTAATTGGAATATGCAGCAAGGTTTGAGAAGCACAAGTGTCATACAAAGAACAGGGCTTTGAAGTTCGAGAGCTGGGTTCAAATTCCTGTTTGGATGTGACTCACATATGCCTTAAGCTTTCTAAGTCCTACTTGGTCTATCTGCTGAAAGCTGGAAGTGAGCCCTGAATGAGAAGCTGGCATCGTTTCTGGAGCATGGCAGGTGCCCAGTGAACATTATCTCTCATCTTCTAAGCTCTCAGCACAAGCACGGCCCCCAGCTGTTGCCGGAATGCACGTTGGGAGTGTCGGAAGGAGGACCTAGATGCTGGGGAGCGTGTCTTGGGATGGGACCTTAGAAGTCCTGTCCGGTGCTGAAAGCTGACCATATGGACATACAAGTGTGCACCCTGTGCCATGGGGTTTGGAGCTGGCAGGAGGTGCAGCTGAGCCGTGCATGTGGCATGTGGGAATTACGAGGGCTCTGGCTTTGTATGCGTCGGCTTGGGGCTGCCAGAACAAAACAGTGCAGGCTGGGGGGCTTGCACAACGCACAGCCCCGGATGCCAGAAGTCCAGGATCAAGGTGTCTGCAGGGTTGGTTGCTCCTGAAGCCTCTCCGTGGTGTGGGACGGCTGTCTTCTCCCTGTGTCTGCACGTGGCCGCCCCTTTGTGTGTGTCTGTGTCCGCATCATCTTTTAGAAGCATAGGAGTCAGACTGGATCAGGGCCATCCTCATGACCTGCCCACCTCCCTAAGACCCCACCTCCTAATACCATCGCGCTGGGGGTTAGGATTGCAACCTGTGAATTTTGGGGTGGAGGCACACAGACATTGACTCTACTGAACTGGCCTCTGGTTGGCCCCTTGTGTGACGAAATGAGTGCTGCAGTGAAGCTCATGAGCAGGGTGGTCCTGGTAGGTGTGCAGTTAGCTGCGGGCCAAATTCCACATCTTCAGCTCTACAATCGTGGGTTTCTCTCAAACACGTGAAGTACAGACAGCCTCAAAATCCCCGGTGCAGAGGGCTGCGAGAGTGGGAGGGAAACAGTGGCTACCCACGCCGCCCCTCAGCTCGGCTCTCTGCCCCAGAGCCAGAAGCTTCTGGAGAGTTCTCTGGCCCCTCGCTGTCCCATCAGCCCCAGCTTCTCAGGTCCTTCCCAGACGTCCCCACCTGAACCAGCGGCCACATCCTCGTCCTCCCCTCCTCCAGCCCCGTGTTCCTCACGTGAGGAGGGTGTTCCTCACCTGCCAGCATCAGACCAACTTCCTTGTTGCCAAAAATCCAGGTACCTCTTCCCAGAGCTCACCACGCTCTGGCTTGGGCCACGGGGCAGCCTCATTTGTCCCGCACCTTCCTTCCCTTCCTTCCAGCTGCCTCTGCCCAGCCAGCAGCATCTTGCTGGTTCTTTCCAGCCTGTGTGTGGATCTGTATTTCCAGGCCCCCGTCCTCCCTCTCTCTGCCGTCCCCCTCTCTGGTGGTCTCTGACATCACTTCTAGGCTGTAAAAATGTAGGACTAACACCTCCACCCTTATTTCCCGGGTCCCCGCACCATCCCGCATTCCCTGAAGACTTGGCAGATGTGGAAATCCCATTGGCTCCCCTGCTCCAGTCCTTTTCCTTCTGGACGGCCCCGCAGACCTGCAGGGAAAGCTGGGGAGGTTCATGGGAGACGGGCTGCGGCTCTGCTGGCCTGGATCAGGAGGCAAATTAAAAAAAATTTTTTTGAGACAGGGTCTTGCTCCAGGCTGCAGTGCAGTGGTGCAATTACGGCTCACTGGAGCCTCAAACTCCTGGGCTCAGGCAGTCCCGAGTAGCCCAACCACAGGGGTGCACCACCATGCCCAGCTTATTATTATTTTTTTTTTTGTAGAGATGGGGGTCTCACGATGTTGCCCAGGCTGGTCTCAGACTCCTGGACTCAAGCAATCCTCCTGCCTTGGCCTTCTCAAGTACTGGGATTGCAGGCAGAGCCACTGCGTGGCCAGGAGGCACTTTTCATGCTTCCCCTCTGATCCTGACAATGATCTTCCAGGGTGAACAGAAGGATCCCCATTTCACAGAGCAGGCTCAGTGACATCTCATGGTGACACAGGTGGTGGGTGGCAGGATGCAACGGTGGAGCCCATCTCTCCCACCCCGAGCCTCCTGACTCCTCCCCTGCAGCCCTCAGGAGCCGGCGGCGGTGACTCCAGCTTTCCCTGTTAGCAACAAGAGTCACTGCCCCTCCCCTGGCCACGACCAAAGGCCCATTTCACTTCCCATCACCTCCTGTCCCCATGTCCCCACTGGACCAGGAAGAGGACAGTCACAGCTGGGTGCTTAACTTGGCACTGTGTGGGTAAATTAGGCAAATGACTTAGCTGATCAGAGCCTCAGTTTCCCCAGGGGTAAAATAGGGGTAACAACGTCTTTGTGTAGAGATGAGAGGTTATCTGGATTGTGGGACACCCATTCCAGGGCCTGAGAGGTCACATCCAGTGTCACCTCTTCTGTTCGCCCCTTTTCCTTTCCCTCAAGCCTTTCTTTTCACTCCTGGACTTCACTCCTGTGTGGCACTCGACAGTGGTAGCCACGCATTTATGTGCTCTGTCCCAAGACGGACTCCTTCCCATCCTGCCCGCCCTCCTGCTGCAGACCTGGCAGGCCCAGATGAGGAGCTCAGAGGGGCATCAGGCAGCACCCGCTCTGCACGTCCTGAGCTGGAGTCCAGGCCAAGCAGTCTCCGAGTGACAGTTTCACGGTCGAGGCCACGCCCACAGCAGCGCAGAAACGCCTCCGTCTCTCCACCTCAAGTGGGACTTTGTGAAGGTCCTCGCGCTCTGTCTTCCGGCTCCTTGCTTGCCAAGCAGTCTTCTGCCCACTTCCTTCCCACGTGGCTTCAATAGGGAGAGAAGCTGACCAGCAAAATCCCACTCCCCTTGGCCCACGTGTCACAATGGGTGGGTGTTGTGAGGATGGCGTGGCTTCTGTACAGCCTCTGAGTGGCTCAGCCTCACCCATCTGCTAGGGCACCTGCCAGCTGTGATTTCTCAATATAAATGCAAATCAGGTGACTGACTGTGAGTCTCATGGCTCAAGCAGCGCCTGTTCCCATTTTTGCTCTCAGAATCAGGATCAGAGCTCTGGACAGCTGCCTGGGTCCTGGACCCAGGGTCCTGGGTCCTGGACCCCTTTGACCCCGCAGCAGGGAGATGACAAAGTCATGGAGGCTCCAGGACAGTGGGGACCACACATCTCACTGACATGGAGATGCTCAGAATTTAGGGGGTCCAGCAACTTAGATGGGAAAAATGACGTTATTTTCACAGCCTCCAACTGAAATGGAATATTTCCTTCTACTACGAATGCCGACAACAAAATAGGAACTTTGTCACTAATTAAAAAATCACAGATATTTTCATCACATTACTTATTGCAGCTTTTTGAAAACATTGTTTATGCTCATCACTACTTTAAATTATGGCAGCAATTAGACAGGAAGACTTGTTATTTAATGCCTTAAGAAGCACATATTAGGAAAATATTTTGATAACTGTGTCTCGGTATAATTAGTCTTCTTTGTAATCCCATATAATCAATGTGTTTTATTCATTTGAATAAATTGAGAGGAGGCCCTGAGTTGATGGCTCACGCCGAAGGAGTCCGTGGCATCAACAGGGTGAAGGGGCTCAGCAGGGTCTGCGACTGCCTCTCTTAGGACGAAGGAATCCTGAGACCACACTGCCACCCCTCCATCTGCTGCTGCCAGAATTCTTCCAGTGATGGCGAGTGCAGTGGGCACGAGGCTGTTCAATGAGTAGCCATCCTTTCCCTGTCCTCCTTGCCAGCAGAACCCACTTCCATGACATGGGAGGAGGCGGGAGGTGGCTGCTTCCTGGCTTCCCGAGGACCCGGGTCTGGGCAGTGGAACCTGGGAAGACTAAAGGGCGGGGAGCCTAAGGGGCGGGGAGTCTAAGGGGTGGGATGGTCATTGGCAAAGGTGCATCTTCCCTAAGTCAAAAAGCAAAGATGCACAGGAGGAAGCATGCTCCAGGTCTGTTGAGTGATAAATGTTGGACGTTTGTCCACTCCAAGTCTCATGTTGAACTTTGACCCTCAATGTTGGAGGTGAGGCGTGGCGGAAGTATTTGGATTTTCGGGGTGGGTCCCTCCTGAATGGCTTGGTGCCAGTATCACAGGAGTGAGTGAGAACTGATTGTTGAAAAGAGCCTGGCTCCTCCTGCCCCTCTCGCCATGTGATGCCTGCTCCCCTCTGCCTTCCACCACCAGTGGAAGCTTCCTGAGGCCTCCCGAGAAGCAGAAGCTGGAGTCATGCTCCTCGTACAATCTGCAGAACCATGAGCCAAATAACCTACTGTTTCCAGTATCCTTTA
This sequence comes from Macaca fascicularis, assembly GCF_037993035.2. Taxonomy (NCBI): domain Eukaryota; kingdom Metazoa; phylum Chordata; class Mammalia; order Primates; family Cercopithecidae; genus Macaca; species Macaca fascicularis. Next base: position 18,825,541 of record NC_088375.1, read on the forward strand.
CAGCAACGTGAACAGACTGAGTTATCCACTGTACTGAAATGAACCATGGTGGGAAGGGATCGAGGGGAGGGGCGGTCGGACAGGGAGCAGTTTGTCCACAGCAATGTCAAGCCCCAGGATCAACGTGGAATTCCATTACCTTTGGATTTACTGTTATACAAGACAACATCTCTTTTAATTTAACCTCCATTTAGGTGGGCTTTTTATGAAAGCTCTCCAATTGAGAATTCTCCCAACTTGAGAGCAAAGAGGACAGTCTCGGGGAAACTCCACAGTGGCTTCGGTACCCCACAAAGGTTCTTTCCACGTCCTTCAGGAGGCTGGCGCCTTGTTGAGACTGGGTCTTTATTCCTGAAGAGGAAATCACGGCTACTGCTCTATGATGCTCCTTATAACCGCATCCAGAGTCTGGTTCAAATCTGACTCACCCGTGGGTGTCACCTGGGCTGTAGCCCCTGCCCAGACCACTCCAGCCTGGGGCCCCAGGAGCTCAGGCAGAAACTGCTGAGGGAACACTCCTCTTTACCTCCTTGGAACCCTAGGGGAGACGGTAGCTTTTGGAAACAGGATGTATGTTACTTGCAGGCACACACAATGCATAAACTCAAATACATATACATTGTATTAGGAGATTGCTGAGAAATAGGCAAGAACTGCTGAGAAGAGAGTTTTCTCGTCCTTCTGTAGGTTAAGTCCACGAACAGAAGAGTGTGTCAGAGGCGTTTTATTTTTCTGGCTGAACATTCTTGACAATGTGAAGTTATACTGCAGAATCCAATCGCTGAGTTGGGTTGGGTATTTCATCCTGAAAAGCGTTGCAAGCCTGACCCTTTCTGCTCCAGTCAGGATCTCCTGTCATTTCCCGCCCCCAGAGCCTTCCCCAGCATTCACAATGCTCACGCACGGGCCTGCCTGCCAGTCTGTCTTCTTCCTCCTGTGCTGTGCCCATCAGGGGGTCTTGCTGCTGTGTCCCGGTGCTGGGACCTCTCAGACGCTGCGCCCCTGCCGGCAACGCTCTCCCTCGCCAAGTCCCAATTCCACAGAACCTTCGAGACATGGCTCCAACAAGGGTGGACCACCCCCCACCTTCACCACCCCGAGAGCCTGCATTTGGCATGTCCTATTTGTCAACATTTAACATGTTTCCTCCTCACTCTAGGTCTTCTTTGGGACTAACAGCACAACAGTTTTTCAACAAATAGTTACCGAATAAATAAACCTCTCCCTGTTATCAGAGCAGGAACCACGCACGGGATCCCTAGGGGGGCTCCAGTGGGTGCTACAAAACGATGCTGAGAGTTCCTTTAGTTTTCTCAAATGGCAGCAAATTTTTAGTGTCCCAAATAATAGGGAAAGAAAAAGGATTACATGTGGTCTCTAGAAGGTTTCAGACATTCATTTGGGCCAGTCCTGCCAGTGGCCAACCTCCTACCTCACCCCAATCTCAATCAAAATTGCTAAATAATTGGGCCGGGCACAGTGGCTCATGCCTGTAATCCCAGTACTTTAGGAGGCCGAGGTGGGTGGATCACTTCAGGTCAGTAGTTTGAGTCCAGCCTGAGCAACATGGTGAAACCCCGTCTCTACTAAAAATACAAAAAAGTAGCCAGGTGTGGTGGTGGGGGCCTGTAATCCCAGCTACTCAGGAGGCTGAGGTAGGAGAATCACTTGAACCCGGGAGGCAGAGGTTGCAGTGAGCCAAGATCGCACCACTGCACTCCAGCCTGGGTGACAAAGTGAGACTCTGTCGTGAAAAAAAAAAAAATTGCTAAATAATTGGTCAAGGTTATGTTTCCTTGAACCCTTGTGGGGCTGTTCAAATGTAGGTATTTTTGTTTCTGTTGTTGAGATGGGAATCTTGCTTCGTTGCCCAGGCTGGTCTTGAACTCCTGGGCTCAAATGATCCTCCTGCCTCAGCCTCCTGAATAGCTGGGATTACAGGCACACACTACTGTGGCCTGGCTCAGATGTAGGAATTTAAAAGATAACAAAAGGCTGGGTGCGGTGGCTCACGCCTGTAATCCCAGCATTTTGGGAGGCTGAAGCTGGCAGATCACTTGAGGTCAGGAGTTCAGGACCAGCCTGGCCAACATGGTGAAACCTCATCTCTACTAAAAATTCAAAACATTAGCCAGGCATGGTGGTGAGTGCCTGTAATCCCAGCTACTTGGGAGGCTGAGGCAGGAGAATCGCTGGAGTCACTGAGGTGGAGGTTGCAGTGAGCCGAGATTGCAACACCACACTCCAGCCTAGGCGACAGAGCAAGACTCCATCTCAGAAAAATAAATAAAATAAAAATAAATAAATAAATAGTATCTGAAGAACCTCAGAGAGGCTTGGATGGAACTGGTGAGCCCCAGGTAACGGGTAAACAAGTCTATAAATCTTAACTACTTGAAAAACTGTAAAAATATCTGCCTCCCTGGTATGAAGCACAGGGTCTGGGTTCGAGTGCTAAGGGGCAGGTTCCAGGCAGGTACACAGGAAGGACCTGACCTTGAGCAGGCTAGCAACTTCCGTCACCAGCTTCCCCTGTGGCTGTAAAATGCAAATGTATTTAAGGGCTTGGCTGGGTGCCTGGCACATCATAAACACTCCACAAATGATAATGATTACTATTACAAATAAGAATAACCAACCAAAGGGCACAGCAATTAAAGCACATCTGCAAAGGGTGATAAGAAACGGCCACTGAGCAGGAGCTGCAGAAGGCTGACCCCAATCCCAGTCCCCACACCCACCCCACCCAGCCCTCACACACTAGGACAGACTCCGGCCAGCAAAGCGCAGTATCTAGAAAGTATCTTCTCTTTATTTAAGTTAAACAATTTTCAAGGATGGTTTCCATCTATAAAATGGACAAAGTACAAGCTCTGTACAGCAGTTCTTTTTAAAAATCAACTGGAAAAAAAAATTACCAAACTATATTTTGAATTTGCAAAACATACTCACAGATACCATCATCTGAGCTTTTATGAAGACATAAGAAAGGACCACCACAGAGAAGACAACTAACTTCGGCACGCTTTGCTCGAAGGGCCCTTAGGAAAGAATTCTGAGTTTTAAAAACAGGAGTGGGAGGGTGGGATAGTCCCGATGACTAAAAAATAACGCAACCACAGTAAGTCACTTTGGCACACTGTGTCATGTAAACATAGCTCACTGCAAAGGACCCCTCCCCAGCCCACCTCTGCTCTTGACACCCGGACCATCCAAAGCCGCCCCCCAGCTCAGGGACAGGACGCTGCCCCCAGGGCATGGCCACACAAGGGCCTGGGTAGACAAATCCGATGACACGAAGGCTGAAAGGACCTGGGGGTGCGGGCAGGGTGAAGGTGTGGGGGCAAAGGATTAATCAAAAAACTTGATTTTAAAACGAGCCAGATTCATCCATTTTTTTTCCCTCCTAACAGCAGTAGCAGCTCGCAGGTGACAGGGTCTGACAAAAGCACCTGGGTGCTGGGGGCTAAGCATGCCCTGCTCTGGCCTGCATTCCACAGCCTCGCACAGGTACCTAAGGGGGGTTTCCTCAGGCTCCCCAAAGAGCCCACTGTGAAAGACAAAAGCGTGTGGAGTTACTCCGGTGTCGGGCCACACTGCCTGCTCAGGACACATCTGGTTGCATGGCAGGGGAGGTGGGAAGAGAAGACCTATAGGGCAGCCCTCCAGCCAGGCTTCCACCTCGGGGCCGCTGTCCTACAGTGCACACCCATGGGGCTCCTGCCGGGGAGGAAGACACACAGTGGCCTCTTTCATACAAGACACAGGGAGGAGCATGGCACCGGCACAACCTCCCAGGGCGGCTTCTAACTCCAAGGCCGCCGCTGTCCCTCCGAGGGGCCTGCAGGCGTGACTATCGGATGCTTTTCTCAGACTGCCAGGCCGTGCCAGCCTCTCTCAGACTGAGCATCTGTGTGTGCGGTGCTGGAGAAGGCGGCCGGGGGTGGAGGAGGAAGCAGGGCACCAACCACAGAGTGGCGGGGTGACGAGGAACATTCCTGAGCACCCAGGCAGACTCCAGGCACCTCTCCCTGTTACGACTTTTGGTTCATAACTGTCTGTGGTTTAACAGGACCCCAAGGCTCTTGTCTCCTGCCCCGAATCCTCAGTGTAAATGAGCAGGTATTGTTTGGTTCTGACCCTTCCTAATTCTTTCCCCAAAGCCCCCTGAAGCAGTCACGTGGGCCAGGTGGGGTGTGGGAGAGGGCTGCGGGCGGGGCAGGACTCGCTGCCTGGCTGGAGCTCCCCAGGCCCGCAGGTGTGTAGGACTGTGAGCCAGGCCTGTGCCCAGGCTGAGAGACTCATCCCTGACACTGCTGGCCATTAATTCTGAAGGCCCTGCATGCAGGGCTGAGATCACAATGAGGCCAATGCTAGCGTGTGACAGCTGCCTGGCATCATTGGTCTGCCCTGTCGCCAGGGGGCAGCGGTATCGCTGGCTCACATTGGGAGCTATGGGGTGTTGTTTATATTCCTTAGAGAAAAGAAATTTAATGTAAAAAGACCCAAAGTGATATCTGTCAAAATAAGTAACCCCTCCAGGTTCACAGATACACACAGCACACAAAGTGGATTCTGACGCACAGTAGTGACTCTCAGGCTGACTGACGCCCAACAGGGATGCCGGGGCCGAGGCCGGTGGTCTGGAGGAAGCCCCCCCAGCTGGCCACAGCAGTAGCACCAACTGGCTGATCGGGCTCCAGGGGACAAAGGCCACTTCCTCCCTCCGTGAGAACCTGGCCCCACCGGGCTCTGGCCCCTTCTCCCGGAAGCTGCGAACGGCTTTGTGGGGAATTTACAAGATGATGATGACCTACAGAAACCATAGGGAACTGACCGTACATTCTTCCTACAGAAACCATAGGGAACTGACCGTACATTCTTTCTCTATATAGCTTTATATTTAGCGTCCCACCTTAGAAAACTTCATCCTCAGAGATAGCAAGTACATCAGGTGGAGGGGAGTCTGGACCAGGAAGACACTCGGGAACGGAGGAGCAGAGAGAGGGGCTATCGACGTAAACCTGCCACGTGACACGACTCGGCTTTGTGGAAACCATACGTGATTTCGATGGGATCGAAAATGGAGATTTCAAGAGTTCTCCTCGCTCCCCTGGGCGTGTGTGCCCCCTCCTCCCGCCCTGCCCTCAGCTCGCATGCGTCTGTTCAGTTGCCGCTTCTACCACTCCCCGGTCGGCTGTTGCTGGATGTCACTCAGTTGCGGAGCCGGTGGAAGTGAAAGCTGGAAGAGGGGCGCTCTGGCCTGGGGAAGGGGGCCCAGCTGGGCTGCACCGAGAGGAGGGGGAGGGCAGTTCTCGCTTCTTGCCGCTGTTGTGTCTGCACAGTCGTCCGTGCCTTGCCGAAGTTCGACTTTCAGACCATGATGGAATACTGAGGTATATTAGTTTCGCGGAAAGTTTAAGAAACATAATCAATAATGTGATCACCAGACTCCACCCGATGGTGCAGGAGACAGGACGGCAGGGCCTCCCGGGCCCTCCTACTGCTGCAGGTTGAGCGAGAACTTCCACTGCTGCGAGAGGGCTGGGCCGCACACCTCCACGCTCAGGCCCCCGCTCTTGGCCGTGCGACTGTCCAGGCACAGGTTGCTGCCCACGTGCCTCAGCTTGGAGTTGCCCTCGATCTGTTCCCATTTCTGCAAGACACAGGAGAATGCCTTAGAGTGTGGCCCCAAGCAAAGGAGTACAAACAGATCCGTGTGAATTCAGGGCCTTGTGCTGCTGCTGGGGGCCCAGGAAGGAAACGTATTCTCTGCCTTGGATCAAAACTCAGAACCTCTCTTGCCCCAACCTTTCTGTGGGTGTCCCCTCCTCTGAGCCCCAGCACTCTGGGCACCCACCCCTTCGTCATTAACACAAGGATTTGATGTAGGGGAATTTGCATGCCTTCATAAGAAAGCTTGATCCAGTGATGGTTCACCCCAAGAAGAGATCCACACAAAGCAGAGCCAGCTCCTCCCTTGGCTGCTGGGAAGCAGCCCTGCCTGGAGGCCTTAGTCTGGGCACCTCCATGCTCCGACTTAGGGCTTTCTGCTCGGGGCAGCCAGAGGAACCATGTCAGGCCAAATGTCAGGAAGAGAGATGCTTGTGTGAACAGAACATAGGGTTGAGAAGCCTATTTCTATGCGGTCTGTTCTCTACTGGTTTGTATATGTGGTGTGCAAGCTCCTTGGTGGATATGAGAAACTTGTCTCTGCTACCCTTGAGGCCCCTGGTGCTCTGTATGGCGGGGACCAGTGTTTGCTGAGTTCTGAACATGCCGCTTGTAAAGTATAGGGTACGATGCCTCTTTACTAACACTCAAATCAAGCAAACAACCAAACTCAACCCACGCACCCGTTACCCACCAACCAAGCCAGAAATCAAAGCACACAACCCAGCCTGAAGGAAATCTGAGGAGCCCTGTTTATAGCAAGTAACATATATACCCCTTTCAGCCTGAGTGCGGGCAGCTCACACCAGTAATCCCAGCACTTTGGGAGGGAGGCTGAGGCAGGAAGATAGCATGAGGTCAGGAGTTCAAGACCAGCCCGGGCAACATAGCAAGAATTCATCTTTACAAACATTTTTAAAAAAAATTAGCAGGGCATGGTGGTGCCTGCCTGTTGTCCTAGCTCCTTGCAGGCTGAGGTGGGAGGATCGCTTGAGCACAGGAGTTTGAGGCTGCAGTGAGCTACCGTCATACCCACCCCTGCACTCCAGTCTCAAGCAACAGAGCGAGATCCTGTCTCTTAAAAAAGAAAGGAAAAATCCCCATTTAAAAATCTCTAATGTTTGTTCTTAAAAAACAAAAAGTAACCATTTTTTTCCTCCTCAAAGCTCTTGTTTCAAATAATGAAGTCTGTGGTTCTAATTAATTTTTTATACTGTGTGCACTAAAGCTCCTTCACCTAAGTATTTTTTGCAAATCCTTTTGACATTGCAGAATTAAATTTTCTCACTCTTGCCACCCTTTTCTTTTTGACTCTGCAAATATGCACATAATACGAAAACATGGACGTGCCTGGAAACCAAATATTCCAACTGCAAAGCCAGTTCAGCTCCAAGATAAAATTTGTAAGGAGCTTCCTCTCGAGGGGCCAGTGAGTGAGGCAGGGAAGAGCCGGTGCAAGCAGAGGAGCCCAGTGTTGGGGACCCGACCTGCGTGAAACACCACAAGGATGTTGTCACCTGGACCCTGCCTGCCTTATTTCCATCCACCTGCTCACCTGGAGTTCTTGCCAACAGGGAAAGACAGTGCAATCAGAGGAGCCAGGGGAGGCTTTTGCTAAGTGCCCATCATTTCCTCTTTCATTTCCCGCTCCCTCGTTTCTGTCAATCACCCCTCATGCTGTTTCTCTCCATTATCATGTAAAGTGTGTATTGAGGCTGCCCTGTCACTCTGAGCAGCCAGGAATCTTCTCAACAAAGAATTGGGAATGAACGGAATCTGATTCTGTCCACTGGAGGGACTGCCTGTCATGTGTCAAAGCATCAGCTAAATGAAGAACCGTAGAAAAACAATAACCAAACCCCAGCTCCGTCTCACACAGGTGGCCTTGTCGGCTCTGATGTCTGTCTGATGGGACTGTGGTGGCGGGGGTGCAGCACAGATTTTCAAGGCAGCCAGACCCTACTGAAATGGCCCCCACATCCTCTATAATAGCCTGAGTCTTGGGGTTGAAAACCTAACAGATCCCCATTTAGACACGCCATACATCCAGAAAAACTTCTTATTGATAGGTCTTCTCATGCTTCACGAAGGTCCTAAGGCATGTCAGTTATGGTTCCCCAAAACTGGGACTGAAGCAGAAACACCTGTCAGTTCTTGAAATTAAGCAATATTGAAGTAACCATTTGTTTTTTAAAAAGGTGTCATAAAGTCATCACTTTATCAATCCGTTACATCCAGACAGCTCTGCTCCGTTACATCCCAGGGGAATGTGTTTGAGACTCACCCAGTACTTGGCTCAGCAGATGCCAGCCTTGCCCTCGAGGAGCTTCCTCTTGAGGGGCCAGTGAGGGAGGCAGTTTCTAGGTGGTTTGGGTCCAAGCAATGGTAGCCTTCTCTTGTTTAACAGGCACTCCCTTACACATTTTGGTATCAAGTCATCAATACAGATGGACATTTAGAGATGTGGATTATGACCAGAACCCTACAGAGGGGCTCCCGCTGCCAGGAATCTGGGACTCCACAGAGCAGGGAAGGAGGAGCACCCAGAGCTGGCGCAGGGGTTTGGAGACAGACAGGTGAAAGAGGGCCCTCTGCAAGCATCTCCCTGACAACTGGGGTCTGAACAGGGGACTCGGTCCTGGCCTGGTCTTCCCAGATGACTCTAGGTTGGAGGCAATGACTTTCTGAGCCTCAGCTTTCCGTGCTGTGAAATTAGGGTTGGACTAGGGTTAGCCTGAGTCTTGGGGTTGAAATATATACGTGTATATATATACGTATATATACACACACTTGGCTCCAGTAGGCTCCAAGCCTCAGTTTCCCTACATCCCATCTATCTCTAAGGACCAACTGTAAGAACAGGGGCAGGCATTCCAAGTATGGGCATGCTAGGACGACCTTTTGTGCTTGCATTCCTATTCTTAACACTGTTACCCCATGCCTTGAGAAAGCGTGTGCCCACAAGCTGCCACAAGGGAATATGTCAGAGAAAACCAGCTTAGAAGGCAGGTAGAAAGTCTATTCTGAAATGATTAAAGAAACTGTGTTTATATGTGTGTGTGTATGTGTATATATGTGTATACATGTGGTGTGTATATATGTATATACATGTGCTATGTATATGTATATATGTGGTATGTATATATGTAAATCTGTGGTGTTATGTACATATATGTGGCATGTATATATATGTGGCATGTATGTATACATGGCATGTATATATGTGTATATGTGGTGTGTGTATATATGTATACAGCATGCATGTATGTATATATGTGGCGTGTATATATGTGGTGTGTGTATATATGTATATGTGGTGTTTGTATATGTATATATATGTGGCATGTATATGTATATATGTGGCATGTGTATATATGTATATGTGGCATGTATATATGTGTAGTTTATATGTGTATGCATGTGGCATGTATATATGTCTATGTGGCATATATGTATATATGTGGCATGTATATATGCATACATATGTGGCATGTATATGTGGTTTGTACATATGTATATATATGTGGCGTGTAAAAATGTGGTGTGTGTATATATGTGTATGTGGTGTTTGTATATATGTATATATGTGGCATGTATATGTATATATGTGGCGTGTATATATGTATACGTGGCATGTATATATGTGTTTATATGTATATGTGGCATGTATATATGTATGTGGTGTATATATGTATATATGTGGTATGTGTATATATGTATATATGGTGTGTATATATGCATATATATGTGGCGTGTATATATGTGGTGTGTATGTGTGTATGTGTATATATGTATATATATGTGGTGTGCATGTATGTGTATATGTGGTGTCTATATATGTATATATGTGGCGTGTATATGTGTATCTATATGTGGTATGTGTATATATGTGTGTATATATATGCACACACATATACAGACACACACACTTGCATTATGTATCAAGTACCATCCATTTGAACATTAATCATTTAGAATTTCTGTAAATTTAAATAGAAAAAAGTATTTGATGATTAAACAAAAATAGACAATTTCTCTTTAAAATTTTCAGTGGCATAGGGAAGAGAATGAGAATATAATCAGAAATAAGCAACAGTAGGCTTGTGGCTTAAGTCCAATAGGGTGGCTAGACATTATTTATAGTGATGCAAAAGAACACCTAAATACACGCAGAGACGGATGCTTCGTGAGGCTGCGCAGAGCAAGAGGGCGCAGGCCGTGGCTGCCCTGGTCTGGGTTAATCATGGGCACCCACGGGTGCCTGCAAGCCGTACCTGTCTGCTGTCATTTTCTCGGCAGCCCTGCAGCTTTATAAGAGAGCCCGGTGCCCGGTCCACCACAGTAAGGCACAAATCCATGTGCTTCACCGACTTCTCCTTTGTCAAGGCCCATTCCTGGAACACAAAACCAGAAGTCAGAGGCGTGCTATGCACCGGGCTGTGAAAGGAACGAAGGGGCACCAATGAGGGCTCCAAAAGGAAAGGGGTCAGGGTGCGGAGCTTAGATTCAGAACCCCTGAGCCACCTGAGAACGAAAGAATTACTTTTTGCTAACGGCAAATTTATAACACCAGAGGTGTGGGAGAACCTCACAATTGAGCAGTCAGATGGCTGAGTGATGTGCAGAACTGCTTTGAGGATCTCAGTAACTAAAATAAAACTATTAACTATTTTAGCCCCAAATACAAGTTAGACTGCCTTGTTCATTTTTCTATAATTCAGTGCGAATTGTAAAAACTGTGGCACAAGCTTGGTTATACACCAGGTAGACACTCGGCAACTGGTCCACCCATGCTGTTTTGGGATGACTGCCCTCATGCAGGTATGGCCTGCAAACAGCATTGATGAATGTGGACTCTAGTAAATAACACATTGCATATCGAAGCAAAATATATCATGTATAGCCTCCTAAGTGAATGCTAATTGATCTATGGATACTCATGAAGCCCTCTGAAAACGGGAGGAATAGATCTATGCATTTCTCCGCACACATTACAGCTAAATTTAATCAGGTGCTATGTGCCAGGCATTATTTTAAGCCCTTTATACAACAGCTCCATGAGGGCTACTATTATTCTCATTTTATAGATGAGAAAACTGAGCTAGAGAGTGTTTAAATCACAAGCCCGTGATGTTAACAAACAGAAACACATATATACGTATAAACACACACAAGTTATAGGCTGCGACAGGGTGAGAGGACAACCATTTTGGATACTAAACAAGACGTGGTCCCAGGCAGCAGAGGAGGCCAGAACCTGTTCCGGGGAGGGCCACAGCAGGGACGGGGCTTCTGACCATCACTCTCCACTTGTCCCACTCAAAGGGATGAACACCCCTTAATATCCAGAGGCAGCAAGGCCTTTTCCAGCTTAAAACCCCATAGGGACTCACTATCCGCTTCCATCCCCTTCCACTCTAAGCCCTGGCACGCTGCGGTGGCCCTCCCCTCCCTCCGTCTGCCTGTCTTTCCGTCGGTCTGTCCCATGACCACCTGCTGCACACCTGCATGACACAGGTGCTGTCACACAGCCAGGCTCACTTTCTAGTGAGGAAAATGAAAGACACACAAATAAATGTATTCTGTAACTACAGGCTATTATGTGTATTCCGAAAATGAAAGACACACAAATAAATGTATTCTGTAACTATTATGTGCTATGAAGACACTGTTTTTCTTTTTTCTTGGTTCTTGGAAACAGTAAGGAAAGGAATAAATAGTGTTTAAAGAAGCCTCACTGCCTAGTACCTACATCATGTTGGAACCAATAGTCCATCATTAGAAAAACATCAAAAGCTGACGATTCAGCCGGGTGTGGTGACTCAGGCCTATAATCCCAGCACTTTGGGAGCCAAGGCGGGAGAACTGCTTGAGGCCAGGAGTTCGAGAGCCTAGGCAACATGGCGAGACCTTGTTTGTACTAAAAATAAAAAATAAGTTGACCGGGTGTGGTAGTGTACATCTGTGGTCCCAGCTACTTGGGAGGCTGAGGTGGAAGGATCGCTTGAACCTGGGAAGCTGAGGCTGCAGTGAACCGTGATTGTGCCACTGCATTCTAGCCTGGGTGACAGACCGAGACCCTGTCACAAAACCAAACCAAACCAAACCAAACCAAACCAAACCAAACCCTAAAGAGTCCAGCATTCAGACCTTACATAACCAGTGGCGGGGTGCGCCATCTCCAGCCCTCAGCATCAGCAGAGGGGATGCAGAGGCACGGATGCCCATCTAGGAAGCAGTGAAGAGACCTTCACCTGTCTGAAGACTTCCTTCTCCCCTAACAGTGAGGGAGGCTTGGGCAAGCCTGCTCATTTCCCAGGTCTTCCATTTTCTCACCTCTTAATTTGTGTTCCTCACATTCTACTCCATGAGGAATTCTAGGAAAAACGGATTCTAGGTCAAATAAATTTGGGAAACAGATGTTGTGCTGTGTTTATCCCTTGGAAATTCAGTCTATTAAAGGCTCTGAAGAGTCCTAGAGTAGAAGCACCTGCTTGGCCTGTGCATTGTGGCATCCCAAACACGGTGTGGAGGGAGCCCTGACCCACCCACTCCTGCCGGCCACATTCTTTGGGGAAGGCCACCCGACTTTGAGTCGAATCCCAACATTCTATGATGTTGTCATTCAACATGGGTGAGTTCCAGCCAGCTCTTCTAAGCACCCACAGGCACTCCACATCACCCATACTCTAGGATAGTATGACACCATAAACATAATTATTTGGTCTCTGCCCCTGGTTTCTGGCACAACCACAAGGCTCCTAAAACGCTTGCCATTTCCTGAGCCACAGGGGTTTTCAGACCGTCTTTCATTCTAGTGTTTGGTCTTTGACTCCGGTTCCTGACAGACAGCTCCTAATCCCTTGGAATTTCTTGGGTGATGGGAGTGTCTTTTGTTCTAATGAAGCAACTCTAATGGGCTCCTGGATGGGGCTGGTCACCAGAAAGACCAGGTTATGCTGAGAAGCTTGAAACGGTCAGTCCCCCACCACCCCATCCTCTGGGAAGGGGAGAGGAGCTGGAGATCATGCCCATGTGATGAGGCCTCCGTCAAAGTCCCTGCACTCCGGGATGTGGCTGCCGGACACACGGAGGCGCTGGGAGAGCAGCACACCTGGAGAGGGCACACCTGGAGAGGGCACACCTGGAGAGGGCACACCTGGAGAAGGCATGGAAGCTCCGACACCCCAGCTCCACACCGTGCGCTATGCATCTCTCCCATCCAGCTGCTCCTGGGTTTCAGTCTTTCCTAATAAACAGGTAAACCAGGAAGTAAACCATTTCCCTGAGTTCTATGAACTGTTCTTGCAAATGAATGAATTCAAGGTGAGGTTGTGGGAGCCCTGAGTTAGAGTCACACAGCAGGTGACAACTTGGACTTGTGACTGGCATCTGAAGCAGGAGCATCTTGTGGGAGGAAGCCTTTAACCCATGGGGTCTGTGCTAACTCTGGGTAGGCAGTGTCAGAACTGAATTGACAGGTAGGACACTCAGTGTCTGCAGAGAATTGGAGAATTGCTTGGTGTGGGGGGAAAAGCCCATATGGCTGGTGTCAGAGGTGAGAAGTTTGGTGAGAGTATAAAGGAGGAAAAGCAGCTTGTTTTTTTCCTATTCACTGGGTCACAGAGTATGGAAGGTGTGGAGTGTAGAGAGGAAGCCGTGGGTATTTCCCGTATGCAGATGGCGTTCAGGATGGAGAGGGCAAGAAAGAAGCACATTGTTCTGTCCCTGCACTCACAGGTGCCAGGGACACCACCAGGACATTTGAAACTGTGGCACATAGAGATGCCCACTCACGATGAAGAGGAGAGTCCTGAGTAAGGGGGACAACGCTGGTATGGAGAAGGGTTCCAGACTGTCCTTGGTAGCAGGTGTTGGCAGATGCTGGATGGTCTGCTGACACCCAGTTAAAGATCATGTCTGAATGTTTCTCTAACCTCCTTGCTATTGTGTGCTTAATTACTGTAAAGCAGACTTTACATAGGATTCCAGAAAAACTAATTCAGCTGGGCAAACAACAGAGCTGGTTGCCGTTTTGTTCTTCTGTTGCATTTCAATTATCTGAATTTGTAAAATAAAGTTCATAAATATTTAAGAAATGCTTTTTTGAGCTGCCACTCTTAAAAGGCATGGCCATTCATTTTCTCATTTCCTGTGTGTCTGCCAAGGTTCAGCAGGAAACCAGATAACAAACCTCACTCTTCCAAAGCACCAGGCCCTATTTTCAGTTGGGAAATATTACTTACCCTCTCGTTTCTCATCCATGTCACATGCTATGCAAAAAAGCATCACTTTCTGTCAGTTCAGAGAGGACTCACGCACAGCAGGTTTGTGAGCTGGAACATCTGAGCCACACTGTCTAATGTGCTAGCTACAGGGCACACGGGGTCATTTACATTTAAATTCACCAGAATGAAATGAAATTAAACTTGTAATTCACACTAGTCATATTTCAAGTGCCCAGTTGCCACAATGTGGCTGATATACTGAATGGCAGATCTGGAGCATCCCGTCATAGCACATGGTTCTACTGGAAAGCACTGATTAGATAGTAGCCCAGGGAGTAAGGTGCTCCCAAGCTGAGGCTATAACATGCATCAACATGCATCATGTCATCCTGCCGTCTCACGTCACATTGTACCTGCTGATGTGTTCATCTTTCCACTAGAAAACCCCTGCTCCTCAACTCCCATTTTTTAAAATGTTTATTTATTTTTTTGAGACAGAATCTCACACCGTCGCCCAGGCTGGAGTGTAGTGCAGCGATCTCGGCTCACTGCAACCTCCACCTCCCTGGTTCAAGCGATTCTCCTGCCTCAGCTTCCCAAGTAGCTGGGATTACAGGTGCCCACCACCACACCCAGCTAATCTTTTGTATTTTTAGTACAGACAGAGTTTCACCATGTTGACCAGGCTGGTCTCGAACTCCAGACCTCATGATTTGCCCATCTCGGCCTCCCAAAGTGCTGGGATCACAGGCATGAGCCACCGTGCCTGGTCCTAATTTGTATTATTTTAGAAACACGGTCTCACTCTGCTGTTCAGCCTGGAGTGCAGTGGTGCAATCACAGCTCACTACAGCCTCGACCTCCGGGGCTTTAGCAATCCTCCTGTCTCAGCATCCTGAGTAGCTTGGACTACAGGTACAGGCCATCACACCCGGCTAATTTTTTTTTTGGTAAAGACGGAGCTTCCCTATGTTGTCCAGCCTGGTCTTGAACTCCTGGCCTCAAGCAATCCTCCTGCCTTAGCCTCTTAAAGTGCTGAAATTACAGGTGTGTGCCACTGCACCAGGCCAAATCCTCATTTAGAATCACTTGGTAGCTCTTAAAGATCTGGTGGTGCCCTCTGACCCTGACAAATTAGATCAGGCTCTCTGGGCACAGCAACCAGCATCAGCATTTAGTAAAAGTTCTCTGGGCAGACTGGGTGTGGTGGCTCACGCCTGTAACCCCAGCACTCTGGGAGGTCGAGGCATGTGGATCACTTGAGGTCAAGAGTTCGAGACCAGCCTGGCCAACATAGTGGAATCCTGTCTCTACTAAACATACAAAAATTAGCCAGGTGTGGTGGCACGTGCCTGTAATCCCCGCTAATTGAGAGGCTGAGGCAGGAGAATGGCTTGAACCTGGGAGGCGGAGGTGGCAGTGAGCTGAGATTGCACCACTGCACTCCAGCCTGGGCAACACAGCCAAACTCCACCTCAAAAAAAAAAAAAAAAAAAGTTATCTGAGCAATTCCAGGATGTGGCCATTGGAGGGGGACTGAGAGCGGGCAGGGAGTCACCACTTACTGCTGGAAACGAAGGGAAAGCCCGCGTGTGAGAACAGTAATGGCTGCACTGTTAGCAAAAAGGAAAAGCAAAAGCAGAGTGGGAGAAGCGCCCTGCAGATCCAATCTTGTTGATTCCTTGGCACAGCCCTTCGCTGACCCCTGAAGTTCGTGCAGAGGCGAGGAATGGGTGCCCTGTGTCAAAGGTCTGTGCTGTGGCTGCCCTCAGCACTGTGCCCTCTGCTCAGTGCCCCCACCGTGCAGCGAGGAATCCTGGAGACCCTCTACTGGGCAGGACGAGAGGGCGGGGGCGAGGGCCACAGCCCTGAAGGCGGGACACAGGCTGTCCTCCTGAGGGCAGGTGAGGAGGGTCACAGGCAGCAGCTGCACAAGTCTTTGGTTCCCGTAGACCTGCTGCCTCCACAGGGCCCGGACTCTGTCTCGTGTTACCAGCTGTGCAGTAATTAAGGAGCAATGCTGGCGGTGGGGCGAGCCAGTCACAGAGCCTGACGCATGGGGGATGAAGCTGGGGCCAGAGACTCTGATGACCAACTCTCTCGGCTGGGGCCTGGACACACGCTTCTGTTCAATGTGCTGTAGCATAAGGTGTGTCGCCTTCCAGCAGAGGCGCCGACTCAGAGAGGAGTGACCTCTCCAACCTTCCGTGAATCATTAGAACACTGCAGAGTGACAGCGGGAGCTCCAGTGATTAAACACGGAAGTGAGGCTGGCCAGAGATCACAAGAGGCCCAACACCCAGACAGTACGGAACCTGGGTGGGCACGTCGTCCGTTTTGTCATCCACAGACCAGAGGTAAGCTTCACCCAGCCCCACACGAATTATCCACGTCTGTGTTTGGTGAAACCCGCATTAATGCTGTGTGACCGACCAAGCCCTGCAGCACCGTCTGTCCGGTTTAGACGAAACCCAGCTTGCTGAGAATAGGAACCAGCACCTCCCCCTTCCTCACGGAGCTCCGCTTTTCTGAGGGCATTTTGGTGGATTTTCACTAAGTTCTAGATGGAAACATACAAAATATCTCTTCCCAAGCTCACTGCTTTCCAGATCTCAAGAATGAAGCCCAAACCGTGGAAAGAAACATGCTGTGATCAGTGTAGAAGGAACACAGCCTGCGAGACGCCTCCTCCAATCACACCTGGACCACAACAGGAGCCACAACAGCACCGCACAGGGCCCTCCATCACCTCTGAGTGAGTCCCTTGGGCCCCCACTTCCCAGCAGTGACTGAGAACACAGTTAACGGCAGGGTCTTGGAAGGAGGGGCTACAAAGACACAGAAGCATGGTCACAGTGGGGACAGCACCTTCCCCTCCGCCTCTGCCCACCCCGCCAATACCAGCTGGCTCCTCCTCCTTTTACCCGCTTTGTCTTCCACTCTCTTTGTCCTTCCCTCCCTCTGTATGGGTTCCTCCCTCCAGGTGACTCCTGACATTGGTGGGGCCTGTGATGAGTACCCAGGGGGGCTCAGCTGCTACAGTGTGAAATACCTAAAACTGGTCCATTAGGCTACAGCCAAAGGCTGGCTTGTGTGTGCACCCACACCTGAAGCCTGCTCCCCGGGAGTGTCCTCACAGCCCAGAGGCTACACACAGACGTCAGGGCCTGGGAGCCTGGGAATGGCATGCAGTCCTGCCACGCGGCAGAGGGAAGCCCGTGATTAAACATGGAGGTGAGGGCAACAGGAATAACAGGAGGTGCAGCCACCCGGACAGCACAGAGGTGAGCAGGTGCCTCCTCTGTTTCATAACCCACAGTGGCTCCTCCACTTCAAGAACTCCACTGTGAGGAGGCGAGGGATTGCTTTGTTTACCTCCTAATCCCTTTCTCTAACAAAATAGTACCGCCAAGTAGAAAACCCTCCAACAGTATTTCTCAAAAGGACAGAGATCAATGATATGAAGTCATGTATAGGAAACAGACAGCAAAACAAGCTCTGCATTTGAGTAACAGAGAAAAAGAAGAAAGAAGCAGCACATGAGTCTAGGTGCATGTGCATAAGGGAGGAGGACTGAGCCCAGGAATCATGAGAAGAGAGCTGTTGTGTGAGAACGTGATGAGCGTATGTGCTATTCTGTGTGTGTGTGTGTGTCACACACGTGCACAGGCACTGGAAGCACGCTCATACCTGTCAGCAAACCTGACCCACTGGCTCTTTCCCAAACACAGCATCACATTTAGCTATTCCAAACCATCGAGACTGCTGACGCTGATACGGAGAATCCAGGATCAACTCTACCAAAACCACACGAGAAAATGAGGCTGTCTCTTATTTTCTGACTCATCAAAGCCAAATATCTTCTATTTAAGGGCTGAGGATTTAGGGGAACCTGGGCCAGGCCCTGGCTACCTGCCCCATGCCCATGCTGGATGGGCACTGGCCCAGTCAAGCCCCAGGCAGGCAGGTTCCTCTCTCTCTTCTAATTTAGGATGTCCAGGCCATTGCAAGTAACTGCTAAAACCACATCACCAAGTGAAGAAAGGAGTCAAGGTATTTGTGGATTGTGGTCTGCCTGGACACTCACTTGGGAGGCACACCCAGCTTTACACAAAAGCACATGCCCCCTTTCAAAAATACTTCCAGTTAAAGAAAGTTAAGAAATCAATACATTCAGGATACACACACGGAGTTAACCTGCCTTTTTAAAAACTGCAGGCTCTCCCAGCGCCAGGCAAGTTTTCAGGAAGGTGGTAAGAGGACACAGGATTTTCACCCAATCCCTATTATTATCTCATGGGAAAACTGTTTTTAGAATCCAAAGTCTCAGCTGGACCCATCAAGCCTTCATTTTGCCTCTCCTTTGCGATGACAGGAGAAGAGAAGGTAGTGTTTTTTTTTTTTTTGAGACAGTTTTGTGCTCTTGTAGCCCGGGCTGGAATGCAATGGTGCGATCTCGGCTCAGAGCAACCTCCGCCTCCCAGGTTCAAGCAATTCTCCTGCCTCAGCTTCTCGAGTCGCTGGGATTACAGATGCCCACCACCACACGCCTGGCTAATTTTTTGTATTTTTAGTAGAGATGAGTTTCACCATGTTGGCCAGGCTGGTCTTGAACTCCTGACCTCAGGTGATCCAACCACCTCAGCCTCCCAAAGTGTTGGGATTACAGGCGTGAGCCACCGCGCCTGGCAGTTGTGAGATTTTATGCCTCTAGGAAAAGGTGTGTATGTGTGTAACTGAAGCAATTAATACTGAATATCTTCTATCTTAAACTATTATCATCTAACAGGCAGGGGCTGTAACTAGCAGCTGCCTTAGTGCCCACAGTTCAGAATCTGTTATATAGGGGTACCAGGCAGGTGTAGACATCATATTCTGGGGCCAGACGCAGAGGCAGAATGAGTGCTTTGGGGTTGAGTGCACGTGGCCGAGAGGACAGAGCTGGCGGGAAGAAGACCAAGGGCCCTGCAACCAGCAACTGTGACCAGTGCACCCTTGCCACTGCAGCAGAGCCTGGTCCGAAGCTGATGACAGAGCTGATGCACCAAAGTGTGTGACATCCTATCTGGCCCTGGGGCTGGCTGCCAAAGAGGCTGTGGCCAGCAGGAGCCAGGCGCTTCCTCAAAGACATCACTCATCCCAGGAGAAAGGTGGTAGCTAGGACTTCTAACCTCAGGACCCCCGACTCTGCTCTCTTTGGGCCTGCAGGTGACCTGGCTTCCCCATGCACATACCTGGTTTCCCCCAGCATTGTGACATTCATAAACTCCAACCACACCATCAGCAAAGTGTCCCAAGGTGTCCAGGCAGTTAGTTCCCTGCTGCAAGGCCCCAAAAGCTATATCCTGATGGTCTGGAACCCTGAAAAACAAGGTGAGAATCACCTGCTTAATTGCACATGACCACCAGCTCCCGTCCACCAGCCCCTTTCTCATCGGTTTCATGACAGGTGATAGGAACGAGAGAAAGACCCAGTGACCAGGCATCGTGCCCCTTCCTACCACAGGTAGTGTGTGTCAGAGACACGGCATTTCTCCCCGGCTCTGGACTTCCAACACTTTAAGACTGTATGTTGGAGAAGTATTCTTTATATTCTATATCAGGTCTTTTTTTTTTTTTTGGAAAGGAAGGAAAAGCTCCTGATACTCTTCAATGTTAGTCTTATTGGAGGTCATTTAGAAAATCAGTGTGGCCAGATCCTGTTGCCTTGAACTTTCCAATACACTTAGGATCTGACCTTTATTCAGTCAAGACGGGAAAGGTGAGTAGACTTGTCAGGTGGCCTGATGCGAACAAAGCCACAGCCACGAGGAAAAACAACATGCTTCAGAACCAGATCCGAACCTCAGCCCACCTCTGCCAGGTGCTGGCTTTCAGGCAAGACTCCCTTCCTCTGAAGCTCGATTTGCCCTTTCGTAGGCTACGGGCTGCCCAGATCTGCTGCAAGCATTACATAAAACATTTTGTGTAAAGCACGCGGCCCGGTGCCTGGCTCGTAGGAAGTACTCAGTAAATGGCAGTGATATTACAGACACAAAACATGAGGCTGGCGTCTCCCTCACCCCCCACAGGTAGGGGAAGCAGATTTGCCAGCTGGGATGGTGCTCAGGTGTGGTCTTCAGTGGGTGCAGGGCCCAGTGTCACTACAAACCATGGGTGACCTCTGTGAGAAACTGCAGTCCACTGTGACTGAAAAAGCAAAGTGAATAGCATGGTTGGGTTAAAATCCACTGAAGTGAAGCCCCGCTTTGGCTGACGGAGAGTTGATGATCAGCGGTTTCCCACTGGTGACCACTGCTGCTCTTAATCCCCAGCAAAAACTGTCCTGCGCGGCAGGGATCCGAGGGAGGAGGACGCTGTGTTCTCTCCTGTTCTCCTCCTAGGGGGGATGGGCCACCTGGCGCCTGACATGTTACTTGAAAAGTAGAGGAAATGGTTCCAAAGAGCCAAGTGAGCGAACAGGAGCAACACAGAGAGGCCGCATTACCTAACTGTCCGACAAATCTCCATGACAAGGGCTCTGAAGGAGCCGTTAGCGGAAAGATAATGGTGGCAAGTCTTGCGTTCAGGCACTGTGCTGGAGATATGTGAGCCGCTGTAAAATGCTCTGGGAATATTTAGAATAAGGAATGTGCCGCATTAAGGCACGATCTGCCTGACAGTCCTTTAAGAAGACGAAGTGCAGGTGGCCCCTCCACCCCAGCGGATCCACAGGTAGGTTATCAGCGGGTCCCTCCGGATGGGAGCTTGTATTTGCTTAAAACAAGAGGCCGGGTGTGGAAATAATGCTCGGAAAGGTGTTTCTGCCATGAATCCTCCGGAGGGCCGCAGGGCAGCGGCATTATTACTCCTGTCTCACACGTGATTAAGCCAGCTGGGAGGAGGGAGGCACGTGGGCAGGTCCCCACGCTCGGAGCCTTGTTGGGGCCATTACCTGCTGGCCCACAGGAGCAGCAAGGGTGAGCGCAGCAGATCAGAGGCAGGCGAAGGCGCCCGGCGGAGGGGATTGAGGGCTGGCCGCAGACAGCGCATGCTTGCGGAGGCTGGAGACTGCTCCCAGACACTCAAAAAGCCTGTCAGACACCAGTCCTCCGGGTCACCCAGCCCATCACCTTGCCAATGGAGAACAAGCCAAAACCAAGGGACTGCCTCTGGGACTCTGAAGCATGGGAGGGCAGCTCTGCAGGATGGAGAGCAGCAGGCCAACTTGGGAACAGATTCTCAGGTCCACGCCATGGGGTGAGACCACAGACTCTCACTGGGGCCCAGGTGCCCAGTCTCATGCCTGCAGCAGCACCTCCATTTCCCCTCTGCTGCTTCTCTGGCCTTACTGGTTTCTAAGCCCTTATAAAGTGAAACCCCAGATCCCTGGGGACTTACCTTAACTCTGGATAGACATTTTCAAGGTACCATTTGAAAGGCTTGCAGCTAAGTTTCTTCCTAAGCTCCAATCTGCTCTGAATACTGGAGAAGGAAATAAGATTCCTTTATAAATTTTAAGAATAGATGGGCTTTCTACATCAAACTTGAAAATCTGCTGAGGAGATCGGGGTTGGGGCAGGTGGTGTGGTGTGGATTGCCCACGCTCCTGTGCCCACAACCCCTTCCCGCCTTGGCACGTGGGTAGCTGTCCTCAACCCTGATGGCAGTCCCTTACCTCCCACCCCCGCACCCCAAGAATCCCCAGTAATTGTGAGAACGCAGAACTGCCACTTACTTTCCATAAGGAACGTTTCTAGCGGAAGGCACTGCTGCATAATAGAAATTTTTGTATTCATCCATCCAGACCTCTGCTGCCCGGCGGGTGTTTCTAGAAAGAAAATAAATCTTGAGGTGTGATTTGCTTTCTTTCTGTCTGCATCACTCCATTTGCACCTGTCTGCTGGAGTATGACTGAGGCGGCTCCCTCTGGATGTGCAGCAGCTCCAGCTGGGATCACGGCACACAGCAGAGGGCGGGCTGTCCCCACCAGCACCTAGAGCTGGATCTGTGGGGAGCCAGCCTCAGCCAGTGCTTACTGAACCATTGGAATAGCTTTCTTGTCACACAGATGGTCAAAGGGCAAAAGGCAGAGTTGAAATTACAGCACAACCTGGTATTTTAAAGGAGGGACTGGGGGCTGTATCATGAAGGACAAAAGAAAGTCACTCTTTAAAAACTCTCGCATCACGTGTCCACAGAGCCTGGGGCCGCAGAGCACAGCAAGGAGATTCCAGGCCCCACGGCCTTCTCCATCATGGCTACGACACTACCAGACAGCTCTGTGGAAAAGTTCAGACTACATAAGATAAGAGTTCCTGGGAAAATCACTTTCTTTTCTGCAGGGCTGAGCGGCAAGACTGCCATGTTTGCACTAGAAACAGTGATAGGAAGGGGCGGGAGTTCCACGCCCCATGTCTGTGTGCAGTGGGCTTTTTTTTTTTGAGACGGAGTCTTGCTCTTGCTGCCAGGCTGAAGTGCAATGGCATGATCTCGGCTCACTGAAACCTCTGCCTCCCGGGTTCAAGCGATTCTCCTGCCTCAGCTTCCTGAGTAGCTGCGACTACAGGCATGTGCCATCACACCCAGCTAAACTTTGTATTTTTAGAAGAGACTGGGTTTCACCATGTTGGCCCGGATGGTCTCGATATATTGACCTCGTAATCCACCTGCCTCAGCTTCCCAAAGTCCTGGGATTACAGGTGTGAGCCACCACGCCCAGCCGGCTTTTCTAGAAGGGAAGAAAACCATGTACTTAAATCTCATGGAGAGAACCGTGATTTGCCATAAATAAAGCCCCTGGGACAAGCTACTCTTGAGTGTCTGACAGGCATTAAAGGCTATCATCTGCATAGGTATCAGCAGCGCATCCTGCCAAGAATTGTCTTAAAGCTTCCATGAAGTAGCAAGCACACAGCAAACCTCTTTGCTTCCATATTCTGGTCTCAGCTACAAGGTAGGCTCCCACTTCAGGCTACAGCCAGCCCTCCTTAAGAATCCCATAGAGAAGGCACCGTGTTCTTCCAAAATAAATACAGTAAGGAGGCAATGCTCGCCTTTTAAAATAATTCCTTAAAATGGCAAACCTTTCAACTGATCTGAGATACCATTATTAAAATAATTTCTGTACGGGGCCTATATCTAAGGTGATATATATACTTCCTCATTTTAGGAAGTGGAATATGGACTATTATCTACAATGCCTTTCAACACAGATAAGAAAATATGAATGCACCTATTCTCTGACCCAGCAGCTCTACTTCTAGAAATGTCTCTCAAGGAAACAATCAATTAGGAATGAAATATACATGTGAAAAATGCTCACTTCCGCTTTGTTTATAATAGCAAAAAAAAAAAAAAAAAAAAAGAAACTGTATGACTAAATATGAGGAAGGAATCAAATGAAATATTCTGTGACCACTAAAACACAAGTGTGCATCTTACATGTTGACATAAATGATTTCGTGGATTTGTGGGAAAATAAAACAGTTTGCAGAATTGCACATAGTGGATATGTGTGTAGAGGCAGGAGAGCCAGTGTGCAAACAAGAAAAATAGATACTGACAGACGAATTCATCAAATTATGAGAGCGTTATGGCACAACTGGTTTGGCGATGAGACTGATGAATTTTTACTTTCTCTCTGTTAAAAAATATACAGATACAGCGATGAGCACTTAAAGTGCTGGGGGATGCTGGATCATATATATCATTTCTCAGAAAAGACACTAAATATTGTTAGTGAGGTTTTGGGGTCTTGCTAAGTGACCTCAGCCTTAACCTATGCCTAGTCAGTTTTTAACCAGTTATTAACTTAAATACTTGTAACATCTGGCACCTGGATTTCCCCAACAGGGAAATGAAAGGATTTGATTCCAGAATGTCCTAGGTTCCTTTCAGCCTTAATGGTTTAAAGGTTTTATGAACTCTAGTCACACTGTTTTCAGATCACTCAAATTCTGAAGTGATTAAGTCACTTAAGAATTCCTAAACGCAAAGCAATTCTTTCCTATCTTCATAACAGAAAAGGATAACCAGGCAGCCTCAAAGAATGACCTCCATGTGCTACTCAGTGCTAGCTCCTTTTATTCATGTATTTATTGGTTCACTCAGGTATTTATTTGGTATCTACACCAAACAGTCTCAGTGCTGCAGATACAGGGACACCTAGGGAGACTCACTTTTATCTAGGCCCTCCTTGTTATTGCAGGTATTTGCAAGTATTTAGGTAGCGAAATATTATACATTAAATGTCATATATTACAAGTTGGGCATCCCTAATCCAAAATGCCCTAACATCCAAAACTTTTTGAGCACCAACATGAGATAGTGATGAAACTGCCTTTGCAAAAAATGTAACAATGACAAAATTGACAGTTTAAGGGATCTGACCTGACTGACTCCATCTAACTTCTAACGTCTAAACTGCCCTTGTTCATTCCTGGACACAGGCAGAACTAACTTTGGGAGAAACTTAGTTTATAGTTTAACTTTAAAACAAAGATGATAACAGTTCTTTCCCCAAACAAACCCTCTTTTTGTCTGGGTACCAGACTGCCTCTGTTGGACTAACGAATCAGCCACAGATTTGCAACTTCTCCAATTACTCCTGCAGATAACATCACCATTGCAGAATCTAAGATTGGCCTTTTGTGATGTCTTTTCAGGCTTCTGCACTTCTGATGACTCCATCCAGATCTCCAGCTGGTCCTGTGGACCCATCCATCCAGAAGCAGACTCCATGAGCACAAGGACCATTTTCCACACCCCTATGATTGCACCCCATCCAATCAGCAGCACCCACTCCCTAGTCCCCACCTCCCTCCAGATTATCCTTGAAAAACCCTAGCCTCTGAATTTTGGGGGAGATTGACTTAAGTAATAAAACTCCAGTCTCCCACTTAGCCAGCTCTGTGTGACTTAAACTCTTTCTCTATTGCAATTCCCATCTTGGTAAGTCAGCTCCACCTGGGCAGCGGGCAAGATGAACCCAGGGGGCGGTCACAGTGACGCCTTTGCTTTCTGATGGTTTAATGTACACAAGCTTTGTTTCATGCACAACATTACGAAAAGTATTGTATTAAATTAACTTCAGGCTATGTGTATAAGGTCTATATAAAACAAACACATTTTGTATTTTGACTTAGGTCCCACCCCCAAGATATCTCATTATATATACATATATATATTCCATATTCTGAAAAAATCAAAAATCCAAAATATTTCTGGTCTCCAGCATTTTGGATAAAAGACACTCAACCTGTACAGGAGATGAAGAGAACCTGCAGCTGGAAAGACACCTCAGAAATATAGTCATATAATTCCAAGTCTTTATTTTTCAGATGAGTCGACTGGGGAAAGGGCAGCCTGGCTGAAGGTCAACAGCAGGGCTTTTTAATCAGATCCATGCTGCCCCAAAATAACGAAACCCTGGGTCAGCTTCTTTTCCAAATCTTGAGAATACAGGCTCCTGGGCCGCGAAATACAATTGAAAAAGTTTCTCTTCTAACAAAGAGTGCGATGTCTTGAGTACTTTAACGTACTGTTTTCTGAAATCCCACTGTTTGCTGGGAGGCTTTGGTGTGGGGTGTCTGATACGTTATATAAAGAATCTCATGCGGCCCCAGGAAAAAGCACATATATCCACGTTTTTGTTCGATTTTGTAAAGCTTATTGTGTAAGATCATATTTTTGTTTTTAATAAAGAACAAAAATGAAGCTTCAACATTTGTGAAGAAACATCCTTTTTGAGAGAAGATAATTTGGTCAGAAGCATTATTTGTTATTTTGGCTTCTATTAAAGTT
Source organism: Macaca fascicularis (assembly GCF_037993035.2). Taxonomy (NCBI): domain Eukaryota; kingdom Metazoa; phylum Chordata; class Mammalia; order Primates; family Cercopithecidae; genus Macaca; species Macaca fascicularis. The sequence goes on from NC_088375.1 coordinate 18,851,226, forward strand.
TTCTCAGAAATCAGATTCCCTGTCCTAAAAATCTGACTTCTGTATAACAGGTATATTGTATCATCTGTACTTTTAAGAAGTTTAAAGATGGCCAGGCACGTTGGCTCACGCCTGTAATCCCAGCAATTACAGGCGTGTGGCCGAGGTGGGCAGATCACCTGAGGTCAGGAGTTCAAGACCAGTTTGGCCAACATGGAGAAACCTTGTCTCTACTAAAAATACAAAATTTGCTGGGCGTGGTGGCACATGCCTGTAATCCCTGCTACGCAGGAAGCTGAGGCAGAAGGATCACTTGAATCCAGGAGGCGCAGGTTGCAGTGAGCTGAGATCGCACCACTGTACTCCAGTGTGGGCAATGAGATTGAAACTCTGTCTCAAAAAAAAAAAAAAAAAGTTTAAAAATGGCTGGGCATGGTGGCTCATGTCTCTAATCCCAGCACTTTGGGAGGCCAAGGTGGGCAGAGCACCTGAGGTCAGGAGTCTGAGACCAGCCTGGCCAACATGGTAAAATCCTGTCTCTGTTAAAAATACAAAAATTAGCCGGGCATGGTGGCACATGCCTGTAATCCCAGTTACTTGGGAGGCTGAGACAGGAGAATCTCTTGAACCTGGGAAGTGGAGATTGCAGTGAGTTGAGATCGCACCATTGCACTCCAGCCTGGGCAACAGAGCAAGACTGTCTCAAGAAAAAAACTAGACAAAAGATAAGCTAGCAATTCCCACACCCACACCCACCCCAAGGCTTTCGCTATTTCAGTAGGGGCAGCACGCCAGCACAGTTGTGTAACAAAGCTCCTGGGCATCACCCTAAATTAATTCCCTGCTCTACGTCCCTTCTCTCTGCCACCCTATTAGCAAACAACTGCCTGCCTCACCATGGAGCTGGATCTGACCCCATCTCCACTGCTACACACCCGCTCCAGGTACAGCCAGGTGCTGCTTAATGACAGGGACACAATCTGAAAAATGCATTCTTAGGCGATTTCGTCATTGCGCGAACATCATAGAGTGTATTTACACAAACCTAGATGGTGTATTCTTAATGTACACCTAGGCTACATGGTACAGCCTATTGCTTCCAGGCTACAAACGTGTAGAGCAGGTGACTGTCCTGAACACTGGAGGAAACTGTAACACAATGGTAAGTATTTGTGTATCTAAACATAGAAAAGGTAAACACACGGTACTATAATCTTAAGGGGCTGCTGTCACCGACCGAAACGCTGTTACAGGTGCATGACTGCATCACATCTCTGGCCTGGGCTACTCCAACAGTGCTCACAGGACCCTTGCTTCTGGCTCCAAAAGTGGAGGGGACACTCGTACCATTGTTTCACCATAGTGTCACCTCCTGGCCACCCTCTGCCCAGCAACCACACGGACCTTTCCAAAGCATAAAACAGACATCGGGCACTGCTGAAAAGCCCCAATGGTTTCCGCTAGAATCAAATAACATCCAACACTTCCCATGACCTGTAAAGGTGCACAGCGGGGGCCCGTCTAGCTCTTCTGCCCCTGTGCACTGTCCCCTCACTCTCTAGGTTCCAGCCACCCTTGGCTTCCACTCTGCCGATATGCCAAATGCACTCTTACCTCAGCAGCCCGGATCTGCTCCTCCTACAGGGAGTCCGATTCCTCGCGGTCCCAGAGTGACCTCCTCCCACCTTTCAAGTCTGAACTCACGTAACACCTCCTCAAGGGTTCTCCTAACCTGAAGACCTCTCCTTCTGCTTGTCATAATCATGCCTGACCACATGACTGCATTTTATCTTCTTCACAGCATTGATTACTGTTTGAAATTACCTTATTTAGCTGTGTGTTTTGCTGTCTACACTCAAGAGAAGGCAAGCTCCCTGAGGTCTGGCTTGTACAATGTTCTATCTTTAGCACGTAAGAGAATTCCCTAGGAGAACACTTGGCTTGACAGAATGGCTACTTGCTATTTTACTTTCAGAAAGCCCTTCTGTTGGCATCTTCATGTTTACTAAACTATATCTACTGGCCATCAAGAATGGTGACTCTGTATCACGATGTCTTGTGGTATACACATTTAGTACAGCTTGACTTTTAATATTTGCTATGGTTTGAATGTCTGTCCCCTCCAAAACTCATGTTAAACTTTAATTGCCATTGTAACAGTATTAAGAGGTGAGGCTGTTCTTTTTTTTTTTTTGAGACAGAGTCTCACTCTGTTGCCCAGGTTGGAGTGCAGTGGCGTGATCTTGGCCCACTGCAAACTCCGCCTCCTGGGTTCAAGCAATTTTCCTGCCTCAGCCTCCCAAGTAGCTGGGATTACAGGCGCCCACCACTATGCCTGGTTAGTTTTTGTATTTTTAGTAGAGATGGGGTTTCCATGTTGGCCAAGGTGGTCTCAAACTCCTGACCTCAGGTGATCTGCCCATCTCGGCCTCCCACAATGCTGGGATTACAGACACGAGCCACCACGCCCAGCCGAGGTGAGGCCTTTAAGAGGTGACCTTTTAGAGGTGACTATGCTATGAGGGCTCCACCCTCATGGGTGGGATTGATGTTATTATAAAAGGGAGAATTTGGCCCCCTCTTGCTCTTTCCTCTCCTGCCATGTGATTACACATTAGGAAGACCCTCGCCAGACACCAGCACCTTGATTTTGGACTTCTCAGCCTCCAGAACTACGAGTCGATAAATTTCTGTTCATTTTAAATTACCCAGTCTGTGGTATTTGGTTAGAGAAGCGTAAAATGGGCTAAGACAACGTTGCTTTTAATTGTATCTTGAATGGTTTTTTATATATATATATATATATATATATATAAATAAAATGAACTTTCTTCTTAAAAAAAAATTTCCCATAACATTTTCGGGGGTGGTGTACAGTTCTAAGAGCCTTCACGCCCATGAAGATTTGTCCAACTACCACCACAACCAGGAGATAGAACAGCTCTGTCCCTCCCCCAAACATCCCTGGTGCTGCCCCTCTGCAGTCACATTCCCTGCTTCCCTGCCATCCCCGCTCCTGGCCACCACTGGTCTGGCCCCCATCACTAGAGCTGCGCTTTTTATGAGGCTATGACATGAGTGGAATCATGTATGTAACTGCTTCTCCTGGAAAGGTGCCCAGGTTGTATCCTGCATCCGTGGACCGTGCCTTTCAGGCGCCCAGGCTGTATCCTGCATCCGTGGACTGCGCCTTTCAATTGCTAAGTGGTATTCCATTGTATAAATGCACCACACCCACTGAAGGACATCTGCCCTCAAACAGCCCAAGGTCAAGTCCTGCCTTCAGGGTGGTCAGCAATGTTTTGGACCCCGCTCAGCCTTTCACTACTTACCGGGCAAAGACAGTGCCGCTGCCACCCGGGAACGTGTAGGGGTGCTGCTTCCGGAACACATGTCCCACACGGCTGCATGGGATGATCTCCAGGCTGCCACCACACTGCCACACGCGGAACGAGATCTCTGAGATGATGAACAAGACATGGGTGACTGGCAGAGCCTGGGACGCTGCTCTGCAACAGCAGACATGCCAGGCAGGTACACAGGCCCCCCCACCATCCCATCATGGGGCTCCCCTGCCCTCTGCTGTTGAAGAAGACCTGATAAGGACCTTCCTCTTTCCAGAACCTGATCCAGAAATCTACAGGAGAGACATCTGACACACTTGGATCTCTGGACCACAATACAATCAAGAAAGAATGTTCACAGGGAAATATTTTTCAGATGCGGAGTAGAAACCTTGAGACAAGAATGCTTCTTGGCCTATTGTAAATATCAAGGCCTCCTGGCATAAGATCATGTATACCCAGTAGCATCACAACTACTGAGCGATGAAACACTTGTGCTGAATTCCTCACTAGCTGGCTCACGATCATTTGCACTTGCTTAGTATCAACACTGTGGGAAAAGGCAACACTGAAGGTATATAAATATGTACAATTAAGCTTTATTGTTACATATTCTAGACAACCATATATGTCATCTTTCTCTAAAACTTATTTTTAACAGACTGAACCCCAGGATGCATCTTGGCTTTTCCCATCCAGGGAAAAATAATCCCTTCCCTCAAATGGCAAAGCTTATTAAATACAAGTCCCTGTGCATTAGCAGGCTCAAGCCTCCTGGCAGAGTTTGGACTTCTGGACCATGGACTTAGGGACTGCCTGAAGGACTATGGTAGTGATCAAAGACAGTCAAGTAACTGACTGATATCTCCACACTGCTCACAGGCTTGGACCCGTCAGTAACCAACTGGCCCAGGTGGAATGCTCCTTGGGGAAGGCTGCTGTTCACCTGCTTCAACACAGAACTGGTCTGCAGGAGGAATGAGACGTGCAGGGCTAGGCACTACCCACACCTACCTAAACACACAGACTGCCCTGGGCGCTGGAACTTAGTAGAAGCCTAGACTGACTGGTGCTTCTTTCGTGACACACAGGTACCTTCCGACCAGGTACCTGCCCGTATCACCACTGACTAGGTGAGTGACTGGAGTCTGAGTCAGGGGTCTGACTGAATGCAAGAAACAGATTCAACAGAAAAACTAAGATAGGATTTTCTGAAAGGCAAAAACCAGTTTTTCTTCACAAGGTTTGTATAATACAAAAGGGAATTTTCCTCAGTATCATCTAAGATCCCTAAGAACATGTTAGGGAGGCAGGACAAAAATCAACAGTTACTGCGAATGACAGGACTTCATTCTTTTTCTGGCTGGACAGTATTCCCAGGAAATTAAGTGAAATAAGAACAGAAAGTTGAACACCATGTTTTCACCCATACGTGGAAGCTAAAAAACATTGATCTCATAGAAGTAAAAAGTATAATGGAGGACAGTCAAGGCTGGGAAGGAAGGAGTAGGGATTTGTTTAAGGATACAAAATTATAGCTAGAGAAGAGGGATCCTGCTTGTGTTCTACAGCCCTGTAGGTTGACTCTAGGGACTGATAATATATTACATAGTTTCAAATAACCAGAAAGAGGATACTGAATGTTCCCAACACAAAGACATGATACATGTTTAAGATGACAGATATGCTAATTTCCTTTATCTGAGCACCATACATTATATGTATTAAAACATCACTATGCACCCCATGAATATGCACAATTATTTTCTTCAATTAACAAATTAAAAGAAGTACAAATATTCACACATAAAATCTACAGTGTGTGCAGCCACTGTCACCAAATGCAGACAGATCAGAAAAAGGGTGGGTCCATCACAAACCATACAGTGGATTGATGGCAAATCCTGCAGTCAGCCTAGTTACGGCAACAGGTGCCCAGACTGCCAGGAACACGGCAGGAAATACAACACAGGGGTCAGAACACCATGAGTTTCTACTTGGGTCCAGCAAACTAATGCCTCACTCACTAGGAATGGGTGATCCATGCAGCTGTTACGGGGCTTTAATAAGCAGCTCTCTTGTAGTAATAGAAAACGTATGGTTACAATCACACAAGCATAAGCAGTCAAAGTTTCTGACTTTAATTTTTACAGTTCCCACACAACCTAAGAAGTTGTCGGCCAGGCACGGTGGCTCATGCCTGTAATCCCAGCACTTTGGGAGGCCGAGGCAGGCAGATCACCAGAGGTCAAGAGTTCGAGATCAGCCCGACCAACATGGAGAAACCCTGTCTCTACTAAAAATACAAAAAATTAGCCAGGCGTGGTGGCACATGCCTGCAATCCCAGCTACCTGGGAGGCTGAGGCAGGAGAATCAGTTGAACCTGGGAGGCAAACATTGCGGTGAGCCAAGAATGTGCCACCGTACTCCAGTCTGGCAACAGAGTGAGACTCCACCTCAAAAAAAAAAAAAAAAATTTGTCTCTATTTCAGAAAATAAAATTTAAATATCCATTTGCCTCACCAGAAGATTTAGAATCCCGGACTAGGAAATCCCCTTGGCTTCTCTATGGTGAGTCTGTTAAGCCAACGAGGGATCCTTCCAGGGCTTTTCTGGGATATTTTCAAGGCTAAGTACAACTACAGTTATCTTCTGCGCTGATTTCATTTGAACCCTATAACTTTGAGGATAATTAGTAAAACTCAATGGCTTTTTAATTAGGCAGTTAGTGTTTACATCTTGGCTCTGAGACCCTGGGCAAGGTGCACGCCCTCTGCAGACCACACTCCGTTAAGAAAGCACAGAGAGATGATTCCCTGGAAGTACTTAGCACCATCCTTGCACCGCAGGGATATAGAGAAGCACAGATAATGCCCCCAAGGAGCCTTACCCCCTGTCGTTAGAGCTAAGGGTTAAGTTCTTAGTCCTCTGTTTTAGTTGCTTAAGTGACATAAGGACTTACATGATTAGGAAAATGGGAAGCTCTGGTCATTCCAGTGGGGCACACATTGAGGAGGTAGTTTTGGATCTTACTTGGGCCTCTCTGAACCACACACCTCTCCCAAAGCACACCCACAAAGGCCCCTCAGGCCGGCAATGGCTAGCAGTGTGCACGGCCCCCAGAAGCAGAAGCCAGAGCAGTGCTAAGGAGAAAGGCTCATGGCAGGCCCTTCTCATGTGGAAGCCTTTGAGCCCACTGAACCTCACGGGGAGTCCAAGTCCTTGGCATAACCCAGGAGAGCCCGTCACGGAGGGAAAGACGGCCCAGCCTTCCTGGGCAGAGATGTGCTCCTGCTTGCAGGGTTCATCTTCACCCCAACCTGAACCGCTCAGGCCCTAGAACCTCCTAGGCACAGCTACATAATAAATACAAACACCAAACCACAATAAAGCAGCTCCTTACAACAAATCTTCCCCCCAGTCTCTGGGTGAATGCCTCCTTACATATTTAAATCAACACTCTTCCTACACGATGACACAAAATGCTGGCTGATGTCTCATTTCAGCTAATGGTACGCACACTTCTGAAAACCACACTGCTTTTGAAAAATGGCCACCTACGTGACACGCTGCCCTACTGGGTGACCCTGGCCTGCTGGATTTCCACTAAATCAGTAGGAGATACCCATGGAATAGGGTGACAGAACTCTCTTTAGAGGGTTAACAATTCTGAAGCCTTTTGTACTCAAATGACTTCAATTCAAGCTTTCCCTAGAGGTTGATGTATCATTTTAAAACAAAAACCCAAAAGGAATTTGACTCACGGTCCCTCCACCCGCGCAGTATAGTAATTGAGCCTAAAGAAGCTTTCAACATCAAACCAAGGCAGAGAAATCCTCAAAGATGAGATGGTATCACTGACTTCAACATCATAAAACAATGGAAAAATAATAGGCTAGGCTAGTCTTGTCTTTTAAAGTAACAAAAATTTTCAAAGTCTTAAACTATGAAAAATGAGTGGCCTCATTTTTTCCTCTTTCCTTCTCCCCGTCCTCCAGGGTACACTCACCCAAGGACGAATGTAAGTTAACAACACGCAGCAGCCCAGGAGAATTCGCTCAGAAAGCCAAGCATTTGAAACAAAAGGCTTTAATTGAAACAAGCAAAAAACAAGAACTCCCCCACTCCAAACCCTAAACAAACAAAACAAATCTTTTTATCTTTTATGCAGTAAATATAAGGCTACCAATGTAGACCACAATGTATAAAATTTCACTGTGCCTAAACCCGGGTAAAAATGATTTGCACGGGGTATTTAAAAGCAAACAAACAAACAAAAAAACAAATGAGAACCATTCACAAAGGTAGTCGAGAAGGGATTAAGTGCCAAGGCCTCCCTGCCCCATCGGATTTTCATGATTTCAATTCAACCCCACCAGCCTTGCCAGGGTTCATTTTCCACTCTCCACCACTCAGCATGAATCCAAGCTCCTGGACTGTTTCCCTCTGTTTCTGCAAGGCTGCATTACAAACACTTGGGTTCAGATGACTTGAAAGAGTTTGCATTCCCTTCAAAGACTTTATCTGTATTCTGGCATCCTCCACTCTAACTTAGGGAGGCACATTTTAATGCCCAACCCATTAGACTTTCAAGAGCAAAAGCGGTGTTACGTATGTGTTTGCAAGGATCGATTAAGCCCAGTGAATGGTCACTCTGAAGCCTTTTAATTTTTTTTTCCAATTGGCACCCTGCCTTTTGCAGAGCTGAGGCACTTCTCTGTCCTGAGATTCGAGGCTTGTACATACCTAGGTTCTCTCCTCCCCACACATCCATCATCATGTCGTACTTCCCCAATTCTTCAAAATAGAACTTATCCATCACAAACAGCCCACCAGCAATCATGGGGGTTCTAAAGAGGCAGAAAGAAGAGGGGGGAGGGAGGAGAGGGCAAAGTCAAGGTTAGATTGCCAGCACCCTTGCGCCAAGGCCAAGCCTTGATTCTCTAACAATAAGCTGACCTTCGGAACAGCCACACTGCCACTGTTTTCTGCTCAGTGCCCAGGGTGCCGCTCTCTCTGCTTCACCATTGCTGCCTTCAAATGCCTCCCCTACTGTTCCTGCCTGGATGTTCCCACAGTGCCAGGGGCTGGACTGAGCCTCCCCTATGCGGGAGCGACTGCTGGGGCTGGATCACTCCCTGACATGCTGGCAGAGGCAAAGAACTCGGCCTTTCTGTGTGTCAGTTTCCTTATAGGGTAGCTACGAGGACTGCAAAAAATCATGGTCATAAAGCCCTGAGCACACTTAGGAAATGCTCCAGAGTACCAGCTCTCATTATCACTATCATAGATGATGCTCCACCTTCTACAAGGGAACCCACCATGCTCCTCACTTCATCACCACAGGAAGTGGCTGACAACAGATGTACGCTGAGCTCCCTACTTTGTTTCCAGAAGAGACACTGTGCGAATTCAGTGTAAAGTGCTGGGAAGGTCTATAGCACACTGCAGATGTTGGCTAAATGTCAGCAAATGTATTTCAGTGCTAAGTACTCTGTGAATGCTCTCTCACTTAACCGTGTGCCGACTTGGAACAGGTGGCCCCGTTCTCTCCCCAGCTAGAGAAGGCATCCTGACTCTCAACCAGGAAGCCCACTGCCCGGCCTGGGAATCTTAAAGCATGGGCTTCATGAGCATGGGTTCCCTCCTCTGCAGGAGAGCAAAAGCCTGCTGGGCAGTGGCAGCATAAGTCTCCAGCTGCCCACCAAGCCCCTTTTCCTGGGCCTGGGGTCGGCTTGGAGATCCTGCTCGGCTACAGAAATGCTCTACAGTATCAACACACAGGAATGCACAGACCTAGCAGATACGCCTTAGAAACCTATGTGAGACTTTGACTGTGGAAAAGAAATCTCCAAGGACTTTATTCTATGACCTGGTGGAAGGTGCTCATCTTTGAGCTGAAGGGAAACGGGAGGGCAGAAGGTGAACGGCCCCACTGGGTCTCCAGACGGCCAGGCCCAGCAAAGAAGCCAGAACCTGGGGTCTCATCTGGGAGAGGCACCCTGAAGGATGCTGGCACTTACTTTATAGGGGCGACTGGGTTCCCCTGCCGCGACCTTCTCTGCTCAGGCGTCATGTAATCCCACTTAAACACCAAGTTCCAATCGAAACCTGCCAGCCAGGAAAAGAAACAGGGTGTTGACAAGAGACTGGCCACTTCCTCCCGACACCCCCATTCCTCACAGCTTAAAAATATTCGACGTTTGGACAGAACTCAATGAAAACCACAACAAAGCCAAAAAAGAAGGTGTGGAGGAGAGAGAAGGGGACTGGGGGCGTGGGTGTAACTGGAAGAGAGAGACCGGCAGGGAGGGTGAATGTTGAAATCTCCCTGCCCCTCCCCTAAAGAAAATGTGAGTCAGGCTTTTCTAATATTGAAATGCATAAGAACAAATGAAATATGGGGAGAGAACTGGGGTATGTGCGGTGATCACCAGGGCATGTCCAAGGCCCGTAAGGATGTGAGGACAAAGCATCCGCTATGAAAATCAAGCCGTGGCACCTCCAACACTGCCCCAGGCGAAGGGAATGCTGGGGAGGGAACGAGGCTTTGTCAGTCCCCTGGGCCAGCAAACTTCAGACTGTATTTGCAGCAAGAATGGAGTGGGAACATGCTGGGAATATGAAAACTTTAAGGGAAAATGAGCCAGTGGAAGTTGCCAAGCTGCGCAAATAAGCTTCAATTTCAGATATATTTGGCACCTGCTGCATTTCATTTTTGGAATCCAGACACCTGAGGATGGAAGAGCCTGAACCCTGTACCTGGACTTGCTTGTGGGCATCTGCAGGGCCTCAGGTCTTGCTCTCGCTTCCAGGGTCACATGCATAGTGCCTCTTGGAGGCCAGCAGGCCCCACCTGCGGAAGCTGTCCTGGTGCATCAGGAGGCCACTTCTTGCCAAACACATGGCTCATGGTGCTGCATTTCCAATTCCAAGGGTCTGATAGCCAAACCTAATGACTCTAGGGCCATGCATCTTTCAATCCTCTTAAGCTCTCTGCCATCAGGCTTTTTGTCAACAGGGCTTTTGCAATGTTCAAGTTTGGATTTGTCTGCATGCTTTGAATTCATAGTCTGTCCATTCTGACAGCCCCAGTGACTGAAGGCTGGTGGGTGGGGGTTTCTGAGCATCCTGGGCTGGCCAAGAATTTATGGCTCTGGACAAAGAGGTCTCCCAGCTCCCTCACTGCAGGATAGAGTGGCCTCAGGCAAAGAGACAGGGAAATGGACAGGGGCCCCGGCAGTGGGGACAGGAATGCATAGAGAGGAGACCCCCACGGGTCCCTGAGCTGGCTCTTATCACGGTGCCTCAAAGGCCATGAAGGCAAACCAGAGAAACAATGTACTGGCTGTTTCACCAACAGAGAAGGTTAAGGATGAGCCGACATAACCTTTCCTTTATTTTTTTGAGGTTTACTATTATCTTATTATTTACTTTATTAATTTGGTCCAAAGAGAGAGGCTATAGCAGATTAAAGATCTGCTAAGAATGGCATCCTTTTTAAAAGGAATTTCATAAAAAGCTCTTAGGGTGAATGTGGTCCCATTCCTCTGACCCAGAAGCCCTGCACCCCCACACGGAGCACCTGGCTGTTCTTGCCCCTGCTCTGACATACACAGCTGCTTTGGGAGAAATAGAGCCCAGTAGATCTCAGCTCTTCCAATACTTGGGGAAATAAAACGTTCTGAAAGCCAGGCTTTCTAGCTATCTAAGGATGCCTCCTCTTTAATGTCCCCAAACATTTTACTTCTTATCATTCGCTGGGAATCTTTCCCGAATGCTATGTTTCCCATCCTAGGTACAGTCCTCCAAGCATGCCCGCCCTCCCGCTGATGTCTAATTCCATTACGCCCTGTATGGCCAGCACAATTATCATCCCATTTCCCAGATGGGGAAGCTGAGGAGCAGAGGCAAAACGGCCTGCCCATGATGACGGGGCCTGCAAGAGGCAGGGGGGACTGAGAGAGGTAGCTGGGGAGGGAGTGAGGCTTTGTCAGTGTACGAATAAACAGGGTCTCACTCTGTCTCCCAGGCTTGATCATGGCTCACTGAAGCCTTGACCTCCCAGGCTCAAGTGATCCTCCCACCTTAGCCTCCTGAGTAGCTGGCATGCCAGCACACGCAGCTAATTTTTTTTTTTTTAATAGAGACCAGAGTCTTGTTATGTTGCCTAGGCTGGTCTTGAACTCCTAGGCTCAAGCAATCCTCCCACCTTAGCCTCCCCAAAGTGCTGGGATTATAGGCGTGAGCCACTGCACCTGGCCAAGGCCCTATTTTATAGTTTTACTGTCTTCTTTTTTGATGTTAGACCATCAGTTGACCCTCTGCTCAGTGTCTATCTAGAATAGTTTGTCTTCACACAGATGAAAGCTCTTTGAGGTCTTTGATAATTTTTAAGAGGGTAAAGAGACAAAGTGCTCTTGGGGCTCCAAGGCAGGTGCCGTGAGGACATACAGGAAACTGGTGTGGTCATTCCAACGAAAGGGGACCGGGATGAAGCAGGCACAGGTGTTGGGCTGGGAAAGAGGGGTAAAATAAACCATGATATATGCAAGGGGCTGTATCAGCAGAACAGGGTCACACGTGGGCCTGGTGAGGGAGAGGGGACTGAGGATGCCACAGGTGTCCATCTGAGCAACCAGCAAGAGACCAGCCTGTCAGAGAAATAGCCAGGGTGAGCAGAGAAAGCAAAGACAGGCTCCAGCCCCTTGCACCCCACAAAGCCTCAGCTCTGTGAAGTTTCTCACCCCAGACTCCTGCAAGGAGGGCTTCATCATCTCTGATCAAAAAGGATGCCATATCTGTTCATGGAACCACGTGGCTCGCAAAAGCGACAGAAGGTCAAGGAAGAGGAGAAAGGGAAACCCAGGAAGCTCTTTAAGGGAGCAAGCCTATTTTTTTCTCTTTATGAAGTCCTACTTGTTAAGCACACAGGGGTTTTTTACTCAGAACACACACTACGGCGTGAACAGTGTTGTCACTGTCACTCCTGACAATGAGAGGGAGTGGTGATCAGATGCTGGCGTAGACGGGATGAGCCAGGAGGGGCACCATGACAGACACCTACCGCCCTTCAAGTCAGCAGATGCCCCCACATACTGAAAGTTGTCCATATTAATGACATCGATGATGGGTGACACAACCCGAGTCCTGTCCTAAAATACAAACAAAGAGAGGAGTAGTTATCAAAATCCAGCGAAACAAAAAACCCGCCCAACCATAGAAGGCATTAGGGTTAGGCAGGCACAGGGCAAACCCGACTGGCCCTTACTACCTATTACCCTAGGCCCGCAAGAACCCAGCCTCCCCACCCAGACCCAGAAGGTCTTGCTCTTGGCCATCCGCAGATGTGCTGTGGCCCGCTGGGAGGCAGGGAGGGAGGTCAGGAGTGGGTGTGTAGCAGGAGTCACTTGAGGAGTGGAGACACCCATGGTTATGGGACAGGTAGCCATCAGTTCACCCAGCTAAAGGTGAAAACGGTGTTGCTGTGTCCCAAGGGTCATTTTCTGTTTGCCCAAATACCATTAGTGATTTGTGAGCTGCAGTAAACCTGAGGAATGGAATCACTGCTAAAATGCCCATACATCAAAATTAGGAATATATTTCTATGTGGGAGTGTGTGTGCGAGAGGTGGTAAGTACCGATATTATCACAGCAGAAGGTTAACCAAATCAACTAGAGATTTCCAGATTCTAAGTTTGCCTTATCTGTAATTCTATCTTTTTTTTTTTTTGAGACAGAGTTTCACTCTTGTTGCCCAGGCTGGAGTGCAATGGCGTGATCTTGACTCACTGCAACCTCCACCTCCTGGGTTCAAGTGATTCTTCTGCCTCAGCTTCCCGAGTAGCTGGGATTACAGATATGTGCCACCATGTTCGGTTAATTTTTGTATTTTTAGTAGAGACGGGGCTTCTCCATGTTGGTCAGGCTCTTCTTGAACTCCTGACCTCAGGTGATCCACCCGCCTCGGCCTCCCAAAGTGCTGGGATTACAGGTGTGAGCCACCGCACCCAGCCCCTGTGATTCTACATTTAAAAAAAAAAAAAAATCCCCCTAGACTGAGCCATTTCTTTATGCCACATTGTCATCATTCTGGTAAGAGTTTGTGAACATAAGGCCTTTTAACGTCTCTAATCTCTTTAAGTTCAAATGACAGATGCTGGTGAGAGACCCTGGACTGTGCCCCATGCTGACAGTTAACCAAAGAGCAAGTGCTTTCCTTGAGCCACTTAGAGAACCCTTATTGGCCAGAAGAAAGATTTCGAAATACAACTTAGTAACATAACCAGCAGAGCTAAAAACATACATCAGAGGAACAGGTGAAGGATCATGCTAATTAGGAACACGCGAACACTGCAAAGCTCCGTAATGCCCAGGTGCAAATTTACAGGGAAAAGTAACCTGTGTGGTGCATTGAGGGCAGAGAAGAACACAACTTTCCTTGCCTGGCTCAGTCTGGTTCTAGGTGTAGGAGTTAAAGAATATAATCTACCTTACATTTTGTGTCATCAGGCTAGATTTAGTGAAAGTTAATAGGCTTGGCACTTTCTCTCCTTCATTTAGGAGCGGGTGTTCAAAGCAGTTCTGACAATCTGACCACAGAGCTGAGTGGCCTTCACAAACCCAAACACTGCCATGGCAGTTTTGGAGTTTTGGTTTTGACTGCGCTTCCCTGATAGCCTGGCAGAGCACAGCTAGAGAGAGCAAGAAGTTGTGGGGTTGGGGTGGGTGGGGATCTCAGGGCGGGTTCTTGTTGGATATAGCTGTGTGCATATGTATTAAGAGAGGGGCTCAGATAGGGATTTAATGGAACTGGCTTTGCAATCCTGGCTCTGTCACCTGTATGATCTTGCATACGTTATTAAAGTTCCCCGAACTCCAGCCTGTTTACCTGTCAAACGGAGATAACAAGTGCATCAAAGGTAACATATAAAAAAGGTCTATCATGTAGCCCCAACTTGATAAAGGGTAGTGAATACGATTTTCATAATTCCTAGTAGCTTGTGGTTACTTAGTATTCCATGACTCAAAGCCCATCAGCTACCCTTGCTATGCTTAGGCAGAACTACTTGTTCATTTTCTATTTCCTTTCATTAAGTTTGCTTTATCGCCCCCAAGGAAGTGCTTTCTTGGTAGGAAGGAAAGAAAAGTCAATAAAACAAGCAGAAGACAAGAGAAATGACAAAAGGCCAAATGTAATATTAGCAGTGACGTTTCTAGAAAGCAGAAGGTGCAGAGGAGTAGCCGCGGATCACCCTCTGACAACCCCACTGGTCCCTGTATGCTTCCTAGCTGCCCCACTCTCCCACAGGAGCCTGGAAGCCTGCTGGGCTAATCTGCCCTACTCACTAAGAGCAGAGAGGTGGCCCCAGGAACAGCTTCCCCAGCACCCCCCGCTCTTCGAGCTGCAAGAGACGGCACCTACTAGATGCCGGGCAATGTTCTAAGCACTCTGCGAAGCTGTAGGCGGGAAAGGAAACTGCTCCCGTGAAAAGGGCTGCCTTCAACTAATCAGGCTCTCACCAGCCTCTGCTGATCCTCACCTCCTACCTGTCAACGGATGGTTCCTCCTACTGATGGATTCCTACAGCCAGTAAAACAGTCTTTCTACAATGCCCCAAAGGCATTTTCTTTCTGTCAAGGAAAACTGCAGATGGCGAGCTGAGCCCCTGCCAGCCCTGACGCCCCACTCCCCGCGTTACACCTCCCGTGGGCCATGCTCTCCTCTGTCCCCTCTACCAACCACCCACCACCTGACCCTCCTCCCCGCCCCTGTCATCTCACCTCGGCCACCCTCTCCAGGAGGGGCTCCAGCCAGTGTTCATTACACTCGCAGTGACTGTCCAAGAAGGTCAGGACCTTGGCTTGGGCAGCATCAGCCCCCCGAACCCGTGAGCGCATCAGGCCTGTAGAGGCGATGTGGAAAGCACGTCAGGAGAGAGAAGCCACGGGGCCAGCACGCTCCCGCGCCGACCGGCGACGCCTCCCTGCCCGCAGCTCTGCAGCCTGCTTTCTGGGCACGGAGGTTACTGTAAACTTGCTGGATGAGATCAGAACTGTCCCCGGTCACCAAAATAGATGACTGTCAGAACTTTTAATTTTAATAGTTATATTGGATGACTGAGAGGACAACATTCCTAGAACTACTGTCTCCTGAGAAAGGCCTTTACATTACTGAAGTCTCCTTTATCAAGTAACCAAAACGTGGAACTTTTAAAACTACATTCCTCTGACACAGCAACAGTTCTCTAACTAACCGGGCTAAGGAAGGTGCCACCCAGAGACTTCCAGTGCTAATGGTGGTGATTTTAGTGGTGATAATATTTGTAACAGTGTTGTGAATATCTCTGTCTTCTAAGACTTATCAGGAGCCAAATAATGCAAGTTGCAAAGTCCTGCTGTCTGCCTTTTACACAAAATTAGTTATACTATTGGTCAAATCTATAATTTATATACTTGTGATCTGTTAATAATGTGCATGTTCATTATGACACAAAATATAAATAGTGTATTTCAAAAATTAGCTGTGGGTGGTGGCCTGTGCCGGTGGTTCTAGCTACTTGGGAGGCTGAGGTGGGAGGATCACTGGAGCCTGGGAAGTGAGCCATGACTGGGCCACCGCACTCCAGCCTGGGTGACAGAGTGAGTCCCTGTCTCAAAATAAATAAAAAATACAATTAAATAATAGTTTATTTATCCCTGGATGTTGTGGTCATAAATGACTTTTGCTATATATGCTGGGCTTTCTATGTGAAGACGATGCAACTATTCATAATCTGTGAGGACAAGGCTGCTAAGTACTTTTTTCCACAGTCAAAATGGGTTTTCAGTGATTCCTATGTGGCTGCATGCTAGAACAGGGAAAAAGACCAAAGATTTCAAGTTGTGATCACTGCAAAACAACTTCTACTGGGCAAACCTTTGCTCTGAAAACAATTATAAACTCTGAGCAAAATGTAAAAAGCAGCAATTTGAAGGCCAGAAGCAGAGAGAAACTAGACAGGATCCAACCCCTTAAAAAAAGAAAATCACACTGAGCGAGCTCCCTGTTTACACGGCGTTTTCCGCGAGGATGCTCTCCAATCCACTGCAATGCAGCCTTTATCGGCTTGAGTTGTCAGAGGATAGAGTTCAGAGCTTCTGGTATCTGGAAACTGAAGGAGGAGATCCTGGAAAGGAGGTAGGCCCCAAATCTGGCAATAACCTCCTGTTAAATCTTTGGCTGACTCCTGAACCACGCAGGAACAAGCCAACATGAAAAGCAACAGTCAGAAGGCAGAAAAAACTAAGTTTTAGCTGTATCCACTGCAGAGAAAATGAAGTTTGGAATTTGAGTCCTGCCAAGTATGACATGCTTGGTAAAGACCTCAGTTCTTCTACAGGAACTTCAGAAAGACCACACATAGGAATATAAACTATGTATCATGAATAAGGGACTCATAAAAACAGACTCATGGCTGGGCGTGGCGGCTCACGTCTGTAATCCCAGCACTTTGAGAGGCTGAGGCGGGTGGATCACCTGAGGTCAGGAGTTCAAGACCGGCCTAGCTAACATGGTGAAACCTGTTTCTATTAAAAACACAAAAAATCAGCCAGGTGTGGTAGCGCACGCCTATAATCCCAGCTACTCGGGAGGCTGAGGCAGCAGAATTGCTTGAACCCAGGAGGCAGACGTTGCAGTGAGCCGAGATTGCGCCACTGCACTCTAGCCTGAGCAACAAGAGAGAAACGTTGTCTCAAACAAACAACAACAAAAAAAAACAAGAAAAAAAACCCATACTCATCCTAGCAAAGTTAGCAAAGTACAAAAAAAGCCTACAGAATTTCAGCATCATCATCTGGTAATTTAACTGCCCAGTATAACAAAGATGAATACTCTTTAGAGAAAGATAACATAATCCAATGTGTCTACAACATCTCATCCACAATGTCCATTGTAAAATTAAAAAATCACTACACATGAGAAGAAATAGGAAAATGGGGACGACACCAAAGAGAAAAAAAGCCATCAGAAGTTCACCCTGAGATGACCCAGGTGTTGGAATTAGCAGGGGAGAATTTAAAAGCAGCTATTATAAATATGTTTAATAACTCAAAGGCAACAATTGTAATGAGTGAATGGGTGGGGAATCTGAGCAAAGAAATAAAAACTATAAAAAAGAATCAAATGGGTATTCCAGAACTTAAAAATGAAATTATCTGAAATGAAAAATCCACTGACTGGTCTTAATATCAAAATGGAGATGGCAGAATGACTAGTGGACTTGAAGATGGAACAACAGAAATAGATCCATCTGGTGGACAGAGAAAAAAATTAAGGGGGAAAAAGTCTAGTGTTCTATGGGACAATTATCAAGTGGTATAACATATGTGCAACTGAAGTTCAAGAATGAGTCAGAAAAAAATACATGAAGAAATAAAAGGCCAGCCATTTCCCAAACTTGGTGGAAAACATCATCTTACATATTCAATTTACATCAGCAAACTTGAAGCAGGATAAATATAAAGAAAACTAAATCTAGGCACATCATAATCAAATTGCTTTTAAAAAAACTATAGATATAGAGACAACCTGAAAAGCAGCCAGAGGAAATGACCCACAACATACAAGGGAACAGCAGTATGAATTTTTTCACCCTGTCACTCAAGCTGGAGTGCAGTGGCACGATCTCGGCTCACTGTAACCTCCACCTCCCAGGTTCAAGCGATTCTTCTGCCTCAGTCTCCCGAGTAGCTGGGACTACAGGCACATGCCACCATGCCTGGCTAACTTTTGTAGTTTTAGTAAAGACAGGTTTCACCATGTTGGCCAGGATGGTCTCAAACTCCTGACCTCGTGATCCGCCCCTCGGCCTCCCAAAGTACTGGGATTACAGACGTGAGCCACCGTGCCCCGCCTGGAGTGAAATCTTTAAAGGGCTGAAAGAAAAATTGTCAACTCAGATTCTACTCTGAGAAAATAGCCTCCAATAACAAAGGAGAAAATAATTCTTCAGATAAAACCTGAGATTGTGTTGCCTATGAGAAAAAATTCTAAAGAAAATTATTTGGGCTAAATAAAAACTCTATGGAAAGAGATACTACAAATGGAAAATATGAGGATAAGCTTAACATATCCACATATTCTTCTCCTTATTTAATAGATACTGACTATTTGAAGTAAAAATGTAACACTGTATTGTGGGGTTTAAGACCAATGTAGAAGTAAAACGTGATAACGATAGTACATAGTACATAGGAAAGGAAATGGAAATAGTCAAAATGGATATTGACTCTTAAGCAGATTGTCGTAAGTTAAAACTGTATGTTGTAATTCTCAGAGCAACCGTGCATACATGAAAAGTATTGCTGAAAAGCTATAAGAATAATTCAAATGGAATACCAAAAAAATCAGTGAATCCAAAAGAAGGCAAGGAAGTAGGAACACAGTTACAAAAAGCAAAATGCACAT